>NC_064640.1:861513070-863975570 GCF_023864345.2 Schistocerca serialis cubense | reverse complement strand
CGATCTGTGACAGATCTGACGACAGAGTACAATGCTGGTGCAGACACAAGTGTTTCAGAGCACACTGTTCGAATGCCATTGTTGAACATATAGCTCCACATTATAAGACCCCAACATGTACCTGTGTTGACCCAACGACAACGTTAGTTACGATTGCAGTAGGCACAGCATCACTGAGTTTTTACCGTGTATCAATAGAAACGCGTCCCCTATCGAATGAATCCCATTTTCTGTTACACCAGGTCGACGGCTGGGTCCTTACACGCCGTCATCCGGGCTAATGGCTGTTTGAAACGTGCACTGCTCCAAGGATACAGGCCGCTGAGAACAGAATTATGCTATGAGGTGCATTTAGCTGGGCCTCTGTGGGACCTAGGTCTCCTTTGATGACGATGACATCTTGAAGCAGGATAACTTTCCGCAACCGTCCTTCAGTGGTTTGAGGAGCATGATAGTGAACCCACATTGATGACTTAGCCAGCAAATGCCCCTGATCTGTACCCACTGGAACACACATCGTGAGCCAGCTGTGTGCTTACAAACCACCATCCCGTAATTTGCGGGAATTTAGTGGCCTGTGAGTAGACATCTAGTGTCACATACCCCTGGAAATCTTGTAGAATCCATGCCAAGTAAAATCGCTACTGAAATGTGTTTGAAAAGTGGAGCAACACGCCATTAAACAGGTGATCATAATGTTTTGGCTCATTGGTGTACACTGATGAGCCAAAACATAACGCGCTTTACCAACCCCAGGTGCGGATTTGCGGGTGCACGTGAGATCTCTGCTCGCTCGGAGGTGGAACGACATATGGTGGGCTACTGCCTCATCTAATAAACTCTGCACGATCAAGGAGACAACTGCAGCATGGTGCTCTTCCTTCCGCTTCTTCCAGAAGTAATCCACAGTCCATTGTTGAGTCCGTATTGGTCATACCTGGTTAACTCTAGTTTCCTTCTGTGCCACGAGCCAACCCCACATTGTGGTTGTGAAACCTTACAGGCAGTAGCTCATATCTTGCTGTAACGCCCCTTGCTGCAGTCATGGACTGTGCGGCTGGTCCCAGCGGAGGTTCGAGTCCTCCCTCGGGCATGGGTGTGTGTGTTTGTCCTTAGGATAGTTTAGGTTAAGTAGTGTGTAAGCTTATGGACTAATGACCTTAGCATTTAAGTCCCCTAAGATTTCATACGCATTTGAACATTTCTGTAACGCCCCTTCTTTTGGTCCTCTATGCTAAGTATGGACATTCGGATGCAATACCTCTACTGTTGCCGGAAGATTTACGGATGGTTTAATTGGTTCTCAGTTTTCTACGTGAAAGTGCTTTTTATACTGTCATATGATTTATGAGGCCTTTCTCGCTGTATGCTAGGTCTGGTGGATCTCCATCCTTACGTCATTGACCAGGCTACTCTTTCACCCCTCCTTTAATCTGTTTTAATCGTGATTTGCATCCTTTCTGCCGCACTCAATTTTCTATTCTGAGTGCCGCATTTTGTTGAATAGAGGGCGCTCTCGACTGTAATGGACCAGGGATCGCATGTCGAGCGCGCCAGGAATGTTCACCTGTTGACTACCCTACTTCCTTCAGCTTGCTCTTGTTATTGACGATTCATTAAGTTTTTGGCTTTCTCGCTTTTACTGTTACGAATCTCGTGACTAGATTGGGAAACGTTCTCAGTGGATGGCTCTACTTCCGGATGCACCATTCTCGGATCGAGGGACTGATGACCTGGTTGTCTGGTCCTTTACCCTCTCCGTGCGAGCAGGCCTTAGAAGGCCCGATGGTACCGACCGATCGCCGTGTCATCCTCAGACATTGGGTGTCACTGAATGCAGATATGGAGGGGCATATCATAAGCACACTCTTCACCCATCCGTTGTCAATTTTCGTGACCAGAGCCGCTACTTCTCAGTCAACTAGCTCCTCAATTAATTTCACAAAGGCTGAGTGCATCCCGCTTGCCACCAGCGCTCAGTAGGCCCACACGGTAACCCATCCCAGTGCTAGCGAAGTCCGACAGTGTTTAACTTCAGTGATCTGATGGGAACCAGTGTTACGACTATGGCTAGGCCGTTGGCTTTGGTCCCTTACCTCTCTCCCCCGCCCTCTAAATCAACCATCCAACCAATCAACCAAAATATTATGACAACTAACACCTTCGAGATTGAATGGCACCTGAGGGGAATTGGGAGCACGAAATATGGTAAGAATAGTACACATGCTCTGCAGAGAGGAAATACCAGATTGTTATTGCCAATGCCTGGGGACGGGAATCTCGGAAATGGGGAAGCTGGTCGACTGTTCACATACAACTGTCGTGGAGTATCTATGGAATGTGGTCGAAGGACGGTGAAACCACGAATAGGCGACAAAGTGTTGGACGTCCACGCTTCATCACAGAACGTGGATTTCGGAGGCTTCCCCACTCTGTAAAGCAGAATAGGCTGTGATCTGTGGTAGATACGACGACAGAGTACAAAGCTGGTGCATGCACAAGTGTTTAGGAGCACACTTTTTAGCGCAGATTGTTGAAATCGTCTCGGGGCTCTGCAGCGGAAGAACCCTATATGTACATATGTTGACCCAACGATATCTTCAATTATGATTCCAGTGAGCACGGAATCATCAAGTTTGGATCAGTCTGAACATGTCCCTTGATCGGATAAATTACACCATGTCGATGGTCGCGTCGGGAACCACATGCATCCCGTAATGCTTGATGTCTTCCCCGACGGGCGATGTCATCTTCCACCAGGATAAATGTCCTTGTCAAAAGGCCAGAATCGTGCTACAATGGTTTGTGGCCCGTATCTCGTGGTCGTGCGGTAGCGTTCTCGCTTCCCACGCCCGGGTTCCCGGGTTCGATTCCCGGCGGGGTCAGGGATTTTCTCTGCCTCGTGATGGCTGGGTGTTGTGTGATGTCCTTAGGTTAGTTAGGTTTAAGTAGTTCTAAGTTTTAGGGGACTGATGACCATAGAAGTTAAGTCCCATAGTGCTCAGAGCCATTTTGAATGGTTTGTGCATCATGATAATAAACTCACGTTGATGTCTTGGCCACCAAGTTCGCCTTATCTGAACCCGAAGGATCACACCACGGGCGCTATCGGGTAACAACTTCATGCCCTCAATTCATTGGCCCATAACGTACAGGAAGTGTGTGAAGTGTGCGTCACTATATGGTGCCACATACTTCGGAGAACCTACGTAGGACTGCTCAACTTCATGCCACGCAGAATCGTTGCTTCACTGCGTTCCAAAAGTGGACTGGTTGGCTATTACGTAGGCGATCATAATGTGTTATCTCATTATTGTAGACTCTCGTAGCAAACAGAACATGGCACTACGGTTTGGCGGATAGCGGAGCCCCTTTTGTATATGACACCTCGTCAGATTAAGAAGGGATTCCAGTGTGTGCATTCTGTATGTTTTCCGGGGAGATGGAGAAGTTAACTACCAGAGGGTTCGATGTAAGGTAACACAGTTGTCCTCACTTAACAACGATACTGTTTCAAACTTAGACTAAGCCCTTTACAGTATATCAACTGGGATGGTCTCCAACAGAGGTGGTGTAATTATTGCATTTCAAAATGTTCAGATGTGTGTGAAATCTTATGGGACTTAACTGCTGAGGTCATCAGTCCCTAAGCTTACACACTACTTAACCTAAATTAACCTAAGGACTAACACACACACCCATGCCCGAGGGAGGACTCGAACCTCCACCGGGACCAGCCGCACAGTCCATGACTGTAGCGCCCCAGACCGCTCGGCTAATCCCGAGCGGCTATTGCATTTCAAATTCTGTATAAAAAGCTAAAAACCAACTCATAAAACCGATTTCTAATTCAGACTCAATACGAAACAGTTTTGCTAAAGGTAAGAGTCAGTGATGGGCCATGAGCCTTAGCCATCTGCTTCCACGCTAAACGACTATCGAAGTAGCAGAAGATTCAGTGCATCGTTATATAAATTCGTAATAGGAATTAAATTAACGTTAGCTGCTACTGACTGCAAGAATGTGACTAGCATGTATAGAAGAGTCAGCGATCTGTCTGAAATAGTATTTTCATAAAATTATTTTCAATATTTAGACATTCACTCCCACATCTCCTTGCAATAAACCTGCCCGAATTTCCCAACACCAGTAACAGAAGAAAGTACTCGTCGATCATAAAGCTGTAGCACAGTAAAGAACTACCGTAGTTAAGAGACATATTAGGAAAGATAGAAAAATATTTCCTTAATGAAATAAGATAATCGATAGAGCAAATATTCGTCTCTAAGCACGAAATGTAGAGAGTTCATTGCAGGGCAAGTATTTAACATTTGTATGCTATACAATACAGTAAGTGTAAGTTTAATAACGACCTTTTAACAATGTCATGTAAATAGAGATAGTAGCATTTCAGATTTAAGGGAAGAACGTCGCATACATTAAATACAAAGGTGCACGAAATCAAAACGAGCGTTAGTAAATTTGAGCAAAATATTCAAAGAATTTTAAATCTTATTTGCGGAATCGTCCATAAAGTCCAGTACAAGTTTTCTTCCTTCATAAAATCATTTGACACATCAAATTGATCTATCCATTCTTCTCCTGACAGTACAACTGATTATCTGGAAGATGATAAAATAAAAGATCATTTTCTGAATTTTGTTTTCTATGTATTTTTCACGGAAATAAATCTTATAATTCCTATTTATGGCCATCACACAGGCATAAGAATAGCATATGTAGAGGAAGTGGTACTGTGCATTGCATATGGGTCTGCGATTGATTTGTACAGTTTCACTTTACCCGGCAAAATGCGCGAAATAAGTTTCACTCTGACTGTCCCCACCCTATCGCAGCCCACAGCGGCTTGTTGCTGCTGGCCGCATTACGTTTCCTCCAATCTCGTTTTCACTCCAGTACTCACGTCGAAAAGGGCGCAGAATCTCGATAATCATTATTTTGTTCCGCTACCAGAGTTCGTACGAACCGAACTGAATTCCTGCACCACCACCTTTCTAACACCGTCAGCAGAAATAGAAATGCAATTTTTAACAGACAAATTTAGTTCTCGAACCTCAGCACAAATTATTAAAATGTTCGTTCTTCGGTACAATTATCTGCCAATAGAATTTCCATGCTTACTATACAATCACCCACGAACAGCAGCATGGATTCTTCGTCGTTGTCTTGTAAACAGGTGGCCCTACATATTCCTTTAGAATACGTCCGATGCTGCTGTCATGTCTGATAATTTCTCACCGCTAAGAACGGCGTGCTCAATACTATCTGCTATTCTTCTCCAGTCCATTAGGAAGCTAGTCCGATATTTTCTACACAATTCTTTTCCATGGGCAGCAAATAGGAACAGTGGATGGACAGAGCGAATTGACGGTCACGCGATCGCTGTTTGCATAGTTCATATCGGCACTTATACACGAGATATTGAGTCTATAAACTGGTTTTAACACGCGAGCGTAAAATATATTCTGTAATTCTGCAACAGGTTGACGACAGCGAAATTAGGCTATAATGATGGGCCTACGTCAGACGACCCTTCTAGAAACCGAGAGTGGTCCGCGCTTTTTTGCGAATCTCTTGGAGTGTTTCATTCCTCCAATAAACTACGATAAACTGCTACATTCACGGGATACAGAACGCCGTAGAAAGCAAACTAAGTGTGATGTAATTTTTTGGGGTCTCACTACCGATACACTACTGTACTGAGGGCTCGTTAACTTTTATAACTTAATACAGAGAACTTGCCATACGGGTACGTTCATCTCACTCAAGTGTAATAAGCCTCTCACTAATCCGGATGTTTCCAAAGAATATGGTAGGTAGTACTGACACGTCCCTGAAACTATTCGTGGATGACTCAGTGGCACTCACAAGAGTGGCATGACAACAAATTTATTGCCAAATGCAGTTGGGTGCACATATGATCAGCGCTATAAGCCAATACTTTTAGCTAACGTTCCTCAACAGTTAGTTTTTTTTATTTATTTATTTGGCATCAGTAGTCAGTTAGAGACATTTTCTGTATATGATACCTGCGACAGAGCGATATGACGTGTAAGATGTCAGTACACTGACAAGTCAGATACATGTTCTAAACATGATGACCTGCTGGCCATTAACATAACTGGAATTTTGCTTCAACCTAAATCCGTTGTTGTCGTGGTCTTCTGTCCGAAAACTGATTTGAGAAAAGCTCCCCATGCTAGGTCATCCTGTGTTAGCTTCTTCATCTCTGCATAGTTATCACAACCGACATCCATTTGAATTTGCTTACTATACTGTACCTCACCCCCTTATACACACACACACACACACACACACACACACACACACACACACACACACACACACACACAAAATACCAAACTGGCGATTTTATTGATACCACAGGATGTGTCCTATCAACCCATCCCTTCATTGATTATACCATCTACTCATAGAATCTTCAGCATTCTTCAGTAGAATCACACACAAAAGCTGCTACTCTTTTCTTCTCTGAACTCTCTATCGTCTTCGTTCTTTCCCCTACGAGGCTACGCTCCAGACAAATACTTCCTGAAAAGACTCAGAGTTATGTTCGATCTTAACAAATTTCTCTTTTTCAAAAACACTTTTCTTGTACCTTCTATATTTTGGCCATCGTCAGCTATTTTACTGCCGAAATAACAAAACGCATTTACTACATTTATTGTCCTATTTCCTGACCCTTTTCTTCAACACCGCATGATTTAATTCGGCTACAGTCCATTACTGTTGTTACACTTTTGTTGATGGTTATCTTAAAATCTGTTTTCAAGACGCTAACCGTTCGATTCAACTGCTTTTCCGAGTTCATTACCGTTCCTACTCGAATTTTGTCACCGGCAGTTCGCAAAATATTTATTTCTTCTCTTTGAACTTTAGTTCCCTTTACAAACTGCCCTTTGGTTTCCTTTACTGCTTTGTTAATTCGCAGACTGAATAACACTGGAAATGTTTCACTGTTTTCTCAACTACTTTTTTCCTGTAATACCCTTCTGCTCTTATCACTGCAGCCTTGTTGGTGTAAAAGTCGTAGATTTCGCTCCTTATATTTTATCCCTGCCGTCTTCAGAATTTAAAAGCGTGCGATCCAATAAATACTGTCGAAAGCTTTCTCTAAATCTGTAAATGCTAGAAACGTAGGTTTGCCTTTGCTTAACCTCTCTCCTAACAATACCCGTATGGTCAGTTTTGCATTGTGCGTTCCTACATTTCTACCAAACTCAAACTGACCTTTCTCGAGGTTGGCCTCTACCAGTTTTTCATTCTTCTGTAAATAGTGTCAATACTTTGGCTTATCAAAGTGATACTTTGGTAGAATTCACGCGCCGGCCGCGGTGGTCTAGCGGTTCTAGGCGCTCAGACCGGAACTGCGCGACTGCTACGGTCGCAGGTTCGAATCCTGCCTCGGACATGGCTGTGTGTGATGTCCTTAGGTTAGTTAGGTTTAAGTAGTTCTAAGTTCTAGGGGACTGATGACCAAAGATGTTAAGTCCCATAGTGCTCAGAGCCATTTTTTAGAATTCACGCCAGTTAGCACCTGCATGTTTTCGGAACTGGACTTAACACATTCTTCTTTAAGTATGAGAGTATTTCGCCAGTCTCGCCGGCCGGAGTGGTCGAGCGGTTCTAGGCGCTTCAGTTAGGAACCGCGCGACCGCTACGGTCAGAGGTTCCAATCCTGCCTCGGGCATGGATGTGTGTGATGTCCTTAGGTTAGTTAGGTTTAAGTAATTCTAAGTTCTAGGGGACTGTTGACCTCAGATGTTAAGTCCCATAGTGCTCATAGCCATTTGAACCATTTCGCCAGTCTCATATGTTGGTTGGTTGGTTGGTTGGTTTGGGGAAGGAGACCAGACAGCGTGGTCATCGGTCTCATCGGATTAGGGAAGGATGGGGAAGGAAGTCGGCCGTGCCCTTTCAGAGGAACCATCCCGGCATTTGCCTGGAGCGATTTAGGGAAATCACGGAAAACCTAAATCAGGATGGCCGGACGCGGGATTGAACCGTCGTCCTCCCGAATGCAGTCTCATATGTCTTGCACACCAGACGGAATACTTTTATCATGGGTGGCTCTTGTTTCAACTCGGCTTTTGAAAGCTGAAACTGTGTTATATCATTCCCTCACACAGTCGTATTAACAGTCTTCCAAAACACACGTTCAAGGATCTAAAATTATTACCGTTCCAGCAGTATTTATAATATCAGCTCTCCCAGTAAATACTAACGAGTGAATTATAATGTCATATGACTGTACCAAATAAAATCAGAGTGCTCCGATAGTGAGTTTAATGCATCACTGACGCTTGAAATTTAAAAACACTACTGGCCATTAAAATTTCTACACCAAGAAGAAATGCAGATGATAAACGGGTATTCAGTGGACAAATATATTATACTAGAACTGACATGTGATTACATTTTTACGCAATTTGGGTGCATAGATCCTGCGAAATCAGTACCCAGAACAACCACCTCTGGCCGTAATAACGGCCTTGATACGCCTGGATGTTGAGTCAAATAGAGCTTGGATGGCGTGTACAGGTACAGCTGCCCATGCAGCTTCAACACGATACCACAGTTCATCAAGAGTAATGACTGGCGTATTGTGATGAGCCAGTTGCTCGGCCACCATTGACCAGACGTTTCCAATTGGTAAGAGATCTGGAGAATGTGCTGGCCAGGGCAGCAGTCGAACATTTTCTGTATCCAGAAAGGCCCGTACAGGACCTGCAACATGCGGTCGTGCATTATCCTGATGAAATGTAGGTTTTCGCAGGGATCGAATGAAGGGTAGAGCCACGGGTCGTAGCACATCTGAAATGTAACGTCCACTGTTCAAAATGCCGTCAATGCGAACAAGAGGTGACCGAGTCGTGTAACCAATGGCACCCCATACCATCACGCCGAGTGATACGCCAGTATGGCGATAACGAATACACGCTTCCAATATGCGTTCACTGCGATGTCGCCAAACACGGATGAGACCATCATGATGCTGTAAACAGAACCTGGATTCATCGGAAAAAATGACATTTTGCCATTCGTGCACCCAAGTTCGTCGTTGAGTACACCATCCCAGGCGCTCGTGTCTGTGATGCAGCGTCAAGGGTAACCGCAGCCATGGTGTCCGAGTTGATAGTCCATGCTGCTGCAAACGTCGTCGACCTGTACGTGCAAATGGTTGTTGTCTTGCAAACGTCCCCATCTGTTGACTCAGAGATCGAGACGTGGCTGCACGAACCGTTACAGCCATGCTGATAAGATGCCTGTCATCTCGACTGCTAGTGATACGAGGCCGATGGGATCCAGCACGGCGTTCCGTATTACCCTCCTGAACCCACCGATTCCATATTCTGCTAACAGTCATTGGATCTCGACCAAAGCTAGCAGCAATGTCGCGATACGATAAACCGCAATCGCGATAGGCTACAATCCGACCTTTATCAAAGTCGGAAACGTGATTTCTCCTACCGACACGAGGCATCACAACAACGTTTCACCAGGCAACGCCGGTCAACTGCTGTTTGTGTATGAGAAATCGGTTGGAAACTCTCCTCATGTCAGCACGTTGTAGGTGTCGCCACCGGCGCCAACCTTGCGTGAATACTCTGAAAAGCTAATCATTTGCATATCACAGCATCTTCTTCCTGTCGGTTAAATTTCGCGTCTGTAGCACGTCATCTTCGTGGTGTAGCAGTTGTAATGGCCAGTAGTGTATGTTTTCTTCAAAATATTCCGCTACCTGTTTTAGTTAATAATACTGACAGGCCTCGGGGACAATGTTTCACTATTACTTTATGCTGCAGAGATGCAAGGTATGGCTCATATTGTTGGTACTGTCATATTTCGGGCTGGCTGTGTTATGCGTTTCATATCATTGTGTGCCGTCATATCACCCACATCAATCCTATCTTTCTTCCCGAGCCCTTCCAGAACGTTTGTCCTCCATGGCTGTTAACAGAGCACCTTCTCGCGTCTGGCATGTGTCTGCTGTGTCTGAGTACGAACGATTCTTGGCCTTCCCGCTCATGCAAATGTTACGATCTTCCGTTTTTATACATACACAAGGTAAAGCTCACTTTACAATATTGGTCGAAGCACTGAAACTAAGTTAATAAATGGCGCTAGTAATTGTTTACTATTTATAAATATAATCTACCGCGTTGCTTATTGGTAGCTTACCAAGTCTTTACAACAGATGACCATACCTACGTGATATACAGGGTGGCTCACGAAATGTGTTACCAATTGTTTCTTTCACAATTTTCGACGCACATTAGATATCCCGCTGGGATCTCTACAGCAGTACCAGCAGAGCTTGGAAAAACAAATGAGTTACGAAATGACGTGTAATTCACGATACTGCCGCTAGGAGACTAGTAAGCAGCAATGGCTGACAATGGAAGACTGAAGACACAGTAACGATCGGCAATTGTGTTACTTTTCCATGAACGAAAAGCGTTGTTGTGACTCAGAGGCGTTTTCGACAACAGTTTAACACACGATGGGTCCCTTGCAAGAACACCATCCACAGGTTGTACGATAAATTTGTACAGGAAGAAACAGTATTGGAAGCGAAGCGACTTCGGCCTAAGCGTGTTTGTTCGCCGGAGAATATTGAAGCGGTGAGAGTAGCTGTCGAATTAAGTTGGGTGATGCTGAGGGAATTAGATTTGGAAATGAGACACTTAAAGTAGTAAATGAGTTTTGCTATTTGGGGAGCAAAATAACTGATGGTCGAAGTAGAGCGGATATAAAATGGAGACTGGCAATGGCAAGGAAAGCGTTTCTTAAGAAGAGAAATTTGTTAACATCGAGTATAGATTTACATGTCAGGAAGTCGTTTCTTAAAGTATTTGTATGGAGTGTAGCCATGTATGGAAGTGAAACGTAGACGATAAATAGTTTAGACAAGAAGAGAATAGAAGCTTTCTAAATGTGGTACTACAGATGAATGCTGAAGATTAGATGGATAGATCACATAACTAATGAGGAGGTATTGAATAGAATTGGGGAGAAGAGGAGTTTGTGGCACAACTTGACTAGAAGAAGGGATCGGTTGGTAGGACATGTTCTGAGACATCGAGGGATCACCAATTTAGTATTGGAGGGCAGCGTGGAGGGTAAAAATCGTAGAGGGAGACCAAGAGATGAATACACTAAGCAGATGCAGAAGGATTTAGGTTGCAGTAGGTACTGGGACATGAAGAAGCTTGCACAGGATAGAGTAGCATGGAGAGCTGCATCAAACCAGTCTCAGGACTGAAGACCACAACAACAACGACGAGTAGCTGTACAGAGAAGTTCCGGGAAATCGTGTAGAAAGGCAGCAGTGCAACTGGGAATATCCAGACGCTCCGTTAAACGCATTCTTAAAAGTGACATCCATATGTACCCATACAAAATGACCTGAGCACAGAAGCTCACTGAAGAACACAAGCAGCAGACACTACTGTTTGCTCACTGGACGGAGGATAGGGCTCAAATGGTTCAAATGGCTCTGAGCATTATGGGACTTAACATCTGAGGTCCATCAGTCCCATAGAACTTAGAACTACTTAAACCTAACTAACCTAAGGACATCACACACATCCATGCCCGAGGCAGGATTCGAACCTGCGACCGTAGCGGTCGCGCGGTTCCAGACTGAAGCGCCTAGAACCGCTCGGCCACACCGGCGGGCGACGGAGGATAGGGAAGAAACTCTCAACAACGTTTGGTTTTCAGACGAGGCGCATTTTCATTTAGACGGTGTGGTTAACAAACAAAATGTACGCTTTGGGGCCACTCAAAACCCACAAGTGCTTCATGAACGACAACATTATGCTCCGAGGATTACAGCGTGGGCAGCAATTTCCAGTCACGGACCTATTGGACCCTTTTTCTTTGAAGAAACTGTGAACAGCGAGCGTTATTTGAGCATGCTTCGCAATAGCTTCATTCCACAGCTTCTTGCTACTGCCTTGCCCTTCAACACGCAGTGGTTCATGCAAGATGGAGCGAGGCCACATACTGCAAACACTGTGTTGGAGTTTTTACACGAGCATTTCGACATGCGGATCATTTCACTCAGTTTTCCAGGTCGCTTCAATGACGGACAAAATTGGCCCCCCAATAGTCCAGACCTCAATCCATGTGACTTTTTTCTTTGGAGGTACCTAAACGAAAAAATTTTCCCACAACGTCCACGTCATTTAATGGAGCTCAGAAGACTTATTCTTCGAGCTTGCAGTGAAATTACGAAAGACTTGTGCCATAGGGTAATCACTAACTTCAGTGTTCGTTTGAAGGAAGTTAGGAAACGAAATGGTGGACATATTGAGCATGTGCTGAGTTAGAACAAATCTCCATGGACGGCTCTTCATTGTAGTATATGTTCCTTTCAGATTGTATTGCCAATAAAGTTTATATTCAAAAACAAAATGGTAACACATATCGTGCGCCACTCTGTATTCAGTTCAAAGTTACTTGCAGTAGTAAATGACTAACGACATTCGTTAAGAGGAAAAACTTTGTATCGCGTGATATAGCTACAGTGTCTTAAAAAGAAGTAGACAGTGACTGAACGGATATTGTTTTGTACAGAAGAGCATTTGAGAGGAGGATGATAGGACCACCAGCGAGAGACAGACAACATTGCCTCGGCGCCAATACTACGGTTGCTTACTAAAGCTTTGTCTGATTCAGCGCCAGCGATTACACCGTGTGCTCTGCGGTTATCAGTGCCTTTGTGTCTATGGCAGGCGACAGCGAATGGAATTCACTGACAGCGAACGTAAGTCAAACGGGCACAACCATTTCACATTCAAAGGACTGCTGGCAAAGCACTGGCAGTACAATTGCTCCGCGTAAATTTAGCATGTCGCCGCTGATATTTCGTATCTAATGTTAACGTACAATCCACTTGGTTATAACTATTTGGAAACACGTGAAAAAACTTGAATATATGTTTTTGAAAATTCTGAAGTTCTGTGACTGATTTGGATACCTAAATGCAAAGATGTTAAGAGTCATTTTTACTAAAATTTAAATCTCAATAGAAAGGTGCGGTATGCTACGTGGCATTATATATCAAAACAGGTTTATCTAGTGATTTCTCAAAACGCAACGGTGACGACCGTCAACTGTATGTAAGGCCAACTCCCGTGGCTCGCACATAGGAAAGTAACAATGTATGCCCAACTTTATGTAGGTTTTTCCGCCTGAGGATTTCACCTCTTTAGATTCCATTTTCCGGAATGTCCTTAAAAACTCTAAGACGTGTACAATTACATGATTGATTCTACAGAATATAGAAAGATTTTCCTCTTTATGACCTTCAATTTGAGAAGAAAGAAGCTGTAACTCTTCAGGCATTCCAGGCGATCTAATGACATCTTGGGTTGTCGGGTGTTCTGCCGGATATCAGCGTCGTACTTGCACGATATTTCGGTCACGTAGCTCGAGACCTTCATCAGGTGCGACCTGAGACTGCTCCTCGAGTGGACCTGGTCCAGTATTTATGCCTATGGCCTTCCCCCTCCACCAACGGCTGCAGGCGCTTCCTCTGTGGTCTGCGCCCATTCCCTGTGGCCTGCTGGAGCGTTGCTGCTCCGTTTTCCGTCCGCTGCGATTCTAGGTGTTCCCTCTGCGGTCTAGGTGTTCAGTTTGCAAACTGAAGCTGTAGCTATGGGCAGCCCACTGCCCCCTGTGGTTGCCAACATGTTTATGGAGAGTTTTGAGGAGAGGGCATTGGAGACAGCCACATTTAAACCCACATGCTTCTTTCGGTATGTGGATGACACCTTCGTGATCTGGCCAGATGGGATGGACAAGCTCAATGAGTTTCTTGAACATCTTAACTCATGCCACCCTAATATCAAGTTCACCATGGAACTGGAGAAGAATGGCCAGCTGTCATTTCTGGATGTACTAGTCCAGAGGAAAGCAGATGGATCAATTGGCCACAGTGTGTACCGAAAACCTACACACACTGATTTATATCTGCAGGCCAGCAGTTGTCACCACCCTGCACAGAAGAATGGGGTTCTGAAGACTTTAGTCCACAGAGCACGTGCCCTATCAGACCAAGAGAATCTACCCATAGAGATAGAACGTCTCAAAACAGTTTTCTCCAAGAATGGATACATGGACAGACAAATTGAGAGGGCACTCCGACCAGCCACTATACCACAGGTTCCTGAAGAAGACCAAGATGAAGCAAGGAAGGTGGCATATCTGCCCTATGCTGGCTCTATTTCTGCCAGAATCAGTAGGATCCAGCGTAAACACAATATCAAGTGTGTTTTCTGTCCATCCAACAAGATCGGGGGACTGCTGTGGAGTGTCAAAGACGACCTGGGGTTACGAAAACCAGGGATTTACAATATACCTTGTCAATGTGGCATGTCCTACATTGGCCAGACGACAAGAACTGTGGAGATCAGGTGCAAAGAACATCAGAGGCACACTAGATTAAGACAGGTGACTAAGTCAGCCATTGCTGAACACTGTCTAGAACTAGATCATGCCATGAAGTATGAGGATACCAAGATTCTAGCACAAACACCCAGATTTTGGGACAGTGTTATAAGAGAATCGATTGAGATTAAAATGGCTGACGATCTTATGAATCGTGACACAGGGTACCAGCTAAGCAGAGCATGGGATCCGGCTCTGGAATTGTTAAAGGAGCAACGGGGCCAGCTGCAACACTACACAAACAGAAGAACCAGAGACATGGAGATGGTAAACGAGCCCCTGACGGACTGCCAGGAGCACCAGACCGAAGATGGAACACCCAGAAGTGGGACTGGTGGGCGCGGACCGCAGAGGGAACATCCAGAGCCGCAGCAGACGAAAAACGGAACGGCAACGCTCCAACAGGTCGTGGTGAGCGGGCGCGGACCGCAGGGGGGAACGCCTGGTACCCCAGACCGTAGATGAAACCCCCAGGAGCGGGTTTGGTGGGCGCGGACCGCAGAGGGAACACCTAGAATCGCAGCGGACGGAAAACGGAGCAGCAACGCTCCAGCAGGTCACAGGGAATGGGCGCGGACCACGGAGGAAGCGCTTGCAGCTGTTGGTGGAGGGGGAAGGCCATAGGCATAAATACTGGACCAGGTCCACTCGAGGAGCAGTCTCAGGTCGCACCTGATGAGGGTCTCGAGCTACGTGACCGAAATATCGTGCAATACGACGCTGATATCAGGCAGAACACCCGACAACCCAAGATGTCAAGAAAGAATCTTATGGAGACATAAGTACCATACTGCCTACCTAAAATTGTGGTGAAAACCAAATTTGATGTCATCCACGTTGGTGTGATGAGTTGGCTAACGAGCATCTACTATACAAATACACGTACCGTAAGCATTACTACAACGGAGGGGTTTCTGTGGAGTGGCCAGACCAATTGCTTCTTCAGGTCCGACAGCAGCCTTTTCATTAGTTGCAGGAACAGAAATTTGGATTTTTAAATGATCTGTCCTGGTAGCACTACCCAAAATGGCCTTGCTATGTTTTACTACGAACAGATAAAAGTAACGGGAAACTATAGCCGTTATACAAGTTATCAAAAAAGGTATTCCATATTTTGAGTGATAGTAGTATGGACCAGATGAAGACAAAAAAGCCCATTAAATATAGGCTCTCAAATGCACAACTTAAGAGGTATGGGCAAGTGTTCATCTTCGCTACTGTGAAACGTAACTCTTCTACAGAAAATGTGCGCATACCTATTTTATAGCTCATGTTTAGTGGACATTTTTTATTGTGTTGCTCCATAGTATCGCCTCTCAAAGTGTGGAATACTATTTTCTAACACACTGTATTTTTTAAGGACACGCACCTGTACAATATCGTTTCATCATGATGTCATCTTGGGTAAAATACGAGGGGCGTTCAGAAAGTAAGCTCCGATCGGTCGCGAAATGGAAACGACTATGAAAATCCGATAAAGCTTTGCACAGATGTGTTGGGTAGTGTCTCTAGTATAACCCCAGTTAGCATCACTTCGCTCTTCTCATTTCTGAGCTCGCAGTGAGTGCGTAAAGATGTCTAGAAAATAGTGTCTGCCGCCAAGTACGAGGGCCTGGTGAGAAATTTCGCCTGAAGCTATGCAGCTAACATTACATAACTGTCGTGCTGTTTCTTCTTCAAGACAATTCTCAGCCGCATTCTGCATGGGCAATGAAGATGCTCCTGCATCGTTTTCAAATGGAAATGTGAGATTATCCACAATACAGTCCGCAATTGTCTGCCCCTGAGTTTCATCTCTGGACACATGAACCGCTGTCTTTGAAGACAACATTTTGACACAGACAACGACGTGTAGGCCAGCGTGGAGAATTGGCGGAAAGCACCGGCGGCTGCCTTCTATGATGAGGCTATTGAAAAGTTGGTACAACGCTATGACAAAAGTCTAAGTCAGAACGGCGACTACGTAGAGAAGTAGCTGAAAGGTGTAGCTAATTGTTACAAGTAAAACATTTCTGATGTTCACTGTGGTTTCAATTTGGCAATCAATCGGAGCTTACTTTCTGAACAGGCCTCGTATTTAGGGGGTAAAATGGTCCCCAAATCGGATATCCGGACGGGGGTAAGGAGGATGTTATCACCAGGAGGCCGGCCGAAGTGGCCGAGCGGTTCTAGGCGCTTCAATGTGGAACCGCACGACCGCTACGGTCGCAGGTTCGAATCCTGCCTCGGGCATGGATGTGTGTGATGTCCTTAGGTTAGTTAGGTTTAAGTAGTTCTAAGTTCTAGGGGACTGATGACCTCAGATGTTAAGTTCCATAGTGCTGAGAGCCATTTGAACCATTTTTTTTTTATCACCAGGAAAAACAAAACTGGCGTTCTACGAGACAGATCGTAGAATTTTAGCTCCCGTAATCAGACTGAGGATTTACAGAATTTGAAAAAAGGAAGGGATGTGGTGGAAATTAGTCAAGTGTGGTGGCGGAAAGAACATGATTTCCGGCCGGATGAGTACAGGATTACCAACACAGAATCAAATAGGGGTGACGTAGGTGTAGGACTAATAGCGAATAAGAAGATAGAAATGTGTGCAAACTATTATGAACAACAAAGTGAACTCATTATTGACGCCAAGATAGTCACAAAGCCAAGACTAGAAGCAATAGTGTAAGTATACATGCCTAATACCTCTACAAATGATGAAGGGACTGGAAAAATGTATGATGAAATAAATTATTCAGATCGTTATGAGAAACGAAAATTGAGTTGGTACCGGAAATTTAATGTTAGTGAAAGGAAGAGAAGGATAAATGCTGGTGACAATGGACAGGGGGAAAGGGAAGAAAGGAAAGGCAGAATTTAGCACAGAGCAGAGCACAATTTAATCATTGTTAATAGCCCTTTTAAGAATCAAAAAATGAGGTTCTATACATGGAAGAAGCCTATAGGGATCGGACGGTCGTAGGTATATTTTATAAGGCTAAGAGAAGGACTTAGAAACCAGGTTTTAAACCGCAATACGTTTTCTACAGCAGATGTGTAAGGTGACCATAATATATTGGATGTGAACTAGAGATTAAACCTGAATAATGTATAAAATGTATTTTTGTCCATCAGCTGCTTTTATTTTAAACCCAAATTAATTAAAAACAGCTGACGGTCAAACGCATTTTATGCATTACTTGACGGCTGTCGATAGTCGGGTTCCAAAAATGTTTAAAACTGAATAAATTTCAGAAAAGTAGGAAATTAGAGAGAAAGGACCTGTATAAGCTGAAAGAACCAGAGGTTGTTTTAGGTTTAAAGGGAGCATCAGTCAAGTATTGAATGACACAGGAGAAAGAAATATAATAAGCTTCTGGCTATTAAAATAGCATAACTAGAAATACCAGCATAGTTCGAAATTTTATTTATTGTGTGTATACATTATAGTAGGAGGGATGTACGATTAAACTTTGAAGTAATTTGAGGCTGTGCATGGTATGAAATTCAGTGGACAGACCTGCTAGCTCTAGAAGCAACAGTGGCTTTAACTCTGCTGGGTATCAGTTGGAACTGAGACATGATGGCCGGCCGTAGTAGCCGAGCGGTTCTAGGCGCTTCAGTCTGGAACCGCACGACCACTACGGTCGCAGTTTCGAATCCTGCCTCGGGAATGGATGTGTGTGAACGCCTTAGGTTAGTTAGGTTTAAGTAGTTCTAAACTCTAGGGGACTGATGACCTCAGAAGTTAAGTCCCATAGTGCTCAGTCCCGTATGACGAATTTTTAAGAAATTTATTCGCAATTCCGACTAAAATTAGACTTTAGCTGCACAATTTATTAGTGACATAGGATAATTTGTGCCTAACTAGGACTCGAACCCGAATTTCCCACTTTACGCGAACGGTCACATTTACCTCTTCGCCTATCTGTGCACGCTACCCAGGCCGACCCAAACATACATATGTTAGCTTGTTTTCATATCCTGCACTCGCACACTTGCAGTGATTTCCGCACAAGGAGAGACTTATTGTCGCGGTCTGCCTAAGCATCTAATACTATTCTGCTGTGCCTTTGTTTTGCGGTGTACTACGCACTGTCGTTCAGACAGCGAGTGCAGGAAGTGGACACACGGTGACATACGGAATTATGGGTCTGTCCGGGAAGTGTGCACCGATAGCCGAAGTAATTCAGGTGACCGCTCGCATAAAGCTGGAAATCCGGGTACGAGGCCCGATCCGGCACAAATTTTCATCTGACTAATAAATTGTGCAGTTGAAGTCAAATCGTTTTCGCAATTGTGAATACATTTCTCCTATGTCATACAGCTGTAGGTCGTAGCAGTGTCGCTTCCTTCTGAAGGACATTGCATATTACACCGCAAAACACGGACATAGCAACATATAATGACGAATGTAATCTGCAAAATTTCGTTCTCCTCCGAACTTCAACACCCGGATACGCCCACCGTTATGTTGTACGCAGAACTGGGGCGCGCCGGCCGCGGTGGTCTAGCGGGTCTAGGCGCTCAGTCCGGAACCGCGCGACTGCTACGGTCTCAGGTTCGAATCCTGCCTCGGGCATGGATGTGTGTGATGTCCTTAGGTTAGTTAGGTTTAAGTAGTTCTAAGTTCTAGGGGACTGATGACCGCAGATGTTAAGTCCCATAGTGCTCAGAGCCATTTGAACTGGGGCGCGACTGGAAAGAAAACACGGTGACCCTTCTGCGGCAAGTGTTGCCGCTTGACGCTGTGCCGTCGTTGCACCTCACTTTGTTGCCGCGTCACAGCAAGCCACAATAATAGTGGCCGTACTGAGAGTCCAGACGTTTCGGACAGGCATTAGCTTCTGCTATGTCTACGTGTTCAGAAATATCAGCATAGGGGGCTATTCATCATGTGCGTTGGCGTCTAAGGTTCGACACGTCCACTCTCTTCCAGGATCAGCTACTTTTCAGGCTATCCTTTGATCTGCTGATTGCTCTTGTTGTTGTTATGGTGGTCTTCAGTCCGAAGACTGGTTTGATACAACTCTCCGTCCTACTCAATTTAGTCCAATCAATCCTCTTCAACTCCGAATAACTACTGCAACCTATATCCCTTTGAACCTGCTTACTGTATTCACTTCTTGGTCTCCCTCTATGATTTTAACACCCCCCCCCCCCCCCCCCCACACACACACACATTTCGCCTCCAATACTAAATTGGTGACCCCTTCTACATCTACATCTACATCTAAATCCATACTCCGCAAGACACCTGACGGTGTGTGGCGGAGGGTACCTTGAGTACCTCTATCGGTTCTCCCTTCTACTCCAGTCTCGTATTGTTCGTGGAAAGAAGGACTGTCGGTATGCCTCTGTGTGGGCTCTAATATCTCTGATTTTATCCTCGTGGTCTCTTCGCAAGATATACGTAGGAGGGAGCAATATACTGCTTGACTCCTCGGTGAAGGTATGTTCTCGAAACTTCAACAAAAACCCGTACCGAGCCACTGAGCGTCTCTCCTGCAGAGTCTTCCACCGGAGTTTATCTATCATCTCCGTAACGCTTTCGCGATTACTAAATGATCCTGTAACGAAGCACGCTGTTCTCCGTTGGATCTTCTCTATCTCTTCTATCAACCCTATCTGGTACGGATCCCACACTGCTGAGCAGTATTCAAGCAGTGGGCGAACAAGCGTACTGTAAACTAATCCCTTTGTTTTCGGATTGCATTTCCTTAGGATTCTTCCAATGAATCTCAGCCGGCCGGTGAGGCCGTGCGGTTCTAGGCGCTACAGTCTGGAGCCGAGCGACCGCTACGGTCGCAGGTTCGAATCCTGCCTCGGGCATGGATATGTGTGATGTCCGTAGGCTAGTTAGGTTAAATTAGTTCTAAGTTCTAGGCGACTGATGACCTCAGAAGTTAAGTCGCATAGTGCTCAGAGCCAATGAATCTCAGTCTGGCATCTGCTTTACCGACTATCAACTTTATATGATCATTCCATTTTAAATCACTACTAATGCCTGCTCCCAGATAATTTATGGAATTAACTGCTTCCAGTTGCTGACCTGCTATATTGTAGCTAAGTGATTAGGGATCTTTCTTTCTATGTATTCGCAGCACGTTACATTTGTCTACATCGAGATTCAATTGCCATTACCTGCACCGTGAGTCAATTCGCTGCAGATCATACTGCATTTCAGTACAATTTTCCATTGTTACAACCTCTCGATATACCACAGCATCATCCGCAAAAAGCCTCAGTGAACTTCCGATGTCATCCACAAGGTCATTTATGTATATTGGCAATAGCAACGGTCCTACGACACTCCCCTGCAGCACACCTGAAATGAATCTTACTTCGGAAGACTTCTCTCCATTGAGAATGACATGCTGCGTTCTGTTATCGAGGAACTCTTCAATCCAATCACACAATTGGTCTGATGGTCCATATGTTCTTACTTTGTTCATTAAACGACTATGGGGAACTGTATCGAACGCCTTGCGGAAGTCAGGAAACACGGCATCTATCTGGGAGCCCGTGTCTATGGCCCTCTGAGTCTGGTGACGAATAGCGCGAGCTGGGTTTCACAAGATCGTCTTTTTCGAAACCCATGCTAATTCCTACAGAGTAGATTTCTAGTCTCCAGAAAAGTCATTATAGTCGAACATAATACGTGTTCCAAAATTCTAGTCCGCAGCTCGTGGTCGTGCGGTAGCGTTCTCGCTTCCCGCGCCCGGGTTCCCGGGTTCGATTCCCGGCGGGATCAGGGATTTTCTCTGCGTCGTTATGACTGGGTGTTGTGCGCTGTCCTTAGGTTAGTTAGGTTTAAGTAGTTAAAAGTTCTAGGGGACTGATGACCATAGATGTTAAGTCCCATAGTGCTCAGAGCCATTTGAACCATTTGAACCAAAATTCAACAACTGATCGACGTTAGAGATATAGGTCTATAGTTCTGCACATCTGTTCGACGTCCATTCTTGATGTCTCATAATCTCATCTTCCAGCAAGGATTATCGTCTACTCCCAAGGCTTTCTTTCGGTTTAGGTCTTCCAGTGCTGTCAGCAAGGTTCTGTTCAGTACATCCTCATTAGTTACGTAATCTACCCATCTAATCTTCAGCATTCTTCTGTAGCACCACATTTCAAAAGCATTCTTTTCATGTCTAAACTGTTTATAGTCCAAGTGTCACTTCCATACATGGCTACACTCCATACAAATACTTTCGGAAAAGACTTCCTAACTCATATATCTACATCCGAAGTTAACAAATTCCTCTCCTTCAGAAATGCTTTTCTTGCCATTCCTACTCAACATTTTATATCATCTCTACTTTGGCCACCATCAGTTATTGTGCTACCCAAATAGCAAACCTTATCTACTACTTTAAGTGTTTCGCTTCCTAATTTATAGGTCACAACCCTGTCTCACTCCCTTCTCAACCACTGCTACGCTTTAAAACCCCTCGACTGTTACAACTGCCGTCTGGTTTCTATAATAGTTATAAATAGCCTTTCGCTCTCTTTATTTTACACCTGCTACTTTGAGAGTTTTAAAGAGATTATTCTAGCCAACATTGTCAAAAGCTTTCTCTAAGTCTACACTTGCTATAAACTTAGGTTTGTCTTTTTTTAACCTACCTACTAAGAAAAGTCGTATGATCAATATTGCCCCGCGTGTTCCTACTTTTCTCTTGAATCCAAGCTGATCTATCTCAAGGTCGGCTTCTACCAGTTTTCCATTCTTCTGTAAGGAATTCGTGTTAGTATTTTGCAACCACAACTTATTAAACTGATATTTCGACAATATTCACGTCTTCAGAACCTGCTTTCTTTGTAATTGCAATTGCTATATTCTTCTTGAAGCCTAAGGGTACATCATCCGTCTGATACACCTTACACATCAGATGGAAGAGTTGTGTCATGGTTGGCTCGCCCAAGGCTATCAGTACTTTTGAAGGAATATCGTCTACTCCCAAGGCTTTCTTTCGGTTTAGGTCTTTCAGTGCTGTCAGATTCGTCTCGTAATATCATATCTCAAATCTCATCTTCATCTATGTCCTCTCCCATTTCTATAATACTGCCTTCAAGCACATTTCCCTTGTAGAGATCCTCTACATATTCCTTCCGTCTTTCAGCTCTTCCTTCTGTGCTTGCGACTGGTTTTCCATCAGAGCTCTTGATATTCATACAGCTGCTTTTCTTTTCTGCAAAGGCCTCTTTACTTTTCCTGTACGCGGTATTAGTCTTCCCCTTACTGACAGGTTCTTCTAAATCCTTATATTTGTCCTCTAGCCATTCTTGCTTAGCCATTTTGCATTTCCTGCAGATCTCATTTTTTAGACGTTTATATTCCCTTTTGCCTGCTTCATTTACTGCATTTTTAAATATTCTCCTTTCATCATTTAAAATCAATATTTCTTGTGCTGTCCAAGAATTTCTACTAGGCCTTATCTTTTTACCTACGTGCTCTCCTGCTGCCTTCACTATTTTATCTCTAAAAGCTAGCCATTAATCTTCTACTGTATTCGTTTATCCTGTTCTCGACAATCGTTGCCTAATGCTCACTCTCAAACTCCCAACAAGCTCTGGTTCTTTCAGCTTACCCAGCTCCCATCTCCTTAATATCTTACCTTTCTGCAGTTTCTTCAGTTTTAATCTACAGTTCATAACCAATAAATTGTGGTCAGAGCCCACATCTTCCCATGGAAATATCTTACACATCAAATTTGGTTCCAAAATCTCTGTCTTACCATTATATAATCAATGTGAAACTTGCCGGTGTCTCCAGGTCTCTTCCACGCTTACAAACTTCTTTCACGGTTCAAGTGTTAACGATGATTAAATTACGCTCTGTGCAAAATTCTACCAGGGGGCTTCCTGTTTCATTCCTTTTCCCCCGCCATATTCACCTACTATTTTTCCTTCCCTTCCCAGTCCCCCATCACCATTAAATTTTCGTCTCCCTTAACTATCTGAATAATTTCTTTTATCTTATCATACATTTCTTCAGTCTCTTCATCATATACGGACCTATTTGGCAATAAACTGGTACAACTGTACGACTTGTACGATTGCTGTTAGCAACCTCTTAAGCAATTGACATACAGTGCACGACTCTTATTGACCTGGAAGAGTCGCTCTTAAAGGATTACACGTTCCGGATGGTTGGGAAATCTGTACGGGGTGAGTCAGGAAGAAAGATACTTGCTTTGAGGGGTGACAGTATTAGTGCTACTGAGGAAAAAACTCATCTGAACATATGTCCTGTTCTTAACAGTTCCAGAGGAAATTAATGAAAACAGTGGGGGACAGGATAAGCCCAGGTGATAGTAAATGAAACATTGTGATCTAATTTTTCGTCAATTGTGTACCTTTCCTCACGAAAGATGTTCACAAAGTCCAGTAATTTACATGCGCGTTTTCACATAAAGGACCGTACGAATGAGCTCATTAAAGACAACACAACGTAGCCTGATGTCGCTTTGGTTGTATTTGAGTGTGAGTGCCGGTGATTAAGGACGTCCGTGATTTTCAAACAGCTCTATTTCGGATGCGGTTAAGAAAACGGCATATGTTCATTTGAGGCTTTTTTCAGTATCACCAACACTATCAAACCCCAAAGCATGTCCGTTTCCTCCTGACTCACCCTGTACCTCCTAGAATTATTTTTTATGTCTATTGCAGATGTTATTGTGGTGTATTGGAAATGGTTCTGTCTCAATCGAAGTGGTGGAGTACAGCGTCCGTGAGAGGAATAATCGGGTGGGATGGAGGCCTTACCCCTTCCGCACTTTCATTAGTCTCACGTCTGCTGTCGGATTGATCTGTGCATGCGAGGAAACATAGAGTGTGTTTCGCGATTAGTTCCAAATTTCCCTGTTGTTAGTCTGAAGGTTTAATTTCGGCAATATCGATCATCACGGCGTGAGATGATTTGAAAACAAAAGACGGCTAGAGCTAACCATGAATGCCTGTGTGCGTTACACCTGCAACATTCGCCGATATGATCATGTTACTGCTTCATACTCCGAGCTAGGGTGGCTGCGGCCGGACAAATTGCGGGACTACCACACTCTATGTCTACTCCACCGACTCCTCATCGCGCAAGCACCCCAGTACCTTGCTTCAGAGATTAAAAACCTGTCATGTCATCATAATCGAAACACGAGGTCACTCTTATTTGGTAGCCTAACTGTGCCCACTCACAAAACAAAAACTTTTGCAAACTCCTTCTCAGTTGCCGCTGTCCGCCTCTGGAACAAACTGCCCCTTACCTTGCGCAAAATTCGATCTCCTGCTGCTTTTAAGAAGAAGTTGAAGCATTTCCTACTATCATCCTCACAAAGTTCTCCACAAAATTAATGTACAAGGACAATCCCCTCATCTGTCAAATAGCAAAGCTAGCGTCTCCTATCTTGCTCCTGAGATGCCTTCCTCTTCATCTTTCTCTATTAGCCACGCAATCTTCTTTTCCTTTATATTTCCTTAATTATGTTTCGTCATGTCTCTATTCTTCTCCTCCCTTCACCATGAGTCTCCCTCATACTCCCTGCTGCCGGTACTCCTATCTAAAATCTGTCTCTTCAATAATGTCTAATTATAACAGTACTTGTGACCTAAGGATATAAACTCTATATGTATGTATTTTTCCAGGTGTACCTTTCAAATTGTTTATTTCACTTTTTATACTAGATGTAGTTTAACATGGCTACTAAAACATATGAATGTAAAATAAGTAGAATGCCTGGTTAGATGTAAGAGAGGGCCTGATGGCCCTAATCTTGCCAGGTTAAATAAATCAATAAATAAATAAATAAATAAATAAATGATTTGGGTATTCACGCCACTGACGTTTTCTCCAACAGAGAACAGGATTTCCTGGCTGTTTGGGTGTGTGCACCCGAGCCCAGTACCATCAGTTTTGGAAACACGGAGTTGCAAGATGACAGTTCTGCCTTCATGTTGCTGTAACGGCTCCAGGTTACACTCAGATATTTTCGTGTTGTTTCCCATCCAATTCAGTCGCTGTTTTATTGGTTTTCAAATAAAAAAAACAACTGTTTTCACTGTGGTTAAAGGTAACTGCGTTAACAGCGAGACATTCAAATCACTAAACTGGTCTGCAAGAACAAGGTTGTCCACAAACGAGGGGCAACGGATAGCAATAATCGCGTGTGGTTCAGTGGCCTGGTGCTAGTCTTTCTAATGCACACCATCTCGCAGACTTTGCCAGTTCCTAATCTATTACAGTTATCCAACCGAGAAAAGGAAACTTACAGTTTAACATGGAACCTCGAACCACGTTTCTTTCCTACAAACTGAAAATTTCCGTGGCCCGTCCACGGATCGACCAGGCGACTACTCGGATTGTGCACGGCGCTTTACTGCTACACCAACAGGCCCGACATCGAATTATTTATGTAAAATATTAATGATTTTTGATAGGTTTCCTGTCAATTTTTTATAGGAGTCAAGTTAAGAAATACAAGAATACATGAAAAGAATTCAGCCAGCATTAGCTTTTGACACATATGCAAATTTAAAAGGCAAATATGAAATGAGCAAGTTTCTTCGTCTCATGAAGCAACGCACAAATAACAGGAAGAGGCGGGAAACAAACATCGCATTACGCACGATGTTAAACGTGCGACGACGCTGGAACCAGCAGAATGAAGCACTTAAGTCTAAATACACCACTTGCGAGCTTCTAGCTCGGGAATATTCATGCAGGAGATAACTAATGCAGACAAGTTCCGCGGAGCAGTACAGAATGAGGCGGAGATTCTCTGACTTATAACTCCTGGCAAGCTGCTAGGGAAAACAAGCTTTCCTGCGCTGAAAGGATGAATAATGGACACGCCCTAACCGAGAGAGGAAGAGCGTGCGGCACAGAAATTGATACAGTTAGTCCCCGAACCCGTATTATAGTTTTTAACCGAAACTACTTCTGAATGTCAACTGATGATACAAGCATTCTGTAGAGTCTCTGACGCGATTATTCCTTTTATTACAAGCTGCGATATAGTCACGAATAAAAACAGTAGTCCAGGAAGAACAGAATTTGTCCCTTTAATTCCAGTTTCTAATCTCAGAAAAATGTCGACAGCCTATTGATTTTGGCCGACAATGACCATCTTCAGAAATTTCAGGAGAAAGGTGAAACCAAATATAACTTCTAGGCAACCTTCATCTTGTAAATAGAAAATTATAAAATAATGGAGAGGCACTAATTTAATTTCTGATATATAGACACACAAATGACTATAGCTTTTACGAGTCGTGCGTTTTTAGGTTTATCAGTACCTCCAAGTATACGAGGCAAAAGCAAGCCTTCAGTGTTTATTTTTCCCCTGGGCAGCAGGTCGGGTGTTGAAATGTGGACTCGTGGGTGCAAAACGGTTAGTCTGTACTTACAGGCGTATTCCACTTCGTAGTCCAGGTATGGCCATGAGGTCGTAAAGCTTGTGACGTGTTTGTGGGAAGGCTGTTCTATACAGAGAAAAAACAACCAGCACCCTGATATGCGTACATTTTAACGTCCCACATACAAATATATATATATATATATATATATATATATATATATATATATATATATATATATATATATATATATATATATATACAGGATGCGTCAGGAGGAAAGGTACATGCTTTGACAGGTGGTAATACTAGTGATTCTGAACAAAAAACTTCTAATAAACATATGCTCTTTTCGTAACCATCTCCGGGTAAAACAATGAAAACAGTTAGGAATGGGAAAGATACAGGTGACGGTAAATTAAGATACTGTTATGTTATGGTTTGTTTAATTGCGTACGTTTCCTCAAAGAAGACGTTCAAACAGTCCACTGTCAACTTCAATGCATGTTGCTGCTCTTGTAGATAGGTGTTGTGTCGCCGATCGGAGCTCAGTGTTGCATCCCTTTGCCTGCGCACAAGCATGTAAAATATTAGCGAGAAGTTCCTCTCTTGTGTCCACTATGCGCTTCAGCCAACGCCACAAACAGTAATCCAGTGGGGTAAGATCGGGTGACCTCGGTGAACAAGCAATGACTCCACGGCGACCGATCCAACGACTAGGATACGTTGTGTTGAGATACCTTGTCCCTGGCCGTACAGAATGTCTAGGAGCTCCGTCATGCTGAAAGTACACACGAACTCGTGTTGCCGATGGGACATCCTCCACGTATTCTGGTAACACATTTTGAAGAAACTCAAGATGCCGTGTCCCATTAAGACGGTCATCTAAAACAACTGGACTGATGAGTTCGTCATCAATAATACAGGACCACACGTTGACTGAGAAACGTCGTTGACAATTCGTTTCCACAGTAGCGTGCACATTTTCATTTGCCCATACATGAGAGTTGCGCGTGTTGTTGATTCGGTTGTGGGTAAATGTTGACTCATCAGTGAACAGAATACGTGGGATTAATCGCTCATTGGCAATGATCCATTGACAGAATTCTTGCCAGGCGGTAACATCTTCTTCATGCAGATGGCCGAAATACTAAATGTATTTTTCCGAAGCTGTTTCACAGAGGAAGACTGCACTGTAGTTCCTTCTCTAGATTGTCGCACAGATGACAAAATGGTAGATATCGAAATAGATGACAGAAGGCTAGAGAAACAATTAAAATCGCTCAAAAGAGGAAAGACCGCTGGACCTGATGGGATACCAGTTCGATTTTACACAGACTACGCGAAGGAACTTGCCCCCCTTCTTGCGGTGTACCGTAGGTCTCTAGAAGAGCGTAGCGTTCCAAAGGATTGGAAAAGGGCACAGGTCATCCCCGTTTTCAAGAAGGGACGTCGAACAGATGTGCAGAACTATAGACCTATATCTCTAACGTCGATCAGTTGTAGAATTTTGGAGAACGTATTATGTTCGAGTATAATGACTTTTCTGGAGACTAGAAATCTACTCTGTAGGAATCAGCATGGGTTTCGAAAAAGACGGTCGTGTGAAACCCAGGCCGCGCTATTCGTCCACGAGACTCAGAGGGCCATAGACACGGGTTCACCGGTAGATGCCGTGCTTCTTGACTTCCGCAAGGCGTTCGATACAGTTCCCCACAGTCGTTTAATGAACAAAGTAAGAGCATATGGACTATCAAACCAATTGTGTGATTGGATTGAAGAGTTCCTCGATAACAGAACGCAGCATGTCATTCTCAATGGAGAGAAGTCTTCCGAAGTAAGATTGATTTCAGGTGTGCCGCAGGGGAGTGTCGTAGGACCGTTGCTATCCACAATATACATAAATAACCTTGTGGATGACATCGAAAGTTCACTGAGGCTTTTTGCGGATGATGCTGTGGTATATCAAGAGGTTGTAACAGTGGAGCCGGCCGCGGTGGTCTCGCGGTTCTAGGCGCTCAGTGAGGAACCGCGCGACCGCTACGGTCGCAGGTTCGAATCCTGCCTCGGGCATGGATGTGTGTGATGTCCTTAGGTTAGTTAGGTGTAATTAGTTCTAAGTTCTAGGGGACTGATGACCACAGATGTTAAGTCCCATAGTGCTCAGAGCCATTTGAACCATTTTTTGTAACAATGGAAAATTGTACTGAAATGCAGGAGGATCTGCAGCGAATTGACGCATGGTGCAGGGAATGGTAAATGAATCTCAATGTAGACAAGAGTAATGTGCTGCGAGTACATAGAAAGAAAGATCCCTTATCATTTAGCTACAATACAGCAGGTCAGCAACTGGAAGTAGTTAATGCCATAAATTATCTGGGAGTACGCATTACGAGTGACCTAAAATGGAATGACCATATAAAGTTGATCGTCGGTAAAGCAGATGCCAGACTGAGATTCATTGGAAGAATCCTAAGGAAATGCAATCCGGTACAAAGGAAGTAGGTTACAGTACGCTTGTTCGCCCGCTGCTTGAATACTGCTCAGCAGTGGGGTATCCGTACCAGATAGGGTTGATAGATGAGATAGAGAAGATTCAACGGAGAGCAGCGCGCTTCGTTACAGGATCATTTAGTAATCGCAAAAGCGTTGCGGAGATGATAGATAAACTCCAGTGGAAGACTCTGCAGGAGAGACGCTCAGTGGCTCGGTACGGGTTTTTGTTGAAGTTTCGAGAACATACCTTCACCGAGGAGTCAAGCAGTATATTGCTCCCTCCTACGTATATCTCGCGAAGAGACCACGAGGATAAAATCAGAGAAATTAGAGCCCACACAGAGGCATACCGACAATCCTTCTTTCCACGAACAATACGAGACTGGAATAGAAGGGAGAACCGATAGAGGTACTCAAGGTACCCTCTGCCACACACCGTCAGGTGGCTTGCGGAGTATGGATGTAGATGTAGATGTAGATGTACACTCTTCCGATGAAAGGGACACAGATCGTGCTCGTGTATTGTTTGTATCACTCATGTTTGTGGAATACCAAGTTGGGCAGCAATTCTTCTAGAGCTAGTAGTAGTGTTGCGTTTCACTACTTGAAGAAAATCCTTAAGTTCATTAAAACTTTGTGGTACGGAACATTCAGAGACAACATTAAAGCTGGGAAGCGTAACACGCTCACGCCATCCGTGAAAACCCTGCTATACACCCTGCTATCTGGCACTCTGCGATTCGGAAATCGTTGTTGGTATTCTCGTACAGTAGCTCTGGAATTCCCATTGGACAAACCATAGACAAACACCATGTCAGCATATTCTGCATGTGCGAAAATCCGTGGCATTTTCACTACACAAAATTGTATTCGCTGTTTACGTAACAACACTGCAGTGCCGTTCACTACGACAAACACTGTCGGACTGAGACTTGAGGTAAACAACTGCCCCATGCGGAAGTGAACTGCGTACTGACAAGGTTAGTAAGGACGACGCTACACGTTTCCCGTGCCTAGTTATTTTCATTGGTTTACCCGGAAACGGTTAAGAAAAGGGCATATGTTTATTATGAGGTTTTTGTTCAGAATCACCCCTCAAAGCATGTACCTTTCTTCATGACTCACCCGTATACTGATGACCTCAGATGTTAAGTCCCATAGTGCTCAGAGCCATTTGAACCATTTGAGCCATTTGGCATCATCAGTAGATAGAAGCAAAATTAGTTAGCATCGTCGAATGGGATGGTATAATAATGTAGTTCCCACTAGACCACAGTGCCGGAAGAAACTTTACGTGAACGGAACAACCATTCACAGCAAAGCTGAAACACAGAATAAAAGTTTGTGATGCAAACTCGTCAGGTGTCGCTACCGTACACATATTTGACAGACGTGTATGTACGACAATAATTATGTAAAAAAGTTACAATTAGATAAAAACTACTCTGGAGTTGAAATGTGTTGCAAGTTCGTGCAGTTGTTGTTGTTGTGGTCTTCAGTCCTGAGACTGGTTTGATGCAGCTCTCCATGCTACTCTATCCTGCGCAAGCTTCTTCATCTCCCAGTACCTACTGCAACCTACATCCTTCTGAATCTGCTTAGTGTATTCATCTCTTGGTCTCCCCCTATGATTTTTACCCTCCACGCTGCCCTCCAATACTAAATTGGTGATCCCTTGATGCCTCAGAACATGTCCTACCAACCGATCCCTTCTTCTGGTCAAGTTGTGTCACAAACTTCTCTTCTCCCCAATCCTATTCAATACTTCATTAGTTATGTGATCTACCCATCTAATCTTCAGCATTCTTCTGTAGCACCACATTTCAAAAGCTTCTATTCTCTTCTTGTCCAAACTATTTACCGTCCATGTTTCACTTCCATACATGGCTACACTCCATACAAATACTTTCAGAAATAACTTCCTGACACTTAAATCTATACTCGATGTTAACAAATTTCTCTTCTTCTGAAACGCTTTCCTTGCCATTGCCAGTATACATTTTATATCCTCTCTACTTCGACCATCATCACTTATTTTGCTCCCCAAATAGCAAAACTCATTTACTACTTTAAGTGTCTCATTTCCTAATCTAATACCCTCAGCATCACCCGACTTAACTCGACTACATTCCATTATCCTCGTTTTGCTTTTGTTGATGTTCATCTTATATCCTCCCTTCAAGACACCATCCATTCCGTTCAACTGCTCTTCCAAGTCCTTTGCTGTCTCTGACAGAATTACAATGTCGTCGTACAGTAATAAGTTGAAATACAAAAAAAAAAAAAATGAATTATTTTACTATTGAAATGAAATGAGCGTATGGCATATTTGGCCGGGAGGCCCCTATTCGGGGAAGTTCGGCCACCAAGTGCAAGTCTTATTTCAGTCGACGCCGCACTGGGCGACTTGCACCCCAGTGATGAGGATGAAATGATGATGAGGACAACACAACACCCAGAAATAACATACGATTTAGAATTTAATTTTGTTGCAATTTCAAATAGCCCAAAAAAATTGTTCAAATGTCTCTAAGCACTATGGGACTTAACATCCGAGGTCATCAGTCCCCTAGAACTTAGAACTACTTAAACCTAAGTAACCTAAGGACATCATACGCATCCATGTCCAAGACAGGATTCGAACCTGCGACCGTAGCGGTCGAGCGGTTCCAGACTGAAGCGCCTAGAACCGCTCGGCCACACCGGCCGGCTCAAATAGCCCATTTTCAGTTGTATGTGAATGGTACCATGAACACTTCCTTGTATAGATATTGCTCCTTCCGTCTCGTTGCATAATACAAATGAAGCTTTTACACTGTAATGGAGAACGTAGACCAACAGACGTTCTAACAACGAAGCTATGTGCCGAACTGTGTCCTCGGCACCTATTCATTAAGAGCTCATCACTGATACGTTAAGTGTGCAGGGGTTAAGTGCCATTTGCTCGAAATCAAACAGCTCTCATGTCCGTTCATAGAACCAATCAGATACAGCTCGGAAGCTACGGAATGGTGCATTCTCTCACTGAATGCACTGGTCACCAGTGAGCTACTATAAGTTAATAAATAAATGTGTGAAATCACTCGAAGGAAATCCACGTACTACCTGCATCTGAGGGAAGATTGCGGATGTGGCAGGGGCCCCAACTAACCCAACGTAAAAATTCCCCGTACGAGATTATCAGTATCAGTCATAGCTGTATTTTGACAGCAAGTGCTATAGACCTGTAATTTGCTGGACGATAGAAATGCATGAATATGTACCGCGCTTCATTATCCATCGATAAATTTCCCAACGCTTAGTGTCTCCAGTAGCAGCATTCTTGTGCCTGTGTAATCCTCTGTGAAGCTTAAGCTGTGTTGTAACTTAGCGAGGGGTAGTCATACAGTTTTAATTTTCTTTGGAATAAATAAAGCTAGCGCCCTCAAACTTGGTGATGGTGTGTCTTCTTCCACATCTACATCCACGTCGATACTCTACAAATCACTCTTAAATGCCTGGTAGAAGGTTCATCGAACAACCTTCACAATAATTCTCTATTATTCCAATCTCGAACTGCGCACAGAAAAAATAAACAGCTATATTTTTCCGTGCGAGCTCCGATTTCCCTTATTTTATTGTGATCATCGTATCTCCGTACGTAGGTCGGCGTCCAAAAAATATTATCGCATTTGGAGGATAAAGTTGGTGATTGAAATTTGGTGAGAAGATTCCACCGCAACGATAAACGCCTTTATTTTAATGACGGCTACCCCAAATCCTGTACCAAGTCAGTGACACTGTCTCCCCTTTTACGCTATAACACAAAACGTGCTGCTTTTCTTAGAACTTTCTCGATGTACTCCGTTAATACATCTAGTAAAGACCCCAGACCATACAGCAACAGTCCAATGGATGACCGGTAAGCGTAGTGTTGGCAATCTCTTAGTAGATCTGTTACGTTTTCTGAATGTTCTGCCAATAAAACCCAGTCTTGCTTTGCCTTCCTAACAACATTTTCTTTGTTTTTTTTTCGGTTTAAGTTGCTCGTAATTGTAATTTCTAGATATTTAGTTAAATTTACGTCCTTTAGATTTGACTGATTTATCGTGTAACCGAGGTTTAATGGATTCTTTTTAGCACTCATGTGAATGACTTCACACTTTTCTTTACTTAGGGGCAATTGCCAATTTTCGCACCATGCAGATATTTTTCTAAATCGTTTTGCAATTTGCTTTGATCTTCTGATGACTATGTTGGACGATAAATGGCAGCATAATCGGCAAACAGGCTAAGACGGGTGCTCAGATTGTCTACTAAATCGCTGATATAGATAAGGAACAGCAGAGGGCCTATAACACTACCTTTGGGAACGCCGTTTTACTCGATTAGTTTCCGTCAGTTACTACGATCTGTGACCTCTTTGATAGGAAATTACGAAACCAGTAACATAACTCAGACGATATTCCACAAGCACTCAATTTCCCTACAAGCCGCTTGTGTGGTACAGTGTCAAAAGACTCGAGGAAATCTAGAAATACGGAATCAATTTGATATCCCTTGTCAATAGCACTCTGCACTTCGTGTGAGTAAAGAGCCAGTTGTGTTTCACAAGAACGATGTGTTCTAAATCCGTGTTGACTGGTCTCTTCGAGGTAATTCATAATGTTCGAACACAATATATGTTCCAAAATCCTGTTGTATATCGACGTTAATGATATGGACCTATAATTTAGTGGATTATTCCTACTATCTTTCTTGAATATTGTTGTGACCTGTGCAACTTTCGAGTCTTTACGTACAGATCTTTCGTCGAACGAACCGTTGTATATGATTGTTAAGTGTAGAGCTATTGCATCAGCATTCTCTGAAAGGAACCTAATTGGTATAGAGTCTAGACCGGAAGACTTGCTTTTGTGAAGTTGCTTCACTACTTCGAGGATATTTGTTTCTACGTTACTCATGTTTGCAGCTGTTCTTGATTCGAATTCTGGAATATTTACTTCGTTTTCTTTGGCGAAGGCATTTCGGAAGGCTGTGTTTAGTAACTCTGGTTTCGCAGCACTGTCGTCGATAGTATTTCCATTGCTATCGCGCAGAGAAAGCATTGATTGTGTCTTGCCGCTAGCATACTTCACATACGAACAGAATCTCTTTGGATTTTCTGCCATGTTTTGAGCCAAAGTTTCGTTGTGGAAACTATTATAAGCATCTAGCATTGAATTCCGCGCTAAATCTCCGATCTTTGGAGATTTTGCGTTCGTTTGAATTTGACATTCGTTGTTTTTGCAACATTGTTTTCACGCGTTTTGTGCACCAAGGGGAATCAAGTCCATCGTTTGTTAATTTCTTTGGTATATATCTCTAAATTGTTGTCGGTACATATTTCTATGTCAGCCCGCATCTCGTGGTCGTGCGGTAGCGTTCTCGCTTCCCACGCCCGGGTTCCCGGGTTCGATTCCCGGCGGGGTCAGGGATTTTCTCTGCCGCGTGATGTCTGGGTGTTGTGTGCTGTCCTTAGGTTAGTTAGGTTTAAGTAGTTCTAAGTTCTAGGGGACTTATGACCACAGCAGTTGAGTCCCATAGTGCTCAGAGCCATATTTCTATGAATTCAAGTCATATCTGGTCTACACTTCCATTGGTAATATGGAAGGAGTGCAGATTGTCTTTCAGGAAGGCGTCGAGTGAATTTTTATCTATTTTTTTAATAGGTAAATTTTTCGTTTATTTTTGGAAGACTTGGAATTACAATTTTCAGTCTCGTTGCTACTACCCTGTGTTCACTAATTCCTGTATCCGTTTTGATGCTTGTTGTTAGCTCAGGATTATTTGTTGCTAAAAGCACAAGTGTGTTTTCACAACTGTTTCTATTCGCATGGGCTCATGAGCTAACTGCTCGAAATAGTTCTCAAAGAATCCGTTTAGTACAATTTCGGATGATATTTTATCCCCGAATTTAAACATATATTTTCGCCACCATATCGAGGTTGAGTAAAGGTCACCACCAACTATATCTGTATGAGTCGGTTATGTGTTCGAAATTAAGCTCAAGTTTTCTTTCAACCTTTCAGGAATTGTACCATATGAGTTGGGAGGTCGGCAAAAGGATTCATTTTTTATTTTATTCCGGTTGCCAAGAATAACCTCTGCCCAAACTAACTCACAGAAACTATCTACATCAATTTCGCTACAAAATTTACTTCTTCTAAAGCAGCAAATACGCCACCGCCAACAGTGTTGGAACTCTGATATTTTCCCAACACAGCTACGACTATTTACTACTGCTGTACCGATGGTTCCTGGATTTACGTTCTGCCTGTGTTCTACCTAGGCCCTTTGAGACTGAAGCCCTTTTTGTGTTCCCTCGAGGCCCTCTAACCTAAAAAACCGCCCAGTCCACGACACACAGCCCCTGCTACCCGTGTAGCCGCCTCCTGCATGTACCAGACTCCTGACCTATTCAGCGGAACCCGAAATCGAACCACCCTATGGCGCAAATCGAGGAATCTGCAGCCTACATGGTCGTATAACCGTCTGAGCCTCTGATTCAGCTTTCGGTTTCACACATTTTTACCAGCTATGGGCCGCGCTGGGTAGCCGCGTGGTCTAGGGTGCCTTGTCACGGTTCGAGCGGCTCGCCCCGTCGGAGGTTCGAGTCCTCCCTCGGGCATGGGTGTGCGTGTTGTCATTAGCGTAAGTTATTTTAAGTTAGATTAAGCAGAGACCTCTACAGTTTGGTCCCATAGGAATTTACCACCAACACCGCCACCACCAGCTATGGATTACTTGGTGGAGATCTTAACTGTAGAAGTCTGCAGTTTGTCTGCTCACGAAACATACCACCTCGAAAATCACTTCGTCGTCATTCTGGGAATGCCTGTCACGCAATGGTTTCTTCATCCGAGAAAAAAGGAAAAAGTTATTGGGTGGCATGTCAGGACAATATGGGGAGCATTCAATATTTGTTAATTTGTTCTTTCTTCTCTAACAGTTCCCCTACTTAGTTTCACTGAACTACTATAGACTTCACGATACACTGATGAGACAAAACATTATGATCAGCTACTTAACAGTATGCTCATCCACACTTGGAACGCAATACAGCAGTGATTTTGCGTGGCGTGGATTCCACAAGTCTTTGCTGGCACCAGATGTCTGCGCACAGGTCACGCAATTCCCGCAAATTACGGGCGGGTGGTTTGTGAGCGCGGATTTAATGCCCAGTAGCGTCCCACATGATTAGACACTATGCCAATCTTAGTCCAATTTGCTCTTAAATTCGGTATTGAACCTTGAAGTACCACTGTGCAAGTGGTTGTGCGGTTGCCTACATGCAGGGACAATGACGTCATAATTCAAGATCGTGGCAAGGTCCAAACCCTTGTCAGTGAAGTCATCATCCTCATGTGACCCACCACAGCCCTCCCCGCCTCCACCACTTTCACTTTCCCTGTTTCCCTACCGCCCCCCCTCCCCCCCCCCCCCCACTTGCCTCTCCTGCTCAGTATTATAATGAAACAGCCAGTTACAGTGTTATATTTTAGCACGTGTTAAAATTGTATCACAATGTAGCCTCAAGGCTGTCATCTTGGCTGTGCTCGTGAGTATCTGAACTATCTCACTTTTTTATGTCATGCTCAAAAGTATTTATCCAAAAAAAATCGTAAAATTTGTAACATGCAGTTTTTGCACATATAAAATACGTCATCAAAATACACACACACATACACACACACAATGTTTATGGCATGACGTTACAGGTTAAGCTGTACTAATGAACGTGTCAAGTTCGAGCTCTCTGCCACACATGGTGTAAGGTACATTGGACTGTCAAAGTAACTATTTTCCACATATAAATTATTGTATGACGGTTGTCAAATATCACAATGTTCTTTCTACCACTTAAATTTCTATAAAAATACGTCTGCAGCATAGGAAATTAAATGTCTGCGTCACTTGTGGCAATGTTATTTTTCAAATATACACACATCAAGAAAATTGGCTCCTAAAACAAGATTGTTAACTCACAAATTAAATGCCCCTACGCTACTTAACTGCGGAAATGCATGCGCCTAAAAAATAACTTGCTAAACAGGTAGACAGCACTTCAGACTGGGCGCGACATAGTAAAACTAGCCGGATCAAGCAATATAACTGCAAGAAACACACGTCGGCTGAAATACTTCGCTAAGCAAGCACAAAAACCGATAGCTGAATTACCGCCAACAAGTGGAAGAATTAAATAATCCCATTTCTTGGATCTACATTTTGTGTAAGGCAGACTGAAGCCTCAAATTAAATATTTCCGCAACTACATTGTTCTAAGATGCTTGTCAAGTATTAAAATGGTATTTTCACGTCCAAAGTACGTAAAGGCTCTTGGTATTCAGTCTAGGCTATTTACACATTGGGGTAACAAAAGTCGTGGGATACCTCCTATATCGTGTCGGACCTCCTTTTGCCCAGCATACTGCAGAAACTCGGCGTGGCATGGATTCAACAAATCGTTAGAAGTCCTCTGCAGAAATATTGAACCTTGCTGCCTCTATAGCCGTCCATAATAGCGAAAGTATTGCCGGCGCAGGATTTTATGCACGAATTGACCTCTCGATTATGTCCTATAAATGTTCAATTGGATTCATGTTGGGCGAGCTGGATGGCCAAATCATTCGTCCAAATTGTCAAGATTGTTTTTCAAGCAAATCGCATACATTTGTGACCCGGTAACCTGGCGCATTGTCATCCATCAGAATTCCATCGTTGCTTGGGAACATGTGTCTATGAATGGATGCATATGGTCTCCAAGTAGCCGAACACACCCATTTCCAGTCAATGGTCGGTTCTGATGGAACACAGTATCCAATCCGTTCCATGTAAACACAGCCCGCACCATTATGGAGCCGCCACCACCTTGCACGGTGCCTTCTTGACAAGTTAGGCCCATGGCTTCGTGGGGTCCACGCCACACTCTAACCCTACCATCAGCTCTTACCAACTGAAACAGGGACTCATCTGACCAGGCCACGGTTTTTCAGTCGTGTAGAGTCTATCCGACACGGTCACGAGCCCAGGAGAGGCGCTGCAGGCGATGTCATGTTGTTAGCAAAGAAACTCGCGTCGGTTGTCTGCTGTCATAGCTCATTAACGCCTAGTTTCGCTGCACTGTCCTAGCAGATATGTGCGTCGTACGTCCCACATTGGTTTCTGCGATTACTTTAGCATCGCTGCTTGCCTGTTAGCACTGACAACTCTCCGCAAACGCCGCTGCTCTTGGTCGTTAAGTGAAGGCTGTCGGCCACTGCGTTGTCCGTGGTGACAGGTAATACCTGACATAAGGCATTATCGGCACACTCTTGCTGAATTCCCTGAGGATTTTCGAAATGGAAATGGGTCTAACTCCAACTACCATTCCACGTTCAATTAATCTGTTAATTCTCGTAATAATTACGTCAGAAACATTTTCTCATGAATCACCTGAGTACAATTGACACCTCTGCCGATGCACTGCCATTTTATACCTTGCGTACGCGATACTATCGCCTTCTGTATACGTGCATATCGGTAGCCCACGATTTTTGTCACCTCAATATACATGGTTCATAGAATGAACTGCCGGTGGCCTAGCGGTTCTAGGCGCTTCAGTCCCAAACGGCGTTGCTGCTACGGTCGCAGGTTCGAATCCTGCCTCAGGCATGGTTGTGTATGATGTCCTTAGGTTAGTTAGGTTTAATTAGTTCTAAGTCTAGAGGACTGATGACCTCAGATATTAAGTCCCGTAGTGCTTGGAGCCATTTGAACCATTTTTGAATAGAATGAACTGACATCACCTTTAGTTTTTACAAGATTTCATTTCAGTGTCCGTTAAAATCATTGGCTTTATCATTTTAATACCATGCTGGTACTGGCTTGGGAGCGGATGTGCAGGGTAAGGGCAGGAGAAGGGGAGGGGGGAGTGATGTGTCTCTTGATGATGATGATATTGAACAAGGGATGGAGCTTGCCGCCATCTTTTGTTGTAATATAATTTCCCATGCATGTAGGCAAACCGTACTGGCTATGCACTTGACGTCAACGTATCACAAGATTCTATATTGCATTTCAGTACAAACTGGGCCAGGACATGAACAGCATTTCTACTCCTATGTGTTCCGTCGGTTTCAGATCTGTCGAATTTGGTGGCCAGGATACCGACTTGAGTTCACTAATACTGTAGTCACACTGGGGCATTATTCTGGCCTTGTGACACGGGCAGTTATAATGCTGGAAGATGTCACCATCGTCGGGAAATGCATTAAACTTGAAGGCATGCTGGTGGTCTGACACAATCTTCACATAGTGCACAGTTGTCATGATGCCTTGCATTACTAGCACGGGTCCCATGATAATCCAGGCGAACTTCCTTCAAAGCATAATAATGCCACCACTCTTCTGCGTCTGTGGCATAGTGCATGTTTCGAGCAGTCTTTCGGCTGGATAATGGCGTATCCTGACATGATCATTGACCTTGTGTAACAAGAAACGGGATTCATCCGACAAGTCGACTCGTTTCCACTGATCAACGTATCAAACTATATGATCCCGTGCCCACTTCAGTTGTCAATTGACGATGCCTTTGGGTCATCTCGTAAATCCGTAGGGATCGTCCGTTGCGGAGCCCAGTGTTCAATAATGTGCGCTGAACTGTGGGTTCCGAAACACTTCAGCCTGCATCAGCGTTGCACTCTGGCGCCAGATCTGCCACATATCGTCGCCTGCCCTGCTTTACGGAGCTGGTAGTCATTCGTCCTCCACGTTTCGTGATGAGGAGTATGCTTCCAGCATCTCGTCGCCTGCTAGTGGTTCCACCGTCCTTCAACCATTTACCATAGATGCTCACGACAGCAGCACGCCTACAGCCTACCACCTTTGCCATTTCCGAGGTACTCGTTCCCAGGCGTCGGACCACAACGATCTGCCCTTTGCCACAGTCGCTTATGTCAGTGGATTTGCCCACATGCTGTCCGTATAGTCGCTAGAATGATTCGCCCGTTCGTCTCTGATCTGCTTGTTTACGTCTCGGACCACATCATGTGCATGCAGCATCAGGTGCCATACAAAGTCGCTGTGGGCAGAGGTGGCAACGTTTTCGCTCATCAGCGTAATTACACACATCAAAAAAAGTTTTGCATCACCTCGCTTCCGAGAGTTCCTGAACCTGTACAGAAAATTTGAATAGAGATCTATATAAACACCATATCCGCCCTTTTTACTGCTCATGAAACCCACACATTACATATTGTACCACCATACAGCGAGACCTTCAGAGGTGGTGATCCAGATTGCTGTACATACCTGTACCTCTAATACCCAGCAGCACTTCCTCTTCCATTGATGCATGCCTGTATTCGTCGTGGCATACTATCCACAAATTAACCAAGGCACTGTTGGTCCAGACTGTACCACTCCTCAATGGTGATTCGGCGTAGATCCCTCAGCTTGGTTGGTGGGTCATGTCGTCCATAAACAGGCCTTTTCAATCCAGCCCAGGCATGTTCGATGGGGTTCATGTCTGGAGAACATGCTGGCCACTTTAGTCGAGCGATGTCGTTATCCTGAAGGATGGTTGCACTATTGGTCGGAGGATGGCATTCACGTATCGTACAGCCGTTACGGCGCCTTCCATGACCACCAATGGCGTACATCGGCCCCCACATAATGCCACCCCAAAGCAGCAGGGAACGTCCACCTTGCTGCACTCGCTGGACAGTGTGTCTTAGGCGTTCAGCCTGACCGGGTTGCCTCCAAACATGTATCCAACGATTGTCTGGTTGAAGGCATATGCGACACTCTGTGGTGAAGAGAACATGATGCCAATCCTAAGCGGTCCATCCAACATGTTGTTGGGCCCAACTGTACCGCGCTGCATGGTGTCGTGGTTGCAAAGATGGACCTCGCCATGGATGTCTGGATTGAAGTTGCGCATCATGCACCCTATTACGCACAGTTTGAGTCGTAATACGACGTCCTGTGGCTGCACGAAAAGCATTATTCAACATGGTGGCGTTGCTGCCAGGGTTCCTCCGAGCCATAATCCGTAGGTAGCGGTCATCCAGTGCAGTAGTAGCCCTTGGGCGACCTGAGCGAGGCCTGTCATCGACAGTTCCTGTCTCTCTGTATCTCCTCCATGTCCGAATAACAACGCTTTGGTTTACTCCGAGACGCCCTTGTTGAGAGCCCTTCGTGGCACAAAGTAACAATTCGGACGCGATCGAACCGCGGTATTGACCGCCTAGGCTTGATTGAACTACAGACAACAGGAGCCGTGTACCTCCTTCCTGGTGGAATGACTGGAACTGGTCGGCTGTGTGACACCCTCCGTCTAACAGGCGCTGCTCATGCATGGTTGTTTACGTCTTTGGGCGGGTTTAGTGACATCTCTGAACAGTCAAAGGGACTGTGTGTGTGATACAATATCCACAGTCAACGTCTATCTGCAGGAGTTCTGGGAACTGGGGTGATCCAAATCTTTTTTTGATTTGTGTATATTAGTGTCCCAGTGAAATTGACATTCTTGCCTGATTGTTTCTGGAGTAGGACAGCGTTACACTTGTAACGCTCTTCACGCTCTGGCGTACGTTAACTTTTTAAAGCCTGTACTATGATAAGTTGACGGGCTTCACCTTTTTAAGAAAGGATTTTAGTACATATGTTGACCGCGTGTACCTGAATGGAAGCAAAATCGGACTTGTACCCAGTCAGTAACAACAATGATACGTCAAGCAAGTATAAAGTGCAACTACACTTTAGGACGGGCAAGGAATATGCACAGCAGAGGCTACCAATTGTTAATAATACGGTCGCCAGCCTAATTAGGCATTAAGTGAGTTTTTTCCTTGTACAAGTGGGTGTACGTACAAGCATAACAACACGTCGTAATACTGCATTATATGGTAAATTTTAGAACCAGAAAAATCTACTGAACTAGTATTTTCCCTTTTTGTACTAATTTGGACAAGCTATAAATACACAACATTACACTATAATGATTACTACAAACTGCGTTTTGTCTATTGATCTGACTGAAATCGGGCATAGGTTACCCTAGAAATAGCACTTTTGAAACACACAAACAATGTCAATTTTCATAAGGGTAAAACACTGATAAATTTAGGTTTTATATTGACTTTAACTTTGCAGGTCAAATCAGTTCAGTACACTACAGAATTTAAATGAATAGAAAAGAAAAGAGTGGAAGGGGGGGGGGGCCCTGAAACTGTTATGATCACTGTGTTGAAACTATTAACTATTGGAAACATTAAGCACTCAAGATTTACAAATTATGAGTTACTACTCTTTTAGTCTTATTACTTCCTCATTTAACTACCATTATTTTTGTCTCAAATTATTTAAGCTTCATTACTAAACCAATTCCAAAATTATCTTCCAACTTTGTCAGATCTTTGTTCTTTGCTTATATTTTCATTAACAATAAAGCTCCTTAAACATCTTTCTAGCATAGATAGTTCTGCAGGTAATTCTTTTAACACAAACTTTAAATCTTCATTTCGGGACACTTGGGTTGCACAACATAGGGAAAGGACCCTGTCTAGGTTAGTGATAAGGATAATTAATTGCTAGGACAATTCTGGTAAAAGTTAAGTTATTATTGAACACTCAGGAACAAAATTAACACTGGTCCACACGAATACAATTCTAAAGATTCAACCTGTTCGTGTCGATGCGGCGGTTGGCGGGCGGCGAGATGGCGAGGCGTACAGCACACATACAATTACAGCTATGGCTCTAGCTGTATCGGCACTTTGTTTCTTCTTAGCGTCGCAATCCTTTTCAATTCAGTGCCTATAGAATATAGCCATGCTGTATAGTCGTCGGAAACGGCACATCCGAGGCTCAATGAAACCACTTTTTCCAGGATAGCCTCCTCGATCCGGAACGTTTTCCTCAGACCGATGCCCAACTCCGACTGTATTACTGAGCCCGTTATGCCGTGCCGCGCCCGTGTGCATTTTCCCGCGCTCGCCTGCCATCCACCTTTTACCGCTCCCCTACAGATAGGGTATTCACCAAAGGCTTTACATTCCACATATCCTAATACATTGACTACGTATGGACCAGGCGCACAATTACAATTTTAAACATGTTACAATAGATTCGACATAGGTTACACTTCAATTCTGTTAGAGCATTGCTTGAAATTTGACATAAATATTAATATTCACCTCGAAAGTTGCTTACAATTTCTTTAACACCATGACATGAAAATAAAAAGAAATGAAATCAAAACATTGCTTACATTAATTCATCGGAAATCAGAAGAAAAAATCATTATATGTACAGTTGTTGTTACACACTACTTCGCCATGTATACACTCAGAAGATGACACACTATTGATTCTTTAGCAACCTACTCCCAGTAACTACAGTAAAACAAATAGCAAGGGATAGTGAAAAGGCAGCTGGTGAGACCTGATGACTTAAATCTACTAGAGCCATGTTTTTCATTTGCTTTCTCATCCGTGAGGAAATGACTCTGTTTTAATACATGGGTTTCGATGACGGCACCTGCAGCTCTACTAACGATGGCATCGCGAATATTCTTGCCTATATGAGCTTCAACTCCTGGGTATTTATTAATGAAAAAAAAACTAACATTGCCGTTCCCATTTATAAATGAGTAGAGAGTGTAATAGTGTGTAGTTCAGAACGCTTAATCCTATTTTCCGAGAATTAGAGTACAGAAACTTGAGGTACCTTTTAACTTGCGCATCGAAACCAAACATTTACCTTGGCGCCAGTTATAAGTTGCCGGTTCCTGCGCCTGCCGATAGGAGTCCCTCGTGCAGCTAGCTCGCTTTCTCGCCCGAGCGTTCATTACGCGATGTGCGTCGAGTCGAAAGGCAATATAGCACAGCGCGATAACAGCAACAAAAGCCGTTCTGCGTTCTCCATTTCAAAAGGTGCAATTCAGTTAAAAATCAGTAGCGTGATTTTTCGACGACAGCACAATACCTCCTACAACAGAAAGCAGTAGTTTCAAGACACTGGTTGTTTATATCTACGTCTACATCTACGTGATTACTCTGCTATTCACAATCGCAAAGGGTTCAATGAACCACCTTCAAGCTGCCTCTACCGTTCCACTCTCGAAAGCGCCCGGGAAAAACGAACTTAAATTATTCTGTGCGAGCCTTGATTTCTCTTATTTTATCGTGATGATCATTTCTCCCTATGTAGGTGGGTGCCAACAGAATGTTCTCGTAATCGGGGGAAAAAACTGGTGATTGAAATTTCATAAGAAGATCCCGTTGCAACTTAAAACGTATCATGTCTGTGGCACTATCTCCCCTTCTTTGTAATAATACAAAATGAGCTGCCCTTCTTCGTACTTTTTCGATGTCATCCGTGAGTCCCATATGATGCGGAACCCACACCGCACAGCAATACTCCAGAATAGGGCGGAAAAGCGTGGTGTAAGCAGTCTCTTTAGTAGACCTGTTGCACCTTCTATCTAAGTGTTCTGCCAATGAATCGCAGTCTTTGGTCTGCTCTATCAACAACATTATCTATGTGATCGTTCAAATTTAGGTTATTTGTAATTGTAATCCCTAAGTATTTAGTTCAATTTACAGCCTTCAGATTTGTGTGACTTATCGCGTAATCGAAATTTAGCGGATTTCTTTTAGTACTCATGTGAATAACTACACACTTTTCTTTATTCCGGGTCAATTGACACTTTTCTCACCATATAGATATCTTATCTAAGACATTTTGCAGTTCGTTTTGGACATCTGATGACTTTACAAGACGGTAAATAACAGCATCATTTGCAAACAATCTAAGACGGCTACTCAGATTGTCTCCTATGTCGTTAATATAGATCAGGAACAATAGAGGGCCTATAACACTTCCTGTTACTACGAACCGTGACCTTTCTGACAGGAAATCACAAATCCAGTTGCACAACTAAGGCGATATTCCATAGCCACGCAGATTGGCTAGAAGACGCTTGTGAGGAACGGTGTCGAAAGCCTTCTGTAAATCTAAAAATATGGAATCAATTTGACATCCCCTGTCGATAGCACTAATTACTTCATGACTATAAAGAGCTGGTTGCGTTTCGCAAGAACGATATTTTCTGAATCCGTACTGGCTATGTGTCAATAAATCGTTTTCTTCGAGGTACTTCATAATGTTCGAATACAGTATATGTTCCAAAACCCTACTGCAAATAGATGTTAGTGATATGGGCCTGTAATTCAGCGGATTACTCCTATTTCCCTTTTTAGGTGTTGGTGTGACTTGAGAAATTTTCCAGTCTTTAAGTTCAAATGGCTCTGAGCACTATGCGACTTAACTTCTGAGGTCATCAGTCACCTAGAACTTAGAACTAATTAAACCTAACTAACCTAAGGACATCACACACATCCATGCCCGAGGCAGGATTCGAACCTGCGACCGTAGCGATCGCTCGGTTCCAGACAGTCTTTAGGTACGGATCTTTCTGTGAGCGAGCGGTTGTATACAAATGCTAAATATGGAGCTGTTGTATCAGCATATTCTGAGAGGAACCTGACCGGTATACAATCTGGACCGGAGGTCTCGGCTTTATTAAGTGATTTAAGCTGCTTTGTTACACCGAGGATATCTGATTCTATGTTTCTCATCTTGGCAGTTGTTCTTGATTGGAATTCAGGAATATTTACTTCGTCTTCTTTGGTGAAGGAGTTTCGGAAAACCGTATTCAATAACTCTGCTTTAGTGGAACTGTCATCAGTGTCTTAACCGTTGTTGTCGCTTATCGCGCAGTGAAGATATTGACTGCGTCTTGCCACTGGTGTGCTTTATGTATGACCAGAATCTCTTTGGGTTTTCTGCCACATTTCCAGACAGAATTTCGTTGTGGAAATTATTGAAAACATCTCGTACTGAAGTACGCGCTATATTTCGAACTTCTGCAAAACTTTGCCAGTCTTGGGGATTTTTCGTTCTTTTAAATTTGGCATTCTTTTTCGCTTCTTCTGCAACAGCGATCTGACCCGTTTTGTGTACCATTTGGGATCAGTACCATCACTTATTAAATTTTAAGGTATATATCTCTCAATTGCTGTCGATACTATCTCTCTGAAACAAATCCACATTTCTACGCTTACATGATCTGGTCGGAAGGAGTGAAGACTGTCTCTTAAAAAGACGTTGAGAGCATTTTTATCAGCTTTTTTAAATAGATATACTTAGCGTTTCTTTTTGATGGTTGTAGGTGTTACGGTATTCAGCCTAGCAGCAACTGGCTTGTGGTCGTTAATCCCTGTATTCTTGATGATACTCATTATTTGTCCAGGATTATTTGTTGCTAAGAGGTCAAGTATGCTTTCACAACCATTTACGCTTCGAGTGGGCTCATAAACCAATTGTTCAAAATAATTTTCTGAGAAAGCATTCAGTTCAATTTCGGATGACGTTTTATTCCTGCCGCCGGCTTTGAACGTATAATTTTTCCAGCATATCGAGGGTAGACTGAAGTCACCAGAGGCTATAATTGTATCAGTGGGGTACCTATTTGAAATGAGACTCTTATGAGTCGGGGGGGGGGGGGGGGGGTCGGTAAAACGATCCAATTAATAGTTTAGTCCGATTGTCAGGTATAACCTTGATCGTTTGAAAAAATTTCGGCTGAACTTATTTCCGGCTTTAGCCAGCTTTCTGTACCTATAACTATTTGAGCTTCAGTGCTTTCTATTAGGGCATGAAGCTCTGGTTCTTTCCCAACACAGCTACGAAATTTTACAACTACAATACCGATCGTTTCTACAACTACCTTACTGTGTTTTACCTGCCCCCTTGTAGACGGACGCCTTTTCTGTAGTTCCCTGAGACGCTCTAGGTGAGATGTGTTGTTTTCTGTTGGTGTTAATGAAATCTCCGTCTACGTGCCTTCACTTTCTACAACAACTTGTGAACGTCAGCGTCGTATAACAGCAATGGATGCAGTAACTACAGACAAGCTAGCAAAAGCGTGGGATGAGTCTGATTATCGTCCAGAATTTAGTCGTGCTCTTAATGGATGCACACTGAACATTTGTGAAAGGCAGATAAAAACACTGAACCTAAGAGCAAGTGTAGAAAGTTCCCCAAGGATTTATGTACATGTACATAAAAATACGTCCTTCTGAAATCTGATGGTTCTTTCCTACGTGTAAATAAAATTCACCCCAATTTTCTACATTCATTCATGTAAAAGATGTAGGCTTGTGAAATAAGATGACTTTTTTGAAGCGCCCTGTGTAATGGTGCCATTCCTGCAGTGATGAATGTATTTCGGGCAAATCTTCAGCACCTGAGGCAGAGACCTTGTCGTTGTTGTAAGGTGGTGTAGCTACGACTCTGCACTGAAAGGGCAGAAGACGCACCAAACTTGCAGTATTTATGGCAGTGACTAAGACGCTGTCGTGCCTTGCGGTAACATTTCGTTTGTACTGACAGGCCAGAAGAGACACCAATATCGACTGCTGCTTGCTACAACTTTATCAGTTCTCTTATCTCGAGTGCTTCGTGGTGATTCTTTGTTTCCATTTAGGATGAGATTATATACTACTGGTCATTAAAATTGCTACACCAAGAAGAAATGCAGATGATAAACGGGTATTCATTTGACAAATATATTATACTAGAAATGACATGTGATTACATTTTGAAGCAATTTGGGTGCATAGATCCTGAGAAATCAGTACACAGAACAACCACCTCTGGCCGTAGTAACGGCCTTGAACGCCTGGCCATTGAATCAAACAGAGCTTGGATGGCGTGTACAGGTACAGCTGCCCTTGTAACTTCAACACGATACCACAGTTCATCAAGAGTAGTGACTGGCGTATTGTGACGAGCCAGTTGCTCGGCCACCATTGACCAGACGTTTTCAATTGGTGAGAGATCTGGAGAATGTGCTGGCCAGGGCAGCAGTCGAACATTTTCTGTATCCAGAAAGGCCCGTACAGGACCTGCAACATGCGGTCGTGCATTATCCTGCTGAAATGTAGGGTTTCGCAGGGATCGAATGAAGGGTAGAGCCACGGGTCGTAACACATCTGAAATTTAACGTCCACTGTTCAAAGCGCCGTCAATGCGAACAAGAGGTGACCGAGACGTGTAACCAATGGCACCCCATACCATCACGCCGGATGATACGCCAGTATGGCGATGACGAGTACACGCTTCCAATGTGCGTTCCCCAAGATGTCGCCAAACACGGATGCGACCATCATGATGCTCTAAACAGAACTTGGATTCATCCGAAAAAGTGACGTTTTGCCATTCGTGCACCCAGGCTCGTCGTTGAGTACACCATCGCAGGCGCTCATGTCTGTGATGCAGCGTCAAGGGTAACCGCAGCCATGGTCTCCGAGCTGATAGTCCATGCTGCTGCAAACGTCGTCGAACTGTTCATGCAGATGGTTGTTGTCTTGCAAACGTCCACATTTGTTGACTCAGGGATCGAGACGTGGCTGCAAGATCAGTTACAGCCATGCGGATAAGATGCCTGTAATCTCGACTGCTAGTGATACGAGGCCGTTGGGATCCAGCACGGCTTTCCGTATTACCCTCCTGAAGCCACCGATTCCATATTCTGCTAACAGTCATTGGATCTCGACCAACGCGAGCAACAATGTCGCGATACGATAAACCGCAATCGCGATAGGCTACAATCCTACCTTTATCAAAGTCGGAAAAGTGATGGTACGCATTTCTCCTCCTTACACGAGGCATCACAACAACGTTTCACCAGGCAACACCGGTCAACTGCTGTTTGTGTATGAGAAATCGGTTGGAAACTTTCCTCATGTCAGCACGTTGTAGGTGTCGCCACCGGCGCCAACCTTGCGTGAATGCTTTGAAAAGCTAATCATTTGCATATCACAGCATCTTCTTCCTGTCGGTTAAATTTCGCGTCTGTAGCACGTCATCTTCTTGGTGTCGCAATTTTAATGGCCAGTAGTGTAGAAACACTGTAGGCTAGATAAAGGATAGTTGTTGTACCGATTGAAAGTTATTTGCGTTTAATGATAGACGTGCTCCTTTAAAACGTCATGAAGTGTAATCTTAGATCATGCTACTATCGCTACTGTTGTCCATACTTTCATATATGTGCTTTACCAAATGTCACTGAAGGAATGTATCTTCAAGTATTTAGAGCACCTCATGCGGCCGACACATAAAACAGTGCCCTTATAACAAATAATGCCCTTCGATTTCCAGAAGTTGTAATTTACTCCCTTATTTACACTTTTCTTCAAAACATATGCACCAGCATCAGTCTTTCCCACTTTCCTTAATTCTTTACATTTCGGATATTGCAACCGTATTTCTGATTTCAGAACTACTAACGAAACGATCTGAAAAGATGAACTGCCATAATGAGGCACAAGCGGTCTTCTTCTAATTCCGGACCTTCAGCACGTATCTTCAAGAGATCGACGTGGAAATTTTCGGATTTGGCAGTGTTAATGGTAGAAGGTAGCTGGATGCCCTTCCTGTCGCTACCTGTACCCTGATGCAAGTCTTTCAATCTGCAACACAACACAAACACAGAATCCCCGAGCGAAGATAATCTCCGACCCTGCCACGAATCAAACCCGGAATCGTTAAATCTAGAGATGACGACGTTAAACACTAGACCACGAGCTGCGGATATTAAGACAAAAATGCAACCACTGACGATGTTTTAAATCACTAAAATGAAATACGTATTCCAAAATAAATAGGCATTTTACTAGTTGTGAAAACGGATTTTTTAAATAGTAATACAATGGGTGATCAGAAACTAAGGTTACAAAACCTGCATGACACATATACAGGGTGAGTCACCTAACGTTACCGCTGGATATATTTCGTAAACCACATCAAATACTGATGAACCGATTCCACAGACCGAACGTGAGGAGAAGGGCTAGTGTAATTGTTTAATACAAACCATACAAAAATGCACGGAAGTATGTTGGCAGATCTTTCTGTAGAAACGCGATGTATGTTGCAGTGCTCTCCGATACACACGATCGAACAGCGGAGGAGTGGTACGCAAGCGTCAACTTTAGGTTACAATATCTCCGGATGTAATTAACATTTTACAATACAACAAACGGCACTGATTACGTATTTTTTTATGTGTTCAGATGTGCTAACAAAACTAAGGGGGTTCCATTTAAAAAAACGTAGGTTTGTGTTAAAAAACATACTTCCGTGCATTTTTGTATGGTTTGTATTAAACAATTACACTAGCCCTCTCCTCACGTTCGGTCTGTGAAATCGGTTCGTCAGTATTTGATGTGGTTTACGAAATATATCCAGCGGTAACGTTAGGTGACTCACCCTGTATATTTTACACTGAAGAGCCAAAAAAACTGGTACACCTACCTAATATCGTCTAGGGCCCCTGTGAGCCCGCAGAAGTGCCCAACACGAGGTGGTATGGACTCGACTAATGTCTGACGGAGTGATGGAGGGAACTGACACCACGAATCCTGCACGGCTGTACGTAAATCCGTAAGAGTACGAGCGGGTGGAGATATCTTCTCAGCAGCACGTTGTAAAGCATCCCAGATATGCTCAACAATGTTCATGTCTGGCAAGTTTGGTGACCAACGGAAGTGTCTAAACTCACAAGAGTGTTCCTGGAGCCACTATGTAGCAATTCTGGACGTGTAGGGTGTCGCATTGTCCTGCTAGAATTGCTCAAGTTCGTCGGGATGCACAATGGACATGAATGGATGCAGGTGATCAGACAGGATGCTTACGTACACGTCACCTGTCACAGTCGTATCTAGACGTCTCAGGGGTCCCATATCATTCCATACGCACACGCACTACACCATTACAGATCCTCCACCAGCTTCAACAATCCCCTGCTGACATGCACGGTATGTGGACTCATGAGGTTGTCTCCATACCCGTACACGTCCATCTGCTCGGTACAATTTGAAACGAGACTCGTCCGACGAGGCAACATGATTCCATTCATCAACAGTGCAATGTCGATGTAGATGGGCCCAGGTGAGGCCTAAAGCTTTGCGTCGTGCAGTCATCTAGAGTACACGAGTGGGCCTTCGGCTCCGAAAGACCATATCGGTGATGTTTCGTTGAATGGTTCGCGCGCTGACGCTTGTTGATGGCGCAGCACTGAAAGCTGCAGCAATTTGCGGAAGGGTTGCACTTCTGTCAAGTTGAATGATTCTCTTCAGTCGTCGTTGGTCGTTGCACCCGTTCTTGCAGGGTCTCTTTCTAGGCGCAGCGATGTCGGAGATCTGATGCTTTACCGGATTCCTGATATTGACGGTACACTCGTGAAATAGTCATACGGAAACACCCCCACTTCATCGCTACCTCGGAGATGCTGTGGCCTGCCGCTCGTGCGCCGACTATAACACCACGTTCAAACTCATGTAAATATTGATAACCTGCCCTTGCAGCAGCAGTAACCGATCTAACAATAGCACCAGACACATGTTGTCTTATACAGGGTGTTACAAAAAGGTACGGCCAAACTTTCAGGAAACATTCCTCATACACAAATAAAGAAAAGATGTTATGTGGACATGTGTCCGGAAACGCTTACTTTCCATGTTAGAGCTCATTTTATTTCTTCTCTTCAAATCACATTAATCATGGAATGGAAACACACAGCAACAGAACGTACCAGCGTGACTTCAAACACTTTGTTACAGGAAATGTTCAAAATGTCCTCCGTTAGCGAGGATACATGCATCCATACTCCGTCGCATAGAATCCCTGATGCGCTGATGCAGCCCTGGAGAATGGCGTATTGTATCACAGCCGTCCACAATACGAGCACGAAGAGTCTCTACATTTGGTACCGGGGTTGCGTAGACAAGAGCTTTCAAATGCCCCCATAAATGAAAGTCGAGAGGTTTGAGGTCAGGAGAGCGTGGAGGCCATGGAATTGGTCCGCCTCTACCAGTCCATCGGTCACCGAATCTGTTGTTGAGAAGCGTACGAACACTTCGACTGAAATGTGCAGGAGCTCCATGGTGCATGAGCCACATGTTGTGTCGTACTTGTAAAGCCAAATGTTCTAGCAGCACAGGTAGAATATCCCGTATGAAATCATGATAACGTGCTCCATTGAGCGTAGGTGGAACAACATGGGGCCCAATCAAGACATCACCAACAATGCCTGCCCAAATGTACACAGAAAATCTGTGTTGATGACGTGATTGCACAATTGCGTGCGGATTCTCGTCAGCCCGTTGGATGAACCATTCGCATAAGTGTACCCGTGGAGGCCAATCAGCTGCTGATAGTTCCTGCACACGCTCTACATGGTACGGAAACAACTGGTTCTCCCGTAGGACTCTTTATACAGTGACGTGGTCGACGTTACCTCGTACAGCAGCAACTTCTCTGACGCTGACATTAGGGTTATTGTCAACTGCACGAAGAATGGCCTCGTCCATTGCAGGTGTCCTCGTCGTTCTAGGTCTTCCCCAGTCGCGAGTCATAAGCTGGAATGTTCCGTGCTCCCTAAGACGCCGTTCAATTGCTTCGAACGTCTTCCTGTCGGGACACCTTCGTTCTGGAAATCTGTCTCGATACAAACGTACCGCGCCACGGCTATTGCCCCGTGCTAATCCATACATCAAATGGGCATCTGCCAACTCCGCATTTGTAATCATTGCACTGACTGCAAAACCACGTTCGTGATGAACACTAACCTGTTGATGCTACGTACTGATGTGCTTGATGCTAGCACTGTAGAGCAATGAGTCGCATGTCAACACAAGCACCGAAGTCAATATTACCTTCCTTCAGTTGGGGCAACTGGCGGTGAATCGCGGAAGTACAGTACATACTGACGAAACTAAAATGAGCTCTAACATGGAAATTAAGCGTTTCCGGTCGCATGTCCACATAACATCTTTTCTTTACTTGTGTGTGAGGAATGTTTCCTGAAAGTTTGGCCGTACCTTTTTGTAACACCCCGTATAGGCGTTGCCGACTGCAGCACCGTATTCTGCCTGTTTACATATCTCTATATTTGAATACCCATGCCTATTCCAGTTTGTTTGGCACCTCATTGTATTTCACACAACTAAAACAGCCAACTGATGGTACATATAGGGTATTCAGAAATTCCCGTGACAGACTTCTAGCACTTGTAGAGGGAGTGAGTACCTAATATTCTGAATAGGAACCGATTTCCGGAAACGTCATCCAGCGACCCTACAGAGCTTCAAAGTTAGAGGCGACGGCGCCTGTAAATGTATGTATATACAGGGTGATTCCGTGATGATGATAAAAACTTTCAAGGATGCTGGAAATGGTTAAAGGAATCAATTTGAGATAAGGGTCCCTCTACCGAAAACGAACGAGTCGAAAGTTATAAGCGAGAACCGTTCTTATATCTCTGACAGTGGAATACATTTACCGATACTGTTGTTGCTAATATCGTAGGGTAGGCAACTTTGAGAGGTGGTAGAATGGACCAAAACAATAATGGGCTCTAAAATGCATACTTAAAGAGCTATGAGCACTTGTTTAATAGAGGAGATGGGTTCCACACTAGGGAAAATGAAGTGCTCGTAGCTCTTCAAGTACGTACTTTAGATCCCATGTTTACTAGACATTTCTTCCTGTTTTAGTCCATGCTACCATATCTGGAAGTTGCCTACCTTATATTCTTAGCAACAACAGTACCGATACTTGTATTCCACTGTCAGAGGTATCAGAATGATTTTCCCTTGTACTTCCAAAAAAAAATGGTTCAAATGGCTCTGAGCACTATGAGGTCATCAGTCCCCTAGAACTTAGAACTACTTAAACCTAACTAACCTAAGGACATTACACACATCCATGCCCGAGGCACGATTCGAACTTGCAACCGTAGCGGTGGCGCGGTTCCAGACTGTAGCGCCTAGGACCGCTCGACCACACCGGCCGGCGTCTGTAGCATGTCATCTTCGTGGTGTAGCAATTTTAATGGCCAATAGTGTATGTTGAGAAATAACCTAATAAACATGGTGTTCGGTAAGTCCCGTTAAGGACTTGTAGGACTTGTAGAGGGGAGTGAGTACATAATATTTTGAGTAGGAATGCATGTCCGGGAACGTCATCCAACAGCGGTACAGCGCGTCATAGTTATGGGCGCCGGTATCTGTAAATGTATGTATATACAGGGTGATTCCGTGGTGATGTTATAACTGTGTTGTTGGATTTATTGTAGTTTTGGATGGCGGAGAAAGATAAATGTATCAATTAGAGGCGATGGTCACTAGTTCGCAAACGAACGAGTTGGAAGTACAGTGACCATCGCCTCTAATTGATATATTTATCCTTCTCCGCCATCCAAAACTACAATAAATCCAACAACACAGTTATAACATCACCACGGAATCACCCTGTATATACATACATTTACAGATACCGGCGCCCATAACTATGACGCGCTGTACCGCTGTTGGATGACGTTCCCGGACATGCATTCCTACTCAAAATATTATGTACTCACTCCCCTCTACAAGTCCTACAAGTCCTTAACGGGACTTACCGAACACCATGTTTATTAGGTTATTTCTCAATATACACTATTGGCCATTAAAATTGCTACACCACGAAGATGACATGCTACAGACGCCGGCCGGTGTGGTCGAGCGGTTCTAGGCGCTACAGTCTGGAACCGCTCCACCGCTACGGTTGCAAGTTCGAATCCCGCCTCGGGCATGGATGTGTGTAATGTCCTTAGGTTAGTTAGGTTTAAGTAGTTCTAAGTTCTAGGGGACTGATGACCTCATAGTGCTCAGAGCCATTTGAACCATTTTTTTAACCGACAGGAAGAAGATGCTGTGATATGCAAATGATTAGCTTTTCTGAACATTCACAGAAGGTCGGCGCCGGTGGCGACACCTACAACGTGCTGACATGAGGAAAGTTTCCAACCGATTTCTCTTACACAAACAGCAGTTGACCGGCGTTGCCTGGTGAAACGTTCTTGTGATGCCTCGTGTAAGTAGGAGAAATGCGTACCATCACGTTTCCGACTTTGATAAATGTCGGATTGCAGCCGATCGCGATTGTGGTTTATCGTATCGCGACACTGCTGCTCGCATTGGTCGAGACCCAATGAGTGTTAGCAGAATATGGAATCAGTGAGTTCAGGAGGGTAATACGGAACGCTGTGCTGGATCCCAACGGCCTCGTATCACTAGCAGTCGAGATTACAGGCATCTTATCCGCGTGACTGTAACGGATCGTGCAGCCACGTCTCGATCCCTGAGTCAACAGATGGGGACGTTTGCAAGACAACAACCATCTGCACGAACAGTTCGACGACGTTTGCAGTAGCATGGACTATCAGCTCGGAGACCATGGCTGCGTTTACCCTTGACGCTGCATCACAGACAGGAGCGCCTGCGATGGTGTACTCAACGACGAACCTGGGTGCACGAATGGCAAAACGTCACTTTTTCGGATGAATCCAGGTTCTGTTTAGAACATCATGATGGTCGCATCCGTGTTTGGCGACATCGGGGGGAACGCACATTGGAAGCGTGTACTCGTCATCGCCATACTGGCGTATCATCCGGCGTGATTGTATGGGGTATTATTGGTTACACGTCTCGGTCACCTCTTGTTCGCATTGATGGCACTTTCAACAGTGGACGTTACATTTCAGATGTGTTACGACCCGTGGCTCTACCCTTCATTCGATCCCTGCGAAACCCTACATTTCAGCAGAATAATGCACGACCGCATGTTGCAGGTCCTGTACGGGCCTTTGTGATACAGAAAATGTTCGACTGCTGCCCTGGCCAGCACATTCTCCAGATCTTTCACCAATTGAAAACGTCTGGTCAATGGGGGCCGAGCAACTGGCTCGTCACAATACGCCAGTCACTACTCTTGATGAACTGTGGTATCGTGTTGAAGCTGCATGGGCAGCTGTACCTGTACACGCTATCCAAGCTGTGTTTGACTCGATGCCCAGGCGTATCAAGGCCGTTATTACGGCCAGAGGTGGTTGTTCTGGATTCTGATTTCTCAGGTTCTATGCACCCAAATTACGTGAAAATGTAATCACATGTCAGTTCTAGTATAATATACTTGTCCAACGAATACCCGGTTATCATCTGCATTTCTCCTTGGTGTAGTAATTTTAACGGCCAGTAGTGTAGTTTGTATACGTGTGTAGGCACTTGTTGCCTGGAATGACTTTGAATGTACCCTTCTAGCAAAAATCTAGTTCTTGCGTGTTCATCCACTTTGTAGCGAAGTGTTTCATATCCTCTCTGAAGCGAATCGTCGGCCTCCTGAGTGCATATCCAAATGAGGAAAAAGCTATAAGTCGCTTGGAGTGAGTTCCAGATACCTCCTGTGTCCAAATCTGTTGATGCCGTTCTGGTCGGCCATTGGATCCTCGTCGGTGACGTTTCCTCTACGCAAATTTTCGACATCATTCTGTGACGTGCTGACGGGACATTACAGTCTCTCTGCAAACTCCTACCAGTTTCCGGTGAATTTCTTCCGTGGTTACATTTTTCGCCCACAGAAATCAAAGAAGTGAGCGGATTTCTCCGGGAGGCTAGTTTTCGAAACGAGCCGCCATTTGCGTTTACCTACAACTAGCGCTGTAAATGGCGCGTTACTGGGTTTCTACACAGTTGCCGTGCGCATGTATCAGAATTGCCGCACACTGCCAATTTCTCTACAACAGGAAAAAGTCCAGGAATATCGGCCTTGTAACCTTACTTTCTGGTCACACCTAATATCCTTCGCGTTAAGCTAATAAAGTACACCACAGAAAACCTAAGTCTGGATGGGCCATGGGTATTAGACAGCCGCTATTCATGAATGCGAATCCTTTGTCTTAAAGAGTGCAAAATGCTACATCAGAAACGTCCACTAGACAACTGGATCGCCAAGTACAGAAATATGTTTTGAAATTAGCCGTAGTGGATGTACAGACATGTCAAATTGATGACGGCAGCCAACAGTGTTGTTAACACCTTCACAAGAACAGAGGTATTCATTAAGTATCCGTAGCTTAGAGGCTGGCTCGTAAGATTATATGGATTTTTCATCCGACGGCTGACTGCTTCTGAGAGGCCAACACAAATTCACTTTCACAAAGTATGCTGAAACTCCTGATTTGCTCATGTGACAACATTGTTCTACCTTCAACGTTGTTGCAGCTGTCTTTGATTCATCAGTCTATTGCTTAAGGACGACAAATTTTTTTCTTGAAAATTTGTTTAGTTCACATATATTGATAAATAATTTGTTTTCCTAATAGCTCGATTTACATGGAGTCGAAAATAGGGGGAAGCTCTTTAAAATCTCGTCAAAACTACAATAAATCCAACAACACATTTGACTGACGTAAGCTGTATCACTACTGTGGTGTCACCGCCAGACACCACACTTGCTAGGTGGTAGCCTTTAAATCGGCCGCGGTCCGGTAGTATACGTCGGACCCGCGTGTCGCCACTGTCAGTGATAGCAGACCGAGCGCCACCACACGGCAGGTCTAGAGAGACGTCCTGGCACTCGCCCCAGTTGTACAGCCGACTTAGCCAGAGATGGATCACTGACAACTACGCTCTCATTTGCCGAGACGATAGTTAGCATAGCCTTCAGCTACGTCATTTGCTACGACCTAGCAAGGCGCCATAGCATTTGATATTGAGATTATAACATGTACCGTCAAGAGCAATGTACACCAATTGTGGATTAAAGTTAAGTATTATATCAACTACGTACTTTATTTGCTACTATTAATTCCCTTAACTGTTCCAGACCTCGCGCCAGTCAGCGTGTAATTAAACGCGTGCATTTCGGCCTCCTCTAGCAACACAGTGTTGGCTCTTCTGCCAACACTTCAACTACAGTAAGCTGTTTAAGAGGCACGATCTGAAATCTGATTTTTTTTTTCCTTGAATTCCTTCTGTAGTTCCTTTGCTGACAAAATCGGTGAGCTATGCATATGGAATCTTGAAACGACACGTTTACCCGTCAATTCTGTAACACCTGCCATCTGTTGCATAGTAGAATGTGACACCTCCTCACCCACTTGAAACCAGTCTTCTATTAATTTTTGAAAATTGTGACATGCAATCTACCGATTTTAAGCAACAGTCACGGATATTAGCTCTTCGTTGTCGAAAAAATAAGGTCGGATGACCCCATTTGACCAAACTGTACACTATATGTTCACTTTATATCTGTGTAAAGGGGTTGTTTGTTCATATACTCTAAATATATAAATTTGCTTCATCTGATAAATAGAGGATGTCAAAAATGCATTTGTCTTCATTTTTTGACAGGACGATTATCACCACCGTTGAATAATTTTTTCATTGCGGACATTGTCGGAACAATCGTCTTTGCTTACAAACTGAGTGACAGAGGTTCTTCTTCCATTTGGTACCAGTAAAATATAAATAGATGTTCTTTAGACTTGCATCGGTAGTTTCCTGTTACAAGCACTAAAATCTCAGGCAGTTCGGGGTTAGTAAGTATATAGTCCAGGCTCTCTCTGAGTAGCCCCTTTTTAAAATTTGGGTGAAACTAAATGATGAAACTGCAGGTATTCGATCATTAAGCAAATAAAATTAGATCTCTTTAAAGCTCTAGAGTCCCTACGCCAGATTTGCCAGAAAACCCACAGAATCTGCCAAGTGTGAATTAACAACGGCAGCGTTATTAAAACCGCAAAGCAAGTAGTGGAAACTTGTGTGGTGCGGGTTCGCCGAATTGTGTTACTGAAACGTTGCTCGCTCAGCGTACGTTTTATGAAACCAGCATGTAGCAAAAATAGCCGTACTAACGCATAACAGTAAATTATAAACTTTTGCTAGTTAAATTTTCAGCCAAACTCTTTCCATTTACGAATTTAAAGCTCCGTTAGGCAGAGTGTCGCTCTATAAACATTCACGTACGTAAATATTGCTTCAGTTGCTTTTTTTCTGCGTGAGTTTCACATATCCTTACGTGAGCCGTTTATATTTCGTGGTGTTGATTAGTGTTTTCGAGTTACATTAAATATTTCTTGATGGATGTACGAAGAGCGTTCAATAATTAATGCAACATATTTCTTTTCTCGGCCAATTTCGGTTGGAAATATGTGGATGTTTTTGTGGGACGTCGTGGAAAATTCCACCGTCATCCCTTGTAATTTCATGGTACTCCGATAGGTGGCGGCGCTATAGGCTGCCTTCAAAATGCCAGCTGTAACAGAGGTACGTACCAGGCAGAGAGCTGTCGTTGAGTTTCTTTTGGCGGAAAACTAGAGCACCGCAGTGTTGTGGTACCATGGCAGCATACAGGCACTCCCAGTAAGGTGGCGTAAGGCCGTCGCATTGAACGGAGATTATGTTGAAAAACATTGTTTTTTACCCGAAAGTCTGGGGAATAACATGGTGTATTGGAATCCTGAATAAAACCAACTTGCTTTCAGAAAAAAATGTGTTGCATTACTGTAGTGAACGCCCCCTCGTGTTACCTACATACAGTATCACTCTGTTGCAACTTTCTTGCTGGTGGTTTTTAATTCGAATTCTGGGTTACTTGGTAAACCAGTCTTACTGCCACTGCTGTTTTACACAAGTGAAAAAAAGAATAAACGAACAAAATAAATTAGGATTCAATTTCCCGTCATTGACGGCATCATCACAGATGAAGTGCGAGGGTCACTCCAAAAGAAATGCACACTATTTTTGTAAAAATACAGTTTTCATTCTGCATGTGCGAAAGTTTTACAGTGTGTAGATACATCCTTCCCGCCTGTTTTCAATCTTAGTTCAACCTGTTCCCGTGAGTGGCGCCGTCACAGCGTGTCTTCAAGATGGCTGCTACACTTGACGTTCGTCAGAAGCAACGTGCTGTCATATAATTCCTGTGCTGTGAAAACGAGACAGTGGGAAACATCCACAAGAGGTTGAAAAAGATGTATGGAGATGCTGCTGTCGATCGCAGTACAGTTAGTCGGCGGGCAAGCAGGTTACGTGATGAAAGCGGGCACGGCGATATTGAAGATTGTCCTCGCAGTGGCAGGCCTCGTACTGTATACACTCCAGACAATGTGCAGAGAGTTAACGAAATGGTGACTGCTGACAGACGCATCACAGTGAACGAATTGTCACGCTACGTTGGGATAGGGGAAGGAAGTGTCTGCAGAATACTGAAAGTATTGGCGTTAAAAAAGGCTTGTGCCAGGTGGGTTCCCAGGATGTTGACAGTGGCTCACAAAGAAACAAGAAAAACGGTATGCAGCGAACTTTTGGAACAGTACGAGAGTGGCCGAGATGAATTTCTTGGAAGAATTGCGACAGGTGAAGAAACATGGCTCCATCATTTTTCACCAGAGACGAAGAGGCAATCAATGGAGTGGCATCATGCAAATTCTACATCTACATCTACATCCATACTCCGCAAGCCACCTGACAGTGTGTGGCGGAAGAAAAAAAATTCAAAACCACATCTTCTGCTGGAAAAGTAATGGCTATGGTGGTTTTCGATTCCCAAGGCCTCTTGCTTGTGGACATCATGTCAAGTGGAACCACCATAAATTCTGATGCATATGTGATAACACTGAAGAAACTTCAAGCTCGACTGAGTCGTGTTCGACCACATCGGCAAAAGCAGGATGTTTCGCTGTTCCACGACAATGCACGGCCACATATCAGTCAAAAAACCATGGAAGCGATCACAAAACTCGGATGGACAACACTGAAACACCCGCCATACCGTCCTCATCTGGCTCCATGTGACTATCATCTCTTTGGGAAACTGAAAGACTCTTCGTGGAACAAGGTTTGAAGATGATGACTCCTTTGTGCACGCTGCCAAACAGTGGCTCCAACAGGTTGGTTCAGAATTTTACCTTGCGGGTATACAGGCAGTTGAGAGGGATGGAAATTATGTGGAGAAATGAAAATATTGTTCCTAAAGGATGTATCTACACACTGTAAAACTTTCGAACATGTGGAATAATAGATGGATTTTAAAAAAATAGTGTGCATTTCTTTTGGAGTGACCCTCATACAAGCTCTGACTGGGAAAACAAAGGGAGGGGTATCGGATGTGGTCTGTAAAAAGCACCTTACCGACAATTGTCTTCAGTGATTTAGTGAAATCATGGAAAACCTACAGGGCGTATTCTGAAAGTAAGGTCTGATTATGCACGAAATGGAAACCACTGTGAAAATCCAATGGAACTTTGCAGAAATGTGTTGGGCAGTGTCTTTAGTGTGCCTTTCTATCGCTTCACGTCGCTCTTTTCTGTTCAGAGCGCAAAGTGAACGCGTAGAAATGCCTAAAACAACAGTGGCTCCCACCAAGTATGTGAATCTGTTGAGACATGTCGCCTGAAGCTATGCAGCCTACAGGACGTAAATGTCATGCATTTCTTTCTTCAAGACAATTTTCAGTCGCATTCTGCAGGGGCAATGAAGACACTCCTGCAGCGTTTTCGATGGGAAATGTTTGATCACCCACAATACAGCCCTTAATTGGCTCCCTCCGTTGTTCATTTCTGCTCACATGAACCGCTGGCTACAAAGACATTTTGCCACATGTCTAAGTCGGAGCGGCAACTATTTTGAGAGGTATCTGGAAGGTGGGGCCAACTGTTGCGAATAAAAATTTTTTGATTTTTATTGTGGTTTTCAATTTGCGAACGATCAGACCTTACTTTCCGAACAGCTCTCGTACATCACGGTTGTCAGTCGTAGAGTTAAGCCGCCGTCCTCTCAATATGAGTCCTGTGTCTAATCTTACCGTTGCGGCTCTTCTCTCCCTGAAAGAAGGACAAAGTTCAACTTTCAGTAGACATCCAGCCCATTAGAGATTACATACTGAAAAAAGGGAAGGATATCAGTCGTCAAATGTTGAAGAAATCTGCAGTTTCTTCATCAGTAATAATCTTAGTATTATTACAGTAGGCGAGACGTTTTTGCCATCTGACTTCCGAGTTTTCTTTTCTCATAAGAGCTAATGTCACATTATATATGCAGTAATCAGCAAATGTATTGATAGGACACAGAAGGTAAACAATTCAAACCCGACCAAAATGGCACAAACTATAAAGTAACCCAGCACGATAACAGAGATAAACGACGAAAGAGAAAAGAACAAAGCACTCGGGTTAAAATTGTAGTGAGGATCATCAGTTCTACGAAAAATTATCACACATCGAATATTTTGTGGCATTAATTTCTTCAAAAAGAAATAAAATGTGGTATACCTGCACTTGGATTTGAATAAAAGCCGTATCTTTTTCACGTGCTCACTACTTGCAGTGTATATTCACATCACAGTGGCGTGTACTTCATACACTGCACCACAGCCGTGGTATTGCAGCAAGTGCATCTCTTGTGTCCCGTGTAATTGCTTCCCTCTTACAAAGGGTAATTGTAGATGTTCTCCAACAAATACATCTCGCTGCTTGTCACCCCACCCATATTTTTGAGAGTGGGAGTCGTAGAAGCACGAAACAAGAGCAAATTCATATTCAGAGTCTGGTTTGATATTTCGCTTCCCATAAAACTCGGCATTGGTCTACAGTTCTACAACGATTACGATTTTATTGGTCGTTCCTGTGGCGTTGTTGCTAGCAACTCTCTCTCTCTCTCTCTCTCTCTCTTTCTCTTCCTCTTTCTCTCTCACTGAAATTGCTCTTTGTTTCTGCACAAACATTCACAGGACTGGTAACACTTCTTTTTAGTGACTTGATAATTACATAAATATAAAACACACTACTTAAAATAGAGTGAAGCACCCTGAAGTGAAGGAGGAAACGAAATGAAACTTCACGGTTTGAGAGGGTGTGTTACGTCATTTCAGCGAATACAAAATCGAGGCAAATTCATAAAGAGCGTCGCAGTAATGAGCCAAGTTATCACTATGATGTGTGCATGCACTGATGATGTGGGATGACACAGAATGTTACAGCGAGTCCATTTCTGGTTCTTGGATGTCAGGAGCAGATGTGAAGAGGTTACGATGTGCTTGGCGATCCTCCCTTGTGGTCGTCTAGAACCTTGATGACGAGTATGCGAACCATCAAATTCCCATGCACTTCAACATGGGGCTACTGCTATCTTCGAATGCCCCACAAATCTGGATATTGCACGATTCGACAAGTCAACCAAATGGAGACCCACAATGAAACCCATTTCAAACGCCGATAAATGCTGATAACGCAGCCTCAGATGAGTATGTGCATCTCTGTGCCCTTCAGTGTTTACTTAACATCTCACACTGCCTACGTCGTTATATATCCTACCAGCTTTGTGACAACGCTAAACATCAGAAACACTAATGCACTTGGTCGCCGTTCCACCTGACACAGAGAACCGCAGCTCTATTCATTTACAGGAGGCATTCAATAAGTAATGCAACACTTTTTTTTCCTGAGCGCTGTTTGGTTTTAATTGACTGGGAGGGCCTGTATGCCATAACGGTACCGCTCCACTGGTTGGCGTCGGAGAAAAAGTTGTTGCTGTATCAATAACCTCCCCATCATCCACGTATGGCTTCCCGTGGAGAGCATCCTTCGATGGAGCAAACAGATGAAAGGTGCGAGGTCCTAACGAAGGGTGCTGCTACGGTCGCAGGTTCGAATCCTGCCTCGGGCAAGGATGTGTGTGATGTCCTTAGGTTAGTTAGGTTTACGTAGTTCTAAATTCTAGGTGACTGATGACCTCAGATGTTGAGTCCCATAGTGCTCAGAGCCATTTGAACCATTTTTTTCTATAGGACTAACACACTTCATATAAATGTCCACTAATTTAGTTTTAATCGGATAGTATATTTTAGTGTATTAGTTAACTGGATGGGACGGTTTTAAGTGATGAGATGGTTTGTCCTATAATTATCGCCTGTGTTTTGGAGGGGTTTAGCTTACTCCAGCTAGCAGAGGACTGAGTTGAAAACAATGGCTTACGGTTGTAAAGCAGCTCCTGATACGCCGTACATTTCTGTGGTGAGTGCTAAGCAACACTTGAGGTACGGTGAAGAGTGCGCTACTGAACAGTGGACTATTGATAACGAGTGATCTGGAGTAATGAATCACGCTATACCCTGAGGCAATCCGATGGAAGACTTTAGATTTGGACAGCGCCTAAAGAACACTGCCTGCCCTCATGTGTGATGCCAAAAGTGAACTATAGAGAACGTGGTGTTACTGTACAGCGGTGTTTTTCGTGGTTCGGATATGGTCTCTTATTGCGCTTAAGAATAAGCGAAATGAAGAGGAATATGAACACACTTTACAGCTTTGTTTAAAGGAACAGTTCAGAGACGATGACTGATTGTATCAACAAGACTGTGCACTATCTCAAAGCAGCGTCTGTGAGTCAATGGTTTATGAGAAATAACATTCCTGAAATGGACTGGCCTCGCCATAGTCCCGACCAGAACGCAATGGAACGTCTTTGAGATGATTCAGAACATCGATTTCGCTCCACGTCCCTAGCTCCTGTGGTTTTGGCTCTTGAGTTCTTCCATAAACTTTTAGACACCTCATTGAAAGCGTCTGGAGCAGACTTCAAGACGTGATAAAGGCGGAAGACTGACACGCCTCATATTAATGTCCACTAATTTAGTTTTAATCGGATAGTATATTTTAGTGTATTAGTTGATTGGATAGGACGGTTTTAAATGATGAGATGGTTTGTCCTATAATTATCGCCTGTGTTTTGGAGGGGTTTACCTTCAGGAGTCACGGGTTACACCAGGAGGAAAAATTAATTAAAATGGAGTTGGAGGGATAGTTAGAGTCCGCAGCTCGTGGTCGTGCGGTAGCGTTCTCGCTTCCCACGGCCGGATTCCCGGGTTCGATTCCCGGCGGGGTCAGGGATTTTCTCTGCCTCGTGATGACTGGGTGTTGTGTGATGTCCTTAGGTTAGTTAGGTTTAAGTAGTTCTAAGTTCTAGAGGACTGATGACCATAGATGTTAAGTTCCATAGTGCTCAGAGCCATTTGAGCCAGGGATCGTTAGAATTTCTGGAGTGTTGGATAGAGGGCTAGGAATACAATCATATACATCCATGCCCGAGGCAGGATTCGAACCTGCGACCGTAGCAGTCGCGTCTTTCAGAAACTCCCTAGTGATTCCTCCTGCTGATTTCGTGCAATTTTTAATCACCCTCCGCAATGCTCGCCAGTACGTGAGGTCTGCCTGATTTTGGATTAGCTGTGGCTTTTCCTTTGCGTTTCCACTTCACTACCAAACCACCAACAGTCAACTTTGGCAGCTTTACAAAGCTTGAAATGTCCCTGATGGAGCTGCTACTCAAGTGACATCCAGTGACTGATCCACGTTAAAAACCACTGAGCTATCCTGAACGATTTCTCTACTGACAACACTTCAGATAGCAGCTGGAGACCAAAGATAGTCTCTTCTAATCCACAGCGACACACATCGTTGGTACCGAAATGAGCCACCACCTGCGGTTGGCTGCACCCTGTGCTCTTCATAGTAGCCAGATGGACCATTGGCCCATCTGAGACGACTAGCGTACAGTGGTGTTCTTCCCGTTCTTCGCAGCCATATCCCTGACGTGCTCCATCACGCGCCTAACACTGGAGCTCCCAACCATCAATAATCTCAGCTTCTGCCGATGCCCGGACCTTGCAGGCTGTAATGCTTCCTCTGAAACAAAACAAGTGACTGCAGATGGCCGAGGGTCGTTGTCAGCCACAGGCAACTCCTGAAACCTGTTTGTCAGGCAAACCATGGAGGTCTTTCAATCGGACGAATAAAATAGGACATTTACTATTACTAGGTCAGAATTCCTGATGGTAGCAGACATAAAAGTGAGAGTGTTGATAGATAACAGTTAATACGAGGCCTGTTCAGAAAGTAAGCTCCGATTGATTGCCAAATTGAAACCACAGTGAACTTCAGAAATGTTTTACTTGTAACAATTAGCTACACCTTTCAGCTACTTCTCTACGTAGTCGCCGTTCTGACTTAGACTTTTGTCATAGCGTTGTACCAACTTTTCAATAGCCTCATCATAGAAGGCAGCCGCCAGTGCTTTCCGCCAATTCTCCACGCTGGCCTACACCTCGTTGTCTGTGTCAAAATGTTGTCTTCAAAGACAGCGGTTCATGTGACCAGAGATGAAACTCAGGGGGAGACAATTGCGGACTGTATTGTGAGTAATCTCACATTTCCATTTGAAAACGATGCAGGAGCATCGTCATTGCCCCTGCAGAATGCGGCTGAGAATTGTCTTGAAGAAGAAACAGCACGACAGTTATGTAATGTTAGCTGCATAGCTTCAGGCGAAATTTCTCACCAGGCCCTCGTACTTGGCGGCAGACACTATTTTCTAGACATCTTTACGCACTCACTGCGAGCTCAGAAATGAGAAGAGCGACTTGATGCTAACTGGGGTTATACTAGAGACACTACCCAACACATCTGTGCAAAGCTTTATCGGATTTTCATAGTCGTTTCCATTTCGCGACCGATCGGAGCTTACTTTCTGAACGCCCCTCGTATAATTACCGGCATTACCTTTCGCTGGACCTAGAGCTCAAGGTCATTACTGTGGCCGCGGTCGAGATAGCGGATCCCAGGGTGGCGGAACTTGGTTTGGAGTTTGCTGGTTCGAATTTTGCTGTCGAAAAACTTTCATTCTGAGTATTTTCCCGGGAATGAGACAAGAGATGCTGACGTAAAGTTACTCATTCACAGAGTGTACACCAACGTACTGAGTTAAGCGCAAATCTCTTTTCAGTTTTTCGGTGAGCATGGGCATGTAACACCGTCGCTGGGATGGGCTTTAAGCTCGACGACTACCTTGATGCCGTTCGGGAACAGTAGATGCTGTGCCGGTGCTATGTTTTCCCTCTCTCTCTTATCGCAGCACAAACATGACCTCATATTCCCCACTCACTTAAAATAGGCATCGATACGAAGTAGCAACGGACTAGACACAACACTAACATTTCTCAAGGGAAAAGTACCCAGAGAGCTAGTAAGATGTGATGATGGAAAACCTATCAGTATTAGACGCTGAATCGCCATTGAATATCCTAGCCAACAAAGCCATCTGTCTTAGACTTTCTAACAGATCTATTGGCGGAAAATGAGATGTAACATCTTGAAAAAACGCCCTTATTACTCCCGTCAGTTTCGCTTTACTCAGGGACAGATCCACGGGGTGGTGGGGTGTCTCAGTTTCTTACTCCCTCAAATACACTACTGGAAATGGAAAAAAGAACACATTGACACCGGTGTGTCAGACCCACCATACTTGCTCCGGACACTGCGAGAGGGCTGTACAAGCAATGATCACACGCACGGCACAGCGGACACACCAGGAACCGCGGTGTTGGCCGTCGAATGGCGCTAGCTGCGCAGCATTTGTGCACCGCCGCCGTCAGTGTCAGCCAGTTTGCCGTGGCATACGGAGCTCCATCGCAGTCTTTAACACTGGTAGCATGCCGCGACAGCGTGGACGTGAACCGTATGTGCAGTTGACGGACTTTGAGCGAGGGCGTATAGTGGGCATACGGGAGGCCGGGTGGACGTACCGCCGAATTGCTCAACACGTGGGGCGTGAGGTCTCCACAGTACATCGATGTTGTCGCCAGTGGTCGGCGGAAGGTGCACGTGCCCGTCGACCTGGGACCGGACCGCAGCGACGCACGGATGCACGCCAAGACCGTAGGATCCTACGCAGTGCCGTAGGGGACCGCACCGCCACTTCCCAGCAAATTAGGGACACTGTTGCTCCTGGGGTATCGGCGAGGACCATTCGCAACCGTCTCCATGAAGCTGGGCGACAGTCCCGCACACCGTTAGGCCGTCTTCCGCTCACGCCCCAACATCGTGCAGCCCGCCTCCAGTGGTGTCGCGACAGGCGTGAATGGAGGGACGAATGGAGACGTGTCGTCTTCAGCGATGAGAGTCGCTTCTGCCTTGGTGCCAATGATGGTCGTTTGCGTGTTTGGCGCCGTGCAGGTGAGCGCCACAATCAGGACTGCATACGACCGAGGCACACAGGGCCAACACCCGGCATCATGCTGTGGGGAGCGATCTCCTACACTGGCCGTACACCACTGGTGATCGTCGAGGGGACACTGAATAGTGCACGGTACATCCAAACCGTCATCGAACCCATCGTTCTACCATTCCTAGACCGGCAAGGGAACTTGCTGTTCCAACAGGACAATGCACGTCTGCATGTATCTCGTGCCACCCAACGTGCTCTAGAAGGTGTAAGTCAACTACCCTGGCCAGCAAGATCTCCGGATCTGTCCCCCATTGAGCATGTTTGGGACTGGATGAAGCGTCGTCTCACGCGGTCTGCACGTCCAGCACGAACGCTGGTCCAACTGAGGCGCCAGGTGGAAATGGCATGGCAAGCCGTTCCACAGGACTACATCCAGCATCTCTACGATCGTCTCCATGGGAGAATATCAGCCTGCATTGCTGCGAAAGGTGGATATACACTGTACTAGTGCCGACATTGTGCATGCTCTGTTGCCTGGCTCTATGTGCCTGTGGTTCTGTCAGTGTGATCATGTGATGTATCTGACCCCAGGAATGTGTCAATAAAGTTTCCCCTTCCTGGGACAATGAATTCACGGTGTTCTTATTTCAATTTCCAGGAGTGTACAATTCGCTGCCTCTCACGTTAACGCACCACACAGTCATCCATGCTGACCACTTAGATAAAATTTTATATACATATATACAGGGTGGTCCAAAAGTCCGGAAACGCCCTCATAATATTCAAGTGGAGTAGCAAACAAGGAAACAGAGTCCCTACACACGAGGAACGGGAAGGGGGAAACTTTATAGGCTATACCACCAACATGGCACCCATCTTGAAAGCCGCCATCTTGGATTCAACTCCAAAATTTCAAATGGGAATGTGGTCATGTGACATATCAAACAGCTAGAGAATTTCACCAGAAAAACAATGCCGTTGTTATTTTATACATAGCATTATTCATTCTCGGGTTATAGCCAGTTACATGTGGCAGCGGTGGGACACTCAGCAGCAAGTGTGTTATGTGTCGAAGAGACATTACGCTGATGTTACACAGTCCTGAGAGACCACCAACAGTCATAGGAATGGCTCAATATGTTGTCCATTATGTTGGATTGTTAATGCTATCCTCCGAACCCAGTCCTGATGAGCTTTGACCAACACATCTGGCTGAATTTGACCGCACGCATCAACAATGCGCTGCTTTAGATGATGCAAATTCCCCGTATTTTCACAGAATAAACCAGTGCTTTGACATGACCCCAAAGATAAAAATCCAAAGGTGTTAAATCTGGTGAACGTGGTGGCCATTCCACAGCACCCCTATGACCAATCCACTTTTGAGGGAACTGCACATCCAGGTATGCTCGCACATTGTGCCCACAATGTGGTGGGGCTCCTTCATGCTGGAAGAATTCCGGAAATGTCCCGTCCTCCATTAACAACGACGAACACACTTCTTCATCCAATAACCTCAGATAACCGTTGGCTGTTAACGTACCATCAATAAAAAAGGCCCAACATCTTTAGTATCCCACACACCACACCAGACCATCACTTTTTCTGAGTCGACCGTTTTGGAAGCATCGACCCAGTGCGGTTTTGTGTTGGACCAGTATCTGTGATTCTGCTTGTTCACTTCACCATTGATAAAGAAATTGGCTTCATCGCTGAAGAGCACCTGATAGGGAAAACCTGGGTTTATCTGCAGCTGCTGTGTCACCCATTCTGCGAACTGTACCTGACGCTCTGGGTCATACTCGTTCAGGTGTTGGAGCAGCTGAATTTTGTACGGGTGCCATTTTTGCTGCGATAAAATTCTCAGTATGGAGGTACGGCTAACCGCACATTCTTGTGACAGGCGACGAGTACTCCGTTGCGGACTCTTGCTAAATGATGCCAACACGCTCACTGTTTTTGCTTCATCGGTGGCGGATTTTGGTCTTCCAGCCTTAGGTCTATCTGCGACAGAACCTGTTGCTCGGAATTTGACCAAAAGCTTAGCAACTGCGCTGTGAGTGATGGGCTGTAGGCCGGCCGGTGTGGCCGTGTGGTTCTAGGCGCTTCAGTCTGGAACCGCGTGACCGCTACGGTCGCAGGTTCGAATCCTGCCTCGGGCATGGATGTGTATGATATGCTTAGGTTAGTTAGGTTTAAGTAGTTCTAAGTTCTAGGCGACTGATGACCTCAGAAGTTAAGTCGCATAGTGCTCAGAGCCATTTGATGGGCTGTCTGGTTGGGTAACGACTGTTGAAATCCTCAGCAATGACCTATGTGCTTCTTTCTCCTGATATCAAGATGATTTCAATGTGTTCTTCATGTGTTAAGGACATTTTGTAACCTGTAAATAAGGAAGCAATGATTAAAACGTTAGCATGAGTAAATGATATCTAACAGTTAAACAAATGTAACATATGAGGCATGGGATAGTCACTTTGCACCGTTTCAGACTCCATTTTATGACTTCTCAGTACGTAATACTCACGCTGCCGAGTGTCCCACTGCTGCCGCAAGTAATTGGCTGTAACCCGAGTATGAATGAAGCTATGTTTAAAATAACAACGGCATTGTTTTTCTGGTGAAATTCTCTATCTGTTTGATATGTCACATGACCACATTCCCATTTGATATTTTGGAGTTGAATCCAAGATCTCGGCTTTCAATATGGCCGCCATGTTGGTGGAATAGCCTATAAAGTTCCCCCTTCCCGTTCCTCATGTGTAGGGACTCTGTTTCCTTGTTTGCTACTCCATTTGGATATTATCAGGGTGTTTCCAGACTTTTGGACCACCCTATATATATATATATATATATATATATATATATATATATAAACCTGCTTAAATTTATGCTTGGTAAATTTTTCCAAAATAACTTCCAAAAAGAATAACATGAGATATAAAATCGAAGAGAGCACTCCCCATTTTCGGTATTTCACTTAATGAGTACTGTTGTCAACATAGGTCTGCAGGCTAGAGATACTATGCGAGCATGTAAATTAGAGGACTACTGTCTCCTTTAGTCGTTTCCACGTAGAATCACGAAGGGCAGCCTTTCTGGGTTTTTCTAATTTTTAATTTTTTCCCTTGGTGGTGGACGTCTCCCTTTCTGTCTTGCCTAACTCAACTTCCTGTGGGTTGCCGTTTCTACCTGTGGACTAATGAGCTATGCCAGATTTGTTGTTTGCAGCAGGTACGGTCAGGCTGTGAATGGCCGCCTTTACCTGTCTGGCACCTTCTTTGAAGGCGGCCAGGCTGCAGCCCTCAACTAAGCAAGTAAAAAGTGTACTGCGTTAAACATAGTGTGTAATTTTCAAGAATTGCTTTTATTTTTTGGAAATTGGGTCATAAACTTGGAAATTGATATATGGAAAAGTGTAAACGCCTTTACTAAAATGTTCTTGCCCCCATGACACCGCCGGCCGGGGTGGCCGAGCCGTTCTAGGCGCTTCAGCCTGGAGCCGCGCGACCGCTACGGTCGCAGGTTCGAATCCTGCCTCTGGCATCGATGTGTGTGATGTCCTTAGGTTACTTAGGTTTAAGTAGCTCTAAGTTCTAGGGCACTGATGACCTCAGATGTTAAGTCCCATAGTTCTCAGAGCCATTTGAACCATTTTGAACCCATAACACCCTCTCTGCTCCCTTGGATCTGCATCTGGCTTTACTCCCTTTTGTATTCCGTCTTACGATCAGAAGTTAATACAGACAATGGAGTATCCAGAATCAAAACCATACACTCATTTCAATTACTTATAATTCAATAAGGCGTTAAACACCATCGCAGAATTTATTTTATAATGCATTAAACGTTTAAAAATTCATCTCATGTGGCCAATACCACTACACAAGGAGATGTAAGATCATGCAAAAAACAATATTTGAAAGAAACCATCTGATGAAGCAGCCGAATATTCAAGTTCAGTTGTAAAGATCTTGGGCAGTTTTCAGCAAGAAGCCCCATCATCTACCTTTAAGCTAAGTATTAGTTCACTCAGATATTAAACAGAATATAATTTATATCCAAGATAATTACGATCACAAGCTGCTTATTTTGAAACTAGCTGTTACCTGCAGCTGCACATGCATACTGGTAGTTTTTTCATGATGAGTGGTGGTGAGTAATAAGTTGTTGTTTGAGTAAGAATAGCTCGTGATGTGCACCCCCTCCCCACCCCCCGCCATCCCTTTCAGTTACCACAGCTCAGCACACACAGCTTTGCTGAGTAGTGCATGCGGTCGGCCGTCGGCAGGAGCGCACATCTATGAATCGAGCCATTGAAGTAGCTGTACATTATAAAATGTGTACATTGTGCAACAAATTTAATAACTATTTTACATAGTTAATCTTCACTGGTGAAAAAAAAAGTGTTCCATCCTCCACACTTTTAGCTCTACAGGGTGAAAAGTATTTAAACCGACAAACTCTGGGAGGTTGTAGGGGACATCAAAACAAATACTTTTCCCTAATGTCATTTTTTCCTATGAGGATTATTTAAACCGGTGGAGGTCGTATTACGCTCTTCAGTTGTTAGAGGGCGTATTACGCTCTTCAGTTGTAGGCAACTGCTGTCCGCCAATGTAGTAGCGCATTGTCTCTGTTTACTAATGGAGCGATACACATGGAGTGAGTACACTGATATGGTTGGTGCGTACTACGTAGCGCACCACAACAGACGAGCTGCACAGCAGATTACCCGGACAGGGGCGCCGTCGCACTGTAAGAACGCTGCAATTTGAGAAAGCTGTCTTGCAGCATGTGGAGCGGGTCCTTCAATCAGCACTCGTACAATTCCACATGAGGACGAATCATACGAATGTAAGAACAGTCCTTCGAGAGCAGTTGTTAGGTCCATTTCACTTACAGCTTGTCCACAACCTGGAACCAGTTGATTATCCACCCAGAGCACAGTTCTCGCAGTGATACCTGAAACAGTGTGAAATGCATCCTACATTTCCATCCTCTGTTGCTTACCGATGAAGCAACGTTTGGGCGTGATGGAGTCTTCTATATGCACAATTCGCATGTTTGGAGTGTGGATAACCCACATGCCACAGTTGGTTCAAATGGCTCTGAGCACTATGGGACTTAACATCTATGGTCATCAGTCCCCTAGAACTTAGAACTACTTAAACCTAACTAACCTTAGGACATCACACAACACCCAGTCATCACGAGGCAGAGAAAATCCCTGACCCCGCCGTGAATCGAACCCGGGAACCCGGGCGAGGGAAGCGAGAACGCTACCGCACGACCACGAGCTGTGGACAGATGCCACAGTTACTAGAGCTCATCAAGTGCGGTTCTTCGTTAATGTGTGGGTCGGTGTTGTTGGGGACTGTTTCATTGGGCCGTATCTGCTACCTAGGCCATAAAATGGCAGGCACTATTACAATTTTCACGCCAGAGCATTGCCAGAATTGCTGGAAGACGTCCCGCTCCCTACAAGACAACGCATGTGGTTTTAACATGACGGGGCGCCGGCACATTTCAGTCGTCGTGTGGGTCGATTCCTGGACCGACGGTTCCCAGAAACGTGGATTGGCAGAGGTGGTCCTGTACCATGGCCTGCTCGATACCCAGATATGTCCCCTCTGGACTTTTTTGTGTGGGGAGAGATGCGCAACCTTGTTTACGCAACCCCTGTTGCATCAGAAGAGGATCTGGTTGCCCGAATAGTAGCAGCAACAGGAACAATTCAGGATACTCCTGAGGTTTTTGCCCGTGTCAGACAGAACATGATCTGACGGTCTAACCTTTGTTTACGTGTCAATGGAGGCATTTTTGAAAATCTACTGTAACTGAAATTGGGTTGTGTTAATGTGTTGTCTCTTGGTCATAAAAAAATGGAAAAGTGTTTCTTGGTTTAATTAATTGTCGCTAGAGAAATCTTCCTCTACCGGTTTAAATACTCCTCATAGGAAAAAATGACATTAGGGAAAAATATTTGTTTTGATGTCCCCTACAACTTCCCAGAGTTTGTCGGTTTAAATACTTTTCACCCTGTAGACATCTCTTATTTATACTTTCTAAAGTAGCCTTTGTTCTTCTTCAGGGTTCATGCTATCTCCATACCAAATTTCATCGATATTGGTTCAACGGTTTAGTCGTAAAGACGTAACAGGCAAACACACTTCCACATTTATAAATCTTCAAATTACGATATATTTTTTCCGTGATTCAATTCTGACGAAACATAGCCCATAGGTTGCCCCAATGCAACGCTCAAGTTACCTGTGAAAGCTCCATGAAAACTCGTATACTAGTTTTGGAAATAAGCGTGCTCAGACAGACAGGGTCGACGGTTTTACAGTTTTATTATTAACATATGTGTCGTACTGACAGAGCTGGCTGGTTTACCAGAATAGCTATAAATATTACATTAAAGTGCTGTGAAATTTAAAGTAACTAATTGCGCTGGTGTCCGGTTGGCTTTTAGAAGAAGCTACAGACTTAACATCACTAGGCAATAAACAGAGGTGAAAAGAACAGGTGCAGAGTTTTACGAAGTCTTTTATATCGTGGAACTGTTCTTACGTCTTTGGAAATGGAGAAGTTTCAGTGCTTGCAGCAACTGCGAAGTACAATACCTTGTTGTCTTAAGTAACTGTGCGGCGTCGCATCTCAGGAGCCACACTCAGCTAATGGCGATCTGCAGTAACGCAGAACCTGTCGAAAACTGAGAGCTTTTTCTTGTTCTGCTCTAACAATAATATCGGGTCCCTAAGGATACGGCGCTGAAAGCAATCGTTGAGCTGTAAACGACAATTCGGTATTTATGATCCCCTAAAGCAGGGGTTCCTAGCTCAGGGGTAAAATGGAATTTTCTGAAGGGCAAAACTAAACTATTCGATTCTGTTTCAGTCACGACACTAAATTATTTTCAAAAGATCATTACTAATATCACAATTTTGTAAGACTCTAATATTGTTTATATAAGTTATCAATAATTACATTTTTTCTCAAATAGTAGTATTAATCAGGTGGAGGTTACAGGTTCCTCACGTAGTCCACCCACTACACACAGATGCTGCGCTTTGTACTATGTTGACGATAAAAATAGAGCATATTCGTAACAAATGCTAAATATCTCAAGAAAATGTCTTCTCCAAGTTGTACATAATGGCTTCAGTCGTCCAGAAATTTCTTCATTGCCGCTCGGGATTAGCCGAGAGGTCTTAGGCGCTGCAGTCATGGACTGTGCGGCTGGTCCCGGCGGAGGTTCGAATCCTCCCTCGGGCATGGGTGTGTGTGTTTGTCCTTAGGATAATTTAGGTTAAGTAGTGTGTAAGCTTAGGGACTGATGACCTTAGCAGTTAAGTCCCATAAGATTTCATACACATTTGAACATTTGAACAATTTCTTCATTACTCGCTTCGAAACAGAAAAATAAATTAATTGACAGCACGACACAGCAGTAATTACACAAGGCTGTACGCATTATTATTATTATTATTATTATTATACAGGTTAGACACAAAGCATTAACAGCCGAAAGTCGTCCAGTTTGTGCCAGTTCAGAGGTAAGGGGCACAGCAATCAGGTGATTCACAAACAGTAAGTATAATGCACCCATCTGAACTTGTTTCATTTTAAATGGTGTTGTCGTGTGCAGGTCGAGTAAGTGTCACAATGGAGAGGAGTAATGCAGGGGAAGTATGTTTTGTAGCTTGTCTTTTCTTACTGTGAGAAGGGGTTGTGGGTAGCACTAACGATGCAAATTGCTTCATCATTCTCTCTAGCCGGCCGAAGTGGCCGTGCGGTTAAAGGCGCTGCAGTCTGGAACCGCAAGACCGCTACGATCGCAGGTTCGAATCCTGCCTCGGGCATGGATGTTTGTGATCTCCTTAGGTTAGTTAGGTTTAACTAGTTCTAAGTTCACGGGGGCTAATGACCTCAGAAGTTGAGTCCCATAGTGCTCAGAGCCATTTGAAGCCATTCTCTCTAACACACACACACACGCACGCACGCACGCACGCACGCACGCACGCACACACTAAATATCGTTCTCCTTCACATGTTTCATCATTTTAAAAATAAAAGTGTTCCGAGGGAACGCCATTCTTCTACAGTTTAGTTAGGTGCTAAAGTTGGTCATAATGTGGGGAAGGGGGAGTGTGGTGTCACCGCCAGACACCACACTTGCTAGGTGGTAGTTTTAAATCGGGCGCGGTCCATTAGTACATGTCGGACCCGCGTGTCGCCACTGTGTGATCGCAGACCGAGCGCCACCACAAGGCAGGTCTCGAGATACGGACTAGCACTCGCCCCAGTTGTACGGACGACTTTGCTAGCGACTACACTGACGAAGCCTCGCTCCTTTGCCGAGCAGATAGTTAGAATAGCCTTCAGCTAAGTCCATGGCTACGACCTAGCAAGGCGCCATTAGCCTTACATAGCAATTGATACTTATCGTATAAAGCATGTCTCATCAAGAACGATGTATACAACAAGGATGGATTAAAGTTAAGTATTCCAAAAGCTACGTACTTTTCTTTATAGCATTCATTACGTATCCTGTTTCGGACCTCACGCCATCCTTCGTGTGTTTATAGCGTGCATTGCGGTCCCCTCAAATCACACTGTGTCGGCACTTCTGTCGACACATCAGGGAGGGCGCAACAGATGGCAGGGGGGGGGGGGGGGGAGGGAGGGTGTACTACCTAATGACTGATTGCATTCAGGGGTAATGGTCAAAGAAAGGTTGGAAACCACTACCCTAGAGCGTGAAACTGCATGTGTAGTATTAATTATCTTGCTTTGTCTGACAGAAGTTCCAGCGAAACCTGTCATTGTTTCAGTATACAGAGTGTTACAAAAAGGTACGGCCAAACTTTCAGGAAACATTCCTCACACACAAATAAAGAAAAGATGTTATGTGGACATGTGTCCGGAAATGCTTAATTTCCATGTTAGAGCTCATATTAGTTTCGTCAGTATGTACTGTACTTCCGCGATTCACCGCCAGTTGCCCCAACTGAAGGAAGGTAATGTTGACTTCGGTGCTTGTGTTGACATGCGACTCATTGCTCTGCAGTACTAGCATCAAGCACATCAGTACGTAGCATCAACAGGTTAGTGTTCATCACGAACGTGGTTTTGCAGTCAGTGCAATGTTTACAAATGCGGAGTTGGCAGATGCCCATTTGATGTATGGATTAATACGGGGCAATAGCCGTGGCTCGGTACGTTTGTATCGAGACAGATTTCCAGAACGAAGGTGTCCCGACAGGAAGACGTTTGAAGCAATTGATCGGCGTCTTAGGGAGCACGGAACATTCCAGCCTATGACTCGCGACTGGGGAAGACCTAGAACGGCGAGGACACCCGCAATGGACGAGGCAATTCTTCGCGCAGTTGACGATAGCCCTAATGTCAGCGTCTGAGAAGTTGCTGCTGTACAAGGTAACGTTGACCACGTCACTGTATGCAGAGTGTTACGGGAGAACCAGTTGTTTCCGTACCATGTACAGCGTGTGCAGGCACTATCAGCAGCTGATTGGCCTCCACGGGTACACTTCTGCGAATGGTTCATCCAACAAGGTGTCAATCCTCATTTCAGTGCAAATGTTCTCTTTACGGATGAGGCTTCATTCCAACGTGATCAAATTGTAAATTTTCACAGTCAGCATGTGTGGGCTGACAAGTATCCGCACGCAATTGTGCAATCACGTCATCAACACAGATTTTCTGTGAACGTTTGGGCAGGCATCGTTGGTGATGTTTTGATTGGGCCACATGTTCTTCCACCTACGCTCAAAGGAGCACGTTATCATGATTTCATAGGGGATACTCTACCTGTGCTGCTAGAACATGTGCCTTTACAAGTACGACACAACATGTGGTTCATGCACGATGGAGCTCCTGCACATTTCAGTCGAAGTGTTCGTACGCTTCTCAACAACAGATTCGGTGACCGATGGATTGGTAGAGGCGGACCAATTCCATGGCCTCCACGCTCTCCTGATCTCAACCCTCTCGACTTTCATTTATGGGGGCATTTGAAAGCTCTTGTCTACGCAACCCCGGTACCAATTGTAGAGACTCTTCGTGCTCGTATTGTGGACGGCTGTGATACAATACGACATTCTCACGGGCTGCATCAGCGCATCAGGGATTCCATGCGACGGAGGGTGGATGCATGTATCCTCGCTAACGGAGGACATTTTGAACATTTCCTGTAACAAAGTGCTTGAAGTCACGCTGGTACGTTCTGTTGTTGTGTGTTTCCATTCCATGATTAATGTGATTTGAAGAGAAGTAATAAAATGAGCTCTAACATGTAAAGTAAGCGTTTCCGGACACATGTCCATATAACATTTTTTTTTTCTTTGTGTGTGAGGAATGTTTCCTGAAAGTTTGGCCGTACCTTTTTGTAACACCCTGTATACTGACGAGGAGGGACAGCACAGTTGTGTAAAATTATAATGACCATATGACAGTGAACTGTTACACTGTCACTAGTCGATTATCCTGCACACACAGTCGTAGCCAATGTTCACTTTGGATATCAGTTGTGAGCGAAGGTCCACATTTGCCACTGTGGTCATTTTCAACCCGTTGTTCGCCCCTTTAAGATAGAACCATACTGATGGAAGAGGGTTCAAATGACTCTGAGCACTATGAGACTCAACTGCTGAGGTCATTAGTCCCCTAGAACTTAGAACTAGTTAAACCTAACTAACCTAAGGACATCACAAACATCCATGCCCGAGGCAGGATTCGAACCTGCGACCGTAGCGGTCTTGCGGTTCCAGACTGCAGCGCCTTTAACCGCACGGCCACTTCGGCCGGCGATGGAGGAGGGGAGGCGGGGCAGGGGAGCACAGGGCAGGAAATAGTTGGTTGTGTGCAGATGTCAGTGTCAGATAGGTGGAGGGTGTTACAGTAAAATTTTGAAGGTGCAGAGAACCAAAACAACATTGATGACGACAGGAGTAGGTCAAATGAGGGTACTGTCATTTGGAGGGAAGCAACTTTGCAGGCTGCCTGTTAGCAGATTTAAGTCATTATAGCCGCGCGGGGTCGCCGCCCGGTTAGAGGCGCCATATCACTGACCGCCCCCCCCCCCCCCCTCCCACCGGTTCGAGTCCTCCCTCGGGCATAGGTGTGCGTGTTGTTCTTAGCATAACTTAGTTTAAGTAGTGTGTAAATCTAGGGACCGATGACCTAAGCAGTTTGGTCCCTTAGAAATTCACACACACATTAAGTCTTCATAGGCCGTTCGTTGGAAGGTTTTTAGAGGGAGTCGCAAAGACAGTAATTATTCCAAGACATTTTAATGTATTGGTAAGATAGATGGGATAGATATGGGTGGTGAGTTAACCATTAGGAAGACACAAAAGGAATGTGGTGTGCCCTGTGAATTTTCCCTGGGTTTTGGCAGGGCTGGTTTTAAGGTATCAGAGTTTACACCAGGAGATTAAGTTATCGAGGGAGCACTAGGTAGTCTTAACGTGTCTGGTGAAGGAAATGGACTATCACGGCCTAGAGTGGAATTCGGAATAAAGGAGGGTACAGTGAAGTGTGACTAGGAGCCAATGTTTTTTTTTTTTTCTTTTTTCTGATACACAATTAAGTCCCATCACGCACTGCAGTTTTATTTTTTTGTGGAGAGATTCTATATCTTACTAGCCTTTTTACCTCCAGCATTACCCATGCACAGGTATGTCACATACATTCCTCCTCCTCCTCCTCATCTTGATATCTCCTCCTACCCCTCTCTCTGCCCATCTCCTCCTACACATCTCCCTGTCCAGCTCCTTCTCCCTCTCTCTGGCTTTTCGTCTCGTCCTGCCCCTCCCTCTATATATCCACCTCCTCGGCCCCCTCTCTCTGTCCATATCCTCCTCACCTCTCCCTACAACCTCTCCCTGTTCATCTCCTCTCCCTCTTCATTTTCCATCTGCCTACTACCGCTCTCTCTCTTCCACCCACCTCCTAAACCTCTCCTTTATCCCCCTCTCTCTCTATCTATCTCCTCCTCCTCTCTGTTTGACCATGCCCTCGTCTCCTCTCTCCTTGTACAACTACACCTCCCCATCTCTCTGTCCATCCCCAGCTACCCAGTTCATCACATCTCCCCTTTTTCTCTCCATCTCATCCTTCCTCCACTCAATAGCCATCTCCCCATACCCCTGTCTCTGTTCATCTGTGCACATTCACACGTATAGTCACTGGAATGCATTCAGATACAATGTGAACTATATGCATGTTGTGCAGGGCAGCCTAAATGCTGTGGGATTGAAACCTTTTCACTCCAACCCCCACCCCTATGGGAACTAGGTGGTTCCTACTCCCACAGTACTTCTTTACAGACAATAAATAGTATGTGTACCAAATTTTGGGTGAAATCTATCCAGTGGTATTTATGTATTCCAGTCTTCTGTTAGTCCATCTTCTCCTTTCCTCTCTCTCCATCTATCTCCTCCTCTAACCTTCTCTGTCTATCTCCTCCCCTCACTTCCATTTCCATGTACCTAACAGCCCTTTCCGTCTTCCACTTACCTCCCACACCTCTCTATCTCTTCCTCCCATCTCTCTTTGAACATCTCCTCCTCCCCTGTCTCGGTCCATCGCCTCCTTCCCCTCTCTCGGCGTCTCGCCTCCTCCCTCCTCTCTCTGTCAACCTAATCCCACCCTCTCACAATCAGTCTCCCCCTCCACTCTTTCTGCTCAGCTGTCCCCATCTGCACCCCCACTGCTATGGCAGCTAGTTGTTTCTTATACCAAAAGTCCGTCATTCCAGACAACAGGTACTGTGTGTGCCAAATTTGGTTTGAATCGACCCACAGCTTTAGGACGATATGTGGAAAACATACACACACACACACACACACACACACACACACACACACACACACATTTTTATATGTGTATATGACAGATACCTTAATGGGTTAGTTTAATTACATTTGTGGTGTGGTATGTAAGTATTTAAAGCTGGCAGCGAGAGGAAGAATGGTATGTAGGTGGGTGCAGGGCGCAATGTATTAGTCAAAATGTGGAACACTGGGTACAGTAAGAATACTTAGATAGGAGACAAAGAGGATATCTATACAGAATTTGCCTAGTAGTAATTTGTTTTATGAAGGAGTGCATAAATTGGAGATGGTGTGATACTAGTTAGACGATGAAATGCTTAAGAACGCATTGCTGAGTTTATGGAAGGTATCCACTTATCAGCCAAAACATTATGACCACGGCCCACAGGGACGCTGGATGCCGCCTTGTGGCGTTGCAAGCACGTGACATGGTAACTAAAGTATGTAAACGGAGCAGACAGAAACAGGGAATCACCCTAGCGAAGATATGCGCCGCAAATGGGGAAATCCGTAAGCGACTTTGACAGGGGCAGATTATTATTATGTAGAGCCTGTGAACGAGAATCTCAAAAACGGCGAAGCTGGTCGAATGTTCACAAGCTACTGTCGTGAGCACCTGCGGGAAGCGGTAGAAGGAGAGTGAAACGACCACTAGGAGCTAAATGGTTGGACGTCTGCGACTCTTCACAGAACGAGGGTTTCGGAGGCTTGTCTGCTCTGTAAATTATGACATCTCTGCCGAAACTCTACAATGCTGGAGCCCGCAAAAGTGTTTCGGAGCAAACCGTTCATCGTACGTTGTTGAGGTCCGCAGCAGACCACCCCTACGTGTTCACGTGTTAACCCAACAGCACTGTCAGTTACGATTGCAGTGGGCACAGGATCATCGGCATAAGACGTCGACCAATGCAAACGTGTCGGCTCTTCCGGTGAATCACATTTTTGCTCCACTATGTCGATGGTCTTCTCCACAAACGCCGTCATCGGCGTGAACGGTGGCTCGAAATGCGCAGCGCGCCACGGACACAGTCTGGTGAGAGGAGCATTATACTTTGGGAGACATTCCCCTGCACTTCCATGGGACCTGTGGTAATAGTCGAAGACACGCCGACAGCTTCGAAACACCTGTATCTCCTCATGCTTGATGTCTTACGCGATGTCATCTTTTGGCAGTATAATTGTCCACGTCCCGGAGCCAAAACCGTGCTACAGTGGTTTGAGGAGCATTATAGTGAACTCATGTTGATGTCTCGGTTACCAATTAACCTGATGTAAATCGTATGGAACCCCTCTGGGTCGCTATTGGGTGTCATCACCACGTAAGGAAATCAGCGGCCCGTTTTTTACGCGTGTTACATAACGTGTGCGTAGACATCTAATGCCACATACCTCCACTAACCAACCAACAAACTATCGAACCCCCAAATGGTTCAAATGGGTCTGAGCATTATGGGACTTAATATGAGGTCATCAGTCCCCTAGAACTTAGAACTACTTAAACCTAACTAACCTAAGGACATCACACACATCCATGCCCGAGGTAGGAGTCGAACCAGCAACCGTAGCAGTCGCGCGATTCCGGACTGAAGCGCCTAGAACCGCTCGGCCACCGCGGCCGACCCTCGGATCCCTGATACGCAGAATCAGTGATACATTTCGTTCCAAAGACGGACAAACAACCTATTAAACAGGTGCTCATAATGTTTTGCCTCATCAGTGTATTCCTGAGTTTGGTGCCTATCTGCCGCTTGTACCACTACTTCCTTCTGTGTAACGCGTTACAGATGTGTCGCTGTAGTTACTAGCGGTGTTTCTGATATGTCTCATTTTCTGGTGTCCAGGAAGGCTCGGTAAACCTGACAACATTCTCTCGTGGGAGTGTGGACTGGTGAAGATAAATTTGGCCGGGTTACGGTGTGGATGTATGTCACTACGGGGATGGTCTCCTGAAGAAATGTTTCAGTGAGAGGTATGTCAGCAGAGTTTGGAAGAATGATCGAGTAGCTTCCGTTTTGGATGAGGATGAAATCTTGGTAGACATCTTCCATCTTTGATAATCTTGTACGAGTTCGGGAGGTATCTCTCGTCAGTTTGCCTGCTCAAGCTGCACTAGTAAGGTTCGTACTAATCCCTGAGACGACTGATCCCGTGATGCAGGGGCTCCCACGAACTTAACCGCTGCGTAAGACGTACGCATTAGGAACATGTTTTCCAAGAGAAGAATTGGAATTTAATTTGCAATTATTAGTGGCCCCAACGTTACGTTGTATTTGCAGGATCATACTGAAGTCAATAGCCATAATAACTTGGCGAAGTATTAAATGAAATATATGATCCAGTGAGTAACATTTTATTGATTAAGAAACAAACACAAAATTCGGGTCGCCACAAGCAGCTTACGCACTTGAAAAGTATTCTGTCTTGGACAAGCTACGGTGAAAGATAGAATAATATTACGTGAGTGCAAACTTTAATCTGAGGAAAACTCCAATATACACCTAATTTAAAATGAGGAGATAAGACTTTGGTAGATTTTAAACAAAATCGAGTGTCATAACTTCTCTCATAATGTGATAACGAAAATTATATTAATTATAACTGAGCAATGAGTGAGCATTTGACGCAAAACAGCTTAAGAAAACTCATGAGAGAGTTTACCAATACAGGCTCAAGTTATGTTTCCAACTAAAGGCACCTTACTGCTTACTGAACCCCGCGTTAAATATTCTGAAATTCACCTCTCTCTGCCAAACCTACTCTGAATGCTTCGCACAACACAGCGTTATTACCATAGCTGTATCTGCTGCTTCGGCAGCAGATGGCGTGCTTCAACTGCGAACTGCGCCCGTGGCTGATCAGGGGGCAACATGCGGAAATCGTTCGTTAATGCTGTCCGTCTCCGAATGCCCTCGGTGATGCCGCATAGAGTCGGTAGTACTTCCCAGCAAAAACGATTATGACCCTAAGCATGGCAAGCTAGAATTCATCGAAAACTTCTACCAAGCAAATAAGTGCTCTAACATGAAGCGTTCGAGTCAAACGTTAACTTACAGAAGCCCGATTCCCAAGTGAAATCAAAATTTAACTGTGACTAGCCGTTCAGCTTCAGAGCACAGCACCATAGCCTGCCCAATGACCGATGGTAGGAGAAAGGAAGGTCGTTCCAACGGTTTGGCTCCCACAGTTTCCATGCCTAGCATCTGTGCCATAAGCGTCATGGCATGAACGAACTATGAACTATAGGTTAAAATACTGGAGTTCACACTGAGGTGATTTGGATTAGTGGATCGTAAGTTCTTTATCCTGCTTCGGTACGTTAGTAGAGGAGTAACAACATTCAGCTAAGTTCTATTTCCAGCCACAGTAACTGCTTATCAAAAGATTAAATTATTATGAGGTAAAGTCTGTTAAATTGCTTGTGTTTGAGATATATTGCACATATTCGGATGGTGACATAGTATAAGGGGGCGATCAAAAAGTTTCCGTTTGAGGTTGTTTCTGCAGCGTATATGCAACGTAGCGCGACTTCAGTGCGGGTATATATGCATCGACATGTAGGCAAGGGAGCAGTGTGGCATTCGTGCATTTACCACGTGCGTGTGGTAAATGTGGAAACGTGAACTATGGCTTCGTTATTGCCAAATGCGTCCAAGCAGTACTGGTGCTATTATTCTTTTTTCGGCTTCCAAAGGACAAAAACCAGTAGAAATCCACTGGAGAATGAATACTGTGTATGGCGCACCATATCTCTCGAAAACCACCGTTGTGGAACGGTGAGCCAATTTCCGTGCTGGTCGAAATTCGACACAAGACACCTGTCGATCTGGGACGCCATCCACATTTCAAGGAATCTGGTGTCTCTATCACTAGGGAACATTTCTGCACAATTCTGGAGAAATTACGGCGTGCAATTACGGCGAAACGACCAGGAAAACTGCGACAAGGGGTACTGCTGCTCCATGATAACACACGTCCCCATATCGTGAATCGGAACGCGGAAGCTACGCCAATTCAAGTGGGAGGCTACGAGCATCCGTCCTATTGTCTCTCCCCATGCGATTATCACGCCTTCAGTCGCTTAGAAAAAGACCTTGACGGGTCGACAATTCCTTTCGGACGACGATGAGCACCAGGCAGCTACGGACTTCACGCAGCAGGACACGGCGTGTGTGCCGGTGTGATTATTGCCTCAATGCTCACGGCGATTTTGCCCGATTAGCATACTGATTCTGGATGGTACGGTCTTCGAACGGAAATTTTTTGATCGCCCCATATAATTAAAGGAGCAATGCATAGAGCGTGTTTCATTTACCTACACATATCACTCCTTTGACGTACTACACAATATGAACATCATCTGCTGCCGTGCCCATACCTCAAACGGTTATAGAATTATGAAACGGATAGTATATAGTTTCCACAGGACAGCAAAGTCCATCAATATAAAATTAACTGCAATACCTTTGCAGCAACATGTCGGATACCTATTCTTCTTCTTCTTACTAATAACGGAAATAAATTCCCTAAATGAGACTGAGATTCGCAAAAATTTGTCCTCTGTTACTGAGCTTTCTAATTTACTTGTAAAATCATGTTTAGTAGTACTACACAATATGAACATCATGCGCTACTTCGCCTGATAAGCTTGCCAGGAGCCAGGCGGTCCTTCCTAAGTTCTTGTCTTTTATCTCAACAAAAAGAACAGAAGGACCTCGTCGGTAGCTGCAAAAAAACTGCCAGTGCAAACATTTACATGTCGTTGATACGTTGCGGTAACTTCTCGGGAGTCATTGAAGTTAAACTGCCTCTGTTTTATCTCGCTGATTGCTCGATTCGTCTTCTAGCGTGTTGTCTCGTTTTTGCTTCTACTCTGCAGGTCTGTTGATATCATAATCATACGCTGTAGCATCTCTCCATTATGTGGAATCCTATATGCGTAAAGAATCACTTCACTGAGAGATTCAGGTGAAATTTCGTTATCGACTGTTAAACTGTATGGCTTGTCGTGCAAAGTTTGTGCACCAATCGCCACCGTACACGGTCTCATAGAATTTTTAATCAAACTGAATTGACTGTTACGTATTTATCAACAATACGCAAACGATCGTTGTTTCCACTCCACTAGCAGTGGCTGAGTAAGAAGTACATATGCCTCACACATCTCTAAACGAACTGAGCAATTTCTCTTCACACTTCCTATCTGCGAATGAAAATGAAATTAAATGATCGTGTAGTATTGTTGGCCAACGGCCTTGCCGCAGTGGTAACACCGGTTCCCGTCAGATCACCGAAGTTAAGCACTGTCGGGCTGGGCTAGCACTTGGATTGGTGACCATCCGGTCTGCCGAGCGCTGTTGGCAAGCGGGATACACTCAGCCCCTGTGAGGCAAACTGAGGAGCTATTTGATTGAGAAGTAGCGGCTCCGGACTCGGAAACTGACATACGGCCGGGAGAGCGGTGTGCTGACCACATGCCCCTCCATATCCGCATCCAGTGACGCCTGTGGGCTGAGTATGACACGGCGGCCGGTCGGTTCCATTGGGCCTTCATGGCCTGCTCGGGAGGAGTTTAGTTTTAGTTTAGTTGTACTGTTGGCTGGGAGGCTCCATACGGGGAAGTTCGGCCGCCAGATGCAAGTCTTTTTTCAGGTCACGCTACATTGGGCTACTTGCACGTCGGTGATGATGAGATGATGATGAGAACAACACAACACACAGTCCTCGAGAGGAGAAAATCTTCAACCTGGCCGGGAATCGAACCCTGGGCCGGTGCATGGTAGACAAACACGTTACCACTCAGCTAAGCAGGCGGACTCTGCGAATGGAACAGGAAGGGGAGAAAGAAATTCTGGAGAAGTTAGATTAACTTGTTTGTCAGTATGGTTAATATTCGTAACTGAATGTGTCTGATACTCGTTTGGATATGAAGACACGTCTAAATCTACATCTACATTTATACTCCGCAAGCCACCCAACGGTGTGTGGCGGAGGGCACTTTACGTGCCACTGTCATTACCTCCCTCTCCTGTTCCAGTCGCGTATGGTTCACGGGAAGAACGACTGCCGGAAAGCCTCCGTGCGCGCTCGAATCTCTCTAATTTTACATTCGTGATCTCCTCGGGAGGTATAAGTAGGGGGAAGCAATATACTCGATACCTCATCCAGAAACGCACCCTCTCGAAACCTGGACAGCAAGCTACACCGCGATGCAGGGCGCCTCTCTTGCAGGGTCTGCCACTAGAGTTTCCTAAACATCTCTGTAACGCTATCACGGTTACCAAATAACCCTGTGACGAAACGCGCCGCTCTTCTTTGGATCTTCTCTATCTCGTCTGTCAACCCGACCTGGTACGGATCCTACACTGATGAGCAATACTCAAGTATAGGTCGAACGAGTGTTTTGTAAGCCACCTCCTTTGATGATGGACTACATTTTCTAAGGACTCTCCCAATGAATCTCAACCCGGCACCCGCCTTACCAACAATTAATTTTATATGGTCATTCCACTTCAAATCGTTCCGTACGTATACTCCCAGATATTTTACAGAAGTAACTGGTACCAGTGTTTGTTCCGCTATCATATAATCATACAATAAAGGATCCTTCCACGTCGGGGTGGATTTGGTCCCCAAGGATAGATACATACCTGAGTTGAGCCATTGTGCCTTCTAGAATGACAATATCACCCAGGGAATGCCACAAAAACATTCCTTAGACCATAATGCTCCTTCCTCCGGCCTGGGCCCTTCCAACGATTGTTGCAGTGTGTTTGCTTTCTGTATGGTGGAGCATTCATCTGAAAACACCACCTCTTGCCGCACAGTGGAAGTCCAGTTGCAGTACTGGCGTGCAAATTCCCCGATGAACAGCATGTTATCAACGGTGCGTGTACCAGGGACCCGCTGAGGAGGTTCATACGCAGAAACGTTCTCTGAACTGCCGTTGAGGAGACGCTGTTGGTAGCCCCTTGGTTCATCTGGGCTTTCAGTTGCTCAACAGTTGTACAGCTATTCTCCCGTACACATGCCCACGTCTGTCGTTCACTCCTGTCAGTTATGGCCCATGGTGCACCACGGCTGCGTCGACGTCGGCTTTGGATAGCGCCATTTTTCCGTGTACGGTATACTTTAACCATGGCACTGCGTGAACAGTTTACAAACTTAGCAGTTGGGAAATGCTTGCACTGTTGGGCCGAAAGCCAATTATCATGCCCTTTTGGACGTCAGAGGCATTGCTCCGTTTCTTTATTACGACTACGACCGCACTGTTTTCCGCATAACCCCGACACGCTTTATATACCCTTCACTTCTAGTGCTGCCATCTACCGCCTGTGAGTGGTTATTGCACGTTGATGTTTACGACAGGAGGTGGTCACATTATGTTACTAGACCGTGTGTAACCATAAACGTCTGCTATTGGTCGGATACCCTGTCTATCATTTTGATTTCGCCCTTATTATTATAGGGCAGCCTTTTTGATTTAATATTATTTTTTGCGGGACGAGACTCAAAATAAGCTAGGAGATTTTTTCTCACGATGAGCTGCACTGTCACATGCTGTCCTCGTAAAATATTCCAGCTTAAGGACGAAATTAATTTTCGCATGAGGCGTCACTTGGACCATACTTAGAAAGAAGTGATACAATGTAGTACAGAAAATAACTGAAAGAAATGACACGTTTCAAATGGTTCAAATGGCTCTGAGCACTATAGGACTTAAGATCTGAGGTCATCAGTCCCCTAGAACTTAGAACTACTTAAACCTCACTATCCTAAGGACAAAACACACCCATGCCTGAGGCAGGATTCGAACCTGTGACCGTAGCGGTCACGCGGTTCCAGACTGTAGCACCTAGAACCGCTCGGTCACACCGGCCGACTCCGACCAAAATTATCAGCCTGTTACACACTACTGACGTAGCGTCACCAACCTATGAACCCCTTACTTCCAGTTCCTGATTCCTGTAAGAGATTTTTCTTGTCCGAGAGAACAGGCACTACATTACTCCAACTACGCACATTATTTAACGCCTTATTTACAGCACTTAATGATTCTTTTGATGAAGTCTGCAACATTTAAAACGAAACACCAAGGGAATTAGGGACGCTTTCGTCAATGAGAAAAGTGAGTTTATCGCTGGTCATAAATACCCGTATAGTTCACGCTCTTGTCATTTTCTTAATCACACAAATTCTAACAAATAGGAATCGGTACCCAGTTTCTCAGCAGTGTAAGAGAAAACGCCAGTTTGGCGGGTATTTCACGAGAGCCGTTGATGTATGTTGGAGGCAGGTTTTCACTCTACCTCGCCATACTGCAGCCTCAGCCTAATATCCCAGGAGAAATTCCGCGTGGAACGCTAAGCGTTAACTTGCATGCATTCATCACCCTCTCTTTGCGCACAATGGCTGCTGCGGTCAGATGAAGGGGGGAGGAGGGTCGTACCACCGACTTTTACAATTGCCTTCGCTAAACAAGTAATGAAAATCTACCATTACACTCATGGGACACACAATTTAGTCCCCGAACTTCTTCTAATGACTGCCAGCTCCGTGTTAACGAAGTAACTGACAGGTGGTGGCCACGACGTCGGGACCACAGATTTGCTTCAAACTTTGTACGCCTTTAGTACGCCATTAAAACAACATAGCGTGCAACTAGTAAGATGCACTACTCTGGCAGTTTCGAGAAAATTGCAAGAGAAGTTTACGTATCTGTTATGTGTCTTATGTATCTGTGCGTAGGTGCCCGCCGAAACCGTTAGAGTTTATGGGGGTTTAGTGATTTGAGGCCGAGCTTTGTACGACGAACGTACATGAGGCGACGGTTCGACTCCCTCTGAGACTTAATCATTAATCTACTTTTTTTCATAGCTGGTCATATTATTTATTTTATATGACACTTGTGAGGTAATATAATGAAAAAGAATACTTGTATTTTCATGAAGCTACAATTTATGTATTAAATACGAATACAATCCTCCACCGTGTGATGTCGAGAGCACATCCGACCAATAATTGTATATTACTCTTGCGGTCTAGCACATTATGACTTACTATATTACTGATTGTGAATAACATCATTCGCATCGTTATTTATGGAGGTTTAACTTGGGCTTTCCAAGCCTGTCCCTTGTCCTTGAAAATTTAATTAGAAATAGTAGACAGCCAAATAACATATAAAATTCACTACAACTTTATGAAAAAGGAAGTGGTTTCTTTCCATTATATTACCTCTCAAATGTAATCTAAATTCAATAATGAAAATATATGTAGATAAAATGAAAAATATATAGAGTAAAAAGGAATTGGTAACAGGATTGCGCTTCCTAAGCATTATTGCTGACCGCTTCTTGGCTCAAATAGTTCAAATGGCTCGGAACACTAGGCGACTTTACTTCTGAGGTCATCAGTCACGTAGAACTTAGAACTTATTAAACCTAACTAACCTAAGGAAATCACACACATCCATGCCCGAGGCAGGATTCGAACCTGCGACCGTAGAGGTCGCTCGGCTCCAGACTGTAGCGCCTAGAACCGCACGGCTACTCCGGCCAGCACATAATTGATATTATATTCGTAAAATTTCTCGGAATTGCCAGAGTATTGCACTTCACTACTTGGAAATTATATTGTTTTAATGGCCCACTATCGGTGTGCAAAGTTTGAAGCAAATCCGTAATCCCAATGTGGTGCCTCCCTCCCCCCCCCCCCCCCCCCACCCCTTGTGAGAAGACATAAGCAGAGCTCGAGCATGTGTAAACACTTTTCTCGCCAGTGAAAGTGGAGGAGATTTTTCACTTGTTGCAGAATGAAGATTAGCACTACCAAAGAGTTTTAAACAGAAGCAATTCAGTTTCTTTCCCCTATGGCTGGTTTCTACATCTACATCTATACTCCGCAAGCCACCTGACGGTGTGTGGCGGAGGGTACCTTGAGTACCTCTATCGGTTCTCCCTTCTATTCCAGTCTCGTATTGTTCGTGGAAAGCAAGATTGTCGGTATGCCTCTGTGTGGGCTCTAATCTCTCTGATTTTATCCTCGTGGTCTCTTCGAGAGATATACGTAGGAGGGAGCAATATACTGCTTGACTGCTCGGTGAAGGTATGTTCTCAAAACTTCAACAAATGCCCGTACCGAGCTAATGAGCGTCTCTCCTGCAGAGTCTTCCACTGGAGTTTGTCTATCATCTCCGTAACGCTTTCGCGATTACTAAATGATCCTGTAACGAAGCGCGTTGCTCTCAGTTGGATCTTCTCTATCTCTTCTATCAACCCTATGTGATTTGATGCGGTCGCCCCGAATTCCTCTCAAGTTTCAGTCTCTTAATCTCAGAGTAGCACTTGCACGCAGCGTCCTCCACTACTTGTTGGATATATTCCCATCTCTGTTTTCCCCTACAGTTTTTAACCTCTAAAACTCCGTCAAGTACCATGGAAGTTATTCCTTGATGTCTTAACAAATGCTCTATCATCATCTCGCTTCTTCTTATCTACATCTGCATGGCGACTCTGCAAATCACAGTTAAGCACCTGGCAGAGGATTCATGGAATCACCTTCACACTAATTCTCCATTATTCCACTCTCGAACAGCGCGCAGAGAAAGAGACCATTTATATCTTTCCGTGCGAGCCGTGATTTCGCTTATTTTATTAGGATAATCGTTTCTTCCTGTGTAGGTCGGCGTAAACAAAATATTTTCGCATTCGCAGGAGAAACTTGGTGATTTAAATTTCGTGATAAGATCCCGCCCCAACGAAAAACGCCTTTGTTTTAATGATTTCGGCCCCAATTCCTGTATCACGTCCGTGACACACTTTCCCCTATTTCACGGTAGTATAAATCCTATCTGGCAAGGATCCCAGACCGCACAGCAGTTCGGTACTCCAAATGAGGACGGGAAAGTGTAGTGTAGACAGTCTCTTTAGTAGACCTGTTGCACTTTCTAAGAGTTCTGCCAATAAAACGCAGTATTTCGCTGGCTGTCCCCACAGCATTTTCACAGTATAAGTTGTTCGCAATTGTAATTCATAGGTATTTAGTTGAATTTAGGGCCTTTATATTTGATTGATTTATCGTGCAACCCGAAGTTTAGTGGATTCCTCTCAGCACTCGTGTAGACGACCTCACACTTTTCATTATTCAGGGCCAGCTGCCAATTTTTGCGCCATACATATATCTTACCTAAATCGTTTTGAAATTGGTTTTGAACTTCTGATGCTTTACTAGACGATAAACGACAGCACCATCTGCAAACAACCTAAGACGGCTACACAGATTGTCTCTTAAATCGTTTATATAGATAAGGAACAGCAGAGGACCTATAACATTATCTTGGGGAACGAGAGAAGTTACTTCTGTTTTACTCGATTACTTTCTGAATCCGTTTTTACTGTGTGTCAATAGAGCGTTCTCTTCGAGGTAATTCGTCATGTTCCATCACAATATACAGCATGTACATAAAATCCAGGAACACTTTCAGTTATTTATTGCACAAGAACCAAACATTGTGCAGATATCATACATATGTCATTTTGAAGAGAAATCCTGAAGGTTTTTTTTTCATATATACCGCCACATTGTAGTTTGGTAATTTGCCGATAGTCAGCGCTAGTCACAAACTTGGCGAGTTCAGGTGCAGAGTGAGCTTTTGTGTGTTGAAGCTCATGAAATGGCCTCCCCGATCACCAGATCTCACTCCGTGGACTTTTCTCTGTGGGGATACATTAAAGATGTGTTGTATGTACTGCCTGTACCACGTGATGTAGCAGAGCTCCGGGAGAGAATACGACAAGCGACTAGTACATTCGACGATGCCATGCTGGGACGGGTATGGCAAGAATTCGATTACCGTATTGACGTCTGCCGGGTCACTCATGGTTCGCATATTGAATGTTTGTAAAAAAAAATTCAGAGTTGCTCTTCAAAATGCAATATGTATGACACCTGTACAACGTTTAGTTCTTTTGCAATAAATAGTTGAAAGTGTTCCCAGACTAATTACACCCTGTATGTTCCAAAATCCTGCCGCATATCGATATTAATGATATGGGCCTGTAATTTAGTGGATTACTCCTACTGTCTTTCTTGAATATTGGTGTGACCTGTTCAACTTTCCACTCTTTTGACACCGATCTTTCGTTGAGCGATCGGTTGTAAATGATTGTTAGGTAAGGAGTTACTGCAACAGCATTCTCTGAAAGGAACCTAATTGACATACTATCAGTTTCCCACACGCTCGGCCGGCCGGTGTGGCCGTGCGGTTAAAGGCGCTTCAGTCTGGAACCGCGTGACCGCTACGGTCGCAGGTTCGAATCGTGCCTCGGGCATGGATGTGTGTGATGTCCTTAGGTTAGTTCGGTTTAATTAGTTCTAAGTTCTAGGCGACTGATGACCTCAGAAGTTGAGTCGCATAGTGCTCAGAGCCATTTGAACCATTTTTGAACCCACACGCTCCTCTCATTGCCTATTCTGCAGAGGACCTCCTCATTTCGTATCTTATGAGTCAATCTATTTGACAACATCCTTCTATACATCATATCTCAAATGCTTCGATTCTCTTCTTTTCCGCTTTATCTACAGTCCGTGACCCACTTCAATATAGTGGTGTGCTCCTAATGTACGTTCTTAGATATTTCATCCTCACATTAAGGTCGATGGTTGATACTGGTCAGCTTGTTTTGGTTAGGAATGACCTCTTTGCCTGTGCTGGTATGTTTTTTATGTCCTCCATGTTTCGTCCGTCATCTGGTCTTTTGCTTCCAAAGTAGCAGATTTCCTTCGCTTCGTCTACTTCGTGGTCCTCAGTTTTGACGATAAGTTTAGTGCTTATCTCATTTCCGCTACTTCTCATTACTTTCGTCTTTCTTCGGTTTATTCTTTATACACAATATGTACTCATTTCTGATCATTCCACTTAACAGGCCCTGCAGTCCTGTGAATTCACTTTCGCAGAAAGTAGCAATGTCATCAGCGAATATTATCATTGATATCCGTTCAGCTTGAAGTTTAATCCCTCTGCATCTACTTTTTTTTATATCCGTCATTGTTTCTTCGATATATTGATTGAACACTAGGGGCGAAACACTACATCCATGCTTTACACTCTTTCTAATCTGTCACTTCTTTCTTGGTCTTCCTTTATTATTTTTCCCTCTTTCCGTTTTTCCCCACATATTAAACTTATTTTCCTGAGATCTTAGAACATTTTGCACCATCTTTCACTGTCGAAGCCTTTTTGTAGGTCGAATATGTCTTGATTTCTCTTATATCGTGTGTACACTATAAAGTGCCACGTCAGAACTGCCTCTCTGATACCTTTACCTTTCCGAAAGCCAAAATGGTCGGCATCAAACAGATGCCTTTCTTTTCCATTCTTCTGTATATTTTTCTTGTCAGTGACCTGGATGCCTGAGTTGTTACGCTGATGGTGCTATAGTTTTCACACTTATCTGTCCTTTCTATCTTAGAAATTGTGTGGATGATATTTTTCCGAATTTGGGATGGTTTTCTCCGAACTCATGGATTCTACACACCAATTTGAATACTAGTTTATTTGACACTTCTCCCCATTGCTTTTAGAAATCCCAAAGGTATTTTATCTAGGCTTTCCGTCATATTTGACTGCAAGTCTTCAAATCTATGTTAAACTTTGATTCCAATACTGGATCCCCTATTTCTTCCATTTAAACTCACATTTTTTCTTCTATCACGTCATCAGACAGTTCTTTCACCTCGAAGAATACTTTGATGTACTCTTTCCATCTATTCACTCTGCCTTCAGCATTTAAAAGTGTTATATCCTAGCCAGTAATGCCAACCGAGCCCGCTGCCAAAAGGTTGGCAGCATCAAAGTCCGGACCCCGTCCGCATAAGCAGCGCCAGCGATACAGGAAATCGCCGCAAGTCTGCGCGCGCCACCGCTGGCTTCTGGCTTCTTAAGCGCTGGAGTCGCGAGCGCTAGGACAGTTCTGTATTCGCCGCTCAGTTGTATACTCGCCACCGATTTGTGTACTTGCTAGTCAGTTGTGTGTTCATCGCAGCAGAGTTGTTGTTTGTCGTCAGCCGACGCTGACCTAGCCGCTCCGACTCGAACTAGACAGATTTCTGTAGACACGGAGTTACTATTGTGTTGCTGTATCTTCGTAATAAAGATAAGTACCGACTTTTATTTAATCAGAGTGTTTGGGTTTTCATCTTTCTGTTCACTGTTCCAGCGGACCGGTCGGCCCGCTATTAAAAGTGTGGCGGTGACTTCGTAAGCCGTTTCTACAGCGAATTGCTTGTCGCTACGAACACCGCCACAAAAAAAAGTAGATTTCCTCTTGTACTCTTAATGTTGACACCTTTGTTTTCGATTTTACCCAAGGTTGTTTTGATTTTTCTACGTGTTGAATCAGTCCTTCTGACATTCATTCCTGTTTAGATTTCCTCGCACTTTTCATGTAGCCATTTCGCCTTGGCCTCCCTGCACTTTCTTCCTATTTCATTTCTAAGTCACTTATATGGCCTTATTCCTGTCATTTTTGAACATTGTAGTACTTCCTTCTTTCGTCTATCAGTTGAAGTACTTCTTATAATGCCCAAATTCACAGTTACTTTCCTTGTAGTTATATTTCTCCGCCCAACTTCCGTGATTTCCCTTTTTAGAATTATCAATTGCTCTTCAACTGAACTGCGTACTGTAGTATTCTTTATCGTATCACCTACAGCCTTAGAGTACTTCAAACGTACTTCATCATTCCTCTGTTAATCTGACTTCTTTTCGCTTAATTCTTGCGGGTGATTTTCTTAAAGTGCAGTTTGCAGTCCGATATCTGATTTAGGAATATCTATTTGACCATGATGTAAACCAACTAGAATTTTTCCGTGTCTCCAACATTTTTCCAAAATTTTTGGAACTTGGAGATTATTCGTATCCATAAAGTGAGCGGTATTATAGTGGTTAAGACAATGAAGTCGTATTCAGGAGAGAAGGAAAATATCGAGTAGTAAGTTAAACGTGTTTGCATGGTCTGGAGGTTCTGATGTCGCTCCTCTTCCCATAAACACGTATGACAGGCGATGAGAAACTAAGTTATAAAGCCTGCAGTGAAAACTGTTTATTTTATTTCATACAGCCGGTACAGGTAACTGATAGTACGTACATTAAGTTATTTTGCAACGTAGTCTCCATATCGGTTTAGGCGCTTGCCGCTTCGTGGGATGAGTTTGAATATACCCTCCTGGTAAAAATCCTATCTTTGCGTGCTAAGCCAAGTTGTCGCGAAGTATTTCAGCTCCTCGTATGAATCGAGTCGTCGGCCTCCTAGGTGTTCCTTCAAGAGGACATCATCTTCCTTCATGACAACGCGCTACCTCAAACAGCAAAGATGATCACCACGCTGTTGACACAGTTTCTCTGGGACATCATCTACCATCCGCCCTAAAGCCCGGATCTCGCTCCAAACGACTTTCACCTTTTTTCTCAGTTGAAGGAGCACACAGGAGGCTCGCTTCAGACGAGGAGGTGAAACACTTCCCGGCAACGTGACTGATAACCCAAGGACAGGATTTTTACCCCGAGGATATATTCAGACTCATTCCATGACGCGACAAGTGCCAAGACCGATAGGGAGATTATGTCGAAGAAAAAGCTAATGTACAAGGGCGTGCTGAAAAATAATGCCACTGAATTTTTTATGTGAAAACCCTTAAAGCTTTTTAAATTAAAAGAACTTTAGTAACAGTCTACATCTTTACTCTTCATATCTACATATTCAACAGAGTCACCCTGGCGACGAACACATTTCTCCCAGCGAGAGACCAGTTTGTTGATGCTGTCACTTGTAGAATGTTTGTCTTTGTTGAGAACCTCACCTCTGCTTGCACCACTTCATGACTATCAAAGCGAATTCCTCGAAATATCCCTTAAGTTTTGGAAACACACTAAGCTCTGACACACACGTTAATGTTATCATTACCAATTCTTCCATTACGAGAACGAACAACCCAATTGCGATACAGTCATCACCGTACACAGGTTTCATTCTTCTATAGATTTCACTTGGAGGTACGCTTTATGTGGTTAAGAACTCGATTGGAGCACGCTGTTTCTCCCGCACCGACGTACACTGATGAGCCAAAACATTATGAGCACCTGTTTAATAGCTTGTTTGTCCGTCTTTGAATTGAAACACATCACTGATTCTGCGTATCAGAGATCCGACAGTTTGTTGGTAGGTTTGTGGAGGTATGTGGCATTAGCTGTATACACAAAGGACATGTAATTCGCGTAACTAACAAGCCATGGATATGCATACGCGGTGATGACGCCCGATACCGACCCAATTGGTTTCCATAGGATTTACATCAGGTTAATTGGTAACCGAGACATCAACGTGAGTTCAGTAAAATGCTCCTCAAACCACTGTAGCACGGTTCTGGCTCCGAGACACGGACAATTATACTGCTAAAAGATGACATCAAGCATGAGGGGATACAGGTGGTTCGAAAGCTGTCAGCGAGTCTTCGATTACTACCATACGTCCCCTGCAAGCGGAGAAGAATGTCTCTCATAGCATAATACTGCTCCCGTTAGCCCACGCCCGTGTCGCACTGCACGTTTCGAGCCACAATTCACCTCGATGACGGGGTATGCGATGAACACCATCGAGTGCAGTAAAAATGTGATTAACCAGAAGAGCCAACATGTGTCCATTGATCGACGGTCGACTTCCGATGGTCCTTTGTCCACTGCAACCGTAAACATGCGAACCCGTGGGTGTGGTGTGCTGCGAAGCTCCATGTTCAACAATGTACAATAAACAGTGTGCTCCGAAACACTTGTGCACACGCCAGTATTTTACTGTTTCGGCAGAGACAGTTGATTCTGAATCTATTGGCCATAAGGTACTCTTTGGCCAGTCTTTATTAACAGACGTTGACGTTCTCGAGTATTGCGTTTGTGAGGAGGAATTTGCGTCAGGTGAAAAAACACACATTCATGCCTATTTTAAGACGTCAAATATGTATTTGTTGGCTGATACAAGGATGAAATTGGAGTGGTTATCTGTCCTCCTTTACAGAGCAGACAAGCCTCTGAACCGCATGTTCTGTGAAGAGTCGTGGATATCCAACCGTTTAGCATTCTAGTGGTCGTTTCCCTGTCCTTCCACCTCTTTCCGTAGAGCTCACGACAGTAGCACGTGAGCATTCGACCATTTCGCCGTTTTTGAGATACTTTTCCATAGGCTCAGCGTAATAATAATCTGTCCTTTGTCAAAGTCGTTTATTTCGATGGCTTTATCTGTTTGCAGCCCACATCTTCACTAGGGTGATCCCTCGTCCGTGTCTACTCCGATTACATACTTTTGTTACCGCGTCACGTGCCTGCAACGCCATCAGAAGGCATTCAACGTCGCGGTGCGCAGTGGTCATAAGGTTTGGGATAATCAGTGTAGGTAACACACCGCCATGTTACACGCTACAATTTGGAGCCCTCAAACGGCAAAGGGTTGCAACTTAAGTCAGCGAAGCGGGAAAGTCGACACAGTAATATGCATAACATGTAATAACTCAACCGATATTCGTTTACATCTACATCTACGTTATTACTCTGCTATTCACAATCAAGCGTCTGGCACAGGGTTCAGTGAACCACCTTCAAGCTGTCTCTCTATCGTTCCACTCTCGAACGACGCGCAAGAGAAACGAGCACTTAAATTTTTCTGTGCGAGCCGTGATTTCTCTTATTTTATCCTAATGATCATTTCTCCCTATGTAGGAGGGTGCCAACAGTATGTTTTCGCAATCGGAGGAGAAAACTGGTGATTGAAATTTCATGATAAGATCCCTTCGCAACGAAAAACGCCTTTGTTTTAATGATTGCCACTCCAATTCACGTATCATGTCTGTGGCACTATCTCCCCTATTTCGTGATATATATCTACATTAAGAACAAAATAAAAAATTCGGAGGCATTACTTTTCATCGCGCCCTCTTCTGTACTTTCATTTGGCAGTAGTGGTTGTATGAAATAAAATTTACGCGTTTCACTGCAGGCTCTGTAACCTTAATTTCTAATCACCTCTCGTACTTGTTGCAGCTTCAGTGTGCCATTCACCTCTGGACCAGAGCTTCATCTGCCTTAGTGACGTCTTTGACAACATCCATTTACCACTATACTGTGTGAAACCAATAAGAAATTGTTACAGACTGTTGTTAAATGCTTCTTTCCGCCGAAAATTTGTACACGTACTACCCGAACATCAATACAGAACTAATTCATACTTCCCTCTTATCCGTAAATTTCATAATACGAAGATATTTTCCTCCTCCACGCTAAATGGTAAAAGTTACTTTGTCTGTTAGTACTAGAGACTAATAAGATTAGGTTGTATGACATGTTATAACGCCAAGTATATCCATAACTTATTACACAATGAAGCATGCTGATTTCAAATAAAAATTGACACATCATTGAAATTTGAAATACATCCATATCAGAAGATCTGATATCGATCGTAAGGGTTCCGCCAGCTGCAAATGATGCGAGTCCTGAAATGTGGAAAAACTGCTCTTCTGCCATTTCAGTATTTCACGTAGCAGATCTGTGCAGTCAGCTTTCCGTTTCTCTCTTTTATTTATCGAACTCAGTAAAAGATAGAATTTCCAAAAAGACGTTCTTTGTTTCTTCGCAGGATTTTATTCACAGTGGCGAGCACTCTCATGAATTTTTCAGGTATGTGAACGGTATAGGAATGGATTTTTCTGTTCCCTGCAGGTTACCTGATACCCTTCCATATTTGGTTTAAGCTGTGACAAAGCACGATTCGCAAGGAATCCCACTGACCTCGCTTCTTTGTAATTTTCTATTGCTTTCACTGATGGCAATGAACTTTGTAATCAGAGACGAATAATCTTGAAATTTTTCGAAAAATATACTACCGTCATTGGCATTCAAACATAAGAGGTTTTCTCAGCCGTCATTTGTTTATTCTCTCTTCTTTACGCTGTCTATCTATGCATTCACTAGATGTTAATTTTTATTTCATTATCTCTGTTGTACCTTACCTCAAATTTGCACAACGAACGTAGTAGCCTAGTACATATTTTTCTGTTGGCCTACTTAAACACCTTCCGTTGGATTCGAAATGGATAGGACTCCTTTATTGACAAAACCTAACAGCTTCTTAATATGATTAAAACTTCATCCCCTGAATACAGATAGTTCTGCTCTGTCTGGAAGAATTTGGTTGCGGCTGTTGATGCCTAAACACTTTTTGCGAACTAAAAGAAAAGTACAGCTGTCATCACAAGCTTTCATCCACGGAGTGTTACATTTCACATTCCGGGAAACACTGACTGCACATAAGATTCGTGCAGTTCTCCTAGCTACTTTTAACTCTTTCGTTCGTGTTATGCAAGTCTTATGACGCGTACAATATCGATGTCGTCAGAACAATGGTACTCTGAACAGGCACACTCGGTTGTTTAAGAGCTTTCGCTGCTGTTAACGTTTCTCGCAAATTATCTGATGCATCTCGTACACGAACCTGCTGTGGAGTGGATTAAGGATGAAAAACACCCACCGTTGTGTAACAACGAAATTCGAAAAATGTCGAGTAAGCAAAGGCTATTGCAGTTCAGGTTCAAAAGAGAACGCGCAAATGACGACAGTCAAAACTTAATAGAAATCCGTGCGTCTGTAAAAAGATCGAAGAGCTTACAGCTAGTAAGACAGTCATACCTCAGCAATAGATCTTGGCCAGTACCCATGAAAATTCTGGTGTTACGTAAAATTGCTCATTAGGTCTAAGGCTTCTATCCAATCACTCATTGACCAGTCTGGCGTGGCAGCAGAAGTGAAGCCCAAGTTTTAAATTCCACATTTAAGAAATCGTTCACCTAGACGAATCGTACAAACTTACCGTCGTTTGACCCATGCACAGACTCCCGTATGGAGCACATAGTAATAACCATCCCTGGTGTAGAGAAACAACTGAAAGAGTTGAAAGCAAATAAGCTGTTATGTCCTAATGGGATCCCAACTCGATCTTACAAAGAGTACTCTAGAGCATTGGTCCATTACTTAGCTTGCATTTGTCGCGAATCTCTCGCCCAGACAGAAGTCCCAAGCGACTGCAAAAAAGCGAAGATGACTCCTGTATATAAGAAGGGTAAAAGAACGGACCTGCAGAATTACAGAGCAATATCTTTAAGATCGGTTTGCTTCAGAATCCTAGAATGTATTCTTACTTCGAATATAACAAAATTCCTTGAGAGGAAAAAGCTTCTGTCCACAAATCAAAGCGGTTTTAGAAAGCATCGCTCGTGCGAAATTCAGCTTGCCCTCTTCTCACATCAGATCCTGCAAAACATGGGTGAAGGGCAACAGGCGGATTCCCTATTCATAGACTTCCGTAAAGCAGTCGACACTGTGCCACACTGCCGACTATTAACGAAGGAACAAGCATACGGAGAAGGTTCCCAGGTATGTGACTGCCTCGAAGAGTTCATATGCAAAAGAACCCAGTATGTTGTTCACGAGGGCTAACATTCATCAGAGACAAGGGTATCGTTAGGAGTTCCCTAGGGAAGTGTAATAGGAGGCAACAGTCTACGCTTGTTTGCTGATGTGTGGTGTGTGGGAAAGTATCGTTGTTGAGTCACTGAAGGAAGATACAGGATGACTGAGAGAAAATTTCTAGTTGGTGTGATGAATGGTATTTAGCTCTCAATGTAGAAAAATGTAAGGAAATGCAGATTGGCTGGGAAAACAAACCTCTCATATTCGAGTACAGTATTAGTATGTACTGCTTGACAAAGTGAAATCGACTAAATATCTGGACGTAACGTTGCACAGCAGTATGAAAAGGAATTAGCATGTAAAGATTGTAGAATGGTCGACTTCGGTTTACTGGGAGAATTTTAGGAAAGTGTGGCTCATCCGTATATACACTCCTGGAAATTGAAATAAGAACACCGTGAATTCATTGTCCCAGGAAGGGGAAACTTTATTGACACATTCCTGGGGTCAGATACATCACATGATCACACTGACAGAACCACAGGCACATAGACACAGGCAACAGAGCATGCACAATGTCGGCACTAGTACAGTGTATATCCACCTTTCGCAGCAATGCAGGCTGCTATTCTCCCATGGAGACGATCGTAGAGATGCTGGATGTAGTCCTGTGGAACGGCTTGCCATGCCATTTCCACCTGGCGCCTCAGTTGGACCAGCGTTCGTGCTGGACGTGCAGACCGCGTGAGACGACGCTTCATCCAGTCCCAAACATGTTCAATGGGGGACAGATCCGGAGATCTTGCTGGCCAGGGTAGTTGACTTACACCTTCTAGAGCACCTTGGGTGGCACGGGATACATGCGGACGTGCATTGTCCTGTTGGAACAGCAAGTTCCCTTGCCGGTCTAGGAATGGTAGAACGATGGGTTCGATGACGGTTTGGATGTACCGTGCACTATTCAGTGTCCCCTCGACGATCACCAGTGGTGTACGGCCAGTGTAGGAGATCGCTCCCCACACCATGATGCCGGGTGTTGGCCCTGTGTGCCTCGGTCGTATGCAGTCCTGATTGTGGCGCTCACCTGCACGGCGCCAAACACGCATACGACCATCATTGGCACCAAGGCAGAAGCGACTCTCATCGCTGAAGACGACACGTCTCCATTCGTCCCTCCATTCACGCCTGTCGCGACACCACTGGAGGCGGGCTGCACGATGTTGGGGCGTGAGCGGAAGACGGCCTAACGGTGTGCGGGACCGTAGCCCAGCTTCATGGAGACGGTTGCGAATGGTCCTCGCCGATACCCCAGGAGCAACAGTGTCCCTAATTTGCTGGGAAGTGGCGGTGCGGTCCCCTACGGCACTGCGTAGGATCCTACGGTCTTGGCGTGCATCCGTGCGTCGCTGCGGTCCGGTCCCAGGTCGACGGGCACGTGCACCTTCCGCCGACCACCGGCGACAACATCGATGTACTGTGGAGACCTCACGCCCCACGTGTTGAGCAATTCGGCGGTACGTCCACCCGGCCTCCCGCATGCCCACTATACGCCCTCGCTCAAAGTCCGTCAACTGCACATACGGTTCACGTCCACGCTGTCGCGGCATGCTACCAGTGTTAAAGACTGCGATGGAGCTCCGTATGCCACGGCAAACTGGCTGACACTGACGGCGGCGGTGCACAAATGCTGCGCAGCTAGCGCCATTCGACGGCCAACACCGCGGTTCCTGGTGTGTCCGCTGTGCCGTGCGTGTGATCATTGCTTGTACAGCCCTCTTGCAGTGTCCGGAGCAAGTATGGTGGGTCTGACACACCGGTGTCAATGTGTTCTTTTTTCCATTTCCAGGAGTGTAGAAGACCACATACAGAACACTTGTGCGAGCCACTTGTGAGTTCTCTTCGAGTGTTTGGAATCCGCAGCAGATCGGATTAAAGGAAGACATCGAAGCAATTGGATGGTTCCTTTCAAAGGGTACGGCCTAATTTCCTTCTCCATCCTTCCCTAAGCCGAGCTTGCGCTCCGTCTCTAATGATCTCGTTGTCGACGGAATGTTAAACACTAATCTCCTCCTCCTCCTCCTCGAAGCAATTCAGAAGCGGGCTGCTAGATTTGTGAACATCCAGCATACTGGAATAGCTGTGGGTCAGCAACTTCAGTTAATCAGTACAACGAAAAACTGGTCCAAAGTAGAAAATTTCACTTTTTTTCTATTCACTCGATGGCTAGTTTCTGGCCGGGACCCATTTTCAAATCATCATAACATAGCCAAAAATAATATTTCCGAAAAAGCAAAAACATGCCAAAAATGTGCAAATGAACAGTTGCAGCACATACAGATAACTGTTCAAACCAAATGTCTCTGAGCCCTATGGGACTTTACTTCTGAGGTCATCAGTCCACTAGAACTTAGAACTACTTAAACCTAACTGACGTAAGGACAACACACATCCATGTCCGAGGCAGGATTCGAACCTGCGACCGTAGTGGCCGCGCGTTTCCAGACTGTAGCGCCTAGAACCGCTCGGCCACGCCGGCCGGTACAGTTAACTGTTCGTTTACACATTTTTGACATGTTTTTTGCACTTTCGAAAATACCGTTTTTGACTCTTACGATAATTTGAAAATGAGTCTCCGCCCGAAACTAGTCCTCGAGTAAATAAAAAAAAAAGTTAAATTTGCCACTTTGGACCGGTTTTTCGTTGTACTGCTAGATGTGTTGCCAGTAGGTTCGAATAACACACAAGTATTATGGAGATGCTTTGGAAACTCAAATGGGAATCATTGGAGGGAAGGTGACGTTCTTTCCGAGGTGCACTATTCAGAAAATTTAGAGAACCGGCATATGAGGCTGACTGCGTAAGGACCATGATGATAATATTAGAGAGATTAGCGCCCGTACAGAGGCATACAGACAGTCGTTTTCCCGTCGCTCAATTGTCGAGTGGAACGGGAAAGGAAATGACTTGTACCGGTACAGGGTACCCTTTGCCACGCACCATACGATGGCTTGTAGAGAATGTATGTAGATTTAAATGTAAATTGTTTTCTGTGACTTCGATTCTTGTATGTATTTACAAGATTTCCGGGTGTTTTAAGATGACATTTGAAGCCACTTTCCAGAAAGAAGCTCTCGATGTAAGCTCTGAAGAATTTGAGTTAACAATACCCACCTAATACAATGTAGCTCCTTCTTTCAGACAGATAATGATCCTGACAAGTTGTAATATGCATTGCACAATGAATCTAATGTTGTAGATAGCCATTCCGATACGTGACCATCCATCCGGCTTAACAGTTCAGAGACTGGTCGGAGCTATGTGGACGGCATGCAAATCTCGCTCTATGACCTCTCAGATGTGGTTCATTGGGCCGAATGGGGGAGGCCTGGTCGGCCATGCAAGAAACCTCACGTGCATGGAGTGTTCTCCGAGACATTTTGACACAATTTGGGAGTGATGGGGTGTAATTTGTTTTACTGAACACAGAGGTCGACTGCAAGATGCCACGTCGTGGGACTGTGCCGGTGAAAAACAGTGGCAGACGTATGAACCACCCATTTAAATATCCTCCTCACGAAAATACCTTCACCATAGGATATTATTCCTCGTGGGCCGTTTAAAGGATTGGAATGGTGCCCCATCACCTGCTCCGACCCACGGGGCCCATGGCTGGCCTTGCTCGGTGGTTCAAATGGCTCTGAGCACTATGGTACTCAACATCTGAGGACATCAGTCCCCTAGAACTTAGAACTACTTAAACCTAACTAACCTAAGGACACCACACACATCCATGCCCCAGGCAGGATTCGAACCTGCGATCGTAGCGGTCGCGCGGTTCCAGACTGAAGCGCCTAGAACCGCTCGGCCAAACCGTCCGGCCCTTGCTCGGTGGTCCGGCCTGGCTCCTGCCCCTTCCCACCTTTTTCTTCCTTCTTATTCTATCAAATTTTATTCTTTTAAATATCCTGAGATTTTATCAACTTGTCCTTGTTGCTAGTTTTCTTGCAGTAAAGGGGTTGTGGAAGCACCAGTCGGATGCAAAGGGTGCGTCTCCTGCTGCATAATGCGTTCCAGGCGCCTCCAACAGCATTCTGGGTGGGGCACCCATCTCCCTCTTCTGCTTACTTCTATCTCTGAACTTTCTTGATTCTCGAATACAACCCAGTTCATGAGAGTTTGTCTTTTGTGTCTTTCCTCGCTGGGGACTATCCCCAGCTTGGCACACTAGGCATGGAGGGACCGACGACCTCGTAGTTTGGTCCCTTTAACGGATCAGACCATCCATACATCCACCACAACCCTTTGTAATGGTCTCAATTGACCAGGACGAGGGTCTGCATGTTTCTTCAGGTATGACATAGCCTGCTGAAGCCACTCATTGAAGATTAGATCCTTAGATCCTCTACAGTTACGAAATAACTGTGATTTTGAGTGCCACGTTTCAACCACTGTTCTAAATAGTCCCCGACGTTTTATAAGAGATTAAGATCAGGTAAATTAGGTGGCCAGTCAAGGTATGACAACATGCTTGAGTGTTCAGTAAACCAGATATTTACGTGTGCTATCTTGTAAATAAAGCTGTCGTCATCTTGTAAGATGGTAGTGTCCTCAGATTACTCATCACGAAGATTTAGAACAAAGAGCATCACTTGGTCACCCAGAATATTGAAATAAACAACCTGTTTCACGTTCACAGTAGCGTGAACGAGTGAGCCCAAGTCATGATACGAAAAACACTCCCAAAACATCACGGAAACACCTACCTCCTGTACTACTGCCCCTCACCTTCCCCAACGAGCGACTACACACACACACACACACACACACACACACACACAATTCAGAATCAGTTTTGATGCCCGTCTGTTACACTGCAGAATAGCCTGATGACTTCTGTCTACGAGACACGAAAGGAACTGTTCATAAGATTCAAAACTAATTTATCAATCTTCCATCTTACATAACAGTATAGCACAGTCTTTCTTTTCTTCTTTGCTTTTCTTTTGCTTGTGCCGTTTTGCCCGCGGATACGCAGGGTCGGCATGGTTAATCGGATGTGGCAATGTTAGTTAAAGGGGCGGTCGGATGCCCTTCCTGCCACCATCCCGTACCCCCCGGGAAGGAAGTAGTGTACCCCGACTGTCTGGGACTAGTGTAATCCATGGAATAGGGCGAAAGTGTTGAGATGTCTGTGAGCCGTGTGACTGAGGCGGGACGTGGGGACCAGCCCTGTATTCACCTAGGGGGATGTGGGAAACCGCCTAAAAACCAAATCCAGGCTGGCCGGCACACCGGCCCTCGTTGTTAATCCGCTGGGCGGATTCTATTCGGGGCCGGCGCGCCTACCCGAGTCCAGGAAGCAGCGCGTTAGTGCGCTCGGCTAACCTGGCGGGTCATAACTAGAGTGCTGCAGCGCTCCGTGTTTGACCGGTCACGGCTCGCCTGTTGACGGGGGGACCGAGCAGCTCGTGTCCGGTCCCACACGACTCGGCTCGGTCACGTACTCGCCCCATGTCTGATGTCCGGATTCCGGATACGCGGATAACCGAGCATGACCGGTCAGCGCTGACGTCTCATCTCGCTTCGCCCCGGCTCGCTGCATTGTACTTTACTGTACAAATCCAACGCCTCTCTTTCTCTCTCTCTCTCTTTTAATACAAAAGTAACATTTCCAAGAACGGGTACGTGACACAGCTAAATTCATAAAGCACCTGGAAAGTAAAATGATATTTCAATACAATCGCGGATAGAAGACGAGTCTCATTTCCAAACAAAAAAGATATTTTTCCTTCCATTTATAGGAAACAGTAAATAAGTGCTTTCCCTGTAATCTAGAAGACAACCATCTTCATAAAGAAAGCATACAAAGAACATTAAACATTTACAGACGTAACTTGTCATACGTTCAATTGCTTGCAACATAAAATTATAGTTATTGTTGATCAGCAGGAAATCACTAACGCGTTCCGGATTTAATTGGCTGCGGCAATTTGTTAGTAACATGCCGGCTTTACTAAAGCACCTTTCACTAGGTGCGCTTGTTGCTGGGATACATAAAATACGTCTTGCAACTGCAGCCAAACCTGGCAGATCTGTTTCATGTCAGCTCCACCACTTTAAGATGTCATCATCATCTCCGGGGTGCATTAAAATGTACAGATCTACTTCATCTGCTGCGGATGATCTGTTGTTCCTCCATTCCTTGAAACGAGCTCTCTTTCTGGGTGGTGATGACACAGTACTTGAAGGATCTATGATAATAAACAAAAGAGACAAGTAATACAGAACTGATATGGAAATCATCGAAACATTCCCGTAAGAGACCGATGACCTCGCTGTTTGGTCTCTCCCCCCAAACAACCCGACCCCCGTTCCCATAAAAACGAGATGTTTTACGTTAATGAAATATTATACGAGTCACAACATTCCCGTTTCTCTATAATACACATTCCACTAACTGTGCAAAAACGATTATGTTAATGATTGAATGTTGTACCTGCGTAAGTAGCACACATTTGTCGCACATTGTTAAGAATTTCCTGCTTTTCACTTATTTCAAGCATATTAAGATAACGGAAGGACGGCCAAAGAAACGATCTTTGTGAGGTTTCTTGCAACTGTGTTTCTTGAAATGAGTGGTTCCCGACTGGAAAAACAATAAAGTGGAGCAGTTTATGCACGATACGTACCCAGTAGACGCAATGTTTTCATCTACAACAAACAGAAATGTACTCCATACTTGGCTTCTTACAAGGGAACCTCCCCATCGCACGCCCCTCAGATTTAGTTATAAGTTGGCACAGTGGATAGGCCTTGAAAAACTGAACACAGATCGATCGAGAAAACAGGAAGAAGTTGTGTGCAACTACGAAAAAATAAGCAAAATATACAAACTGAGTAGTCCATGTGCAACATAGGCAATATCATGGCTACTTTGAGCTCAGAAGTGCCATGGTGCCGTGGTTAGCGCGAGCAGCTGCGGACCGAGAGGTCCACGGTTCAAGTCTTCCCTCCAGTGAAAACTTTAATTTTTTTTCAGTTTATGTGACAAACTCTTATGTTTTCAACACTTTTTTGGGAGTGATTATCACATCCACAAGAAAACCGAAATCGGGTAAGGTAGAAGAACTTTTTACCCATTCGCCAAGTGTACAAGTTACGTGGGTCAGTAACATATTCCTGTCATGTGGCGCACATGCCGTCACCATTGTCGTATAGAATATATCAGACGCGTTTTGCTGTGGAGGAATTGGTTTACCTATGACCTTGCGATCAAATGTTTTCGGTTCCCATTGGAGAGGCACGTCCCTTCGTCTACGAATCGCACGGTTTACCGGTGCGGTCGCAAAACGCAGACACTAAACTTATTACAGTGAACAGAGACGTCAATGAACGAACGGACAGATCATAACTTTGCGAAAATAGAGAAATTAAACTTTTTACTGGAGGGAAGACTCGAACCAAGGACCTCTCGCTCCGCAGCTGCCCACGCTAACCACGGGACCACGGCGCTCCTGAGCTCAGTTAACCTTGATGTTGCCTATCTTGCGCATGGACTACTCAGTTTGTATATTTTGCTTATTTTTTCATAGTTCCACACAACTTCTTCCTGTTTTTTCGATTGATCTGTGTTCAGTTTTTCAAGGAGTATCCAGTGTGCCAACTTATATCTAAATCTGAGGGGAGTGCGATGGGGAGGTTCCCTTGTTAGACCTTCCCGTTTCTTTAATGTGTAAACATTGGTTTCAATCTTACGTCTTACTACACTGGCTTCCTCGCGCTGCATGATTACAGAGAGAGACACACCACAAATAAGAAGCCCGTACTGGCTGCAGTGTCACACGGATAATAACACGTGTAATGTGTTTGAAGTTATGTGCTACGTATTCGGTCACGGCTTCTATGCTCGGTCACAAGAACTAGTGCGGGTAGCCTATCCAGTTAGGGAGTGCTCGCCCCACCTCGTATTTTGTGCTCGCTTACTCGGTCATGCAGGACTCTAGTCATAACACTATAGCACAGTCCACACAATTAAATGGCTCTGTAAAATCAAAGATCATCTACTTAACAGCCGACCAGGCAAATGCCTCACGGTCAAAAGAAAAAAGTACATTTCAGCTGCTTCTTTACTGAAGTCAAAATGCGATTCTGACAACCAATTATGTTTACTGAGATGTTTTCCTCCTCTTTTATTAATAGCTTTCTCAGAATCCTTCTAGAACGCTGGTAGTGCGGAAATTCACCTGTAATCGTCGACATTACATCATTCTGTCATTTAAAAAGTGGTGTTCCTAACGAGGATTATAATCCTTCAGGAAACTGACTACAATTTGAAAAACTGATTACATTTCTGGTAGTGTACAACACTAATTTATGATGTACTAGTCTTCCTAAGACCTTGGAGTTTCATCATACCCAAAAGAAAGCGTCGTATGGTCGGTGTCCCAGAGAGTTAGGTTCAGTCCCCTAATCGGAAATGGTTTTCTTCCTACGTGTGTTACGGCCCTTTACCTCGCCATGTATGCGAGCTAAGTGTATGTTGCTGTAATGGATGTAGGTATGTTATGGCGACATGTTTTGATTATTAGAGAACGTTAAGGGTGAAACCCACTGCGGCGTACTGTCTATTCCTATCGAGAAACACCAAAGGGGCCGCCGAGTTTAAGGGGGAATGGCAGGGTGACGGACGAAAAGACTGCTCAAATTCAGGATTTTCTTCTCCGAGCTGGAACGTAGTACAAGATGAGTAGCCGCGCGGTGTGGCCGCGCGGTTTGAGGCGCCCTGTCACGGATTGCACGGTCCCCTCACGCCGGAGGTTCGAGTCCTCCCTCGGGCATGGGTGTGTGTGTTGCTCTTAGCATTGTTGTTGTTGTGGTCTTCAGTCCTGAGACTGGTTTGATGCAGCTCTCCATGCTACTCTATCCTGTGCAAGCTTTTTCATCTCCCAGTACCTACTGCAACCTACATCCTTCTGAATCTGCTTAGTGTATTCATCTCTTGGTCTCCCTCTACGATTTTTACCCTCCACGCTGCCCTCCAATACTAAATTGGTGAGCCCTTGATGCCTCAGAACATGTCCTACCAACCGATCCCTTCTTCTGGTCAAGTTGTGCCACAAACTTCTCTTCTCCCCAATCCTATTCAATACTTCCTCATTAGTTATGTGATCTACCCATCTAATCTTCAGCATTCTTCTGTAGCACCACATTTCGAAAGCTTCTATTCTCTTCTTGTCCAAACTATTTATCGTCCATGTTTCACTTCCATACATGGCTACACTCCATACGAATACTTTCAGTAATGACTTCCTGACACTTAAATCAATACTGGATGTTAACAAATTTCTCTTCTTCAGAAACGCTTTCCTTGCCATTGCCAGCCTACATTTTATATCCTCTCTACTTCGACCATTATCAGTTATTTTGCTCCCCAAATAGCAAAACTCCTTTACTACTTTAAGTGCCTCATTTCCTAATCTAATTCCCTCAGCATCACCCGACTTAATTAGACTACATTCCATTACCGTTAGCTTAAGTAGTGTGCAAGCCTACGAACCGATGACCGCAGCAGTTTGGTCCCTTAGGAGTAGACACTCATTTGAATATTTTTTAAAAGATGGGGTTTGCTGCAATGAATAAAGCATACTTTGAAGTTTTTATTGGTATTTTTTATTGAAAAATATTAATATCTTCACTCTGTAATTGGTATTTTCTGGTGGCAACTCTGAAAGCGGATAGATCGACGGTTGATGCTATAACTCCGGTTGTGTTTATCTGAAACACGTAATTAACATATCACGCTGATCCTTACAGGTGTAATCTGAATTCATCTTAGGGATCTGCAAAAAAAAAAAGTAAAATAAAATAACAATAGCGACTTTATAGATATTTTTAAAAAAATGTTCATTTTTTGACCGAAAAAATACTAAACATCAACATAAAAAATCGACTACGATGAACTGAAGAGAATTCAGTTTGCCTGAAGGGAAACCATAAATCATTAAAATCGGATAAAAACTGTAGCGTGGATGATGACAGCCATGCCGAAAAACATGGTTTTGAGAAAAACGCGTTTAAAGTTTGACAAATATTTATCATACAAAAAAAAGGGCCAAAGCTTGAAACCTGCGGGATATCATCGATGCCTGGTCCATAATATCTATCGCCCCGGCTAGTGAATGGCAGATTTCTGCTACTTTGACCTGGTAAGCCCTCATTTTCTTCCTCAAACTCCTTTTCGTCGCTGAGCTGGCGTCTCTACCTTCACAGAAGCGGCGCATTTTATCGCCGATTTTGATTTGAAGCGCATTTTCCACGTGCACTAATTCAGTAAGGCCTACATTGAATAGACATACCACCAGATTTGAAGCAATGTTGACAATTGCACTTCGGCTGGATGTTATTTTTCGAGCGTATCTCCAAATGAGACTATTGAAACATTCGATCACATTTTGAGTAAAACCACCCAAACAACGCTCCAGCAAATCAGGTTTATTCATATCGGTATAAATAGGGGTGATGGCATCAATAACGATTTGTGGCAATCAGTTATCTAACGCCAAGGCGTTCCGCGCACGCTCGGTTTCAACCGCTCACAGAATCGTTACTTTTTGAAGTTCGCGCATAATATTTTGGGGGATAATTCTTCAATGTGTATACATTCGAATTCAATAATAAAAAAATTTCGTATTTTTTCGACCATTATCGTGCCGTTCCCCCTTAACTCTGGCCGAGCACCACCTTACATGCGTGAGCCAGCGATCTCGGCCATGGAGGCGCGTTTCGCTGTACGTGTAAGAGTCTTTAAAATTCACTTATTTAATAATTAACTGAGACTCCTCCGTACTTGTTTTCTGTGCGTGTGACTTAACTGTCTTGAAACACCAGCTTGTAAGACACCGCCTTGCTGAGCAAGAAGGCGGATCAGCGAAGAAGGCACCGAATTGCTGAAACTCGGTGACGCATCGCCAGGAACTTGCAGGCAAGAAAGACGCCGACTCAGCTCAACAGCTTCCGCACAATACACGGAATAAGAAAGGCTGCAGCCTTAACCGCTGGGACAGAGCCAAGATTGGCTTTGTAATTCTCCTGCTGAACACACATGCACGCTCCAGAGGAAAAAGTCGCAAAATGGACTGCTTTGATTAAAAATGGTTTATTACACTATTTAAATAATATTTCCTATTGAATTTTATGCGATCTGTTTGTACAATAACTTTTGAGAAAACCGCGTGACCGCTACGGTCGCAGGTTCGAATCCTGCCTCGGGCATGGATGCGTGTGGTGTCCTTAAGTTAGTTATGTTTAAGTAGTTCTAAGTTCTAGGGGACTTATGACCTCAGATATTGAGTCCCATAGTGCTCACAAGGGAACCTCCCCATCGCACCCCCCTCAGATTTAGTTATAAGTTGGCACAGTGGATAGGCCTTGAAAAACTGAACACAGATCAATTGCGAAAACAGGAAGAAGTTGTGTGGGACTGTGAAAAAATAAGCAAAATATACAAACTGAGTAGTTCAAAGGAACATAGGCGACATAAAGGACGATGGGAAACCAGGAGCGCCGTGGTCTCGTGGTAACGTGAGCAGCTGCGGAACGAAAGGTCCTTAGTTCAAATCTTCCATCGAGTGAAAAGTTTAATTTGTTATTTTCAGTTTATGTGACAAACTCTTATGTTTTCATCACTTTTTTAGGAGTGATTATCACATCCACAAGAAAACCTAAATCGGGCAAGGTAGAAGAATCTTTTTACCCATTCGCCAAGTGTACAAGTTAGGTGGGTCGACAACATATTCCTGTCATGTGACGCACATGCCGTCACCAGTGTCGTATAGAATACATCAGATGTGTTTTCCTGTGGAGGAATCGGTTGACCTATGACCTTGCGATCAAATGTTTTCTGTTCCCATTGGAGAGGCACGTCTTTTCGTCTACTAATCGCACGGTTTTGCGATGCGGTCGCAAAACACAGACACTAAACTTATTACAGTGAACAGAGATGTCAATGAACGAACGGACAGATAATAACTATGCAAAAATAAAGGAAGTAAAATTTTCAGTCGAGGGACGACTTGAACCAAGGACCTCTCGTTCTACACCTGCTCACGCTACCACGGGACTACGGCTCTCCTATGCTTACACTGTCCATTATGATGCTTATGTGACCCATGGACTACTCAGTTTGTATATTTTGCTTATTTTTTCACAGTTCCACACAACTTCTTCCTGTTTTCTCAATTGATCTGTGTTCAGTTTATCAAGGCCTATCCACTGTGCCAACTTATAACTAAATCTGAGGGGCTGCGATGGGGAGGTTCCCTTGTTGCCACACGCAGAAATAATGGACCTCAGCGAATTCAAACATGGTGTGTGCTTAGAACATTGCGCCAGCAATTAATTATTAATGTTGTAGAGGAATAGTTTCCACGCAGGTACCTCAGCGTCCGCTCTAGAAAGGACAGTGTTACGATAAGCTGAGTCAATGATGCCAGGTCCAATGAAATGGAAATATGCATGGAAGTTCCAGTATGCCTGTTGGCTTTAAAATACACTACTGGCCATTAAAATTGCTACACCAAGAAGAAATGCAGATGATAAACGGGTATTCATTGGACAAATATATTATACTAGAACTGACATGTGATTACATTTCCACGCAATTTGGGTACATAGATACTGAGAAATCAGTACCCAGAACAACCACCTCTGGCCGTAATAACGGCCTTGATACGCCTGGGCATTAAGTCAAACAGAACTTCGATGGCGTGTACAGGTACAGCTGCCCATGCAGCTTCAACACTATACCACAGTTCATCAAGAGTAGTGACTGGCGTATTGTGACGAGCCAGTTGCTCGGCCACCATTCACCAGACGTTTTCAATTCGTGAAAGGTTTGGAGAATGTGCTGGCCAGGGCAGCAGTCGAACATTTTCTGTATCCAGAAAGGCCCGTACAGGACCTGCAACATGCGGTCGTGCATTATCCTGCTGAAATATAGGGTTTTGCAGGGGTCGAATGAAGGGTAGAGCCACGGGTCGTAACACATCTGAAATGTAACGTCAACTGTTCAAATTTCCGCCAATGCGAACAAGAGGTGACAGAGACGTGTAACCAATGGCACCCCATATCTTCACGCCGGGCGATACACCAGTATGGCGATGACGAATACACGCCTCCAATGTGCGTTCACCGCGATGTCGCCAAACAGGGATGCGACCACGGCGTTCCGTATTACCCTCCTGAACCCACCGATTCCATATTCTGCTAACAGTCATTGGATCTCGACCAACGCGAGGAGCAATGTCGCGATACGATAAACCGCAATCGCGATAGGCTACAATCCGACCTTTATCAAAGTCGGAAACGTGATGGTACGCATTTCTCCTCCTTACACGAGGCATCACAACAACGTTTCACCAGGCAACGCCGGTCAACTGCTGTTTGTGTATAAGAAATCGGTTGGAAACTTTCCTCATGTCAGCCCGTTGTAGGTGTCGCCACTGGCGGTAACGTTGTGTAAATGCTCCTAAAAGCTAATCATTTGCATATCACAGCATCTTCTTCCTGTCGGTTAAATTTCGTGTCTGTAGCACGTCATCTTCGTTGTGTAGTAATTTTAATGGCCAGTAGTGTATATTGTACGGTATTGGTGTCAGCTCTCCGACCTGCAAGCAGGTGGACTGTACAGCCACCAACTGTTACTTGTCTCTTGGGTAGCTTTGTGCTCATGTAAGGAAAAGAGGAATCGTAGATGTGTTAAGGAATGGTCAAGTAGAGAGGAAGATTGAAGCATAAAAATTTACTAAGTGACTTGAGGATGACCGGAACTTTCTGAGCCGGCCGGAGTGGCCGTGCGGTTCTAGGCGCTACAGTCTGGAGCAGAGCGACCGCTACAGTCGCAGGTTCGCATCCTGCCTCGGGCATGGATGTGTGTGGTGTCCTTAGGTTGGTTAGGTTTAATTAGTTCTAAGTTCTAGGCGACTGATGACCTTAGAAGTTAAGTCGCATAGTGCTCAGAGCCATTTTGAACTTTCTGACGATGAACTTCCTCTCATTTGATGTACGTTTGCAAATTGGTACACCAAGAATCGATAGAATCTTCGTAATATTTATTTATTTATACCCAGCTCTGAAAACAAAAAGTATACATACTTGCTAAAAGTTCACGTCATTAGTGTACCAAAGTTTTGGGTGCAGTAGCTCGCGAGCACTACCTCTGCTTTTCGATGCACTCGTAATTCTTTTCAGGTCTTTCATATAATTTGTCCACAATGCATTTAATTTCTGTATTAACTGAAGTTTATCTGCTTCAGCGTAGAGTTCCCTATATTTCGACAACTGATCCTATTGCACGGTTCTCTTTTAGCGATAACAACATTTCTTCCATATAACAGGCCATGAGACTGGTCAACCACTAAATACTTTCAATAACCCTCCGTTCCACTGATTTCGACCCTATTTCAACTTCATGACACAACAAACTGCGGAAAATAAAGAGTTTAGAAGACAAGGTTGAGCAGACAAAGGTGCACAATGAATATCCGACTTACGCAGAACCGTCAGTATACAGCACAATGCATTGCACAACCTTCTATCTTACTTACAGACGGTCATAATTTTTCACAATATGAAATACTGTAAAATATTATTGACGGTTTAGTGTTTGTATACACTCTGTTCATCATAAGAATAAACCTGATGTAAACATTACACCATGTATTCATCCGCGTTGCTTGACTCTCATTGGATTTCGTTTCACGTGGAGCGAATGCCAAGCTATATCTAGTAGAGTCAAGTACGATCATAAGGATACGTTTTATGTTGTGCTTATGCTGAACGATAATGTGGAACAACAGCTTTACTGGCGCACGTAACTTGGACAGCACTGGCCAGCCGGATAGTCCAACTAACCTGCAATGATGTGAGCAGTTACAGTTCAGACGTAAAAAGACGAGCAGAGAAACAATATGGCTTCGAATGTCATTTAATTTTTAAAGGGAATGAAACAATATTCGGCAAAACTCAGGCACTACCGCACGCTTTTTAGGTGAGTAGACAGGAAGCGTAAAATACTCTCGTTTTCACCTAACATAGTATTCTAATTACAAACAAGAGTGATGAAAAATCCTAACTTAAACACAGGGTAATTTTTCTGAGCGAGCTATGTGTGACGCAAAAGCATACTGCAGGGAATTCACCGTATTGTTGAATACTGAAGCCAACGAAGGAATTTATTAGTCAGTCGTCTGGTAATCTCTTGCCTCCCTCCTTATCCGAATCTGAGAAATACATTTCATGAACCTTGAAAACTTCTCGGGTATTTAGCCAGGTAGCGTCGTCCAAAAGGCGCCTTTTGGACGACGCTACCTGGCTGAATACCCGAGAAATTTTCAAGATTTCTGTACGCCGGGAAAACCTCAAATCACAAATACATTTCAGTTATGGAACTGTCATCTGCTACGGTGATAACGAGTCGATCAACAACATAATCCACGAAGCCACCGAGGCGCCGCATTTTCTCCTCTTCTTTTATGACATACCGTTCTATATCCCGCCAGAGTTCGGCAGTGACACGTGAAAAAGCTGCATGCGTTAGCTCCAGTACGTCTTGCAGCTTTAACAGTCTTGTTATTCCTCGCGACAGACCCCTTAACTTTGCTCCAGATCAGTTGTGTTGGGTTCACATTGTAATGCTACAGTGGCAAATGTAAAAATTCAGCATTTGTATGGTGTGCTCGATGCTGTGAAAATTATCACTCTGATTCGTGTGTGACTACATCTGTGGTATAAAACAATGGACATAGTTCAAATAAAGAGTATTTGATTTTCCATTTTCGTCCTAAAAATTAAACTGTTACGTTTTCTCAATTTAAGCAAATTTTATTGTGAATCTTTCATAAAATCTCGATAATAACGAATTTGTATTTGAAACGAAAACATAAATTTCGAGTGCAATATGTAATTAGAAACAAGTGATGATGAATTACACAATTACGAGATGTAGGTATTTCAAATTAAACGAAAAAAGGATAGCCGAGGTGAGGTTTGTAACAGCGATCCACGAAGTACAGCAGATTATCACTCTACTACGCTATCGACTCTGCTATACATCCGATTGGCGTTTCTAGCTCGACTGTAATAGATACAGTCCCTCGGATAACTTCAAGACGATTTTTTCTGTAAATTTGTGGAACAACCTATTCCTCGGCACTTTCTAAGCGTATTCCACACAGAGGATCTGCTGAAACGTTTGAGTTCAGCTACTTACGCTATTAGGGTCATTGCAAATGTTGGCGATATACATCTGAGTAAATTAGCTTACCACGCCTATTTTCATTCTCTGCATACGTATGGCATCATATTCTGGGGTAACTCATAATTTGAGTAAAAGAGTGTTCATTGCACAGAAGCGTGTAATCAGAATAATTGCTGGAGGTCATCCAAGATCGTCCTGCAGACACTTATTTAAAGAGCTAGAGATCTTCACTGTAGCCTCACAATATACAGGGTGAGTCACCTAACGTTACCGCTGAATATATTTCGTAAACCACATCAAATACTGACGAACCGATTCCACAGACCGAACGTGAGGAGAGGGGCTAGTGTAATTGGTTAATACAAACCATAAAAAAATGCACGGAAGTATGTTTTTTAACACAAACCTACGTTTTTTTAAATGGAACCACGTTAGTTTTGTTAGCACATCTGAACATATAAACAAATACGTAATCAGTGCCATTTGTTGCATTGTAAAATGTTAATTACATCCGGAGATATTGTAACCTAAAGTTGACGCTTGAAACCTCCGACGTTCAGTTGCGTGTTCTAACAAACACGGGCCACGGTCGGCGAGCAGCATCTGCAGGGACATGTTTACGATGACGACCGTGTTTACGAGTGTGGCTGTAGTGCACTGTTGTGGTTTGGTCAAGCTGTCGCAGTGTCCGCATGTAGCGCTTGCTGCTATTGTTATTCTGCATTCGTCTCCGCACGCAGACCAACCACCGTGTTACCAGACGTCTGTGATAGTGTAGTGTTGTAGGAACTGTGACCATGGTGTATTCGAACTCTGAAAAGGCGGAGATGATACTCATCTATGGCGAGTGTCGACGAAATGCAGCTGAAGCCTGCAGGGTGTATGCAGAACGGTACCCGGACAGAGAGCATCCAACGTGCCGCACATTGCAAAACATCTACCGCCAACTGTATGCAGCAGGTATGGTCGTAGCACGCAAACGGGTCCGTAACAGGCCTGTCACAGGAGAAGCGGGTGCAGTTGGTGTGTTAGCTGCTGTTGCCATGAACCCACACATGAATACACGGGACATTGCGAGAGCCGGTGGACTGAGTCAAAGTAGTGTCATGCACATACTGCATCGTCACCGATTTCACCCGTTTCATGTGTCGCTACATCAGCAATTACATGGTGATGACTTTGATCATCGAGTGCAATTCTGTCAATGGGCATTAACAGAGAATGCGTTGCAGTTCTACCTGTTTACCGATGAAGCGGGTTTCACAAACCACGGGGCAGTGAATCTACGGAACATGCATTACTGGTCCGTGGACAATCCTCGCTGTCTCAGACAGGTAGAGCGACAGCGACCGTGGACTGTAAATGTATGGTGCGGAATCATTGGCGACCACCTCATTGGTCCTCACTTCATTGCAGGGGCCCAAACAGCTGCAACATACATCGCGTTTCTACAGAATGATCTGCCAACGTTGCTCGAAAATGCCCCACTGGAAACGCGTCGACGTATGTGGTATCAGCATGGTGTACCTGCACATTCCGCAATTAACACTAGGCTGACCCTTGACAGGATGTTCGACGGGCGTTTCATAGGACGTGGAGGACGCATAAATTGGCAGGCCGTTCTCCTGATCTTACACCTCTGGACTTCTTTCTGTGGGGTACGTTAAAGGAGAATGTGTAGCGTGATGTGACTACAACCCCAGGGGATATGAAACAACGTATTGTGGCAGCCTGCGGCGACATTACACCAGATGTACTGCGGTGTGTACGACATTCATTACGCCAGAGATTGCAATTGTGTGCAGCAAATGATGGCCACCACATTGAACATCTATTGGCCTGACATGTCGGGACACACTCTATTCCACTCCGTAATTGAAAACGGAAACCGCGTGTGTACGTGTACCTCACTCCTCATGGTAATGTACATGTGCGTCAGTGAAAAAGACCAATAAAAAGGTGTTAGCATGTGGACGTAATGTGCTGTTCCAGTCTCTTCTGTACCTACGGTCCATCACCGTTCCCTTTGGATCCCTACGTAATTCGGTGCTCTCCGATACACACGATCGAACAGCGGAGGAGTGGTACTCAAGCGTCAACTTTAGGTTACAATATCTTCGGATGTAATTAACATTTTACAATGCAACAAACGGCACTGATTACGTATTTGTTTATATGTTCAGATGTGCTAACAAAACTAACGGCGTTCCATTTAAAAAAACGTAAGTTTGTGTCAAAAAACATACTTCCGTGCATTGTTTTATGGTTTGTATTAACCAATTACACTAGCCCCTTTCCTCACGTTCGGTCTGTGGAATCGGTTCGTCGGTATTTGATGTGGTTTACGAAATATATGTAGCGGTAATGTTAGGTGACTCACCCTGTATATATTCAGTTATGAAATTTGTTATTAACAATCCGTACGAATTCAAAAGTAATAGCAGTGTACATGGTTACAATATTAGGAGATAGGATGATCTTCACTACTCAAGGTTAAATCTAACTTTGGATCAGAAGGGGGTAAATTATGCTGCCACAAAAGTCTTTGGTCACTTACCTAATAGCATCAAAAGTCTGACAGATAGCCATATAGCATTTAAAAGGAAATTAAAAGAATTTCTTAATGGCGACTCCTTCTACTCATTAGGTGAATTTTTGGATATAGTAAGTGGGTAATTTCCCCAACCCCCACAAAAAAATTAAAAATATTAAGTGTCATGTAATATTTTGTGTAATGTAATATCTTGTATAGATACCTTTTATTAACCTGACACGTTCCACATCATTACAAAGTGTCGTATTCGTGATCTATGGAACAAGTACTAATCTAATCTAATCATGTTTCACTACGGAGCAAAAAGCAGCCGCAGCCAGTTTCATACTGCGTATTAGCAGCGAGACAATCAGAGCACAACAATGCAGAGACTGTGACTGTACACGAGTTTTGACAACAACAAAAACTACATAGCTACAGCGTGTTTAATATAAACGGTGATGGCTGTTAATACATTGGAATATCTTAAAATTTCATTTAACGTAACATAGTAATAAGATATCTAATATATAAGTAGGACCTACTTCCAAGAGCGTAACAACATCTGTGTTCTTGTGCTACGGCTTCTGACCAATCATCGCGTTTGTGCTTGTTCACATCAGCTTTATTCATATGATAAACAGAGTAAAGTATAAAAAATCTGCCTGGTATCCGCTGCCTGAAACTGTAGCCACAACACTCTTGAACATTCAAACACGACATGGAGGCATTCTTTCTGGGAGCAGAGAGAGCTTATTTGAAGAGCTGGCTCTATACTCCCAGGCGAGCCACGGGTGGCTATGGCTGTGGGTGGCTGTGCGCCATGCGATGCCAAGTGAGAGCAGGAGAGTGAGGTGCGGCCGCTGTTGACTGTTCCCCTGGGAGAACCGCTGGCTTCTCGCCGCTGTCGCTTGAGCGCCGGCCCATTGTGCTACAGCTCTCCAAGCGCGACTGCAGCACAAACCTCCACCAACTCCCTCCCGTCTTTCTCCTTGCAATGCTCTCTCCCGTGCCCTACTAGTTTATCGTCACCAGCCCAAGGCTTAGCTAGGATTTCATTTCGGGACGAGTGGCGGGGTAAATTGGACTTGTAATACACTGACGGGAAAAAAAAATCTCATCGCCAAGGAGTTGTGCGACATAAGCGAAAGTTGGTATGAGTGTTTCTAGATCTGAAAGATGACGTCTATTAAACTTTCGTGCCAGTCGCATAAGCGAGACGCTATCAGTTTTGCTTTAAATACAAGCTGTAAGCCCGCATCTCGTGGTCGTGCGGTAGCGTTCTCGCTTCCCACGCCCGGGTTCCCGGGTTCGATTCCCGGCGGGGCCAGGGATTTTCTCTGCCTCGTGATGGCTGGGTGTTGTGTGCTGTCCTTAGGTTAGTTAGGTTTAAGTAGTTCTAAGTTCTAGGGGACTTATGACCACAGCAGTTGAGTCCCATAGTGCTCAGAGCCATTTGAACCATTTTTTTACAAGCTGTAACGACCTCTAGCGTTAGTTGCTTTTAAGATTGGACGTGGTCATTTCCTGTTACTCTAGAATGCCTTTAAGGCGACAAAGCGGTCATTATCAACGCCTCACTGAGTTTGAACGAGATCGTGCAATAGGGCTACGAGGAGCTGGATGTTCCTTCTGCGATACTGCAGGAAGACGTGGCAGAAATGTAGCCCTGAACATGACTGCTGGCACCTGCGGTGACGAGAATGTACGCTCCGGACGGCCACTTTTCACTACCGAGAGGGAAGACCATTGGGTGCGCTGCATGGCTTTGGTGCATCGTATTGCATCTGCCGCAATGAACTGTTACAAATCGGTTGCTTCAAGGACAAATCCGAGGCAGACGCCCTGTAGAGTGCATTCCACTGTCCCCAAACCACCGCCATTTGCAACTTCAATTGTGTCAAGCGAGAGCTCATTGGATGGCAGGGAGGAGGTCTGCTGTGTTTTTTGATAAAAGCTGGATCTGGCTCGTTACCAGTGACGGCCGTGTGTTGGTCAGAAGGAGGTCAGTTGAGGGCCTGCAACCAACCTGTTTGCACACACTGGACCTACACCTGCAGTTATCATCTGAGGTGTGATTTCGTATGACAGCAGGGCACTCTCGAGATTTTCCCACACACCTTGACACCAGATTAGTACGTCAATCTGATTATTCGACCATTCATAAACCGCATTCCAGGGGGTGTTTTTCAACTGGATAACGCTCACCCACATACCGCTGTTGCAACCCAACGTGCTCTACAGTGTGTCGACAGGTTGCCTTGGCCTGCTCGATCACCAGATCTGTCTCCAATCCAGCACATATGGGATATCATCGGACAAAAACTCTTGCGTCGTCCACAAACAGCATTAACTGTCCGACAAAGTGCAATAGGCATGTATACCATCCAACAAACTGACATCTGGCACCTGTACAGCACAATGCATGCACGTTTGCATGCTTGCGTTGCACATGCTGGCGGCTACACCGATTATTAAGTACCGCATTTCGTACTTGCAATGGCACATCTCGCGCTGACATTAACCTGTGACCTCGCAGTGTTAATCATTTACATACGTTACCTAGACAAATGTATCCCCAAAATTTCATTACCCTACACTGATTATTTTTTGGTGTTGCAATTTTTTTCTGTCCATCTAGAACACAAAACGGCACTATAAAGGGTGAGTCACGTAAAACATGTCTACATCTACATCTACATCTACATTGATACTCCGCAAGCCACCCAACGGTGTGTGGCGGAGGGCACTTTACGTGCCACTGTCATTACCTCCCTTTCCTGTTCCAGTCGCGTATGGTTCGCGGAAGAACGACTGTCTGAAAGCCTCCGTGCGCGCTCTAATCTCTCTAATTTTACATTCGTGATCTCCTCGGGAGGTATAAGTAGGGGGAAGCAATATATTCGATACCTCATCCAGAAACGCACCCTCTCGAAACCTGGCGAGCAAGCTACACCGCGATGCAGAGCGCCTCTCTTGCAGAGCCTGCCACTTTAAACATCTCCGTAACGCTATCACGGTTACCAAATAACCCTGTGACGAAACGCGCCGCTCTTCTTTGGATCTTCTCTATCTCCTCCGTCAGACCGATCTGGTACGGATCCCACACTGATGAGCAATACTCAAGTATAGGTCGAACGAGTGTTTTGTAAGCCACCTCCTTTGTTGATGGACTACATTTTCTAAGCACTCTCCCAATGTATCTCAACCTGGTACCCGCCTTACCAACAATTAATTTTATATGATCATTCCACTTCAAATAGTTCCGCACGCATACTCCCAGATATTTTACAGACGTAACTGCTACCAGTGTTTGTTCCGCTATCATATAATCATACAATAAAGGATCCTTCTTTCTATGTATTCGCAATACATTACATTTGTCTATGTTAAGGGTCAGTTGCCACTCCCTGCACCAAGTGCCTATCCGCTGCAGATCTTCCTGCATTTCGCTACAATTTTCTAATGCTGCAACTTCTCTGTATACTACAGCATCATCCGCGAAAAGCCGCATGGAACATCCGACACTATCTACTAAGCCATTTATATATATTGTGAAAAGCAATGGTCCCATAACACTCCCCTGTGGCACGCCAGAGGTTACTTTAACGTCTGTAGACGTCTCTCCATTGATAACAACATGCTGTGTTCTGTTTGCTAAAAACTCTTCAATCCAGCCACACAGCTGGTCTGATATTCCGTAGGCTCTTACTTTGTTTATCAGGCGACAGTGCGGAACTGTATCGAATGCCTTCCGGAAGTCAAGAAAAATAGCATCTACCTGGGAGCCTGTATCTAATATTTTCGGGGTCTCATGAACAAATAAGGCGAGTTGGGTCTCACACGATCGCTGTTTCCGGAATCCATGTTGATTCCTACATAGTAGATTCTGGGTTTCCAGAAATGACATGATACGCGAGCAAAAAACATGTTCTAAAATTCTACAAGAGATCGACGTAAGAGATATAGGTCTATAGTTTTGCGCATCTGCTCGACGACCCTTCTTGAAGACTGGGACTATCTGTGCTCTTTTCCAATCATTTGGAACCCTCCGTTCCTCTAGAGACTTGCGGTACACGGCTGTTAGAAGGGGGGCAAGTTCTTTCGCGTACTCTGTGTAGAATCGAATTGGTATCCCGTCAGGTCCAGTGAACTTTCCTCTATTGAGTGATTCCAGTTGCTTTTCTATTCCTTGGACACTTATTTCGATGTCAGCCATTTTTTCGTTTGTGCGAGGATTTAGAGAAGGAACTGCAGTGCGGTCTTCCTCTGTGAAACAGCTTTGGAAAAAGGTGTTTAGTATTTCAGCTTTACGCGTGTCATCCTCTGTTTCAATGCCATCATCATCCCGTAGTGTCTGGATATGCTGTTTCGAGCCACTTACTGATTTAATGTAAGACCAGAACTTCCTAGGATTTTCTGTCAAGTCGGTACATAGAATTTTACTTTCGAATTCAATGAACGCTTCACGCATAGCCCTCCTTACGCTAACTTTGACATCGTTTAGCTTCTGTTTGTCTGAGAGGTTTTGGCTGCGTTTAAACTTGGAGTGGAGCTCTCTTTGCTTTCGCAGTAGTTTCCTAACTTTGTTGTTGTACCACGGTGGGTTTTTCCCGTCCCTCACAGTTTTACTCGGCACGTACCTGTCTAAAACGCATTTTACGATTGCCTTGAACTTTTTCCATAAACACTCAACTTTGTCAGTGTCGGAACAGAAATTTTCGTCTTGATCTGTTAGGTAGTCTGAAATCTGCCTTCTATTACTCTTGCTAAACAGATAAATCTTCCTCCCTGTTTTTATATTCCTATTAACTTCCATATTCAGGGATGCTGCAACGGCCTTATGATCACTGATTCCCTGATCTGTACATACTGAGTCGAAAAGTTTGGGTCTGTTTGTATCCAGTAGGTCCAAGATGTTATCTCTACGAGTCGGTTCTCTGTTTAATTGCTCGAGGTAATTTTCGGATAGTGCACTCAGTATAATGTCACTCGATGCTCTGTCCCTACCACCCGTCCCAAACATCTGAGTGTCCCAGTCTATATCTGGTAAATTGAAATCTCCACCTAAGACTATAACATGCTGAGAAAATTTATGTGAAATGTATTCCAAATTTTCTCTCAGTTGTTCTGCCACTAATGCTGCTGAGTCGGGAGGTCGGTAAAAGGAGCCAATTATTAACCTCTTTTATTTCGAGGACGGTTCCATACATCGAAACGAGGTTTTCGGAAAATGATAGTACGCTAAAGGGCACGTACTTTGGTATGTAATATACATTGGTATCCAAAATTAAAGCAACAAACCGATATTTCTCCGGTCCGTGTCTAATTCACGATATAATCATACAAAATGTCAACAGATGTCCATATGATCGTGTTCTGCACGGACGATGGCATTCCGGTCAACGGACAACCACGCCAACGATGACGTCAGGACACCTACCAAACGGGATAGTATTTGCCGGATAGTCCAACATCCACAATCGCTTTGTACAGTCACTACTGCACAGAGAAAACGCCTACCAGACTCTCTGCGGTGGAGGACCATAGGAAGAATGGAAGCAGGACAGTCGCAAGCTGATGTGGCCCGATGGCTTAATGTGAATCGTTCTGTTGTTTCTCGGATGTAGCGACCGTATACAGAGACCGAAACTGTAACCCGAAGACCAAGGCAGTCCCGACCATGTGTGACATCAGAGAGAGAGGACCGTTCTTTGGCTGAAAGGTCGCTACCGCCTTAGTACCGCACAGCAACTGGCACCTGACCTCACGCCATTCACTGGACGTGTTGTATAGAGACTAACATTGTACAGATGGCTTCGGCAGAGCGGCTGTTATCGTTGTGTACCTCTGACGCATTTTCACAGAAGGCAACGTCTACAGTGCAGTCGTCAACGTGTCACCTGCACGGTCGAACAGACCCAATGCTCTTTTCACAGATTAATCCTAATTTGGTCTGGAGAGTGACTCTCGACGGCTTCGCAGTAGGAGTGAATGTGGAACACGATTTCGAGACCCAGACATTGTGGAAAAGACTGATATCTAGGAGGATTCGTAATGGAGTGGGCAGAGATTACGTTGAACGCTCGAATAACTCTTCAGGAAAATGTACGGTGAATCGGCAAGGCCTGGCTCAAGACCGTGGAATCTCATGTGCGTTGTTGCGATACGCTATGAGCACAGACTTCGTAGTGATGGTCGACAATGCTCGACCTCTTAGAGCACGGGTTCTTGATGTTTTCTTGGAAATATTTGAGTCCCACAGAGGATATCTGGGATGCACTAGGGAGACGGGCTGGATCACGTTAGCATTCACCAACCACTCTCCAAGACTTGCGAGCAGCTCTGCAACAAGAATGAGCGTTATTGCCTCAATGTGAGGTTGACGACATCATTCACAGTATTGCTAGCAGAGTTGGTCATACCCCCATACTGAGCACATTAACCAGTTGTCGGAATGTGTGTGCAAACTGGTTAAAGTGGAAAAAACGAAGAATATTTTTGTCTGCTGTTATGTATGTTTCAGTTGTTTACGTTCTGCATTCTTTACATTGTTTCTACTATAATATCACCTGTTTATCCTGTCCGCCCCCAGTAGCTGAATGGTCAGCGTTACGGATTGTCAATCATCTGGGCCCAGGTTCGATTCCTGGTTGGGTCGGGGAATTTTCTCATCCCAGTGATTGGGTATTGTGCTGCCATCATCATCATCCTCATTGACTGCAGGTCGCCGAAGTGGCGTTAAATTGATAGACCGGCACCTGCGAACGCTCTGCACGACCGGGGGGGGGGGGGGGGGGGGGGGGGCTAGCCATACGAATAAATAAAAAACCTGTTTATCCTGTTTTGAGCAAAATAAACGCAACCTTGCAGAACTTCCGTTTGTTGCTTTAATTTTCCAGTGTAGAATCTTGACTATTGTATCGATCGAGATATTGAAGAAAGTATGCTTTTCTTAAATAGAGTTATAAACGTTCTTTAATGGTATCCGAAAGTGAGAACAATGATATAATGCTTGTTAATTTTGAGGTTCAAACTCTTCGCAAAAGAATCCGAGAAGTATTGTAAAGTTGAAACACAAATCGGCCGAAATCGGCTATTGCGTTGTAATCACGCTCATGCCAGGCTACGTCGTTGTACTTGTAGACAGTTTACTTGTCGGCACCGTAGAACTAGCAGAAACTGTGTTGCCTATCGGCAGGTCATTTCTGATTCAGCATTTCTTGCATGCAGCCATGTACACAAATGAGGAGAACTTATACATGCTGCTTTTATACTGCAAGTGTCAAACAAATGCTGTCGAAATGGTAATTCAAAACTGTCTGACGGAACTGTAGCTGTTTCCGCACAAACCTGGAAACCTACACACATTTGAAATAGTTTTCCTAAGCCCCATCTGATGCGCCAGAAGACAGCATGTACCGTCGCTACGTATACAGAAATCGTAGCTGACCATCTATCTATGTTTTATGGGAAATGAGGTTTTATCTTCGTAGCATAGGCCTGACTAGTTGCATATAACGTCGAAGCCTGGCATGAGCACTCTGAGTGGCTGTGTTTACACCGCAATAGCCGACTCTGACCGAAATTTAGTGCATTTTGCGGACTCCTTCGCGAAATCTTCTAATATTAGTAAGCGCTGTATCACTGTAATTGTCTTTCCAAGAGATACTGAATGCAGTTACGAAAAGTATACGGTTTCATTGAAAAAAAAAAAAAAACATACTTCTTTCAATATCTCGGTTCATACCAGAGTTCAGAAAATCATCCATTTAAAATACACTCCTAGAAATTGAAATAAGAACACCGTGAATTCATTGTCCCAGGAAGGGGAAACTTTATTGACACATTCCTGGGGTCAGATACATCACATGATCACACTGACAGAACCACAGGCACATAGACACAGGCAACAGAGCATGCACAATGTCGGCACTAGTACAGTGTATATCCACCTTTCGCAGCAATGCAGGCTGCTATTCTCCCATGGAGACGATCGTAGAGATGCTGGATGTAGTCCTGTGGAACGCCTTGCCATGCCATTTCCACCTGGCGCCTCAGTTGGACCAGCGTTCGTGCTGGACGCGCAGACCGCGTGAGACGACGCTTCATCCAGTCCCAAACATGTTCAATGGGGGACAGATCCGGAGATCTTGCTGGCCAGGGTAGTTGACTTACACCTTCTAGAGCACGTTGGGTGGCACGGGATACATGCGGACGTGCATTGTCCTGTTGGAACAGCAAGTTCCCTTGCCGGTCTAGGAATGGTAGAACGATGGGTTCGATGACGGTTTGGATGTACCGTGCACTATTCAGTGTCCCCTCGACGATCACCAGTGGTGTACGGCCAGTGTAGGAGATCGCTCCCCACACCATGATGCCGGGTGTTGGCCCTGTGTGCCTCGGTCGTATGCAGTCCTGATTGTGGCGCTCACCTGCACGGCGCCAAACACGCATACGACCATCATTGGCACCAAGGCAGAAGCGAATCTCATCGCTGAAGACGACACGTCTCCATTCGTCCCTCCATTCACGCCTGTCGCGACACCACTGGAGGCGGGCTGCACGATGTTGGGGCGTGAGCGGAAGACGGCCTAACGGTGTGCGGGACCGTAGCCCAGCTTCATGGAGACGGTTGCGAATGGTCCTCGCCGATACCCCAGGAGCAACAGTGTCCCTAATTTGCTGGGAAGTGGCGGTGCGGTCCCCTACGGCACTGCGTAGGATCCTACGGTCTTGGCGTGCATCCGTGCGTCGCTGCGGTCCGGTCCCAGGTCGACGGGCACGTGCACCTTCCGCCGACCACTGGCGACAACATCGATGTACTGTGGAGACCTCACGCCCCACGTGTTGAGCAATTCGGCGGTACGTCCACCCGGCCTCCCGCATGCCCACTATACGCCCTCGCTCAAAGTCCGTCAACTGCACATACGGTTCACGTCCACGCTGTCGCGGCATGCTACCAGTGTTAAAGACTGCGATGGAGCTCCGTATGCCACGGCAAACTGGCTGACACTGACGGCGGCGGTGCACAAATGCTGCGCAGCTAGCGCCATTCGACGGCCAACACCGCGGTTCCTGGTGTGTCCGCTGTGCCGTGCGTGTGATCATTGCTTGTACAGCCCTCTTGCAGTGTCCGGAGCAAGTATGGTGGGTCTGACACACCGGTGTCAATGTGTTCTTTTTTCCATTTCCAGGAGTGTACAAGGGCTGCCCAGATAGTAATGGACTGCATTTTTTCTTCGACAATTCTTTATTGAAAATAATGAGAATTACACAAACGAAAGAATGGTGTTTTATCTACACCCTGTTTTTCCAGGTAATCTCCATCCCATTCTATGGTCTTCCTCCAGCGCGAAACAAGGGCGTGTACGGCTCGGTACGAATCCTTGTCCTGGTGGCGTAGCCAGAGCTTCACCGTGTGAATCACATCCTCGTCGTCCTCACAATTTCTTCCACGAATGGCATCCTTTAACGGCCCAAACAAGTGGAAATCCGAGGGGCTAGGTCAGGTGTGTCAGGTGTGACCGCGGTGGATGATCTCCCCGACCGCTGCGAATTGCGTTGCTCCGCCGAACGGCCTTCTGATGCCCTCATCCTCTGTGCCCAGCGACTAAATGTACTTCTATCGACAGCAGATACTCCATAGACTTTGCACAAGCGTTTGTGGATATTCTCCACAGTTTCTTTGTGTGCAGTGAGAAATTCAATGATGGCACGTTGCTTGTAATGTGCATCACCTACAGACGCCATTTTGAAACTGTCCTACAGCTACGCTATCTGTCGGAAGTGACGGAAACTTGGTGCGCTCACTCACGAGACTTCAAATATTACATACGTAACGTTTCGCATTCGTAACACTGTTTCCGCCTGAGAGAAAAAAAAATGAGGTACATTACTTTCCGGGCAACCCCTGTATTATGTGCCCCTCATCATACTATGAATTGAGGTAAACCTCGTTTCGATATCTGGGACAAGTCAGGAAATAAATTGGATTTTCAAATGGTTCAAACGGCTCTGAGCATTATGGGACTCAACTGCTGAGGTCATAAGTCCCCTAGAACTTAGAACTACTTAAACCTAACTAACCTAAGGACATGACACACATCCATGCCCGAGGCAGGATTCGAACCTGCGACCGTAGCGGTCACGCGGTTCCGGACTGAAGCGCCTAGAACCGCACGGCCACTCCGACCGGCAAATTGGATGTTACATCTTATACGACTCACCCTGTATATACAGGGTGATCATAATTAAACTTAAGCTTTGAAACCGGTGTACAAATAACACCACTGGTCAGAATGACGTCAAATGGCAACGAAATGTTATCGGAAAGGGAGGAAACGTATGCCAGAAGAAAAATAAATAGTTACAAAATGTAGCAATAGATGGTGCTGTAAGCATCATAATTTAATAGTGGTGACAAATGAATCATACAACAATGCCTAAGGTGTACGTTTGGCGTTAAACAAACTTTCCTACTCAGTGTGCGTGGGTGTGCAGGTGTGATACTGTTAGTTACATAAGGCCATCCACGGCAAGGGATGGGAAAAATCGGTTTTTAGTTGTACTGAGGCCAAAAACTGCATAAAAGCATCAACCATAATCAAATCGGATTATTAATTTTCGTGTGACTGGCGCAAAACATGTTCAACAGGCTATGCTGTCCACCGTTTTGTGAACAAGTTGAAATCGAGAAACAGCATGTTCCACAACTGATTGAAATGTTTCCGGGGTCACGTTCAGAACGTGTTGCACAATATGTGCCTTCAGTGCAGCTAAGTTTGCAATCAGAACACTGAACACAACATCTTTCATATAGTCCTACTGCCAGAAGTCACACGTATTAAGAACAGGTGATCGGGACGGCCAGGCTGTAGGGAAATGGCGGCTGATAATTCTAACATTTCCGAAATGGCGCTTTAGCAGCTGCTTAACTGGATTCGCAACGTGCGGAGGTGCGCCATCTTGCATGAAAATTATCCCATTCACACATGTACACTGTTGGAGAGTTGGAATGACGTAGCTACGGAAAAGACACTGATAGCGCTTATCAGTGATGGTACAGGTAACAGGACCGGAAGCACCTGTCTCTTCGAAAAAATATGGCCCTATGATAAATAAAGGAGGAGAGTCAGCAAGAGAAGTGAATCGGACACAACATTACCAATTACTATGGCAGGAGAGGACGCTAGGGCGTTACGTATGGGGACAGAAGCACCCTCTAGGACAGGCTGTTCCAACCGAGCTCCAGGGAGCCGGAGCGCTCCGGAGCGCTCACTGCAGCAGCTCGGAGCCCGCGTGGAGGGGGAAAGCGAACTCACTGCCCCCTGGCCGCATGCAGCCGTAATAATCCGTGCTCAATGACAGCTATGACTAGCCGCGGGAGCTCTGTACCTCTATTGAAGGATACCTTTCTATTCATTGAGAGGGATGGTCGACCGCAGTGTTTTGTATGTCATAAAGTATTTAATTCTGCGAAGAGGTACAATATACAGAATTAAATACAGTCAGGTAGAAGGCGTTGCACGCAGAGACCTGGTAGCCAGGCTTAAGAACGACATACCAGTAGACGTATGTTTAAAAACGGATTCGTAATACGGAGGGTATCAAAACATGCAACATAGTTCGTGTTCTGTAATGCACCAAGAGGCACTGTGTGCTGAAACAGTAGAGCTAGGTGGCGTAATGAAAGGTGTCGTGAACTGTGTGAATTTTGTGCGTCGTCAAAGGATTCCTGAAAGATGTGGAAGCGGAGTATGGGGATATATCTTACCACAGTACAGTTCGTTGGCTGAGCCGGGGAAAAGTTCTTGATGTTTTCTTTGCCATTAGTGAGGAAATACCCATTTTCTCGAAATGAAAGGGGAAGAAATGCGTTGTCTGAAAGATATAAAATGGATATCAGACCTGGCGTTCCTAGCTGACATAACTATGCATCTGAATAATTTAAATCTGTCATTGCAGGGCAAAGGGCAGCTAATCGTTGACATGCACGACCAGATCAAAGTGTTCATGGAAAAGTTACGTTTATTTGAGAGACGGATGAGTAATGGACATCTAACGTTCTTCAATCATCTTGCTTCTTTAAAACTACCTGATGGTACTACTTTCGGCGATTACCGAGCAAAGTTAAAGCAGCTCATCACGTCGTTTGAAACGCGATTCCGAGACCTCACTAGTTTGGAAATGGAACTTAAGGTATTCAGCACTCCTTTTTCAGTTTCCACCGATGACTTGTCATCGTCGCTTCAATTGGAGATTATTGATTTGCAAAATTCAACTATGTTAAAGAGAGGTACTACATCACGTTGTATTTGTCACGATGGTAGTGTTCATTACAGAAAAAACATTTCCCAAACTTCACAACAATGCCGCTCAGATCATGTGCATGTTTGGATTTACGTTTTGATGTGTGCAGCTTTTCTGAGCAATGAAAACAGTTATAAAGTAAGGAACGATCGCTTCTTCAGGATGCAACAAAGAAGGCCATCCTCCGCATTAACGCTGCGAACACTTTGACGCCTGATATTTCCGATCTTGCAATGAAAAGAAAATTTCAAACTACAGAGGCCCAATAAATTTAGTATGCAATTTCTTGTAAAACATTTGTTTCTTATTTATTTCCTGAAGATCGTATTTCCTGGTGTAGCAGCTAAGAGTGTGAGGTTTTCGATCTTGTAAGTCGCAGCTGGCACATCAAAACCTTGCCTTGCCGCCTGCCTCAGCCAGCCGTGCCACGTGCCGGCGTGCCGGCCCACTTGACTGGTCACAGCGAGCGACGCGGCTCCCTGGAGCAGGGAGCGCTCCGCGGCTCACAGCGGAGCCCACGAGCTGGAACAGCCTGCTCTAGGAGGAAACCATGCACACTGTAACTGGCTGCATGGCACAGTGCGTGTCAGACCGCAGTCTCTGTAACAATGGATAACTGAATAAATTGTCTTTAGCATGGAAACTATGCATTTCCCCACATAAGTCCATTAGACCTTTTTTGTTCCGTAGCGTCTCATCGATCAGTCTCTAGAGTTTGTACACAGTGGCAAAAATCGCCCTATATAAGAATAAGACAGACATTTCGGAACCATATTTTAACCTGAAAGATGTTTCCAGAGACAGCTGTGGCCTCTGAGCATAATTTATTGATTAAGAACTCTGTAATGAATCTGCAAAAGTAGCAAAAAGGTGGAAATTAAGGAAATGCGAACAGAATGTGTTGAAAGATCCAGAGACTGTTCAGAGATTCAGAGGAAGATTTAAGCAACGGTTGACTGAAACAGGGGAAATGAATACATTAGAAGACGAATGGATAGCTTTAAGAGATGAAATAGTGAAGGCAGTAGAAGATCAAATAGGTAAAGGTGTAATAGAAATCCTTAGATCTCGCACGGTGTATTGAATTCAAATGGCTCTGAGCACTATGGGACTTAACATCTGAGGTCATCAGTCCCCTAGAACTCAGAACTACTTAAACCTAACTAACCTAAGCACATCCCACGCATCAATGCCCGAGGCAGGATTCGAATCTGCAACCGTAGCGGTCGCGCGGTTCCAGACTGAAGCGCCTAGAACCGCTCGACCACCTCGGCCGGCTGTGTTGAATTCAAATTGTGTACGGCGTTCAGCAATTTCTGAAATGGCCCGGTCTTCAGTACCGTCCTGTACCAAATGAAGCACCTTTGGGATGGGTTAGATAGTCGACTTCGCTACAGATCCCAGCGCCCAACATCGCTACCTACTACGGTTTCGACCCTTGAGGAATAATGGTCTGCCATCCCTCCATAGACATTCAGCACATCACTGAAGGTATCCCCAGCAGAGTTCAAGCCGCATTAAGGGCGATGGGTGGACACACCCCATATTAAGGGGGTACGACAGGGTGACGGTCGAAAAAACTCGATTTTTTTAAATTAAGGAATTCGAATGTATATATATTAAAGGATTATACCCCAAAATATTATGCGCGAACTCCAAAAAGTAACGATTCTTTGAGCGTTTGAAGCTTCGTTGCGTCCTTGATATGTTTAGGGCTGATTCTAGCAGTACAAATGTTTACTAATGTCTCAAACACATAGAAGACTTTCAATTTTGTCATTTGGAGATACGCTCCAAAAATAGCATCCAACCGAAGCGAAATTGTCAACATTGATTCAGATTTGGTCGTATGTCTATTCAGTGTAGGCTATACTACATTAATGCACGTGGTAAATGTCCTTCAAATCAAAATCGGTGATGAAATGCGCCAATCTTGTGGAGATACAGACGCCAGCGGCGATGCGTTCGGCGACGAAAAGGGCTTTGAGAACGAAAATGAAGGTTTATCAGGTCAACGTAGCAGAAAGCGGCCATCCACTAGCCGTTGTTATGGATATCCCGTTAGTTTCAAGCATCGTCCCTTTTTTATAAGATAAATACTTGTCAAACTTTAAACGCGTTTTTCTCAAAACCATGTTTCTCCGCATGGTTGTCGTGGCCCACGCTACAATTTTATCCGTTTTTAATTATTTCTGCTCTCCCTTGAAGCAAACGGAATTCACTTAGGTTCATCGTACGCGATTTTTTTATGTTGATATTTATTATCTTTATCGGCCAGAAGTGAGGGGTCCAAACAACGGCCATTTTTTCAATTATCTATAATTTCGCAAAAAAAATTTTTTTGCAAATCCCTACGATGAACTAAAATTACATCTGTAAGGATCGGTGCGATGTGTTAATTTCATGTTTCAGATAACAACAACTAGAGCTACAGCGACAACCGTCGATATACACTACTAGCCATTAAAATTGCTACACCACGTAGGTGACGTGCTACAGTAGCGAAATTTAACCGACAGGAAGAAGATGCTGTCATATGCAAATGATTAGCTTTTCAGAGCAGTCACACAAGGTTGGCGCCGGTGGCGACACCTACAACGTGCTGACATGAGGAAAGTTTCCAACCGATTTCTCATACACAAACAGCAGTTGACCGGCATTGCCTGGTGAAACGTTGTTGTGATGTTTCGTGTAAGGAGGAGAAATGCGTACCATCACGTTTCCGACTTCGATAAAGGTCAGAGTGTAGCCTATCGCGATTGCGGTTTATAGTATCGCGACATTGCTGCTCGCGTTGGTCGAGATCCAATGACTGTTAGCAGAATATGGAATCGGCGGGTTCAGGTGGGTAATACGGAACGCCGTGCTGGATCTCAACGGCCTCGTATCACTATCATTCGAGATGACACGCATCTTATCTGCATGGCTGTAACGGATCGTGCAGCCACGTCTCGATTCCTGAGTCAACAGATGGGGACGTTTGCAAGACAACAACCATCTGCACGAACAGTTCGACGACGTTTGCAGCAGCATGGACTATCAGCTCGGAGACCGTGGCTGCGGTTACCCTTGACGCTGCATCACAGACAGGAGCGACTGCGATGGTGTACTCAACGACGAACCTGGGTGCACGAATGGCAAAACGTCATTTATTCGGATGAATCCAGGTTCTGTTTACAGCATCATGATGGTCGCATCCGTGTTTGGCGACATCGCGGTGAACGCACATTGGAATCGTGTATTCGTCATCGCCATACTGGCGTATCACCCGGCGTGATGGTATGGGGTTCCATTGGTTACACGCCTTGTCACCTCTTGTTCGCAATGACGGCACTTTGAACAGTGTGTTACGACCCGTAGCTCTACCCTTCATTCGATCCCTGCGAAACCCTACATTTCAGCAGGATAACGCACGACCATATGTTGCAGGTCCTGTACGGGCCTTTCTGGATACAGAAAATGTTCGACTGCTGCCCTGGCCAGCACATTCTCCATATCTCTCACCAATTGAAAACGTCTGGTCAATGGCGGCCGAGCAACTGGCTCGTCACAATACGCCAGTCACTACTCTTGATAAACTGTGGTATCGTGTTGAAGCTGCGTGGGCAGCTGTACCCTTACACACCATCCAAGCTCTGTTTGACTCAATGCCCAGGCGTATCAAGGCCGTTATTACGGCCAGAGGTGGTTGTTCTGGGTACTGATGTCTTAGGTTCTATGCACCCAAATTGCGTGAAAATATAATCACATGTCAGTTCTAGTATAGTGTATTTGTCCAATGAATACCCGTTTATCATCTGCATTTCTTCTTAGTGTAGCAATTTCAATGGCCAGTAGTGTACCTCCTTTCAGGGCTTCCTCGTGAAAATACCTGTCATACAGTGAAGATATTAACATTTTTCAATCAAAAATACCAGTGAAAACTTCAGTGTATGCTTTATTCATTGCAGCAAACCCCATTTGTCTACTACATTCCAGTATGAGAAAAAAAATCCTGAATTTGAGCAATATTTTCGTTCGTCATCTTACCGTTCCCCGAGAATATTCAGCAACAGGTGTCCGGATACTTTTGATCATATAGTGTATTGTCGGTAAAGCTTCGGCCAAATTGTTTTCAGATGCTATAATTTTCTGAATTGCAGCTTCTAGGTTGTTATTCTAAAGCAGTGTACTAAGTATTCTCTCTCCGGACAAGCCTCGGAAGGCCTAAAGGTACAGACCGATTGCCGTGTCATCCCCAGTCGAAGGCGTCATTGGATGCGGATATGGAGGAGCATGCGGTCAGCGCACCACTCTCCCGGCCGTTGTTAGCTTTCGTGACCGGAGCCACTACTTCTCAGACAAGTAGCTGCTCAATCGGCCCCACAGTGACTGAGTGCACTCCAGCGCTAGGCAGAGCTGAACGGTCACTCATCCAAGTTAGCCAAGCCCGACAGCTCTTATCTCTGACGGGAACCGCTGTTACCACAGCGGAAAGGTCGTCGGCGTACGATGTACTGATGTAAATAATTTACTACGATTACAGTAAATCATTTTATGCATGTTATGATATTCTTACACCTGTGTTGATTTCGTATTTCTAGATCTCCATAAGGCTTTTGACACTGTACCACACAAGCTGCTTGCAGTGAAATGGCGTGCTTATGTAATATCGTCTCAGTTATGTGACTGGATTTCGTGATTTCCTGTCAGAGAGATCACAGTTCGTAGTAATTGACAGAAAGTCATCGAGTAAAACAGAAGTGATTTCTGGCGTTCCCCAAGGTAGTGTTATAGGCCCTTTGCTGTTCCTTATCTATATAAACGATTTGGGAGAGAATCTGAGCAGCCGTCTTAGGTTGTTTGCAGATGACGCTGTCGTTTATCGACTAATAAAGTCATCAGAAGATCAAAACAAACTGCAAAACGATTTAGAAAAGATATCTGAATGCTGCGAAAATTGGCAGTTGACCCTAAATAACGAAAAGTGTGAGGTCATCTACATGAGTGCTAAAAAGAATCCGTTAAACTTCTATTACACGATAAATCAGTCTAATCTAATGGCCGTAAATTCAACTAAATACGTAGGAATTAAAATTACGAACAACTTAAACTGGAAAGAACACACAGAAAATGTTGTGGGGAAGGCAAAGCAAAGACTTCGTATTATTGGCAGAACACTTAGAAAATGTTACAGATCTACTAAAGAGACTGCCTACACTATGCTTGTCCGTCTTCTTTTGGAGTACTGCTGCGCGGTGTGGGATCCTTACCAGATAGATTCAACGGAGTATATCGAGAAAGTTCAAAGAAGAGCAGCACGTTTTGTATTACCCCGAAATAGGGGAGAGAGTGTCACGGACATAATACAGAATTTGGGGTGGACATCATTCAAACAAAGGCGTTTTTCGTTGCGACGGAACCTTCTTACGAAATTTCAATCACCAACTTTCTTCTCCGACTGCGAAAATATTTCGTAGACGCCTACCAACACAGGGATAAACAATCGTCATAACAAAATAAGGGCAGTCAGAGCTCGCATGGAAAGACAGAAAGGTTCGTTTTTTCCGCGCGCTGTTCGAGATTGGAATAATAGAGAATTATTGTGAAAATGGTTCGATGAACCCTCTACTAGGCACTTAAATGTAGTTCACAGAGTATCCATGTAGATGTAGATGTTGATGTAACAGCCGGCCGGTGTGGCCGAGCGGCTCTAGGCGCTTCAGTCTGGAACCGCGCGACCGCTACGGTCGCAGGTTCGAATCCTGCATCGGGCATGGATGTGTGTGATGTCTTTAGATTAGTTAGGTTTAAGTAGTTCTAAGTTCTAGGGGACTGATGACCACAGATGTTAAGTCCCATAGTGCTCAGAGCCACTTTTGAAGACGTAACATATAGAGCACTAGACACCGAGCCTAGGATAGTAGTAGGGAATTTTCCTCATTGCAGTCTCTCCAGGACGGCCATAAGTCCCTCAACCTGCTATGAAATGAGTGCCGGAGATTTTTGCCGGGGGAAAAGTCAGTCTTACCCATGGGCCCACCACTCTCCCCCTCCTAGGGGGCGGCAACGAAAGACGTGTCTCTACCTCCAGTCAGACCAACAGGCCAGTCGCATTCTCGCGCCGTAGACTTTACTTTTACCTTTAATTGTGGTTACTGTTAATATCATAGCCAATGGAGAGAAGTCTTCCGAAGTAAGAGTGATTTCAGGTGTGCCGCAGGGGAGTGTCGTAGGACCGTTGCTATTCACAATATACATAATGACCTTTTGGATGACGTCGGAAGTTCACTGAGACCTTTTGCGGATGATGCTGTAGTATATCGAGAGGCTGTAACAATGGAAAATTGTACTGAAATGCAGGAGGATCTGCAGCGAATTGACGCATGGTGCAGGGAATGGCAATTGAATCTCAATGTAGACAAGTGTAATGTGCTGCGAATACATAGAAAGATAGATCCATCATCATTTAGCTACAAAATAGCAGGTCAGCAACTGGAAGCAGTTAATTCCATAAATTATCTGGGAGTACGCATTAGGAGTGATTTAAAATGGAATGATCATATAAAGTTGATGGTTGGTAAAGCAGAGGCTAGACTGAGATTCATTGGAAGAATCCTAAGTAAATGCAATCCGAAAACAAAGAAAGTAGGTTACAGAACGCTTGTTCGCCCACTGCTTGAATAATGCTCAGCAGTGTGGGATCCGTACCAGATAGGGTTGATAGAAGAGATAGAGAAGATTCAACGGAGAGCAGCGCGCTTCGTTACAGGATCATTTAGTAATCGCGAAAGCGTTACGGAAATGATAGATAAACTCCAGTGGAAGACTCTGCAGGAGAGACGCTCAGTAGCTCGGTACGGGCTTTTGTTGAAGTTTCGAGAACATACCTTCACCGAAGAGTCAAGCAGTATATTGCTCTCTCCTACGTATATCTCGCGAACAGACCATGAGGATAAAATCAGAGAGATTAGAGCCCACACAGAAGCATACCGACAATCCTTCTTTCCACGAACAATACGAGACTGGAATAGAAGGGAGAACCCATAGAGGTACTCAAGGTACCCTCCGCCACACACCGTCAGGTGGCTTGCGGAGTATGGATGTAGATGTAGATCCGCGCCCGCGGAGCGTCATCAACAGGTTTGGGAATCATGAACTGTCTGGAACTGTGCCCATAATGTTTGTTGCACACGTCTGCCTTAAGAAGGAAGGAAGATGATTCGAATTTGGCGTCCCGTTCACAACGAGGTCATTAGATTCAGAATTTTCCATTTTAGTTGCAGGCGAGGTCCTAACTGCAAAAAATAGTAAAATATTAACATTTTGTTTCAGCCAGATAAAATTCATGATAAATCAGCAGTAGCCACCCGTGTTCGCGATACTGGACATCCATAACCGAATAAATCAAGATCTTGTAGTATTACCTACCCTTCAGAAAGGGAAGAAACTGGTCTTACTTGAAGAACTGGAAATATTCCTTCATAACTGTAACGGCGAGAAAATTTTAAATGATCAAGCCGTGAGTGTGGCTCAAGTATTTTCCGTGGAAGCTTTGTGAAGATACTGCAATAAACTTCCTCACGCCTCGTAAAACATTATTAGATTAAGAGCAGTCCAGGACCAGGTAAAGTAGGCTGTTATTTAAACTGATTGTACAATCGCCATCTGCAGACAGAACTGGTATATCCAACGATCCTGGGTCCGCAGCTCGTGGTCGTGTGGTAGCGTTCTCGCTTCCCGCGCCCGGGTTCCCGGGTTCGATTCCCGGCGGGGTCAGGGATTTTCTCTGCCTCGTGATGACTGGGTGTTGTGTGATGTCCTTAGGTTACTTAGGTTTAAGTAGTTCTAAGTTCTAGGGGACTGATGACCATAGATGTTAAGTCCCATAGTGCTCAGAGCCATTTGAATCCAACGATCCTGGGAAATGCACATGAATATCGGTGGCACGGTTTTGCTTCGCTGCCGCCATAACAGCAAACAGCCCAGTGCGCTGCTGACTCGTGGCACGGATGCGTCAGGACGACGATCGACGTTTTCCAGCTAACACTCTGCAGAACACGCAATAGAAGGTGCTGGAAGAAGACGAAGTGCATATGGAAACACGTGTGTGGGCTCAATGGTGCCGGCAGAATATGAAGAAGACTGCATGTACAGTAAGATGCAAATTGCTTAATCTGACCATTTACTGTTTGTTACATTGTCGAACTGCTAACTCTTTTCAGAATTTGTGCATATCTTATATTAAGATAATAACACGTTCTCGAAATGCAAAGTGTGGCTTGTGATGTTATCTCGAATTTTATAAGGCTGGCCCAAAATTTTATTATCCTACTGAGCTCATTTGATACTAAGAAGAAGCTCTATTTTTGAAATATTTTATTGGCCTTTGAGAACGCCCCATACAGCCATCTGTAAAAATAAAACATACACGGAACAGTTACACCAAGTGAACCCCAACTCCTCCGACAAAATTTTTTAGGTTCTTCAGGGATATTCTCGCACTGGGTGGTTACAATGAAAGTGAGGCTGCACATAGAGGTCCACTGTGGGCTGTAATTATCGTATGGCAGTGAAACTTGCTGGATATTCTAATGCGGAACCGATCTGCGCCGAAAAAAAATAGTTCCATTTTTTTGCCATCAGCTGCAAATCTGGCCTTGTGGGTGCAAGAGTGACATATAGAAATGTTTCCATATTAATGGATTAGGAACGGGACGTGGACAGAAAATGTCAATGGTCAAACAAAGGTGAAAGTAATAATGTTAATTTAATAAAAAACCGCCACTTAAACAGTTTGTTCAATATCAGCACGGGCGACACCGACGAGATGCTGTACAGCGCCAGATTTGCACTTGGTGGCCAAAATTAGAACTAATTTTTTCCAGCGTAAATCGATTCCGCATTAACGCATTAGCATATCTACTAAGTTTCGCTGCCATACGATAATTACAGTCAACAGTGGACCTGCGTGAGTAGCTGCACTTTAATTATAAATACCTGGCATAAAGAGTCCGCGGTCTCCAGTGGGTCGTTTCAGAGTAATTAAATTTCATTTCATTCCTTAGCCCCGTTTGCCTATCTGTTGGAATAGCTTTTTTCTGTACTCAAAATAAGCTCGCATAAGGATGACATTTTAATAAATGTGTTCCACAGGCGTGGAAATACTGGCGTACCGATTTAGTAGCACTGGATCAAGATGTTCTTGATGTAACAATTTCCATTTCTGTCCGTGTATATTTGCTGATTTTAAATGAAATGTCTCGCACGTAAACACGAAAAAAGTTGTCCCCAAATTGATCGACTTGACTGTATTGCCTAGAAGCCAAATTCCAAATTAGATAATGAAAATAAAATAATAAAAATATTTTTCGCTCGCAAATAGGTGGTGCGGTGGGATCGACAGTGTTTTCTTTCCTTTCCACTATTTTTTAGTGGAAGGATCTGAAGGCTCTCGATGAGGTAGAACAGGCAAAGATTCTCCTTCTCGCAATAAGACTGTAGATTTAGACTGAATTCTCTCCCGTTGATAAATTAGAAGGAGCGGTCTATGTTTTACTTGATACGAAGCTTCCAGTAGCCAAGATCACATAAATTCGTCTTTATTTTCAATAACCGGTTTCGACAGATATGACTGACATCTTCTAGTCTTCAAAAATTTTTTGTTGCGGATCGTGTTCATTGTGAGTTGGAATCTCATGCCATGTTGTCATTATGGTAGATACGACATAGCATATTGTACATACGTTCTTAGTAAATAAAACATTTGCAGTAAAAAAGCACTTTGTGCACATGGTCATGTCTGTATACGTAGCGCTTCTGTACTGTATTGTGATTTTTAACAATTAACAATTTCTGACAAAAATTTGTATAATATGCTATATTTTATTTCCGTAACGACAACATGGAATGAGGTTCCAACTCAAAATGAACACGTTTAACATCGAAAATTTTTTAAAGACCCGAAGATGATAGTCATATCAGTCGAAACCGTTTGTCAAAAATAAAGACGAATTTTTGCGATCTTGACAACTGAAATATTTGTACTGTAGTATTGTAAGTAGGCTGTTTAGGTTTTTAGGTGGTAACGCTACGTATCGGTCTGTATGAAAATCACTGACTGTGCTGTGTGCGGTCTGTGGCTGGTTGGCATTGTTGGAATATTCGCTTGGGTAGCGTTGTGCAGTTGGAGGTGAGCCGCCAGCAGTGGTGCGATGTGGGAAGGAGAGAGATGGCAGAGTTTTGAGAGCGGACGGTCTGGACGTGTGTCCGTCAGAAAAAGTAAATTTGTAACACTGGATGTCATGAACTGATTCTTGAACACTATTAAGGTAAATACATTGTTTGTTCTCTATCAAAATCTTTCATTTGCTAACTATGCCTATCAGTAGTTAGTACCTTCAGTAGTTAGAATCTTTTATTTAGCTGGCAGTATTGGCGCTCTCTGTATTGCAGTAGTGAAACATCACCTTAGAAAACTTTATAAATGACAGTGCTGGAAAACCTCTGCGTTATTTGATTTTCAAACAGCTGAGCAAAACTGAACGTACTCAGACATTTATCTCTTTACTTACTCTGATCAACACTAAACTGACACACCAAATTTTTGTTTAGCGCAACGCAATCTGACTTTCAATAATCCCTACAAAAGAATGGCCTTGACTAACAATAACCTATACCTATCATGAATCACTTACCTCACAAAAATCTTCGTTACTCAAACTACTGCAATACAGCGAGCGCCAATACTGCCGGCTAAATAAAAGATTCTAACTACTGAAGGCACTAACTACTGATAGGCATAGTTAGCAAATAAAAGATTTTGATAGAAAACAAACAATGTATTTACCTTAACAGTGTTCAAAAGTCTTTATATATATATATATATATATATATATATATATATATATATATATATATAAAAAATCAGTTCATGACATCCAGTCTTACAAATTTCCTTTTTCTGACAGACCCACGTCCAGATCGTTCGCTCTCAAAACTCTGCCATCTCTCTCCCCACATCCACCACTGCTGACAGCTCACCTACAACTGTGCAACGCTACGCGCTGTTTACATTCACCTGTCCAACACTACAATAGTGAATATTCCAACAATGCCATCCAGCCACAGACTGCACACAGCACAGTCAGTGATTTTCATACGGAGCGCTACGTGGCGTTACCAACATAAAAACCTAAACAGCCTACTTACAGTATTAGCAGCCGAGACAACTTAGTTTCCACCAGAACTGCATAGCGCGGACTGCTAACCAAGACGAGAGCATTTAGGTATGTTTCTTTCTGTTATTGCTGTCTTCCAGCTAATCATGAAGTATTTCAGAACAAAATATTGAACCGTCTTCTACAGAACTGGTTTGGAACGTTTCTGAGTGACACCGTCCCTTAGGCATTGCAAGACGTCAGGACTCCGAATGAAACGACTGAATAAAATGACATTCTTAAAGCCTTGGGACTCTCAGAGGCCTCACAGCCCTGACAGAAAGCCATTAAGCTCCTTTCCGAGTACCGCCGGAAATTGCTGCACGGCTAACGAAAATTTACCGCGCCGTAGCGAAGCAGCGAAGCGCTCCGCGGCGCAATTGTTTTGATGCACCGCTTCCAGAAGCACACCGCGTTCCCCTCAGCCTTTGCTCTATACGGCTATGTCATCATTAATGTTGTGCCTTTACTGCAACCAATTCTCTAAAGTTATTGCTGTTGCTTGCGCTACATCACGCTCTGAAGTAGACAGAGAGTTGTTCTCAGTGTTTCTCACGTCATGATGCAACAAAAAAACAGTCAACGTTTCGACTGTTGTTGCAGGTTGTCTTCAAGGCTATTTTCTTATATTATTGGCATTGATTTTTACAATCATACAGCCATCACCGATACATGAAAAATGCTCTTTCTTACTCACACAACCACAGCATCACATATTCAAGTCACACGCTTATTTCATTCACAAATATGCGTGACTAATCTGGCAAGACGTATTTGAACAACATTAGCCAGCCTCATGACATGTCGTACAGACAAGATAACACATACTCTTTATAGAAAAATATCATATAAACAAACATTATATTAAAAAAAATATTGCTACAGCAACCAGACGAATCACGCTGCTACAGTCGACGAGACATGTGTTCCGAACGTGAACCTTAAACCAAATCTGGAATCAATAGACTGAGACACCAGTTATTGGAATAACGTCACATGATTTCTTTCAAGAACGCAATGTTCAATGTGTCTTGTGACCTCTGATCGTTCAGTTTGTCGAGCGAAGCATAACAATCAGTTCAACAGTGTAAAGGGGAACTCTGAAAAGGCTGTGAAGAATTATTCGGTTCAAACGACGTGGTATGTTACGTTCCAGCATGATTTTAAGGCGCGGCAACACTCCACACATTATCACGAAAATTCGATGACTCTTGACAACTGCCAAATGAGAGTTGGTTCTCTGCTCCATACAGCCCTGATTTAGCTTCCAATGTTCACCACTTGAATAGCCACGTTAAAAATGGTCTCTTCACAGTGTTTCGAAAATGATAACTAGCGTCAAGACATCGCCATAAAATTCGCTGACGACGGTGTTGCTTTATGGAATGTAAATAAGAGGAACTGCTTGTCGCTGATTCCCTTTAAGCAGAAAAAACAGTATCATCTCTTAATCTTCTGTTCCCTGGACAGCGGAAACCTCAGTCTTCACCACCTACTGCAGGTGATTATATGGGATAGATGAACAACTTAAATAATGAAGGGAAGGGGGGGAAACTACAGACCAGTTGTGAACTGAAATTAAAGCACGTCTGTTCTTGATAAAAACACACAAATGAGATGCAGCCTTGTGACAAAGAAAGCGATTTAGCCAACCCACAGTTCTGGGCTATAGAGCGAGCCGCCGGCTTGCTGCAGGAAAGTTAAATGTGCATAAAAATATCAAGAATCAAACGAGAAACAACGATTACTCGTCCAGCGCCTGGAGCAATGGTTCCCAACCTGGGTGTAATTACCTCCTGAGGGGTAAAATGAAACTCTCTGACGGATAATAGCTAAACTATTCGATTCTGTATCGGTCACGAAACTAAATTATTTTCGAAAGACCATTACTATTACCACAGTTTTGTAAGACTAATAAAAGTTGTACAAGTACTTCTTCTCAATTGGTAACATTCATGCGGTGGAGGTTACAGGTTCCTCACGTAGTTCACCCACTACACACATACACTCCTGGAAATGGAAAAAAGAACACATTGACACCGGTGTGTCAGACCCACCATACTTGCTCCGGACACTGCGAGAGGGCTGTACAAGCAATGATCACACGCACGGCACAGCGGACACACCAGGAACCGCGGTGTTGGCCGTCGAATGGCGCTAGCTGCGCAGCATTTGTGCACCGCCGCCGTCAGTGTCAGCCAGTTTGCCGTGGCGTACGGAGCTCCATCGCAGTCTTTAACACTGGTAGCATGCCGCGACAGCGTGGACGTGAACCGTATGTGCAGTTGACGGACTTTGAGCGAGGGCGTATAGTGGGCTTGCGGGAGGCCGGGTGGACGTACCGCCGAATTGCTCAACACGTGGGGCGTGAGGTCTCCACAGTACATCGATGTTGTCGCCAGTGGTCGGCGGAAGGTGCACGTGCCCGTCGACCTGGGACCGGACCGCAGCGACGCACGGATGCACGCCAAGACTGTAGGATCCTACGCAGTGCCGTAGGGGACCGCACCGCCACTTCCCAGCAAATTAGGGACACTGTTGCTCCTGGGGTATCGGCGAGGACCATTCGCAACCGTCTCCATGAAGCTGGGCTACGGTCCCGCACACCGTTAGGCCGTCTTCCGCTAACGCCCCAACATCGTGCAGCCCGCCTCCAGTGGTGTCGCGACAGGCGTGAATGGAGGGACGAATGGAGATGTGTCATCTTCAGCGATGAGAGTCGCTTCTGCCTTGGTGCCAATGATGGTCGTATGCGTGTTTGGCGCCGTGCAGGTGAGCGCCACAATCAGGACTGCATACGACCGAGGCACACAGGGCCAACACCCGGCATCATGGTGTGGGGAGCGATCTCCTACACTGGCCGTACACCACTGGTGATCGTCGAGGGGACACTGAATAGTGCACGGTACATCCAAACCGTCATCGAACCCATCGTTCTACCATTCCTAGACCGGCAAGGGAACTTGCTGTTCCAACAGGACAATGCACGTCCGCATGTATCCCGTGCCACCCAACGTGCTCTAGAAGGTGTAAGTCAACTACCCTGGCCAGCAAGATCTCCGGATCTGTCCCCCATTGAGCATGTTTGGGACTGGATGAAGCATCGTCTCACGCGGTCTGCACGTCCAGCACGAACGCTGGTCCAACTGAGGCGCCAGGTGGAAATGGCATGGCAAGCCGTTCCACAGGACTACATCCAGCATCTCTACGATCGTCTCCATGGGAAAATAGCAGCCTGCATTGCTGCGAAAGGTGGATGTACACTGTACTAGTGCCGACATTGTGCATGCTCTGTTGCCTGTGACTATGTGCCTGTGGTTCTGTCAGTGTGATCATGTGATGTATCTGACCCCAGGAATGTGTCAATAAAGTTTCCCCTTCCTGGGACAATGAATTCACGGTGTTCTTATTTCAATTTCCAGGAGTGTATGTTGTGCTTTGTACCGTACATCACTGATGACAAAAGTGAGACATATACGTAACAAATGCTAAATATGTTAAGAAAATGTCTTCTCCAACTTGCAAAAATGGTTCAAATGGCTCTGAGCACTATGGTGCTTAACATCTGAGGTCATCAGTTCCCTAGAACTTAGAACTACTTAAACCTAACTAACCTAAGGACATCACACACATCCATAACCGAGGTCGCCGGCTCGGAAGCTCAGCGTGTTCGGTCAGAGATCTGGTTCGCCTCTGTAATAAAAAAACTGATTGGAAGGGTCAACAAAACGAACTTGCACGGATGTCATGTGAGGTCCGCAACAACCAAACACTACGATCAAAAAAAAAAAAAAAAGATACAGTATTCGAACCTGCGACCGTAGCGCTAGTGCGGTTACAGACTGAAGCGCCGAGAACCGCTCGGCCACAGCGGCCGGCCTCCAACTTGCAGATAGTACCTGCAGTCGTCCAGAAATTGCTTCATTACTCGCTTCGAAACAGGTTGATGGATTAATTGACTGCAGGACACAGCGGTAACTACATAAGGCTACTATACAGGGTGTTACAAAAAGGTACGGCCAAACTTTCAGGAAACATTCCTCACGCACAAAGAAAGAAAATATGTTATGTGGACATGTGACCGGAAACGCTTACTTTCCATGTTAGAGCTCATTTTATTACTTTTCTTCAAATCACATTAATCATGGAATGGAAACACACAGCAAAAGAACGTACCAGCGTGACTTCAAACACTTTGTTACAGGAAATGTTCAAAATGTCCTCCGTTAGCGAGGATACATGCATCCACCCTCCGTCGCATGGAATCCCTGATGTGCTGATGCAGCCCTGGAGAATGGCGTATTGTATCACAGCCGTCCACAATACGAGCACGAAGAGTCTCTACATTTGGTACCGGGGTTCGTAGACAAGAGCTTTAAAATGCCCCCATAAATGAAAGTCAAGAGGGTTGAGGTCAGGAGAGCGTGGAGGCCATGGAATTGGTCCGCCTCTACCAATCCATCGGTCACCGAATCTGTTGTTGAGAAGCGTACGAACACTTCGACTGAAATGTGCAGGAGCTCCATCGTGCATGAACCACATGTTGTGTCGTACTTGTAAAGGCACATGTTCTAGCAGCACAGGTAGAGTATCCCGTATGAAATCACGATAACGTGCTCCATTGAGCGTAGGTGGAAGAACATGGGGCCCAATCAAGACATCGCCAACAATGCCTGCCCAAACGTTCACAGAAAATCTGTGTTGATGACGTGATTGCACAATTGCGTGCGGATTCTCGTCAGCCCACACATATTGATTGTGAAAGTCGAGGAAGTGCAGTACATAGTGACGAAACAAAAATGAGCTCTGACATGGAAATTAAGCGTTTCCGGACACATGTCCACATAACATCTTTTCTTTATTTGTGTGTGAGGAATGTTTCCTGAAAGTTTGGCCGCACGTTTTTGTAACACCCTGTAGTGCTGCACACAGCATTATTATTATTATTATTATTATTATTATTATTATTATTATTGCTACTACTGTTATTGACTGAGGTCAGATACAAAGCATTAACAGCCTGAAGTCTTCCAATTTCTGCCAGTTCAGAAGTAAGGAGTGCAGCAATCAATTGATTTACGAATAGTTAGTATAGTGTACATGTTTTAAATTGGTTGATTTTAAATGAGATTGTAATGTACAAATCAAGCAAGTATTGAAATGGATGATGATGTTTGGTTTGTGGGGCGCTCAACTACGCGGTCATCGGCACCCGTATAAAGTCCCAATTTTGTCACAGTCCAATTTTTTCACAGTCCAATTTTTTCACAGTCCATTCTAGCCACTGTCACGAATGATGAGAATGATGATGCAGTGATGAGGCCAACACAAACACACAGTCCCCAGGCAGAGAAAAATCCCCAATCCGGCCGGGATTCGAACTTGGGACCCCGTGATCCAAGGTAGCAGCGCTAGCCACTAGACCGCGAGCTGCAGACTATTGTAATGGAGAGAAGTAATGCGGGGGAAGTATGTTTTGTAAGAACTGTCTACACTCACTGTAGATAGATAGCAGATAGCTTTATGATTTGAGAAAAGAATTCTGGGTAGCACTTGCGATGGGCCAGCAGGAATTCCTTCGTCATTCCGTCATTCATTCTAACACTAACACCCCACCTCCCCCCCCCCCCCACCTCCCCACACACAAACACGCACAGAAACTTAATATCATTTATCTTCCACCGTTTAAAAAATAATAAAATCGTTCCAAGAAAAGCCTTTCATTCAACAGTTTACGTTAGTGCTAAAGTTGGTGATAATGTGGGGGGAGGTGGATGGCGGGGAGAGGGCCGGATGCTAGCGAACGTCTGATTGCACTCAGGGAAAGTTTGGGAACCACTGGCCTAGAGAGAGTGATTATCTGGAAAACAGAGGCGAATCTTCGGGATTGAGAACCACGAACGGAAGTTAACTATGAGGAATCACGTAATACGAGGGCACAGGCAGGGGCAGCGCGACAAAGCCTACCGGTTTGACATCGGTGTAACAGTAATGATTGTTGCTTGCTGTACAAATCGGGTGTTTTCACCATAATGACAGGCGAAGTTGCCACAAGCATTCTACTGCGAAACGTATTGACTAAAACTGACTGAATTTATACGTGGTTGCTATCTAGATGATGGAAGCCAACAAATGTATCACGTAATGGCGGAAAACATCGAGAATCCGATATATCGATATTTAAAAATTGTCATCAATGACCATCGACATACCGCAGAAAGGTATCGATGGACCGACGAATAAGGTATCGACGTACCGGTGTATAAAAATTTCGGCTGGGCATTGTAAATAAACTGCCGGTTTTAGAGCTGTATATTGAGGTGTTGATTTATTATTAGATATTCTGTACATCAACAAGCCAGCAGCCTGCTTATCCCCCTTAGAGCAAAAATTGAAAGGAAAACGGTGCACGTTCACTCTTGATGATAACCATTATGCTAACAATGGTAACTGCATATAAGAGGCACAATAAAGGGCATCCGATGGGTCCAGCCCTTGATTTCGTCACATATCGCATCCGGCCGGACCGCTTCATGTCGACTTCCCTGTTTGTTTGCATTTTTTTTTTCAAACGCCAGAGAACTAGCAGTTGTAGTGTCAAAATTGGGTGGTGAAATTAAACATTGCAGTTTCTGTTGGTAACCTTAGAGTTCCCGATTACGTGTCAGCATTTCCCCTCACACATCTTCGCCAACTACAAAGACCAGTCGTGTCATTTAGATTTCTGTCCATCATTTCGAGCAACTGTTCTTGAAGAACCCTGATGTGAAGAAGTAGCACACTAGCTGCGTTAAGAAATTGTTTTTTTTTTTTTAACACAACTGGTGTGCTAATTCTTGACATCGTAAATCCTGTTATTAGCCGGCCGCGGTGGTCTCGCGGTTCTAGGCGCGCAGTCCGGAACCGCGCGACTGCTACGGTCGCAGGTTCGAATCCTGCCTCGGGCATGGATGTGTGTGATGTCCTTAGGTTAGTTAGGTTTAAGTAGTTCTAAGTTCTAGGGGACTGATGACCACAGCTGTTAAGTCCCATAGTGCTCAGAGCCATTTGAACCATTCTTTGAATCCTGTTATTCCATTCACACCGCCACCCCAGTGCAATCGGACTACTTCTTTGTGCCACCTATATTTGCTTCACACAGTCAAAGAGAAAGACTGGATGTGATGAAAGCTAAAGTAGTGAGAATCCTTCAGACAGTGAAAGTAAAATTACGTTCTACTACAATTTCAAACGAACAATTTCAAGTATTTACCGGAAATTGCAAATAAATATAATATAAATTAAAAATATCGGCACTCGACAACGCCATTTCGATGTCGAAGCGCCTAGAACCGCACGGCCACACCGTCCGGCTAAACAGGTATCTCTTTTAGTATTACAAAGTAACATACAAAGGCAACTTCAGTAGGAATATATAGTACGTGGCACAGTTTATTAAACAAAAATATATACATATTACATACGCATTTTGCATGAACAATACACACAGTATACAAAATTAACGTTTAAGAAAATCCTTTATTTTGGTCTGTCTAAGCAAGCCTACACGCTTACGAACAGCTAAGTCACGTGCTTTTTTCATTACAGTTATCTGAAACTGGCCACTTTCATCTTGGGCTTCAAACCGTTTTTTTTTTTTATATCCGTAATTGTCGACTTCCCCAACTTGTACTCATTGGATAAAGTGGTTGCAGACTCACCTTCTTGTAACCTTTTAATAATCTCGTACTTGTCCCTCATAGAAAGGACAACACGTTTACGTTTAAGCATTTTGTATCGTCAAGTTCACTTCTTCACGCAGCAGCACACAAGTCGTCGTAACAGAGAACAGAAGGTGACTGCACCGTGAGAAGCTCTTCTTGGGGGCGCGCAATCCTTCAAACTGCGCGGAGAGGCACGCCTCAACTCTAAGTTGGCGCAGCTGTTGCTGTGAACAGCTTTGATACTGCCGCTACTTCTACTGCCAGAGCCAAGCCGACAGAAGTGTGCTGATTGTTGAAACACAGCGACTGGCGGCTCGGCCGGTCAACAGCGCCTTGTGAGGGCCCCATTAGAAGCAATGTTCCGCCAGCGGTGGCCCAGTGCGGCGACTACTGTGGGAAACTTGGTTTGGGAGTGAGGGGGATGATGGACCGTAGGGTGGGAGACTAACAGGTGCGAGCGAGTACACAGTTCGGTTACGCGGTCGTTCGGTTGACCGATGTTCGGATAATCGACGCTCTACTGTACTGTTTTTGATAAAGACATTGGTATGTGCAGGATTCGTGAGGTCTTGCAAATGCCTACTTAATTAGGTGCTCCACACGATATAAAACATGTGGTTAAGGACAGATACAAAAGTGCAGGTGGGAACAGTAGCAGCAGAATTACAGAGTAATATCATATTTTATAGCGTCCTCAAGGAATATATCTATGTGTAAAGCTTAAAAATCTTGCAGTTTGTGTCATAAGTGCTTTTTTATTACCTGTCGGTGTTTCACCACATATCAGAAACAACCAGAAGAATTTAGAACGCTTCCGTCGAATTCTACATGCTAGAATTAAGGCCGCTTGAAGTTCTCAAGTGAAAAATAATAAAACCAGTATATGCGGCAGTAACTACTGGTGCCTTATCTGAACCTGAAAGTGCAAGGGAGTTTCTACCCGGTCGCACAACAGTGTCTGTGGCACTGCCTGGCTAGTATGGGGGTACCCCCGGCTCTTGTCGGAGCTGTGCAGTGCCTTAGCGTCGAAGAGCAAATTCTGTACGATGTGCCAACATTAGTACTGTACAGAACGCTGGTTCACATATTTTCGTCCATCGATTCGATAAGTGCCTTAACGGTGGAGTAAACTGTGTTCATAATCTTAAGCATGTAGTTTCAGTAAGCTCAGCGAAAAAAATATTCACGAAATGTTTACGCAATTGCGGTTACCGACAACCATCAGCTATATAATGGTATGACGACAATGAAAAATTGTGCCGGACCTGGGCTCGAATCTCAGTTTCCCGCTTATCACAAGCGGCTGCGCTACCATTAGGCTATCCGAAAACGACCCACGGCCAAACCCAAACTTCCATATGTCGTCAACTATGTGTCTACAATCTGTTCTCGTACATCCATTACGTGTATTTCCATACAGGCGAGACATTTTACTTGAAAGTCGCTTGGCCGGTGTCAGCGGATACGGTACTGCATTGCCAGTGTTATTCCAAATTACGAGGCAGTGTTCCTCTAGGCATGCATGCATGCGATAAGCGTGTTGTCTGGGTTCGAGGCCCGGTCCGGCACAAATTTTCATAGTCGACATTCTATTATACAGCTGATGGTTTTACACATTCACAATTTCGAATACATGTCATGTATTTCATAATAGCTGTAGTCGTCGCAGGACTGTTCCTTTGGACATACGTGCATGTCCAAAGGAACTTGCATCGTAACTCGGAATAACACAGACAATACAATATCGAAAATAATATTAGCCATCTGCTTAAAACAGCAGACTGGCTGCTTTGGAAGGCTCTAGATGGTGTGGGGTGTGAATTCCTAAGGGAGACGGGCCGCTGTGGCCGAGCGGTTCTAGACGCTTCAGTCCGGAACCGCGCTGCTGCTACGGTCGCAGGTTCTAATCCTGCCTCGGGCATAGATGTGTGTGATATCCTTAGTTTAGTTACGTTTAAGTAGTTCTAAGTCTAGGGGACTGATAACCTCAGATGTTAAGTCCCATAGTGCTTGGAGCTATTTGAATCCTAAGGGAGCAAACTGCTGAGGTCATCGGACCCTAGACTTACACACTACTTAAACTAACTTATGCTAAGAACAACACACACACACACACCCAGGGAAGAGTCGAACCTCCAGCGGGAGGGGCCACGCAATCCGTTACATGGCGCCGAAAACCGCGCGGCTAGATGGTGTAGAACTGAAACCAGACAGACGTGTCATCCTCCATCTCCGACGCACGTCACGACAATGAAATGGTGTTACAGGGGGGGGGGGGGGGGGCGGAGAACAACAGTATGACAACGCCGAAAACACATTACCATGCCCAATACGAGGCAGGAAACCCGTTGGCTTTCAAAACAGCTACCAGTCGTCTCGGAATGACTAACTGCATTTCCTGTACGGTTTTCAAGGGAATCTTATACGATTATCCCTGCAAAATAGTGAAAAATTCAGCTAAAGATGGTGGAGGTGTATAGCGATCGCGTACCCTTCTCTCCAAAGTAGATCACAAAGGCTCCATAACATTGAGAGCTGGTGACTGAGCTGGCCAGGCGAGATGCGACAAATCATCCTCGTGCTCACAAAACCAGTCCTGGACGGTGCGTGGTGTATGAACAGGTGCCCTGTCGCTTTGGAACACAGCATCGCCAATAGAGAACAAACATTGTACTATGGGATGAACCTGATCAGACAGAATGGCACGCAATCCTTTGGAATAATGTGACCTTACAGAATAACCAATACGCCCATGGAATATCACCATATGGCTCCTCAAATCATCACTGGACTACCGCTGTGTTTCAATCTTGGGTCGTAAGCTCGGCCAGTGTTAGAAACAGTATGAAACAAAACTTATCCGACCAGGTGGCTTTCTTCCATAGCTCTATAGTCCAGGTTTTATGGCTTCGGCACCACGTTTTCCTGTTACGGACATTTGTATTACTGATGAGTGGTTTTGAAACTGCATCTCGCCCTGAAATTCCCTGCTTACGGAGCTCTCTCCGAGTTTTTTTGGTGCTGGCAAGGTTCGCGAGTGCGACGTTCAATTCTGCAGCGACTTTTGCAGCTGTCGTGCTCATATATTTCGCCACACACAAGACTCTTCAGTGATTGTCTATCGCTATCATTCAATACACACTTTCGTCCGCGTTGTGACTTAAACGCTGATGTTTTTCCGTTTTCCCTATATGCGATATAAATCTTCGGTATGGTGTCACTTGAAACACCAAACACTTCGTCTGCCTTGGTTATGGAAGCACCCACCGTACCGGCACCGACAATTTTCCTATTTTCTAATTCGCCTAGTTCCGAGATAATACACTGACAACCATAAAGAACACTGTTTTGACCACGATTGGCCCTTGCGGCGTATTGAGAGCATTGCACAGGTGCCGTTCGTGGTCAGCAACCTGCAGGCTTGGCTAGTATCTGCATTGATGGTTCAAATGGCTCTGAGGACTATGGGACTTAACTTCTGAGGTCATCAGTTCCCTAGAACTTAGAACTGCTTAAACCTAACTAACCTACGGACATCACACACATCCATGCCCGAGGCAGGATTCGAACCTGCGACCGTAGCGCCTAGAACCGCTCGGCCACTCCGGCCGGCATCTACATTGATGTTCAAGCATTCATTGCTAGCGGTGTTTCCATGTACAATTACGGAAAAAGTGTTCATACACCATTGTTCATGTAAAATAACTTTAGTTATTAAATCTGACGATCACAAGCAGAGATTTTATTTGTCAAACTAACATATGGGAATTTCCTTCCTAATCTCTACATACGAAACGATTGACTAAATTGGCCTTCCGCAAAAAGTAAATAAAAATTCTGTATACCTGGCTTCACACAAAGGGGAAAACGGTATTCATACATACGAAGAAAATTACAATGTACATAAATATAATAACAATGTTAATACTTTTGTAGGCATTCCTCTTCTATGTATCACTTCTTTTGACCTCTTGGGCATGAAATGAATCAGTTTTTTGGTAGTCTCTGAGGTAACATTTTGCCATTTTTTTGTTGTAGACATTGTTTGAGACCAGTCTTACTTCGTATTACAGTCTGCGGTCTGTGCTGGAAACTTGAGAACATAGGAAATATGGAACAACAACTATAGAGGAACACTTTCAGCTGTATGCTTAGGGTCACTGTCATGTAGAAAGTAGTGGTAAGTTCTATGGGACCAAACTGCTGCCGGCCGGAGTGGCCGTGCGGTTCTAGGCGCTACAGACTGGAATCGAGCGACCGCTACAGTCGCAGGTTCGAATACTGCCTCGGGCATGGATGTGTGTGATGTCCTTAGGTTAGTTAGGTTTAATTAGTTCTAAGTTCTAGGCGACTGATGACCTCAGAAGTTAAGTCGCATAGTGCTCAGAGCCAGCCACCAAACTGCTGAGGTCATCGGTCCCTAGGATTACACACTACTTAATCTAACTTAAAATAACTTGCTAAAGACAACACACGCACACCCACGCCCAAGGGAGGACTCGAACCTCCGACCGAGAGCCGCGCGAACCGTGGCAAGGCGCCCGAGACTGCACGGCTACCCCGCGCGGCCTAGAAAGTAGTAATCTGTGGCTAAACCCAATATTTTTGCTGATTTTCACTATCGTTTTTTTTAAATAATGAAATTTATCCATGTTACCTTCAACAAAAACAAGCTGCCCAACGCCAGATGTAGCCACACATCCCCATACCATAATCCCTCCACCACCGTGCTTTACTATGAGTTGAATCTGTTTGGGATACAGCTTAGTATTTAATCGTCTCCACACCAAAATTCTGCCATCATTTACAAATATGGTAAATTTACTTTCATCTGTGAACAGTACCTTGTCACAGAAACTTGTGCTCGTGCTTAAATGTTCTCAAGCAAATTCAAGTCTTAACTTCTTGTTCTTCTTGCTGATGTATAGTTTTCTTCTCGGCACCCTAGCTCCATAACCTGCTCCACGCAAAATATAGCGTACATCCCTTGGTATGATTTCCTTCCCGAATTGATCATTAACGTACGCAGACGATGCAGAAGCTATTTATTACGATCCTTTTTCGCCATCCCTTATTAACATACTTTGTTCTCTTTGCGTTAGCTTCCGTGGTCGACAACATCTTTCGCTACTAATGAGAGTATTTCTTTCTCTAAACCGCGATATTATGGACTGCACAGTTGCCCGGCTTCTTCCAATATTGTCAGCTATTTTGAAAATGATTTTCCCTTTTCATGTTGGGAGATAACTGTTTGCCTTCCCTCTACAGTTGTATCCTTGCCTTTGAGGCCCATTTGGTCGTTGCACATAAACGATATGCATGAGGTACAGCATGTCACTGAAGGTGGTCGTTGCTGCGAGCAGTTTGTTAGTCGTTTCTATGTTTACATTTCTAGTAGCGTATGAATACTTTCTTCCCCTGTGTGAAAGCATCCGGTACAAAATTTTTATTTACTTCTTGCAGAAGTCTAATTCGGTTAATCCTTTTATATGTACAAATTAGGAAGGAAACACCATACTGTTAGTTTACCAAATAACATCTCTGGTTGTGCTCTTTAGTTCTAAAAAGTGAAGATGCTCTGCATAAACAACGGTGTATGAATACTTTCTTCCATGACTGTATTTGCCCAGCCCCTGTATGTGCCTGTCGATTGTATCGAATCAGCGCACAAAGACAGGTCTACGCGGAGAAGTGCCAAAATAACAGAAAGGAACTATTGTGTTTGGACGATCTCGTGCCCACAAGGTGAATGAAGGTGCCCGATTTGTTCTTGTGTCAACGCAGATTGTCTATTGCAGGGGTTCCCAACAAAATTTTCTCGAGAACCTCCTCATCGACCATGATTGGTACCTTGTCATATCACAGAGTCAAGTACCTAAAAAAACTAAATTAAGAGTCTCTTTATACATTTTCTATTTTTGGTACTTAGAAAAAACATTGACATATTCATTATTGAAAATTATTGGGCTTAAAACTTTTTCAATTTAGCCATCATTATTAGTGTTAAATTTTTGATTATTGCTCAAAGTCTTTGTCTTTAAATCTGGGTGTTTAGTATAACAAACTCCATAAAAAAAATAAAAATTGAGTATGAACTGAAAATGGTAGGAAAAAATTAAAACTGAGTGTATTGGTTTTTCAAGTATACTACACTTGAGATTGCATTTCCAAGTAATCAGAGTTATATTTTCTAATTTTTCCAGTAAGCTTAACACTTATATTGGAAGGGTTAGGTTCAAGGGACACTGATGATGTAGGTTCAATGGACACTGACAGCTTCGGTTCGAGAGTCACTGACTTACTTGCTTGAACATCAAATGCATTACCTTCCTCTTCATCTGTAGGCCTTTCTCGTTTTAATGAACCACTTTTTAACGAACGGTCCATTTTTAACTACGCGAACTGTAACTCCCGCGAAAAACAACGCTTTACAAACACTACTGTTTTAATACAGAATATTGAATATGCAAACAACACGGTCTGTGAAAGCACTGGCAAATAGTTAAAAATGGCCGATTGTTGTCTGAAATGCACGTTTCTGTGTAAAGTGACTGTCAGTTGTCAGCTGCAAAGAGCCAACGCGCAGTCTAATGGCATACAGCAGAACTATTTGCCTCTATCTAATTCTAGTTTTGCGCTAGAGTGTGCTAGTGTCAGGAAGGCGCTACACGCAGAAGTTAGCGTTCGCTAAAGCTCTGCTCATGCAGGAAGCGGTCAAAACAAAAATCTGTTACCATACGAAATATATTTAATATATTTTTTTATTCTAATAGCACCTTGCGGACCCCTCTGGCATAGCTCGCGGACCGCTGGGGGTCCGCGGACCACCAGTTGGGAACCACTGATCTAATTTGTCTAAAGGGAATGGTGTATCACTCGCAACCGTGTAGCACTATGTAAGTACGATGCTCGTAAAAAATTCGTAACCGACAGAGATGGCAGACGAGTGTCACGCCTTGCCAATGACAATCGGATCCAAGCTCGACAGGAACTGCTGCTGTTAGTGAATGCAGGTCCAATTCAATCAGTTTCGAGCGAATATTGTGAAGGGAACTGCATTCAACGGAGATTTGGAGTCGAGTACCTCGCAAAGGGCCATTGCTCATAGTGCCGCTTACACTGATAAGCCAAAACATTATGACCACTGCCCACCGCGACGTTGGATACAACGACGCGGGGGGCACGTCACGCGCTAACGAAAGTATGCAAGCGGAGCAGACACGGACCATGAATCACCCCAGCGAACATATGGGCTGCAAATGGGGAAATCCACTGAGATAAGCGACTTTGACAAAGGACAGATTATTATTTCGCAGAGCCTGTGAACGAGTATTTCGGAAACGGCAAAACTGGTCGAATGTTCATGTGCTACTCTCGTGAGTATCTACGGAAAGAGGTAGATGAACAGTGAAACTACCACTAGCTGCTAAATGGTTGGACGTTCACGACTCTTCACAGACCGTGGGGTTCGGAGGCTTGTCTGCTCTGTGCAGTACGATGGATAGTGGTCTGTGGCATCTCTGCCGAAAGAGCACGCACAAGTGCTTCGGAGCATACCATTAATCGTATTGTTGAACATTGAGCTCTGCGGGAGACCACCCCTATGTGTTCACATATTGACCCAATGATTGCAGTGGCCACGGAGCCATCGCGATTCGATAACCGATCAATGGAAAAATGGTTCCAATGGCTCTTAGCACCATGGGACTTAACATCTGAGGTCATCAGTCCCCCAGACTTAGAAGTACTAAAACTTAACTAACCTAAGGACATCACACACGTCCATGTCCGAGGAAGGATTGGAACCTGCGACCGTAGCAGCAGCGCGGTTCCGTACTGAAGCGCCTAAAACCGCTCGTCCACAACGACTGGCTGATCAATGGAAACATGTCGGATCTTCAGGTGAATCACATTTTTTCTACACGAGGTCGATGGTAGTCTCCACAAAAGCCGTCATCGTGGTGAACAGCGGCTCCAAACGTACAGCGTGCCACGGTCGCAGGCTGGTGGGGGCAGTGTTATGCTATGGGAGATATTCTCCTGCGCTTGCATGGAGCCTGTGGAGTAATCGAAGACAAGCTGACAAGTGCGAACCTCCTGCATCCCTGCCGTTTCATGTGGTGTCGTCTTTATAATAATCAAATGGTACTTCATTTCGAAAATATCGTCACATGTGCTGTCTGTCTCATGTCAGTGGTGGTTAGATATCCCGTGGGTTGACTGGATGAGAGGACAGAGGAAGATGTAAATCATATACGAGGGCTATCCACAAAGTACATTACGTTTTGGAATTAAAAATAAATAAAGTATTGGAAAATTTTTTATTATATACAGATGAAAGCCACACTTAAATGCTACTTTTCTACATAGTTGCCATTTAAATTAAGGCACTTATCGTAGCGATGGACGAGCTTGGAAATTCCTTCGTCGTAAAATTCGGCCGCCTGCGCCTTCAACCACGTGGTTACCTCTTCTTGAAGCTGTGCGTCGTCATCAAAACGCTGAATAGCCAACCACTTCTTCATTGCTGGGAATAAGTGGAAGTCGCTCGGTGCCAGGTCGGGACTGTACGGCGGATGAGGAAACAACTCCCACTTAAAAGATTCGAGAACTTCACGAGTGGCATTTGCCGTGTGGGCCCGGGCGTTGTCGTGAATCGGCAAGATCTTTGAGCCCAACTTTCCCCTGCGCTTGATTTGTATTGCTCTTCTAAAGTTGTGCAGATTTTGGAAATACCTTTCAGAGTTTATTGTAGTGCCTCTTTCCAGGAAATCCACAAAAATCACACCTTTTCTGTCCCAAAAGACAGTCGCCATCACCTTCCTTGCCGACACTGTCTGCATGCATTTCTTGGGTTTTTGGGAGGAATTTGTGTGCCGCCACTGCATTGACTGCAATTTTGTCTCGCAGTTCACATGCTTAACCCATGTTTCGTCAAAAAAAAATGGTTCAAATGGCTCTGAGCACTATGGGACTTAACATCTGTGGTCATCAGTCCCCTAGAACTTAGAACTACTTAAACCTAACTAACCTAAGGACATCACACACATCCATGCCCGAGGCAGGATTCGAACCTGCGACCGTAGCAGCCGCGCGGTTCCGGACTGCGCGCCTAGAACCGCTAGACCACCGCGGCCGGCCCATGTTTCGTCACCAGTAACGATGCGATCGAGTAATGAGTCGCCATCTTTCTCGTAAGCATCCAAAAACGTTAACGCTGCAGCCATTCGCTGCTTTTTGTGAATCTCTGTCAAGATTTTTGGTATCCATCTTGCACAAAACTTGTGGTAACCAAGCTTTTCGGTAATGATTTCGTGCAATAAACTTCTTGAAATCTGTGGAAAACTCATATAGAGTTCCGTTATTGTGAAATTACGGTTTTCACGGACCGCGGCATCGACTTTTTCGACAAGTTCGGCAGTCACTATGCTGGGTCTTCCACTTCGCTCTTCGTCGTGAACGTTAGTTCGGCCATTTTTAAATTTTATGACCCATTGACGCACTCCACCTTAAGTGATTATGTTGTCCCCATACACTTCACAAAGCTGCCGATAGATATCTATCGGTGTACAGGTTTTTGCAGTCAGAAACCTTATTACAGCACACACTTCACACTTCGCGGCATTTTCAATTAACGCAGACATTACAAACTGTCACAGTAACTCAACGGAGTACAACACGAACCTCTCATTGCGCCCTAAAACCACAAACACAAAAAACCACGAACCTCTCACTAGCACGGCAGGATGCCGACTGAGCGGCGGAATGCCATGACACCAAGATGCCCGCGCTAGACCCGCCCCTAACGGACACAAACGAAAACGTAATGTACTTTGTGGATAGCCCTCGTACTTCTTTTTCAGTTTCAGTCACAGCTCCAGCGAAAAATTTTTATTTATGGTGCCTAGTTTCGGACTATGTTGTCCTTTCTCAAACCAAAGTCTTCGTCATAAACGTTAACATACATTTCCACCCGTGCACGCATACGCATAGCCATAACCGGTACTTTTATACATGTATAAAATAGAAATGCTAATACAAGATGCAGTGACTTCACAAAGATAAGAAATGCAGCTCGCTCCAACCATACTTGGTATAAGATTGGAGCGAGCTGTCATTTCTTATCTTTGTGAAGTCATTGGATCTAGTATAAGCATTACTGTTTTATACATATATAAAAGTATCAGCTACAGCTATCGCGTATTTCTGCACTGGTGGAAACGCACTGGGTGATTATAATTAAACATTCCCTATTGAACACGTTTTAACACGGAAATTAATGACCGAACGAATACCAAACTTGGTAGCATTATTGTCAAGGACATGAGGAAGAGAAATAACGCAGAATCAATTCAGTTGAAAAACTTTTAATGTGCAGCTACGGTACATGATACCATTACATACCTGTACCATTACTGCTACAAAAGGGTCGCAATATGGCGCCCATCAGTGTCCAGAAGAGTCTGAAAGCGCAGGATTGCATTCTGCACAGCAGAACGAAACATGCCCGTAGGTATGTTGGCTACCTCTCTTGATATGCTGCGCTTCAGATCAGCACATGTGTGAATGTTCCCCTAGTAAACCATGTCCTTCGGGTAGACTCACAACCAGAGGGGTTGGGTTGTTTTGAGGGAGGATACCAGACAGCGAGGTCATCGGTCCCATCGGAGGGTGAGCTGAGGTGATCGTGCCTCAAGAATTACGAAACGATCGGCTCATAATTCGATCTTTTCCAAATGTGTTTCTGAGGAGCGGGTGAACCTCACGAGCGATGTGCTGTGGGGTCCCATCTTGCATGAAAACGGCGGAGTTCAATGCGTCTCTCTCACGTGGGGCGGGTACGACATGCTGGTGAAGCATATCGCAGTAACGCTGGCCAGTCACACTGCACGTCTTTGGTCTTTGAGCGTCAACCTGTTCAAGAAAGAATGGGCCAGTGATGAATGTAGCCGTGAAACCATACCATACGGACAGAGAAAGTTCATTCACAGTGACCGGAGGTGAAGATCCCCACACTCGGAAATTCTGTGTGTTCACCTCACCCGTCAGAGAAAAATGAGCTTTTCCTGTCCACGGCCAGCCCTCGTCAACTTCAATCCTTGCGAGAAAGTGGAGAGCGAAGTCAACACGTCGTTGTATGTCCTGTGGTGCAAGCTGCTGTACGATATGGATCTTGTACGGATACCATTACACTGGACTCGCATTCGGGAGACGTCGGTTCAATCCCGCGTCTGGCAATCCTGATTAAGGTTTTCCGTGATTTCGCTAAATCGCTCGAGGCAAATGCCGGGATGGTTCCTTTGAAAGGGCACGGCCGACTTCCTTCGCTAATCCGATGAGACCGATGACCTCGCTGTCTGGTCTCCTCCCCCAAACAACCCAACCCAACGGATACCATTCGAGAGTGGATCGAAGCACCTTCCTTACAGTGGACCACTGGATGTTCAACTGCCGTGACACAGCACGTGCACTGCCTGACGATCGGGAATTGCCCACAGCGTTGTCTGCCATAGCAAAAGTGGTTTCATCAACCACCTGTGGTGCAACCAATCCTCGGCGTCTTCCCGGAGCGACGCCCAGTTCTCCAGTTGATTCGAACACGGCAGGTGGAGAAAGAGGACCCTTCCGTGATCATTTCAGCCGGCGATATTCTCGAAGTGCAACTGCAGCATTACTGTTGTTTTGATAACAGAGCTTCACCAATAATGCCCTGCTCCTTTTGCCCAAGTTCTTGTTGACACTTCAACAAGTGCACTGCGACTGGTCAGGTGTGTGAGACTATGAATCACGAAGACTGATCACGGCACCTGGTGGCCATAGTTTGAAATGGACGGCGGCGCTGTGACGCATGGAAAGCATGCACCCCATGCTCTGGACATTAGTACTACAAAGTTTGGTACTCGTACGGTAATTAGCTTTCATGTTATAACATGTTAAATAGGGAAAGTTTAATTATAACCACCCGGTATGTTTAAGTTTACAACGAAGACCATGAATTTAGAAACGACAATGTAGTCTGAAATTAATCATGACAAATAAAAAATTTTGATTGCAACTGTAATGAAAGCTGGAAAAATATAATTTAGTAATCTAAGTTGCTGGTCGTCGCTCCTACATTTTGTTGGTACTTTATATATACTTTTTTGTTGGACGTATCTGATTTCAATGTAATTGGCTATGATAAACGAATCACGTGAACCATTCTGCCGCAGAAACCGTGACGTACCGAAATCGTTGACAGCCAGGACGGCGATAGTTAACAATCAAATTAGTAGTTCGTGCTGACAGGCCATTCTGCTATCATGATGGCCCCTCTGATCTTCATCTTAATGGTAAGTGGCTGCGTGGCTGGGATGCATCGAGCAGCCGCTCTTATCTTCATTTATACCACCGCCGTTTGTGAAATTGACTGAGCTGTGTATAACACCCGTATTTTACTGGTCTTGTAGCTCAGTCTATAATCGCAGCCCAGATCGTGAAATCCTGGCAAATAAACTTGTTCACGGTATCTTTAGACCAACACAGAAACTCTGGAATTTTCTTGCTGCCACTTTTCCCCGACTTCATATATCTCATCTAACTAATAAGGATTAAAGATTAACATTTCCACCTTGATGTTCCTAACCAACCAAGTCACCGGATACCAAGATGCCCCTGCCATGTGAAAACTGATGAGATAGGGAACAGATTGGCATACACAGCTGCACCCGATGCTGTCTGCCAGCAAAAGTAGCTGATACGCTGTTTCTTCGCTGCATGTTATACATACATCATGACGCCATCACATACCCCAAAGAATGTTATTAAAACGATGTCCGACTCGAAGAACCTATCATTATATGATACAAAATAAACAGTCCGACGTTTCGGTCAGAGCTACAAGTTCTGGATAAAACATCTTCAAAATTATCAATTTCACAAAAAACTACAAGTTCTTATAACTTCAGAGCATCTAAACAATCAATTTACGTATAAACATTACAACACATTTAAAATACAGGGTGTTCGGAAATTACCGTTACAAACTTCTAGAGGTGATGAGTAGATAATATGAATTGGAAACCACGTCCGGAAACGTACCGTTTCCGTGCTACAGTCATCTGAAAACATGTTGGTGACGTGACCACTTTTACAACTAACTGATCAGTCGTGACACAGTACATTACTTGTTTTACAGTTTCACTCGTTAATAGATTAAGACATTGCTTGTGTACTCGTTGACGGGTTCTCTTCAACGTGATGCAGTACGACCTCTTCCACTTCGGGTGCGCGCCGTCTCCTTGGAGCTCCACAGTCACACATGCTGACGGTGATGGTACCCTTTCTCGAAGTCATTGCGTAATTGTGGCCAAAAGGGTATGCGATGAAGTGGACAGTGTGGAGAACGATCTTGATAGAGACGACGAACAGCTCTTCGATTACCGTGAACTTCCCATTCAGAAGGATCATATCGGCGTATTATGCAAACATGTAGTCAACTATGTTGCTCTTATTATGTCTCCAAACTTGTCAAATATGGGCTGCCTAGGAATCCTTCGTACTCGGTTCGCTAGACAATCAAATCAAACAAGTTGTATTAATAAGTTTTATTATAAAAAGTAAATGACAATACTTAACTTTGACAAGTACACAGATGTGTCGCAAGCAAAGGGCGACAGACGAAATAATGAAATTTCTTCAGTATAACATTTCCAAGTCTGAGCTATATAGAGTGTACAAGCGAAGTAACGAGCGTTGACGCTTCTATTCAAGTCGCTAGTCTTGAAGCTACTATTGTACTGGGCCGTCGCCAGTCGGTTGCGGTGCTTGTGACCTCTTCACATATGGGCCGAGCTGTCGCGTTGTTGTCCTGGAGGGGAGACCGGTCAGCGTGCGATTGGCTGACGTCTTCTCACAGCCATCTCTTCTCTATCGTTCCCGACTGGAGTGCCGAGGCTTGACATTGCGCCATAACAGCTCTAATACTCACAGACACGTGAATGAGGCTTGAAACAGGTCAGAGTGGTTGAGCAGACGTCAAATGGCATCAGCCGATCCGACGTAACCACCCCCTCCCCCCCCCCCCCCCCCCCCGTCTGCCATGTTGCATACCTACCGAGCAAACATTTTTTCAAACGGCTGTTTCGTACGTTTCCGGACATGGGTTCATGTTCAAAACATGATGTACTCACTCCCCTGTACAAGTTGTAGAATTTTATAATGGGAATTTCCGAACAACTTGTATATACTACAAAGAATCAATAAAAAACTTTTCTAATGAAAGTAGCTTATTCGTGTGGTCTTTAGAGTGCTGAATTTTATATGATAATAAAAAATTAGTTTCAGCAATCATTTTCGACAATTAACACATTACATGAAATTGTTTTTTTAGAATTTAAAAAAACTTATTGTAGTGTCGAAAGTATTCGGAACGTTTCATGCCGACTGTCTTCTCTCTTCCGTTGCTGCTAATCTTAGCTATCTAACAGCAGTACCGGCTGTTTGGGAAGTGGGGAAAGATATTTCCAAGCAATACTTGATGATAAAGCCATTGCTGGCCCATCGAGGTCATTCCTTAACCACCGAGAAGTGTAAGGAATTCTACGGAAAGTGTAATTCGCAGTGGGGCGAGGTGGGAGTGATTAATTCATTTAATAATGGATGTAACTGTATTTATAAATGTAACACTTTATCCATGGTAAAGTTTGGTGTGGCCAACACAGTAACTTTTTTGATACGTTGTAAAAAAACTTGCAGTCCAAGAGTGCTACCATGGACTGCCATTTCTTACAACATAATGCTTCATGGTCACTCATAATTAATAAATGCCTCGAACGCCATTTTCTTCAACTCCTTGCCATCTTATTTCCGTAACCAAACTGAACTATTCGACAAAACTTCAGGACTCGTTCCGTATTATACCTGTCGTGAAATGGATAAAATTGAGTAGCTACATGTTCTTTTATATCTGGTCATTTTTTTTCCTAAAATATTACAGGGCGCACCCGTAAATGTTTTAGAGCGCACTGGGGCTCCCTGGCGCACACTTTGAGAACCACTGTTCCAGATATTAGAGAAAGGGTTATTTCTTTTAATAAATATCAAGTATTTGATTGGATGAGACTATCTGAAGCTCAGAGTGGGTTATGATTATTGTTATAGACTATTATATACCTGACTAAAAATAGTGTGAAGATTTCAGGCGACAGTTGTTTTCAGGAATATATGTATCTGAAGAGCTTTTTAGAAAATAAGTGTTACTCGGAAGAACAGAAGTTTAAACTCTCCGTGGAAGAAAGGTGGATTTGCTTTCTTAAGAAAACCGAAAATCCTGAACGCAAATGCCAACTGCTAAAACTATGCGAGTATTTGTTTCCTGTTCCCGCACACAACACCACTGTGGAAAGAGTAATTTCGCTGATATCGGCCCAGTGGACTGATGAAAGAAATCGACCGCTTCCAGGGACTGTCGCTTCAATCTTACAGTGCCATTTTAGCTTCAAGCTGACTTGCCTGGAGTTTTATAAATACATAAAAGGGAAAAAGACTTGTTGAAAAAGGTGGAATCTTCCGAAAAATGTGGTGTATCAACTACTTCTGCCGCAACAAGTTCCATGTAATTGTATTATAAATAAAAAGTAATTATATTAAATAAATTGTTTACGTCGGTTCTATACCCCCATCTCAGAGTAGCCCCACGAAGACACAGATATAGCAACCCTAGTATAAAGATCTACACGTCAGAGACAGTGCTTGGAAGGAGACTGAACAATTTGTTCAGAGATCAAGTAAGAATAATACTGCATTCATTCTATTTGTGTGGTTTATTAGTAATGTGTACTACAATTACATCAAATTTCGTACAACCTGAAATAGCTTTTCTAACGGTCAGCAGTAACCCGATTATTTTGCCCCTGAGAGACTGTTGAAATAGTTCATGTACGAATCTCGCACAAAGAAATCTTCCACATTGGCAAATCCACCACCCCTGGCAAATGGTACAAGATTTTTAGATTGTTGTGATTCAATTTGATCTATGTCATTATGGTTTGTTGCTGTTCTTCAGAAAAGCATCCCGAAGTAGACTGTGCAGACAACAACTTACAATGATTAAATCCAGTGTTGTATCAGGCTTTACAGCCAACGGCAAATAAAAACGCGAAATATTTTACTTAATAACGCAAAGGAGTTTTCAGACACTCTACGAGCTTGGCAGAGACGGTAATCAAAAATTGTGTTCTTGTTGTGGATACTTGCAGCTGGCCGAGAATAGGGTTTCATCATCTTTGCAAGCAATCGTAATGCCTCATCCCTTACAACATGTGGCACAACGATGTCAGAATTGGTCAGTTTACAAGGAGGTTGAAAAAGTATCATTTCTGAAATGTTGCCCTATATTACTCTCGTCAAAAATTCCGCTGTCACCTTCCTTTCAGAAGGAGGCAACATCAGTAAACATGAATTTGTAGCTAGAGCATCGACGGTAGCAAGCAGCACAAAGGAGAAAAAATGTTTGTAATTAAAGAACAGGGGTCCACTATTGGCAGGGGAAAAAATTCGCACACGCTTTCCACCAATAGCTCCAACACGATTTGGAAAATACCATTTACGTTCAAATTCCTGAGACTTTGCTGTCAAATCATCTGATGTTGGTGGCTGCAGAAACATAGGCACTGATTTCTTTCGGAGTACTGACAGTGAGATTTCTACTATTCTGCTGATGTAACTGTGCGGTATTCTGAATGAAAAGGCTAACGATCTAAATGACTCTACTGTCGCCATGAACCTAGAAACGAAACAAAATTAAATTAAAATTCATAAAATAAGATCGACATACACATGAGATTGAAAGTTATACATAAGTGCACTGTATAATTTAGAACAGGATGCGACGTAATGATTCGTTAATATAAAACTTACACAATTCAAGTGAATGTAGTAAGAGTAGACGGAGAAATAGTGAAGATACGTATCAAAACAGACTAAATAAGGACAAGTAAGTGGATCTTTTACTTCTAGTCAATGTAAGAAATGGCCTCTGGTTGATATGTTGACCTTTCTTGGAAGAGTGGACCATAAAAGAGAGAGTAATTTATTGTTCACCATTGTCTGTGTCCATAACATAAAATTGTGATTCACTTTATTAGGAACTAAACAGTTGATTTCATTTTACTTCACAGAAGTATATCGGACATTCAGCATTCTGCTGTCAGTGCTCAGGAAGATGAAGATGATAAAATCAGTACAATGGAGCATCCCTCGACAGAGAATGAAGTTGCAGTTGTTGATTGGCGTCAATCACTAGTAAAAGGCAGAAACGAAATGCTCAAATTTTGGAATTTTTCGTATCTAGGCGCATCAAAAGACAAAATATTATTAAGAACTTTAAAGAGATGTCCAACGACGACATCGATTTATTTTTCGGAAGTATTGCGATATGCATCAAAAAACTAAATGGAGACCTAATCAAAGAGGCAAGAATCATGCCATTGCAGATGGTTTTCGATCTAGATAATTGTAATGAACAATGTTCAGCATCCCCAACAATTAATAATGTAACGTTTTTAATCAACACAAAATGTTGATTTTACTAACAGGCACACCACTGAACGTAACTGATTATTCACAAGCTGATATTCAAATTTCAGTTCACTGAAATGTTAAATAAACCGCTGTAATCTTAAAAGTGTTTTTACTTCTTTTACCTTAGTTTTTTCGCTAATTTTTGTCAGGTGTCATTGGATGCGAATATCTGTTTGATCAACTCTTCCGGAGATCGTCTTTGACCAGGTCTAGGACGTAATTAAATTGGGCAATGTCCAGCTTGTAGAACTCACCAAACTTTTTGTCTTTATTTAATAAATGACGATTGATAAGTGTCTTACATTTAACTGGAAGAATGCAGAAGGTTAAAATTAACAATATAGATAGTCTGCAAAATCAGCAGAGTCCTCTAAGTGGGGAAGTACCTAGAATGGTGTCCCACAGAGTTCAGTCTTGGATCCATTACTGTTCTTAATATACAGTTAGTAATGCCATGAAGATGAAAAGCTAGTCCTTTTGCTGATGATGCAAGTATAGTAATCACACCCAACAAACAAGAATTAGCTGAGGAATTTGTAAGTACTGCTTCTAGAAAATTATTAAGTGGTTCTCTGCAAATGGACTCTCACTAAATTTTGAGAAAACACAGTATATACAGTTCTGTACAGTAAATGGCATAACACCATTGATAAATATAGTGTCTGAACAGTAGTCCGTTGCTAAAGCAGAATATTCAAAATTTCTGGGTGTGTGCACTGAGAAGAAATTGAACTGGAAGTAACACATTGATGATCTGCTACTTATGCTATTAGGGTTATAGCAAATTTTGGTGATAAACATATCAGTAAATTAGCCTACTATGCCTGTTTTCATTCACTGGTCTCATATGACATCATATTTCGGCGTAATTCGTCATTAAGACAAAAAGTATTCATTGCACAAAAGTGTGTAACCGGAATAATAGCTGGAGCCCACCCAAGATCACCTCCCAGATATCTATTTAACTGCGGATATTCACAGTACCTTCACAATACATACGTCCACTTATGAAATTTGTTATTAATATTCACATCTCAGTTCAAACATAATAGCAAAGTGCATAGCTACAACACTAGAAGAAAGGATGATCTTCATCATTCTGGGTCAAATCTGTCTTTGCCACAGAAAGGTGTGAACTATGGTGCCACAAAAGTCTTTGGTCATTCACCTAACAGCATTAAAAGTCTGTCAGATAACCAACCAGCACATAAAAACAAATAAAAGAATTTCTGAATGGTAACTCCTTCTACTCGATAGATGGATTTTTTATACATGAAGTAGTAATTGTAAAAAAAAAGAATAATAAAAAAGACTAATTATATCATGTAAAGGAACCTTATGTTAAACTGATAGGTGCCACATTATTACGAGACGTTGTGTTGATTTTATGGTTTATGGAACACGTATTAATGTTATGTAAAGCAACCGTCATCAATCCTCGTCCTGAAAATGGGATGGGTTCCATATTTCCCATTGTGTAGCTGTTGGAGTAGAATGTCATCTTCATCATAATTTTCTTCCAGCAGCAAGCACAACAAGAAATCGTGATCTCTCATTTTGAGAAGCGTGCGTCTGCTGCCACGAACTGCTCACGACTGAGCAGCCCGGCTACTTGCACGTGGTGTCCTCAGGCAGCGCGCTCGGCGCTGGCGTCCTCAAAAAAGATACCTCAACTCATATTTCGCCCGTAGTGCAGCATACGGCTTTCGTTCCAGGGTTAAAAACAATTCCGTTGCGTTAGTTACATTTAGTACGCAGCTACATGTCACCTAAAATGAAACAAACGTAAAGTATTCCAGAATGAGATTTTCACTCTGCAGCGGAGTGTGCGCTGATATGAAACTTCCTGGCAGATTGAAACTGTGTGCCCGACCGAGACTCGAACTCGGGACCTTTGCCTAGAGCACTTGCCCGCGAGAGGCAAAGGTCCCGAGTTCGAGTCTCGGTCGGGCACACAGTTTTAATCTGCCAGGAAGTTTCAAACGTAAAGTAGCCAGCGACCACATTTTTCAGTGCAAACACATCAACTTTCATGTGAAATGTTTTTGGAAATTATGTATCAAAACAACTATTGCCAATATGGAAAAAATATACACTTCAACATCAAGTTATGATATAAAAATATAAGATATGAAAAAAACAAATTAATTTCCTCGGAATCGAATAAGAAATATTATGTTGTGAAGAAAACACACAAATCCGAAAGAAGTGGTTTTTAAATTTTTAAAGGAGCAACCTATCCAAAAAACTGAATTTAGGATTTAATGTAGCTTTGCTTTATTTACATACAATATTTTTTACGACAAGATATTCGAAAAATGCTTTTTCCTCATATACTGCATCAGCTGCAAGCCACAACCGCTTAGTAGGACCCGCTGTTAATAATGTGCACTGCGATGGTGGGAGGCGAAAGCCGTATCGTAGGAGCCTTACCTTAATGAGCGTTATAACACTGTACTCGTCATTTCAAGAGCTTTCGAATGCCATTAAAAAAGGTACAAGGCTTGCACAGAAAGTACTGCACCGCATCTTTTTTCTTCAACGCTTCTTTATTGAGAATCACACACACACGAAAGAATGGTGCTTTATCTATACAACCTATTTTTCCACGTAATCTCCATCTCGTTCTATGGCCTTCCTGAAGCGTGTATGCACTGTCGGTACCAATCCTTGTTCTGGTGGCGGAGCCAGCGCTTCACTGTGTGAATCACATCCTCATCGTCCTCAAAATGTCTTCCACAAATGGCTTCCTTTAATGGCCCAAACAAGTGGAAATTCGAGGGTGCAAGGTCAGGGCTGTCAGGTGTGACAGCCGTGGATGGTCTCCCCGACTGCTGCAAATCGTGGAGCTCCGTCGAACCGCCTTCTGATGACTTCTCCCTCCGTGTCCAGTGTCCAGCGACTAAATGTGCTTCTGTCGACAGCAGATACTCCATAGACTTCGCACTAGCGTTTGTGAGTATTCCCCATAGTTTCTGTTTCTGCAGTGAGAAATTCAATGACGGTACGTTGCTTGTAACGTACGTACATCACCTACAGAAGCCATTTTGAAACTGTCCTGCAGCTACACTATCTGTCGGAAGTGACGGAAATTGGCACGCTCACTCAGAAGACTTCAAATTATACGTACATAACATTTCGCATTCGTAGCATTGTTTTCGGCTGAGAAAAACAATGAGGTACATTACTTTCTGGGCAACCCTCGTACATCGTTCCATAAAAAAAAATAAAAATAAAAAAAATAAATAAAAAAAAACGTCCTGTCTTAAATCTCTATGTTGTTGCAAGAGTTAAGAAAGGGTATTACTAACACAACTAAATGACGAGTCGCTCTTCAATCTACTATTATTTGCTGAAAACATTTTTTTTTCGATATCTTCAACCGTTTACGAAATAAAAGAGGTACAAATTTCAGGTGTTCCAGTCTGTATACAAAGAGCGTTTAAGAAGGAATAGAAATAGTTTAGGAGGGGGGTACTATGGACTAATTCGAATACATTTCACGTAACAAGCGTCCTGGAAGATGGAACGGTAGAAATGGTCACGTTTCTTGGTCACCAAGTCCCTTAAATTTTTGACTGTTGGGATGTTTGAAAGGCGAAATGTACAAAGAAAAAGTAATCGTAAGAGACGAGTTAGACGTTAAATTATGAGCTGTCTCTCATAAAAGAACTCTAAGACAATCTCAGGGGAGCTACACATGGTGTTCTCAAGGGAATTCGAAAGTAAGTTGAAGTCGGAGGCGAAAATTACGAAAATCAACTTTGCACTTAATCATTTGCCTTTGCTCAACACCTTCTGTGAGTATTTATTTGGGTTACACTCTAACAGCAGTATCTATGTAACCAATAGAAATTTATGTGGGAAATTTTATTCGAATTAGCCCATACTATCATCTAATAAAATATTAACTATTTCTCCTGAAACACCCTGTGTGCGTCGATTTCGCTACTGACTGCGACTTCTGGTTCGAAGCCAGCCGAGTGGCCGAGCGGTTCTAGGTGCTACAGTCTGGAACTGCGCGACCGCTACGGTCGCAGGTTCGAATCCTGCCTCGGGCAAGGATGTGTGTGATGTCCTTAGGTTAGTTAGGTTTAAGTAGTTCTAAGTTCTAGGGGACTGATGACCTCAGATGTTAAGTCCCGTAGTGCTCAGAGCCATTTGAACCATTTTTTGGTTCGAAAAACGTAATGGGTTCTGGCTCCCACGACCTGCAACGAGGTATTTTCTTGTTTCCCGCAGCTGATTTAGGATTATGACTTCCGTCTGTGACGTGTACACTGACCAGCCAAAACACCTACCGCGACACTGGTTGCCGCCTGACGGCATAGCGAGCAAGTGACACTGTAACAAAAGCATGTAGGCGGAGCAGACAGGGATAGCGGGTCACCCTAGGGAAGATGTGGGCTGCAAACGGGTAGATCCACTGAGATAAGAGACTTTGACAAAGGGCAGATAATTATTATGCAGAGCCTGTGAACGAGTATCTCGAAAACGGTGAGGCTGGTTGAATATTCGCGTGTTACTGTCGTGAGCACCTGCGGAAGGAGGTAGAAGGACAGTGAAACTACCACTAGGCGCTAAATGGTCGGACGTCCAAGACTCTTCACAGAACGTGGGCTTTTGAAGCTTGTCTGCTCTGTAAAGTACACTCCTGGAAATGGAAAAAAGAACACATTGACACCGGTGTGTCAGACCCACCATACTTGCTCCGGACACTGCGAGAGGGTTGTACAAGCAATGATCACACGCACGGCACAGCGGACACACCAGGAACCGCGGTGTTGGCCGTCGAATGGCGCTAGCTGCGCAGCATTTGTGCACCGCCGCCGTCAGTGTCAGCCAGTTTGCCGTGGCATACGGAGCTCCATCGCAGTCTTTAACACTGGTAGCATGCCGCGACAGCGTGGACGTGAACCGTATGTGCAGTTGACGGACTTTGAGCGAGGGCGTATAGTGGGCATGCGGGAGGCCGGGTGGACGTACCGCCGAATTGCTCAACACGTGGGGCGTGAGGTCTCCACAGTACATCGATGTTGTCGCCAGTGGTCGGCGGAAGGTGCACGTGCCCGTCGACCTGGGACCGGACCGCAGCGACGCACGGATGCACGCCAAGACCGTAGGATCCTACGCAGTGCCGTAGGGGACCGCACCGCCACTTCCCAGCAAATTAGGGACACTGTTGCTCCTGGGGTATCGGCGAGGACCATTCGCAACCGTCTCCATGAAGCTGGGCTACGGTCCCGCACACCGTTAGGCCGTCTTCCGCTCACGCCCCAACATCGTGCAGCCCGCCTCCAGTGGTGTCGCGACAGGCGTGAATGGAGGGACGAATGGAGACGTGTCGTCTTCAGCGATGAGAGTCGCTTCTGCCTTGGTGCCAATGATGGTCGTATGCGTGTTTGGCACCGTGCAGGTGAGCGCCACAATCAGGACTGCATACGACCGAGGCACACAGGGCCAACACCCGGCATCATGGTGTGGGGAGCGATCTCCTACACTGGCCGTACACCACTGGTGATCGTCGAGGGGACACTGAATAGTGCACGGTACATCCAAACCGTCATCGAACCCATCGTTCTACCATTCCTGGACCGGCAAGGGAATTTGCTGTTCCAACAGGACAATGCACGTCCGCATGTATCCCGTGCCACCCAACGTGCTCTAGAAGGTGTAAGTCAACTACCCTGGCCAGCAAGATCTCCGGATCTGTCCCCCATTGAGCATGTTTGGGACTGGATGAAGCGTCGTCTCACGCGGTCTGCACGTCCAGCACGAACGCTGGTCCAACTGAGGCGCCAGGTGGAAATGGCATGGCAAGCCGTTCCACAGGACTAAATCCAGCATCTCTACGATCGTCTCCATGGGAGAATAGCAGCCTGCATTGCTGCGAAAGGTGGATATACACTGTACTAGTGCCGACATTGTGCATGCTCTGTTGCCTGTGTCTATGTGGCTGTGGTTCTGTTAGTGTGATCATGTGATGTATCTGACCCCAGGAATGTGTCAATAAAGTTTCCCCTTCCTGGGACAATGAATTCACGGTGTTCTTATTTCAATTTCCAGGAGTGTATGATTGTGGTGATCTGTGGCATCTCTGCCGAAAGAGCACAGTGCTGTTGCACGCACAAGTGTTTCGGAGCACGCCATTCATCGTATGTTGTTGAACATTGAGCTCCGTAGCCGACCACCTCTTACGTGTTCACGCGATGACCCAAACACATCCTCAGTTATGACTGCAGTGGGCACGGGACTATCTGGATTCGACAGTAGATCAATGGAAACCTGTCGGCTCTTCTGGTGAATCACATTTTTGCTACACTGAGTCGATGGTCGTCACCAGAGAAGCCGTCATCGAGGTGAACGGCGGCCACAAATGTGCAGCGGGCCTCTGATGCAGGCTGGTGGGAGCAGTGTTTTGCTATAGGAGACATTCTCTTGCGCTTGCATGGAACCTGTGGTAGAATCGAAGACACGCTGACAGCGGCGAACCACCTGTTTGATGTCTTCCACGACGGCTATGTCCATGTATCGGAGCCAGAACCGTGCTACAGTGGCTTAAGGAGCATTATAGTGAACTCACGTTGATGTCTCGGTGACCAAATTCGCCTGATATAAATTTCATGGAACCTTTCTGGATCGCTACTACTACTTAAATTAACTTACGCTAAGGACAACAAGCACACCCATCTCCGAGGGAGGACTCGAACAGCCGACGGGGGTGGGAGGGGGGAGGGGGGGAGGGGAGGGTACAGAGTCGCGCTGTCCGTGACAAGGCGCCTTAAACCACGCGGCTACCCCGCGCGGCTGAGTGTATAGTGAACTTGCTCTAAATCAAAGAGAAAAAAACCACATCTTCTCACCAGTCATACTCTTTTAACCTAGTAGCAGCTTTCTCCGCATAGAGAACACATGATTTGTTCAAGGCAGGTCTCCAGATCTCAGTCGGACAATGGATTCAGAAATCTGCGTCCCAGACCTTAATAGAGACCTTAATTGAGCTCGTGAGTTGCGTTTCCATCTACAAGGAAGGCAGTATTAGTCACATTAGTCATGCTTTGCAAAGAACTGGGGATATTTCATGTATCTAGGTGGCAGACTTCGTTGCTACTTGCCGGATGCACCCCACTCGCTCAATATCTCACATCTCGGATCAGATCTCCTGCCCAATATACTGACTGGACACCGAATTTCAGTGGCCCTGCATACCCCACTAGGGGACTCTACATTCTGAGTAACTGTGTGTTTCAAATTCTTGGCCCCATAATTTCATGGAATTTCCCATATCAAGAGAGAGAGAGAGAGAGAGAGAGAGAGAGAAAGAGAGATAGTAATGATGAAACTATAAACGATGCAGTTTTCTTGCTGTATTTGGTTACATACTAATTCTGTTTTGTCTTTGTTGAAGGTTCGTCATTGGACAGTACGTGACGTTACATGGCGACGTTATCAGCCACGTGAACATAAGCAACGTGGCTGTGGAAGACGGAGGCATATACAGTTGCACAGCGAGCAACAGAGTGGGCGAAGTGACCCATTCTGCCGACATGAGAGTTTATGGTAAGTCAAAGAAAACCATTGTACTGAAAGACGTGTTTCGTTACCAATTAAAATGTATAACGTTTGACGCTAGAAGAACGCTGCAGTGTTCCTTTATTTTATTCTTTTTAATTTCTTTCTTGAGCGGAAATTAAAATTTATTTGGCATTTTCTGCTCTTTATTGAGATGCTGCCACGTGCTGATTTAATTTTCTGGTAGAGAACTAAAACGTTGGGGCGTTAATAAGTAATGCAACACATTTTTTTCTTAGAAAATTTCCATTACAAACTGTGGAATTTGTTGTAGAACCTCGTTGGTTATTCCCGCTTCAACCCCTATAGTTTCATGAAGTTCCGATTGGTGACAGCACTATACGTAGGCTTGAAAATGGCGTCTCCAACGGAGATGCGTTCCAAGCAGAGAATTGTCATTGAGTTTCTTTTGTGGAAAGCCAGAACATCGCTGATATTCATAGGCGGTTGTAGAATGTCTACGGAGACCAGACACTGAACAAAAGCATGGTGAGTCGTTGAGCGGGCCTTCTGTCATCATTGCAGCAAGGTCGCACAAACCTGTCAGATCTCCCGAGTTGGAATGTGCGGACACTCAATCGAGGTCATTGACGGATCACAAACACTACTCAACTGGACGTCAATGTTGATAGTGCTGACTCAGACACACTCATACACCAGTTAGGGTACTGAAACGTGTATGCCCGGATCACGTACCTTCCGACTTCTGTCCGTTTGGCCCCTACACGATGCACTGCGTGGGAAGGAGTAGGTGGATGATGGAGACGTTGTTGATGCTGCAAGACGTTGGCTCTGACGTCGACTAGTTGAGTGGTACCATGCGGGCATACGGGCCTTCTCAGTAATGTGGCGCACGGCCGTCGCATTGAACGGAAGTTATGTTGAAAAATAGGGTTTTGTAGCCAAAAGAGTGGGGAATAATATGGTGTACAGGAATCCTAAATAAAACCAACCTGCTTTCAGAAAATATGAGTTGCTTTACTTATTGAAGGTCCCTCGTAAATTGCTGGTTCCTATCATAGCATAGCATAGTATAATACTGTCATTGACGCACTGGCGGTGTGTGCTCCTGCGCAGTCCTGCATAAAATAATGATAGGCCTATTAATTATTTATTGGTTCTCTGGAAACAAGACTGCGGTGTATTGTTGACGTTCCTTTCAGAAGTTAGGGTCAGGAGAATAATCTCAGTTCAGTTAGTTGTGTTGCAGCAACTGTGTTACGCACTCCTGTTTTCATACACTAAACAGCCGAAGAAACTGGTACACGTGCCTGCACACAGAAGCGCCGCAACACGACGTGGCATGGACTCGACTAATGTCTGAAGTAGTGCTGGAGGAAATTCACACCATGAATACTGCACAGCTGTACATAGACCCGTACGAGTACAAGGGGTGGAGATCTTTTCTGAAAGCACGTTCCAAGGCATCCCAGATCTGCTCAATAATGTTCATGTCTGGGGAGTTTGGTGGCCAACGGAAGTGTTTAATCTCAGAAGAGTGTTGCTGGAGCCACTCTGTAGCAATTCTGGGCGTGTGGGGTGTCACATTGTCCTGCGGGAATTTTTCAAGTCCTCTGGAATGCACAATGGACATGAATGGATGCAGATGATCAAACAGGATGCTGCAGTCATTGGACTGTGCGGCTGGTCCCGGCGGAGGTTCGAGTCCTCCCTCGGGCATGGGTGTGTGTGTTTGTCCTTAGGGTAATTTAGGTTAAGTAGTGTGTAAGCTTACGGACTGATGATGTTAGCAGTTAAGTCCCATAAGATTTCACACACATTTGAACACAAACAGTATGCTTACGTACGTACACTACTGGACATTAAAATTGCTACACTAAGAAGAAATGCAGATGATAAACGGGTATTCATTGGACAAATATATTATACTGGAACTGACATGTGATTACATTTCACGCAGCTTGGGTGCATAGATCCTGAGAAATTAGTACCCAGAACAACCACCTCTGGTCTTAATAACGTCCTTGACACGCCTGGGCATTGAGTCAAACAGAGCTTGGATGGCGTGTACAGGTACAGCTGCTCATGCAGCTTCAACACGATACCACAGTTCATCAAGAGTAGTGACTAGCGTATTGTGACGAGTCAGTAGCTCGGCCACCATTGACCAGACGTTTTAAGTTGGTGAGAGATCTGTAGAATGTGCTGGCCAGGGCAGCAGTCGAACATTTTCTGTATCCAGAAAGGCCCGAACAGGACCTGCAACATGCGGTCGTGCATTATTCTGCTGAAATGTAGGGTTTCGCAGGGATCGAATGAAGGGTAGAGCCACGGGTCGTAACACATCTGAATGTAACGTCCACTGTTCGAAGTGCCGTCAGTGGGAACAAGAGGTGACCGAGACGTGTAACCAATGGCACCCCATACCATTACGCCGGGTGATACGCCAGAGTGGCGATGACGAATACACGCTTCCAATGTGCTTTCACCGCGATGTCGCCAGACACGGATGCGACCATCATGATGCTGTAAACAGAACGGATTCATCCGATAAAATGACGTTTTGCCATTCGTGCACCCAGGTTCGTCGTTGAGTACACCATCGAAGGCGCTCCTGTCTGTGATGCAGCGTCAAGGGTAACCGCAGCCACGGTCTCCGAGCTGGTAGTCCATGCTGCTGCAAACGTCGTCGAACTGTTCGTGCAGATGGTTGTTGTCTTGCAAACGTCCCCATCTGTTGACTCAGGGATCGAGACGTGGCTGCACGATCCGTTACAGCCATGCGGATAAGATGCCTTTCATCTCGACTGCTAGTGATACGAGACCGTTGGGATCCAGCACGGCGTTCCGTATTACCCTCCTGAACCCACCGATTCCATATTCTGCTAACAGTCATTGGATCTCGACCAACTCGAGTAGCAATGTCGCGATACGATAAACCGAAATCGCTACAGGCTACAAATCGACCTTTATCAAAGTCGTAAGCGTGATGGTACGCATTTCTCCTCTTAAACGAGGCATCACAACGTTTCATCAGGCAAGGCCGGTCAACTGCTGTTTGTGTATGAGAAATCGGTTGGAAACGTTCCTCATGTCAGCACGTTGTAGGTATCGCCACCGGCGCCAACCTTGTGTGAATGCTCTGAAAAGCTAATCATTTGCATATCATAGAATTTTCTTCCTGTCGGTTAAATTTCGCGTCGGTAGCACGTCATCTTCGTGGTGTAGCAATTTTAATGGCCAGTAGTGTATTATCTGTCAGAGTCGTATCTAGACGTTTCAGGGGTCCCATAACACTCCAACTACAGACGCCCCACACCACCACAGAGCCTCCTCGAGCTTGAAGAGCCCCCTGCATTCACGAAGTTGTCTCTATACCCGTACACGTCCATCCGCTCGATACAATTTGAAACGGGCCTTCGGCTCCGGAAGCCCATATCGATGATGTTTCGTTGAATGGTTCGCAAGCTGACACTTGTTGATGGCCCATCACTGAAATCTGCAGAAATTTGCGGAAGGGTTGCACTTCTGTCACGTTCAACGATTCCCTTCAGTCGTCGTTGGTCCCGTTCTTGCAGGATTTTTTTTTTCCGGCCGCAGCGATGTCGGAGATTTGATGTTTCTCCAGATTCCTGATATTCACTGTACACTCGTGAAATGATCATACGAGAAAATCCCCAGATCATCGCTACCTCGCTCGTGCGCCGACTATAGCACCACGTTAAAACTCACTTAAGTCTTGATAACTTGCCATAGTAGCAGCATCTACCTATCTAACAACTGCGTCAGGCACTTTTTGTCTTATATAGGCCTTGCCGACCGCAGCGCCATATCCAAATTCAAATGGTTCAAATGGCTCTGAGCGCTATGGGACTTAACATCTGAGGTCATCAGTCGCCTAGACTTAGAACTACTTAAACTTAAACCTAAGGACATCACACACATCCATGCCCCAGGTGGGATTCGAACCTGCGACCGTAGCGGTGGCGCGGTTCCAGACTGTAGCGCCTAGAACCGCTCAGCCACAACGGTCAACAAATCGTGCTTAATTGGTGAGCAGTATGTACTAGGGGCCGGTTTTTCGTGCGGCACCTTATATTACTCGTATTTCACTGCGATTAGCCACATAACGCTTCAGTTGGCTAAACGAGAGGTTTTGTAGAATCACGAAAATTACTTCTACAAGTGTGTGAGAATTCTGTAATGAATAAAAACTCTGTACTCCAGGGGTGAGGCAAGTGCCCCCTCTTGGAGCGTTCGATCTTCAGTCACCTATGCTACTAATTTTCAATTTTTCATAAGAACCATATACCATGCACAAATGAACGGTGAACGAGTAAAAATGAACGGTTCCCAAAAAAGAGCGATCACTAGTGAACTAGTTCCCAAGAATGAACGAGTTTGTCCATCTCTACTCACCACACCTCCAACGACAACTGTCCAACATAAACTTGTCACTACGTTTACATTAGTCACATCTTTCGAAAGACGAAAACCAAATTTCGGAAACCGTTTTTCGCTGTCGTGTTTACATATTAAGATCTGAAGCGGATTTGCAAGCCCAGTTAAATATGGCGTCTGGAAAACAGATGTTCCAGTTTCTGATTTAGAGAGAACCGCCGCAACATCTCTTCACTTATATATTAGAGGTAGACAGCTGCATGCTCAGTCTAATGTTTCTCCTTTTGCTTCATTGCACAATATGTCACTTCGTCCATATTAGTCGAATGTTTTAAAAACAAGACGTAGTCTGACAGCCCAAGCAGGTTTCAAAATCCGCACGGGATAGCCGCGCGGTATGAGGCGTCTTGTCACGGTCCGCGCTGCTCCCCCGGTCGGAGGTCCGAAAAAATGGTTCAAATGGCTCTGAGCACTATGGAACTTAACTTCTGGGGTCATCAATCCCCTAGAACTTAGAACTACTTAAACCTAACTAACCTAAGGACATCACACACATCAATCCCCGAGGCAGGATTCGAACCTGCGACCGTAGCGGTCGCGCGGTTCCAGACTGTAGCGCCTAGAACCGCTCGGCCGCTCCGGCCGGGAGGTTCGAGTCCTCCCTCGGGCATGGACGTGTGTGTCGTCCTTAGCGTAAGTTAAATTTAGATTAACTAGTGTGTATGCTTGGAGACCGCTGACATCAGCAGTGTGGTCCCATAAGACCGAGCGCGGTGGCGCAGTGGTTAGCACACTGCACTCGCATTCGGGAGGACGACGGTTCAATCTAGTCTCCGGCCATCCTGATTTAGGTTTTCTGTGATTTCCCTAAATCGCTTCAGGCAAATGCCGGGATGGTTCCTTTGAAAGGGCACGGCCGATTTCCTTCACCATCCTTCCCTCACCCGAGCTTGCGCTCCGTCTCTAATGACCTCGTTGTCGACGGGACGTTAAACACTAATCTCCACCTCCTCCTCTGTCCCATAAGACCTTACCACAAATTTCCAAAAATTTCCATGTTTCAAAAACGGTTGTGCGTTTACATGGGAGCGAAGATCGATTTGGAAGTGGGAAATCGGCAGCTGGAAACGGATTTGGAGAATCGATTTTGAAGTGCTTACATGACTAACGAGAAGCGCTATTAGTAAATCGGTTTGTGTAATCTGGTTTTGCGAGAGCATGCAAACATCCACTATGTTTACATGAGGCATCCAAAACTGGATTTCGTAAACCGATTTCACAATACTGTTTCTGGTTGGTCACGTAAACACTCCAAAATCGACCCTGGAAATCCGTACCTAGCTGCCGGTTTTCCACTTCTACAGTCGATTTTCGATTGTAATATTTAAGTGAAGAGAAACGGTGATTGTACTGACTAAATCAGAAATTGCAGCTGTTTTCCAAACGCCATATTTAACTGGGCTACAAAATCCGTTTCAAACCTTAACATGTAAACGCGACAGCGGAAAACGGTATCTGAAATTCGGTTTTCGCCTTTCTGAATTTGTGTCGCATGTAACCATAGTGATAGATTAGATTAGATTAGATTTACTTTCATTCCAATTGATCCGTAGTGAGGAGGTCCTCCAGGATGTAGAACATGTCAGAAAACGGAAGCACGCGCACCTCTTCAGGTCGGCAAGGTTCATGGTTTGTGGGGATGGGGGAAAAATTTTGCTATACAGGGTGAAAAGTATTTAAACCGACAAACTCTGGGAGGTTATAGGGGACATCAAAGCAAATATTTTTCCCTAATGTCATTTTTTCCTATGAGGAGTATTTAAACCAGTAGAGGAAGATTTGCCTGGCGGCAAATTAATTAAACCAACAAACACTCTTCCATTCTTTTTATGACGAAGAGACAACACATTAACACAACCCGGTTTCAATTACAGTAGATTTTCAAAAATGCCTCCATTGACACGTAAACAAAGGTTACACCGTCGGATCGTGTTCTGTCTGACACGGGCAAAAACCCCAGGAGTATCCTGAATTGTTCCTGCTGCTGCTACTATCCGGGCGACCAGATCCTCTTCTGATGCAATAGAAGTTGCGTAAACAAGGTTGCGCATCTCTCCACACGCAAAAAAGTCCAGAGGAGACATATCTGGGGATCGACCAGGCCATGGTACAGGACCACTTCTACCAATCCACGTTTCTGGGAACCGTCGGTCCAGGAATCGACCCATACGACGACTGAAATGTGCCGGCGCCCTGTCATGTTGGAACCACATGCGTTGTCTTGTAGGGAGCGGGACGTCTTCCAGCAATTCTGTCAATGCTCTGGCGAGAAAATTGTAATAGTGCCTGCCATTTAATGGCCTAGGTAGCAGATACGGCCCAATTAAACAGTCCCCAACAACACCGACCCACGCATTAAGGAAGACTCGCACTTGATGAGCGCTAGTAACTGTGGCATGTGGGTTATACTCACTCCAGACATGTGAATTGTGCATGTTGAAGACACCATCATGCCCGAACCTTGTTTCATCGGTAAGCAACAGAGGATGGAAATGTAGGATGCATTTCACACTGTTTCAGGTATCACTGCGAAAACTGTGCTCTGGGTGGATAATCAACTGGTTCCAGGTTGTGGACACGCTGTAAGTGAAATGGACGTAACAATTGCTCTCGAAGGACTGTTCTTACATTCGTCTGATTGGTCCCCATGTTACGTGCAATTGTACGAGTGCTGATTGAAGGATCCCGCTCCACATGCTGCAAGACAGCTTCCTCAAATTGCAGCGTTCTTACCGTGCGACGGCATCCCTGTCCAGGTAATCTGCTAAATGACCAGGTACACAGCAGCAAAGGTCGTATGATGCGGGTGCGGCGATTAGGATATGGTTGTTGATAAACCCGCTGTGAAACTTGTCCGTTGTGAGGCGCTACGTAGTACGCACCAACCATATCAGTGTACTCACTCCAAGTGTATCGCTCCATTAGTAAACAGAGACAATGCACTACTACACTGGTGGACAGCAGTTGCCTACAACTGAAGATCGTAATACGGCCTCTAACAACTAAAGAGCGTAATACGGCCTCCACCGGTTTAAATAATCCTCATAGGAAAAAATGACATTAGGGAAAAATATTTGTTTTGTAGTCCCCTACAACCTCCCAGAGTTTGTCAGTTTAAATACTTTTCACCCTGTAGAAACGGAATAAAGTGCAGCAAAGTTTTAGAAGTTTTAAATATTGCTTCTGGTGAGTCAGCTATGAGTAAAACAAGAGTTATCGAGTGCTACATAAGCTTTGCGGAAGGCTGAGAAGATTTTGAAGATATCGAGAAGGAGCGACCTGGCCGCCCCTGCATATCATCAACCGTGGAACTGGAGAAAAGGGAAAAAAATGATTAAGAAGAATTGCCGAGTCACAATCACAGAAGTTTCTGATGATATTGCTATATCAATTCGCTCATGCCATGTAAACAACGATGCAGAACTTCTGAAACGTGTCATATATCAGGTAATGAAACTTGAATTGACGGATATGACTTCGAAACTATAAGAATCAATCGTCCCAGAGGAATAGCTCGACAATTGCGGTGAATCGTGAACATTACGCTCACTGTGTTCTTCGATAATGACATAGTTCTTGCTGCACAATAAGAAACACCACTTCAATGCTGTACTTGCCCAAAAATAAAGAAAACGTTAAGGGCCGTCGTTTCACATATTAAAAACGTATCGCAGGAAGACCTAAAAACTATCATGGAGATCGAGATACAAAAGCGTTTCAGGGATTAGAAAAAACGATGGCACATGTGTATAATATATAATGAGGACTATATTGAAGGGAATGACATTAATACACACGAAAAAATCAAAATTCTTTAAAAAATCTGTTTTTTTTAATCACCTCGTAGACTATGTAGAAACCATAAATCTTCTATCAAAAATTTGTTCGTGTCAGATTTGTTATCGGAAGCAGGTATAGTAAACTTACGAATGGATGCCCTACGTACTTGGTTTCGTGGAACTGTGAAAGTAACGAACAAATGTATCCCTATGTATTTGTTACTAAAACTAACAGTATTCGCTACAAACGTATCGTTTTACTCGTTGCTTTCGTCATCGACGGTATCGTAAAACTTTTATGGAGTCCAGTCGTTTTCATACGCTTACATCTTGGTATTTTGGTGTATTTTTTATACTTGAATACGTTTACCGGGTTTGATAATAGTAATAACGAAAAACAGTAAGTTGTAAATTATTTAATGTGGAAGTTAAAGACAAATTTTTACAAAGGTAAGCTACTACATATATATTTTAAGTAGCTGTTAAGGGGAAATGTAAAAAATGTTCTCAATTCTTCAGTCAACTAAATAAACTAAAAAAAAAATTCTCTGCTTCATTTCAAAGTAGGATCCAAATTATGACCTTATATAAAAAAAATTTCATTATACTTTAACTCAGACTTTGGAACCTTGGAAGAAGTCAGTCAAAGCAATACACATCAATCTCGGTATGGCGAACTGCGTGTCCACGACTGTTACTTCAGTGGGAAGTCATTTTTCAATAATCAACATATGTAATCTATATAACAACAGTCAATCAGAAAATGTACATAGTGTCAGAATTGTTTCTTACAGAAACCTTTGGTTGAGGTTTAAAAATAAAAATATTTCGAAGCATTTCGGATTCAGGAAACTTCGCCTATGTGACAATGTCTGACATGATTTTTTTACAATGCCCTTTCTGTCATCACTGAAGTAGCCATGGCAGAATTTGTTTTCCTTCTTAGCATGCAGTTCAGTGTAAGGAGTGTAAAGGACACTCGTACTTATTTGATAACTTTTCTTCCATATACTGCCTCATCGATATTATGCTGGTAACAGGTGATGTCACAGAGACAGACGTTACCTTCAAATGAGATTATTCCCAGTCTGCCCGCATCTCGTGGTCGTGCGGTAGCGTTCTCGCTTCCCACGCCCGGGTTCGATTCCCGGTGGGATCAGGGATTTTCTCTGCCTCGTGATGGCTGGGTGTTGTGTGATGTCTTTAGGTTAGTTAGGTTTAAGTAGTTCTAAGTTCTAGGGGACTGATGACCATAGATGTTAAGTCCCATAGTGCTCAGAGCCATTTTTTTTCTTCCCAGTCTGAGTCCTCTTCATCAAAAGGAATGGGCGATACTATCTCAAAGTCAACTCTATTTCAAGTGGTGACGTTCAATGAATATTTTTTCTAATGCAGTTTTTAATGAAATTTTGGTGTAGTTGAAAGCAGATTCGTCTTTAAAAGCAAGCCTCTTAAAGCCTGGATCTAATAGGGCTGCTTTCGAGAGGACTGAGTGTCTAGCCCGGTTTTTAAATCGGTAATTAAATTTCGTATTTAACTTAAAGCAGTAAGTTTTTTGGTATTTCTGTACTTAAATTGATGTATAAATTCGCAAATATCCCCTCTATACTATCGGTGGCTGCTAGCACCTTTGAAACAGACCCTTGCGTTTGCGGGGACATTTCTTCTATGAACTGCTTTAAAAGGCTTTGAGGGTATACGGAATGAGTTTTTCGATGAAAAAATCGATTTTTGGGTAAATGCATTTTCGAAAAATTTAGACTCTCCCGTTTAATACCATGTATAAAATATTTGGATGACGTGAATAGAACTATTTTAAATAATTTTTCAAAATAATTTCGACACACGATGTTCCGCACCTTGTATATGAGACGCGAAATATACCTGATATAGACAGCCTTGCCAGAGATATAACTGAGCACAAGAGAGTTAGCTTTTCTGTTGGCTACACTGCTAGACAGTTGACAATAGATTCTGCACCATTTGTATTGTTTCCTTTGTGAGTACATCCATATCATTGTTGTGAAAGTCGTATGTGGAGAAGTCATTGAGTTTTCTTTCCTTCAACATGCCAAGACCTAGTCTGAAGGTATTTAGAAAGCGTGTACATTGGCGCAAGAAAGTAAAGTGTACTAAAAATTCGTCTGATTCATCTTCATCAGTATCTGATGTCCCAGTAGCGACTAACCTCAACACTGGTAGTGATACATTGAGTGATGCTGTTGCCACTACACCAGAAAGTGCTTCAAGAAGAAAACTAGCTGGAATTGAAGAAGAATACAAGAAACTAAATGCTGGGACTACAAAATATGAGGTAATTAACGTCTCTTTATTATCAGACGTTTTGGAGAACAATGTATGCTGCAAACAATGTGGAAAATGTGGTGTTTCATTGAAAACAAACTTACATGTAGGACTTGCTTGTGAATTAGAGTTGATGTGCAGTTATTGCAAACACAGTGTTACTTTCTTCAATTCCTCACATGTTACTGCAGATACAGGTAAACTATATGATATAAACATTAGACTGGTTTATGGATTATGGTGTATAGGAAAGGGCAGGGCTGCATGTGTCATGTTGTGTGGTGTGATGAACCTCCCTCCTCCACCTTCAAAATTTAACAAACACATAATTGCAGTAGGCTCTGTTGTAGAAGATGTGGCACAGGAAAACATGAAAGATGCATCAACAGTCAGTAAAATGGTACAACGTTAGATACATAAATTATCTTGGAGATGGTGACTCAAAGGCTTTCAAAGAAATTGAGGGACTGAGACCCTATGGTAACGATGTGAAAATTTCCAAACAGGAGTGTGTTGGCCATGTTCAGAAAAGGATGGGATCAAGACTTCGACGGCTCAAGGATAGCATGAAAGGCAAGAAATTGAGCGATGGAAAAACTTTAGATGGGAAAAATAGACTGACAGATGCTACAATAGATCATATTCAGAAGTGCTATGGTCTAGCAATAAGACAGAATACAACAGATGCAGAATTAATGGGAAAAGCAGTCTGGGCTCTGTTTTTTCATACAGCTTCAAACAATGAGAATCCTCAACATGGGCTATGTCCAAAAGGAGACGATAGTTGGTGCAAGTACAACAGAGGCAAGGTAACTAAGAAACAATACAATCACCCTCATCACCTGCCACCTGACATAATGGATGAAATAAAACCAATATTCCGAGACTTCGCAGATATTAGTCTACTAAAGAAATGCCTTCATGGCCGGACTCAAAATCCAAATGAGTGTGTGAACCACGTGATATGGAATAGACTACCTAAAACTGTAGAATGAGATTTTCACTCTGCAGCGGAGTGTGCGCTGATATGAAACTTCCTGGCAGATTAAAACTGTGTGCCCGACCGAGACTCGAACTCGGGACCTTTGCCTTTCGCGGGCAAGTGCTCTACCAACTGAGCTACCGAAGCACGACTCACGGCCGGTACTCACAGCTTTACTTCTGCCAGTACCTCGTCTCCTACCTTCCAAACTTTACAGAAGCTCTCCTGCGAACCTTGCAGAACTAGCACTCCTGAAAGAAAGGATATTGCGGAGACATGGCTTAGCCACAGCCTGGGGGATGTTTCCAGAATGAGATTTTCACTCTGCAGCGGAGTGTGCGCTGATATGAAACTTCCTGGCAGATTAAAACTGTGTGCCCGACTGAGACTCGAACTCGGGACCTTTGCCTTTCGCGGGCAAGTGCTCTACCAACTGAGCTACCGAAGCACGACTCACGGCCGGTACTCACAGCTTTACTTCTGCCAGTACCTCGTCTCCTACCTTCCTAACTTTACAGAAGCTCTCCTGCGAACCTTGCAGAACTAGCACTCCTGAAAGAAAGGATATTGCGGAGACATGGCTTAGCCACAGCCTGGGGGATGTTTCCAGAATGAGATTTTCACTCTGCAGCGGAGTGTGCGCTGATATGAAACTTCCTGGCAGATTAAAACTGTGTGCCCGACCGAGACTCGAACTCGGGACCTTTGCCTTTCGCGGGCAAGTGCTCTACCAACTGAGCTACCGAAGCACGACTCACGGCCAGTACTCACAGCTTTACTTCTGCCAGTACCTCGTCTCCTACCTTCCAAACTTTACAGAAGCTCTCCTGCGAACCTTGCAGAACTAGCACTCCTGAAAGAAAGGATATTGCGGAGACATGGCTTAGCTACAGCCTGGGGGATGTTTCCAGAATGAGATTTTCACTCTGCAGCGGAGTGTGCGCTGATATGAAACTTCCTGGCAGATTAAAACTGTGTGCCCGACCGAGACTCGAACTCGGGACCTTTGCCTTTCGCGGGCAAGTGCTCTACCAACTGAGCTACCGAAGCACGACTCACGGCCGGTACTCACAGCTTTACTTCTGCCAGTACCTCGTCTCCTACCTTCCAAACTTTACAGAAGCTCTCCTGCGAACCTTGCAGAACTAGCACTCCTGAAAGAAAGGATATTGCGGAGACATGGCTTAGCCACAGCCTGGGGGATGTTTCCAGAATGAGATTTTCACTCTGCAGCGGAGTGTGCGCTGATATGAAACTTCCTGGCAGATTAAAACTGTGTGCCCGACCGAGACTCGAACTCGGGACCTTTGCCTTTCGCGGGCAAGTGCTCTACCAACTGAGCTACCGAAGCACGACTCACGGCCGGTACTCACAGCTTTACTTCTGCCAGTACCTCGTCTCCTACCTTCCAAACTTTACAGAAGCTCTCCTGCGAACCTTGCAGAACTAGCACTCCTGAAAGAAAGGATATTGCGGAGACATGGCTTAGCCACAGCCTGGGGGATGTTTCCAGAATGAGATTTTCACTCTGCAGCGGAGTGTGCGCTGATATGAAACTTCCTGGCAGATTAAAACTGTGTGCCCGACCGAGACTCGAACTCGGGACCTTTGCCTTTCGCGGGCAAGTGCTCTACCAACTGAGCTACCGAAGCACGACTCACGGCCGGTACTCACAGCTTTACTTCTGCCAGTACCTCGTCTCCTACCTTCCAAACTTTACAGAAGCTCTCCTGCGAACCTTGCAGAACTAGCACTCCTGAAAGAAAGGATATTGCGGAGACATGGCTTAGCCACAGCCTGGGGGATGTTTCCAGAATGAGATTTTCACTCTGCAGCGGAGTGTGCGCTGATATGAAACTTCCTGGCAGATTAAAACTGTGTGCCCGACCGAGACTCGAACTCGGGACCTTTGCCTTTCGCGGGCAAGTGCTCTACCAACTGAGCTACCGAAGCACGACTCACGGCCGGTACTCACAGCTTTACTTCTGCCAGTACCTCGTCTCCTACCTTCCAAACTTTACAGAAGCTCTCCTGCGAACCTTGCAGAACTAGCACTCCTGAAAGAAAGGATATTGCGGAGACATGGCTTAGCCACAGCCTGGGGGATGTTTCCAGAATGAGATTTTCACTCTGCAGCGGAGTGTGCGCTGATATGAAACTTCCTGGCAGATTAAAACTGTGTGCCCGACCGAGACTCGAACTCGGGACCTTTGCCTTTCGCGGGCAAGTGCTCTACCAACTGAGCTACCGAAGCACGACTCACGGCCGGTACTCACAGCTTTACTTCTGCCAGTACCTCGTCTCCTACCTTCCAAACTTTACAGAAGCTCTCCTGCGAACCTTGCAGAACTAGCACTCCTGGAAGAAAGGATATTGCGGAGACATGGCTTAGCCACAGCCTGGGGGATGTTTCCAGAATGAGATTTTCACTCTGCAGCGGAGTGTGCGCTGATATGAAACTTCCTGGCAGATTAAAACTGTGTGCCCGACCGAGACTCGAACTCGGGACCTTTGCCTTTCGCGGGCAAGTGCTCTACCAACTGAGCTACCGAAGCACGACTCACGGCCGGTACTCACAGCTTTACTTCTGCCAGTACCTCGTCTCCTACCTTCCAAACTTTACAGAAGCTCTCCTGCGAACCTTGCAGAACTAGCACTCCTGAAAGAAAGGATATTGCGGAGACATGGCTTAGCCACAGCCTGGGGGATGTTTCCAGAATGAGATTTTCACTCTGCAGCGGAGTGTGCGCTGATATGAAACTTCCTGGCAGATTAAAACTGTGTGCCCGACCGAGACTCGAACTCGGGACCTTTGCCTTTCGCGGGCAAGTGCTCTACCAACTGAGCTACCGAAGCACGACTCACGGCCGGTACTCACAGCTTTACTTCTGCCAGTACCTCGTCTCCTACCTTCCAAACTTTACAGAAGCTCTCCTGCGAACCTTGCAGAACTAGCACTCCTGAAAGAAAGGATATTGCGGAGACATGGCTTAGCCACAGCCTGGGGGATGTTTCCAGAATGAGATTTTCACTCTGCAGCGGAGTGTGCGCTGATATGAAACTTCCTGGCAGATTAAAACTGTGTGCCCGACCGAGACTCGAACTCGGGACCTTTGCCTTTCGCGGGCAAGTGCTCTACCAACTGAGCTACCGAAGCACGACTCACGGCCGGTACTCACAGCTTTACTTCTGCCAGTACCTCGTCTCCTACCTTCCAAACTTTACAGAAGCTCTCCTGCGAACCTTGCAGAACTAGCACTCCTGAAAGAAAGGATATTGCGGAGACATGGCTTAGCCAAAGCCTGGGGGATGTTTCCAGAATGAGATTTTCACTCTGCAGCGGAGTGTGCGCTGATATGAAACTTCCTGGCAGATTAAAACTGTGTGCCCGACCGAGACTCGAACTCGGGACCTTTGCCTTTCGCGGGCAAGTGCTCTACCAACTGAGCTACTGAAGCACGACTCACGGCCGCTACTCACAGCTTTACTTCTGCCAGTACCTCGTCTCCTACCTTCCAAACTTTACAGAAGCTCTCCTGCGAACCTTGCAGAACTAGCACTCCTGAAAGAAAGGATATTGCGGAGACATGACTTAGCCACAGCCTGGGGGATGTTTCCAGAATGAGATTTTCACTCTGCAGCGGAGTGTGCGCTGATATGAAACTTCCTGGCAGATTAAAACTGTGTGCCCGACCGAGACTCGAACTCGGGACCTTTGCCTTTCGCGGGCAAGTGCTCTACCAACTGAGCTACCGAAGCACGACTCACGGCCGGTACTCACAGCTTTACTTCTGCCAGTACCTCGTCTCCTACCTTCCAAACTTTACAGAAGCTCTCCTGCGAACCTTGCAGAACTAGCACTCCTGAAAGAAAGGATATTGCGGAGACATGGCTTAGCCACAGCCTGGGGGATGTTTCCAGAATGAGATTTTCACTCTGCAGCGGAGTGTGCGCTGATATGAAACTTCCTGGCAGATTAAAACTGTGTGCCCGACCGAGACTCGAACTCGGGACCTTTGCCTTTCGCGGGCAAGTGCTCTACCAACTGAGCTACCGAAGCACGACTCACGGCCGGTACTCACAGCTTTACTTCTGCCAGTACCTCGTCTCCTACCTTCCAAACTTTACAGAAGCTCTCCTGCGAACCTTGCAGAACTAGCACTCCTGAAAGAAAGGATATTGCGGAGACATGGCTTAGCCACAGCCTGGGGGATGTTTCCAGAATGAGATTTTCACTCTGCAGCGGAGTGTGCGCTGATATGAAACTTCCTGGCAGATTAAAACTGTGTGCCCGACCGAGACTCGAACTCGGGACCTTTGCCTTTCGCGGGCAAGTGCTCTACCAACTGAGCTACCGAAGCACGACTCACGGCCGGTACTCACAGCTTTACTTCTGCCAGTACCTCGTCTCCTACCTTCCAAACTTTACAGAAGCTCTCCTGCGAACCTTGCAGAACTAGCACTCCTGAAAGAAAGGATATTGCGGAGACATGGCTTAGCCACAGCCTGGGGGATGTTTCCAGAATGAGATTTTCACTCTGCAGCGGAGTGTGCGCTGAAATGAAACTTCCTGGCAGATTAAAACTGTGTGCCCGACCGAGACTCGAACTCGGGACCTTTGCCTTTCGCGGGCAAGTGCTCTACCAACTGAGCTACCGAAGCACGACTCACGGCCGGTACTCACAGCTTTACTTCTGCCAGTACCTCGTCTCCTACCTTCCAAACTTTACAGATGCTCTCCTGCGAACCTTGCAGAACTAGCACTCCTGAAAGAAAGGATATTGCGGAGACATGGCTTAGCCAAAGCCTGGGGGATGTTTCCAGAATGAGATTTTCACTCTGCAGCGGAGTGTGCGCTGATATGAAACTTCCTGGCAGATTAAAACTGTGTGCCTGACCGAGACTCGAACTCGGGACCTTTGCCTTTCGCGGGCAAGTGCTCTACCAACTGAGCTACCGAAGCACGACTCACGGCCGGTACTCACAGCTTTACTTCTGCCAGTACCTCGTCTCCTACCTTCCAAACTTTACAGAAGCTCTCCTGCGAACCTTGCAGAACTAGCACTCCTGAAAGAAAGGATATTGCGGAGACATGGCTTAGCCACAGCCTGGGTGATGTTTCCAGAATGAGATTTTCACTCTGCAGCGGAGTGTGCGCTGATATGAAACTTCCTGGCAGATTAAAACTGTGTGCCCGACCGAGACTCGAACTCGGGACCTTTGCCTTTCGCGGGCAAGTGCTCTACCAACTGAGCTACCGAAGCACGACTCACGGCCGGTACTCACAGCTTTACTTCTGCCAGTACCTCGTCTCCTACCTTCCAAACTTTACAGAAGCTCTCCTGCGAACCTTGCAGAACTAGCACTCCTGAAAGAAAGGATATTGCGGAGACATGGCTTAGCCACAGCCTGGGGGATGTTTCCAGAATGAGATTTTCACTCTGCAGCGGAGTGTGCGCTGATATGAAACTTCCTGGCAGATTAAAACTGTGTGCCCGACCGAGACTCGAACTCGGGACCTTTGCCTTTCGCGGGCAAGTGCTCTACCAACTGAGCTACCGAAGCACGACTCACGGCCGGTACTCACAGCTTTACTTCTGCCAGTACCTCGTCTCCTACCTTCCAAACTTTACAGAAGCTCTCCTGCGAACCTTGCAGAACTAGCACTCCTGAAAGAAAGGATATTGCGGAGACATGGCTTAGCCACAGCCTGGGGGATGTTTCCAGAATGAGATTTTCACTCTGCAGCGGAGTGTGCGCTGATATGAAACTTCCTGGCAGATTAAAACTGTGTGCCCGACCGAGACTCGAACTCGGGACCTTTGCCTTTCGCGGGCAAGTGCTCTACCAACTGAGCTACCGAAGCACTACTCACGGCCGGTACTCACAGCTTTACTTCTGCCAGTACCTCGTCTCCTACCTTCCAAACTTTACAGAAGCTCTCCTGCGAACCTTGCAGAACTAGCACTCCTGAAAGAAAGGATATTGCGGAGACATGGCTTAGCCACAGCCTGGGGGATGTTTCCAGAATGAGATTTTCACTCTGCAGCGGAGTGTGCGCTGATATGAAACTTCCTGGCAGATTAAAACTGTGTGCCCGACCGAGACTCGAACTCGGGACCTTTGCCTTTCGCGGGCAAGTGCTCTACCAACTGAGCTACCGAAGCACGACTCACGGCCGGTACTCACAGCTTTACTTCTGCCAGTACCTCGTCTCCTACCTTCCAAACTTTACAGAAGCTCTCCTGCGAACCTTGCAGAACTAGCACTCCTGAAAGAAAGGATATTGCGGAGACATGGCTTAGCCACAGCCTGGGGGATGTTTCCAGAATGAGATTTTCACTCTGCAGCGGAGTGTGCGCTGATATGAAACTTCCTGGCAGATTAAAACTGTGTGCCCGACCGAGACTCGAACTCGGGACCTTTGCCTTTCGCGGGCAAGTGCTCTACCAACTGAGCTACCGAAGCACGACTCACGGCCGGTACTCACAGCTTTACTTCTGCCAGTACCTCGTCTCCTACCTTCCAAACTTTACAGAAGCTCTCCTGCGAACCTTGCAGAACTAGCACTCCTGAAAGAAAGGATATTGCGGAGACATGGCTTAGCCACAGCCTGGGGGATGTTTCCAGAATGAGATTTTCACTCTGCAGCGGAGTGTGCGCTGATATGAAACTTCCTGGCAGATTAAAACTGTGTGCCCGACCGAGACTCGAACTCGGGACCTTTGCCTTTCGCGGGCAAGTGCTCTACCAACTGAGCTACCGAAGCACGACTCACGGCCGGTACTCACAGCTTTACTTCTGCCAGTACCTCGTCTCCTACCTTCCAAACTTTACAGAAGCTCTCCTGCGAACCTTGCAGAACTAGCACTCCTGGAAGAAAGGATATTGCGGAGACATGGCTTAGCCACAGCCTGGGGGATGTTTCCAGAATGAGATTTTCACTCTGCAGCGGAGTGTGCGCTGATATGAAACTTCCTGGCAGATTAAAACTGTGTGCCCGACCGAGACTCGAACTCGGGACCTTTGCCTTTCGCGGGCAAGTGCTCTACCAACTGAGCTACCGAAGCACGACTCACGGCCGGTACTCACAGCTTTACTTCTGCCAGTACCTCGTCTCCTACCTTCCAAACTTTACAGAAGCTCTCCTGCGAACCTTGCAGAACTAGCACTCCTGAAAGAAAGGATATTGCGGAGACATGGCTTAGCCACAGCCTGGGGGATGTTTCCAGAATGAGATTTTCACTCTGCAGCGGAGTGTGCGCTGATATGAAACTTCCTGGCAGATTAAAACTGTGTGCCCGACCGAGACTCGAACTCGGGACCTTTGCCTTTCGCGGGCAAGTGCTCTACCAACTGAGCTACCGAAGCACGACTCACGGCCGGTACTCACAGCTTTACTTCTGCCAGTACCTCGTCTCCTACCTTCCAAACTTTACAGAAGCTCTCCTGCGAACCTTGCAGAACTAGCACTCCTGAAAGAAAGGATATTGCGGAGACATGGCTTAGCCACAGCCTGGGGGATGTTTCCAGAATGAGATTTTCACTCTGCAGCGGAGTGTGCGTGGATATGAAACTTCCTGGCAGATTAAAACTGTGTGCCCGACCAAGATTCGAACTCGGGACCTTTGCCTTTCGCGGGCAAGTGCTCTACCAACTGAGCTACCGAAGCACGACTCACGGCCGGTACTCACAGCTTTACTTCTGCCAGTACCTCGTCTCCTACCTTCCAAACTTTACAGAAGCTCTCCTGCGAACCTTGCAGAACTAGCACTCCTGAAAGAAAGGATATTGCGGAGACATGGCTTAGCCACAGCCTGGGGGATGTTTCCAGAATGAGATTTTCACTCTGCAGCGGAGTGTGCGCTGATATGAAACTTCCTGGCAGATTAAAACTGTGTGCCCGACCGAGACTCGAACTCTGGACCTTTGCCTTTCGCGGGCAAGTGCTCTACCAACTGAGCTACCGAAGCACGACTCACGGCCGGTACTCACAGCTTTACTTCTGCCAGTACCTCGTCTCCTACCTTCCAAACTTTACAGAAGCTCTCCTGCGAACCTTGCAGAACTAGCACTCCTGAAAGAAAGGATATTGCGGAGACATGGCTTAGCCACAGCCTGGGGGATGTTTCCAGAATGAGATTTTCACTCTGCAGCGGAGTGTGCGCTGATATGAAACTTCCTGGCAGATTAAAACTGTGTGCCCGACCGAGACTCGAACTCGGGACCTTTGCCTTTCGCGGGCAAGTGCTCTACCAACTGAGCTACCGAAGCACGACTCACGGCCGGTACTCACAGCTTTACTTCTGCCAGTACCTCGTCTCCTACCTTCCAAACTTTACAGAAGCTCTCCTGCGAACCTTGCAGAACTAGCACTCCTGAAAGAAAGGATATTGCGGAGACATGGCTTAGCCAAAGCCTGGGGGATGTTTCCAGAATGAGATTTTCACTCTGCAGCGGAGTGTGCGCTGATATGAAACTTCCTGGCAGATTAAAACTGTGTGCCCGACCGAGACTCGAACTTGGGACCTTTGCCTTTCGCGGGCAAGTGCTCTACCAACTGAGCTACTGAAGCACGACTCACGGCCGGTACTCACAGCTTTACTTCTGCCAGTACCTCGTCTCCTACCTTCCAAACTTTACAGAAGCTCTCCTGCGAACCTTGCAGAACTAGCACTCCTGAAAGAAAGGATATTGCGGAGACATGGCTTAGCCACAGCCTGGGGGATGTTTCCAGAATGAGATTTTCACTCTGCAGCGGAGTGTGCGTGGATATGAAACTTCCTGGCAGATTAAAACTGTGTGCCCGACCAAGATTCGAACTCGGGACCTTTGCCTTTCGCGGGCAAGTGCTCTACCAACTGAGCTACCGAAGCACGACTCACGGCCGGTACTCACAGCTTTACTTCTGCCAGTACCTCGTCTCCTACCTTCCAAACTTTACAGAAGCTCTCCTGCGAACCTTGCAGAACTAGCACTCCTGAAAGAAAGGATATTGCGGAGACATGGCTTAGCCACAGCCTGGGGGATGTTTCCAGAATGAGATTTTCACTCTGCAGCGGAGTGTGCGCTGATATGAAACTTCCTGGCAGATTAAAACTGTGTGCCCGACCGAGACTCGAACTCTGGACCTTTGCCTTTCGCGGGCAAGTGCTCTACCAACTGAGCTACCGAAGCACGACTCACGGCCGGTACTCACAGCTTTACTTCTGCCAGTACCTCGTCTCCTACCTTCCAAACTTTACAGAAGCTCTCCTGCGAACCTTGCAGAACTAGCACTCCTGAAAGAAAGGATATTGCGGAGACATGGCTTAGCCACAGCCTGGGGGATGTTTCCAGAATGAGATTTTCACTCTGCAGCGGAGTGTGCGCTGATATGAAACTTCCTGGCAGATTAAAACTGTGTGCCCGACCGAGACTCGAACTCGGGACCTTTGCCTTTCGCGGGCAAGTGCTCTACCAACTGAGCTACCGAAGCACGACTCACGGCCGGTACTCACAGCTTTACTTCTGCCAGTACCTCGTCTCCTACCTTCCAAACTTTACAGAAGCTCTCCTGCGAACCTTGCAGAACTAGCACTCCTGAAAGAAAGGATATTGCGGAGACATGGCTTAGCCAAAGCCTGGGGGATGTTTCCAGAATGAGATTTTCACTCTGCAGCGGAGTGTGCGCTGATATGAAACTTCCTGGCAGATTAAAACTGTGTGCCCGACCGAGACTCGAACTTGGGACCTTTGCCTTTCGCGGGCAAGTGCTCTACCAACTGAGCTACTGAAGCACGACTCACGGCCGGTACTCACAGCTTTACTTCTGCCAGTACCTCGTCTCCTACCTTCCAAACTTTACAGAAGCTCTCCTGCGAACCTTGCAGAACTAGCACTCCTGAAAGAAAGGATATTGCGGAGACATGGCTTAGCCACAGCCTGGGGGATGTTTCCAGAATGAGATTTTCACTCTGCAGCGGAGTGTGCGCTGATATGAAACTTCCTGGCAGATTAAAACTGTGTGCCCGACCGAGACTCGAACTCGGGACCTTTGCCTTTCGCGGGCAAGTGCTCTACCAACTGAGCTACCGAAGCACGACTCACGGCCGGTACTCACAGCTTTACTTCTGCCAGTACCTCGTCTCCTACCTTCCAAACTTTACAGAAGCTCTCCTGCGAACCTTGCAGAACTAGCACTCCTGAAAGAAAGGATATTGCGGAGACATGGCTTAGCCACAGCCTGGGGGATGTTTCCAGAATGAGATTTTCACTCTGCAGCGGAGTGTGCGCTGATATGAAACTTCCTGGCAGATTAAAACTGTGTGCCCGACCGAGACTCGAACTCGGGACCTTTGCCTTTCGCGGGCAAGTGCTCTACCAACTGAGCTACCGAAGCACGACTCACGGCCGGTACTCACAGCTTTACTTCTGCCAGTACCTCGTCTCCTACCTTCCAAACTTTACAGAAGCTCTCCTGCGAACCTTGCAGAACTAGCACTCCTGAAAGAAAGGATATTGCGGAGACATGGCTTAGCCACAGCCTGGGGGATGTTTCCAGAATGAGATTTTCACTCTGCAGCGGAGTGTGCGCTGATATGAAACTTCCTGGCAGATTAAAACTGTGTGCCCGACCGAGACTCGAACTCGGGACCTTTGCCTTTCGCGGGCAAGTGCTCTACCAACTGAGCTACCGAAGCACGACTCACGGCCGGTACTCACAGCTTTACTTCTGCCAGTACCTCGTCTCCTACCTTCCAAACTTTACAGAAGCTCTCCTGCGAACCTTGCAGAACTAGCACTCCTGAAAGAAAGGATATTGCGGAGACATGGCTTAGCCACAGCCTGGGGGATGTTTCCAGAATGAGATTTTCACTCTGCAGCGGAGTGTGCGCTGATATGAAACTTCCTGGCAGATTAAAACTGTGTGCCCGACCGAGACTCGAACTCGGGACCTTTGCCTTTCGCGGGCAAGTGCTCTACCAACTGAGCTACCGAAGCACGACTCACGGCCGGTACTCACAGCTTTACTTCTGCCAGTACCTCGTCTCCTACCTTCCAAACTTTACAGAAGCTCTCCTGCGAACCTTGCAGAACTAGCACTCCTGAAAGAAAGGATATTGCGGAGACATGGCTTAGCCAAAGCCTGGGGGATGTTTCCAGAATGAGATTTTCACTCTGCAGCGGAGTGTGCGCTGATATGAAACTTCCTGGCAGATTAAAACTGTGTGCCCGACCGAGACTCGAACTCGGGACCTTTGCCTTTCGCGGGCAAGTGCTCTACCAACTGAGCTACCGAAGCACGACTCACGGCCGGTACTCACAGCTTTACTTCTGCCAGTACCTCGTCTCCTACCTTCCAAACTTTACAGAAGCTCTCCTGCGAACCTTGCAGAACTAGCACTCCTGAAAGAAAGGATATTGCGGAGACATGGCTTAGCCACAGCCTGGGGGATGTTTCCAGAATGAGATTTTCACTCTGCAGCGGAGTGTGCGCTGATATGAAACTTCCTGGCAGATTAAAACTGTGTGCCCGACCGAGACTCGAACTCGGGACCTTTGCCTTTCGCGGGCAAGTGCTCTACCAACTGAGCTACCGAAGCACGACTCACGGCCGGTACTCACAGCTTTACTTCTGCCAGTACCTCGTCTCCTACCTTCCAAACTTTACAGAAGCTCTCCTGCGAACCTTGCAGAACTAGCACTCCTGAAAGAAAGGATATTGCGGAGACATGGCTTAGCCACAGCCTGGGGGATGTTTCCAGAATGAGATTTTCACTCTGCAGCGGAGTGTGCGCTGATATGAAACTTCCTGGCAGATTAAAACTGTGTGCCCGACCGAGACTCGAACTCGGGACCTTTGCCTTTCGCGGGCAAGTGCTCTACCAACTGAGCTACCGAAGCACGACTCACGGCCGGTACTCACAGCTTTACTTCTGCCAGTACCTCGTCTCCTACCTTCCAAACTTTACAGAAGCTCTCCTGCGAACCTTGCAGAACTAGCACTCCTGAAAGAAAGTTTTAATCTGCCAGGAAGTTTCATATCAGCGCACACTCCGCTGCAGAGTGAAAATCTCATTCTGGAAACATCCCCCAGGCTGTGGCTAAGCCATGTCTCTGCAATATCCTTTCTTTCAGGAGTGCTAGTTCTGCAAGGTTCGCAGGAGAGCTTCTGTAAAGTTTGGAAGGTAGGAGACGAGGTACTGGCAGAAGTAAAGCTGTGAGTACCGGCCGTGAGTCGTGCTTCGGTAGCTCAGTTGGTAGAGCACTTGCCCGCGAAAGGCAAAGGTCCCGAGTTCGAGTCTCGGTCGGGCACACAGTTTTAATCTGCCAGGAAGTTTCATACCTAAAACTGTGTTTGTGGGTATAAACACACTTCACTTTGGCGTTTATGATGCTGTTTTATCATTCAATCAGGGCAATATAACAAAGTGCAAAGTTCTGCAGAAGTTCGGGCTCTGTGTAGGACTATGAACTGCCGCAGCTATGCTTTGTTTGGATAAGGAACGGCTCAGGTCTTCAGATAATGCCATAAAAGTATATTCAAAGATGGCTAGACAGCATAGTAGAGCCATCAAGAGGAAGCTGTTGGACAATTCTGATGATACAAACTATGGAGCAGGTTTGTTCTGAAGTAAAAACTTCGAAGCTAATTTCCCGTAACTTTAGTTTTTTTGTGTATAAGGTCCATTTTCTCAGGGCCTATTTATAGTAGAAAGATGAAATTTTCTGTAGTTGTTCCTTAAGACCTTCTAATATATCTGAATTAAAAGATATGTGGAATTATGTTGTATTAATGGATGTAAATTTTAAAATACTTGTTAAAATATATAAGTTTTTTTAACATTTACAAAAAATAAAATATCTGAAAAGCTATACATTATTTTTTCAAAATCAATAATTCAGCATAAAAGCAGAACATATCTCTGCATTCTGTGAAAAAATCAAGAGTATCGTCCAAATAACAAATGAGCAAATGTCCTAACTTTTAGCTCAATTTAAGGGGCTCTGGAACGCCCTATACTTGCAATGTTAAAATAACGCTTATAAATTACATCTTTCCTCACAAAGTATTTGAGGTAGGAAGTTGAACTTTTTACAGATTATTTATTAGAATATGGGCTACAACTTAACACAGGGATCTTACAAAATTTTAGTTCAGTTATTAAAGATGATTTTTTTTCAATTGTAATGAAAATTCACAACATTTTTTGCAATTTTTTATTTATATATTCAAAAATATAGTTTTTTGGAAAAAGGCTGTGTTAAATTATGCAGAAGGTACTGTGTAACATTTACTGAAAGTTTGAAACAAATATGTTTGGAAGATCCTTAGAAAACATGTAATTAGTATGAGAAAATAAAAGTTTTGGGAATCGAGCGACAAAGATTGGATTAACTTTTTAGTGCATTCCAGGTCCATAGGATGGATTATCTTCATCCTCTGCAAACTCCTCCTCCAACTTCCTCTTGTTCCTCCTCCTGTTTACTCTTGTTTGTATTTCTAGACTCTTTACAGCCCTGTCTGCAGCCCGAAGGCGTTCCTTGTCTAAAGCAAGCATCGCTCGTTGTTGTGTTCGTAGATTTTGCTACCATTTTCTTCAGTTGCAGTTACTGCAACACTGTTCCAAAAGGTGGTCATGTATGAACACTTATCACATTTCAGTTGTATTTCACTAGCAAGTCCTACGTGCTTTATTATGGAGAGTTCCAGACCAAATTCACTACAATGAATACATCTTACACAGTTTGAAAAAATTCCTTTGAGAACCGACATATCAAATATTTCATTCACATCCGATTCGCCCATGAAACATTCATAGTTGTCACTCATTGAACCAAGCTTCTTCTGTGAAGTATTTTCTTTTCCACTTTGACTGCTATGGGCAGGTGTACTTGAGAGGTTAGGTTCACTCACTTGGTTATCGTCTTTATTGTTTACAGTAATAACACATACCTTTGGCTTTCCAACATTTCTCCTTTTCTTAAAAGCCTTCAGAGGATTTCTAATAACTTTACTTTTACTCATTATTATACTTCAACAAAACAGAGACTCAAGAAACAGAATTAATTACGAATATTTTCGAGATAACGACAGAGTAAATAAACATGAAACAATCGACAGTCACACCAGCGATATATATTGAACCATCACAGGTTAGCCACAACACATACTTTATCTCACATCACTAAAATGTACCTGATGAACACAGACGTTAATAATAACACCATTTGACAGCGCCACAGTGGGTCACGCCCATGTAGAACACATTTCAAGAAAAATTTAAAAACTGTTGTAGTCTTCGGAATTGAATAAATTATATATATATATATATATATATATATATATATATATATATATTAAAAGATCTGCAGATCCAGAAAACGCAAAAAAGTAAAAATTGAACTTTTCATGATTTTGAGCCTTTCCGGAGCCCCTTAACATTGTAAGCATAGGGCGTTCCGTATACCCTTAAAATTTTAACAACTTCTGGTACAGCTTGCCATTCAGTTTCAAGAAGACTTTTTATGGAATTGTGGATATGTCCAAGTGCCACTTCAAGGGGTTCTTGTAACATAGAAATCCTGTTCTACGATTGTTTTTGATTTCTGTATAATACTTTTTCCATGCTCGTAAGTCCCGAGCACTCTATTAAATTACATGAAAGCGCGACACGAGGCAGATGTTCGTAGCCCACCAACCGAATTGCTGCTTTCGTGTTTAACAAATCACTTCTTTTACCCCGTATGTGTAACGGCAGGTTTCAGCCCAAAAATGTATTAAGAATTTGCTATTTCCCGCGTCAGGAAGGACAGAAATGATTGGATATGGTAAAAAGATTGTGGAAGTGTTAGGAATTGCTTATAAAAAAATGTAGTATATAGGACCGTCATACGTATTCCCCTTCTCTGTTTATCCATTCTTATCTTTTCTCCAGCCATTTACGAGGAATGTAGTAGCCTATGAAGCTCTTTTGCTTTACTGCAGAACGTCGAAAATCTCTAGACTTTCAAATTTTCGATACGGTATTAAAATCGTATGCACCCTCTCTTGCTCTGAGGAATCATGTTGTTGTTACATATTTAACGACATTAGATCGTTTGGGAAGGACTGTTTCCCACTTGCCGGAGACCTGTGATGTACCGGTACATTTATTTCACAGCACGTTTTCGTGGAATGCTGCAGATTGCTTAATAAAACACACATATACACACACACACACACACACACACACACACACGCGCGCGCGCGAGGGTAGTACTGTAATAATACAATATTCACCTGGGACCTAACGTCTTTTTTACGCTACGATGGGATCTCTATACTGTAAAAGAAGTAACTCTGACTTCCATAAACAACAAGAGGCTCAGCATCAAAATGTCTTTGAGTGTTCCATAAATATAGTTCAGTTCAAATTTACATTATAGATGTACTGTTTGAATCAAAGTCACCCCTTCTTTATATGTTGGCCACAAACAAGAAAAAGTCCCTAAAACCTCAGTTATTAAAAACTGTAGATTTTTTAACTTATCAGCTGTCATCCATAATATATTGGAATTAGATTTAAATTAACTTAATTTAACTTTGATTATTGCTATCATCAAGAATGTAAAATTATGTAAACGATTTATTGCAGCAAAATAGCCATTCTAGTTATACATTAGATTACAATCATTTGAGAGTGAATTATAAGGATGTATTGAGTGTCTGCATAATTCTTAGTAGTAGATTACATTCAGTGCAGGTATTATAACAGATTATCATTTGAACCATTTATCCTACAAAACACTAACAAAGGAGAAGATAATGGCACACAGGGAAGAAGACTAGCTGAAGAAGCCAGGAGAGACCCATTCGTTGCAATCCCCCCCCCCCCCCCCCCCCGAAAGCAGGCACAGTCACACTATATAAGCATGGACGAATGGACGAGACATTTCAAAGTCTTTCTCAACAAAGATGGTAGAGAAGGAGCACAGGTAGCAAGTCAAGAGCTCACACTGCAAGAGATGCCAGCCTGGTCCCCACTCACTCCAAATGAGGTCCAAAACATCATTGAATCAACAAAAATGAAAAAAGCAGTGGGACCAGACATGCTTTACAATGAATAACTTAAAGACACAGCCCATCTGCTAGCACCAACCTGGACAAAACTTTATAACAAATGCATTGAAACAGCAAAAATCCCAGGCCAGTGGAGAAATTCAGTAGTAAGGGTAATGTACAAAGGGAAGGGCAACCCAAAGGACACAAACGAATACAGAGGAATAGCCTTGGAAAACAACCCTTTTAAGGTATTCACAAAACTAATCACAGGAAGAATAAGACGCACTTTGGAAGACCACCTCCCAGAATCTCAGTTCAGGTTCAGGGAAAAAAGATCCTCTATCACAGCAGTGGAGCTGCTTTTAAAAAACATATGGGAAACCATCTATAAGAAGCAAAAATATTATGCTGTATTCATAGACTTCACAAGGGCCTTCGACCTCCTCGATCGATCATTAGTAAAAAGGATGCTCGATGAATCCCTGGGAAGAGACAGCGTCTGGACGAGGATCATAAACTCCATAAATGAATGGAATGAGATAAGGATCTCGGACAACCTCGACCTGTCTGAACCAATAAGGCAAACAAACGGAGAACTCCAAGGAGACCCACTAAGCCCGCTCCTGTTCATTCTGGCAGCAAAGGACATTATGGAAATCGCTCAAGACGAAGATGTTGAAGCATATGCCTACGCGGACGACATTGTGATAGGCTCAAAAAATTTAAAGAAACTACAGGAGACTATAGAAGACGTGGAAAAATGGTGCACAAAACACAAGTTCGTAATCAACACCGACATGACGGAAATGATGGTATTCAGACCAGGCGGGCAAATCCCAAAAAGACAAGAATTGCACTACAAGGAAAGCAATTATCTATCACAAAAGATTACAAATATCTAGGAATAACACTCCAGCCATCCGCAAAGTGCTTCACTAAACACACAACAGAGAAAGCGACACAAGCCGTCAGAACGATATACGAAATAAGTTCCATCAGAACACTAAATCTAGACACAGCTATGGCACTCTTCAAATCAAAAATAATACTGATACTGGCTTATGGGATAGAAATCATATGGATACATCTAAATGAAAAGAACTTAGAAATATTGGAAAGAGTAAAAGCAACCTATATCAAAAGAGCATTAGGGGTAGCAAAAACCACAAGATCAAAATTAGTCTACCTTCTCGCTCGAGAATCTTTCCTCATATAGTATCTAAGGACAAGGTTCTTACTTCCAAACACATCAGCATCGGAGAACCTACTAAGATCAGTACTCAAGAAAAGAGAGGAAGTACCAACGGAATTCTATGAATCCGGGGCCATGATCGACTGCACTTGGGCAGCAGCAAATTTTGAGATGAGCTATGTAATTACAAGACTCGCAGTACACGGATTCCACCATGAAATTTGTGCAAATACAACATACCATGAACTGTGAAACCTTTGCAAGTGTACACTATGTGGACAGTCTTGTGAGAGATACCATATAGAAATATGCAACAAGAGGACCAGATCAATTAGAGACTATGCAATAAATGGTTCAAATGATAATCTGTTATAATACCTGCACTGAATGTAATCTACTACTAGGAATGTCAAAATTATAAAATGAAGATATTTATGCATTTGTATCCTTATATAAAATTTCTTGGAAAATATTTTGCAGGATTGCCATTTGTGCGACCAATGCCTAACGTGTCAGCGGTGGCAGGGGAACCCCTTTATATAGCCTGCCCTGTGTCTGGGTATCCTATAGAATCCATAACGTGGGAGAAAGGTAAGACACACTGTGCAATACTAATTAAATAAATTAAGCTGTTTCGAAATCTGTAAATAATATGCACTTCTGAAACTGACACCTAAAATTTTTTCACCTGACTTCACAAGAATCTGACCGTGATGAAAAACAATCAGCAACAAGTTTCTACACCAATAAAATTGTGATGGAAACATGTGCCAAGGTGCATACTACACATTCTCTAGTATTTCCACACTTAAACAAACTCTTTTAGTTATCTGTATTTTCTAATAAAGAGATTGTTTGGACTGTGTGTTATTTTTCTTTTTTGAGTGTGCTTTTTTTTTATCTTTTGCACTGTGTGTGTATAATGATTTCACCTATAAGCCAGATGGTGGACTGTGCATCACAATGTATGATTTTATTTGTGCTTTCTGGTACTAACATAAGTTATTTGTATACTGGTGAATACATTGTGCTAAGTCTGTCTGATCTGTTGTTACTGGCCTTGATTTTACTGAAACATTGCCTCACTATAACCTATTATCCATTCCACAAGATGTTAAAAAGAAGTAATCTGGTTTCACCATGTAATCTCTTAGATAAAGTACATTAAAATTCATGCTATTGACATTATTGTTTCAGACAGAAGACGGTTACCGGTAACCCGACGGCAGAAAGTCTTTTCAAATGGTACCTTGTTACTTGAAAATGTGCAGAAGGATACAGACAGAGGACTGTACCGCTGTACGGCTATGAATAAACAAGGACATTCCTCATCTCAGACACTGCCACTTACTGTCACTGGTATGTTACAGTACTGTTACTGAGATCCACAACTTTTACATTTCCAGTTTTTTAGTGGAGAGGTTTTTGGGTGCTCATCATAATCATCTAAAATAATTATTCACTGTGAAGTACATATAATGTTGTACAAATAGCTTAATATTCCATGCATCATAATATAACTACGCGCATACCAATTTTTGTTTCCTTTTGTTCGGATTTACTTTTGTGGGAATTAGTTATCTTTTGATGTTCAGTCCACATTATTGTGCTGCCAATTGAACCTCGTAATTAAATGAAGGTTATTACACTAAATATGTAATCCAACTATATTCTGAAAGTTTCTTGCTGCATGAGTAAATGGAAAACACAATACTTCAAATTTAGTTTAAATTAGCTCTCATTGTGTTTATTTACAGTTTCAGATGAATGTTCTTTTTTTAAAACATACACCAGCACTGTGTGACAAAAAAAGTGAAGCATCCAGAAGGTGAGGTGAAATGAAATGAAACTTCAAGGGTTCAGAGGGTGTGTGATGTTAATTCAGAGATTACAAAATCGAGTCAGATTTACAAAGAACTTGGCAGTATGAGCCCTCTTATCAGTATGATGTTTCAACTCCTCTGACCAGGATGTGTGCTCTGATTTGGTTGGGAAGGGTGTCATGAAGCCATTGTATCCTCTCTTAGGCAAGCCAGTTTGTAGCTGTTGTAACTGTTCCTTTACTGGTAGTGGGGTGGAGCTGATGTCTGAGCTGGTACCACACATGTTCTTCAGCCTGACATCACACCCGATGGGTCACAGCACCATGCTGCCAGGAGTAATACCCGGTGCCTCCCCAAAACTCTGTAAGAATGGAATCTTTCTCCAGGTCACCACCATACTCAGTGACTCTGGTCACCTTGGGTAGTGCAGAACTGTGATTCATTCATCAGCAGTTCATGCTTCCCAATCACAGTACCACTCCAAAAGCAGATGCTTATGTTGCGTGTTAGTGACATCCTGTGGATTGGATGGTAATTCACTAGTCTTGATGCTAATACACTCTCACCAATGGTACGAGTTGACACAGAATATTGCAGGGAGTGTCTCAGATCTGTATATCGCATGATTTGATCAGCCAGTCAAATGGAGACCCACAGTGAGGCCCCTTTGAAACTGTGTCAAGTGCTGATAACACTGCCTCACACAAATATGGGGCATCTCGAAGTCCATCATGTGATACTGTTCGTGTCCCTTTTATACTCTATCAAATTTTCATACCAACTGATGGTGTGTATGTGTACAAAGTTACATTGACACCTAATCATGCCATGTCTTCTACAGGCTTCACTTCTTTTTGTCTGGCAGTATAGTTCTCAGGTATGCAGGTAACAGTTATACAACACAGTAAATGTAAACAATTCACTAATGCAATCAATAGTGTGTGCAGTGACTGTTTCAGTTACATATATACAATTAAATCTTGTGCGTTCACTTTTTCTTGAGCACTATATAGCTATTGTAGGAAAGGGCGGGGGAGGAGGGGGGAGCATGGGGAGGAGGGGGGTGCAGATGATGCTAATTGTAAGTTGTAGAGGAAGAATAAACAATTTTCAGTTCTGCACACTGAACCTCTGCCTTATGTGGGGCATCCATAAGATAAATAGGACTTACAATTCATACCAATAATTAACTAATTTAAAATTGAAATGCATAAAAATTTACAGTCAAATCTTTTGTACAATCAAAACTGAAATTGCCTTGGACATTGACATGTACAATAAAGCACAAAAAGATAAAACACATCATCCAACCACGACTGCCGCTGCACTACAGTATTGATAGATCGCAGAGGATGAGAGCAGATGGAGCAAACACCCTACCAGGCCAAAGCCTTCTACCATTTATCAGCTGGGGATCCAGTGGCTCCAGGAATAATGTAGGGATAATTCTTGCTCTTGTACTGAAATAAGCTCAAGTATACTGTATGTTAACCTGTGTTAAATATACAGGGTGAAGAAAAATGCCATACTTGTCAATCAGCATGCAATTCCTCATCCCTATTCAAGACAAAAGCATGTCTAGCAAAACCAATTCCTGCTAAAAGGTTTAAAACAAATGTGATTTAAAAAACAAGACCCTGGCAATGCTGTAACTGCATACAGCATGGCCAGGAACGTCTATCATGAACTGTGCACTGTGTCCTGTTAGCTCAGTGAGATGAAGCAATGCTATGGGGAATGGATATGCAGATTTGCCAATGTCTGAGTCACATTCACACCTTTTTTTACCAGTTAAAGCATCAAATTGTATCCAATTTACACCTCCACCATGCAGTATCTTATGTATTTCTTTATGTTACTGTTACATTTATTTAAACATTAAGACATGCCATGAACTTTTTACAGATGTAAACGACCAGTTTGTTTTGTCCATGACACAAGAGGAGCCAATAGAAAATAATAGTTGTTACAGTAACCAATGAGGTACAAAAACCACAATAGGTGGGCTACACTAGATTGCAGATTGTCCTACACATAATAATTCCATTCTGTGTGTTTGACATCTGGGCTTATCTTCACAGAGCTGGTACATACATGTATGGCTAATGTTCACTTTAGAGAAGATGTTCAAAGTAGCAACCTTGCATTTGCAAACACTTCACCACTCACTGTATCATACTTTGTTGGACTCTACGCAAAGCATTTGCACCCACCATTGCCAAAGCGGCATGCACACAACCTATTAGGTCATGTACATCTGTGGGTGGAGTGCTACAAACTTGTTCCTTTAAGTGTCTCCATAAATAAAAATCTAGTGGATTAAGGTTGGACACCAGAACATTGGACCTCCATGACCAATCCAATTCCCTGGAAACACTTCATTTAAATAGTACATGGATTCATTCCAAAGCGTGGCGGGGCCTCATCATGCTGAAGCCATAGCTGTAGTTGAAGACCAAGTGGAACATTTTCTAATGTAGTATTGCAAAGGGACATACAGTACAGGGATTCATTCAACTTGTATGGCAATAGGTAAGGGTCCAAAAGGACTCCCTCCACAATTCCAGCCCAGAGGTTTATGACAAGCATGCTGAAAGCTACATTCACAGATGACATATGGGTTGTGTTCTGTCTGTTGTTGAGGTTGAAAATAGCTTTCACAAAAAATGTACTCATCGAATGCTGTCCTCCGGTCACTGGTGTTGAGTTAACATGTTATGATATAAATACAGTTCTTCATTGTGCAACACTTCAACAACCTGTCTTTGAGATATCTGGAACTATGTCGCAATATCATGAGTACTTCACCAAGGTGACTAGTGAATGGTTTTAAGAATCCCATCTGCTGTTTGTGGAGTATGTCTAGTGCTTGAGTGACATCTGTCCATTACTTGGGGATGAAGATTATCAGTTTCCCAAAGGAATTGCTCCAAGCAATGAAAAACGTTCTTGTCAGGGTGCATGTGGGTCTGATGTCCTGGCAGTCTACTCAGTGAGTTACCATGGCCGGTACAGTAGCGCAGTGTGCTAGACGTTCCTCTGTACATTCTGATGCGCTGCATGATATAAGTGTTCCCATCTCCTCGTTTTCAAACACGTGTTTTCAAAATACACCTGGTCTGATTTTGCTAGATAAACTTTTGTCTTCAATCTCAATGAGGAATCGCATGCTGGCCTCCAAGTTTGGCACTTTTTCCCTCACACTGTACAATGTTTAGTGCTAGATTTATACTGTTTAGCTTTTTCATTTGCCTATTATCAACAAACATCCACTGTGCAGTGTAACTTAGGATATCTACATTACTGATTATTTCAGAACATTTTTAGTATTGCCTGCAGCATGATCATAAATTCTCAAATCACTTGGAAAATTGTGGAATGAATTTACATCACACATGAACTGGTTGGAGTACTTTCGCAATGTAAATGGTAACACTAAAAGATGTTTTGCAGCCTTTAGTTATTGTTTACATCTTCATTGCTTAATTAATTTCATTTCCCAAATGGAAATTATCTGCAATATTCTCCAAGATCTTTAATACAAAGTAATTAATTTTAAAAGACAGGGTCTGTGCAGGTGAGTGCCTTCTCACCTAGCCTCCAAAGGGTACAGACTACCTACCCTTCAGCTGTTTTGACTGTGCCATATTCATTACTTTTAACTTCACATTCAATGGACATTCTTCCAACACAAGACAATATTGATTATGAGAACAAGTTTTTCACCTCATTGATTTCATAGAATAACTTGCTGTTGATGTTATGTTCTGTTTTCAGAAATATTAGTGAAAATGCTGAGGAGATATTTTTTCAAACTGTTTTCTGTTCCTTTAAAAACCAAGTACATTAATAATAATGGATAATAAGTAAAATGCTTAGTTGATTCACATAGTATATGTGAGTAATGATATCGATTGTTTCAATATCTTTCACAAGAAATCATTAAAGCTCAAGTAAATGACCAGAAAGAGAGAAAGGGTTATTAAAGCAGTTTCTGATCATGGTGCTGGACTAACAAGACAAAAACTTCTGCTGATTAATAAAGCTTCACTGTATATGATCTAACTATTAAGAAGTGAAACTAGTTTAGAATTTGCTGTGTAGTACACAATTCCCCAAAGAAATAGTTACAGCAATAAAAAGTAACTGTATTTATTGCTTATTTAAACGACTGATCGTGTATCACTATTTCTTGCAAATTTAAATTAATATTGCCATTTTCTATTGTCAAATGCCTATAATTACACTTGCATAGGATTTAAGTATGCAGCACTGGACAAAGAAAATCCTGATTGAATAATTGTACCTGTTCGATCACAGGTGAGTGGCTGTCTGATTTCTTTCATAATTTAAATTTACAGTAGAAACGTCAATTACAGGTTGCATGTGTGTTATGTAATTACTGTTTCCTCAGTGGTGGATGGATATTAAATATTATTATCAAACAAAAAGTTTAGAAAAAAAAAGCAAGAAGAAGCAGCCAAAGACATATTTATGTATAGTTTTTAAGACTGTATCATTCGTAACAAAGAATTTTTTTAAGCCTGCTGAAAAGCCAGTGTTGCAGGATAAATGTGTTGCAGTGCCACCCAAGATAGCACCCTTCTCTTTCCAAACGGACCTGCATATTGGAGAACGCACAGGAGTTCAGTGTGTTATCAACAAGGGTGATCCCCCACTTACAATCAAGTGGATGAAAGATGGCGGTGGTTTGGCATCAGATGTTGGAGTTCGTGAGCTTGGAGGCCACATAAGTGCTTTGAGCATTGAAAGTCTGAAGCCTGACCATGCTGGAACATACACTTGTGTTGCCAGTAATGCTGCTGCTACAGCCTCACACTCCGCTCAGCTTCTTGTCAATGGTAACCCTCCTGTTGCCTGCATCTTATTCTGTATCATTTCACAATCTCCATATCTGCAAATTAGATTTTCATTTGACACAGTTTATCTTGCTGTGGGATATTTTATTAAAATTTTGTAATATGCCTAAATCTTCAGACTGTACCTGATCAGCATTTGTCTGCTATATTTTTTTCTGCAGAAAGAGCCAGTTTTTACACTATGGACTTTGAAGTGTCACAGAGCAGGTATTTCAACTTACTAACTAGTGATGAAGCAATCTGACAGATTTTTCTTTAATACTAATTTAGCAGTGTCTGTAAAGAAAATTAAATTCTTCACCGAAATGATATAATAGATGCTGAACTTAGAGTAGTTAATAAATTATTTATGTTTTATGCTTTCAGTTAATTGAAATCTTCAGAAGTGATTGCTTCAAATTGCTTGCTGCTTTTCTGCAGGCATTTGTGTACATTTATCTCTTACAGAAACCTGTTCTTTGAAAGCTCTTTCTGATTACATGCATTGAGGATATTTGGCACAGTCATCATTCTGTCGCCTAAACTGGCCCTGTGGTGCTGAGTGGTAGCAGAAATTGGCTTCTTTATAGAGGGAGTATAGAAGAGTCTTCTTCCTGATGTTCCAGTTGCAAAATTCCCATTTGCTATTGAGTCAGGTTTGTTCAGTTTTCTTGTATCACTGGCTTCCTCACATTTGAAAGTAAGGCTTATCCCAAAGACTACCATGGAGTAGTTCATGTCACATGATTATTTCTTTTTCTTTTTTTTTTCAGGAGCTTGCTGGATTTTACTTTGTTTCAGCTGCTGATTCACATGTGTGTCCGTTTTGTGTTTTCACCTAACTTCATTAGTTCTGCTATGGACTGTTGTTCTGTCATCACTACATTTTCTGTGATGACTACCATATCTCTTGCAGTTCCTCCACGAATAGGGCCATTCAGTTTTGGGGATCTAATTGAGGGAGAACGTGCACAAGTACAGTGCGTCATCCAAGCTGGGGATCCACCATTAACACTGCGCTGGCTCAAAGATGGAGCCATTCTGCATTCTCAGGATGGCATCAACTTGACACAGGATACACATTCAAGCACGCTGGCCATCGCAGCTGTCCACAGATCTCACGCCGGCAACTACACCTGTGTTGCAAGCAACGCAGCAAAGTCTGCGCAGGCCTCAGCGCAACTAACAGTCAGCGGTAAAGTACTTCTGCACCTGCACCAGATGGTGGCCAAAGTGACAAAGAGATTCCACATATCATCCAAACCTACACTCAGGAGCAACACTGCATCACTTGAACACCGACCACCATCCTCAAGATACAAGAAAATGGAGATAACTCCCCTACTGTTACTGATAACACGCAATAATTTTGACCATCGATTCAACATCTTCGATGAACAAATTTTCTGTCACAGATCATCAATACAGAAACAGCTATCAAGCAAAGGCACAAATTATGCTTTTCTAAGGAGGAGACAAAGACTTAAAAATTCTGTTGAACAAAACATTATGGAAACTTTGCCCAATTCCATGACTGAATTATTGGTGAAACACTCTCATAAATTTTGAGAGTTTATCCATAGAATAAGTGACTAATGATTATACTCCAACAAATTAAGATTCAAAATCTATTTATTTTCACAGAAATTTACCAATTTGTTCTTCTTTATCAATTTGTCTTCATACAAAAGACATATATACACAGTGAATAAACTGAACACCATCTTTGATCCAAGAGTTATACACTCCCACAAAGGACACAGTTGCTGCTGTCAATGTGGCTTAACAGATGGGGACTTTGGCCACCTTTGCACATGTTCAGCCACAAAATGTCATATGTGTTAATCCTTGGAACATCAGCCATTTTCTGAAACTAAAGTTTATATTAGGAGTTATGAGCTCAGTGATCGCAAGATCACAATGTAGCATAATGTTCTGTCTTTTCAGTTCCATTATCAAAACATTGCTTTGAAATAAATGCTATTGGTAAATTTAATATTATCTTAATAACATTAGCTACACATTAATGTTTGCTTTACATAAGAGAAATAGAATCAAACTTCCATGACAATGTCAGCGAATAGCTTTTAGTCTGCATTGATTACCAGAAACTTTTCCTCCTTGAGCTACTGGAAATGGACACAAATAGAATATAATAATGCTATGGGCCTTCTGCACAATTGCTTAATGAAATAACAGCATAATGTGGGAGATAAACATTACAAATAAATTTAATTACATAACTGTAAATAGATTTCATTAAATACCCAAATCAAATTATTTATGCCCTACAAATTCAGTAAGTGATAGATTTTTATAGATCTGAAACAACAGTTTAATATAAATTCACAATATTTTGGACAACTGTAGTCCAGTATTACTGTAACATTATTACCTGTTTAAATAGATTATGAATACTTTGTTACCAGACGTTGATGCCCAAGGATAAACACATATGACTGGCTTTGCTGCACTGTTCTATGTTGTGTACACAATGCCTGCCACTGCACTCTTGGATTTTCTGCTGCTGAGACCACATTGCACCTGGGATCACCATTGCACTGCTTGCTCTCTTCTCACGTTCACTTTGAAGTGTTGGCACCATGCATCCACTATTCTGTTGAGATGACCTTTAATTACAATACCTAAAGATAATATTACTATTTTGAACTGTAAACTCGTGCAGTGGTACCTAAATGACAGTTCCCAGTTGATAATATTCCAAAATATTGCTTTGTCTTATTGGCGGAACTCAAGGAGTCAAAAGTCTTTTTGATCATAGTTAGCAAAATATTTCATTTTTAACATAAAACGTGCACTATTCATGAATTACAACATAAAAGATAGTAAATAAGGGCTGTTTGAATTAATTGGCAACACTTTTACTGGTAGTACAAAAAAAGGGACATACTAGACTTTTTTAAATATCATTGTCTCCATTAGTGGCTTTTGTACCCATGTCAGATAGTGTTAGTTACTTTCATCAATGTCACCAGCAAAATTTTTACTTGACTGACAGCATCTCTACACTCAGTATTTTCTTTCTCTGTCAAATTTCATGTTATAGATGTTCCTTTTTTGTTACCATTAGAATTTATCAGTAATTTTTTTGGAATAAAACCCTAAAAAATATGACTATTTTGGCTTACAATGCTGAACACTATCATTCTACAAATATCTATTTTCACTAATTGTAATTATTTTTGCTTTAAAACTGACTTATGAAAACTGACAACCCTTTCACCTCTTGACAACTGAAAAAAAAATTAAACTCATAATTCATTATTGGCAGGGACAGCCTGAGGGTATGTGCAGCTGCCTAATTCTTCATGACCATTGGCAGCTTTTCTCTATGAATTATGATTGCTGTGCCTTAAGTGCATCTGTTAAAAGTAGGTGACTGATGAGAGCATATAGAGTTTAACATCATGTTTATGTTGCTAACCAAAGTATACAACACTGACTTGACAAATATTTTAATTTTTTTCATGAAGTGAAACCCAGTCATAGTACAATGAGTGGAAATGTGTGTAACCTGTCTGTGCGGAGCTGAAGTGCACTGAAGATCAAAACAGAACAAGATAGTGTAACCGTAAACTCCAGAAATCCAAAGCCAAATCATCATACACAAGAAAAAAGTCTTTAAAAGGAGCAATCTGATAATAATCCAAGTCAGTCCAGCAGCAGGTTTTCTTAGTCAGCCAAGCAATGACACAAGCTATAAGATCATTTGATGTGAAGCTGCATGGTCAGTGCTGCTCCCTTAAAATTGGGTGAGCACTGTATTTGAGAACACCACTACATGTGTTGCCAGCACCTTCGGTTTAGGCCGTGGTGTCTTGTCATCACTTCCTAGTATTAGCTGCAGTATCTTGTGAACACCCATTAATGCTGGCCACAATGTATTCAAGTGCTTGTGCTGTGTCCCTGCCAACATCTGCATTGGAGTATGAGTCGCCAATAGGCAGGGATACAAGATCCCCTCCATTTTCAGCTAGTACCACTGAAAATGTTGTGGCCAGTAGTAGTGGCAGCACAACAGAAGGGGGAGGTGGTGATGGGCAGCCTGGCCAAAGGCTCTGAATGCAAGGGTGAACCCCTCTTGGTGTCACGAAATGTGTCGGTGATGTCAGCATCAGCATTGTCCTGTTCACTTGCTGTGGGAGTGACCAGTTACACTGGGAAATGAGCATCGACCAGCGGCAGCAGAAGGTGGTCCCACCTCCATTGGCTCTCTGACACCTGTTGAAAACGAGAGTGGCTGACGCATGTAGGTGATGGCACAGAGCAAGATTGGAGGTTATACTGTGGGGCGGAGATGGAGGGTGGTCCCAATCCAGAAGATACAGTGTATAACAGGTGTGAAGTTGATTGGCGTGGTGTCAGACATTTGCCCTTTTGGCACCTATTTCAAAGATCAATTTACTGTGGATGGTAGTAACTGTCTGGAATGCAACCTATCACTCAGAAATAGGTGTCAGTGTGCACTTTAGGAAGGCCACAGATTAGCATGGACGAGCTGACTGAGGTGGCAGGTGTATTGGGGTGGGGTGGGGTGGGGGGCGGGGGGGGGGGGGGGGGGGGAGGCCAAGCGAAGTCCACATGAATGTGGTCCCCTGGACCTTGTGTAGTGGGTCAGGCAGCATAGAGTTGTGTGGAGTCTTCATTTTCTAGGAGGCGAACTTTGATCCCATTGATGACCTGCACCTAATTCTTGAGGGACTGATATATGCACAGTTCCGGAGCTGGTTTGGGAGGAAGATGTGTGAAAAAACTGTTGGTAATAAAGTCCTGTACTTGGCAAAATTGGAGGTTACTGGCAATTGGCATGGTGACGACCTCTGCATTGATCAGAAAATCCTTAATTGTTTTGCTCATGATGTAGTTGATCTGAAACCACATGTGCTCCAGAGAATAAAATGTGGTGCCAAGGCCCATGGGGAAATGGGAGGGAGTCTTTGTTTTTGCTTGTTGAGATGTTGGGCAATAATGAATGTCTTAGTGGTACTTGTTTAAAAAGAGGGCCCAGTGTTGAAGGCATTTGGCTGTATTATCAGGCAGATTGGATTAGGTCCAAAAAGAGCAAAAAATTTTTTGTGAACAGTGATTAACTGAATTTGGTTCCTTATAAGAAGATGAGAAATTTTTGAACCCCAAAAGTAATGGCGAGCTCTTCTTGCTCAATAGGGCTACAATGAACCTTAGCTGGGGACAGAGTTTTAGAGGCAGAAGCAATGAGTTATTTGGTTGCATCAGATTTTTTGTGGTACAGGACCACTGTAAAGCCATTTTGGGAATTATCAGTGACTACTTGAGGGGAATGGTGGGGTCAAAAGTAGATAGACAGCAAGCCTCTCTTAGGGTTCTTTTTAAGGCTTCTAATACTGCCTGACAGACAGCTCTCCAAACAAATTGTGTGCCATTTTAGGGCTAATTGTTTAAAGTTTAGAAATCTGAGAGGGTTGTGATATGAATTTAGAGTAATAGTTTACTTTCTCAAAGAAAACTTGTAGTTCCTTTAGATTTGTTAGTGCGAGTTCTAGAGTAATGACTTCCACACATGTTTGTGTCAGTTATTAGGTTCTATTTCTAAGATATGGCCTAGGTATTCCACCCAATGATTGAAGAATTCATATTTATATAAATTGATTGTGAAATTCTTCATCTTCTGTTTGGCCTGTGACAGTTATGTCATTCAAGTATCTGCAACAACTGGGAATGTCTCAGTTAAGTAGTTAGGGGTGGTGCTGGATAATCATCAGATCACTAGTGATGCCAAAAGGCAAGCAATTGTAGCAAAACAAACTGAATGGCATGTTAGCGACTGTAAACGAGTGGGACTGTTTGTCAAATGAATACTGCAGCTGTGCATTGGCCAGATCAATTTTTGGATAGGACGCACCTGTGACATTGGTCAGAAGGTCACCTATGGTAGTGTCTGAATCTACCATAGATTGAACACTGATAGTGGATTTGAAATCACCACAAAGGTGAAGTCTGCTATTAGGTCTCTTTACTAAAAATAATGGTGTAGCTCATAGACTGGATGAGACTAATGGCAGAAACTGCTGCCACTTGAGATGACAAAAATCTAGTTTGAGGGTGTTATGGATTGTGACAGGAGTAAGGCAAGAATGGTGGGGTATAATCGTTGCCATGGATTTGGGAGTGATACGTGCTGTATAGCCTCTTTCACAGTGCAGGCTGGCATCAAAGAGAGATAAATAATCATCACACAATCCCTCTGAAGTGGTGGAGGGTTTGTCTTATGAAGTATTATGGATTTTCTCATTGAATGGAAAACCAAAGGTTTGAAAATCCTCTAAGCCAGTGGCACCTGTTTTGAGCTGAAATTTAATCAGGGTCTTATTAGCGGAAAGCTGCTTAGGCCTTTCCATGAACAGGCCAGGCATTAATTCTTACAATCCTTTTTTGTAGCCTAAAGATGTTTTTGGCCGAGAGAAGCATTATCTCAGAAAATTTGTCCGTATTTCAGTTGTGAGTGTATATAGAGGTAAATTATACAGTTTTCAGACGAGATTTGTTGCAGCATCCTTCTAATATTCTCATTAAGTAACATTAATGCTTAATTTCCCATAGACGTTTTCGATATGTATCCCCCATTTAAGATTATTTTGGAGCCATAAACTCAAGAACTTTAAGTTGGCTACACTCTGAAGGCCGTTATATCTGAATATGAACAGTTTGTTCACCTTTTTTTTTTTCACATCATAGATATTTGGTGCCAATGTCTAACGTCCATTTTTTACCAACTTGTTGTGACTGAACCAGTTTTCAATATTGTACACTTCTGAAGCATTTTCATTTCTTTCCCACTAACTAGGATACTAGTGTCATCTGCAAACTAAATGCTGTTCCCACAGAATTTGTTTAGGTCATTCATATCATTCACATATAATAGAAATAGAAGAGATCCTTGTACTGAGCCTTGTGGCACTCCATATTAAGTGACTTCATAGTTTGATTATTGTAGAGCTAATTTTTTGAAACGATGGTGTTGCATTTCAACCACTCACTTTCATCTGATTAAATGTGATTTTGTCCAGTTGTTAGGTGTTCCTCTAATCCCCATGTTGTCAAGCTTAAGCAATAGTTTAGTGTTATCTATAATATCAAAAGCTTTAGACAGATCTAGACAAATTCCAATGCCATTTTCACCATTATTCAGTTTTTTAAGTTCTTCACTTAAAACTTCAAAATTTGTTGTGTCAGCTTACAGGCCGACTACATATAGCAGATCAATGGACTTGAAGTTAGTCACTTCATCATTTTTACCTTTTTTGAATAGTGGCCTGAGCTTGACACTTTTTGGCATTATGGGAGAATGTCAGTTTGAAAAGAACCATTACAAGGGTGCAAAGTTGAGCTAATGTTTCAGCAATGACATTTCCACATTTTTTAATAATAAACTGTGGGGTGCCATGAATTCTGGTGGAGTTGTTCATTTTTAAAGTTCTGGTAATAGACAGGACTTCTTTCTAGGTTATTTGAAAGAGAGGGGGCGAAACAAGATTTATATTGGTATTTGCAGATGATACTGCTCACTTACATTACTAAAATAAACCTTGAAAACCTTTGCTATTAGCAATTTCTTTACCATTATGGTTCATTTTAACTCTGGAGTTATATGGAGAATCATTATCAGTTTGCTGTTTCACTACATTCCATACAGTTTTCATTATGTTATTGGAAATATTTACACCGCAGTCATTTGTCATTACTTTGGCTTCTTAGATTACTTTTTAAGTATTATTTCATATTTTGTGAAATACACATGTATTCATTGGATACTATGGAAGACTTTGAGATTTCGTACAATCTTTACTTTTCAGCACATGTTGTCAGTTGGCAGGTTTTTCTGTTAAGCTTACAAGATTTGATCTTCTGTTTTTAAATGGAAATTACATGTTAAAATAATGTTTCAAGACATCCATAAATATGTTGAACTTTTCATCTCTTCTTCCACATCTGTACACTTCAATTCATGTTTCCTTCCTTAGCAAATTCCTTAAGTACTCAAAGAATAAAATGCTTTGATAGGAGCTTTTCAATTCAGTCACAAAGCTAGTGTGAAATTCCTTACCCTACACTCATACCAAATGGTGTGCTGACATGGAGATTTCATAACCTTTCACAATTGGAGGAACTTAGTCTATTATGGGTTTGCATAATTTCAAGACTTGCAACACTACTTCCTGATCAGGAACATAACAAATTCTGTTATCATATATTAAGGATTCTGCATACCAGTGTTTACAGGCAGGATTTTCTCAAGTAAAGTGACACTTTCAAAAGTGACCTTTCAAATCTTCCACCAAAGCTGCATAGGTTGATGAGAATTGCTTGTGACACTGACAAAATTCAAGCCTAGCAGTGACTATATGATGCTTTTGCTCATAGTAGGAAGACAATATGTTACAAATGTTGCATATGCTAGCATCTCTGACTCTAAAAGAGGATGTAATTTAAAGAATAAAGAGCAACTTGAGATTATTAGCTAGAAGACAACGAAATTGAATAATAAAATCTGTGGTATTACATGCCTGAAAGTGCTTGATAAATCTGCAATGGAAGCTGTTCCAGCCTTCTTGCTCAGGTTTGAATTCTGAAATGGTAGTACAAAGGGTAAAGATTTATATTTTCAGCAAACTAGATAAAGAGGCAGTCGTGTCATTTCCCAATAAGGAACTCGGAACATTTAAACCAAGAATGCTGGCACATTGGTTAGTATGCTGGACTCTCGTTCAGGAAGACAATGGTTGAGATCTGTGTCCATCCATTCTAGTGATTTTCCATAGGTCTCTTCAGGCAAATGCCAGGATGATCCCTTTGAAGAGACATGGCCAATTTCCTTCCCCTTCCTTGAAGCTATCTGAGCTTGTGGTCCATCTCTAATGACCTTGTTGTTGATGGTATGTTGAACTCTAACATTTCTTTACCTTTTTTGGATAATTTAGCTCTGGGGAGGAGGATGTATTAGCTTGATGCACATGTTTGTAGCATTTTTGTTTTACATGTTGATACTCCTGTTCCTATAGGTTTGTTAATCAATTTATGTATTGCCATTTTGTCATCTAGAGATAGTGAGCAGAGAAACATTTGTACCATATATGGGGTAAACTAATTGGACAGAGCATAGCAAGAAAGTTGTTTTCTTGTTTTAAGAAGGATCATTTTGACATTAATGACTCTCCACATTCAGGAAAATGTTCAGGGTTTGATGAAGATTGTTTAAATGCATTAATCCACAATGTTCAAATCATTGTATTTGAGAACTGATAAACGTGATGAACTGTCATCATTCAACCATCATGTGATGTTTGCATGCAATGGGGAAGGTTCAAAAATTGGGAGTATGGGTACTACATATGCTAAGCCAAAATCACAAAAATCAGTGATTGGCCATATGTGCACCTCTGCTTGCTCATCATCAGTTGGCTTGTGAACAATACCAACCATTCCTATCCTGTGTCATTACTGGTCACAAGAAATGGTATCTTTATGCTAAAATAAGGAAAAGAAAGGGATGGTTGAGCCCAAACAAACCAGCAACTCTCTGTACAAAGACCTGCGTGCACGCACAAAAGATAATGTTATGCATCTAGTGGAACAGCAAACTACAAATTCCTTCCATGAAGTGTAACCATCTTTGCTGAAGTTTATTGTCAACAACTGAGAGGTCTTGCTGACATAATCCAAGAACATGCAATCCATGATAACACTCACCTACATTCTGCTAGACTGACAAAAAATGCTATACAGGAGTTGGATTGGGAATTCATTCTGCACCCACCTTATTCAGGTAATGTTGTGCCCTCAGATTTTCTCCTTATCTGCTCCCTGTCACACAACCTTCAAGGAAATTCCTTTCTAATTGAAAATGCGCTGTTCCAGACTGAAGCGCTTAGAACCGCATGGCCACATCGGCCGGCAAACCCTTAACAAGAAGAAGGGATGTGCATTAAGACATTAAGAAAATGCGCTCCAAACATGGCTCAAGGAGTTCTTCACCTCAAAACTGCATGATTTCTAGGGTCGTGGATTTGAAAAGATACCCCTGCTTTGGCCAGGCTGTTGTAAATAGTGAAGGAGAATATATTCTTGATGACTAAAGCCTCTGTTATGTGTGTATGTCATGTTTATTAAACTTATGCAAAAGTACTACAAACTTATGGACCAGCTTTATAGAAGAACTGTGGCTCAGGTATAGAAGAACGGTTCACCATGCACATGATACATATACAGGGAAAGATGGGGTGAAGCTGCCAGTGTGGGAAAAGTGGCCATTGCTTATTTTTTGCCCTGATCGGTGCTGCTGCCCATTGATAAGTGGTCAGAGTAGTTTTAATATTCACCATCATTGTTGTTAGTGTTTTTTACAAAGGAAACATATTTCCTTATTTATTTTAGTTGAAATTTTTCTTCAGTTGTGTGATGTGAGGTAAAGAATTTATTTATATTATTTTTGTTACACTATGTGATCAAAAGTATCCGGACACCTGGTTGAAAATGACTTACAAGTTCATGGTGCCCTCCATCGGTAATGCTGGAATATGGTGTTGGTCCACCCTTAGCCTTGATGACAGCTTCCATTCTCACAGGCATACATTCAGTCAGGCACTGGAAGATTTCTTGGGGAATGGCAGCCCATTCTTCATGGAGTGCTGCACTGAGGAGAGGTATCGATTTCAATCAGTAAGCCTGGCATGAAGTCGGTGTTCCAAAACATCCCAAAGGTGTTCTATAGGATTCAGGTCAGCTCTCTGTGCAGTCCAGTCCATTACAGTGATGTTATTGTCATGCAATGACTCCGCCATAGGCTGTGCACTATGAACAGTGGCTCGATCATGTGAAAGATGCAGTCGCCATTCTCGAATTACTCTTCAGTAGTGGGAAGCAAAAAGGTGCTTAAAACATAAATGTAGGCCTGTGCTGTGATAGTGTCATGCAAAACAACAAGGGGTGCAAGCCCCCTCCATGAAAAACACGACCACACCATAACACCACCACCTTGGAATCTTACTGTTGGCACTACACATGCTGGCAGATGACATTCACCAGGCATTCGCTATACCCACACCCTTCCATTGGATCGCCACATTGTGTACCATGATTCATCACTCCACACAATGTTTTTCCACTGATCAACTGTCTTATGTTTATGCTCTTTACAACAAGCGAGGCATCGATTGACATTTACCGGCGTGATGTGTCACTTATGAACAGCCACATGACCGTGAAATCCAAGTTTTCTCATCTCCCGCCTAACTGTCATAGTACTTGCAGAGGATCATGATCAGTCTGGAGTTCCTGTGTGATGGTCTGGATAGATGTCTGCCTATTACACTTTATGACCCTCTTCAACTGTCAGCGGTCTGTGTCAGTCAACAGACAAGGTCGGCCTGTATGATTTTGTGTTGTACGTGTCCCTTCATGTTTCCACTTCACTGTCACATTGGAAACAGTGGACCTAGGACTGTTTAGGAGTGAAGAAATCTTGTGTACAGAGGTATGACACAAGTGACACCCAATCATCAGACCACATTCAAAGTCCGTGAGTTCCATGGAGCCCCCCATTCTGCTCTCTCACTATGTCTAATGACTACTGAGGTCACTGATATGGAGTACCTGGCAGTGGGTGGCTGCACAATGCATCTAATATGAAAAACATATGTTTTTGGGGGTATCCAGATACTTTTAATCACATAGTGTACCTCACTTATACATAGATTAATACTTTTTCACAGTATCACTGTTTAAACAATGTCTTTTTGGCCTAAAAATGTAGTTCTTGTTGTTTCTTTTGTGAAACAGCATTGCTAACATAGCATCCAATCAGGAAAAGTGGCCACACTACTCATCGGGAAAAGTGGCCAAGGTGCATACCCAGTAAGAGTTATTTACTTCCATATCATACACAAAACACTACAGAGGAAATTGACTTCTAAATCGTTTTATTCACAGAGCTATCATCTGTCATTCTACCCTTTTGTGAATTAATTAATTTATATTGTTTAAAACCATTTCTGTTCTTTTAAATACAAAAATCCAATTGAAAATGGTGGGCTGCAGCTGCTTAGTATTGTTTCAGGTACAAGGGCATCATCACATTTATTCAAGGCACAATATATACAGTTCAGTTTGTATGAGAAGACTCTGGATAAAATACACAAGTCCACTAAAGATCACTTAGAAGCAAAGTCCAGACAGGATAAGTTATACATTCCTGATTCAAAGTCCAATCCAAACTATCTGACATGCTGGGCATAGTCCAATCTGTAAATATTTGTAAACCAGAGTAGAAAGCTATAAGGTTACTTAAACATGACTCAATGACCACTGTTAGGCAACTGATGGATAACCACTGATAGAACTCAGAGGTAACTGCTGATCACTTACCTGGGGTCATAATTAAACTGGCTCTGCAACCACAACCAGCTGGCTTGGAGCCATGAAGCATCCTAGATACCAAACAAAAGGAAGGTTACTCGTCCCTCTCTCTTTTGATACATGTGACTGGCATAAAGAATTAGTGCTGTAACTTTATCACTGCCTGTGCTGACAATTATGCAGACTGTTGGAATGGCACCTTCTGTAAGCCTGACCTTAATCTGTTGTTACTGTGCTGTTGATGACTGCCAGACCAGAGTACCATGGAAGTGCATAAGCCCCAGAATACAGAAAGTTCCAATGTATCCTTTTCCTTTTCACTTAAAAATTTTTGATGTGGTACCTTATAACATGTTGATTCAGAGAATCTAAGTGGTAAGCTTCTATCAAGAACCATGGTGTGGTGAAAATGCAGTTTTCATTACAGTGGGAACTTTACTCCACCTATACAGTCACTCCATAGAAACTTCAAAGGAAAAGAGACTACTGCATAATAGATGTAAAACAAAGCATAGGGCTATAGATAGACAAATGATAAACCAATCATGTTCAGTTGTCAACAGGGCAAATGCATGAAGCCTTCCATAAATACTGTAGCAGAATATTGTGAAAAGATCTCTCACAAACCCTAAAGCAATTCCAGTTATACGTAAAAGCTTTAATGGCCCCAAAGTTAGTCTCCAGCCATGTTCAAATGAAATAGGAACCAAAACTAAGGTAGCAAAGCAACAGGAGAAATGCTTCACTCAATTTTCAAACATTCATTTACAAAGGAAAACCCATGAGTATTGCCTTAATTTAATTCCTGTACCACTGAAAATCAAAGTATTAATGTCAGTAGAGTTAAGAAACAGCTGAAATTGCTAAAACTCAGCAAACCTCCAGGATCTGAAGGAGTCTTTATCAGATTCTATTCCAGATTTGAAGCCGAGTTATACCCTCTTTTTAACTAGATATGTTGTTGATCCCTCACACAAAATCTGTTCCCAGTAATTGGAAGAATGCACAGATCACACCTGGCTACTGGAAGGGTAGCAGAAGTGATCCAAAAAATTACTATCCAATATCCTTGACACCTCTTTGTTGTAGAATCTTAGAACTTATTCTGAGGTCAAACTTAGTGAGGTATCTCAAAAAGAATTACCTTCTCCATACCAACCAGTATGGATTCTGAAATCATTGATCATGTAAAACCCAACTCTCACTTTTCTCGAATGACATACTGAAAGCTATGGATTGAGGCTGTCTGGTTGATGTAGTATTTCCTGATTTGTCAAAAGCATTTGACTTAGTAACAACCTATGCTTGTTATCAAAAGCACAGGCGTAAGGGATGTCAAGCAAAATTTGTGACTGGATTCAGGATTTCTTAATAGGGAAGATGCAGCATGTTATCTTGGCTGGAGAGTCATCGATAGATGGAGAAGTAACTTCGTGCGTGCTGCAGGAAAGCGTGTTGTGACCCTTGCTGTTCAGTTTGTACATTAATGGCCTTGTAGACAATATTAATAATAAACTCAGACTTTTTGTGAATGATAGATTTATCTTTAATGAAGTACTGTCTGATAAAAGCTGCACAAATATTCAGTTACAACTTGATAAGGTTTCAAAGTGGTACAAATATTGGCCACTTACTTTAAATGTTTAAAAAGGTAAAATTGTGCATTTCACAAAACAATACAAAATGTAGTCACTATGTCTACAATATCAACCAGTCATAGTTTCATGGGCCAACTCTACGACTGCCTGGGTGTAACATTTTGCAAGGATATGAAATGGAACAGTTACACAGGCTCAGTTGTAGGTAAAGCAGGTGGCAGACTTTGGTTTATCGGTAAAATACAAGGCAAATGCAATCAGGTTACAAAGAAGATTTGCTTTCAAGTCACTCATACAATATGTCCTAGAATATTGTTCAATTGTATGACATCCTTACCAAATTGGACTGATTGAGGATATTCCACATATACAGAGAAGGGCAGCACAAATGGTCACATGTGTGTTTGACGTGTGGGAGAGCGTCACAGAGATGCTGAAGAAGCTGAACTGGGAGATTCTCGAAGATAGATGAAAAAATGCTTTGAAAGCTTACTTACAAAGTTTCAATAAGAATATACTGTACTGCAAACCTCTATGTATCACTTCCATAGGAATTGTAAGTACAAGATTAAATTAATTATAGCATGCAGTGAGGCCTTTAACCAATCACTCTTCTAATTTTCTGTTGTGAATGGAATGGGAAGAAGCCCTAGTAACTGGTGCAATGGGAAATGTCCTCTGTCATGCTCTTCACAGTGGTTTTCAGAGTTGGATATAGATGTAGATATAGTCAGGAGATGCAACTCTGTGTTAGCTGCACCATGATAGCTGTTGTATGGCTTGTTGCCATGTGAGTTGCTCATTTTGTTGCTGCAGCTCTTGAGCCTGTTGCTGCAGTTGTTGTTCACATTATTTCAACAATTCTGGGTCCATGGTGGCACTGAGTGCTGCAGACGGTGTGCAAGGTTCAAGTCTAGTTGACAGACAAAGTAAAATCCTCATAGTCACTGAAATACTTGTCACAAACTGAAACACAGTTACAGTACAGTAAGTGAAATGGTTTGTAACTTGTCTGCACCAAGTCTGCTAGAACCCAAAACAGGACTAAATATTTTAACCAGAAAGTCCAGGAATCCAAAATGAAACCATTGTACACGGTTACAATGTCTTACAAAGTAGCAACCTGCTAAGGTTGGCCACAGGCCAGCAGCAGGTTTTCTCATTCAGTCAGACATTGTCACAAGCTACTTCAAAGTGAAGCTCTATGGCCGATGCTGGTCCCTAAATAATCATCAAGTACCTTGTTTGGGTGCATTTGAGCATGTTACAAACACCTTCTAGTATGGGCTGCAATGTCTTTTCAGTACCTCTTGCTGCTGGCTGTAGTATCTTGAGAGCACCTCCTAGTTCTGCTCATGGTGTGTTTCAGCAATTGCGTGGTCTCCACATCAACATCCAAGTTGGAGTCTGAGTCATCGTTAGGCTGGGATACAAGACTGACAATGGTGAAAGAGAACAGAGAGTCTGAAACGCAATGCTAGCACATACCCTACTATTCTCAAACAGCAGAAAAAGCTGTGCTGACTTAGCAACCCCACCAAGTGGAGAGATCATTATTGGCTGTCACATGCCCTCTTTTCATGAGAAACTGCGTAGAAGTTTGATATTTAACATGGAAAATTGACATTAAATTCAGTGATCAGAAGCTTTATGCGCCCTCCCTCACCCCTCCACTCTGTGAGACAAATACTAGTGATGAACATTTTCTCTGCCAGAGGATTCAAACTGGTTACCTCTGAGTTGAGTTGCATCACTCTGTTGTGCAGTAGGAATCTCATCTACAGAGGTGGGGTCTCGATAACAAATGGAAGCATTGTAGTGACTCATACACAAATATGATGAATATGCCCAGGCAGTATGGTGCTATTACTAATATTTTACAGTTTTATTTGGGAAATATTGTAACTTGAATTCCTCAATGAGTTCAGTTACTCTAATTTAAATATTTGATTGCATCATGTCAAGTATGTTGAAAGGGTTCTCTAATAAAGATAAAGCTGAAATTATTCTCAATAATCTTGACAGAATGATTTTAACTAATGAACCTAACATCACTATTAAAGAGAAACAACATGAATAAAAAGACTGAATTAAAGAAAGCATTTTGTATGAAATTGCAACTTATAATTTTGCTACTCACTGTACTAATATTGAATACAAAATTTCTGCACATATTTCACAACTCATTTCTCTCTAAAGCTTTTGTTGCATTTAGCATGAATGATCACTTTCAATTATTTACCTCTGAGAATAAAGAGTGTCCCTGAAATATAAAATGATTTGACTTCAGTTACTACATTCCCATACACTTTTGTTGAACTCTTGAATTATGGTGGAATGTAGTCTACTTTCAGTCACATATGTAACTGGGTTACATACATTTTATAGTATAAAAGTACATCCATTTTGTAATGACATTTGGATAATACAGCCATTGCAAGCTCATCTGAGTTTCTGTATTTCTACACTGCATAATAACTTGATGAAATAGATATAAATACATGAAAATTTTAATTATATCTTGTCAGTATTATGCCCTTTGGACAAATACCAGTACATTTTGTTGTGGCTGTAAGAACATTTTATACTGACTATCTTAAGAGAATTCGAGTACAGTGTCCACCATTCAGAATAAGAAAATTTTAAATATGTCATTTCTTAAGAAACAAGTATCTGATAAAACTTCAGTAATTATTTCTCTTGGAATGAATATTTATTTAGTTTGAAAGAAGAATAGCTTGAAAACTGCTGGATAGTAGTAACTTCCCTCTGTCACTGTAAGGAAAGTTACAAGTATAGTGCTAATATCTTGTATATCACAGCAGTATCATTTTATCCCTTGTCTCTGAAGAGCAAAACATTCACACAGTGCAAAAATTAAATAATATATTACTCTTTAATCAAGTGTGTACCATCCTTCATGAATCAGTCTCTGTACATAATTTAAGAATTGAGAACACTATCGTTTTACAGCAGTGAATAAATTAGTTATTTTATTTATCTATTTATTTGTATCATTAAAGCACAAATTTTGGCTCTCTTCAGCACATAAAGTTCTGTTAAATGCTGCATGAATTAGATGAGAACAACATGCAAGTGCCTAACACTTCAAATGGTTGTGATGGATGTTTGCAATTCTTAATTGTGATAGGTTGCATTGCCTAGGTGGGAAGGTGAACATTGTGTCTGTTTCTGCTAATTGATGGTTCTGCATTCGTCTACCAGTGACTTATTTACTGCACAGTAGGAGTTTAAAGCACAGGTTGACATATCTTCTGAACCCTGTTATCTGTGTTGCTTCATTGCATTTGTTGTTGTAGATTAGATGTTATGAGGATTTTCTAGTGTGACAGAAGTAGACTAAACAACTTAGATCAGTTTTGTTGTTGTTATTGCTCTTATTGTTGTTGATGTCGCAATTGTGCAAATTTATTGTGTGCTCTTTTAACATAAATTTATTTTCATTTTTTGATGATTTAATTTATGTTTTGCGTAAATGTAATTGAAACCTAGTTGCAAAAGTTATTTAAAATGCTTATTTCTGTATCAGAGACATCTTGTCAGCTACTGAACTGTTTTGTTAATTTTTGAGATATTCATGTGAGAAATCACTGCCAAAATTGCAGTGCTTCACACCTGAATGAAGACTGATAAAGGCACTGTACTCGCTGGAAAAGTTGTGCATTCTGTGGCTGAGTGGATAGACTGTTCAATGTTTTTTTTTCAGTACTGATATTCCCTGTTTTCTTAAAAGTTGGAAATAAAGAAGAAGAAAAGTGGACGTGACGAAATGGTGTAGTAGATCACAGATAGAGATGGCCATGATATTCAAGAAGAAAAGGATAATGCACTTCACTTGCTATGTATTTTATTCTCTCCCTCTAGTGCAGAATAATCCCTCATTTTCAGTTAATTTCTTTACTTTGTACACATTATTAATATCATTATTAGTTACTTTATTCCTATCTTCTCCTTTTGATTGTGAGAAAGGGAACTTAGGTGTTAGACCTTGGGAACAAGCTTTTTCTTTTAAACTTTATTCGTGTTGATGAAACTTACTTTATTTTATTTTGTTCCTAGCGAGTATGGCATTCTTATCCCTTTTCATTCAGACTTATGGCTTTAATTCCCTTTGATTTTTTTACTGCTAATTCATGTGTCTGTAGTGCAAATAATTACATGTAAATAATATCTCTCAGGACACAAGGGGTAATAAAAATTATACTTTTCAGTTCCTCCACGCTGGATACAAGAACCTGTGGATCGCAATGTTACCAGAGATGAAACAGTTATGTTTGACTGTCAAGCTGAAGGCTTTCCAGTACCCACTGTAGTATGGAGGAAGGCCATTGGTGAGAAAACATGAAGAACTCTTTGCTTTGCAGTAAATGTTTTGTATTTTGTGTACCTAATTACAAATGTTTTTCCCATATCTCTTAAAATTAACTTATACAAAATTTCATGAGAGAAGATATCCATGAAGAAAAAAATCCCCCTGTTAATAGCAGGAACAGGACCTACTAAAGCTAGGCCAACAGGTTTTCAGACAGTGAAAAAGTTCTTAGAACTATAAGAATAGTACTTACATTGAGAGTTATGGGATAATAGGGAATAAGGAAAGGCAAAGAATAATGTATCATTTCCTGCTTCACAATTACTTGTTTATACCACATTTTTAGCTGCCTAATTTATCTACTCAACAAAGAAACAGTTCTTAAAATTCCAAAAATTTTAGACTCAACACTTTGCACTGCGTTACCAATGACAGTAACTGTAAGATAGACATCTTCTTATGTCCCACATAATGTTGGCATGCATTTTGTCTTATCGTATATTATAATGAAAAGCATTCATAAATGTTTCTTGTAATGAAGCATAATTTCCAGCACGCAGTATAATGTATGCTTCAGTCAGTCATAAACAGGATTTGTTAAACAGAAGATATCTTCATTGGTCTCATTTATCATCATAATGGCATGGTGAACAATACAGTTACTAATTTTTCCTAGCAGGACACAGGAAACTGCTTGAAATAGTAATTAAGTGTAATACTGTGCCCATTTGAAAACATGGTGATGGGTGCTGATCATTCGTTTCAAATGGGCACTGAATTTTGAATTCAGTAAGCTGAAAAAGTTTTACAAATCAAGATTTAATGGAGTTGGTAATGTGGATGGTAATCCTCACTCTCACCTTGCATGATCCAGGCTTGGTGGTGGTGGGGGGGGGGGGATGAGGGAGGCAGAGGAATGTGTTTCTACTTTTTCCTGTCCTGTCTTCAGTTAATGACAAGTCTGCTTTCTCCAAGTGAAATACTATCATCCGCAACTATAGACAATAGACCTAATGTTTACTCAAGGATGTATACACAGTTGTAACAGTTCTCAGCTTTGTTGCTGATAAAGAGAATGGATATGATACTAAAAATTTAGTTTTGGTAAGAAAAATATGTTGTATGAGAAAAATTCAGAAAGTAACTTCCCCTCAATATATTCAGATAATGCTAACCAACTCCTCCCTTTGGATGCATATCCATTACTGTATGTCTGCATCCACATGACTCATTTTCACACTGCCCACCCATAATTCACCCATTTAGGATCAAAGGAACGTAACTACAAAAACAGTGTTTTGAGATAATTCCATTTAAAGGTTTTGTCCAAAAAACTGAGTACTTTCTAATAGTTTTTCACAAGCCTTTCTGTGGTGAATAAAAAGTTTACTTCATTGACTGTTGTTTTCTACTAGGTGTTACATATTTTTGTTACTCGATGGACACTAATGAAATATTTAATAAAATTATGCACGCAGTTACGTTTGTCTGATCCTGAACGTAATGGCTGCTGCTGTATAACATATGAACGTCAAACAAATAATGTGCAGCTTTAAGCAATATTATCATATTAAAGATTACTGCAGTTGTGTTAATAATGTCTTTATAAATACAGATTACACGGAACAAGCTATGGGAATGTGTGTCAGTGCTTTCAATGAGTACTATAAGCAAGAGAATTATTTTTCAGGAAGTTTATTATCAGTCTATGATGGAGAATACATAAAATCCATTATTATTTTCATTGCATTATTTGTCTGCAGTATCATTGAACATACAATAAATAATTTACAGGTAACAGAAATAACATAACAAACATAAGAAAAATCATTTTAACGAAACACAGTGCCTCCACACACCTGTTTTTCTGTTCCTGGATTACTGTTTCAAAAATGGTACAACACAGGCATTTAAATGAGCCAAAATTAGTGGCTTACATGAAATAGCTAAGATGATGAACTAGCAACAATGATAAAGGAGACAAAACCAGAAAATAAACATGAAGCCTATTCCTGTGATTCTTCCACGTTTTCCTCATTTTCTAAATCGTTAGCAGTACTGAGTCATTGATATGATGTGTGATACCTAAGAGGTATAATACCCTTATTACATATATCTATAAGATCTCTTTTCTTTTCTTTAATTTTGCAGAGAGGACTCTCATATGCTGGGCAAAGAGTATTGTCTTCAGGTCCTGAATTCGAAGATTTTCGTAGGCCAGGTCTTTCCTTGGTGTGCAAAACTTCACAATCATCATAGGAATACTTGAAAAACATCATGTCAGACTGATCTTTCCTGTATTGCATCCAGACAATCTTAAGCCATTTCACAGATTCTTCATTCTCAGCAGTTTTCCTATTCTGAATTATTTTCTTCTGAAGCTGATTGAAATCTAAAATTTGAGCGTTATCCATTTCTGTCACTCTTGTACTTGTAGGAACTCATTCTTACAATTGTATACCAGCCAATGGGATCAAAAACATCCACATGTTTACTTTATCTTTCGATGCTCGCATGCACTGAGTCTACTTCCATTTGTGAATGTCCAGGCTCAAAAAAGCATTGCTCGATAGTTGGAATGTCCAGTGCATTCACTGAATGCAAATACATAGTGCTCATGCTGACATTCCTGTTCTGGCCCCCACATGTATCAGAAAACAAGGTTATCGGTTTTGTTTGTGCTTGATTTTTCAAAAAGTCCCACAGACATGAAGCCATCTCTATGGACCCCCATTTTGCTGTTGTCTCATCCTACATGTAGCAATCATTTTTGTTTTCTCCTACACTAAGAACTGTGAGATTGTACACAGAGAGCCTTCTTTTATAGAATACTGCCTTTTCATTCACTTTAGGGCAGTAAAGCACAGCTTGTAAGTCAAATTCAGCTAGCAAATATTCGCCCTTTCTTACACATTCTTTCTTAATGTTCTTAAATTCCCTTGCCATTTCTTTCCTTTTCAGATGCTCTTCCTGTTCCCTTTTAAAATCTTTGTCTTCCTTTTCCTCTGCCGAAAGATGTGAAAACTTTAAACATTTATCACAGATATCTTTTCGTGGCCTGTGGAATTTCAGATTAAATTCCTTTGTGAATATCTCCCTGTAGTGGCCTCTGGAATTTCAGATTAAATTCCTTTGTGAATATCTCCTTATACAGCCATAATTTCTTGACTATCTTACCTTCCTCATATATAACTCATACATTATCTTAATACTCATATCAGCAGGTAAATAATCTGCTGTACACTCTTTCCTCTTGTAATGAGAAGAAAGGGTAAGAAAACTCTTAATGTGTTTCCTTATAGCCTCTTTACTTTCTTCGGATCTCTTTATACTTAGCTCATGATGTCCTCTTCACTCTTTCTCAATTACATGATGTTCATCTCTTTTTTTAACAGTATTTCCTACAAAGGTTTCAGAAATGTCAAATGTCTTGAGAAAAAACTGCATACACACTTAAATCTTATCAGATCCCTTTACTACATAGAATTTCTTGGTCCTCTTCCTTCATGAGTTATCCGATTTTGTCCTCACACTTCGTTTCTCTTCTTCTTCCACTAACTTATTTAGGTGCTGCCTTTGTAACTCAATTAACCCAAGATCCCAGTAGGCTCTACGGATATTTTGTCCATCTTGCTCAGTAAACTTAACTGGTGCACTGTCATGGACATTTAGAGCAATCTTTTGGCTTCACGTTTCTTGCAGGAACTTTGGAATTCTTCATAGAAATATATGCCCTACCATGCTGTCGATTGTCTTTTCTTTTATTTCTTTTCCATTCCTCTTTAATCACTACCTTTTTTCATTTTCTTGTTTTGTTACTATTCTCAGTACCAGCATTGTCACCTGCAATTTCCCCTTCCTGATGGAGATGATTTACTTGTGCACTAGTTGCATTGTCAACAGTTTTTGTGACATTCTTTACATGGGACGTTCCATGTTCAATACTGCTATCTGTAACAATAACGTGACAAGTATTCAGAGGCAGAGAAAAGAAAATTAACTGGAACTGCTATAGTGTCTAGTAATTGTTTGGCTACTCACCAGAATCTGTAGTGTTGTCCAGTTCATAGGAAGGATCATCATCTGTATCTGAACCAATGAATGTCCTCACCATCTCCACATCACGTTCTTCCTCAGCCATGAATATAAACAATAATAATAATAATAATAATAATAATAATGACAATGGCAGTAATAGCAATAATAATAATGGCAACAGCGGTAATAACAATAATAGTAATTTTAGTACTTACTACTGAAGTATGTACACTAAGAAACAGATTCTAATACATTCCATTAAACTCTGTTCCTTCTCCAGGCACATTTGGGCCATCCATCTTGCTCTGGACTCCATAGTGCTCCTACATGCTTGTAAACCCATTCACAACTGAGACAATATTTATCTTCCTTATCAGTAGCATTTCATTGTTGTCACAGAGCGATGGCGACAATGCTCCTAAAGAGAAGTAGTGGGAAAAGCAACTTCTAACAGTTCTGTTAGGATCACAGAAATGTAAGAGCTGTTCCGTTTCACAAATTAACACTGCATCCAGTGGTCTAAAAACAGATCAGTTCTTCCATCTGTCTGATTCTTACCATTTTTCGTAAAATGTAGATACGTTGACGACTAAAATGGGAACCACATAAGATAGAGTTACACTTGTTTGATTGTAACTTAGGTCTCAATTTCGTGTACCTTGTGGTACTAACAACTCAAAAATGGCAAAAATGTAGTTACGTCTGTCTGATCCTAAATGGGCAAATTATATTAGCATCCTGTCTCTTTGTTTTAGGACTTCTTTAATTTATCAATGAGTTAAATTCATTGTTACTCAATTCCACAATCAGTTTGTACACTTGTATAATGTTAAGATTTGAAGGTTTACCATTTAGTCTTATAAACATTATTTTGTCAGACCATGGGATCAAATACATTACGCAGCTGCTCTGTTATGATGTTTCCTACTTCTTTCCTGTGGTTTCAGTCATGATTTCTGTTGTGACAGTGCCACGACATTTAACAGTGCCGCCACGACAGTATGCGCAAACAGCGATAGAGGTGCTCCGCAACTCGGCTGAGCGCGGGAGCGCCACCTAGCTTCGAACGGCGCCGGCCGCATGGCATGGCCCGGCAGTCGAATAAGAGATACTGAGTTGTTATCATGTAACGAGCTATTGTTTCTAAGTGAGTGTGTTTGAATATCCACGCAATTATTGGTGATTAAAGGTTATAACACTTTTTGGCGACGAGGATGGGATATTTTCACTGCGTTGTGGATTTGTGTGTTCTTGATGGGGCAGACATGGAACAGCTTATGCAAGCGCTCATTGAACAACAAACACAGCTGACGGCTGCAATTCAGGCACAACAAACACAGCTGTCGGCTGCTATTCAGGCGTTGTCAGCGTCGCTTACTCATCGTCTGTCTTCCTCTTCTCTGCCTCCATTCCCTCCTTACGACGAGGCCGCTGAAGATTGGGAGGATTATGAGAAGCGTTTGCGGCAACACTTGGCTTTTGGTGTTGTCGACGCTCCTATGTGTAAGTCGTTATTTCTATCTTGGATTTCCCCACGGATCTATCAGCTGCTATCTCAGTTAGCCCCTCTGCAGGAACCTGCCTCTCTGTCCTTCCAAGAAATGTGTGACTTATTGTCTAACTATTACAGAAAAAACACCCACGTCATTGCCGCCCACGTGGCGTTCTACCGGTGTCGTAAACAGCCCCATCAATCTTACCGGGCTTGGGCGGCGGAACTACACGGTCTGAGTAGGAAATGTCAGTTTGTCACGGACACTCATTATGAGTCTTATGCTGATTCAGTGGTTAGGGATGCTATTCTACGGCTTGCTCCTGATAAAGAAGTTTGGCAACGTGCCCTACAACTGCCAAACCCGTCGTTGTCGGAAGTTCTAAGCATTGCTCAATCCTTTGAAGTGTCTCACGCTGCTGGCGCGCAAATAGACGCGTGGTGTGATGTAGGCGCTGTACAGTCAACTTTCGACATGGACAATGTGCCTGTTTCACAGGAGAACGAAGATGTGGCAGCAGTTCACTCGTGTAAACAACGTCGCGTTGGGCCACAACGCTCGCAGAGAAAACAGCAACCACAGAAGCAGATTCGTTTCGCACTTCCTTCTTGTCCATGTTGCCATGTTGTTTCGTACAACATGACAGGGCCGTGTGTCCAAAACATTGGGCCACGTGTAATTCATCTAGGAAAAAAGGCCACATTGCTTCTGTGTGTCAGTCCTCTAAAGTTCCTGTCGACGAGGACGAGGCATCGGACATGGATGTTAACTGTGTGCTTTCTCAAACAAATAAGTTGTTTGTTACTGTTCGTGTTCTGGATAAAGACATTCGCATGCAAGTGGACACTGGCTCTGCAGTAACTCTCATTAATTCTCGCACGTATTTGGAGTTGGGCTCCCTTCCCTTGTCTCCAGTTACGCGAAATCTGAGAACTTATTATAAACAGAACATTCCTGTCATTGGCCAGTTTGATGCTTCCACTGCCTACAAGTCTGTTGTTAGGCCCCTCACGTTTTATGTGGTGGATCATGCAGGCACTGAAAACCTGTTCGGTTATGATGCTTTCCAGTTGTTCGGGTTCTCCATTGATGATGATGTGAACCTCATATCTGAGGATACTCCGTATCAACAGCTGGATTGATTGTGTTCTGAATTTTCGTCCGTGTTCTCTGCTGGTCTGGGTCGTGCCAAGGATTTTGAAGCCCACATTACTCTTAAACCTACAGCTCGCCCTAAGTTTTTCCGGGCACACCCTATTCCAGTGGCGTTGCGTGCACCTGTCAAGGCTGAGATAGACAGGTTAACAGCTTCAGGGATTCTCCTTCCTGTTACCTCCAGCGAATGAGCATCGCCGATCATGTTGGTTTCTAAACCAAATGGGAGTCTGCGATTGTGTGGTGATTTTAAAGCCACTGTCAACGCTCAGAGCCTCATTGACACTTATCCTCTTCCCCGATCCTGAGGAGTTATTTACCAAGCTCGCTGGGGGCCAGTTCTTTTCCAAACTTGACTTATCAGAGGCGTACCATCAGTTGCCATTGGATGCTTCTTCCAAGGAATTTCTCGTCATCAACACTCCTTGTGGGTTGTATCAGTACCAGCGGTTACCATTTGGCGTCGCTAGCGCGCCGGCCATTTTTCAGCGGTTTTTGGAACAGCTCACGGCTTCCGTTCCCGGCTGCTTAAACTATCTGGATGACATTGTTGTCACAGAGGCCTCCACTGAGGAGCACCTTCGCAATTTGCGTTCACTGTTTCGGGTTTTGCATTCGGCTGGGTTGAGGTGCAATCTGGACAAGTCACAGTTCTTCCAACCCTCCATTGTGCATCTTGGTTTCCACTTGTCCTGTGAGGGTATACGTCCTCTACGTCAGCACGTTGCGGCCATTAACACTCTACCCCGGCCGTCTAAGGTCAAAGAACTTCAGGCGTTTCTAGGCAAGATTGCTTATTATCACAAATTCATTCCATCCCGGCGGCGGTAGCTCATCCTCTGCATCAGCTGTTACGCAAAAACGTTCCTTTCTGTTGGTCCGACAAGTGTGAGCAGGCTTTTGTCCGCCTGAAGGCTCATTTGCAGTCGGCGCCTTGTCTTGCAACATTCCGTCCGGGTCAGCACTTGGTTCTGGCGACTGATGCGTCACAGTATGCCCTAGGGCAGGCTGTTCCAACCGAGCTCCAGGGAGCCAGAGCGCTCCGGAGCGCTCACTGCGGCAGCTCGGAGCCCGCGTGGAGGGGGAAAGCGAACTCACTGCCCCCTGGCCGCATGCAGCCGCAACTGACGCAATAATCCGTGTTCAATGACGGCTATGACTAGCCGCGGGAGCCCTGTACCTCTATTGGAGGATACCTCTCTATTCATTGAGAGGGATGGTCGTCCGCAGTGTATTGTATGTCATACAGTATTTAATTCTGTGAAGAGGTACAATATACAGCGACATTATACACGTCTTCACGCAGCGCACTACGATCAGGTAGAAACTGTTGAACGCAGAGAACTGGTAGCCAGGAGACGTAAGTTTAAAAATGGCTTCGTAATACGGAGGGTATCAAAACATGCAACATAGTTCGTGTTCTGTAATGCGTTTATAATTTTCGGGTGAATGAGAGCGGAGAAACACTACTGAATCTGCAATTCCAGCAAGCTACAGGGTCGCTCACATCATTGCGACGAGTGGCAAGCCGTTTTCGGTGGGACCACTCGTAAAATCGTGCATGGTACCTGTTGCAGAATATTTGTTTCCAAGGCAGGTGCAGGCAATTGAAGAGGTCTGCCTGTCGAAGCAAACAATGTCTCGTCGAATCTGGACATGGCTGCGGATTTAGAGACAGCTCAGGAATAAGGCAGAGAGGTTTGTTGCATTTTCTCTAGCGCTTGACGAAAGAACTGACATATCGGACTGTGCTCAGCTTGCAGTCTTTGTGCGTGCTGTCGACATGGAGCTGCAAGTAACTGAAGAACTCTTGGATGTGGTACCACTTGATTACACCGCAACAGGACGTGACATTTTTGAAGCTGTTTGTGAATCAGTGGACAATATAAATTTGCTGTGGGATAAGCTCCATTCTGTAAAGACAGAAATGATCGGGCGTAACCAAGGTTTTGCTTCTCGTTTGAAAAATAAACTTGGGGACGAATTCGGGAAAGACATTTTGACTCTTCATTGATTTATTCACCAAGAGGCACTGTGTGCTGAAATAGTAGAGCTAGGTGGCGTAATGAAAGATGTCGTGAAGTGTGTGAATTTTGTGCGGCGTCACGGTATGAATCATCGCCAATTCAAAGGATTCCTGAAAGATATGGAAGCGAAGTATGGCGATATACCTTACCACAGTACTGTTCGTTGGCTGAGTCTGGGAAAAGTTGTTGAAGTTTTCTTTGCCTTTCGTGAAGAAATATCCCTTTTCCTCGAAATGAAAGGGGAAGAAATGCATTGTCTGAAAGATATAAAATGGACATCAGACCTGGTGTTCCTAGCTGACATAACTATGCAACTGAATAATTTAAATCTGTCATTGCAGGGCAAAGGGCAGCTAATCGTTGACATGCACGACCAGATCAAAGCGTTCATGGAAAAGTTACATTTATTTGATAGGCAGATGAGTAATGGACATTTAACGTTCTTCAATCGTCTCGCTTCTTTAAAACTAACTGAAGGTAGTACTTTCGGCGATTATCAAGCAAAGTTAAAGCAGCTCACCACGTCGTTTGAAACACGCTTCCGAGACCTCACTAGTTTGGAAATGGAACTTCAGGTGTTCAGCACTCCTTTTTCAGTTTCCCCCCGATGACTTGTCATCGTCACTTCAATTGGAGATTATTGATTTGCAAAATTCAACTTTGTTGAAAGAGAGGTACTACAACTCGTTGGATTTGTCACGATGGTATCGTTCATTACAGCAAAAAACATTTCCAAAGCTTCACAGCAATGCCGCTTAGATCATGTGCATGTTTGGATCTACGTATTGTTGTGAGCAGCTTTTCTCAGCAATGAAAAGAGTAAAAAGTAAGGAACGATCGTTTGTTCAGAATGCAACAATGAAGGCCATCCTTCGCAATAACGCTGCGATTACTTTGACGCCTGATATTTCCGATCTTGTAATGAAAAGAAAATGTCAAGCTACAGAGGCCCAATAAATTTGGTATGCAAGTTCTTGCAAAACAGTTCTTTCTTATTTATTTCCTGAACATCGTATTTCCCGGTGTAGCATGTCACCAGACTTAGCAGCTAAGAGTATGAGGTTGTCTATCTTGTAAGACGCAGCCGACGAGTTGGAACAGCCTGCCCTAGGGGCTGTTCTCGCCCATCGGTATGAGAATGGGTCGGAACGACCCATCGCCTATGCTTCCAAGACCCTCAACGATGCGCAACGGCGTTACTCTCAAATTGAAAAGGAGGCGCTCGCTATCATTTATGCTCTAAAAAAGTTCAGCGTTTTTTTGTATGGTTCTAAGTTTCACCTCATCACCAACCACAAGCCGCTGGTCTCTCTGTTCAGCCCATCAGCGTTGCTTCCGGATAAGGTGGCTCACCGCCTGCAACGTTGGGCCTTATACTTGTCTCGTTTTCACTATGAGATTCACTATCGCCCCACGGCCCAGCACGCCAACGCTGACACATTGTCGCGATTGCCGATGGGCCCCGACCCGGTTTTCGATCGTGATGATCTACTCTGTTTCCACATTGATGAGGAAGAACGTCGTGCGGTCGAGGGTTTTCCACTTACAGGTTTGCAGGTCGCGTCGGCTACTGGGCGGGACCCGGTCCTGCATCAGGTGATCAGTTTTGTTCAACGGGGTTGGCCGGACAGGACCAAGGGCTGGGCATCGGATCCCCTTTGCAACTACCATGCCTTGCACCTTCGTCTATCTGTTCGTGATGGTGTTGTTCTTCTGGCCATGGATGGCGCATCTCCACAGGTCGTGGTGCCAGCCTCTCTTCGCAAAGATGTTCTCAAACTGTTGCATGAAGGCCATTGGGGTATTTCTCGGACTAAGTCCCTGGCCCACAGGCACATTTATTGGCCCGGTATTGATTCGGACATCGCCCACATGGTTGCTGCGTGTGGTCAGTGTGCTCAACAACTGGCTGTAACTCGTACAACTCCCTCTCCGTGGCCTGATCCAGCGCAGCCATGGGAACGGGTGCACGCTGACTTTGCCGGGCCCTTCCTCGGTACTTATTGGCTACTGTTGATTGACACCTTTTCGAAGTTTCCGTTTGTTGTTCGATGTCCGTCGCCCACCACTGCGGCGACGACGCTGGCTTTGTCCAAAATCTTTGCGCTAGAAGGTCTTCCATCCACGATCGTCACGGACAATGGCCCTCAGTTCTCTTCACAGGCCTTCCATGTATTTTGTACTGGACAAGGGATTCATCATGTTACAGCACCGCCCTTCCATCCGCAATCGAATGGGGAGGTTGAGCGCCTTGTCCGCACTTTCAAAAGCCAGATGAAAAAATTCCTTAGTGATTTTTCCACAGATGACGCTATGCTGCAATTTCCGAGTTCTTATCGCTTCATGCCTCTGGGTGATCGCAGCCCTGCTGAACTCTTGCATGGCCGCCAACCGCGCACTCTACTGCACCTGCTTCACTCTGTCAGGCCTTGTGCTGTGTCCCCTAGTGCGGAAAAATACTCAGTGGGCGCCGACGTGTAGGCACGAGGGTATGGATCTCGCCCTAAATGGATTCCAGGGGTAGTCAAGGCTCTTCGCGGCCGCCGGCATTGTGAAATACGTACGGACGATGGCATGGTTGTTCGCCATTACGACCAGATGCGCCCACGAGTGGTGGCCACGCCGGTGCCACCGCCCCTTCCTTCACCTCCACCAGCCCGAGAAGCCAGTCCTGTCGCTGCTGCCAATCTACCATACGTGTTGATGCAGCCGACATCGCTACAACTTCCAAGTACGCCCAGTCGCGACACCGCCTTCTCCGTGACCCATCTCGCTAGAGCACACCCCCAGGTCCACGACACCTGTGGATGCTCTGGAGTTTTCACCCATCATCTCATCCAGAAGGCATGTTCTATGCACGAGCTTCCGTCCTGGACATTTTCGACCATACTCTCGTGTCCCCCCCGCAGGATCTTCTCGGGGCCTCACAAGAGGCCATGGATGTCTCCGCACAGTCCATGTCTCCAAGGAAGTGAGTGTTTTTTTTTTTTTTTTTTTTTTTCAATGGGGGAAAAGTGTTGTGACAGTGCCACGACATTTAACAGTGCTGCCGTGACAGTACGCGCAAACGGCGATAGAGGCGCTCCGCAACTCGGCTGAGCACGGGAGCACCACCTAGCTATGAACGGCGCCGGCCGCATGGCACAGCACGGCAGTCGAATAAGAGATACTGAGTTGATATCATGTAACGAGCTATTGTTTCTAAGTGAGTGTGTTTGAATATCCACGCAATTGTTGGTGATTAAAGGTTATAACACTTTTCTAAATAGAATACAGTGCCACCTAATACATAACTTTCTCCAGAATCAGTCCACCATGTTTCTGCACACACATTGCACCCACATTAAGTCTTTTCATTTCTTGCATTTAATTTTGTAATTTCCCTGCTTGAAACAATCTTTGTACATTCCTAGTGCATATTCTTATTTTCTTTCATATATTCCTTCTTGGCACCGCTACATTTAAGGTAGTTCCTCTAGACATCTGGTCAGGCAACTAGAAATTCAAGACTTTTGTATCAAAGTGCTCCACGAATGCATATGGTTCTCTTGCAAAAAGTAGTGAAGATAATTTCCAATTGGCTTTGTTCAATCCTGTGTCATTGATTGCATGGCAAGTTCTTCCATTTTTGTAACCAATTTCTCCAACCAACAACAAGAGAGTGCCCTACTCAAATAGGAGTTTTGGGAGGATGTTTATCCCAGAATTCATTCAGTCCAGCTCTGTGTTGGCCACCTTGATGAGTTTTCTGTCCTTTACCACTTGGGGGTGCAGACAAGCATTTTCCCTTAATTGGGCTTAGTATGTTATGGCATTTCCTATATACGTATGAAAACTAAAACCTTAAGTGAGTGACAGGAGTGGCCAAGTAAGTAAGTGGATTTAGCTCAGCCTCCAATAGCAGTGTGTGGATGATGCTGCAGGCTTCTGGGGCCTGTCTCAAGGCCCAAGGACATACTTGAGGTGCAACAGGTACATGGACATGGGTGGTGCCTGCCTGTGGCTGGGATCACATCAGCTCCCAGGTCACAGTGCTGAAATCCCCCTGAAGCCTGAATGGGAGTGTGGGTCATGTATTATGTTGAAACCAAAATTGGTTCCTATGGTGGTTCATTCAAATTTGTCTGACCACAACAGTGATATACGTAGACCACATGTTCAATATCTTTGTCTAGTCTGGGCCAGTAAATGTAATGAGACGTCTCTCAGTGTAATCTGTGTAGCAACTGGAGGATGTGGGCTGGAGCATGCATGGAACAATGACCTGCCATTCTTCCTCCTCTGTAGCCAGTGGCAGAATGCCCTTGGTGGCATTCAATTGACGATTCAAGGAGAGGAATGTTTTAAATACCATTTCAGTCCCTTTAGGCAATTACTGAGGCTGCAGTGCTGTATGGCCACTAATACCCAGTGAAGTAGTGGTGCCCACACTTTGTCTGCAGCTACTTCACGAATGGTTGTGTGAAGTTCATCCAGTGCACTCTCCATGGTATCATCCAGGGCAAAACACAATGCTTTTTATGCATCAAAGTTGGCATCTTTCCTCGTGTGCAATCGAGATAGAGCATTGGTGTTCTTATTTTCAGCAGTGGTATGATAATGTGTTTCGTAATTACAGTTGCTTTTAAATAGTGCCTATCACTGCAGCTGTTACACTGTTTTATGCAGGAGCTTGAAATAGAGATGAAAAGTGAGATCAGCAGCTTAGTTTCGAATAGCAGATGTAATTTTCTGCTGTAGAGGAATACATGAAATTTGTATACTGTAGATTATTGCTAACCCTTTTTTTTAAATCTAAGATCAGACATTCTGTGCCATTGGAAAGCTTCTGGTACTTCACAGCATGTGAAGTATCTGTTTCTTTAACTGCATTTAACACTTAGAATGCCATTCCTGTAATATTACATCACTATGTTGAGACTCACCAATATGTACAGCTAGGTACATACATGGCTCGAAAGTTGCCAGACAGAGAACATATTTAAGACTTTCTCTTTAGTTCAAGAAAGCCTGTTGACAGGCTTTGTACCATTCAGATTTTTTGCTCTTTTGTAGAGTCTGTTCAAGGGATATGCAACTTGAGCTGCTTTAGCTACAAATTTTCCGTGGCAGTTTACTTTACCCAAAATAGATTGATGCTCTTTCTTAGTTTTTTGGAGACAGATAGTTTAATTATAGTTTCTATGCAATCCTAGATATATTTCAGATTGCTGTTATGGAAAATGTGTTCATAACACTGGCCCAAAAAGAGAGAGAGAGAGAGAGAGAGAGAGAGAGAGAGAGAGAGAGAGAGAGAGAGAGAGAGAAGCAATATGATCCGTTTTCCTGTAAATGGATGAACAGCATTTGAAAGGTTTGTGTCCCCATGTGCCCCCATTATGCTAATGTAATCCAGGTAGTTTTTTCAACTAACAATATCTTGTATGAACTGAGCTAAGTAATAAATTATTATAGTGGTATGTGTCAAAAGGTGTACTGAGCACAAAGATCTGTTGTGTTTGCTTGACTAACAGCAACTGTAAGAATGTGTCTGGAAGATCAATTTTAATAATATACAGGCTGCCAACCAATTTTACCAGTACTGTTTTCAGGCCTGAGATCGCATACAGATGCATCCTGTCTAAAAATCACCACATATTCAGACACTACCATTAATTTTTTTGACCACAACCATGATATTTGCCCACCAGCTCACTTACATATGAGTAATTTCATCTAATTAATTCAATATATCTGTTTCTTTAACTGCATTTAACACTTAGAATGCCATTCCTGTAATATTACATTGTCTTAAATGTTAAAAAGAATGCCATGCTCATAATATTAAGGATACAGTGTTTTAGTGATGACTGCCATGCCCATAATATTATGGGCAGGGCAGTCTTCACTAAAATGCTGAGCCCATAATATCACAGGTATGCCATTCTTCCCAACACTGAAGACAATGTAAATATTATGGGCATGGCACTGCAAGTGTTAGCTAAGTGCAAACAGAGTGTTTTAGTGACATGTGCCTGAAAATTTGTGGCAGAGCCAAGTGATGGTTCAAAAATTGCTTGTACTGTTTATGCAGTTTATCCAGGTCTTTAAATGTAATAGTAGAGGATATCTGGTTAATTTATTCATCTACTCTGAAACCAAGTACAGTGAAAGCAAATACTCTAAAACTGCTAATGCCTGCTGATGAGTTCACAACCTTAAACATTAGTGTATGCTCTACTGTAAGATACTTTAAATACACACTTAGGTAGCCCCTAGGTGTAATTTTATGGCCACCATAAGCTGCTATTTCCTTTTGTGGCCCCTGAAGTGGTGGTGACCTGTGTTTCTAGATTTATCATTGACACAATGGATCCAGTGTTGATTTCTTGATTGTTGATAATTAATGCTGCTATCAGCTGCTTTGGAGTTCTGTCAGAAGCTAGATGCTGGATTTCTTGAGAAAAAACGCTTGATGTCACAGTGGAAGCAGTGACATTGTACATATTTATCACAGAGCTTTGGCTTGAGTTACATAGATGTGACAAATTAGGGCATGTTGACAATGCTGTCGCAGATGTGCAACCTGTATGGACAGTAATGATTAGTTAAAAAAATCAGAGATTATAGAAAATCACAAGATATTTTGTCCATGAAAGGACATAAGTTCTTCATATAACTTCCTTTGACAGACTGAATCCATAAATCTTTGCCTCCCAGTGTAACAGAAAATGTTACATTTTATTTGCTCTGACTACTCAGATTTCTCAAACTAGGACAATATAATGGCTGCAACAATGTGACTGTTAGGGACTTTTGCTGCTGCTGCTGCTGCTGTAGTAGTCACATCAGCTGCTTTTGTTGCATTTGTTGTTGTTGCTGTAACATGAGCTACTGATTTCAAAGGTCCATGAAATCTGATCCATGACTAATGGGCACTCATTGTACTGATGAGTAGGTTCCTAGTTACCAGATTTTGTATTTTTATATCAGAGTACGATACCAAAGTCTGTTAAAATGGTTGATACAGCTGTTGTGACACAAAAAGCCTTTAATAGCAATATTCATCAAGAGCCATAAACACCCAGCTCCAAAACACTTTACCAGAGAAATCCATAGATGAACAGGGTCATTATACTGGAAATCATATGGCACGAGAGGAAAAGCTCCATAAGATAACAGAAATAGGGCTTGTTTTCCAACAGTCACAGGATTTATAGCTGGTGAATATCTACTGTGTCCACACCACCTGCTTTCAGTGCTGTTTCAGTGCTGAAAGGGTATACATCTTTCTGAGAGCAAGCTGGTCACTGACTCACTGTTGAGGTCAGTATATTGTGATACTAAAATGGTGTGTATTAATAACCTTGTAGACAAACCTTAAATTGTTTACAGATGAAATGGTTATCTACACTCCTGGAAATTGAAATAAGAACACCGTGAATTCATTGTCAAAGGAAGGGGAAACTTTATTGACACATTCCTGGGTTCAGATACATCACATGATCACACTGACAGAACCACAGGCACATAGACACAGGCAACAGAGCATGCACAATGTCGGCACTAGTACAGTGTATATCCACCTTTCGCAGCAATGCAGGCTGCTATTCTCCCATGGAGACGATCGTAGAGATGCTGGATGTAGTCCTGTGGAACGGCTTGCCATGCCATTTCCACCTGGCGCCTCAGTTGGACCAGCGTTCGTGTTGGACGTGCAGACCGCGTGAGACGACGCTTCATCCAGTCCCAAACATGCTCAATGGGGGACAGATCCGGAGATCTTGCTGGCCAGGGTAGTTGGCGTACACCTTCTAGAGCACGTTGGGTGGCACGGGATAAATGCGGACGTGCATTGTCCTGTTGGAACAGCAAGTTCCCTTGCCGGTCTAGGAATGGTAGAACGATGGGTTCGATGACGGTTTGGATGTACCGTGCACTATTCAGTGTCCCCTCGACGATCACCAGTGGTGTACGGCCAGTGTAGGAGATCGCTCCCCACACCATGATGCCGGGTGTTGGCCCTGTGTGCCTCGGTCGTATGCAGTCCTGATTGTGGCGCTCACCTGCACGGCGCCAAACACGCATACGACCATCATTGGCACCAAGGCAGAAGCGACTCTCATCGCTGAAGACGACACGTCTCCATTCGTCCCTCCATTCACGCCTGTCGCGACACCACTGGAGGCGGGCTGCTCGATGTTGGGGCGTGAGCGGAAGACGGCCTAACGGTGTGCAGGACCGTAGCCCAGCTTCATGGAGACGGTTGCGAATGGTCCTCGCCGATACCCCAGGAGCAACAGTGTCCCTAATTTGCAGGGAAGTGGCGGTGCGGTCCCCTACGGCACTGTGTAGGATCCTACGGTCTTGGCGTGCATCCGTGCATCGCTGCGGTCCGGTCCCAGGTCGACGGGTACGTGCACCTTCCGCCGACCACTGGCGACAACATCGATGTACTGTGGAGACCTCACGCCCCACGTGTTGAGCAATTCGGCGGTACGTCCACCCGGCCTCCCGCATGCCCACTATACGCCATCGCTCAAAGTCCGTCAACTGCACATACGGTTCACGTCCACGCTGTCGCGGCATGCTACCAGTGTTAAAGACTGCGATGGAGCTCCGTATGCCACGGCAAACTGGCTGACACTGACGGCGGCGGTGCAGAAATGCTGCGCAGCTAGCGCCATTCGACGGCCAACACCGCGGTTCCTGGTGTGTCCGCTGTGCCGTGCGTGTGATCATTGCTTGTACAGCCCTCTCGCAGTGTCCGGAGCAAGTATGGTGTGTCTGACACACCGGTGTCAATGTGTTCTTTTTTCCATTTCCAGGAGTGTATAATGAAGCACTATCTGGAAAAAAAAACTGCACAAATATCCAGTCAGATCTTGATAAGATTTCCAAGTGGAATAAAGGCCAAGAACTGACTTTAAATGTTGAAAAATGTAAAATTATACATTTCACAAAATGTAGAAACTTAGTATACTGTGATTGCAATGCCAGTAAGTCACGTGTAGACTTAGAAAACTCATACAATAGCTGTGTGTAACAGTTTATGGGGATATGAAATGGATTTATAGCATATGGTCAGCTGTAGGTAAATTATGTAACAGACTTTGGTTCATTGGTAGAATACTGGGAAAATGTAGTCTACATAGCATACGCATGATCCATCATAGATTGGTGCTCATATGTGTGGGGACCCATGCCAAATAGGACTGACAGGGGATATTGAGCATATGCAGAGAGGAGTTGCACAAGTGGTTACTGGTTTGTTTGACCCACAAGAGACTGTTCTGGTAGTAGTGAAAAACATCAACTGACAGACTTTAAGATAATGCCTATTACCCTATCTAAGCCTACTTATAATGTTTTAACAACCAGTACTGAATCAGGAATCTAGGAATATAGTAGAGTCTCCTCAGTGTTACTCTTGTAGGGACTGCTAAAACAAGATTAGACTAAATACAGCTTGCACAGTGCATTTAAACAGGCATTCTTCATGTACTTCATAAGCAAACAATAAACGAAGAAATCCTAATTTGTGATTGAGTGGGAAGGCCCCTTTCCAGTGCACCTCACATTAGTTTGATAAGTAAGGATGTAGATGTAGATTTCTCAAACCTGCCACGTTTTCAAATTCTCAGTGCAGAGTGTGGACAAGAGATTTCATGAGGTAAACCTATGCCAGAAGTCAATTTGTTACATCATTTATTTTGAACTGCTCTTCATAGTTTTAATTAATATTTCTGCATTTACTATTGAATTTTTGTCTGTTGACCCATAAACTGAACCAGCAGTATGCATTTCCTATGTGAAAAGATAGTTACCAAAATTTTCTTTGATGAAAATGTCTAGTGGCATTAAATAATTTTCCATGATGAACTGGTGCAGGCCCTCTCCATAGTATGCTGTTTCATCTCAACAGTCACATGTGGAATCCCTGTCTCCTTGCTGGTAACAATGAGATTGAGATAATGATAACACTGTCCTCTTTATTATTGTCTGAAGGAAATTTGGTTACCCCATAAGCATGATATTTGCAGTAGTTTAGTATTTCAGTTGCCACTTTGCACAAATCTGTTTGTGAAACTTGAGGATAACTCTATGATCTATTGTCTTTAAGTTTTAGGTTCACTTCTTGTACAAGCTGAACTGCAACTACAGGTGTTTTTCCACTTCTTGCTTAATATTATACATTTCAACGCAAAACATAACATCACTATGATCTTGCGTAGTAAGCTACCAGATGTGTGTTAATGCAAGATACATGTTGATACTATAATGCCACAAACCTTCTGTTTGTGCAGTTCACAAACAGAAGTTATTTTCAGAATTGCCCTCCTATGAGATTGTTTATATGAAAAATTGGTGAGCCTATTATAATTTCTGTATGAACCCTTTTTTTGAAAATTAGTTCATATTATTGTACCCATAAAAACTATTTCAGTACATGTGTTATAACTTTTTTTTGAGCTGTCACTCAAAAGATATTCTTAGTCTCTTCATGGTTATACTTTTGAAAGAAGAATGGAACAGGTCAACTATATTAGAATCAGTAGTTGTGTCTGCTTATAACAAAACTATTGAGGTTTAAATTAACTTGGCAGGGTATTTATTTGCAGTACATGGACAATTGTTTTTTTTTCTATATTTCATAATTTTTTTGTTTTACATCTTAATTTGACAGTTTCAGCCAAGACCAATTATTTGATTACAGTCCTCTTTTTCTGAAACAAAGTTCCATTGCTACACATTATGAACACATCTCCAATTTCAGTTTACACTGATTGTTTTCATTGTCTTGGGGCAAAACTAATTTGAATGTGTCAGTAACGTATTAATAAGGAGTTAATAGTTCTTATGTGGAATGTCTACCACCTAAATATTTTGTCACTACTGTTGATAGAGATTGTACTCAAAAATTTTCATTGAATTAGCTGTTGTTTATCTGGAATGTTATAATGTTCCTTATCTAGCTGTCAGTCTCTAGTCTTTATGTTTGACTGTAATCCTAAAAAATCAATTTTTAATGCTTCTTTGGTTATACAAAAACAATTTATGAGAATCCAAAACAGTTTCAATTTATAGCATAGTGCTCAGTAACACAACATTCCTGTACTGCCTCATTGGATTAGAAAATGAAAACTTATGATTATAAAGGAACTGAAAATTCCCAATGTTGAGGAGGGGGGCCCATATTGCTGGAACAACATTCATTCATCCAATATCTGCATTTCCTGTACTGCAGTCTGTGCTTGTCTTGTTTTGAAAGCATGTGTGTAGCTCATTCAACTGCCTGCATTATATGGAAAATGTTGAACACATGTAGTCAAATGTAAGTTAACCTCATTTTGGCACTTAATTCCAGTTTCAATTTCTGGTGTTCCACACACATATTACTCACACTGTTCTGCATTAGCATTGTGAATAACTTTTGTGAGAAGGTTGTCATGAAATATACCTGAATTATGAAACTAATTGACACTAAGCATATTTCTACAGTTTGTTTTCATCTGTGTGGTCCTGAAAAATTATTTGTTTATTATAGTTAATTTGCCCTTAATTATTACACCTTTGAAATAAATTAATATTTTATGTGACTGATATCTGAAAGGCATTAACTGTCTTCTCTCTTTTGGCAGTTGTATGTAAAAGGAAAGTTTTGTCGGCTGAGTTTTTTTTAAACATGGATTTATATGACTAACCAGTTGCTTAATATTTCATCTATGTACGAATGCGATTATTTGTTCTGGATGTAATGTATATCAAATAAGGAGCCAATTCAATTTAAATGCTGGGTGTTATGCACAATTCAATTAATTATTCTGAAAATAGTACAATAACTATGGCTGAACTGAATTGCATTGATGCTTATCAGAATGTTTATGCTTTGTTCCAATAGCTTTTTATTTTCTGTAGTTTTAACCAGACTAAATGTTAATTTACTTGAATTAACACAAAGAAACTAGTTTCTGTTAAAATCACAGCTGAATTCAGTGGAATAAAAAGAATGAGTTACCACATATTAGCTCATCTTATGTCAATATCCATTCAGAGATTGTAGTATAAAATTTAAAAAAATATTTGTGGTTATTAGTATATAATCCTGTTTCTTAAAAGTTAAATAACTTCAATAACTATAGTGCTTTGATCCAGGAAGACAGCCAACTGAGTATCAAGATCTTTCTGCACGAAATCATGGAGTTCAGATATTTTCAAATGGATCCCTCTTGATACAGCATGCACTATCAGAACATGCAGGACAGTATATGTGTGAAGCAACAAATGGCATAGGAGCTGGACTTAGTGCTGTTGTGGTGCTTACTGTTCATAGTGAGTATGAGACTGCTCAACAATCAGAGCTCATGTATCTGTCTCTGTTTATCATTACTGGTAATTCTGGAAACTATAATCCAAAAACGTAAATTTTTATATGTGATTTACCACTCACAAAATAGGCGTGACTAGCATACAAGGGCTTTTAAATGATAATAAATTGCTTAGCTGTCAAGTCTAGTCTTTTTTCAATTGAAGTCAACTACTGCATGCTTTACAATTGTGTGACCTAAGGAAACATAACTTAAGGATGTAAAACTTAACAAAAAGGAAGAACCAAATACTTTTTTCATATATTGGAGCTAATGAAAAATAAAATAAAGTAGAGGAACCAGATAGAAAGAACCATAGCTGCAGTATGAGCAAATATTGATACAAAATTATATAATGACAAATATGGGAAGCTCAAAAATTATTTATCAAAGTATATATAACTGTATTCTGCATCTCCTGAAGTTATATCCCACCAAAATCCAACACGGAAAGACATTTGTTTTCTCACAGATTGATTTTAGTGTCCCTCTCTTTAAGTTCACCTTATGTGAATGTGTAAAATTACACAAACTATAATTAAACAAATCATTTTCAAAACCAAAACTTCTCAAGCATCAACGATGGGCCATGAGTAATTTTAGTCTCCACCCAGGCATGACAACAGCACTTATCAGCAGTGTCAGCAAAAGGTATTGTCCAGGAGGAGGCAGAGGAAGGTGGGTCAGAATCCATCAGAATCCATGGGCTCCACATCAGTAGGTGTGGGAGCAAGCCTTGCTTGGGCTTGAGACCACAGGTGACAGGAGGGCATGAAGGAGCTGGTATGGGGAAGCACACTGCTGCAAGTGGAAGCCTGGAATAATGTTGTGACTGACCTTGCCCCCAGCTGACTAGAAGAACATGGTGGTGAGGACCAATGGGGCACAGGTATAACTGGTCAGCTGCTCCCAACTGACATTCACCGCAACACCTGGCAGTCACCCCTGCTGCCAGTTCAAAGATCAGGTCTAAAAGACAGTCCTAGGGGGAAAACGTGATGCATTACAGTGGTCTGGGTCACACGACTCAGGGTGCAACAAATCCAGGAAACTCCATGGCTGGTGTCCAGGCAAACATTCCGCCAGACTGCACCTGTTGACTGGCATTGCCCAGTACATAGCCAGAAAGCTCAACAATAGGAAGAGGTAGGCACAGACTTCTTCATTTGGGTCTTGAATGTGCTCGTGAAGCTCTCCACCTCCGAGCTTGGAAGTTAGGTGCAATGGGGCAGTAGCCAGATGCTGGATACCGTTGCAAATGTAAAAGCCTTCAAACTCCTTTGACACAAATTGCTGACAGTTATCAGACATGAGGCTTCTGGGAGATCCCTTGATGGCAAAAATTACTGACGATGTGTGAATAGTGGCAGTCAACAAAATGGAGCACAGCATTGTATGGGATATTTGATGAGGGTTTGACTACCAACAATGACAGGCTGCCTGAAACTGGACCTGCGAAACTGACGTGCACCCTGCCTCAAGGAAGTTCTGGGACTGGCCAAGGAGAAAACAGGAGCAAAAGTACAGCCTGGTTCTGTGCACAGGCACTGAAAGCCCACACCAGGCATCCAATGTTGCAACTGATCCTCAGCCAGTAGACGTGACATAGAACCAATGCCTACATACCACAGTGTGATCCATGCAGCAGCTGGAGTATGTGAGGATGCAGTGCCACCAGTCAGCTTGGCTCCTCCATGGCAAGCAACAGGACCTCTTGAACAATGTTGAGTCGATACATGGAGGATAAAAAACGTATGCTACACTGGATGCACACCCAAAGAGACATGCTTCATCCAACCCTCCTGGACAGCTGCAACAATTTTCCAAGTTAGTGGGTCAGTGGCAATGGCAGTCATGACCTCTTGTGTTATCAGTGGAAAGTCCAACCAGTTTTGCTGCACGCTACACAATGTGCACCTAGCCCACAACATGTGTGGAATGGGTGTGAAGCAATTCTGCATTCTGGTTTATCAGTATCTGCATCTGCTCCTCCTCCTCCTCCTCCTCCTCCTCCTGCTGCTGCTGCTCCTTCTGCAGGTGCAACTGTTCCTGCCAATGTTGCAGATAGGCCAACTCCATGGTGGCCCAAAGTTAATGCTATGAAAAGGGAGAAAAATAGGGTCATCAGACATGTAAGACTATCTTTCATTGCCGCTTTAGTGTCCTCCCAGAATTGACAGTGCCACTGTCGACACAAGGTACTAACTGGGCGACGGTGGCTTGACAACAGCCAGGGAGCTGAAGACCATAAGAGAAAATAAAAACTCACCATGCAAGTCAAGCTACAGGAAGCAAAAAAGTCTGAAACTGCATAGAGACAATAACAGGAATAAATATAGCACACAGATGGTCGACAACTGGGCACACAATAACAATGCACAGCACAAAGTGCAAACCAAGGTCCATGGTGGTTGAACTCGGCATTAGAACTGCCTCGCCTGGCTTAGTGCCACCAGCAGGTAAAAATGCCTCTGTCAGTGGGTCAGCCCATACCACATGCCATGTGGTAGTTATCCACACTATTCTACCAAGCCAGCTCTCATCGTCATCTGCTTCGCACACACACATCATCTGCTTTGCGCGCACACACACACACACACACACACACACACACACACACACACACACACACACACACACACACACACACAATATAACTTGAATGTAATCCCATTCACAATAGAAATGTAGTATTAGCAGAAACGGCAGAAGTTTTGTGGAGGCCCACTTTTGCCTTCAATTGAGTTCACCTTCCAGCTCATCGTGTACACATTCTACAATGTCACAATGGAACCATACAGGAATTTTATGCCTGAGGCACTTAAAAAAATCTACAGAATAACAATACTTTAACTATATCTATGTTTTAAAGAATCTGTGCTATACAGCTACTTATACATTGTTTACCAGAATATTGGGGAAATCAGTTCATTATTAATATAACTGAGTTTAATTCATAAAGATAGAGATAGTTTCTATTCACCAGACAGTAGTGGGCATACATTAATGTCATAGTTATTTTGTTGCAACTTTGTTACATTACATTACATGAGTCACATTCCATTTGTGCAGTAGAGTGAAATGACATTACAGTATTGTATTACAGTGCTAATTATAAGTATACATTAACGTAAAACAGTAAATTTAAGAGTGTCTGTGAAGGTACTCTTCAATGGGATTGATAGAGTTGCCCAGTTTATGGTTCTTTAACTAAGTTTTGAACTCCGCTACATTATGGTACATGATGTTTAATGTGTTCTGGTAGATTCTTTAATACATGTTCACACATGTTTCGAGCTCGTTTGTTTACTAATGTTAACCCCCTTAATGTCTTTGTAGAGGTTGTTTTTGGTTCTAGTGTTATATTCATACTTCTCTCTCTCTCTCTCTCTCTCTCTCTTTCTCTCTCTCTCTCTCTCTCTCTCTCTCAAAATGTATGTACTGTGAAGTAGTTGTCAGATACTCAGTTTTTTGAAGAGATCTCTGTAGAGTGTCCTGAATTAATAGCAGATATAATTCTTATAAAATGCTTTTGTATTCTAAAAATACTATCCCTGTAACTTGAATTTCCCCAGAAAATGATCCCGTAATTTATTAGTGAATGGACATTTGCAGAACAAACTAGTTTCTTTGTCTTTAAATCACCTATAACAGGAACCATTCATACTGCAAACAAAGCTAAACCAAAATGTTTCATTAATTTGAGGCAGTTGGTTTTCCATTTGATGTTATGATCTTAACACTTTGTACTGCATATATTTTATTATTTGAGATACATTTTTATAGGTTGTGAAGTTCTGTGAGAAGCTCTGAACAGTGTGTACTGAGTCTTGTCAAAATTCAGTGATAATCCATTTGCCTTAAACCATCCATTGATGTGTTTGAATATTTCATTAGCTGCCTTTTCAGTATGGGACTGGAATTGTCTTTTATTCCTACACTCAGTGCAGTGCTTGATTTGTAAAAATAGAGATTCTGGTACTATGGGATCCAGGGACCGTTTTGAAATTTAGACTTCTTAAAACGTTATTTTAATGCTTTTCTGAGTGTTTTAAAAGTGTTAATACAGCATTTGCTTTACATCACTTCAACCACAGTAAAAGTTCTGTTGTATCACATCTCAAAATCTGTAGTTCTGATTTTTTTTCATCAGAGGCAACTGGTATAGCATACTGCTGTGTACCATCACAAATCAGGCTATACCTCTACTTGTACTATCTGAAAAAAAAAAAAAAAAAAAAAAAAAAAAAAAAAAAAAAAAAAAAAAAGCAACAACTTGCATCTTTTGAAACTTCAAATGGAAGCTATTTATGGACATCAAAAATTACATAAGACCATAAATTAAACCTTTTGCTGCACTATGTCAGATTGCTTTAAATTCTGAGTGCCTATCATTATGTGATTCAGATTATTTTGTAATATTTAAACTTTTACTAAGTTGAGCAGAACAACATTTCATTATTTGACTATTGATTTCAAACATTTATATTTAAAAGGGTTTAGGGAATTGAAAACTTGTTAGATATAGTTGAATTTTGTCAAACTTCTTTGGGAGGCTTTTCTTAGGAACTGCAGGCTATCTGCTAAGGAAGCTGTCATGGTTAACATAATCAAAAGCCTAAGTCACAAAATATTCCCTGTTCCATATCACATAGCATCTTATGGTATTTCCTATCTCCTTGTTGTCAAATCATGTGAATAAGTTTCCAGTAGGGAAAGGCAACAGGAAATCTATAAGTTGTTATCAGTAAGGAGAAAAGTGTACCAAACTGAACAATGTTCCAGAATATCTGAAGAAAACAGCTTTTTTATATATATGGGACAGTAGAGCTGAAGCTTACCATACACGTTTTAAATACAGTTATCACATATTATTCAGATGCTTCTGGAGCATCATTCATCTCTGTACCATTAAACAATAAATATGAAACTTCCTTGATGCAATTTGGTATTGCTTTGAATGAAGTATTTGTCACTTGTCATGCAGTAACATGCCAATTGTCAGACTGAACTGTGTAATTATTTTGTTCACATAACTTTTTTAAAGGAGTCGTGTTATGTGTGTTTCATTTGGATGGGCAAAATAGAATATTCTGTCACCATAAAATACTTTGTTTTTGACATCTTATTGTTAAAGGAGCTCATCCAAAATTGATTAAGGTTTATAGTGAGTCTGCTTCTTCATTTTCCAATGAGCTGCCAAACTCAAAAGTGTTAATATGTCTCTTGAAGGTGACTGACTCTAAGGCTGTCACAAATCCATAACTGCAGATTAAACCATTGAGTTCCTCCTAAATATGAGTCTGTAGTATCGCACTGCTTAGTAACTGATTGAAGTAGTTCATTATTGCTAAAGGATTTGGGGGTGTCTGACTGCCCTATGGGGGATCCAGGTTCAATTCCTGGTACTGCCAGGGATTCTTTTCTTGGTGAGAGGACTGGTATGGGGCGCACTCAGCCTCATAAGGCTGACTGAGGAGCCACTCAATCGATTAGTAGTGATTTCAAGGTCAAAAAACCCAACAACAACTGGGAGAGTTGAATACATGTTCATTCTCTTAACCATTGTGCCACCTCACTCAGTGACAATCTGAAGGTTATTGTTGACAACAGTCATAAAATTACGATGTCAGAGAGTATTAAAGGCAAAATGAAAGCGTAAGGAAAGTACAGTATCAGTACAGGAAAGAAATAGGGTAGAAAAAGAGAATGAAGTAAGGTGAGGGTAAGGGAAGTGGAAGAGAGCAACTGAGGATGTGAATTGTAGAGTTCTGGGCTAGAGGAATAACAGGAACACAGAAAGTGTTAGTGCCGTATATTCCACATCGTCAGTTCAGCAAATCTATTTCTTGGGGGAAATATTCAAATCACTTAAGTATTGCAACAAGTGTTTGAAGTAGTCAGTGATGGTGTGTACAGCATGTTCTGGTCAAGTTTGACAGTTGCCAGAGTTTGGTGGTGACCATTCATGCATGTATACAGAACCAGCTACAGTGGGCCTGGGGAAGATGTTGAGGTTCTGGAAATCTAACTGTACTGAAATAATAAAAATAGTAAAACAACAGAAGATACACTGTTCATTTAAGAAATGTTGTACACACCACACCTATGGTTAACAAATTTGTGGAACTGTGTTCTATATGTACATACATACTCTGCATGCGACCATATGATGAATGGTGGAGGGTACTGTGTATCATTAATATATCATCCATTCCAGTTCCACTCAGAAATGGAGTGAGGGAAAAATGACCCCAGATTTTGCTTACCTCACCTTCATGGTCCTTATGCAAAATGTACATTGGCAGCAGTAGAATCATTCTGAAGTCATCTCCAGTTGCCTGTTCTGTTAGCTTTCTCAACAGTTTTTCAGAAAAAGAAGGTTTCCTTCCCTAAAGGGATTCCCATTTGAGTTCACAAAGCATCTCTGTAACACTCATGTGTTATTCGAATCTACTGGTAACATATCTAACAGCATACTTCCAAATTTCTTCAGTGTCTTCCTTTAATCTGGGCTGGTGAGGATCCCAAACATATGAGCAGCGCTAAAGAATGGGCTGCAAAAGTGTTCTGTATTCAGACTCCTCTTTAGATGAGCTACACTTTCCTGAAATCTCCCAACAAACCAATGTTGACAATTCACCTTCCCTACTATCATCTTTACATGCCCTTCCATTTCATACTTCTTTGCAACATTACGCCTAGACATTTAATTGATGTGGCTGTTAAGCATCACACCATGAATACTGTATTTGAACACTGCAGTATTGTTTTTTCTTCTCACCTACATTAACTTATATTTTTCAATATTTATAGCAAGCTATCATTCATCACCCCAAATAGAAGTTCTGTCCAAATCATCCCGTGTCCTACTACAGTCACTCAGTGATGATACTGTCAACAATTGATTGTGCCCCTCAGTGCTGTAGAAAATATAAAATTTTAGCATTTCTTCTTTCGGTTCAGTTGTAAATGATTTCTATATTTATTTGACTGTTATACTGGTGATTATGTTAGTTTGGTGCACTTGTTTGATGCACAAGCACATGCTAAAAGTAATGCCTCCAAATATTTTATATGAAAACTCTTAAATTTTTTTACATAAAACATACGTTATTAACATTCTATGTCTTTATTCTTCATGTCCACACATTTGCAGCCCTCTGCAGCTAGAGGGCTCTGAATTGTAGCATTTAACTTGGCGGTGTGTAACATAACTACATCAGTGCATGAGAAACTGTGTGCTGTAATTGAGTTTCAGATTCCAAGTCCACTCTTGGAGCACCGTCACCTTCTGCTTGTTAATACCAGAACAAACACGAGTCCTGTGAAATCTGCAATAATCTGACTCCTTGGGTTCACTGTCATATATCATCCTCCATACAGTCCCTACTTGGCCCAACCAAATATTCATCTTTTTTCAAAACTCAAAGAAGACCTTGGTGGACTTTTCTTTCACAGTGATGAAGTGGTACAAGCAGAGGTGAGGTTGTGGCTCCACTAACAAAGTCAAACATTCAGAAATGTGTTCATCACTAGGGTGCCTATGATGAGAAATAAACATGTTGACATGAAGAATAAAGATGTAGATTGTGAATAACGTTTGTGTCATTTAAAAAGCTTTAAGAGGTTTCACATAAGAAATTCAGAGGCATTACATTTCAGCACACTCTTGTAGGTTCTTGCTTTGACCTCCTCTATGAAAATCACTCCTATTTGTAGTCTAAGGAAGTTCAAAGTATACATGTGATAAATTTAATATTGTAACAAACAAAGTCATCAGTTCATAGACTGTCTATATTTTTGTACTCATTGTTTATGTGCTTCAGTTTATTTCTGAGTTTTCAGATGAGAATAAATGACATTAGACTTAATTAGATTTTGTCATGAAAGGTAATTTCTTTTTACTCTATGCAGTTCCACCTCAATTTGAAGTAAGATCTGCTCAAGCAAGTATACGAAAAGGTGCCTCCCAGATACTGCAATGTGAAGCCAGAGGTGACACCCCTATGACTATTGAGTGGCTACGGGAAGGAATTAGGCTGCCAGCTCATTTAAATCCAAGGTGAAAAATTAGTAGTTATAATATAGCACTGAACTAGATTTAGGACATAACTATAAGTTCTTATTGTAATGAAATGTGCATATACAGGCGCTAGACAAAAATATGAAGAGTCCAGGTGAAAAACCTGGTAAGTCACAATTCTCATTTTTTTCAGGGGACAAAATTTAAAGTTTCAAGACTCATAAAATTTTAGTTTTGCAAGTTATATTCTTTATTTTTGTTTTAGGTCATAACATGTGTACCAGAGGAACAGTACTGCTGAAGTTATACATATCTGATTAAAGTTTAACTATAAAATGCATTTTTATCATGAATACAGCTCATACAGAGGAAAAATATGAGAAGTCCATAACATATTCCATATAGCTACAAGATTACAAGGACTTTACACTTATTTAAATTCTAATTATAACAAATTATCTAATGTAATCTACTAACAATACATTGTGAAATATTCCGTTCTTTTTCAATGGTTGGGACTAACGCCGCAAATGATCGAAATACGCTTGCACTTCACTATGGCAAAATCTTTTCAAGTCCTGTACTTCTCAGTAGGTATTTTAAGATTGCCTGTAAAGTAATCAGAACACTTAAATTCAAATAGTTATATGCCTAATACTAAAAAACTTACTTTAATGAATAAAAAAACTTCAAGACATACTGTTGTAAAGGAATTACTGTGCCTTCATATCAAGCAGACAGGAGATTGAATTCACCTTCTCTCAAGTTGTTAACTCACCTTTTATTTGCTGTAAGAAGTAACAAAACTTGCTCAAATGCTCCATTGTAGCTGCTTCTAAACTGAAGCAATGCTGCATTACGTGGTGTGACTTCCAGTTCCTTTATTGGCTGGATTGGACAGGGAGTTTCTTCATGTACTTTGAGATATCCAGATGTGCTGTCCATCCTTTGATTATATCTGACTCCTTCTCAACATCAATGACAACAAATGGTGAAGGGTGTTCCTAAACCTCTGAACAATAATAGAAATAAGCCTCTCATAACTCCACACATAACAAGGCAAAAGAATCATATAGAAGGTACAACATAAGTGATACACAGAACAACTGATATGGGCAGTAAAAACTAAAGAACATAGCGAGAGTGAGTCAGCGCTGCTTCACTCATATATAGGTACAAGCCACCAGTAGATAGCAAGGAAGAAATTGTGCTGCGTGCACACTTCCTACAGGCGGATTCTAGGGCCAGCCTGCACTGTTACAGTTAGCGGTTGCTTTAAGGCCACGCGCATGGTGACACTAATATATTGCTAATAAATGTGTTCTGTCCTTTTTCAAGCTACTTCAAAAAGATAGCTCAGAGGCTACAACATTTGAGCTTATTTGTAAATTCTTATCAATATGACATCTACTATAAGCTCACTAGGATCTTGCTAACACAGATGTCCTGTCACATTTACCAATTTTGTCAGTTGGATAAGCACCTGCAAGACACTATAGACAGTTTTTCAATAAATACACAGTCTGTGACACCTGCACCAGCAGCCTGCTATTGCAGGTCATCATCAAACATGACCAGAAGGATTGGTCAGGAAGAGCACCAAAACATACTCGGTTATGGACATTTTTAAGACAACAGAACCAGCTCTCAGCAGTGGGTGGAGTCATTCTCCTCAGCATCAGTTGTGATCAACTCAGTGTAGTCATTCCCAAAGACCTGATACCCCAGGTTCTCATGTTGCTGCACAGAAGTCACAGGGGAATTACCTCGATCAAAAACCTTGCCTGACAACATGTGGACTGACAAGGCATAACAGCAGAAAGCAAACTGCTAGTCCACAGCTGCACCATGTGCACAGAAAATCAACCTGTACCATGAGCCATATTCTCACTATGATCAGCCCTACAGAACTGTGGGAATGACTTGATTTAGATTTCACTAACACTTTTCTGAGATCCATGTGGTTGGTGAGGATAGATTAATCATCCAGTTTTACCTATACACCTATCTTATTAATGTGCATTCTACCATCACTGAGGACTTTACAGAAGAAATGGCATTCAGCACGTCATGTTTCCACCTTTCTGCTACAAAAAAAAAAAAAAAAAAAAAAAAAAAAAAATTCGTCAGGACAGAGTGAAAGATCCAGACATTCAAGCAGGAGATGATCAAGGCAATGTATGAGTCATCTATTGAATTAGCCTTAATGCTGCAAATTATTTGAAGAAGAAGTAAAGTACGTAGGGCATATGGTGAATGCATTCAGCATTGTGCCTACAGAGTAGCATCTTGCCATATTTTACACCCTTCCCCAGTCTATTAACTTCATGAAACTGTGTGTGTACCAATCCAGTGAATACAAGAAGTATTTCACAGGCATTAATGCAAGATGCTGCTCCATCATCTGCATCTGGAATTAAAGCAATTCCACTCTATTTCCACTACCTGTTTTACTGTGGCACTCTGGTTTGAATATGAGTTTTTGGAAATACCATTCCTTCAATGTTTGCACTCCAGAAGCCTCCCGCAGCACCAGATATTCATAGCTGCGACCCATGATGGCATTCATCTATGGCAACAAAATCAATTGTGGCTGAAGTTGTCAAATATGCCACTGCCCCTGCCATACCAACAGGCGAACATATTTATATCACAGGACCATAGGTCATTTCTGAGGTAACTGCCCCCACTGATAGTGTAGGTGCCAGTTGGTACAGCATCACTAAACTCACCAACCACCACTTAGTCTAGATAGTGGGGAGAGCAGACATTTGCACCTCAGATAGCACTTCAGGCAAGGATAAACACTCAACTGATGCAATTGCCACTTAGCCTAAAGCCTCAATGGAAAAGGGGATCGTACATTCTCTGGGGTGCTTTGAGGACACTGTGTCAAGCACAAGGACCAAAGTGGGGGCCTCTCCGTCTACAGCCACACCTAATATCCATAACACAGAGATGCTTTCCCAAGAGTACAATGATGTTAATGCTACCAATGGAGCAGCTGATGCCTTGCTGCCAGATAACCTTATTCCATCACATCAGCCAGAACCGTAGCAGTCACATACCCTGTGTTCCAAACCCAAGGGTTAGGGATCTGGTATGAGCAGCATCCAAGGTTCGAGATGCTTATGCTGCAAGAGTCATTCTCACCCCAGGGGCAGCGCAGTGAGGTGAGTACCTCGGATGCCAATCATGTGGCAGAGCCCCTCCTCCACCTCAACCCAAAAATCGCTCACCACAAAGTAGCATTTGCAGTTAGTTGTGCTTAATGTGAAACTACTGTTCTCAGCATCCCCTCAGAGTGTTATCTTCTTTGATAACCTGCAAATAAATCAGAGACTATTCACAGAATACTTACTGTGGACTTGGGCTCAAGTGCATTGTTTTCATTAAATACTTGTGTCTTGCCACAGACCACTACATGGTGTAGGATAGTGATATTAATCATTTGTTAACAGGCAGTATTAATCACATTTCTGTAGGTGAATTGGAAATGTGGCTTGGGAGAAAATTAATTCCCTTGCCATGCACATATGTACTGACCTGTTAATTACTTTTGTCCATTCCAGTAAATGGATTCCGACAAAACTTTATCCAATGCTTTCAAATCATAATAGGTCCCCATTCAGTTCTTAAGTTGATAATTTTAATGGGTGCTGAGATATATGTCTTTACTTAAGATTCAAAATTTTCATTCTTGCATGAAGAATAGCTTCTTTGTAAACTAATATGACATTGTATACTTATGGTGAAAGTGAGATAGCTAAACAATTTATTGTCAGTTATTCATAAAACAGCTTATAACAACAAACTACATCATATGCTATTGCAAATATTTTGGAACATTTAAAGTTAGTTTTGTTAATAATAAACATTTGTTATTTTGTCAGAATGGATGTTGAAGTTAATGAATAGTGTACATGAAGAATGAATCTTTAAATTGTAGATAATTGAATATGTATGAGAGAGTGCCTTACGTTATGTAATTAGATAGTAGATTACACTATTTCTATGAAAGGCCTTTTGTAATACAGTTGATATTTATATCTAGGAAGTAACATCTTTACTTTAGCTCTTCAGAAACATAAAGATATTGCTGTTTAAAGTTTTTATAACTTTCTTAGAGGGCATAGTTTGGCAGAAAGTTAAAATTAATTGTAAGCTTATCAGTGGTTAAGCAGGAGAAGTACATAGGTATGCAAGGGTAGCAACAACACTTATTGGCTGTAGTTTGTCTCAACCAATGAGGAAAGAGTGTGGTCCCATGTTCTGTATACAGCAGGTTTATTGCCTGGACTAATTCTTCAGGAGTAGAAATCTAGCTTTCATGCAGGGAGACTGTGTCCCCCATTGCTCTGAAAATTATAGAAAGTGCTCAGTCATGTAGCTAAACGAAGAACAGTATGACTGCAGATGGTATAAAGTGGGCATAATCATGAATATCCAGTTCAGATGTTTTTACTGGGGGATTTTATTTACTAAACTGAAAATTGCAGTTCTTCCCACTAGTTGTAACACCAAGTGGCATATTGCACAGCCTATGCTTGGGGTGAACTGCTCATTGTGAAGTAAGGAACTATGTCATATTTTGATGACCAAAAGATTTAGCATTGAATACCATGTAACCAGCTGTAACTGTGAACAGACTGATTTTTTCAAACTTCTGCCAGTAGGTCATTGGTTTAATATGGATGCTGGCTGTTAGAGGGAGTGTATAGTTTGGGTGAACTGAATAGTAAAAGAAAAATTAATAAACATTAACATTTGCACCAAGAACTGTTTATCAGAAATGTATTTATTGTTTAGCATGGGCTTGGTGGCCATGTTTGTGAATTTTCAGTATGTAAGCACAGCTCAGTTATATTTTTTATCACCTTAGATCAGAGAGATGATTTGTGGAACTTAGCAAGCTTTCTGTGTATTAGTCAACAAATGTGAGACTAGTGTGTACAGTAACAGTATTCCACTTGATCTTGATGGCTCCAATGTGATGGAGCCCAAGTGTACTTTGCACATGTTTGTCATGAATATCCATTGATGTTCCTTGAAAAAGTGAATTGGAGGGTGAGATGCTGTTTTGTGGCCGGCTCTTTCACCTAACCTGACCGTACCTGATTTCTTCATGTGGGGTCATGTGAAAAGTCTTGTATATAATATGCTTGCCTAAACTGTAGAGGAGCTGCAAGCATTCTCACTGCCTGTGACATACTTTGAACAACACTGATGTTGTTCAGCTGAGTGTGACAGAATTTTGATGATGTGGAAAAAATGTTGTGAATGTAGCATGTAGTGCAAGTTGATAAATAAAAGTATTACAAAATAATTTTATTGGGATTTTTATGATCATCACCAGGCCAATGGTAAATTTAAAATGTTCTCATTTTCAGTTAGAGCTTTTGACTCAGTTGTTCCCCATTTCCCCATCACAAACTGATAGACTTTCTCTTATCTAGTATTCCTAAAAGATTATATCATCATCACAGGAACACCCTATATAAGTTTCATGTGGTAATGTTATCTGTTTGCACACTGAAAAAGTGGCATACCAATCACAACACTTTGGCACATAAGATTTGGTACACGTCATTCCTAAGAGCAGTACCTGTTATATCTTGCCTTGCACTTTGTTAGAAAAATAGAACAGTAAAACGTTTTAAATTGTTATGAATGTGCTTCAGTTCAATTTTTATCATAGCTTTAAAATTTTCTTTGCTGAGCAGATATCAGTGGGGTTAAATCAAGGAAGATACAGTGATATGATATGATATGATATCAGTTCACACTGTTGAAATGAGGTGAACTAATGATGTAACGAATATGTAGTGACAATTTGAAATTTTGTGCCAGACTGGGAATCTAATCTGGATTTTCCTGCATATTGCAAGCAATATTGACTCAAAGTTTCATTGTTACTGATATTTCCACTTTTGATTTCCAAACACTAGAGGTTCTTTTATGGTACATTCCTTACATTGCAGGTTCAGCATAGCTGTATGACAAGATTCCACTGATTTTGATCAGCACACACTCCACTGCAGAGTGAAAATCTCATTCTGGAAACATTCCACTGATTTTCATTCCCATCACTCGAATCATTTCATTTCAGTATATTTACTTCATTTAATACTTTTTCCTCATGGCAGGATTAGCCATGGTCCTCCACCAACTCCATTCCCCCAGTGGTGTATTCCTACATACGCTGAGCAGTGTTCAAAGATCATTGGCAGAAATATCAATACCAGTGAAAGTTTGAGTCAGACCTGGAAGTGACTACTTATGATAAGCAGGAAATCCATGTTGCTTGTTGTAAGCAGGAAATCCATATTGGAGTTCCAGTCTGGCTCAAACATCAAATTATCACTACATATTCATTACTTGCATATAAGAGTCAAAACTTGAGGATCTTTGTAGCGTCAATATATAAGCTACCAATATTCGTTGCTTCAAGACTAGTACTTGAAATTGTTTTTACTCAAAGTGAAATTGAATTGTTTAAACTTACTACCTACAAACATTGATTATTTTGTAATATCTTACAATACATGTCTTTTACTGTTGACAGTTGTCCATGTTTCAGATTTCTAGTCAGTGTTAGTGCACTGGTTTTTCTTATTCATGACTTATCTTTTACTGGACCTAGCATTCATATAGAATATTTCTGCAGGTATGAAGTGAAGGAAAGTGTGGTGAAAGGAGGGTTTCTATCTGAACTTCACATCTCAAGTACAGATAAAGGCGACAGTGGAATATTTATCTGTATTGCTCAGAATAAATATGGAAGGGCTGAGCGCACAGTTCACCTTCAAGTACAGGGTGAGATTTAATTTTTTTTTTTTTTTTTTTTTTTTTTTTTTTTTTTTTTTTTTTTTTTAAATCTTTAGTGTTAACATTAATGTGGGTCTATTATTAAAGTTTTAAGTCAAACAGCTGCAGAACATATTACCTAATGTTAATTGGTATATATTTTAAATATTAATAAGAAATTGTTGTAGTAATTCATTCATAGGTATATGTAACACATATATGTGTTAATATGTATGCCACAATGGGAAATAGCTCACTCCTCACCTCTACTGCTAGCAAATTTCATATTAGCTGACTGTTAGGAGGTAGGCACTTTGGGTATGGAAGGAGAGAAAACAATTTTAATTCATTGGCAAACAAATGGTTCATTTACTGGAATGAAATTTACCTACTACAGGGAGTTTAACAACAAATTAACATACTAGTATGCTGAAAGCAATATTTCAAGGGGAGATAACACAAATATACAGAGTTGGACAAATGTACGTGATCATCTAGCTATTGTGTCTGGGCCAGATACCTCTCCCCACTAACAAAGCTGAAATGGGCATTCATAAAGAGTTCACTCTCTCAGGATAGGCAAATATAATCCATATGTTACATGAGACAGCTACATACAATTTATATCCATACACAGAGAACATGAAGTAAAAGATTTTGATCCCAGCATTATTAGGTGGAGGTCACATTTACATAGAATTTACATCTCTAAAAAGAAAATGAGGTACAATAATCATCCCTAAACATATAAAGGGGTGCAGAGTTTCCATGCTACAGGGGTGTACACATTAAATGTATATATACATAAGAAATCTATAGGACCCTCACTTGAGTCTACACTTTCAGGTGAAGGTGAGCGGTAATAATGGAATAGATATGTAATGGATGCAACTATCAGTTCAAACAATGGAAAATCCAGGATGGAATGTAACAATATGATGAAAAGGATAGTTGCTACGCACCATATAGTGAAAATGCAAAGTCACAAAAAGGCATAACAAAAAGACTGTCACACAATTGCTTTTGGCCAACAAGCCCTTTGTCAAAGTTAGACAACATACACACAAGCACTCACAGAAATGCAGTGCACACACACATGGCCACAGTCTCTGGCATCTGGAGCCAGACTGCGAGTAGCAGGACATTATGGGGGACGCAGGGTTTAAGTAAGGAGGAGGCTGAGGCGGGGAGGGGGAGGAGTAGCAAGGAAGCAGTGGGGGACGGTGAAGTGCTGCTGGGAGCATGCAGGGATGAGGTGGAGAGTGGGGCAGCTAGGTGCAGTCGGGAGGTTAGGTGGAGAGTGGGGGATAGGGAGCAGGGTTAGCAGAAAAAGAAAGAAGTAAAAAGACTGGGTGTGTTGGTAGAGTAGTGCTGTAGTGCTGGATGGGAACAGGGAAGGGGCTAGATGGGTAAGGACAATGACTAATGAAGGTTGAGACCAGGATGGTTACGGGAACATAGGATATATTGCTGGGAGTGTTCCCACCTGCACAATTCGTAAAAGCTGGTGGGAGTGGGAAGGATCCACATGGCACAGCTTGTGAAGCTGCCATTGAAATGAAGGACGTTGTGTTGGGTGGCGTGCTCAGCAACAGGGTATTGCAGTTGTTTCTTGGCCACAATTTGTTGGTGGCCATTCATGCTGACAGACAGCTTGTTAGCTGTCATGTCCACATAGATTGCACCACAGTGGTTGCAGCTTAGCTTGTAGATCACATGACTGGTTTCACAGATAACCCTGCCTTTCATGGGATAGGTGATGTTTGTGACAGGACTGGAGTAGGTGGTTGTGGGAGGATGTATGGCACAGGTCTTGCATCTAGTTCTATTACAGGTATGTGAGCCATGAGGCAAGGGGTTGGGAGCAGGAGTTGTGTAGGAATGGACAAGAATATTGGATAGATTCGGTGGGCAGTGGAATACCACTGTGGGAGGAGTAGGAAGGACAGTGGACAGGACATTTCTCTTTTCAGGCCATGATGAGAGATAGTCAAAGCCCTGGCAGAAAATATAATTCAGTTGCTCCAGTCCCGGGTGGTAGTGAGTCACGAGGGGAATGCTCCTCTGTGGCTGGATTTTTTTTTTTTTGGGGGGGGGGGGGGCTTTGGGAGGTGTTGGGTGACTGGAAAGATAAGACACAGGAGATCTGTTTTTGTACAAAGTTGGGGGGAGGGGGATTATGATCCATAAAGACCTCAGTGAGACCCTTGGTTTATTTTGAGAGAGATTGCTCCACTACAGATGTGATGGCCATGGGTGGCTAGGCTGTATGGATGGGAATTCTTGGTATGGAATTAGTGGCAGCTGTCAAAGTGGAGGTATTGCTGGTGGTTGGTTGGTTGGTTGGTTGGTTTGTTATGGACAGAGGTACTGATATAGCCTTCTGTGAGGTGGAGGTCAACATTGATGAAGATGACTTGATGGATTGAGAAGGACCAGGCAAAGCAAATGAGGGAGAAGATGTTGATATTCTAAAGGAATATGGATAGGGTATCCTCACCCTTGATCCAGATCATGAAGATGTCATTAATGAATCTAAACCAGGTGAGGGCTTTGGGATTCTACGTGTTTAGGAAAAATTCCTGTAGATGGCTCATGAATAGGTTGGCATAGGATGGTGCCATGTGGGTGCACACAGCTGTAAACCAGATTTGTTTGTAGGTAATGCCTTCAAAGGAGAAGTAATTGTGAGTGAGGATATAATTGGTAATGGTGACTAGGAAGGAGGTGGTTGATCTGGAATCCACTGGCATTGGGAAAGGTAGTGTTCAGTAGCAGTAAGGCCATGGACATTAGGGATGTTAGTGTAAAGAGAGGTGGCATCATTAGTGATGAGTAGGTCCCTGTGTGGTAAAGGGACAGGAACTGTGGAGAGTCAGTGGAGGAAATGGTTGGTATGTTTTGTGTAGGAAGGTTTTTTGTGGGTAATAGGCTGAAAGTATTGGTCTACGAGCTCAGAGATTCTCTCAGTGGGGGCACAGTAACCGACCACAGTGGGGTATCCTGGGTGATTGGGTTAATGGACTTTAGGAAGAATGTAGAAGGTAGGAGTGTGGAAAATGGTAGGGGTGAGGAGAGAGATGGGCTCTGGGGAGAGGCTCTGGGATGAGACTAAGGATTGAAGTAGAGGCTGGAGATTCTGCTAGATTTCTGGAATGGGGTCATTGTGTCAGGGTTTGTAGGTGGATGAATCTGACAGCTGGAGGAGTCCTTCAGCCAGGTAATCCTTGTGGTTCAGAACAACAGTTGTGGAACGTTTGTCAGCAGATAGGATTATAAGGCTGGAATCAGTTTTTAGGTGGTGGATTGCAGATCTTTCTGTGGATGTAAGGGTGGTTTGCATGTTGAGGGATTTGAGGAATGATGGTGAGGCAAGGTTTGAGGTTAAGAAATTCTGGAAAGTTAATAGAATGATTTGAGGACAGTGAAGGTGGATATGGTTTGATGGAAGAGTGAGCTTTGTCAATCAGGGTTCAACTTTGGTCTTTGTTTGAGTGTGATTGGTATGGGTGGTGTCAATAAAAGTGTTCCCACTGTAGGGACTGTGAGAAGAAGAGAAAGTCTTTAACAAGTCCTTCATGATTGAATTTGGGGGTGAGGCAAAAGGTGAGGCCCTTGGAAAGGACTGATACTTATGCAGGGCTAAGGCTATTGGAGGAAAGGTTCATGACTGTGTTTTGAGTCTGTTTAGGTTCTGGACTCTGTGTGGTGGTGGGAGGGAATGCCATACAGACTCACTGTTGTCTCTCTGGCTGCAGCACTGGTAGATAACAATGGCTATTTACTTAGTTATTTGAGATATTACATGGCTGCAAGCAATAGATTATCATGATATATTATACAGAAGAATGTGACACCAAAGAAAATGTGTCCTCTGGTGATGAGGGTAAAAGTATGTTTTGATACCCTGAAAGCAACTTGCTCAGGTTTGGATTTCTGTTGCAAAACTGGTAAAATGCTGGATTATTATATGTTTATCAGACTCATTTATGTTATCATATCCTATACTCCATTACAATTTGGTAGAAGAAAGGTGGAAGAAATCATTTACCAATATTTATTATGTTAGCAAAGTTTGACAATATATAATTTTTATCTCACATATTCCTGCTAATATGAACAAAATGTGCTTTTAGTGATTTATTTTATTGTATACACAGCATTGTGCTACTTTGATTTATTTTAATTTACTTATTTATAACTTCTGTCATAAAGTGATTTATCTTGTATTAGATGCTCCAGGTAAACCACAGGATGTGCGCGTGGTTGACACAACTAGTCGCTCAGTCAAGATTGCGTGGTTGGCTCCTAGTGATGATAGAAGTCCTGTTCTGAAGTACATAGCTCAGTATAAACCAAATACATGTAAGCCACTGAAATATTATATTAGTCTACATAAAATGATTTTTTCGTGTGCTTTTTTTATCTAGAGTAGTTAACATATAGGCAAGAATCGGCATGGAAAATTGTATGAAATCAGTTTTGCATAGTAAATATTATGTTTAGGTAAATTATTGCAGAAAACATCTTGAGCTTGCATTATCAGTCCATCATCATTGACACACAAGTTGCCAATGTGGTGTCAAATAAAAACGACAGATATGAGGCAGCCAAACAACCCCAGATGGGGTCTCCCAGCCTATAACACCATACAATCATTTCATTTTTTATTTCAAGAAAGGAGCAAACAGGTTCAGAGTAAACTTTTCTCTACTAGCATTAGACTAGCAAAAAGGAAGAATAATATTACTTTCATTATTTCTCAAAAAAGTTGGAATTTAGTTATATATATTAGCATCAAAATGAATAATATAAGCATGCTCTTGACACATACTCATTCATGTGTTGTAAGACATGCTGTAAAATCTCTTCCTACATAATTGAGTTAGATGTATGCATTTATGTTCTTAGTTGATTTCAAAAGGTGTATGCAGTTGAAAGCAGCTGCTGTTTAGTACCAGCATTTTCCTTTCACTGCCTTCTATTGGGCATAATAGTATTCTGCTTAGGTTAAGAGCATGTGTTTGATAGCAGATACTCTTCTTGGTGCAGACACTGTAGTTTCTTTGTCAGATCTTTTGTTGACAGTTATTGATACATGATGTGTTAAACAGATAAAAATATCAACTATTTGATTTCATGACATTTGGAGTACATTTAAAATATGTGTTAAATTACGAAATATTTTATCCAGCTTTTGAAAGTTAGGATTCTAGTGTGTTACAGAATGTTTGCCATATTTTCATGTTTAACTCCACAGCTTGATAGATGCTCCAGTGTATTGTACTTTCTCACATTTTTATCAGTTAAACTTACTTTTAAAGTCACTTTCACTATAATATAACATAATCCAATTTAGCATTTTATTTTTGTTCACAGCACCAGGTGACAACTGGCACAGTGTAGCAGCAGGTTCAGAACTGACAGCAGAGGTCAGTGGGCTCTTGCCAGCAACACTGTACCAATTCAGGGTAGTGGCAGAGAATGACCTGGGACTGGGAGAGCACAGTGAGCCTGTCTTGCTACAAACAGATGGAGAAGCACCTGCTGGAGAGCCTCAAGGGCTCTCAGTGACAGCTGTAGCCTCTGACCAGCTAAGAGTTGCCTGGTCACCTCCTCTGCAACACATGTGGAATGGAAACATTTTGGGCTACTACATTGGATACAGAGAACATAGGTGAAGTGTAGTGTGTGCTATTAGAATTGTAAATTTATTTATATGCAATAATATGTAACTTACACTAATATCATATAATAAATGAACCCTTGGCACAAAACCACCTCAGGCTGCCGTTATAAGATAAAATTAGATTTACAAAATAGTTTCAGCTGACTGACCACCTTCTAACAAATTTTCTACTGCCAACTGTAGTGCACCAGATGCTGAAAGCATTTTCATATGATAGTGATGAACATTCCCTGAACATTGATTCTGAATTCTGAAAATACACAGTGTTACTGAATTTCAACGCCTCTTATTAACCCAGCCTCTGACTAAAAAGTATCTGAATTTCACAATTGCCAGTTTTGTTCTTTGATTTCATACTGTGAACAATAGCAGCATGTATTATCCATGTAACTGTTGCTGTGCAGGTTATGTAGCTTCATACTCACAGATTCAGACATCAGTGAACAGCTTGTCCAAATTGTTTCAGTATCTTACACAAACATATGTAGCTACAGTGTGGACATATCTGCAATGTAGACCTGCAATTGTGCATAGAGATACCTGTGGAGATGTTGGATTTCATCTTTGTAGATAATCTTTCTCATTATTTCCACCTCTTGTCACAGTTGGTTGAGGGGTGTTGCTGGTAATGCAGATGGGACCAAATTCCATTCTGTCATATGTAACAAGCACTAATTGAGAGATGTATCTGATGAATCCATTGGATACAGTAAGAAGTGTGCCAATGGGAATTACCCTACTGGAAGATCACATCCCCCTGAAGTTCTAAAACAACAAAATAAATGGGTACATCCTCCAAATTTCAGTGTTCCAACAATAAAAGAACAGGAGTATACACTCATTGTAGGTACTATGTTACATCCATTCAACAAAAATTTACATAACAAGTTCAATGGGCAAAATGTTAGCCATTCCATTAAAAGAGTACACCGGTTTATATGGAGGACTGTAGTTGGTGTAAAACTATTACCAGGCTCCACCACTGACATATATCGTGGCAGTGAAGTTGTGTGTATGTGCCAATCAGTTGTACAAATCATTACAGTAAGATGGTCAGTGTGGATGTAAGACAGAATGGCAGGAAGAGCCATCATATTTGAACATGTCCATGACTGCATAATGAATGAAGAAGGGAGCCTGGAAGGAGAGTGGAGTTGGAGAGAGGTGTCTGCTCGAAGAGCAACAGGAGAAGGACCCTTTGTGGGAGCTGGAGGCAGACAGAGAAAGCTGTAGTTGCATCCATTTGAGGTGTCATGGTGAAGGTCTATGCAGTTGGCTACATTGGACAATGCAGGATCCTGCTGTGCAAAGTGACAAGACAAGGAGAGCTGACCACTGAGGAGAGTCATCAAAGTGCCTGGATGCTAGGGAGCATCTGTCATTTGTCCTGTCACATGATGTACATATACCTTATGGAAGCATCCATAATAACCATCCAATTTGTATCCTGAAGGGGCTCACTGAAGTGGAAGAGGAGCTGATACCCTGGTGCCAGCGGCTTATGTCCAGGTGGGGAAGGAGATGGTGGGGCACCACCATCAGCCACCTCTGAGATCTGGATGTGGGCACTTGAATTGTGGACACAGAAATTCAGACACTGGAAAAGATCAAGGCCCAAAATATTAAGTGACATAAGTGAGTGAATGACAAGAAACTGTGCTATCAAGCTGACTGAACTCTAATGTGTGTGAATATGACAACTACCACAAAGTGCCACTTCATGGTTATCATAGTTCTTGAGAGTGCCACAAGAAAACAGTTGTGGGGAAGTGATTAAAGCCTAAGCATCTACGTTATAAATAGACTTGAAAGACACAACATCTATTTGAAATTTAACAATATGTCCATCAATGTTCAAATCTGTGAACAGTGCATTGCCAAAATATTTGAGAACAGGAGAACAAATAGTTTTACCGTCAGCCACAGTATGTGTAAGAGAATATATAGCAGAACAAACACTGAGAGTGGTATCACCATTAGAACTCCATAACTGAATACGATACACCTTATTTTCAAGGTCATCAGTATAAGAACCAGTTTCCCAAGCCTGAGGGGCTGAGTCACATAGAAACATCAGGTTGCCTGTAACACTGGAAGGATTGGTGGGGCACAGCTTTTGTGAACATGCTTCAGCTTTGTTATCCTGTTTGTAGCAAAATAGGCATCAAAAATGATAAGACAGCCTGTCATTGTGGATGACGCACTGGATGCAAGATTTGATGGGCAGTGACAGATCACCAGAAGGAGGCGAGTCCTGGTTCTGTGGCATCGCCTAAGGTAATGGTGGTGAGTGACCAGCCGATGAAGTGGAACCTGGGTCCCAAGGTGTAGCGTGATGTCTAGATGGTGGACAACCAGCAGAAGGTGGTGGGGGGGGGGCATCCTGAGATATGGTCCAAAGTCTCGGTGTCTGGCTTTGATGACCCAACCAATGACTGTCAGCTATGGAAGATTGCTGGAAACTCATGCGAAACATGTCAGATCATCACATGAAAATGCCTGTGCGGAGTTTTGAGCTTGTGCAAATGCATGCACCACTGATAACCATCCATTTAATGAGTAGTTGCTCAGGCTGAGGAGGTCATTCTAGAGCCCTGAGTCCAGAGCGTGAACAAGCAGCATGTCTTTGACCGTTGAATCTGCATAAGGCAGGGCACAGTTTGTATTTCCATGTGTAAACTGACAGTTGTGGGCTAAGTCTTGCAAGGAGGAAATTCTTTCAGTATATGATTGTCCAGATTGTGTAAAAGTATGTTTATAAGTGGCATGCTACCACCACAGGAAGGTTATCCTGAAAATGTGTACCTAGTTTATGCATTACATCTGTATAAAGCAATTCATTTGGTTGCTTATCTGGAAAAAGTTCCTTTACAGGTTCAGACACAGGAGAACCAATGGTGGACAAGAAAAATGCATACTTTGTTACATCATCATAAGGTCCATAAATAGTGAAATGTTATTCCAAGTGGGCCACACAGCAGATCTACTGGTGCCCTGCCAGGTCAAGTGCTTGGGGTGGATGCTGAATGCAGGGCTACCTTTGAAAACAACCATGAAGTCTAACAACTTAGTTGCAACTACTGTATGCCATTCTATGTGCGCATGATCACAAACAAGCTGTCTGTCCACATGAATGGCCACCACCAAGCTGTGGCCAAGAGAGCTGGAACATCCACTTGCCAGGCATGATGCACAACATGATGTGCTGGACTTCCAAAACTGCTTCACAGGCTGTGCCATCTGTATTCTTGCTACTGACAATAGTGTCCCTGCAATGTGTAGGTGGGAACTCCCTGTGCAACATATCCTTTACTGCCATAATCCTTCTGGCATCAAACTTTGCTGGTCCCTGTTCTCCACCTGCTTCTATCCTCTTTACTGCTCACACTTCAACCTCACGCATGTCTTCTACCCCCCCCCTCCCCCCCCCCCCCCGCCCCACCAGCACACGTGCATAGTCCTATTTCCTCCTCTCTGCTTCTCTCCCTCTCCCTCCCTCTGCTCCATAGCACAGCCTCCTGATATTATGCCCAGCAGAGTCTTGTCCCCATTGCATCCCGTCACACTTCCACAGCAGCGTTACAGCATCTTCCGTCAATCCTGCTGTGCTGTCCCTCCCCTTCCCTTCTCCACCTCATCCATTTTCAGTACCCCCACTACCCATCCCAGCTGAGATCACTGCTCACCCTAGTGGGGCCACGGCACCAGAGACAACAGTGGTCGTGTGTGCAAGAGCAAGTATGAAAGTGTGTGTGTATTGCTTCATCTGATGAAGGACTTTGTCCGACAGCTAAAAAACACCCAATTGCTTACTTTTATATGTGCTTGTCCTCTGCTGAATGGCTCCTCTATGTAATGAGTAGCAGTCTATTCTAATTCATATTGTTATTCCATCCCTGATTTTCCATTGTTTATTGCAAGTGGATCTTTTTCTAAATAATCTTTAACAATTTTAAAAGAATAGGAATATCTGTACTAAAAGAAAAATTACCTTCATTTCTTGTCACAAAAGATTCAGTGTGTGGTAAATGATTTGTAATTAAAAACTGATAGCACTTTTAACACAAAAGATGTAGAGTTTTACTTTTGTTATGAAATATGAAGTATGGTCATTAGAAACATGGATAATTTCAAAGACTAATAAATTCATTTTTAAATTAAATTTGAAGTATTTAGGAATCTATAAATGTGCAACATTTATTCATAAAAAAGGTGAAGTTGGGATCAATCCATAGTGCCTTACTAGGTATGGTCCTGTTAGAGGTGCTATGCCATTGCCTTCCTCTGATCATTGAACTGACTTTCCCCAGACAGGACGCGTGTGTGTGTGTGTGTGTGTGTGTGTGTGTGTGTGTGTGTGTGTGTGTGTGTGTGCGTGTGTGTGTGTGTGTGTGTGTGTCAAATCAGAGTTAACTTAAGCAATTTTTTTCACTCTTCTGTCCATTCCATCACTATACTTCCAGTTTCAAAAACATAACTTAATACTGATACTGATATTTACATGCAATAAAGACACTTATGAGCTCTTCACTTTTTTTGTCAATTTACTCTTGGTGTAGAAAACATTTCTGCATATGAAGTATGTTATGATCACTTTACATTTACATTATGTTGTAGTTCCTGATCATCAGGATTGCTTATTACTGTAATGAAATAACCAGAAGCAGATACTCACATCCAAGATATTAGTTCTCATACATACATAGACTATTGTAAAAATAACTCCAAATGGTTCTGTATAGCAGACAGAGTGAATGGTGGTTATTCCAAATAATATGGACTGTTGCTGCGGGAAACTTTATTGTGTTCACAACCATATATAGCTTAAAGTGATTCCATGGCACAAAACAGAGTGAGATGGCTCAGTTGTTAGGAGACTGCAGTCACATTCAGGAGGACCAAGGCTCAAATACTCATTTGGACATCCATATTTATGTTTCTTCTGGTTTCCTAAAATTTCTTAAGACAAATTACATGATTGTTATTTTGAAAAATACACAGTTTATGTGATTCCTCTTTCCTCTCCAATCTAAGCTTGTGCTACATCTGTAACGATTTCCTTATTAACAGGATGTTAAATACTAATTTTCCTCCTTTGTTTGTTTCACTGCACAAAGAGAGACAGTTTATAGTGTTTCATTTATTACTGGAATGCTCTGAAGACCCATTTCAATAACATGCTAAAAGTATTAAATATAATTTGATATACTTCTACTCAGTAACACTGGAATTATATCTTAGCATTTCAAAACTAATTTCGGATGTCAGTAAGAAGTCACTAGAAATTTAATATTTTTAGTTGCAGTCTACAGTAACTGTCAGAAGTAGCCAGGTACTGGACCTTTCAGTTACTGAATTTGCAGATTTTGAAGATTAATTTTCCATGGTAGATTTTAAAATGCACAGTAATGTTTTCATGACAGACTACAACATCTATATCTGGTGCATTTGTATTTCAGTTCAAGCAGACAGACAAGTTACACTTACACAACTGTCAGTGAAAAGGGATCTGGGCCATATAGCACAGTACTTAGTGGCCTTAAGAAGTACAGAAAATATGGTGTTGTTGTCCAAGCATTTAATGAAAAAGGCCCGGGTCCAATGTCACCAGAGATAATAGCACAGACTCTAGAAGATGGTGAGTAAACATAGTATTTTAACAATATTTCAAGACAGATATGGAAGCAAAGAATGTCACATTTCTGCAGTACTTTGGTTCCTTATTATTAATATGTTCATGAGCCTGACATTTTTTCAGTACCAAGTGCTGCTCCTCTGGACATTAAATGTGCAGCTAAAGGACCACAAGTAATATTCCTTACTTGGCAGCCACCACCCCTCTTCTCACAAAATGGGCTAATACAAGGATATAAAGTATATTATGAAAATATGAATGAATGGCCCCCAGGTAAGCTTAGCAAGAAAAAAATACCTTTGTTTTGGAAATGGTAGTCCAAGTTATTTATTAAACTCTATACTATTTCCTTCTCATGTGATTTTGTATTTATGCTATAAGCTAAGCGACCAAACATATGTTTAATGCCAAATTACACCTCACAGGAATTCAGGGCAAGATGCCTGTTATAAAATTTCTGCACTTCCTTTTCATCTTCAATTGAAAGCATAGCACTCTGTCAGTGCTCTTAGTGATAAATACAGGGTGTTCATAAAGTCCAGGAACACTTTCAGTTATTTATTGCACAAGAACCAAACATTGTACAGATATCATACATATGACGTTTTGAAGAGAAACCCTGAAAGTTTTTTTCATGTATACTTCCACAGTGTAGTTTGGTAATTTGCCAATAGTCAGTGCCAGTCACAAACTTGGAAATTTCAGGTATAGAGCAAGCTTTCTGTGTTTTGGAGTTTCACAAAAACAAGTGTGCTGCAGCTGTTCAACGGATGTTTAGAACCAAGTACAGTAAGAAGCCACCAACAGGGAAGGCTATTTATCACTGGCACAACAAGTTCATTATGACGGGTTGCTTATGCCTGGCAAAGAGAAGCAGACGTACCAGTGTGAGTGAAGTAAATGTGGAGTGCGTACGAGAGACATTCATAAGGAGTCCAAAGAAACTGGTGCATCATGCCTCCCATGAACTCAAAATGGCTCCAATGACAGTGTGGAAAGTCCTGCAACAGGAGCTATCTATGAAAACATTCAAATTGGGGGCTAGTTCTTCTGCTGTCAATGACGACAACAAAGACAAATGTTTTGAGTTTTGTTCGCAGTTGCAACAATTGAATGATGACATTGTTGATTGTTTAATTTTTAATGACAAAGCCACTTTTCACACTAATGCGAAAGTGAACAGCCATAACTGATGAATCTGGGGTACAAAGGATCCACATGAATGCATTGAGCCGGCCGAAGTGGCTGTGCGGTTAAAGGCGCTGCAGTCTGGAACCGCAAGACCGCTACGGTCGCAGGTTCGAATCCTGCCTCGGGCATGGATGTTTGTGATGTCCTTAGGTTAGTTCGGTTTAACTAGTTCTAAGTTCTAGGGGACTAATGACCTCAGCAGTTGAGTCCCATAGTGCTCAGAGCCATTTGAGCCAATGCATTGAATTTGACCATGATTCCCCAAAGGTGAATGTTTTTTGTGTCTTGTCACGTCAAAAATCGTATGAGCCATTCTTCTTCATTGATGGCACTATCATGGGATATTCCTACTTGGACATGTTGCAGCAATGGCTGATGCCTCAAATGCAATTGGACTCTCTGTTCATCTTTCAGCAGGATGGGGCTCCACCCCATTTTCATCCTGAAGTTTGTGGGTACTTGAACACGGAGCTGCCACATCTATGGATTGGCCGTGCTACAGAAGGGGACAGCTGTTTCATGAAATGGCCTCCCCAATCACCAGATCTCGCTGCATTTGACTTTTTTCTGTGAGGACACATTAAAGATCTTGTGTATGTACCGCCTCTACCATGTGATGTAGCAGATCTGCAGGAGAGAATATGGGAAGCAACTGTCACAGTCGATGATGCCATGCTGGGATGGGTATGGCAAGAATTCAATTACTGTATTGACATCTGCTGGGTCACTCAGGGTTTGCATATCGAATGTTTGTAAAAAAACTTCCAGAGTTTCTCTTCAAATTACAGTATGTATGACATCTGTTTATTTATTTATTTAGCAGCTTATGATGTACATCTATGGAGTAAGTCCAAGTACATATTTGCTTTGTCAGTTTTCCAATAAAATACATTACTTTTACTGATTCTAACTATAGTTTTGCTAAGATAACTAATAAATTTTAACCACAACATTTCTGGAAATTAACATCATAGTTACAAAATTTTAGATACTGTAAACCGAACAGATTTTATGAAGCATTCATAATCTATGTACCTAAATTACAGAACATTTAATTGCAATAATTGTATGCTATGGGTCCATCATTTTATATATACAGTATAATACATTCATGTAACACATACATATTCTAGATCCCATTTTGTTTACATTCATAAAAAAATTTAACAGCAATAATACCATAGAAAAGCAAAATCTTTAGATAAAACAATGCTGTTAAGAAGTTAACACATTTTACCTTTTTCTTTTTCTCTATACTTGTGTAAATTTTTCTTTTAGTGTACTATGTCTGTTTGCTTCAGTTATTTTCATTTGAAAGAAATTCTCTGATTGAATATCAAGGGGTTTCTAATAGCAGTTGTTTGATTGACTGTTTAAACTTATCCTTTGATTTGGCATTAGTGATGTGTGGTGGTAAAGAGTTTTACAACTTTACTGCCATGTAACCACTGCTTCTCTACATCGAGTTGTGTTATGCTGCAGAATTCTTAATTTCTTGGTGTTTCTGGTACAATGTTTAGTTCTCGTGCAATAAATAATTGAAAGTGTTCCCGGACTTTATATACACCCTGTATTATTATTGACACCTGATATAGTTCTTTATTATTACATTCTCATGTATTTTATTTACTATTTGCAATTACTGATGTGCTTAGATGTGATTGTGTGGCTTTGCATCTAGCTGTAACATTTATAGTTTTCTTTCACTTGACTCTGCTATTTGTAGTAACTAGTGTACTGGCAGAGGTTAAGCAGTTTTGCAACCACCTATTGTTCTTAATCAAGGCACTAGATAAATTATATTTTGTTGTAATTCTGTACAGAAAAGCCTGCTGTGCCCACTGACTAGGAAGAGACAGAGTATTTATCAGTATCTTCTAATAATTTCCATTCTGTAACTTGTAGACAAACAGATGCAGGCAGCTATGTGGTGAATAATGATGCACTTCATAAAATATTTATGCTGGACTGATAGGCTTTCCTACTGCTGTTTCAGGCGTTGGTATTTAAAGTGATTTTAAAGAAATCTCTCAAGAAATATAACAATGACAAATATATAAAGGAAGACTGATTAATGAAGACAGCATTAAGATCTTTAATTTCACATTAAAAAATGTAAATTTGGGGAAACAAATATTTCTGTAGGCATAAAATTCAACACATTCTTGTCTAATTATAAATACTATTATGGTATCTCATTCCTTCTGAAAGTTAAAATTTACAAAAAATCAAATGTATGAGAAACAAATGGAATCAAAAAGTCATCAGAAAGTCTCTGAATGCTACACAAATATGCAAAGCAGAAAACTGCTTTGAAACAATATGTGAAATGCTGTAGACAAAAATAAAGGGAAGTTATTGTAGCAACAAAGACACAATACAATGATTCAGAAAGAGGCAAACATAACAAAGCAAGTAATAATTTCGCCATAAAACACAGAAATGAGAAATAATGATCTGCTTCTAATAGCTGATATATTTAATGGTCATTATATTAATGCAGCTCAAAACCTAATCAAAAGTAAATACATGGTGATTTTTTCCACCATGTACAAACTCTAGGTACTAATCAATGATAGGATACAGAACAAGAAAGATCTAATGAACTTACATCCAGAAATGCATGGTTTCCATGCTAGAGTCCATTTATTCAGTCATACTTTATTACAGAGGCTTCAGTCTAACATGTGCTCTTGGTTTCCTCTTAGAGGGTGGTTCTGTTCCTCATACGTCATGCCCAAGTGCCCTCTCCTGCCATAGTAATTGGTAATGTTGTGTCCGATTCACTTCTCTTGCTGACTCACCTTGTAGTCGATATGATAAAGTGCTGTACAAAATTGTTCCATATTTGAATCGAGAGTTTGCTGACATGGTGTTTACTTATGGAAAGGCAAATGGCCATGGGCGACTGGAAGCAAGGTTGTATCAGGAGACCTAGCCCACCAACAACAACCACAGCATTCAATGTTTGCAACAACAGTGTATCACTGTTTGTCTGAGACAAGGTAGTTTCAGGAAGCAGGAAAGCATGAAAGACATACCTGAAATGTTCTGACACAAGTCTTGGAGGAAAATGTGATTAAAATTGTGGAAAGCATCCACCATGTCAGTACCAGGCAGTTGGCCTGCCAGTACAGGGTAAGCCAGATGACCATGTGGAACATTCTCCATGACAACTGTTACTGAGTTTATCACTTCCAGCGTGTGCAGGGCTTACTAGGAACAGACTATCCACATCAGGAGTAGTTTTGTCACTGGTTTGTCCACCAGGCAACCATGATTCCGGGATTTGTGTCATCCATCCTATGCACAGATGAGGGCCACCTCTATGCAGTGTGGTATCTTCATCTTTCATAACAGTCACTCTGGGATAGTATGCAGAACCCTAGTGGTATGGTGACAGCTAACCATCAGCGTTGGTATAGCCAGAAGGTGTGGGCCAGGATAATAGGTGACCGTATTTCGGGACCAGTCTTCCTTCCACATCACCGAACAGTTCGGAACACGTCTCAATCATGTCTTCCCTGGTCAGTGAATTGGACAAGGGGGTCCAGTTGCATGGCCTGCTCATTCACTGGATCTCAACCCATGTGATTTCTGGTTATGGGGCCATCTCAAAAGTATCGTGTGTGGAGAGCCCATTCCACATGTGGAGACACTGGAGCAGTGTATTCATACTGCCTTTGGCACTGTTCAGATGGAGTATGGCTGATGTGAACATGAGACAGAACATGCTACGGCATGTACACACGTGTTGAGGCACATGGAAACTATTTTTAACACATGCCGTAACTGTGGCTGCATGTTACAGCGTGTATTAGACCACAGTCTTTGTAGCAATGTATGACTGAATAAATGGTCTTTAGCATGGAAACCATGCATTTCCAGACATAATTTCATTAGTCCTTGTTTGTTCCATATCCTCTCATTGATCAATCTCTAGAGTTTGTACACCCTGGATAGTCGTATAATAAATGTAGAAATTCCAATAAGTTAAAGGACAATATACTTATGTCCAGCAAAACCCAAAGAATTAAATACACTATCAGTAAACTAAAGAATAATCTAACATAAGGATTTGATGGCAGCCCAGAAAAAATTATTAAATATAGTGCTGGTAATATGTCTCACAACTTGTTGATGTAACTAATGTCTTCTTTGCAACAGAAGTGTTTCCAAGTAGATTTAAGCTATCAACAGTATTAATAGTTTATAAAAGCAAAGACAAGTCTTACATCAGAAACTTCAGGCCATTATTGCTGTTATGATACCATATGATACAATACAATATGATATTGCAGTGCCTGTGTTATCGTGAATTATGATGCAGTGTTCTTTTGGACATGCATGCAGCACTCATGCTAAGCGGAAAATCCAGGTTAGGGTCCCGGTCCATCATAAATTTTCATTGTTGTCATTTCATTATACAGCTGATGGCTGTCCATATTTGCAACTGCAAATACATTTCATGTATTTTATAATGGCTATAGTCACCACAGTGCCTGTTTTTTTAGACATGCATGCAGGTCCAAAGGAATATTGCATCATAATTTGGAATAAGTATTTAGCCATTGACACCGGGCAAGTGACTTTCAAGTAAAATCACTACCCTGAACAGGAATATGTAAAGATGAATGTATGAACACTGGTTGTACATACATGGTTTGACAACATATGGAAGTTTGGGTCTGGCACCAGTCGTGCTCAGATAGCCAAATGGTATTTCATGTATATATTATCACTGTTGTCTGTATTTTCAAAAATAATTTGAAGAATAATATATGGTAGATTGTGTGTATTGTGTGTGTATTGAAACTGGGGACTCAGAAACGACAGAGAGGCTTTGTCCTGCCGTAGCCCTCAGTGGTAGAGTAATTATGGTGTACACATATGATTAGACAGTGTTGCACAGTAATCGCTGACATAGTGTAACTGAGGCAGAATAAGGGGAATCAGCACAGAATTGTTTCAGAAAAGGAAAATCAATTTCAAAGAGCTCTCTTCAATTTCCTAAAAGTTGTTTTATTGCCATAGATGATAAAGAACTAAACTGTGGTTTATTTTTGGGCCTTTCCAAAACTTTTGGCCCTGCAACTCGTCATCTACTACTTTTAAAAATACGTACCTATGGTGTCTGTGGTGGTTTCTATGAGTGGCTCAAGTCATATTTATCTGATAGGAAGCAAAGGGTGGAAATTTGTCAAGAAAATAAAGTGTACCATCCTGATTACAAAAAAAGTTAATTATGGGGTGCCCCAGGATTCAGTATTGGGTCCATTGTTCTTCTTTGTTTCAATTGCAGATGATACCACCTTCTTTGTTGAACAAAACGATAATTATGAGTTGTGGCAAAGAATTGACCTGTATGGATGAACTTCAACCATATGAGAAATAAAACATGAATCAACATAAAGGTTACGCTAGGGAGCAGCCAAATTCAGCCAAAGCATCATTAAAAAAAATTTTTAGGGTTATGGGTGGATGAACAGTTAAAATGGGAAAAATATGTAGAAATGCTTAATAAAAAGTTAAGCAAGTACTGTTACATATTAAGAACCCTTAAAAATTGCTGCAATGTTGAAGCAGTGTTAAGTGATTATTATACCTACATGCATAGTCTACAAAGGTAACATATGGTATACTGTTCTGGGGAAATACCACTTTTGCAAAACAGTCATTTACTCTTACAAGAATACCTGTTTCATTAAGATTCTTCAAGGAGAATCAAAATTATGGAACAGAGAGTAGGGATGACTTTCATAAGGAATGTAGACACAGAAGCAATATATCAGGACAGTATATCATACAAACCAAAGATTCTCATCAATGCATTGCCAGATAAGACTGAAATAAAATACCAAACTTTAATACATTTAAAAGCAAACTAAAAGATCTACTAATAATTCACATCTTCTATAACACTAATGTGTGGGGACAATGACCTGCAATGGTTGATGTTGCATCTGTAATCAGAGCAATAAAGGGTGGAATTTTATATCTTTGTTTTCAGTTGTTTGTTCAGTCCATTCTTGGAATGTGCCTTAAACTTGGTGTCTGATATTTATATTAATAAAGTGATTTAATTGTGTTATAACAGTTTGTGGCTACTTATCCACATGGAATTTCCCACACTGATAATGTGTAACAAGCTAATTGAATTCTCAGAACTTCAGTAACATACATCATTACAGTCCTGTCAAACAATGGATCATGAAACACAGAAATTGCGTCAAGATTAAATACTACAGGCTATAGGTCCCAGGCTACTGGAACCTTTCACCCAACCAGATACTGTTTTTAGTGGATTAAAAGGTGTGATGAATGACATGAAGCAGAATATTTGTGAGGTGAAAAGTGAAAGTGATTATGTTTCTTGTCTCCCACTGGTGGACAACCACATGGAACATGTACAATGAATTAGTGTGCCAATAACCTTTGATCTTATTGTCTTCATCATTGAGATGGATCAAACTATCCATGTTCATGTACCCAAACCAGATTTTCATGTGAAATTTCACCACCAAGAGTACATCCCGTATGCATTCCATTGCACTTCCAGGCCAGAAATTATGTAGACAAACCTGTTTCTTCTTCCACATGGAACCCGTCGAGCTGGGCTACATGAGAAAAATTATGGTTTTATCTCCTGCACTGTGCATGATCAATGGGGTTCCAAATAATGACATCCCTGGATAACATAACCTTGTGCCAAACAGACATAATTTCAGTGATGTTCCTACACCACAACATTCATGATCTAAACTGTTATTAGTTCAACCTCAGTTTGACATCATGCAGACTGTTCTAACTACCCACAACATTGTCACTGACATGTTGCAACTTTCTGCTTTGTCATGCAGTATTGGTGACTACATGTTTATCATCAGTGATGTCATCCAATCATCTCTGATCATTCACAAGTGTGAATTGGCAAACGCAGCTTTACTGCAACACTTGTCCAAATTGCTGGAGCAAGAAGTTCATCAGCTGATTTGTACAGAAAAGATAAATGGCAGAACACTATCCTAGTTTTGGTGACATCTGTGGGAATTATGCCTGACAATGCATTGTAGATGATGTGGTAAAGCAAGTTACCTCCTCTAATCCAAGTTTCTTTGATTTCAAATGAGGGTGAAACACATGAGAACAAACTACAAGTCGCAAACCAGATTTTTTCACTTTTGGATCAATGTCATCACGACATAGAAGCCAACATTGACCTAAAGCAGCAGCAGCCAGTATACACCTTGTCACTGTTGTGACTCCCTGTTGGGAGAGAACTTAAATGTGTGATTGTGTTTTAAGTTCAATTTGGCTCATCAGATCTTGTCTAGAGGCCAAACACACACTACAGAAAAATAGGTCCCTTTATGATGATCTCAAGTTTGTAATGTACTAGCAGACCTTTTAGCTGTATTCTAATTAAATTAAAGTAGCTGGAGTTGGATGTCACCAATAACACTAGGTGACACATAAAACTTGTTTAAATTGCTCTTGTTTACTTAATAACAATAGTTTGATAGTGCCACTAATTATCACTATCACTTCAGCAGCAACAGTTTACCAGACAAACTTAAATTTTTGCTAACCAGTTGCAAAAACTGTTGTAATGGTTCCTAAGTCTGAACATACTTCCCAACACAACTTTATGGCCTGATTTTAATGCACTTGCATGAGTATTCCAAGCTGAGATAAGCCCAGTGATTTCTCATGGATCTAACAATTCAACCACATGGAAATGTTTGTAATGGCAGTATATTCTCAATAAAAGCAAAGTTTGGAACCACCACAGTTCAGGAAACACAGTTCTTTGCAAACAGGTATGCCTGGACTCTCGAGTTCCCAACCAAAATACGGAATTCACTTAAACGGAAACAGACATCAAAAACCATCTGGACTCTATCAGGTCACAGCCCAGAGTCCACTAATAATCTGAATCAGAAATGTCTAGCCTCTCTGGATTCTCTATTCCTGTCAACATTAGTTCCCTGCTAAACTTTTGATATCCCTTCCATACCTTTCGGAATGTCTGCTGTTGGCTTACAGCTTCTGTGTGTCTCCAGTCATGTAATTTCATCCTAGTGCCATTCAGTATGATACAAATCTGTACAACTGTGAGCCAATTGGCCAACATTAACCACTATGCTCATGTATAGAAGAAACAGGGCACCTTGAATGACTAGAGATAGGACATTCACATTCACAGGACTTGTACATGAGTATGTTCTCCAGAAACGATTAGCATTTGAACCATGTTGGCCTGCAGGTTCAAGATCAACATCAGTATCGCAGCACAACACAACATACTGGTAAAATGTGCCTGTGACTCTCGTTGTTACCATAAACTGAAGGTAATGGATCAGTGTTACTTGAGCAGACATGCAGCATGCCTCGCAGATGTATGCATGGACCATACCATCAAATATGTGAATTTGAAAGAGGGCGCATTATTGGCATGTGAGAATGTGATGCATCCATTTGGGAAATTTCTGCTTGTGTGGGATGAAATGTTTCAGAAATGCAACGGGTGTGTGCAGAATGGTTCATGGAAGGCTGTAGAACATGGTAAGATGTGTCAGTTTGCACTACCCATCCACCGCCCAAGGAGATCGACACCTCATCCGAGTGGCATTGCAGGACAGATCTGCATCCTCCTTGGCTCTGGTGCAACAGTGGAACACATCGTACACTATCAGGAGTGACAGTCCATCACCTTTTATTACAGTATGGGTTATGTGTGCATCATCCACTTTTCTGCCTACCTTTGACGAATGTGCAGAAATATTCTAGATGGAAATGGTGTATGGAATAATGCCACTGGGGACAGGAATGGCATCAGATAGTGTTTTCAGATCAATCCAGGTTTTGTTTGTTTGAAAATAATAGCCACATTTTGGTTTGCTTTTCAGCAAGACAATGTATGATCACATGTTGCTGCATGAACACATACCTTCCTGGTGTCACAGAATGTCAGCCTTTTGCCCTGACCTGCCAGATGATCAGACTTGTCACCAATTGAAAATATATGAGACATGGTGAAATGACGGGGGCAGCACTGTGACCCAATGCCAGACACCACTAATGAACTTTAGAACCCACACTGACGATCATCCCATCTGTGGCATTTAACAAACATGCGAACAATTGCCTAGGTAACTAACACACAGTGACAGATTTCTACTCTCCAGCTGAGAAAGTGTACGACCATCAGGAGCATTTGAGGAGACAATGTCGCTTTGACAGGGCCTTAGCAATGCCTGACGATGTATGTTGCTAAGCACTCGACACACGCCATGAAGTGTTGATGAGAAGACTATTCAAACTAAGTTGCTCGCCTTATGTTAAACAGTCCTGTGGTATTTTGCTATAACTAATTTATACACTTAAAAACTTAACCACTATTCTTTGTCTGTGTAGTATTTGTCCATCACTGTGTCGCAATTGTGTAACTAAGATTATACATAATAGAGGGTTATTAGTCTTCATTTAAAATTAAAGTACATAAATCATGACCCTCCAAAAGCTACTGTGTGCATCAATAATAAATTTAAAAGATCTGATTTTTTAACAGTTGACAAACTATGAGTAAAATAATATTAATTCTGTCATTTCTCCCTGTACAAGTTTGAAATGAACCAAAAGTGTATTACATACAGCAAACATTAAAATTACACTAAATGTGAGTTGTTTCATCAGCAAGCATAAAGTAATACGTCTTTTAATTTGCAAATATGTTTAGTAACAGTGCCTTACTGAATCATGTTTTGTTTTGTTTGCCAGATTGCTCATAAATCCACCATTGCATTTGTAAATGACAATGCAAAAAGAAATCACACTTCACAATAAAAATGATTCTTTTTTGGTGGACCAGATGTAATCCAGTTCACTCTTGTGTCCTGAACCCTGTTGCTCAGTACTGGGATGCAACATACCATCTAGATGCACTCCCATTCAGCCAGACTGCACTGTATTGCAATATTGTGTTTTTTGTCTTGCCAGCCAAGCTCCCAAGACACTTACAGCAGACAAAAACAAATATTCAGATTGAGAATTTATATGACTAATCCCCTGATGACAAATGGTTAAGGTATTCCTACCTTTTCCTCACTCCCCAAGCAGTACATCATTAAAACAACTCAAAGAAATCAATAAAAGACAATAAGGTTGCAATACTTCAGTTAAGAATAAGCACACAGAATTTTCTTTTAACTACAGTGTACTTGTGACCTTGAGTTGAGAAAAAGCAAGTATACTGGACTGTGTATACTACAGTGTTCACTGCTCTGAAATAACAGTAACATAAATATATGCAAGTGACGGACCGAACTAACTCACAAATAACTTCCGGATTTGCTCTGTTAATTATAAATGTTTCAGTGCTACCAATTTTTAATCAGACAGTGCCATCACCACCCCTTTCATGCCAAGACATTGGTATGCCTTTTACAAATACGTTTACATGCAAATGAGACTGTTATTATGTACAACCCTTCACCGTTTGTACATCACTTACCACACACATGTACACTCTTTGGTACAGCTATAGTAAAGTACCTAAAAACTAAAACAATTACCATCATTGATATATTATCCCTACACATGACAGAAAATACACACATACATAATAAATGCAATATCTCACCTGAAACAAAACAAAAAGCACTATATACTCAACTTCACACTCTAATGTTAATTTTATCTCTAAATTTGCTTGTTCTATGTGTTATATATAATATGCCTCCCTTATTGCTCACAGACTAGACATTACATTATTTCCAGACAATATACCCTTAAATTGCACATACTTCCTGTTCAACCCATTGTTGAACTATATTAATTTTTCCAGCCATTTTAGTCACACTTTCTTTGGTCAAGAACTACATACCAAGCACTACATTTGTTGTCAAACCTGTGATCACTATAAAATTCTCCACAAATAATTTCCCATTTATAAGAAATTCAAGCACAACCTCTCTTTTGATTGGCTTACTGAGCTGACCCATAGCATTGTCAAATTTTACACTTGTTACAGGAAACTCCTCCAGTTTGTTATCATGCAATCCCTTAAGATAGTTGTAGCTACTGTCACTCAACCCACTATCAACGAAGGCTTCCACACATTCAACATATACATTCACATCAATAACTGGTTTCATTTTATCTAAACTTTTTCATTGTCTTTCATCCAGCAAATCATTCTCCACATCCTTTAAACATTTACTCTGCATAGTGTTAAAATTCATGTAACATAAAGGTTCTACATCTTTGTGATCCTCAAAAATTTCCATAAATGCATCATTATATTCCTTAGGTACCTTTATCTTTAATAGACCCCTGGCAAACCTAAATTTCTCCACCTTCTCCCACTCTTTAGCATTTATGCACCCATAAAATTTTCCTTTATCATTCCAGTCATTCAGCCTTCCCCATCCAGTCATTACACAATTCATTGTCCAGTACAAGTTGGCTTTCATCTTCCATAAACAAATGATTCTGCATGTCACTCCTCTCACATATTTCATCACCAACAACAATTGACAATTCCGCACCTGTATTGGGCTCCACAAAATCTGCAATACCACTTTGTGCTTTCTCTTATGCCTCTAAACCATTAACATTGCAGGGAGCTCTGATACTTCACATCTCTCAGTATTAATTATTGCCGACCTTCACATCATCACTATAACCCTCAAAAATGGCCCTGCTTGTTTCCATACCTGCATCATTAACCTTTTGGTGCTACTGATATGGTCATCATTATTACAACACACATGTTCATTTATGCAAGTTTCACAAGCTGCGACATTGTCACGAATAAAACAGTGACTCATATATAAAATAAATTTCCTTTACTTTACGTCTATGGTCACAAACTTTTTGTTAACAGATTACCAGTTTCAGTCCATAATGACCATCTTCAGACCTGTAGCAAGATATGGGAAAAACATAAATACAATATCAGATTGTCAACAGCTTAAAATAATAAAATAGACTATAATGAAAAGTACTACTGACATACATGTACATTTGTGTATTTTAAGTATGAAGAGGCATACCTGTTTTATAAAAACAATGTCCTAATGTACTGCAACCATAGTGGCATCATCAAATGTTTAATGCAAAATCACCACCAGCATCATAAAATTTACTGGTATATAAATAACAACATATGCACAAGTCATGTTGTCAGCAGCACTACTGTTCAAAACAAAACAAACTACCATACAGTAGCCATAAAATCTTTGTGTTGTAAGTTCACCAGATGTCACTATTGTAGGCATACACAAGTCTTCAATGATTAATTGAACAGCATAAAATAAAGGGGGGGGGGGATACAATCAGTAAAGTCTGTAATACAGACCAAATGTGTCTGTATGTGTGGATGGATATGTGCGTGTGTGCGAGTGTATACCTGTCCTTTTTTCCCACTAAGGTAAGTCTTTCCGCTCCCGGGATTGGAATGACTCCTTACCCTCTCCCTTAAAACCCACTTCCTTTCGTCTTCCCCTCTCCTTCCCTCTTTCCTGATGAGGCAACAGTTTGTTGCGAAAGCTTGAATTTTGTGTGTATGTTTGTGTTTGTTTGTGTGTCTATCGACCTGCCAGCGCTTTTGTTCGGTAAGTCACCTCATCTTTGTTTTTTTTATATATATATATATATATATATATATATATATATATATATATATATATATATATATCAACAGTTTGATACCTGTTGTCACCTGAAAATAGTTTAGAAACTTGTCCTGGCAGGGTAGGTTGGACATGATATATACAAAACTTACTAGTTTCCATGGCCTTGACACAATTTATAGTTTGCAGTCAAAACCATTAGTTTGAGCTTCCACAGCATGTTCGAATTCAGATTTCACATACATAACATTGCTGCTAAGGCCGTCAAGGAAAAATTTGACTTCTCTTCTTCAGTTGTTGTCACACTACAACCTGTTCTCCTTCATATCCTCCCCCAAATTCCTTTAGACTATCACGAACCAGTCAGAAAACTTCTTTTCAACCTTTGCAAATCTAAGTTCCAATCCATCGAATTTTGTGTTCATATTGCCTTCAGTATTTTCAATTTTTATTACAATTTCCCCAAACTTAACTTCAAATTGTGAATCTGACTATCCCAATTTATTTGAAATCAGCTGCCACAGATTGGTCTCTATTGGAGCCTCTACACTCAAAAGGGCCTGCAGGCTCACGAGCTTCCTGCTCTGGTCCACAGCCACCTGTCAATTTTTTATTCTGGTCTTCCATAGTTGACAGTACAATCATAGTCTCATAATACACAAAATTTTCAGTTTCTGCCTGTACTTAGCAATGTTAAGAAGTTCTTGAGGTCACCTACTGTGTGCACAGATGCAACCCTCCGGTCTCGCACGTTGAAGAGGTCTGGGCACTGTGTCAGTAAGACACAATGTCTCCTATGCTGCAGACTCATACCCAGAATGGACTTATAGCAGCACTGACTGCAGTGATGCATTGTCTCGTGGTGCTGACATGATGACTGCAGGCAGCTATGTGATGTCTCAAACAACTGATATTTTGCCTGCAGCATTTCAGCGTCTCTGGAGGTTAATCAGTGTCTGCTGTCTCTCACTAAACTTTTATTTACTGTCATCCCAGCTCTCCAAGCTACTACCCACAGGACTGCTTACTAAAATTTCACCATATCCCAGTTCAGAGTCCCCATTTTCAGGCTATGACATCTTGTCAAGAACCACACTTCTTTCTTGGAGGGGAACTTAAATGTCTGATTGCATTTTATGTAAAATTGGGATCATCAGATTTATTCTAGAGGCCAAACACACACCACTGCAAAACAGTTACCTTCATGATGATCTTGAGTTTGTAATGTACAAGTAGACCTACTATCTGTGTTATAATTAAATTAAAGTACCTGGAGTTGGATTTCACCAATAAAAATAGGTGACACAAAAAACTTGTGTAAATTGCTCTTGTTTACTTAATAACAATAGGTTATCAGTGGCACTGATTATCTCTGTTACCTCAGCAGCAGCCAGTTACCAGACAAACTTGTAAGTCTTGCTCATAGTTTGGAAAAAAACTGCTGTATTGGTTTATTAGTCTGACGACACTTTACAACACAACTTTATGGCATGGATATAATGCCACTTTCATAAGTATTCTGAGCTGAGATAAACACAGTGAATGCTCAAAGGGCTAACTGTTCATCCACATGGAAATCATCATAATGACAATATGCTCTTGTAAAATCAAAGTTCAGAATTAACACAGTTGAGAAACACAGCTTTTTACAAACAAATATATCTGAACTCTTGAGTCGCTGACCAGAATTCCCAGTTCACTTGTATGGAAATAGACATGAAAAGCTGTCTGGACTCTCTCAAGTCCCAGACTGAAGTCCACTAATAATCTGAAACAGCGACATCTAGATCTCGCTACAGCCCCCAACTGAAGACCCCTAATCCTGTCAGCATCAATGCCCAGCTTATAACTTTTGATAACCTGCCACACATTTCAGAATATCTGCTATTGGCAGACTGCTTCTGTGTGTCTCCCACCATGTAATTTCATCATAGTACCATGCATGCAATAATATACAAATGTGTGCAACTGTGAACCAATTGACCAACATTAACAACTATAATCAAACAAAAGTTATATTATAAATATTTAAATACAGATTTTAATGACACCAGACACAACGTATTTCCTAGGCCTAATCTATTAATTTGAATTATTCCATTACCGTTTCTTACTTGTGCCATAGGATCAAGTAAATAAATGTTTTCCACATTTCTCCTATAGACACTGCCATTCATGTGTGATTTGATATGATAATTGATTGAAAAAGCAAAAGAGGAACAGTCAGTCTAATGCTGTTTGCACCAACATTTTTATCTTATGATGGTGGTCAATCTCAACCAAAGACAACAATATATACAGTGGATCTTCTGAAAGTGATACAAGACAGATTGAACCCCTGGTGACAATCCCTTCTGGGGGCTTAACAAATACACAACAATACAGGTAACAAATACACAGTGGCAGCTTCCCACTCTTGGGCTGAAAAAGCGTGCAACCATCTGGAATATTTGAAGAGACAATATCCCTTTGTAAACCCTTTTAAAAACACATGCTTTTGTAGCATCTTGCCACCCCATATTGTCTAACAATTCACAGTATGCTTACAGTGGAACCAGCTGTGTAACTAATAGTGAATGCCACTTTCCAACATCTTTGCCTTGAAAAGCATTGACCAGCACTTCCTAGGAGAAGAGACAATCTCTTTTGCATTACATTGTAAGACACTCTACCCACCAGCAGATGGAATGCACAAAGCTTGCCACATACCAGTGGGTGAGTGACACCGGCAAGTTTCTGCCCTGGCCCACTGGCACTCTGGCCCACGTTCAGCATAGTGGGAATCTTGTCCCAGCCAGCATGTGAATAGATGTGACCCTTGTGACTGCAACACTACCTGTTACCTGCAGGGCCTTAGCAGTGCTTGATGATACACCACACTAAGTGCTCGGCACTCCATCCCCTGCTCCTGCCCATATACAGTACAAAACACCAATGTCACACCTTTTGTGACCTCTCAGAGCAACCGTCAGGTAAAATGAGATGAATGCATCTGGAGCTGTGCTAGGCAGACCAGCTTCTGGCTGGTGTCACTCAGGTTTCCAACCAAAGATGGCAAATGGCTCACTGGTATCAATTTCTTGCACATTTTACAGCATCGGCTTACAAGTACACTACACCATGCTGATACCCAAACAGCAATCATGACCTCTGGTAGGTGTCATGGGTCACAATAAGATGCAAGAACGCCTACATCTTGAGCATGTGAGCAAATCCAGTTTGCCTCAGTTTTTCGAGGATGGTGACTGATTATACATTTTTACATAAATATAAATCAATAGTTTCTCATCAACTCAGGCTCTGAAATAAGAACAATCCTGGGACAGCTGCTCTGTCTTATATCTGGGGTTCCCTTCTACAGCTCTGGATGGTAAATGAAACATCTATTAGGCTCTATGGTACTACCAATTGCCAGTGCAGCAAGATCAGATTGCATGCTGTCCCACAACACAGAAAGTACAAATTCCTAAAGGAAGACTCCAGAACATCCACCAGGATCTAGTGGGACCACTGCCAGAATCAAACAGTTTCCACTACACACTATCAGTCATAGAAAACGACATATTGGGTGGAAACAGCGCCACTTGTGGATGTGACATCTGAAATGACTGTTCTTGCCTTCCTGTAGATGTGGATCACATGTTTCAGGTACCTCACATCAGTAACTACTGACCAGGGAGAATAGTTTGAGCCCCCCTGTTCATGGAGTTATGCAAATCGTGTGGTGTCCAACAGTTTTGAAGCACTGGATACCACCTTCAAAGTAACAGCCTCATCAAACATTAGTATCACAATCTTAAGGCTGCTCTTATGTACCAAATCATACAGTGGATATAAGTCCTTCCATGAGTATTTCTGTGCAACTGTATTGCCTACAAAGATGATTTGCAGTCATCACCAGCAAAAATTTTGTACAGTGAATGCTCGTTTCTGTTCATGGACTTTCTGTTTCAGTCTCTCTTTCTGGCTGACAGTGAGTTACCAGTATTAGCAACAAGGGGGAAACAATGTGTTGCACATGTCTGTACATCCCTCCTCAGGCGCATGGCATGCAGAAAGTATTTGTCCACAAGGCATTGAAGAACTGTGGGCACATAATGCTGCATGATGACACTATCCAGGCAGTCATACAACAGACATACTCTGGGACTCATAAAATACTACATCATGATGATCACCCTTCACAATATTATTAAATGGCAATCACTCAACAGCTTTCGTTCAGTGGCTGAAGCCAGCACAGGTGCTCCAGAGCTAAGAGAGAGACAATGGACTAGCTGTTGCACAAGAGGGTCTCACATCTACTATCAATAAACTACCTAGTGATTTTCATCTCAGCTTTTCTCTCCTGGTAGGAAGGGAGGATGCAGCACCGTCATCACATTGAGGTTATACCAACCATGCACCTCACTTTTGCTACGGCCCTGCTTTCCATGAGTACCTGCTGGAATAATGGTGATACTACTGCGTACACCTAACCTACCAATGCTGCTCTGTATTGGAGGGGGGGGGAGGAAGGGAGGGGGGGGGGGTTCTGTGGAGACAACCTCCAAAGCTCAATGTAGCATCTGAAAATGTAAAACAATGTGTATTTTTATATCTTTGTCTTAAGCTATGTAGTTCATGTTATATGGCTTTTGGTGTCTGTTATTTATGCTAATAAAGTGGTTTAATTTCGTTACAACAGTATGTAAGTGTTATTATGCCTAATTATCTGCATGGAATTACTCACAAATGAATATGTGGAATATTATTCAAATGTGTAAGCTCTGCCTCATAATCTCTCTACCTGGCAATTTATAACTATCACATTATTTCTAGATAAAACAGAAGACCTCCTTCTGTTTATTTATTTATTTATTTATCTTTATTCATCCAAGGATCATCGCACTATGATATAGGATGTCTCAAGGTAATACAGTGCCAATCAATAGGCCAGAGTATAACACACAGCAGACATAACATTCTTTAAGAGGATGGAACAGGTAGCCTACGGGGATAGGATAAATGGCTGGCCATGGCCTTGATTAAGGAACCATCCCAATATTTGCCATATCAGTCTTGGAAAACCACAGAAAACCTAAATCAGTTTGGCTGGACAGAGCAGCTCTGTCCTCCATATATGAGGTCAATGTCGTGACAACTGCACTGCCTCACTTGGTAATATTCTCTGTTGTATAATATTCCTTTTTTTACACACAAATTGTTCCAGCTAAATTGCAGTATAAAGCATAGTTTCTTTCTTCACTGCCTACACAGTGAGGAGACCCATTGATGACCCCCTGGACTATTGTCAGTCACTTGCAATGTAAAACATAATTCCACTCTTCACTGCTGATCACACTAACACTTCCGCAAATGACTCCTGGACTGAGAAGATGCAGCTGTGCCCCTTGCCTCAATTCTGGGTTCCATATTCAACTATAGGCTACTGTCCACCTGAAAAACTAAGCCAATAGACATTACTATCATGCATTATAGATCTTGATGCATGATTCATGTGAAAGCAGTAAACTGTAATCATGTACTGAAATGTATGAAGCTGCTGTAGTTATCCCCTTTTATTGCTGTCCACTAATCTAAATTCTCTATGTAATGTTTAATTATGTAACATGCATAGCTTATAAAGAATATTTTAACTGCCTCTCTAAACAAATGTGTTTCATTAATCTTTTTCTCTTACTTTGGCAATATATTATACAATTTTATCCCCTGATATAAAATCTGAATGGAGTTTTTGTTTGTTTTTCATGGGTAAATGTAACTCCAAATTGGCTCTGTTCCATAATTATGCATAGAACTGTTAGTGAAGTATTTAGTAATATTTTCCCTCTTATGCATCATAAATTGGTACATGTACTTACTTGGTGCAGTAAGGATGGCCAGTTTTTTAAATAGCTCTTTACAATGAGCCTGAGAGCTACCTACAGTAGTCATTTGTATGGCACTTAAACTGTGTCCATATTTTGTGCATTCAATCTCCAGAAACAAATCCCATAGCTGGGAATTCAGCATATGTAGGCAACTTTGTGATTGCTACACTATCTATAAATTTATCATCCATTCTTAAAGTGATAGAGCTGCTTCCTCTCCTTACACTAAAGTGCATACTGTTCATTTTCTTTATGTTCAACATCAATTTATTGCATACTGCCCAATTGTAAACACCATTGAGGGTTTCATTTGCTTTCTCTAATAAGAGTTCTGATGTATTGTCACTGAATATGATGTTGCTGTCATTGGTGAAGAGAACTTTTTCTCTGTGTTAATTAATGTGTATAGTTATCTGTCTTTTGTGTCCATATATGCATGAAATTTTATTTTCTTACACGTATTTAATTAGAATACTGAAACAATGGAAAATCCAGGATGGAAAGTAGCAATATTATGAAAAGTGCAGTTGCTACTTACTATATAGGTAGCACACACACACACACACACACACACACACACACACACACACACACACACACAAATGCATGGTGTGAGTTGAGGTGTGTGTGTGTGTGTGTGTGTGTGTGTGTGTGTGTGTGTGTGTGTGTGTGTGTGTGTGTGTGACTCAGCATTTCAGCATTTCTGCTGTGTGGTGAGTAGCAACTACCCTTTTCATAATATTGTAACTGAAATACTGCTTACTCTAGTACAGTCAGTTGAGATGTATTAACAATTTTTCAGCTCTGTGTCTTGTGTCTACATGTATGTACATTAATTTCTAGTTTCTTATACCTGATTAAGCAGAATATTGTTTATTTTATTACAGTCAATCAAGATGTGGTGAAAAGAAAGATACCAGTGTAGATGTAATATTACTACTTTTATGTGCCTATATTGTATATACACTTATACAGGGTGGAGAAAAATTGTGTCACGGAGTTTTAACCCTGGATAGCTGATGCCAGTAGGAACCAAAATTACTAATGTTGTGTAGGTTTACAACACACCATTTTTAAACTACATGCTCTGATTGGCTGTGTAATTGCTCCATTGCCATTCATCAGTTGACGGGCAGTGTTATGGTTGTCGGTTCACACATATAAACGTCCCTCGCCCTGTCACTGCCCCAATGTGATACGCACACATGCCTAATAGGTCTTGCTGTTTGTCTCCACCTCACATCAGAGGCATTCACACGTAGGCTTCGCTTCGGAACACACATCATCTGTGATTTAGTCATACAGTAAGCATGGCAGCATAGTATTCGTTTGAAGAAGTGACAACCATAGCACTGCCCATCAGCTGATGAACGGCAACAGGGCAATCTCATGGCCAATTGGAGCAAGTGGCACCAAGTTTCTGTAGTTTAAAAATTGTGCATTATCAACCTACACAACATTAGTAATTTTGGTTGCTACTGGCATCAGCTGTCCAGGCCTAAAATTTCGTGACACAGTTTTTCTCCACCCTGTATGTAAAATTTTATGCTGCCTTATATTTTATACTGTTTAGTATTATATCATGAATGTGATAAAATGGGTGCTAAATAAATAAATATAAATCTGTACCTGAGATGTGAAGGGGTGTAAGTCCCATTTCCACAGTTCTGACATAAGACCATATTTGTAATACCTACACACAGCTTCATTTGTGGAAGAAGGGCAGTAGTTCTGTTCCAGCCTTTGGCTAATTTAGGTAGCATGAGAAGGGTGCTTATCCATTTCACATCACCTGAATTGGTCATGAACTGAAGGAGAACTGCTACCCTTCTTCTACAAATGAAACTGTGTGTGGATATTGAAAATGTGGTCTTACGTTGAAATTGTTGAAACTGGAGTTAAACCTCTTTACCTCTTTGCTACAGAAACACATCAGTAGTAATAATTTTACTAACAAATAAAGTAATTAGATATTTTTTCTCAGTTTTCAGGAATAATTTTTTTCTGGGTGTCTTCTAATGATAATGTTTTATTCTGCCTATATTTCGGGTAAATTACATTTTTTTCCCACTCTGATGCAGGTCAGATTGAAGCAGAAACTGTGGTAACAAATGAACTTGCAACAGAACTTCATGGCTTACAAAAATTTGCCAATTACAGCTTACAAATATGGGCTTACACTCGTGCTGGTGATGGTGTGAAGAGCAGTTCCATCTATTGCCGTACTGAAGAAGATGGTAAGATAAGACTCTTTCATAATTATAAGAAAAATACATAGAAACCTGATAATTGGCTAAGTAACTAATTTTGACTCAAATTATTATCAAACACAGAATGAATAGTACTTTCATGATATGAACAAATAAATTTATCCACTTTTATTCTCCCATTTATTTCTGATTTAAGACTTTTTCCATAATATAAATAATGTGTCTTCTTCATACTTAAATGTATGAAACTTCTTCATACAAAAGATGTTTTCTGTAATTAGTATCTCAAGTTTTTCATACATTTGTATGGATTGTAGGAAAGGATAATTTTAAAAAATTAGAATATTGTTAATTAACCACACTCATATACTGAACAATAGATACAAATACACTTACAGCTTTGTGACACAACTTTATGTGAATACAAACATCCCAATTAATTTTGCTTGTAGCTTTTCTGGGTCACATTACCATGAGAATTATGAGCTGTTTGTGCAAGGCTACAAATTGGCTCATTCTCTTGCTTTTTGTAATCTGTGCCAATGGTTCTTATTTAATTTGCACAAATATAATTCTGAAATATAAAAATGTTTTCTAATTTTTCCCTTTAATTTTATCACCTATTTTATATTTTTAAAGTAGTTTAGCTGTATACAGAATAATTTATAATAGAATTTTTACTTATTGTGTACATTGCTCTATGATTTTAGCTTTTGTTTTTATCATTTACTGCTGGCCTTCTGATATTTCAACTGAGCTTCTTTGAGCTCATTTGTTTTCTTGAGTCTTGCTCAGTGATAAAGAATTATTTGGATTAGCAGTAGCTTACATTGGCAAGAAGAGAGCTTTTTGGCAACTGATAGTGTTTATTTGGATATCACAGTTGGTATAGAAGTGCCTGCAGTGGGCAGAAAGCCATGTTTCAGTTGTATTATCATTGGGATTAATGATATTGATATCTTCCTTGCTGATTTAGCCAACATTTCTGGCAGCTGAATCCTTTTATTAATGCTGACTGATTTGTAACTCATTAAAATATGTTCGATAAATCACATAAATTTTATGTACTATGTAAAATTTTTGTAGAAATTGAATTAGATCATGTACATCTGCTAATTTCCTATAATGACCTTCCAACTTTCTGAAACTGTGCCATCCACTCTCATAAAATTTTAATAGATTTTCTTCTCAAGAATACGCAGAAGAGATTCTAGGATGTTTTAAGATCAGGTAAAAGTACTGGCAATTCAGAACTTTGTACCAAATTGAGTGAAATGGTTGAAAGGCTCAGTTGATACAGCATTCAGGGCAATTTTAAGGCCCAAGCAATGCAAGTGGCAGCTTTCGAAACCAAGGTTCCCCTAGGGCAAAATTTGTACACATAGCAAATCGGTGGCATTCCTTTCTTTTACGGGGAGCACATCTTCAAAACTAGGAAGAATTTTAAAGAAATTTTATATTAAAAGTGTATTCTGTCCGCCAGCTAAGACCAGAGCTCTGCTGGGCTCAGTGAAGGATGATTTGGATTTGAGAAAGCCCAGGGTCTACAAGATTCCCTGCCATTGCAAGAAAGTCTACAAGGGAGAAACAAATTGTATGGCCTGGGATACTTGCATGGAGCATCATCACCACATGCATTCATTTCAGCCAGAAAAATCTGCAGTGATGGAACATTGTCTTACTGAAGGCCATAAAATATTGTATGATGAGACACGAGTGGTTGCCCCTGCGTCGCAGTATTGGAACTGTGTAGTAAAAGAAGTAATTGAAATCCAGCTATCTGGCAATATTATAAATAGAGATAAGGGTATCCTTTAATTTAGAATTGGAACCCTGATCTGTTTGACATTAAGAAAAAACAGTCATTGTTTCGATCTTCAAAAACTGATATCAATGTATCATTTCCATGAGCTTTCACCAATGGTGTGCTGTTGTTTCTTTTGCTAGAGCACAGTTATGTTTGCACATGCACTGTGGACCCATGGTTGGTGTACAAAAGAGCTGCTGCACCGTGTTTGATTTCAGTTCCAGCGAGATAGTGTGATGGCCTACTCACCTCAAGATGGCGAAATATTGTGTCCAGATGAGGATATGTTCCACCTGGAGACCCAATATGAATATAACACAATAGTTCTTCTCAGGATGAGACATCTGGGTCATAATATTCAAATTTTTAAGCTTAATGTTGATGGTCTTAGCCGATCTAAATCTCAACACCTCTCTTGTATACTGCTTGAAAACAATGTGGATTTGTCTGTGATTCAAGAGACACACATATATACTGAAGGGAGCCATTATTCAAGAGGATGTGTAGCTGGTTATAAAGTCCTAGGAGTTATGCATCAGCAGATCTATGGCTGTGCTGCTTATATATGCCATAAATTTGAAAATACACATCCAATATCTGTGTCATGCAAAATATTGAGAATATCTCAATCAAAATAGAGGATGTTACTGCAATAAATGTCTACAAGCCTCCAGAAGATAACTGGCCATCTTGGTTTCTTCTCATTTCCTCACATCCAAGTATATATATTGGTAATTTCAGTAGTCATCACAGTTACAGGAACTACAGTGATAATGATGAAATGGGTGAAAACCTTGTAAATTGGGCTGAACATAACAACCTTAGCATAATTTTTGACTCAAATGGTAAAGGAACATTTAAATCTGCAGCTTGGAAGAAGGATTTCAATGCTATACCTCTCAGTGCAGTAAGGATGGTCACCGCAGGCTTCTCAAATAACCAACACTGGCGAGAAATTCTTGACTTAGGAACTCAAATACCTGTAATTATGATATTGTGGTGCCTGTGTTGTTCAAAAGTATGATGCAAAATTCCATCAGATAGGCATACATTTCCAGAGGAACTTTGCATCACACTTCTGAACACCACAGGTACTGCAATATCATATTTATCCACCAATATGGGGCAAGTGACTTTCATTTAAAATGTCTTCCCTGTAGAGGAATATACATAATGAATATTTTGGTGCAGGTTGTAGACATATGGTTGATGATACAGAAAGTTTGGATCTGGCTGTGAGTTCTGCTCAGATAGCCTAATGGTAAGGTGACCGCTAGTGGTAAGCAAGAAACCTAATTTCAAGTCCCGTTCTGGCACAAATTTTCATTGTCATCATTCCATTATACACATGATGGGTGTCCATATTCACAAATGTGAATACATTTTGTGTACCTGGAATTAAATCATTCTCTAGACCAATATGGAACTTCAAGAGAGCTGACTGGTCTAAATTCTCCAAATAACATGACAAAGTGACCAGATGGATTGTCCTATTAAGTGAAAATTATTACAGTTTCCTTGGAGCAGTTCTATAAACAGAAAAAAGTACATGCCTAGAGAATTTCGTAAAGAATATATTCGAGGCTGGAGTAATTACTGTTGAGGACTATATCAGCCCTATTTAACCAACAGTGACTGCAAAACTGCTAAGAAAATACTAAAACATCTTTATAAAGCACATAAAAAATGCTGGGAGCAAAAAACAGAGTCTGTGTTTTAAGAGCTCAAGCGAGATGCATAGTCTCTGAAGAAAATTAGGAGGTAGTTGACTCCCTAACAGCAAAGATCCTGAAGTAATACAAAACCAGATAGCAAATAGAATAGCTTACCTCTCCAGACTGCCCTCATACAAACCACATACAAGAATGGTCAAGTAAGAATCCAGCAACCTGAAGCAGAAATTGTGCAGCAAATCAGAGTACTCCGGAGACTTGACCTTAGCTGATATCAGTGCTGCACTCAAAGAAATGAAAAAAGGCAAAGCTCCAGGATTTGATGGGATACACCCAGAGTTTCTCATCAGTTGTGGAAACAACTTTTGAACTTCTTCATGAGATCATTCCAAAAGCATTTAAAAGAACAAAAATTATTGCTATACTGAAGCCTGGTAACCCAGTGAACAAAGCTGTTAGCTATTGTCCAATCACCCTCCTGAGCTGCTGCTACAAGTTTTTGGAAAAACTCATCCTTAACAGAATCGGTCAAAAAATCCATGAAATTTCTCCCATTGAACTAGCTGTATAGATCAAGTTTTTAGCTTAAACACCCAATGACTTAAGACATCAGTGGCTTTTGTTGATCTTATAGCTGTCTATGATACAGTATAGAAACAAGGATTCCTGTACAAACTCACAAGTGTTATACAATGCCAAACCATAATTAGGCTCAAAAACCTCATGGTATCTGAGGGATACTTCCAAGTGGTCCTCTGCAATCAGTTAAGCAGATAGAAGAAACATAGTAACAGTCTTCCTCCAGGGTTCAGTTTGGCACCAGTTCTGTTCAGCTTATATACACCTGGTCCCCCTGAAACAGAGTCAAGGAAGTTCATTTATGCATATGATTTGGCTTTGGCCACTCAAAAGAGAAGTCTTGTAGCTGGCGAAGAGATACTGTCTGCAGATGTATGTACAGTGCATGAGTAGTTCAAAAAGTGGAGACCAGGTCACCAGCATTGTGAAGCCTAATGCAGGATTGGCTCAGGTGACTGTTAACATAGGGGGGGGGGGCTATGTAGGGATTTTGCTAAAGAGGATCAGGTAGTGATTGTGGGTGGGGCTGGTAATAGTATTGATAGGGATGGGGAGTATGACATAGATGGTGACCTGGAAAAGATAGCCACTCAGACTGGCAACACAAATGTGCATTTCGTGGAACTGTTTCAGCATTACAATCGGCCTCATCTTAATACAGCCGTCAGGTGTAATAACATGAGACTTAGGAGTGCACTGATGACGGAAAGCATGGGTCACATTTCAGTGGTGTCGGTGGAGTCTATCAGCAGGACGGGTTTCACTAGATATGGCCTGCACCTCAACAGGTATGGGAAGGGGAGGTTGGCAAAGCTTATAGGTGATAGCATAGGTGGGGGTGGTGGGATCACTCACAGGAAAATTCCTGCAGTAGTGGGTGTTAGAGCTGCACCTTTTTTAGACTGAAGTCAGCTGATAAGTATTCCTGCTTAAGGCAAGTCTCTCTAACAAAGGAACCGCTTTTGACAAAGCTTAGGTATCTGAGTAATGAGGGAATTAGTATATTTCATCAAAATATACAAGGTATTAGAGATAAAGTTAGTGAACTGCTTATAGATGTTGACTCTGAAATTATTGGTATATCTGAACACTTCTTAAATAAGGAGATAATTCAGAGGCTTCCTTTACCAGGATACAGGTTGGCTAGCAGCTTTTCTAGGAGCTCTTTGCGGTGTGGGGGAGTTGCCATGTATGTGAAAAACGGCATCCCATTTGAGTCAATTGATGTTTCAAAGTACTGTACTGAAAAGGTGTTTGAATGTTGTGCAGGTGTGGTTAAATTTAGTGGAGCTAAACTTCTAATTGTTGTTATTTATAGATCCCCAGACTCCGATTTCACAACATTTTTGCTAAAGCTAGAGGAGGTTCTTGGTTCACTTTATAGGAAATACAAAAAGTTAGTTATATGTGGTGACTTCAATATTAATTGTATAAGTGATTGTGCAAGGAAAAGGATGCTGGTAGACCGTCTTAATTCATATAATCTTATGCAAACTGTATTCTTTCCAACGAGAGTGCAAGGGAACAGTAGAACAACCATAGACAACATTTTTGTTCATTACTCATTACTAGAAGGGAATTCTGTTAATAAAAGGTGAATGGCCTTACAGATCATGAAGCACAAATTTTAACTCTGAAAGATTTTTGTGCTGCAACACATGTTAAATGTAGTTATCAACTGTTTAGGAAAGCTGATCCAGCTGCTGTAGAGACCTTTGTAAACCTTATCAAGGAACAAGAGTGGCAAGATGTTTATAGTGCTGATACAGTAGATGATAAATATAATGCTTTTCTCAAGAATTTTCTCGTGGTCTTTGAACGTTCCTTTCCATTAGAACGTTCAAAACAGGGTACTAGCACAAACAGGCAGCCTGGGTGGCTGACTAGAGGGAGAAGAATATCCTGTAGAACAAAGTGGCAATTATATCAAAACATTAGAAACAGTCAAAATCTAAATGCAGCAGCCCATTACAAACAGTATTGTAAGGTGCTTAAAAATGTTATTAGGAAGGCAAAAAGTATGTGGTATGCAAATAGAATAACTAAGTCTCAGGCTAAAATGAAAACCATATGGTCAGTCATAAAGGAAGTGGCTGGTCTGCAGAGACAGGTCGAGGATATAGAATCACTGCGTAGTGGGAATGTCCGTGTTACTGATAAGTTGCATATATGTACAGTATTTAATAATCACTTTCTGAATATAGCAGGCGAACTAAATAGAAACCTAGTCCCAACAGGGAATCATATAGCGCTCTTAGAAAAAAGTGTTCCGAGACTGTTACTTGAATGCGCTCCTCCATGATAATGACAAGAGGGAGATTGAGTTAATAATTAAATCACCAAAGACCAAGAACTCTCATGGATATGATGGGGTATCTAGCAGAATACTGAAGTATTGTTCTATGCATGTTATCCCAGTATTTAGCCATGTCTGTAACTTTTCCTTTAGGAGTGGTCAGTTTCCTGACCAATTAAAGTACTCGGTAGTGAAGCCATTTTATAAAAAGGGAGACAGGGATAATGTTGATAATTTTAGACCTATTTATATGCCATCGGTGTTTGCTAAAGTTATCGAGAAGGTTGTATATACAAGGTTACTGGAGCATTTAAATTCACATAATTTGCTGTCGAAGTACAGTTTGGTTTTAGAAATGGTCTAACAACTGAAAATGCTATATTCTCTTTTCTCTGTGAGGTTTTGGATGGATTAAATAAAAGGTTGTGAACACTAGGTGTTTTCTTTGATTTAACGAACACTTTTGACTGTGTTGACCACAAAATATTACTGCAGAAGTTGGACCATTATGGAATAAGGGCAGTAGCTTACAATTAGTTCGCCGCTTACATTAAAAACAGAAAGCAGAAGGTAATTCTCTGCAATATTGAGAGTGGTAGTGACGTTCAGTCCCAATGGGGCACTGTTAAGTCGGGCGTTCCCCAAGGGTCGGTGCTGGGACCACTGCTGTTTCTTATTTATATAAATGATATGCCTTCTAGTATTACAGGTGATTCAAAAATATTTCTGTTTGCTGATGAAACCAGCTTGGTAGTTAAGGACCTTGTGTGTAATATTGAAACAGTACCAAATAATGTAGTTCATGAAATAAGTTCGTGGCTTGTTGAATATAATTTGATGCTAAATCACAGTAAGACTCAGTTTTTACAGTTTCTAACTCACAATTCAACAAGAACTGATATTTTGATCAGACAGAATGGGCATATTATAAGCGAGACAGAACAGTTCAAGTTCCTAGGCATTCAGATGGATAGTAAGCTGTCGTGGAAAGCCCATGTTCACAATTTTGTTCAGAAACTAAATGCTGCTTTATTTACCATTAGAACAGTATCTGAAATAAGTCACAGTTCAACACGAAGAGTAGTCTACTTCACATATTTTCATATGCTTATGTCATATGGTATTATCTTTTGGGGTAGTTCTTCTGATTCAAAAAGGGTATTTTTGGCTCAAAAACGGGCTGTTAGAGCTATATGTGGTGTAAGTTCGAGGACCTCTTGTTGACCCCTATTCAATAGTCTGGGAATTCTGACATTGTCCTCACAGTATATATTTTCTTTAATGTCATTTGTTTTTAGCAATATTAGCTTATTCCCAAGAGTTAGCAGCTTTCACTCAGTTAATACTAGGCAGAAATCAAATCTGCATGTGGAATGCACTTCCTTGACTCTTGTGCAGAAAGGAGTGCAGTATTCTGCTGCATCCATTTTCAATAAGCTACCACAAGAACTCAAAAATCTAAGCAGTAGCCCAAACTCTTTTAAGTCCAAACTGAAGAGTTTCCTCATGGCTCACTCCTTCTATTCTGTCGAGGAGCTCCTGGAAGAGATAAAAAATTAAGCAAATTACAGTGTTACATTTTCTTTATTTAAACTTACGACTTGTCCCCTGAATATGTTTCTTATATTTCATTTTATCTGTTTCTACTATCGTGTTATAATTTCATATATTGACTTGTTCCATGACCGTGGCGACTTCTCCTTAATTTGGTACCACGGAACAATAAATAAATAAAAAAAAAGAAATGCAGCAAAACCAGTGAAGACTGAAGCTAGCTGCTTTCATCTTAACAACAAAAAGGCCAATGCAAAGCTACATGTCACCTTTAATAATCAAGTCTTCCACCACCAAGACTTCTCAAAATACCTAGGAGTAACTCTTGAGAGAACCTTCTTGTGGAAGAAACACATAGAAAAGTTGCGATCTTACAATAACACCATATAGATGGTGAGTGGTTCCTCATTGCCTGCAAGAGCTACAACACAACAGTGTTCTTCCTTAGGCCTCATCTACTCTGCTGCTGAATACTGTGCTCCAGTGTGGCTTGATAGTTCACACATGAGAAAAATCGATACTCAGCTAATCCAGCAATGAGGACAATAACAGGTTGCATCGGATCTACCCCTCTTCACTGGTTACCAACTGTAAGCCACAATGTGCCACCAGATCTTCAAAGACATAATGCCCTTCTCAAGGAATATGAAAAATTAACTAAAATTCTTCAGCTCCCAATCCACCCTAACATACCTGCACCTAACCTGAGGCGATTAAAATCCAGACAGTCACATATCACATTGCAGGACCACTACAAGCAGTGGATTTCAGCATGAGCATGAAGTGCTCAGAAACATTGATAAATATTGTCCATGATGAATATCAGACCCTCATAAGACCTGGCACAAGACAGTTGGCATGGAGTTACCATGATGTGCTTGGAAAACAATTAACAAGATTTGTACAGGCATGTGTGCAGAATGTAGCAGACAAGCTTATCCTGGAAAGAAAATTTGGATATTAATTTGTAGATTTAGTCATTTAGTTCTATTTATTTTGTAAAATTATGCAATTCATGTATGTAAGATGCACTTCAGTTTATACTGCCATATGCTAAATAAATAAATGAAAGTAATTCAGAAATGTGCTGCTAGATTTGTTACCAGTAGGTCTGATCAACAAGTGGGTGTTATGAAGATTCTTTGTGAACTCAAATTAGAAATCGCTGGAGAGGACAATATTCTTTTCATGAAACACTCTTGAGGGTGTTTGGAGAACAGCCATTTGCAGCTAACTGCAGAATGATTCCACTGTGGCAATGCATATTTTGTGTAAGGACCACAAAGACAAGAGAAAACAAATTAGAGTTCATATGGAGACACATAGATAGCCATTTTTTCCCTAGCTCCATTTGCAAGTGGAATAGGAAAGGAAAGTACTGGTAGTAGCACATGGTACCCTCCATCTTACACCATATGGTTGCTTGCAGAGAATGTATGTAGATGTAAATGAATACTGCATGTGAAGTAAAAGCTGCTGATATGTTCATGTGGATCATTGAGTCTAGTGTGCAAGTCAGATGTGAAGGCCATTTTACTTGTAGGTAATTAATCTTTCAGAAATTCCATTTGTATAAATCTAGTAATTTAATGTTGAATTTCAAAATTACACAGATTTTGCTTTTCAATAATTGCAACTACTATAACAAAAACTACAAAGATTGCAATCTTCTTCTTTTCTGTTATTCTTCTTAAAAACCAGATTTTAAAAGCACAAGTTCATTTGGGAGTTGCAGGGAACAGACTTCAAACACAAGCAATAGTTTCTATTGAAATATTCACAAAGTGACTTGAGAACCAAGCGGCTACCAAATATAGAAGCCAAATAGTCATAGGTCAAATTGATAATCCGAGAGTAAAATACAAAATGTAAAGAGGAAAAGTCATATCATGCTTACTGGAACATCATTTACTGAAGACTTCATACACAACAGTGCATTGCATGCTGGAGTGCTGGGGCAACCTTCTCATTGTCACTGGCTCATCACAGACACTGCCTGTATTATACATTTTTTGTCCCCCATGTGGGAGCCTCTGGAAGCCTTCAGTACAGAGACTAGTAGCACTGTGCAATGGCATCCAAGTTATCACTGTTTTAAGGTATTGTATTTTTCTTTTAATTATTTTATTTTATTTTTAATGCATTGTAATAGTATAGAATGTAAGAGACCCTTGTTAATTAATTTCAGCCATACAGTGTACGAATTGTGTGGCATTTAACATGTAAATTAGTCATACACTGCAGTTGGCTCAACTTATTAACCTGTCTGTGATGAACTGACCTATCTCACCACAGCATGTTTGGCCAGATTCATACAACTGAACTAATCAACAGACCAGCCCACTACTGTTGCAATAGAATGACCTGTTGTGAGCACTATGGTTACTGAAAATTCCAGTCCATTGTATGTGCTGCTTAATATATACTTTAAAAAATAAAAATAAAGTTTCTTACTTCTCCTTCAGAAATATTTGAAAAGAGAAATTGTTGCTTAGGTTTATTTTGTAGGGTGCCAAGGTTAAAAACATAATAATACAAAATGTAATAAGCAATTGAGATATTTATTGACAGTATCTGTCTACAAGTGTGCTAACTCAAAATGTTTTTTTAAACACCTGCTATACCTCAATGTTCACACCATTAGTTGCACAACAGACATCTAAACTGCATTCCACTTCTCTACAAGTGTTTTGCTGCTTAGCAGGTGTAACATTTGTGATAGCAGCATGAATGCAGTGGTGCAGTTCAGGTACATCCCGAACTGGTGTCTGGTACATTTGATTCTTGATAAGCTTCCACAGAATAAAATCAAGTGGCATTATGTCTGGGCTTCTAGTAAGCCATATAATCAATGGACTACCTCTCACAATCATGCACTCTGGGAATTTATGATTCAAGAAATCCCTCAAAATGTTCACAAAATGGCATAGTGTGCCACCTTGCTGAAAGATCACATCTTGAGAAAGTTTTGACACAGCGTACATCTCCAGCATGTCTACATACATTGTTGCATTAAGTGTAGGTTCCACAAAGAAGAATGTCCTTTAGCAACCCACACCACATATTCACTAACAGGAAAAGGAACAAATAAACACAGAAAACATTTTGAGTTACCATACATGGAGAAGCAAACCACCAATAAAAATCTCAATTATGGCTCAATTTATTACATTTTGTATTATCATATGTTTAACACGGACATCCTATGTTTCATTAATACCAGCCAATAATGTTGTGTAGAAATCATGGTGAACTGTATTCATCTTATTTTCATGCTCAGTTAGATGAATTAATCATTGAATCACACAGAGAACCTCACTGAGGATGTTCTGGACAGGCTTGGTCAAGAGTAATCCCTGACTATAGGAAAATTCTTTGAAAAAATTGTTGTTGTTAGTCTGTGTGCATATACATGTGATGCATTTGTGTTCTTATTGCTGTATATAATTTAATGTTATGCACTGCTTTGTGGAAGCATGTCATTTTGTTTGATCCCACATCAGTATATTATTAATCAGTTTTGTATTGTGCCAAAGCACAGTGAAGTTTTACAGGTGACAAATCTAAGCAATATAATAAAGGCCTTTGCATTGGAAAATAGATGGAATACATGTAGATGTGAAATGGTACATATGATGTAAAATTTGAAATGTTAACCTTACAAGCTAAGCTGCTGACATGTTGTGGCCAAATATTTCATTCACTATTTCTGTGTTTGCCTGCAGTTCTGAATACCTTTTTCTGTTTTTGTCAATTTTCTACTGCTTATCTCATCTGCTTTCTCTTTCCCTTAGTAAAACAGAGACTCTGGTAGCTGTATCCTAACAATTGTAGTTTCCATAATGCATTGTTAATTGGTGTTCATCATTTGTCTTCATACACTTTTATAAAACTTCTACTTCAGCCCCAATGTTTAACAAAATCTACGCCTTTTTATGTTGTCATTTATAGTAATTTCACCCCTTTAACAGGACTGCTGAAATTTAGCAACAAACGGGATACTTAAACACCCATTTTTATTAATTAATTGATTTATTCTTTAGTTCCAGGATCACCTGCGAATATTAAGGTATTGTCAAGTTCCCCAACATCTCTTGTGGTAAGCTGGATGAAGCCTGTGCATCCAAATGGACATCTTGTTAGCTATACATTATACTCAAGAATTCTTGAAGGAGGACGTGAAAAGGACTCATCAAAGCGACGGCTTTCTCCAGCTCATACACACTATGAACTGCATGATTTGAGAAAAGAGGAAGAATATGAATTTTGGGTTACAGCTTTTACAAAAGTTGGAGAGGGCCAGAGCACACGAGTAGTATATGCAACCATTTCTTCCAGAGGTAATGCATAAGATGCGTAAAAAAATATGTACACATAATTATTTAATGAATTTTAGTTCAGTATGAGCACTAATCATATTAGATTTTCTCTGTCAGTTAAACAAGGCAACATGTGTGCCAAAAGTGAGATATAAAAATTTTTATGATGAGGAATATTAATTTTTGGAATAGCAGTATGTAATGATTAATAATATATGGAAAAGATATATTGCTACATACCATGAAGATAACATATTAAGTTGCAGACAGACTCAACAAAAAGGCTCTACACATCAACTTCAGCCACAACCTTCATCAGAAAAGGAAACACACACATATTCATTCACACAAGCAAGCACATCTCAGACACAAATGACCATCATCTCTGGAAGCTCAGACTAGAATGCAGTTAGCTTGGCTTTCTTTGTGCCTCTCTTCAACTTAATGTGCCATGTTTATGGTAAGCAGCAATCTGTGTTTTCTTCATATTGTTGATATTCCGACCTGAAGTTTCCATTCTTCAGTATATAATGATCATATTGCAATATTTTTTCCCTTGGTGATTCTTTTAAATGCATTGCGTAGGAGTCATTTTCCATTAATATACTGTTTTTCCAAATGATAAAATAGTAATTTCATCTATAACAATAAACAGAAGTGATACCTTGACTGTGTTCTGAAAATATTTTTAATCAATAGGTTGAAATTTTAAAGTGACAAAATAATATTATACAGAAACTCAGTTTCTTTGCTAGCAGTCAAATTTCTCATTTAGGATATATCAAACAATGGAAAAATCCAGGATGAAAAGTAACAATATTGTGGTTTGTGGTTTCAGCTGCCTGAGACTGCAGTTGTGTGTGTGAGTTGTATTTGTGTAAGTGTCTAATGTTCACAAAGGTCTTAATGGCCAAAAGCTTTAATTGTGAGAGCATTTTTGTTGTGCCTATCTGCAACTCAGCATCTCCGCTTTATGGTGAATATCATTTAGGATATAGTCTTTCACAGACTTCGAAATGCATTATTTGATTTTCAGTTATCTAGGGCTCCATTTTCTGTTTACATGCTATTGTCCTCAATGAACTGTTGATTATAAAACGGTACCTGATGAAATATTTCTTGTGTATACAGTTAATTTATTTAAAAGAAATGTACAAATGATTTTTTGATTGAAATCTGATGATAGCACTGGCCAACAAAATAAATATTTTTGAATATTTCCTTCAGTTCATAAGTCAGATCTTACTAATTAAAAACGTAAATGAAATTTTATTAGCTCTAGTTTCTGTGATTCACAATAAGTGGGAATAATTTATTTTAGCAGATTAAGTGAAAACAATAAATTTTAATTAAATGTGTCAACAATATTGAGAGTTCAGTTGAATTCTTTTTAATGAACATGACATACCTGGAGTTCTAAATCGATGGAAGAATCCCTGGCAGATGGTTGGATGTGCAAGAATCATGTGGTGGCTTCATGAGCTCATTGTGTTATGGCTCTCCTCTTGTTAGTTAGTTCTGGAACATCTTTAATCAGAGACCAGCAATAATCTACAAGTATGGCTTCATTCCAATGGTAATGATGTCCCTGTTCTATTAAAGAATGTCCTCAGCATTCTTACTGACAGCTCCACAAGAAGTAGGGAAAATGTCTAGGTGGGTGTGAAGAAAATGCACCTTAAGGGACATGTTGTATACAAGTTGATGGCATTTTTGCAGGAATACTGCCACCAACTGATAATAGATATTATCTCTTTTGCTGCCTAAAAATCCATGAAAGGCTCCCTTGATCGCCTCCCAAGCTTCCTTTTTCCTTCCCCCCGAAAACTCGCTCAAATGCTGGATCCTTTACAATTTGATGAAATCGTGGACCAACAAAAATACGTATGTTAACCTTTGCATTACGTAATGTAGGAGATTTGCCTCTTAAAATACATAAAGGCCTGTGCTTCTTGGTTCATTGCACTGACAAAATTTTACATCAACCCCAGCTTTTTATGTAGGGATTGAAGAATAACATCTGTTGGGTCCACAAGAGGGACAGCGATGGCATTTATCTCATTATGGTTAAGATTTCTTGCAGGCCAGTAAGATTGAATATAATGTCATTTTCTATCCCTACTATCCCACATGTATAAAAAGCAGCAGTACTTAGTGTAACCTAGTTGCATTCCTAAGAGAACAGCGATGACTTTTAGATCACAACATATTTTCCATTTGTGTTCAGCATATTTGATTGAGTCGAGGAGGGCCTCCATGTCTGCATATGTCCCCTTCATGTGAACTGCAGTGCCAACAGGAGCAGAAGGAATACAGTTGCAGAGTGTATGAATAGCTTCAGTTCCAAGTGATCTTGGATCAAATTCAAAGATTTCATCAGATCATTAATATCACAGCAAACAACAAGATTGTTTTCATTCTCAAAATAAGGAAGCACATTCCTTTGGTGTTGTATGTAATTTGAGACCCTAAAAGCTCTGCTTTCTCCTTTGACAAAGCAAGGTCTCAAATGAGGTTACTCAATTCTGATTGACACAATCAGTGTGGTTTATTATCCTTTTCCTCAGGGGAATGCATAAAGCTCCTTGAGTTCCAAGAGTTCTGATTTCTATTTCCACCTCAAAGTCTGCAGGTGGAGTAGGAACTGAATGTGGAATGGGTCAAATAGCAGTGGAATATTCGGGTAGTCAACTGTTCTTCTTTTTGCATTGGCAATCCTGCCTTTATATTTTATTGATTTATTGATTCATCCTATAAATCTTTCCAGATTGTAGGAGTCAAGCAGAAATATGGCTTGTAGGCTCTCACCAAACTGCTGGTTTGATTTGATTTGATTTGATTTATTGAGCACCCACAGCAAAAGCCATAAATCATTTTTTATCTTTTAGGCAAGCCATAAATTGCTTTTTATTTTTCACCTGTTCTTGTAATATAACAGAATAATAGTTGTAACATATATGTGGAGTCCATAACTTACATTGGTTCCCCAGCCTCACACCAAAATAATGCCAATTGGCAGTAAGTTTACACCTTAAAAGACTCAAAACACCAAAAATTCTGCACTAATTACAACATAAACAATATTAAACTTACACTCACAGCAACAATATGTATGTTTATAATCTACAAACAGCTGAAGAACATTGTGTTTTGTCAGTTGATTGATGTTCCACTTCCAAAAATAAAATTTTATCCAAACAGAAAATGTAAACTACTAAAATTTATTTGTTAGTTTATTGCCAGAATGAGAGCTAATTGGTCATTTTAATGGTTATTAATGACTTCAGCAGGTGGAGATACATAAGACTCAGCTATTTTTAAGCCCAAAACATTTTCATTGTTGGCCACTGCAGCTTTTTTTCCCTTTAATTACATCAGCAAATGCAACATGAAATCATGTAGAAGACACTGCTTGATCAGCCTATTTTTCATTAATTTTTGTTTCTGTGACTGTCATAGTCATATGTAATTGCCTAATTATTTATGATTATGATATTCACAATTATGTGCTATAGAGAAATACGTCACATAAAAATCTGATAACAATTATTTGTACTTTAACAGTGTTTACAGTGTAAAGCATCTTTTACTAGTTGTCCATAAGAGTTTTCTGTGAACTGAACTGTTATCTGTTAAGCTCTATTGTTGCTGTCGGTTGAAATTGTATTTCTGTTACCTTGATTTGGGATTCTTGCATTTTTCCCATGCTCTTTGTGACACATAGAAGTCAGACATATTTAAATGAGATAACCAGCCCAGCTGCAGTATTTGGAACTAAAACATTAGAGCTCAAATAAATAGTAGCAAAGTGGTGGATATAATTAATTATGTATTGCATGCATCAAGTATAGTCTTTCGTTCCCTTCAAGTGTGGAATTTGTGACTGTTCCAGAAACTAAATTATTTATATTTTTTATGTTTTGTACTTTTTAGTTAGTAAGAACTAATATTTCAGATATTTAGATCACTGATAGTGTCCTTCATAAAATAACATAAATACTTTGTTTGAAGTATGACATAAAAAGTAGCTGAGTAATGTAAGAAGGGGAGAAGAGGACATATCAAAGTATCTGCTTTTCTTTTTATATATAAAAATAATCTAGAAATAAATCCCACTATTATCAACATGAATTGATTAGCAGTCATCATGTATCACTGTGTAAGTAAGTTTCTTTTTTAGGTGGTTAAGGAAAATACTTTATTAAGCAAATACATTCAAAGTAAACTGCAAAACTAAATAAAAAGTCAGGTAGCTATCTGCCTCAGTCAACATTTTGATTTAATGCCAAGTTCGAAGCTCACATGGCAATTTCGTAACACATTTATTCAAGCAGCCTCTCATTTTCCCTGCAAGGCTGAGTGGACACCAGTGTAGACACATGACCCACAGAAAAATTCCATAGTGTGCAGCAGAACTTAACCCAAGACCTGCAAATCACTGATCTGTAATTCTAACAGTTGACCACAAGGGTGATAAAGTAAACTGTGTAAGGTATTAAAAAAGTGTTTTGTTTTAATTTTAAACTTCTGAAAACAGCCATCATCTCGTGTAAGACACAATCTTATGTTGCAAGTACTGCAAACTCAGGGTGTTTGTGCAAGCCCTGTTTTCATGCCCCACAAAGTACAATGGAACCTCGCTTAACGAGCACCTCCCATAATGCATAATTCGCATAACAAGCAAAACAAATTGTAAAAAATGATTTGCTTAGTGAGCAATGTTTTGCATAATGAGTGATGATGATTTAGTGTGATGTCACCAGCCGTTTGTGCAGGGCAGGAGAAATGTACAACATTCTGAACACCTTTCATTGTCGGCAGTGGCATATGAACAATGTCTCTACTGTGTACTGCAGTCTGGTTTTAGTGGTCTTTCTGCTACCATCTTAGTGCAGCTTGTTATCACACATTTATCTAAACCTGTGTTCACACAGTGTTTTGTGTGTGCAAATTTTAATGACTTTCATAGGAATGTCCCCAAAGATAAAGCCACAAGAAGATGACTGTAAGAGAAAGAAAATGACCTTAGAAATGAAATGTAATATCATTTAAAAATGTGAACAGGGTGCGAGCGCTGATGATTTAGCGTGCACATACAATTATTCTAATCAACTATTTGCACTATCCTCAAGAGCAAGGACAAGATTAAGGAGATAGATGCTTCAAAGGGAGTGACAAGAGTACGTAAACAATGGTTTCCTATTCCGGTCAATGTAGAGAGGTTGCTCCTTATGTGAATGAATGAAAAGCAATTGAAAGGTGACAATATTAACAAGACCATCATTTGTAAGAAGGCGAGAATGATTTTCGCTGACCGCATTAAGAAAATGCCAGGATCATCAGTTGCCAAAGAATTGATCAGGAGAAGCCATGGGTGGTTTGAGAAGTTTGAGAGAAGAATTGGCACTCACAGCATTGTGAGGTATGTCAAAGCAGCCAGCTCCAACAAAAGACAGTAGAGAACTTCACCAGTGACTTCAAGATGGTCATAGATTCTGAGCATTATCTGCCACAACAGGTTTGTAATTGTGATGAGATGGGTCTGTTCTGAAAAAAGATGCCAAAGCTTACTCTTATAACAACAGAAGAGAATGCATTGCCAGGTCACAAGCCAATGAAAGACTGTCTCATAAACACATAAACACATAACCGGCTGTTTTAAGTTGTTGAGACATCTGGAAAATGTGTTGGCCAAGGCAACAGTGTTAAAGTCCAATGCCATCTGTACCAGAATAGGTCAGGATAGAACATGCAGCATGTGGCTTTGTGTTATCTTGTTGAAAGATAACATCACAGAGATCTCAGAGGTAGAGTATATTCACTACCCTTAACACACTAGGAATGTAACACCTCCTACCAAAATTGCCAGTTATATAAACCAGAGGTAATCATGTTGTGTACCCAGTGACACCCCATACCATCACGGCAGCTGCTGCTGCTGTATGATAATCTGCAACATTTTTTTCTGATTGGGGCCTCCACACATGGATGTGTTGTACACCAGGGTTGCCACAAGTTATATACATCAGGGAATTTCAAACATATCAGGGAAATCAGGGAAATTAAAAAAAAAGAAACAGTGGTAAAATCTCATGTTTTGTCTCAGTCTCATTCTTACTGCTTCTCCCTTTTCTACCATTCCCCTCAGCTTGCAGTCAGTGCTGCCACCACGTCATGCCACTAGCCTGGCAGCTGCCAATGAGAGGCAGGCAGCCATGAGAAGTGGTCTGTTTGATCTGATTCTCAGAGACTGTTGACATGGCAGTCATGTGTGCTTGAGCTGTGTCTGAGTGATTGCGTGAATGTATGTGTGCTTTCATTTTCTGACAAATGCTGTGGCCAAAAATTTAGTTGTGAGAGTGTGATTGTCTTTTCTGTGTGCCTGTCTGGGGCTCAGTGATCATTTCTACGATGAGTTGCTATCTATCATCACTGTAGTCCAATTCTGTGGGTATCTCTAACAGATCGGGCCTGCCAATCTGAAGCCCATAGTTTCCCACTAATGTGTGGGCCCTGCCCATTGGTCTAGTCTCACTGATCTGCCCACAGGCAGGGCCTGTTTGTGTGTGGTGTAATGCAGTGAATTTTTGTGGTTTATCCATGGATTCAGAACTGTTGTGCTCCTCGGCGGGCTAGAGGCCACGGGTGATGGATTTCAGGAATAGAGACTGTCTCACCACAAGTACATTCTACAGCGTGGCATTTTATACACATTTTATTTATTGTAGTACATTTTGGCACTTCAAAAGTAGTTTATATAGTAGAAAGCATGGACAAGAAGAAGAAGAAAATTGTGGTAGTCACTGGCAGTTTGTACGCCATGTACTCATCTATTTCTTGAAAGAAAAATTACACAATGCCTGTAAAATAATAGACATAACACAGTGGGTAATAACTGACAGTAACATAGTAGAAACAACATTTTATTGGTGGTCACCTATAGTGATGTTTTACACAACTCTTCACCACATTATACACCTCTTTCAAGAGGCTGACTTTTTCTGAGGTTATTTCTGAAATCAGTGGAGGTATTTTAAATCCGTCTTGCAAATCCAATGAAATGTGTGTTTTTCTTGTAGTGACGTAACAAGACTGTTACGCCACTTGAGGTAGCTGCAAGAAAGAAAGGCACGCGTACACACACGCCGACGGGCGTCAATTCTGGAACAGGATAACTATTGAATGGTAGCAAGAAAAGTACGTAGCTGCTTTATACTTAACTTTTATTATGTGATGAATACAGCGTTCTTCTTGAGACATTTATACTATAACTCTCAAAGTAGGTAAGGCTAATGGCGCCTTGCTAGGTCGTAGCCATGGACTTAGCAGAAGGCTATTCTAACTGTCTCTCGGCAAATGAGAGGAAAGCTTCGTCCGTATTGTCGCTAGCAATCTCGTCGTACAACTGGGGCGAGTGCTTGTTCGTATCACGAGACCTGCCTTGTGGTGGCGCTAGGTCTGCGATCACTCAGTGGCGACACGCGGGTCCGACATGTACTAAATGGACCGCGGACGATTTAATCTACCACCTAGCAAGTGTGGTGTCTGGCGGTGACACCACATTTCTCACCAAATGTCTTTCATTTTATTGAAATAAAATAACATCATTGGTCTTAATGAAACATATATACAATTTGGCTTGCTTTCTTTATCTAAAAATAGTTCATTAAATAAGATGTTGATGTTGGTACTTAAGAATTTTGCTCACATGTTTAGAAATACAGAAGTCCTTACATTTTTTGTCAACTTATGTCTTTACTTACCCTTGAGATCTCAAAATTTGTCAGGGAAAAATGGTAAAACTTGTGTGGAAATCAGGGAAATATCAGAAAATTACACTTGTGGAAACTTATGGCAACCCTATACCCAGAATGAGGACACATCTGAAAAGTTGATATGATGCCACTCCTGTATCCAGTATTGCTGTTGGATGCACCACTGTTGGCATTCTGTTCTCTGCTGCCATGTCAAAGGAACCTGCAATGGTGATTTTTGTTATGACAGCACATGCTGCTCCAGAACTCATAACGCCATCTGTCAGTAACTTTCCTTGTTGCATAATCGGCCATTCCCCAACTCTAAAGTATGTGACATGGTTGTACAATCCTACATGGCCAAGTGAACAATATATCTGTTCTTCCAGGTGCTATTTGTGTGGAACCGTTGAGGTCCTGCATGGTGTTGAGTATGGTCTTCCTGAATCCACTAATTCCATATTTGCTCTACAATTGTGGTTCAAAACCATCTTCTTGCAAACAACTAACATTCATCCTTTCTTTATATCCAGAATGTAGATACCATTGCCTCTACCTAATATCTGGGATTGCACTGAAATGCTAATAATTTGCATATCCAGGCATGTAATACACTTCATCACAGATTAATATCTATTGCGTACCACCTTGTGATGCTGCAATTTAATTTCCAGCAATGTATTTTGCAGTGGATTTGACCAGATATGAGACCAATGCAACACATTATTTACAAGAATCTTTTGAGTTATAGGCACACACAAGCTAAATAATAACATGTGACAATTGCTAGTCTTTTCAGAATTACATGGTAAAATGAGCTGCTGGTTCTCATCACTGTGACAGCACAAAGCATAAGGTTCTGGAGTTTATGAAAATAATAATAATAATAAATCATCCCACAACAATGGAAAACAGTTTTCTAGACAAAAAGTATTTCAGTGCACCCAAATTGACAGGGGGAAGCTCATATGTGTCAAGGAACCCTGTCCCCAAGAAGTTCCCAACCATGTGGTGAAGTATACTGCAAATACATGATCACTTCAGGTAACTGTGTTTGTAAGACAGTGAGTCATTGTAACTGATCGACAAGCTCATTTAAAAATACTGTACAATGATGAGGTAAATGTGATGTATGAATTTGTAGTTAGAACCTATGTGAGAAATTTTGAAAATATTTTTTTTTTTTTGTTAACTCAGCACAAAAAGATTATAAAACAAGATGAAACACAATTCATTACCTCAGTAAAGAACATAAAAAGGGATATTTAAGGTCAAGGAGTTAGTTTTTGTGAGTAATGTTCTCAGTGCACATCTTGCAGAAGATAATTGTTGGCAATTAAAATTTTGAATTCTTCATTTAAAAATACATTGTCACAGGGGCATACTACTAATGTTTAAACACTGCACAAGTTTACAAATGGCTGATTTTGAGACAAACACTCACATCATAGAGAAATAATCATTCAGATGATTGAAAGCTAAATACGAAGGATGAGAAAATGCACAGACTTACAAATCAGTATTAAAAATCAATATCTCTAGTGACGGTCTGTCACAAAATTCTAGAACACTTGTTTAACTTAAACATAATTATGTTCCTTGAGAAATAATAGTATGAAGTAATGTTGAATGGAACAAACATGAGAAATCATTAGTGGCAAAAGCAAATGGAAAAATATAAGTTGCAAGGAGTTTAAAAATGTGGAGAGTATCTGCTAAGGAGATGTCATACAATACATTAGTATAACTCTTATTTGTTGCGATACAGCATTTTAGGTCTGTATCAGTAAGCCTGGCAGCAAACAGTGAAGGACTTTGACTGTGTGCTGTTAGAGTTATAACAGGTTGCCCTATAGCTCATAAACACATGTAATAATGGTTGTCAGGGGACTTAAATGAGATTCATCAGCAGAAAGGTTATTTTCTTCTCACAAAACCTTTTTGACTAAGTTTAGGGAACCACTATTTGAAATATATTGGAACATATCTTCCAATTTCATCATTTATTTCGTGCACACACCATAGGAATAAAGTAAGATAGATTAGGGTACATAGCTTATGGTAACTAACATATGCATAAATGGAGCAGAATAGGAAACAAATAATAGGCTCCTGGTATGAAGTATCTCCATTCCAGCATAATAAAGTGACTTGTAGAGTATATATATGTAGACGTAGGTGTATTTGCAGAAAACTGCACACATCTACAAATCTTTGTTGGTCAATGGAAAAAGAAAGATTAGATTTAGAGAACCACAAATCAATGCAAAAATTTCTGTTAGCTAAGTTACTCAAATAAGACAGAAGAAGATCCTGTGACCTTAGCTTTCTCACGTGGTGAGAAAAGGTGATTTTCAAATAAGAGCTGCCAAAAGCAAGTTTGTATGTTGTGAGTGGAGTTGGTAAGTGTCGAAAGGCAGGTAAGGGATGTGAGAGTGAAAACTCTGCAGCATCAGGCCTGTATTGTACATTACATGTACATGTTTGCTGTAGCTCTACTGACTATCACTTCCTCTTGAATCATTAACTCAGGAACTATCTTTTATGTGCCTAAATTTAGAAATAGTGTTCAATTTGTTTACATCAGCCTTGAGTGAGTATTAGGTGTCAAAGAATATTGTGACTAGATTGGTAAGAAAGGTAACAATGAACTGATAATGCACAAAACGTTCACCACCGATGTTGTACACATGCTAGCCTACATCAACATTCGATTTTTTGTCAAGATACATTTACTCATGCCATTTGAAGAAAACTGATTTAAAATCCTGTGTTATATACCATCTTACTTACACTATCGTAGTGAAACTGGAATGTTTATGTTGCTGTGAGTTGTGTTGCATGGAGTGTGCATATCAGTTGGCATCACTGGCTGGCGTGTTATGGTTGCCAGTTCAAACCTGACTGCTAGCAGTTATTTGTTATTTAGTATGCATTGTTTCTGGAAGATTCTTGAAATTTTGTTATTGGTATATTCTAGAATGATCCATGGAACAGGCAATAACCAAGCTACACTCACTGTGCAGAATGAGATCTTTGTATTTGAGAATGTGATTAGTTTTCTACTAAGGTTCAAAGAAGTTACTGGAGGAATATGTGTACAGCTGTTAATATACAATAGTGTTGTCCTCAGAATAACTATAATACTTGGCATACTGTATTAAAACCCTTGAAAGTAAAAGTTTTGAATTTTTCTGCCACTTATGTAGCAAATTTATAGCATTATTCCCATAACATGAGGTGTGTCCTAGCTTTCTTTCAAGTGTAAATATCAATGTGAGTATAGATCAGTATTTACAAAACAGAGGGGTCATTGAGCAGGAAATAGTTACACTGAAAAGCCATTTAGCAGCTGAGATTTAGTACAAAATCTTCCATCATAGAGCAAATAAACAAAGAAACAAACAAATCTCATACACATTGAGCTGCTCACTGTTTCAGTATTGTGGCCCAACTGGTTTGAGAGACTAGTGGGGCAAAGAAAGCAGTGAGGAGACAGAGAAGGGAGAAATTCTAGAGGATGGGATCAGGAAAGATGATAGAGACTTGCATCTAAATCATCTAAATACTAACATATGGCAAGATAGGGACCACTAAGAAAAATGCAAAGAAAGTAATAGAGGGTCAGCTCTTGAACTTGAGTAAAAAAATGGCTCTGAGCACTATGGGACTTAACAAAAAAAAATGGCTCTGAGCACTATGGGACTTAACTTCTGAGGTCATCAGTCCCCTAGAACTTAGAACTACTTAAACCTAACTAACCTAAGGACATCACACACATCCATGCCCGAGGCAGGATTCGAGCCTGCGACCGTGGCGGTCGCATGGTGGGACTTAACATCTGAGGTCATCAGTCCCATAGAACTTAGAACTACTTAAACCTAACTAACCTAAGGACATCACACACAGCCATACCCGAGGCAGGATTCAAACCTGCAACCGTAGTGGTCGTGCGGTTCCGGACTGAAGCGCCTAGAACCGCTCAGCCACACTGGCCGGCCGAACTTGAGTATGGCACATGGAGCAGGTAGTTAGGAATAGGAGTGAGATGCAGACAGACAAAATGTCGTACAGTTTTGCTGACAAGCAGAAAAAATCTTCAGAAGGTATGGAAACGGTAGTGAGGATGAGGTTGCCAATTGAGCAGCACAATGACACTAGAGGCAGTTGAAAAGATTCTGTCAAACTGGTTCAGTTGTTCTCCTATGTTAACTGATATTGGGGCACTTCATGTTGCTGTTCAGCAGATTCTGACCTAGTCCTCATGCGTGTAGGTAGCAGCACTGTTTTCATAAACCATAGTGATTGTATGACAAAGGATTTCTGCCATATTAATATCCATCTACAAGCCCCGCAGCAGTAACTCCTGCCCAACATGATAGCCAAAGCCTTCTCAGATCCCTATATTAGTCCAAAAGTCTCTCTTCTGAATCTGTTTCTCTTGTTACTATTAGAATTTGCTGCTTCACAGCAGCCATAAACACAACCTCATGGGATGCCACATTATAGTGTTACTGTAGTACCACTGCAAGAGCCTTTGCGTTTGTGGGCCATCTTCAGCGTATTGCTATAGGACACGCTCCTAAACTGAAGGCAGAAGACAGTTTAGCCAACAGCTCTCAGCACTTCTTACCCTTTATCACCTGCACAATGCTTGTCAGTGTTGGTGCCACCTCTCTCTGTGCTAATATCTTCAATCCCCTTGCTCTTGCTGCTATTGAACCCTAAAGCTCTCAGTGGTTAGCTGATTCCAAACCTGCCACCTACTTCCTGATAACCATGAGTAACTACACTTTCATTCATCATTACTTCTCCTTTGAAGACATAATACAAAAACATCCATAGTACTACAATTAGGACTTGTATGGCATTTTTGTATGATGACATCTTTATGCTCTCAATTCAAGATGAAGACGACATATAATTACTCCTCCAGAATCACAAAACTTTGTCTCATGTTTTCACTTTATCTTCCTCACCTCAGTAAGCCACCTTCTTTAATATTTTCTTGACCACATGGCTCTATAAAAACTTAGGTTTACTTTAAACGAACTGTTTTTCAATAGTATCAGAAGTTCAAAAGCTGCTACACACTACACATCCCAGATTCCCTCTTGGTGATACATGGATGTTTCATCTGTAATGACCAGTATGCTGAAGGTGTGCCTAAGGCTTTCACAAACTGACTCACATCCTCAAGCCCTGACCTTGTCCCCTAACAGAACTCCCATCTCTTATCCTCACATACACTCAATACTTCTCAGACATTTGTGTAGCAACCATGGGGGAGGAACACCCCTTTCTGCCACACAATTCCATCAGGTTTAGAACAATTGACCAACATTATGGCAAGGCTATGATTATCCCTAATTGTGCCCTAAAATAAAATACATTCTTGACAGTTCTATTCTCACCATAATTTACATAACCCTCAGAATGCCTCAAGTATATGCTACTCCTTTACCCATCACCTCACCTGCTTCGTATGTTACACCTATACAGAAGACTCAGGTGGAAGATTTGTTCTATACATCTGCCCACTACCACCAATTCATTCCTCTTACTGACATTTCCTACACCAAAAAAAGTAGACAAAATGTAGAAGCAGCCACATCATCACCAACTTTGCAACAACAACTGCACAGTACTCTATGTGGGTATGGTTATCAACTAGTTATTCACACAGATAAACAAACATTGCCAAACTGTGGGCCATCTGGACTGCCCAGTTGTACATCACATCAATCAGGTTAATGTGGTTGACTTTAATGGCTCCTCCATAACACACATCATCTAGATCTTCTTGCCTAACACAATCTCTTCGAAACTTCTTTAATTATGCAGCTGGAAATTGTGCCTCCAATATACCATTCCTTGTTTCTGTAGCAGCCCTGGTCTCAATCTTCGCCATTCTCTGTGATCCATCTGCCTTGACTCTTGCTGTTGTTCCCTCTCCATTCCACCTTCTTGCCATCCACATCTTCACACTTTCCTGGTAGTTTTCTATTCCACTATAAACCACTCATATCTTTCTTTATGACTTTCTCTCTCTCTCAGGATTCTCCGACTATCTCCTATAATACTTCCTTAGCATTGCCCAGATATCTATCCACCCTATTCAAGACAGTGATGCGATCCCCAGTTGATCCACAGCACTAAGAAAGTGAAACATAAGAGAGAGAGAGGGAGAGGGAGAGGGAGAGGGAGAGGGAGAGGGAGAGGGAGAGGGAGAGGGAGAGGGAGAGAGAGTTCTTTGTTTGACACGTAGAAATCTATCTCATGCATGTATTTATAACTCTAAGCAGAGGAGCACAGTCATTAGCACACTAGACTTGCATTTGGTAGGAGGATGGTACAAATCCACTTCCGGCCATCCTGGATTAGGTTTTCCATGATTTCCTGAAATTGCTTAAGGCAGATACCGGGATGGTTCCTTTGCAAATTTTTGAGTCAATTCTTTTCAACGTTATTGTCAAAAATTCTTTTTCATCCATTATGTAATGTAATTTCGGGATTTTCTGAATTGATTTAAACACCTTAGCTACCAAGAAAATATTGCCTAAGAAATTATTGCTGTTTGCTGTGTATATTAAGTAATAACATAACCCCAAATCTTAATTTTAAAGGTTTTTTTTTCCAGCAGCTGTTAGTAATTTTAAGGTTATTATTTTCAGTACCTGCTGCAATTGTGTCATTTGGTGACACTGTATCGGTTCGGAGGAGAGGATCCGTTCAATTACCTTGCGTAGCAGTTGGAATACCATCACCTGAGCGATCTTGGACAGCTCATGAAAATCCTGTCATGGGAAATGCATTCTCCGTTCAGCATGATGGCACTTTGCATATAAGTGATGTGCAGAAGCATCATGAGGAGAATTACACTTGCACTGTATCCAATTCTGAGGGAGAAGATCATATTTCCTATTTCCTTCAGGTTTTAGGTAAATAATAAAAATTCAAAAGCTATAGCAGTTTTTAGGTACATTTTAACCTTATTTTGCTAACACAGAATATCAATACAGTTTTTCAATGAGGTCTTACTTAAAGTACAAATTGAAGGTAGGTATCCTGAAAGAAAGAAATCACTGAAAAGAACTTGATAAATGTTACAAATGTAACAATCAAAACTTAAATAAATATTTCAAATTATGACATATTGTATCTACAATTTATTGTTGTAGTATCCTCAGACATTTGTAATGAAACTAGTATCTATTAGATGATCATTTATATTTAAAATTTTGCTTGTGTACTTATTTGTCTGTAACTTTCTAATTTGTTTATATGATACAAGAAATATGGAAAGTAACTCAAGAACTGATCAACCTTCTTGTGTGTAAATTAACAGAACAGGAGTTTATGCATAAATATGAGGATGAGGAAGACTAAAAAGCTGATTTAAATGGTGTTTGCAATAAAAGTTAATCTATAAAGTGTTCATTAAACCTGGACTGAATTGGATGCAGTTTAATAAATTGAACAATAAACTGTTATTAATTCTGGTACTGTCACATTCCATTATGTGTGCTGTCAGAAAATACTGAGAAAATTTTGTTGAAATAAAGCTATTAAATTAGTTTCTTTTTAGTAGTAAAACATATCACAGTTATTAATATCCTTAGCAGTGCCTAAGTACCAACACAGTTGTAAAGGGCTCTTATTTGATGATCTATGTCTACTCAAAATGCCTTTGAGTGGACCACCTTAGCTGTATCCTTTGCCTAGGGTTAGACTACTTACCACATCTGTAAATGAGGAACATCCTACCCAAAATCCTTTCCATTACCCTCAAAGTGGTATTCCACTATCCACTTAATTTACAAAATATCCTAGTCCATCCTTGAACCACACCCACTGCCAACCACTTGCCACATGGTGCATATACCTGTGAAAGGCCAAAGTGCAAGACCTGTCCAGTGCACTCACCCAACACATCCTACTGCAGTCCTGTCATAAGCATATTCTACATCTACATCTACATCTACACAGGTACTCCACAAGCCACCATATGGTGTTTGGTGGAGGGTATCCTGTAGCACAACTTGTCATTTTGCCTCCGGTTCCATTTGCATATAGAGTGAGGGAAAAACAACTGTCTTTACGGTTCTGTATGAGCCCTATTTTCTCATATCTTATCTTCATGGTCCTTATGCATGATGTATGTTGGTGGCAGTAGAATCATTCAGTAGTCAGCTTAAAATGCTGGTTCTCAAAATTTTCTCAATAGTGTTTCTCAAAAAGAAAGTTGCCTTCATTCAGGGATTCCAATTTGAGTTCCTGAAGCATCTCTGTAATACTTACATGTTGTTCTGACCTACCGGTCACAAATCTAGCAGCCCACCTCTGAATTGTTTTAATCTCTTCCTTCAATCTGCCCTGGTACAGATCCCAAACACTTGAGCAGTACTCAAGAATAGGTCACACCAGCGTCCTAATTATGATCTCCTTTACAGGTGAATCACTCTTTCCTAAAATTCTCCCAATAAACTGAAGTCAACCATTTGCCTCCTTACCACAGTTTTTGCATGATCGTTCCACCTATTTCACTTTGCAATGTTAAGCTTAGATATTTAAATGACCTAATCATCCACATTAACTTACACTTTTCCACATTTAGGGCTATCTGCCATTCATCACACCAGTTGGAACTTTTGTCTAACTTGTCTTGTATCTTAATACAGTCACTCAACTACAACACCTTACCATACACCATGGTGTCATGAGACCACAGATTGCTGTCCAACCTGTCTGCCAAATAATTTATGTATATAGAGAACAACAGCGGCCCTATCACACTTCCCTGGGGCACTTCTGACGATACCCTTGTCTCTGATGAACACTCGCCATTGAGGATAACATATTGAGTTCTACTGTATATGAAGTTTTTGAGCCACTCACATATCTATGTACTTTTTCCATATGCTCGTAACTTCGTTAACAGCCTGCAATGGGTCACCGTGTCAAATGTTTTCCAGAAATCTGGAAATATGGTATCTGCCTGTTGCCCTTCATCCATAGTTTCCAGTATGTCATGTGAGAAAATGGCAAGCTGAGTTTCACACAAGCAGAGCTTTCTAAAACCATGCTGATTCTTGGACATAAGCTTCATAGCCTTAATATAGTTTATTATATTTGAACTGAGAATATGTTTAACGATTCTGCAGCAAACAGAAGTTAGAGATATAGGTCTGTAATTTTGCGGGTCCGTTCTTTTACCTTTCGTATATACTAGAGTCACCTGCACTTTTTTCCAGTTGCTTGGGACTTTGTGCTGGGTGAGAGATTCATGATAAATGCAAGCTAGGTAAGGGACCAATGCCGCAGAGTACTCTGTAAAATCGAACTGGGATTCCATCCGGGCCTGGTGATTTATTTGTTTTCAAATCTTTCAGCTGTTTCTGTATGCTAGGTATGCTTATTTCTTTGTCATCCATGCAGGAGTCTGTCTGAAGGTCAAATGATGGTATGTTTGCTCAGTTCTCCTGTGTGAACAATTTCTTGAATGTGTAATTTAAAACTTTGGCTTTCATTTTGCTATCTTCAACTGCCTCACCAGCCGGACAACCAGGGACTGGAGGAGCCTTAGACCTGCTTAGTGATTTTACATACAACCAGAATTTTCTCAGGTCTTCTTCCAGATCTTTTGCTAAGGTGTAACAGAGGTAATTGTTATATGCTTCGTGCATAGATCTTTTCACAGATGCAGGAATCTCTACTAACCTTTGCTTATTGTCATTTGCACATCTCCTTTCGAACCTAGATTGCAACAGCCTCTGCTTCCTCAGCATCCACCGAATTTCATTTTTAAACCATGATGGGTCTTTTCCAGCCTTTATCCACTTACTAAGCACATAACTCTCCAGACCACAATTTACAGTCTGCTTAAACTTTGACCATAATTCCTCTACATCCACTTTACTGGAACCAAGTGATGCCAATTCACTGTCCAAGTGAAATGTTAATAACTGGTTATCTGCTATATCTAACAGGAACACTCTCCTAGCCATTTTGACTGATTTATGAACTTTCGTAATCATAGTTGCTATAATAATGCCTTCGTGATCGTCAATCCCCATTTCTCCACTGGCATTGTTGACATGGTCTAGCCTACTTTTAGCTATAAGGTCTAAGATATTTCCATTACATGTAGGCTGCTGAGGTAGCTGCTCAAGAGAATTTTCAGAAAATGTTCAAAAGTGTTTTGCATGACTGTCTGTCTGTATCCCCCACCCGCCACAATGAATTTTTGGACATCCCTGTCTATACTCAGCAGGCTAAAGTCGCCTCCAATTAGTGTTGCGTGATATGGGTATTTAAGCACTATTGACGATAGACTTTCTTTGAATGACTCTAGAACTGTCATAGCGGATTCACGTGGCCGGTAAAAACCTACACCTGTTATACATGGCCAGATGACTTCACTGTCACACTCAACTTCGACCTCAATAGAGACAATATTTTTGTCAGCTGCAATGAACTCTCCCCCCTCCTGTGGCCTCTAATCTGTCTTTCCAATAAATGTTCCATGACTCATTAAATATCTCATATTCTGTCATATCAGAGGCAATCCACCTTGAAAGCAGTAATATCATATACCATCTCTGCTGGTACTTCTGCACAACATTTTATGTTAAAATTGCATTGCACCAGGTTTCTCTTTTGCTGTCATGCCTCAGTACACTAGTGCACATCCCTCACAAAATATCAGACCAAGACAGCTGAGTTGCAGCACCTAGAGATAGTTTTCCAGAAGAATGATTACAGTCAGCACCAGACCCAGCATCCTATAAAACCAAAGGAATCAAGGCTACAACATGCAGCTGAGAAGGGAAACCGGTTTGTGATGACATGTATCATGTACATTGCTAACACACTGATGAAAATTGGGAGACTGCTCTGGATCCACACACACACACACACACACACACACACACACACACACACACACACACACACACAGAGAGAGATATAACACCCACTGTGACCCACCAGGGTAGCCGAGAGCGGTAATATGCTGCTTCCTGGATTCGGGTAGGTGCGCCGGCCCTGGATCGAATCCATTTTAGGCAGCTTTCCACATCCCACTAGGTGAATACCGGGCTCGTCCCCACGTTCCGCCTCAGTTACATGACTTGCAGACATTTGAAAACATTTGCACTATTCCGTGGCTTACACTAGATGCAGACAGCCGGGGTACACTCATTCCCTCATTCCATCCCGGAGGGAGGGGAGGTGGGGGGGGGGGGGGGGGGGGGAGGGGTTCGGGATGGCGGCAGGAAGGGCATCTGGCCACCCTCTGCAACTAATACTGCAAAATCAATAGCAACACAGCCGGCCCCATGTGACACAGGACAAAGGCTGCAAGAAAGAAAGAAAAGAAATTATGTCACCCACTGTGCAAGACAAAAGCCTTGCTGAGGTCTCCCCTCAGGGGGCTCAGCATTTAGTTTCTGGGTACAGGCTTGGCGACCCCGGGGTCCCTGAGCTGGGGACTGAGAAGCACCACCAGTCTTCAATACCGTAAGCTCTGAGCGTGCTTCAACGACCACCGTAAGGTGTGACGGTGGAATGTTGTACAGTACAGAACCCAGTGATCTTGCTTAACTGCCTGGGTCATGAGGATGGTATAAACCTCTATAAAACATCCCTCAATCTCAAGGTGTGCTGTGCGCCAAGGAGATGCATGGCTGTTGAGGTAGAACAGTTGCTAGCGGGCGACCTCTGGGGAACCTGCTGCCCTCCGGTTGTATTAGGCTTACCCAGGCAAGCGGGGCTCTGTCTGGGTGGACATTCCTTTCCCTAGCTGCTTGTAGTATCACCATGAAAAGAAATATGAATAGTGCTCAAGCACAAGTCTCTAAGAATGGAAAGTTCAATGCTTTAAAGTATGACCCCCAATCGTTCCCTTCCCCGCCCACACCAGGGGAGGAACGGCGGTTTAAATTACCTGGTGACATGTATTCTCCTCGATTTCTGGTTTGCAGCTGAACAAAGCCACAAAGCCTCAGTTTTTTGCGGTAAATTTAGAGGACAAGTTTGGAGAAGTTGAGGGCATGTCTAAAATGAGGTCTGGAGCAGTCCTTATACAAACGGCATCTCCAGCACAGTCACAGGCATTGCTTGCTTGTGACAAGTTTGGTGAAGTTGCAATCTCCATTACGCCTCATAAGAGCCTCAATATGGTTCAGGGAATTATTTTTCATCGTGACCTGTTGTTGCAGTCTGACAATGAGCTCTGTGCAAATCTGGAATGCCACAGTGTCCACTTTGTACGATGTGTCTTCAGGGGACCTAAAGATAGTAGGGTCGACACTGGCACCTTCATCTTGGCTTTCGAGGGTGACACCTGCCCGAGAAGGTCAAGGTGATGATATATCAATGTGATTTAAGCCTTACGTCACTCCTCCCATGCGCTGCTTTAAGTGCTGGAGGTTTGGGCATATGTCATCGAGATGTGACACCAACCCTACCTGTCGGGATTGTGGACGTGCCTCCCACCCCAACGTCCCGTGTTTGCCGCCCCCTGTTTGTGTCAACTGCAGATGGAAACATTCACCTTGCTCATCAGACTGCATGGTTTATCAAAAAGAATGGAAGTTTATGGAGTATAAGACCTTGGACAGGCTCACTTACACAGAGGCTAAACACAAGTACGATCAACTTTACCCTGTGCACATTTCATCGACGTATGCTGCAGCAACTTCAATGTCACCATCCCTGGTGATGAGCCCCCAAACTCAACCGCTTTTTGTGGGCCCTCCAGCCCAGCTGTCTATTCCTTCCTGGCCCCCTGGTAGTTGGGGGAACACCCTCTTCCGTTGCTCCCCTGATTTCAACATCGGGAGTAACAACCCCTCCTTCTTTGGGGACTTCAGTCCCCACCTCTGCGCTGGAGAAGTGCCTGCCTCCTCCGGCTCCCCTCGCGTGGAAGGGATCGCTTCATTTCCTCCCTTCCATGGTTACTGCCCCTCAAAATGTTAGCCAGTGGCTGAAAAAGCCACCACCTGAGGGCCATAGGGCTTTCAGGTCTTCCTCGGTCCATGAGGCTGGGTCGGAAAAGCCCACCCAGCCTGATAAACCAAAGGACAAATGGGACCCTACCAAAAAGAAGAAAAAGCAAAAGGAGAAGGACATAGAGACAGAAAAGGAGTTCACCACTGCACCTGAAGATGATGTGGAGCATCTAGCATCAACTCAGGAGCTAGATGTTGCTTGACCTGCAGCTCCTATGGAAGTTGATCAGGCTACTTCGCAATCAGTGGTGGCGAGCGCTTCTAAAGCATGACCTATCCATGACAGCAGGGATTTGACAGTATGTGCCCCCATTTTCACACTCAATGTTCTCACTAATTAGCTCCACCAACTATATTTTCCAAACCGTACTGCAGGGCATATGATGTTTAGTGAATCACCATCTCCCAATGGTTCCAACCAGCACCGGTGCAATGTGCATGAGATCAGCAATCATCAGCACCATTTCTGGCTCCATAAACAGCAGTGCCAAGGTGAAGCCAGTCATGGAACTGGAACAGCCCATCCTTGCACACATTTGTGCTTGCAGTTGAAAAGGATATCTTGTTCAACTCACCAGTCATACATCCTGTGTCAATCCAAGTTATCAGATGAATTTGCAATTGCGAATAATGACCACCATCACCTGTAGAATGGAATGACAATAATGAAAATTTGTCCCAGTCTGGCAGACATTTTCATTGTTATCATTCCATTCTATAGCTGATGGCAATCATTACTCCCAATTGCAAATTCATCTGATGAGTTTCGTAATGGCTGTGGTCACTGCAGTGCATCGTCATCAGAATAACACAGGCATTGCAATATCGTATTTATCTGCCGATACCAGGCCTGCGACTTTTCAAGCACAATGTCTGATCTGTACGGGAATACACATAGTGCATGTGTGAGTACAGATTGTAGATGTTTGGTTGACGACATATGGAAGTTTGGGTCTGGCCGTGAGTTGTGCATGGATAGCCAAATGGTAAGGCAACTGTTTGCGATAAGCAGGAAATCTGGGTTTGTGTCCCAGTCCGGCCCAAATTTTTGTTGTCGTCATTCTGTTCTACAGCTGATGGTAGTCATTATTCGCAATTGCCAATTCATCTGATGAGTTTTGTAATCGCTGCGGTCGCTGCAGTGCATTGTCATCAGAATAACACAGGTACTGCAACATAGTAGCACTCCAAGTTATTCCCTGCCACACCCACTATAACTATCTGTTCATCTTCAGCTAAACTATTACTTTAGACCTTAATTCCTTTAACATCTGACTGAGCACCAATGTTCTGATTTTGTTAGGGTTTTTTTTTTTTTTTTTTTTTTTTACTTTCTTGCTATGTTCAGCATTGTGTGTGTGATACTGCTAGTTATGCACCCAATTTTCAGTTACATGTTCTTAATTGAGCTTTCCATTGCAATAATAGAGGTTGTTTTTCCAACTGCAGTAAATATTTGCTATGTTTAACTTGGTACAATTTTATGTTTCTTACTTTACCACAATTCAAGGGGTTAGGTACTGTATATATTTTACATATTTCAGTTTTAGGTTCTATTTTTATAATCTCCTCCAAATATGCTACATTTTTTATCATATTACTACTGTTATGCATTTTTATGCCAGCTTGTTTACATGATCCTTTAGCATTTTCGTATAGCCCAATACTATATACTTTTATTGTTATTGGTTGTTGTTCATGATTTATAGAGATACTCATTTTGTTCTTCAGTTAAAGCAAGACAGCAACATTAACAAATCAAATGTTCTATGATTAAACTAAAGATTATTCATTCATATTTGAGATGTTGGCAATGTGTGTCTTTGAAGTCATTAAATTTGACTATAAATGTTATCAGTCAATGTTTATACACATTTTTTTATTGGCTGTAGTGGTTTCAACTCTTTAGCCATTTTCAGTAGCCCAAAATGCTTCTTGGCTAATGGCTGCGTCAAAACATAGCAAGAGTGAGCAATCTTCAAGATTCCTATCAGAGGGCTCCAACATCTAGTAGGAGCCTTCAGAATGTGGTCAATCTTACTGCATTTTGATGCAGCCGTCAGCTAAGAGGCATTATGGGCTACTGAAAATGATTAAATTGTTGAAACCTATTCACACAGTAAACAGCGTTTGTGTTTGCATTGACTGATAATGCTTATAGTTAAAGTTTATTCAGTCTCCTTTTTCTCCTCAGAGTATAGCATTTTTTAAGGCCACATCACTGTCAAGATGCTTAATATATACTGTATGTAATAGTAGCCTATTACATCTTATTTCTTGTAATCAGATGCACCATTCCCGTTATTAGCCTCTTCCTTAAATTACAACAAAAATTTATGTCAAATAGGCTGAAATATATCTCATTTTCAAATTTATTTACTGTAAGCATTTTTACTTCCAAAAGACAATTAAGAATGATATGAATCTTAGTTGCACATTACATGTAGAAACAAATAAAGAAACATCATATGAAAAGTACTATCATATGAAAGCTGAAACATAACTTCCTGATACATTAAAAGTATGCCTGTTTTGAGAATAGTTTATTTTCTTACACAGTGACACACAAGGTCAATTACTGTGCCTGACCAGGACTCAAAGCTTTGCCTTTCATGGCCAACACTGTTCCAACCTGAGCCATTCAAACATTTGCCATTACTCAGCTCAAAGTTTCATTCAGTTAATATATTTATTTAGCTTGTTCAGTTGTATGCAGTATAATAAACTGGTTATTATAGTACTGCCCATAAATGGTTTGGATTGGAGCGAGGTCATCGGTCTCATCGAATAGGGAAGGACAGGGAAGGAAGTCGGCCGTGCCCTTTCAAAGGAACCATCCCGGCATTTGCCTGGAGCGATTTAGGGAAATCATGGAAGACCTAAATCAGGATGGCCGGACGTGGGATTGAACCGTCGTCCTCCCGAATGTGAGTCCAGTGTGCTAACCACTGCGCCACCTCGCTCGGTACCCATAAATGGTTCAAATGGCTCTAAGCACTATGGGACTTAGCCCATAAATGGTAAATATGTTTGGAAAACAAGTTCCTTATCATGTCACATAACTGTGGAGTAAAAGACTGGGTCCAAAAACAACCCTCTGGCTATTACTTAGCTATATTCTGTCATCTCCTTTTTCCCAAGAGTTTAATTAGCAAGGTATGTGGAAAGGTGTTGTGGAGTTCACAAGAGTAGGATGTAGGAAATTACTAAAGTTTTTGGTTGGGATGTAAGATGTGCTCAGGTGGATTAGTACTGTCCATGAAAGGTAAATGGCCAGGTTTAAGTTTTAATGTATCAGGAGTTTGACTACATCATGTACTCTGAGCAGAGTGAAAGACTGTTTCTAACAACTTGTATTAATTACAGTCATACTCTGTGGAAGCTAAGAATGTTTATGAATACTTATACTTGTATAAATTATCTTCTGAGTTATTAGAGCAATTGTTAAATATCTACTTAAATTTTTATGATTTGCTTTATACCTGAGTCCACAGTTGGTAAGAATTTTTAAATGATTTCCACCTGTAACTGTCAGTATTTGGTTTTAAAATGAAACAAAAATCGATGATTGCAGAAGGGGTGGAATCATTTAAACAAAACCAAACTTTAATTTTCCATTTATGAAGTTCATTACTAAGAAACATGTGCTGTTATTTCAATTAGGCTTTTCATCCTAACATCTGTAATGAAGATGGGTTAGTCCAAGTAACATTCAACAGATTTCATAGTCAATAAAGCAGAAAATATAATTTATGCAGTATTTCACAGGTTTAGTGTATTTTTTCTTAAATTTATTATATTGATGCTCATTGCAATAGGCAAATATTAATCACTTCTCATTTCAAACTTTCATCTCATATCTAATTTTAAACATTCCAGTTGCTCCTTCTGCTCCACTATTGCAAGTCTCTGGTACTAGCACCTCATGGATTCAACTGAAGTGGAATCCAGTGAAAAATGGCGGTAGTGCTGTGAGAGGATACTTGCTTAATTTTCGAAAAGAAGGAGGTGGTGAATGGGAAGAAAGACTCCTACCAAGAGATGCAACATTGTACCAACTGCAAGGCCTCACTTGTGGAACTGAGTATCATCTGCAGTTGTTTGCATTCAACTCCATTGGAAGTGGTGCTCCAAGTGAACTTTTAGTTGTTAGAACAAATGGGTCCCGTCCAGTGAAACCAAACTTCTCTGAATTTATCTCTGTGAATATCACGACAGTTATATTAAACTTCAAATCCTGGAGGGATAATGGATGTCCAATTATTTCATTTGGAGTTGAATACAGGGAGAGCTCACAGCAGGACTGGATAACTGGTAGGTACAAACAATAGTTTTCCATTACAAAAGATTGTTTCACAAGTATTCAAACCTGAAGCATATCAAAGTCAGACTTGGTGACTGCACTGACATCTTTACAGGGATATGTTGGCTTGGTGATAATGTGCAACAATTCACTGCCAACACCTGGTGAGCATTTTTGAAACCTGAATTGCCTTTTTCCACAAATTATTATGTAATGTAAATTAAAATTGCCTAACATTTGCTAACCTATATGTTGAGGAGATTTGGAAGAATAATGTTGTAAGGGAAATTGTAGCATTTACTTGATGACACAGTTTTAAAGTGTGTCTTTTGAATCTTCATGACACTGTTATCATTTGCAAGCTGACTTATTACGTACTAAGCTTCACAGTCATATAATGTTGACATGTGAGTGACCTTCTAGTTTCAACAGAAAATTTAATCAATTTACTTATGGTACAGTAATTACAGCCAAGATTGTGTCATACAGAATTCTTCACATAAGACTACAATATTTTATACTTCTTTAACACTGCAATCTCATAGTCTGTAAAGTAGAAGCAAATCTAGTGTGGCACACTGCATAAGAAAACAGTAGGAACACAATTGGGTGACCAGTGAAATCCACGATAAATATAAATGTAAGACTAATTTAAATGTTAAAGTGTATGTAGCTCATTTAGATCTTGCTAGTGTCCTATCACCCTTACAAAAAAAAAAATCACATTTTCTGAGCAACTGGTAAATTTATAAGCTACATGGGTTCAAACGTTCGACTAAGACATAAAAATAAGATACATAGGCTCATACAAGAAAAAGATGTAAATACACTCAATGAAAATAAGTATCACAGGCAGAGTAACTTCAAATTCTTCCAGAATGTTGAAAATCTGACCAACATTGGATTCACTCCCTCAGAAATAAGCACACTAAACAAAGGCCTGAAATTTAACATACAATCACACCTTGGAAACAGTATGATTAAAAATATTATTGCAAAACACTAAAGTAGCACTTGATATGACCCAGTGGTCACCTTATATGTCAGCCATAGGCTATCTGAAAATACTTAATTGAATGCTAAATCTAGATGTACCTTATTATTTTAGAATGGCAAAAATGAACAGATAGCTTCAGTTGTATTGTTACATCTAGTGCAGCTATAATTATGAAAGTGCTGCAGCTAATGTAATTAATGCATAAATTAGAAATACTGAAGAACTCTGTATAACAGTATATAAAAGTTGTTTTCCTTACAAAGAGATGAAAGTTGATAAATGTGCTACTGAAACTTAATATTACGAGTGTGAATCAAGTATAAATGGGGTTTTATTTTTGAAAAATCATTTATTGAAAAACAAAAGGCAGTTATAATATATTTTTCCACATAGTTTCCTGCTTTATAAATACATTTTTCCCAGTGAGAAGGAAAGTTTTTCATTGCAGCTTTGTAAAATGAAGCTGGTTGCATCAAGAGTCAATTGCCCACAAATTCCTCCACACCTTCATCATCTTCAAAGGGTGCCCTCCTACAGCTTCTTTAAATTACCCAAAAAAATGGAAATTGTTGCTTTGATATGATGAGCATTACAAATGAAGCTGTTGGAAGTATGTAATGACCGGCTCCTCCCGGTTCTAACAGCTTCATCCAACAATACTAGAAGTGTAGGACCAGTCCTACCAACTGTTGATGCTCAGGAAAAAAATCCTGTTTATATTTGATTCACCCTCATAAACAATGAATCTTCAAATGAGTATCAAGTTTTGTGAGAAAAAGAAGATGCAAGAACCTGTGGATTGTGGAAGGAAGGGGCACATTACATAGAATCACAGTCAAGGAAGTTTACATTGTGCCAGAGAGGTAGGAATTGATATAAAAAAAGAAAGGAGGCTATTTGAAGTATGCTGAATCCTTAAGTATTAATTTTTAAAGACTGTTAAATATCAATAAAACAATAAATTAGTGTGAGGAAGTGGATAGAGGCAGAGATATGATGTGCATTATAACACCTTGGTATAAATGATGATTTTAAGGTAGTAAAATCAACCCAATACTAACAGTAGTCTCAATCTCAGACAAACTAGATAGAGGAAAAAAGTAAGACCGCAATAAAAATTAAGAGGAGGAGGAGGAGGAGGATATTAGTGTTTAACGTCCCGTCGACAGCGAGGTCATTAGAGACGGAGCGCAAGCTCGGGCGAGGGAAGGATGGGGAAGGAAATCGGCCGTGCCCTTTCAAAGGAACCATCCTGGCATTTGCCTGAAGCGATTTAGGGAAATCACGGAAAACCTAAATCAGGATGGCCGGAGACGGGATTGAACCGTCGTCCTCCCGAATGCTGGAAAAAAAAAAATTAAGAGATCAAGGAAAACTGAGAAGGTAAGAAGGAAATGTGGTAACTGAAAGATATACAAGTGAATATTGTGATATTAAAGAATAAAAATATAAGGTTAAAACTTTTTGAGGTAAACTATATGGAACCACAGTAAAGGACTAAACACAGAATTTAACTGAATGAGATTTTCACTCTGCAGCGGAGTGTGCGCTGATATGAAACTTCCTGGCAGATTAAAACTGTGTGCCAGACCGAGACTCGAACTCGGGACCTTTGCCTTTCGCGGGCAAGTGCTCTACCAACTGAGCTACCCAAACACGACTCACGCCCTGTCCTCACAGCTTCACTTCTGCCAGTACCTCGTCTCCTACCTTCCAAACTTCACAGAAGCTCTCCTGCGAACCTTGCAGAACTAGCACTCCTGAAAGAAAGGATATTTCGGAGACATGGCTTAGCCACAGCCTGGGGGATGTTTCCAGAATGAGATTTTCATTCTGCAGCGGAGTGTGCGCTGATATGAAACTCGGTCTGGCACACAGCTTTAATCTGCCAGGAAGTTTCATATCAGTGCACACACTGCTGCAGAGTGAAGATCTCATTCTGGAAACACCCCCCAGGCTGTGGCTAAGTCATGTCTCCGCAATATCCTTTCTTTCAGGAGTGCTAGTTCTGCAAGGTTCGCAGGAGAGCTTCTGTTAAGTTTGGAAGTTAGGAGACGAGGTACTGGCAGAAGTGAAGCTGTGAGGACGGGGCATGAGTCGTGCTTGGGTAGCTCAGTTGGCTGAGCACTTGCCCGTGAAAGGCAAAGGTCCCGAGTTCAAGTCTCAGTCCGGCACACAGTTTTAATCTGCCAGGAAGTTTCACAGAATTTAACTGGTAGCCTTAAAATAAAAATAAAAAAATAGAAAATAAAAAAATTCCTGTCCAAGAAAAATGTTTCAAAAATCAACAAAATCATAAGTAAGAATTTAAATAATGTCAAGGAGGAACAATAAAGGCAAACAAGTTAAAAAGAGAGTAAATGAGAAAGATAGGAAAAATGATGATGACAAATGACCAAGATGTGCAAGATCAGCACAGTTCATCATGGCCAAATAACAGGTAATCTGTGCATAGCACAGTCTGTCTCCAAGGTAATGTAGGCACTGGGCTTTCCACTTACCACTATGTCAAAGATGTACCATGAGTACTTCAATTTGGCAGTACCATACTCAACAGTCATGGGCAACATATTGATGACAAGGGTTCTTGTAGAGTGTCCTAGATTACAAATGTAAATATATGGATCACACTACAGCGTATCACTCACCATTTCAGTGCCGTACAACAACTAGTAATCAATCATACCGTCCGGAACTACCATCACACCATGGGATACAGATGCCACTGCCTCACATGTATAGCTCTGATCACCATAAATCACTGGGTACAGAGAATATCACAGATGTAGGAACACCATCATTTAATGCTCGAAGGTTGAAGAAAGGGTGCCTGGACTGATGAGTCACACTATATGCCGGCATACACCAACAGAAGCATATGAAACCAGCTGAGGGGATGCCTCCTACTTGTCAACAGGACAATGTTCAGGCATGTGGAGGAAATATTCTGTTGTAGTGAATGTTCACCCAGGATGAAATAGCATCTTTAATATGGATGTCAGTGTCTTTTATAATTGAAGTATAGAGGAACCAACTGTCTCCTCATGAGCAACTTCCTACAGCATCCTGCAGGCCAGCTGTTTCTCCCATCACACTTTAATTGTGTCAGAATGGTTTACGGAACAGGCCATGTGCATGAGGGTGTGTGTATGATCCTACCAGGTCAACTGAGCTCAGTCCTGTTTAGCGTATTTTGGATGCCATCAAGAGTAGAAAGAGGTGCTGCACATTACAAGGTAACTGTCTATAAGTTAGTTGCTCAGGAATGTGTGTAGCTATGGGGATCCAGAATACTGAATTGCTCATGAATGTGTGCAACTATGGGGCTCCAGAACACTGAAATCTTTGGAAACAACCTAAATGACACAGGCACTGCAAGAAATGCTTAGGTCAGTCATAGTACTTTATTCACAGATTTGTGAAATAGGGTACATTGTGTTATATATCATTGAAAGCTAATTGTAAGTGCTTATATAAAGTGCCAATATAAAAAGTAACTTCAGTTAGGCTATGAATTAAATACTGGAATAGTTAAAGCTAATTTATTAGAAAAATTTTAAAACTACATCTTTGTATTACTCCTCTGCTTAATCACCATTCAAATTTAACCATTCATCATATACCTTCTAGTTGACAAATTCCCTATGCATAATTAACTTGAGATTGTAGTGATACCATCTTGTATTTGTTCATTGGAGTCAAAACATTAGGAGCAAAACTACTTTTTCATGCACATGAAAAGGTGGACATGACAAAACTTGGAACCAAAAGTAGGCAATAGAGCATATGTTCAAAAATGTCTCGTTTGAATTGATGCAACAATTCAAGTGTTTTTCAGGCATTTTGTAGGCACACTGATCTTCTGCATGGATCAGTGTAGCAACTGTTGTATCCTCTCACTGCTTTCCATGTTACATGAACTGTAAGGTTTCTTTCCAAACAGTCTTCGCATCATTGGCATTCTGTTCCAGGGAGCTAATCATGTAAATCAGGATGTTGCAAGTAGAATCAAATATGCCATTTCCATAGAGAACATATACAAGCACTGTTTACCCCAGTACCTACTGTAGTCAGGAATATTTGCAAAATAATGTGGACCTGTAGAACTGGACACAAAGAGCAGAGAATACAGTACCTGAACAAAAGTATTTGGACACCCCTGCGTAATGCAAAAGTGAATTCTAGATGTTATAAGAGGTGGACTCACCAGTACAAAAGGAGGTGGTGTGTAATGTGTTGCCAGTAGGGAAGGGTGGTGCGTAATGTGTTGTCAGTAGGGAAGCAGTAACAACAGAATGGTTCACTCAGGAGAGCTCAGTGACTTTGAACGTGGACTAGCTGTTGGATGTGACCAGAGCAAAAAATCCATCAGGGACATTTCAGCCCTTCTAAAACTTCTCAAGTTGACTCTTGGTGATATGACTGTGAAGTAGAAATTCGAAGAAACAACCACAGCTCAACCAAGACCTGGTAGATGCAACGTACTGGTCAGGGACTGTCAAGCATTGTGGAAGGTAATTGTAAAAAATCGCACAAAATCAGTAGAAGGAATCACTCTCGTGAGTCCCAAAGTGCTACCACCAGCCCATGTAACATAATGACTGTGCATAGAGAGTTAAAAAGAATGGCGTACAATGGTGAAGCAGCCTATTATAAGCCACACATTTCTGTAGATAATGTTAAGCAATGCTTGAAGTTATGTAAAGAGCATCATACTATGATAATAATAATAATAATAATAATAATAATAATAATAAAGATTTTATTGTCTTTAGGCCATTACAGCAATTGACAATGTCAAATGAAGTTACAATTTATAATACAGTGTGATAAGGTATTGACTACTGAAATACTTTAGCTTATATTACAATAAATGTACAGTGGGTCATCTGTTGGATTACTGCATTTTACAGTTGAAGAATTCATTGATATCATAGAACGGGTGGGCAATAAACCATTCATGCAGTCTTTCTTTGAATGTATGTTCAGAAAGATCCTGTATAGCATGTGGAAGCTTATTAAATAGTTTGTGCCCTGTGACTTCATAGCTATTTATTGATTTTGATAATCTGTGGTAAGGCGTGTAGATGTGTTTGATGCTTCTTGTATTGTAACAATGTACATTTTCTCTACGTTTCGCATCTTGTAGGTTCTTCTTCATAAAGATTAAGACATTGTATATATAGAGGTTTATTACTGTCATAATTTTTTGTTTAGGAAATAAGGGTTTGCAGTGAGCCTTATGTGAAGAATTTTTAATTATCCTAATGGTTTTCTTCTGCAATAATAGGATGTCATGTATATGACTACAGTTACCCCACAAGATAATGCCATAGGATATTATACTTTGGAAAAATGCAAAATAAGATGATCCAATGTATGTTTCAGGTACACAATTTCTGAGTTGTCTTAATAAATAAATTACTCTAGATGGCTTACTACTAATATAGTTTACATGTTGGCCCCAGGATAACTTTTCATCTAAATAAACTCCCAGGAATTTAACAGAACTAGGGTCATCAGATAGTGGCTTGTCTCTTAGAGTGAAGATTATCTGCTGAGTTTTATTTTCATTAAGCAGGAAACCATTTGTTCTGAACCAATATGCTGCATGAGTGAGTGTATTTTCAGCACAGGTTTTAAGATCATTAAGATTGTTACTGTTATGAAGAAAAGTCGTATCATCTGCATACAATACAGTGGTGGATCTAATAAACGAGGGGAGGTCATTGATCATTATCAGAAACAGGAAGGGGCCCAGTACAGATCCCTATTGCATTTAAGAAAACACTAAATGTGGATTGATATGAACATATTTTATGGCTTTGTGTACTGCATACTGTAGTGGTACAGTTTCGGATAATGATTGTTTCTATCAGTATGACAATGCATTCTCTGATAATGTGGCATCTGTAAGATAATGGCTTGTAGATGATAATATTTCTGAAATGGCCTGGCCTACCCAGAGTCCCATCCTGAACTCAGTGGAATACTTTTGGGATGCATTAGAATGTCGACGTCGCCCCAGTCCTTAGTGTCCAACATCACTAGCTTCCTGGTTTTAGCTCTTGAGGAAGAATATGCCACCATTCCTCCAGAGACATCCAGACACCTCAATGAAAGTGTTCCCTGCAAATATGAAGCCATCATACAGCCTAAGTGTGGACACATCCTGTATAAATGTCCACCAATAGAGTCGGGATACTTTCAATCAGATATTGCACCTACATTAAATTGAAACAAGGTTCTACCACACAATACTCTATAAATAAAAGTCACAGTCTGCTTCTGTGCATGTTTAGAGATGTTCATATTTGCATTGTAGCCAAGAACTTGAGATCATACTGTCAGGTTTGCCATAGTTGTTAATTGTTAGCTTCAAGATAAAGCACAGTGGAAAATAAAATTTATGAGTAATACTGCAGTCAACCATTCCTGAAGGAAATGGTTTTGATGTGTGGAGTTCTTCAACATATTCTTTGGAAATCAGTACTAGCAACTTAGCTGCATAGCTCTTCAGTATCTTCCTATGTACCTACATGCCAACCAAACCAGAAAACAAGAAATAAGTGCTTTAAGATCTGGATGCACATTGCATAGTCCAAAAATTCCATTCTGCTGTGAAGACAATGTTTTCTTAAGTGTACTAGAAGTGTTCCTCAACTCTTAAAAATCTCTCTAGGGATGGTTGGTAGAATAGCAGCTGCTTAAATTTGTAGAGGCACTTTTAAACAATCTTACAAGATTTAGACCCAAAAACCGGTTATTTCATTATGGAATTTCTCACTCATATTCATTAGACATTGCTACTGGTAAATTTAGCTGGAGAGCTCTTCAGTATCTTCCTTTGCACCTCATTTTGTTTCACATACTATAACTTTCCCTTGCTTACATAACTGATGACAGCTAAAAGGATGACAGTTTCCACTGTTTGTATGGAATTAACAATGTACACGATTGTCAGAAGAAGCTTGGAACAATGCTTTCATGAGTTGTTTTGAAGTATAATGAGATGCACTGTCCATAGTCAAAAAGTACGGTAAATGAGATAACTAGCTGCACATTGTAACGAACTAGACATTTAACTGTAATCACCTTTTTCTTCATTTAAACTTAAAACTGAATTAATTACTCCAGAACAATGAAAAATTAAAGAGAACTTGACTGCAGCATAGATGAAAAAGGGAAAAAATTTTACATCAGATTCCTCAGGATGTGATAGACATTGTTGTTGTGGTCTTCAGTCCAAAGACTGGTTTGATGCAGCTCTCCATGCTTCTCTATCCTGTGCAAGCCTCTTCATCTCCCAGTACCTACTGCAACCTACATCCTTCTGAATCTGTTTAGCATATTCATCTCTTGGTCTCCCTCTTCGATTTTTACCCTCCATGCTGCCCTCCAATACTAAATTGGTGATCCCTTGATGCCTCAGAATATGTCCTACCAACCGATCTCTTCTTCAAGTCAAGTTGTGCTACAAATTTCTCTTCTCCCCAATTCTATTCAATACCTTCTCATTAGTTATGTGATCTACCCATCTAATCTTCAGCATTCTTCTGTAGCACCACATTCCGAAAGTTTCTATTCTCTTTTTGTCTAAACTATTTATTGTCCACATTTCACTTCCATATATGGATACACTCCATACAAATACTTTCAGAAAAGACTTCCTGAAACTTAAATCTATACTCAATGTTAACAAATTTCTCTTCTTCAGAAACACTTTCCTTGCCATTGCCAATCTACATTTTATATCCTCTCTACTTCAACCATTATCAGTTATTTTGCTCCCCAAATAGCAAAACTCATTTACTACTTTAAGTGTCTCATTTCCTAATCTAATTTCCGCAGCATCACCCGATTTAATTCGACTACATTCCATTATCCACATTTTGCTTTTGTTGATGTTCATCTTATATCCTCCTTTCAAGACAATGTCCATTCTGTTCAGCTGCTCTTCCAGGTCCTTTGCTGTCTCTGACAGAATTACAATGTCATCGGTGAACCTCAAGGTTTTAATTTCTTCTCCATGGATTTTAATTCCTACTCCGAATTTTTCTTTTGTTTCCTTTACTGCTTGCTCAAGGTTAGGTACAGTGCTCTGGAAAAAATGTACTGCATAAAGCATTTAGGACAAGGATGGCTTCATATCCACCATGGGCTTCAGGCAGTCATTGCCTTGAAGGAATCATTGTTTAAAAGTTTGCAACTACGGATAGCACAGGGGACTGTATGTGAATGTTCCTACATCTTTGAAGTAACATTTACTCAATTTTACAGAACATGATAGACATAGGCATGAGTTTATTGGAAAGCTAAAAAATGAACAATTGTTAGGAAAGAGATTACGCAATTGAAAAGCTATCAAAGTTGTGTTATTAATGCATTATCTTTACTCTGTGTTAAATGCAACAATACTAATATCATGAAAAAATGCAAAAGTTGTGTGGAGGAACAAATACATTATAATTAATTTTGCTAGTGGGGTGTTACTATGTGTAGTTTTCAATACATGCTTTTATTCTCTGCTGAGAGTCCTTCAGAGGAACAAGAAGTTAGGTACAGTGGTCTGGAAAAAATGTACTGCATAAACCATTTAGGACAATGATGGCCTCATATCCACCATTGGCTTCAGGCAGTAATTGCCTTAAAGGAATCATTGTTTAACAGTTTGCAACTACATATAGCACAGGGGACTGTATGTGAATGTTCCTACATCTTTGAAGTAACATTTTCTCAATTTTACAGAACATGAATACAGCTCAGGAAATGTGTTTGCAGACAATATTAATGGGATAATTGAGGGATACAAAGGCACAGGTAAAGTTAATGAATTATAGTCAGCTTGTTATAAATTAAACATATCTCATGGAAAAGAGTATTTGCTGAGGAAAGGATGGCCACTACAGCAACATAAGTAAGTTTTTGCTTTCCACATTTTCTACATACAAAGGTTGGAAGTTGGCCAAGTACATTCTAAGTCAAACTATCAATAGTTGTCTGTGTTCTAATTAGGTGTAAGCACAACATGACCAACAGACTGAATGCAACTTTATTCCATGGTAGCATTAACAACTTGAACACAGTATTTAAATAACATTCAGCAGGAACCAATTATGTACACATAGAAAACTGAGGCCGAACAGATGCTTTAAATAGACTGGCTCCCACAGTGGGCTCTGATAGTGATATATCACGCAAGTCTGAGGCACCATCTGCGGATGACATAGCATTGCCACACGTGTGGCCTTTCGAAAGTATGTGCATGCGTCACTACAATCTGAGACTGTAAAATGACCCACATGACTTCCACTTTTTTACAGTGGCCTGATTAACTGGAGTAAACTGTGGCATTCAGTTTCACTATGAGTTTATATAATAAGTCTCCCATTAGTGAACTTAACAGATAATGAGATACTCTGAACAGTACAGGCCTTTCTTCGAGTCTCCTCATGAAAAAATTAGTAGAAAAGCTTCTTGATTGACCATTCAAAATAGTCTCACGTTTGTATCTTGATATGCTTGTACTTATGTCTCCTAGAAAGTAAATTATTTTTGCATAGCATGGTACAGCTTAAGGTGTGGGAAAACTTGGTTATGATGGGGCATACAGGAAAAGAAAGGGTATTTCTTTGGGGAGATGACTCGCAGAAAATTTTAATGATATATTGTAACATCAGTAGTGAAAATGTGTGAAATTAAAATAACATCCAAATTGTTTTAATGAATTGTGGGACTGCAAAATGACTGTTCCATTGTTCCATAAACTGGGCATTTCCTGTATCACATGGACTACAGCATACACCGCCTAGTAAAGTAACAACAATAATATATCTTCCATATGGCCAGGTGAACAGTAAGGCATTTATTAGTTCCCTAGTTTATGGCATCCTTCATTTAACAAAAATCAGTCAATATTGGCAGAATTTCAATAACTCCATAGCTTAGCATGACAAAGTTCCAGTCAACATATCTATATCTGTACTCTTACATGGTCTAAGGTGCACTTGAATTCTTACTTAATTGTGTTACCTGGGTAGTCATGTGTCATATAAGGCTTCTCTTGAAATTAACATCATAAACTGTTAATAACATTTTTGGATAATTGTATTGTCAATAGTGAAATTCATTTAGTCCAAGATAAATATTGTGCAATGGAAAAACCAAAACTACACTCTGGATGGCAAAATGCATGTGTGCCAGAAACTGTATGTAGTTGTCACAACAGTACCAACATTCCTTTGTGGCTCAGTTCTCTGACTATCTCACTCTTAAGTACCAACATTAATAATGTCTGGTGAAAAGCTCTCAGGTTTCAAGCTAAGTGGCAGTTTTAAAACACCACAATGTTTTCATGAATGTCATATTCATCATTCCCTAGTGAAGTACTGGGTTTTTAAATGCTTTCTGATAGCTTTTCATTAACATTATAAACTGGGATAATTGACATTTCTGGTCTATGAATTTATTTATGTCTTTTTGGTTGATGATGAAGACTTGTAACTTGTTACTGTAACTGGGAGTGTGTATTGAAATTGCATTCAGTGTCACTGTCCTATTGTCATTTGTGGCTATTTGATGTAGTTTCTTGGATTTTTTGCACTTATCACAATGGGGCCATAAAATCATTTTTTAATCTTTGTAATGTATTGGAAATACCTCCTTTGCAGTCACTTAGTTTTCATATTGATCATGCACACTTGCAATAGCTAAATATCTCTGTAACAATTTCTTGAGGGATAGTTTTTGATCCTTTTGCATACCATTCAAAAAATTCAATACTTAATACCAGTTAGCACATGTCTTATTTCAGTGTATTGGGAAACTTGTTGGCACCTCTTATCACCATGAATGTCATTTTCTCCTCCTAAAAATGAATGAATGAATCAAAGTCCATTACAACCTGTATCCCATATCTTAAGTGCTGATAACATGTGCCTTATAAAAAGTATAAAAAGAATGGGTTTTTACAATGGTTTTTAACTAGTTACATTTGCCTTTAGTAAATGAATCATAGCACAAATCACACATTTGCTGGACTAGAAATCAAAACAGTAATATTAAATTCAGACTACAAGCACAACATGGTTTGCACACAGCACAAGTAAAATTGTACCAGCCATAAAAAACATACTTTTGCTGAATAGTATTTCTGATGTGCAATATCCACCATGAAAACCATAGTGATTAAATCCTAAGTTATTTACATAATGATTATATTGATGAAAGACATTCTGAGCATTGTTTTGCAACTGAGCCACTAATTTGCTGTATATTACACATGCATGGAATCACTCCACTCAGCAATATTATGAGGATCAGAGCATGAAGAAAATTAACATTCTAAATGTATATATTGCACAACATGGATGGTTTTTCTCAGTTATGTTACTTTCACATTACAGCAGTTTTACATGGAGTCACATCTAGATTGTTGTAGTTTTCTGCTGACCAAATCCACCATGAAAAGTACAGTGGTTATCATATAGCGATATTGTGATTAATCTGAATTACAGAAGCCCGGTTGCTTCTTTCATAGGTGTGTGAGCATAATGAAAACTTAAACACAGAATTTATGAAAGCTAGATGCTTTTTACCTATAAACATTGGTATAATAAATGAAATCTACTCTAATCTTAGCATTATGTCTCATGATGTGAAATTTTTAAAAATTTTCTTCTAATGTACACATCACTGATAACTTCTGTAAATCACAGGAACTTACAAAGTTTTCTAATACTCATCATTTATTCTTCCCACCCACCTGAACAATATTTTTGTAGAAAATGACACAAGTGTACTGATTACTTTCACAACAAACATCTAATTCTAAAATTTTTTTTTTGCCTTTGATTAAGCTCATTTCAGTAGCTATCTTTCCTGAGGAGGGAAAACATACCAAAAAATCCATTTTATAAAAGTTAGCTGCTGAATCTGCCATTCATAAACAGATGTCTCTATGTATGGTTTTCCAGATGAATAATTTCTGGTATAGTTGTAGTGTTGTAATGCAGTAAAAATTTTATGTGCAGTAGTATTTTGAAATCATGGCGCAAAGTACAGTGACACAATGGTATCGGTACCATACTAGATTCAGGTTTGCATTGAAGGATATCTGATGTCTCATCCATCACTATAGAGTTAAAATTTGAATATTTTACTAAATTAGTCCTTCTGATTGGCAATGTAGGTTTTGATTAAAAATAATGGAAATATTACTCTGTGTGAATGGCAACACTGTTTTTCAGTCAATAAATGGGCATGTATTATGTGGTTCTACATGAATCTGAGTGGGAGCTCATTTCTAGTAACTAGAATGTAACTAATATCCAAAACTGTAACAAAAAGAAAAAATAGAAATGCATTTGGAAAGCTGCTTTATCACCAGTAATCTATTCTGTCAGTTACTAGTTATATTGTCTTGGTCTGTGATTATATTGTCTTGGTCTCAACTTATCTTTTCTCTTAAGCAAATAGTACAGTGGTTAAGGCATTAAACTTTTATTCAATGTAAGTGGTGTTCAGCCCAGTGTGGCCATTCAAATTTAGATTTTCTGTATTATCTGTAAATATTTTCATTAAAATACCTATATGATTTCTTTGAATGGGTTATGCCTTAAAATATTCCTAGATTTTTCTTCTGAATTAGTGTATCAACTCCAATAACCTTACTGTCAATGAGTCATTAAGTTATTGTAGCCTTCTCACCTACCCATTCCATACCATCATTGCACATGGCGGTGTACATAAGTGTTCTCTGCAAATTGCTTGGTAGAAATTGGAAGACTCCTGTGGATGAGAGTAAAATATATCAGTCTCTGCCTACCTCCAATCCAGTTTCTGTGTAATTTACATGTCAGCATACATATGAACCATTGTGATCTAGAGGCTTTGTCTCTACTGCCCCTTCTGGTTCCCTTTAGCTTTGATTGTAGAGATAGTACTGAGTATTTTTAAAATGTATCCCTTTTCATATTGTTGATGGGTTCAACAATTCTTTACATTAAAGCACTGAACTTTACTTCATTACTCTACCAGTGCTTTCTTTAAAACCATTTAAACTTGAAATTGGATTTTAGCTTTTCAATGATCCTGTCCTCCATTTCTACTCGCTCCAACACCCCAAAAAAATATCTTTCTCTGTCTCACACTCCCACTCCCACCCCCACTCTTCTCTCTCTCTCTCTCTCTCTCTCTCTCTCTCTCTCTCTCTCTACAACATGAGAAAACATACTACAGCTTCAGCAACTAATTTCACATTCTGTCTGTGTTATGATAAGCTATCCCTTTCCAGAACTGTATAATTTTGTGCCCTCAAAAATATATCTGCCCATTGCTCAATTACTGTTTGGTGAAACTTTATGAATATGTATGACTGAGACAGTAACACAGGATGACAATTTTTCTGTTAAATACTGTAAGTTTAAAAAATATATATAATACAACTGATTCCTATGTATTGTTAATGCAGCAGGTAATAATTTAGCAGTGAGGGAACACTTCCCAGTTATGGGTCTTTGGCCAGGAACAACATACATTTTTCGTATTACATCTACAAACAGTGCTGGAACTACTAGCGGAGAGTATAGAATAGTAACACAAAGTGCAGTAAGTGGTAAGAGAAGTATATTAATCCATACAGCTATCAACTGTACAGTAATTTAGTATAATTTCTAGAAAGTTTTCCTACTAGCTTAAGTGTTAATTTATAGACAGGGAATGGCATTTTATTCTTTTGTGTTAAAATTTTTTCTTTTGCATGAATCTTGCAGCGTGTGTCATGTCTTGGCTGTAGTGGTACAATTACAAGCACTGTTTTGGTGTTTCAAACCATTTTCATTTGTAAGTAATAGTAGATAATCAAGAGTTACATTTACAATGAAAAAAAAATCAATAAAACTGGTTTATTTATTAATATTGAAAGACAGTGCTACATTGCAGAATGCTCTGCCTTGGTTCAAAACAATGCATTTCACCTGGTCAGGGCATCATCAGATTATCTGGAAGTACAAAGAAAATTGGATGTAATAAATAACCAGGTGTGGTCCCATCCTGAGATACTATACTCAGAATTGAAAACCAGAAACGTAAATATGTAAGATGTAAAGCACAGGAAAGCACTTTAAAAAATGTTATAATTATTGCCAAAAAGCATTTGTCAAATATGTCCAAAATACCCAGTACATGAATGTGGAAAACACCGTAAGAGATGGTACAAAAACCACCAACAATAAACCTACAGAAGAATACTTAAAATGTGTAACTGTCAGATTACTTTGTGTGATGTGGGTCATCAGTCATAGCAGTGCAGAGTAAAGCCATGCTCATAGACTGTAAATGTGGCGCTGGAACAATGTGCCAGTGGCCAATCTGCCCTCACACATTGTATACTGAGTAGTCTTTGAATCAGAATTGCCAGATGGTGTTAGAAAAATAACCACCACTAGGTGGCATCAGGTGCAGGTACAAAGCCATCAACAAAAAATCAATATAGTAGGGAGAAAGAAATTCTCATAGGCAACCTACAAACACGTTAAGAAGATATATGGCAGATGACCGTAATACAATAAACGGAATCGGCAAGCCGACAAACGATGAGAAGATAAAGTACAAAGAATTATACTACACAACATCTAAACAGAAACCTTCCTCATTCAAAACTTAGCAAAACTGTGCACCAGGGCACTAGTTAGAATGTTCATAAGTGGAAACACTTACCAGTAAAAAAATTTAAAATTTTTTATGCAGAATGCATAAAACTGAAAGAGTAATGGGCCAGCAATTTTGAAGAGGCTGTAGATCAAAACACATACATTATAATCCTAAAACTGGTGTACACTGCTGTTCACATGAACAGGAACCTTCAGTGTAAAACAAAACAAAACTGCAAACCTCAAATATTCCACAAAATATAATTCAGTACCAAAACTATAATTTTTTTTAAGGTGAAACCATAACAGAAACCTACAACAAGCTTTATAAATTACATTTCTGGCACCTGCATAATAAAATAGTATGCACAGAGGATGGGTTGGGAGACATGTAGGGGAGAGTATATTATCAGTAAAATTAAATAAAATGACTAAAGCAAAAATGGAACCTGTGATTGTAAAGCATATATAGGGCTGCACGACTAGTTTATAAGCTAAAATTACCATAAAACTGTTCTATGAATAGCAGGAACCTTCAAGATAAAACAAAACAAGCAAAAAAAAAAAAAAAAAACAAGAATTCTATAAAGAGAATTATGTAATTACATAACCTGGATTTTTAATGTTAAAAATGTGAAGAGATATAAAAATAAAACAAGCCTTATTGATTAAAAATCCTTGTAGGAAGCCAAGAATTCTTTGAATATCAGGAGCATAGAGTCATAAGAAACTTTGTTTTTACTGGCCACTTGATCACAGAGTAAGATATCCTTTCTGATGCATCATGTGAACACTTGACAATTTCAATTTCTTCCAGAAGGTTAAGTCTCCTCCCTTTGAGAGTGTGATATGAAATCACAGAAACGGGAACTTAGCATAGCTATTCTATTCTAACTTCAATACTGCAGTGAAGGGTTGTGGGCATCACCATTGTTACTTGGCACTGTCTTTAGTCTGTACGTACAGCTTGTCAATGATCAAAGGACTGTAGCCATTATTAAAAGCCACAAATTTTAAATGTCCCAATTTCCTGTTAATAGAGTCTGCCGTAAATGTAATTTCAGTAATACAAATATCGTGGCTCTGAAGAAACCAGTCCTATGTTTATGGGGATGACAGGACGTGTCATGTATGACAGAATTGCTTGTCGAGGGTTTAAGGTAAATATCGAATTTGATAATATTGCGTATAGGCCAAACATTCAAATCGAGGTAATTAGGACTCCCTCGCTATTCATAACTTCATACGTAAAGATCCTTATTACTTTATTACTAGATCTGTGTCATTTACTAACCACGACTGGACAGATTGCATCAAGATTGATTACATATATACATTTAAAAAAATATTCACAAAATTAAGACATTTATACTTAATAGAAGCAATATTTGTTTGTCCATTCACTTTGGTCACTATTAAAGAATTCACCAAGGGAGTACAATGGGCGTTCTTTCAGGTCCTGTGCTACTCTCCTTCTGAATGTTCCTAGAGGCAGAGGGTATTTCGATGCTCCTCTTGTTACAGGTATTGTGATTGTGTATATCTTGCCTCATGCTGAAGACTCCCTGGTTTTCTTTCAGGCTGATGAGAAATAAAAACACATACTGGCTGAAGACTGTAATAATTCATAACTGCTTGAATATAGGTCTGCAGTGCTCCTGTCTTTTGCTTGATGTGATTATTCTGAGAGCTTTTGTCTGTAGAATTAGCGCATCCTTACAACCTGCAGAATGTCCCCATAGCAGTAGGCCATAATTGATGTGGCTGTGGAATAGAGCATAATATGCTGTTATTAGATACTAATGACTCAATACACCTTTTAACCTCCTCAGAAGGTATATTACACGGGAGAGCTTACAGCACACGTACACTGTGTGTTCATTCATTGTTATTTCCTATCTATCACGAAGCCCAACAGTTTGACAGCCTCCATATTATTGTGGCATCCGATGTTGTTAAGGGTGCATATCAGATGTGTATTTTCTTCATTCATCTTCATTTTATTTTTGATGAACCATTCTTTAATGTTGTGGAAGAGTACATCTGTCACTTGGAGTGATTCTGCAGCAGTTCTTCCTTTGGCAAAAAGGGTGGTGTCATCAGCAAACTGTAAAATATTGTTGTTATAACCCACATCATTGACATAAATAAGGAACAGGAGAGGCCCTATGACGGACCCTCGGGGTACTCCATGTTCCAGCTTTTGTTCTTGTGATGTTGATCCATGAATTGATACCACTTGTCTCCGGTTTTCCAGATAAGACTGAAAAGTTGCCAGAACCACACCTCCAACACCGTAACACTTCAATTTATTGTGCAGTATCTTGTGGGAAATGCAGTCAGATGCCTTGCTAAGAGTGTTAGTGCCACACTTTCTCTGTCTTCGAATCCTTGCCTTATTTTTCTGGTTAAGTCCAGTGCTGTCGTAAACATTGACTTTCCCTTGCGAAAACCGTGCTGTGTGTCCTGGAAGAGCTTATTTACTTCAAAATAATTCTGTAACTGAAGTTTCATAACAGACTCCATAACTTTGGCTAGAATAGGAGTGATAGAAACTGGTCTGTAGCTGGACACTTCACACGGGTCACCTTTTTTGTAGATTGGTACTGTCCATGCTAGTTTAAGAAATTTTGGGAAGACACCAGAGGATAAGCATTTGTTAATTGCTATAGATAATGGTTGAGCAAGCTCTAGAATAATTTTCTTCAGCGTTGTGCAAGACATACCGTAGATATCTTCGCTCTCTGAGTTCTTGTATGACGTAACTATTTTTACGATATCCTTAGGGTGCACTTCCTTCAAGTTTTCAAAAGTGCTACTGGTTATGTTTCTCATGTGACTTGTGGGGACTAAGCCTGAGTCAGGTATTTCATTAATAGTATCTTTCACTATCCTAACAAAGTACTGATTGAAGGCATCAGGGCTACTGGAATTTAAGGCTGAGGTGGGCTTTTTTCTGCACTTTGTTTACCAGATTCTTAGCTGATTTGCATGGATTGTGAGCCTCTTTAATGAACCTGTCATTGTATCTCTTTTTTGCCTCTTCCACTATCTTTCTGTAAATTCGCTTGGCTCTTACATAGTTACAATGAAGCAGGTCTCTAGATGGGTGATCTCTAGCTGCTTTCATACGGTCCCTGAAAATTAGCACAATGCATTTTAATTTGTTTAGCTCAGGGGTATACCATGTCTTCCCTGTAGTAGGTTTGTCCCTTCCTTTAGCTTTGCCTGTAGGATACTTCTTGTGGATTTCTGGAAATAAATCATCAAATTTAGCTTTTAATGATTGGAACAGACGTTCGAATGAGGCACTGGCCCCCATTCCTGCAATTTTTTGTTGCCAGTTTACACTTGGCAGGGCTATTTTAAGATCATTTAATCTTTCTTCTTTTATTATACTTTTACTAAATGTGTAACTGGAGTGCCATGAGCTTGGTTGCAGTTGACTCGAGCTTTTCATACTTATTTCCATTACTAATGCACTATGGTCAGCAATCATTGGTTCAACTACACTGATATTATATAGTCCCAGATATTGAGGCTAGTGATAACTGTGTCTAGGCAGGCATCACCTCCTGTTGGCAGTCAGTTTGCAACAAACAGCGCGTAGCTATTTATCAAAGTCATGAAGACTCTCTCTTTAGTGCTTCCATCACCTATATGTATGTTGAAATCTACACACAGTACAATTTTAGATTTAAGACGTGTTAGGTAGGACAAACAGGTTTCCATTTGTGCTATAAAGTTTTCAAAAATTACCATCTGGTGAGTGGTACACAGAGGCAATAACAAGGTCAATATCTGTTAACACTAGTGAAGCTAATTCTAGATCTAGGTCTGTGGAAAAGTTTTTTAAGTCTATTTCCTTTACACTAAGATTCTTGCTTGCATATACAGATACACCACCATGAATTGTAGTAGTTCGATAGCATGAATGTATTCAATGGCTCTGTAATAGTTACCTTCTGCTTCATCTAACCAGTGTTCACAGATACATAAAACATCTGGTTTGACTTCTTCTACAAAGAATGATAGAAGGTCCACCTTGGTTCTTAAACACTGTATATTAACAACTGCTAAAACTATGGGCATATAACTATCATCTCTACTGTGAGATATTATGGGACCTTGGGTTTTTATTTCAGGCACTATTTTACTAGGGCACTGGTCGATCTCCGGAATAAAAAACGCCTGACAACAATATTCTGCAACCAGACGCGCTATGTCGCGCTCATCGCCATCAGACACCAAGCAAATGTCATCCACATAACGTCTGTAAAAACAAAGGTGGAAGTAGCGGAAGCTTAGGCAAAATAATTACATTCCAGATAGTTGACAACTATGTTAACGAGAAGCCCTGCAACCGTTGGATGACATTTGCGTGCTGTTTGACGGTGATAGCGCGACACTGCACATCTGGTAGATGAGTCTAATGGGCTCCATAGTAAAATGATCGTTACGCATGAAGTTATGAATACCGAGGGAGTCGTAAACTTGCTCGATTTCAAACTTTACCTTGTTCACAGCGTCATTAAATTCAATATTTACCGTAAATATGTCATCCCCATAAATATAAAATGGGCTTCTTCAGAGCCCAATATATCGTGTTACTGAAATTACTCTTACGGCTGGATCAATTCATAGGAAATTGGAAAATTTAAAAGTTGTGGGTTTTAATAATGCCTACAGTCCTTCCATCATTCTGGAGTGTTGCTGTGCGGTTTGGGATCCGCATCAGGTGGGACTGACGGATGACATCGAAAAAGTACAAAGAAGGGCAGCTCGTTTTGTATTATCGCGAACTAGGTGAGATAGTGTCACAGGCATGATACGTGAATTGGAGTGGCAATCATTAAAACAAAGGCGTTTTTCATTGCGACGGGATCTTCTCATGAAACTTCAATCAGCAGTTTTCTCCTCCGATTGAGAAAACATTCTGTTGGCACCCACCTACATAGGGAGAAATGATCATCACGATAAAATAAGGGAAATCAGGGCTCGCACAGAAAAATTTAAGTGCTCGTTTTTCCCGCGTGCCGTTCGAGAGTGGAACGGTAGAGAGACAGCTTGAAGGTGGTTCATTGAACTCTCTGCCAGGCACTTTATTGTGAATAGCTGAGTAATCACGTTGATGAAGACAAGCTGTACCATGGAGATGTCCACAACCTTCACTGCAGGATTAAAGGTGTGCTAAATTCTCGTTTCTAGGTAACGTGTCGTATAGAATCGCCAGACTCTCTCTTGATCTTAAAGAAAAGGTGTTGTTCACCAACTGTAACATAATTCAGTATCAGTATATCCATAATTAGCGACCCCATAAAGATATGTAGGCCTATGCCGCTTCTGTAGTGTGCTGTATACGGGAAAACTAGATTCCAAGAACATTTACTCACAAGGAGGGCGCAGGTAAACATAAGTCCCCCTTTGCTGACCATCTCAAATCTATAGTGGCCACTCATGTTCAGGAACTCTATGATTTCATATTGCACTGCAAAACCTTCTTGAAGAAATTGAAATCAACAAGCATCCATATACTGTACTAGGAAGGATATCTTACTCTACGATCAATTAGCCAGTAAAAACAAACTTCCTTATGACTCTGTGTTCCCTATTTTTAAGGAATTTTTAGGTTCCTATAGTGATGTTTAATCAATAAGGCTTGCTTTATGTTTATACCCCTTCATGTTTTGACCTTAAAAATCCTGGTTACGTAATTACATAATTCTCTGTTTAGTAAACGTGGGATTTTGTAGTTTGTCTTATTTTGAAGATTTCTGCTGTTCACAGCAGAGTCTTATCGTAATTTTGGCTGATAGCCTAATCGCACAGTCCTAAATGTTCGTCAAAATCACAGGTCAAGTTTATGCTTTAGTAATTTGATTAATTTTTAGTGATAATATGTGCCTCCCAACGCGTCCCCTGTGCGTTATATTTTACTACGAAGGTACTGTTTTTAATTTATGGACGTGTAGGTTTCTGTTATGGCTTTACCTTACAAATTCTAGTTTCGGAATTGCGTTATATCTTATGGAATATTTGAAGTTTCAGTTTTGTCTGGTTTTATACTGAAGGTTCCTTCTCCGAGACTTCATGATTACTGGCCAATTACCCTTTTAGTTTTAGTCATTCTGCAAAAAATAAATATTAATTTTTTTTAACTTCTAACTAGTTCCCTGGTGCAAAGTTTTGCTAAATTTTTTAATTACGAAGATTTCCGTTTGGGTGTTGTATAGTACAGTTCTTTTCACTCTATCTTCTCATCGTTAGTCACTTTCCAAGTCTGCTTACTGGATTAAGTACTTTTGCTGCATTTCATTTTCACGTGTTTATATCTTGCTTATGAGGATTTCTTTCTCTCTGGCTCTGCTGTATTGATTTTTGATGTTTTGTGCCCGCATTTGGTGCCACCTAGTGACGGTTATCTTCACTAACGCCATCCGTCGCTTCTGATTCAATCAATACTCTGAATACACTGCGTGAACGCCGAGCGGCCACCGGTGCTGTGTTCTGGGGCCATGTTTGGAGTAGATGCGGGCGGTGTTACTCTGAGCTGCTGTGGCTGGCGACTAACAATGCACGAGGTAAACAGACGGTAAACACGTTTTAACTATTCTTATTCCTGGTGGTTTTGGATACTGTCTCTTACGTTGTTTTCCACGTTCGTTTGCCGGATATTTCAGGCATACAATATTTTACGAATGATTTTTGTCAGTAATAACATTTTTTACTTATTTAAATCATTTACGCCCTACATATTTAAGTTTCTTGGTTTTTCGCATTTGAGTATAGTAACTAAGTTATGACCACGCCCAGTTATTATATCCATTTTGTATTGTACTTCCAGATAACCTGATGGTGCCCTAACCGGGTGAAACACGTCGTTTTTGAACCAATAAAGAGCGTTCTGCAATGTTTGACTGTCTTTTAATATTAATTACAATAGAAGGTTGCAGTACCGCCGCACCTCAATCCATTGGGATAAATTTTGGGTAGGCTATATATTTATCTTTCCAAAACAAACATTTCTCAAACATTTCATATCAATTAATAGTGACAGAACAAAACATAATGCATATCTATAGCCATTTCACAGTTAAAAGTTCGTAGTTTTAGAATTTCAATTACTGTTGCTGCAGTCAAAAACTATATTTGAGCTTTGACTTACTGGTATGTAATACTTTGCTTTCCATTGGTTCATGATGAGAATTTATATATTTAGCACATGTCTCTGTACATACGTTATTGGACTTGTCATACACAGAAATAAAAAATATGGAATGTACAAAATGAAATTTTCTGCTACATGTACCAGTACATTTACAGTTTTTTTTTGTATGTGAGTGTTGCATAATTTGTTTCCCAGTATAGACTGAATAGTAATATAGACACTATAGTAGTATAGTATAAGCTGAAACATACTAAGATAAACTTCTCAGGGAATGTATCACACATCTGCATTTACATATATTAGGGATTAGTTTATAAAATCATTTTCTTTATCTTCAAGATATTTATTCACTGGGTGCAAAATTTTCCAAGCTCTAATTTAAAATCTATATCATCCTTCTAGTCTTTAATGTATTGAGGCAATGCATTGTAGAGTTGAGTACCTAAAGTGGCAACAGAATGAAATTTTCCAAAGTATGCCATTCTGATGCCTTATAAAGTGCAAACATTGTGATAACTCTCAGTGCAAAGCAGACCACGTAATTTTCATTTCCTGTTTGTTTCCCTACACTTTTGTCATTATGTTGTTTGCAGGATAAACTGATTTGAAACACAGATGTGTTTTTTTTTAACATTTGATGTAATGTGACTCATGTAAATTGTTTTATTTTGACATATTATCTGAAGTCTTTATTTTACACACCCAGTGTTTTCTGTGACTCTTAAAGTTCAGTAACTGGGTCTTGATTCACTTCTGCTTGGTTATTTTATTATTCCACATCAGGATAGAGTTGCTTCTCATACCCTTTCACATTTTGTAAGTCCAAACCTATTGTCTTCAGTTATTTTATTGTAATTTTGTTTTATACTGTCAATTTTGAGACATGATAAACAGAATCAGTGAGTTCTCTCACTGTATGTTTATCAATACTTGGTAAGTATCGTAAGTGCTTTGTTTCTTGAAACTTGGAAATGTTTCCAGTTTTCATAAACTCCAAACAGAAGACTGAGCAACCTTTTCTATCCTTTTCCTTTTAAATAGTATTAAATGCATAACTGTTGGGGTTATTGCTGCTACAATTTTTTTATTTTTTTATTTTTTTTAAAGGTGTTTTGTGATTCAATATTTATACTCATTCATATTGACAGATGTAATGTACATTTCACAAATGTTTAGTTTGTTTCTAGAAGCTGCTACTCTTAATTATGATTACTACACTGAGGTGACATGTCATGGGCACCTCCTAATACCGTGTGAGGCCTCCATTTGCCAGGCATAGTGCAGCAACTCAACATGGCATGGACTAAACAAGTCATTGGAAGTCCCCTGCAGAAATGTTGGCCCCTGCCTCCTCTATAGCCATCAATACTTGTGAAAATGTTCTGGAGCAGGATTTTGTGCATGAACTGACCTCTAGATTATGTTCCATAAATGTTTGCATGTCGGATGACCTGAGTGGCCAAATCGTTCGCTCAAATTGTCCAGAATGTTCTTCAAACCAGTTGTGAACTTCTGCGGTCCAGTGACATGGCGTATTGTTATCAGTAACAATTCCATCGTTGTTTGGGAACATGAAGTCAATGAATGGCAGCAAATGATATCAAAGTAGCTGAATATAGCCATTTCCATTCAATGATTGGTTCCGTTAAACCAGAGGGCCCTTTCCATTCCTTGTAAATACGGGCCTCACCATTATGGAGCCGCCACAAGCTTGTACAGTGCCTTGACAGCTTAGGTCCAAGGCTTCATGGGGTCTGCACCACATTTGAAACCTACCATTAGCCCTTACCAACTGAAATCGGGATGCATCTGGCCAGGCCATGGTTTTACTGTCATCTAGGGTCCAACTGATATGGTCATGAGCCCAGGAGAAGGCCTGTAGGCAATTTCATGCTGTTGGCACACACACTTGTGTTGGTCATCTGCTTTTATAGTTCGTTAGTGCCAAATTTCGCTAGGCCATAGCCCCCCCCCCCCCCCTGCAGTGTGTGTGTGTGTGTGTGTGTGTGTGTGTGTGTGTGTGTGTGTGTGTGTGTGTGTGTGTGTGTGTTATTGTTTGTTTGATAGCTTTTATGGCTGGAAAGAAAGCCAGTGTGCACTTGGTATGTCTGCTGGAGGGGCCTCATCCAAGATATGAAGGAGGCATTGCCTCTGCAGCTATCGGGGCATTTAGGGTGTAGTTGTTTGCATGGCTCACATCGGCACCAATCACACCTATTGCTTTCGTTCTGGGGCAGTCCCCAGTTTGTACAAGTGACTGGCTGAGGTGGTGAAGGCTGCTATCCTCAACAACCAGAGCTCACAATTTGCAGTGTTGTTTAGAGTTAAGGGTCCTTTGGTTTGGACCTGAGGGGAGGTTCTCTGTGGTGATCTTGGCTGCAGATTTCTGGACTTGTGTTGTTGGGTAAAGAATAACTCACCTTGATAGGTCATGGATGCACTACACAAAGGAACCAGCTACACAGATAGCAGAGTGCTTGTGGAGTGCACATGGATTTCTTTTAGGCTAGGTGGTAGTTTGAGGTACTCCAATGGACACTCGCCAGACATGCAGATAGTGAGATCAGACCACATTCAGAGTAATGACACTTTGACTGTCAAAATTATATCAGTAAATTGTCAGAGTTTATAAGAAAGTCCCCAAATTTACTACCTCCCGGGAAAGTTGTTCTTGGGACCGAGAACTGGCTGAAACCCAATGTAAAAAGCTCTGAGGTATTTAGCTATTTGTGGACTGTGTATTGAAGAGACAGATTAGGCATCATGGGAGGGGAAGAATTCCTTGCAGATGACAAGAATTTATTCTGTGCTGAGGTCAAATTTGAATATGACAGTGAAGTTACCTTGTTGAATATAACAGATCTAGGTGAAACAAAGTTAATTGTTGGATGTGTTTACCAGTCACCTGATTCTGCTGTGACACTTTGTCATTCAGAGTGAGTCTACAGTCAGTGGCATGGAAATATCTGGATCAAGGTGACTTTAACCTACTGAATATAGACTGGGATATCTGTAGATTCACTGCAGGGGGTACAGTCGGTCAGTCTTGCAAAATAATTTTGAACACAGTTTTCTGAAAACTCTTGAGCATCTAGTTCGACAGCCTCCACACAGTGGAAATATTTGGACCTTGCAGCTACAAATAGACCTGACTTTGTTGACGGCACCAGTATAGAGACAGGGATTAGTGAATATGTCATCAAAGTGACTGTGATTACTAAAGTTAATAAATTAATCAAGAAGCTAGGAGAGAGTATTTCTGATATATGGAGCAGATAAGCAGTTGTTAGGATCTCAATTAGAAAATGAATTGACATTTAGTTCTGGTACGACAGATGTGGAGTATTTATAGGAAAAGTGTAAACAGATGTAAATTGTGTTCTGGAGAAATATGCGCTGATTAAGTGGATTAAGAGTGGAACAGACCTGCCATGCTTTAACAGTAAAATTTGGAAAATGCTAAGGAAGCAAATGCTGTTGCACTGTATATTCAAAAGAGAACACACAGATGATTGCAGGCAAAAGTTAGTAGAAATTCATGCATGTGTGAAAGATCAGTGCGTGAAGCATATGACTACTACCACCATTATGGGATAACAAAAGATTTTGCTGAGAACCCAAGAAAATTCTGGTCATGTATAAAATCTCTTTGTGGGTCTAAGGATTCTATCTGAGCACACATTGACCAGTCTGGTGTGGTAGCCGCAGATAGCAAAAGGAATGCTGAAATTTTAAGTTTTGCATTTAAGAAAGCGTTCAGTCAGGAGAATTGTATAAACATAGCGTTGTTTGTATGTTGAACAGACTCCTGTGTTGAGGACATAGTAATAAGCAACCCTGGCATAGAGAAACAGCTGAAAGAGTTGAAAGCGAATAAGTTGCCAGGTCCAGATGGAATCAAAATTACTCTTTACAAAGAGTATTTTATGGCATTGGCCTCTTACTTAGCTTGCATTTATTGTGAATCTATTGCCCAGTGTTAAGTCCCAAGCGACTGGAAAAAAGTGCAGGTGATTCCTGTATGTAAGAAAGGTAGAAAGAAATGGATTTACAGAATAAGGGATACTGCTCCCTAACATTGATTTGTGGCAGAGTTCTTGAACATATTCTCAGTTCGAATATAATAAATTCCCTCAAGATGGAAAAGCTTCTGTCCATAAATAAGCATGGTTTTAGTAAGCATCACTTATGAGAGACTGAGCTTCCCCTTTTCTCACATGATATCATGCGAACTGTGGATGAAGGGCAACTGGCAGATTTCATATCTCTAGATTTCTGAAAAGTGTATGACACTGGCCCACTGCAGACTGTTAAAGAAAGTATGAGCATACGGAATACATTCCCAGGTATGTGAGTGGCTCAGACTACTTAAGTAACAGAACCCAGTATGTTGTCCTCGATGGTAAGTGTTCATCAGAAAAAAGGATATCATGATGAGTGCCCCAGGGAAGTGTGATAGGACTAGTGTTATTTTCTATATACAAAGTGATCTAGCAGACAGTTTTAGTGGCAATCTGTGGCTGTTTGCTGATGATCCTGTGTTATACAGGAAGGTGTCATCATTGAGTGACTAGGAGGATAGTAGATGACATAGACAAAATTTCTAGTTGGTGCGAAGAATGGCAGTTCTTGAAATGAAATGTAGGAAAATGTAAGATAATGCAGATGAGTAGGAAAAACAAGTCACTTTAATTAAATATCTAGGCATAATGTTGCCAAATTGCTTGAAATGGAATGAGCAGATAAGGATTATTGTAGTGAAGGTGAGTGGTAACTCTGTTTATTTGGAGAATTTTAGGAAAGTGTTGTTTGTAAAGGAGACCACAATAGTGTGACCCATTCATGAGTACTACTAGGGTGTTTGGTATCTGCACCAGGTCAGATTAAAGGAAGACATCGAAGCATTTCAATTGGACATGGGCTTTCTTACCAGTAGGTTAGAACAACATGCAAATATTACAGAGACGCATCTGGAACTCAAATAGGATCCCTGGCGGTAAGGTGACATTCTTTTCAAGGAAAACTATTGAGGAAACTTCGGGGCAGATTAAAACTGTGTGCTGGACCAAGGCTTGAACTCAGGACCAGGCAAATGTCCTGAGTTCGAGTCGTGGTCCAGCACACAGTTTTAATCTGCCAGGAAGCTTCATATCAGCGCACGTTCTGCTGCAGGATGAAAATCTCGTTCTGGACTACTGAGGAAATTTAGAGGACTGGCATTTAAAGCTGACTGCAGACCAATTCTATTGCTGCCAACATATATTTCCCATAATGACCAGGAAGATAAGAGAAATTTCGGCTCATACGGAGACACACAGAGTTGGTTTTTCCCGCGGTCTCTTTGTGAGTGGGACAGAAAAGGAAGTGACTAGTCGTGGTACTGGGTACCCTCCAACATGCACTGTGCAGTGGCTTTTTTGTGTGTGTGGTGGGGGGGGGGGGGGGATGGGGGGATGGATAGGCTGCACAAGTGGTGTAAGAAATTGCACTTCCCTAGTATTCTACCAATGAACCAAAGTGTCACCTGCTTCACATATGATTGCCAGTGTGACCTTCTTACAAAATGTTACACACAATATTTGTATGAGTTAACTGATTCTAATTGTGACTTGTTGATACTGCAGTTGTAAGATACCATATTTTTTTCTGTTTTGTGAAGTGCGCAACTCTACATTTTTGAACCCCTAAAACAAGATATCATTCTTTGTCCGACTTCAAAATCTTATCAAGATCTGACTGAATATCTGTGCAGCTTTTTTCAGACAGTACTTCATTATAGATAACTGTGTCATCTACAAAAGTCTGATGATGCAACTATCTGCAAGGTCATTAATATACAGCACGAACAGCAAGAATCCCAACACATCTCCCTTGGACCCATCAGAAGTTACTTCTACATCTGTCAGTGACTCTCCATCCATACTACATTGTTGTAGTGAATGTAGTAACTGAATGCTGCTAGCAATTTAACCCAAATGTCCACTGTAGCAGAAACTGTTTCCCTGCTATGATTCCTTAACCGTAGCTGATTTGCACACTTGCAGAGAGACACTTGTTTTATAGGGCAGCACTATATAAAGATAGGAGAGCACAATAAGAAACACTGAACATTTATTAAGAGTATGTTACAAAATGGTACTTTAGTACAGTTTGATGTGTTGCCCTTTTTGTACTAAACCTAATGCAATTAAATGTAAATAACTTTGCTATCTCTTGGCAGTGTGTAATTGTCACTACACACGACGGATCACATTTGCTGGTCAAAGTACTCTGTAAATGACTGACTGCTGTGTCAGAAGGTTTTCTTCAGAGTACTTTACTGAGCTGACTGCTGGCACTGAACAGAACTGTCCAATTGCTGGTGTGTCATGTTGTGGTGCTTGTATGTGGAAGGATTTAGAGGTCTGCCAATGCAAGGCAGCAGTAAAGTAGTCCATGGTTCAAAGCATCCCCTATTGGCATCTGTCCTTTCTGTCAGCAGACTAGTAAGATTCGCTGGAGTAAGTGTCACAAAAGCAATAAGAAGTACATGTTTGTGAGTGACATCTGGAGGCTGCTGCAGGGAGCTGACACACACCAGCTGAATTGGTGCCTTTGTGGTGACAGCCTCTCGTGGTATTTGTTGTGTTCATCTTGTTTAGTGCACAACATCCCTCACCTGAAGGGGAAGCTGATGATGCCAGCTGGCTTCTTTAGTGTCCTGATTCCTTGCTGTCATGTGTGTATTTTGTGGATGCACATATGTTGCTCCCCTGGCATTCACCCGCAATACTGCGGGAAACCCACATGAAACAACAGTGAGGGGATGGCCAGTCAAGTGTTTGCTATTTTGATGACTGTAGGTGGGAGGTGTGACATCCACTTGTATTGGTTTGTCATGGGCTGGAGATGCTGTTGTGGGTGGCTGCTTGCAGCATTTGAAGGTCCCTTGCCTGGCTTGCTGCACACAGTACTTTGTAAAGAAAACAGACTAGGAGTTCTGCCTATGTGCATGTGAGTGCAGTGTGGGCTGGTTTGATTTTTGACACATTGTGATTCCACATGAAATTCAGTGTTAAACATAGCATTGCCAAGCTGCTCTGTGACTATGCCTGGCACTCATCTCTCTTTCCCATGCTCCTACATCAAAATGAGTATCAGAACATTCAGTTTAAAAAATGTTTCTGCTATTGTTGAGGCTTGGCATGTGGATGCACAAGTGGCTTTAAAATTGTCATTAATGTTGGATGCCTTTTTATGTGGAGTTTATCGATTAGAGATAGTACAAAGCCACTCCACATGATGCACTAAGATAGGAAGATCAATAAAGCATTGTCTTTATTGTGTTGCTGAACCAGCTTCATGATGTGTGGCTTGACAGTTCATACAAATCTTTCAGTGAGTCTATTGGTCTCAGGATGAAAGGGTGCCGTCTGGAAGTGTGAAATGCCATTAGTTTTAAAAAATAGTTTGGATTCCTGAGAAGAAAATTGTTTGCTGTTGTCAGTGACAATATATTTCGGCAGTCCTTCAATAGCAAATACCTTTTATGGAGCCTGAAAATGTTGTCACATCTGTGCCATGACTGGAAATTTGGAGAAAGCATCGATGGTGATGAGCCTGTATGTCTTAGTCAACATTTTTCCAGTAGCAATCCTCTCTGGTGATGGGCTTGGTGCAAACTATGCTCCAATGGCATTGATGTAGCACCTGTAGTACTTTAGATGTAAGCACTGCAAGAGTAACCACTAGTTTATTGCCCAATTCTGGAGTACCAGTATGACACATTTGTACACTGTAAAGTACATGCCTCAGATTCCAATAAGATATAATTGCTGGCTGAGTAAGTAACTTATCATTAAGCCACCCTGTGTGAATATACTGTTTGGTTTTAGACAAAATAGGATCTTTGGGCATACCTTTGTCAATTAAATATGAGTTTATTTGGAAATTTTCCTCATTGTGTTGACTACTGACAGTTTTTGCAAAACAAACATCAACTGATGAGTCATTGGCATATGTGAAAGCAAATCTCTATTTGAATGTTTTAATGTGGGCCTGAATATAATTACATAGTTGTAATTCAACAGACATAACACCCAGTGCTGCAAACATTGTATGTGTAGTAATTGTATTGCTCATTCCAAATATAGCTACTGAAGATTTACATTCACAAATGTAATCATGAAATTTCTTGACTGCAAATATAATTGAGAGAGCTGCCTCCTTGATCTGACGGTAATTTCTTTGAGCCACTGTCAGTCTTTGAAGCAAATCAAAGTGATCATTCAAAACCATGTCTGTGTGACAGAATGGTGCCTATGCCATAATCTGAAGTATCTGCAACAAATCCGAACATTTTGCTCAGATCAAATGCTGTGAGACATTGGTGTCAATCAGATATTGTTTAAATTTGTTAATGCACATTGGCATTCACTGTTCCAGTTCCATTTGGTGCTTCTACATAACTTGAGCAGTGCTTCACTGATGGAAGCTGCATAAGGAAGAAATTTCCAATAGTAATTTTTGTCCCAGTACTGAATATATTGCTTAAGGTCTTTGGGAGCCAGATGGTTTTTTTTTAAGGCATCAAAATGTTGTCATTGGCTTGGTGCCATGAGCAGACATGTCCTAAGTACTGCACTTGATGTTGAAAGAAGGTGCACTTGTCTTTGGTTACATTTCAAATTTGCCACCTGTAAGATTTTGAAAACAGATTCGAAATTCTGTAAGAGTTTCTGTGGAGTTGTGCCTGACACAGTTGTGTGATCAAGGTAGTTCACAGCATTTGGAGCTTTGTGAATTAATTGATCTAAACATTGCTGGAACAAACATGGTGCACTGCCTATTCTGAAGGGTAACAGAAGAGACCAAATGGATTATTTATTACTATAAATCTGTTATTGTCCAAAGGGATTTGCAAATGTGCTTCTTTAAGATTGTGTGGTAAAGTAAACACCACTTGCTAATTTTCTTCATCTACATTGATATCCACATGCCACCATACGATGTATGGTAGAATGTACCTTGTACCATTACTAGTCAACTCATTTCCTGTCCCACTCTCAAATAGAGTAAGGGAAAAACAAATGTCTAGAAGCCTCCATATGGGCCCTAATTTCTTGCATCATATCTTCATGGTACTTAAACGAAATGTGTGTTGATGGCAGTAGATTGATTCTGCAATCGACCTAGAGCACCAGTTCTCTAAATCTGCACAGTAGTGCCTTGTGGAAGGAGCATGGTCTTCCCACCAGGAATTCCCATTTGAGTTCACAAAGCATCTCTGTAATACTTGAGGGCTGATTGAACCTACCTGTATAAAGTCTAGCAGCAGGTCTCTTAACTGCTTTGATGTCTTTCATTAGCCCGACCAGATGGGGATTCCATACACTCCAACACTGTCCAAGAATAGGCTGCACTAGCATTCCGTATATTATCTCCTTTATGGACGAGCTATACTTCTCCAAAATTCTCTCAATAAAATAAAGTGTTCGCCTTCTGTACTACCAACCTAACATGCTCATTCCATTTCATATCTTTTTGCAATGTTACACCTCACTATTTAACCAAAGTGACTGTCAGGCTGCACCGTACTAATATTGTGTTTGAACAGTACAAGTCTCTTTTTCCTACTCATCATCAACATACATTCCTAATGCCGTCTTGTATTCAGCCTCGTCAGCAAACAACCATAAATTGCTGCTCACCCTGTCCATTGTCATTTCCATATTTAAAGAATAAAAGCAGTTCTAGCACATGTCCCAAGGGCACTCCTGACAACATTCTCGTGTCTGCTGAACGCTTGGTGTTGAGGACTACTTACTGGGTTCTATTACTTGGTCTTGGAGCCACTCATGTACCTGGGAACCTAAACCATATGCTGGGACCTTCAACAGTCTGAGTGGGACACTTTGTCAAATGCTTTCCTGAAATGTAGGAATATGGAATTCGCCTGTTGCCCTCCATCCAGAGTTTGTAGGATATCGTGTGAGAAAAGGGCAAGCTGGTTTAGCATGAGGGATGCTTTCTAAATCCATGCTGACTTGTGGGCAGAAGCTTTTGTCTCATGCAAATTTATTGTAGTCAAACTTAGAATATGTTTAAGAATTCTGCAGCAAACCAGTGTTAAGGGTATTGATCTGTAATTATGTGGGTCAGTTACTTTACCTTTCTTATATACAGAAGTCACTTGCACTTTTTACCATTTGCTAGGGACGTTTCGCTGTGTGAGATGTTCATGATAAATGCAGGCTAAGTAAGAGGCTACAAAGTAATCTCTCTAAAACCAAACTGGGATTACATCTGGACCTAGTGACTTAATTTTTTCAACTCTTTCAGTTGCTTCCCTATGCTGTGGATGCCAGTTTGTGTGCCCTCCATGTGGGACTCTATACAACAGTCAATGGTATGCGTGTATGATCCTCCTGTGTGAATGATTTCTTGAATGTGAAGTTGAAAACTTCTGCTTTCCTTTTGCTGTCTTCTATTGCCTCCCTAATTAGTGATTTTACATATGACTAGAATTTTCTTGGGTTCTCAGCAAGATCTTTTTGCTAATGTATCATAAATGAAGTTGTATGCTTCAGGAATTGAAATTCTTTCAGTTGCATGAATTTCCACTAACATTGCCTGCCAATATTTGCACTTTTTTTTTTAACTGACAAGGGGAGGCCGCCAATTGTGAAATTCAGATTCGATTCATACTGTGCATAATAAAAGCTCATGGCCAGAGGTGTAATGTGGCAAAGCATCAAGATGCACTTCTCCGCCGTTGTCGAGAAAATCGACAGTTAAAAGAAACCGTTACGTGAAATACTCTCTACGATTAATGATTTTCTACAGCGTCGTGGCACAGCGGTAAGCGCTCGGGTTCGTAATCCGAAGGTCACCGGGTCGAATCTCGCGCCATGCAACCTTTTTTTTTATTTGTTTTTTGTAATTCAAATGTCTGTACACACACACACACACACACACACACACCACACACACACACACACACATATATATATATATATATATATATATATATATATATATATATCCTACGTGGAATGTTTCCCTCTATTATAACTATATATATATATATATATATATATATATATATATATTCCCGGCAATCAGTTGCAACAATTATGCATATAAAATGTTATTAATTGTTTTCATAATGTTAACCACGTATAGTTAACGGAAGACGTAGAAACGATATTCCGAAACGAATACGTATAGCGTAAGTCAAACGTTTGAATTAGAATAGAGACCCCACAAACACAAATTTGCTGTGGCAGGTATGAAATATAAACTCCGTTACTCGCTCGTCGCACTTGGACAGATGTTGAATGGGCCGAGACGAGCCGCCGCATAACAGCGTAGTTGCCTGCTGACTTCGAACGAAGGTAGATGCGGTCCCTAGCGCAAGTTATAACATCGTCGAAAATCAGTGCGGACGTGAGAGCTTTGGTACACCCTGTTAAACAAAACGGAAAAATGGAGGTGGTACAATTGGAGAGCGATCCGCCTTCACCAACATGCATAAGCAATTCATTAATAGTATATATATATATATATATATATATATATATATATATATATATATATATATATATATATATATATATATATATATATATTAAATACAAAAAACTAATAATAAAAAAATGTTCCATGGCGCGAGATTCGATCCGGCGACCTTCGGATTACGAACCCGAGCGCTTACTGCTGCGCCACGACGCTGTAGAAAATCATAAATCGTAGAGAGTATTTCACCGCAACGGTTTCTTTTAACTGTCGATTTTCTGGACAACGGCTGAGAAGTGCATCTTGGTGCTTTGCCACATTACACCTCTGGCCATGAGCTTTTATTATGCGCGGTATGAATCGAATCTGAATTTCACAATTGGCGGCCTCCCCTTGTGAGACTGCAACAATTTGTTTCCTGAGCATTTTCCAAATTTGACTATTAAACCATGGAAGGTCCATCCCATCCTTGATCCACTTGGTTTAAACTTTGCCCATAATTCCTCCTATGTCCATCATTTTGGAGCTGAATTATGTCCATTCACTGTCTTAGTGCGATGCTAACAACTGCTCATCTGCTGTTTGTAGCATAAACACTCTCCTGGCTACCTTGGCAGATTTGTTAACTATAGTAACCGTCATTGCTATGATATCATGGTCACTAATAACTATTTTTACACTGACAGTATTGATAAGGTTGGGCCTACAAGGTCTAATACACTGAAAGCGCCAAAGAAACTGGTTTAGGTATGCGTATTCAAATACAGAGATACATAAATGGGCATAATATGACGCTGCGGTTGGCAATGCCTATATAAGACAACAAGTGTCTGGCACAGTTGTTAGATCGGTTACTGCTGCTATAACATCAGGTTAATAAGATTTAAGTGGGTTTGAATGTGGAATTATAGTCGGCGCATGAGTGATGGGACACAGCATCTCTGAGGTAGTGATGAAGTGGGGATTTTGTGGTACAACTATTTCACAAGTGTACCATGAATATCAGAAATCCGGTAAAACAGCAAATCCTTGATATCGCTGCGGCTGGAAAAAGATCCTGCAAGAATGGGACTGACGATGACTGAAGGGAATCGTTGAACATGAACATGACAGAAGTGCGACTCTTCTGCAAATTGCCACAAATTTTGGTGCTGGGCCATCAACAAGTGTCAGCATGCGAACCATTCAACAAAACATTGATATGGACTTTAGGAGCCGAAGGCCCACTCGTGTACCCTTGATGACTGCACAACCAAAGCTTTGCACCTCACCTGGGCCCATCAACACAGACATTGGTCTGTTGATGACAGGAAACATGTTGCCTGGTCAGATGAGTCTCATTTCAAATTGTATCGAGCAGACTGACATGTATGGGTATGAAGACATCATGAATCCATGGACCCTGCAGGTGAGCAGGGAAGTATTAAAGCTTGTGGAAGCTCTGTAATGGGGTGAGGTTGGACTGATATGGGACCTGTGATACATCTAAATACGACTGTAACAGGTGACACGTACGTAAGCATCATGTCTGATCACATGCATCCATTAATGTCCATTGTGCATTGTGATGGACTTGGTCAATTCCAGCAGGACAATGTGGTGCCCCACACATCCAAAATTGCTAGAGTGGCACCAGGAACACTCTGCTGAGTTTAAACACTTCTGCTGGCCACCAAACTCCCCAGGCATGCAAATTATTGAGCATATCTGGGATGCTTTGCAATGTGCTGTTCAGAAGAGCCCCCTTGTAATCATGGATTTATGGACAGCCCTGCGGGATTCATGGTGTCAGTTCCCTCCAGCATTACTTCAGGCATTTTTAGAGTCCATGCCACATCATGTTGCAGCTTTTCTGCTTGCTTGTGGGGACCCTATACGGTATTAGGCAGGCGTACCAGTTTCTTTGGCTCTTCAGTGTGTATGTCCATTCTGCGTGGGTTGCCTAACTAGTTGTCACAGGCGGTTCTCTGGAAACGTGTTCAGAAGTACTTCGCAAGACTGTCTGTCCACACCATCTACAGTGAATCCATAGATGTTCCAGTCGATACTTAGTAGGTTAAACTGATTGCCAAGTAATATTGCATGATCTGGGTATTTCTGGGATACTGACTGTAGACATTCATCGAGTGACTAAAACTGCACAGCGGAACCATGTGGCCAGTAAAAACATCCAATGATTAACTTGGTTTCACTTAGACATGTTATATGCAACCAGATAACTTCACTGCTGCACTCAAATTTAACCTCAATAGAAACAGTATTTTTTGCAACTGCAATGAACACTCCCCCTCCTATGGCATCTAATCTGTCTTTCCAATATATTTTCCATGAATCAGGAAATACCTCTGAGCATTTTACTTCAGGTTTCACGTCGCTCTTGGCCCCAAGAATGAGTGTGAGAAATTCCCTGAATGACAGTAAATTTGGGAACTTTGTTGTGAATACCTTGAAAATTTAGTGTAAAAAATTTTGACAGTTGAAGTGTGTGTACATTGTGCATGATGTGGTTTCACCCTCTGCATATCAACTGGTGAGTGTTGGTCAGGGGACCTCAAACTGGGACTGATGACTGTAGCAGTCTGGTCCCTTTAATCCCACAAACCAATGAACCAACCTCAAAACTACTGGGTAGCCCTAAAACCGCACCCTGTAACACAGGTCTATAAATCAGCAGTCATGACCATCACACAACTGACAGAACCTTTGGTTGAGACCCTCCACTCGGTTCTGAACCAAAAGACCTCAACTGACTCTGAGTGCAATGCTGAAAATTGAGCTATGAATTTGCTTTAGGTGCACATTAAGTTATATGTTGCTGCTTACCAAATGTAGTTAACATATTGAACTATTCATTAAACTTGGGATGGGATCTATAACTCACTCCAGTCTCAAGAAAATGGATTGTATATAGTAAACCCTGTTCCACTCCCATGCAGAGACGATAAAGCGAGAATGAAATATTCATAACACCCTTGTATAACGTAAATGGTTTGAGATATCGAAACAAGATCTTGGTAAATAGTGTACAAAGAAGAGAGTAGGTTGCCATATAGTTACTGTGTGTAACATCCTTATCTAGAGCGGTATGCAAGCAACTACAGATTTATTCAATGAAATAATGTAGTTAAAATGTGATCAGTAGGTGGTGAAATGAGAATTGTTACAGGTTCCTAGAAACCAGTAGTTTTTTGAGACATGCCTCTGACATTCACAGTAGAATTCATAGCCATTGTAAGAACTGTGGAATAAACTACCAAAGTGCTGTGGGATTGCCTCCAACCACAACATGGGTGCCTCCTGAAGATGATTTTCTAAATGCTGTAAATGGTTTATAAAAGATACAAAACTTTCCCTATGCAGTCGGTGATGCTGACAGAAAGACATTCATTAAAATGCTCAGAAAATTCTGGTCCAATGTTTATAACTATAAAACATTTTCATTCAATCATCCTGCACACAGTTTGGTCCTCACAGAAAATTAAATTATAATTGATGTTTGGAGATATGGCAAGGAAAGAGAAAAGGTGGTACATTTCATTCTTCTAGTGTATTGCTCTTGATACAGGAAGTGGAGCTTAATATACTTCATTATCAAACACATCAGGTGTTGCTTTTTCTGTTCATTGTAAATGAGCATGTTCATTCTTGAGGCATTTTATGAACTCTCACAATCAATGGGTTTTAGATCCAGGGAAAGAATATTTCGACAAACACTTGTACAGACCACGATGATGATTGAATGTGCTTAAGGAATAAGTGGAGCATATTTTGGAAGGCAATACAAACTTCACCAGATTTTGCTGGTGGCATTGTAAAATGTACATGTTCTCCACAACACTGTCATTTACAGAAGGATCCCCGAATGTTGATGAGTGACATGCATTAGAAATCTGGAGTTTTATACAAGGCATTTAAGACTGGATGAAACTTTAACAGAGCTTCAAATTAAGCTGTCCCGATGAGATGGTTTTGAAAGCTTTTTTACATAATAAAACTCAATTTTCATGTGTTTGTCAGCTGTGCTGCTTCATTATCTTTTTTTTTTTTTTTTTTTTTTTTTTTTTTTAAGAAAATCTGCAAATAATCTGGGGAAAATCCAGGGATTTTTAGAACTCCAGAAATTTTTGTTGTTTTAGTTTCTAGTTGAATTTTTGTAATTTTGGCTGATAAGAACTGATACGCAAAGAAAGACTTAAGAAATAAGAGATTAAGAAAATTTATTCTGTCCTTTCAGTTGGTAATACTGCTGCCACATAATCACAGCTTATCACAAAATTAATCAGTTGTGATGATACTTGCTTTGCTGGTTCCATAAAGGATGCCAAGTAAAAACAACTGCTGTCAAGGCTCCAGCTGATGCCATTGTCTCAACGGTACAACACAAGGCCAGCAACATTAGTGACCCTGCTACCTGCAGCAACAGCCAAATACTGCCAACATTGCCTGAATGCAACTGGAGTCACTCCAATGCTCTGGTCACTGCTTTCGGAAACAAACATGTTCGATTCGCTCAGCACCGCTCTGTGCTGCTCTACTCCACGCCTCTCTGCTTGCAGCGCCACTGTAATCACGTGCATTGAGCGGTATTGGTTTGTTTCGCCAGTGCTGCTCTGCTTGCCACGCCACTTTGATTGTGCCCCAGTCCTCCATTGTAACTGCAGCCAAATGGACACAGTTTTTATTTGAGGGGTCTGTTGTGACCCAGGGTGAATGTGGCCCCTATAGTCAAAGGGTGTATACACCCTGTGACAACTGGAAAATCTGCAAATAATCTGGGGAAAATTCAGGGATTTTTAGAACTCCAGAAATTTTTGTTGTTTTAATTTCTAGTTGAATTTTTGTAATTTTGGCTGATAAAAACTGATACACAAAGAAAGACTTCTTTGTTGGCCCACTACTGCAGAATAATACTGCAGCAAGAAAACATAAGAGAGAATAACACCAAAATAAAATTTTAATTGCAAAGAAAATGCACCCTTTCCAACAAAACAAACTGCGTGCTCAAGTGTCTGCTGATAGCGAAATGTCAAAGGCTTAAAGATGAATACTGTGCAGTACCTCATAACAAACTGCTTTAGATGAGTGTGATGCCACAACTGTTTACATTTATATCAGGTCGCGTGAAAATACTGTGATGGTGGTTTGAGGAGTGTTACTTTCAGGGTAAATTTCTTTTTATGCAAGATGAATTAAGTTACATGTGAGAATGTGCGATTAATTTCTTAAATCGCAGAGCATTTGGCTCTTTCGAAACTTAGTACTTTGAGGACCAGGTGCTTAGAAAAGTTTCAGCCCTAGAAGACCAGCGATTCATGCCATTATTTAAAACTTACCGGAATATTTGTGTTTGATATATCTTAGAGTAACACACTAAAAAAAGACTAAGCTTCGATGTCTTTCATATTTATTTTAGTTCTTTTATATATTACAAATTATGCAATAGCAATGGTGAAAAATAAATTATCCTGAAAAAAGTGCAAGGTAAATTCTTGAGGAATTTCACATGTAACTGCCTTTTCTATGGAAAAGTCGAAGTGCTTGTCAGAACATTTATTCAGTTGGATAACCCACAAAATGTTCAATGCACAGCAGTGAAATTTATATTTGTGCTTGTCAGAAATATTCAGCTGCTGCAATCTAAGCTGTGTTCTTAGGATCCTGCCTAATGATGCCCTCTTAAAAAAATGGCAAAAAACTTGATGACCAGTATTGTAAGTGAAAGCTTGTCATGAAGCTGTATTGAATGTCTATTAATTTAAACCATTTACTTCTCTTATTTGTGTGTTCATACTACTTAACATTGATGTTGCTATTGGCTGACTACATAATAAGTCATATACTCTTGAATATCTGCTGTCATTGGCTGGCGAATCATGTAACATGAGCCATGATTTTGTAATCCAAAAATATGCAGTGTGCATGTTGTTGCACATCAGAGATCTTTCCAAAATGCATTGTTTATTGCTGGGTTTCATTTCCTAAAGTGTTTGGAAGTTCTGCACTGGCATATATCCTTTCACCATTCGAAGAATTCGTAAGTTTTACAGCTTCAAGGGAAAGTGTAACTTGACGAGTAAAAAGTGTATTTTCACCCAAGAAAAAGTGTATTTTCATCTGGGGGGAAAAAGTATTTTTGACTGGGAAATCCAGAAAAATTTGGAAGTTTTTTCTTATCCGCATATACACCATGATAGTGTAGAGGTGGTAGTGGCGGGTTGTGGAGGCAGTGGTGCTGGGCAGAGGTGGCTAGGAAAACTCTGCTGTAAGACATCTTTTACGTAGTCTTGAACTACAATGCTGAAGGGCTGCAACACCCCCAGATATGCTTTCTGCAGGCAAATGGTCTACTGGTGGTGCCATTGATGTGGTGGTACCATTGATGTTGGAAATTATGGTGGCAGAATGGCTGTTTGATGTCAATGTCCTGCTTTGCTGATGCTGTTGCCCCATTTGGTAGCATGTGCCTGAGTTAGAACTATGTGGCCCTGAGTGATCAGTGCCAGCAATGCGAATGACTGCTGAATTGTACGCATCCACTGCTATGGGGTTAGCTCATGCTGGTTCAGATGGATGGCAGCAATATTGCCCTGGTTGTGAACCACTGTCCTCCCAAGTCAAGAGTTTGGTTGCTATTATGGAGCTTGGTGACAGCTCATCCATCGTGTCATTCTAAGAGGACATAGAACACAGGTGTGGACATATAACTCTGAGCTGGTGAGTTGGATAAGGCTGCACAGACTGGCATTAGTTGCTAGCTGGCCCATAACATGACGTGTGGACCTGACGTCAGACTGTGCGTGACTTTGTTAGAATCGGAGGGTATTTATAGTGAGTGATTAATAGCATGCTTGTTGTGCTGATACATTGCTTCCAGGCACTTACAAATCAACACCTTTGAATCTCAATGGTTTGGAAATACTCTGCAGGCCAGTTCATAGTTGCACGCCCTTTCTGCAGTGTCACCACAGTTGCACAGCTTGGCTCAACTACCTTGGGGTGTACAAAAAGGGTCACTAGTGAAATTATGTATCTCTGCCTCCACACCTGCCGACCTGCCTCACATGCAGATGCACTGGAGCTACTTTGTAGCGAGTAATAACCATGGTGTTACCTATCTCTGTTCTTTAGGAAGGCCTGAACCCCTCGTATGAACCGGTGACCGATTTGCAACAGAAGACTTCACATACATAATTACAACATAGATTATTTACAATTTTTCTTCTTATACTAAGGAACAAAGCCCCATATTCCTTCTACAGTTCTTAGCCTATTCGCTTGTCCATATGTCCTTACGCTACTACATAAAACCTCCATTCTCTTTTGAGCGGCCTCCTCAGTATTTTCCAAATTTTGTGTGTAACCCACAGAGGGTCTTTCCCATCCTTAAGCCATACTGTTCCAGAGCGTGATTTACAGTCAATTTAAACTTTGCCCAAAATTATCTATGTTCATCATATTGGAACTAAATTGTGACTGCTCATTGTCTAAGTAGGATGCTAACATATGAAATGTCTTTTACAATGCTCCCACTTTCTTTAACAGAAATAATGTCTTCTTTGGTTGCTTCCCTGTCTCTCTTTCAACAGTATTCTCTATTGATTTTTGTATTATCTGATCTGACAAAATTTGTGTACTCCTATATTATTTTATAATTTTTAAAAATATTTCATAGCACTTTTTGTAACAAGAAAGTATTTCTGGAGCATTACTTGTTCTGACTATTGTGTACATAACCCTTTATTGCTGTGATGGCACTCTTATGCCTGTGGTGAACCATGCCTTCCTTAAGGACTTCCCAATACTGCATTTACGAGGGGTGTTTGAAAAGTCTGTGCAAAAATAAAAACTACTTACATGTTTGTGGTAAACCTTTATTATTTTTTGACATAGTCTCCTTTTAGACTTATACACCTCATCCAACGCTGTTCTAATTTGTTGATCCCTTCCAAATAATAGGTATTGTCCAAGTCTGCAAAATAGCTATTAGTTGCTGCAATCACCTCCTCGTTTGAATAAAATCTTTTGTCCTGCCAGCCATTTCTTCAAATTGGGGAACAAGTAGTAGTCCAAGGGAGCAAAGTCTGGAGAATAGGGGGGATGTGAAACGAGTTGGAATCCTGTTTCCATTAATTTTGCGACCACAACTGCTAAGGTTTGTGCTGGTGCAATGTTGTCATGGAAAAGGACTGTTTTGCGGTCCAATTGCCGGAGTTTTTCTTCCAGCTCGGTTTTCAAACAGTCCAATAACTATGAATAATATGAACCTGTAATAGTTTCACCCTTTTCCAGATAGTCGATGAGGATTATCCCTTGAAAATCCCAAAACACAGTCCCCATAACCTTTCTGGCCGAAGGACTGGTCTTCGCCTTTTTTTTTTTTTTTTTTTTTTTTTTTTTTTTTTTTTTTTTTTTTTTTTTTTTTTTTTGCAGATTCTCCCTTGGTAACCCATTGTTTAGATTGTTGTTTGGTCTCTGGAGCATAGTAATGTAGCCATGTTTCATCCAGAGTGACGAAACAATGCTTAAAATCCTGCGGATTCTTCCTGAACAGCTGCAAACCATTCTTGCAACACTTCACATGATTCCATTTTTGCTCAAGCGTGAGCAATCACAGAACCTATTTTGCAGATAGCTTCACATGTCTAAATGTTTACACAGAATATTATGTACCCATTCATTAGAGATGCTCACAGCACTAGCAATCTCCCGCACCTTAGCTATTCTGTCATCCATCACATCATGGATTTTATCAATGATTTATGGAGTCGTAACTTCCACAGGGTGTTCAGAATGTTCAGCATCACTTGTGCCCATATGGCCACTTCGAAAATTTTGAAACCACTTTTAAACGGTTCTAATCGAAGGGGCAGAGTCACTGTAATGTTTATCAAGATTCTCTTTAGTCTCCTGAGGCGTTTTGCCTTTCGTAAAGTAATGTTTACATGAAATTCTTCATCCATTTTTTGACAATCACTCGACTTCCTTGATTCACACGGATGCCAAACACAAAGAAATAGACCAATATGGCAGAAACTTGGTGTCTGTTCTTTCCAAAGATGCTACTAACTAAATATGGCGTCTATATGTGCCGGTGGTGCCATCCCTCGGACTTTGCATAGACTTTTCAAACACCCCTCGTAATTCTTTTTATGAAAACTACTATCAAGAATGGATACAAACTCAGTAAGAAACATGTTGAATGTAGAGCCATCATTAGACTTATTGTAAACATCACCCCAGCGACTGTGTATTGATTAATGACACATAGGACTATGGAAAGGAATGAGTGCAACTTTCAGAATTTATTTTGCTACAGAATTTGCTTTTTTATCAGTTTTATTCTGTTCTTGAGAGCTACTGACTTGAATAAATGTAGTAATTTTTTTCATGTAGTAAGCTTACCATTTTTGTCCAGATTCATTTCTTCTATTTTGTATAACGTGGAAATAACTGATGGGTATTACTTTAGTGCATGACACCTTTCTGTTAAAATAGGAGGGCATGCTGAGAAGTAATGCCGCAGATTTTTTAATGCAAAAACTCTTCAAACTTTTTAAATAAAACAAATGTTGTTAAACATTTTATATTTTTGTTCTACATGTCTGCATATTTGCAGCCCCCCCCCCTCCCCCTGCTGCTAGAGGTCTCAGAATTGTAATGTGTAACATGGCAGTTAATGAGAAACAGTGTGCTATAATAGAGTTTAAAGTCAGTTTGTCCACACATGGGGCTTCCCCTCCTTCAGCATTATACCAGACCACACACAAGCACTGTGACATCTCCAACAACCAGACATCTTGGGTTAACTGTCATCAATCATTGTCCATGCTGTCGTGACGTGGCCCTATCTGATTTTAAACTGTTTCAAAAACAAAAAGGACACCTTCGAGGGCCTCTCTTCGTGATGAAGTGGTGTAGGCAGAGGTGAGGTTGTGGCTCTGTCAACAAAGTCAAATGTTCCACAGTGACAGCATCGACAAACTGGTTTCTCATTAGGAGAAATGTTTGTCACCAGGGTGACTGTTGGGGAAATATGTAGACATGGAGATTAAAGATGTAGAATCTTGAAAACATTAGTCTTATTTAAAAAGCTTTAAGAATTTTCAGATAAAAAAAATTGGAAGGCATTAGTTTTCAGCCTGCCCTTGTATGTTGTAATATTTTTCTCCCTGATAAGTGTACTCAGCAGTTTCGCTCACATTGTTCTCATTTTTCAGGGAACCTGGTGCCAGACCAAAGCAACATACACGTTAATGATGCTGTTCCATTCTATATGGATGTAGCTGTTATTCTGCCAGTCCTTATCTCCATAATAACACTCATAGCAGTATTTGTGGGTGTTTGCATCTTCTTTCATAGGAGTGAGTTAGCATAAATACAGATTTTTCTCTCTCAATTTACCATAATTCTTGAAAATAATTTGCTAGTGTCAGTCTGTGTAACAGTAAAACCTGGAACTAAAATAGGTTTGAACATGTTTATCTGTAAATCTTGTTAGTACTTCATTTATTTATACAGTTTCATTCTCTTTTATTGTTCAGTGTATTGTTATAAGTGTAAGACAGGCTGTAAAGGTGCTATAGCAAACAGATGTAAGACATAATACACACAAATCAGGGAAATACCCAAGTATATTGTAAATTATTTCAGTTGCTGACACAAATTTTCCTTACATTATAGGCATTTTAATGTTTTTTGAAAATGCTGCTATATAATAGTAAGATTGTTTTTGGTATAGTCTGCATCATGAAATGCATTTACCAAATTTTACTCTCTGACAGAACCAGGTGCACAAGCAGAAGGGCAGTCACAGCCTATGGTGACTTTGGACAACAAGCACAACATTGCACAGAGGGAGCAGTATTATGCAGCAGTACAGAAAGGTGCAACTTCACACTCTTCAGAAAGAATTCCAGGTAGCTTCATTTGTTATCAAATCTTTTTGTATTCTACCTTAATTATAGAAGAGCACAACTACCTTCACAAATTAATTAAATTTGTCATTGTAATTGATATGTCATTTGTAGAATTTTTTTTTCTCAGAACCAAACAATTTTATTGAAATGATATCTCAATTGTGACAGACCCATACACCTACTGAAAAGTTATACTGGGTGTTTAAACAGGCTGTTCCATATTTTCAGGAGATATAGTACTTGTCTAAAGCAAAAAAAAAGAAGTCGCACAAACATATTACCTGAAATGAGTACCTGTTGAGATGTAGGCAACTTAAACTTGTCAAGAACAATAGATTCTCATTACAGTAACCTGTTTTCATATTGACATTCATTCCTCATCTCTTACTGTTGTTTGTCTCTGTACTTAATCCTCTGACTTTAATGCTGTTGTCAGACATACCACTAAAACTGTCTCATCAGCCATGTGAACATATTTTGAGGTTTTGCTGACATCATAACAAGATAAGTGAATTTGTGAAGGGCGAACAAGGAAAAAACCGTGAAATAAGTCCCATTATGGAAAATGGCAAGTATGGTCTTCTGCTACAGTTTAGCTAATGGCATTAATTGATTGGTGTATGTCATGTATGGTGAATGACATCCCAGACTTCAATTCTATCTGAGAAGGGTTTATCAGGTCATGCCAGGGAATTGCAGATGAGAGATCATTTGCAATAAGGGCAGTGGATCATGGTAGATATCGTACAGTTCACACACTAGATACGGAAGAGCAAATGCTGTGGCAAGTAGATGATGATGATCCTGAAACAAGTGTGCAAAAAAATTAGAGCTGTAGTTATAACCCATACTGCTGATGTAAAATTCTGCATGAGCAGTTATTTTAACCATCTCATTTACAGCATATAAAATCTCTTAGGCTATAAGGCCAACATGCCAGAATACAATTCAGCCAATGAGTTTTGAAATGGAGTGCTGAAAATCTAAAGTTCACATGTTACTTTTTATTTATGTGAGAGAGACAGGATTCAAACAAAGTGGGATAAGAAATTACCACAATACTCATGTATGCACAGAAGTGAAAATCTGTGCGTGCCATTTAAGAATATTGCCCTTCCAGAAACACACTGGAAATGGCTTATATGTGTTGGGCACTGCCCCACACCCTATGCTTTGTACTATAATATTAAACACAAATGTTTTTGAGTATTAGATTGCCTGATGAGTTCCAGTAGCATGGCCTCCCCATTCACCTGACCATTATCCCTTAAATTACTGGCTGTGGGAACGTTTAAAGGTGTCTGTAAATTCCAGACCCATATGTTACAGGGACATATTTTCCATGTATGTGACCAAATCTTAGGGCAGCCACATATGTTTGCAGGAGTTTGTGATTCTTTGAGGAGGAGGAGGTGAAGGGTGTGTAAGAATGAATGGTAACCACAGTGAGCATCTCCTGTAGCTTCGACAGGGAGTTATCGTAGGAGAGAATGGCTAATATCTCAAATCTTTTTTTCTGGGTGTATGTTTATTGTACTTGTTTTTCTAGCTTTGACCAGCACTAGTTTCTATAAACACCCTTTATATTTTAACAAGATATGTATTTGTAGAGATCGTCTAAAAGTCACTTTATAGTACATGGCTGGGGAGGCTGTGTTCCAGTGACACTAATAGTCCTATTCAGTGTAAGTATGGATTAAGAGAAAAATGCCTTTCTGCATGCTTCCTCAAATGTAATCTCCCTTTTCTTAAGGAAGTCATTTTCCTGTGAAGGCTGTTGTTTTACTTTGAAATAGACATTTTTCATAATTTATTGTTTAGATAATTTATCCTGCTTGGCTATTATCAAGATAAATTGCAATATAAACTCATTGAAATACATTAGTGTAACTAGTAAAATGAAGACACGTATGGTGTGATCATTGTCTTGTATGTTGGCACAATGACAAAACCTGCTTGACGGCTGCATTTTTTCCCCAATAGTATTTTTGCTGGATGTAGCTTCAAATTGCCCAAGGAGCTAATCAGTAAACTATGAAATAAAGTGTGTATTTCAAAGTAAAGCATCCTACGCAGCAAAGTGATTTCCCTGAGGAAATTCACTGAATGTTACATGTGATATATGATGGAGGAAGTAGAATGTTTGCACTGGACAAAAGTATTGTTATATTTTCTCCACAGATTGTAATATAAATTCCCTGTGCATGTCCTTTATATTTTCATATGGTCTAACTAAACTGCTATGATCGTAGAAAAATATCTCTTGAGTTCATTTGATGTTTGCCATTATGCCTACCTGATATGGAATCCAAATCCTACAGCAGTATTCCAGAATTTGGTACACTAGTATTTGGCAGGCAATTTCAGTTTTAAGATGCACTACACTTTCCTTATGTCCTTCCAACCAATCTGATTCTTCTATTCATCTCTCCTACTACTAATTTCACTACCCTGCTACTAATTTCACTTGTTGATTCAATTTTGTATCTCTTAATAGTATCCTCCCCTATGTACTTAAACAGTGGGACAGGCTCCAGAGGTGCACCAGTAATAATGTAATTGGATATTATCATGTTCTTTCTCTTGGTTGAGTCAGAATTTACCAATATATAAAGACATTAGGTATCATTTCATTAAGTAGGAATGACACCTAAGTCCTGAAAATCATCAAACACTGCTTTACTTTGGGCAACAATATTACTGTTTAATCTCAATGCATGGGAATATCTACATGAGTAATTGAAAAATTTCAATATTTCTGTTCTGATGTAAACACTGTTTGATCAAAACTATCCTGACACCTATTAGTGGATATTAATATGGAGTGTGTCCACCTTATGATGGCTTCAATTCTGCAAGGCATGCTTTCAATGAAGTGTGTATTTGTGGAGGAGGGGCTACCCATTCTTCCTCAAGAGCCAAAAGCAGAGAAGGTAGCATTGTTGGATGCTGAGTCTGGAGCAATGTCAACTTTCTAATTCATTGTAAATATTTTTTTGGGTTCTGGTTGGGCCTCTGTATGGCCAGTCCATTCAGGAATGTTATTGTCCACAAACTACTGCCTCACAGCTACCACTTTGACAGGGTGCATTGTTATGCTGATACAAAAAATTGTTGTCTCCAAACTGTTTCTCTACTATATGTAGCACACAATGCTGTAAAATGTTAATATCATTCCTCATTTAGTGTTGCCTTAAGTGCAATAAGTAGACCACATCCTCACCACAAAACCATCTTCATTCTTTGCTGTTGGCACTGCACATGATGCCGGGCAGTATACTCCGACTCCTTTAATACTGGTGGTCTGCCTCTCAGTACATATAGTGGTCAATTCCACTTTGAGGGGTGTCTGGATTTTTTGATCAGGTAGTGAAAATGGGACCTATGACAAGTAAAGGAAAAAATTCATAACACAATTTGTAATATTTTCCCAGTTTTCACAGTTACAGGGATGTTAACACCACAGTTCAAAGTGTGTTCAGTAATTAAGGATACTATGACTTTTTATTGTTTTGTCTGTGTGTACATTCTGAATTACTTAATTAGTTGCAGATTGGTTTGTAATATCATTGTAGTCAGTGCACTACATATGAAAGAAATTGCCATATATAAAATAGCAGACAACTTGAAACACCAATGTCATATCACACTTAAGATGCAGGTAGCTGGGAATTCTTACTTTTCTTTTATTTCTGCCTTCCCTCCAACAACAATCCTTAGAATTTAATTAAATTAAATATGTGTAATACTCTACAAATAGGCTCTAAGGAGGCAATAGAAACTTTGTGTAACAAAAACTGTGTACTATGTACCTTCTAAAACAACTTGAGGATCAATATCATAATAGTAAACGGAGCTTTTGTGAATGGAATTTCAGAAGTCGATTATTAGAAAAATGTTCGGCAGCTTTCTTTATATATTCATAACTGGTAATAAGAACACCACACCATGCACTTGACTATGTCACTACTTTTTGTGCATTGTGTTGATGTCTCTTAGAAATAAACTTCCACTTTTATTTCCCACAGCATTACTGGCTATTATTGTATGCAATTCACTGGAAACATCTGAAAACTCATAAATTTGCAGACAAAAATTAATAGGTTGCATTTAGAATTAAGTTCTGCAAGAAAAGAGAGATAAGGGGAAGGGAAAGAACGATTAAAGATGTCCCTAGCTTATTGAAAGAATTACCATAAACCTCTGCTAACAAAACCTAAATTAGTGTCATAGAAATCTTCCCATGCAATTCCAGTGGTTCCAAATTGAAGGGTTGGGAATCTTCTTAAACATGTACATTCTTCTGCCACCTATAATAGCTGAAGCATTGTTAATTCCAAGTGCTATTGTTTCCCTCCACTTGTGCATACTTCACAGTATTTAGTCACCACCCTACACAGTGCAGGCCTCCTCAGTTTATTCATACACCTCTTATTCCCTTCTTTCCTTCTTTCTTGCCCCCTTTTCTCCTCTTTTTTTTCACACACTTTCCCTTCTGTTTCATCCCAGAGTATTTCTCCTTGCATTTCATTCCCCACCATCAAACTCTCACCTTTTCCTTTATCTCTAATCTGTACCATTTTGTACAATCACTCATCTTACTGTCGACACACTTTCTAAAGGACAGTTTACTTTTATTCTTGAGTTTTCATCTCTCTTCTTGTCTGGCATATACTATTTTCTGCTATCAGTGCTGCTTTTAGGGTGATTCTATTGTTATGCTTTTCCTCTTTAACCATATACTTCACAGGATGGTCACTTATATGGCTGTAAGTTTATAATCATTTCTTGTTGTAATTTTTCCCTTTTTTCATAATTTTTCATTTTTCTGGTGTATATGACATACAAAAAGTACCTGGGCAAACTGATTGATCATCAAGCATAATGTACTGTGTACAATACTGTCAGAAGATGAAATTGTCACCTTCAAACCAATTGATAGGCTTGTGGAAGGAGGCAGGAGTTTTCTCCTTTTATACCTGAAGGTATCCATCCACTACTTACGTGAATTGCAATGAGGCATAAATATTCTGTTTGAGGTAAATATTCTGTGCATAGTTTCTGCTGATGTGTCCAGTGCCAGCAACATTCCTTTTTATGTACATCTCATTGTTCAGCCTTTGCAGTTTTGATCATCAAATTCTGGTCCTAATCTTTGGTGTTAAATATGCAGATGGAAGTCATGATTCCTGATCTCTTTGTGGTAGTACTTGTATAGGTAGTTAGTAAGATTGTGGGTGATTTCAATTTCATTTGATTCTGGTATGCATAAATCCCAGACATTGAAGGTCTCTTAGAAATAAGTCTCCACTCTTGCATCCAACAGCATTAATTTTTATTTTATGCAGATCCCTTGACTTCTCTTAAAGTTGTAAAGCTACGGACATAAATTAACAGGTCGCCTTTACAATTAAGTTAAGTTGTTGCAACGTTTCAGTGTGTTTCATGCCCATCATTTTCAGGTTAAGTGACGAGGATGCTGTGTTCTGTTTATATATGTATATCTGCTGGACTGCTAATCTCTTTCGTAGATTGGTCAATCGCATGCCTTTGGAAGCGGTACCATTTTGGTGGTGGGGGATGTGGCAAGGCCTCTGTGAAAGTGTCAAGTCCCTGTGTGTGTGTCCATTCTTCATGTCATATTTTCGTAATTACGGAATTCCATGCTGTGGTGAGTTGACTTGCTATCTCGGTTTATTAGGTTGTTGTGCAGACGTATTTCTACCACGTCTTTGATAAGTCCCAGAACCCACTGGCACAGCATAGCTTGTTCATTTGTTCAAAATCCAAGGTGTGTTCCTCATTGATGCTCTACTCTGCCACCCCAGGCTTGTCTGTCTGCCCTAGTTGAATGTTTCTGATGTTTTGCGTATGGCACTGAGATGCGTCGCTGTGTTTGTCCAATGTACTGCGTCTTATTCGCACTCAATTCTGTAAATGCTTGGCATGTGCAGTCCTAGCTGATCTTTGGTTGAGTCAAGCATGTCCTTAATTCTCCACATTGCATGGAAAACAGTCTTTGTTTGAAGTTTCTTCATTATTTTTACGATCATGGCTGTTGGTGGCCTTGTATATGGCAGAAATGTCATACATTTGGCTTCTTCTACTACTACTACTACTACTACTACTACTACTACGTTGTTTGCTCTCCCTCCTCTTACCTGCATTTAAGGTGTTGTCATTCATGCAGAAGTTTCCCACAGATACTGTAACTAATTCGGCAAGCTCTTCCTGTCGCAGATGTACCTGGCTCTATGAACTGAGGTGTTTATTTCTGATTGGTGCTGTGCTTAATCATGGCAGCTCCATGCATAAGGTAACTGGGGTGCCACTGGAAGATTCCTTAGCTCTAACTCAAGGGACCCTTCACTGAGGAAACAAACTCTTTAGACATTTACTAACCACCACGTATTTCAAATGTGGTGGGAAGCTTTATGTGTAAATAGATGAATTGCCAATAGTGCCCCTCAGCTCTGGGTATGGCTAATCTATAAATGGAGCACTTTAAAGATGTAGCATTGAATACTGCCTGCCTAAACCCGAATGTCTTTTACAGACAAGATGACAATGTGTTTGTGAGGTGGCCACATGACAGAGAAAACATACAGATTTCTTAAGTTGTCCCAGTGGCATTCATGTTAGTATAAAGTTCACCATGAAGATACAAGAGTGTGGAAGGCTACCCTTCTTGGACATTTTAATGAAAAGAAGTCTGGATCACATGTTGGGACACTCGGTCTACAGAATGATGATACACATGGACCTTTACCTGAGTACTCATGGTTGCCACCATCCAGAGTGACACAACTTGGTATTAACCACCATAGTACATAGAGCCAGGTACAATTGTGACAGGAAGAGCTTGCTGAATGAGTTAAAGCATCTGTCGGAAACCTTCTCTGATAGTGGTTACAGAGAGATGCGAATAAGATGCGCCTTAAAGGGAGACCCATAATGCAGAGCTGCTGACAGCCAAGATCATGTGAATAATGGAGAAACATGAAATACAATTTTCCATACAATGAAGAAAAATTGAGGACATGCTTGGTTCCACAAAAGACTGCAAGCACCAGGCATTTACAGTACTGAGTGTGGGATTCTGCAATTATGAAAATGACAGGGATGATCAGTTCAGATGCCAGCGGCGTCCACAGACAGAATGGACAGACACTGGGGCTCAATGCCCACATATCGGTGCACTGTGCTCCCCCTCCATTGGTGTGGTACCCAGTTGTGGAGGTGAATGACTGGCCTGTCCACAGAAGAGGTCAGCGGTCAAGTGGCTACACAGAACACAGCACCTGGGCATTTTTCCTGGAGATGATGGGTACAAAACTCATTGAAACGTTGTGAAAAGCTGAAGCTACCGCTTGTCTGATCACCCAAGAAGATTTTTTATCACTAGAATACACCGAGAAAGCTTGTAATCACATATTCATGTATACTACATTACAGTGTCGTGCAGATCTTCCCATGCAATACCAGGGACTCCAAATTGAAGGGGTGTGGTATTATTGGTAATCAGTTGGGTTAAAATCCATGTAGTTTCATTCTGTTTCCTTTAATATTTAAATAATATTTAATTTTATAATATCTGTGATTATCATAAGCATTGAAATTTCCCGACAACTGTTTGGCTATAACTTGAGCCTAGACCTTTTCATTTCACGGGCAGTGCTTTTTGCAACTTTGAGAAGTATGAAGTAAAGGATAAAAGTACTGTCAAATTGAAACTTTGAGATTGGTGATCCTTCATTGATTCTATGGATTTGGAAGTTAAATGAATTTCCTTGAATAATGACTTTAGGCCAGAAAGAAAAAAATTTCTTCTGTTCAGAGAATGACTGTCCTCTTTGTGCTGCACGTACCAGCATATTCATTGTACTCTTGTGAGTGTCTTTTCACGAAGTTTTGCAGTTGGTTAACGCCATATCAGTTAATCAGGAAACACAATTTTGTATCACATATGAGTTTGAACAATTTTACCAACATAATGGAATCCGATACCTGATTACGACCTTGTTCTATCGAGTTTTTACTGACGACATATGAAGATACCTTGAACAGCTTCCCAACAAGTTATAAATCTGCTCCCACTTATAAGTTCAGCCAGGCAGAGCTGCTGCCCATATACATGTGCAGCACGCTGCTCAATCTCTTCTTGCCGCTCAGTGAGCTCGGAGAGTCCATGAAAGAGCCCATACTATCCTGCATCCGTGCACATCTGGGCTTGCTTTTGGCCACTCCCGGGCTAGACCCGAGGTATCTACATCAACATACATTGTCAGCCACTGTATGGTGCATGGCATAGGATACCCTGTACCACTACTAGGTATTTCCTTTTGTGTTCCAATTGCAAATAGTCAACTGTTGTCTCTATCTCAAACACAGTCAGCATACCCTCCCCTGCAGAGACAACAAAGCTGCACCGCAGAACCCAAAGATCCACTGGGAGGTTCATTGAAAGTGCTGGAACCCTGCTAAGATTTGAATCTTTGGTTGGGCTTCCATTCCGGCCCTATGTGACGATGAAATGGAGGACTCCATCACTTGCTGACTTTGCTAGGCTAATTCGCTCTATACCTGTGCCCCTTCCCCCTCCCACCTCCTCCATCTATCAAGACCTCGCTGATTGGATGTCCTCTACGTTGTAGATAATGGAAAATGCTATGATTACAAAATCTGTTTTTCTTCCGCATGACTCCTACATAAGTAGATAATTCAGTTTGTCACACAGGCCTGTTTTGCTTGTTTAGATGTGCTGTCAGTGTTGTTTTGTCAGTAAAACAGATTTACTATTAACTTGTATGACTTTTTGCTGTGAATATAATAATGTTGATGATATATAACACAGTTCACCCATAAATTAGAATAGCAATACATTAGTAACTATGTCATAGGGAATGTTATTCTGAAAGTTCTACAGCACAAGCAGCAAGAGCAGCAGCAGAGGCTACAAAATCAGCAGGTGATACTACAGCATCAGCATCATCAACAGCTATTCCTCCTGAGCAAGCAGTGACTGCCGCCATGCGACGATCACCGACCTGATTAACAACGTTAGACAGCAGCTATGCATACTGGAATAGGCACATGGTCCGTCCGTACCATCAGAATGAGGCGAACTTCACCACGGACACAAATAATGCCACAAGTACCTCCAGACACAAGATGAGCCCGAAGCACAACAAATCCCCAGAAAATTCCTCCAACAACAAACCTCCAGCACCCAGCCCGGAAGAGCTAATCATCCAGTTGCGACATTAGTATTACCAACAGGTAGCTCTTTCGAGTCGAGTGCTGGAGGTCCACGTCGGAGGAAGAATCCTGCAAGGGACTGCCACACTTCAAGTCAACACCACCCAAAGCAGAGGCAATGTAGGCTTTAAGTTATTTAAAGTTGTGACTGTGTAATACTAACTGGTGTGCAACTGGAACTAGTTCAGACCATACTGAGGACAGCATGCATCCTCAGCAATACTGACTCAGGTCCCTGGCAACCAAATCTATTACTCAATCACTTTCTGTCCAATCAACAGGTATGGGTTCCAGTCCCCTCCCCTGCCCTTGCATCTCTGTCCATGTCACAGTTATGAGCAGTGATCTGTTCACTGCTCATAACTGTGACAGTCCTTGCGCAACGCAAGTGGGTGCCAATGGAGGTGGAACACATACCTCCAATATTGTACCCAACACATGTAACTATTTAAGCAAATATCAGTCAGTAATCATCAGTTCAGTCGACTAACTTCGACGTCTGCTATGCTATAAGGCAGCTTATCCTGATACAGAAGTGTTGTTTGACCTTTTGGTGGGTTTCCAGTGTCACCCTCCTATAGCAAATATCAGACCATAAGACAGCAAATTTTCTGGCATATGTGCAGATTAAAGGGGGAAGCAGTTCTCTGTCCCAGCTAAAATATATCAAGGAGTGTTTTATACAATACACTAAGGTTCAGGCTCACAGGCATTCTAGCTGAGTGGCTTGCAGAGCTCACTGTTGCTAACTGAAATGGGCAGACCTACTGGTATGGTAGGTGACAGAATTACAGCTGCACAGGAATAAGTCTTCATTTTGCTGTCCTTATGAAGCTGTCAATAATACATACTTGTCAGTGGATAACAACTCTGATGTTCCTACTGATTTTGTTTAGGTTACATTTTGAACTGGTTTGGCTTAGCACAAGATGACTTCTGCTTTGTGGGTGGGGGTGGATGGCTTCCAAAGTGGACACACACGTGGCAAGCTCTTTCAGTTCAGTGCCATTCAGCACTTGGGCTACATCACAGCTATGTTGCATTTAACAGTGATTCTGATTCCAGGTTTTATGTTTGCAACTTATGACAGTATAGTCCTGTAGATGCACTCTTTTCACCTGTAACTGTAAGTATGAATGATATTTCTGTGCATCCAGTGACAGTAAAAAGAGGGCCTAGTGTTTGGACATATGGCAATGGATGCTTGATTGGTTCAAATGGAGCAGGACAAAATTTACATTCACTGTTTTAACTGATGAAGACAGTCATATGAAATCCTCTTCAGTGGTGAGGCTCACCCAATAAAAGTAAATAGAATGACAACTTTCTTTGCTACAGCCACATTCCAGAGCTATAGGACAGTAGCCAGATAGGTATGCTGGAATATGCATTCCTAATTTTTTGGAAGAATGCGAGTAAAATTTAAGTGGGAAAGGTTGGTCTGCCCAGGTCTTCGTTTCATCAAAACAGCACAACAGGGTGGCCAAAACTGACATGGATATGCTTTTGCATTCACTTTAGAGCATAAATTTAACTAACATTTTTCTGTTTGAAAGCAATGAAAAATAATATCTTCACACGAAGGCTGTCTGCCAAAGAATATTTTTACAAATTTTCCAAGAACTGTCTACATAAATTTGAGAGAAGACACTTGGGCATACAATTTAAAGGTGACCTAAGGGTTAAAAGAGACAGAAATATGCATTAATTCTCCAAAAAATTCAGAGACCTTTATATTTATTTATTAAGAAATACTGTAGTATTAAGTTGCAACCATGTAAGTAAAATACTTTACCAAATTTTTGATGTATCACTTAAACAAGGAATAGTTCCTGAAATGCTTAAGTATGTGATTGTAAAATGGTGTTAACTATTAGCCAACCTCACTACTCTGTTTTCTAAGGTTGTAGAGAAACTAATGCACCTTAGTGACCATAATTAATATCAGCAAAAGTTAGTGGCTTTCAGACAGGGTTCTCAACAGATGACTAAATATTTGCATTTGCTGCTAGTGTTTTGAATTCCATCAATAAAAAATTGAAGATTGTTTTTCTGACTCACATTTGATTGTCAGTGACAAAATACTTTCTACACAAAGCTAAGTACCTAGGTGTAAGTGGTACAGCAGGAAAGTGACTTAAATCGTACCTTTCTAGCAGAAAGCAGAAAGTCACATTGGATCGTGCAGAATGTGTTTCAGTATCATCAGAATGTGATTCCATCACTTGTGGTATGTCTCAGTGCAGTTCTGGATCCTATGCCTTTTATTAATGATCTACCTCTGAATACAGAAAATTGTGAATTTACCATCTTTGCTGATAACACAATAGTACTTAAAACTCATTAGCCAAACTAAAGGTGTCAGTCAATAAAGCCATTAAGGATTTTTGTGAACTGGTTTAACATAAATGTCTTTCTGTTATATACACTGCCTGACAAAAAAAGTGAACATCCAGAACAGGAAGAGGAAACAAAATGAAATGTCACAGGTTGAGAAGGTATGTGATGTTATTTCAGTGATTACAAAAGCAGTATGAGCCCACTTACCAGTATGATGTTGCACCCTTTCTGACCTGAATAGATTCAGATTTATTTGGGAATGGCATCATAAAGCCGTTGTATCCCCTCCAGAGGTAAGCTGGCCCACAAGTGATGTAACTTGTCCATGACATCCTGGATACTGGTGATGGGATGGAGGTTATATGTGAGTTGGTCGATCATGTTCAATCAGGGACATATCTGAACGTCTTGCAGGCCAAATCTTGCATTGTCCTTCTAAAAAATGGCACCATGATACTATCACATGAGAGGTAACATGTGGGGACATACGAAGTCTGTGACATAAAATTGTGCCATCGTAGTTACCTGAACCAACTGTGACCTGCAGTCGTACTCGATGGTGCCCCCATACCGATGGTGCCATGAGTAATGCCACTGTGCCTTGCCAAAACATTGGAACATCTGTTCTTTACAGTAGTTACTCTGCATCTGACTCTGTTCACACCCCTTATATACCCTACCAGATGTGGTAACAGTATTGATCATGAACATTAATGCTCTCTGGTTGACATTCTATCTGCCACAAAGAATTACAACCCAGATCCATACTACTAAACAGAGTATTCAGAAATTCCTGGTACAGACTTCTAGGACTTGTGAAGGCAAGTGAGTAGACAATATTTTGAACTGGAACCCATGTCCCTAAACGTACCATTTTCATACTACCACCATTTGAAAACTTATTGGTAATGCGACCACTTTTACAAGTAATTGACTAGGCATGACCCAGTGCATCACTTGTTTCACAGTTCCACTCATTAATAGCCTAAGAAATTGCTCATGTACTCATTAACTGGGTTGTCTTAAAAGTGATGCAGTAACACCTCTTCAAAGTCGGGTGTGCGGCATCTCTTTGGAGCACCAAGTTGGACATTGCGGAGAACGATCTCGGTACTGACAGTGAGCAGCTCTTCCATTACTGTGAGCTTTGTCGTGCGGAAGGATCATGTCGTATTCTGCAACCATGTTGCTGTAACATTCAGACATGTGAATGAGGCTCGAACCAAGTGAAAGAGTTAGGGTAGACATCAAATGATATCTGATCCAGCGTAACCAATCTCCATCATGACTATCCTGTTGTATACCTACCTAGCAAACATGTTTTCAAACAGCTTTAGCACGGAACCAGTTTACTTCAAATATTCATGACACTCGACTAAGCCTCCAGACATATGCTATACAGAAGGATCCAAAAAAATGTATCCACTGTTTAAAAGTCCATAACTGGCAAACTAATTGATGGAGTTGTCTCACTTTTGCTAATGTAATACTTTGTAGTTTCGGCAATTGCCACACAAGCGTTGTATTGTGTTTTGTTTTGTCAGATGACAGTCACCAGATAGTCAGTGTTTAGTTCTTAGTTGCACCTAGTTACTCAAGTAAACATGGCTGGCACAAGGCTTACATTCGATGAAAAGAAGTCAGTGTTTGGTGAATTTTGAAGACAGCAAAGTGGAAGTGCTACATTCCACGATTGTTACAAGCAATGAAAGAGGACGACCCAGATCGTAGAATGGAGTTCTGCGAGTGGTTTACTAACATGGTGCGCAATGATGAAGAGTTTGCAGAGATGATTGTGTGGTCTGATGAGGCACAGTTCAAACTCAATGGTACAGTAAATCGCCGCAATTGCATCTACTGGGCCACCGAAAATCTGAACGTACACGTAGACAAAGCCGTGAATTTTCCAGGAGTAAATGTGTGGTGTGGATTGTCTTATTGGGGCTTTATTGGGCCATTCTTCTTTGACAACACAGTAACCGGTGAGGTGTACCTTCAGAAGCTTCAGACGTCCATTTTACTTGCCATCCGAGACTTGTATGCAGACGGAAGAGTTTACTTTCAACAAGATGGTGCCCCAGACCACTACCAAAATCATGTTAGGGCGTATCTCGATGAAAATCTACCAGGAAGATGGGTAGGCCGTAGAAGTGCTGTGGAGTATCCACCACATTCCCCAGACCTAACTCCTCTGGACTTTTACCTGTGGGGAACACTAAAGGACGTTGTTTATCGACAAAAGCCATGCACATTGGATGAACTTCAAGAATCCATTGTACATTAATGTGCAAATATCCAACTGAACACGTTGCAGTCAGTAGTTTGTGCTGCATTTCGGTGGCATCATTTGTGTGTGGATGTTAATGGTGACCATTTTGAACACCTACAGTGATATCTTTAAGTTGGACTTTAAGCTATACTTTCACCAAAAACGAGACAACTCCGTCAATTAGTTTACAAGTTTTGGACTTTTAAATAGTGTGTACATTTTTTTGGACCCCTCTGTATATTTTTTGAAACAACAGTGTATAGATTTTGTGTTAAAATGATCCGTGATTAAGAAAATGCTGTGGTGTGGTGTGAAAATGTATGGTTTAATTTTCTTTCTTGCAGCCAGTTTTTAAAGATAGCAGGCCACTTAAGCAATTAGACAAAATTTCTCCCATGTATAGTCTTTATCTACGCTTTTAAAAAAATTTTAGGCACAAAAAGTAAGGTTTTTCTTCCTTACGGTCAGTTGCAACAGATAGAGGAGAGTTGTATTTACACCTTATTGGCTTATGATTAGAATGCTGCTACGGAATGTGAATCAAATGAAACTTTGAAGTCCCACCCATCAAAAGATTAAAACCATGCAACATACTGTGTGTGAAGGTAGTATTGTCATAGATCCAGCAGCTGGAGAGGTCTCTCATACCCTGTATACCAACCAATTCACCCACTCATTTTAAGTGACTTCATTTCCCAATCAAGGTTTTGTTTACAATAACAATAAACAAGACTCGTGGTCAGAGAAGGGGGGGGGGGCGGAGGAAATGAACAGAGGGTCAAGGAGGAAATGGGCAGAGGGGGGGCGGGGGGAGGGAGAGGGGGGAGATGAGATGGACAGAGGGGGGGGGTAGCAGGATATTGAGCCATATATTCAATTCCCATGCATATTTAGCAATTGCATTGCCAGGTTCATTAGTTGTTTACATAATATCTGCAAGCCAAGTGGTGTTCTGTTTTGGACAACAGCCAAACACAAAGAAATGTGTGTGTGTGTGTGGGGGGGGGGGGGGGAGGAGAACTGAGTGATCTGCAGAAAACTAGGATGAATACTTCAAAACACTTGGGTGGACACACTGATAGCTAACTATACTGGTCAGATCCCATGTTGGATCAGCGCAAGGGATTGTGTTCTGCAACTTGTCACTCATTGTTTGCACTTATTGAAATGTGTATGCTCTTAAATCAACTTATGATGGTTATTTTTTACACCATAGAGCACATGGAATTATCCTTTTTTGAAATTGGTCACTGGTTAGAAAATTGCTATGTGCACAGAAATGAGTCGTAAGAATTGATTGTAGTCCACCCTTGAACCATGCATAGAGGTATTTTAAAGGAACTTGAAATCCTCATCTAGTGCACAATATATATTATCACTGATGCATTTCATACTTGAATGAAAAGTAGAGCTCCACGGTTTGGAAAGTCAGTAAAATGGTGGAGCGTGCAGTGTGCTGACCACATGCCTATCTGTATTGTATCTGCATGACACCATGAGGCAGAGGATGACACACCAGCTGATTGACATCCATTGGGCCTTCACAGCCTAGACAAGGAACTTGTTTGCTGTGTTTCATAAGGGGAAAACAGGCCCCTTTATAAACCCAATAATGTACTAGGAGAAAAGAATCCATGATGAGTATGCAAACCTGAATATTGCTCAAAGGGGATTCATTCCAGTGGTGGTAAGATGGTTGTCATTCACTTCACAAATTAAGTGATAAGTGTATGGTGAACTAGAGTTTAAAAAATACTCAAGGGAGTTCCTGTTGAGTCATTTTACACTATACAATAGTTCTGTAACCATACTGTATAGCTTTCATGTATCTGTAACACTCAGATACATTCCCAGATCTCATTTGTGTGCATGTTTGTTTATTTTTGTAAGCATATTTAAATATCTAAGTTACTTATATCTTAACATGAAATTGATTACTGTTTATACAGGGTGGTACTGGAGGGGTGGTCAGTATTCAGGGATAAGACTGGAATGATGATTTGAAGTAAAGCAAAAAGGTGTAGTAAACGTAGTCTCTAAAATGAATGCCTTAAGAGCTGTGAACACTTTAAGATACACACTCAAGAGTCTATGTTTACTGGACATTTTTCTTGTTTTTTGTTCATACTACCACCTCTCAAAATATGATAATCACTTTCCAGTAAAGACTCTCACAGTATCTAAGCTGAAGAAGTGCTTATTGCCTTTGAAGTATGCATTTTAGAGCCCACATTCTCTTGACATTTTTGCTTTGAATGATTGTCATATCCTTGAATACTGACCATTCCTGCTAGGACACTTTGTATAATACCATAGCATGAAAGAACAACTTATAAAACTCACTTGCTCCGTATCGTGTGATAAATTCATAACATAGGTCACTAGAATAATAAATAAATTAAAAAATAAGTAAATAAATAAATGTGAGGATATATTTGTGAGTGGTTCCACTTTATCATTGCAAACTGTGTTTTTCAAAGTATGTTGGTAGTAATTACTCGTGTTAAAATTGCAGTTTTTGCTGTTTTGTGCTTATTTGTGTACTCTTTAATGAATTCAGTTATGTGTTTCCTTATTTCCTTCTTATTCAAATGCTAATGTGAATTACTTCATAGAATTTGCAGAGGACATATCTCCATATGCCACATTTCATGTGCCAAACCAGCCATCTTCTCCAGCACATATACAGACATTCGTATACCATGATCATCACTTAGCAGCAATGGAAACAATGAAACTTAAAAGCGTAAGTTAATGACTATTTTGCTGTGAAACATCATTAACGTATATCTATTAATTAATATAAAACTACAGCCATCTTTGTAACAGTATGTATAGTGCTCTCTATCTACCTACCTGCCTGCCTACCTACCAACCCCCCGCCTCCCCTCCCCTCCGCTCTCTCTCTAATTTTGAACACTGCTTGGATGTTATATTCTTCGACTTTTTCTTGGAGATATTGTTCAGATTCTGCTGCAGTAATGACAGAATTTCTTATAGTATCAAAAGATGCTCAAATAAGTCTGTTGGTAGAATGTTAACATACAATCATAGGCTTACATTTTTTGCTTCTTTTAATAAAATGTATCAGGTATTTGACTCATTGAAATCCATCTTGTGTGTACTGATAAAGTATTTTAATTGTGAGGAAAACATTTTGATGAGATGTATCTTCCAAATTGCTTGAGAAACAAAAGTTTACTGGATTACATCGTGGAGAATGTCGCACTCAGTACATTAGTAGATGTCAATGATGACAAGAAGCTATAGTACTCCAAATATCAGTATATCAGTTAATATCCTTGTCACCAACATAAAATTTACCTTACTGTACATTCCATTAAGGAGAATCTTCAGAAACTTAAATAAGTCCAGATATAGCTTAAAATAATGAAAGTGAAGTAATTGGTAAAGATTTAATTTATGCACTGAAGTAACAGCAAACTATAACTATACTGTCTAATATAATTTATGATTGCAACATAACTAAAATATTTAAAAACAAAGAACCTTGTGCAAATGGCCATGTCCGTATATATACTGCTCACATATGATGTTACTATTTGCATAAGGTGCTGTATGTTTCCAAATATTTTAGTTATGACAAACCTTTAATAATGTGCTTTTTTTTTTTATCCACATGACAACTTGGCATGAGGTCCAACTTAAAGTGAATGTGTTTCATAACAAAGACTTTTTGAGACCTGAAGATGACAGCAAAGTCTGTCAAAACTCATTGTTTTAAATAAAGTAATATTTATGTGATCTTGGCTGTAGAAACTATGTAACAAGTAAAACAAATCATTCCTTCTGTTTCCTCAAAATGAGAAAATGCTATAAAAGATGTTTGAATTTTTGTCCAAGATTCTCTCTCAATGGATGAATGGCCCAGTGATTGTGATCATATAAAATGTATAGTCTGAATTATATGTGAATTAAGTTAATTTGTAACAGATCATTTTTAAAGGTTTTCTTTTCATAGTAGTGTCTTATATTTTCCTTTATAAACAACCTGATTAAGTTTTATCTTTCAGTCAAATCCACAAGATGACTACACAAAACTCAGAGGGAGTCAAAAAAGTAAATGTGCACGATCAGAAAGTTCTGATTATTCAAGTTCAACAGCACACAGGTCTGATGCAGGGCCAGTTGCCATTCCCATCCACACAAGCACTAGAAATGACATAGACGGTCTGTCATTACAAAGTAAGTATATTATACAGTGTACTCTAAATTACTTGCCAGTGTTATGTTACAGGTGCAATTGCCCAGTATGTAAGGTAGAACTTGACCATTTGTACTGAAATAAGTATTTATTTCAACTGAACAGTCTTTGTAGAAACCATCATGTATTTTCTTTGCTTCACTGCCATCTACATATCTGTAGAAATAAACAGCCTGCTCCAGGGTCTCAAACAAATTCACAAAACAAATTATCCACAACTTCGTATTTCATTTGTTCATAAGTCTCATAGAAACAGAATTCATGGTGATGTTAAAACTAGCTCATACACACTTATAATCTATCTTTCAGTCCAATGTGGATGAGTTTCATCTAGTACTCTAGTGAAATGAGGCACTGGTTCAAACCTGACTTCTCTGATTTTGCAGAAATTACACAAAATGTTGAAAATTTTGAGATTTGGTAGTAGTTTCCTCATGGCTTGGCTAAGCAAAGTTTCCTGGTTTTATCACTCCAGTGCTGCTGGGAGTAGGTCATATTATTTGATTTTCTTTCTAAATTTTTGAGAGATTGTATAACCAAAGCACTCTTGCAATGAAGTTTTGCAGTTTCTTCATGATTTTGTGTTCAGATGAGAATATATTCAGTGGCTTTCCTTTTTCTGTGGTTCACTGTCCCCTCCCTTTTATCCTGAATGTAGCTTCATTGCTTGTAAATGTTTTGCTTGTTCTCACTGCAGGAACATGACAATCTCTTTTCCCTACTGGAAGGGTAACTACATTTTCATTGTCTCAAGACTCTTGTATAGCTGTTCTTTCTCTCTTCAGTATTATTCTTTACAATGATACAGGAACCCTACCAATTTTAGATTGTTTTCAAATGCAGTGAAATAAATCTTTGGGACTGTCAAGAAGTGAATCCACAATTAAATATAAATCACATAAATAGTGTACTTGTGTGTGATCCAATCATTCAGAGTGTAATTATTTAGATTGACATTTCTTAGACACAAAACAATTTTATCATAAAAGAAAATAATTATTTTTTTGTTTCACCTTACTTTTTCCTTTTTAGAATATCTCAAATGGCAGATGGAGTGAATCTTTCAATCAGTGCATTTTGTAACTGGGATTTAGATTTCCCAAAAAGTTCATTTATGTGCACGAATTTTTTTTTTTTTTGTGCTGACAAGCCCAGTAGTTTGAAGTATATCTGCTGCCAGAAACCTAGACTTCCATAGTTTCTATAGCCGTGGTTGCATGAATGAGTATTTCATCCTTTCTTTCATGACTTGTCATTCCTGATGTGAGACTGTCGTGTTCCTGTGTAGTTCTTACTGAAATACATACATCCACCCAGTGCCTACAAATAATTTGCAATTTCTCACTGCCGTACCACCTAAATGTTCTTGTAACATTGTAACAAGCAAATGCGTGTCTCAGGTTCATAATGGCAGGATCTAATAAAATATTATGTTCTTCAGATATAAAGGTATAAATATGCCAGCAAAGTTCTTGCATTTGTGTCTCTGAAGTTCTAAACACAAATATCTGTGGCAATTCTATACTACTCTTAACAATTATCAATTCAATTTATTAATAACCAGACTGTGAATAAATTACATTTTACCTGGAAAATAAATGAGTTTAAGCTGTTTGTCCTCTGAATTATGGTCAGCTTTCCTTTTATGGAAGGAGACAGTGCAACACAAATTGATGAAAAATGCTGCAACATTACTGGTATTGAAAGGATGAAAAATTTAGAATTTTCGTAGTTTTCAGGCAAGAGTATAGTGGTTGTTCAGAGCATTTAATTTGATAATAACACCAGATTAGAGAGCATGCTTAAGTTTTAGTGGTGAAGAACACTTTGTCACACAATTTCAATTTTTCATAAAGACTGTTTTCATTGCTTTCATTAATAATTTATTATTTTCTTGCCAGCCATTTTATATCAAGGAGGAGGAATAGGACCAGAGTCAAGCACATCCCCAGAACCATCTCCTCTGCCAGACAGGAGGAATGTCACTCGAAGACAAAGGCACAACGTCAGGTAAAATGTAAGCCCCATCCCATATCTCGACCATCCATCAGGTCCATGAAAATTTGTCATTACATGACAAATATTCCATATATGACAACTTTTTAGTGTTAATAATAAAAAAAGTGTTGGATAGTGTTTGATTTTGAGTAAAATTTCTTTTTTCCTTTGTGTAGGGAAAGAAAACTTGCATGTGCTCAGATTAAAGAAAAAGGTTTAATCTGATATACCATTCATCTAGCCTCCAAATTACATCATCACTTTCATTTTCATTATCAGGAAGAATGCCATTTTAAACTGGGTTTATTGAGAACATTTTATGAATGCTTCTTAGTAGCAGAAAATAAATCATCATTGCTAATGAAATAATATACTGAAACCACAACATACATCATTTGCAGATTCTAATTGTTCCATGTAATGCAACTGTAATAAAAAAGTATCAGATGTTGCTGATCAGTTTATTTGTCCTGTTTGCTTTGACAATTGACAACCAGAAAGTGACAATTATGTACTTGTAATCATGTGGATTACTTTGACAGTAGTACCATTAGTACCAAGGTCCCACTCTTTTGTAAGCAAAATGCAGTTTCCCAGAAATCTGCCAGTAAAGTTAACCCTATATTTTCTTAAAGTAAAATTTGTGTGATCATTTCACTACATCTTCCCATTCATTATTATTCCCTTGTATTTACATGATGTAACTGATACGTGTCAGTCATTAATTTCACAGTACAAAGCTAATATGTCTATACATTTCATGAAATGAACAACTTTTCAGTTAAGCTGTAGACAAAGTTACCACTGGTTAAGGCACAGAACTTGCAAAAGCAGGGTTAAATTCCCCATCTGGCCATCACATTTAGGTTTCCTAAATTTTTTTAAAGGAAATAGTCCATTGATTGTTTTAAAGTGACATGGGTAATTTCTTTTCCTATCTTTGTTCTGTATGTTCGTGTCCTCCATCTCTAATGGCCTCATTAGTGAAGGTACACTCATCTCCAATCTTCCTTCATTCCTTTAGCAGTGAAACTTTGCTCTGTGCAGATATTTGGTCAGATTGTATCTTGATATTACAGTAATCTTTATTAGATAATTCTTCCTCATATGTAACTGCATCAACAAAATTTGAGATTCTAACAGTATCTCCTGCACTGTCTGACAAAAAAATGAAACACCCAGAAGAGTAAGAGAAAACAGTTTGAAACTTAATGGGTGAGAGGGTATGTTATGTTATTCCAGTTATTACAAAATTGAAAGAACTTGGCATTATGAGCAAACTTGAATTGCACTCCCTCAGGCCCGGAGGCGTGCACTAATTTGGTTGGGGAAGGCTGTCATAGTCATTGTAACATCTCGTGAGGCAAGCTAGCCCCCAAGTGCTGTAACGTGTCCTTTGTATCCTGGATATGGGTACTGGCACAGAGTTGGTCTGAGCTGGACCCACATATGTTCTATAGGGGACATATCTGAGGATCTTGTTGGCCACAGTAGTACCTCAACTTCAGAGTGAGTTCATGCACACACGCCCTGTTTTAACAAGCATTGTCCTGTTGAAAATGGCATCACAATACTGTAACGTGACAGGTAACAACTAATGATGCAGGGTATCCATGACATACTGTTGTGCTGTCAGTTCCCTCAGCTACTACCAGCTGTGACCTGTAGTCATACACGATGGCTCCCCACACTGTGATGCCAGGTGTAACACTGCTATGCAACTGAATCATAGAAAGCCACAAAAAAAGAACTTATTTGCTCTATAATTCAAATTGTCGTATTAAAAATCGAGAACCGGGTTATGTATTGAAATATACACAGCAGACAATCTGTTCTATGTACATAGATATGTGATATTACTGACTAAAATACCCCCCCCCCCCCCCCTCTCTCTCTCTCTCTCTCTCTCTCTCTCTCTCTCTCTCTCTCTCTCTCTCTCTCTCTCTGAAATGTACATACATGCCAAATGATCCTAATGAGGTTAATGAGATACAGTCATTAGCATTTCAGATAATTTGCAGCCTGTTTTTAAATTTCAATGCAGACTGTTCAATAAGAACATGAAGCATCTGATATAAAAAAAAGCTACTGTTCAATCTAACAGCAAATTAAACACCAATTATGGCTGTCATTTAACAGTACCCACTCATATGGTACAGCAATCCACATGTTTGTTCCTGTAACTGGAGTCTGAGAACACAGACAGAAGTCATACCGAGCGAGGTGGCGCAGTGGTTAGCACACTGGACTTGCATTCAGGATGATGACAGTTCAATCCCGCATCCGGCCATCCTGATTTAGGTTTTCTGTGATTACCCTAAATCCCTCCAGGCAAATGCCGGGATGCTTCCTTTGAAAGGACATGGCCGATTTCCTTCCCCATCCTTCCCTAATCCAATGAGACCAATGACCTTGCTGTCTAGTCTCCTCCCCCAAAACAACCGAACCCCAACCCAGTAGAAGTCATGTATGAGACTGACAGTCTGACATACTAGCTTGCTTTTATGTGGATTCAGGACTTGTTGATACACAACACAGGGAGTAGAATCATCCATATCTACAGAAGTGATTTTGTGTGTGTGTGTGTGTGTGTGTGTGTGTGTGTGTGTGTGTGTGTGTGTGTGTGTCCCATGGCAGTATGAGAGGAACATTACTGCTCATATTACATACATGGGTCAGGTGTCTAAGTACCTTCATAAAATGTGGATATGTAAAAGATATGTGACATGGGGAATGGCCACCAGAGTGCTGTATTGTTGTTCGTGTTTAGTGTTGTTACCAGTCCTGGTAGGGCATATAACAACTGTGAACCGATCCAGATGTTGAGTGATCACCGTGGACATGGAGACATCACATACTTGTGATAGACAGTGTTATCAGCACCTAGCAGAGTTTGCAAAGGGCCTCATTGTGGGTCTCCATTTGACCTGGTGGTAAAATTGTCCAGTATCCAGATTTTTGGGGCATTTAGATGTGAGAGCACCCGAATGCATGGGAACATGAGGATAGGCATACTCGTCTTCAAGGTTCTGGCTGACCATGTCTGAACACCACAAGGGGAGATTGCTGTATTGTGCAACTGATTTCAGTGACATGCTGGACCCTCATAGGGCCCCTTTGTACATCAAATGTAACAGCAGCATTAGTCATCCAAGAAATAAAAACATAATGTCAAAATAAATGCTACCAAATACTCTTATGGTAATAAACAGTATGACAAATCACTTAAGCAAATAAAATTATTAGTTAGATGAATGAAACCCTCCATTAATCGTAATTTATTCTGTTCAGTTACAAAAGTAACTGTAAATCCCAAATGGCTACGAAACAGGTCTGTTGCTTAATTAGAGTAGCCAGTTGTACATATTTAGGAAGTTAGTTAACCATTGAGTATGTAATAAAAATATAGTAAATTCCAAATGGCTACAAAACAACCCTGCAGCTTAGTGGGAGTAGCCAGTCGCATATTCTTAAGTTCTTTAGTCAATGTCACAAACGTGTACAAAGTAGATCATACAGATAAAACGTGAAAAATGGCTCTTAAGTAACACTAAATGTTAAAATATGATCCCAACAAAAGAGTATGTAAAACACTCTTAGAAGCTATCCTCTTGCCATAGCAAAAACACAATTATTCTCTGATAAAATTAAAGTGAAGCTTGCCGTTACTGTAAAGTCAGATCTAAGACAAAACCGCTCCATGAAAACCATTAGAATACAATTGCTCAGAAATGACCAGTGATGCATTATCTATAAGAAAGATAGACTTGAGTCCTGACCTGAATCGTTGTTATCTAACTAAACAAGATACCACTGGTACCTATATAACATGCACTTAATGCCAAGCCTAATGATGATGATTTATGTGGCAAATGCATTGTAACACACAAAAACAAATAATCACTCCAGCTGCCTAGACATAGACGAATATTGTAAGAAAGCATGTAAATCTAATCACATCTTGATATCCGTAACTGGATGACACAATGACAATAATACACTAGTTCTGGTGGGTGAGAGAAATGAAATATCCTCATAGCACCTTTAGGTCACACATAATAAAACTAATCCAGCATTAGACAGCTAATGCAGCCAGCTAATACTTAAAATGAATATAACATTGTCTGGTACTAATGAGGAGTGATACCTGTATTTGACAATGTATGAAAAATACACAGAAAGGAGACTAGTGTACCTATTCCTACCATCCTTCATATGCACTAAAATGAAAAAGTCTGTGGGCATGAAAACAGCGTATAAGAGGACATGAATGTAAGACGATATTATGCATGCCTTGTGCAGTTACCACACCACATACAGTAATGTAACATCTGTAGCTGTATCTTAGCTTGCTCTTACAAGTAACTAGAACAACTAACTTGGCCATCCCTGCAACAATGTGTCAACAAATCTGTGGTATACACTGTCGCCTCACATTGCGACAGGACAACTTTGCAAAAACATGTTTACTCAGAACACACACACACACACACACACACACACACACACACACACACACACTCACTCTCAATAACATACCACATATATGATATATGTAACTAGTGATAACCAGCCCAGTACATTAGGTTGTTGTCATGCCTTAAAGAACATGGTTATCTAATTTGTTCATATAATGTGGCAGTTACGAACACTTATGACAAACTTCAGATGTGTTTTCTCACAAGAAGCCATGTAATGTATCATGTGCATCAGATTTCTTCTCACATCAGCATCAACAACACTAAATGTTTAGTGGAAGATTTAACTGACAATAATGCATCAGCAGAACATAAATTCTGTTCATGTGCATTACATAACACAAACATCATAGTACACTACTAGTATGTCAGTTTGTTGAAATCTGATCAATATATCATTCTTTATTTAGCTGTCTTTTGTGATTTGTTTCCATTTTTCTTTAGTTTAAGGTCTAGAAGAACGAGAGCTAAGTCTGTCCATAGAAGAAGTGAAGGATCAAGGGAGTCACATGTGGATCCTCCAACAAGTTTCTCTGATGGCCATGAACTGAGTGAAGCAGAGTGTGACATGGACACAATAAGACATTACAAATGGGCATATAAAGGCAGTTCAAGCAGGGATAACTCTCAACATGGACAGTCATATAACAATTTCACAATAGCTGTGTGACTGCCTTTGTATTCCTCAAATATTCTCACATCACAAACAGGAAATGAATTGTGATCAGTAATTCAACTTCTTTCAGCTGTATTAAATGAAGATGAAGTAGCTGACATTATGAAATCATTGTTTCAAAACTGAAATATGTTACTGATTTCAATAATTTGTCTAATATTTGAAGAGAGATGTACTGTAAAATTGTTACATGTAAATGTATGTTGGTGTTAACTGATAATAATTTTAATTATTGTTAGAATTATCATTCTTGTTTTCATTGTCGGTGTGATGTGTGGAACTCATGACTCATCCAACAGATTCAAAAAATGTTGCAGTGTCTTACTGTATTTATTGTCAATTGCTTCACGAGGAACAATGAGCTTTACCTCAATCCACAATTGTGATATATATTTTGACATATTCTCGTATTGTTTGGTGACTTTTTAAAGTGTAAAAACACACAATGAGTGAGATAAATTATTTTGTTGTTAAACAACTGTGTTAAATATTTTATTAATTTATTTCTATAGACTTGAACCATGAACAGTTGATATGTGAACATTCACATTGCATTGTGTCCTATTGAGGTATGTTTTCTATATGTGCTAGTGATAAGTGGACAAGGGAAAGACATGACTGTGCTGTTCGGTTTACTAGTGTATTTGATAATAAATACAAACAATGGTTAACATGGATGGAATTATACAAGAATTTGTAGGAATGGGTGCAAATGACAGGTAAAATAACATTGATATAACATGATACACATTAATACCTCAATATTCGGTCATATATTGGAATGACTCTTCCACGCTCAAGAAATGAACCAAAACTATTGCATATAATATTACTTTCAAAAATAATTTTCTCTACATATCAAAGTACTTTAACATGTCAGAAGAATATTATATACATTTTTATATGTATTAAAGGATTGTAATATATATATACATATATAATTTGCCATTCAAAGCCTGTTTTAATATATTTTTACCAGTGTTGAAAATCAGCTTTCTCACCAGCTGCAATGAAATTAATTTCGCCACACGCTTCGGCTACATAAAAATGCCCCAAATCGTGCAATATCTATGACTTGATAAATCCACATTTTTGTATTTATCTGATCACTTTGTCACCAGTATTTGTGGTATCCTTTGCATCTATCAAAATATCACAATTACTGTAGGATTAAATTCAAATTTTATGCAATCTATTATTTTTGCAAATTGTAAACTGTTGCATTTTGTATAAGCTGTTTTAAGTGAAGAGAAATTTTGAAAGAGAAGACATTTTCTCCAGGTGACTGTAAAGAATGATACACAGCTCATTCATCTATCAATTTTGGTACAAAATCCATTTTCTTGTTTTTAGCACATCTAAAATACAACCAGTGTGCCAAAACATTTCACACCAACAGAGTTCATGCCTCTACATGAGATGACCAAATGGAACATTGATTCACTACTTCAACTTTCGAGAAAGGGCACATACATATGTTGTGACTCAGTGTACAAAAATGTGTGATGTCTTTTTCTGTAAACATGTGTTTAACAGTTTGGGTCTCTGTGGTCAACCTCCAGAGTCCTAAATAATAAGCTGTTGATAACTAAAAAGCTTTAATGCTCCTGTGTTTGAGTGTGCTTGAACTCCCATACTTAGTGTATATTTGGGAGCACATAAGACAGTCTGAAGTTGTCACAAAGTAACTCTGCCACATCTACATAAGTTTTCAGGTTTGAAATCATCATGGCGTTCATTGAGGGTTTTACTTTGGTGAGCAAATATCTCAGCGATTTGATACTTTCTATAGTCTTACACTTGTTTTCGAGGAATGTGCACATATCCTTGAAAGTTAGAAACTATTAAAGCTCGTGCTTGATTCAAGTATCTTCCTTATTAATTGACTTTCTAGAAGCCCAACTTATGGCCACTGTAGGTGTAGTGAACAGTTGGGTTATTACAGTAAACATCTGTTCGCATCGATCTGAGGTGATTCACCATGTCAAACAAGAGCTGCAAAGTTCATATGATACTGCGGTAATAATGGGTGATTGTTATTTCATGTAACAAAGATCATCCTCTGAATGAAGTAGAGGATTTCACTGGTATCACTCCATAGTGTCCTACCACCTTAATAGTAGTAAGTCATTTTGGTCCACAGAAATGTTAGAATAATAGATGGTGTTTTTCAAATACCCTTGAGATAATTCTGTAGAAACAAGTGTAACGGCTACATTCTATTTCTGCATGTTGTGTGTTATCAGCCATGGTGGTGTGGTTATAGTCAAAAGCAGGTGATGTGTATGTCACCTGTTTGATATCTGTATCCTGCAGTTATATCATTTAAGATTTGTAATTTCTGGAAGATTCAGAGTCCAGCTTATTTATGAAATATTGGAATTTTATAGAACATACTATGTATGTGTAAATAGGAGCACACTCTGCTGATGCAGACAGTTCAGCTGCACCTCTACTTTCATGTGTAAGTAATAAGATGCTTTCAGTGTGAAGCATCAGTTTTTGTTGACGAGCCTGGTGGTGTAAATGTTGCTTGATTCCAGACTCTACATGACATATTTTGGTGCAGAGATTGGGTAACTGTCATCACCACCATGGCTCCAGTAAGGCTATGGAAAAGTCGTCACCCTCACACAGGAACACAAATACAAACAGTACATTCCTACTATGGTCTCAACTGCCAAGGTACTAGGTAATTATTGGTAAGACTAGTATTGCACTCTCATCTTTCTTTACCGAGCGAGGTGGCGCAGTGGTTAGCACACTGGACTCGCATTCGGGAGGACGACGGTTCAATCCCGTCTCCGGCCATCCTGATTTAGGTTTTCCGTGATTTCCCTAAATCGTTTCAGGCAAATGCCGGGATGGTTCCTTTGAAAGGGCACGGCCGCTTTCCTTCCCAATCCTTCCCTAACCCGAGCTTGCGCTCCGTCTCTAATGACCTCGTTGTCGACGGGACGTTAAACACTAACCATCATCTTTCTTTGTCAAAGATGATATGTCAAAGAAATTTGATGGTGTAATAGGGAACTTTGTCAAATATCGCCTGTTGTCAAATAAATATCATATCTAAGGCCTCTCCATAGATTTGATACTAAGTCATTCTTCTTCTGTTCACTGCAATATGAGATGTACCCGCTTGGAAAACGTGTCGCTACAGCTATTTGACGTAATGTTTGTATACATGGCTTCAAAGTTGGTGTGTTCCTTAGACTTTAAAAAAAACAAAAAAAAAAAAAAAACTTGCTTCGCCTAGAGTGGAGGAGGGCGGGGAGGGGGGGGGGGTGAGCAAGGGGCACAGTGTGCATGCTATTAATTGTGTGTTGATGGGCAGGTGGAATATACTGCAGGTGACTTCATGTCATGTTACATCTGGAAACATCCAGGTGCTTTTCAGCTAGCTGGAATAGAGGATGTGGTCACACACTAAAATAAAAATTCTTTCTTAGCTTCCCATTCTACTTTATTTTTGAATGCTGGATGCCACAATTTAAAAAGCCCTTCATCTGTTTCGTACTTTTATTAATTTTGTAGTTGTTGGTACACTAAGTCCATTAATTAAATTATTTTGAAATAAATAGTTCTTATTGCCCTATAGTGTACTAAACATTTACTTACCTTCACATATTCCCTGTCAGTGCGTTATAAATTGCTTCACACATTTCTGGAATGATTGTGGTTAATACAATATTCCAGTGCTGTGTTGTAAACTAGAGTAGCTCTCCTGTATCAAGAAATCCCAGTGTCACAGTTTGGCTGTCTTGTGCACACATAGCATTTCTCAAGAGTATTGTTTTGTAATGTGAGAAGCCACTTTACTGAGCAAATACTGAAATACACTCTCATCCATTAGTAAGTAATTTATAGACTTGAAGACTTAAGCATTGAAGAATAACAAAACACCAGGAGAGGACGGGATAGTAGCAGAAATGTGGAAACTAGGGGACTTCTCCGCGTGGCAGAAAATTCACAAAGTAATTAGACATTTGGACAAAAGGAATCATACCCAGTGACTGGAATCAAGCATTGATCCATCCTCCATTAAAAAAAAGAGATAAAACAGACACCAACTACTACAGGGCATATCCTTGTTACCAGTGACATACAAAATACTGTCTAAAGCACTTTTAAATAGAACAGAGGAAAAGCAGGACCTAATATATATTATCAAGCAGGATTTAGAAAAGGTAGATCATGTGCAGAACAGATTCTTAATTTAAAAACAATTTTGAGAGAGAGCTATACAAAATAAAAATACAGTAGTTACTTTCATAGATTTCAAGAAGGCCTACGACTCAGTTGACAAACACTATTCCAGATACTTTATGAATCGGGGATAGATGAAAACACCAGAAGACTTGTTGAACAAACACTCAGATACAATATCAAGAATTAAGTTTCAAGGTGAAATTTCTGAACCATTCAAAATCAAAACAGGAGTTTGACAAGGAGACACTGTCCCCAGTTCTCTTTAACTTGGTTTTAGATAAAATAGTAAAAACATGGGCAAGCACATTAAAAAACAGAGGCACAAAGGGTATAAGCATGGGCCAAGGAAAGAATAAATTTGAAGTGAAATGTTTAGCCTTTGTGGATGATATGGTATTGATAACTGAAAACAGTTATGCTTGATCTGTTACACGAGACTGCTGAAAAGACTGGGCTAAAAATATCCTATGAAAAAATTGAGTATATAGAACACAAACATAATACAGAAAAGTTTATAAAAACAAAGTATGGAAAAATTAAGAGAGTTGATAGATTCAAATACCTGGAGGAGTGGATCCAAGCCAATGGACTGGACAACACAACAAATAAAGAATAAAAAAGTTAGAATTTGCATATAAATCAACAAAACTACTACAATAAGAAATCAGTATCCATACAAGCAAAGATTAAACATTATAATTCAGTTATTAGGACACAAGCAACCTATGGATCAGAGTGCCTAACATTGAATAAGAAAGGCGAATTAAGAGAACTAGAAAAAATGAGAGAGAAAAATACAAAGAAAAATTCTAGGTCCTGAGAAAAACAAGGAAAATAGGTGGATTAAAAGGAGAAATGAAGACTTATACAAAAATACAGAAAAGATCACAGATACAATGAGGAAGAGACGGCTAAAATATTATGGACATTTAAAAAGAATGGAAGAAACATGGATTACAAAGAAAATTTTTAATTATGTTAGTAAGCTGAAATAAACTGTAATGTGGACAGAAGCAGGAAAGAAAGACGCCAACAAAACAAACAAAACGTGTTACAGAAGAAATAATACGTGACGGGGATCACTTCAGGCTACTGATAGAAAACGCAATCTATGAAGAAGAGCCAAAACTTCAACCCAAGAGCGTGTGGACCGATGAGCAGTTGGCGAGAAAATGAAGTAGTACTGGGAAGAATGGAAGAAAAAGAAACACCATAAGTCTTAAGTTGTATGCGGTCCATAGCTGGCCAAATTCATTAAACAAAAAAAAAAAAAAAAAAAAAAAAAACACCCTTGACGTTCTCCACTAGCAGCTCTTTCCACAAATTTTTCTGAATACTTTTACTATCTCGATGTAATATCTATGGCTTCATCCAAGTAATTTTTCTTAGCTGCTTTTCTTCCAAATACACACAAGGTGCAATTGTGGTAGTAGCAACTGCACCATATAATAAGTTGTCTGCCCATCTTGAAATCTGATGAAAAATATGACGACTGTGTAATACCCCTTTTTAGCGCCGCGTCAAAGATCTTTGTCAAAGAAATTTTACGAATATTTGATCATATTTCTTTGTCAAAGAAATATGATAGTGTAATACTAGCCTAAGTGTGATGTACATAAAGTATCCAGCAGTGGTTTTTGTATGTTGGACAGAACCTGACAAAATGGCTAAAAGTATTTGACCATGTCACTAAATGCGAATTTCAAGCAGAAACAATTTGGCAACAAGTTGCAGGTCATTGTAGCCAAATAACTGAAACAGTCTAATGCCATAGAGAGATGACATTGTCAATATACACAGAGTGTTTTTGCTCTTTGTTGCACAGTAAACCTAATGATGGAAGTTTATGATGTTCCACACATAATGAATGGAATTGCAGAAAATGTCAGTCAGGTGCTTCTTGTGAAGGATGTTTGCACGATAAAGGACTTCAAGGGGTGCCAGCATATCAGTGCAATCACCAAAAAAGAGTGCACCATGAATCATTTGACAAATTTCCAAATGTAATACCAATGGCAGTCACTGAAGCCCATCAGGACCTTTCACAGCTAATAGTAAGAGATCTGTGAAAGACAACCCAACTCCATTGAGGAGTGCAGTCAGAAACCATTGTACTATGCTGGAGTCATCAGACAACAGCCAAGGCTCTCAGGGACCCAGATACAACTGGCGCACTTAAAGAAAAGTACAAATGTCAGTATGTTTCCACTGTGGATGCCCTGACCACATCATACTCAACTCTAAAGAAAGAACAAGAGTGTTTGACGATTATCAATTTTCAATAGTGGAACTGATCGCTCTGGGCTTCGGATCACTATTTATACTAGGCTTTATGTATGGCGATTACAGTGCCATCTGTTAGCAGCTTTTGTAACTATTATTTCAAACTGCTGTATAAACTTCTTAAAGCTTTCACAATAAACATACCATTTACTGCATTCCTCTATCAATCTTTGTTTTCAAGATATTTAATTTTGAAATCAGGGAGTCCTTTTCTGGACACCCTGTACATGAATGCATGGTGTCTGTTCTTCAGGACATGTCTGCATAATGCCCTGATGCAGCTGACGTCAGTAATCCCTTCCCTTCCCTTTCCTTTCCTTTCCTTTCTCCCCCTCCTCCACCTTCAAGTTACAAATAATGTGTCACAGCTGTGGTTTCTGGGTGGTGTCTGTTCTTTTGGGCATGATTGAAAGAACAGACACCACACATTCATATAACTGATGCCTCTAGATGGGCAGTCGATCCACCTTCTTCAGTGCAGATGCACAAGTACATCAGACCTCATGCGGGAAACTCAGAGTAACGAGCATGGAGGAAATGGACAGGGACTACAGATAGGAAGCACTCGGTGAGAATGTGGGTCAGCCGTGAGGGATGCTGAAATAGTCCTCACTATTGTGATAACACTGTGTTCCAGATGGTGCAGCTGTTAATGCACCTGTCCAGTTAGCTGGGGATCCTGAGTTCGAAGCTCAGTCCAGTACACATTTGGACTCTTAGCTGCTGATTCCAAGTAATGTCTCAATGCAGCTGACACCATTGTACTATGCTGGAGTCATCAGACAACAGCCAAGGTTCTCAGGGACCCAGATACAACTGGCGCACCCGACTGATGGCAGTCCACCTCAATAGCAGCTTCAACGTTAGCCGCTTCATTAGCTGACACATTGTAGCCTCTTCATTAGCAATCTCTATGTAGCACAGTTAGAGATCAGCAGTCACTGCAGTACAGTTGATACAGTTGATACTTTCCACTCTCTCCCACTCCACCTTCAGTTTACATATAACGTATCACAGCTGTGGATTCCGTGTGGTGCCTGTACTTTCAGACATGTTCAAAAGAACAGACACCATTCATTCATATGATTGATTTGCCTAGATGGACAATGGATTCACCTTCTTCATTGTGCATTCACAAGTACATCTGGCCTTCTGTGGGAATCTGAGTAGTGAACATGGAGGACATGGACAGGACTGCAGGTAGGTGGGCTCTGTGGGAATGTGAGTTGGCCGTGAGGCGTGCTGAGATAGTCCACACAGTTGTGATAACAGTGTGTCCCGGATGGCGTAGTGGTTAACACACCTACCTAGCAAACAGAAGATCCCGGCTTCAAATCGCATTGTGGTACACATTTTCACTCGTTGCTGTAGAGTCTGTGTAATGTCTCGATGCAGTTGACATCAGTAGTCCCTTCTGTTCCCCTTCTTTTCCTTCTCCCCCCTCGCGTCCACCTTCAGTTTACATATAAATCTGTCCGGCACAAGTTTACTTGCATTTTTTTTCTCTGGGAAATCAACTGAGGATGTGCAAGCTTATGTGGAAGATCTTAATAATTTGGCAGAGATGGAAGAATGGTCAAATGCAGAACTTACAAGGGTAGCAAAACTGAGATTAACAGAAGAAGCAAAAACTTACGCAGGGTATACAGAGGCTCTCAAGGCAGCCAGAACGCTTTTGGAGTTTTTAAGAAGGGGTTAGTCCAGTGGTATACAAAGCAGACTAGTGCCAGATATTTTAGAGATCAGTTGGGCACGGTAACAAAGAACCATGCAGATTCGGTAGAAGAATTTGCAGACAGAATAAGGAAGATCAATGTCTGTACTTACAAGTTGGGGCAGAATATTGTGGTAAATGAGACAATTTATTGAGAAGCTGAGCCGAGGGTGCTTGATGCATTTTTGAGACGATTACCTTCAGAGATGTGAAGGCAAGCACAGACGAGGGGTCTGATTGATATGTACACAGCTGTCAGATTGGCAATAGAATGTGAAGAAATTAAAATGTCAACTGGAGTGTAGGTTGGATGAGTAGCATTCTCATCCAATGTAAGGTGTTAAGGGTGGGGGATGGCAAATGGGACATTTGGGAAGTCAATGTTGGTGGCCTTGGGACAATGGGAGTGGAGGTTGAATTCATAGTACTTTCAGAGGTAGAGGACTGGGGAAGAACCAGACGTTAATCACCAAAGGGAACCTGAGGTTGACCTATGGTCATTCCCAATAAGATTAGATGCTACGAAAACATATGCAGAGATGGATTGTGCAGTCAGAGGATGCTATGGCATAAAGTCAGCGCCAGCACGCCAGTGGGGGGTGACAGAGATCAGAAGGCTGTGAGAAGAGGTCAGCCAATTGCACGCTGACTGACCTCCCTCCAGGACGACAACGCGACAGCAGCGGCCCCTACGTGAAGACGACATAAGCGCCGCACCCGACTGATGGCAGTCCACTTCAATAGCAGCTTCAACGTTAGCCACTTCATTAGCTGACACATTGTAGCCTCTTCATTAGCAATCTCTATGTAGCACAGTTAGAGATCAGCAGTCACTGCAGTACAGTTGATACACTGTTGTTAGTTGTGGTCACTAAGACCAGAAGTGTTACTTGTGTTTGTCTATTCTGAGGAAGACTGATTATTTTGTATTTCGCCCTTTGCTTACAACACATCTGTGTAATTGCACTTGTGGATGATCATTAATAAAGGACTACAAGAATTCTCAGATCAAAGTATTTGTACTTGTCTTGCTGTAATAAAACTCTTTAATACCAGTTGTTTGATTGTTTGTCTAGCGAACTGAGTATGCAGGATTCCTAGACACAACAGAGGAATAGTAGGAAAGAGGAACTACAGGATATTGTTGGACACAGCAGTGCACATGCTGGTTGCCAGTGGTGACCTGGTGGAACATAAGCAATGGAACGCACCACAGTATAGATTACATTGATTGGGGGGGGGGGGGTAAAGATGTCACACCGATTCGATCTGTGGACATATTGTGCCGAAATCAATCTTTTTGCAGCAAATGATGGAGCTTGATGGGAAAATGTTTCAGCTGAGTGAAATCACTGCTGGTGTAACAATGTTGCAATGTAGGGCTATCGTGAATGACAAACCATTTAAACCATGAACAGTCACACTAAGACTCGATTCACATGACTATGTACCCAAGGGCACTGGGAAATTGGTCCATGTTAATGTTGAGTCTAGCTTACCGGTAGGAATTTTGTGTGTTGGAACCACGGGTAGTAAATGAAGTATCTTATCAAATGGTTGGTTCAAAGGGCTCTGAGAACTATGGGACTTCTGAGGTCATCAGTCCCCTAGAACTTTGAACTTCTTAAACCTAACTAACCTAAGGACATCACACACATCCATGCCTGAGGAAGAAATCGAACTTGCGACCGTAGCGGTCGCATGGTTCCAGACTGTAGCATCTAGAACCCTAGAACCGCTCGGCCACACCGGCAGGCCATCTTATCAGTTAGGTTACTTAGTAAAGAGAAGTGTTGTAAACATACAGGAGGTAAATGGTGAGGAAATGGTACCTGTATTTGTGGATAATTTTAGCATCAACGTTTTATGGTTAACAAAGGGGTTGCTGGTCACTAATTTGGATATCCTGAAGGAGAAGGAGTGGGACACAAGGGGTGTCAACCACAGGCATTCGCCAAATGCCACTGACATTGCATTACAGGGAAAGTTAAAGCACCTAAAGTGAAGTAATACGGAACAAATGGGAGAGTTACTTATGTAGTTTAGGGATTTGTTTTTCCTGAAAGGTCCACTGCCAGCTACGCCTATCATGCAGCGCTGGATACCAACAGGAAATCAGTCACTGATTTACCACAAACTATACAGAGTTCTGAAGTACTTGCATGCGATTCTGGAAGAATTTATCGATCAGCAACTGAAGGATGGTGTTATTGAGGAGAGTAATAGCCTGTGGTGGGCAGGGTGGGGGGGGGGGGCAGGAACTGTTGTACCCAAAAAATCAGCAAATATAACACAGAATTATGGGCTTTGTTGCGTTTATTGGCGTCTGAATGCTAAGCCTATAACAGACGAGTCCACAGCTTGTGGTCTCATGGTCGCGTTCTCGCTTCCCGAGCACGAGGTCCCGGGTTCGATTCCCAGGGGGGGGGGTGGGGTCAGGAATTGCCCTTGCCTCGAGATGACTGGGTGTTTGTGTTGTCCTCATCATTTCATAATCATTCGTGAAAGTGACGAAATTGGGCTGAGCAATGGTTGGGGATTTGTACGGGCACTGATAACCGCGCAGTTGAGCGCCCCACATACCAAACATCATCATCATCATCATCATCATCGTTTAATCATTTAACAGACACCTACCCCCTGTCAAACATTACCAAAACTATAGGCTATTTGGGTCAGTGCAAGTATTTTTGAATGATGGACATAAGGAGTGGCTACCACCAGTTAGACGTCACTCTAGAATATCTACCAAAAACAATATTTTCTACATCGTGTGGTCATTATCAGTTCAGGAGGATGCCTTTCAGATTAAAGAACATACCTGCGTCATTTCAGAGGTTGTTAGGTGGAGGCGTGGAGCTTTCAGATGACTGAAACCACGTCAATGCTTGTTGTATGTTAATGATATAAGTGTCTATGTGAGCACATTTAACGCTTAAGGCAAGTATTTTAATATTGAGGGCAACAAATTTGACAATGATTACGGAAAAGGGCAATTTTATGTTGGAAGAGGTGGCGTTATCTTGGTCACCTAATCAGTAAGGATGGGGTTAAGACAGACCCCAGGATTGATTAAAGGTATACGTGAGTTTTCTGTGCCTGATTCTGTGAAGCAACTAGAAGTCTGAAAATAGGGCGTTTCGATCACTCATACTTGCTGAAGCCCACCGTGCTCGGTCATGGCTTGCCTGAGTATGAACGCTCGAAGCATGCAGGCTGTGGTTGAACGGGGCACCATGGGGAGGGCAGGCCTCATTGTGCTGCTGTAGCAACCATTTCAGTAGCAGCTCTGTGTGTCGCTTCTGACTACTCCCACCAGGTGATGGAACTTCACTCACATCACTTTAGTTATGCTGTAGACTATATTTCTAGGGGGTAGTGTCTAATAGCGACATCATTATGATCCATAAGAGAAAATAGTGTGCTTTATCCATTTGGTATTTCACAGGAAAACTATGTAGCTACCAACTTTCATCAGTCTCATAACGAAAAATCACATTGCTGCTTTTTATAACACCATCTGCTTCGTTGATTCAAATGTACACGTGTGAACTTGACTACCTAACAAATTAGAAATCTAACAAGAACAAAATTGTTTCGAAATTATTCTCTGTTGGCGTAATTACAATGAATCGACTCGTTTCAAATCAAGTTTGCTTCGTCTGTCAGATAATGTTCCAAATCGCACTAAAATTTATTTCGCTATTCACATTTTAGGCTGTAACACAAAAAATTCTCGCTAAATTCGGTTACGCTTTCACCTCTCAAGTGGATCTTCGTCATCACGAGAACCTATTCTGGTTAAATGCAAGTCAACATTGTTAGTAGATTGAGTATGACGTGGCTCACAATCTAGTAACCCCGAAAACAGAGTCTCCAATTTTGGCTACTGAGTGTGGCTGACATTCTCTCAACGGTCATAAATAAATATTTACTGATATAATTACGTCCATGCTATAATTTTGTTCTACCTTAATAGAAACTGATATTTCGACACATTTTACGCACGGTATTTAATGTCTCATCTCTGTCAGAAACAGAAATCATTTACAGTAATCGAAAGGGCGACCACAGAATTGTTACTGTTCTGTGCAACGTCGGAATTTCGACTTCTTCATTTGTGAGGCGGAGACAGCGATGTTTCAGCACTCGTAGTATCTACAGTTAATAGATGATAATACAACCATTGCACTGTACTGGCAAAATACCGGTGACACTGCAACTGGAGTTTTTCATTTAAGTGCAGTTTTCATTTGCTGGATACGCGGTGCGTCTACATTAATTTAAACGTATGTACCTCTGTATCTTCAGGTCCTGTATTACTGACTTTTCAGTTTGTGCGCCATAACAATCATTCTTATTGCCCGTTTGAATGACTCTAAAAATGTCACGAGTTCTTTTGCACTGTTGTTGTCGTAACCAGTAAGTTTTCCAGACACACCTCTCTCTGGAAGCAATTCCATGATTTTGTCGTACTGCCTTACTGCTACGCGTGCAAATAAAGTTGACACTGGGCGCGGTGGCTGATGGGAGCGACCGTAAAGGCATTTCCCATTTACAGTCGCTCCCATCAGCCATCGCGCCGAGTGTCAACTTTGTTTCCGCGAATGTTACATACTACAGCATTCTAAACAAACTGTTCCACTTACTCTCCATTTCTTGCTTCAAGCTTGTCTACATCGAATTCATGTCACCAGCTTTCTTCACGAAACGGACACTATCTTTAGCAGTATAATATGTGGAATAAATTACTCCAAGCCCATTTATCAAATAATTGTCATCCAACATATGTTTCGGGAATATCTTCATACATATGTAATGCATGCATAACGCTGAAAGGATTGCAGTGCCTTCCGTATACTGACGCCCTGGTCAGTGGCAAATGAATTCTTATTAAAATTCTGGGGATTTACTCCCAACAATTTGAATAATGTTTCTTTGGTGTATTTGTTAATAGATTCGCCATTTTTTTCTTCTCAGAAAAGTGAGTTGTCACCATTACCATATTTTGCATTGCCTAAGCAAAGTGTGCAGTACTAGATAGATAACACATTTTCTAATGTGTCCATATATCTGCTGTACATCCTCATGCATTCACGCCTATGACCTGGATAATTCTGAGCATCATACTCACTCGTAATTCACCGGCTTGTACTTCAGTGTTTCGTGCTACCAGCATAGGACGAGGCAATGTTAGAAACGTCTATACACTCCTGGAAATGGAAAAAAGAACACATTGACACCGGTGTGTAAGACCCACCATACTTGCTCCGGACACTGCGAGAGGGCTGTACAAGCAATGATCACACGCACGGCACAGCGGACACACCAGGAACCGCGGTGTTGGCCGTCGAATGGCGCTAGCTGCGCAGCATTTGTGCACCGCCGCCATCAGTGTCAGCCAGTTTGCCGTGGCATACGGAGCTCCATCGCAGTCTTTAACACTGGTAGCATGCCGCGACAGCGTGGACGTGAACCGTATGTGCAGTTGACGGACTTTGAGCGAGGGCGTATAATGGGCATGCGGGAGGCCGGGTGGACGTACCGCCGAATTGCTCAACACGTGGTGCGTGAGGTCTCCACAGTACATCGATGTTGTCGCCAGTGGTCGGCGGAAGGTGCACGTGCCCGTCGACCTGGGACCGGACTGCAGCGACGCACGGATGCACGCCAAGACCGTAGGATCCTACGCAGTGCCGTAGGGGACCGCACCGCCACTTCCCAGCAAATTAGGGACACGGTTGCTCCTGGGGTATCGGCGAGGACCATTCGCAACCGTCTCCATGAAGCTGGGCTACGGTCCCGCACACCGTTAGGCCGTCTTCCGCTCACGCCCCAACATCGTGCAGCCCGCCTCCAGTGGTGTCGCGACAGGCATGAATGGAGACGTGTCGTCTTCAGCGATGAGAGTCGCTTCTGCCTTGGTGCCAATGATGGTCGTATGCGTGTTTGGCGCCGTGCAGGTGAGCGCCACAATCAGGACTGCATACGACCGAGGCACACAGGGCCAACACCCGGCATCATGGTGTGGGGAGCGATCTCCTACACTGGCCGTACACCACTGGTGATCGTCGAGGGGACACTGAATAGTGCACGGTACATCCAAACCGTCATCGAACCCATCGTTCTACCATTCCTAGACCGGCAAGGGAACTTGCTGTTCCAACTGGACAATGCACGCCCGCATGTATCCCGTGCCACCCAACGTGCTCTAGAAGGTGTAAGTCAACTACCCTGGCCAGCAAGATCTCCGGATCTGTCCCCCATTGAGCATGTTTGGGACTGGATGAAGCGTCGTCTCACGCGGTCTGCACGTCCAGCACGAACGCTGGTCCAACTGAGGCGCCAGGTGGAAATGGCATGGCAAGCCGTTCCACAGGACTACATCCAGCATCTCTACGATCGTCTCCATGGGAGAATAGCAGCCTGCATTGCTGCGAAAGGTGGATATACACTGTACTAGTGCCGACATTGTGCATGCTCTGTTGCCTGTGTCTATGTGCCTGTGGTTCTGTCAGTGTGATCATGTGATGTATCTGACCCCAGGAATGTGTCAATAAAGTTTCCCCTTCCTGGGACAATGAATTCACGGTGTTCTTATTTCAATTTCCAGGAGTGTATGTCCTAGTTCTGAACCGACATTTACAGCCCCCTGACATGAAGCCAGAAATTCTACACCTAACGTTACTGCAAATGGATGAACGTCTCTGGCACACATTTCTACTCACCTTGTCAATTACTGTTGCTTTCACTAAAACTGTTAAGGCTTCATGTTCTACAGACATGTGTCTTCAGATGTTTGGTGGCGGATCCTTAAGACAGGAGAGCAGAGCACTTACTACAGTACATGTAGCCGAAATCCTCACAGTCACTAATGAAAATCTCGCCCAAACATTGTTACAACCATCGTCTTTCGCATTTGGAATGTATAGTCCCCCATTCGGATCTCCGAGCAGGGACTACTCAAGAGGACGTCATTATCAGGAGAAAGAAAACTGGCGTTCTACGGATCGGAGAGTGGAATGTCAGATCCATTAATCGGGCAGCTAGGTTAGAAAATTTAAAAAGGGAAATGGATAGGTTAAAGTTAGATATAGAGGGAATTATGAGTGGAGTTCGGTGGCAGGAGGAACAAGACTTTCGGTCAGATGAATACAGGGTTATAAATACAAAATCAAATAGGGGTAATGCAGGAGTAGGTTTAATAATGAATAGGAAAATAGGAGTGCGGGTAAGCTACTACAAACAGCATAGTTAACGCATTATTGTGGCCAAGATAGACACGAAGCCCACACCTACTACAGTAGTACAAATTTATATGGCTACTAGCTCTGCAGATGATGAAGAAATTGATGAAACGTATGATGAGATAAAAGAATTTATTCTGGTAGCGAAGGGAGATGAAAATTTAATAGTCATGGGTGACTGGAATTCGACTGTAGGAAAATGAAGAGAAGGAAAAGTAGTAGGTGAATATGGATTGGGGCTAAGAAATGAAAGAGGAAGCCACCTGGTAGAAATTTGCACAGAGTGTAACTTAATCATAGCTAACACTTGGTTCAAGAATCATGAAAGAAGGTTGTGTACATGGAAGAACCCTGGAGATACTAGAAGGTTTCAGATAGATTATATAATGGTAAGACAGAGATTTAGGAACCAGGTTTTAAATTTTAAGACATTTCCAGGGGCGGATGTGGACGCTGACCACAATCTATTGGTTATGAACTGTAGATTAAAACTGAAGAAACTGCAAAAAGGTGGGAATTCAAGGAGATGGGACCTGGATAAACTGAAAGAACAGGAGGTTGTACAGAGTTTCAGGGAGAGCATAAGGGAACAATTGACAGGAATGGGGGAAAGAAATACAGTAGAAGAAGAATGGGTAGCTTTGAGGGGTGAAACAGTGAAGGCAGCAGAGGATCAAGTAGGTAAAACGACGAGGGCTAGTAGAAATCAATGGATACTGAATTTAATTGATGAAAGGAGAAAATACAAAAATGCAGTAAATGAAGCAGGCAAAAAGGAATACAAATGTCACAATAATGAGATCGACAGGAAGTGCAAAATGGCTAAGCAGGCATGGCTAGAGGACAAATGTAAGGATGTAGAGGCTTATCTCACGAGGTGCAAGACAGATACTGCCTACAGGAAAATTAAAGAGGCCATTGGAGAAAAGAGAACCACTTGCATGAATATCAAGAGCTCAGATGGAAACCCAGTTCTAAGCAAAGAAGGGAAAACAGAAAGGTGGAAGGAGTATATAGAGGGTCTATACAGGGGCGATGTTCTAGAGGACAATATTGTGGAAATGGAAGAGGACGTAGATGAAGATGAAATGGGAGATACGATACTGCGTGAAGAGTTTGACAGAGCACTAAAAGACCTAAGTCGGAATAAGGCCCCGGGAGTAGACAACATTCCATTAGAACAGGGCTTAGGCCGGTATTACACTATCAAATTTCTTTGTCAAAGATTTGATCAAAGATGTGATCCAATATTCCGTCCAATATATTTGACAAAGATCTTTGACGTAGCGCTACAAGGGGTATTACACTGTCATCAAATTTTTCGTCAAAGTTCAACATGGCTGACAACAACTTGCCGCAGCAGTTCTACGTACTCCAATTGCATTGTGTGCACATGCGGAAAAGAAGTGGGGGGAGAAAATGGAACCATACATACGAGGTTGACAGTCTTAAAAGTCCTGGGATTACAACTTGATAATAAATTCAGTTGGGAGGAGCACACCACAGAACTGCAGAAACGCCTTAACAAATCTGTATTTGCAATTCGAGTGTTAGCAGACATAGGCAACATAAAAATGAAAAAGCTTGCGTACTTTCATTCCATAATGTCATATGGGATAATATTTTGGGGTAAATCTTGAAGTCAAACAAAAGTTTTCAAGGTCCAAAAGCGTGTAATACGTATTATTTGCGGAGTAAATTCACGGACCTCCTGCAGAAACCTCTTCAAAGAACTGGGTATACTAACTACTGCCTCTCAGTATATTTACTTCTTAATAAAATTTGTCGTAAATAATATATCTCTTTTTCCAACAAACAACTCAGTTGATACATACAATACCAGGAACAAAAATGATCTGCACAAGGACTTAAAAGCACTTACTTTAGTTCAAAAAGGGGTCCACTACTCAGGAACACTCATCTTCAATAATTTGCCAGGAAACATAAAAAATTTAGTTAGAAATAAAGATCAGTTTATCAGTTTAAAAGGAGCCTGAAAGACTTACTACTGGCCAACTCCTACTCCAGTGGCGAAATTTTTAAAGAAACAAATGATGTATTGTATTTATTCATACTATTAGCATTTTTATTTCAGCTTAAAAAAATCGACATGTTCCACATCCACGAGGATCTCCTCAGCACGGATCTATGGAACGAAAAACTAATCTAATCTGGGTGGAGCCGTGGGTTTTACGACGACGCGATAAAAGCATTCAACAAAACTTGTTACGTGAGCTTACAGTGGACGACGTCAAGTCGTACATCAATTACTTAAGAATGGATGAGCATACATTTCTGTATGTGCTCAATGAAGTGTATCCTCATATCACAAAGCACAATTTTCACTTAAGAACTGCTACATCTTCAGAAGACAGGCTCACTATAACACTCCGATTCCTTGCAACAGGAGAGGGTTATGTTAGGTTAGGTCAGGTCAGGTTAGGTCTCCAATCTTCTTAATCTATTTTTGTATTCAGGGTGCCTCACGTTGTAAAGCGCCTTATCAGCTTCAGACATCTCTATTAATTCTGTAGTTGTCGGCACACACCAATTGTATTTACCGGCAATGGTTATAAAAACACTACAGACGACAGAACGCTCCGCGTGGTAACATATCGCATTGCAGTGAACAGAAGACAAGCGATTTCTTTGATCAAATATACGGCCTCGGCCTAGATTTGATCAAATATTGGACGACATTTGTCAAAGATCCCTATTACATTATCAAATATCTTCGACAAAGATATTGGACAAAGAAATTTGATAGTGTAATACCGGCCTTAACAACTGGCCGGTTTTGAGCGCGAGTACTCGCGTCTGCTCAGGCACGTGCTCGCGAGCAGGGGCAAGGTCGCGGAGCAGGGAGGGAGGGGAAATGCGTGCGCACGTTTGAATGTGATCTCGCGTTCTTAGCAGATTTAACTAGCCATCTGAATGCTTTGAACATTTCACTACAAGGTAAAGATCTGCTAATTACTCATTTCATAGATCGAATACGAGCTTTTAAAATGAAATTGACACTTTGGGTGAGTCAGCTGGAAACAGGAAACCTAGCTCATTTTCCTAAATTATCATCCATGCAAGATGTTCACAAAGACTGTGAACGTTATTCACACAGTTTAGTTGATCAGCACTTTCAAGATCTGACAGCACTAGACAGTGATTTTGATCTGTTCTCTCCATATTCAGCGAATATTTAAGAGATTCGTCCTGAGCTGCAGCAAGAAATTATTGACCTGCAGTGTGACAGAGAATACAGAGACAAATTTCAGAACAAGAAAAACATTTTGGAATTCTACAGACACTTCCCTCAGGATAGATTTCCTCGTTTGCACAAACTGGCGGCTACAATAATATCAATGTTCAGTTCCACGTATGTTTGTGAACAACTGTTCTCTGCAATGAAATGTAACAAGACGCGCCTGAGAAACGCATTGTCTGATCGAAATTTAAACTGCATGCTGCGCCTAAAATACACAAGAACAATTACTCTGAACATAGACGCAATTGTAAAGGGCAGAAAGTACAAGATAACCGAGAATCCCACACTTCAGTGACACCTTTTATTGTGTAACAGTTCACAAATTAATGCGAATGTAGAGGCATTCTCCTTTATTTGTTTCATTTGTTGCAGTAATAATTCGTGAGTGATATCCCCGCAGTTGGCCGCGGATTTACATTGACTGGCCGCAGCTGTTGTGTGTCCCACGTGACTTTCCCCACTCTCCGCTCTGGTCCGGTAGTGGGGGTAGCGTGCTCGTGCTGCTCCGTGCTCGCGCCTTGCTGCTCACAGCTTGCTACGCGAGCACGTATGTTGTGAAGCCCTGCATTAGAACTACTGATAGCCTTGGGAGAGCCAGTCATGACAAAACTCTACCATCTGGTGAGCAAGATGTATGAGACAGGCGAAATTCCCTCAGACTTCAAGAAGAATATAATAATTACAATCCCAAAGAAAGCAGATGTTGACAGATGTGAAAATTACCGAACTATCAGTTTAATAAGTCACAGCTGCAAAATACTAACACGAATTCTTTACAGACGAATGGAAAAACTGGTAGAAGCCGATCTTGGGGAAGATCGGTTTGGATTCCGTAGAAATGTTGGAACATGTGAGGCAATACTGACCATACGACTTATCTTAGAAGTAAGATTAAGGAAAGGCAAACCTACGTTTCTAGCATTTGTAGACTTAGAGAAAGCTTTTGACAATGTTGACTGGAATACTCTCTTTCAAATTCTGAAGGTGGTTGGGAAGGGAGTGAGACAGAGTTGTAGCCTCTCCCCGATGCTATTCAATCTGTATATTGGGCAAGCACTAAAGGAAACAAAAGAAAAGTTCGGAGTAGGTATTAAAATCCATGGAGAAGAAATAAAAACTTTGAGGTTCGCCGATGACATTGTAATTCTGTCAGAGACAGCAAAGGACTTGGAAGAGCAGTTGAACGGAATGGACAGTGTCTTGAAAGGAGGGTATAAGATGAACATCAACAAAAGCAAAACGAGGATAATGGAATGTAGTCGAATTAAGTCGGGTGATGCTGACGGAATTAGATTGGGAAATGAGACACTTAAAGTAGTAAAGGAGTTTTGCTGTTTGGGGAGCAAAATAACTGATAATGGTTGAAGTAGAGAGGATATAAAATGTAGACTGGCAATGGCAAGGAAAGCGTTTCTGAAGAAGAGAAATTTGTTAACATCGAGTATAGATTTAAGTGTCAAGAAGTCTTTTCTGAAAGTATTTGTATGGAGTGTAGCCATGTATGGCAATGAAACATGGACGATAAATGGTTTAGACAAGAACAGAATAGAAGCTTTCGAAATGTGGTGCTACAGAAGAATGCTGAAGATTAGATGGGTGGATCACATAACTAATGAGGAGGTATTGAAGAGAATTGGGGAGAAGTGGGGCTTGTTGCACAACTTGACTAGAAGAAGGGATCGGTTGGTAGGACATGTTCTGAGGCATCAAGGGATCACCAATTTAGTACTGGAGGGCAGGGTGGTGGGTAAAAATCGTAGAGGGAGACCAAGAGATGAATACACTAATCAGATTCAGAAGGATGTAGGCTGCAGTAGGTACTGGGAGATGAAGAAGCTTGCACAGGATAGAGTAGCATGGAGAGCTGCATCAAACCAGTCTCAGGACTGAAGACCACAACAACAACAACATTTAGAATAACGTTTCGCTTTCACACTCTCAAGTTCATGCATCGTGATCCTACAGTGGGTGGCTGAGCGGCGCTCGGGTGACTATAGAAGCCGGCCGGGCAATTCGAGTGTGCGATGCTCGAACGAGCATCCTGAAAGTCAAGTGCGGTTGCCCCCTCAGTCCAAAGCGCCTGTATTGACATCTGACGGACTTACGCGAAAGTGCATGCAGCGAGCAATTCGAGGGAGTGTAAAGGTCAGATGCAGACCTCTAGAAGGAACTACAATCATTCGTACGAGTCGCAAACTATTACCGAAGATTCTTAAAGGGATCTGCGGATGTTGCCAGACCACTGACGCAATTACTGAAGAAAGGTTCAAAATTTGTTTGGTCATCTTGCTTTTAAGAGACTGGAAGAACCTCCAACGCCAAGCCCAGTCTTAGGGTTCCCAGATTTCGGTAAGAAATTCATTCTGTCATGTGATGTGTCTAGCCATGCATTTCGCTGTGTGTTGTCTCAAGAAATAGAGTACATTGAGCGCCCAGTAGCCTGCAAGAGGAAACTCTTGGGAGGGCAGAAGTAGAGGTGGTTCTGTGTCACGAGGCGCTCTCCCAGTCTCCTCCTTACCCGGTGGCTCTGGTGCAGGCCATACCGTGATGCTGTGGACTGAGTGAAGATGGCGTGTTTGTTGGACTTACACTTTCTGATTTGAGAGGTGCTCTGGTTCCCTCCCAGTCACTACTGTTCTTCTTCATGTGCCGAACCGCGATGATGGATGTCATTAAAATTGGCCATTAAAACTGCTACACCAAGAAGAAATGCAGATGATAAACGGGTATTCATTGGACAAATATATTATACTATAACTGACATGTGATTACATTTGGCCGGCCGGAGTGGCCGTGCGGTTCTAGGCGCTTCAGTCTGGAACCGACCGATCGCTACGGTAGCAGGTTCGAACCCTGCCTCGAGCATGGATGTGTGTGATGTCCTTAGGTTAGTTAGGTTTAATTAGTTCTATGTTCTAGGCGACTGATGACCTCAGAAGTTATGTCGCATAGTGCTCAGAGCCACTTGAACCATTTGATTACATTTTCACGCAATTTGGGCGCATAGATCCTGAGAAATCAGTACCCAGAACAACCACCTCTGGCCGTAATAACGGCCTTGATATGCCTGGGCATTGAATCAAACAGAGCTGGGTTGGCGTGTACAGGTACAGCTGTCCATGCAGCTTCAACACGATACCACAGTTCATCAAGAGTAGTGACTGGCGTATTGTGACAAGCCAGTTGCTCGGCCACCACTGACCAGACGTTTTCAATTGGTGTGAGATCTGGAGAATGTGCTGGCCAGGGCAGCAGTCGAACATTTTCTGTATCCAGAAAGGCCCATACAGGACCTGCAACATGCTGTCGTGCATTATCCTGCTGAAATGTAGGGTTTCGCAGGGATCGAATGGAGGGTAGAGCCGCGGGTCGTAACACATCTGAAATGTAGCGTCCACTGTTCAAAGTGCCGTCAATGCGAACAAGAGGTGACCGAGACATGTAACCAGTGGCACCCCATACCATCACGCCGGGTGATACGCCAGTATGGCGATGACGAATACACGCTTCCAATGTGCGTTCACCGCGATGTCGCCATCGCGAATGCGACCATCATGATGCTGTAAACAGAATCTGGATTCATCCGAAAAAATGACGTTTAGCCATTCGTGCACCCAGGTTCGTCGTTGAGTACACCATCGCAGGCGCTCCTGTCTGTGATGCAGCGTCAAGGTTAACCGCAGCCTCGGTCTCCGAGCTGATAGTCCATGCTGCTGCAAACGTCGTCGACAGATGATGGTTGTTGTCTTGCAAACGTCCCCATCTTTTGACTCAGGGATCGAGACCTGGCTGCACGATCCGTTACAGCCATGCGGATAAGATGCCTGTCATCACGACTGCTAGTGATACGAGGCCGTTGGGATCCAGCACGGCGTTCCGTATTACCATCCTGAACCCACCGATTCCATATTCTGCTAACAGTCATCGGATCTCGACCAACACGAGCAGCAATATCGCGATACGATAAACCACAATCGCGATAGGCTACAATCCGCCCTTTATCAAAGTCGGAAACGTGATGCTACGCATTTCTCCTCCTTACACGAGGCATCACAACAACGTTTCACCAGGCAACGCCGGTCAACTGCTGTTCGTGTATGAGAAATCGGCTGGAAACTTTGCTCACATCAGCACGTTGTAAGTGTCGCCACCGGCGCCAACCTTGTGTGAATGCTCTGAAAAGCTAATCATTTGCATATCACAGCATCTTCTTCCTGTCGGTTAAATTTCGCGTCTGTGGCACGTCATCTTCGTGGTGGAGCAATTTTAATGGTCAGTAGAGTAGTATGAAAATCCTGGACTACCATGCAGGTAGGCCGTGGTCTGTCTGCCGAAGTATGAGGAACGCTGGTGTCCTGACCTAGGACGACAGGGAAGACCCCCGGGTTCACCCAACTGTGAAAGCAGCAGGCTCTGATGGTAAACTCTGCGACTGGTGATTACGGTGTAGTAGCCATCTCTCCCTGTAGCGGTTGTCATTGCTGAGTAGCATGCAAGAAATTTACAACAAACTTGTGCGAGACATCACTTTACTTTAATTAGGGAATCAAGAGTGGACATTGTGTACACCATCGATCTGTCTGACCGACTACCTTACAAGCTAAAATTCTGGGGTATTTATGGAGCCAAGTAATGGTTAATGTTTATCTGACATCACTTATCGTGACCGCATACATCTTGCTGTTATAAAGGTATCAACGGTTCTCATTCTGATCTGCTTGCTTAACGAGAGTGTTATAGTATAGGATTGGTTTGCAAAAGCTCTTGGAACATGTAATTGCATTAACAATAGTGATGTGATACTGTCTAGCTACTCTGCCCACTACATTTCTGCTGAGGCCCGCTGCTTGTCTCGCCACAAGCACCAGTTTTGTGTTTTCCCCTAACCCACTCTGGGTGGTGAAATGTTATTCTTCATACCTCCCCCCGTGCTGACACTGCTGCAATGTAAGCAAGGTAGCGTTGCTCTGGACATTTGAAAATTTTAACCACTTGTTGCATTGTACAAGGTTCGGATGCCCTCTACTCTAAAAAGATTGATCCCAAATTTTCGGAAAAACAAAAAATCTTAACCTTTAATATAAAAATCTTACTCTAATTACAAAATTCTTTACCACATAAGCCTACGTTACAGTTTCTGTTTTTCTTTCTGGTGCACCACGTTCCAGAGGGATCTTGTGTGTGGGTTTGAACTTGACTTGCATTATTTTACGTCTTAGGAAAAGATAAACTGCACAAATGACTGCTAGTACTACGATTATACTATGTCTGTTAGACTAATGATAATCGTTTTCCGCTGTCATTCATAGTAACATACTTTAACATGTCTTAACATTTGATCGACAACAGTTTGCCCATTTTTGGCATCAATTAATTTATGTATGCACTGTAGCACTGTAGCATCTACTATATAATTTAGGGAGGAAATATTCTGAATAGGTAAAATGGTGAAGGTATTTTTTGGCCAACCGAAATTACTAATGTTGTGTAGGTCGACAACGCACCATTTGTGAACTATGGAAACTTGGCGCCACGCGCTCCGATTGGCCGTGGGATTGCCCTGTTGCCGTTTGTCGGTTGGCGGACAGTGCTATGGTTGTCGGTTGCTTAAACTGCTGAATCTCTCATTAGCCTATTGCTGTCTAATGTTTTCAGATGATTTTGTATTTTCCCTCAATTCTTATTGATGTTAATCATTGTATCATTAGCATATTGCTGTAAATGAAATGTTATTTTATTCGTCATTTTAGTTATATTTAAGAATCCCTGCTCCATATGCATAATTTGCGTCATATGTCAATCCACTATTGTTTCGGTACATCATGCCACTTCTTCCACATGGCCTATTGTACCGTTCAAACTTGAAATATCATTATTATCTGCAGTGCCAAACATGTTTTTTTGTAGTTTACCATCCACATTCAGCCATCCTTTCTTCCTCTGTGCTAGAGAATATGGGATTGTACATCCTTCTTGCTGCAACTGCTCTGTCAGTTTGTTATAGGAAAACTTAGGTTCATAATATTCACTCCGTATATCCCCTGTTGTATTGCCTTGTTTTGCTTCCTTTAGAACTTCTAACAACATATCTTGCAACCTTCCCACTTCGTTCCTTAGCTCCTATATGTCGAAGGTCAGTCTCAATGCCCATCTGCGATTCATGAGGACCACATCCGGTTGCTGCACAAACAAGATCCCACTCCGCAAAGGCTACCTGACAATTCTCTCTACTCCAAAGATGAACAAGATCATAATACTCTACAGGGTGTTACAAAAAGGTACGGCCAAACTTTCAGGAAACATTCCTCACACACAAAGAAAGAAAATATGTTATGTGCACATGTGTCTGGAAACGCTTACTTTCCATGTTAGAGCTCATTTTATTACTTCTCTTCAACTCACATTAACCATGGAATGGAAACACACAGCAACAGAACGTAGCAGCGTGACTTCAAACACTTTGTTACAGGAAATGTTCAAAATGTCCTCCGTTAGCGAGGATACATGCATCCACTCTCCGTCGCATGGAATCCCTGATGCGCTGATGCAGCCCTGGAGAATGGCGTATTGTATCACAGCCGTCAACAATACGAGCACGAAGAGTCTCTACATTTGGTACCGGGGTTGCGTAGACAAGAGCTTTCAAATGCCCTCATAAATGAAAGTCAAGAGGGTTGAGGTCAGGAGATCGTGGAGGCCATGGAATTGGTCCGCCTCTACCAATCCATCGGTCACCGAATCTGTTGTTGAGAAGCGTACGAACACTTCGTCTGAAATGTGCAGGAGCTCCATCGTGCATAAGCCACACGTTGTGTCGTACTTGTAAAGGCACATGTTCTAGCAGCACAGGTAGAGTATCCCGTATGAAATCATGATAACATACTCCATTGAGCGTAGGTGGACGACGAAACTAAAATGAGCTCTAACATGGAAATTAACCGTTTCTGGGCACATGTCCACATAACATCTTTTCTTTATTTGTGTGCGAGGAATGTTTCCTGAAAGTTTGGCCGTACCTTTTTGTAACACCCTGTATAAACTCCATCTAAGCGTCATCACCTAGAGGAAATGGTTTACATCTACTCCCTCTCTCCTTAGAAAAAAGTTGGAATATAACAGATGGCTCTGAGTACTATGGGACTTAACATCTGAGGTCATCAGTCCCCTAGAACTTAGAACTACTTAAACCTAACTAACCTAAGGACATCACACACATCCATGCCCGAGGCAGGATTCGAACCTGCGACCGTAGCGTTTGCGCCGTTCCAGACTGAAGCGCCTAGAACCGCTTGGCCACACCGGCCGGCGGGAATATAACAGAAAAATAACTATATTCCTAAGTACATTACATGAACCGATAAAAACGAAGAAAAAATCCTACCATTAACCACGTTTCTCTACATCTCTGAGTACATATTCCTTGGCCTCAAACCATATTTCTTTACTCTTTCGTTTCTTAATTTCAGTAGATGGGAATTCCACTTGCACTTGAGGAAAGGATCCTATGGCCCCTTGAAAAGGTTTAATTCTACTGATATGAACTACTAAAGTTCGTCCTGGTAACTGCAACTTTACATTTACAGGCGACATTACTTCAGCCACCTGATAAGAACCCTGCAACGTCATCAAAAGCTTTTTTGTCTTACCCTATGGAGTGTAAGTGTTTGGTAGTAATACCAGGTGATCTATCTGATACTGTGGTCAATTCCTCTTACTTAACCCTACATGCTCTTTATGTTCTAGTGGCTTTGTGTTGGCCTGTTTTACCTTTTGTCAGACTTCCATTAGAGTTTTTGCAAATACCTCAACGTGTTCACCTTCTTCTCCCAACTTTGGTTGCATCTTATCAAATGGAGATGGAGTTTTGTGTCCATATACAACCTCGTAACGTGATAACCCTGTTACTGTACGAGGGGCGTTTGAAAAGTCCGTCCAAAGTCCGAGAGATGGCACCACCGACGCGTATCAAGGTCATGTTTAGTTATTAGCATCGTTGGAAAGAACGCACACCAAGTTTCAGCCATATTGGCCTATTTCTTTGTGTTTGGCATTTGTGTGAATCAAGGAAGTCGAGTGATTGTCAAAAAATGGACGAAGAAGAATTTCGTGTGGTGATTAAAAATTACTTTATGAAAGGCAAAACGCCTCAGGAGACTAAAGAGAAGCTTGATAAACATTACAGTGACTCTGCACCTTCGATTAGAACAGTTTATGAGTGGTTTCAAAATTTTCAGAGCCGCCATATGGGTACAAGTGATGCTGAACGTTCTGGATGCCCTGTGGAGTTTAAGACTCCAGAAATCATTGATAAAATCCACGATATGGTGATGGATGACAGAAGAGTTAAGCTGCTTGAGATTTCTTGCGCTGTGGGCATCTCGAATGAATGGGTACATAATATTTTGCATAAACATTTGGACGTGAGAAAGTTTTCCGCAAGATGGGTTCCTTGATTGCTCACACTTGACCAAAAACGGAATTGTGTGAAGTGTTGCAAGGATGGCTTGCAGCTGTTCAGGAAGAATCCGCAGGACTTTAAGCGTCGTTTCGTCACTGTGGATGAAACATGGATACATTACTATACTCCTGAGACCAAACAAAAATCTAAACAATGGGTTACCAAGGGAGAATCTGCAACAAAAATGGCGAAGACCAATCCTTCGGCCAGAAAGGTTATGGGGACTGCCCTTTGGGATTCGCAAGGGATAATCCTCATTCACTATCTGGAAACAGTTAAAACTATTACAGTTGCATATTATTCATTGTTATTGGTCCGTTTGAAAACCGAACTGCAAGAAAAACGCCGGCGATTGGACTGGAAAAAAGTCGTTTACCATCACGATAATGCACCAGCACACAACTCAGCAGTTGTGGTCGCAGAATTAATGGAAATAGGATACCAGATCGTTTCACATCCCCCCTACTCTCCAGATTTGGCTCCCTCGGACTACTATTTGTTCCCCAGTTTGCAGAAATGGCTGGCAGTACAAAGATTTTATTCAAACGAGGAGGTGATTGCAGCAACTAATAGCTATTTTGCAGACTTGGACAATTCCTATTATTCGGAAGGGATCAACAAATTAGAACAGCGTTGAACGAAGTGTGTAAGTCTAAAAGGAGACTATGTCGAAAAATATAAAAGGTTTACCCCAAACACGAAATTAGTTTTGATTTTTGCACGGACTTTTCAAATGCACCTCCTATGTGTTTTTGAACTGTAGGCACTAACCACAAAATCTGAATATGCATCTCAATCTAGGTGTTAAAATTCCCATAATGGCTTAGTTCTACGATATAGTCCCATGAACTCCATTGTATGACCATTTTTCTGTGGGTGGAATGGATTGCATGTAATTTATTTCTTAACTTTAAGTAAGAAACACAATTGGTTAATGAGATCAGACATGAAATTTGTCCCGTAGTTCGTAATAATTCTTTGCAGTATGCAGATTTAAATATCCAATGATTTACTGTAGTGTGACCTACTGTGCTTGCTTTCTGCTGAGGTACTGCTACCAATACTAAATACCTTGAGATGTAATTGATAATTGTCAATATATACGTGTTACCCAACTGACTCCTGAGAAACGCTCCCAAATATCAGCTCATGCCATTTACAGCGGGTAAGCAGACTACAGCAGTCTTTGTAATTGCATCTTTTGATGACATAAATCAGCACATTGTGAACAGGGAATACAGTTCTTGACATTCTGTTGAACATCAGCACATCTTGTTATCCATCAGAACTTTTCTGCTACTCTTCTGTCTGTTGCTCTCTTACCCTCCATGCCCCAATAACATATGGTCATATTCTTGCCATAATGCTTCTATAAGCAGAGATGACTGAATTATGACATGTGGTCGACACTTGGTTGATCTACACAATATCCCATCTTGTATGACAGGAAGTTCCAAACTGTGACTGTGACTGAAATACACCTGACGATCTTCATCACTTACTTGCACTCTCTTCAGGTCTTTGATATCAAACCCAGAAACTTACAATACCTCAATCTTCCGACGAAGTGTGTCAGCATGTACGTGTTTAAGATCTGGTTTGTGGATTATATCGTATTGAAACTCACTTACTTGCAAAGTCCATCTTGGCAGACATCTTGAAGGATCTTTCGACCGTAATAGCTATTTTAAAGCTGCACGATCAGCAATCATTGTGAACTTATTCCCACGTAGATAACATCTGAAATGAGAAATACCGTATACTAATACCAACATCTCCTTTTCAGTGGTACAATAATTTTGCTCGGACTTATTAAGTTGATTATAAGCATATACGATCGGATGTTCTTTCTCAGAAATGATTTGCTGAAAACTGTTCCGAGAGATGTAACACTGGTGTCACATGACAATATGAGTTCTTTTGTGAAACCTGGAAAAATCAAAACTGGATCCGAAGTTGAGATACATATGTTTAAATTATGAAATGCTCTCTGGCACTCAGTTGTCTAACTAAACATAATAACTTTTCGCAATAATTTTGTTAGTCGTTGTCCTACTTTGGCAAACTCCTTCACTAGTTTCCTGTAATAAGTTGCTAATCCAGGGAAAGACGGTAATTGTTTAATTGTCTGAGAGACCAGAAAGTCATGTACTGCTGATGTGAGTTTTGAATCTGTCCTTATTTCATCTTGGCTAATTATATGCCCCAGATAGTTTCCTTGTGACACATCAATATTAAATATAAGTCGAGCCTTTTTCAACCATCTCCAAATGCTGAACATACTCTTTTAGATTTTTTGTGAATACAATTATGTCATCTAAATAGACCATGGATTTGTTTCGTTTTAAACCTCTGAGGACTCCATCTAATAAACACTGAAATCTAGCTGGCACGTCTTTCAACCCAAAAGGTATCGTATAATATTGGTAGTGACCCATAGGTGTGGCAAATGTTGTTTTAGGTCAAGTCTTAGGGTGTACCTCAATTTGTTGATATTCACTTCTTAAATCTAAAGTTGAAAAGAACTTGTACAGACCTAAATTATCTAATATGTCAATAATATTAGCGATCCGGTACACATCTGTTACCAATTTTTCACAACAAAACGGATATTTCTTTGTTCCATTTGGTGACTGTTTCGCCTGACCATGGATTGTCACTACGTTCTATAATACTATCTGATAACTGCTGGTCTACAAATTGCGCTATTAAAGGCTGTAAATGCTTAGTTAACCGATACTATCTTCTAAATACTGGCAGATGGTTGCCTATTGGTATTCTGTGCTGTGTGATCAGTATAACAGGTAACACTCCTTGCGGACTGAACAAATCCTTTTAACGTATCAAAAGTGATTCCATTAACAATCTATCTTCACCCTTATTATGCTTCACTTTTTCTCGCTATGCAGATATGTTGACGGTTCACACAGTCCTGTTTCGTACCCTAGAACTCTCAGAATCTTCCTCTTTGATAATCTCTAATGTGGCTATCAGTAATCCCTCTGGAAGACCAATTTCATCTTCCCTAAAATTATCCAGGCTCACTGGCACCATAACTTGACCCTTAATTTCCCTTGTACGTGCTACACACCTATGTCAAAAACAATGTTGCTCATACAACATGTCATTGCTTGCTAATTTTTCTACCAAACTCACTACATCCAGACTGACAACTAATAAATGTTCCCCTGTATCCACCAAAAAATTCATATAGTGTTTCCCGTTTAACCAAGCCAACAGTGGACAATCCAGGTCTGCATGCGTTTTTAGTGCACTTTTATTTCATGGGAACACTTCTCGATGGAAGGAAGATTCCAGTTGTCATTAGACGACCTTTTTCCCATGTTAGTTGCCCTGTTTCTTTGATCTACATGCCTGTGTGTGGTACGCAAAACGGGCGAGGACACGGTTGCAGAAACAACGAAACAAATATACCAAATTTAAACAGACGCAAAATCCCCAAGACTGGCGATCTTTTACAGAACCTCGAAATTTAGTGCGGACTTCAATGCGAGATGCTTATAATAGTTTCCACAACGAAACTTTGTCTCGAAACCTGGCAGAAAATCCAAAGAGATTCTGGTCGTATGTGAAGTATGTCAGCAGCAAGAAACAATCAATGCGCGATAGTAATGGAGATACTATCAAAGACAGTGCTGTCAAAGCATAGTTACTAAACACAGCCTTCCGAAATGCCTTCACAAAAGAAGACGAAGTAAATATTCCAGAATTCGAATCGAGAACAGCTTCCAACATGAGTAATGTAGAAGTAAATATCCTCGGAGTAGTAAAGCAGCTTAACTTAAATCACTTAATAAAAGGAAGTCTTCTGGTCCAGACTGTATACCAATTAGGTTCCTTTCGGAGTATGCTGATGCATTAGCTCCATACTTAACAATCATATACAATCGTTCGCTCGAAGAAATCTCCGTACCCAAAGACTGGAAAGTCGTACAGGTCACACCAACATTTAAGAGAGGTAGTAGGAGTGACCCACTAAATTACAGGCCCATATCGCTAACGTCGATATGCAGCAGGATTTTGGAACACATCTTGTATTCAAACATTATCAATTACCTCGAAGAAAACTGTCTATTGACACACAATGAACGGGGGTTTAGAAAACATCGTTCCTGTGAAACACAATTAGCTCTTTATTTACATGAAGTGTTGAATGCTATTCATAAGGGATTTCAGATCGATTCCGTATTTCTAAATTTCCGGAAGGCTTTTGACACAGTACCACACAAGCGGCTTGTAGTGAAATTGCGTGCTTATGGAATGTCGTCTCAGTTATGTCAGTGGATTTGTGATTTCCTGTCAGAGAGGTCACAGCTGGTAGTAATTGACTGAAAGTCATCGAGTAAAACAGAAGTGGTTTCTGGCGTTCCTCAAGGTAGTGTTATAGGCCCTCTGCTGTTCCTTATCTACATAAAAAATTTGGCAGACAATCTGAGCAGCCGTCTTAGGTTGTTTGCAGACGATGTTGTCGTTTATCGACAAATTAAATCATCAGAAGATCAAAACAAATTGCAAAACGATTTAGAAAAGATATCTGAATGGTGCGATAATCGGCAGTTGGCCCTAAATAACGAAAAGTGTGAGGTCATCCACATAAGTGCTAAAAGGAATTCGTTAAACTTCGGTTACACGATAAATCAGTCTAATCTAAAAGCCTTAAATTCAACTAAATACCTAGGTATTACAATTACGAACAACTTAAATTGGAAGGAACACACAGAAAATGTTGAGGGGAAGGCGAACCGACTGCGTTTTATTGACAGGACACTGAGAAAATGTAACACATCTACTAAGGAGACTGCCTAAATTACGCTTGTCCGTCCTCTTTTAGAATATTGTTGCGCGGTGTGAGATCCTTACCAGATAGGACTGACGGAGTACATCGAAAAGGTTCAAAGAAATGCAGCACATTTTGTATTATCGCGAAATATGGGAGAGAGTGTCACAGAAATGATACAGGATTAGGGTACTTGTGTACTTCCTGGCACAAATTAACAGTTTAGATTTAGCAGTAATACCTAAATATTGCAGGTGTCCACACAAAAATAAAGCTACATGTGAAAATAATTGCACAGCTAACTATAGTGGCAGTAGTGGAGGAATGGAATTGGCTAGTGTTGCTAGTATATTTTAACGTTCTGTTGCGTGTGATAAAGTGCGACATGTGAATTACACTGGTGACAGTGATTCCAAAAGTTTCAAACATATTCAAGAACAATGTTGTAGTTCAGAAATTAGAGTGTATTGGACGAATGGGATCAAGACTTCAGCGACTGAAAACTTCGTACAAAAAAACAAAAACTCAGTGATGGCAAAGGGTTAGATGGGAAGGGAAGATTAACTGACAGTGTAATTGACAAAAAAACAGAACTGCTATGGAATGGCTAGTAGTCAAAACACACAGTGTCGATGAAATGAAGAAGGCTTATTGGGCTCTTATTTTTCATACTTTTTCAGTCGTTGGAAGTCCCCATCATTACTTGTGTCCAAAAGGAGAAAAGAGTTGGTGTAAGTACAACAAGGGATTACTAACTGGTGAAGTGTACATCATAAACATAGTCTGCCTGATGCGGCAAAGGAAGTGATAAAACCTATTTTCGGAGACTTGGCATCATCTGAACTGCTGAAAAAATGTGTTAATGGAAAAACTCAAAACCTCAATGAAAGTGTAAATAGTGTTATATGGTCAAGAATCCCCAAGACTATGTTTGCTGGAATAGAAACACTTCAGTTTCGTATGTATGATGCTGTTGCTACTTTCAATGATGGCAACGTTGTAAGACGCGAAATACACTCCTGGAAATGGAAAAAAGAACACATTGACACCGGTGTGTCAGACCCACCATACTTGCTCCGGACACTGCGAGAAGGCTGTACAAGCAATGATCACACGCACGGCACAGCGGACACACCAGGAACCGCGGTGTTGGCCGTCGAATGGCGCTAGCTGCGCAGCATTTGTGCACCGCCGCCGTCAGTGTCAGCCAGTTTGCCGTGGCAAACGGAGCTCCATCGCAGTCTTTTAACACTGGTAGCATGCCGCGACAGCGTGGACGTGAACCGTATGTGCAGTTGACGGACTTTGAGCGAGGGCGTATAGTGGGCATGCGGGAGGCCGGGTGGACGTACCGCCGAATTGCTCAACACGTGGGGCGTAAGGTCTCCACAGTACATCGATGTTGTCGCCAGTGGTCGGCGGAAGGTGCACGTGCCCGTCGACCTGGGACCGGACTGCAGCGACGCACGGATGCACGCCAAGACCGTAGGATCCTACGCAGTGCCGCAGGGGACCGCACCGCCACTTCCCAGCAAATTAGGGACACTGTTGCTCCTGGGGTATCGGCGAGGACCATTCGCAACCGTCTCCATGAAGCTGGGCTACGGTCCAGCACACCGTTAGGCCGTCTTCCGCTCACGCCCCAACATCGTGCAGCCCGCCTCCAGTGGTGTCGCGACAGACGTGAATGGAGGGACGAATGGAGACGTGTCGTCTTCAGCGATGAGAGTCGCTTCTGCCTTGGTGCCAATGATGGTCGTATGCGTGTTTGGCGCCGTGCAGGTGAGCGCCACAATCAGGACTGCATACGACCGAGGCACACAGGGCCAACACCCGGCATCATGGTGTGGGGAGCGATCTCCTACACTGGCCGTACACCACTGGTGATCGTCGAGGGGACACTGAATAGTGCACGGTACATCCAAACCGTCATCGAACCCATCGTTCTACCATTCCTAGACCGGCAAGGGAACTTGCTGTTCCAACAGGACAATGCACGTCCGCGTGTATCCCGTGCCACCCAACGTGCTCTAGAAGGTGTAAGTCAACTACCCTGGCCAGCAAGATCTCCGGATCTGTCCCCCATTGAGCATGTTTGGGACTGGATGAAGCGTCGTCTCACGCGGTCTGCACGTCCAGCACGAACGCTGGTCCAACTGAGGCGCCAGGTGGAAATGGCATGGCAAGCCGTTCCACAGGACTACATCCAGCATCTCTACGATCGTCTCCATGGGAGAATAGCAGCCTGCATTGCTGCGAAAGGTGGATATACACTGTACTAGTGCCGACATTGTGCATGCTCTGTTGCCTGTGTCTATGTGCCTGTGGTTCTGTCAGTGTGATCATGTGATGTATCTGACCCCAGGAATGTGTCAATAAAGTTTCCCCTTCCTGGGATAATGAATTCACGGTGTTCTTATTTCAATTTCCAGGAGTGTATTTTGAAATATGGGAATGAAGATAGGTTTCGACATGGTACGAACGATGCTTGCTTTACACAAGGAAAGTCTTTGGGCTGCTGACAGGGCTGCAAATAGACTAGAAGTACAAGCCAGAGTAAACAGGAGGACGAAGAGGAAGCTGGAGAAGGAGTGTGCAGAATACGAAGAAAATCCGTCCCATGGACGTGGAATGCACTAAAAAGGTAATCCAAACTTTGTCGCTCGATTCCCAAAAGTTTCATTTTTTCATACAAATTACATGTTTTCTCGGGATCTACCAAACCAATTTGCTTCAATTTTTCAAGTAATGTTACACAGTCTCTTCTGCGTAACTTAACACAGCCTTTTTCCAGAAACATTTATATTGTTGAATTTATAAACAAAAAATGGCACAAAAAGTAGTGGATTTTCATTACAATAGAAAAAATTAATCACGAACAACTGAATTCAAATTTTTAAAAATCCCTGTGTTAAGTTGTAAATAATACTTCGATAAATAACCTGTAAAAATACCAGCTTCTTAGCTCAAATACTTTCTGAGAAAACATGTAATTTATAAGCGCTATTTTATTATTGGAAAGATAGGGGTTTCCAGAGCCCCTTCTTTATTGTCTTTAAAAAAGAAAAAAAGACTTGGACATGGAAGCAGACTCGAAGCATGAGCTACAACGCAATCCAAAACCCAGAAGAATCGGGAATGTTTGCTGTTCAACGGCGAGTGGTGGTTTCTTTACCACACCACTGGTTAGCTAGGTAGTCGACCTGAAAAAGGTGATTTCATAAAGCAACCACTGGCAAATTAAAGGTCAAACAGTCTTTGCTTGCAGATGTTGCAATACACGTTCTCGTCGCCCCATTTGGTTTCCCAGTACTGATGACTTCTTCATCTCTGGCATAGTGAGCGTTCGCAGTATTTTCTGGGTGTCACTCCTTTGACTATGCGGTAGCCCTGGCTCTACTGCAGGTGGAACTAGTTCCTGTAAGATAATCAGGTCTTCACGTAGTGACTTTGCTCACTCTACTTTATTCGCTTTTCTTAAAAAAAAAATTGTGGAATCATTTAATATTCAACCATATTCATTCAGCAACACAAGATTGTTTCATTTCGAGCAGAAGTGTACCCTGCGTAGCTTCATAGCTCCATGAGTTTTGCCACGGTCCGTGCGGCTCCCCCCAGTCGAAGGTTCGAGTCCTCCCGCGGGCATGGGTGTGTGTTGTCCATAGCGTAAGTTAGTTTAAGTTAGATTAAGTAGCGTATAGGCTTAGGGACCGATGCCCTCAGTAGTTTGGTCCCATAAGACCTTACCACAAATTTGCAAATTTACCGTGAGTTTTTTCGCGCCTCGTAACAAACAGCTGAAGTTTCATATCTCACCACATATGGGGTTATCGCCTTTGAACTCATGCGCTCTCTGTTGTGTCACTGCTGTCTCAGTAACTTTTTCCGATGGTTTTGAGCTGAAAGTGATAGTCTTCTTCTGTGTCACCACTATTTCCAGCCAGTGATATACGTTGCCTGACAAAAAAAGTTTGAAGTATCCAGAAGACATACTCACCATCGGCGGATATGCAAATGATTAGAGTTGCAATTCTCTGTGACATATAGAAAGATCATCGGGGTACATTAGTGTTATTCGTGTTTAGTGCTGTTACCAGGCCTGGTAGGGCATATAAAGGGTGTGAACAGCGTCAGACGTTTAGAGGTCACTGTGCAGGACACGGTACGCCACATATTCGCTTGTGACAGTGGTACCAGCACCTGACAGAGTTTGAAAGAAGCCTCATTGTGAGTCTCCATTTGGCTAGTTGGGACCAATGGCCTTTCTGCAGTCGTGACACCAGTTCCCGTCAGATTACCAAAGTTAAGCGCTTTCGGGCTGGGCTAGCACTTGGATGGGTGACCATCCGGTCTACCGAGTGCTGTTGACAAGCTGGGTGCACTCAGCACTTGTGAGACAAACGCAGCAGCTACTTCACTGAGAAGTAACGGCTCTGGTCTCATAAACTGACGGCTGGTAGAGCGGTGTGCTGACCACACGACCCTCCATATCTGCATCCAGTGACGCCTGTAGGCTGAGTATGACACGGCTGCCGGTCGGTACCGTTGGGCCTTCATGGCCTATTCGGACGGAAGTTTTATTTGGCAGGCTGGTCAAATAGTGCAATATCCAGGATTTTGGGGCATTCGGATGTGACCATGGCCCAATGTAGGACTGCACAGGAACGTGAGAACAGGCATAGTCGTCGTTTACGTTCCAGTCGATCACGTCAGACCATCACAAGGGAGGATCGCCATATTGTGTACCAAGCACATTGTAACCTTTTCACATCTGTGGCTGCCATTCGAGAACAAGTAATGGATAGCCTGCAACATTTTTTGTCATCCCGCATATTTGAACAGAGACCAGCAGCAGACATCCTTGGGAATTAACGTCCCATGCGTGGGTTGCCGTTAACACCACAACACGAAAGGCTGCATTTGGAGTGGTTCCGTGACCGGGAAGCGTGGAGTGCTGATGAATGGCGTCGCATTGAGTTCAGCGATGAATCGCGGTTCTGCACTACCCGGGATGGCCATCGTCGGCGACTGCGGTGGCGACCAGGGGAGATGTCCCATTGTTCCAAAATTTTGGAGAGTCACAGTGTTGTTACTCCTGGCATCATCATGCGGGGAGCCATTGAGTATGACCTCAGGTCACGACTGATAGTCGTTGAGGGACTCTGATGGCACACCAGTATGTCACATACATCCTACTTCCTCATCTGTTGCCGGCCGCTGTGACAGAGCAGTTCTAGGCGCTTGAGTCTGGAACCGCGTGACCACTATGGTCGCAGGTTCGAATCCTGCCTCGGGCATGGATGTGTGTGATGTCCTTAGGTTAGTTAGGTTTAAGTAGTTCTAAGCTCTAGGGGACTAATGACCTCAGATGTTGAGTCCCATGGTGCTCAGAGCAATTTGAACCATCTGAAGCTCATCTGTTACCTCCCACGTGACAGTATTGTGTTGCCATTTTTCAACGGGACAATGCCTTTTCACACATGACACATGTGTCTATGAACTCTCTGCGTGATGATGAGATACTCTCGTGGCCACCAATATCCCCAGACTTCTCCCCAACAGTCCCTGTGTCAGACAACCTCGAACGTCTTCTCCATCCCAGTGTCAGATTCAAGGATATCATGAACCAGTTGCAGCAGTTGTGAGACAGCTTGACTCAAAAGAGAATAAAATGGCCTTATTACGTCCTTCTCAACCGAATCAGTGCATGCACCCACGCCAGAGGGGATGCAACGTCATAATGATAGGTGGGCTCACACAGTCAAGTTCTTTGTAAATTTGACTCTATTTTGCACTCATTTACCCTCGAAATGTATGAAGCTTCATTCTATTTCTCCTCCCCTTCTGGGTGTTTCACCTTTTTTGGTCAGGCAGTGTATTTTCATCCAGATATCAGATTACAAGCTTTCCAGTCTTGCTTCCTTATGTTCCATCGATATACGGGATAGATTATTGTAGGAACTATTTCTGTGGCAATAGCGTAAATAATATAGGCAAGCAATCGGTCCCTAGTGTATCTTTTAGCACTTTTCACTGCATCTTTAGGGCCAAGATGATTGACGCAATTTCTGTATCTATTGCTGAATGCGATTAGCGTGAAGGATCGATCCGCGTTTTTTCGTAATTCAGAAGTACGAGAAATGTAAGGCCTCCGTATCTTTTACTCCCTTCTCAATTTCGTTTGTGGTTTTACGTGTCAGGCATACTACAAGGTCGACTCTCCCGCTTCGCTGGTGCAAGTTACAACCCTCTGCCGCTAGAAGGCTTCGAATTTTTGTGTGTAACATGGCAATATGTAATTTAACTATGTCGGTGAGTGAGAAACAGCGTGCTTTAATCGAGTTTCTGAAAGCACGAATTCGAATTGTTCGTCCACACGTGGAGCACCCTCTCCTTCAGCATGCCAATGCCAAACGCCACAGCCGGCCGCTGTGGCCGAGCGGTTCTAGGCGCTTCAGTCCGGAACCGCGCTGCTGCTGCAGTCGCAGATTCGAATCCTGCCTCGGGCATGGAAGTGTGTGATGTCCTTAGGTTAGTTAGGTTTAAGTAATTCTACGTCTAGGGGACTGATGACCTCAGATGTTAAGTCCCATAGTGCTTAGAGCCATTTGAACCAAACCGCACATGAGTTATGGAACATCTGGAACAATACAGCGCTTTGAGTTCACTGTCATCAATCATCATCCACACAATCCCTACTCAGTGCCATCGGAATTTCATCTGTTTCCATAGTTTAATGCACGCGTTGGAGGACTTCACTTTGATAGTGCTGAAGTGGAACAAGCACAGGTGACGTTGTGGCTCCATCAACATTCTCACCGATGGTACGAACAAACTGATCACTCATTGGGAGCAATGTGTTTGTTGCTTGGGTGACTTGGCTGAGAAATAGGTATGTCGAAATAAAGAATAAAAATGTAGAATGTCAATGAAGTTCGTCTCATTTAAAATGTTTTAAGAGTTGAAACATAAAAAAATTCGGAGGCATTAATTTTCAGCATGCCCTCATATGTTTTCTTCGTCCCTTAATTACATAGTTGTCTCTCTCATTCTAATTGGTCAGCGATGACCCCTCGGACCATGTGACTGGTTCTGAAACCACTTATAGTGAATTTCAGTCCTAGTGTCGGTGGAATTATAGTTCGAAGGATTTCCTTCAATAACTGTCCCTCAACAATAGTGAAGCCTTCATTCTTGTGTCAATTCTTCCTGCACATACTTCGAAACTTGTGGCTTGTTGGTTATGGTGATACGCATCAGTCCATTGCTGGCTAGGCACATCTCATGTTTCATTCACAAGTGATTCAAATTCATCACAATCTGATTTCTATCCCTGTCAGTAAATAAATATCTAATGCGTGTAACGAATAACTTGCGCCGGCCGCGGTAGCCAAGCGGTTCTAGGCGCTTCAGTCCGGAATGCCGCGACTGCTACGGTCGCAGGTCCGAATCCTGCCTCGGTCATGGATGTGTGTGATGTCCTTAGGTTAGTTGGGTTTAAGTAGTTCTAAGTCTAGGGGACTGATGACTTCAGATGGTAAGTCCCATAGTGCTCAGAGCCATTTGAACCATTTTTTGGATAACTTGAGTTATTGACAGATTGGTGTCAGTTTTTGCATGTGGTACTTTCTGTAGTTTAGTTACTTCCACGATGAACCAGAGTGGGCAGAGAAGGCCAGGGCAGGACTCGATGTCTGGTCGATCCCCCTGGGAGTTGTGGCTCGCCCTTCAGAGGAGAAATCAGGGGGATGAGGCAAAGTGTCTACACGGCAGGTACACAGCAACAGCCGAAACACTGTTAGGCCTGGGCAACTAGTAGTCACACTCCAGCAGTTCTTCGCATAATGCGCCCTGTGCAATATGGTGTCCAGGCCTCCAATCAAAGAAGTTGTACAGGGTGTCCCACTCGAAAGAGGCCCCACAGACATGTGTAGCAATTCCGCTGAACTTGCACCATATACACTACTGGCCATTAAAATTGCTACACCAAGAAGAAATGCAGATGATAAACGGGTATTCATTGGACAAATATATTATACTAGAACTGACATGTGATTACATTTTCACGCAATTTGGGTGCATAGATCCTGAAAAATCAGTACCCAGAACAACCACCTGTGGTAGTAATAACGGCCTTGATACGCCTGGGAATTCAGTCGGACAGAGAGCTTGGATGGCGTGTACAGGTACAGCCGCCCATGCAGCTTCAACACGATACCACAGTTCATCAACGTTGGTGACTGGCATATTGTGACGAGCCAGTTGTTCAGCCACCATTGACCAGACGTTTTCAATTGGTGAGAGATCTGGAGAATGTGCTGGCCTGGGCAGCAGTCGAACATTTTCTATATTCAGAAAGGCTCGTACAAGACCTGCAACATGCGGTCGTGCATTATGCTGCTGAAATGTAGGGTTTTGCAGGGATCGAATGAAGGGTAAAGCCGCGGGTCGTAACACATCTGAAATGTAACGTCCACTGTTAAAAGTGCCGTCAACGCGAACAAGAGGTGACCGAGACGTGTAACCAATGGCACCCCATACCATCACGTCGGGTGATATGCCAGTATGGCGATGACGAATACACGCTTCCAATGTGCGTTCAGCGCCATGTCGCCAAACATGGATGCGACCATCATGATGCTGTAAACAGAACCTGGTTTCATCCGAAAAAATGACGCTTTTCCATTCGTGGACCCAGGTTCGTCATTGAGTACACCATCGCAGGCGTTCCTGTCTGTGATGCAGCGTCAAGGGTAACCGCAGCCGTGGTCTTCGAACTGGTAGTCCATGCTGCTGCCAACGTCGTCGAACTGTTCGTGCAGATGGTTGTTGTCTTGCAAACGTCCCCATCTGTGGACTCAGGGATCGAGACGTGGCTGCACGATCCGTTACAGCCATGCGGATAAGATGCCTTTCATCTCGACTGCTAGTGATACGGGACCGTTGGGATCCAGCACGGCGTTCCGTATTACCCTCCTGAACCCACCGATTCCATATTCTGCTAACAGTCATTGGATCTCGACCAACGCGAGCAGTAATGTCGCGATACGATAAACCGCAATCGCGATAGGTTACAATCCGACCATTATCAAAGTCGGAAACGTGATGGTACGCATTTCTCTTCTTACACGAGACATCACAACAACGTTTCACCAGGCAACGCCGGTCAACTGCTGTATGTGTATGAGAAATCGGTTGGAAACTTTCCTCATGTCAGCACGTTGTAGGTGTCGCCACCGGCGCGAACCTTGTGTGAATGCTCTGAAAAGCTAATCATTTGCATATCACAGCATCTTCTTCCTGTCGGTTAAATTTCTCGTCTGTGGCACGTCATCTTCGAGGTGTAGCAATTTTAATGGCCAGTAGTGTAATTTGTGACGTTTGACGTGGCAACACTGCACTGTGCAACATCGTTTGACGGAACTGTGTTTCCGTGCGTCGCTGTGTCTGGAGCTCAGTGTTCAGTGTTTAGTGGCAATGGATAGCTACTGTATCGAAGAGCACGTGTTTCTTGTGAAACAATATTGGATTACTGGTTCCATTAAGACATTTCAGCGAATGTTTGTTGAACGATTTGGTGAGCAGCATATACTGTCTAAATGCTGCATACAAAAGTTAGTGAACAAGATGGAGAGCAGTGGAACGGTGTTGGATCTTCACGCCGGAGGACAGACGCCATCATCAGAAAAAAGTGACTGGCGTGAAACAACGATTGTTGTACTCTCCTGCATAGTCTATTCAACGTTGATCTCAGGAATGTAGAATATCATGGAGCACATTTCACAGAGCTGCGAAGAAAGCCGGCATGTATCCTTACAGATTTACTGTTGTCAGTTGTTCAGGAACTGAATGTCCATGACAAAGACAAACGCATTATATTTTACCTTGGGTTTAGAAATTTATTGTTTAGAGGCAAGAAATATTGCTGTACACATGGTTCAGTGATGAGGCTAGGTTCCACCTCTCTGGCTATGCAAACTCTCAGAATACATGTTTGTGGCGTAAAGAAAATCCACATGTATTGGTCGAGCAACCCCTGCATTCACAAAAGATTGGAGTGGTCGGTGCAATATTACAGTGTCGCATCATCAGACCAAATTTGCTTTTACGAGTCTACTAAGACAAGTGCAGTTTAAATCGAAATGCTTCGGGAATTTATGAACCAGCTGGACGATGAAGAACTTACCCTCGGCTGGTACCAACAGGATGGCGCCAAATGCCACACGTCTCAACTGACGATGGCTGAGGTTGTAATGGTACTTGAATTACGTAACCATTACGGCACCTCACCTCAACCTCTCGATACCAGCAATATTCTACTATGTTTCTGTAGAATAGTTAACATATTTCTGAGACAACATTCAGATTTGATTTAATCAATGTAGAGGTACTTTGATACATCGATATGTTTATGCTGCAATGATATTATTCTTATGTGTATTCTTTCTTTTGTCACTAAGATCTTTGTCGTACTTGTAACTCTGAATTTTGGGGGCGTAAGCGGTTATTGGAGAGTCAAGTCTTGGTCGTCATGTTGAAAAGACGCAAATTGTAATCAGTTTATAAAATGTGAACTTTAACAGTGAGGGAGATATTTTCACGTATGTTTTATATTGTGAAGTGATGTTTTGTGAGTTACGTGATATTGCAACAAAAGTAATAAAAAAGAAGTGTAACTTAAATTCGGAGTGCTGATTACTTTTTTACATCACCATTGTGCTAACTTGCAAAAGTTTAATCTTCAAGAATGGTTTATGAAACACATCCATAAAAGTTTTGAATGCCGCAGAATAACACCTAGGCCTCTTTGCATCCGAGCTTGGAATCATCATCACCTAGATTTTCGACGATTGAGTCATGAGTTCACAACGAGACCAGCGTGGGAAACACGAAAAGATGAGTGCCTAGTTTATCGATTATTTCATGAAATGACTTTATTAACTGTGCTCTAATTGCACCTGCCACATAACGTAACTTTGTTGTTGCCTGAAAATGCAATATTTAGCAGCGTGAGCAACATTACAATCATAATTAAATTTTACCTTTGTTGTGGCAGGGTTGTTAGAAGGTCGAATCATTTTCCCTGATGGAGTGATTTCAGAAGGACTTCGGCTTCCAAGGTCACATGATTTAACATTACCTGACTTTGTTCTGGGGTGGCCTAAAAGGCAAGGTCTGCAGGAACAATCCACACAACTTGGAAGATTTACGAGAAAATATCATCCGTGAAATCCAGGCAGTGACACCACAGGTTACTGGCAGCAACATTCGAGAATCTGCAGCATTCGGTTCAACTGTGATTACAAGTCGAGGATCGTTACTTCCAGCACCTCTTGTAATTCACCTTCATTTATTTTTATTTCCCCGTGAAGAAGGTATGACATATTCCTTTCATTTCTTGATTTTTATACAAAGCGTTTAAGGGGCTCCGGAAAGGCTCAAAATCATGAAAAGTTCAATTTTTACTTTTTTGCGTTTTCTGAATCTGCAGACTATTACCTTTTAATAGATATACAATTTATTCAGTTCCGAAGACTACAACTATTTTTAATTTTTTTTTTAAATGTGTTCTACATGGGCGTGACCCACTGTGGCGCTGTTAAACTGCTGTCATATGGTGTTATTATTAACGTCCGTGTTCATCAGGTACATTTTAGTGATGTGAGATAAAGTATGTGTTGTGGCTAACCTGTGATGGTTCAATATATATCGCTGGTGTGATTGTCGATTCTTTCATATTTATTTACTCTGTCGTTATCTCGAAAATATTCGTAATTAATTCTGTTTCTTGAGTCTCTGCTTTGTTGAAGTATAATAATGAGTAAAAGTAAAGTTATTAGAAATCCTCTGAAGGCCTTTAAGAAAAGGAGAAATGTTGGAAAGCCAAAGGTATGTGTTATTACTGTAAACAATAAAGACGATAACCAAGTGAGTGAACCTAACCTCTCAAGTACACCTGCCCATAGGAGTCAAAGTGGGAAAGAAAATACTTCACAGAAGAAGCTTGGTTCAATGAGTGAAAACTATGAATGTTTTATGGGCGAATCGGATGTGAATGAAATATTTGATATGTCGGTTCTCAAAGGAATTTTTTCAAACTGTGTAAGATGTATTCATTGTAGTGAAGTGGGTCTGGAACTCTCCATAATAAAGCACGTAGGACTTGCTAGTGAAATACAACTGAAATGTGATAAGTGTTCATACACGACCACCTTTTGGAACAGTGTTGCAGTAACTGCAACTGAAGAAAATGGTAGCAAAATCTACGAACACAACAACGAGCGATGCTTGCTTTAGACAAGGAACGCCTTCGGGCTGCAGACAGGGCTGTAAAGAGTCTAGAAATACAAGCAAGAGTAAACAGGAGGAGGAACAAGAGGAAGCTGGAGGAGGAGTTTGCAGAGGTTGAAGATAATCCATCCTATGGACCTGGAATGCACTAAAAAGTTAATCCAATCTTTGTCGCTCGATTCCCAAAACTTTTATTTTCTCATCCTAATTACATGTTTTCTAAGGATCTTCCAAACATATTTGTTTCAAACTTTCAGTAAATGTTACACAGTACCTTCTGCATAATTTAACACAGCCTTTTTCCAAAAAACTGTATATTTTTGAATATATAAATAAAAAATTGCAAAAAAATGTTGTGAATTTTCATTACAATTGAAAAAAAATCATCTTTAATAACTGAACTAAAATTTTGTAAAATCCCTGTGTTAAGTTGTAGCCCATATTCCAATAATTAATCTGTAAAAAGTTCAACTTCCTACCTCAAATACTTTGTGAGGAAAGATGTAATTTATAAGCGTTATTTTAACATTGCAAGTATAGGGCGTTCCGGAGCCTCTTAAGAGTAATTTAAGCAAATATTTGTTTGTGGGGCCTCTTTCGAGTGGGATTCCCTGTGCAACAAACCATGACGAGCGCCTGTGCTAGTGCAGAATCTTGGTTTTTACAGTATGTCATCTGGTCAAAACGCATTTCGAAAGAACTTTGTTTAACCCTGACAGGTCACCTTCTTGGAACGCTCTGGAGATGGAATATGCCACAAAAACCGATCTCTGCATCCTGTGAGAAGCGACACAGCTGCACTGTATTCATGAATTCTTTTCTGTCTTTGTAAAGCGTTGGGCCAACTTTCTGACGATGCTTTACGTGAGGCGAACGTCCTTTTGTCTCAAGAGTAGAAAGAGGGTTCCTCATTGGTTAATCTTAAAAAAAATAGCAGAGAAGGGGAAGTCAGGGCACCAGTTTCCAAGAAATTCGGATATGGTGACTAGCCTATTGGCTAGAAGGAACAACTTAAATGCAGATTGGGAGTACAACACGCGATTGTTTTACAATTGTAATTGTGGGAGCTCGGCAGTTGGTTAACACTGTAGAACTTATGATTGGTGGGTAATTAGTTATGTGGTTAAACAACTGTACCACAGGCCAGCATTTATAGATCTTATTCAGTGGCACATGGGATCTGCATGGACTGGTTGGTAGACAGGAGAGATCTGTTTTGTGAGAGGACACTTTGGCTGCAGATTCTGTAGAGAGCCCTAGATCTGCGGATTCTCGAGAGAACATTTTGGCTGCAGATTCTAAATAGAGCACTTGGTCTCGGTATTCTGAAGAGAGATGTGTCCATAATCGGCAGCTGGCGTGTTACAGACTGCAGCAGATCACGGGCTTGCAACTCTCTACACTTCTGAATGCAGAATATGGTGAGAAACTGCAGTTCAGGCGACCAGGGTATGAGACTCGTGAAACATTTGTAGGCACATTTTTAGGATCACGTAGGTTCTGTGAATCTTATCCTGAAGGCTGTTTCATGACTCGATCAGAGATATTATCTGCATGTTGTAGGTTTTCATTCTACTGGCACAATCAGGAGTTACTGTGCATCCACAGTAGGTTTGTTTTTCCATAACTCATTAGTACGGTTGCCAGGTCATCTAAGTGCTTTGGTGTCCTCTGGATTTTTCAACATCAAATAAACCCTGCGGTTATTTCTTGTTTATGTTTATCTTAGCAGGGAACTTTATAACAAATAGGGGTTCATGTGCATCTGTGCTTCATTTCATACTTAGATGATCCTCCTGTTTATTATCTTTCGTGAGCTGCAACATGCGTGACTCATGTTTCCTAGGACCGCCACTGTCCTATAATCTATCTTTGCGCTACAGTTTCATTAATGCATATGGGCTCTGACTGTCATCAGTCCAACCAATGCATATCGTGACTCTATACAATGGCAGCCTGATTAAACAAAATGTCATTGAGAGTGAGTGACGCTAGCCTACCAAGAACATCTCCTCTACCCGCTGCTGTTACGAGTAATTATACTGGAAATATGACATTAGATTCTGTATTTATAAATGTATCACTTACAGGGATGATTCACTACAGTAGCTTGTCATTTTTACTGCACCACTAGAGATACCATCATCATCGTTGGCAGTCACGTGTAAACTGCTTATCATTGTCCCATCCAATAGCATGCCGGATAATGATGGATGCCCTATAAACTGTTATTAATCCACTCAATATTATCCAACCAATTGACCATCATTGCCCTAACATTATTTTATGCAGACTGAATATCTCATTTTAACACTACGCTGGTGAAGTACAGAGGTATGTATGCATATGTGTGTACACAATTTACAGGTAAATATCTTTAAACATGATGCTGTTTTGATCAAATATCTTTGACCTTGGCATCTATGCAAGTGAAGGGTACGTAATTTTTCGGAAATACTGTATATCTTGGGATCTCATGCCAACTGAAAGGAAGATTACACAATTTCACAGCTACATGATGATTGGCTGCCTCATTTAAATACTACTCTGTGACTGGCTGTTTCTTTTTAATAATGGTTAAAATACTGGTGCTGACTGGAGGTGAGAAAAGTGGAGGGAGGGAAGAGAAGGGGAGGGGAGGGGGTGTGACTTACCCTGTGGTGGTGGTAGTGACAATGGTGTCATTGGTATGGATGGTGGGCTTGGCGCCATCTTGGATTGTGATTTCACTGCCCCTGTATGTAGGCAACCCGCACTATCATTTGCACTTGTAAGTCAGTGGTGTCGCAAGGTTCAATACTACATTTAAGAGCAAAGTGAGCCAGAATTCCCATGTACATACTACTGGCAATGTCCAATTATGTCCCCGAAAATCAACAAATTACTGGCAAATATTACATTTTTAGCCGACCGCTGTGGCCGAGCGGTTCTAGGCGCTTCAGTCCGGAGCCGCGCCGCTGCTGCGGTCGCAGCTTCGAATCCTGCCTCGGGCATGGATGTGTGTGATGTCCTTAGGTTAGTTAGGTTAAAGTAGTTCTAAGTCTAGGGGACTGATGACCTCAGATGTTAAGTCGCATAGTTCTCAGAGCCATTTGAACCAATTTTTAATTACATTTTTATCCCTTTTTGTAACTCAGTGCCTAGCGTTCTCACACCACGAATCAATGATTCAGATCGTTTTACTGCTCTTCAAGACTCTACGGAACATCTTCTGCGCCGGCCGTGGTGGCCGAACGGTTCTAGGCGCTACAGTCTGGAACCGCGTGACCGCTACGGTCGCAGGTTCGAATCCTGCCTCGGGCATGGATGTGTGTGATATCCTTAGGTTAGCTAGGTTTAAGTAGTTCTAAGTTCTAGGTGACTGATGACCGCAGAAGCTAAGTCCCATTGTGCTCAGAGCCATTTTAACATCTTATGCACACCATGTAAAAATTAAAAATCCAAATTCGATTTTCCGTCTTACACAAAGTTTTAACTTCTTTTGAGGTGGGGGATGAACTGGCCATAGCCTTGGTGGAAGGGCCATTCCTCTGATCGCCTGAAGCTAGTCAGAAAAGCCATGTAAAACACAAGGAAGGTCAACTATCATTCGAAACCTCCTGAATATAGCTGTATCATGTTGTGTGGGTGTTAACGTGCTCCTAAATCAACAGGAGCGATACGATATCTTATTTTGCTTACTCTACTCTTAATATCAGGACATTGTGCAAAGAAGTCGGCTAGGCACATTTATGCCATTGGTATCCATAAAATTTTGTTCTCTTATTTTGGTACATGTTGGGCAACAACGTAAACCAAGTGTCAGCGTGATCGATGGATTTATTTTATTTATATGATTCTTTTAGAGTAATTGTATCGTATATCACGAGTATGAGGCTTCATTTTGAATAATTAATAAATGGGTGATTGGACTGAAACGTGCCCGCTCTATTCACGAAGATTATCCACGTGAAGGACGTCCAAACACTGCAAGCACAGATAAAACGAACGAAGATATCTACAATAAGGTATTGGGCTAACGGCGATTGAAACTGTATGACATAACTGACGCGATAAACATACCAAGATATCTCACGGTACATTTTGCATGTCGAATTAACTCTGATAGATTTTATGAAACATGGGTGCCGCATTTGCTGAATGATGAATAAAATCAAATGTGAAAACGAAACTTTGGAAAAAAGTGAGAGTCGACTACTTCACGCCAAAAACGAAATATCAGTCAAATCATTGAGTCTAAATCGGTATCCTTGACCCTAAAAGGCAAAATCGATTTAATGTACTGGAAAAGTTATCCCAGTTCTTTTCTGGGAATACAAAAGAAATCCTTATTACTGATTACATTGCAAAGAGAAGGACAATAACTGGTGTATTCTTCGTATGTCTTCTGGTCCAGCTGGATGAAAAGCGCGTGAGAAGAGGCATGAAATTAAAAAAAAAAGAGAAAAAACTCGTCTATGTACCTACAGACACCGTTGCCTCGCCAATGTGAAAACTGAGCGATTGTAAGTTCGAACTGTTGGAATACATCCTCTGTTCATCAGTCTTGGTACTCTGCGACTTCAATGTATTGCCACCTCTAAAGCAAAATTTTCGCTGAAGAATTTTTTTCGCTTCAGTGAAGAGGTTTTAGTAACCATAGAGGGATATTTTGAAGAACTTCGAAATTCTAATTTCTCGGCCAGAATGTTCTCGCTGCAAAAACTTTGTAGAATGTGCATTGACCTAAAAGTGGACTACATCGAAATATGCTTTCGGCTCGAAAACACACTCTTACACCTTTAGTACGAGAACTGTTTCGAGGCCTTATAAGTACCTGTCAGGGCAAGTATCTCTACGTTTATAGGCACTAAAAACCCCTTAAGACGAAAATCGTACTTCGGAAACATTTTCACTATCGTGTTTATATGTTAGATATGAAAAGACCGTGCTACCTAGATCAAACAAACAGTTTTCAGAACGTCAGTTGCTTTCTTTCCATGAAAGCCGGTCGTAAATCAACTGTTTCAGTTTTGTCAGGACGACGATGTGAGCTATTCAGTACCTTCCTAATAATTTTTAGTAAATTTCCATATGGGTATAAGTGGACTCGTATGGAGGAGGAGGTAGGGCAGAAAAAAAGATTAAACGTTTTATCCTACCCCATTAATGTGTACGAAAGTTTTATTATAACTAGATCACGCACAGTGTAGAAAAAGGACAAAATGATTACTTATCGAACATTATTACGCTCAAAAATTTTAGACTCGTAATGGCTAGAAAACTTCAGAATGAGTAGACTCGCAATCCTGCACCTGTGCTCACAATTGCCGAATGTTTTGTAACCTGCAATTTATTGTGAACGAGAGGCTTCGTCACTAAAAAAGCTAGTGAATATAGCAGTTTACAAATTAATCAGCTGTGCAGATTATATGGTTGTTACCAATCAGTTTGATATTTTTTTAAATCGACAAATATATCAGTACTTTTGCTTCTGTTTTCATCTAACAAACATAAAATGTACTTCTCTTCAATTACATGAGGGAAAGAGGTAAACTGCTGGTAAGTGAAACACCTCTCTTCTGTTGTGATCGAGCGAGTTTGCGTGTAAGTAGGCTGTTTATGTTTTCTTTATGTAAGTAGGCTGTTTAGGTTCTTATGTAAGTAGGCTGTTTAGGATTTCTTATTGGCAACGTTACGTAGCGCTCAATATAAAAATCACTGGCTGTGCTGTGTGCAGTCTGTGGCTAGTTTGCATTGTTGTCTGCCATTGTAGTGTTGGGCAGCGGCAGCTGGGCTGTTAACAGCGCGTAGCGTTGCACAGTTGGAGGTGAGCCGCCAGCAGTGGTGGATGTGGGGAGAGAGATGGCGGAGGTTTGTAATTTGTCATGAACTGATATATATATTATGACTTGTGATGATATTAAGGTAAATACATTGTTTGTTCTCTATTAATATCTTTCATTTGCTAACTATCCCTATCAGTAGTTAGTGCCTTCCATAGTTTGAATCTTTTATTTAGCTGGCAGTAGTGGCGCTCGCTGTATTGCAGTAGCTTGAGCAGCGAAGATTTTTGTGAGGTAAGTGATTTGTGAAAGGTATAGTTTAATGTTAGTCAGGGCCATTCTTTTGTAGGGAATTTTGAAAGTCAGATTGCGTTGCGCTAACAAAATATTGTGTCTCAGTTTAAGCACAGTCTTATATAAATTGTTCAAAGGGGACGTTGCATATGTCGACCCTTAGCCTAGGATACCTCACTGGAATCTTCTGATTTTTTCTTGTAGTTTGTGTATTTAGTGTAGCTTTTGTTTATTGCTAGCGCGTAATTGTAGAGAGAATCTCCTTTGTAGTTGCAGTCTTTCATTGTTGTACTGTAAAACAGTTGTGGCATGCATGTAGATTTGCACCAAGTATTTCGCAGCTGCGCTGGTAATTAACTAGATATTATTTTCAGTGCTATGTTAATGTGTTCTCTTATTTTTGATCTTCAAATTGTGTTTTTCTGTGTTGTCGTGTGAAATACTGTGACAATAATGGCGTGTGAAAAACGTAATACTAGGCTCCAAAGTAAACTGAGAAATGACAGTGAAGACGAAAGCAGTGTGTTAACGCCACCATGTAATGAATTAACAAATATTCAAAGTAGTAATTTGGTAACTGTGCATAGGGAAATGGAACGGGCGTCAAATAATGGTGTAGACATTGAAACATGTAGAGAACAGGGAAGCATTATCAATCGATCGGTCGGCAACAGCTCGCCTCAGGAATCCGAAATGACCGGAAACAATCTCGCAAATACTGTAGATTCAGGTTTTGGATCCTCACCGTTTTCTCAAATAAGGCAAGACACATTTTCTGCTTGTCAAAATGTGAATGTTTCCGGTGCAAATTCACTGCTGAAAAGCACTGAGGAACATGTTCCAGACACCAGTGCATTGTTATTACAATTAATACAGCAAATGGGACAAACACAGCAAAAGCTTCAAAAGTTAGACACAATGGAACAAAATCTTCGAAAGTTAGATACAGTGGAACAAAATCTTAAAAAGTTAGACACAGTGGAACAAAATCTGAAGAAGTTAGACACAATGGAACAAAATCTTCAAAAGTTAGACACCACACTTGAACAAACACGTGAAGATTTAACTACTGAGTTACATAACATTGAATCGAAATGTCAAAAAGTCTGTAATGACGTAAAAACACAAATTTGTGAGCATTTTCAACCTATTTTTTCGCGGCATGAAAATGCATTACAGAATCACGAAGCAGCCATAAAAGAACTGCAAACCATTGTTCATGAAAATCATGAGACCTTGTGGGCTAAAATTGACTCAGTTGCATCTACCGATTCGGTTACGCAACTTGCAAAAACTCAGGGAAACTTAAAGGACACAGTAGATTCGATTTCAGCACAAATGGACACTCTGAAACTTGGTTCAGAAAAACACACTGAGGAAATGTGTTCACTATCGGAGAAAGTAGCCGAACTTTCGGATCAGGTCACTAACTTATCTACAAAGGTAGATGATGATCTGAATGACACAAGACCCGTAGCCTTCACTGACACAGAAGAGTATGAACAAATAAGAAAATTCAAACAAAATCAGAATCAAATTAATACACAACACCAAAGAGAAATCCGGGAAGTACAAGATCAGCTGACACAGGTAATACAAGAATTACGTATTTCAGAGGACACTCGCGCTCCAACACGGGAAGAGGGACTTAGAAACACGGAAAAGCCGCAAAATAATAACACAGGGCATTTCGGAAATTATGAAAGAAATTGGCAATGTGCACCGAATTTTGAGATGGAACGGCCGACACGACCTAACAATGACCGATATGCGACTCGCCGACATGACGATTTTGACTATAAGCTGTTCATTACTACACGTAAATTCAAAACATTTAAGAATTCTGGCAACGACATTCATCTACAAGCATGGCTCCATCAATTCTCGCATTGTTTTCCTCCCAACTGGTCGTTAGAACACAGATTAGAATTTATGTGTGGCTACTTGGAGAATGAACCAGCTGTAAGAATGCGATCGGTAATTCACGATTGCCACAGTGAAGGAGAGTTTTACCATGCCTTCCTCTCAGCATATTGGTCTCAAGCCACACAAGACCGTGTAAAACATGGTATAATAATGATGAAACATTTCGAACAATCTGAATTTTCCAGTCTTGTCAAATATTTTGAAGACATGTTGCATAAGAATCAATATCTTTCAAACCCATACAGCCCCTCAGAACTCATCCGCATTTGCTTACTCAAATTGCCTGAACATTTATGACATATTATTTTAGCAGGACGTTGCAAAGACGACATTGAAGCATTTCAGGGACTGTTACAAGAATTAGAAATTGACACAGACAGTCGCAGGATGCGAAAACAGGAAAACAATCACTACAGGTCACATCCGTCACAATTCCGTGACGACAGAAACAATAACTGGACACGACAAGTCTATTCTTACAACGCAAATCGTGACCAAAACAGACAACACCCATATGACAACCATTGGCAGAGTAATAGTTACAGAGAAAGATCGCATTTCCGTAGTAATGAATATGACAGAGATAACCATAGAAACAGACAATATGGTAATCAGAACTATTATTATCAAGGGAGACAGAATAATTTCAGACGCAACAGTTCAGCGCGCAGTTACGATTCAGGGAGAAATTCTCCACCACATGACCGACACGAAAGAAACTGTGTAAACTACCGACAAAACGACAGACCTGAATTCCATCAGAACTGGCGAGCTTTAAACAGAGCTGGGTCCTCTCGGCAAGGCGAATTTGTGGAAGTTAGGCCTTCTAATCCCAATAACGACGCGCGCCAACAAAGAGACAGACAATGACTCGCGCCGCAGGCACCCACGTGCGCCGGCTGGCTCAGAGAAAAATAACATAGAAGCTAACCTTGAGAAAAATTCCAGTATTCTTTACCGACGTATACTGCATGATAATTGCGTTCAAGCTGAAACTCTGAGTACTTTGAAGAGTAAAAGATTGTACCACATTTCACATGTAAAACCGTTTATTGAAAGATAATCTGCTTTTTAACTTTGTCTTTGCCATGTAACTTTTCACTTTACATTGCTAGTATGCTTTGTCAGACTTAGAATCTGTTAACATGCAACAATGTTTGAAGTTAAATATCCAGTCTAGAACCTAGGGAACATTTTTAAACAGAAATTACGAATGCATTGTTATAGTGAACAGACGACACAGTGTTGTATTTGTACATTCTTGCTTGTTAGTTGCACGATTACGTAACGACTATTAGGCTTACATACTTAGGACACATACTGGTATTGCTAATGAGGTTTTAATGCAACATTTTGGTTTACTTGAAAATACATTCTGGATTTAAAGTACTTTCTGAGAGATACCAGATGACACAGAGGTTAGTTTATGTGACAGCTACACGATTTTATCACGACGCTACTAATGAGTGACAATTTACAATGTTGCTTTTGCAGTGTTTCTGTTTTATATCTGAACAGTTTTCTGTTTTATTCTGGAAAGTAAAACAGGTTTTAGTAGTAACTTTTGTGGTATAGCTACAATGAGACTGCCTTTTCCGTAGCACAACAATACATTACAGCACAGTACTTTCCTCATCACGGCAATAAGCGTAATAACTAAGACATTTATACGCAAAGCATTTCACTTTTGTGTATTATGAGGTAAGTACATTGACTTCTGCAGAACTTAGCTTTCGGAGGACGATAACTACGACACCTCCACACAGATTATGTTGCAACAAGACGCACATTTAGCGCTACAGTACACGTATTTGAGTGATTAATTGTGTACTTAAAACATTTATTTTTAAAGATTTTTGAATTACAAAGAAAGTTTTCCGTGATACATTTCATTCCATTGCTGTAATCTGTAACACCTGAGGGTATAATTACATTAATCCTCAGGGGGGTACACGCCTACTTTGTGTACCATGTGTTTGGCAAGCACAAGGAACCCTAGCTAATATGGTATTTGCTTATACAACTTTACACATCGGTACCATATTTCTCTAACACACAAATTACACAGCTATCTGATCATTTAACTGAGAGAGACAAACATTTATTTTACTACATCAGTGACACATGTTTACGCAATTACACAGTTGGATAACTTCACACTTATGAAACTGTATTTTGTCTGTACTTTGTAAACTGTTCATATTTTTTCGGAATCATTGTGATACTATGAGAGCTTTGAATGATGTATTTGGTATGAGATCATGATTTTTAAAGTACGTTTGAGGCAGCTGACACTTTTGACATGAGCAGAGAATTTTTTTAGGCTTAGAAATTATTGGAGGAAGTTACGACGATTTTGAGATTTGACTGAAGTGTTATGATGTTATTATTACGACGACGATGTGTATTATGTTGTTGAGGAATGTTTATTATGCTATGTATTTCTCATGATGAAATATTGAAGAAGTGTCGACGAATATGTATATGTATAATGAGGTAAGGAATAATGAGTAGTGTTTAGGGACTCTGATTTATGAAAAGGATGTTGGAAACCAAGAAACGTACTTTAAGAGTTATGAAATGTGTGACTGTATCACAATGCTGACGAATATTTTTTTGGACACTTATATTTATAGGATTTTGTTTCTACAGATTTGCAACGCTAATTCTTGACCTGTGAAATATTTTTATATGAGACTGCCACGGTAGCAGAAACTGCTGTCGTAAATATTTCCGTACGAAAGTTAAGTGACCACCTGCACGTAATGCGTCGCGGGCACCCAGCTGTGCCAGACGCCTGGAGAAAAAGCCATTATTGCGAGCCCTTTTCAGCGGCACAGGTAGAACAAAAAAAAAGGGGAGGCCATTATCCTCGGAAATATTCTTACATCTGCAAACCTGATAATGACAAGTGTCTTTCTACGAGAATTGAGAGCTACTGACTTACGAAATGCCACATAGCTATTGAATGATGTTTTTATGCTTTGGTTTGCGTAATTGCTTATTTCATTTGATATCTGGTTTCCAGCTGTGTTGCAGCATTGCTTTTATAAAATGAAATGCATTTGCTAATGTGAACACTTTCTGTCAACAGATCTATTAAATAATTATTTTATGATCCACATTCTTTAAAAAAGGAGCACTTGGAAAGGAAAGAACAATAAGAAGGAACTAGTAACAGTAACACATAATTTTCTTTTCAAGTACATGGTAATATTTCCTTTTACAATCAGTTGTTGTGGTGCACCACTTTAATTACATAGACATTAAGATGTGAGTATACACTTCCCTTATCTGCATTGTTGTTTTTACTGTAATATCTTTTCTGCTTGAGCTATGTCATGTTTAGATATAAGTTATTTCTGCTGCTATTTGCCAGGCATAGTGCTACTAAATTTCACTTTGTATTACTCTGTTAAGCTAGTTTTACTATTGATTTATTTTTATTTTTGCTGCTCATTGCATTATATCAGTTGTAATTTATGCTGCTTGCTTTGCCTTTTGTATTTTTTATCATTGCTGTTTGTGTTACTTATTTTGTGCTGCTGCATTGCCTCGTCCCTTAGTTTAGCATCTGAGCTCAGTAGATTTAAGTTAGCTTAAGAGGGGGTAGCCTCTAAGAGAATGAGTTGCGATGAATTGGAAGAAATGCATTGAGAAAACAGGTTTAGGTAGGATTTTCTTTGAAATAAATGTTGAGGTAAGAAATGTGTGAACATATAAATACAGAAAGCATGCTTAGATAGAATTTTTTGGTGGAAACAAAGGATGAAATAAGAGGAAAGATATATGAAGTTTTGGGTTGGACTGCAGTACCACATGTTACACTGAAAACGAACCCTGTCCTTTCCTATTGGTGTTATCCCACTATATGTTTGTGTACCCTTGTGTATTTGTTTTCTTCCTGTCTCTGTGTACTGTTTCATAGAACTTTTTTCTCTTTTAATATTAAGCTACATTCACTATGATGAGGAATACTGTTATCCTCGAATATAATTGGCATTAATAATATGTTATTTACTTTGTAAAGATGTTTAGACATTATTTATTCTGTTTTGTGTTAATGCTCATGTGTGAAGTTGATGTTTCAAAAGTTATTCTGATCTTTTATGTATGTACTCATGTCATAATTCCACTGATGTATATGTTTATTTCTATTCTGTTGTAAAGCCTGTACTACAAATGTTATCTGTATTGTTATGTTCTTTAATGATGTATTTTGTACCTTTGTTATTGTATTCTTATGTTATAAATTTGTAATTGTCACCAGTTCATGATATTATTAACTTGTTAGTTACATTTCACTGCACACATTTCTGTTGGTCATAGTATATGGACAATATGTGAGAAGTTGGGACTGTTCGTGTTTGCACGTGTGTTACTAATTCAGCAAAGGACTGGATAACAGCATTGCTGGTTCTGAGGACAATTCCAAAAACTTTGTGAGTGCACAAGTGATGGTTTATGGACTTGCTATATTCTCTGCAAGACTCTTCGATGGTGATTGTGCACCTGCACAGTCGCAACAGATGGCTGCTGGCCATTTCTACAAGGACTACAGTGGGTCTACACCTTTGCTGACTCACCAGTACCATTATCTCTACAAGGACTGCAGTGGTTCTGCACCTCTGGTGGCCCACCAATACCACAATCTCTACCAGGACTCCAGTGGGTCTGCTCTGTGATGACCTACCTACCAATATTCTTCAAAACTTCGAATGACACTGCTGTGGGTTTGCTCCATTGTGGCCCATTACCTGTATGCATGTCAAGAGTCAGCACTGTCTTTCCGTTGGAAGGACAACACTACTTCTTCAAGACTGCATGGAAATCCACTACTTCTGTGTGCATTGTCTTTTACTGCTCAGACTTTGAGAAAAGAAACGGCAGTTTCACTGTGATGAATGATGTGGACTGTCTTTATGGACTGTGAGAAATTTTTAGCTTTTGACCAACATTGTATCAATAAGTGTGTGCATTTTATATCTTTGTTACTGTAATTGTGAAAAATTTTTGTCAAATCTGTATTGGCCAGTGCCCAACACCATTTGTAAAAATTTTTTTGTGGGGAGCATGGGGGCTATGTAAGTAGGCTGTTTATGTTTTCTTTATGTAAGTAGGCTGTTTAGGTTCTTATGTAAGTAGGCTGTTTAGGATTTCTTATTGGCAACGTTATGTAGCGCTCAATATGAAAATCACTGGCTGTGCTGTGTGCAGTCTGTGGCTAGTTTGCATTGTTGTCTGCCATTGTAGTGTTGGGCAGCGGCAGCTGGGCTGTTAACAGCGCGTAGCGTTGCACAGTTGGAGGTGAGCCGCCAGCAGTGGTGGATGTGAGGAGAGAGATGGCGGAGGTTTGTAATTTGTCATGAACTGATATATATATTATGACTTGTGATGATATTAAGGTAAATACATTGTTTGTTCTCTATTAATATCTGTCATTTGCTAACTATCCCTATCAGTAGTTAGTGCCTTCCATAGTTTGAATCTTTTATTTAGCTGGCAGTAGTGGCGCTCGCTGTATTGCAGTAGCTTGAGCAGCGAAGATTTTTGTGAGGTAAGTGATTTGTGAAAGGTATAGTTTAATGTTAGTCAGGGCCATTCTTTTGCAGGGATCTTTGATAGTCAGATTGCGTTGCGCTAAAAATATTTTATGTCAGTTTAAGCACAGTCATGTATAATTGTTCAAAGGGGACGTTTCATGCGCACTGGTTAAAATACTGGGCTCGCTTTCGAGAGGACGACGGTTCGAATCCGCGTCCGTCCATCCAGATTTAGGTTTTCCATGATTCCCTTAAGTCGCTTCTGGCAAATGCGGGGCTGGTTCATTTGAAAGGGCACGGCCGATTCCCTTCCCTGTCCTTGAAACATTCCAATCTTGTGCTCTGTCTCTAATGACCTCGATGTAGGATGGGACGTCAAATCCGAACTGTCGTTTCTTACTTCTGTTGTCCTTAATTCTGCGCAAAATAATTTAATTCACATTGATCAACAGTTTAAAAAGACTGATGACCAAATAGCGAACCAAACTGGCAGAGTGTTTACATGGAGAGAATAACAAATGTTGATTTCCGTCAGCCCAACCTGATACTGGAGTGTTTACATGACCAACCACAACAGTATTAGGAAATCAGTTTACGAAAAACTATATTTCTGTGTCCACATAAACGTGGTGTATAATAATTTATGTGGCCCAATGGCCGAGTGCAAGTCTTTCAATTGGACTCCAGTTCGGCGTCCGGCTGTCCCTAATATAATCTTCCCCAGTTATACAACTGGGGGTAGGGGAGCTATAGTTTATCGTGGAATCCGAATCATGTGTCGTTCCCAGTGACTCCTTAGGTAATTAGAAGGGGAAGGCTGGATTAAAGGCCGACTGAATATTTCCGTGGCCCGATCAGGATTCGATCACGCGACCTCTCGGTTTCCAGGCACATGCTTTACCACTAGACAACGTGGTATGTAAGACAACACGAAACATAGGAATGTGCCGGTGTTTTCTACCGTGGCATGCACCGTCTTCGTGCAATTTATATACGGATGTGACGCAGCCTTGGTCAGCAGAGGGCATTTCACTTCCCTTAATTATTCGCGGCTCCGGCTGTAACGTTACATAAGCAAGTACGAGCTACCGCAATGACAATGGAAAGCTGCCGTGTTAGAAGAAACGAGTTTCTCCGCTTCTGTGCGACGCGTTGGCTCTGACAGTAACAAAACAGGACCACGATATCCCCAGTCTTCTATGCGAGTGAGCACTATCTAGTTTCAATGAGTCAACAATCGCAATTTCGTGTTATTTCTTGCGAATCTTATTTGCACCTTTCTTTGGGCTATCAAAAGGCTTCAGTTTTTATCGAAGACGGAGGAGTTCTGCAGATTTATGTAGGATGTCAGACACGGCCAGGCTATGGCTTTCATTTCTCACTCAAAGCATTCCTACATATAATTCAAACAATATTTCTAAATCCTTGTGGTCGTCAGAGTCCCATTTTCAGATTCACATCTCGGATCTCCAAATTCATGCCTCATTTGAAAATAAATTGTGCATGTAATGAGCCAACGTCTTCAGAGAAGACGACTACAGCTCATGAATGTTAATTCCCGGTACACAGAGGGGAAGCCATAGACACGCCACTGTTTCACTCTTCTGCTGATAGTTCCATTATAGCCGGCCGCTGTGACCGAGCGGTTCTAGGCGCTTCAGTCTGGAACCGCGTGACCGCTTCGGCCGCAGGTTCGAATCCTGCCTCGGGCATGGATGCGTGTGATGTCGTTAGATTAGTTAGGTTTAAGTAGTTCGAAGTTCTAGGGGACTGAGGACCTCATATTTTAAGTCCCATAGTGTTCAGAGCCATTTTGAGTCCCATTATATGTCGTTATATGTTGATAGGACATTAGCTTCAAATGCGAATTTTCATTATCTGTAGTTGATAAACAAATATTTCATTTACAGAGATAGGTAGATATCACAGTTAATGTTCGACGTGCTAGAGATGGAAGCTACAGGGGAAAATACACAGGCCGCATTACTATGCAGGATGAATTATTCTTGGCCTGGCACGAGATTTCGTTCACATCAATGAAACTCTATTTCCGTTATAGTGATATATGTCGCGCAATAATGTAAGGTAATTGTCAACTTCATCAGCGGAACACCTTTGTTCAGACAGTTTTGTCGAAGTAATTGTCTTGCATATGCTTCTTTGAAACTGATTAAATGAAATATCGTTCCGTTATAAAATTATTTCGTTCATTTATCACCAATGAAAAAATATTCCTACGCTAGTGAAGCTTTGCAAGGAGACTAACTCATTTGCAACACTTAAAAAATGGTTAACTGAATTCAGAAGAGGTCATACTAATCTTGTAGATGATCCACTTGAAAGACTTTCGAACACTGCAAACACGCATGAAAATATTGAGACTGAGTACAGGAAGGTATTAGATGATTAATGATTAAAGGTTTATGAAATAACTGATACCAGAAGGAACAGAGCGAGGCTGAAAACAAGTGCAAAATCAAATTTCTAAACATGTTCTCCCGTTTTAAAATCAAGTAACAAAAAAAAAAACTGATGAATACTTTTAACGTAAGTAACTGGGCAAGAGATTAATAAAATATACGATACCATAGATTAGTGAAGCACACGATCCCTGCACATTTCTCGATCAAAAGCTTGTTTTTTTAAGATTTTGGTATTTTTATTAGCTTTTGTGGAATGGGATTATATATTTGGATACTCTATAGAGGTTTTTGCTTTGTTCCTAAATTATTTATTGTAAATGTGAAAGTTAACAACCCAATGAAAAATACATGCAGAGCTGGGATACTTCATTGCATATACACCGTAAATAATCAATTTCTCTATAAAATTTAGACTTTTTGTAGAAAAAACTGAACATGACTGATTGTACTGAAAAACTGATGAATACATGTGAGCTCTTTTAAAAGTTAACAAATTGTCATGTCATACATAAAAAAAGCGAAGAATAAAAAATATCTTGTTTTGCCTAAGAAACGAGAAAGTTTCACCAAAAATTATAATGTTCGTAACTTTAGGCGAAAATATTAAATCAATTGTCTCACGAAGACTTGTGTAAAATTGTATCTGAAAGCTAAAGTTAATTCTAACTGACTGTACAGCAAAGAGGTAAAATGTATGAATTGCTGGAAATTACAAAATGTATCATGGCAGTGGCCACATGTCCCAGTTTCAGCTCAGTTTTGCAACACAATGTCTTTATGGTTCCGTATGAAGATCTTTGTCAGAGTTATGATTGGATGGATATCGTCAAATAAAGCAGGTGTATGAAAACACAAGAGTTTGGTTTATCAGTTACAAAATACGAGGACCACCGACGTAATATTTAAGAGTCGTTATTCGTACTGAAATTGCTTCTGCTATAATGAGATGTACTTCCAATTTTGCATGTGGTGAAACTCACATTTTGCAATGGCAGTGAAACAAAAAGTTTGGGAACTGAAACATTCATTTCGTACTAGATAAGTTTTTTGGAACATATTGATGAGAAAATACGCTAGATGAGTCTTACGTTGCGAAAGAAAAGGAGCCATCCTGTTTCAGTGCACTGCACCTGAATTCAAATATGCTTTGGATATAGGGAAACTGATGGATTTGAAGTCTGGCATAATGGAACAATCATGCTATTCACCAGAGTTTTCACCCTATGACTTCCAATTATCCTCACATGTAAAGAAATCCGTGGCTCTAAAACGTTTTCAGTTCACTTAAGAATTTGCATACCTTCGAGAATCAGCCTTCAAATTGAATCTATTTGGTGTTATAGCATTGTGCTTATTCTCCTGACCTTAAATGTCGAAAACTATGTGCATATTCAACCTAAAACACAAAATCGGTTCGTGAGAGGGTGGGAACTTGTTACCTTGCATTCGTGCATTCTGACAACATAGTTCTCTCTGTCCCTGCCCTACATGGGAACATTGGTTACGTGGAACAGTGGAAGGAAGGAAGGTGAGTTAGAGATTGTTCCGTCGACGTCTGTGTTATTAGAGATGGCTGATAGACTCTTATTCGACAGGGGCGGAGAACAAATCGATCGTGGTCTTGATGCAACGGTTTTTGCTTAGCAACGGAGGAACGATAGAAAAAGATTAATGTTTAACCTCTCGTTGACAACGAGGTCATAAGAGAAGAGAGCGAACTTCAATCGGAGAAGGTTGAGGAAGGAATTCGGCCATATCCGCTTTCGAAGGAACCATCCCGGCATCTACAGTAAGCGATTTGGGGAAACCACGGAAAACCGAATCTGGTTGCTCTGACAGGGACTTGAACAGCTGTCTTCTAGAATGCGAATCCAGGTCTTGCCAATGCACATTCTCTCACGGTCCATACCGAGAAGAGGGAGTTACAAACACAGCAACATTAACCTTCAAATAAATAACAACTAAAGGGTTAACATTTAGTGTCACAGCTCAAACAAATATGAGGACTATTCGGAAAGTAAGGCCAGATCGGTCGCAAATTGAAAACCACAGCGAAAATCAAAAATGTTTTATTTGCAATAGTTTGCTACACCTTGCAGTTACTTCTCTTCATAGTCACCGCTACAGTTTAAAACTCTACAGCAGTAACTGATGGTTCAAATGGCTCTGAGCACTATGGGACTTAACATCTGAGGTCATCAGTCCCCTAGAACTTAGAACTACTTAAACCTAACTAACCTTAGGACATCACACACATCCATGCCCGAGACGGGATTCGAACCTTCGACCGTAGCGGTCGCGAGGTTCCAGACTGAAGCGGCTAGAACCGGTCGGCCACATAGGCCGGCCGGTAACTGATGACAGTCTGCGTGGACTTGTAGGCGAAACGTCCAGTACAGGTGCAGCAGATACACTTAGAGACATAGTTTATGAAAGTCGTGAAACTGGCTCTGATACTGAAGTGGCTGCCAAAGTGGATTTGTATGGATAGCCTAAAGTTGATTGTGAACGCGAGTCCTTTGTGAAAATGTCTGCCTCCTGAGGGCATATGTGAACTAACTGAAGCTGACATTGCTAATGACCTGCAGATTCGTTCAAACTTTCTCAGCACAGATTTTGTGCTCCTGACTCATTGGTATGAATTTACCACCCTGCAACTCATGGTGGGCTTAGAAATATGTAATAAAATGAGCAGTTTTATTTATATATGTTCCCAAAGAGCACATACTGACATGTATTTCATTGTTATGTTGGATAAACATTTTGTCACTCAAGGTGTTAAAACCCTATCGGTGAAGCGAGATGAGTACATAATTACACTTCATCTACATCTACATCTACATGACTACTGTGCAATTCACATTTAAGTGCTTGGCAGAGGGTTCGTCGAACCACAATCATACTATGTCTCTACCATTCCACTCCCGAACAGCGCGCGGGAAAAACGAACACCTAAACCTTTCTGTTCGAGCTCTGATTTCTATTATTTTATTTTGATGATCATTCCTACCTATGTAGGTTGGGCTCAACAAAATATTTTCGCATTCGGAAGAGAAAGTTGGTGACTGAAATTTCGTAAATAGATCTCGCCACGACGAAAAACGTCTTTGCTGTAATGACTTCCATCCCAATTCGCGTATCATATCTGCCACACTCTCTCCCCTACTACGTGATAATACAAAACGAGCTGCCCTTTTTTGCACCCTTTCGATGTCCTCCGTCAATCCCACCTGGTAAGGATCCCACACGACGCAGCAATATTCCAACAGAGGACGAACGAGTGTAGTGTAAGCTGTCTCTTTAGTGGACTTGTTGCATCTTCTAAGTGTCCTGCCAATGAAACGCAACCTTTGGCTCGCCTTCCCCACAATATTATCTGTGTGGTCTTTCCAACTGAAGTTGTTCGTAATTTTAACAGCCAGGTACTTAGTTGAATTGACAGCCTTGAGAATTGTACTATTTATCGAGTAATCGAATTCCAACGGATTTCTTTTGGAACTCATGTGGATCACCTCACACTTTTCATTATTTAGCGTCAACTGCCACCTGCCACATCATACAGCAATCTTTTCTAAATCGCTTTGCAACTGACACTGGTCTTCGGATGACCTTACTAGACGGTAAATTACAGCATCATTTGCGAACAACCTAAGAGAACTGCTCAGATTGTCACCCAGGTCATTTATATAGATCAGGAACAGCAGAGGTTCCAGGACGCTTCCCTGGGGAACACCTGATATCACTTCAGTTTTACTCGATGATTTGCCGTCTATTACTACGAACTGCGACCTTCCTGACAGGAAATCACGAATCCAGTCGCACAACTGAGACGATATCCCATAGGCCCGCAGCTTGATTACAAGTCGCTTGTGAGGAACGGTGTCAAAAGCTTTCCGGAAATCTAGAAATACCGAATCAACTTGAGATCCCCTGTCGATAGCGGCCATTACTTCGTGCGAATTAAGAGCTAGCTGCGTTGCACAAGAACAATGTTTTCTGAAACCATGCTGATTACGTATCAATAGATCGTTCCCTTAGAGGTGATTCATAATGTTTGAATACAGTATATGCTCCAAAACCCTACTGCAAACAGACGTCAATGATATAGGTCTGTACTTCGATGGATTACTCCTACTACCCTTCTTAAACACTGGTGCGACCTGCGCAATTTTCCAATCTGTAGGTACAGATCTATCGGTGAGCGAGCGGTTGTATATGATTGCTAAGTAGGGAGCTATTGTATCAGCGTAATCTGAAAGGAACCTAATCGGTATACAATCTGGACCTGAAGACTTGCCCGTATCAAGCGATTTGAGTTGCTTCGTAACCCCTAAAGTATCTACTTCTAAGAAACTCATGCTAGCAGCTGTTCGTGTTTCAAATTCTGGAATATTCCATTCATCTTCCCTGGTGAAGGAATTTCGGAAACCTGCGTTCAATAACTCCGCTTTAGCGGCACAGTCGTCGGTAACAGTACCATCGGCACTGCGCAGCAAAGGTATTGACTGCGTCTTGCCGCTTGTGTACTTTACATACGACCAGAATTTCTTCGGATTTTCTACCAAATTTCGAGACAATGTTTCGTTGTGGAACCTATTAAAGGCATCTCGCATTGAAGTCCGTGCCAAATTTCGCGCGTCTGTAAATTTTAGCCAATCTTCGGGATTTCGCGTTCTTCTGAACTTCGCATGCTTTTTCCGTTGCCTCTGCAACAGAGTTCGGACCTGCACTAAACACTGATCAGTTAGAACATTATGACCACCGATCTACTACCGATATAAACCCGTCCAGGCGACAGGAGCGTCAACTGGCGAGAAATGACTGCTTGTCAGTCACAGGCACGGTGCCTGTATTATTGAAACGTCCCCTTAGAACAAATTATGAATTATTGTACTGATAAACTTCTACGTAATTTGATTTTCAAACAGCTGAGCAAAACTGAACGTACTCAGACATTTCTCTCTTTACTTATTCTAATCATCACTAAACTGACACACAATATTTTTTTAAGCGCAACGCAATCTGACTTTCAATAATCCCTACAAAAGAATGGCCCTGACTAACAGTAACCTATACCTTTCATGAATCACTTACCTCACAAAAATCTTCGTTACTCGAACTACTGCAATACAGCGAGCGCCAATACTGCCAGCTAAATAAAAGATTCTAACTACTGTAGGCGCTAACTACTGATAGGCATAGTTAGCAAATGAAAGATTTTGATAAAGAACAAACAATGTATTTACCTTAATAGCGTTCAAAAGTCATATATATAATTTTGTGACATCCAATTAAACAAATTTCCTTTTTCTGACGCTCAAAACTCTGGCACCTCTCTCTCCACATCCACCACCGCTGGCGGCTCACCTTCAACTTCACAACGCTACGCGCTGTTCACATCCAGCTGCCCAAAACTGCACAAGCGAATATTCCAACAATGAGTCCAACCAGCCACAGACTGCACACAGCACAGTCAGTGATTTCATACAGAGCGCTACGTGGCGTTACCAACATAAAAACCTAAACAGCCTACTTACACTATCAGTGAGCGTGCTGTCCGTGTGTAGAATGGGCAAGGCGCGCGATCTATCGGAGTTTGACCGAGGGCAGATTGTGATGTCCCGGAGCTCGGCACGAGCATTTCGGAAATTGCACAACTTTTCGGGTGTTCGAGGAGAGTTGTGGTGAGTGTCTTCAGCACGTGGTGAAACCAAAATGAAACCATTTCCGGACATTAAAAATGTCGGACGTCGTAGGCTGGGCAGATGGTAAAACATGGCAGGCGGGGAACTGTGGCGCAGACTTTAATGCTGGGTAGAGTACAGTCGACGGCCCGTGCATGTGCCAATGTTAACAATACATCGGCAACTACGACTATTCCAGGGGAATATGTCCTTGACACTTGTATTGTACAACGGAGACAAGCTGGCGGCGTCTCCATTATGCTGTGGGGAACATTCACGTGTACATCCATGGGTCCAGTGTAGCTCGTGCAAGGCACCACGATGGCCAAGCCGTATCGTACACTGGTTATAGAAAACGTACATCCCTTCATGACTATCATGTTTCCTACGGCAGTGGCATTTTTCAACAAGAAAATGCGCCATGTCACAAGGTCAGGAGTGTGAGGAAGTTGCTCGAGGAACACAGTTGCGAGGTCCAATTGATGTGCTGGCCCCCCAACTCGGCAGATCTGAACCCGATCGAAGACATCTGGGATGTGATTGAACTTGGCGTTATAGCTCAACGCCCCCCTCCCCGGAATTTAGATGTGATATCAGTTCCCTCCAGCGACCTACTATGGCGTCATTGTTTCCATGCCTCGACGAGTCGTCGCTGTTATCCGTGCTAAAGATTGACATACCGGCTATTAGGTAAGTGGTCATGACGTTGTGGCTGATCATTGCACGTAAGTTATATGCCAATGACCGAACGATATATAATATTATGCAGTACTCTTGGAACGAAATTCTAACATCGAGACCAGTTTACCCGTGCCGGCTGAAACCTTCCCGTCTCCTCTACAGGGTGTTACAAAAAGGTACGGCCAAACTTTCAGGAAACATTCCTCACACACAAATAACGAAAAGATGTTATGTGGACACGTGTCCGGAAACGCTTAATTTCCATGTCAGAGCTCATTTTAGTTTCGTTCTTCCACCTACGCTGAATGGGGCACGTTATCATGATTTCATACGGGATACTCTACCTGAGCTGCTAGAACATGTGCCTTTACAAGTACGACACAACATGTGGTTCATGCACGATGGAGCTCCTGCACATTTCAGTCGAAGTGTTCGTACGCTTCTCAACAACAGATTCGGTGGCCGATGGATTGGTAGAGGCGGACCAATTCCGTGGCCTCAACGCTCTCCTGACCTCAACCCTCTTGACTTTCATTTATGGGGGCATTTGAAAGCTCTTGTCTACGCTACCCCGGTGCCAAATGTAGAGACTCTTCGTGCTCGTATTGTTGACGGCTGTGATACAATACGCCATTCTCCAGGGCTGCATCAGCGCATCAGGGGTTCCATGCGACGGAGGGTGGATGCATATATCCTCGCTAACGGAGGACATTTTGAACATTTCCTGTAACAAAGTGTTTCAAGTCGCGCTGGTACGTTCTGTTGCTGTGTGTTTCCATTCCATGATTAATGTGATTTGAAGAGAAGTAATAAAATGAGCTCTAACATGGAAAGTAAGCGTTTCCGGACACATGTGCACATAACATATTTTCTTTCTTTGTGTGTGAGGAATGTTTCCTGAAAGTTTGGCCGTACCTTTTTGTAACACCCTGTATATCTCTTCTGTTATGCAACCTTCCCTTCTACAATAACCTATGAAACCTTCCCTTAGGATTTTTATCTATTGCTTAATGATAACAAATTAAATCTTCCCTTTGAAATTAATTCTCTTTCTTAATCTTCGCATACAAATTTAAATGCTGCTTATTAAAAGTGATTTTCTGATTATTTCGACGAAATATAGAATGTGTCGTCGTCGTGGCCCTCAGTCGTTACCTGCAATAACCCAGAATTGTTCCTTACCTTTTTTACTGTTGCAGGATCGCCATCTGACTGGTACATCGAACTGCGACATTATATGCTTACTCTGTTTTACTATACTCTATTAGCTGCTGGTGGGGTGTCATAATAAGTGGCTGTATTTATTACCAAAGCTGACGTTATTGTTTAATAGCAAAGCTGACGTTATTCTTTAAATAATTTGACTGAAGTTACGTAATTCATAGTTAAACTTATTCTTGACAACAATAAAATTTTGCAAAGTTTTACGTTGATGGATTATAAACAGTAATGCATTACTGCTGGCAAAAATTAATTATATTCTGAATGAAATGATTTTACAAACGTTCAAATGGGACTTACTTTTTACAATAACCTTACAACTAGCATTGCGCAAACATACCTTCAGCAGTCTTGAGTTTCTCAAAAAAATAATTCAATAATATTAGTTCCTCTTATGATAATAGTTAGCTGATGTCTCTGTACATCCGTTTATAATCTCTTGTAAATCATGGCTGGTGGCTGGCAGGCACACCGCTCCTCTCAACCTCTCGCTTCAGATCTGCTACCGACTCGCTTCACATCTCGCTTACTACTACTGACTTCCGACGAACGCTAAAGTGCGGTCTCTCCCGCCAACAATGCTTTCTGGTGCAGACAATCCGTGATACTATTACAAAATGTATCAATCCGCGGTCTTTCCCGCTCTTTTCTTAAAATGTATCCATACGCGGTCTCTCCCGCCCTTTTTAAAATTATATAAATGTGCGGTCTCTCCTGCCAACAATACTTTGGTGCAGACATTCCCTGCTACCACAATTATTTCCAACATGACAAATATTAATTATTCCTACTTAATCCTATTAATAAAATATAAACATCTTTCATAAATTGTGCTTTGACAATAGACAATAGAAATATTCACGTCTTACACGGCAAGTCCTTCCGCTGAATTTAGCTGCGAACATGGAAGTGAACGTGTACGACTGCAGAGTGTCCATCTTGGCTAGCACATCGTACGATGCACCAGTCTATCACAAGACGGCATTCCTCCAATGGTTCTATTCAATATTATTACATTTCTGCGATTGATTGTCGTACTAAACTCCTATTTAGATACACTGGTCAGTCTCTAGTTGATCATAAGAGACTATGTCGTCTTAAATGATTTTGTTTTACGGCCCATCCCTCACAATTAGTTTATGGTACTCTCCATTAGCTCGTTATGTTGGCGCTTCAATCTTAGGAACCTGGGCTCTCCTTTAGCCTTTAGACGGAGTCGTATGCTTTTGGGAACAGCTGAAGTATGTGGCTGCGGCGGCCCTCTGACTCTCTGCCGCGCGGGATTAGCCGAGCGGTCTGAGGCACTGCAGTAATGGACTGTGCGGCTGGTCCCGGCGGAGGTTCGAGTCCTCCCTCGGGCATGGGTGTGTGTGTTTGTCCTTAGGATAATTTAGGTTATGTAGTGTGTAAGCTTAGGGACTGATGCCCTTAGCAGTTAAGTCCCATAAGATTTCACACACCTCTGACTCTCTGCTGCAACTTCTCGCTGATCGGCGCTGCCGGTTAGTCGGTTCACGGCTGGAGCAACAGTTGCCGACACACACCAGCCTAGCTATCCAGCCCACAGTACGCAACACTTATCCGACTTAGAGAATCCGCAGGAACTTCGCTAAGGGATTACAGAAAGACATCGAAGCAATTCAGATGCATGCTGCTAAATTTGTTACCGGTAGGCTCGATCAGCACGCAAGTAATACGGCGATGATTTGTGAACTCAAATGGGGATCCCCGCAGGAAAGGCGAAGCTCTTTTCGCGAGCAGCTATTGGGGAAATTTAGAGAACCAGCGTTTGAGACCGACTGCATATCCATCATACTGCCGCTAACATACACTACTGGCCATTAAAATTGCTACTACAACGAAGATGACGTGCTACAGACGCGAAATTTAACCGACAGGAAGAAGATACTGTGATATGCAAATGATTAGCTTTTCAGAGCATTCACACAAGGTTGGAGCCGGTGGCGACACCTACAACGTGCTGACATGACGAAAGTTTCCAACCGATTTCTCATACACAAACAGCAGTTGACCGGCGTTGCCTGGTGAAACGTTGTTGCGATGCCTCGTGTAAGGAGCAAAAACGCTTACCATCACGTTTCCGACTTTGATAAAGGTCGAATTGTAGCCCATCGCGATTGCGGTTTATCGTATCATGACATTGCTGCTCGCGTTGGTCGGGATCCAATGACTGTTATCAGAATATGGAATCGGTGAGTTCAGGAGGGTAATACGGAACGCCGTGCTGGATCCCAACGGCCTCGTATCACTAGCAGTCGAGATGACAGGCATCTTATTCGCATGGCTGTAAAGGATCGTGCGGCCACGTCTGGATCCATGAGTCAACAGATGGGGACGTTTGCAAGACAACAACCATCTGCAAGAACAGTTCGACGACGTTTGCAGCAGCATGGACTATCAGCTCGGAGATCATGGCTGCGGTTATCCTTGACGCTGCATCACAGACAGGAGCGCCTGCGATGGTGTACTCAACGACGAACCTGGGTGTACGAATGGCAAAACGTCATTTGTTCGGATGAATCCAGGTTCTGTTTACAGCATCATGATGGTCGCATCGCCGGCCGGAATGACCGAGCGGTTCTGGGCGCTACAGTCTGGATGCACGCGACCGCTACGGTCGCAGGTTCGAATCCTGCCTCGGGCATGGATGTGTGTGATATCCTTAGGTTAATTAGGTTTAAGTAGTTCTAAGTTCTTGGGAACCGATGACCTCAGAAGTTAAGTCCCATAGAAGCTCAGAGCCATTTGAACCATTTGATGGTCGCATCCGTGTTTGGCGACATCGCGGTGAACGCACATTGGAAGTGTGTATTCGTCGTCGCCATACTGGTGTATCACCCGGCGTGATGGTATGGGGTGCCACTGGTTACACGTCTCGGTCACCTCTTGTTCGCATTGACGGCACTTTGAACAGTGGACGTTACATTTCAGATGTGTTACGACCCGTGGCTCTGCCCTTCATTCGCTCCCTGCGAAACCCTACATTTGAGCGTGATAATGCACGACCACATGTTGCAGGACCTATACGGGCATTTCTAGATACAGAAAATGTTCGACTGCTGGCCTGGCCAGCAAATTCTCCAGACCTCTACCAATTGAAAACGTCTGGTCAATGGTGGCCGAGCAACTGGCTCGTCACAATACGCCAGGCACTACTCTTGATGAACTGTGGTATCTTGTTGAAGCTCCATGGGCAGCTGTACCTGTACACGCCATCCAAGCTCTGTTTGACTCAATGCCCAGGCGTATCAAGGCCGTTGTTATGGCCAGATGTGGTTGTTCTTGGTACTGATTTCTCAGGATGTATACACCCAAATTGCTTGAAAAATGTAATCACATGTCAGTTCTGGTATAATATATTTGTCCAATGAATACCCGTTTATCATCTGCATTTCTTCTTGGTGTAGCAGTTTTAATGGCCAGTAGTGAATATACAGAATTGCTACAAAATGGCTCTAGGAACACTCTTCTGAGTTTAAACAATTCCGCTGGCCACTACAGTCCCCAGACAAGAACATTATTGAGCATATCTGGCATGCCTTGCATCGTGCTGTTCAGAAGAGAGCTCCACCCCCTCGTACTGTTACGGATTTATGGACAGCCCTGCAGGATTCAGGGTGTCATTTCCCTGCAGCACTACTTCAAACATTAGTCGACTCAATGCCACGTCATGTTGCGGGACGTCTGCGTGCTCTCGAGGGTGCTACACAATATTACGCAGGTGTACCAGTTTCTTCGCCTCTTGAGTGTAAGTTAGTAGATACGTTCAGTACTATACGTGAATACTATCTGCGAAAGGTGTTGCAAATAGAGTTAGTAGCAAAGAAGTAATAAATTAGAAGTTATGCCTGATGCAGTAGTTTTACTGCATTAACAGCTAAAATGTAGTAAGCAAAGCACTTTTTCATTTCGTCGTTTTGTGGGGGTTTAAGCGAAAAAAAGTTTCGAAAAGGTTTTAAAGTATGAGTAAATTTTGTTGGAAGTTACTATGTCTACTCATTAAAGTACTGGATGAATAAAATCTGGGCATTCACGTGACATGAGCTTCACTTCTTTTTGACTGCCACACGTTTGATGTATATGTGGTTCCTACCCCACAGCGATTCTTTCCAGGCAGTTAAGTGATACATGTACCAAGTTTGGTTCAACTCGGTCCACTGGTTTAGGAGATGTGGAACTTACAGACTTAGGCATTCCATTTGCGTAATATGTATGAATAACTTTTAATTGAATTGACTTAAAAGTTCAAATTTTTTACACCGCCATGGAGCGGTAGAGCTCAGTATTTGACATAAATTTCAAAGAGATATTTCTACACATTCCTGAAAAAAAGGGAGCTTAACAGACGGACAACAAATGGTATAAAAATTTACACTACTGGCTATTAAAATTGCTACACCACGAAGATGATGTGCTACTGACGGGAAATTTAACCGACAGGGAGAAGATGCTGTGATATGCAAATGATTAGCTTTTCAGAGCATTCACACAAGGTTCGCGCCGGTGGCGACACCTACAACGTGCTGACATGACGAAAGTTTCCAACCGATTTCTCATACACAAGCAGCAGTTGACCGGCGTTGCCTGGTAAAACGTTTTTGTGATGCCTCGTGTAAGGGGGAGAAATGCGTACCATCACGTTTCCTACATTGATAAAGGTCGGACTGTAGCCTATCGCGATTTCGGTTTATCGTATCGCGACATTGCTGCTCGCGTTGGTTGAGATCCAATGACTGTTAGCAGAATATGGAATCGGTGGGTTCTGGAGCGTAATGCGGAACGCCGTGCTGGATATCAACGGCATCGTATCAGTGGCAGTCGAGATGACAGGCATCTTATCCGCATGGCTATAACGGATCGTGCAGCCACGTCTCGATCCCTTAGTCAACAGATGGGAACGTTTGCAAGACAACAACCATCTGCACGAACAGTTCGACGACGTTGGCAGCATCATGGACTATCAGCTCGGAGACCATGGCTGCGGTTACCCTTGAGACTGCATCACAGACAGGAGCGCCTGCGATGGTGTACTCAACGACGAACCTGGGTGCACGAATGGCAAAATGTCATTTTTTCGGATGAATCCAGATTCTGTTTACAGCATCATGATGGTCTCATCCGTGTTTGGCGACATCGCGGTTAACGCACATTGGAAGCGTGTATTCGTCATCGCCATACTGGCGTATCACCCGGCGTGATGGTATGGGGTGCCATTGGTTACATGTCTCGGTCACCTCTTGTTCGCATTGACGGCACTTGGCAATGGACGTTACATTCCAGATGTGTTACGACCCGTGGCTCTACCCTTCATTCGATCCCTGCGAAACCCTACATTTCAGCAGGATAATGCACGACCGCATGTTGCAGGTCCTGTACGGGCCTTTCTGGATACAGAAAATGTTCGAGTGCTGCCCTGGCCACCAAATTCTTCAGGCTTCTACCAATTGAAAACGTCTGGTCAATGGTGGCCGAGTAACTGGTTCGTCACAATACGCCAGTCACTACTCTTGATGAACTGTGGTATCGAGTTTAGCTGCATGGGCAGCTGTACCTGTACACGCCATCCAAGCTCTGTTTGACTCAATGCCCAGGCGTATCAAGGCCGTTATTACGGCCAGAGGTGGTTGTTCTGGGTACTGATTTCTCAGGATCTATGCACCCAAATTGCTTGAAAATGTAATCACATGTCAGTTCTAGTATAATATATTTGTTCAATGAATACCCGTTAATCATCTGCATTTCTTCTTGGTGTAGCAATTTTAATGGCCAGTAGTTTACATCCGTACGTGAGATGTAAAGACTGCTAAACATCCATGCGTCCACTGTTTCCGATGTGATAGTGATGTGGAAACGTGAAGGGACACGCACATCACAAAAGCCTACAGGGCGACCTCGTCTGTTGACTGACAGAAACCGCTGACAGTTGAAGAGGATCGTAATGTGTAATAGACAGACATCTATGCAGACCATCACACAGGATTCAAAACTGCATCAGGATCCACTGCAAGTACTATGACAGTTAGGCGGGAGGTGATAAAATTTGGATTTCATGGTCGAACTGCTGATCATAAGCCATACATCACGCTGGTAAATGCCAAACGACGCCTCGCTTGGTGTAAGGAGCGTAAACATTGGATGATTCACCAGTGGAAAAACGTCGTGTGGAGTGACGAATCACGGCACACAATATGGCGATCCGATGGGAGGGTGTGGGTATGGCGAATGCTCGGTGAATGGCATCTATCAGTGTGTGTAGTGACAACAGTAAAGTTCAGAGGCGGTGGTGTTACGGTGTGGTCGTGTTTTTCGTGGAGGGGGCTTGCACCCCTTGGTGCTTTGTGTGGCACTATCACAGCACAGGCATACATTGTTGTTTTAAGCACCTTCTTGCTCCCCCCTGTTGAAGAGCAATTCGTGGATGGCGATTGCATCTTTCAACACGACCGACCACCTGTTCATAATGCACAGCCTGTGGCGGAGTGGTTACACGACAATAACATCCCTGTATTGGACTGGCCTGCACAGAGTCCTGGCCTGAATCCTGGATCCTATAGAACACCTTTGGGGTGTTTTGGAACGCCGACTTCGCACCAGGCCTCACCAACCGACACCGATACCTCTCCTCAGTGCAGCACTTCGTGAAGAATGGGCTGCCATTCCCCAAGAAACCTTCCAGCACCTGTTTGAAGGTATGCCTTCGAGAGTGGAAGCTGTCTTCGAGGCTAAGGGTGGGCCAACACCATATCGAATTCCAGCATTACCGATGGTTCAAATGGCTCTGAGCACTATGGGACTCAACTTCTGAGGTCATCAGTCCTCTAGAATTTAGAACTACTTAGACCTAACTAACCTAAGGACATCACACACAGCCATGCCCGAGGCAGAATTCGAACCTGCGACCGTAGCGGTCGCGCGGTTCCAGACTGTAGCGCCTAGAACCGCTCGCCCACCCCGGCCGGCATTACCGATGGAGAGCGCCACGAACTTATAAGTCATTTTCAGCCAGGTATCAGGATAGTTTTGATCACATAGCGTATAATTAAGGCTAGATGGCCAATGGTCTCTTCAGTGCAAATGTACACCAAGCTGGAACTCTTACGGGAATCGGCAAAACGCTGCGATTAATGAGGATTATGGGAAAGGGTCAGTACATTTGTAGTGTGTGGGTAAGTTGAGAATTTTGCCTTGACGGGAGACATACTAGGGTAGTCCACGCAGTTGCAATCGCTGCTGTGTGTGGATAGTTCAGCGGTCAGAGCGTCTGCCTAGTAGGCAGGAGATGTGGGTTCGAATCCCAGCCCAGCCAAATTTTCAATTTTCCCTATTGATTTCAATCAATGCCAACTCGCAGCCAAGGTATGGAATTCCTTTGTGTATTAATGAGACTTTGTCCTATCTTTGGAATGAGATATAAGCAATTGATTTGTTTCTAAAGTAAACGGCAAATGGTTAAAAATAACCTAGGGGCTCAAAGCAACAGGTCGTTAACTAGCAAGAATTTAATCCATGTTTGGAACAAGAAATAATTTTTTGCTCCATTTCCAGCAAAACCTTGCTAGGGTTTGTATGCCAGGGTGACGGCATGTTAAGTATAACGCCTCACTGCTGGAAATATTCCAGTTATAAAATATGTTTTATGTGTGAGACTGACAGCTGCTTCCTTCATAAAGTGGCCAGGGAATTGCAATAGCCTACGTCATGACTTGAAGGGAAGCATATCTGCAGAGAAACAAACAGTGTACATAAACAGTTGTTTATTACACTACTGGCCATTAAAATTGCTACATCACGAAGATGACGTGCTACAGACGCGAAATTAAACCGACAGGAAGAAGATGCTGTGATATGCAAATGATTAGCTTTTCAGAGCATTCACACAAGGTTCGCGCCGGTGGCGACACCTACAACGTGCTGACATGACGAAAGTTTCCAACCGATTTCTCATACACAAACAGCAGATGACCGGCGTTGCCTGGTGAAACGTTGTTATGATGTCTCGTGTAAGAAGAGAAATGCGTACCATCACGTTTCCGACTTTGATAAAGGTCGGATTGTAGCCTATCGCGATTGCGGTTTATCGTATCGCGACATTACTGCTCGCGTTGGTCGAGATCCAATGACTGTTAGCAGAATATGGAATCGGTGGGTTCTGGAGCGTAATACGGAACGCCGTTCTGGATTCCAACGGCCTCATATCACTAGCAGACGAGATGACAGCATCTTATCCGCATGGCTGTAACGGATCGTGCAGCCACGTCTCGATCCCTGAGTCAACAGATGGGGACGTTTGCAAGACAACAACCATCTGCACGAACAGCTCGACGACTTTTGCAGCATCATGGACTATCAGCTCGGAGACCATGGCTGCGGTTACCCTTGACGCTGCATCACAGACAGAAGCGCCTGCGATGGTGTGCTCAACGACGAACCTGGGTGTATGAATGGCAAAACGTCATTTTTTTCGGATAAAACCAGGTTCTGTTTACAGCACCATGATGATCGCATCCGTGTTTGGCGACATCGCGGTGATCGCACGTTGGAAGCGTGTATTTGTCATAGCCATCTGGCATATCACCCGGCGTGATGGTATGGGGTGCCACTGGTTACACGTCTCGGTCACCTCTTGTTCGCATTGACGGCACTTTGAACAGTGGACTTTACATTTCAGATGTGTTACGACTCGTGTCTCTACCCTTCATTCGATCCCTGCGAAACCCTACATTTCAGCAGGATAATGCACGACCGCATGTTGCAGGTTCTGTACGGGCCTTTCTGGATACAGAAAACGTTCGACTGCTGCCCTGGCCAGCAAATTCTCCAGATCTCTCACTACTCTTGATGAGCTGTGGTATCGTGTTGAAGCTGCATGGGCGGCTGTACCTGCACACGCCATCCAAGCTCTGTTTGACTCAATGCCCAGGCGTATCAAGGCCGTTATTACGCCCAGTGGTGGTTGTTCTGGGTACTGATTTCTCAGTATGTATGCACCCAAATTGCTTGAAAATGTAATCACATGTCAGTTCTAGTATAATATATTTGTCCAATGAATACCCGTTTATCATCTGCATTTCTTCTTGGTGTAGCAATTTTAATGGCCAGTAGTGTAATTAATTCAATTTGAACAATCACCCGAGTGCGCCCTTGTCTCTGACATGGTTTATCGTTCCAAGTTTTAGCAGCAGGCGTGGTAGACTCAGTGCCCAGTGAACATGCACTGCAGCTATACTAAGATGGTATCTGTTCTTTCGGACATGTCCGATACCATCTTAATATATCTATATATATATAGTTAAGGCTCACCGGCGACTTGACCATCTTCTTCTTCTGTGCGAATGCACAAGCAGTGCCCGAACTCTTACGAGAATCGGCAACGCGCCGCGAGTAGTGAGTATAATGGGCGGGGGCAGTACGAATGTAGTGTGGCACAATACGTTGAGAATGTGGGTTTCGCGGGAGGCGTGCCAGAGATAAATTCCTGCAGTCGCGCTATGCTCTGTGTCCTCGGTGGCTCAGATGGATAGAGCGACTGCCATGTAATCAGGAGATCCCGGGTTCGATTCACGGTCGGGGCACACATTTTCATCTGTCCCCGTTGACGTATGCCAACGCCTGTAAGCAGGTAAGGGTGTTCATTTCACTGTCATGCACTGCAGAGACGGCGGCGCGCTCCGCAGGCGTGCCAGGATGTGAGTCGACAGCAGTGTCAAAGCAGTGCAGACGGCCACACTGCGGTATGGGACGAAGCTGTGACATCTTATCACACATAGCAGATAGCAGCGTTGCTTAGAGTCCAACTGTACCGAAGAAAAATGGCTCTGAGCACTATGGTACTTAACATCTATGGTCGTCGGTCCCCTAGAACTTAGAACTACTTAAACCTAACTAACCTAAGGACAGCACACAACGCCCAGTCATCACGAGGCAGAGAAAATTCCTGACCCCGCCGGGAATCAACTGTACCGAAGACTGGAGACTGACAGGCAGATGGCAGGTTCTGGCGATGACTAGTGATCCCACAGAGGCAGTAGTAGGACAGTAGTATAAGGTGCATTTAAAAAGAAACGAGCCAGAGATGGTAAAATGTAAACCGCTGAAGAGAGCGTAATGCCATTTCCTCCTTAAGAAGGTGGAATTTTTTTTAATTTTTTTTTTATTTGTGTGTGGTGTGGACTGAAGAGATCATCCTTGATGACTTATTCTTCTAGGATGGGATGTAAGGATAAAAGGAAAACACTTTATTTATTACACATTCAGTTAGGCTTGGGCACGCAATGAGTCCTTTAGCCTGTTGTCTTTGGTGATGTCTATCTCCTGTGGGGGGTGAAATGTGTCAAGGCTGTTATTTGTGACTGCTTCCTCGTGTTATGACAGATTGCCTATGGGGGGTGAAACGTTATTGTCTTCGGTACTCTATACTTGTGCCATCTTGCAGGGTTTACCGTTCCTACCGATTCTAATTGTCGAACTTCGTCGCTAAGGGCACCGATTTTGTCAAAACCTCGTAGAGCGTTGTCATGGACCTTCTCTTGCATAGTGGTCTCGTGGAGTGCGGTGCGGATGTCGACGTTTCTTGTCCACCATGGAGCTCCTGTGATCCATCGATAGCAAATGTTTTGCAGCGCTTGGAGTTTGTTGTAGTTGGAGACGCACGTAGTTCCCCACGAGGTGGAGCCATACAACATTGTGGGTTCCACCGTTGCCTTATACAATTGGAGTTTAGTCTTAGGGTTGAGATCCTTACTCTTCAGGAACGGAATCAATGACCTGGCCATCTTCTGGGCTGCCGTCTTCTTGTCGTCAATATGCTGCGTAAAGAGTAATTGTTCGTCAAGGTAAACACCGAGATACTTCACTCCCGGCGACCATGGGATAAATTGGTCAGCTATTTGGAGTCTGTCGTTAAGAACTGGTTTCCTCCGTGTGAATAGAACGGCTGCCGTCTTCGTCGGGTTGATGGTTATCTTATTTTGCAGCGCCCAGCGTTCCATTACAGCAAGTTGCCGTTGCATCCTAGCGATTAACTGGTCCAAGTGTCGTCCAGTTGTCAGAAAGGCCGTATCGTCCGCATAAAAACTCGCCGTAACAAGGGGGACTGTTGGGATGTCATTTATATATAAGTTGAAAAGCAGAGGCGACATGACAGAGCCCTGCGGAATTCCAGCGGAGATCAGTTTCATTTCGGAGTTTTTGTCGTCGACTCGGACATACAGTTTCCTGTCCTGCAGAAAGCTGTCTATGAGTCTAAAACAACAATCCGCAATAGGGGTAGTGCGATGCATTTTGACGATAAGATTGGGCCGCCACACCTTATCGTAAGCTTTTGCGATGTCAAGGAAGACACCAATCGTGAAGTGCTGCATGTTGTATCCGTCTTGTATCCGTTCGGTGATCCGTAGAAGTTGAAGTTCGGCAGATAACTTGTCCTTGAAACCGAATTGTTCGGGTCGTATAACATCATGCGCTGTAAGCGTGTCATGGAGCCTCTTCAACAGCACTCTCCCGAGCACCTTGCCAAGGGTCGGCAAGAGGCTAATTGGCCGGTAACTGTCGGGTTCTGCTGGGTCTTTACTTGGCTTGGGTATTGGAACTACTCGAGCCGTCTTCCATGCCGTAGGAAAATATCCCAGCAGAAGACAGCTGTTGAGAATTCGGGTAAGGAGCACAGTTGGCTTCCTGGGCAACTGTTTCAAATCGATGTTGCTTATGGAGTCGTTGCCCGGCGCATTATTCCGAGTCTTCCGGATAATTTTACGGATCTCTGCTGGTGTGGTTAGTTGTGGGCGGATCTGCACAGGCGCAGTACGAAAAGCAGTCCATTCTGCTGTAACGACGGCTTCCTGTTCTTGCAGGCGAACGTCGTTCACGGGTGCCGCTGGTGTAGACATCTGTTCTTGGTAAGTCGTAGCATACAGCTCCGCCTGGGCGAGTTCGTCATAGAGGAGGCCATCTGGTCCTCTGATGGCTCGTTTAGGTGGCCGCTGGTGTCGTATGTTCTTGACTACCTGCCATTCGCTCTTGGTTCGAAGTAAGAATTCATCCATCTTACCTTCCCAGACCTGCTGTCGCCACTCGGCTACTCTCCTGTGCTGTTCTCGTGTTAAGACGTGTGTTTCTCGTCGATCGATCGGGTTTCTATAGCGGAGCCAACGTCGCCTGCTCCTGTTTCTCTGTGTCTTCAGTTCTTGGAGTAGAGGCGGGAACTCGTCGAAAGCTACTACAGGGTAGACCGTGTGAGTAGTTGCCCTCCGTTTGGCTATCTTTATCTTCTGCGTCAAAGTGTTTACCGCGATGTCGATGGCTTCTGGTGTGGAAACGTCCTGCGTCGGGCAGATATTGTTGTCAAGATATGTCCGAAATTAACCCCAGTTCAGAGTTTGTGAGATTGGGGGCGGAAGGTTGGCCGTTGCGTTTTCCACTATGCTGATAACAGGTCGGTGGTCAGACGAAAGATCGTCGACGGTGCGGAGCTGGAGGTTCGTCTCGATATTTTTGATGATAGCAATATCTAGGACGCCTGATTCTTGCCGATCGACGTAAGGAATCCGTGTGGGCTCTCGTGGGCCATGGACTGTGATGCCCAGTTCTTCTTCCATGGCAATCAAAGTTCGTCCACGAGGGTTCGTACGCCGGGAATTCCACGCGACGTGCTTGCTGTTAAGGTCACCTCCTAGGAAGATTTTGTCAAAATTGGTGAAGATACCCCTTAAGACGTCTGGCACCAGGTTTTTACCGGGGCTGTTGTACGCCGCAATGAAAGTGATGTTGCCTGCCGCCGATCGAACCGTTACTGCTGTTGCCTCCAGATTTTGGAGGTGTGGTAGCGTTTCATGATGGTGCCGCAGTTCCCTTTTAAGCAGAACTGCGGTCCTTCCACCTCGTTGGCCTTGTCTGTCCGTTCTATAGACGTACATGTTACGAAATCTGAGCTCAGTTGTTGGACGAAGGTGCGTCTCCGATACAAGTGCGATGTCGATTTTGTGACGTTGTAAGAATTCAGTGAATTCTGGTTTCTTGTGTTTCATTCCGTTGGCGTTCTATATACAGATTTTCAGGTTTCTCGTGGTCCCAGGGCGATCCAGCTTAAGGTGTTCCAAAGGCCTTCAATACACTTTCGATTAAAGAAAGTATCCCCACTAGTTGTTACTGCACGGCGGTGAGAAGTTTGGCGACATCAGAGAGCGCTGGAGCTATAGATTCCATCAAATGAGCTGGTGAGCCGTAGGTTTCGGTTCCGGTCGGCGTGGTGATGCTGCGTGGGCGTATGAATAATGCTGGCGGTGCTATCGAGGTGGAAGTGCTTCGGGAGGAGGCTGTGTGACTGGCTGCCGTGTCGCCGCCGGCTGTTCTTGTGGCGTTTGCTGACGGTGGGGCGGAGGGTGTGGCGTCAGGTTGGAGTTCCGTATTACACGAGTCCTCCGTTGAGAGGGCTGCGGGGAAGACCGTTGTGTGTATTTCCTGAGAAGTTCCTGGTATTTCTGGCAACCACGCCATGTGGCAGGATGGTCCTTTTCACAATTAGCACATTTCGGCGGAGCCCCTCGGGGATAAGGACATGCTGAAGATCGGTGTTGCCCTCCACATCGAACGCAGCGAGCAGGCAAGCTGCAATAATTAGCCGTGTGTTCGAATCGCTGGCAGTGGCGACATTGAACAGGTCCTTCTTGTCTGTTGTAGGTTTCAATAACGACTTTAGTATATAGAAGGTATTTGATGTCGTAAATCTTGTAGTTTTCCTTTTGGGCTGGCAACGTGACACAGTAAGCATCTTGAGGTCGTAATTCCTTCGTGTGGTCGTCTCGATTTTTAAACTGGTTGACGTTGATGACAGGGAAACCCTTCTCTATCAGAGTGGCTTTCAGTACTTCCTCCGTAACTTCGGCAGGTAGACGTTTGACAACCACTTTGAGGTCCTTGTCCTCTGCGGCCTGATGTGTAAAAATGTGGATGTCATTCGACACAAAGAAATTGATGGCCCGCCGTTGATCATCATAGGAGTCAAAGTGATATTTGATCCTGTCTCGTTGGTAGATGGCCTTAAGACTGCCGTCAGTATTCTCTTTCAGCGCCTTGTTGAGTTCCATGTAGTTCTTGGTATGGTAAATAGTAACGGGCGGGACTTTGCAAACTAAGTTCCGGCCAGAGCCATCTGTCCCCTCTTTATCTGCTTCGAGATTGACATCACTCGTCCGGTCCATACGTTCTGGAGCATCCGTATTATCTTCCGTCGCAATAGCCGCATAACGGTTGGAAGTTTTCAGTTCTTCTGGACGTTGCCGCTTCCGAGAGTTGTTCTGCTTAGGAGAAGCGTTGAGTCGTTTTCTTTGGCGAACTAGTGTAAAATCGCCCTCTCCGTCGGTGGGCTGCATGGTCCAAACTTCTTCAGAGGAGACTCCCTCCATTTCGTCGTCGTCTTCTGGAGGAGAAAATTGTTCCACGTCGTCTACTTGTTCTTCAGGCTGTGAAGTAGGAAATGTACTAGTGCGGTTGTCGTATACTTCCTGACTTTGCAGAATCATGTGTTTTATTTCACGTCTTAGATCCCGTTGTTGCCGATCGTTCTGTGTGAGCTGATGTCGCTCGTCATAGGGTTTGACGTATGTTGTCCTCCGCTCTGCATTCGCATAGCGCTCGTCGTGGTCCTGTCCTCATTATGTTGCCTGTCAGAATCCGTTGTCGTTGCAGGGGTCGTCGCCGTTGTATCCGTCCTGTAGGGAGCGGCCGCCGGGACGGCCGGCGGGGCAGGCCCCACCGACCGGCCCCGGCGCGACCCAGCCGGCTGGCTCGGACGCGCGCGTTCCGTTGTCCGCACTCATCGGCATCGCGCGCTTAACTGAAGAAGGTGTTGTCCTTGCAAGAGGACCGAGGCCCCAAACTCGCCGCTAGAGCCTGCCTGCTCTCCTTTTGTGACTTCCTCACTGTGAGGATGTTCTATTGGAAGTTTGTGGCCGTTTGGCCTTCACTCCCCTGGGAATCTTGTCGAATCTTCTGTCTGTACTGGGCCCGCATCTCGTGGTCGTGCGGTAGCGTTCTCGCTTCCCACGCCCGGGTTCCCGGGTTCGATTCCCTGCGGGGTCAGGGATTTTCTCTGCCTCGTGATGGCTGGGTGTTGTGTGCTGTCCTTAGGTTAGTTCGGTTTAGGTAGTTCTACGCTCTAGGGGACTGATGACCATAGATGTTAAGTCCCATAGTGCTCAGAGCCATGTCTGTACTGGTAGGTTTTTCTGGACTGGCAAGGAGTGCCGATGACCTATTTCCTGTACTTGTCGGTATGACGATTTTTCTTCTTCTTCTTGGCTGTTGCTGAGGGCTCTTCCTCGGTTGGGATACCGTGCATAAGGATTCCTGCTTTATCATATTCTCCGTTGACCAGAGAGATGATGATGCAGCGCATTTGCAACTGTTTGAAGATAGGGTAGGAATCAATTAGATTGAATTCCTCCCTAGAAAGACCAATAAGGCCTTCTGGATACCCATGTGGGTGATGAGGGAGTTGGGGTTTAGGATGGTTAGGTGGAACGAAGGGATAAGGGTTGTCGTGGTGGGGGAATGTACCATCGCGAAGCGAGCCAGCAATCTTCTTTGTTACAGCGCTTGCGCTGTACATGTCCGGAAGCGGGAGGAATGTGACTTCTTCCCACTCTTCTTCTTGCGCTGCTGCTTCGGTGTCCGTCATGAGCTGTGTTGCCTCCCCTTCGGTAGGCACGTCGGTCTGCGTGGCCACCGTCGCGAGCTCCTCACGAGGAGGAGTCGCCTGGTTGGCTGCGTCGACTGTTGTGGCGGAAGCTGCTTTGGCTGAGCGAAGCTCTTGCGTCAGCTCAGCAATCTGACGCCGAGCCTCGCCCAGTTCCGCCAGCATGGCTGCCCTCTCTTCCACCATGGCGGATTTGAAGGCGGACATGGCTTCTTGGACGGCGTTGTTAAGGCGCCTAGTGACGACGTCTTCGGTGCAAGTGACCACCTCTTCGTGTGTGGTCACTTGCTTCTGCGTCTTCTTCTCCAGTCCGCGCCAATTTCTTCTGTAGGCGCAGGAACGGGCGTTGGCCGCGTGTGCGCCGCCGCAGCTGGCGCAGGTACAAGGGGCGTCCTTCTGCTTCTTGTAGTCACGTGTGTCGTGTGCTTGCGCACACTTCAAGCACGCAACTGCTCCGCTGCAGTGCTTGGCGACGTGGCCAAGCTTTTGGCAGCGAAAGCACTGCGCTGTAGTCTTCTTCTTGCCGGATGTTCCTGCTAGCGTGAGCAGCAACTCCGCCAAGGCAGCAGCTTTGCGTCCCCTTCCGCGTCCCGACATCTCGAGTGGCAACAGCGACAATCAGCTTATGCGTAACTCTCCGCGGCGTGAGCGGGAATGAGCCGCTAGAGGGACACGAGTGCGCAACCATTTGACGACAGAGTGAGCACGTGCACGCATCGACCATCCACTGCACTTACAAGGGAACCTCCCCATCGCACCCCCCTCAGATTTAGTTATAAGTTGGCACATTGGATAGGCCTTGAAAAACTGAACACAGATCAATTGAGAAAACAGAAAGAAGTTGTGTGGAACTGTGAAAAAATAAGCAAAATACACAAACTGAGTAGTTTATGGGAAGATAGGCAACATGAAGGACACTGGGATTGCAGGAGCGCCGTGGTCTCGTGGTAACGTGAGCAGCTGCGGAACGAAAAGTCCTTGGTTCAAATCTTCCATCGAGTAAAAACTTTAATTTTTTATTTTCAGTTTATGTGAAAAACTCTTATGTTTTCATCGCTTTTTTTGGAGTGATTATTACATCCACAAGAAAACCTAAATCGGGCAAGGTAGAAGAATCTTTTCACCCATTCGCCAAGTGTACTAGTTAGGTGGGTCGACAACATATTCCTGTCATGTGACGCACATGCCGTCACCAGTGTCGTATAGAATATATCAGACGTGTTTTCCTGTGGAGGAATCGGTTGACCTATGACCTTTCGATCAAATGTTTTCGGTTCCGATTGGAGAGGCACGTCCTTTCGTCTACTAATCGCACGGTTTTGCGATGCGGTCGCAAAACACAGACACTAAACTTATTACAGTGAACAGAGACGTCAATGAACGAACGGACAGATAATAACTATGCAAAAATAAAGAATGTAAAATTTTCACTTGTGCGAATACTTGAAACAAGGACCTCTCCTTCTGCAGCTGCTCACGTTACCACGAGACCACGGCGTTCCTGAACTCACGTGCTCCTTGATGTTGCCTGTGTGGCCCATGGACTACTCAGTTTGTATATTTTACTTATTTTTTCACAGTTTCACACAACTTCTTCCTGTTTTCTCAATTGATCTGTGTTCGGTTTATCAAGGCCTATCCACTGTGCCAAGTTATAACTAAATCTGAGGGGGGTGCGATGGGGAGGTTCCCTTGTTAGTAATGCTGAAAACAGTGTACCTCAACTGAAAGAAGAGTGAGGGCCACCACAGGTTGTCTGCCATGTTCACCATGACTTGGGTGCCGCGCGGAGTGGCCGCGCGGTTAGAGGCATCATGTCACGGACTGTGCAGTCCTTCCCGCCCGAGGTTCGTGTCCTCCATCGAGCATGGGTGTTTGTGTTGTTCTTAGCATAAGTTACTTTAAGTTAGTTTACATAGTGTGTAAGTCTAGGGACCGATGACCTAAGCAGTTTGGTCCCTTAGGAATTCACACACATTTGAACATTTTTTGAAACCGCGGAAGATTTAAGTTTGATTGGTTGTCCTGAGATTTGAACCACCACTTTCCCGAATGCGAACCCAGGGTCTTTCCATTCCGCCACACACTCAGATCACGGGATATACAGTTTGTGATCAGGTTTTGCTATTGTTCTAGGGTTACTGCGTACATTCGTTGTCTTTATTTTGTTAACTATTAGTATGGATTTATTTTTGTCTATGTATCATAGGTTTTAGAACTTTGTTCTTTCAAATTTTTTTTTTCGATGAAGTGGGGGAAGGGTACTTCAAATGGTTCAAATGGCTCTGAGCACTATGCGACTTAGCTTCTGAGGTCATCAGTCGCCTAGAACTTAGAACTAATTAAACCTAACTAACCTAAGGACATCACACACATCCATGCCCGAGGCAGGATTCGAACCTGCGACCGTAGCGGTCGCCTGGCTCCAGACTGTAGCGCCTAGAACCGCTCGGCCACTCCGGCCGGCGGAGGGGTACTGAATACAGTTCAGAAGCAACCTCTAAATTCTGGAATATTGTTCTCCAGACAGCCAGAATGGGACAGACTAAGGTACAGGTGTGTAAAGTACAATTGTTCTTAGGAGAAACGGAAGAGATAGAATACCAAAGGGAAGTAATAGCATCACAACCTCTCTTCCTGAGAGTAGGAACGCACTGGATGTATTCAGTTTTCTCGCCAGAAATACAGGGCTATTACAAATGATTGAAGCGATTTCATAAATTCACTGTAGCTCCATTCATTGACATATGGTCACGGCACACTACAGATACGTAGAAAAACTCATAAAGTTTTGTTCGGCTGAAGCCGCACTTCAGGTTTCTGCCGCCAGAGCGCTCGAGAGCGCAGTGAGACAAAATGGCGACAGGAGCCGAGAAAGCGTATGTCGTGCTTGAAATGCACTCACATCAGTCAGTCATAACAGTGCAACGACACTTCAAGACGAAGTTCAACAAAGATACACCAACTGCTAACTCCATTCGCCGATGGTATGCGCAGTTTAAAGCTTCTGGATACCTCTGTAAGGGGGAATCAACGGGTCGGCCTGCAGTGAGCGAAGAAACGGTTGAACGCGTGCGGGCAAGTTTCACGCGTAGCCCGCGGAAGTCAACGAATAAAGCAAGCAGGGAGCTAAACGTACCACAGCCGACGGTTTGGAAAATCTTACGGAAAAGGCTAAAGCAGAAGCCTTACCGTTTACAATTGCTACAAGCCCTGACACCCGATGACAACGTCAAACGCTTTGAATTTTCGGCGCGGTTGCAACAGCTCATGGAAGAGGATGCGTTCAGTGCGAAACTTGTTTTCAGTGATGAAGCAACATTTTTTCTTAATGGTGAAGTGAACAGACACAATGTGCGAATCTGCGCGGTAGAGAATCCTCACGCATTCGTGCAGCAGATTCGCAATTCACCAAAAGTTAACATGTTTTGTGCAATCTCACGGTTTAAAGTTTAAGGCCCCTTTTTTTTCTGCGAAAAAAACGTTACAGCACACGTGTATCTGGACATGCTGGAAAATTGGCTCATGCCACAACTGGAGGCCGACAGCGCCGACTTCATCTTTCAACAGGATGGTGCTCCACCGCACTTCCATCATGATGTTCGGCATTTCTTAAACAGGAGATTGGAAAACCGATGGATCGGTCGTGGTGGAGATCATGAGATTCATGTCATGGCCTCCACGCTCTCCCGACTTAACCCCATGCGATTCCTTTCTGTGGGGTTATGTGAAAGATTCAGTGTTTAAACCTCCTCTACCAAGAAACGTGCCAGAACTGCGAGCTCGCATCAACGATGCTTTCGAACTCATTGATGGGGACATGCTGCGCCGAGTGTGGGAGGAACTTGATTATCGGCTTGATGTCTGCCGAATCACTAAAGGGTCACATATCGAACATTTGTGAATGCCTAAAAGACTTTTTGAGTTTTTGTATGTGTGTGCAAAGCATTGTGAAAATATCTCAAATAATAAAGTTATTGTAGAGCTGTGAAATCGCTTCAATCATTTGTAATAACCCTCTAGTAATCATGATATGTTACGACAACTGAAAACTAAAGGGCACGACGAAAATAGTGTTGCAGAACAGTGGTATATTGATAAATGGTGCAACTTGTGATATAGCGGGAGCACATTTTTGCCTTCCAGCTACAATCACTCATACTACTACAATAAAGTTACCACACCTTGTGTTGTATTCGCTGGAAAAACCGTTAAAAGTGTTAACAGAGCAAAATCTAACTTTCTAAACAACATGTTTGACCCCGACGTTTTACACTCATTGGAAGAACTTATAGCATCGCAGAGAGGACGAATTACGCGGAATAAATGCTCCAGCATATCCAGCAAAACCGAGATAAACGACATTATAACATCACGACTCTAAGTATTACGACTACCAGTATTGCTGTGATTCTAATAGCAGTTCGTTTACTTTTGCATTAAACGTAAAACTGTCCATCCCCAGGAGTTACCGGTACAGCAGATACCTCGGGGTGACTTATTAGCATAAATAAGGATCAGAAAGTGTAACGCGATGAAATTGTGAATTTGTATTAGCATATAATCAGTAAACAGAGAGAGCGTAGGATTAAACCAGACGAGTTCCATGAACTAAACATAGAAAGTAGTGTCACAGGATTAAGGAACGCCGGCCGGAGTGGCCGAGCGGTTAAAGGCGCTATAGTCTGGAACCGCACGACCGCTACGGTCGCAGGTTCGAATCCTGCCTCGGGCATGGATTTGTGTGATGTCCTTAGGTTAGTTAGGTTTAAGTAGTTCTAAGTTCTAGGGGACTTATGACCACTGCAGTTGAGTCCCATAGTGCTCAGAGCCATTTGAACCATTTGATTAAGAAACAAAACAAGAAACTTGTATTTCAGATCTCTTGAGCATCCAAATAATAACACCGTTATAGTGTATAATAGTCAATGTAATATATGTGTAATGAGATTGTTTTAATAATAGCCTGAGAAAAATGCGCGGTGAATTTTTTTGAAGAGGAGGGGAATGTTGTATCACAGTATGGAATTATGGATAAAAGAAAATTTTTTTTAAAATTTTTCCCCAGCAAGCACAGGGCCGAACCAAAGACAGGGTGGAATGCAGTGTCTTAATCCGAATGCAAACCCATAAGCAAAGCCGGTGCTGCAAATAGCGAAGCACACAACTGGAACTTTGCCACGCAACACTCGAGTAGAGAACGCAGAATGCAAACACGGCAGAACAACCTTACTGCAACATTATTCTCTTCTACTGCAAGCTCCTTAGTTTCCATATTTTTGAAGGAGGTAGGATGGACCAAAACAAAAAAAGTCCATTAAATATGGGCACTTGTTTAGCATCAGAGACGTGTTTCACAGTAGTGAAGATGAACAAGTGCTCAAAGTTCTTAAAGTATGCGCTTTAGAGCCCGTGTTTACTGAACATTTCTTTCTTCGTTTGGTCCATACGACTATCTCTGAAAATTACCTTCCCTACAATCTTAGCAACAACAGTATCGGTACATATATTCCACTGTCAGAGGTATCAGGACGATTTTCGCTTCTAACTTAAACTCGGACTTTTCTGGACCAGGGTCGCATTACGTCAAATTGATACATTTACCCTTCTCGATCAACCCTGAGAGTCTGTAACATCATCACGGAAACACCCTGTATATTGACAACGTTACAGAGCCTATTACCCTCCCTTGGGTTCAGCGGAACATTCTTTGTACTGTGTTCTACACTCATATTCAGAAAAAAACAGAGCACATTGAACAGGCCATTCATATTCATAGGGCATGTACATTAATGTGCTCTGCAGAAATGATTAGCATTTAAGTCCCCTCGGTTCAGCATGTGCCCTGTTGCCTAGTAGGCGCAGGGTCCGCCATGGGCCCTAATAACTTGTTCCATGTGTGATGGCGTCGACCCATATAAGGCGTGAATGGCGTCCTGTGATATAGCCATCCATGCTGCATTTTCCTGGTTCCAAAGTTCATCTGTGGTGGTTGGCATTGGGTCATAGTGCTGCACCCATCATTTCATCATATCCAACACATTTTCCATTGTGACAAGTCTGGTGATCTGAAGGGTCACGGCAAAAGGCTGAATCGTGTGACACCAAGAACGCACGTGTTCGTGCAGCAACATGTGGCCGAGCACTGTCTTGGCGAAAAATGGCGCCTGGGGTGTTGTGCAGAATGGATGTGGCTACGGGTCGCAGGATGTCACTCACGTAGGTCTCGCTCATCACAGTGCCCTGGACACACACCATCTGTGATTGTACCCAATAGCGCTCCACAACACAAGGCCTCGAGTTGGCGCTGTATGTCTTGTGTGATGCCGCTACCCTGTCTGTGGCGAACTAAAATGCGGCCATCATTTTCAAACAACCAGAACCTTGATTCGTCCGAAAATACTATCTGATGCCATTCCTGTGCCCAATGTTGTCGTTCCATACGCCACTGCCGTGTAGCATGTTTCTGCACATTCATCAAATGTAGGCGGAGAAGTGGACGACGCACACGTAACCCACGCTGTAATAAACGGCAACTGACTGTCACTCTTGATAGTGTACGATGTGTTACACTGTTCCACCTTTGTGCCAGAGCCGAGGAGGACGCAGATCTCTCCTGCAATGCCATTCGGATGCTGTGTTGATCTTTTAGGAGCGAGAGGGGGGGGGGGGGGGTAGCCTGTGTGGTGGGATCTGACCCATCTCGTCATGTTCTACGTCCTTCCGTGAACCATTCTGCACAAACCCGTTGCACTGCCAAAACACTTCGTCCGACACGAGCAGAAATTTCCCGGATGGATGCATCACATTCTCTCACGCCAGTAATGTGCCCTCTTGCGAACTAATTCATTTGACGGTACTGTTCGTGCATATACCTGGGAGGCGTCCTGCATGTCCAGTCTAGTCACACTGATCCATCACCTTCGATTTATATCGACAACGAGAGCCGCAGGAACATTTTACCGGTAGGTGGAGTTGAGCCGCGATATCTATGTTGACCTTGAACCCAAGGGCCTACATGGTTCAAATGCTAATCATTTCTGCATGTACATGTCCTGTGAATAATGAACGTCCTATCTGTAGTCGTTCAAGGTCTTCTGTTTTTTTTCTGAACACGAGTGTATTAGACAAATATTCCCAGAACCAGTCGCGTATTTGTGAAGATACTCCGTATGGTTGTATCTTGCTTACAAGGGAACCTCCCCATCGCACCCCCCTCAGATTTAGTTATAAGTTGGCACAGTGGATAGGCCTTGAAAAACTGAACACAGATCAATCGAGAAAACAGGAAGAAGTTGTGTGGAACTATGAAAAAAATTAAAAGTAAAATATACAAACTGAGTAGTCCATGCGAAGATATGCAACATCAAGGAAAATGAGAGTCTAGGAGCGCCGTGGTCCTGTGGTTAGCGAGAGCAGCTACGGAACGAAAGGTGCTAGGTTCAAGTCTTCCCTCGAGTGAAAAGTTTAATTTTTTATTTTCAGTTTATGTTACAAACTCTTATGTTTTCATCACTTTTTTGCGAGTGATTATCACATCCACAAGAAAATCTAAATCGGGCAAGGTAGAAGAATCTTTTTACCCATGTACAAGTTAGGTGGGTCGACACCAGTGTCGTATAGAATATATCAGACGTGTTTTCCTGTGGAGGAATCGGTTGACCTATGACCTTGCGATCAAATGTTTTCGGTTCCCATTGGAGAGGCACGTCCTTTCGTCTACTAATCGCACGGTTTTGCGGTGCGGTCGCAAAACACAGACACTAAACTTACTGCAGTGAACAGAGACGTCAATGAACGAACGGACAGATCATAGCTTTGAGAAAATAAAGAAAGTAAAATTTTCACTTGGGGGTAAGACTTGAACCAAGGACCTCTCGTTCCGCAGCTACGCACGCTAACCACGGGACCACGGCGCTCCTTGACTCCAACACTTCTTGATGTTGCCTATCTTGCGCATGGACTACTGAGTTTGTATATTTTACTAATTTTTTTCATAGTTCCACACAACTTCTTCCTGTTTTCTCGATTGATCTGTGTTCACTTTTTCAAGGCCTATCCAATGTGCCAACTTATAACTAAATCTGAGGGGGGTGCGATGGGGAGGTTCCCTTGTTAGTAGTCAGGGATGTGTGTTAGTTACAGTATCGAACAAAACGATTCATCACATATGAACGATAAAATGAAATGATCGAATGTTATTGATGGCCGGGAGTTTCAAATGGTTCAAATGGCTCTGAGCACTATGGGACTTAACTTCTGAGGTCATCAGTCCCCTAGAACTTAAAACTACTTAAACCTAACTAACCTAAGGACATCACACACATCCACGTCCGAGGCAGGATTCGAACCTGCGACAGTAGCGGTCGCGCGGTTCCAGACTGTAGCGCCTAGAACAGCTCGGCCACCCTGGCCGGCGACGGCCGTGTATCTGGATTATCAGTCTGTTCTAAAGCCTGTGGTGCATGATACAGATTACACAGTACCTGCGGAATTTCGGCCGCCAAATTGCAAGTCTTTTCAGTTGGTGCCACACTGGGCGACTTGCATGTAGATGATGAGAAAACAACGCAACACTCAATCTACGAGCAGAGAACATTTCCGACCCGGGCGGGAATCGAAACTGCGCCCGCTGCATGGCCATCAGACGTGCTGGCCACTCAGGTAATGGAGCGGACTGTATGTTGCAAGTCTTTTCAGTTGGTGCCACACTGGGCGACTTGCATGTAGATGATGAGAAAACAACGCAACACTCAATCTACGAGCAGAGAACATTTCCGACCCGGGCGGGAATCGAAATCGCGCCCGCTGCATGGCCATCAGACGTGCTGGCCACTCAGGTAATGGAGCGGACTGTATGAACGATAAAACATCGGTAGGAAGAGGACGTCCAATATTAAATTTTTCAAAGTGATAAAGACTTCGGAATCAAACAAAGAGATGGTTATGTATGCGGTACATGGATTTAGGAGTCGGCAGCTGTAGCCGAGCGGTTCTAGGCGCTTCAGTCCGGAACCACGCGGCTGCTACGGTCGCAGGTTCGAATCCTGCCTCGGGCATGGATGTGTGTGATGTCCTTAGGTTAGTTAGGTTCAAGTATTTCTAAGTCTAGGGGACTGATGACCTCCGATGTTAAGTCCCATAGTGCTCAGAGCCATTTGAACCATTTTGAAACATGGATTTATGTGTTTCAGACTGTGAATAACTGCTATTAAAATCACAGTGTGCCAGTAGAACAAAAGCTTAATTTTGTTATATATTACAGGGTTGATTGCTTACCACATGTAAAAATGTCAGCGTGTACTCAGCTACTACACTACGCAACAATGAATTTGCTACAGGGTGAAGTTAACGGGAGTGTTATGTAATAGGGTGCGCTGATACCGATTTTGCAATCAGAAATGTTGTAGGCCGTCTGGATTTAAAGTTATAGATGAAAGTCATCTTATATTAAAAGTCATGCTATATTAATAGTCATAATAGTCATATTATATTAAAAGCCTATAGCTGCACCAATGAATCGTGTTTCATGTACGATTGTGTGAGTGTGTGGGTATGAGTGTTTGTCCTCAAGGTTACTCGGCTTTTGCGTCTGTGGAAAGATAAGTGTGCAGTAGTAAAAACAAACAGGCAGACTTGGATAACTTCTAATTAGTCTGGGACAAGTTCTAGCTTGTCCGCGAACTACAGCATGCAGGCAAGTTTCAACATGTTCTATAAAATTAGTTCCCGTGCAATTTCTCTTGTTCGTCCATCAGTCTCATTCGGAGGTGACTAGAGACAAGTTCGTGCTAGTGTGGTTCTGTGTTTTATCAATGAACAGTCGCTGTAACATGCATTTAAGTGATTTCGTATAAGACGATTTGGCAATTCGGTATATGGTGATTCAGTAAACGAAAGATGAATAGGCACAGCTGTGTGAAATGTCCGGACTGCTTTTGCTACATTTTTGGCTAGTATACAACGTCCGACCAGCGCAAGAACGTGACGAGAAAGCTACCTATAGCTTATAAACATTACTTCGGCTGTGAAATCGAAGCTGAAAGAAAATTCTGGGCTCCTCATCTCTGTTGCACCGTCTGTTACGCCGCCCTAACCCAGTGGTTAAACAGTAAGCGAAATCGAATCCCTTTTGCTGTTCCCATGATTTGGCGGGAGCAGAAGGATCAAAATTCGGATTGCTATTCCTCCTTGATCAACATATCCGGATACAGCAAGAAGAGCAAGTCAAAAATCGTGTATCCGGATTGTCAGTCTGTTCTAAGGCCTGTGGTGCATGGTACAGATTACCCAGTAACAAATCCTCCTTCATCCGATGCAATGAACAAAGAAGAAAGTAATACTGAACGTAATGACAGTGACGCTGGAGCTATGGAATACACGAATGATCCCAACAATGATGTTAAAAAGCCACGTTTGATAAGCCAAGCCGAACTGGACGACCTGGTTCGCGATTTGTCCCTGTCGAAAGAAAGATATGAACTGTTGAGTTCCAAATTGAAGGAGTGGAACTTACTCGAGAGAGGCGCTACAGTTTCGCATTTTCGAGATCGCCACATGAAATTCATAGCATACTATAATGTTTAACTCGGTGTTTGCTTCTGTCATGACAGGACTCATAAAAGAACTAGGTAACAAATACATAGCAGAAGAGTGGAGACTTTTTATTGACCCATCTCAAGCAGTCTAAAAGCTGCACTATTACACAGTGGAAACCACAAACTATCAATTCCTATTGATCATGCCGTGGGAATGAAGGAAACCTACGAAACGATGCTTATAACAGTTTCCACAACGAAACTTTGTCTCAAAACCGGCAGAAAATCCAAAGAGATTCTGGTCGTATGTTAACGGCAAGAAACAATCTATGACGTCTCTGCGCGACAGCCATGGAAATACTATCGAAGACAGTGCTGTCAAAGCAGAGTTACTAAACACAGCCTTCCGAAAAACCTTCACAAAAGAAGACGAAGTAAATATTACAGAATTCGGATCAAGAACAGCTGCCAACATGAGTAACGTACAAGTAAATATCCTCGGAGTAGTCACTTAAATCACTTAATAAAAGCAAGTCTTCTGGTCCAGACTATATACTAGTTAGTTCCTTTCAGAGTATACTGATGCATTAGCTCCAAAAACCATATACAACCTTTCGCTCGACGGAAGATCCTTATCCAAAGACTGGAAAGTTGCGCAGGTCACCCCAATATTCAAGAAAGGTAGTAGGAACAATCCACTTCTAGCGGCTCTAGGCGCGCAGTCGGGAACCGCGCGACTGCTACGGTCGCAGGTTCGAATCCTGCCTCGGGCATGGATGTGTGTGATGTCCTTAGGTTAGTTAGGTTTAAGTAGTTCTAAGTTCTAGGGGACTGATGACCTCAGAAGTTAAGTCCCATAGTGCTCAGAGCCATTTGAACCATTTTTTGAACAATCCACTTAATCACAGGCCCATATCGTTAACGTCGATATGCAGCATGATTTTGGACAATATATTGTGTTCAAACATAATGAATTACGTCGAAGAAAACGGTCTATTGACACACAGTCAACATGGATTTAGAAAACATCATTCTTGTGAAACACAACTAGCTCTTTAATCGCATGAAGTGTTGAGTGCTATTGACAAGGGATTTCAGATGGATTATGTATTTCTGGATTTCCGGAAGGCTTTTGACACTGTACGACACAAATGGCTTGTAGTGACATTGCGTGCTTATGGAATATCGTCTCAGTTATGTGACTGGATTTGTGATTTCCTATCAGAGAGATCACAGTTCGTAGTAATTGACGGAAAGTCATCGAATAAAACAGAAGTGATTTCTGGTGTTCCCCAAGGTATTGTTATAGTCCCTTTGCTGTTCCTTATCTATATAAACGATTTGGGAGACAATTTGAGCAGCCACTTTAGGTTGTTTGCAGATGACGCTGTCGTTTATCGACTAATAAAATCATCAGAAGATCAAAACAAATTGCAAAACGATTTAGAAAAGATATCTGAATGGTGCGAAAATTGGCAGTTGACCCTAAATAACGAAAAGTATGAGGTAATCCACATGAGTGCTGAAATGAATTCGTTAAACTTCGTTACACGATAAATCAGTCAAATCTGAAGGCCGTAAATTCCACTAAATACCTAGGAATTACAATTACGAACAACTTAAATTGAAAAGAAAACATAGAAAATGTTGTGGCGAAGGCTAACCAAATACTGCGTTTTACTGGCAGGACACTTAGAAAATGTTAAGGTAGGAGACTGCCTACTCTACGCTTGTCCGTTCTCTTTTAGAATACTGCTGCGCGGTGTGGGATCCTTACCAGATCGAACTGACGGAGTACATCGAAAAAGTTCAAAGAAGGGCAGTACGTTTTGTATTATCGCGAAATATGGAAGAGAGTGTCACAGAAATGATACAGGATTTGGGCTGTAAATCATTAAAAGAAAGGCGAAACTTTCTTCTCCGAATGCGAAAATATTTTGCTGACACCGACCTACATAGGGAGGAACGATCACCTCGATAAAATAAGGGAAATCAGAGCTCGTACGGAAAGATATAGGTGTTCGTCCTTTCCGTGCGCTATACAAGATTGAAATAATAGAGAATTGTGAAGGTGGTCCGATGAACCCTCGATCAGGCACTTAAACATGATTTGCAGAGTATCCATGTAGATGTAGATGTAGATGTAGAATGGACACTCTCTTGATGCTGATTAAGTATTTTGACCGTAATTGGAATATTTGCGGTGATTTGATGGTTGTAGCCCTTCTATTAGGAATGCAGACTGGGTAGAATGTGTTTTCTTTGTCTGTGGAATAGTCGCGGTGGCAAGAATCACTACATAGTGAAAAATTGGCCACCCGGAATTTTTCCTGTTGTCGGCCAGCACAACGCTCGAAATGTACCCTTTGTGGATCGTAATAAGATTTGCCTACCTCCACTCCATATTAAACGGGGTCTTTTGAAAACAGTTTCTTGCAGTAATGCATAAGACAAATCGTGGTTTTCAGTACCTAAAACGCAAATTTGAAAAGATGAAAACTAATACAAAACTGAAAGCGGGAATCTTCGTTGGACCAGAAATACGGAAGTTGATTCGAGATCCACAATCCAGATTGGAGCTCACGGAACGAGAACTAGCAACTTGAGATGCATCTGGGCTTGTAGTGCACGATTTTCTTGGGAACCACTGAGCAGACAACTATGCAGATTTTGTGGGCAACTTACTAACAGTTTCCAGTACCTTGGTTGCCGAGTGACACTAAAGATGCATTTCTTGCATTCCCATCTCACCTTCTTTCCGTCAAATATGGGAGCCGCGAGAGACGAGCACTGTGAGAGATACCACGAGGAGATCTTCGCCACGGAAGCAAGATATCAAGGCCACTTCAGACCGATCATGATGGGGGATTACCACTGGATTTTGCAAAGAGCAACACATGTTCACAGACGAAAAGCAAGAAGCTCAGCCACGTGGCTGGTTGCTGTAATCTTCTGTATAAAAGTCAATCTACACTCCTGGAAATTGAAATAAGAACACCGTGAATTCATTGTCCTAGGAAGGGGAAACTTTATTGACACATTCCTGGGGTCAGATACATCACATGATCACACTGACAGAACCACAGACACATAGACACAGGCAACAGAGCATGCACAATGTCGGCACTAGTACAGTGTATATCCACCTTTCGCAGCAATGCAGGCTGCTATTCTCCCATGGAGACGATCGTAGAGATGCTGGATGTAGTCCTGTGGAACGGCTTGCCATGCCATTTCCACCTGGCGCCTCAGTTGGACCAGCGTTCGTGCTGGACGTGCAGACCACGTGAGACAACGCTTCATCCAGTCCCAAACATGCTCAATGGGGGGCAGATCCGGAGATCTTGCTGGCCAGGGTAGTTGACTTACACCTTCTAGAGCACGTTGGGTGGCACGGGATACATGCGGACGTGCATTGTCCTGTTGGAACAGCAAGTTCCCTTGCCGGTCTAGGAATGGTAGAACGATGGGTTCGATGACGGTTTGGATGTACCGTGCACTATTCAGTGTCCCCTCGACGATCACCAGTGGTGTACGGCCAGTGTAGGAGATCGCTCCCCACACCATGATGCCGGGTGTTGGCCCTGTGTGCCTCGGTCGTATGCAGTCCTGATTGTGGCGCTCACCTGCACGGCGCCAAACACGCATACGACCATCATTGGCACCAAGGCAGAAGCGACTCTCATCGCTGAAGACGACACGTCTCCATTCGTCCCTCCATTCACGCCTGTCGCGACACCACTGGAGGCGGGCTGCACGATGTTGGGGCGTGAGCGGAAGACGGCCTAACGGTGTGCGGGACCGTAGCCCAGCTTCATGGAGACGGTTGCGAATGGTCCTCGCCGATACCCCAGGAGCAACCGTGTCCCTAATTTGCTGGGAAGTGGCGGTGCGGTCCCCTACGGCACTGCGTAGGATCCTACGGTCTTGGCGTGCATCCGTGCGTCGCTGCGGTCCGGTCCCAGGTCGACGGGCACGTGCACCTTCCGCCGACCACTGGCGACAACATCGATGTACTGTGGAGACCTCACGCCCCACATGTTGAGCAATTCGGCGGTACGTCCACCCGGCCTCCCGCATGCCCACTATACGCCCTCGCTCAAAGTCCGTCAACTGCACATACGGTTCACGTCCACGCTGTCGCGGCATGCTACCAGTGTTAAAGACTGCGATGGAGCTCCGTATGCCACGGCAAACTGGCTGACACTGACGGCGGCGGTGCACAAATGCTGCGCAGCTAGCGCCATTCGACGGCCAACAACGCGGTTCCTGGTGTGTCCGCTGTGCCGTGCGTGTGATCATTGCTTGTACAGCCCTCTCACAGTGTCCGGAGCAAGTATGGTGGGTCTGACACACCGGTGTCAATGTGTTCTTTTTTCCATTTCCAGGAGTGTATATTTTGTAGACAGCTACGGGCTCAATATGTCAGTTTTTGACAAAATAGAATAATATTTAGTGTTTTCATCCCAAAGGCGGCCGCTGTGGCCGAGCGGTTCTAGGCTCTTCAGGCCGGAACCGTGCTGCTGCTGCGGTCGCAGGTCTTAATCCTGCCTCGGACATGGTTGTGTGTGCTGTCCTTAGGTTAGTTAGGTTTAAGTAGTTCTAAGTTCTAGGGGACTGATGACCTCAGATGTTAAGTCCCATAATGCTTAGAGCCATTTGAGCCATTTCATCCCAAAGTACGCACATTAATTTCCCTAAAATTTCTCACATTCGTAGTTCAACATAGTTAACAGCATTATCCTTGATAAACTTTACACGTACGTAACTTTTTTCCTTACGTGCCAGAGCAAATCCGACTGCAGTTCTGTATTCAGCGCATATGAACTACTGATGATGATGATGATGATGATGAGGTCCCATACTCCGGAGAGCGTAGGGAGACCCGCACCGCTGTACTAGGCAAGGTCCCAGCGGAGGTGGTTTGCCATTGCCTTCCTCCAACCGTAATGGGGATGAATGATGATGATGATGACGACACAACAACACCCAGTCATCTCGAGGCAGGAAAAATCCCTGACCCCGCTGGGAATCGAACCCGGGACCCCGTGTGCAGGAAGACCACGAGCTACGGACTGTAATGAAAAACAGAATTTCTGATGTGGCTTCAAAATTCAAAACTGATTGTGATCTAAACAGAGGTGAATGGGATGAATATGTGAGGGAAGACAAAAAGGTGTGTGCACTTAAATGAAAAGATAACAAGGCTGTCATTTTGGTATCATCTTGTGTTGGGAGTGAGCCGCAAGTTACTTGTAAGCGATGGTCAAAGGCACAGAACAGAAGTATTGATGTACCACAACCAGCTATTGCGAAGAGTTACAATTGTAACATGGGTGGTATTGACCTATGTGACAGATTCATGGCCTACTGCAGGTCAAATACCAGAACAAGAAAATGGACAATCAGACTATTTAACCATTTTATTGATTTAGCTATCATTAATTGCTGGATTATGTACAAAAGAACCTGTGTGAAAGAAGAAGTACCAAAGTGTAACAGACTGTCCCTAATAAACTTCAGACTGAATGTGGCCAATGTACTGATAAAGGGTGCTCCTGTTAGAGGGTCCTCACAACTCTCCAAAGAAATAACCCTCGATGAACAGGAGATCACTGACAGCTCAGGAGAAGATGAAGACAATAAACCCAAAAGAAGAAAAGTTGTTTCCATGAACTGCTATAAGGAACGTATTTTCAACCTAGTAGCAGGGAACAAATTTTTTTTGTTGCGTAGCGCTATCTCTGTCGCTCGTTTTAACGGGCGGATCGACGGTCACTCTGTCTGAAGCTATAGTTTGCCGTGTTGGTAGTATTAGGCATAATACAACGTTGGACGGACTAAACTGAAATAGAGCAGAGTTAATAAGGTCGAAAATACTGCTGTTTGTGTGTTGTGTAGGCTACAGAAGATGTTACTTCGTATCGACGACAGTGGAATCCTACGGTCGGACAATTTGAGATGGCGTACGAGAACCGGTTTGTGTGGAAGTAGAGGCTGTGCGCGTATCCGCCGGGAAACCCGTGTGCGACGTCCCAGAGGTCATCAGCCGCCGCGGCTGAGTGCTGTGGCCTGCTTTGCTCTTCCCAGCGCCTCCGGCATGTACCAAATCTGTGGCAAATCTGTTTTGACGCCTCAGCACAATGCGCTTCGAAAATAAATCCTCGTCCTCAGCTGCGTGCGTTTCACTTCAGCGCATGAAGTAGGTGACAGGGGTAACTGCAAAGGAAATCACTTACAGGTCGCTTGTGTGACAATTCTAGATTACTGTTTCAGTGCTTGCAGTCCTTATCAAGTAGGTATGACAACAGACGGCGATCTCCCGCCAGAGGTTCGAGTCCTCCCTCGAGCATGGGTGTGTGTGTTGTTCTTAGCGCAAGTTAGTTTAAGTTAGTTTAAGTAGTGTGTAAGTCTAGGGACCGATGACCTTAGCAGTTTGGTCCCTTAGGAATTCACACACATTTATTTTGAACAGACGGCGAGCACGTACGGAGACACGTGGCTAGTATCGTAATAGGTCCATACAGCCGATACTAAAGTGTAACAGAAATGCTTGGACAACTTAAATGGGGAAACCTTGAAAGAAAGGCGACGTAGTTCTTGCGAAAACCGGTTGCGTGAGTTTACATAACATGCATTCGAAAAATACCGTCCATTCACCGTAGCACAGACTCCTGTGTGGAGGACATAGTAATAAACAACTGAAAGAGTTAAAAACAAATAAGTCGACATGGTCGAATTGAATTTCAATTCGGTTTTACAGAGAGTACTCTACAACACTGGTGCTTTATGTAGCTTGCATTTATAACGAATCTCTCGCCCAGTGCAAAACCCTAAGGGGCTCGAAAAAGGCGTAGGTTACTCCTGTATATAAGAATGGTAAAAGAAAGTACACGCAAAATTACAGACCAGTATCCTTAATATCGCTTTGCTGCAGAATTCTTGAAAATATATTCACTTAGAATGAAATAGATTTTCATGAGACGGAAAAACTTCTGTCCACGAAACAGCGAACTATGGGTGAAGAGCAACAGGTAGATTCCATATTCATGGACTGCTGAAAAGCATATGACAGGGTGCCCCACTGCAAACTATTACCGAAGGTACGAGCATAGGAATAAGTTCCTAGATGTATGAGTGGCTCGAAGAAGAAGTACATTATCCTCGACAGCCAGTGTACATCAGAGACAAGGGTATCTTCAGGAGTGTCCCAGGAAAGTGTGATAGGACCAACGCTATTTTTATGATGTGGTGGAGAGGGTGAGCAGTAATCTGCGGCCGTTTGCTGATCGTGCTGTGGTGTACGGGAAGGTGTCGTCATTGAGTGACTGTAGGAGGATACAAGATGAATTAGTCAAATTTTCTAGTTTGTGCAGTGAATAGCAGCTAGCTCCAAATGAAGAAAAATGTAAGTTAATGTAGATACTTATGAAAAACAAACCCGTAATGATCGAATATAGCATTGGCAGTGTGCTGCTTGACACAGGCACCTCGATTAACTATCTAATCGTAACGTTGCAAAGCCATATGAAATGGAAAGAATATGTAAGGAATGTAATTGGGAAGGTGAATTGTCGACTTCGATTTGTTGGGAGAATTTTAGCAAGATGTGGTTCATCTATAAAGGAGATCGCGTATAGGATACTAGTGTGACCCATTCTTGAGTATTGCTCGAGCGTTTGCGATCTGCACCAAGTCGGATTAAGGGAAGAAATTGAAGCAATTCAGAGGCGAGCCTGCTAGAGTTGTTACAGGTGGTTTCGAACAACGCGCAAGTATTACGGAGATGCTTCAGGAACTCAAATGGGAATCCCTAGAGGTTAGGTTACGTTTGTTTCGAGGAATAAAAATTACGAGAACCGGCATTCGAAGCTGACTGAATAACGATTATACTGCCGCCAATGTACATTTTGCGTAAGGACCACGAAGACAAGATACGAGATATTACGGTTCATACGGAGGCATCTAGACAGTTGTTTTTCTTTCGCTCTGTTTGCGAGTGGAACAGGAAAGGAAATTAGTAGTAGTAGTATAGGTTATCCCTTCGCCACGCATCGTACGGCGGCGTATAGAGTATGTATTGAGATGTAGAAGACCGTGTGACCATTGTGCTGTCATCATCGTATATCTCGCGTAGGGATGATAACAAGATAAGAAAGATTAGGGCACTGACAGAGACATACACACAATTATTTTTCCCTCACTCAGTGCGTGATTATTATGGGGAAGGAATCAATAATATTAGTGTGATGTACCCTCCGCTAAACACTATACAGAAAATTGCGGAGTTTTGAAGGTGGTTAGCTAAGATTTTCACCTCAGGTATGTCCTGAACCTTTAGAAATATCGTAATATTGTTTTAAACCAGGTGAAGTTTTAGGAAGTCCACACTAAACGACGTATAGTTACTTTTTATAGGTGTGCTAGCGAACCCGACAATGCCCCACAGTTGTTAAATACACAGGTTGTTTCACAGTTCATGTTGCACACTTATAAAGTTTGTAGACGGGACTTGGGTCATGTTTTAGGTACTCACTCATGTATGGAAATGTCAGCCAACGACACTACAGAGCGTCGAAGCTGTAAGCGCCGGCGCCTGTAATGTTCGTATATATAACTGCTGATTCTTTGATGATGTTACAAGCTTTCTAGGACGATGGAGAAGATTAAACATATCAACTTGAGGTAAGGGTCCTGCACCGGAAACGAACGAGTCGAAAGTTGTAAGCGAAAACCTTTCTGATACCTCTGACAGTCGAGTACAGGTCTTGGTACTGTTATTTCTAAGAATGTAAGGTAGACAACTTTCAGTGGAATTGACAAAAACAAGGAAAGAAATCCAGTAAACATGGGTTCTAAAATGCATACCTGAGAAGCTATGAGCGCTTGTTCATCTTCGGTAATGTGAAACACATCTTGCCTGTTGAACAAGTGCTCATAGCTCTTATGCTCCTTCTCCAGCGTCCTAGAAAGTTTGTAACATCATCACGGAATCACCCTGTACATACATAAATTTACAGGCGCCGGGATCCATAACTTAGACATCGTTGGATGACGTTTACGGACATGGGTTCCTATGTAAAACTTGATCTGCTAAGTCCCCTCTACAATCTCTAGAAGAATGTAACATGAATTGTGAAACACCCTATATACGGGAACTGGATATATGTCCCAATCTCCTTCTCCCCCTCTTTCTTTCAGACTCCTCCTCCTCATCTCTTTGTCCATTTCCTCATCCTCCCCCCTCACTTTGTCCATCACATTCTCTCCTCTCTCTCTGTCCTCTCTTCTACCTGTATCTGTCGATATCATCCTTCTCTCTCTCTCTCTCTATTACCATTTCCTCTCCACTTCTCCGTCCATCTACTCGTGCCACTTTCTCTGATCTTGAGCCTTGTTATTGCCATTGTATATTCAGATTCCGTAATAACATTCTACCCATAAGCTGCTAAATCTTAAATACAACTTTTTTGTTTTTGAAACTTTTCATTTTTTGGATATATATATATATAACGTGTATACATATATATATACGAACACACAACATACGACCAGCTTAGAGACAGAAGTGATGACACTTCTGCAGTACCTGACCATCATTTTGCAGGACAATGCTCAAGCATGTACAGCACAACCTGTTACTGATTTTTTTGACTGATGGGGTTGCTAAGTGCTATACCACCTACTGCGCTCCCCTGACTTAAGCCCTCGTGAGTTCAACTCGATTTCTAAACTGAAGGAAACACTTCAAGGCATTCGCTTCAGAACTGTTAAAAATTCATCGGGCAATAGACCGCGCCGCTAGAACTGTCAACACAACTGGCACTGATAAGAGTATCCTACGATTTCCACATCGCAGGCAACGGCGTATACACAATGCTGGTGACTACTTTGAAGGTCAGTAAAACTTTGAAACACGTATCTATTTTGTACGAGCTGTAAATAAATAGTTGCCACTATTAATGTTCCAACCCTCGTACCTTATACATAAGAAAGGAAAAGAAAACAAAGAAAAATAATATGATTCAATACAGACTTCCACGTTGAAACTTTAGGATGCTCTCAATCTAGGTCATCGCTGTTCAACTGGACGTCTGACAATGTTGCGCACCCGACAGGAGCTCACAATACGTCATTGCACTACCGTTCCTCATCCACCCTACAGCCAGAATCTCGCACCTTCAAACTTCCATGTGTTTGGAACAATGAAGGATGCACTCCGCGGCAGCAATACGTGGTTGATGGGGAGGTTATTGATGCAGCACTACTTTGGCTCCAACGTCTACTATACTACTGGCCATTAAAATTGCTACATCAAGAAGAAATGCAGATGATAAAAGAGTATTCATTGGACAAATATATTATACTAGAACTGATATGTGATTACATTTTCACGCAATTTGGGTGCGTAGATCCTGAGAAATTAGTACCCAGAACAACCATCTCTGGCCGTAATAACGGCCTTGATACACTTGGGCATTGAGTCAAACGGAGCTTGGATGGCGTGTACAGGGGCAGCTGCCCATGCAGCTCCAACACGATACCACAGTTCATCAAGAGTAGTGACTGGTGTATTATGACGAGCCAGTTGCTCGGCCACCATTGACCAGACGTTTTCAATTGGTGGGAGATGTGCTGGCCAGGGCAGCAGTCGAACATTTTCTGTATCCAGAAAGGCCGGTACAGGACCTGCAAGACGCGGTCGCGCATTATCCTGCTGAAATGTAGGGTTCCGCAGGGATCGAATGACGGGTAGAGCCACGGGTCGTAACACAATGCGAACAAGAGGTGACAGAGACGTGTAACCAATGGCCCCCCATACCATCACGCCGGGTGATACGTCAGTATGGCGATGACGCATACACGCTTCCAACGTGCGTTCACCGCGATGTCGCCAAACACGGATGCAATCATCATGATGCTGTACACAGAACCTGGAGTCATCCGAAAAAATGACGTTTTGCCATTCGTGCACCCAGGTTCGTAGTTGAGTACACCATCGCAGACGCTCCTGTCTGTGATGCAGCCTCAAGGGTAACCGCAGCCATGGTCTCCGAGCTGATAGTCCATGCTGCTACAAACGTCGTCAAACTGTTCGTGCAGATGGTTGTTGTCATACAAACGTCCCCATCTGTTGACTCAGGGATGGAGACGTGGCTGCACGATCCGTTACAGCCATGCGGATAAGATGCCTGTTATCTCGACTGCTAGTGATACGAGGCCGTTGGGATCCAGCACGGCGTTCCGTATTACCCTCCTGAACCCACCGATTCCATATTCTGCTAACAGTCATTGGATCTCGACCAAAGCGAGCAGCAATGTCGCGATACGATAAACCGCAATCGCGATAGTTTAGTATCCGACCTTTATCAAAGTCGGAAACGTGATGGTACGCATTTCTACTCCTTACACGAGGCATCCCAGCGTTTCACCAGGCAACACCGGTCAACTACTGTTTGTGTATGAGGAATCGGTTTGAAACTTTCCTCATGTCAGCAAGTTGTAGGTGTCGCCACCGGCGGCAACCTTGTGTGAATGCTCTGAAAAGCTAATCATTTGCATATCACAGCATCTTATTCTTGTCGGTTAAATTTCTCGTCTGAGTCACGTCATTTTCGTAGTGTAGCAATTTTAATGGCCAGTAGTGTAGCAGAGTGGTACTGTGCGGGTATACAAGCCCTCATAGTAAGGTGGCGTAAGGTGGTGTCATTGAATGGAAATTATGTTGAAAAACAGGGTTTTGTAGCCAAAAAAGTGAGGAATAATATGGTGTATTGGAGTCCTGAATAAAATCAACCTGCTTTCAAAAAAATGTGTTGTATTACTTACTGAACGCCCCTCGTAAAAATGGAAACGTTCATTTGTTCAAAATTTTAAATATCCGAAAGTTTCTCACCGATTGCTTTGAAATTTTGACACAATGTTGCATTCGAATAGGAGTGTGTTTTTATAGACCTACCGGAGGGTCGTTATATAAGACCTTGTGTTTTATGCAGAAAGAGGAAACGTTGTTGCCAAAAATGTCGTTAAGTTCTTGACCGATTAACATAAATTTTTACACGTTATTCTAATAAATGTTCGGATGGACATAGCCTATGTATATTTTTAATACATGTAATACACAAATATATACATAGTATGTAATAGGGAAACGTCGTTAGCAATAATCTCAAAAAGCTCTTGACAAATTTTCTTCAAATTGTTATAGAACACACAAAAAACATTCATATGGACTTAGCCTGTATATTTTTGTAAACGATAATGAACAGTATTTCGTCTGCTGTGAATACGCGCGGTTTTGTTTTCTTTGGTGCAGTCAGTCTTTAACTACGAAGTAGGGCATTAAAACCATTAGAAAAATGATTTTTCTGATGCGTATTCTTTCTCATTACGTATGCAGGATGTGTCAAAAGGTACGGTACAACTTAAACGTGTTATAGCATTGAAACTAAGATATTCACACCATGTTTGGATTATATGGCACACTATCTCTCAAAGTTTTTATGCCATTCAATGATTTTCAATATGTGTGGTTTTTGTGGCACGTACAACATTCAGCCTGTATTCAAGGTCTAATCAGACTCGGCGCAACATATCCGCATCAACTGTGGCGATGACATCTCCGATTCGGTTACTCAAGTTACTGATGGGGTTGACAGACGTTTACTAAATAGAAGTCAATCGTTGTAACTTCAGGCGAACGAGGAAGCCACGAAACTGGACCATGCCTGTCAATTCAGCGATCTGGAAACACCTGGTCTAGAATTTGTCGCACCGTCTGAACTCACTGTGGCGGCGCAACATCTTGTGAGACGACAGGTCAGCCAGTTGTGTTTGGAAGTTCCTTTGAACCATGGTGTCCGATTTGGTCTGAATAAACTCCACACACTGAGACTTCTCTTGAGACGTTGTCATTATGCTTCACTCACTACAACCTGGGACACACAAAAACAAAACTTTGTGAGTTTGACTGTCACATAAGCCAAACATGGTGTGAATATATCAATGTAGACTTTCCCGGCATATACAACTGATGAAAAGCTCTCGGGTTTCCGGCCGGGTGGCAGTATTATAAAACCACGACCTTTCGACGAGTGACATAATCATCATCTTCTGGCGCCAGAAGATGATGAGTATGTCACTCACCAAAACGTCGCTGTTGGAAACCTGAGAGCTTTTATCAACATGGTGTGAATATATTAATTAACTTGGATGCTGTATCACACTGAAGTTGTAGGGTACCTTTTGAGACACCCTACATTTAAAAAAAAAATGTGTACACAAGAATGCCTTGTTTTGTTTTTTCCATGAAACACGTATCTATTTTGTACGATCTGTAAGTAAATAGTTGCCATTATTAAAGTTCCAACGCTCGTATATGTAAACCGAATTAGCTATAAACCAAAGACACCGCCAAAAGTAAATTAACGAGTTGTTTTGTGGCAAGGATAACGTTTTGATACCTCGTTAGATATCTATATGAAACAAAATAAGAAATATGCTCTTCAGTTTATTAATTCATGTATCTTCATCCTCTTGTTTCGGGACGTGGTAGCGTACGGACATATGCTTGGACCTGTCGTACCAGCATTGTTAAAAATGTGTACTTTAACCGTTCATTAAAAGTATTATAAAAGTTATTAAAAAGAAATATTTATTCGCACGGTTATAAGTTCAACTCCTATCTGTTCATCATTTCACTAGCCACTGAGATCCTGCATTAAGAGGTTCGGTGCAGACAAGAATAATTAACGCCGTATCTGGAGGAGCGTTCCTGCATCGACATTGTCACACTCAAGACTAAACACAATAGAATTAATGTTAAGGTAATGGCTCAGACTTGATAGGAACCTATTCAACTTAGTTTACTTGAACTAAAAATATTTTGCTTCGTGTGTTTAGGAACGTATAGACAGATCGACAATTTCAATGGTTGCAGTGATTATTTGGTACCGCACACTACTGGAAGCAGCAGTACGCAATGTAAATTATGTTTATTGATCTTGAATGAAGTGATATTCAATGTCTGTTGATATTGGTATCAGTTAAAGTTTAGCCAAGATTGTGCACAGATTCATAAATTACCTTCAAAATTTTCACAACTATTCTTTCCAATCAATTTTTCCAATTGTTCAAGCAATTATTAATCCATTTCTACATCCCTATTCAAGTCACGGATGTATGTGGCCCGCCGGTATGCGGGAGATCGGACAGGTTTGAGCGACCTTGCTGCAATGATGACACACCGTCTTGCGCAACGATTCACTGTGTTTCTGTTCTCTGACAAGTCTCCGTAGCCCTTCTGCAAGTGCCTTTGCATATCTGCAATGTTCTGGTTTTCCGCCAAAAGAAACTCAATGAAAGCTCTGTGCCTGGAACGCACCTCGGTTGCAGATGCGATTTTGAAGGCTACGTATAGATCCACCACCTATCACAACTTTATCAAACTATAGGGGCTGAAGCGGAAATATTCCACGATGTCCCGCAATAAATTCCGCAAATTTTCAACCGAAATTGGCCGAGAAAAAAAAGTGTTGCATTACTTATTGAACGCCCCCGCGTGTTTATGTACACACATCCAAAAATGTTTTGCATCACCTTGGTTCCGAGAGTTCCGGAACCTGTACAGAAAATTGGAATAGAGATCAACATAAACATCATTTCCGCCCTTATTATTGCTCATGAAAATTACACATTGCATGTTGTACCACCAAACAGCGAGACATTCAGAGGTGGTGGTCCAGGTTGCTGTACACACCGGTACCTCTAATACCTAGTAGCACGTTCTCATGCATTGATGCATGCCTATTTTCGTCGTGGCATACTATCCACAAGTTCATCAAGGCATTGTTGATCCAGATTGTCCCACTCCTCAACGGCGTAGATCCCTCAGAGTGGTTTGTGGGTCACGTCGTCCATAAACAGCCCTTTTCAGTCTATCCCAGGCATGTTCGATAGGGTTCATGTCTGGAGAACATGCTGACCACTCTAGTCGAGCGATGTCGTTACCCTGAAGAAGTCATTCACAAGATGTGCACGATGGGGGCGCGAATTGTCGTCCATAAAGACGAATGCCTCGCCAATATGCTGCCGATATGGTTGCACTACTGGTTGGAAAATGGCATACACGTATCGTACAGCCGTTACGGCGCTTTCCATGACCACCAGCGGCGTACGTCGACTCCACATAATGCCACCCCATAACATCAGGGAGTCTCCACCTTGCTGCACTCGCTGGACAGTGTGTCTAAGGCGTTCAGCCTGACCGCGTTGCCTTCAAACACGTTTCCGACGATTGTCTGGTTGAAAGCATATGCGACACTCATCGCTGAAGAGACCGTGATGCCAGTCCTGAGCGATCCATTCGGCATGTTGTTGGGCCTACCTGTACCGCGCTGCATGGTGTCGTGGTTGCAAAGATGGACATCACCATGGCTGTCTGGAGTGAAGTTGCGCATCATGAAGCCTATTTCGCACAGTTTGAGTCGTAACACGATGTCCTGTGGCTGCACGAAAAGCATTATTCGACATGGTGGCGTTGCTGTCAGGATTCCTCCGAGCCATAATCCGTAGGTAGCGGTCATCCATTGCAGTAGTGCCCTTGGGCGGCTTGAGCTAGGCATGTCATCGACAGTTCCTGTCTCTCTGTATCTCCCCGATGTCCGAACAACATCGCTTTGGTTCACTCCGAGACACCTGGACACTTCCCTTGTTGAGAGCCCTTCCTGGTACAAAGTAACAATGCGGACGCGATAGAAGCGCGATATTGAGCGTCTAGGCAAAGCTGAACTACAGACAACACGAGCCGTTACCTCCTTCCTGGTGGAATGAGTGGAACTGATCGGCTGTCGGACCCCCTCCGTCAAATAGGCGCTGCTCATGCATGATTGTTTACATCTTTTGGCGGGTTTATTGACATTTCTGAACAGTCAAACGGAGTGTGTCTGTGATACAATATCCCGTCTATTTTCAGGAGTTGTGGGAACCGCGGTGATGCAAAACTTTTTCTGATGTGTGTAGATTTACTACAGAGATATCAGAAACAACTTCACTTTTTCAAGTGAAACTAGAGTAATTTCTGCTGGTAGTATTGCAATGGTGTTCCACTGTACAAAATTCGATTACTAGTTTCGGAGAAATTACAATGTATAGAACTATAGACGAAGACAAAGGGAGGATTTGGCGGTAGAACCCCCCGCCCCCAACCGAAATGTTCACATTGATTGTAATGTAATCTATATTTCAAAAGTACCGCATTTTCAAACTGCGGCTATTACCAACATTGTGTATTGCGCGAGGGGAATACGGCAGCGACGAGCTAATGTTGACCACCAAATTGACACCAACGTGTGCACTGAGCCTCAAAGGAATCTGGTTTGGCTGGAGTTCTGGAAAGTCCAGGTAACGCTGTCCCTGCGTGAGGGCTACCCTAATTGCAGCAGTTACTGAGACTGGACACAGGGAGACGACATTCTTTCACATGGCAGCAGCTTAGGACTACCGTCGTCGTCGTGCTTCCTAGACACTGACAAAATTGTTGTTAATATCGTGTAATTTCTTTAAATGTTTGTTTTAAGTAGTGCCATGGAGGAGAGAGAAGCGGTTACTGCGCACTGTGTATTTCTAGGCGGTATAATTAACAAGACAGTGCTGATAGAATGTAAATACTTTAGGCGTAAGTATTTATGTGATAATCTCTGTTTTTTGGGTCTAGTTTCCTGCATTTATATGATACACTATGTGATCAAAAGTATCCGGACACCTGGCCGAAAATGACTTACAAGTTAGTGGGTCCTCCATCTGTAATGCTGGAGTGCAGTCTCGTATGGTGTTAGCCCACCCTTGGCCTTGGTGACAGCTTCCACTTTCGCAGGCATACGTTCAATCAGGTGCTGGAAGGCTTCTTGGGGAATGGCAACCCATTCTTCACGGAGTGCTGCACTGAGGAAAGGTATCGATGTCGGCCGGTGACGCCTGGCACGAAGTCGGCGTTCCAAAACATCCCAAAGGTGTTATATAGGATTCAGATGAGGACTCTGTACTGGCCAGTCCATTACAGGGATGTTACTGTGGTGTAACCACTCCGCCAGAGGCCATGCATTATGAACAGGTGCTCGATCGTGTTGGAAGATGCAGTCGCCATCCCCGAATTGCTCTTTAACAGTGGGAAGCAATAAGGTGCTTAAAACATCAATGTAGGCCTGCGTTGTGATAGTGCCACGCAAACCAACAAGGCATGCAAGCCCCCTCCATGAAAAACTCGACCGCACCACAACACCACCGCCTCCGAATTTTACTGATGGCACTACACACGCTGGCAGATGACGTTCACCGGGCATTCGCGATACCCACACCCTGCTATCGGATCGCCACATTGTGTACCGTGATTCGTCACTCCACACAACGTTTTTCCACTGTTCAATCGTCCAATGTTTACGCTCCTTACACCAAGCGAGACGTCGTTTGGCAGCATTTACCGGCGTGATGTGTGGCTTATGAGCAGCCACTTGACCAAGAAATCCAAGTTTTCTCACTTCCCACCTAACTGTCATAATACTTGCAGTGTATCCTGATGCAGGTTGGAATTCCTGTGTGATGGTCTGAATAGAAGTCTGCCTATTACACAGTACGGCCCTTTTCAACTGTCGGAGGTCTCTGTCGGTCAACAGACGAGGTCGGCCTGTACGCTTTTGTGCTGTACGTGTCCCTTCACGTTTCCGCTTCACTATCACATCAGAAACAGGCGACCTAGGGATGTTTAGGAGTGTGGAAACCTCGCGTACAGACGTATGACAGAACTGACACCCAATCACCTGACAGCGTTCGAAATCCGTGAGTTCCGCGGAACGTCCCATTCCGCTCTCTCAAAAAGTCTAATGACTACTGAGGTCACTGATATGGAGTACCTGGCAGTAGATGGCAGCACAATGCACCTAATATGAAAAACGTATGTTTTGGGGGGTGTCCGGATACTTTTGATCACATAGTGCATGTGGAATATCTGAGCACTGACTAATTTGACGCAAAATTGTATACAAGGAAGCTTGTAGAGAATCAATGTGGGTTTTCAAAACGTGTAAGGAAGTGATGAGAAACTAGTTTGCAATTGAATATCTCCAATTATCAGTTTAATAGAACTCGCGTGCATCAAGATAATACACCGATGTGCAAAACTTAAGGACGAAAGTAACTATCGCATGGTGCGTGACTGCCAGGTAACACAACTGGATGAAACTTGGATCATAAGAAAAGAACTGTAACAGAATAGTACAGAAGGTAACTGAAAGAAATACACAATGAGGCGAACATAAATGACACCTTTTATTCAAATGCAGCCTGCCGGTGTGATCGAGCGGTTCTAGGCACGTCAGTCCGGAACCACGCCGCTGCTACGGTCGCAGGTTCGAATCCTGCCTCGGGCATGGATGTGTGTGATGTCCTTAGGTTAGTTAGGTTTAAGTAGTTCTAAGTTCTAAGGGACTGATGACTTCAGATGTTAAGTCCCATAGTGCTCAGAGCCATTTGAACCAAACCATTTTATTCAAACGCAATAATTACACCGAAGTGACCCGCGATTCATTATGGTCCACTGGTCATTGCAAAAGGCGGAACATGGTTCCTAATACGATGTTTTATAACCACGGACGGCAGTGCATGCTGTGCAACGTGATCTCGTGTTGGCCACATGGTCGCTAAATCAGTTCTTGTGGTAGCGTATTCCATTCCTCCAGCAGCGCGTTTGACGTTTGCTGGTAGGTCTTCGGTGCATGTGGACATGCTGTGACACGTCTCCCCAATGCATTCCATACATGCTGGATGGGATTTAAATCAGAGGAATGGGCAGGCCATCCCATTCACCGAACACTCTCTAGTTCCAAGAGCTCCACCTGTGCTGTTTGATGCAGTCGCCCATTGTCATCCATAAAAATGAAATTTGGGCCTAATACACGCCCGAAAAGACACACTTCGGAAATAAGTACAATGTCACAATAACATTGATCTATGAGTATCGCAGATTTGGCGTTAAGTACGCCAATGCGAAATTATGCTTCCCCACACCAGAACATCTCGACCAGCAAAACGATCATGTTCGGCAATGCTGGAGGTAACCTTATGCAGCGAGAGGTGGGAACACGTAATACACCCAGGAACATTAACGAACATAATCGTTTTGGTGGTCCAGTTTGTAACGGAACTGACAATAGAGCCCATTTTGTTATGAGATATTACACACTAATGAAAACTGTTTTCGAAAAAGTATTCGATTAGTATGATGTTAGGGTAGGTGTTGCGATCAATGCAAATTTGGAAGTATGTATATTTAAACTACGACTTTTATTCTTTCCTGGAGAAGTAATAAAACTTTGAGGTTTGCTGATGACATTGTAATTCTGCCAGAGACAGCAAAGGACTTGGAAGAGCAGTTGAACGGAACGGATAGTGTCTTGAAAGGAGGATGTAAGATGAACATCAACAAAAGCAAAACGAGGATAGTGGAATGCAGTCGAATTAAGTCGGGTGATGCTGAGGGAATTAGATTAGGAAATGAGACACTTAAAGTAGTAAAGGAGTTCTGCTATTTGGGGAGCAAAATAACTGATGATGGTCGAAGTAGAGAGGATATAAAATGTAGACTGGCAATGGCAAGGAAAGCGTTTCTGAGGAAGAGAAATTTGTTAACATCGATTATAGATTTAAGTGTCAGGACGTCATTTCTGAAAGTATTTATATGGAGTGTAGCCATGTATGGAAGTGAAACATGGACTATAAATAGTTTGGACAAGAAGAGAATAGAAGCTTTCGAAATGTGGTGCTACAAAAGAATGCTGAAGATTAGATGGGTAGATCACATAACTAATGAGGAGGTATTGAATAGAACTGGGGAGAAGAGAAGTTTGTGGCACAACTTGACTAGAAGAAGGGATCGGTTGGTAGGACATGTTTTGAGGCATCAAGGGATCACCAATTTAGTATTGGAGGGCAGCGTGGAGGGTAGAAATCGTAGAGGGAGACCAAGAGATGAATACACTAAGCAGATTCAAAAGGATGTAGGTTGCAGTAGGTACTGGGAGATGAAGAAGCTTGCACAGGATAGAGTAGCATGAAGAGCTGCATCAAACCAGTCTCAGGACTGAAGACCACAACAACAACACATTATTTCTAAAAGTTTGACTTGTATTATTTATATGTACAATTCTGTCACTCATATTAGTATTGTCACTGAATTGTCCTTTATGCTATTTGGTATTTCATGTAACTTAAAAAAGCAGTATCAATAAGCGACACAGAAATCGTAAGTTCATTGTCGATATGACTTTGTGATCTTTGGTCAGCAACTTGATTTCGGCCACTTGTGTTGTGGCCGCGGTCGAGACTTGTTGTTTTATGTGTGTTTCTTGATAGAAGTGCGATGTCCACAATGCACATGGTACTTTATTTTTGTGGTGCGAGATTGTGAAATTTACTAAATTACTTTCGAGTTCAAAGTTCTGACAATAAATACGTGTTTTTTCTACACAAAAAATCGTGGAATCCTGCTTCATGATTTCGGTAGTCTGGTAATAGTCAAAACCCGCACCTTTTTCATCCACAGCAGCAAAGGAATCAATCATCGCCTAGACAACGAAGACACATCTACAACGGATATTCAGCAGAATCAAGATACGTGACTTCATGATCATCTCTACAGATTACTTTACATCAATTAGCTACACCGTAACGGTGTCCTTATGGAAATAACTTTACATCATAATAGAGAGGGTCCATGATGAGTTGTAATGGTGTGTGGAGGCATAATGTTGAATGCAGGTACTGACCTCCCAGTCTTTGGAAACGGTTCAGTTTGTTGAACACAAACTGGATAAAGGAATTCTCTTTTGAGATTTCTACTGCTTTTGGCATATGGATACTTCAAACTGTCTCATATCATTATAGGGTTAATAATAAAGCTACTAGGCCATCTGCAAGATCTCTTGATCCATTTTTTTTCATATTCTATTTTCTCAAAGCCTAGTTCTGTATTAGATACCAACGATCCCGGTGTTGTAGCTGAAATAACAGAACGTGAAAGGCACTTGATTATCGTCTTTAGATTTCAACAATTCCTTTAATTTTTGGACAAATGAATATTCTAAGCAGTAACTTCAGCGATTCCGCTTATTCAAGAATGTTTTTGAAGGGAGATACGTCTCCACTTCATAAACTCGTGATCTAATGTCCTCCAGGATTACAGCAGCAGTTTCAACAATTCACAAGAGTTCCTTCCGGTAGTCTTTGCGTCAGACCTCATACGTCATGTCTAATAAGATGTAAAGTAAACTCGAAAGCATATAATGGTTTTCTGCTGATTTATTTTCCCGATGAATAATATATCTTCAAAGAACTCTTAGAAGAGCTGTTTCAGTATCCTACAGATTTTTGGGTAGTATCAATTATAATTCTTCAGAATGTCTTAGACTGCGACTTGTCATTCATCTTCATTTGCTTCCAAATGCTAACAAGTGAAATTCAGCCAAGCAGATTCCTCATCATCTTTTGATCGCCCAACGCTGCAGTGAATTGCAAAATCAGATTTGAAAAATCTTTTTGCACAATTACAGTGATATCTACCTTCAGCAACATAAAGATCCTCGATGTGTGCTATTCGAAATTTTACTTGCGTACGTCAGGAACAAATATTTTTATTTATCGGTTACTTTACTTAGTTTTTCAATTAATCCTGTGATGTCTTCCCCACAAAATAAACAACGTTTTAAAGTAAATTTTGAGCAAATGATCGATATATGTACAACTCATTTTCCACTGTAGCCGTTCTAGTATAACGACCCTTCCAGTAAGATTCCCTGCACTTTTCCTGTACAAAAACAGCGGTACAGTTCACCAAAACAACATGTTTACCGTCCATTCTCGCCTTAATCCTCTCAACAGACGTTTGAAAGTCTTCTTCCTTCAGTGTGTGAGATTTACCCCGTCCATGGCCCTTTCACCATAAATAAAATATTCAGATGTCACAATGACCTCCAGTGACAAGCGTAACTACACAATAGTTAGTTGACTACTGATGCTTCCTTCACTAACAGGTTTGGCAGTGGTCAACAACAGACCAGGCAGAAGGCAGAAAGCACACGTTTTCGACAGCGGAACAACAAAATCAAGTGGATGACTTAACTGGTAATTGAATGAAACAACAATCGTGAATGTTGGGAAAAAGAACATTGAATGCAAAGCAAAAGTTGAAGGTCATTAACCACACGATTTCCGTAAAACTGATAAACGACGATATTTAATAACCAACTAGGTTTTTTGACACTTTCTTTGACTTTTTGAAAACGCATTTAATGCTCCACAAATTTTCTCCCACAATTCTCCATCAATTCTAGATATTGCACATTTTGTGGCGACGAAATAAGGAACGTGGAAGACGAGGAAGTAACAGTATTACGTGTAAGCGCATTATAGATACATTCACATTCAAATGTGGTGCGTATTTGAAGTTATGAAGATGTAATTAAATGAATCCTGTTCTAACACAATTATTCAGCTAATTGCTAACGTTTGCCGAGCCTCAAACAGAACACAAACGCCACGGCGACTTTTTTGGACGAGTGCCGATGAGAAAAGAAAGGGGGGCGGTGGTGAAGGACTGACAAGAAAACTTTTACAAGCTATAGTTGATTTAATGCAGTAGTCGGCCACTGTGAATGTTAGCGGTCTAACATTGCCACATTTGAATCTAAGTGTTACTGTTCTGCACTTTCACGAAACCTTACAATTTTCGTCTGTCATTTCTACATAGCACTGAGAGGGTTGGCGTAGTGCCTAGAGGCTCACATTTGGGAGTTCCGGTTTCAACCCCAGATTTAGACTTCCAGATTTGGGTTTACCGTCGTCCGTGTTTTGCCAGTTAACTCAAGGCGAATGTCGAGATGGTTTCTTGAAAAGGCCACGCTGCTTCCTTCCCCTTCAATAATAAAAAATCCGAGCAAAACTCAGTCTATAATGACCTTAGCTGTCGAAGGGACATAAAAACTGAACTTACTTCGTTACTTCTCTCTTAGCAGTTTTTGGATTGGCCTACGAAGGGGCAAACGTGCATGTGTTGTCAGCTTTGAGAAAGATGGAAATTCTTTTCTATGTGCTCCTCCTCTCTTCGTGACGGCTGCTACCCTCGCTCAGTAACTCACTGTTGTTTGAAACTATACCACCATGTATGCGCAAATGTTCACTGCCATATCTCAACAACATTTACTGCTACAAAAAAACTCGTCTCCATGGGGACGTTAGCGATAGGAGAATTTTACCAACTAATTTATGCTTGAAGATGAATGTTATAATTTACTATCTAAATGACTCACATAACTTATACGTACCCAATGTAGTGCTGCTGTAGATGTGTGGGCTTTGTTTATGATTTTCGATTCATGCAATCACAGCCACGCCAGAAGGAAACGTAGTAGGTGAATATGGACTGAGGGTAAGAAAGGAAAGTGGAAGCCGCCTGGTAGAATTTTGCACAGAACATAACTTAATCATAGCTAACACTTGGTTCAAGAATCATGAAAGAAGGTTGTATACATGGAAGAATCCTGGAGATACTAGAAGGTATCAGATAGATTATATAATGGGAAGTCAGAGATTTAGGAACCAGGTTTTAAATTGTAAGACATTTCCAGGGGCAGATGTGGACTCTGACCACAATCTATTGGTTATGAACTGTAGATTAAAACTGAAGAAATTGCAAAAAGGTGGGAATTTAAGGAGATGGGACCTGGATAAACTGACTAAACCAGAGGTTGTACAGAGTATCAGGGAGAGCACAAGGGAACAATTGACAAGAATGGGGGAAAGAAATACAGTAGAACAAGAATGGGTAGCCTTTAGGGGTGAAGTAGTGAAGGCAGCAGAGGATCAAGTAGGTAAAAAGATGAGGGCTACTAGAAATCCTTGGGTAACAGAAGAAATATTGAATTCAACTGATGAAAGGAGAAAATATAAAAATGCAGTAAATGAAGCAGGCAAAAAGGAATACAAGCGCCTCAAAAATGAAATCGACAGGAAGTGCAAAATAGCTAAGCAGGGATCGCTAGAGGACAGATATAAGGATGTAGAGGCTCATCTCACTAGGGGTAAGATAGATACTGCCTACAGGAAAATTAAAGAGACCTTTGGAGAAAAGAGAACCACTTGTATGAATATCAAGAGCTCAGATGGAAACACAGTTCTAAGCAAAGAAGGGAAAGCAGAAAACTGGAAGGAGTATATAGAGGGTCAATACAAAGGTGATGTACTTGAGGACAATATTATGGAAATGGGAGAAGATGCAGATGAAGATGAAATGGGAGATATGATACTGCGTGAAGAGTTTGACAGAGCACTGAAAGACCTAAGTCGAAACAAGGCCCCGGGAGTAGACAACATTCCATTAGAACTACTGACAGCCTTGGGAGAGCCAGTCCTGACAAAACTCTACCGTCTGGTGGGCAAAATGTATGAGACAGGAGAAATACCCTCAGACTTCAAAAAGAATATAATTATTCCAATCCCAAAGAAAGCAAATGTTGACAGGTGTGAAAATTATCGAACCATCAGTTTAATAAGTCACGGTTGCAAAGTACTAACGCGAATTCTTTACCGACGAATGGAAAAACTGGTAGAAGCCGACCTCGGGGAAGACCAGTTTGGATTCTGTAGAAATATTGGAACACGTGAGGCAATACTGACCCTACGACTTATCTTAGAAGATAGATTAAGAAAAGGCAAATCTACGTCTCTATCATTTGTAGACTTAGAGAAAGCTTTTGACAATGTTGACTGGAATACTCTCTTTCAAATTCTGAAGGCGGCAGGGATAAAATACAGAGAGCGAAAGGCTATTTACAATTTCTACAGAAACCAGATGGCAGTTATATGAGTCAAGGGGCATAAAAGGGAAGCAGTGGTTGGGAAGGGAGTGAGATAGGGTTGTAGCCACTCCCTGATGTTATTCAATGTGTATATTGAGCAAGCAGTAAAGGAAACAAAAGAAAAATTCGGAGTAGGTATTAAAATCCATGGAGAAGAAATAAAAACTTTGAGGTTCGCCGATGACATTGTAATTCTGTCAGAGACTTCAAAGGACTTGGAAGAGCAGTTGAACGGAATGGACAGTGTCTTGAAAGGAGGATGTAAGATGAACATCAACAAAAGCAAAACGAGGATAATGGAATGTAGTCGAATTAAGTCGAGTGATGCTGAAGGAATTAGATTGGGAAATGATACACTTAAAGTAGTGAAGGAGTTTTGCTATTTGGGGAGCAAAATAACTGATGATGGTCGAAGTAGAGAGAATATAAAATGTAGACTGGCAATGACAAGGAAAGCATTTCTGAAGAAGAGAAATTTGTTAACATCGAGTATAGATTTAAGTTTCAGGAAGTCATTTCTGAAAGGACTTGTATGGAGTGTATGTATGGAAGTGAAACATGGACTATAAATAGTTTTGACAAGAAGAGAATAGAAGCTTTCGAAATGTGTTGCTACAGAAGAATGCTGAAGATTAGATGGGTGGATCACATAACTAATGAGGAGGTACTGAATAGAATTGGGGAGAAGAGGAGTTTGCGGCACAACTTAACTAGAGAAAGGGATCGGTTGGTAGGACCAATTTAGTATTGGAGGGCAGCGTGGAGGGTAAAAATCGTAGAGGGAGACCAAGAGATGAATACACAAAGCAGATTCAGAAGGATGTAGGCTGCAGTAGGTACTGGGAGATGAAGCAGCTTGCACAGGATAGAGTAGCATGGAGAGCTGCATCAAATCAGTCTCAGGACTGAAGACCTCAACAACAACAACATGTAAACGCTCTTCAAAAATGGTTCAAATGGCTCTGAGCACTATGGGACTCAACTGCTGAGGTCATCAGTCGCCTAGAACTTAGAACTACTTAAACCTAACTAACCTAAGGACATCACACACATCCATGCCCGAGGAAGGATTCGAACCTGCGACCGTAGCGATCACTCGGTTCCAGACTGTAGCGCCTAGAAACGGTAGTATCACATTAAAAGCTACTACAAAGAGCCGTGTTACTTCCTCAGTGTCATAAGTTCTGTAATACGGTACTGTACTCTAACAAGATACATTTACTGTACAGTGCAGTAGTGTTGCACTTAATGTTTATTGGTAATTTGTAAAATGCACAAACGCGCCTTGAAGAGTTTAAATGATTTAGTTAATGAAATGCGCTGAAGTGATATTTAAATGAGAGAAGTTATACACTTTGTGATCAAAAGTATCCGGACACCTCCAAAAACATACATTTTTCGTATTAGATGCATTGTGCTGCCACCTACTGCCAGGTACTCCATATCAGCGACCTCAGTAGTCATTAGACATAGTGAGACAGCAGAATCACACATTACGACCCTCTTCAACTGTCGGCGGTCTCTGTCAGTCAACAGACGAGGTCGGCCTGTACGCTGTTGTGCTGTAGATGCCCCTTCACGTTTCCTCTTCACTATCACATCGGAAACAAGGGACCCAGGGATGTTCAGGAGTGTGGAAATCTCGCGTACATACGTGTGACACAAATGACAACCAATCACCTGACCACGCTCGAAGTCCGTGAGTTACACGGAACGCCCCACTCTGCTCTCTCACGATGTCTAATAACTAGTGAGGTCGCTGATATGGAGTACCTGGCAGTAGGTGGCAGCACAATGCACCTAATATGAAAAACGTATGTTTTTGGTGGTGTCCGGATACTTTTGATCACATGGTGTACGTAGATGTGTGTGGTACCAGCACCATGGGTGCCCGGGTCACTACTGCCTCACCCAGCTCTTTCCCGGTTTGTGGATAGGAATTGAAGGTGTTATCAGTTGGCCTGAACGTTCACCTGATTTGACGTCACTGGACCTTTTTCTCTGCGGTAAACTCAAAGATGAAGGCTTAGCACAAGTTTTGAAGATCCAACAGGAATTAAAACAATTCATTGTTGCCGCATATGCAACGATGTCGGAGGAATCTCTCCTATCTGTCGAGAAATCCTTACAACAGCGACTGCAGACATATGTTGTGCTGTAGACGGTGTGCATTTCGAACACTTGTTGACATAAATTTTTCTCCTGATTCTCTGTAAGATTCCGCATTCCCCGGTGATGATATCAAATGCTAAAAAATGTGCTCAGTAAGCTCAGGTACTGTTCGTCCCGATGTTGAGTACAAAAGGGACTTTACGTCACCCAAGAGGACAAATTGAAGAGGGGTCATGTCAGATTAGCGAGCAAGCTAAGGTACAAGGCATCCTTCCAGTTACCGCTACACTCTGTCCAAAGTTGTCTGTGAGATATGCCCTGGCTCAACGATCAAAGTACGCTGGGGCACCATCGTCCTAAGGTCACAAACTAGCGTGGAATTGCAAGGGAACATCCTCCAGAAGTTCAGGCAAGGAGTTCTCCAGAAAGTTCAAATACCACATACCATTCAAACGATCTGGTAAGATGTATGGTCCAATAAGACGATCTCGAAGAATTCCATCCCAAAAGTTCACTGAGAATTTCACCTAGTAACTCCTCGAACGGCAGTGCGTGGATTTTCAACAGCCCAGTGTTGGCTGTAGAAACTGTATTTCACGTTTCAGGCTAAAGGTTCCAGAAATCAAGACGTTCCGAATTTCATCATCTACAACCTCCCAAGTTTTGTAAATCGTCGTTCTGTTGCACCCCGTATAGAAACAGTGGTTTTAAACTGAAGCCGGCCGGGGTGACCGTGCGGTTCTAGGCGCTTCAGTCTGGAACCGCGCGACCGCTACGGTCGCAGATTCGAATCCTACCTCGGGCATGGATGTGTGTGTCGTCCTTAGGTTAGTTAGGTTTAAGTAGTTCTAAGTTCTACGGGATTGATGACCTCAGATGTTAAGTCCCATAGTGGTCAGAGCCATTTTTTTAAACTGAAGAGCCAATGAAACTGGTACACCCGAGAGCACGCAGAAGTGCCGCAGTACGACGTGGCATGGACTTGACTAATGTCTGAAGAAGTGCTGGAGGGAACTGACTCCATGAATCCTGCAGAGCTGTCCACAAATACCTAATAGTACGAGTGGGTGGAGATCTCTTCTGAACAATACGTTGCAAGGCATCCCAGATATGCTCAATAATGTTCACGTCGGGGGAATTTGGTGGACAGCGGAAGTGTTTAAACTCAGAAGAGTATTCCTGGAGCCACTCTGTAGCAATTCTGTACGTGTGTGGTATCTCATTGTCCTGCTGGAACTGCCCAAGTCCGTCGGAATGCACAATGGACATGAATGGATGGAGGTGATCAGACAGGATGCTTACGTACGTGTCACTTGTCAGAGTCGTATCTAGACGTATCACTCCAACTTCACACGCCCCACACTATTACAGAGCCTCTACCAGCTTGAACAGTCCCCTGCTGACATGCTGGGTCCATGGATTCATGAGGTTGTCTCCATACCCGTACACGTCTATCCATTCGATACAATTTGAAACGAGATTCCTCCGACCAGACAACATGTTACCAGTCATCAACAGACCAATGCTGATGTTGACGGGTCCAGATGAGGCGTAAAGCTTTGTGTCGTGCAGTCATCAAGGGTACACGTTTGGGCCTTCGTCTTTGAAAGCCCATATCGATTAAGTTTCGTTGAATGGTTCCCACGCTGATACTTGTTGATGGCCTGGCATTGACATCTGCAGCAATTTTCGGAATGGTTGCACATATGTGACGTTGAACGATTCTCTTCAGTCGTCGTTGGTTCCGTTCTTGCAGGATCTTTTTATGGCCATAGCGATGTTGGAGATTTGGTGTTTTACCGGATTCCTGATATTCACGGTAAGCTCGTGAAACGGTCGTACAGGAAAATGCCCGCTTAATCACTACCTCGGAGATGCTGTGTCCCATCGCTCGTGCGCTGAATATAACACCACGTTCAAACTCATTTCAGTAGTGATAAGCTACCATTATAGTAGCAGTTATCGATCTAACAACTGCGCCAGACACTTGTATTGTGTAGGCGTTGCCGACCGCAGCGTTGTATTCTTTCTGTTTACATATAGTATTTCTGTATTTGAACACGCATGCCTATACCAGTTTTTTTGGAACTTCAGTGTACGACTGAGTTTGATGAATTTTGGTAGTTATGGAAAAGCACTTTCTTTGTAAATGTTTTGTGAAATTTGAGAAGCTATTTCCATTTTTGTGGCTCTTGGTTTTAAGCCTTCTTTATCTAGCCCGTTGGCTTTAAACCATTTGCGCAGGAATTTAAAGTTATTCACGGGTTTTATTGCTCCGTATCTGGTGTTTAACTGAGTTGTAATGTCTTTGATTTTTGACATTACTTCTGTTTCTCTCGTTTTTTGTTTCGAAAACACATTTCCAAGACAGTTTGTTCTGCAACAATATGTCATCAAAAGTTTCCGGACACCTGGCTGAAAATGACTTACAAGTTCGTGGCGTCCTCCATCGGTAATGCTGGAAATAAGGTGTTGGCACACCCTTAGCCTTGAGGACAGCTTCCACTCTCGCAGGCATAAAAAAGTTCAGTTAGGTGCTGGAAAATTTATTGGGGAGTGGCAGCCCATTATTCACGCAGTGCTGCACTGAGGAGAGATATCGATGTCGGTCGATGAGGCCCGGCACGAAGTCGGCGTTCCAAAACATGCTAAAGGTGTTCTCTAGGATTCAAGTTAGGACTCTGTGCAGACCAGTTCATTACAGGGATGTTACTGTCGTGTAACCACTCCGCCACAGGCCCTACATTATGAACAGATGCTCGATCGTGTTGGAAGATACACTCGCCATCCCCGAATTGCTCTTCAACAGTGGGAAGCAAGAAGGTGCTTAAAACATCGATGTAGGCCTGTGCTGTGATAGTGCCACGCAAAACAGCAAGGTGTACAAGCCCCGTCCATGAGAAACACGACCCCACCACAACACCACCGTCTCTGAATTTTACTGTAAGCACTACACACGCTGGCAGATGACGTTAACCGGGCATTCGCTATAGCCACACCTTGCTATCGGATCGCCACATTGTGTACCGTGATTCGCCACTCCACACAACGTTTTACCACTGTTCAATCGTCCAAAGTTTATGCTTCTTTCACCAAGCAAGCCTTCGTTTGGCATTTACTGGCGTGATGTGTGGCTTATGAGCAGCCGCTCGACCATGAAATCCAAGTTTCCTTATCTCCCGCCTAACTGTCATAGTACTTGCAGTGGATTCTATGTGATGGTCTGGATAGATGTCTGCCTATTACACATTGCGACCCTCTTCAAATGTCGGCGGTCTCTGTCGGTCAACAGACGAGGTCGGCCTGTACGCTTTTGTGCTGTACGTGTCCCTTCACGTTTCCATTTCAGGGAGTGTGGAAATCTCGCGTACAGACGTATGACGCAAGTGACATCCAATCAGCTGATCACGTTCGATGTCCGTGAATTCAGCGGAGCGCCCCATCCTGCTCTCACGATGTTGAATGACTACTGAGGTCGCTGATATGGAGTACCTGGCAGTAGGTGGCAGCACAATGCACCTAATACGAAAGACGCATGTTTTTGGCGGTGTACTGCAACTTTTGATCACATAGTGTACTTTCTGCAGTACATTAATTTGTTTGGTTACTGTTTCAAAATCTTCTATCATTGTCGCTATGTCATCTGCAGAATAGACCCGCACCATACTTCTCAACCCAACCGTTAAATATTTAAAGAAATTTCTAAGTTTTAATTTCTGGCGCGATTTTTGTATTACTTTTTCCAGTACCGCCTACGGCCTTGCCTTAGTGGTAAGACCGGTTCCCGTCAGATCACCGGAGATAAGAGCTGTAGGTCTTGGGTGGCATTTGGATGGGTCACCGTCTGGGTCTGCCGAGTTCTGTTGGCAATCGGTGTGCACTCAGCTCTTGTGAGACCAACTGAGGAGCTACTTGACTGAGAAATAGCGACACCGGTCAAGAAAACTGACAACGGCCAGGAGAGTGGTGTTCTGACCACATGCTCCCGCATATCCACATCCTGTGACGTCTTACGGTTCAAATGGCTCTAAGCACTATGGGATTTAATTATCTGAGGTCATCAGTCCCCTAGACTTAGTACTACGTAAACCCAACTAACCTAAGGACATCACACACGTCCATGCCCGAGGGAGGATTCGAACCTGCGACCACAGCAGTCGCGTGGTTCTGGACTGAAGCGCCTAGAACCTCTCGGCCACAACGGCCGGCGACGTCTTAGGGCTGAGGATGACAAGGTGGCTAGTCGGTACCGTTGGGCCTTCAAAACTTGTAGGCCTGTTCAGACGGTTTTGTTTTTCAGTACAAGTCATCTGTGTCTGTACAACGTGGACAGTAAGATCCATTCACACGCCCATGAGGCTGATTCAATAACATTTTCTTTTCTGGCGACGTATTCCCGCTAAGAAGGATGTACCACGTTCTTTGTTGAAACACAAACGCTCCAATTGCTAATTTAACTGTAATTTATTTGATGATAAAATCCTTGGTGGGTACTGTTATATACGTATTAGGCGGTGTTTGAAGCTCTATGGCGCGTTTTCCTGCCCAACGTTGTTCCTTCTCCTACGCTGGAGGAATCATCAGAAGCTATAAAGAGTTAGATGGTAGTTTCAAACCCTAGCAAACTCATCATGTCCATATGTTTGGTCTTAATAGCCATTGATGATGTCGCCAGTATTACAAGATGAAACAACGTTGCGTATAGAAACATACCATAGGCTATGCACATTCGATTTCGATTCAGATATGAATCATTTTCTCTCTGCTGCATGTAGGCGTATTTCGAAGGACAGTACGATTATGTAGTAATCCTTACTATGTAATCATGCTGTTATTCTAAACACTTGAGGAAGAAATCCTGTCCTTTCCTTTTGGAAGTTACCACCCTCTCATGGGAAAGGCTGTTCTACAGTGCACAAGAAACTGGATCACTTTTTCGAAACTCCGTAATTGTCTTCAGTTGCAGTGTAGAAGCTGGAAACGTGGCTCAAAGGCGCCTACAAACTTCCTCTGTACTGGTGCAAAAGCTTGGCGCCCGGCGATGTCACCCTACGCCTCAATGACGCTTCAAACAGCAAAGTGTCGACACATGCGAAAAAAGGCCACAGCTCAGATGTTCAGGTAAGGTGTAAGGTGGGTTAATGATGCCACATTAGCACCAGATTTCACCACAATTCTGACCAACGCCACTGTGGACGTGTCACACCGCTTCTTACCCAAATTTCACCCCTCCTTTTGACTTCTCAATTGAGGTCAAAAGCGCAACGCCCAGCATTGAAATCGCGCGGTTTTCTTATGGGTGGCCGAGGAAAACATTTTTCACACACTGCATCTGACAACAGATACGAAAAGGCCTTTATGGAATAGCATAAATGACGTCAATAAACCCACCCTTTTTCCGGGCGGTGTTGATTGCCACATATTTCGCCTTCGAAAATGACTGTTCACAGTTCTCGACAACAGTTGACACAGTTGATACACCCCAGATGATGCATCTGTTCTGCAAGGACATCGTGGGCTAGCTATCCCATTGAATGTGATCGCATCCCTTTGGAGTGGAGTGCAATCATCGATTTTGCTCTGGTGTACAGGATTGAAGCACTTGAGACTGTTCAAAACCATTCGACGAAATTTGAATGTGATATGAAGCAGCAAATTGTGCTTATGCTTTTTCTGCCCTCCTGTTTTGCACCTTCCTGTGACGTAATCGTGGATGTTACGACACTGACATATGTATGAATAAAATGGAAAACGATCCCTCTAAGATATACCATTTCAGCAACACCCTTGGTGCCGCCTGCCCACCTTTGTTGAGCACTTTAAAAATTTACCTGTACAGAGACCAACAGCGATGAGAGTCCTTGGTACCTGTAGGCAGGCAATCCCTTGAGACCTCTGCGGTTCTGCAAGCCTGCTAGCAGGTGCAAGAGCAGCAGTGTAGTCTGCCGGCAGGCGTCTAGGACTCCTGTCACAATTATATGAATATAGTTAAGGATAACCAGCCATTGACCTCCTTCTTCTGTGCAGATGTACACGCTTTGCCCGAACTCTTACAGGACTCGGTAAGATTGTCTGCCGCGAATAATGAGTGTAATGGTCAGGGGCACTACGAATGTAGTGTGTGGACATTAAGCTGGGAATGTGGGTCTCACTGGGAGCGTGCAAAGGATAAATCCCTGCAGTCGCTCTGTCCTCTGTGCTGTCAGTGGCTCAGATGGATAGAGGGTCTGGGTTCGAGTCGTGGTAGGGCTAAACATTTTCAACTGTCCCCGTTGATGTACCGGGTGATCAAAAAGTCAGTATAAATTTGAAAACTTAATAAACCACGGAATAATGTAGATAGAGAGGTAAAAATTGACACACATGCTTGAAATGATATGGGGTTTTATTAGAACCAAAAAAAAAAGTATTGCTAGACGCGTGAAAGATCTCATGCGCGCGTCGTTTGGTGATGATGGTGTGCTCAACCGCCACTTTCGTCATGCTTGGCCTCCCAGGTCCCCAGACCTCAGTCCGTGCGATTATTGGCTTTGGCGTTACCTGAAGTCGCAAGTGTATCGTGATCGACAGACATCTCTAGGGATGCTGAAAGATAACATCCGACGCCAATGGCTCACCATAACTCTGGACATGCTTTACAGTGCTGTTCGCAACATTATTCCTCGACTACAGCTATTGTTGAGGAATGATGGTGGACATATTGAGCATTTCCTGTAAAGAACATCATCTTTGCTTTGTCTTGCTTTGTTGCTTTTAAGTTATTACTATTCTGATCAGATGAAGTGCCATCCGTCGGACAATTTGTGAACTTTTGTATTTTTTGGTTCTAATAAAACCCCATGTCATTCCAAGCATGTGTGTCAATTTGTAGCTCCCTATCTACATTATTCCGTCATTTATTCAGTTTTCAAATTTATACTGACTTTTTGATCAACCATTATATCAACGCCTGTCGACAGCTTAAGGTCTTGATTTAATTATCATCCTGTCACAATTTGTCACTGTACAGGTACACTTTTAAAGTATGTTGCCGAATGGGGACCCCTTTGCTGTTTTATTGACGTATGTGTCAATGCCGCACCCCCTATGATCAAGCCACATGAAGGCACAAAACAGAGGAGCTGAAAAAGCAAAAGCATCCTTTAGTGCTTCAGATTGCGTTCAAATTTTATGGAATGGTTTTGAGTAGTCCCTAATAGTTCCACCCTATACACCCGAGGTCACACTGCACTCCAAAGGGCTGCGATCACCTTCAGTGGGGTTGCTGGCTAACGATGTTCTTAGAGCAGGGTTGCATCATTTGGTGGGTATCAGCAATGTCCAAGATTGTCAAGAATGTCGTCCTGTTGTTAACCGATGGATAAGAGGAGGTGTGACGACCTTGCCATCGTGTGAAACGTCCACAGTGGCTGTATTTCCTCAATGGTTATCAATTGGACACTTGATAACTCTACACTTATATGACAAGGCACGCTATAAGAGAAATTTGGCAACGTAGTAAGAAATAACCTTCATTATGAGCATGGTACTTAACTTCGATACTTGATGTCCTAACCTAATACCAAGATATATAAATAGCTTTGCTGTCGCTTGACAATCCTACAAGTGATAGTAATTACGCAGACACTCTGTTACTGGCCCTAGTTCTCCATAAATACTGACTGCTAAGTTGGAAGATAGTCCTCAGGATACTGAACTGGCTGGGATGCAGGCACTGAACTTAGCTGTCCATCTGATAGTTCATAACTCTGTGAAAGTCTGTGACATGTCATGTATTGGTACCTGTCAGGAGAAGACTTTCCATGTCTGCCAGTTAGAGGTAGAATAAATGAAGTTCGAGGTCGACAGCGCTCCCTATGGCGGATGTCCACACTATTGGCGGACGCATATGACAGACTCGAGGAAATGGCGCAAAAGCAGGAAGAAGTCTGGGATTGTGAGCACTATCTGAAGGCTACTGCATATAGTGGAGGGGGTACCAGGCAACTGCTGGTGCCTGTGTGATGGTTGCCTCCTGTGGTATTTGTTGTGTACCTCTTGGTTGGTACACAACATATACGCTTCTACAAAATAAATAATACAACATTATTTCCTTTCCAGTAAGCCGGCCGGGGTGGCCGAAGGGTTCTAGGCGCTACAGTCTGGAACTGCGCGACCGCTACGGCCGCAGGTTCGAATCCTGCCTCGGGCATGTGTGTGTGTGATGTCCTTAGGTTAGTTAGTTCTAAGTTCTAGGGGACTGATGACCTCAGAAGTTAAGTCCTATAGTGCACAGAGCCATTTGAACATTTCAGTAAGGGAATTCAGAGGAATAAGAACAAGATTCATCCTGTACATATTTTACCTAATGCAGTTCAGAAATGTACTGTTGTTGTTCCACACACATTGCACTTGGTGGGTGGGTGTTTGTTTGATATTGCATAAGCATGTATTTCCTTAGGAATTATATCTGTTTTTTCCAGAAGTTTCGAGACACAGTATCATCATCTGATGCTCGACCTTATAATTTCACTGCATTAGCAATGAATAACTGACAAGGGAACATCCCCATCGCACCCCCCTCAGATTTAGTTATAAGTTGGCACAGTGGATAGGCCTTGAAAAACTGAACACAGATCGATCGAGAAAACAGGGAGAAGTTATGTGGAACTATGAAAAAATAAGCAAAATATACAAACTGGGTCGTCCATGTGTAATATAGGCACTATTAAGGGCAGTATGAGACTAGGAGCGCCGTGGTCCCGTGGTTAGCGTGAACAGTTGCAGAACGAGAGGACTTCAGTTCGAATCTTCCCTCGACAGAAAATTTTAACTTTTTATTTTCAGTTTATGTGAAAAACTCTTATGTTTTCATCACTTTTTTTGGAGTGATTATTACATCCACAAGAAAACCTAAATCGGGCAAGGTAGAAGAATCTTTTCACCCATTCGCCAAGTGTACTAGTTAGGTGGGTCGACAACATATTCCTGTCATGTGACGCACATGCTGTCACCAGTGTCGTATACAAAATATCAGACGTGTTTTCCTGTGGAGGAATCGGTTGACCTATGACCTTGCGATCAAATGTTTTCGGTTCCCATCGGAGAGGCACGTCCTTTCGTCAACTAATCACACGGTTTTGCGGTGCGGTCGCAAAACACAGACACTAAACTTATTACAGTGAACAGAGACGTCAATGAACGAACGGACAGATCATAACTTTGCGAAAATAAAGAAAGCAGAATTTTCAGGCGAGGGCAGATTTCAACCAAGGACCTCTCGTTCCGCAGCTGTCCACGCTAACCACGGGACCACGGCGCTCCTCGCCTCACATTCCCCTTAATATTGCCTATCTTACACATGGACGACCCAGTTTGTATATTTTGCTTATTTTTTCATAGTTCCACACAACTTCTTCCTGTGTTCTCGATTGATCTGTGTTCAGTTTTTCAAGGCCTATCCACTGTGCCAACTTATAACTAAATCTGAGGGGGGTGTGATGGGGATGTTCCCTTGTGAGTGCAGTGACGGAGCCAGTCACTCCGTAGGTAGTAGAAGAAGAAATAAAGAAACGTATCATGGTGAGCTGCAGGCCAATGGCTCGATCTTCACTGATGGTGTATTCGTTAGCCACCATAGTTAAAGCGTATTGAGGCATGTGTTAACCTGAGAAGTATGAGTTGATGACCCTTGCTTACCAGTAAATTCGTCTGGGGTGCTCTCTTTTCTGCATCTTCATCGAAGATGTCAGCTTCCCTGCTCTGGTCACCGTTGAAGCCACTATCAATGACCGCCATCTGCACCACTGTCGGACTGAGAGTACAAGAACTTATCACTGTCATCGCCGAAGAAGACCGGCTTTTTGCTTTCTGTTACTGACTCTGCTACCTGTGCTGCAGACGGCACAACCCAAGGCAGGAAGCACCACCTGTGGGCTCAGACGTCGTGCTGGAGTAAAACCCAAAACAACCACCATTATCTACACCACCATCTCATCTCCTGCTCACACAGCTAGTTTATGATCCTTTTCCTTATAATCTCATTTCCTTTTTGGTTTTCCCCTGCATAATTTCACTCATTAAAATCTCGCATTATTGTGCATCATCACCTTTTTCACCATCATATGGACATCCAACATTATCACCACCATAGCAACGCTCTCTTTAACACCACTGAGAGCATCTGCACAATATTCATTCGAGTAACGATCACAAGCAATCGTGACCACGTGAATGCGTTCGGTTGAGACAGTCTCCCAGTTCCAGTGGGTCACGACAGGCCCAAAGCTGTTCGAGTACTGGTCAATGGATTGTCATGACTGGTCACACGATTTTCTTTTGGCGATTCCAAAGCGTTTAATAACCTTCCTTCAAACAGATAAGCCTACGTCTGCACATAGCTTTCTGTGTTCTGTCTTGTAGCCTTCTCATCGAAGAAAACAACTACTAAGTTCCTGCTAGCCTTTTAAAGGGAAGGTACAACCTAACCTCACGAGAATTTAATACATACTGGTGTAATTGTGTTCCCTTAAGGGATTTTTCAGTAGAAATGTATTTTGTATATGAATCGTGAAGTATGTAAAGCAAAAGTATCTCAATCTCCTCTGTTAACTTCACTTTCGAAATGAATAATTTTTTTCTCTCCTATACAGGGGTTGACAATTGTGGGTCACATGCAATAACCATTGCTATAAATGACATACACACATTAAATTGGTTCACTTTAGTGAGGAGGTGGCGTAGGTAGCAATATGTTTGCAATTGAGTTACATATACACTGATCAACCAGAACATTATGACACCTACATAATAGCCAGTACTTCCACTTTTGGCACGGATAACACAAGCCATATTTCGACATCTGTGAGTTCCCTTCTCCAGACAACACTTTACTGCTTAATTACAGAGTTTATGTCTTAAATTTACAAAATGTCATTCTTTGGTAAATTATGGACTGGCACCATACAGTGTTTCGTCATCGAAATCAGCACCACACTTAGGGAAGCACCACGGGAGGAATGATCAGTAAAAAGCCAAGAGACATATACACAAGGCCTGTCTTCCAATAATCACGTATTTCACATCTTGGCAGTGTCTACACATTGTGATAGCGTAAATCTGTAGAAATAATAGCAATAAATTGAATGTCCATGGTTCAGTAAAAAACATAAAATATATATTTATGTTTATACAACAGAAACCTTTACCTTAATAATGGCCCTGAGCACTATAGGACTTAATTTCTGAGGTCATCAGTCCCCTATAACGTAGAACTACTTAAACCTAACTAACCTAAGGACGTTACACACATCTATGCCCGAGGCAGGATTCGAACCTGCGACCGTAGCGGTCGCGCGGTTCCAGACTGTAGCGCCTAGAACCGCTCGGCCACTCCAGCCGGCCCTTAATAAAAAAAGCCATTTTTAACAACAAACTCAGAAATACAAGCTGTGAACATAAATCAGATATATTGTCTTTTCCTTTTTTGGTGGGAATCTTAATACATTTTTGCTGGGTAATTGTTTTTAAAACGTATCTTCATTCGGATATAAAATGAAAGATATATGTGATTAGCAAATCCAAGAATAAATTAAGTAAGATAATTCAAGTGACTGAATGTGTTTTTATGTGTACAATCGATAACTCTTTTACGCAATATGTCAAATATTGTCTGTACCCTGTATATATGAATTTATTATCCAACATCAAGTCATTGCCATCTACCATGCAATGTGTCATATCTTAATGCACCAGTTGTGTACATCAAGAACTACATACCTTTGTCGGGTTAGGATCTAATGACCCGTCGACAACGAGGTCACTAGTCTGCACATCTATTCGGAAAATGATTGGGAGAACCAAAAGAGAAATAACAACACAGGGAACATGTGATTTGAACATTCTTCCGCCCAGTTAAAAATGAGTTATAGTTGTTCGTACTTTCTGTAGCTATTTTATGGGTATTATATACATCAAAAATCGGATTTGTGCCTTACAACCTTAAAAATATCTTAATTTGGAACTGAAAACAGAGACAGATTGACGGTAACACGTTTGTACAAGGTCCGGCAAGAATACCTCTCTTATTTGAAAATGTAGTTACAAACAAACAAAGAATGGTAGACAATAATTTTATTTGTGAACAACAAAAACTATACCGTTTTACTTTAGTTGGCTGTAAGAATTATGTCAGGCAAATGGCATCCTCCATTGTTAACACATTGACGGAGCCTTTTCTGGAAGTTGTCCATAGTTCCTTGGGTCATTTCCGGTAGAATAGTAGCCTGTTCCTGGATAATTGCATCCTCGCGTGCTTTCAGGATTATGGGGTGATGTTTGTCCAGTTGAGCCTTTAAGTGTCCCCAAAGAAAAAAAGAGTAACAAGGTGATAAATCGGGTGATCTTAGTGGCTAGGCGACGTCTCCTCACGAAGAGAGAAAACGCTCAGGAAACAGTCCTCTCAAAATTTCTAGAAAACGCCGAGGAGTGTGAGCTGTGGTACCGTATTGTTGTAATCGGACTTCTCCTTCTTCATAGTCCCCAGCAAATTGGTTTAATTTATGTCTCTCTCATGTGACAGAAGCAATTTGACACGATGACTGTGAAGTAGCCGTTGGTGATGTTCCTGAGGGTTCCCTGCTGCCCATCAGCGGAAATTTTGTTTATTTGCAGTGGAAGTTATCCTCATCAGAAGAAATCAGAACAGCGCCAGGGGGAATGTTCTAAATAACTCTTCACACATACAGCTCTGCGACTTTCAGAATCTCTCTCCCTCAAGTATTGGGTAACCATCATTTTGTAGTGATGAATGTGAAGATCTCTGTGCAGGATTCTTCTTACACTCCTATCAGACAAGCCCAGAGCCGCTGCACGTTTAATTGCTGGACGCTTAGGTGATTGCTGGACGGACGCTATCACATGCGCGACTTCCGTCGGTGTTGTTACAGTCCGAGTTGATTTTCTTCCCAGTACAGAATGTGATGCTCTGAAGTTTGATACCTAAACTCCAATAAGTTTTCTATCAGGAACTAAATCTTGTCGATCCAGTTCGACCCGGATGCAAAATGCTCGCTGAGCAATAATCACAGAACCACCATTACGAACATGTTCCTCCACAACAAACGCACGATACTCACTTAGCCAAGCCATTGCGCCTACTGAAAATGGCAGGTACATTGCTGTCGACCAATACGTCCTCCACATTAGCAACCTAACCATGACTCACACTGCAGCCTCTCCAAATACGGAACGTCTTTTTGGCGGGCTATGTACATCGACGCGACATTTCCCGGTTTTTATTACATCATGCTGCACCAAAAACGACGTGAGTTTGATATACCTTTTATATGTCAGTCCAGCTAAGCATGGTATTTTCTTATCATGCAAATTATAATACGTTAACTACCAAATACGATACCTTAGCTACGAAACGATGAAATCCGACATGGCGTTCGAGCAGGTTTTGCATTGCGTTGTCAGCTAGCACTACAGGTGACAAAACAACGAAACACACAGATATGCGTTAGTGTAACGCAAAGAAAGCATATGTGTCATGACGATCAGGACACTGCACATGTGCAGTAGAGATAATTTGCAAACGGTCATTTTCGGTCGTGAAACCCCATTACTCGAACGAACCTTATACCAACACCATCATATGCTCCAGCTACATATACTACTATTCCTCCAATGAACGGACGTTGCCATCATTACAGGCTTCTGGTAATGTTCATATTAACACCGACTGACTACCGCTCACTATCCCACAAAAACCGTCTCGTTCTGTCAGAAGACCTCTCAGTTGTATTTATTCACTGTTTTCCTTTAGTCTGTCATCCAGATTCTGATACCGCACGACTAACTATTCAACAAAAAGTCCACAGTAGATTAAAGCTACAAAGTTACTACCCGACTAAACACATAGATTGCGTCCCTCCACGATGCTCCAAACTTACACAGGCTTCAGATGACTACACATCTCGTGTGCCAATATCGCCAAAATTTCACCTCCACAAAAACTTTATTAGTTTCTCCAAATCTTCAAACGCCGTACACTCCGCCCCACCTTCCGTATCCGTCCACGATCCTTGAGTAAGATCCTGTTGTGACTTGGCAAGACAGCCAAGCCACTAGGAGAGGAAGCCGAAAGGCACGCGTTTAAGCTCACGCAGGCTGGCGTGAGGTCTGGAACAGGTAAAGGAATTGAGTCTAGCAAAAAAGGTACATAGCTGCTGGAATACTTAACTTTAATCCATAATTAGTGAACATCGGTCTGACGGTACATGCATCACAAGATAAATAGCAAATGATAATGGCGCCTTGCTAGGTCGTAGCAAATGACGTAGCTGAAGGCTATGCTAACTATCGTCTCGGCAAATGAGAGCGTAATTTGTCAGTGAACCATCGCTAGCAAAGTCGGCTGTACAACTGGGGCGAGTGCTAGGACGTCTCTCTAGACCTGCCGTGTGGCGGAGCTCGGTCTGCAATCACCGATAGTGGCGACACGCGGGTCCGACGTATACTACCGGACCGCGGCCGATTTAAAGGCTACCACCTAGCAAGTGTGGTGTCTGGCGGTGACACCACAGATCCCATATGAAGCTACGGATTTCGCCTATCTCCTCTTCCTCTCCGGACACCTTCGGATTTCCTACACTTCATGCAAGCTTGTCACTAACCGCCTTATCGTTTCATCACTAATTATTAACACCTCTTACTCTGTCGCGCTTGCACCAGCTCATCCCTACAATTTACACCTACATACTCTTCACATCTTATCCCAACGAAGTTTTAACCGCTTTCCTCCACTTACATGGCTACGAAATCCATCCGGAGATGCACTCAGTCTTTCAGATTTAAGTTTATGCTCCTGTTCCTTTCGATGTCAGGGTTCCTCTGCCCCCCCCCCCCCCCCTTACCCTCGACATTCCTTCTCCTCCCCAGTTTCTTCCTTTCCTTTCCAAAATGCTTGGTTTGAAGTCCTCTCCACTCAGTGATTAGCACTATGGAGTCACATTTGGGATGACGACGGTTAATATCCACGTCCGACCATACTGATTTATATTTTCCGCGATTTCCCTAAATCGCTGAATGAAAATGCCGGGATGGTTCCTTTGAAAGGGCCTGGTCGATTTCCTTCCTCATTCTTGAAACACTCCGAGGGTGTGCTCTTTCCTTAGTGACTTCGATGTCGACAGGACATTAAACCCTGATCTTCCATCCTTCCTTCCGCGGTCTTCCCCAAATCTTCTAACCTGCATCCTTTCGAAAATATTCACCCTCCAACTACGCTCTCGTCTGCAGCTCGTTTCCTTTAACTCCAGTTAACTGAAACGCTCCGTTTTTTATAAAGGTTATCACCTAGTAACTGTATTTTAAGAACACAACAACATTTTACTTAAAATCTTCAACATATAGTCACCTGTTTAAATAATTTAAAAACATTTGCATATTTTATATTTTTATTTGTTTATAACGCATGTGTGTATTTTTCATTAATGCACTCGGCTAAAGACCAGCAACATACCGTTGCCGGCCCAGTAACAATAAAGACAAAAAAATTAACGTTCGCCGTCTCGAAACGTTTCTAAATTGTACAAGAAGGCCCAGCATTCAAATACACTCCTGGAAATTGAAATAAGAACACCGTGAATTCATTGTCCCAGGAAGGGGAAACTTTATTGACACATTCCTGGGGTCAGATACATCACATGATCACACTGACAGAACCACAGGCACATAGACACAGGCAACAGAGCATGCACAATGTCGGCACTAGTACAGTGTATATCCACCTTTCGCAGCAATGCAGGCTGCTATTCTCCCATGGAAACGATCGTAGAGATGCTGGATGTAGTCCTGTGGAACGGCTTGCCATGCCATTTCCACCTGGCGCCTCAGTTGGACCAGCGTTCGTGCTGGACGTGCAGACCGCGTGAGACGACGCTTCATCCAGTCCCAAACATGCTCAATGGGGGACAGATCCGGAGATCTTGCTGGCCAGGGTAGTTGACTTACACCTTCTAGAGCACGTTGGGTGGCACGGGATACATGCGGACGTGCATTGTCCTGTTGGAACAGCAAGTTCCCTTGCCGTTCTAGGAATGGTAGAACGATGGGTTCGATGTACCGTGCACTATTCAGTGTCCCCTCGACGATCACCAGTGGTGTACGGCCAGTGTAGGAGATCGCTCCCCACACCATGATGCCGGGTGTTGGCCCTGTGTGCCTCGGTCGTATGCAGTCCTGATTGTGGCGCTCACCTGCACGGCGCCAAACACGCATACGACCATCATTGGCACCAAGGCAGAAACGACTCTCATCGCTGAAGACGACACGTCTCCATTCGTCCCTCCATTCACGCCTGTCGCGACACCACTGGAGGCGGGCTGCACGATGTTGGGGCGTGAGCCGAAGACGGCCTAACGGTGTGCGGGACCGTAGCCCAGCTTCATGGAGACGGTTGCGAATGGTCCTCGCCGATACCACAGGAGCAACAGTGTCCCTAATTTGCTGGGAAGTGGCGGTGCGGTCCCCTACGGCACTGCGTAGGATCCTACGGTCTTGGCGTGCATCCGTGCGTCGCTGCGGTCCGGTCCCAGGTCGACGGGCACGTGCACCTTCCGCCGACCACTGGCGACAACATCGAAGTACTGTGGAGACCTCACGTCCCACGTGTTGAGCAATTCGGCGGTACGTCCACCCGGCCTCCCGCATGCCCACTATACGCCCTCGCTCAAAGTCCGTCAACTGCACATACGGTTCACGTCCACGCTGTCGCGGCATGCTACCAGTGTTAAAGACTGCGATGGAGCTCCGTATGCCACGGCAAACTGGCTGACACTGACGGCGGCGGTGCACAAATGCTACGCAGCTAGCGCCATTCGACGGCCAACACCGCGGTTCCTGGTGTGTCCGCTGTGCCGTGCGTGTGATCATTGCTTGTACAGCCCTCTCGCAATGTCCGGAGCAAGTATGGTGGGTCTGACACACCGGTGTGAATGTGTTCTTTTTTCCATTTCCAGGAGTGTAGTTAATAAGATGATGGTGTGGATCGAGATCGCAAGATCATTGGGCATACTTCCCGAAGAGAAAAGAAACAACAGTGTCGGAAAACAGCACATCAGCAAGAAGGTATTCGGTGCGAGGGTCGCGCGGTGTGGCCGTGCGGTTTAAGGCGCCACGTCACGGATTGCACAGCCCCTCCCGCCGGGTGTTCGAGTCCTCTCTTGGGGATGGGAGTGTGTGTTGTTCTTACAATAAGTTAGTTTAAGTAGTGTGTTAGTCTAGAGACCGATGACCTTAGCAGTTTGGCCCCTTAGGAATTCTCACACATCTCATTTTCGGGTCGAAGGATAAGATAACACGTATACTGATAAACAGGTTCAAACTGCTAGTATACTTAAGTACCTTCTTATCAGAAGCGGTAATGGAGCAAGTCCAAACTGCCAGTATTTTTAAGTACCTTCTTATCAGAAGTGGCAATGGGGCAAGTATATGGGCGCATAGACTGAGACTCATGACAGTGGCAGTGAAATTACTACGGACGTAACGCCGTGTGTTGCTGAGTCTCGCAGCAGTATACAAAACAATTCCAGTGACGGAATTTCTATTGATCTGAAAGCAAGATAAATATATTTTGTAAAGTGGTTGAAGGAAAAAGTGTGGCAAATTAGAAAGCACACATAAAATAACAGCAGTCACTAAAGCGTTATCAGTTTCATTGACTATGAATGGCAATCAAAGTGCGACATAACACACAGAGCTGGGAGTGTACCGAAGCTCTTTGTGCACAGGAGGTTTTTTTTTTTTTTTCTCGTGGTCACCAGGCACTTATACAGGGTGTCCCAGCTATCAGCTATCTTGTCCACCCAAAATATCTCTGGAACAATAACAGCTATTGGAAAACGACTTTCACCGGTATCAATGTAGAGCTGGGGCCCATGAATGTACATGTTTGGAAACATTCTAAAACGAAAGCATATGTGTTTTTTAACACAAAAACTTATGTTTTTTTAAATCGACCTCATATGTTTTTTCTTCAGCAATCCATGGCATGACAAAGCACATACACAATGGCGTTGATTGCATCGCAATATTCCCATTACATCCCGAGATATTGAGACGCGAAGTTGACGCTTGAAGTGTTTCAATCGACGCCATTGTGTATGTGCTTTGTCATGCTATGGATTGCTGAAGAAAAAATATAGGAGGTCCATTTAAAAAAAAACGTAAGTTTGTGTTAAAAACACATATGCTTTCGATTTAGAATGTTTCCAAATATGTACATTCATGGGCCCCAGCCCTACATTGATACCGGTGAAAGTCGTCTTCCAATAGCTGTTATTGTTCCAGAGATATTTTGGGTGGACAAGATAGCTGGTACACCCTGTATAATAGACAGTGTTATAGATTTGAACTGGTTAACAGGTAAGCCGCAAACATGTTTTATGAAAGCAACTAGAAAGGCTCTCCACTCTCTGTTAGTTTGAAGGTATAGTTGCAAGGTGATCCGCCATTTTACCATTACGGCAAGGCGATGAAAACGTGATTAGAGACGGAGTGCAAGTTGGAACTGAGGATTGATGAGGAAGGAAATCGAACGGGTCTTTTTCATAGGAACCATACAGACTAAACAATTCTTCTCACTGACATTAAAGTCGGTCCGTACTAGAAGGAAAAAAAAGTCATGCCTCAAACGGCGTGACAGCTAAGACAGCCAACAGCAATCTACGGCTTTTGTAGACATGTCTACTAAATACACTCTAAGACAAAAAAAAGACACAGATGAAGGAATTATTCAAATGGGACGGGAATCGGCATATGTGATGCACATGTGCAGACAAACAAATGATTACAATTTCACAAAAATAGTATGATTAATTAAAGAGAAGAGCTTCAAAAATTGAGTAAGTCAATAATGCTTTGGTCCACCTCTGGCCCTTATGCACTTATTCGGCTTGACGTTGAGTGGTAAAGTTGTTGCATGTCCTCTTGAGGGATATTGTGCCGGATTCTGTGTAACTTGCGCGTTAGATCGTCAAAATCCGTATCTAGTTGGAGGGTCCTGACTGTATGCTCAAACGTTCTCAAATGGCGAGAGATCCGGTGACCTTGCTGGCCAAGGTACAGTTCTGCAAACACGAAGACACGCGGCAGAAACCCTCGCCGTATGCGGGCGGGCATTATTTTGCTGTAACCTCTGGCGTGCCACAGGGGTGTGTTATGGGACCATTGCTTTTCACAATATGTATAAATGACCTAGTAGATAGTGTCGGAAGTTCGATCCGACTTTTCGCGGATGATGCTGTAGTATACATAGAAGTTGCAGCATTAGAGGATTGCAGCGAAATGCAGGAAGATCTGCAGCGGATAGGCACTTGGCGCAGGAGTGGCAACTGACCCTTAACATAGACAAATGTAATGTATTGCGAATACATAGAAAGAAGGAACCTTTATTGTATGATTATATGATAGCGGAACAAACACTGGTAGCAGTTACTTCTGTAAAATATCTGGGAGTATGCGTACGGAACGATCTGAAGTGGAATGATCATATAAAATTAATTGTTGGTAAGGCGGGTGCCAGGTTAAGATTCATTGGGAGAGTCCTTAGAAAATGTAGTCCATCAACAAAGGAGGTGGCTTACAAAACACTCGTTCGACCTATACTTGAGTATTGCTTACCAGTGTGGGATCCGTACCAGGTCGGGTTGACGGAGGAGATAGAGAAGATCCAAAGAAGAGCGGCGCGTTTTGTCACAGGGTTATTTGGTACGCGTGATAGCGTTACGGAGATGTTTAGCAAACTCAAGTGGTAGACTCTGCAAGAGAGGCGCTCTGCATCGTGGTGTAGCTTGCTGTCCAGGTTTCGAGAGGGTACGTCTCTGGATGAGGTATCGAATATATTGCTTCCCCCTACTTATACCTCCCGAGGAGATCACGAATGTAAAATTAGAGAGATTCGAACGCGCACGTAGGGTTTCCGGCAGTCGTTTTTCCCGCGAACCATACGCGGCTGGAACAGGAAAGGGTGGCTTGCGGAGTATAAATGTAGATGTAGAAATGTAACTCTACGATGGCATGCCATGAAGGGCAACAAAACGGAGAATAGAATATCGTCACGTATCGCTCTGCTGTAAAGGTGCCGGAGATGAAAACCGAAGGGGTCCTGTTATGTAACGAAATAGCAAAATGGTTCAAATGGCTCTGAGCACTATGGGACTCAACTTGTGAGGTCATTAGTCCCCTAGAACTTAGAACTAGTTAAACCTAACTAACCTAAGGACATCACAAACATCCATGCCCGAGGCAGGATTCGAACCTGCGACCGTAACGGTCTTGCGGTTCCAGACTGCAGCGCCTTTAACCGCACGGCCACTTCGGCCGACACGAAATAGCAGCCCAGGCAACCCAGACCATCACTCCTGGTCGTCGGGCCGTATTGTGGGTGTCAGGTTGGTATCCCACCGCTGTCTGGGAGATCTCCTGACATTTCTTCGTTGGTCATCGGGGCTCAGCTCTGAACGAGACTCATCACTGAAGACAATGAGGTTCCAGGCCTAAGACGTGTCTGGAGATGCCCCAGACAGCAGTTGTGTACCAACATGTCTGTCGCCCGCCATACGGCTCGACAACCAGGAGTGATGGTTTGAGGTGCCATTTATTTTCACAACAGAACCCTTTAGTTGTCATCCGCGGCACCCTGATAGTACAGCGCTACATCGACGATATTCCACGCGCCGTTTTGTTGCCATTCATGGAAGCAAAAAAAAAAAAAAAATGGTTCAAATGGCTCTGAGCACTATGGGATTTAACATATGAGGTCATCAGTCCCCTAGAACTTAGAACTACTTAAACCTAACTAACTTAAGGACATCACACACATCCATGCCCGAGGCAGGATTCGAAGTTGCGACCGTAGCGGTCGCGCGGTTCCAGACTGAAGCGCCTAGAACCGCTCGGCCACACCGGCCGGCTCATGGAAGCCATCCTGGGCTTACATTGTAGCAAGATAATGCCCGCCTGTAAAAGGCGAGAATTTTTATTGTTTGTGTTTACGTTTGCCAAACCCTACCTTGGCCAGTAAGGTCACCGGATCTCTCCTGAACAGATAACGTTTGGAGTATTAAAGACCAGGCCCTCCAACCATCTTGGGATTTTGCACCAATCTGACAGAATTTGGCACGATATCTCTCAGGAGGATATCCAAACACTCTGTCAATCAATGCCATGCCGAATAGCTGCTATCACAAGAGTAAGAGGTGGACCAACGAAGCCAGCCGCTGTGGCCGAGCGGTTCTAGGCGCTTCATTCCGAAACCGCGCTGCTGCTACGGTCGCAGGTTCGAATCCTGGCTCGGGCATGGATGTGTGTGATGTGCTTAGGTTAGTTAGGTTTAAGTAGTTCTTCGTCTAGGGGACTGATGACCTCCGATGTTAAGTCCCATAGCGATTGGAGCTATTTGAATTTGGACCAATGCATTGTTGGCTTCCTCACTTTGTGAAACGTTTTCTCTTGAATAAATCTACCAGTTTTTCTGAAATTGTAGTTATTTGTTTGCCCGTACGTGTACATCACATCTATCGATTTCCATCCCATTCAGATAATTCGTGGTGAGTTTTTTTTTTCTTAGAGTGCGTACAAGTCAAAATTCGGATACTCTAAAATTATATAAGCTACATGATTCGTGTGTGTTCGGCGACTGGCAATACATGTTACAGTGTCTCGGGAGTTTGGTTCCCCCACATCTGTGGCATGACTAGCAATAGCAGGAGGGAAGTTGGTTAGTCACAGAGATTTGAAATGTCCTCAACTGTAATTTCACATCTGTAGATTTGATATCAGACAATCTGAGGTATTCGAAGAGTATCAAGGCACCAGTCTCCCCCATGAACCATGGAATGGACCTTGCCGCTGGTGGGGAGGGTTGCGTGCCTCAGCGATACAGAAAGCCGCACCGTAGGTGCAACTACAATGGAGGGGTATCTGTTGAGAGGCCAGACAAACGTGTGGTTCCTGAAGAGGGGCAGCAGCCTTTTCAGCAGTTGCAGGGGCAACAGTCAGGATGGTTGACTGATCTGGCCTTGCAACATTAACAAAAACGGCCTTGCTGTGCTCGTACTGCGAACCGATGAAAGCAAGTGGAAACTACAGCCGTAATTTTTCCTGAGGGCATATAGCTTTACTGTGTGGTTAAATGATGATGACATCCTCTTGGGTAAAATACTCCCGCATTCGGATCTCCGGTCGCGGACTACTCAGGAGGGCGACGTTATCAGAAGAAAGAAAACTGACGTTCTACGGATCAGAGCTTGGAATGTCAGATCCCTTAATCGGGTAGGTAGGATAGAAAATTTAAAAAGGGAAATGGATAGTTAAAGTTAGATATAGTGGGAATTAGTGAATTTTGGTGGCAGGAGGAACCTATCTTCTGGTCAGGTGAATACAGGGTTATAAACACAAAATCAAATATGGGTAATGCAGGAGTAGGTTTAGTAATGAATAAAGAAGTAAGAGCGCGGGTAAGCTACTACGAACGGCATAGTGAACGCATTAATGTAGCCAAGACAGACACGAAGCCCACGCCTACCACAGTAGTACAAGTTTATGTGCCAACTAGCTCTGCAGACGACGAAGAGATTGAAGAAATGTATGATGAGATAAATGAAATTATTCAGATAGTGAAGGGAGACAAAGATTTTATAGTCATGGGGAACTGGAATTCGACAGTAGGAAAAGGAAGAGAAGGAAAAGTTGTAGGTGAATAAGGAATGGGGGTAAAGAATGAAAGAGGGAGCCGCCTGGTAGAATTTTGCACAAAGAATAACTTAACCATAGCTAACACTTGGTTTAAAAATCATGAAAGAAGGCTGTATACGTGGAAGAGGCCTCGAGACACAGGAATGTTTCAAATAGATTATATTATACATTTTCAGGGGCAGATGTGGACTCGAAGCACAATCTATTGGTTACGAACTGTAGACTAAAATTGAAGAAACTGCGGAAAGTTGGGAAATTAAGGAGATGGCATGTGGATAAACAGAAAGAACCAGAACTTGTAGAGAGTTTCAGAGAGAGCATTAGGCAACGATTGACAAGAACGGGGGAAAGAAATACAGTAGAAGAAAAATGGGTAGCTTTGAGAGATGTAATGCTAAAGGCAGCAGAGGATCAAGTAGGTAAAAAGACGGGGGCTAGTAGAAATCCTTGGGTAACAGAAGAAATATTGAACTTAATTGATGAAAGGAGAAAATATATAAATTCAGTAAATGAAGTAGGCAAAAAGGCATGCAAACGTCTCAAAAATGAGATTGACAGGAAGTGCAGAATGGCTAAGTAGGGGTGGCTAGAGGACAAACGTAAGGATATAGAGGCATATGTCACTAGGGGTAAGATAGATACTGCCTACAGGAAAATTAAAGAGACCTTTGGAGAAAAGAGAACCACTTGTAAGAATATCAAGAGCTCAGATGGAAAGCCAGTTATAAGCAAAGAAGGGAAAACAGAAAGGTGGAAGGAGTATATAGAGGATCTATACAAGGGCGATGTTCTTGAAGACAATATTATAGAAATGGAAGAGAATGTAGATGAAGATGAAATAGGAGATATGATACTGCGAGAAGAGTTTGACAGAGCACTGAAAGATCGAAGTCGAAACAAGACCCCGGGAGTAGACAACATTCCATTAGAACTACTGATAACCTTGGGAGAGCCAGCTCTGACAAAACTCTACCATTTGGTGAGCAAGATGTATGAGACAGGCGAAATACCCTCAGACTTCAAGAAGAAGCAAGCAAATGTTGACAGGTGTGAAAATTACCGAAGTATCAGTTTAATAAGTCAGGGTTGCAAAATACTAACACGAATTCTTTACAGACGAATGGAAAAACTGGTAGAAGCCGACCTCGGGGAGGATCAGTTTGGATTCCGTAGAAATGCTGCAACACGTGAGGCAATACTGACCCTACGACTTATCTTAGAAGAAAGATTAAGGAAAGGCAAACCTACGTTTCTAGCATTTGTAGACTTAGAGAAAGCTTTTGAAATGTTGATTGGAATACTCTCTTTCAAATTCTGAAGGTGGCAGCGGTCAAATACAAGGAACGAAAGGCTAATTAAAATTTGTACAGAAACCAGATGGCAGTTATAAGATACGAGGGGCATGAAAGGGAAGCAGTGGTTGGGAAGGGAGTGAAAGGGGGTTGTAGCCTAACCCCAATGTTATTCACTCTGTATATTGAGCAAACAGTTAAGAAAACAAAAGGAAAATTAGGGGTAGGAATTAAAACCCATGAAGAATAATAAAAATTGCGGTTTGCCGATGAAATTGAAATTCTGTCAGGGACAGCAAAGGTCCTGGAAGAGCAGTTGAACGAGATGGCCAGTGTCTTGAAAGGAGGATATAAGATGAACATCAACAAAAGCAAAACGAGGATAAAGGAATGTAGTCGAATTAAAAATCAGGTGATGCTGAGGGAATTACACTAGGAAATTAGACATTTAAAGTAGTAGATGAGTTTGCTATTAGGGGAGCAAAATAACTGATAATGATCGAAGTAGAGTGGATACAAAATGTAGACTGGCAATGTCAAGGAAAGCGTTTTTGAAGAAGAGAAATTTGTTACCATCGATTATAGATTAAAGTGTCAGGAAGTCTTTTCTGAAAGTATTTGTATGGAGTGTAGCCATGTATGGAAGTGAAACACGGACAATAACTAGTTTAGACAAGAAGAGAATAGAAGCTTTCGAAATGTGGTGCTACAGAAGAATGCTGAAGATTAGATTGGTAGATCTCGTAACTAATGCGAAGGTACTGAATAGAATTGTCGAGAAGACGAATTTGTGGCACAACTTGACTAGAGGAAGGGATTGGTTGGTAGGACATGATCTGAGGCATCAAGGGATCATCAATTTAATATTGGAGGGCAGCGTGGAGGGTAAAAAGCGTAGAGAGGGACCAATAGATGAATATACTAAGCAGATACAGAACGATGTAGGTTGCAGTAGTTACTTGGAGATGAAGAAGCTTGCGCAGGAGAGAGTAGCCCAATTTCTCGCAAACATCTTCACGTATGCGGCCTCTAATGCAGGGGTATTGCTTTTGTCGCTTTCAACGTCACGACACCGTACTGTCCGAAGTCATTAGGTAGAACATTTTCTTGGAGTGGGTATGGCGGAGGTGGTGGTGATGTTAAAGATGAAGGGAGGGAATTACACTGACTGGAGTCATCTACCTTTCGGCTCACGATTTATTTCGAGTCCGATAACTGATGATTTTAAAAACTGGAGAGTGTGGAACTCGAAATTAGACAGAATATATGAACGAAATATGCCAGTATTAATGTAATAGACTACTAGTACAGGCAGAAGCCAACAGAGTCGTGGCTCTCTACGTTAACGAAAACAAATTTTATGATGGCCTGAAGAAATAGGAGCAAGATCTTCCGTCATTTCTCCTTGCTGCAATTATGCTTACACTGAAAATGCTTTTTTCTTGTGGACATCAGCGCTCGACTCCATAGAGCTGAACTGGTTGGCGACAGTTAGTTACTTTGTCGTTTGCGCGTTACATGCACATTGTTTACTGTATTTCAGAACGATATGGAACGCATCAAATAACTTACTCAGTCAAGAAATGTATTTCGTATTTAGGTGGCTACATCCAGACTCTTTAAACCGCTGATATTATTTGTATTTAGATCAGTATGAACTTAGGTTTAAATCGACAAAAAAAAACACACAGACACACACACATCCGTATATGCGTACAACTCCTCTGTGGCGTGCGATGTCAGTTTTTTTCCCGTCGTTCTGTAAAATGTAACGAGCAAACGCTCCTCGCACATGAATTCTCTTGAATTCGCTTGAAAGTCGAATTGCAGAATTACAGACAAACCGGCATCTCTCACGACTCTTCCATAAGTTGGTGTTCTTGAGTTGTGGAGAAATGTCAATCTGTAATTGATTAATAACGCAACTGTATATGTGCCACTGACATACGAAGCAATGTTAGGCGTTCTTGTAGCGCATGTATTGTATTATGGGGCAGTAATTATATTTTTCCCTCTTGTTCCTGAGATACTTCATTCAGTGAAAGAGTTATTTCGTCCTGTAGCGATTCATGTAATCAAGAACTACAGGAAACCCGTAACTGTGTATTCCAGTACATTATCCTGTACATCGAAGTTAGTTACATGTTCTACGGATAATTTTGTACGATAGACTGTAATGATGTGAAACTAGTCATTTTACATCCACGTCGCAAAATAATTTGTTAATACGGTTACATTCTATATTTAAGTTTTTTTTTTCAAAAAGAGAAAAATATATACAGATGTGAGTTAGTAATCCCTATCCACCGCCTGCCTTTTGCACATTGCAGTAATAAAAATTCTTTTACGGAATAGAAGGAGCTGTCAAATAAAAAACTTTCTCCTTTCTTATTTTGTCATCAAGTTTTACTTTGCTGTCTGTCAGACATTTTATATCACTGGGTAAGTGACCAAAAAATTTTTTTGCAGCGCTATGCAGTCCTTTTTGTGCTAAAGACACCCTTAATGTGGAATAATGATTGTCATTTTCCTTCTGGTATTGTAATTATGTACTTCATTGTTCCGTTTGACCTGTAGAGGCTTATGTGCAACAAACTCCATGAGGGAATAAATATACTGTGAAGCACTAGTCAGGATGCGAAACTACTTAAAGAGATGCCTATAAGATGATCGTGGGTGAGCACCACATATTATTCTTACAGCACCTTTCTGCGCAATGAAGACTTTCTTGAAGATGAGTTACCCCAGACCATTATTCCATATGACATTATTGAATGGAAATATGCAAAATATGTCAACTTACTGCTTTGTCTCCCCTGAAGATTTGCAATGATTCCAAGGGCAAACGTGGCCGCACTAAGTTGTTTTTTGAGTTCCAAAATATTTTTCCAATTTAAATTATCATGTATATGATCCCCTAAGAATTTTAAAGTTTCCGGTCTATTTGTTATTTCCTCACCAAGTGTTACACTTATCGTTGGTGTAGTAGATATAGATGTGCAAAACTGAATATGTTATGCCTTTTTCAAATTGAGGGAGAGACCATTTGTAGAAAACAAGTCAATGATACTTTTAAGAACTTTGTTTACCATTTCTTCTGCTTCCGTACATATGCTTGGACTGATTACAATACTGGTGTCATCTGCAAAAAGAACTAATTCTGCTTGTTGGATACTAGACGGATGACCATTTACATATATGGGAACAGTTGTGGACCTAAGATTGAACCTTGGGGAACGCCATTTCTCCCCAGTCAGAACTACGTCTGTGGATTATATTGCTGGAATTACTAAGTACAACTTTCTACATTATTTTGGTTAGATATGACATTATCCATTGGTTGGATATACCGTCAGTCCCATAAAACGTCGATTTGTCTAGGAGAAAACTGAGAGTCACATAGTCAAATGCATTGGAGAGGTCGCAGAAAACACCAGCCGCTGCTGTTTTATTATTTAATGCTTGTAAAATCTGATGAGTGACCATGTAAATTGCATTCTCAGTGGAGCAACTCTAGTGAAACCCAAACTGTGATTCGCTAAGGATACTATAGCTGCTAAGATGAGATATTATTCTAGACTATATCATCTTCTCGAAAATTTTTGAGAATGACAGCAGTGAAACAGGTCGATAGTTATTGACATCTCTCTTGTTACCTTTCTTAAAGGGGAGTTTAACAATGGCGTATTTCATTTTCTCTGGAAAAAGTCTTGACTTAATGATGCGTTACATGTTTCACATAAGACTGGGCTTATTACATGGGAAAAAATTTATAGCACTCCATTGGAAACACCATGAAAACCCGGGAGACTTTATTTTTGGGAGAATGTATAAAATTCTACATTTCAGAAGGAGAAGTCGGTGATACATTCATGTGATTGAATTTTGTGAAACTTACATTTTCAACATACTGTTGCGATTTTGTTCCTGTACTGTTTGTCCCTATGCTTTCTACTATATTTAAGAAATGACTAATAAATGCATAGTCCAACGTCTTCAAGTAACTCGCTGAAATCTTTGTGTGTGACATGAGGCTAAGAAACCGAACGAATCCAGTACAAATACAGACAAATGTGTCAGTATCAAATGGTTCAAATGGCTCGAAGCACTATGGGACTTAACATCTGAGGTCATCAGTCCCCTAGACTTAGAACTACTTAAACCTAACTAACCTAAGGGCAGCACACACACCCATGCCCGAGGCAGGATTCGAACCTGTGGCCGTAGCACCATCGCGGTTCCGGACTGAAGTGAATAGAGCCGCTCGGCCACAGCGATCGGCTGTGTCAGTATCATACACGTATTTTATGTCAGAATGAGTCGACACAGGCTTTTGTATGAGCTAGAAGCAGGCACTATCATAGGGCCCTACAGGTTCGGGCAATCTGTTGCAGACTTGGCAACAGTTAGCTGTCGGCCATGCAAGAGCAAACTAGAAACTTTAGGCAGGCATTAAGCTCCAGCAGCCCACTAGGAGATCCGTGACTTCTAAAGAGCTCTTTACTAGTCGGTCGCCAGCTATTCTTGTGAACTACTCCAGAGTACTTCTATTCCAGCCCAGGTGAAGAGATCAGTGACAGAGCTATTCGCTAAGAGGCGACAGGGCTTTTAGCTACCATGCTTCTCACAAGAAGCCACAATACAATAACCAATGTATGATGTTGGTTATACTGGTGCAAACGACACTACTTTTGGTCATGTACATTAGATTTTATGAACTAGCAAGGTACACTGGCACTCAGATCGGCGTGTGTGAAGCTGACGACTACTCGGCGAACAGAATTTTCTTATTTGAAGAGGGAAGATTGGGATGTAAGGCCTCGTCGGCAACGAGGTAATAAAAACGGAGCATAAGCTCTGATTGGGAGGAAAATCGTCGGTGTTCCTCTCGAAGGAACCATCCCGGTATCTGCCTTAAGCGATTCATGTAAAACATGAAAACCTACATCCGAAGAGCCAGTGGGTGATTACAAGCTTCATCTCCAGCCTCACAAATGAGAGTTCAGTTAGTTGACCACTGCACCATCTCGCTCTGTTTTCCCAGACTGAATGTTGTGCTGACAGTAAAAGTCCGTGTAGATGATGTGATGGTCTGAGAACCGTTTTTGATGGTTTCGGCTCAGGCTATTAGTTTTGGGGGGTTGGGACAGCGAGACCAGACAGCGAGGTCATCGGTCTCATCGGATTAGGGAAGGATGGGGAAGGAAGTCGGCCGTGCCCTTTCAGAGGAACCATCCCGGCATTTGCCTGGAGTGATTTAGGGAAATCACGAAAAACCTAAATCAGTGAAGTGGACTGACAAGGCAGCCAGTCCACAGTGACGGGTAGCCGAAAGAAAGGCATGCGTACACACACACACCGACGGGCGTCAAGTACTGGAACAGGATAACTATTGAATGGTAGCAAGAAAAGTACGTAGCTGGATTAATACTTATCTTTAATCAATCATTGTGGTACATCGCTCTTGACTATACACAGGAGACTTTAATTACAATCACTGTAAGGCTACTGGCGCCTTGCTAGTTCATAGCCATTAACTTAGCTGAAGGCTATTCTGTCTCTCGGCTAATGAGAGACATCTAGTCGCTAGCTAGGTCGTCCGTCCAACTGGGGCGAGTGCTTGTTCGTATCACGAGACCTGCCTTGTGGTGGCACTAGGTCTGCGATTACACAGTGGCGACACGCGGGTCCGACATGTACTAAATGGACCGCGGCCGATTTAATCTACCACCTAGCAAGTGTGGTGTCTGGCGGTGACACCACATTCCTCCCCCGCAAATCGGCGAACGGTCGTGTGATAAGGCTTCCGCCCGCCGTGGGGAGGACCCCATGGTGACGTATGCGATGAGGTGGGGAGCCTAACAACAGGCGAGGCTGTGCCACCCGCACCCGGCCATTCGGTCCGAGGGGAGCTAGGAAACGCCTGAAAACCTAGTCCAGGGTGCACGTCAACATGCGGGGTATGCGCCCGTAAAGAAACAGGAGGGGCCGAAGGGTCGACCTCCATTGCGTCGGGGTAGCCGACGCGCGATGACGTCATGTGGTCCGGAGCGGGCGGGAGTTCCATGGCGGATGACAGCTGGTCACGGGAAGCGATCGGCGGCGCGTGACCCGGGTAGGCGCGTGGCGGCTGCAGCGAAGCGTCTAATGCGGGCGGCGCCGGCGGGAGAACAGGCGGCGGCGGCGGCGGCGGCGGCGGCGGCTGCGGCTGCGGCGGCGCGTCGCCATGGGGCAAAATAGAAGGCATCGTCGGTAACACCTGGGGATGAGGCGAGCCAGTAGATGGGTCCCCAGGGCGCTGACCGGACGGCACCGTCGCTGAAAGCAGATGGGGAGCGGCAGAACGCGTGCGACGACAGAGGCGCAGCTGATTGAGATGCCGACGCACCTCACCAGAGGCCCCCAAAACCAAATACATCGCGCGGCCGAGGCAGCGAAGAATGCGCCCTGCGAGCCAACGCCGTGAACCTCGATAGTGGCGATAAAATACAACGTCGCCTGGAGCAAAAGCAGGAGTCTGCCGCTGCACAGGAACCTGATGCGGCGGATGCAGCAAAGACAGCAAGGTGCGATGAGGACGACCATGGAGCAACTCAGCCGGTGAGCGACCATCTCGGGGCTGAGAGCGATACGAAGACAAAAAGAGCAACAATGCGTCCTCCCGAGAATGCGACTCTTTCAATTTCAACATCTGTGACTTGAAAGTCCGGACCAATCGTTCAGCGGCACCGTTTGACTGAGGCGAAAACGGCGCGGATGTCAGATGTTGAATACCATTGGCCTGGCAGAATGACTGAAATTCTGCGGACATGAATTGTGGGCCATTGTCGGAAACAATAGTCTGCGGAAGACCTTCAATACAAAAGATAGCAGACAACGCTTGGATGGTGGCGGAGGACGTCGTGGAAGACATCCGGACAACAAAAGGAAAATTACTGAAGGCGTCGACCAGAACCAACCATCGAGCATTCCAGAATGGACCAGCAAAATCAATGTGCAAGCGTTGCCAAGGGGAAGTGGCTTTTGGCCATGCAAAGACTTTCCGCGGCGGTGCGCATTGTTGTTCGGCACACGCCATGCAAGAAGAACACATATTCGTAATCGCAGCATCGATTCCAAACCAAGTACAGTGCTGACGAGCAAGTTGTTTCGTTCGCACTATACCCCAATGTCCTTGGTGAAGAAGCCGTAAGACAGAGGACTGTAACGAACGTGGGACCACGACTCGGGACTGATCATTATCAGAACGCAACAACAAAACACCACGTCGAACAAAAAGTCTCTCCCTGTGAGCAAAAAATCGGCGAACCAACGGATCCTCGATCCGAGACTTTGACAAAGGCCATTGCGTAGCAACAAAACGCAAAACAGTAGCAAGGACAGGGTCAGCAGCTGTGGCTGTAGCTACACGACGAAAATCAATCGGAAACGATTCGACCACTTCATCGGTTTCCGAATCAATGAACAGGCAAGCAAGTTCGGAAGAATCGAATGCTGTATCCTCAGCAACCGGCAAACGGGACAACGCATCGGCGTTTCCGTGCTTAGCAGTGGACCGATACAAGATATCGTAGCGCTACTGCGAGAGGAAAATAGACCAGCGAATGAATTTCTGCGCTGTACGCGGAGGGACAGGCTTGTTCGGATGAAACAGCGATGTCAAAGGTTTGTGGTCTGTGATGATGGTGAAGTGACGACCATACAAGAAATCATGGAACTTAGTAACACCAAACACGAGAGCCAAAGCTTCTTTCTCTATCTGCGAGTAATTTCTTTGCGCAGACGAGAGCAATTTGGACGCAAAGGCAATAGGGCGATCATGGGAGCCAACTTTGTGCGCAAGCACAGCACCGATCCCGAAATCCGATGCATCTACCATCAACAAAAGGGGTTTCTGGGGATCGAAAGGCGTGAGGCAAGTATTAGAAAGCAACGCCGATTTCAACCGGCGAAAGGCGCGTTCGCATTCCGTCGTCCAGACGAACGGAACACCTTTACGGCGTAAGCGATGAAGCGGAGCTGAAATGGAAGAGGCATTGCGCATATATTTGTGATAATAGTTAATTTTACCCAACACACTCTGTAGCTGGTTCACATTGCGAGGGCAAGGTAAATCTTGTATGGCACGGAGGTGCTCTGGTCTCGGATGTATGCCTTGGGCATTGATGACATGGCCCAGGTATGGTAAGTCACGAGCAAAAAATACACATTTGTCCTTCCTCAAGCGAAGACCATTGTGTCGCAAGACCTGAATAACGTTCGTAGGTTCGCAAGATGATCTTCTTCTGTCTGTCCGGAGATCACTATATCGCCCAGATAGTTTGCTGCAGTAGGGACCGACGCACAAATAGTTTCTAAATACTGCTGAAACAAGGCAGGGGCGGATGCACACCCGAACGGCAGTCTTTTGAACCTGTACAATCCAAGATGCGTGTTAACCACCAACACGCGCCAGGATTCGTCGTCCACCGGTATTTGCAAGTATGCATCGGCGAGATCCAACTTTGAAAAATATTTTCCCGGGCACAGTTTAGCAAAAAGATCTTCCGGGCGGGGCAAAGGAAAAGTAGCAGTAACTAGTTGTGGATTCACTGTGGCCTTGAAGTCCACGCAAAGTCTCAATTTTCCGGAAGGTTTTGGCAAAATTACTAAGGGTGAGGCCCAGAGAGAAGCTTGCACACGTTCAATTACACCCTGTGATTCTGGATCGTTTAATGTTCTTGCGACCTCATCACGCAATGCGTGGGGAACATTGCGCGCTCTGAAAAATTTCGGTTGCGCGTTGACTCTCAGTTCCAAATGTGCTTCATAGTTTTTAGCGCAACCTAAGCCCGGTGCAAAAATGTCTGCAAATTCGTCACATAAGCGAGAAACACTGTCTGAAGGCACAGTCTGATTGACTGATAGGATCTGATTTACAATAGACATGTTAAACAACTGAAATAAATCTAAGCCAAACAAGTTCACTGCAGAAGAAGAACGAAGAACGTAAAATGACACAAGTTTTGTTTGTCCCTTGTATGTTGCAAGAAGGCTGCACTGTCCGAACACAGGAATTTTCGAGCTGGAATGGTATGACCTTGCCATTAAAGGCCAAATCTACAAAAAGTTTATTGTCCTGCTGACGACAAGAGCGACTGTCTCATGCAATTTGAACAGACACTGGTACAGAAGCACTTGCTAATTGACGTGATTTCCGGCGACGTCGACGCACACTTTTTGTGGGACGAACACAGTCACTGTTAGAAAGAGTGGCACTGGACGAAGCGGAATTAACGACATGAATGTCCATGGGCGAAGGTCCACGAGCCTGAGTGTCCGTGGTTCGATTCCGGCGCGAAGCAAAGGCCCTGGAATGATTGTGATTGTCTGATCGGAGCTTTTTCTGGCAAACACTTTGAACATGTCCTTTCCTATTACAGAAAAAGCAAATAGCTTGGCGTGACGGGCAATGTTCACTCGAATGTCTAGTAGCACACCGCGGGCATGATTTCACTACATTTGTGTGCTGGCACGGCACACGTGGCTTAAAGCGCGGCGGCAGCTGCGTTTGTTTGCGCGAGGGCAGTTGACCGGGCCGCGCAGCTCGCCCGGCGGGCCGGTTAATGTTACACACTGCTGGCGAAGGTTCAAAAGATTCCTGAGCACAGTCAAGTGTGTCTTGTCTATCCAATATGTCTATCACTTGTTGAAGGGAGGGATTAACGAGTTTCAAAATGTGCTCCCGTATGCGAACATCAGAAACGTTCTGTGCAATTGCATCACGTACCACCGTATCTGAATAAGAAAGGCCACAGGCACAGTCAAAGGCACAGTCTCTAGTAAGTCCTTGCACTGTTGCTACGTCGCGTCGGGGAAACAATTTCACTATCACACGGTAGGTGGACACACCGACACAAGAAAGCAAAAACGGCTGCCGCTCATTACCTTGAATTCTGTAGGCAGCAAGGTGGAAGGGAAACTGGCGGGACCATTCCCGCCAAGTCTCTTGGGTTTCATCAAAACTTCGAAATGGTGGTGCAACGGCAGGTTGTGGCTGCGGTACCGGTGAAGCGGCGGCCGCATCGGTTTGAATGGCACGTTGACCCTGGACGAGCTGTCCAAGGGCATCCAATAACGCCTGCGTACGCTGATTCTGCAAGCGATAAAATTCGGACAGTACATCTGGCGAAGCCATGACACAAGTAAATGTAAGCAATCAGAAAGAATACTTTAACTCGTCGCCAATGAAGTGGACTGACAAGGCAGCCAGTCCACAGTGACGGGTAGCCGAAAGAAAGGCACGCGTACACACACGCGCCGACGGGCGTCAAGTACTGGAACAGGATAACTATTGAATGGTAGCAAGAAAAGTACGTAGCTGGATTAATACTTATCTTTAATCAATCATTGTGGTACATCGCTCTTGACTATACACAGGAGACTTTAATTACAATCACTGTAAGGCTACTGGCGCCTTGCTAGTTCGTAGCCATTAACTTAGCTGAAGGCTATTCTGTCTCTCGGCTAATGAGAGAGAAAGGCTTCGTACATCTAGTCGCTAGCTAGGTCGTCCGTCCAACTGGGGCGAGTGCTTGTTCGTATCATGAGACCTGCCTTGTGGTGGCGCTAGGTCTGCGATTACACAGTGGCGACACGCGGGTCCGACATGTACTAAATGGACCGCGGCCAATTTAATCTACCACCTAGCAAGTGTGGTGTCTGGCGGTGACACCACAATCAGGATGGCCAGACGCGGGATTGAACCGTCGTCCTCCCGAATGCGAGTCCAGTGTCTAACCACTGCGCCACCTCGCTCGGTACTATTAGTTTTGGTTGATATGTTTGTATATTATAGAACAATATATATTGATGAGCCAACAACAGTCCCCTGTTGTTTGGGACTGACGTACTAGAGCATGCATTGATACTATGAAATGGTGCATTGACAACGCCCACGCACTAGCCGAAATCTAGATTTGCCCAATAAAACCTGCAAGAAAAGGATGACTGATTTTTGTGCTCTATCATTTGAAAGTTATAAAACAGTCGTTGAGTGCAGCCACGTACCTAATAAAAGGTAACCTGACCTGCTTAATAGCTTGTGTGTCCGTCTCTGGAACGAGATACATCACTGATTTTGCGTATCAGCGATCCGACGGCTTGTTGGTAGGTTTTTGGAGGTATGTAGGATTAAATGTCTACGCACAGGTCATGTGATTCGCGTAAATAACGGGCCGCCGATTTTTGTACGCGGTGTTGGCGCTCGAAAGTGAACTAGATGCGTTCCATAGGATTTACATAAGGTGAATTTCGACATCAACGTGAGTTCACTATAATGCTCCTCAAACCACAGTAGCACAGTTCTGGCTCCGAGAAGCGGTCAATTATACAGCTGAAAGATGACATCGCAGTTGGGGAAGACATTAAGCATGAATGGATGCAGGTGATTCGCAGCTGTCAGCGTGTCTTCGATTACTACCACAGGTCCCGTGCATCCCATGCAAGGAAAGAAGAATGTCTCCCATAGCATAATACGGCTCCCAACAGCCTGCGTCCTTGGCCCGCTGCGCGTTTCGAGTCGCCGTTCACTTCGATGACGCTGTTTGTGGAGACGACCATCGACCTACTGTAGCAAAAATGTGATTAACTCAAAGAGCCGACACGTTACCTTTGATCGATAGTCGAATCCCGATGGTCTCGTGTCGACTGCAATCGTAATTGACGATGGCGTTGGATCGACATGTGACACATAGGAGTGGTCTGCCGCGGAGCTCCATGTTCAATGAACGGTGTGCTCCGAAACACTTGTGCGTGCACCAGCATTGTGCTCTTTCGACAGAGATGCCACAGATCACCATCTATCCTACTTTACGAGCAGACAAGCCTTTGCACCCCACGTTCTGAATGTGGCCGAGTGGTTCAAGGTGCTTCAGTCCGGAACAGCGCTGCTGCTCCGGTCGCAGGTTCGAATCCTGCCTCGGGAATGGGTGTGTGTGCTGTCCTTATGTTAGTTGGGTTTAAGTAGTTCTAAGTCTAGGGGACTGATGACCTCAGATGTTAAGTCCCACAGTGTTTAGAGCCAATTGAACCATTTGAACCCACGTTCTGTGGAGAGCCGTTGACTTCCAAACATTTAGCGCCTAGTGGTCGTTCCGCTGTCCTTCTACCTCTTTCCGTAGATGCTCACACAGTAGCACGTGACATTCGACCAGCTTCACCGTTTTCGAGATACTCGGTCACAGGCTCTGCGTAATAATAATCCGCCCTTTGTCAAAGTCGCTTATCTCAACGGATTTCCTCAGTTGCAACCCGTATCTTCGCTATAATGATCCCCAGTCCCTGTATGCTTCGCTTACATACACTACTGGCCATTAAAATTGCTACACCACGAAGGTGACGTCCTACATATGCGAAATTTAACCGACAGGAAGAACATGCTGTGATATGCAAATGATTAGCTTTTCAGAGCATTTACACAAGGATGGCGCCGGTGGTGACACATACAACGTGCTGACATGAGGGAAGTTTCCAACCGATTTCTCGTACACAAACAGCAGTTGACCGACGTTGCCTGGTGAAAAGTTGTTGTGATGCCTCTTGTAAAGAGGAGAAATGCGTACCATCACGTTTCAGACTTTGATAAAGGTCGGATTGTAGCCTATCGCGATTGCGGTTTATCGTATCGCGACATTGCTGCTCGCGTTGGTCGAGATCCAATGACTGTTAGCAGAATATGGAATCGGTGGGTTCAGGAGGGTAATACGGAACGCCGTGCTGGATCCCAACGGCCTCGTATCACTAGCAGTCGAGATGACAGGCATCTTATTCGCATGGCTGTAACGGATCGTGCAGCCACGTCTCGATCCTTGAGTCAACATATGGGGACGTTTGCAAGACAACAACCATCTGCACGAACAGTCCGATGACGTTTGCAGCAGCATGGACTATCAGCTCGGAGACCATGGCTGCGGTTACCCTTGACGCTGCATCACAGACAGGAGCGTCTGCGATGGTGCACTCAACGACGAACCTGGGTGAACGAATGGCAAAACGCCATTTTTTCGGATGAATCCAGGTTCTGTTTACAGCATCATGATGGTTGCATCTGTGTTTGGCGACATGGCGGTGAACGCACATTGGAAGCGTGTATTCGTCATCGCCATACTGGTGTATCACCCGGCGTAATGGTATGGGGTGCCATTGGTTACACGTCTTGGTCACCTCTTGTTCGCATTGCCGGCACTTTCAACAGTGGACGTTACATTTCAGATGTGTTACGAGCCGAGGCTCTACCCTTGATTCGATCCCTGCGAAACCCTACATTTCGGTAGGATAATGCACGACCGCATGTTGCAGGTCCTGTACGGGCCTTTCTGGGTACAGAAAATGTCGAGTGCTGCCCTGGCCAGCCCATTCCCTAGATCTCTCACCAATTGAAAACGTCTGGTCAATTGTGGCCGAGCAACTGGCTCGTCACAATACGCCAATCACTACTCTTGATGAACTGTGGTATGTGTTGAAGCTGCATGGGCAGCTGGACCTGTACACGCCATCCATGCTCTGTTTGAGTCAATGCCCTTGCGTATCAAGGCCGTTATTACAGCTAGAGGTGGTTGTTCTGGGTACCGATTTCTCAGGATCTATGCACCCAAATTGCGTGAAAATGTAATCACCTGTCATTTCTAGTATAATATATTTGTCCAATGAATACCCGTTTATCTGCATTTCTTCTTGGTGTAGCAATTTTGATGGTCAGTAGTGTACTTTTGTTACCATGTCACGTGCCTGCAACGCCACCAGGCGGCAGCCATTGTCGCGGTGGGCACTGGTCATAATGTTTTGGCTCATCAGTGTATACATAATTACTTATGAAAACATACTGGACAGTCATATGCCTCCTCACAGTGGCAGCACATTTCTTCTGTATTGAGAGATCACCCTAAATTCACCTACCCATTATACCTTCGATTAATACCAAATGAATCCCTTGTGTTGACATGCTTTAAGCCCAGACCTAAGTGGCAGTCAAGTGTGCCGAAAACCCAGACGTACACCATAATGAATCTGCTACTGTTGTGACAGAACATAGTGGAAGGTTTTCTCCAACAGTGATAGGGTGCAACAGTAGTAAAAGGAAGTGCTAGATGCCACTAGTTATCTGAGTGTCATCTTTGGAATATATGGGAATGCATATTCCTGACTTTTGTCCGCACAAGGTTGCATGACATTACAATTGATTCAAAGTTTACATTTACGTAACATGTTTTTTGATCAGTATAGCTTTCCAAGGTAGCTATCTTTTCAGCGCGTAGCTTCCATTTCTTTTCAATAGAGAAGAAGAATATGACGTCCTATCTCAAAGAGAAGTAAGAGCGTCGACGGAACATCGCAAGGTAAAGGCTGCAGCCTTAATAGTGAGACTGCAGTATTTATTTCCAAGTGACTCAGCGCTCTGACTGAAGTACGAGCCAGTAAAAAAACGGAGTTACTTGTTTATATTGCTTTATTGCAAACCTTTACGTCTCAAACAACGTTTGCAGCAAGAAAAACGCTCTTCGGAAATATAATCAAACGGAAAAATATGTATTTTCTCAACGTCATTTTTTCTAAATACAATACTTTGAAGTACTTAGAAATTAATTAATTTGTAGCCAGTTTACAGGCAACATGTCAACATGTTCCTAATTAGCATCTTCATTTCAAATGTAAACCTACCGACATATTGTGAGAGCTCTCGCTACACTATTAAGATGGTACAGAAAAAAATGAATGTTTTCTTGTAGATGTGGAAGACGAATGGGCGAAGAGAGTACGCGAATCTTCCATTGCGATGCACAAACATTTTGGTGAAGCTTCAACGGTTCACCCGGACTCCCTCTGCAATGACCCCACAAAAATTCGTCAGCTAAGACAATTGACGTGACGATCACGGAATATTAAATTACTCCCCTTTTGTTCAGTGCATATAGCAGAATGTTCCCATTCCGCTTCCTCGGAGAGACGCAATCAATCAAGACGAGATTTCCAGAATGAGATTTTCACTCTGCAGCGGAGTGTGCGCTGATATGAAACTTCCTGGCAGATTAAAACTGTGTGCCCGACCGAGACTCAAACTCGGGACCTTTGCCTTTCGCGGGCAAGTGCTCTACCAACTGAGCTACCGAAGCACGACTCACGCCCGGTACTCACAGCTTTACTTCTGCCAGTACCTCGTCTCCTACCTTCCAAACTTTACAGAAGCTCTCCTGCTTCTGTAAAGTTTGGAAGGTAGGAGACGAGGTACTGGCAGAAGTAAAGCTGTGAGTACCGGGCGTAAGTCGTGCTTCGGTAGCTCAGTTGGTAGAGCACTTGCCCGCGAAAGGCAAAGGTCCCGAGTTTGAGTCTCGGTCGGGCACACAGTTTTAATCTGCCAGGAAGTTTCAAGACGAGATTTCTTCGAAAGTAACAACATAGGTAACCCGCACACATGGTTTTTAACCAACGGCCAATCGGTAGGAGGGAAACCGTAATACCATGCAAACAATGGCGCACGAAGAGCTGTTACCGTAGAAAGTTTGTATCCACCACAGCATGACAGGGATTATTCATTCATGCATGCTTCTCATGGCACCTACACCGCATTTGTGCTGTTGAGTCACCGCTTTGTGAATGTCGAATCATTGCGGATGTGAATCACTTGTTCTTTGGCTGCGACAATCGAAGACAACAATCTGTAACATTGATCTTTGGTCTGGTGGCGTTAAAATGTTCGCTTATAACATCTGCGCTAAAACTTCTGGAACAAGAGTCTGCAGATTATACAAGGAACTCTTTCTGTTCCTGTGAACTGAAAAATTAAATACCGGGTGGTTATAATTAAACTTTCCATATTTAACACGTTGTAACACGGAAAATAATTACCGTACGAGTACCAAACTTGGTAGCATTAATGTCAAGGACATGGGGAAGAGAAACAATGCAGAATCAGTTCAATTGAAACACATTTTTAGGTGCTGCTACCGTACATCGTACAATTACATACCGGTACCATTATCGCTACAAATGGGACTCAATATGTCGCCATCAGTGTCCAGAAGAGTCTGAAAGAGCGGAATTTTATTCTGCACAGTAGAACGAAGCATGTCTGTAGATGTGCTGGCTACCTCTCTTGATATGCTGCGCTTCAGATCAGCATATGTGTGAATGTTCCCCTGGTAAAACGGTTCAAATAGCTCTGAGCACTATGGGACTTAACATCTGAGGTCATCAGTCCCCTAGAACTTAGAACTACTTAAACCTAACTAACCTAAGGACATCACACACATCCATGACCGAGGCAGGATTCGAACCTGCGACCGTAGTTATCGCGCTGTTCCAGGCTGAAGCGTCTAGAACCGCTCGGCCACACCGGCCGCCTTCCTCTGGTAAACCCTGCCCTTCAGGTAGCCCCACAACCAGACATCACAGGGAGTGAGACCAGATTACCGTGCCCGCCAAGAGTTTGGAAACGATGTGTTTCGGAGCAGCAGGTGAACTTCACGAGCGATCTGCAGTGGGGCCCCATCTTGCATGAAAACTGTTGAGTTCAAATGGTTCAAATGACTCTGAGCACTATGGGACTTAACTTCTGAGGTCATCAGTCCCCTGGAACTTAGAACTACTTTAACCTAGCTAACCTAAGGACATCACACACATCCATGCCCGAAGCAGGATTGAACCTGCGGCAGTAGCGGTCGCGCGGTTCCAGACTGTAGCGCCTAGAACCGCGCGATCACTCCGGCCGGCTGTTGAGTTCAGTGCGTCTCTCTCCTGTAGGGCGGGTATGACATGCTGGCGTAGTATATCGCAGTAACTCTGGCCAGTCACGCTGCACGTCTTTGGCCCTTGAGCGCCAATCTGTTAAAAAAAGAATTGGTCAATATGAATGTAGCCGTGAAGCCACACCGTACGGTGACACGTTCATCATACAGAGGAACTTCATGCCCAGTGACTGGAGATGAAGAACGCACGCTCGGCAATTCTGTGTGTTCACTTCACCCGTCATAGAAAAATGAGCTTCGTCTGTCCATAGGATGGTCCAGGGCCAGCCCTCGTCAACTTCAATCCTTGCGAGAAAGTGGAGAGCGAAGTCGACACGTCGTTGTGCGTCCTGTGATGCAAGCTGCTGTACGATATGGATCTTGTAGGATGCCCTTTGAGAATGATTCAAAGCACCTTCCGTACAGTGGACCACAGTATGTTCAACTGCCGTGACACAGCATGCGCACTGCCTGACGATCGGGAATTGCGCGCAGCGTTGTCTGCCATAGCAAAAGCGGTTTCATCAACCACCTGTGGTGCAACCGGTCGTCGGGCTCTTCCTCGAGCGACGCCGAGATCTCCAGTACATTTGAACTTCTTCATCGTGCTCCGCACGGCAGGTGGTGAAAGAGGACCCTTCCGTAATCCTTTCAACCGGTGATATTTTCGAAATGCAGCTGCAGCATTAATGTTGTTTTGATAACAGAGCTTAACCAGTAATGCCCTGCTCCTTTTGTCCAAGCTCATGTTGACACGTCAACAAGTGCACTGCGACTGGTCAAGTGTTTGAGACTATGAATCACGATGACTCATCACGGCACCTAGTGGTCATAGTTGGAACTGGACGGTGGCGCTGTGACACATGAACATCATGCACCCCATACTCTAGACATTAATGCAACCAAGTTTGATACTCGTACGGTAATTAGCTCCCGTGTTATAACGTGTTAAATAGGGAAAGTTTAATTATAACCACCTGGTATATAATATAGGTATATGCAATAATATGTTTGACTGTTAAAATGAGATAAAAGAAACTTGCAAATTTTAATGTGTCCGTTAATTTACACGAATTAATCCAGTAATTTTAACTGATTCATCTAGGACCCATGCACCATGCATGTACAGCGTGGTCAAAAAAGTCATGGGATATCTCCTAAGGTCGTGTGGACCTCCTTCCTCTCAGTGTAGTGCAGCATCTCGACGTGGCATTAACTCAACAAGTCGTTAGAAGACCCCTTCAGAAATATTGAGCCATGCCGCCTGTATAGCCGCCCATAATTGCGAAAGTATTGTCAGCACAGGATTTTGTGCACGAACTTACCTTTCGGTTATATCGATGTGGGTGGCCAAATCACTCGCTCGGACTGTGCAGAATGTTCTTCAAACCAATCGCGAACAACCGTGGCCCGGTGACAGCTTTGTAAAAATTTCATCACTGTTCGGGAACGTGAAGTCCTTGAATGCCTGCAAATGGTCTCCAAGTAGCCAAACATAATCATTTCTAGTCAATGGTAGTTTCGTTTTGACCAGAGGACTCATTCGATTCTATGTAAACACAGCCCACACCGCTACGGAGCCACCATCAGCTTGCACAGTGCCATGATGACAACCTAGGTCCATGGCTTCGTGGGGTCTGCGCCAACACTGTCAGCTCTTACCAGCTGAAATCGGGACTCATCAGACCAGGTACGGTTTTCCAGTCGTTTAGCGTCGAACCGATATGGCCACGTGCGCAAGAGTGGCGGCTTCGACCGTTGGTCGTCTGTTGCCATAGGCCGTTAATGCCATATTTCGTAGCACTGTCCTAACAAACGTCCCACATTGATTCTTGCGGTAATTTCACACAGTGTTGCTTGTCTCTTAGTACTGAAAAATCTATGCAAACGCTGCTGCTCTCGGTCGTTAAGTGGAGGCTGTTGGCAACCGCGTTGTTTGTGGTGAGAGGTTACGTATGAAATTAGGTATTCTCGACAAACTCTTGGCACTTTGGATCTCGGAATATGAAATTCCCTTACAATTTCCGAAATGGAATATCTCATGCATCTAGTTCCAACTGTTATTCCGCGTTCAAAGTCTGTTAATACCCATCGTGCAGCCATAACCACTTCTCAAACGTTTCACAAGAATCATCGGAGTACAAACAACAGCTCCGGTTTTTTTTTTTTTTTTTTTGTTGTGTGTGGTAGTACTGAAGTCTTACCGCCGTCTGCGGTCTCTGCTTCTTGAGTTGTTGGTAGAAGAAAATTTTCTCTTTATTTGACACTTTGAGAGGGGGGAGGGCACTCAAGTGGGTCCTTTCCACCTTGGGAATCGTAAATGTATAAGGGTTGAACACTGAACTCTACTAAAGCTGAACATAGCTGAATATCTTGGTGAACGTAGGGTAGATTCTTATGTTAACGGTCCATCAGTTGTCGGGGGACATTGTATCTATGGCACAGATGGGGTTCGATCGTGACTACGTGTTCAAGTTGCCGGACTACATGTCGCAAGGCGTCTATCCGTTGGAAGATGTTAGTTGCGTGGTCGCATATCTTTTCGCTAAGGTGGTTTTCGTGAAGAGTCGTGTGAATCTCTCGTGTACTCGTTCACCATGGGATACCCAAACACCACTTAAGGCATTTGTTCTGGAGAGTCTGAAGTTCTTTAATATAAGAGTTGCCGTCCGAATTATTGGTTATCATTTGAATAGCGCTGTCAAGGCGTTCCTTGTTGTCCAGAGTCATCGTCGGCCGGACGTTATTGTTAAGGTAAAAACTGAACTGGTCCCAGTTGAGTGTTCTCGTTATGAGAGGTCGGGAAGGAAGTCCTGCTCATTCAGTGACGCCTGCGACATGCAGATGGTATGAGGAAAGATCATTTGTAGTGTCAAGCTGTAAGTAAGGATGAAGATTCTCGACTATAGCGATATCCAGTACATCGGCCGTTGTGTGCTGAAAATAGGGTATCCTGATCGGCTGCAGTGGACCATAGAGAGCTGCATCCAACTATAGTTCCAGGTCATACAGGATGCTGCCCCTGGGGTTGGTGGTAAGCGAATGCCAGGCCGTATTCATGGCATTCAAATCGCCCCTAGTAGTACCTTGTCGTAGGTATGGAATATGTGGCGGAGATCATCTGGGATAAGATCCTTGTTTGGGGGGAGATATGCCACGACAAGAGTCATTTTCCCAACCGCCCTGTTGACTGTGACAGCCGTCGCTTCCAAAGACATCATGGGCGGTAAAACTTCCACAGAGTGAGCCAAGGCGTTCTTGATGAAGACTACTCTGCAGCCTACTATGTCCGTCCTACAGCCTTGCATGTTACGAAGTTTGAACAGCGTCGTTGCTGTTAAATGCGTCTCTGAGATAAGGACGACGTCTTGTCGATGAGTGGTGATGATATCTTCAAGTTCCACCTCACGGTTCTTCAAGCCATTAGCGTTCCTCATGCTAAAACGGAGGTGAGTAGTTTGTTGCCTGGGGGCCAATTTAAGGCAAGACCAACGCTTTAATAAGACCCTTCTTTAAGGACTATATACGCGTGAGTTTTTGTTGCAGCATGGTCAACAACTTCCTAATATCTGTGAGGGCTGACGTGATAGGTCCCATGGAGGAGGTAAACTAGTCGTCTGGTTGTTGCTGGTGACGTTCAGGGCTGGCCGCTTGAGAATAAGTCTGTCGTCGAGTCGGAGAGGTAATTCGTAGCAGTTGTCGATGTTGTCGATGTTGCTGAGGTTGTTGTTGTTGTTGTTGAGGCCGGTGCAGTGGATGAAGTGGCTGCAGGCTGTCAGCAGAAAACTGGTATACGTCCTGAGAGGTCGGCCTGATGACTGCTGTGCGCCGAGGAGGTTATGGTCTGGCAACAGCTCGTCGTTGGTAGGCTTGGAGCAACTTTTGGTACTTTGGGCAGCTCCTTTATGAGAGAGGGTGCTCTTGTTCACAATTACGGCACTTAGCTTTTTTCCGTTCTTGGCAGTGTCCATTCCCGATAGTGATAGCAGCCTGCACATCAAATCCACCTCAGCCCGAGGTGGCAGTAATTCCCTGTGTGCTCAAGGAGCTTTTCCTTCGTCAGTTCGTCCGCTGGGACTTAAGCTGGAAGACCCTTCAAAAAAACTTTCAACCGCTCTTCTTCAGGGAGCTGATGTGTTAAAAAGCAAAGTTGATGCTGTTGGAGGAAAGCGATGGGTTTCTGTTGGCCAGAGTAAGTTTCAAGGTGGTACTTGACCCTGTTTCCTTGATATAAAACCTTCACTGTGCTTTCTGCGTTTTTGCGCCACGTTTAGTTCGAGGTACTCTTCTGTGTAATAAATTGGTACTTTCTTCCATGTAATGAATTGTAACAGGTGGTACCTTCTTCAGTGGTCTTGTCCGCAGCTCGTGGTCGTGCGGTAGCGTTCTCGCTTCCCGCGCCCGGGTTCCCGGGTTCGATTCCCGGCGGGGTCAGGGATTTTCTCTGCCTCGTGATGACTGGGTGTTGTGTGATGTCCTTAGGTTAGTTAGGTGTAAGTAGTTCTAAGTTCTAGGGGACTGATGACCATAGATGTTAAGTCCCATAGTGCTCGGAGCCATTTGAACCATTTTTTTCAATGGTCTTGGGGCATCGGCCATCGCAGGTTACTGTTGCGATGGTGCGGTCTCCTGTTGATCTTTCTGTATATCTTGGGCCCTCGGCTGCATGAAAGCCTGGAAGCGATTGGATGTTTCTAGTGTCTCTACTCGCCTTTTACGAGGGTTCGAATCATGTGGCACTTATGTTGCAGCGTAATGAAACTTTCGACGTCGGCGGTTTCCTGCGCCGGCGCGTCACTCGTGATATCAGCATCTTCATGTTCCAAATTTTCAATCAGCCTGAGTTCATTGTTGTCATCAGGGACGGCATCGACGTCGAAGGGGCGTTCCTGTTCCCGGTGGTGGTATGTTTCACGTGGTATCGTATACTGTCTGGTTGGTAGTTGTTGGACAACGGTTTCGGCGACGTTGCCTCATGTCGAAAATAGAGACCCGGTTGACTGTCAATATCGTCACGATCAGATTCTTATGGGCTGACCTGTGCAGCAGACTGCGAAGCAGTGAGTCGTAATTTCTATTTCCGTCGTGGGGGCTTAGACTTCGCCTACTTGAACGGTGAGTAGTGTGCAACCTTAAGCGGTTTAACAGCGCTCTTTTTGGGCGCACTGCCTGGCTTTGCCGTAGTAGTCCTGGCCTGCCTTGGGACCGCGGACTGACCACCCTCACGTGGTGTTGAGGTGGAAACAATTAGGTAAATGATAGACAAATTGAGGAAAGAAGTTCGCTCCGAGACAGACGGAAAGACGCGATAAGGAAATAAACTAGTAGTGGAAACCAAGTTCGACGTAAAGACGCTCGAACGATTGACAGCCCCGCCCATGCACTGCCCTTCTATACCCTGTGTACACGATACTACCGCCATCTGTATGTGTGTATATCGCTATTGCATGACTTCTGTCACCTCAGTGTATACAGAGTTCGCCAGAAAAATGTATACACTTTTGTCGGGCTCTATCGAGATATCGCTATTGTCGTTCGATTTGAGTTACGAATTGTTGAAGTATGGTCTTTGGCTCAACAGATGTTAGTACTTTTATCTCGGTACTGAGAAAACAAGATGGCTGTAGAATACTTGATATTCGAGCAACGAAAATGTATTGTGAAGTGGTTTTCCAAGTTTGATACTGCCGTTGAGGTGCAATGTCAGTGGAGGCGGGAGTTTGAAACAGAACCGCCACCCCCATCTAACAATTAAATGCATCGTTGACAAGTTTGAATTGCATGGAACGATTTGTGATATCCCGAACGAAGATCAGCCACAAGTCCTGCTTCGTCGGTTTTCGTGTTGGAAACGTTTCATTTGTCAATTCTCCACAGAAGTCTGCCACGCAATGTGCGCGTGAAGTGGGGGTTAGCAGCACAAGTGTACGAAGAATTCTGAAATCTGCAAAGTGGATAGTTTACATTCCACGACTACTGCACGCGGTTAATGATGACAGTCCTGAGCGCCAAATGCAATTCTGCTAATGGTATCAGCAAACGGTACTGATGACGAATAATTTCTGACGAAAGTAGTGTGCCGGCCGCTGGTGGCCGAACGGTTCTGGGCGCTTCAGTCTGGAACCGCGCGACCGCTTCGTCGCAGGTTCGAATCCTGCCTCGGGCATGGATGTGTGTGATGTCCTTAGGTTAGTTAGGTTTAAGTAGTTCTAAGTTCTAGGGGACTGATGACCTGAGATGTTAAGTCCCATAGTGCTCAGAGCTATTTTTTTGAAAGTAGTGTGGAGTGACGAGGCACAACTTAAACTTATTGGAACCGTGAATCGGCATAACAGTGTGTATGGGCACCGGAAAATCCAACGTTAGGCACGTTATGGGGCCCCTTAGGGACTTGGCTGACAAGAAGGGAAAGAAAACCAATGTGCACTCCGTGTACATACTGGGTGGAAAGGGTCCTCCTGGATGCCATGAAGAGCACAGGGTGCAGCCAACTGCAAGTGGTTGCTCACGTCGGTACCAATGATGTGTGTCACTTTGGATCAGAAGAGATTCTCTCTGGTTTTGAGCGGCTAACAGAAGTGGTAAAGGCTGCCAGTCTTGCTTGCAAGATGAAAGTAGAGCTGACCATTTGCAGCATAGTCGACAGGACCGATTGCGGACATCTGGTATAGAGCCGAGTGGAGGGTCTGAATCACAGGCTCAGACGGTTCTGCGACCGTGTAGACTGCAGATTCTTCGTCTTGCGCCAAAGGGTGGTTGGGCTTCGGGTTCCGCTGAATAGGTCAGGTGTCCACTATACGCAGGAGGCGGCTACACGGGTAGCAGGGGCTGTGTGGAGTGAACTGGGCGGTTTTTTAGGTTAGAGGGTCTCGGGAAAACACAAGAAGGGCTTCAGCCACATAGGGTGCAGGCCGAACACAGGAAGAACGCAGATACGGGAACCATTGGTATAACAGTTGTAAATTGTCGTAGATGTGTTGGGAAAGTACCAGAGCTCCAAGCGCTAACAGAAAGCACTGATGCTCAAATCGTTATAGGCACTGAAAGCTGGCTAAATCCGGATATAACGTCAGCCGAAATTTTCAGCCGAAATTTTTGCGAAGTACTAAATGGTGTTCCGAAAGGATAGGCTAAACACGATTGGCGGTGGCGTGTTTGTTGCTGTTAGAAGTAGTTTAACTTGCCGTGAAATTGAAGTAGATACTTCCTGTGAGTTAGTATGGGCAGGGGTCATTGTTGACAACCGGAATAAAATAATTATAGGATCCTTTTACCGACCTCCCAATTCAGATGATGCAGTTGCTGAAAGGTTCAAAGAAAACTTGAATTTGATTTCAAACACGAACCCGACTCATACGATAATAGTTGGTGGTGACTTTATGTTACCCTCGATATGTTGGCGAAAATAGATGTTAATTCCGGAGAACGCATAAAATATCAACCAAAATTGTGCTAAACGCATTCTCTGAAAATTATTTCGAGCAGTTAGTTCATGAGCCCATGCGAATAGTAAACGGTTGTGAAAACACACTTGACCTCTTAGCAACAAATAATCCGCAGCTAATAACGAGCATCAAAACCGATACAGAAATTAGTGAACACAGGGTTGTCGCAGCGAGACTGAATATTGTAATCCTCAAATATTCCAAAAATCAGCGAAAAATATACCTATACAAAAAAGCAGATAAAAATTCACTCGACGACTTCCTGAGAGAAAGTCTCCACTCATTCCAAATTGATAATATAAGTGTAGACCAGATGTGGCTTGAATTCAAATAAATAGTATCGGCAGCAATTGAGAGATTTATACGAAATAAATTAACAAACGACGGGGCTGATCCTCCTTGGTACACAAAACGGGTTAGAACACTCTTGCAGAAACAACAAAACAAACATGCCAAATTTGAACAGACGCAAAATCCCCAAAATTGGTGATCTTTTACATAAGCTCGAAATTTAGCGCGGACTTCGATGCGAGACGCTTATAACAGTTTCCACAACGAAACTTTGTCTCGACACCTGGCAGAAAATCCAAAGAGAGTCTGGTCATATGTGAAGTATGTTAGCGGCAATAAACAATCAGTGCCTTCTCTGCGCGATAGCAATGGAGATGCTATCGAAGACAGTGCTGTCAAAGCAGAGTTATTAAACACAGCCTTCCGAAATGCCTTCACAAAAGAAGACGAAGTAAATATTCCAGAATTCGAATCGAGAACAGCTGCCAACATTAGTAACGTAGAAGTAAATATCCTCGGAGTAGTGAAGCAACTTAACTTAAATCACTTAATAAAAGCAAGTCTTCTGCTCCAGACTGTATACCAATTAGGTTCCTTTCGGAGTATGCTACTGCATTAGCTCCATACTTAACAATCATATACAAACGTTCGCTCGACGAAAGGTCCGTACCCAAACACTGAAAAGTTGCACAGGTCACAACAATATTCAAGATATTCAAGGAATATGGTAGAAGTAATCCACTAAATTACAGGCCCATATCGTTAACGTGGATATGCAGCAGGATTTTGGAACATATATTGTGTTCAAACATTATGAATTATCTCGAAGAAAACTGTCTCTTGACACACAGTCAACATGGGTTTAGAAAACATCGTTCTTGTGCAACACAACTAGCTCTTTATTCACATGAAGTGTTGAGTGCTATTGACAAGGGATTTCAGATCGATTCCGTATTTCCGGATTTCTGGAAGGCTTTTGACACTGTACCACACAAGCGGCTTGTAGTGAAATTGCGTGCATATGGAATATCGTCTCAGTTATGTGACTGGATTTGTGATTTCCTGTCAGAGAGGTCACAGTTCGTTGTAATTGACGGAAAGTCATCGAGTAAAACAGAAGTGATTTCTTGCATTCCCGAAGGTAGTGTTATAGGCCCTTTGCTGTTGCTTGTCAAAATAAACGATTTGGGAGACAATGTGAGCAGCCGTCTTAGGTTGTTTGCAGATGACGCTGCCGTTTAACGACTAATAAAGTCATCAGAAGATCAAAACAAATTGCAAAACGATTTAGGAAAGATATCTGAATGGTGCGAAAATTGGCAGTTGACCCAAAATAACGAATAGTATGAGGTCACTCACAAGAGTGCTAAAATGAATTCGCTAAACTTGGGTTACACGATAAAGCAGTCTAATCTAAAAGTCGAAAATTCAACTAAATACCTAGGTATTACAATTACGAACAACTTAAATTGGAAGGAACACATAGAAAATGTTGTGGGGAAGGATAACCAAAGATTGCGTTTTATTGGCAGGACACTTGAAAAATTAACAGATCTACTAAGGAGACTGCCTACACTAAGCTTGTCCATCCTCTGTTAGAATACTGCTGCGCGGTGTGGGATCCTTACCAGATAGACCTGACGGAGTACATCGAAAAAGTTCAAAGAAGGCAGCACCTTTTGTATTATCGCGAAATATGGGAGAGAGTGTCACAGAAATGATACAGGATTTGGGCTGGGCATCATTAAAAGAAAGGCGTTTTTCGTTGCGACGGAATCTTCTCACGAAATTCCAATCATCAACTTTCTCCTTCGAATGCGAAAATATTTTGTTGACATCGACCTACATAAGGAGAAACGACCACCACGATAAAATAAGCGAAAGCAGAGCTCGTACAGAAAGATATAGGTGTTCATTCTTTCCGTGCGCTATACGAGATTGGAATAATAGAGAATTGTGAAGGTGGTTCGATGAACCGTCCGCCAGGCACTTAAATGTGATTTGCAGAGTATCCATGTAGAGTGGATGTAGATAATGCGGTCAGTCTACCAGGGGTTCATGTGTTGGGTGGACTATCATCTAATTCTAGGGGTTTAGTAGGACCCTTTTTCTTTGATGACACTGTCACGGGAGAAGTGTACCTAGATATGTTACGCATATCAGTTTTGCCAGGTATAGATGCGCTTCTTGGAGCCGATGAAGAGTTCTTCTACCAACAGGACAGTGTGCCACCACACTATCACCTAGCCATACGAGCTTTTCTGGATGACAATTTTCCGGAGCATTGGATTGGACGAAGAGGGCCGGTTGAGTTCCCTCCACGGTCGCCAGATCAGACACCTTTGGACTTTTACTTGTGGGGAACTGTGAAAGATAATGTCTAGCGACGTAAGCCATGCACGCTGAAGGAACTTCGCCAGCAGATTACAGCGACATGTGCAGGGATCTCCACTGTAACACTGACTGACGTAGTTACGGCGACAGCTCGCCGTTCTGTTATGTGTATAGCCGCCAACGGTGAACATTTTGAACATTTAAAGTAACCACTTGCTAAACTGAAGGTGGTACAATATGTGTGATCTATTATTAAATCTAAAATAAACACATAAGTAATACTAAAGTGTGTATACATCTTTCTGGCGGATTGTGTATGTATAGTAAATCTGTTAGAAAACTCAATAGATTAATTATCTAGTTGTGCAGTGTGTACCTTACATTACGGTTTTGTCTCTGTTTTACTCTCTCTCTTTGAACTGACATAACGCAGTACGACATAATTTAAAACTGTAATCCTTCGTTTTAATTATATCTCTCCATGTACTGAAACAGAAATCTTGTATCCGATCTACTTAAACCAGCTAAAAACCATGCTATGCAATAGTATGTAAATTCTATGAACGGATTGAAAGTTTCCAGCAATCCACTAGTGGATCGCATGGTTTTAAAACTGAAGAGACAAAAAGACGCAATACTAAATTCATATACTGAAAACACATTCACGTGTGAGAATTCTACTGTCGTACCTCTGTTTGATCACCACAGAAATTCACAGATGGATGAAAATCAAGGAAGCACTTCTTGCACTGATTAACAGTTACACTGCTCAAAGCGAACGAGGTATCTGGATTTCAAGAAATTCTTGACTTAATGTGACTTACAGGGAATAACATTTTTAAGCAGTAAACAGTGCATATAACATCCGTTAATAAAAAGGGCAAAGTAATAGGTGCACAGAATTACAGCCTAACCTTCCTGTCGTTCGATTGTTGCACAGTCTTCGAGCATATTATAAGCTCGAACATTTCCCGGAGGACAGCAAGCTCATCTCAAAGCATCAGCTCAGATTCTATCACAAAGCGAAAAAAGTGGTCCAACTAAAACATTCATACTTCTTTACGTACTACACGAATATGTAATAAAAATTGGGGTTCCTATTTTTAAAAAATTGCAGTTGATATCCGTTTGACCTATGGCAGCGCCATCTAGCGGGCCAAACATAGCGCCATCTGGTTTCCCCCTTCAAGCTAGACGAGTTTCGTTCTTTGTAGTTTTTTCGTTTGACGCTTATTTCGTGAGATATTTGGCCCGGTGATGATCAAAGGACCACCCTGTATACTACCACTACGATGCTTATTTTCTGTCCGTGACAAACAACACCCAAATCGAGACAGTCCATTACTTCCCTCATTTTCTCTTCAAAATAAAAACTGCTTCAGTCTGCTTCGTGTGAATGAATGAATTATCACTCTATGCCTATGGTTGATACTACACTGCTTGAGAATGGAAACCATTTTGTCCCACTACACATTATCAAAGGTCTTCTCCAAAAGAACTAATGCAATGTACGTTTTCTTGCTTTACCTAACGTTCCACCCCTCTCATCAGTTGCAGTGCTGAATTGCTTCATAACTACGCCAAATTCCTTTAGAAATGGATTGATCTTCTCCTAATATACGAGGGCGTGCTGACATGTAATACATCCCATTTTTTATGTGAAAACTCCTAAAGACTCGTAAATAAAACCACGTTATTAACGTTCTACGTCTTTATTCTTAGTGTCTACGAATTTACACCCCTCTGCTGCTAGTAGGCTCCGAATTGTATAATGTAACATGGCGCTATGTAACGTAACTAAGTACTGTGTATGTGGTCAGGAACCAACAGACAAACGAACACATTCCTAGAACATCTAAATTCACAACACAAAAACATACAATTCACCATGGAGGTAGGTGAAAAATCCATTAACTTTTTTGACCTTAACATAGATATCACCACAAATACACATACTTTCAAAATTTACAGAAAAACCACAACAACAGACACAGCAATACCCTCATGTTCACAACACCCAACAACACAAAAACATGCAGCCTTCCATTCCATGGTACATCGCCTTACATCAATACCACTGTCAAAACAGAATTTACAAACAGAAGTATACACCATTAAATATACCGCATATAACGATGGCTATAACCCTGAATTAGTCGACAAAATCCTGCACAAAAAAACAAGGAAAATCTTGCCCTACATTTATGCCTCATCTGCAATAAAAACCACACTAAAAACCAACTGGTGTACTATTCCGTATCTAGGTAAGCTATCAGACAAACTAGCCAAAACACTGAAATCCCAAAATTATAAAACATCATTTTATGTAAGAGGTACTACAGCTAACCTCCTATTCAACAGCAAGGACAAAACAGATTAACTAAGCAACAGTGGGGTCTACAAAATAACCTGCACTGACTGTAATAAACTGTACATTGGTCAAACGGGCCGGGCCATATCAAAAGGCTGACTGAACATGAACGCAGCTGGAGATTAAATAAATCAGACTCCACCTTTGCTGAACATGTGCTCAAAGAATGACACAAATATCTAACACACACAGAACTGCTACATATAGCCAACAAAGGCAGAAAAGTCAGCCTGCTAGAAGCACTTGAAATTAACAAACACTTAGCCCTAAATCCCCAGCTGGTTCTAAATGACCAATTGCAACTGAGCACATCACCACTCTTAAACTTTACACAATACAGTAAACCTGCTACTAACCACAAAGTGTCCCAATAGTAAACAAATTCACACCCCAATATAATGTAATATCCCTTATGTGTTTACATTCCTAATTGTAACTCAACTGTAACACTGTAATATTTGGTATTTATTAATGCATAATTTTTCTAATAACAGAATGTAACTCCCAAAGAAAACATTGCCGTTGTACAACCAACAATTAGTGTCTAGCGCAACTGTTCACAACAAATACCTAAAAACTGTAATTTTGTAATAATCTGTATTCTAAATAATTCTAATTGTTGTCAAACATGGTACTGAAAAACCATAAAATGTGATGTATTATGTTAAAGAACAGTTTTACAGAACAAATACCTTGCGTGATTAGCCGAGCGGTGTAAGGCGCTGCAGTCATGGACTGTGCTGCTGGTCCCGGCGGAGGTTCGAGTCCTCCCTCGGGCATGGGTGTGTGTGTTTGTCCTTAGAATAATTTAGGTTAAGTAGTGGGTAAGCTTCGGAACTGATGACCTTAGCAGTTAAGTCCCGTAAGATTTCACATACATTTGAACATTTTTTTTTACAGAACAAAAAGTCAAAAGACCCGTTAGACAATTTCAAAGACAATACCACAACTAAAGATCGTATGCAAGTGCGTTGTATCTTAGTCCAGAATGTTTGGTTGGTAAGAACACAAGCTCCTTGTAAACAATAGTTGTCTGAAGATGGAGTAATAAGCCGAAAACTAGTACATACAAATAAAAATCAGTAGAACAAAAAAACTGCCTACGTGTTATTCAACCCTAAATTTGGAATTGCTCTATCAAGAAGCGACGGAAGAATCCATAAATAAGGGTAACTAAGCCAATGCGTGAGGAAAAGCGTGCTAGAATCGAGTTTCGAATTCGAAGAGTTCGTCCATACATGGAGTACACTCTCATTCAGCATGATAATGCCAGAACACACAGGAGAGCAGCGACATCTGCAACATTCTGACGCCCTTGGTTCACGTTATCCGACCATCCTCCATACAGTCCTGACTTGACCCCATTCGATTTTCGTCTGTTTACAAAATTTAAGGAACGCCTTGATGGTGGTGTAGCGGTGTAAGCAGAGGTGAGTTTGTGACTCCCTCAACAAAGGGAATTTGTGTTCAGCTACTTATGCTATTAGGGTCATTGCAAGTTTTGGCGATATACATCTCAGTAAATTAGCTTACCACGCCTATTTTCATTCTCTGCTTTCGTATGGCATCATATTCTGGAGTAACTCATTATTGAGTAAAAGAGTGTTCATTGCACAAAAGCGTGTAATCAGAATACTTGCTGGAGATCATCCAAGATCATCCTGCTGACACTTACTTAAAGAACTAGAGATCTTCACTGTAGCCTCACAATATATATATATATACACTTATGAAATTTGTTATTAACAATTCGAACGAATTCAAAAGTAATAGCAGTGTACATGGCTACACACTAGGAGAAAGGATGATCTTCACTACTCAAGGTTAAATCTAACTTTGGCTCAGAAGTGGGTAAATTATGCCGCGACAAAAGTCTTTGATCACTTACCTAATAGCATCAAAAGTCTGACAGATAGCCATATAACATTTAAAAGGAAATTAAAAGAATTTCTTAGTGGCAACTCCTTCTACGCGTTAGATGAATTTTTGGATATAGTGAGTAATTTCCCCAACCCCCACAAAACAATTAATTAAAACATTAAGTGTCATGTAATATTTTATTAACCTGACACGTTCCACATCATTACGAAGTGTCGCACTCATGATCTATGGAACAAGTACTAATCTAATCTAAAGTCAGTCTACAGTGACGGTATCAACAAGCTGGTCTTCCATTGGCAGAAATGTGTTCGTCGCCAGGGTGACTACGTTGAGAAATAAATATGCAGAATGATAAATAAAGATGGAGAATGCTATTAACGTTTGTTTCATTTAAAAAGCTTTAAAAGTTATCACATAAAAAATTCGGAGGCATTACATTTCAGCATGCCCTCGTACTTTCAGTTTCTAACACGCCTACCCTATAAAATTTTTCATGCAGTTATAGTAATAAACACTAATGTTCCCTATTATATACAATGTTTGCAGTAGGTGTGTTAAACGTAAATGTTTGAATTACTTATCTTTCAGTTGCAGCAGTCGCGTAGGGGTCGAAACAATCTTTCAAAAGTTTTAATAATCAGGTCTGGGTATTTCTTGATTTTGTACTGGAAAACTCTTTTTGTTCTTCATTTCACAATCTATTTTGACATTTTCATGGAAAATCATGTTGAAAGAATAGCTTGAATCACATGAATCATTCACAAAAGCTTTTCCAGAAACAAGAAACATTCTCGTAACAACTGCTGCACGCACCCTGCTACGTCGTCTGTTTTTTGGCGCAATCTCATAATCAAAGATAAAATTGGTTCAAATGGCCCTGAGCACTGTGGGACTTAACATCTGAGGTCATCAGTCCCGCCAGCCGGAGTGGCCGAGCGGTTCTAGCGCTTCGGTCTGGAACCGCGCGACCGCTACGGTCACAGGTTCGAATCCTGCCTCGGGCATGGGTGTGTGTGATGTCCTTAGGTTAGTTAGGTTTAAGTAGTTCTAAGTTCTAGGGTACTGATGACCTCAGATGTTAACTCCCACAGTACTCAGAGCCATTTAAACCATTTTTTCATCAGTCCCCTAGAACTTTTTACTACTTAAACCTAACTAACCTAAGAACATCGCACACATCCATGCCCGAGGCAGGAATCGAACCTGTGACCGTAGCGGTCGCGCGGTTCCAGACTGAAGCGCCTAGAACCGCTTGGCCACAGCGGCCGGCAACCAAAGATATTATTATAGAATAGCGGCGTGTGATACACAAGCTTCATCATTGAGAACAAGCTATTTGTGGATGAACACGAGCAAAGCACAGATGTTTACTTGAAACTGTTGTCTCCTGTATCATTACTTCTAAGCAGTAACAACTGTTCTTGTTGTTGTGGTCAACCAAGGATATTCTCTGTTTGCTACCGTTTCTCTGAGGTAACATCGAGTTTTCGAGTTTTGCGGCAACTTTGATGAAGTCTATTACAAATTTTTTGAACAACGCGAGAAGAGATTTATAAAGAACTACGGGCAACGGAATCCAGTAATGTACGGTAAGAGTGTATTATGCACCTGGCTGTCTCGTCTAAGGCGATATCCTTAGTTGTTATCAGAACTGAGCGAACTGATAAAGTGGTTGTCAAACACTTGTAAATTCCATTAACTGATAGCAGTCAAAGTTTAAAATAAACGAGGTGCGCTGAATTTTGTGGGATGAAGGTACTTCCACTTTGTTCCTCGTGTGACTCTAGACCATTTAATACTGAATACCCAAGTACACTGCCTATAATGATGAAGTTACAATTACAAATCCCACCTCCTTACAAAGACACATAGTAAGTTGGTTATCATCTTTACGTTTCATGTGATTAGGAACACAGAGCACGACTTCTTTCCCTTTCAAGACGTTCAACTGTTCGTGAATTCTCACTTAAAAGTGTCCTGCTTTCTCTAACGAAGACAATGCACATAAGCAGAAGAAAGCATACAAAGAGCTTTCAGAGACAAATGTTTCTTCACCGTAAGGGAAAGATAATGATGATGATGTTTGGTATCTGGGGCGATCATCTGCGCTGTCATCAGCGCCTGTACAAAGTCTCATTTTTACACACTCCAATCTACCCACTGTCATGAATGATGATGATGAGGAAACGATGATGACAACACAAACACCCAGTCCCAGGGCAGAGAAAATCCCCGACCCGGCCGGGAATCGAACCCGGGGCTCCGTAGTACAGAGGCAGCAACCCTAGCCACTAGACCACGAGCTGCGGACGTAACGGAAAGACTAAGCAGAGGAATAAGAGATTCAGTAAAGGAGGAGACTATAATTGTCAGGCTAACTCATTCAGTCCTTCACTCCAAACATATATCGACCTAGAAGGTTTACTTGTCTGAGGTTAGGGTCGATATCTCGTAAAGGGGAAACTGAAGTTTTAATTTCTCCCAACCTCACCCCCTCCCCAACTCCAGCCCCTAGCCTGAGTATTGGTTTTAAAAGTGTAGCTGCTGTATGTTCATCCGAGTTAAAGACATCGCCTGTAAACAATGGTAAGAGACAAGTTGGCTGTTTTATGAAATTAAGCAGTAATGTTGCAACAAAACCCCATAAATAAAATACTTCAGTCCATTGTGATTTACTTATTCAGATAAGTCATTGTCCTCAAATATTTCTAGAGTAACGACAAATCGTAAATTCTATCCCAAATTTTATTTTTAAAAATACGTCAGTGGGTACTTAACATTGTTTACTGGCAAACTGCAATTAACGTCAGTTAGCGTTGATTTAACCGCTGTTTACTTGTTTGGGTGAGTTAAAGTAATATTACTGTGAAACCTCTCAAAAACACGTTTTTTAAAAAGTCCAAATTGTTTCAGTTTATGAGATTAAGAGATGCATTACCAAATTTTGCAATAACAAGGTATAACAATTCAAAAAATTACCTGTGATTCGGTACAGTATAAAATTAACGTTATTGTAGCCTTGGTGTAGCGCGTAAACAATATTAAGAATGGCCCTTGACATTTCTACCATCACAGTATCACGTAAATTCATGTGAACTTTAGTATAGGACACAACATTGTTTAGGTGCTTAAATAATTATTCACATTTCTCTGATTGCCAACAAGTTTCGAAGTGAATTTGCTTTCAGGAACATATTCGGGATATTTATGTGAATCGTAGTTACTGATATCATCCTCGGATTTGGACAAAACGTCACTGAAATGCAGTTTTTTATCACAAACGCCGCACTATTTACTACTATTGCAAGTGATGCTTTTGGCTCGTACTACTGTTTGCATGTACACATCTTGACGGAGGTGCCATTAGTACAATCTGAAATTAGAGACCCCGCGCGGAGTGGCCGCGCGGTTTGAGGCGTCATGTCACGGACTGTGCGGCCCCTTCCGCTGGAGGTTCGAGTCCTGCCTCGGGCATGGGTGTGTGTGTTGTTCTTAGCATAAGTTAGTTTAAGTAGTGTGTAAGTCTAGGGACCGATGACCTAAGCACTTTGGTCCTTTAGGAATTCACACACATTTCAACGCTTGAAATTAGAGACAGAGCTGCCATTTCGCGGTTTATCATAAAACTATCAACTAGTATCAATAAAGAACTTCACATACCATGTTTTACATGTAATTATTCTACACTCCTGGAAATGGAAAAAAGAACACATTGACACCGGTGTGTCAGACCCACCATACTTGCTCCGGACACTGCGAGAGGGCTGTACAAGCAATGATCACACGCACGGCACAGCGGACACACCAGGAACCGCGGTGTTGGCCGTCGAATGGCGCTAGCTGCGCAGCATTTGTGCACCGCCGCCGTCAGTGTCAGCCAGTTTGCTGTGGCATACGGAGCTCCATCGCAGTCTTTAACACTGGTAGCATGCCGCAACAGCGTGGACGTGAACCGTATGTGCAGTTGACGGACTTTGAGCGAGGGCGTATAGTGGGCATGCGGGAGGCCGGGTGGACGTACCGCCGAATTGCTCAACACGTGGGGCGTGAGGTCTCCACAGTACATCGATGTTGTCGCCAGTGGTCGGCGGAAGGTGCACGTGCCCGTCGATCTGGGACCGGACCGCAGCGACGCACGGATGCACGCCAAGACCGTAGGATCCTACGCAGTGCCGTAGGGGACCGCACCGCCACTTCCCAGCAAATTAGGGACACTGTTGCTCCTGGGGTATCGGCGAGGACCATTCGCAACCGTCTCCATGAAGCTGGCCTACGGTCCCGCACACCGTTAGGCCGTCTTCCGCTCACGCCCCAACATCGTGCAGCCCGCCTCCAGTGGTGTCGCGACAGGCGTGAATGGAGGGACGAATGGAGACGTGTCGTCTTCAGCGATGAGAGTCGCTTCTGCCTTGGTGCCAATGATGGTCGTATGCGTGTTTGGCGCCGTGCAGGTGAGCGCCACAATCAGGACTGCATACGACCGAGGCACACAGGGCCAACACCCGGCATCATGGTGTGGGGAGCGATCTCCTACACTGGCCGTACACCACTGGTGATCGTCGAGGGGACACTGAATAGTGCACGGTACATCCAAACCGTCATCGAACCCACCGTTCTACCATTCCTAGACCGGCAAGGGAACTTGCTGTTCCAACAGGACAATGCACGTCCGCATGTATCCCGTGCCACCCAACGTGCTCTAGAAGGTGTAAGTCAACTACCCTGGCCAGCAAGATCTCCGGATCTGTCCCCCATTGAGCGTGTTTGGGACTGGATGAAGCGTCGTCTCACGCGGTCTGCACGTCCAGCACGAACGCTGGTCCAACTGAGGCGCCAGGTGGAAATGGCATGGCAAGCCGTTCCACAGGACTACATCCAGCATCTCTACGATCGTCTCCATGGGAGAATAGCAGCCTGCATTGCTGCGAAAGGTGGATATACACTGTACTAGTGCCGACATTGTCCATGCTCTGTTGCCTGTGTCTATGTGCCTGTGGTTCTGTCAGTGTGATCATGTGATGTATCTGACCCCAGGAATGTGTCAATAAAGTTTCCCCTTCCTGGGACAATGAATTCACGGTGTTCTTATTTCAATTTCCAGGAGTGTATTTATTATCGACTCTGCCTTACCATAGGCTACAGCCGAGATCAATTTTTCGCTGAAACAGGCAAGAAATGTTCGTATCTGTACTTATGCTGATATGTAGAGCACGGAAAAAAAGTTTTATATTGTTACAGGTGATATTACTCGTCAAAACTGGAAAAACATGTTTGGAAACAAATACTTTTTGAGAGATGGACTATTTTGTCCTGTTATAGCTATCTGTAAGTGGACACTAGGTTCTAGGGGACTTATGACCACAGCTGTTAAGTCCCATAGTGCTCAGAGCCATCTGAGGTGCCCAATATGATTTCCCATTGTCCTTACATATCCTTGAGTCCCCTTCTCAAAGAATTACGAACTCGTTCGATATCTGTCAGATCTGAGATATAGTCATACGCAACGTTCACGTGCTCCCGTAACGAGTGCATATTGTCGATGGGTGTGGAATACAAGTGCTATTAAATACAAGCCAAAAGTCAGGTGAACGACATGGCTGCGCTACTGGACCTTCTCAACGAATCCATCGCTCATTAAACGATTATGTTAGGTATTGCTATACGAGCCGCTGAATATGGGGTTACGCTCCGTCGTGCGTAGACCACATGCGTTATTCTGTAAAACAAAAGTTATCCAATTGCATGTGTAATTTGTAGAACGGAAATGAGTCATAATTAGCACTTGTCAATTTACCTCGTAAAGAGTATGGCGCTATGAGTCGTCACCCCGACTCCTACCCACACATTGATACGGTATTAAAGCGAATCTGATTACTTCCTTCCTTGACCACTCGAGTGTTTGCATCTTTCTACATGTTACTGTGGTGATTTATCATCACAGTCTGCCGGCCGGTGTGGCCGAGCGGTTCTAGGCACTACAGTCTGGAACCGCGCGACCGCTACGGTAGCAGGTTCGAATCCTGCCTCGGGCATGGATGTGTGTGATGTCCATAGGTTAGTCAGGTTTAAGTAGTTCTAAGTTCTAGAGGACTGATGACCTCAGCAGTTAAGTCCTATAGTGCTCAGAGCCATATCATCACAGTCTGTATGAGCCTTAACGCTCCACATCTCTTACTAAAAGTTCCAGCTGTGATCTACCGATATTCAGTGCACCGCCTTAAAATCCGCTGGAAGAACTGTAATCCGGCATAGTGGTGTTGTAACTTGAAGAAGAAATAGGTAACGTAACTTTTCGTACGTAAGTGTAAACGGAAAAACGTGGCTTACGGCTACAGTAGCTTCAATACTTCGCACGTTTATTTCAGAATCATCCTCTTCTCATCGTAAGACCCGCTTCTCCATTTAAACTGTGCGAAGTCTACTGTCTCTACTGTCCCTCTACTAAATGATTCAGAGGGTGCAAGTTGCCGGGATATCCTCCTGAGAATTTTCTTCAGATGGAATGCAGCATCAGAGGAATCGTCTATGCGCATGACATGCACCTTTCAATTAACACTGTCAGCTAAGCCGTTTCCTACGTGAATAATAGAATCCAGTTTTACCGTTTACGCAGTTCACACTCCACGGAATCACTAACCTTGTTGTTAATCCCAGCTCAACGTCGAAGCGGTATGTACGAAGTTGCCGATGTAGGAGACAGTTATAGTTTCTGTAGCTGACAACACAATCACAGACAAAGGGTCTTGTTCAAAGACAATCGCAACCAATAAGAAATTAGCATTGAACGTAACAGGAATACACCCTGCACCAATGTGTATAAATCGTTCTTCACACAAGTAAAATGATCCATATCGCAATTTCCGGACGTATGCTTATGGGAATTTTCTCGAGGTTTGAGCAGTAATAATGCCTGTAAGTATATGGAGCCCTTTTCGTAAACATTCTGCATACGGGGTACTTCAGGGAGTACAGAATCTAGTACAACTTTTTTTTTTTTTTTTTGAATCAGTGCGTCTGATCTTAAGTATTAAATGCATTTCAGGCAAACGACTAATGACGAATAGAATGGTGGACCTTGCATTGCCGGACGGCTACTGTTAAATAGAGGAAACTACATAATTTCAAAAGGAAACGTAGCAAAAATTAGTACCGGAGAATAGAGCTCTCAAAACTACACATTTTTGTCTAAAAAGCTTTTTTGTGTTTTGCGGTGTTTCGGTAATACCATGAAAAACTTTCCTTGGAACTGTCGATTTGAATAACGTTTAAGGTAAGAAACAAACGATTATGGCATAATGGATGAGCAATTTAATACACGCTAAAAATGTTTTCTCCTTTGTTATAACCACTCTGGTTCCTGCTTTTGTGCTCTTTCAGTATCCTGATTTAACTCTGCATCTGGGAGTGAATTTATAATTTCTTATCACCTCGCGTTGTAGCACACCGTTGAACCATAATGCATTTTGATTCTTCCCCAAAAGAAATAATTAAGAGGAGATAAATCTGAATTTCATGGAGGCTAAGTCTCTGGCCTTCCTCTGCCAATGCATCAGCCAGGAAAAATTTCTTTCAAGGTACGCCTGACTATCAACGAAAAATGAGCGAGACGTCTATATTTCTGCAACCAAATTAGCAACCTTATTGCTAGTGGAACATTTTCTCGCAACTCTATAAGTGTTGGAGAAATTCGGATTATCACTCAACATTTCACTTTTTGTTTGAAAGATAATCTCTGGTAATTTTATGATGTATTTACACACACCGAATGTTTATGTACCAGACGTGCGGCTTGAATTGCTGACGTAATCAGTAGGGGTTTTTTGACCGGTAATAAGCATTATGGATATTTCTCTATACACCTGATTCGAAACTCGCTTCGTCAGTCCGCAGTGTTATGGCCATGAAGCCCACATTTTGATAGTGGAACAATGTGCAGAAGGCGATTCTCACCTGGAAATAATCTTCGCTAAATACCTGATAAATATGGATATGACGCGGAGGTCAATATGCGGTGGTAACAAAAGTCATTGGATAGCAATATGCACAGAAGAAGAAGGTCATGGCCGGTATTGCCAGAACTATATACTACATGGATATGGTGTCTGTTCTTTCGGACATGTCCGAAGGACAGACACCATATCCATATAAGTATATACTTCTGGCAACACCGGCCATAATCTTCTTCTTCTGTGCAGATGCACACATATTCCCCGAACTCTTACGGGATTTGGTAAGTGTTGTGGCGTAACAAGACAGCTACGCCACACTGAAGTAGCCGAAAGGCACGCGTAATCTCACGTAGGCTAGATAGAGGTCTGAAACAGGATACGTAATGAATGGTAGCAAGAAAAGTACGTAGCTGCTTTAATACTTAACTTTTAATCCTTCATGTGAATACAGCATTCCTTGATGATACAAGTGAGACTCTATCTTAAAATGGTTAATGGCGCCTTGCTAGGTCGTAGCCATTGACTTAGCTGAAGGCTATTCTAACTGTCTCTCGGCAAATGAGAGAAAGGCTTCGTCAGTGTAGTCGCTAGCAAAGTCGTCGTACAACTGGGGCGAGTGCTAGTCCGTATCTCGAGACCTGCTTTGTGGTGGCGCTCGGTCTGCGATCACACAGTGGCGACACGCGGGTCCGACATGTACTAAATGGACCGCGGCCGATTTAAAGCTACCACCTAGCAAGTGTGGTGTCTGGCGGTGACACCACAGTAAGAATGTTTTCCACGAGTAATGAGTGTGTTGGAGTGGGACACTACGAATGTAGTGTGTGGACATATAAGGTGAGAATGTGGGTCACGCGGGAGGCGTGCGTGAGATAGTCCCTGCAGTTGCACTGTCCACCGTGCCCTCGGTGGCTCAGATGGATAGAGCTTCTGCCATGTAAGCAGGAGATACCGGGTTCGAGTCCCGGTCTGGGCACAAATTTTCACCTCTCCCCATTAATATATATCAACGCCCGTCAGCAGCTGAAGGTATTAATATAATGCTAATTCGGTTCTATAAGGCTTACCTAGACAAGTGGGGTTCTGTCTAGGTGGACGTTTAGTTCCCTAGCTGCTCGTGGGACCGAGATGGATCCTTCGAATTTTTTCTTCCACCTCTTAGCAGAACGGGTGGGCCGCTGGTAGGAAACACCACCCAATCAAATAAGAGTGCTCTGGAAACAAGTTTTCCTGATTCAGTCGTTTATAACGGAACACATTCTGTTTCTCAGAAGATGTTTCTGATAGTTAAAGGAACGAGGGTACTTGCGAAAAAAATTCACTGTTCTATACACAAAAAGGTTTGGAGGGAATTGCTGTATCATTAAAACCTATTAAGTGCTTGCAAAATGGGAACCTGTTGTCCGAAATGTCCAGTTACCAACAAGTGAAGAACCTTCAAAAAGCTCAATGCCTCGGAGAGTATGCAATTGAAACTGAACCGCACAACATCTTGAACTACAGCAAAGGTGTTGTGACATGCAGAGATCTGGTTGAAATTCCCCGAGAAGAACTCAAAGTTGAATAGTCCTGGAAAGGCATTCTTGACGTTTAGAACATTATGAAAAGAATGAATGGCAATCTTGTGAAGTCCGACTCGTTTATACTGACTTTCAGCAGCACGAAACTTTCAGTGCACCTTAAGGCTGGATGCCTTCGCCTTAGTGTATGGTCTTATTTCCCGAACCCGATGCGGTGTTTAAAGCGCCAGCGCTTTGGGCACACTACTGTCGGATGTAAGGGAGAGGCCACCTGTGGCAAATGTGGGAAGGCCGCCCATGAAGGAGTTGGCTCTTCATCTACTGCGCCCGAGCGGTTCTAGGCGCTTCAGTCTGGAACCGCGCTGCTGCTACGGTCGCAGGTTGGAAACCTATCTTGGACATGGATGTGTGTGATATCCTTAGGTTAGTTAGGTTTAAGTAGTTCTAAGTCTAGGGGACTGATGACCTCAGATGTTAAGCCCCATAGTGCTTAGAGCCATTTGAACCATCTACTGCACAGTGTGTCAACTGCTCTGGGAGTCTCCGCATCTGGAGTAGGGACTGCAATGGCTTTCTTGAAGAAAGGAAGATACAAGAAATAAAAACAGCTAAACGTATCTCATATGGGAAGGCCAAAAAGATCTATAAGGCTATGCAGCCCCCGTAGTCCGCTACCTTCTTTGCGCCTGCTATTAAACAGTTATGCCCTAAAACCGGGGCTGCTGCGTTAACGGAGGTTGCCGGTGTCAGCACTGCTTCATCTTCCAGTGCACTTGTTCTGCCGCAATTATTTCGAAGCCAATAACTCCACCCAAGACTGCAGACAAGGCTGTGGTTGCCGCTGTTGTGGCGCTCCTTGCTCCTCCGAAGGCTCAGCCTGGTCTACCATCCAGTGCTGCTGCTACTACTGCAACCACGGTTGTGGCCCCAAAGCCCACTCAGGGTAAAAAAATGCAAGTCAAACCATCAGCTTTTAACAGAGACAGAAAATCCACTGTCCAATGATGTCGAATGTGTCCTCTCTGATGTATCTCTTCATTCTTCATCAGAGCAAAGGGAACTTGATTTCGGACTGGGCCAATTATCTCTTCCCAAAGCTCAGCCATCTCATACAGTAGGCTCTCCTCCCAGGCGGAAAGACAGGGTGGAAGTGCAATGCCCGTGATAAATGGCTCCCATCCTGCAGTGAAAGGAATTTTAAAGCGAAATGAGATTTTCACTCTGCAGCGGAGTGTGCGCTGATATGAAACTTCCTGCCAGATTAAAACTGTGTGCCGGACCGAGACTCGAACTCGGGACCTTTGTCTTTCGCGGGCAAGTGCTCTACTATCTGAGCTACCCAAGCACGACTCACACCCCATCCTCACAGCTTCACTTCCGCCAGTACCTCATCTCCTACCTTCCAAACTTTACAGAAGCTCTCCTGCGAAACTTGCAGGACTAGCACTCCCGAGTTCGAGTCTCGGTCCGGCACACAGTTTAATCTGCCAGGACGTTTCATATCAGCGCACACTCCGGTGCATAGTGAAAATCTCATTCTGGAAACATCCCCCAGGCTGTGGCTAAGCCACGTCTCCGCAATAGCCTTTCTTTGAGGAGTGCTAGTCCTGCAAGTTTCGCATGATAGCTTCTGTACAGTTTGGAAGGTAGGAGACGAGGTACTGGCGGAAGTGAAGCTGTGACGACGGGGCGTGAGTCGTGCTTGGGTAGCTCAGATGGTGGAGCACTTGCCCGCGAAAGACAAAGGTCCTGAGTTCGAGTCTCGGTCCGGCACACAGTTTTAATCTGTCAGGAAGTTCCAATTTTAAAGCGTTTGGTGCCCCTGTCCCGGAGGGCTATACCGTCTATCACAAGGATGACCTGACTGGGGAAAGGGCAAAGAGAGGTGTTGCTGTGTTCGTAAATCATGCACATCACACTTCTGCTTTCCCCCTGGCTACAGTTGCAGCTGAAGTTGAAATTCACATGTGTCGGAGGAACACAGTCTGCTTGCTGTATTTACTTCCTTCTGATGCAGTAGACTCTGAGGCTCTCACAGATCTGCTGGAACAACTACCCTTCCCATTTCTCCTCTTGGGAGACTTCAATGCTCACCATGTCTTGTGGGGCTTGACCTCCACTTGCTCTCAGGGTTGGCTCTTGAAGGGCCTCTTGACATTCCAAGAGCTGTGCCACCTAAACGCTGGTACTCCCACTCATTTCTGTGCTGCAACTGGGTCATTCTCGGCCACTGACCGTTCTCTCCAGGCCACGGTGTCCCAGTCGCCAAGGGTCCAACCGATATGGTCACGAGCTCAGGAGAGGCGCTGCGGGCTACGGCATGCACTCTCGTCGGTCGTCTGCTGCCATAGCCCATTATCGCTACACTGCCCTAACGGATACATCCGTCGTACGTCCCATGTCGACTTCTGCGATTATTTCATGCAGTGTTACTTGTATGTTAGCACTGAAAACTCTACCCAAACGCCGCTGCTATCGGTCGGTAAGTGAAAGCAGACGACCACTACGTTGTTTGTGATGAGTGTATGTATGTATGTATGTATGTGTGTGTGTGTGTGTGTGTGTGTGTGTGTGTGTTTTGATGTTATGGGCGCTCAATATCGAGGTCATCAGCGCCCTTAAACTAATCGAAACAAACGAATGTGGAGACAGACACAAAAATTTTTGCACACTTATCGAGTGAGGGCGTGGTCACTTCGAGTGCATCTCATATGCGTTAAAACAAATTAGGAAGAGGGAAAGTAGCTGTAACTGAAATTAAAACACAGAGGAAACAAAACACAGAAGAGCTAAAAAAAAGGCAAATGGAAATGTGATTGGCTGACCACTTACAAAATACTTGGGTGAGCCAGTCACCTTGTTAACAAATGAAAAACATACTTAGACTGTCACGCAACATGTTTCATAGTGTCATATGCACATCCTCACATCCCCACGGACAATGTAGTCGATCCTTTGACGCTGTATAATAACTACAGTGCCCATCTAATTTACCTCTTCTCTAGCCTTTGTTTTAGTATGGTGATGGCCTGTCGTTTTCTGCAGCCATGGAGAGCTTTTTGTACCCTTCTCACAACAAGGGAGTTTTCTTAAAGGAGGAGGGAGAGGTATCAATTCGTTCAGAGCTGAAAGCTGTCCTTTAGAGTAGGTAGTCGAAAACAGAATTGGTCTTCGTCCACACCCACACCCTGGGTGGCTAAAAAACGGTTTCACGGGAATTGCGTACACCAGGTTCCACCTCGCTATGTTGCTTTGTAAATTGTGGACCGAGCTGGCTTATCGGCTTATCAACTAATCCAGTAATCGCCCTTCGACTGTCACTGTCGAAACTTGTGAACTGCGGACAGTCATTTACTCACGTTCGAGAAACACGCTGCTCTGCTCATCCACTCAGTTTTATTCACTTTTATTTACTCACTACTCATGTAGGTGTTTCACATTCCCGCTTCATTATGTCCTAAATGTGGAATCATCACCCATCGATGCCACAAAGGAGGCAATACATTGATTCCCAGTAGTTGACAATGAAGAGTTCAGCAGTGGATGCTAGAGGAAGACACACAGACTAGCGCCACCCAATTGCTGGACTTGCAGTAGCAAGCCTCTGTGGGAAGTGTCACTGCAGAACCACAAACAACTCCACTGATGATTTCATGGCAGTTATCCCTGGTGACTGGGTGTGGGAAGACGGGTAGCGAGTGCTGAAACAGAACGCTGCAATTGTAAAATATACCGACTGCGTTTTCGACACGTGTATATCCCCCGAAGCGTTGTTACCAGCCACTATGTGGACCAAACACTTGCCCACCTGCTGGCGTACCACTATCAGTTGTGAAGCTTTCCATTCTAAACTGAACGGTTCGTTTTATTCTACCCATACCTTTGTCAGTCGTCTTGCGGAGCTTCTTCTCGAGATACAAGCAGACACACAGGTGAAAATCAAGAGAAAATCAAGAGATGAGGAAAGGAGTTATCGATCGCTGCGGTTGTGTTAAAAGAGTTAGCTTCAAGTTTTTGCCCCAATAACTGAAGAAGATGAAACCGGATGACTTATTTTGACGATTTGATATTTGTCGATGATGTGTTTGTTGATTGATGTTTTAGCTGTACTTTCGGTGGTAAATATGGGAGACAATCAGCCAACCTCCTGTTAGTGTCTCCCAGATAACGCTAACTGGCTGACTAGTCCTCTCTCTGCAGTTCACGTGCCCCCAGTTTTCACCTGTCTGCAGTTCACATAATTAAGAGAGCGCTGTCTACAGCTCACAATTTGCGCAAAAAACAGTCTTATTCAAGACAATGGGAGGAATCCGTTTAGGAAAGATAAAAATGTAAACCAGGTGCAGCCTTCAGGAACAGTAGAGCGTGGGAACCGCCTTTTTTCTCGGCAGCCATGGCACGGCAGTACATTCTTTTAAAATCTTTGCAACAGGCTTTCTGATTGCCTCATAATGTCTATTTCTGCAGAGTGCATACTTTCTCATTTGTGCCTACTTGTAAGCCTTTCGACTCATCAGCTACAGAATTCTGTCGTGGCATCATTGGCTAATCATAATAAAATCCGCAGATGTAAGAGTTTGTCTGACTTATTTACAAAACTATAAGTGGACAGGACTTGCAAGGTCTGCTGTAATTGTCCGGCTAGTTTCCTACACTAGTCAAGTTTCAGAAATTTAAGTCAGAATACGGCTGCTAGGCGATCGACGCGTAAATACTTGCAGACAGACAAGACTTGCCGCTGTAAGACGGAAGAGCAACTACTTGGTTGCTTCCAGATGACCTTTGAGACGAATCTTGCTGCCATACGGAAGGTTGTCTCCATATTAGTACTGAGAACACAGGCCATGCTGGACTCAGTACAGCCACCCGTTACTGCCATCGTCTTTCACATTCACACTGTATAAGAGTGGTAGGAATGAGCCGGCAGTGCAGTTATTAGTCTGGAAGGGATACGATGTTAGTTAACTTTCATCACAGCTAACTGCATAGTTTTAAAATTTTCAACCAGGTAGTTGCTTCCATCATGCACTTTGGTGGTTCTACTGGTGTTCGTACTTATTTTTTCAGGTCCTTCCTTAAAACCACTAAACATTGTTGCAATCACTGGCCACATCCGCGATTTATTCTTATGATTATGGTTTTATTGCACTCACTCAACTGTGCCCAAGTCAGGTTTCACCATTTTAACCCCTTGCTCATTTATTAAATGTTCATTCACTTATCTCAATGGGTAACTCACATTTCATTTTCTTCTGGGTGGACCCCCCAGGCTCAATAAATTCGAAGAAAGACATTTTTCCACCAGACTATGTGTAAAATGACTATGTATAAAACGTATAAAATAACTACCGATTTCGGGCATTGCCCATTCTCAAGTGTGTTTCTAGTAACATAAGCGGCTAAATTGTCGCCTTTAATCTAAAATTCGAGTGCAATGCATAATTGTGCAAACCACAGTCGCCAAAAGTCCTCATCTTTCAATATTTCCTACGAAACACTCTGTATACGCTCACTCAACAGTCAGTCGAGTGGGTGTTATACTAGGACTAGTGATGGGGTAGTTAACGAATGCTTCGATACTACCAAAAGTTTAGCAGACTGTATGTTACCCGATGCACAATATGTAATGGACAAAAGCTAGAAAGTATGGTGTTTCTTAATTTCTATCAGCAAATTAAACTGCGTGGTTCACTTACATATATATTCAACATCGTTAACATTGTTTCAGACCATTTAACTGTAATTAACAGAAAGTTATAATTAGTTAGAAAACCTGAAGTTGTGAATTAACATACTGTCGCAAATTTCAGCAAAATTTATGATTTCATTCATATTGCATTATTACATTCCCATAAAAATGTTAGAAGAAATATCTATCTTGTAATTCAAACTATAATTAATTAGAAAAATTCGTAAATTTCAACTTACCTGGAAACAGACTTTTGGAATATTTGCCAATCATCTGATGTATTCAACATGACTTGCGCACTTTATGTCTCGTGTCAATAACGAAAAACCAATTAGATCAGTTGTAATTAACTTTTTCACAAACATTTTTCGAACACTGATACAAACACTATTGATTTTCAGCCATTTTGACACTACGAAGTAATCATACCGAAATTTAACCTGAAACTGCGTTTTGGAATTTTGTACTGTTCCTCAATTAATGTTGGGAATAAATTCCAACGTGAAATCAACGATTAACGATTTTGCGATTGATATTGCTATTGTAGCTTCATAACCAAATTTCCACACAAAAGTCAAAAGAACAGTATTTAGAAATATATTCAGAATTAATCATCATTTAATGTCTTTACTAAAAATTTGTTCAAATCATTAACTTTTCCTTATAAACCACTAACTATAATTGTTTTTGAGAATATGCCACAGAAGATACATTGTTAAGATAGGGTACGTACTCAGCTGTGCAAAGAACTTGAAGTCAGACGCAGTGTGGCCAATGTAACGACTAAAAGTCTGTAACGTTAACTGTTTTGTCAGTCATGTTGGTAGAAAAAAGTTTATGTGTGAACATCTTTGTAAATGCTTACGGAAAATACATCTGCTGTGAAAAGGATTCATCTATGTGTTGGGAAATGTTATTTTAACATCCAAGTTTCAACACGCCCGAAACCCAGGCAAATCTGCAATATACATCCCCTAATGGACATTATTGTTGGAGGAAATTCGGCGGTTCATAGGTAAGTATTCCACTGCAAAAACTACATCACTTTCATACTACGATGAATCTCTCTTAATGAGAAGTATTTTAGCCAGAACTGCAGATGGAGTAGCATTAGAGTATACACAGTTATGTTTCGTAGGAAATATTGCAAGATGAGGACGTTTTTCGAGCGTGCTTTTCACAGTTATGCATGGTACAAGATTTTTAAATTAATGACAACGATGTAACCACGTATGTTACTCGTGAAAATTCTCAATATCTATTATCCAGTCGTATCATTAACAGGTCCTGCAAATGGAACAGCATTACAATACTATGCAAAAAGAATTTACAGATTTAATTGACGATAAAGAGCAAAAAATGACAACTCTTACTGACGGGATTCATTGTTCTGTACAGCAAGAAGCAGTCTGTGCTAAACTTGCAGGCATGAAGCACGTGGTGAAGTTGGTGGCACAAATAGTAAATTTTCTGAAGTCGCACGCATTATCACAATGTCATTTGCAACAATTTTTGATGGAACTGAACGCATAGTATAGAAAATTTATACATAACTGCAAAGTACATTAGTCAAGTCGATAATTTTTCAGTTCAAAACCCGCTATTGTTGAATTTATAAAATAATAAGAAGGACTGGAATGAAAATTAGAGCACACTGAATGGATTGTAGACCTTGCATTTTAGGTGCATGTGACTGCACACTGTCCAAAGTGAGACATTACAAGGTGAGAAACAACTTATTTCTGATCTGAAGAAGATGCATTTAATAAAAAAAAATCACTTTTGAAGGAACAAATTGTGATGGAAAACACTGTCCATTTTTCTAAGCTTACTGGTGTTAAAGAAAACCTAAAGACTGAAGAGTTCATTGTGGTCTTGAAAGGATTACAAGGATAGTTTTCTAAACGTTTCGAGGACACTGCCAATCTCAGATCTGCTTTCGAGCTGTTGTCGAGACCATTTGAGCTTCAATTAAAATTGTCCCTGTGCATGTCCAAACGGAATAGGCCGGTTTGCAGTGTCAATGCCCATTTAAAAGACAAATTCTTTTACGTTGAAAGTAAGCAGAAGATCTACGTTTTCTCCTCTGCCAGAGGTCTCTGTAATGAGGTTGCGAACTTGGTAATAGGCCGATTTGTAGTGTCAATGCCCATTTAAAAGACAAATTCTTTTGCGTTGAAACTAAGCAGAAGGTCTACGTTTTCTCCTCTGCCAGAGGTCTCTATAATGAGGTTGCAAACTTGGTAATAGGCCGATCTGCAGTGTCAATGCCCATTTAAAAGACAAATTCTTTTGCGTTGAAACTAAGCAGAAGGTCTACGTTTTCTCCTCTGCCGGAGGTCTTTGTAATGAGCTTGCAAACTTGGTAAAATATGGTGGTCACCATATATGTGTGAAAGACGTGCTTATTTTATGAAACTAAATAAGTCACGAAACTACCTGGCAGATTAAAACTGTGTGCTGGACCGAAACTCGAACTCGGGACCTTTATTTCCCACGGGCAAGTGCTCTACTAGCTAAGCTACCCAAGCACGACTCACAACCCGTCCCTACAGCTCTACTTCCGCCAGTACCTCGTCTCCTACCTTCCAAACGTCACAGAAGCTCTTCTGCGAACCATGCAGGACTATCATTCATGGAAGAAAGTATACTGCTTAGCCACAGCCTATAGGATGTTTCCAGAATGAAATTTTCACTCTGCAGCGGAGTGTGCGCCAATATGAAACTTCATGGCAGATTAAAATTATGTGCCAGACCGAGACTCGAACTCAGGACCTTTGCCTTTCACGGGCAAGTGCTCTACCAACGGTAGACGTGGTACTAGCGGAAATAGAGCTGTGAGGACTAGCTCTGAGTCGTGCTTGGGTACCTCAGTTGGTATAGCAGTTGCCCATGAAAGACAAAGGTCTCGTAGCCGAGTCTCAAAAATGGCTCTGAGCACTATGGGACTTAACAGCTGTGGTCATCAGTCCCCTAGAACTTAGAACTACTTAAACCTAACTAACCTAAGGACATCACACGCATCCATGCCTGAGGCAGGATTCGAACCTGCGACCGCAGCAGTCGCGCGGTTCCGGACTGAGCGCCTAGAACCGCTAGACCACCGCGGCCGGCAGCCGAGTCTTGGTCCGGCACAGTTTTAATCTGCCAGGAAGTTCCATATCAGTGCATACTCGGCTGCAGGGTGAAAATCTCATTCTCTAAATATGTCACGATTATGTGGCAATCTGAGTGCGAAAATTGTCTGCGACTGCTCGTATGCCGACTGTTTGTACAATGCAAAAATTGTATTACGTCCTGAGTGCACCATGAATAATTGAATAACACTGAAAATTTGATTTGTTTGTGACCTGTGTTGTTGCTAAATATAAAATATCAAGTAACGCGGGATTAGCTGAGCAATCTAGGCGCTGCAGTCGTGGACTGTGCGGCTGATCCCGGCTGAGGTTCGAGTCCTCCCACGGGCATGGATATGTGTATTTGTCCTTAGGATGATTTAGGTTGCATAGTGTGTAAGCTTAGGGACTGATGACCTTAGCAGTTAAGTCCCATAAGATTTCACACACATTTGAACATTTTTTTAAAAATATCAACTCCAGTCATATGCATTGCAACTGCATTTCCATTTATATGTGGTGCTTTTGGAATTTCCTCCCTCTTGACCGCACCCCTTTCCCCCACAGACCCTGTGGCATGGCGGTGGGGGAACTTTGCAGCCAGATGAGAGAACTGTAGCGGCACCGCCGTTTAGGATAGGGAAAGTTAGTTTTGTGCAATATTCTGAGCACAAGTTACACCCAGGTGCGGGTCGGATTGCAGTGAGTTATGCATACCAACAGTTGCGAAGTAGAATAGAGGCCACATGGCTGTCAGATTGCTGAAAGAGTATACATAAGGTTTTGCATGTATCAAATCTCAGGCAGAATGGGCCCAGTGGCCAACATAGCGTGTTTTGAGTACATGATGAGAAGCGGCGTGTATGACAAAACAGAGCCGCACAGCCACGTACAAATAGGTGCGGGTTTCTAACGAGATTCATTCAAGTGTGGCAGCTCTCCTGGACCGCGGGGCGTGTCACACCACCAGCTGCACACAACAGCAGATGGGGCGCCAGCGTTCCAGTCCACGGCGGGTCGCTGGTTCGACCCTCTGAGGCCGACGCGGGGTCCGTAGCCAGCCAGCAGGGGGGCACTTCACGGCTCGCTACTACAGGCAGGCATCCTGGCTTCCAACACATGCCGGGGGCAACCTGAGGCGGTGGCTGCAGATTCGGGCGCCAGACCACAGGCGCTTGTCGTCGCTGCGATCTCAGCCATGCCGGCGAGAAGCACACAGCTGGCTGCCTGCGGCTCACTCCAAGCGGCGCTGAGCCGGTAGGGACACAGACTTCGACCATAGATACTAATAGACTGGGCAAGCAGTGTAGCGGCTATACATCAGGCGTGGCTGCAACATAGAATCACGTGACTGTTGGCAGAACGTCGGCCGGAGTTCAAGGCAGCATTCCGATTCCTGATTTCACTTCCAGTATTTCTCAGTGGATTTCCTGCTAACTTCACCACATTAAATGTAGCTTATGTAAACACAGCTAGAAGTGATAAATTATTGCGTAACCACTGTACAAATTTAGTTTTACAGCCATTACTTCGAAATGAACTCTGTGAACTGCTGAAACACTTTCGATGTTCGGCAATATATTCGCCGCGAATATTTCAGTGTTACCAATTATGAGATGCATTCTCTACTCACAATACGCATTATGCATTGCATAAAATGTAAATATTGCGTGTGTGTGTTTTAGTGCCTTGGTTGTAGAAAGTGTTATAGACTTCATAAATCGGCATAAACAACGAAACCTGTAACGTAAACACAGGTGTTCACATCGAATGTAAGGAACTCAATTGTGTCGTTCACCCACAAAACGTAAAGCAGTTTCATTTGAAAGCTCTTTTTTGGTTTAAACGGTTTGTTTCGTAGATGTATCAAATAAGATATCTACAAAATCAGTACCTACTTACATGAATACTTGTTCCACAGATCATGAATACAATACTTCACAATGATGTGTCAGTTTAATGAAAGGTAGACCTATCATTACATGACAATTCTTCCAATCACTTATTTATACCTAAAAAATCGTCTACTGAGTAGGAGCTGTCATTCATAGATTCTTTTAGTTTGATTTTAAATGCTGGTTGGCTATCTGTCAGGCTTTTAATGCTTTTTGGTAAATGACCAAAGATTTTTGTAGCAGCATATTATTTATCCCATACATTACAGCTTATTATCTGGAAACTAACATAGGCCATACAACTACCTTTCTGCAAATGGTACTCAGTATTTGTTCCTCATATTCGTATGTTTTGTAACTGGGAAGTACAAAATAAAACTAAACCCTGATGAGAAATCAAACCCCTAACTTGTTTTTGCAAATTGTTCTTTAAAATAATACCAACATAATTCACCCCTTTTTGTACCAGATTTAATCCAGGATAGTAAAAATCATCCTTTCTTCTTATGTAGTAGCAATGCACATTGCCATTGCTTTTGGAGTGGGAAGGGTTATTGGTAATAAATATATATATATCTCTCTCTCTCACACACACACACAATATATATATATATATATATATATATATATATATATATATATATATATATATGTATGTATATGTGTGTGTGTGTGTGTGTGTGTGTGTGTGTGTGTATGTGCGGACAGATATGTGTGTGTGTGTGTGTGTGTGTGTGTGTGTGTGTGTGCGAGTGTATACCTGTCCTTTATTCCCCTCTAAGGTAAGTGTTTCCGCTCCCGGGATTGGAATGACTCCTTACCCTCTCCCTTAAAACCCACATCCTTTCGTCTTTTCCTCTCTTTCCCTCTTTCGTGACGAAGCAACCGTTGGTTGCGAAAGCTTGAATTTTGTGTGTATGTTTGTGTGTCTATCGACATGCCAGCGCTTTCGTTTGGTAAGTCACATCATCTTTGTATATATATATATATATATATATATATATATATATATATATATATATATATTCTTCAAAGTGCTTCGAACAGATGCGTGTGTGTGCAGTAGGCTTGAAATTTTTTCGTTTCACTGCCTGTATCCACATCTGCCTGCGCCCTTCATCCTTTGGAAACCTATACGAAAGAGAAAAAGCAGCTTTGTAGCTTACCATTTCAAGAAATATATACGATTACAATGTGCGCCTGGAAACACACACAGCACTTCAAACTGCCAATTTACGTAACTGTGGCGTTCTGGGTAAGGATATGATACACACAATAGTTTATCAGTATTCAAGAAATGCTGCTAAATTATACTAATAATACTTACACGTGAAATTTCACAAAACGCTTGGCACAACCATAAGCACAATAGGATACCACCATTGTTTTGCCAATAGTCACATGGTATAGCAGTAGAGATGTTGGTGCCACGAAATATACGTCATGACCAGTCTACCAATATCCATGGTCGAAGCACACAGACCACTGAGTCGGCTGCCGGCATCGTGACGCCGCCGCAACTCCGCTGGTGTACAAGGCCGACACACAGTGTGTGCAAGGGTCGCTGAGGCAGCCATTCTGCGCCAAGCCGTTTCGCAGACAGCGAAGTGGTGTCCTCAGCATTGCGGGACCTGGTCACACAGACCGAGGGGAACTCGACACTGTAGTTGGAAACAATAAACCACTTGGAAAGCTTGGGCAAGTCTTAATACGGTGCCTTCTACCTCTTCCCGCTACATTTGGTCATTCTGATACATTCAGTGGCAGAAGCTGCCACTAAATTTGGTGTCAGAACAGCGGACGACATCTGTCCAGTACGACATTCGAGCCCACCACTCGCATTACATTCACAAGATGTGATGAGTTTTGACCAGTTTTCTTTTGAATATTGGACGTTTTCTTCCCTTTTTGTGTTTTTGAGTATGGCTCATGGCAGGTCATTTTAGACGTTTTGTGTAGGCATATTTTTTTTTGTCAGAATAAGTGTTGTATATTTGGAGCAGTAAGATTTATTATTATTTTTCGCGACATTTAATTACTTTTATATTGGTTTGAGTATGATGATACTGAGGTGTAGTGAGTTGGGTTATTCTTGTACTTAAATGTTTTGTTTTAGGACTAACCGGGAATGAAAGCAACACAATGGCAGAGTCAGGGACGCGAGGTGTGTCGGAACCAGAACGGTACGAATTTTGTTGGAGAAGGTAGCACAATTGACAGCGGACAATATGCAGTTCAGAAGTGAATTAGCATCTAGAAGTGAGTGGGAAACCACATCGGATCAGTCGTTGTTGCCCAGGATGCCGCAGCAAAAGATTGATCCAGCTGCTGTGAGTTTGATTATTCCATTTTCTGGAAAGGCATCTGAGGATGTACGTTCGTTTGTGGAGGACTGGGAAATTTCAGCTGTGATGAATGGTTGGTATGAGGAGCAGTTGTTACATATAGCCAAGATTAGATTAACAGGTGAAGCGAAACCTATGTAAGGTGTTCTGAGGCCTTAAAGAAGGCAGGGCAGTTTAAGCAGTTAAAGGAACGGCTTTTACAAAGGTACAAAAAACAGAATAGCGTTCGGTATTTTAGAGAGGGGTTAAGTACAATGACAAAGAGACAGGGGGAGACGATGGAGAAATTTGGGGACAGGATAAGGAAAATTAATGAGAATACTTACGAGTTGGGTCAGAGCAATGAAACGAATAATGTTCTGTCGCAGAAGGCCGAACAAAGGGCACTTGAGGTATTTTTGAGAGGGTTACCGGCGCCCATGTCACGGAAAGTGCGTGAAGGGACTCCGAAAGATTTGTATTTGGCCATTCAGCTGGCAATTCAGTGTGAGGAAATAGACGTGGCACCAGGGATACGCAAGAGGCAAACAGTGTTTACAGCGGATGTGAAATGTTTTAAGTGTAGTCGTACGGGACATGTCCAGAGGTAATGTACCCAGTAACCAAGGAATAAAGGAAGGGGTGGAAATCGGCAGCGGGTAGGATTGAGAAGTGGAGGTAGGAGAGGTGGACAAGCGTTAAACGGCAGAGGGGGCCCAAGACCCACCCAAGGGAGCTCCCGTTTAATTTCAATGCAACGAATACGTATGCAGAGGTGGAATGATCAGTAGTAGGATCCATAGGAACTGAAAAGTTTAAGATTTTGTTGGACTCAGGGGCGCAAATGTCAGTGGCTACTAGGAATATAATGGGACGAAGGAAGCTAGACCCACCACGTTATATGTTGCGTGGAGTGGGGGATATGGTGGTCACGCCTTTGGGGTCGTTGACAGTTGACTTTCGAATAGAGAAAGTCCGATTTAATGCTACAGAACTACGGCACGTGAGCCAGAGTCCTTCTCGTGTGCCAAATTGGTTTAAATTAGCGATTAGTACATCACTATACCTTAACTTAAGGAATCTATATTTCTACATCTACATCTACTTGATTACTCTACTACTCACAATAAAGTGCCTGGCAGAGGGTTCAATGAACCACCTTCATGCTGTCTCTCTACTGTTCTACTCTCGAACGGCACGCGGGAAAAACGAGCACTTAAATTTTTCTGTGCGAGCCCTGATTTCTCTTATTTTATCGTGATGATCCTTTCTCCCTATGTAGGTGGGTGCCAACAGAATGTTTTCGCGATCGGAGGAGAAAACTGGTGATTGAAATTTCATGAGAAGATCCCGTCGCAACGAAAAACGCCTTTGTTTTAATGATTGCCACTCCAATTCACTTATCATGTCTGTGACACTATCTCCCCTATTTCGCGATAATACAAAACGAGATGCCCTTCTTTGCACTTTTTCGATGTCATCCGTCAGTCCCACCTGATGCGGGTCCAACACCGCACAGCAGTACTCCAGAATAGGGCGGACAAGCGTAGTGTAAGCAGTCTCTTCGGTAGACCTGTTGCACCTTCTAAGTTTTCTGCCAATGAATCGCAGTCTTTGGTTTGCTCTACCCACAATATTATCTATGTGATCGTTCCAATTTAGGTTATTTGTAATTGTAATCCCCAAATATTTAGTTGAATTTACAGCCCTCAGATTTGTGTGACTTATCGCGTAATCGAATATTTCAGAGAAACACATCATTTGACAATCATCGATCCAAGACTTTGAGAGGTACAGTACATATACTTTGGAATTGATTGAAAAACTGTAATAGCAACAAACTTAAACAATTTTGAAGACATCGTAATTTACACCACATAAAATCACAGTGTCCTGTCACAGTTGTCAGTATTTCACTTAGTATTGTGGCTGTGAAAACAGACCTGCAGTCTATGGCACTGTGAGCTTGCAATTGAAAGGTAATGTTGTTCCTTTCACGCGTTTCTGCCAACTTTCGGAATGTTTCTGCCCTTTCTTTTTAATGCGTAGGCTTTCCCTTTTTGTCTTACCTTACTGACCTTTCTGTGGTTTGTAGGTTCCTCCTGTGGAGTCGCGAGCTGTGTAGGATTTCTTGTTGGCAGCGGCAAAACATTAAAACTTATTCTACGTAAAACATAACTTGTAGCTTTCTACAATTCCTAGGAATTTTCGAGGCTCTAAGTTCTCGTGAATTTGGATATACACTACAGGCCTTTAAAATTGCTACACCAAGAATAAATGCAGATGATAAACGGGTATTCATTGGACAAATATATTATACTACAACTGACATGTGATTACATTGTCACTCAATTTGGGTGCATAGATCCTGAAAAATCAGTACCCAGAACAACCACCTCTGGCCGTAATAACGGCCTTGATGCGCGTGGGCATTGAGTCAAACAGAGCTTGGATGGCGTGTACAAGTACAGGTTGCCCATGCAGCTTCAACACGATACCACAGTTCATCAAGAGTAGTGACTGGCGTATTGTGACGAGCCAGTTGCTCGGCCACCATTGACCAGACGTTATCAGTTGGTGAGAGATCTGGAGAATGTGCTGGCCTGGGCAGCAGTCGAACATTTTCTGTATCCAGAAAGGCCCGTACAGGACCTGCAGCATGCGGTCGTGCATTATCCTGCTGAAATGTAGGGTTTCGCAGGGATCAAATGAAGGGTAGAGCCACAGGTCGTAACACATCTGAAATGTAACGTCCACTGTTCAAAGTGCCGTCAATGCGAACAAAAGGTGACCGAGACGTGTAACCATTACGCCGGCTGATACACCAGTATGGCGATGACAAATACACGCTTCTAACGTCCGTTCACCGCGATGTCGCCAAACACGGATGCGACCATCACGATGCTGTAAACAGAACCTGGATTCATCCGAAAAAATGACATTTTGCCATTCGTGCACCCAGGTTCGTCGTTGAGTACACCATCGCAGGCGCTCCTGTCTTTGATGTAGCGTCAAGGGTAACCGCAGCCATGGTCTCCGAGCTGATAGTCCATGTCGCTGCAAACGTCGTCGAACTGTTCGTGCATATGGTTGTTGTCTTGCAAACGTCCCCATCTGTTGAGTCAGGGATCGAGACGTGACTGCATGTTTGTTATAGCCATGTGGATAAGATGCCTGTCATCTCGACTGCTAGTGATACGAGGCCGTTGGGATCCACCACGGCGTTCCGTATTACCCCCTGAACTCACCGATTCCATATTCTGCTAACAGTCATTGGATCTCGACCAACGCGAGCAGCAATGTCGCGATACGACAAACCGCAATCGCGATAGGCTACAATCCGACCTTTATCAAATTCGGAAACGTGATGGTACGCATTTCTCCTCCTTACGCGAAGCAATGCCGATCAACTGCCGTTTGTGTATGAGAAATCGGTTGGAAACTTTCCTCATCTCAGGGCGTTGTATGTGAATGGTCTGAAAAGCTAATTATTTGCATATCACAGCATCTTCTTCCCGTCGGTTAAATTTAGCGTCTGTAGCACGTCATCTTCATGGTGTAGCAATTTTAATGGCCAGTAGTGTATATAAATATGCAACAGGATGAGACCGTCTGAAACATTCCTGTGCGTTTTGGTTTTTTGGTGCCTTGCAGTTTCTGCAAAGTGTCTTCATAGAGCTGCACACCGATTGTGGTTCCACGCTCGAGGAACTCGACAAGCAGAAGACCGTGCAGTCGAAGAAGGTCATCATGACCTTACCACAGCTTGTGTGAAAAGCTTGAAATTTCCTTGGAGGGCGAGATGTGGGATATTTCCACTGTTGTCTTTGCCTCTAGCCCTCGGGCTGTCGGAATGCTGTCGGACGGAATCATCCTGCTGCACCATAACGCCCGCCCCCACACTGACAATCGGATGAAGGCTACGCTTCGGCACTTTGGTTGGGAAACACTGCAGCATCCTCCGTACAGCTGGGATCTTTCACCGTGTGATTTTCACATCTTTGGCGACCTAAAGAAAGACACGCGGGGATGTCGGTTTCAATCGGATGAGGAAGTGCAAGAACAGGTGCGATTATGAATCCGTCACGGACGACCGCGTTCTACGAAATCGAAATTTATCGTCCCGCCTCCCAGTGGGATAAATGTCTTAACGCCTGTGGCCATTGCGTTTGAATCGAAGCATTCCATGGTCCCATTCTAGCGGGTGTTCGGTTTTCGTTTGACTGCTCCTCACAATACCCAACCAACGTGCAAGGTGATTACAGCGAGGAATATGCTGATGTGCACTTCCCATGTGGCGAATCAAACAGCTATGTTCTCTTGGTCGGCGGCTTGTACATGGAAGTGCTTCCGTCCACCAGGAGAACTTTCACGAGTACGGTATAAATGACTTGCTCGCACACGGCATACTGGAAGTACACATATCAAAAAAAGTTTTGCATCACCCTGGTTCCCAGAACTCCTGAAGACAGAAGTTGACTGTGGATATTGTATCACAGACACAGTCCTTTGACTGTTCAGAAATGTCACTAAACCCGCCCAGAGATACAAACAACCATGCATGAGCAGCGCCTATTAGACAAAGGGGGTACGACAGCGGATCAGTTCCAGGTACACGGCTCGTGTTGTCTGTAGTTCAATCATGCTTTGACGGCCAATACCGGGGTTCGATCGCATCCCCATTGTTACTTTGTGCCAGGAACGACTCGCAACAAGTGAAGTGTCCAGGCGTCTCAGAGTGAACCAAAGCGATGTTGTTCGGACATGGAGAATATAGAGAGAGACCGGAACTGTCGATGACATGCCTCGCTCTGGCCACCCAAGGGATACTACTGCAGTGGATGATCGCTACCTACGGATTATGGCTCGGAGGAACCCTGACAGCAACGCCACCATGTTGAATAACACTTTTCGTGTAGCCACAGGACGTCGTGTTGCGACTCAAACTGTGCGCAATAGGTTGCATGATGCATAACTTCACTCCCGAAGTCCACGGCGAGGTCCATATTTGCAACCATGACACTATGCAACGCGGTAAAGATGCGCCCAACAACATCCCGAATGGACCGCTCAGGATTGGCATCACGTTCTCTTCACCGATGAGTGTCGCATATGCCTTCAACCAGACAATCGTCGGAGACGTGTTTGGAGGCAACACGGTCAGGCTCATCGCCTTAGACACACTGTCCAGCGAGTGCAGCGAGGTGGAGGTTCCATGATGTTTTGGGGTGACATTATGTGGAGTCAACGTAACGGCTGTACGATACGTGTATGTTATCCTCCGACCAATAGTGCAACCATATCAGCAGCATATTGGCGAGGCATTTGTCTTCATGGACAACAATTCGCGAACCCATCGTGCACATCTTATGAACGACTTCCTTCAGAATAACGACATCGCTCGACTAGAGTGGCCAGCATGTTCTCCACATATGAACCCTGTCGAACATGCCTGGGATAGATTGAAAAGAGCTGACCCACCAACTATTCCGAGGGATCTACGCCGAATCGCCGTTGAGGAGTGGGACAATCTGGACCAACAGTGCCTTGATGAACTTGTGGCTAGTATGCCACGACGAATACAGGCATGCATTAATGCAAGAGGGGTATTAGAGATACCGGCATGTACAGCAATCTGGACCACCACCTCTGAAGATCTCGCTGTATGGTGGTACAACATGCAATGTGTGGTTTTCATGAGCAAAAAAAAGGGCGGAAATGACGTTTATGTTGATTTCTATTCCAATTTTCTGTACAGGTCCCGGAACTCTCGAATCCCAGGTGATGCAAAACTGTTTTTGATGTGTGTAGACAGACTGAGAAGCGTAACACCTGATTCAGAGTAAAAGTCATGAGAATTTGGAAACGCATATCCAGAAATTTCGGTAATTAGATCTGCTTAGGAAGGGACAGTTACTCTAGACATGCAATCTCTAACATATCCATCAAACTAGTAATGCAGAATTTCTTCACCGACTGCCGATATAGCAGTGATTACTATAACACATTGCCTTTCAACCGCACACTTAAACACAGCTCTCTTCACTGATGCAACTTGATCCAACCACTATGACTCACGAGTGCGCAAATTATACATTACCCTAAACTGTACTGCCACGATCGATTCTTCTGTCAACAAGGACTGCATCGTTTTTACTACCTGGCGCTAGTACTGATGGTATAAATTACACTCTTATTCAGTTAGAAATACTTTCATTTTCTTTTTCATTGATATTATCTTTCCTTAGCTGAAGGGTACACTAATCCACCACCTAGGACCCATAGACTCTGTGGTGCTGTTTTCAGCGTTTCTGTAAATTGAAAAGTTTTTTTCTTGCCTCGTGAATCTGTAGCATCTGGAAGATGAGTGGCTGGAGGATCTCAGTTGGTCAATTCTCTTCCTCTTCTGAAACGTCCGGAGCATTGCCCTGGAAAGACTTCTCATATGCCGATTCAATATTATTCTAACATCTTATCGCCCACCTCACTTTTGCGCCAAATACAGCTTTAGTTTCTTGGTTGACATATCATCAGTCATCGAATTAGCTTTTTCCAGAATTGCTGTCCTTTTGGTAGCTGAGAAGAGCATTATTTCACATAATATTCCTCTCTTGGTTTGTCATTTGTTTTATATTGACACATTCCGAGAGTTTATGCTTCAGGATATCGGTTTGTCTACAGGCACTCATTTAATAACACGAGTGTAACGTCGGAAATATCAATAATCTGGTAAAACATGACATCTCCGATATGCTGCGGCCAGAAAAAGATCCCGCAAGAAAGGGACCAACGACGACTGTAGAGAATCGTTCAACGTGATAGAAGTCCAACCCTTCCGCAAATTTCTGCAGATAGCAACGCTGGGCCATCAAAAAGTGTCTGCGTGCGAACCATTCAACGTAACATCATCGATATGGGCTTTCGCAGCCGAAGGCCCACTCGTGTACCCATTATACCTGCACGACACAAAGCTTAATGCATCGCCGCCATTACGCCTCGCCTGTGCCCGTCAACACCGACAATGGACTGTTCATGACTGGAAACATGTTGCCTGGTCGGACGAGTCTCGTTTCAAATTATATCGAGCGAATGGACGTGCACGGATATGGAGACCTCATAAATCCTCGGACCCTGCATGTCACAAGGGAACTATTCAAGCTGGTGGAGGCTCAGTAATGGTATGGGGCGTGTGCAGTTGGAGTGAGATGAGACCCCTGATACGTCTAGATATGACTCTGACAGGTGACACGTACGTAAGCATCTTTTCTGATCACCTGCATCCATTGATGTCCATCGTGCATTCCGATGGACTTGGGCCATTCAAGCAGGACAATGCGACACCACACACGTCCAGAGTTGGTACAGAGCAGCTCCAGGAACACTCTTATGTGTTTAAACACTACCACTGGCCACCAAACTCCCCAGACATGAACATTATTGAGCATGTCTGGGATGCGTTGCAACCAGCTCATACTGTTACAGATTTATGGACAGCGCTGCAGGATTCATGGTGTCAATTTCCTCCAGTACTACTTCAGACATTAGTCGAGTCCATGCCGCTTCGTGTTGCGGCACTTCTGCATGCTCTGTGTTTAAACATTTCCACTGGCCACCAAACTCCCCAGACATGAACATTATTGAGCATGTCTGGGATGCGTTGCAACCTGCTCATACTGTTACGGATTTATGGACAGCCCTGCAGGATTCATGTTGTCAATTTCCTCCAGCACTACTTCAGACATTAGTCGAGTCCATGCCGCTTCGTGTTGCGGCACTTCTGCGTGCTCGCAGGGGCCCTACATGATATATATATATATATATATATATATATATATATATATATATATATATATATATATATATATATATATATATAGGGTGGTCCATTGATGGTGACTGGGCCAAATATCTCACGAAATATGCATCAAACGTAAAAACTACTAAGAACGAAACCCCGTCTAGCTTGAAGGGGAAACCAGATGGCGCTATGGTTGGCCCGCTAGATGGCGCTGCCATAGGTCAAACGCATATCAACTGCGTTTTTCAAACAGGAAACCCCATTTTTATTACATATTCGTGTAGTACGTAAAGGACTATGAATGTTTTAGTTAGACCACTTTTTTCGCTTTGTGATAGATGGTGCTGTAATAGTCACAAACGTATAAGTACGTGTTATCATATAACATTCCGCCAGTGCGACGGTATTTGCTTCGTGATACATTGCTCGTGTTAAAATGGACCGTTGACCAACTGTGGAAAAGGTTGATATCGTGTTGATGTATGGCTATTGTGATCAAAATGCCCAACGGGCGTGTGCTATGTATACTGCTCGGTCTCCTGGACGACATCATCCAAGTGTCCGGACCGTTCGCCGGATAGTTACGTTATTTAAGGAAACAGGAAGTCTTCAGCTAGCACGTCAGTAACAGACAAATTGCGCGAGAATCGGGAATTTCAAAAACGTCGGTGTTGAGAATGCTACATCAACATCGATTGCACCCGTACCATATTTCTGTGCACCAGGAATTGCATGCGACGACTTTGAACGTCGTGTACAGTTCTGCCACTGGGCACAAGAGAAATTACGGGACGATGACAGATTTTTTGCACGCGTTCTATTTAGCGACGAAGCGTCATTCTCCAACAGCAGTAACGTAAACCGGCATAATATGCGCTATTCGGCAACGGAAAATCCACGATGGCTGCGACAAGTGGAACATCAGCAACCTTGGCGGGTTAATGTATGGTGCGGCATTATGGGATGAAGATAATTGGCCCCCATTTTATCGATGGCAATCTAAATGGTGCAATGTATACTGATTTCCTACGTTATGTTCTACCGATGTTACTACAAGATGTTTCACTGCATGACAGAATGGCGATGTACTTCCAACATGATGGATGTCCGGCACATAGCTCGCGTGCAGTTGAAGCGGTATTGAATATCATATTTCATGACAGGTGGATTGGTCGTCGAAGCACCATGCAATGGCCCGCACGTTCACCGGATCTGACGTCCCCGGATTTCTTTCTGTGGGCAAAGTTTAAGGATATTTGCTATCGTGATCCACCGACAACGCTTGACAACATGCGTCAGCGCATTGTCAATGCATGTGCGAACATTACGGAAGGCGAACTAGTCGCTGTTGAGAGGGGTGTCGTTACACGTATTGCCAAATGCATTGAGGTTGACGGACATCATTTTGAGCATTTATTGCATTAATGAGGTATTTACAGGTAATCACACTGTAACAGCATGCGTTCTCAGGAATGATACGTTCTCAAAGGTACATATATCACATTGGAACAACCGAAATAAAATATTCAAACGTACCTACATTCTGTATTTTAATTTAAAAAACCTTCCTGATGCCAACTGTTCGTCTAAAATTGTGAGCCATATGTTTGTGACTATTACAGCGACACCTATAACAAAGCGAAAAATGTGGTCCAACTAAAATATTGATATTTCTTTACGTACTACACGAATATGTAATAAAAAATTGGGGTTCCTATTTAAAAAAACGCAGTTGATATCCGTTTGACCTATGGCAGCGCCATCTAGCGGGCCAACCATAGCGCCATCTGGTTTCCCCCTTCAAGCTAGACAAGTTTCGTTCTTTGTAGTTTTTCGTTTGGCGCTTATTTCGAGAGATATTTGGCCCGGTAACGATCAATCGACCACTCTGTATACTGGCAAGAAATTGAGTGTGATCCTTCTCGTTTTCAGTTCCATCCCAGCATTCTTGACATTTGCAACGGATTCATTCCACTATTTTCTTCTTTTGTTTAATCTTAATTCACAGTACATTGAACAGGTAATCAGGACTGTACACCTGTCTTCTTCGCTGCATTACCTACAGATCACCATGGGTGGTGTCTTACGCGCTCATGGTAACCGTATGTTTACCCTCCACTACACCATCGCAGAACTTGTGTTATCGACATTCTTCCGGCTATTTGGGCCCTGAGTATTTACATCATGGTACACAACGGTATTTAGAACTACGCTATCATGTATGCCTCTGAACGACATAAACTTCCAAGCAGCTCAATTAGACACAACTACATAGTAGCATGTAGCACACCCTTTCTCTCCGATGACAGAGTCGACATACCGTGGGATGAACTTGACGAGGATGTGAAGTCCTTAATCTTTGAGCTCTTGACAATCACCCACGACACAAGAACATAGATCGGATATGCGACCATGGTGTGCACACTTTTTTAAATGCCGCCCCAGATGAGCTACGTAACACTAAGGTCAGATTATCTGGTGTACACCCAAGGGACATGTTTCTCAAAGAGATTTTACTCTATAATACAATTTCATATGATGCTACCGAATGAAATAAACTTCGTATGTTAGCTTACTGATTAGTTCCTCTCCAAGACTTGCAATGATGGGTACTCAAAAGGGGGTGAACTGAGTTGTTTTACCGAGGGAGGTGGCGCAGTGGTTAGACACTGGACTCGCATTCGGAAGGACGACGGTTCAATCGCGCGTCCGCCCATCCTGATTTAGGTTTTCCGTGATTTCCCTAAATCGCTCCAGGCAAATGCCGGGATGGTTCCTTTCAATGGGCACGGCCCACTTCCTTCCCCGTCCTTCCCTAATCCGATGAGACCGATGACCACGCTGTCTGGTCTCCTTCCCCAAACAACCCAACGCCAACTGAGTTGCTTAAGAAGATCTGAATTTTTTTTTCAACATGTATTCGCATTAATACAATGACGAGAAAAAATTCGCAACAGCAAAAAATAATTAATGTAAAGTAATGAAATTTGCGGTACGCATTCGTCTAGGTAACATATTTAAGTGATTAACATTGCAAGATCGCAGGTTAATGTAAGTCCGAAGTAAGCTATTGCATATGTGAAATGCTGGGAAATTAATAACGAGTGTATCCGCGAAAAGGTTGACAGCAAGCGTGCAAATGTGCATGCGTTCTGTCGTACAAGTGCCGGGTGGCAGTTTGTGTGATGGAGTTCCACGCCTGTTGCACTTGGTCGTTCAGTACAGGGAAGGTTAATGTTGGTTATGGTTGATGAGGGAGCTGTTGTCCGATGATGTCCCATATGTGCTCGATACGAGACAGGCATGGTGATCCGGCAGACGATGGTAACATGTCGACACTTCGTAGAGCATGTTGGGTTACATAGCAGTACGTGGACGAGCGTTATCCTGTTAGAAAATACCCCCTGGAATGCTGTTTATGAATTACAGCTCAACAGATCGAATCACCAGACAGACGTACAGATTTGCAGTCAGGGAGCGTGGGGTAACCACGACAATGTTTCTGCTGTCATACGAATTCGCACTGCAAACCATAACTGCAAGTGTAGGTCCAGTGTGTCTAGCATGCAGACAGATTGGTTACAGGCCCTCAACTGGCATTCTTCTAACCAACGTACAGACATCACTGGTACTGAGGCGGAACCAGCTTTCATCAGAAAACACAACAGACCTCCGCCCTGTCCTCCAATGAGCATTCGCTTGACACCACCGAAGTTGCAAATGGAGGTGGTTCGGGGTCAATGGAATATACGCTACAGGGCGTAACCGATTTATAACAATTCGTTGTGTCACTGTGGTGCCAACTGCTGCTCATATTGCAGCTGCAGCTGCAGTACGATGGGCCAGAGCCATACGCCCTCTCGATAGTGCCACGTGTCCGTCTGGAACCCGTCTGGCCTTCTTGCGACCGTACCTACTCGTGAACACCGCTGCCGGCAGTCATGTACAGCTGCTACATTGCTGCCAAGTGTTTCTAAAGTATTGCAGGAGCATCCAGCTTCTCATAACCCTATCACACGACCTAGTGAGGTGTTAATAATGTCGTCTTCGTCGCCTTAAAGGCATTCATTCTTGACTAACATCAACTCACCACGTCCAGTCTCACAACAGTGATAACTAACGCTCACAACCGCTACAGCTTGTATTTAAAGGAAACCTAATTTGCATCCTCATAGTGGCGCTACTAGCGTCACTCTTACTCGACCGGTGCGAAATTATAATACACATTATCTTTCAGATGTAGATACACTCCTACCAACCTTCATTTCTGATTATTTTTTCTTACTGCTCTTGCCTACACTTATAAATGTATCATTGGCGTCATATGCTTAGATGTGTAGAATTGAATATGCTGCATAAGATACAAGAATTTCTGCAGAAAACAAGCCAATCATTATTTTAAACAGATTGTTTTCAGTTTTGTCTGTTGCTGTATGTCTGCTGATATTAACTGCAATATGTGACTCATTTGCAAAAACAACAAATGCTGCTTAATATTTATTAAATAAAGGGTCATTTACATAGAGCTAATACTAACAAGGGGAGGCCGCCAATTGTGAAATTCAGATTCGATTCATACTGCGCATAATAAAAGCTCATGGCCAGAGGTGTAATGTGGCAAAGCACCAAGATGCACTTCTCAGCCGTTGTCGAGAAAATCGACAGTTAAAAGAAACCGTTGCGGTGAAATACTCTCTACGATTAAAGATTTTCTACAGTGTCGTGGCGCAGCGGTAAGCGCTGGGGTTCGTAATCCAAAGGTCGCCGGATCTAATCTCGAGCCATGCAATTTTTTTATTATTAGTTTTTTGTAATTCAAATATATATATATATATATATATATATATATATATATATATTAATGAATTGCTTATGCATGTTGGTGAAGGCGGATCGCTCTCCAATTGTTCCGCCTCCATTTTTCCGTTTTTTTTTTAACAGGGTGTACCAAAACTCTCCCGTCCGCACTGATTTTCGACGATGTTATAAGTTGCGCTAGGGACCGCATCTACCTTCTTTCGAAGTTAGCAGGCAACTACGCTGTTATGCGGCGGCCCGTTTCGGCCCATTCAACATCTGTCCTCCAAGTGTAACGAGCGAGTAACGGATTTTATATTTCAAACCTGCCACAGCAAATTTGTGTTCGTGGGGTCTCTATTCTAATTCGAACGTTTGACTTACGCTATACGTATTCGTTTCGGAATATCGTTTCTACGTCTTCCGTTAACTATACGTGGTTAACATTATGAAGACAATTAATAACATTTGTGATATATATATATATATATATATATATATATATATATATATATATATATATTTGAATTACAAAAAACAAATACTAAAAAATAAAAAGGTTGCATGGCGCGAGATTCGAGCCGGCGACTTTTGCATTACGAACCCGAGCGCTTACCGCTGCGGGACGACGCTGTAGAAAATTGTTAATCCTAGAGAGTATTTCACCGCAACGGTTTCTTTTAACTCGATTTTCTAGACAACGGCTGAGAAGTGCATCTTGGTGCTTTGCCACATGACACCTCTGGCCATGGGCTTTTATTATGCGCAGTATGAATCGAATCTGAGTTTCACAATTGGCGGCCTCCCCTTGTAAGACAAAAAAAAGAAAAGAAAACGACGCAGCACAAAGAAATTATCCAAATGGGATGGAAATCGGTAGATGTAATTTACATGTGCAAACAGAAAGGTAGTTTAATCTGGCAGTGCATCTACACTGACGGAAGAAAATTGCAGCACTAAAAAATAATTACTGCAGAGTAACGAAATTTCGGAAATGCATTTGTCTAGTTAACAATATTAAGTGACTAACATTGCAAGATCAAATGTTAATGTAAGCGCCAGTCCAGTAATTGGAAATGTGAAATGCTGGTACATTAATAATATGTATAACCGTCTGAATGTTGAATGGAAGTACGCAAACTTGTATGCATTGTGTTGTACATATGCTGCACGTCAGTTTGCGGGATGGAGTGCCATGGTTGCTGAACTCAGTTGGTCAATAAAGAAACGGCTAATGGTTTATGTGGGTGACGCTGAATTTGTCGTCTAAACATGTCCCGTATGTACTCGATTCGACCCTGATCCGGTGATCGAGCAGGCCAAGGCAACATGTCCACGCTCTGTAGGGCATGTTCGGTTACAGCAGTGGTATATGGGCGAGCTTTATCCTAGTAGAAAACACCTTAGAATGTTGTTCATGAATGGTAGCACAACAGATTGAATCAGCACATTAACATACAATTTTGCAATCAGGGTGCACGGAATAACCATGAGAGTGCTCTTGCTGTCATTTGAAATCACACCCCAGACCATATCTCCAGGTGTAGGCAGAGTGTGTCTAGCACACAGACAGATTGAAACTTCCTGGCAGATTAAAACTGTGTGCCCGACCGAGACTCGAACTCGGGACCTCTGCCTTTCGCGGGCAAGTGCTCTACCATCCGAGCTACCGAAGCACGACTCACGCCCGGTACTCACAGCTTTACTTCTGCCAGTACCTCGTCTCCTACATTCCAAACTTTACAGAAGCTCTCCTGCGAACCTAGCAGAACTAGCACTCCTGAAAGAAAGGATATTGCGGAGACATGGCTTAGCCACAGCCTGGGGGATGTTCCCAGAATGAGATTTTCACTCTGCAGCGGAGTGTGCGCTGACATGAAACTCCCTGGCAGATTAAAACTGTGTGCCCGACCGACACTCGAACTCGGAACCTTTGCCATTCGCGGGCAAGTGCTCTACCATCTGAGCTACCGAAGCACGACTCACGCCGGTTACTCACAGCTTTACTTCTGCCAGTACCTCGTCTCCTACATTCCAAACTTTACAGAAGCTCTCTTGCGAACCTAGCAGAACTAGTACTCCTGAAAGAAAGGATATTGCGGAGACATGGTTTAGCCACAGCCTGGGGGATGTTTCTAGAATGAGATTTTCTCTCTGCAGCGGAGTGTGCGCTGATATGAAACACTCCGCTGCAGAGTGAAAATCTCATTCTGGAAACATCCCCCAGGCTGTGGCTAAGCCATGTCTCCGCAATATCCTTTCTTTCAGGAGTGCTAGTTCTGCTAGGTTCGCAGGAGAGCTTCTGTAAAGTTTGGAATGTAGGAGACGAGGTACTGGCAGAAGTAAAGCTGTGAGTACCGGGCGTGAGTCGTGCTTCGGTAACTCAGATGGTAGAGCACTTGCCCGCGAAAGGCAAAGGTCCCGAGTTCGAGTCTCGGTCGGGCACACAGTTTTAATCTGCCAGGAAGTTTCATATCAGCGCACACTCCGCTGCAGAGTGAAAATCTCATTCTTACACAGACAGATTGTTTGTATGCCTTCCGCTGGCCTCCGTCTAAATATCACACTGCCACCACTGCCGCTGAGGCAGATCCAGTTTCCATTAGAAGACACAAGAGACACCGAAGACATCTACCCTGCCCTGCTCTCAGGTAAAACACCAGTGAGTCGCAAATAACGGTTGTTTGGGGTCAGTGGAATCCACGCTACTGGGCGACTAGCTCAAAGTTGACCTTGAAGTAACTGATTTACAACAGTTCGTTTTGTCACTGTGGTGCCAACTGCTGCTCAGATTGCTGCTGCAGATGCAGTAGGATGCACTGGAGCCATACGGCAAATATGATCGTCCTCCTGCTCGGCAGTGCCTTGTAGCCATTTGGAGCCCGGTCTTTTTGCGACCCTACATTCTCGTGACCACCACTGACAATAATAATGTAAGATGGTTGCATTCCTGCCAAATTGCAACAGGAAATCCAAGAAATGGTTCAAATGGCTCTGAGGACTATGAGATTTAACATCTGAGGTCATCAGTCCCCCTAGAACTTAGAACTACTTAAACCTAACTATCCTAAGGACATAACACACATCCATGCCCGAGGCAGGATTCGAACCTGCGACCGTAACTGCTGTGCGGTTCCGGACTGTAGCGCCTAGAACCGCTCGGCCGCAGCGGCCGGCCAGGAAATCCAGTGTTTTGTAGCCCTGTCACATAAACCCATTCAGACCTAGTGAGGTGATGATAATGGCGACTTTGTTGCCTTAAAAGCATTTCTTCTTGACTAACATCAACTTAACATGTCCAGTCTTAAAAGTAACTAATGCTCATGACCGACACAAAATTCTTATTATTCCTTCTTAGTACACTTGCCTACGCTTTTAAATTTATCATTGACTTAATATTCTTTGATGTACAGAATTGAATATGCTACATTTTGTTTTTACAAAGTTATGAGAATTTCTGCAGAAATCTAGCTAATAATTACTACAAACAGATAATTTTTAATTTTTTATGTTGCTCTATGTCTGTTGGTATAAATTCAATATTTGTTTCACCTGCAGAAACAACAGATGCTGCTTAATATTTATTGAATGGGAGGTCATTTACGAGTATGAAGAACAAGCGCAGATCTAGTACAGTCTAAGACAAAAAAAAGGTGCACCCTAAAGGAATTATGAGAATGGGATGAAAATCTGTAGATGTGTTGTACATGTACAGACAAACAGTTAGATAGAAAATTGAGCTACCAGTACACATTTTATGAGTGGACGGTTTCTCTATCTACTATCAACTTAATTTCAAGAACACCATTTCTATGTGGACAAAAAATAAAATAAATAAATGAAATCATCATACAAAATATAAATTTAGAACCAAATGTAAAATAAATAAAAATTTTAACTGAACATGAAAATGAATAAAAATTAGTTAATAAAATGTTTTTACCTGCATGAAAAACCCTGCACATGGAAAAAGATTTTAAGTTTTTGTAATTAAATTTTAAAAACATAAACATGTTTTTAGTTATTTATTTACTGTAATAATTTTTTTAAACTTTCAATTAATTTTCTATTTTGGATAACGTAAGTTAAATTCTTTTATTTATAAAAAAATTGTATAGGCTAAAGTATCAGCCCGTAATATCATAGTTTTTTTGTGTTACCATTATGTTTTTTCTTGAAGTCATATTTATAACATAAACAGAATAATTCATAACGAAATGATATCGAAGTAAAGCAATGTCTCCTTTTAATTGTGTAAGTCATTTAAAATCACGAAATGAATCGTAAGCTTTTCAAATACTATTTGGTGGGTCTAAATTCCACATATACAGAAAAAAATTCATTTGTCCACATTTTTAAATAAATATTCTGCAATTAAATATAATCAAATCATGAAGAAACAACTAGTTGATTATTATGTCTTTTTCTTTTTAAAACAACAAAAATGAAACAGGGTATATCGAACTACTGAGTTATAATGATTTGTAATAACTATCTCAAAATTATTTTAATTACTCAATCCTTTACTTTCTTATTTTGTGATTCAAAGAAAGATATAACTATTTTAGGATTTTTAATGTTTTCTGTCCTAATTTAAATTCCTTACCAGGATCATATGTAACAATAAGCACTCTAATTTCCATATTTTCAATAACAATTTTTCCACCATTTTGTAATCTATCTCTTATTTCAACTTCAACACTACTTTTATCAGACCACCTAAGAATAACATCTTTGAATTAGTACTGAAAGCAAAAAAGAGTAAAATCTCCTTATTTATTTATAATCTTTAAAAGAAAACCACCAAATGTTTTGATTGGGTAATGTACTTCATTTTCTTTACATTTTATTTTACCACTGCTAAGTATATATCCCACAATACAAATTTTATCACAAAGAGACGAAGTTAGATTTAATGAAACTGATGATGAAATAAAAGAATGTACTATTCTTGATAAAATATAATGCCTTTTTATAGTTACTAAATAAATAATTTTGCAACTTAATTATCAATTAATTTTTGTTAGATTTTCCGTCATATATAGGATAATCTGATCCACCAGTTGAACAATTTTAAAATTCATGTATAATTGAACATAATTAGAAGGAACTCAACCATTACCAACATCTATATTAATTTCTACACGTTTATTAGGAATACTTAAATACTTTTACTTTTCTCATTGACTGGAAAAGAATGAAATTGATACCTTATATGTTGTTCAATTATAAATATTAAAATTCATTTAAATTGCATTACAGTATAATTTTTAGGTATCCAATTATTACGAGAAATATCGAAACCAAGCCATTTAACAAAAACATTAGCATCTTTCTTTTTTACAACTTCTTTGACAAGGTATACATCTAGATTTTTTTGTAGTTCTTGTTCAAAAAAATTCCTTTCACCTCTTCCCAGTCTAAAGCTTTTAATTTATATGTCATTGGAATATGTCCATTGACGAATTAGCAAGTTCGAAAATTCCTATTAATTTACTTAATCTTACTTTATCACCTATTTAATATTTAGGCTTAGTATCTACAAAACTTGTTGCATAAACAGTTTCCAGTAATTTTTTTTATTTTCTTTGCTTACATCTTTAGTCTTCATTTTTTTGAGTATTTTGTTTTATTATATTTGTTAATTAATTTAGGAACTAGAGTGATCCATTTATAATTTCCTTGTGAGTTAAAATTTTTCCACGTTCACTTTAAGTGTGTTATTAAATCTTTCTACAACAGATGCTTTTAATTCAGTAAAAGGTGAATAATGACTAATATTATATTTTTTCATATGTTTTTGAAAATAATTATTATAAGATTCGTTACCATTTCTGGTTGTAAATTTCTTAGAGATTTTTCAGAAGTTTTTGAAATATGTCTACTAGTTTTATCTTTAATTGCCATATCCAAAGCATAATTTGAAAAAAACATTGATTGTAGTTAATAAATATTTATATGATTTGTTTATTTTTAAAATTCCCTTTAATTCACTGAATCCATATCCACTAAATCCAATTGCCATAAATAATCTATACCAAGAGAAATAACAATTCTTCTTTAAAAAATTTTTCTTATTGGTTTGTGTAATTTGTTAGTTATTTCTTCATGAACATTATTCTCTTGAAAACGATTATCTACAAATATTTTTAACAAGTTTACTTTTTTTAACAAATTGAACAAATTCCTTAAATTCACTGTATTCAGTTTCTTGTAGTTGTTCTATTTGGATAATGTGTGTCAGTAATTCTTTCACATTTCAGACATCAAATATCGTTGTCTGAAAGGTGCTTGGGGTTATTAATTTATACAATATTAAATTTCACCAAATAAAATTATTTTCACATCTCGTGGAACAGTTTTAGATTAATCTCGTAATTTTACAGCTAGGAAATTTTAATTATCCTCTTTTTTAATTGACTGGTCGCAGTAGTTATTTTAAAAAGATTATCACCCACACTTAAAAGAATGCCAAAATCATTAAAAGACATATTTCTGTATATTTTTACTAATAACAACAACTTTATGAGGGTAAATACGTTCTCAAAATTATGTTTTTTTCACCATTTCTAATACAAATGAAATTCCATTATTTTTTATCATGGACCTCATTTTACAATCGATTAAATTCATCTAAAGCACAATTAAGTGTTGAATCCATATTATTTGTATTTTTACAATAATTTTCTATGACATTGTCATAAACTAAGTTTGTTGTATAAAAATTTATTTAAGTATTGTTTGTTCTTTTTCTATATATTGTTTAGTAATATAGTTATTTGATTTTGGTATATTTGTATATTTAGCTGTAGTAATAAGGTTTTTAAATTATTTTTCTATATATATTCTGTCTAATATATTCTAAAAAAAACACCAGTACCACTTAATGGATCATTCACTTCTAATAATGTTGTGTTTTTAAAAGTAATAGAAATCGTAGTAAATTGAAAAATATTTCTAGTTCTTCCTGAAATAAAACTTTCTGTTTTTGAATCTATATCATATTTTATATTTCCTAATACGTAACTGTTGCTTTTTGTATAAATTTTTGATCTTATTCCTAATTCATGCTTATTAATTTTTTATTCTATTTCTAATTGTCGTTTACATAAGTATTCTGGTTTTGGTAAGTTTCACTTTTTTTTCCATTTCATGTCTCTTAATTTTTGATTGTAATTGTTTATTAATTTAAGGCCTATTCTTCTTAATTGATGTTTTTTAAATTTTGTATTAATTTTTGATTCTAAGATTTTTGTAATCCCTCAAATATTATGTTTATTTCCTTATCAAAGATGTTTTATTTATTATATTTAAAATATCTTGAAATTTGTAATTATCTGATAATAGATTTAACAAATAAATTTAAATGACCTCAACTGATTTCATCAAAATTTTGTATTCTTCAAATATTATAATATAAATTTTCCCCCATATAATTTACTAATTGTTGTGATATATTTCAACCAAATGAATGAAAAACAATTTCCATATTATTTGTTTTATAATATCATATCCAATGTGTATCATTTAAAAAAACTCCTGCTGAACAGGCTGTGGTACTGACAGGCTGGCTTGCCATCCTCAGCTCTTGATAGAGAAGTAGCTGCTCTGGTCTTGGAAACTGACATATGGCCAGGAGAATGGTGTGCTGATCACATGCTCCTCCATAGCTGCATCCATTGATGTCTTTGACCTGAGGATGGCACACCTCTGAACTGAGGAATGAGTACAAACATTATCAGAAATACATAAATTAAAACTACACAACATTCACATTTTTTATTTATTATGTACTTTATCCATCTAAAAACGCCACTAAAGTGTTTAATTTTTAATTTCATTGCAAGTTGTGCTATATCAAAATTAGTTAAATGTTTACTGGTTTTTATAATTTTTCATTTTTTTACTCCAGTTTTTTTTCCATTGCTAAATTATGTCTTTTTCACTATGGCAATTCTCTGTCTTTTTGATTTTATTTATTACTCTGTACACTACTGTATTAGCTACTGTATTAGCAGCAGCTATATACATGGCAATATAGCCATTAATAAATGCATCTTCATCTTCTGTTAATAAAGAACCTTCTTTTTTTGTAACATGTTCAATAGTTTCTTCAAAAGTGTAATGCCTAATGTTATAAGCAAATTTCCAACAGTTTCTTTTTATTCGTTTTTTCTGTGCCAATTAAGAAATTGTCAGTACTATGTAACTGTACATTATTTACTTTAATGTTTATTGCCTTAGGTATAGTTTTACCATTTGATAGTAAAATATAATCAATTGTAAAACCATTCATTTATTTGGGTTAAATTTTTTTTAAATTTTGATTAAAAATTTATTGACATTGAAATTTTATGAGATTTAACTAAAATTTTATTAAAAAGTATCTTATTTCATATAATTAAAACTTTTCAAATAACAATTTATTGAATACATTTAAAATGTTTGAAATTTTGATTCAAAATTTAGAAATTCATTTAATTGATATAGTTCAAATATTGCAAATTTTAACTACAGAAATAAATAAAACATTGATTGAATATGACTAAAATTTTGAAGTTGTTATAAAAATGTGTAAAAACAATTGAGTGAATATAATCAAAAAATTTGTAATCCTTAACCATTGTTATTGAGGCCTATTCCCTTTTTTTGTTTTCAATACATTATTTCTTTTACTGCTGTTCCTACTAATTTCTCAGCAAGTGGAGCATCTTTGACATACACCCTTTCCTTTGCAGTTAATTAAAGTTCTTTATCTGCTTCATGTCATATTTCCACATCTTTATGATCTCTATATGAAATATATTTTTTTACAATTTTCATCTAATTGACTTTTTCATATATTACCTATAGATAATCTATTTCTTATTTTGTTCCGGGACAGCAATAATTATAACCAGGAATATGCATTCCAAAAGGAAATTTGTTAATTAAAGTATTAAATAATCCTTCACACATTTTTATGGTTTCCAAAATGTGTATGGTAACTTATTCAAAAATCTAATAAATAACATATATTTTTGTATTATTAATAATAAAATCATAATATTTATTTGATAAAAATTTTGTTAGTCCAACTTTTTCATTATAATATTTTTTCCAGCTATCTTCCATTAATTACTGCTAATCTATCGATTAACTGACAGATACCATTCATCTAAATATATTCAATTGGTTCTTCTGTAATTTTTTTAAATAGATTCTTGGCCAATTTTTTCGTATGATCTTGTATCTGAATCTAAGTCTACTAGTAACTTATTTGGAAAATAAACATCGACAGCTTCCATATCAAATATTTATTTACATTTCCTTTTACTTGACTTCAGTTCATTTGGATTGTTATGAGAATAAATTGCACTTGAATTATATAATATAACATAACATCATAATCTAGTAAATCAATACAATCAATTTTTTTATTCATGCCATCAATAGTATCTGTATTTTCCTTCATTAGGTTTTCTAATCATATGTATTATAATAAATCCATATTTATCACAATTCTAACATTTTGTACATATTTCTTTCAAATCATCAAATCTTTAATTTCCTGCTGACGAGTTCACGATATATATGATTTAAATTCCTATCATCTTCTCTAAAAATATTTAAAAAATTAAAATTATCTCTAAATAACTGTGTTGGTATTTGTGAAATGTAATGTCTAAATAAAACCAATATATTCCTTTATGTCCTCCTCTAGCAAAATTTTCTTGAACTATTATTTTCATTTTAAAGAATGAAACCACTGAATTATCTTAAAATTCATCTAATGGTATAATTTCAAAATTATTTTCAGTTAAAGTAGAATTTTTTCACTACTTATATTTTAGTTTTTCTGCATCTTTTTACAAATTCTGAGAATTCTGATTGATTTAAACTCTTAGAATAGATATATAACTTATTAATTTTATCCCAGAGTAACAACCTCAGAACTAAAATATAGTTATCGATCATTGATATTTTTCACATTCAATTGGTTCTAATAGAATTCAGTAAAGACTTGACATATAGATTTTTTTAAAATTTCTTTTCCAAAATTTTTATTTATGTCGGTTTTGTGACAGCTATATTTCATTTATCTTATAAAATTTTATTAATATTAAATGATTCACCTGTTTCATTTTAAAAGTAAGTTATCAATTCTTAAAAAAAGATTATCTTTTACTATAAGAGATAGTTATAAAATCATTCAGTAGCTGTTTTTCATACAACTTCTTTAACTTCAATAATACCTCAAAAATAATAAATTATATTGTGATACAAAAACTGTAATGAGTATAGTTTAAAAGCATAAACAATTGAAATTTGTTTGCAATCCATGGTTATTACTTTTTTATAATAAAGAGAAATTATACAATCACACAAGTAATTGTCTAGTTAATAAGCCAGTAAAAGCAAAATTAGCAGAAAGAGTTGATTACATAAAATTTTAAAATTATATGTACACCCAAAAAGATCCTGTTGTTATTTATGCTTATTTTGAATGTCTTTTTATTAAAGGACTATCAAGCAAATCAGAAAATGATAAAAATATGAAAATTAATTCAAAAATATTCAGTATCAGAGAATGAGTTACATAATTGTTTATACAAAGAAGTATTAAAAGATAGATACAAACATAGCAACAATAACAAATACAATAGAATCAAAATTAATTGGTTAATCTTATACTATAAAAGACCAAAAACATGAACCAAATGTTTTTTGTTGTTATATGAAATGGGGTAATGGTCCCTACAAAGAAGCAGTTATATATAGAGGACCAAATTCAAATAAGAAATTTGTTGAATGAATGAAAAAACAAGTGGCAGAAATTGGTGAAATCCATTTTGAAACAAGAAATGAAATCACTAACAAGTGAAGAACAGTCTAGACATAATAAATCTAAAATTTATTCTTTATATCGGAAATGTAATAAAAAAAAATTAAAAATGTTCGTCAGTGTGATCATTTGATTGAAAAATATATAAATCCATTTGGTAATTGATGTAATTTAGAACTAAAAAACCCTAGTTTCATACCAGTTTATTTACATTATTTATCAGGATCTGATTCTCATTTGTTTTAAAAGCACACCAGTCAGCAAAGAGATTGCAAGAGGATTTATTGAAGGGGCTGGAGCAAGCGTGCCAATCAGGAGAGAGGGCAAAGACTGACTCGCCAGCAATGTGCTGCCAATGAACTGTCAACCGCAAGTATGTGTATCGTCGCTGTGGACTGGAGGGTCCAATCACAGAGTCAGCCCAGTCATTCGCAGTTTCAGTCACAGTTGCAGTCACATTCAGCTCGTTTACTAGCTCAGTCTCTATTGTAGTTGGCGTCTGTCAGTTCACGTCACTGGCTACAAGAGTGTAATGTTTACAGTGGGTCTTGTACTTCACTAGCAATGAGTATGACGTGGACTATTACAGAAGAGCTTGTACCACAAAAACGTGCTTAAAGATAAGTAGCTTCTTGTGCTTATGAATAAAGAACCTTTAATACAAGTGTGTAGTTGTGTTGTAGAAAGTGGATGCCGGCCACAGACCACCATCCTCTACCTAGTTCCCCCTGATACAATACCCCACAGTGGCAATGATAACACAAAAGTGGCGACGAGGATAATTCAGTGCAGATTGAAGTTAATCAACTTGGCCGACGATTTTGCTTGCTTCTCTTGTGTTTCAGCTTGAAAGTGATCATTTTGCTAATTTGTTGTGTTCTTGCATGTATTCCCGGAGGGGAGCCACAGATCTAATAAAATTTCTCTTTTCATACGCTTTGCTTTCTTTTCTTTTTGCTATTACGGATTTGTGTAAGCCACGGCTACCCAGCCACCTCCACCCCCTACCCCCCGCCTCAGCTGCGACGGCCAATCTGATGAATCTAACACAAATTTTTCTGTTTCAGAACCAAAAAATTGCTGCCTTGCTGATGACGGCACAACAATTACTGGCTGCACAAGTAGTGTCGGCCACACAGCAGACCAGCAAATCAGCCCAAGAAATGCCGCCGACCAGCATACCACCGTTCCGACAAATCAACGACACAGAAGAGGAATGGCTCGAATACCTGGCACAGTTCCAAGCACACTGCGAAGTTTGTCGAGTTCAAGGTACTGTAAAGCCACAATACTTTCTTTCGATTGTGGGATCCCCAGTGCTCAGGGTAATACAAAAACTATTCCCAACTGCTGCTCCCGACGAACACGGTTATGACCAAGTTCAAATGGTTCAAATGGCTCTAGGCACTAACATCTGAGGCCATCAATCCCCTAGACTTAGAACTACTTAAACCTAAGTAACCTAAGGACATCACATACATCCATGCCCGAGGAAGGATTCGAACCTGTGACCGTGGCAGCAGCGCGGTTCCGAACTGCAGTGCCTAGAACCGCTCGGCCACAGCGGCCTATGAGTAAGTAATCGCTGCATTAACTCAATATTTTGACCAGCAAGTCCAAGTAGTTGCAGCCCGATTTCAGTTTCTTCGCTTGCAGAAAAAGCCGGAACAGTAGTACCGCCAATGGTACACAGAATGACTAGGAAGTGTACATTTAAGTGCAGTTGTGGCAACTTTTACAGAGATTTAATCATTAGGGATGAAATAACATTCTATGTCCCAGATACTTGAACACGGGAACAGATCCTAAAGAGCTCTGATGCATCACTTCCCCAAGAATTACAAATCTTACAGTTATATGATTCGGGTGCCATAGCGGCCATTAAGTCTGACCAGGCCTCGATTTGACGGGTCGAGTTTCCCCTTGCTCGCGACAGTCCGAAGCAGCCTCAACAACGAGCGAGTACACAGCCGCGCGGACAGCCACGTAGACAGGTAAACATCCCAGTGAACTTGGTGAAGCCTTGGATGTTTTGCTCGCCACAAAACGTGGGATTGCCCATCACGTGTTACACGTGTGGCAAAAAAGGCCCTGTCCAAGCAGTTTGTTCGCGACGCCACGAAAACACCAATTTTGCACGCTCCCAGAAAAAACAGGCTCCTGCACATGCCGTGAACGTTGTGTTTTCCGAAACTACAACAGAGTCTACAAAAGTAAGATTACGTTTGAGCCCTAGTGCTGTGCAAGGACTCTCTAACAAACTATTTGTGTCATTAAGAATTGCTGGCCGTCGTGTGAACTTTCAGGCAGACACTGGTGCCTCAGTAACATTGCTTAATCGTGCCACCGACGAACAGTTAGGCTCACCACGTCTTTGTCAATCTAGCAAGCACTACATTGCTTACAAGGGACAAAATGGTTGAAATGGCTCTGAGCACTATGGGACTTAACATCTGAGGTCATCAGTCCTCTAGAACTTAGAACTACTTAAACCTAACTAACTTAAGGACATCACACACATCCATGCCCAAGGCAGGATTCGAACCGGCGACCGTAGCGGTCGTGCGGTTCCAGACTGAAGCGCCTAGAACCGCTCGGCCACACCGGCCGGCTACGACGGAAAGGAAATTGCAGTGCTTTGACAGTGCAGTTTGCCTGCCACTTACAGATCTTACACTAGGACAGTGAAATCTAGAGACACTGAGAACATATTCGGGTTAGATGCCTTTGATTTGTTTGGACTTAGCTTCCACGAGAACGCACTTTCTATATCAGCTTTTGCACCAACAGACAGCGTCGCTAGGTTGCTTAACGAATTTCCTGAACTATTTTCAGAAGGAATGTGAAAAGCTAATAACTTTGTAGCGCATGTTACATTGGAAGACAATGCACAATTTAAGTTTTTTTCGGGCCAGCCCCGTTCCAATTCCTTTAAGAGACAAAGTAGCCAGTGAAATGAAGGAATTGCAATATAATGGAGTAATTGCTCCCATTCAAGCTAGTCAATGGATAAATCCTCTCGTTTTGTTGCCTAAGCCTTCTGGTCGCATTTGCATTTGTGTTGACTTCAAGTCTACAGTCAACACAGAGACAGTAGTTGACACTTATCCGTTACACTGGACTCGCGTTCGGGAGGACGACGGTTCAATCCCGCGTCCGGCCATCCTGATTTAGGTTTTCCGTGATTTTCCTAAATCGCTCCAGGCAAATGCCGGGATGGTTCCTTTGAAAGGGCACGGCCGACTTCCTTCCCTAATCCGATGAGACCGATGACCTCGCTGTCTGGTCTCCTCCCTCAGAACAACCCAACACTTATCCATTACCTCACCCTGAGGAACTCATGAACAGGCTTGGGGCATGACGTTACTTTTCTAAGATAGATTTGCGTGACGCCTACTTGCAAATTCCATTGGATGAAGAATCACAGAAAGTGTTTGTTGTAAATACACACTTAGGACTGTTCTAGTATTTGCGTTTGCCCTTCGGCTGTACTTCCGCACCCGCCATTTTTCAGCGTTTCTTGGAACAGCTGACTAAAAAAGTGCCATTTTGTTTTAACTACCTTGACGATATTGCCGTCTCATGTCGCACACCAGAGGAACACATTGGCTCTGAACACTATGGGACTTAACATCTATGGTCATCGGTCCCCTAGAACTTAGAACTAGTTAAACCTAACTAACCTATGGACATCACACACATCCATGCCCGAGGCAGGATTCGAACCTGCGACCGTAGCAGTCGCGCGGCTCCGGACTGAGCGCCTAGAACCGCTAGACCACCGCGGCCGGCAGAGGAACACATTGCCAACTTTTTCGAGTGTTGTCAAAAGCAGGACTCAAGTGTCGTCTCGAAAAGTGTGACTTTTTTCACAGTGAACCACAGTACTTATGTCATATGATAAACAGTCAGGCTGTGCACCCCCTCCAATCTCATTTGCTTACAATCCGTGACCTGCCGGTTCCTCGCAATGTGTATGAACTGCAGTCACTGCTAGGCAAGATGACGTACTACATTCGGTTCGAATGCCACTCAGATCGTGGCTCCTTTGCATCGCTTACGTCGCAAACATGTACCTTTTGTGTGGACTAAGAAATGTCAAGACGCATTTCAGAACCTCAAAAATGCTTTGCTTAGTGATAGATATTTAGTGCATTTTGATCCTGCTAAGCCGGTAGTTTTGCAAGTCGACGGTACTTCCACCGGAATCGGCGCTATGCTTTCGCATAGAATTGGTGCACAAGACAGAGAAAGTTGTTAACTCAAACTCAGTGCAATTATTGTCAAACTGAAACAAAAAATGGTTCAAATGGCTCTGAGCACACTGGGACTTAGCATCTAAGGTCCTCAGTCCCCTAGAACTTAGACCGTAGCGGTCGCGCGGTTCCAGACTGAAGCGCCTAGAACCGCTCGGCCAGATAGACCGGCCTCAAACTGAAACAGAAGCTATCACTATTATGTATGGTGTGACAAAATTCCAACACTATCTGTATGGTCGCAAGTTCTATTTGGGTGACTAATCACAAGCCTTTGCAGTCCTTGTTTCATCCGTCAAAGGCGGTTCCTACACGCTCCGCTCAAAAATTCAACGCTGGGCTTTGCTGCTTTCACAGCATCAGTATGAAATTGTGTACAGACCTAGGGCTAAGCATGGCAATGCAGATGCCCGATCTCGCCTTCATATTGGCCCAGACTTTGATTTTGATGCATTTGCCGTACCTGGTTGCCAAATCGATGCACAGGACCCGGAATTGCAGGAATCTTTTCCCTTGCACTACAGAAAAATAGCACAGGCCAAGGAAGCAGACCCAGCTCTCAAAACTTTGTTGCATTACATTCGCACGGGTCTAGTTCATTGAACAGTATACACAACTCAGTTGTGCGCCGATACTTTGCTCGTCGCTATAACCTTTCAGTACAACAAGGTGTCATTCTACACTACTGGCCATTAAAATTGCTACACCAAGAAGAAATGCAGATGATAAATGGGTATTCATTGGACAAATATATTATACTAGAACTGACATGTGATTACATTTTCACGCAATTTCGGTGCACAGATCCTAAGAAATCAGTACCCAGAACAACCACCTCTGGCCGTAATAACGGCCTTGATACGCCTGGGCATTGAGTCAAACAGAGCTTGGATGACGTGTACAGGAACAGCTGACCATGCAGCTTCAACACGATACCACAGTTCATCAAGAGTAGTGACTGGCGTATTGTAACGTCCCAATTGCTCGGCCACCATTGACCAGACGTTTTCAGTTGGTGAGAGGTCTGGAGAATGTGCTAGCCAGGGGAGCAGTCGAACATATTCTGTATCCGGTAAGGCCCGTACAGGACCTGCAAAATGCAGTCGTGAATTATCCTGCTGAAATGAAGGATTTCGCAGGAACCGAATGAAGGGTAGGCCCACGGGTCGTAACACATCTGAAATGTAACGTCCACTGTTCAAAGTGCCGTCAATGCGAACAAGAGGTGACCGAGACGTGTAACCAATGGCACCCCCTACCATTACGCCGGCTGATACACCAGTATGGCGATGACAAATACACGCTTCCAATGTGCGTTCACCGCGATGTCGCCAAACACGGATGCGACCATCACAATGCTGTAAACAGAAATTGGATTAATCCGAAAAAATGACGTTTTGCCATTCGTGCACCCAGGTTCGTCGTTGAGTGCACCATCGCAGGCGCTCCTGTCTGTGGTGCAGCGTCAAGGGTAACCGCAGCCATGGTCTCCGAGCTGATAGTCTATGCTGCTGCAAACTTCGTCGAACTGTTCGTGCAGATGGTTGTTGTCTTGCAAACGTCCCCATCTGTTGACTCAGGGATCGAGACGTGGTTGCACGATCCGTTATAGCCGTGCGGATAAGATGCCTGTCATCTCGACTGCTAGTGATACGAGGCCGTTGGGATCCAGCATGGCGTTCCGTATTACCATCCTGAACCCACCGATTCCATATTCTGCTAACAGTCATTGGATCTCGACCAACGCGAGCAGCAATGTCGCGATACGATAAACCGCAATCGCGATAGGCTACAATCCGACCTTTATCAAATTCGGAAACGTGATGGTACGCATTTCTCCTCTTACACGAGGCGTCACAACAACGTTTCACCCGGCAACGCCGGTGAACTGCTGTTTGTGTATGAGGAATCGGTTGGAAACTTTCCTCATGTCAGCACGTTGTAGGTGTCGCCACTGGCGCGAACCTTTTGTGAATGCTCTGAAAAGCTAATCATTTGCATATATCAGCATCTTCTTCCTGTCCGTTAAATTTAGCGTCTGTAGCACGTCATCTTCGTGGTGTATCAATTTTAATGGCCAGTAGTGTAGTTCAAAATGACAATGGACAATCCCGTGTGCTTATTCCCAAAGTGTTGCCAAAGGATGTGTAACGATTGTTCCACCAAAGACGTTGTGAAATTGTTCGCACTAAACAGTTAGCGCGACGGCACTGTACTGGCCGTGCATGGACGCCCATATTGAACAAATGACGACACAGTGTCACGCATGCGCGGAAAACCAATCTGCTCCGCCACAGTCATTCGCAGCTTGGCCTAAGACTCAATCGCCATGCGACGAGTGCACATTAACTTTGCAGGATCATTTTGGAATATTCGTTGGCTCATACTGGTAAACTCTTTTAGCAAGTTTCCATTTGCGGCTTCTATCACATCACGTAGCACAATTCAAGCGTTGTCCTCCATAATTTGCATAGAAGGTTTGCCAGAAGTACTTGTGTCAGAGGACAAAACTGTTCAAAATGAAGTAAACTGCTGTCCGTTTAGACACAAGTATTGTGAACGAAACGGCATTCGTCATCCAACAAGTTCTCCGTTTCACCCGCAGTCCAGCTGAGAAGCAGAACGCTTAGTACGCACTTTCAGACAACAGATGGCCAAGCTTCGAAGCACCCACACACGGGAAAAGGCGCTGCATCTCTTTATCGCCTCCTATAGCTCCCATCCACGAGACGGGCCGTCGCTGGCGGAAATTCTGCGTGGCCGCCGCCATCGGACGCTGCTACACTTACTACACCTGCCGCAGCATCCAGTGCCGCCAATGATCCGCAGGTATTGCCTTGCTCCACGCGATCTTGTTCTTTTCAGGGTTTGTGGCAACCGTGGCCGCTAGGAACGGCCGTGACCCAGAAACGCATTGGCCGTTTTATGTACTTAATTGCAGGTGCTGATGGTTTGCAGCGCCGCCACCAGAACCAAGTTCTTGCGTGTCGTTTGCCCCGTGATTCTGCTGCTTTTCTTCCCCCAGATTCACGGCCTCACGGGACCTCACGGCCTTCGCAGCCGCCCGCTGGCGCAACCAGGGCACTCCAGGAGGAGCGGATGCACGATGCGTCCTCACCACCGCCATCCCCGCTCGCCCACCCGATGGACCTGTAACCGCCATCGCCGTGGCTGTCATCGCCCCAAGACACGCCCTCGGCCCTGGACGTGTGCTCTGGCAACAGTTTTGTGAAGGCTGTTCCTGTTGCCTCACAAGCCAGATGGCGGGGTACAGTCGGGACTACGCCGCTACGGCTCCCGGTTCATCTCTATGTCCAACGTCGTGCCTCCCTCACTGCTGTCGTTCACAGACTCACTAGACGACAACGGTGCAGTATTTCACGGGGAGGAAAGTGCTGATGTAAGCTGTCTCCAATACACCGGTCAGCAAAGGGGTTGCGAGATGATCGAGAGAAGGCGCTGGAGCAGGCGTGCCTATCAGGAGAGAGGCCAAAGACAGACTCACAAGCAATGTGCCGCTAACGCCCTCTCGAACACAAATATGTAGATCGCCGCTGCGGACCGGAGAGCCCAGTCAGTCGCAGTTTCAGTCACAGTCGCAGTCAGGGTCAGACTGGTTACTAGCTAAGTCACTGTTCTAGTTGGCATCTGTCAGTTCACGTCGCAGGCTACAAGTGTGTAGTGTTTATAGTGGGACTTGTACTCCAGGAGTGAGTCTAATGTGGACTATTACAGAAGAGCTTGTCCCACAACAGCTACGGCTCCCGGCTCATCTCTATGTCCAACGTCCTGCCTCCCTCACTGCTGTCGTTCACAGCCACACTAGACGAGAATGGTGTGGCATTTCACGGGGAGGATAGTGCTGGCGTAAGCTGTCTCCAACACACCGGTCAGAAAAGGGGTTGCCAGACGATCGATAGAAGGCGCTGGAGCAGGCGTGCCTGTCAGGAGAGAGGCCAAAGACAGACTCGCAAGCAAAGTGCTTCTAACGCCAACTCGACTGCGCTGCGGACCAGAGAAACCAGTCAGTCGCAGTTTCAGTCACACTCGCAAATCACAGTCAGACTGGTTACTAGCAAAATCACTATTGTAGTTGGCATCTGTCATTTCACGTCGCCGGCTACAAGTGTGTAGTGTTTATAGTGGGACTTGTACTCCAGGAGTGAGGCTAATGTGCACTATTACGGAACAGCATGTACCACAACAACTTGCTTAAAGATAAGTCGCTTCTTGTTCTTTTAATAAAGAACCCTTAATACATGTGTGCAGTTGTGCTGTAGAAAGAGGATACCAGCCATGAAAGACTGTCCTCTCCCTGGCTTCCCCTGGTACAAGACTCTACAGTGGCAACGATGACACAAAAAAAGGACTTGGCTACCATGAAAAAGAAACAGATTAAGTACCAAATAATGGAAATAAATATATTAATTTGGAAAATACACAAAAAACTTGAAAATAATATTTATTGATACATTTATATTTATGTCTTTTAGCATTGATAAACATTCTTGAAATTTAAAAAAGTATCAAATGAAAAATATTAGAAAACTTTTTCCCGGAGAACAAATAAATTTAGTAAGTAAAAAAGGAGTTTATCTTTATAATTACATGGACAACTGGGAAAAATTTGAAGAAACAAAACTCCACCAAAAGAAGAATACTGTAATAAATTAAATGAATCTTATATTCATGATGAAGATTATAATAATGCACAATTGGTTTTGGAAAAAACCAACCTGACTGTTGCCTGCCATATTGCCTGACATCCAAAGAGTGATGGTGTAGGGTGCCATTTATTTTCGTAGCAGGACCCGCTTGGTTGTCATTTGCGACACCCTTATAGCATAGCAGTACAATGACGACATTCGACGCCCCATTTTGTTGCTCCTTTTGGCAAGCTATTCTGGGTTTATGTTTCAGCAAGAAAATGCACACCCACACACAGCGAAAGTTTCTGCTGCTTGTTCCTTATGCTTACCAAACCCTACCTTGGCCAGCGAGGTCGCCAGGACCTCCCCCCCCCCCCCCCCCCCCACCTCTCCCCGATGGACAACTTTTGGAGAATTATGGGTGGGGCTCTACAACCATCGCAGCACGGGATTAGCTGAGCGGTCTAAGGCGCTGCAGTCATGAGCTGTGAGGCTGGTCCCAGCGGAGGTTCGAGTCCTCCCACGGCCATGGGTGTGTTTATTTGTCCTTATGATAATTTAGGTTAAGTAGTGTGTGAGCTTAGGGACTGATGACCTTAGCAGTTAAGTCCCATAAGATTTCACACATATTTGCCATTTTTTCTCCAACCATCTCAGGACTTTGACGATCTAAAGTGACAGTTGTAAGGAATTTGGCTGATATCCCTCAGGGGACATCCAAAAACTCTGTCAATCAATGGCAAGCCGAATGACTGCTTGTATAATGGCCAGAGGTGGACCAAAGCATATTGACTTACTCAATTTGTGCAGCTCTTTCTCTTGAACAAATTATCCAATTTTTCTGAATTGTTATCATTTGTATGTCTGTGTATGTATATCACATCGAAAGGCTTGTGCCCTTTCTGATAATTCCCTCATGGTGTGTTTTTTTTCTTTTTTTTCCCTTAGAGTGTATTTAATCATGTGAAATTTGTATCCTAATAGTATTAGCCCAGTTTTAGCAAAGCAGAAAACTAATTTAAATATTAATTTTTATTAATTTGTTACTTTAGACTCGTATGCACGGTAAAGTACGTTTTATATCGTTAAACCAGGAGAACAAGATAGAAATAACATTTGCTTCATTGTTTAAGTGAATTGTGGTCAAAACCTGTTATCGACACATAACGACACTTCCCTATTCACGACCATCTGGTGTAGGCTGACGTATGTGCTGTGAGTCTGAATATTTTTAAGTAATGAAATGCGATTGACATAAAAATCATCATCGTGCCAAAATGCAATGTTTGGTTAATGTTAGTGTTGAAAGTGTTAAAGACTGAAGTCAATAAATAGGTGTTATTTAGACCATAGCCCCATTGGTAGCTATGTCGATTATTACCCCGTAAAAGTTGAGAACTGATACTCTCATCCTAACAAAATATACACGAGGTGGATACTGGTGAAACAGGTAGTCGCATTACCAACTTTGTTATTAATATGCTCCCTGTAGAAAAATACCCCTGTCCACAGCTGTACCATTACGTAGTATAACTTTTTGCACTGTTTTTGTTCGGTATGATGCAAGGCATTTGCCGGCCATTGTGGCCGAGCGGTTCTAGGCGCTTCAGTCTGGAACCGCGTGGCCGCTACGGTCGCAGGTTCGAATCCTGCCTCGGGCATGGATGTGGGTGACATCCTTAGGTTAGTTAGGTTTAAGTAGGTCTAAGTTCTAGGGGACTGATGACCTCAAATGTTAAGTCCCATAGTGCTCAGAGCCGTTTGAAGCATTTGAATCAAGGCATTTCTTGCCTGTATCGCTAATTCCACAAAACCTCAATTTTTCTTAGTGTTCTCATGCACCGACATGTTTTTGCTTATTAATATTGAGGCAGAATGCAATGGCACTTTTCATGCTAGTCGTTTATATTACATAAAGATTTACGTAATCTGGTAAATCATTGCTTCATTTATTTTACTTTAAAAAGAGAATATATGCTGGAAGTGTTACTGTAATGCCAGAGATCAGGGGGTCAGCAACAGGAAGTCAACAATGACGTTATCTGCTGTAATCGCCAATTTTAAGCCACTACACAGTATCGTCGTAATACTAACAGTCACTAAGAATATTAATAAAACAAAAATAGGAGTAGCGCGTTTCCTACAGTCCTTTGTTTGCAATGTGCCCCCTCCACTGGCCACGAAGGAAACGAAAGCAAATGATGAAAATTGTGAATTACTGTTGCTGAAGAATGAGATTAATACAGGAACTGCACCATAAACTCTTAAGAATGTCTATGGAAGTTCTGAGGCTCGCAATTTCACGTATTACACGCTTATGTCAGAGACAAGAAAGGATAGAAACGAGCGGAACCTACATCAGTCGTCCATCGGAACACGAAACAGAGCGTGAAGTGAAATCTGTTGCATCGCACGCACAGGCAGCAGTGCAGCTTCTTGCTGCGTTTTGATGGCTACCATGTACAGATATGGTTATCATACGTCAAGCACAGTGAATATTCCCACATTATAAACGCCTGTTCCTTGTATTGTATCGGAAGCAAAAGTATCCTGCGATATTCTCCCATTGTTTGGACTAAGTCACATACACTACAGAACTTCTGTAACCTACTTAACTTCTGGCTACACACACCTGAAGTACACCGAAATTCACAGAACTACGGATGTACAGTTTAGTGACTACGTGAGATGGCAGGGACGCTTTTATGTGACAATGAAACTAGGGAAAGGTATCTAAACTTAAATGACGGGAAACTACGATCTTTGTTTGTTCAGTTATGTGTCATGTAAGCAAATCTACATACTTGTTTTATTGGGTAAAGCCATTAGGAGCACCCTAAATTATAAGTTCAGAAGCAATTTCTCTCAAAAGCGAAACGGCGAAGTATTCAAGACGCTCGCTTCGCATCTGGGAAGAGTATGGTTGAAATCTCGTCCTGCTGTCCTAATTTATATTTTGTGACGTTTCTCTAAATCACTGCAGGTGAAAGCTGGGTTAGCTGTTTTTAACAACTCATGGACATCTGAAGAGTGGAACGGCCATTTTTTCACAAAACGAGTTTTCAGTACTAATCTATTCTCGTTACTCGGTTGCAAGTCCCTAGACTTGTTCCAAGTGCAAAATCATGGAGAAAATATTTCAAATAGTCATTACTATATGGTCAGTGGTCTTTGTGCGGAGCAGCGCTTTTCTCTCAAGTTCCAAATGTCGTGCGTCAAGGTCGCCTCCATTTAGTTTGTGATGCTTCGAAGAGATTATGCACAAGAGTTTGGTGAGTACGTGAAGCCTTTGGGCTGCGATGGAGATCTTGCAATTATAGAGAAACAAAGAGAGATAGGCAAGGTCTTTGTTTCCCAAGATTTACGGAAGATAGTTGAGTCCGTAAGAGCTATTATCCCATTCCAGGTGATTCCACTGCAGGCAACTCACTTCTTTGATTTTAAAGATGCTGCTGAAACGTTGTCAGTGCAACTTTGTACGATCTCCAAATGCAGTATGGTAGGTGTCTCATAGTCATCCATCTCCAACAGCTAAGAAGACTTCTTACTCAAATACAGGGGAATGGAGACATGTCAACATATTCAAAAAAATAGGAAGACAATGACTGCTTTATGCTATGACGTACTTCGTCTGAAAGACCAGCCATGTTTATCAGCTACAAAACAGAAAGACCTGTTGACGATGTTGCAATTTCTGCCTCAGCAGTGTAGCGAGTCTTGCTGTAAACTTTGCAACATCTGATGCATAGAATGGAGTTGTGTAATAAATAGATATCAAAACTGAGAGATATTTTCCTGAATTTAATTTTATTGTTCCCTGCCGACGTGTGGCGGAGAGTACCCCGTACCACTCACTACTAGTCATTTCCTTTTCTGTTCCACTCGTAAACAGAACTAGCGAAAAACGACGGTCCATATGTTTCCATATGAGCCTTAATTTCTCGTATCTTATCCTCGTGGTCCTTACGCGCAATGTATGTTGGAGGCAACAGAATCGTTCTGCAGTCAGCTTCAAATGCCGGTTCTGTACATTTTCTCGATAGTGTTCCTCGAAAAGAACGTCGCCCTCCCTCCAGGGATTCGCAATTGGGTTCCCGTAGCATCTCGCAACAAATAGTTCAAATGGCTCTGAGCACTATGGGTTCAGATGGTTCAAATGGCTCTGAGCACTATGGAACTTAACTTCTGAGCTCATCAGTCCCCTAGAACTTAGAACTACTTAAACATAACTAACCTAAAGACATCACACACATCCATGCCCGAGGCAGGATTCGAACCTGCGACCGTAGCGGTCGCACAGTTCCAGACTGTAGCGCCTAGAACCGCTCGGCCACACTGGCCAGCTTCGCAACACTTGGGTGTTGTTCAAACCTACCAGTAACAAATTTAGCAGCCCGCCAATAAATTGCTCCGATGTCTCCCTTTAATTCGACGTGGTACGTATCCCAAACACTCCAGCAGGACTCAAGAATAGGTCGCACTGGCGTCCTATATGCGGTCTCCTTTACAAATGAACCACACAGAATTCTGCCAATAAATCGCAATCGAACATTCGCCTTTCCTTCCAGAATCCTCACATTTCATTCCATTTCATATCGCTTTCGCAATTTGACGCACACGCATTTAAAGGACGTGAATGAGTCGAGCAGGTCACTAACAATGCTGTATCCGAACATTACGGGTTTGTTTTTCCTAGTCATTCTCATTAACTTAAATTTTTCTAAACTAATAGTTAGTTCTGCTCGTTAAAATGTTATTCCTGTATCTCTGTACTTGTATTATCACACATAAAACGTAGTGCCTCTACTTTAATGGCACCTGAAACAAAAACTTCATTATTGCCCTTAGAACCAGTGTGTTCGCTGGTATGGCTCGTTCTTAACAAAACATGTATTGTCTCATCTGATAATTTTTTGCAGTGATGAGGAGAGCAGCATATTTTTGTGGTATCAGAATACCTTCTCAATTTTTTGAATATAAATAAGTTACGTACAAAAGGTGATACATTATGTTTTGATTCTCCTGACTAATGTGAGATCTGCCACTTAACACGTTTAATATTTCCATTCTTCAGTTTTTTCTTCAGTCCCAGTCTGATCGTCCTCAGTACCGTCTGGTGGTTTAACTCTAACCGATATCGAACAGGTGAAGAAGTATGAAACAGCTGACGATCGATCTACATCTACATCTACGTGATTACTCTGCTATTCACAATAAAGTGCCTGGCACTCTCGAGCGGCACGCGGGAAAAACGAGCAGATAAATTTTTCTGTGCGAGCCCTGATTTCTCTTACTTTATCGTGATGATCATTTATCCCTATGTAGGTAGGTGCCAACAGAATGTTTTCGCAATCGGAGGAGAAAATTGGTGATTGAAATTTCATGAGAAGATCCCGTCGCTTCGAAAAACGCCTTTGTTTTAATGATTGCCACTCCAATTCACGCATCATGTCTGTGACACTATCTTCACGATTTCGCGATAATACAAAGCGAGCAGCCCTTCTTTGTAGATTTTCGATGTCATCCGTCAATCCCACCTGATGCGGATCCCGCACCCCACAGCAATACTCCAAAATTGGACGGACAAGCGTGATGTAAGCAATCTCTTTAGTAGACCTGTTGCAAAGTGTTCTGCCAATGAATCGCAGTCTTTGGTTTGCTCTACCCACAATATAATATTATCTATGTGATCGTTCCAATTTAGGTTATTTGAAATTGTAATCCCTAAGTATTTAGCTGAATTTACAGCCTTCAGATTTGTTTGACTTATCGCGTAATCGAAATTTAGCATCACAACAATGATAACCAGAGGGCGTGCTGAAAGGTAATGTCTTCGAATTTTTTACATTTTAACTCTTAAAGGTTTTTAAATAAAACATTCCACATATTTATTGTTCAAGTCTACATATTTATTTTTCAACATAGTCACCCCAGCGGCGAACACATTTCTCCCAACGAGAGATTAATTGGCTGATACCGTAATTCAAGAAGGTGTGACTTTGTTGACAGAGTCACTACCACACCTCTTATTGCACCATTTCATCACTATCAAAGTAAAGGACTCGAAGGTGTTCACTAAGATTTGGAAACAGGTGAAAATGAGACAGGGTGAAGTCGGGACTCTATGGAGGTTGATCGATGAGATTGAACCCAAGTTATCGCATTGTTGCAGTTGCCGCAGCGCTCCTGTCTCGTCTGGCATCGTCATCCTGAAGGAAAAGGTACTCTATGTTTGGACGAACTCTTCGAAGTCGAAACTCTATTACCGCAAGCTGTTTCTTACGCACCAACATATACCACTGGCCATTAAAATTGCTTCACCAAGAAGAAATGCAGATGATAAACGAGTATCCATTGGACAAATATATTATACTAGAATTGACATGTGATTACATTTTCACTCAATTTGGGTGCATAGAGCCTAAGAAATCAGTACCCAGAACAACCACCCCTGGCCGTAATAACGGCCTCGATACACCTGGGCATCGAGTCAAACAGAGCTTGGATGGCGTGTACAGGTACAGCTTCCCATGCAGCTTCAACACGATACCACAGTTCATCAAGAGTAGTGACTGGTGTATTGTGATGAGCCAGTTGCTCGGCCACCATTCACCAGACGTTGTGCGTTTACCGCGATGTCGCCAAACACGGATGCGACCATCATGATGCTGTAAACAGAACCTGGATTCATCCGAGAAAATGACGTTTTACCATTCGTGCACCCAGATTCGTCGTCGAGTACAGCATCGCAGGCGCTCCTGTCTGTGATGCAGCGTCAAGGGTAACCGCAGCCATGGTCTCCGAGCTGATAGTCCATGCTGCTGCAAACGTCGTCGAACTGTTCGTGTAGATGGTTGTTGTCTTGCAAACGTCCCCATCTGTTGACTCAGGGATCGAGACGTGGCTGCACGATCCGTTACAGCCATTAGGATAAGATGCCTGTCATCTCGACTGCTAGTGATACGAGGCCACTGGGATGCAGCTCGGCATTCCGTATTACGCTCCTGAACCCACCGATTCCATATTCTGCTAACAGTCATTGGATCTCGGAAACGTGATGGTACGCATTTCTCCTTCTCACACGAGGCATCACAAAAACGTTTCACCAGGCAACGCCGATCAACTGCTGTTTGTGTATGAGAAATCGGTTGGAAACTTTCCTTATGTCAGCACGTTGTAGGTGTCGCTACCGGCGCCAACCTTGTGTGAATGCTCTAAAAAGCTAATCATTTGCATATCACCTCATCTTCTTCCTGTCGGTTAAATTTCGCGTCTGTAGTACGTCATCTTCGTGGTGTAGTAATTTTAATGGCCAGTAGTGTAGTTACGTTACACGCCGCCATGTTACAAGCTACAATTCGGATCCCACTGTTGGCAGAGGGCTGCAAATATGTAGAAATGAAGAATAAAGACGTAGAATGTTAATAACGTTTGTTTAATTTAAAAAGCTTTAAGAGTTTCCACATTAAAAATTCTGAGGCATTACTTTTCAGGACACCCTAGTGTAAATGAAAAACACTACATTGTACTTTTCGTTTATGATTATGAAGTTCTTCTACCAAGACGCAACGGAAGAATCAGTTAACAGGTAAGGTCTGCGATGGCGACACGCTGCATCACCATACATGGAGGCTACTCAGGAACATGCGTCTGCCGGCTGGGGTGGCCGAGTGGTTCTAGGCGCTACAGTCTGGAAACGCCCGCTACGGTCCCAAGGTCGAATCCTGCCTCGGGCATGGATGTGTGTGCTGTCCTTAGCTTAGTTAGGTTTAAGTAGTTCTAAGTTCTAGGGGACTGATGACCTCAGAAGTTAAGTCTACGTCGTCCGTGATTTACGCACGTCCATCGTTAAGTGCAACTCTCCTGTTCCTTCGAGAATGCCAACAGGGCAGCTTACAATGGAAGAAAAAATGTGTTCGTATGACTTTTACTGCACTTCATGTATACCCATTCGTATGTTTATGTTCAACTAGATGAAGCTAGCGAGGGCTCCATCGTGCACTGAGACCACAGCGAAGAATGATCGCCCAGCGGTCGCTTGTATGAACGCGGTCCTCGATAAAATTTGGTGCAATAGTTCTAATAAAGGAAGGAAAGCTGGTTAGTGTTTAACGATCCGCGTGTGAGATCGTTCGAGAAGGAACATTAACTCATTCTGGGGAATAAAATAAACCATATTCTTCTTTCTGGGACCATCCTAGCACATGTCTTAAATGAAGTAAGGAAACGACAAAAAAGCTCAATCTGGATTGTCGTACGGGGTTTTGAACAGCTGTCCTCCTGAATACGACTACAATGTCTTATCACTTCTCCACCTTGCTAGGCCATAGATGTTCGAGGTCCTACCAGACAGCCCCCGTACCTGAAATTTCTTACAAACAACGTTAATATTCACAATAACAACTATTTCGGTAGATTTTAGAAAGTCATGTAGCACATAGCATTACATCATTCCTATTGTTCAGAGGGCGAATTTTACCGTCGTGCAGAGAGAAAAAAAGCTCTCTTTCTCAGTTCGTTAGCATACGATACGCATTCGGTTACTAGGATCGATAAATTTCATTGAGCACTGTTGGCCTCATGTGTTACAAATTGAGGAGAGGTGTCTCGAGTTGTTTCCATAAGTCATTTGAGGCGAACGCCTGGGTGGTTCCTCATTCTAGGGCGTTTACTTTCCTTATCCTCCAGCTGAGATAGAGCTTTGTCTCTAAAAAGGTATTTTTTCCATGGGTCTTGCGACTGGTTTGATGCGGCCCCCATGACTTTCAGAGGACCTTAATCCTTAATCCACCAAGCCCATACCATCTCAGATGTCAATAGCCTGCAAACGGAACTGCAACATCCGCAAACTGTGTCCCTGAATGTTCCTGAACAATGGATATTCGCCTCAGCAAGTACAGAAAGCGCTGCATAAGTACAAACGACGGAACAGAGAAGAGGATGAGTCCTTCAAAACGACTGCTTATCTATTATATACTGGGAATGTTTCAGCGAGAATACGAAGAATATTAAAAAAAGATAAAGTTAATGTAATCTTTCGTACTCCTTCAAAAATTTCGGCACTTTTGGGCTCTGTCAAAGACGACTCGGAGTTGCGCAAGGCAGATGTTTGCAGGATTCGGCTTGAATGCGGCAAATTTTATATAGAACAAACGACACGCACTGTACAGGATCGCATTGTAGAACATCTGTGGCATACTCGCCTGTTTCAAGCTAATAAGTCCGCTACCACCTAACGTTGTATTTTCACTGGTCATTTGATGAAATACAATTAAACAAAACTGGTGGCGCATACGTCAAACTTTTAGAGCTCCTTCATCAATGAGTCAGTAGAAATACGACTGTCATGAGTCCCTTATCGATCAAGACAGAGGTTTCCAGTTAAATTCTGCATGGAATCCTGTCATAGAAAAACTTGATCTGCTTAGCCAGCGTCGTTCTGTGATTTTGTAATGAGAAAACAAACGAATTGGTATCGATGCCGAGAGCTTTCATCACGGAGGGCGCAACGGAAACTGAATACACAATGCATATGCCGGCGGATTTTAAACACATAAGTTCAGAGCATTTTCGACAGTTATCACCTGAATATGGCCAGAAGACTGTGCAAAAATATTGTGGTAGTAAGTTGGAGACACCGGACTGTTATCCCGAAATTTTATGGAACAGTGATTGTAAATATCTCAATCTCTGTCTTCCACTATAGTTTTTGTCCTCAAAGGCTCCTTTTAATACCATGCAAAGTAGAAAACAATGTCTTAAAACATGTCCTATCATCCTGTCCCATCCTCTTGTTAGTGTTTCCTTTGCCTCAACTACTCTACAGTCATCAGAAACTTGTAAATTTCAATTTGTCCGTTAATTTCAACGAATTAATTCAGTAATTTTCACTGATTCGTTTAGGACCCATGCACTATGTATGTACACTGAGGTGACAAAAGTCATGGGATAGATCCAAATATCGCGTCGACCTCCTTCTGCCCGGCGTAGTGCAGCATGTCGACTTGGCATTGACTCAAAAAGTCGTTAAAAATCCCCTGAAGAAATATTGAGGCATGCTGCCTCTATAACCGTCCATAACTGCGAAAGTATTGCCGGTACAAGATTTTTTGCGCGAACTTGCCTCTCGATTATGTCGATTCTAACGCTATCTCTTGCGCCTTTGTCTCGCATTGTGCGCGGGGTTGGCGTGGTTAGATCGGATTTGGCATGTTAATTTGAAGGGGTGGCCGGATGCCCTTCCTGCCGCCACCCCGTACCCCCCGGGATGGAATCAGAGTACCCCATCTGTCTGTGGCTAGTGTAAATCATGGAAAAGTGCAGATGTGTTTAAAATGTCTGTGAGTCGTGTAACTGAGGCGGGACATGGGGACCAGCTCGGTATTCACCTAGAGGGATGTGGAAAACCGCCTAAAAGCCACATCCAGGCTGACCGGCACACCGGCCCCGGCGAGCAGATTCGATCTGGGGCCGGCGCGCCTACCCGAGTCCAGGAAGCAGCGCATTAGCGCTCTCGGCTAACCTGGTGGGTCCCTCTCGATTATGTCGATATGAGTGGCGAAATCATTAGCTCGAATTGTCCAGAACGTTCTTCAAACCAATCGGGAACAATCGTGGTCGGATGACATGGCAGATTGCCATCCATAAAAATTCCATCGTCACTGGAGAACATGAAGTCTATGAATGGCAGTAAATGGTCTCCAGGTAGCCGAACATAACCATTTCCAGTCAATTATCGGTTCAGTTGGACCAGAGGACGCAGTCGATTACACGTAAATACAGCCCACATCGTTATGGAGCCACCACCAGGTTGCACAGTGCCATGTTGACAACCTGGGCTCATGGCTTCGTGGGGTCTGCGCCACACTCGAACCCTCCATCAGCTCTTACCAACTGAAATCGGGATCATCTGACCAGGTAACGGTTTTCCAGTCGTCTAGGGTCCAACCGACAAGGTCACGAGCGCAGAAGAGGCACTGCAGGCGGTATCGTGCTGTTAACATAGACAAATGTAATGTATTGCGAATACATAGAAAGAAGGATCCTTTTTTGTATGATTATATGATAGTGGAACAAACACTGGTAGCAGTTACTTCTGTAAAATATCTGGGAGTACGCGTGAAGAACGATTTGAAGTGGAATGATCATACAAAATTAATTTTTGGTAAGGCGGGTACCAGGTTGAGATTCATTGGGAGAGTCCTTAGAAAATGTAGTCCATTAACAAAGGAGGTGGCTTACAAAACACTCGTTCGACCTATACTTGAGTATTGCTCATCAGTGTGGGATCCGTACCAGATCGGGTTGACGGAGGAGATAGAGAAGATCCAAAGAAGAGCGGCGCGTTTCGTCACAGGGTTATTTGGTAAGCGTGATAGCGTTACGGAAATGTTTAGCAAACTCAAGTGGCAGACTCTGCAAGAGAGGCGCTCTGCATCGCGGTGTAGCTTGCTGTCCAGATTTCGAGAGGGTGCGTTTTTGGATGAGGTATCGAATATATTGCTTCCCCCTACTTATACCTCCCGAGGAGATCACGAATGTAAAATTAAAGAGATTTGAGAGCGCACGGAGGCTTTCCGGCAGTCGTTCTTCCCGCGAACCATACGCGACTGGAACCGAAAAGGGAGGTAATGACAGTGGCACGTAAAGTGCCCTCCGCCACACACCGTTAGGTGGCTTGCGGAGTATAAATGTAGATGTAGATGAACTCGCGTCGGTCGTCTGCTGCCATAGCCCATTAACGCCAAATTTCGACGCACTGTCCTAACGGATACGTTCGTCTTACGTCCCATACTCATTTCTGTCGTTATTTCACGCAGTGTTGCTTGTCTCTTAGCAGTGACAACTCTACGCAGACGCCGCTGCTCTCGGTCGGTAAGTGAGAACAGTCGGCCACTGTGTTGTCCGTATGAGAAGTAATGCCTGAAATTTGGTATTCTCGGTACACTCTTGAGTCTGTGGATATCGAAATACTGAATTTCCTAACGACTTCTGAAATGAACTGTCACATGCGTCTCCCAACTACCATTCCGCGTTCAGAGTGTTAATTCCCGTTGTGCGTTCATAATCTGCCCCCAACTCGTGGTCGTGCGGTAGCGTTCTCGCTTCCCACGCCTGGGTTCCCGGGTTCGATTCCCGGCGGGGTCAGGGATTTTCTCTGCCTCGTGATGGCTGGGTGTTGTGTACTGTCCTTAGGTTAGTTAGGTTTAAGTAGTTCTAAGTTCTAGGGGACTGATGACCATAGCTGTTAAGTCCCATAGTGCTCAGAGCCATTTTTGAACGTTCATAATCACGTCGGAAACGTTTTCACATGACTCACCTGAGTACAAATCTACATCTACATCTACGTGGATACTCTGAAAATCACATTTAAGTGCCTGGCAGAGGGTTCATCGAACCACCTCCTTAACAATTCTCCATTATTCCAATTTCGTATAGCGCGCGGAAATAATGAACACCTATATCTTTCCGTACGAGCTCTGATTTCCCTTATTTTATCGTGGTTATCCTTCCGCCCTATGTAGGTCAGTGTCAACAAAACATTTTCGCATTCGGAAGAGAAAGTTGGTGATGGGAAATTCGTGAGAAGATTCCGTTGCAAAGAAAAACGCCTTTCTTTTAATGATTTGCAGCCCAAATCCTGTATCATTTCTGTGACACTCTCTCCCGTATTTCGCGATAATACAAAACGTGCTGCCTTTCTTTGAACTTTTTCGATGTACTCTGTCAGTTCTATCTGGTAAGGATCCCACACCGCGCAGCAGTATTCTAAAAGAGAACGGACAAGCGTAGTGTAGGCAGTCTCCTCAGTAGGTCTGGTACATTTTCTAAGTTCAAAAATGATTCAAATGGCTCTGAGCACTATCGGACTTAACTTCTGAGGTCATCAGTCCCCTAGAACTTAGAACTAATTAAACCTAAATACCCTAAGGACATCACACACATCCATGCCCGAGGCAGGATTCGAACCTGCGACCGTAGCGGTCGCGCGATTCTAGACTGTAGCTGCCCGCATCTCGTGGTCGTGCGGTAGCGTTCTCGCTTCCCACGCCCGGGTTTCCGGGTTCGATTCCCGGCGGGGTCAGGGATTTTCTCTGCCTCGTGATGGCTGGGTGTTGTGTGCTGTCCTTAGGTTAGTTAGGTTTAAGTAGTTCTAAGTTCTAGGGGACTGATGACCATAGATGTTCAGTCCCATAGTGCTCAGAGCCATTTAGACTGTAGCGCCTAGAAACGCTCGACCACTCCGGCCGGCCCATTTTCTAAATGTCCTGCCAATAAAACGCAGCCTCTGGTTAGCCTTCCCCACAACATTTTCTATGTGTTCTTTCGAATTTAACTTGCTCGTAATTGTAATACCTAGGTATTTAGTTTAGACTGATTTATCGTGTAACCGAAGTTTAACGAGTTCCTTTTAGCACTCATGTGGGTGACCTTACACTTTTCGTTATTTAGGGTCAACTGCCACTTTTCGCACCATTCAGATATATTTTTCTAAATCGTTTTGCAGTTTGTTTTGATCTTTTGATGGCTTTATTAGTCGATAAACGACAGCGTCATCCGCAAACAACCGAAGGCGGCTGCTCAGATTATCTCCAAAATCGTTTATATAGATAAGGAACAACAAAGGGCCTATAACACTACCTTGGGGAACGCCTGAAATCACTTCTGTTTTACTCGATGACTTTCCGTCGATTACTGCTAACTGTGACCTCTCTGACAGAAAATCGCAAATCCAGTCACATAACTGAGACGATATTCCATAAGCAAGCAATTTCACTACAAGCCGCTAGTGTGATACAGTGTCAAAAGCCTTCCGGAAATCCAGGAATACGGAATCGATCTGAAACCCCTTATGAATAGCACTGAGCACTTCATGTGAATAAAGAGATAGTTGTGTTTCACAGGAACGACGTTTTCTAACAAGGGAACCTCCCCATCGCACCCCCCTCAGATTTAGTTATAATTTGGCACAGTGGATAGGCCTTGTAAAACTGAACACAGATCAATCGAGAAAACAGGAAGAAGTTGTGTGGAACTACGAAAAAATAAGCAAAATATACAAACTGACTAGTCCATGAGCAACATAGGCAATAACAGGGAGTAAATGGTCATAAGTGTGCCGTGGTCTTGTGGTTAGCGTGAGCAGCTGCTGACCGAAAGGTCTTTGGTTCAAGCCTTCCCTCGAGGGAAAAGTTTAATTACCATTTTTGCAAAGTTATGATCTGTCCATTCGTTCATTGACGTCTCTGTTCACTGTAATAAGTTTAGTGTCTGTGTTTTGCGACCGCACCGCAAAACCGTGTGATAAGTAGACGAAAGGACGTGCCTCTCCCATGGGAACCTAAAACATTTGATCGGAAGTTCATAGGTCAACCGATTCCTCCACAGGAAAACGCGTCTGATATATTCTATACGACACTGGTGACGGCATGAGCGTTACATGACAAGTATATGTTGTCGACCCACCTAACTTGCACACTTGGCGAATGGTTAAAAAGATTCTTCTGCCTTGTCCGATTTAGGTTTTCTTGTGGATGTGATAATCACTTCCAAAAAAGTGATGAAAACATAAGAGTGTGTCACATAAACTGCAACAAATGAATGCAACAGTTTCACAGTCGCACAGTTTTCTCTGTGCTCTGTCAAAACATATGTTTTTAACGTTTTCAAATTTTTCCGTGTGTAGACCGTCAAATCCTGCATACGTCCAAGCAAATCTGAACATGTCCTGGAATTTTGGAGAGCGACGTTGATTATGTGTGAGTGCCTGAACTTTGGTAATTGTCTGAAAATAAAAAATTAAAATTTTCACTAGAGGGAAGACTTGAACCAAGGACCTCTCGTTCCACAGCTGCTCACGCTAACCACGGGACCACGGCGCTACTGAGCTTACAACCTCCTTGATGTTGCATATGTTGCCCATGGACTACTCAGTTTGTATATTTTGCTTATTTTTTCGTAGTTCCACACAACTTCTTCCTGTTTTCTCGATTGATCTGTGTTCAGTTTGTCAAGGCCTATCCACTGTGCCAACTTACAACTAAATCTGAGGGGGGTGCGATGGGGAGGTTCCCTTGTAAGCCCATGTTGACCGTGTGTCAATAGACCGTTTCCTTCGAGGTAATTAAGCTCCTCCAATGGAATGCTCTTTTGTGCCTTGTGTACGCGATCTTACCGCCATCTGCGTCGTACGTGTATATCGCTATCCCGTGATTTTTGTCACCTCATTGATGTGACAGTGAATCTATATTGGTTTCTATGGGAACGTGAGGGCAGGCAAACTCGATATCATGGTTCCGATGGACCACTCGTGACCACCGCAAGGCAGGATTGCCACACTGTGCGCCAAGCACATTGCACCCCTTTCACATTTCCAAGTGCCATCCGAGAACAACTAATGGGTTTCCTACAACACTCTGTTTCATTCCAAACCATTGGTTGGAGACTAGCAGGAGCTGGAGTAGGGTATTACTGGCCTATGCGTAGGCTGGCGTTAACACATTGCGTTCGGAATAGTGGCGTGGGAATCGTGGACTGCCGGTAAATGGCGTCGAACTACACTCCTGGAAATGGAAAAAAGAACACATTGACACCGGTGTGTCAGACCCACCATACTTGCTCCGGACACTGCGAGAGGGCTGTACAAGCAATGATCACACGCACGGCACAGCGGACACACCAGGAACCGCGGTGTTGGCCGTCGAATGGCGCTAGCTGCGCAGCATTTGTGCACCGCCGCCGTCAGTGTCAGCCAGTTTGCCGTGACATACGGAGCTCCATCGCAGTCTTTAACACTGGTAGCATGCCGCGACAGCGTGGACGTGAACCGTATGTGCAGTTGACGGACTTTGAGCGAGGGCGTATAGTGGGCATGCGGGAGGCCGGGTGGACGTACCGCCGAATTGCTCAACACGTGGGGCGTGAGATCTCCACAATACATCGATGTTGTCGCCAGTGGTCGGCGGAAGGTGCACGTGCCCGTCGACCTGGGACCGGACCGCAGCGACGCACGGATGCAGGCCAAGACCGTAGGATCCTACGCAGTGCCGTAGGGGACCGCACCGCCACTTCCCAGCAAATTAGGGACACTGTTGCTCCTGGGGTGTCGGCGAGGACCATTCGCAACCGTCTCCATGAAGCTGGGCTACGGTACCGCACACCGTTAGGCCGTCTTCCGCTCACGCCCCAACATCGTGCAGCCCGCCTCCGGTGGTGTCGCGACAGGCGTGAATGGAGGGACGAATGGAGACGTGTCGTCTTCAGCGATGAGAGTCGCTTCTGCCTTGGTGCCAATGATGGTCGTATGCGTGTTTGGCGCCGTGCAGGTGAGCGCCACAATCAGGACTGCATACGACCGAGGCACACAGGGCCAACACCCGGCATCATGGTGTGGGGAGCGATCTCCTACACTGGCCGTACACCACTGGTGATCGCCGAGGGGACACTGAATAGTGCACGGTACATCCAAACCGTCATCGAACCCATCGTTCTACCATTCCTAGACCGGCAAGGGAACTTGCTGTTACAACAGGACAATGCACGTCCGCATGTATCCCGTGCCACCCAACGTGCTCTAGAAGGTGTAAGTCAACTACCCTGGCCAGCAAGATCTCCGGATCTGTCCCCCATTGAGCATGTTTGGGACTGGATGAAGCGTCGTCTCACGCGGTCTGCACGTCCAGCACGAACGCTGGTCCAACTGAGGCGCCAGGTGGAAATGGCATGGCAAGCCGTTCCACAGGACTACATCCAGTATCTCTACGATCGTCTCCATGGGAGAATAGCAGCCTGCATTGCTGCGAAAGGTGGATATACACTGTACTAGAGCCGACATTGTGCATGCTCTGTTGCCTGTGTCTATGTGCCTGTGGGTCTGTCAGTGTGATCATGTGATGTATCTGACCCCAAGAATGTGTCAATAAAGTTTCCCCTTCCTGGGACAATGAATTCACGGTGTTCTTATTTCAATTTCCAGGTGTGTATGTTTAGTGATGAATCGCGCTTCTGAACTACCACAGATGACCATCGGCGGAGAGGATGGCGGAGACCTGGGGAAGGTCCCATTTTTCCAATGTTTCGCTGAGGCACGCCGGTGTTTCACTGCTGGCGCCACGGTGTGAGAAGCCATCTGGCATGACTTTAGGTCACGACAGGTAGCGGCCGAGAGAACTCTGAAGGCACAACGGTAAGTCACGGACTTCCTGTGTCCTCATGTGTTACCTTTCATGCGACACCATCGTGATGCCAATTTTCACCAGGACAACACTCGTCCACACACGGCACGTTTCTTTATTAACTGTTTGCGTGATGTTGAGGTACATTTGTGGCCAGCAACATCTACAGGTCTGTCCTTAGTAGAACATATGTGGCCAACTAGGGCATCATCTCCGTCCCAGTGTCAATATCCAAGACATCAAGGACCATTTACGACAGTCGTGGGCCAGCTCTCTCTAGGAGACGAAACAACAACTTTATGACACCCTTCACATTCGAGTCATTGCATACATCCAGACTAGGGCAGGTGCAACGTGACACTGATAAGTGGGCTCATACTGCCAAGTTCTTCGTAAATTTGACACGATTTTGTAATGACAGAAATTGCATCAGATACTCGTAAAGTTTCAATTCGTTTCCCCCTCCCTTCTGGGTACTTCACGTATTTTTGTAACAGAGTGTACCTTTCTATATCTTAATTTTTATGACCTTGTCCCTTTGGATAAGGAATTCGTAAATAAGAAAAATAACAGTTCTTGCCTTAAGTGATATAGAACAAGAAAATTATACAGTAATAAAAGTAATGCCCATCATTAGCAACTAAAGCCTTTATTCTTCATAATAACGTCTTGATCCAAATATTCTGGATTATGTGTCTTCTGCAAATTCAAACTGAGATGGAATGTTTCGTATGTTTTGTGGGAATGGCAGGAAATTGTGGCAAAATTTTCTGTAATTTTTCCCTGTGGTAAATCTTTTATGTTGTTCTGTGATGTTGTTGTTGTTGTGGTCTTCAATCTTGAGACTGGTTTGATGCAGCTCTCCATGCTACTCTATCCTGTGCAAGCCTCTTCATCTCCCAGTACCTACTGCAGCCTACATCCTTCTGAATCTGCTTAGTGTATTGATCTCTTGGTCTCCCTCTACGATTTTTACCCTCCATGCTGCCCTCCAGTACTAAATTGGTGATCCCTTGATGCCTCAGAACATGACCTACCAACCGATCCCTCCTTCTAGTCAAGTTGCGCCACAAACTCCTCTTCTCCCCAATTCTATTCAAAAATGGTTCAAATGGCTCTGAGCACTATGGGACTTAACATCTATGGTCATCAGTCCCCTAGAACTTAGAACTACTTAAACCTAACTAACCTAAGGACATCACACAACACCCAGGCATCACGAGGCAGAGAAAATCCCTGACCCCGCCGGGAATCGAACCCGGGAACTCGGGCGTGGGAAGCGAGAACGCTACCGCACGACCACGAGGTGCGGACCCCAATTCTATTCAATACCTCCTCAATAGTTATATGATCTACCCATCTAATCTTCTTCTTTCTTCTGTAGCACCACATTTCGAAAGCTTCTATTCTCTTTTTGTCTAAACTATTTATCGCCTATGTTTCACTTCCATACATGGCTACACTCCATACAAATACTTTCAGAAACGACGTCTTGACACTTAAATCAATACTCGATGTTAACAAGTTTCTCTTCTTCAGAAACGCTTTCCTTGCCATTGCCAGTCTACATTTTATATCCTCTCTACTTTGACCATCATCAGTTATCTTGCTCCCCAAATAACAAAACTTCTTTACTACTTTAAGTGTCTCATTTCCTTATCTAATTCCCGCAGCATCACTCGACTTAATTGGACTACATTCCATTATCCTCGTTTTGCTTTTGTTGATGTTCATCTTATACCCTCCTTTGAAGACACTATCCATTCCTTTCAACTGCTCTTACAAGTCCTTTGCTGTCTCTGACAGAATTACAATGTCATAGGCGAACCTCAAAGTTTTTATTTCTTCTCCATGGATTTTAATACCAACTCCGAACTTTTCTTTCGTTTCCTTTACTGCTTGCTCGATATACAGATTGAATAGCATCAGGGAGAGGATACAACCCTGTCTCACACCCTTCCCAACCACTGCTTCCCTTTCATGTCCCTCCACTCTTATAACTGCCATCTGCTTTCTGTACAAATTGTAAATAGCCTTTCGCTCCCTGTGTTTTACCCCTGTCACCTTTAGAATTTGAAAGAATGTATTCCAGTCAACATTGTCAAAAGCTTTCTATAAGTCTACAAATGCTAGAAACGTAGGTTTGCCTTTCCTTAATCTTTCTTCTAAGATAAGTCGTAGGGTCAGTATCGCCTCACGTGTTCCAACATTTCTACGGAATCCAAACTGATCTTCCCCGAGGTCGGCTTCTACCAGTTTTTCCATTCGTCTGTAAAGAATTCGCGTTAGTATTTTGCAGCTGTGACTTATTAAACTGATAGTTCGGTAATTTTCACATCTGTTAACGCCTGCTTTCTTTGGGATTGGAATTATTATTTTCTTCTTGAAGTCTGAGGGAATTTCGCCTGTCTCATACATCTTGCTCACCAGATGGTAGAGTTTTGTCAGGACTGGCTCTCCCAAGGCTGTCAGTAGTTCTAATGGAATGTTGTGTTCTGTGATATACAATATATATTTCCAATGACGTTGCTACCTTATATACACTCATGAACCACTTGCTTAATAGGTTGTTTGTCCGTCTTTGGAACGAAATATATCACTGATCTGACAGTTTGTTATTATTTTTGTGCAGGTATGCGGTATTAGACGTCTACGCTTAGGTCGTGTAATTCGCGTAAATAACGGGTCGCTGATTTGCGTATGCGTTCATGGCGCCCGATAGCGACCCAGATGGATTCCACAGGATTTACATCAGGTGAATTTGTTGGTCGAGACATCAACTTGAGTTCACTATAATGCTCCTCAAACCACTGTAGCACGGTTCGGGCTCCGAGACACGGACAATTATACCGCTGAAAGGTGACATCGCCGTCGGGGAAGGCATCACGTATGAAACGATGCAGGTGGTTTGCAGTTATCAGCTTGTCTTCGATTACTACCACGGGTTCCATGCAAGCGCAGGAGAATGTCTCCCTAGCATAATACTGCTCCCAACAGCCTGCGTCCGTGCCCCGCTGCACGTTTAGAGCCGCCGTTCACCTCGATGACGCTGTTTGTGGCGGCGACCATCGACCTACTGTAGCAAGAATGTGATTCTCTTGAAGAGCCGACACGTTTCCATTGATCGACGGTCGAATCCCGATGGTTCCCTGCTCACTGCAATCGTAGCTGACGATGTCGTTGAGTCAAAATGTGGGTACGTAAGGGTGATGTGCTGCAGAGCACCATGTTCAACAATCTACGATGAACGGTGTACTCCGAAACACTTGAGCGTTTACTAGCATTGTGCTCTTTCAGCAGAGATACTACAGATCACCATCTGTCCTACTTTACAGACCGCACAAGCCTTCGAACACCACGTCACGTGATGGGTCGTGGATGTCGAACCATTTGGCGCTTAGTGGTAGTTTCACTGTCCTTCTCCCTCGTTCCGTAGATGCTCACGACAGTAGCACGTGAACATTCGACCAGCTTCGCCGTTTTCGAGATACTCGTTCACAGGCTCTGCGTAATAATAACCTGCCTCTTGTCAAGGTCTCTTATCTCAATGCATTTCCCCTTTGCAGCCTATATCTTAACCAGTGTGATCCCCCATCCGTGTCTGCTCCGCTTACATACTTTTCTTACTGCGTCACGTTCCCGCAGCGACATCAGGTGGCAGCCAACGAAGCGGTGAGCAGTGGTCATAATGTTTTGGCTTATCAATGTACAGCGTGCTTAAAAAAGTGTGACATATTTCTACAGGACTTAGGAATGGTCGAATCTACATGAAAAGTCGCCGTCTTTTCGCGTCCGGAATTGAATACTGTTGAGGTATAGGCCAATTTGTCCTCTCATTTTCATCTCTCTGTTGCGTAGAAGTAGACATTTTAAGCAGTGCTACATCCATCAAGCACCCTGTCACATCCCACAGCAGTGCATAACGCACTCTTTCAAATACACCTGGTTACATTGGGGTTACGTACATCATTGGTCAGACGCTTCTGTAACGTTGAGCATTTTCGATGGGTTGGGCATACACCAGTGCCTTTAAATGTCCCAATAGCCGGAAATTCAGCGGATTGAGATCCGATGAAAGGGAAGACCACGTTACCAGACCTCCTTTACCAGTCCACAGCCCATGAAAAGTTGCGTGAGGCACTGTCGCACGAACTACAAAAAACGAGGTGGTGCCCCATTGTGCATAAACCACAGTCATTGCTTTTCTGTAAGCGCAACGTTCTCTAATAGAGCTTGTAATTCATAGCACGGAAATTGGTGATACACAGCACCTGTTTAGTAAGTCATATGACCTTATGAGTCTGTCTCCGACAATTCTTGCCCATTCACTGATGCTGAAACGATCCTGATGTGTCACCTTCATGAGTGTTCAAGGATTCGTATCTGCCCGCACTTGCGAACTGTGGTAATTTATTATGCCATCTCTTGTAAATCCTGCCTAATCTGTAAATAAAATTCAGGATCTGAACTATGCATCTTCAGCAATTATGTTGCAGAAGTCCATATTTCATACGATATCGTTTCCGTATTTATAATTCCCCCCCCCCCCCTCCCCAAGAACCATGAACCTTGCCATTGGTGGGAAGACTTGGTGCCTCAGCGATACAGATAGCCGTACCGCAGGTGCAACCAGAACGGAGGGGTATCTGTAGAGAGATCAGATAGACGCGTGGTTCCTGAAGACGGGCAACAGCCTTTTCAGTAGTTGCAAGGGCAACAGTCTGGATGATTAACTAAACTGACAATGTAACATCAACCAAAAGAATCATAGCTGTGCTGGTACTGCGAACGGCTGAAAGCAAGGGGGAACTACAGCTACAGCTCTTCCCGAGGCCATATAGCGTTACTGTATGGTTAAATGATGATGGTGTCCTCTTGTGTAAAATATTCCGGAGGTAAAATAGTCCCCCATTCGGATCTCCGGGAAGGGACTACCCAAGAGGACGTCGTTATCAGGAAAAACAAAACGGGCGTTCTACGGATCGGAGAGTGGAATGTCAGATCCCTTAATCGGGCAGGTAGGTTAGAAAATTTAAAAAGGGAAATGGATAGGTTGAAGTTAGATATAGTAGGAATTAGTGAAGTTCGGTCGTATAAGGAACAAGACTTCTGGTCAGGTGAATACAGGGTTATAAATACAAAATCAAATATGGATAATGAAGGACTAGGCTTAATAATGAATAAAAACAATAGCAACGTAAATAAGCTACTATGAACAGCATTGTGAAGGCATTATTGTAGTCAAAATAGACACGAAGCCCAAGGCTACCATGGTAGTGCAAGTTTATATGCCAACTAGCTCCGCAGATGATGAAGAGATTGGAGAAATGTATGATGCAATAAAAGAAATTATTGAGATAGTTAACGGAGACAAAAATTTAATAGTCATGAGGGACTGAAATTCGACAGGAGGAAAAGTAGTAGGCGAATATGGACTGGGGCGAATGACAGAGGCAGCTGCCTGGTAGAATTTTGCATAGAGCATAACTTAATTATAATTAAACATTTGGTTTAAGAAGAACCACGAGTGAAGGTTGTATACCTGGAATAGGCCTGGAGACACTTGAAGGTTTCAGAGAGATTATATAATAGTAAGACAGAGATTTAGGAACCAGGTTTTAATTTGTAAGACGATTCCAGGGGGAGATGTGGATTCTGACCACAATTTATTGGTTATAAACTGTAGACTGCAACTGAAGATACTGCAAAAAGGTGGGAATTTAAGGAGATGGGACCTGGATAAACTAACAGAACCAGAGGTTGTAGTCAGTTTCAGGGAGAGCATTAGGGAACGATTGACAAGAATGGGGGAAAGGAATACAGTAGAAGAAGAACGGGTAGCTTTGAGAGATGAAATAGTGAAGGCAGCAGGGGATCAAGTAGGTAAAAAGACGATGGCTAATAGAAATGCGTGGGTAACTGAAGAGATATTGAATTTAATTGATGAAAGGAGAAAATACAAAAATGCAGTAAATGAAGCAGGCAGAAAGGAATACAAACGTCTCAAAAATGAGATCGACAGGAAGTGCAAAAAGGCTAAACAGGGATGGCTAGAGGACAAATGTAAGGATGTAGAGGCAGATATATCACATGAGGTAAGATAGATATTGCCTACAGGAAAATTAAAGAGACCTTTCGAGAAAAAGAGAATCACTTGTATGAAGTCCTAAGTAAAGAAGGGAAAGAGGAAAGGTGGAAGGAGCATGTAGAGGGTCTATACAAGGGAGATGTACTTCAGGGCAACATTATGGAAATGGAGGAGGACATAGATGGAGATGAGAAGGTAGATATGATACTTCGTGAAGAGTTTGACAGAGCACTAAAAGACCTAAGTCGAAACAAGGCCCCGAGAGTTGTCAACATTCCGTTATAACAACTGATAGCCCTGGGAGAGCCAGCCACCACAAAACTTTTCCATATGGTGAGCAGGATGTATGAGACAGGCGAAATACCCTCAGACTTCAAGAAGAATGTAACAGTTCCAATTCCAAAGAAAGCAGATGCTGACAGGTGTGACAGTTACCAAAATGTCAGTTTAATAACTCACGGTTACAAAACACTAACACCAATTCTTTGCAGATGAATGGAAAAAGTGAAACACGCAAATTAATATTGACCCTACGACTTATCTTAGAAGACAGGTTAAAGAAAGATGAACCTTCATTTACAGCATTTGTAGACTTAGAGAAAGCTTGTGAGAATGTTGACTGGCATACTCCTTTTAAAATTCTGAAGGTGGCAGGAGTCAAATACAGGGAGTGAAAGGCTATTTACAATTTGTACAGAAACCAGATGGCAATTATAAGAGTCGAAGGGCGCGCAAGGGAATCAGCGGTTGGGAAGGAAGTGAAACAGGGTTGTAGCCTATGTTGTGGTTGGCAGGAGAGCCAACACCGTGTTACTAGAGGAAGCCGAAAGGCACGCGTTTTAGCTCACGCGGGCTGACGTGAGGTCTGGAACAGGACAAGGAAATTAGAATTTAGAAAAAACGGACGTATCTGGTGGAATACTTAACTTTAATCCATTAATGGTGAACGTCGCTCTTGACGGTACATGATTCACAGTATCAATAGTTACTGGTAATGGCGCCTTGCTAGGTCGTAGCAAATGACGTAGCTGAAGGCTATCCTAACTATCGTCTCGGCAAATGAGAGCGAATTTTGTCAGTGAACCATCGCTAGCAAAGTCGGTTGTACAACTGGGGCGAGTGCTAGGAAGTCTCTCTAGACCTGCCGTGTGGCGGCGCTCGGTCTGTAATCACTGATAGTGGCGACACGCGGGTCCGACGTATACTAACGGACCGCGGCCGATTTAAAGGCTACCACCTAGCAAGTGTGGTGTCTGGCGGTAACACCACAGCCTATCCCCGATGTTATCCAAACTGTATACTGAGCAAGCAGTAAAAGAAAAAAAAATGGAGTAGGAATTAAAATCCGGGGAGAAGAAACAAAAACCTTTAGGCAAGGAAAGCGTTTCTGAAGAAGAAAAATTTGCTAACATCGAGTATAGATTTAAGTGTCAGGAAGCCTTTTCTGAAAATATTTGAATGGGGTGTAGCCATGTATGGAAGTGTAACGTGGACGATTAACAGTTTAGACAAGAAGAGAATAGAAGCTTTTGAAATGTGGTGCTACAGAAGAATGCTGAAGATTAGGTGGGTAGATCACGTACTAATGAGGAGGTACTGAATAGAATCAGGGGAAGAGGAATTTGTGGCACAACTTGACTAGAGGAAGGAATCGGTTGGTAGGACATGTTCAGAGGTATCGAGGGCTTACCAATTTAGTATTGGAGGGAGGAGTGGAGGGTAAAAATCGTAGAGGGAGACCAAGAGATGAATACACGAAGCAAATTTAGAAGGATGTACGTTGCAGTAGTTACTTGGAGATGAAAAGGCTTGCACAGGATAGAGTAGCATGGAGAGCTGCATTAAACCAGACTTTGGACTGAAGACCACAACAACAACAACAACAATACATAATTATAGAAACTTTGCTTCTGGTTTCGACTAATACTACTTCCTAGGAATATGTGATATTTTTCTTAAACGCGCTATATAACACAGGCGTTGCTACATTAGCAGGTATAGCTACTGTTTTTGTATATATGAAATGTATTTGCAGTTGTGAATATGGACAACCATCAACTGTTTAATGTTATGACGAAAATGAAAATTTGTGTCGAACTCGAACCCGGATTTTCCGCTTATCGCGAGCTGTCACCTTACTATTAAGCAATCCGAACACGCTCCCCAGCTGTGGCCGAGCGGTTCTAGGCGCTTCAGTCCGGAACCCCGCTGCTGCTACTGTCGCAGGTTGGAATCCTGCATCGGGCATGGATGTGTGTGATGTCCTTAGGTTTGTTAGGTTTAAGTAGTTCTATGTCTAGGGACTGATGACCTCAATATTAAGTCCCATAGTGCTCAGAGCCATTTGAACCGCGCTCCCCCGCCAGACCGAAACTTCCATATGTCGTCAACCATGTGTCTACAACCTGCGCACGTACATTCATTACGTATATTCCCGTAGAGGGTAAACATTTTAATCGAATTTTAACTGAAAATTTAAAAATACACGCATGTCGAAAGGAACATTACACTGTAATTCAGAATCACTGCAATATCATATTTATTTGACGACACCGGGCGAGCGACTTTCAAGAAAAGTGTCTCCCCTTGTACGAGAATATACATAATGGATTACGAGTGCAGAGTACAGGTTGTAGACACATGGTTGACGACATATGAAAGATTGGGGCTGGTCGTGAGTCGTGCTCGGATAGCCTAAGGATAAGGCGACTGCTCGCGATAAGAGGAAAATCCGGTTTCCATTCTGCAGCTGATGGTTGTCCATATACGCAATTGCGAATGCATTGAATGTATTTCATAACGGCTGTACCCGCCGCAGTGCGTGCTCCGTTGGACCAACGTGTTTGTCCAAAGGAATACAGCATCGTAGTTCAAAGGAATACTGCATCGTAGTTCAGAATAACAACGCTCTGCAATACCGTATTGCATCGTAGTTCTCAACACAGGACCTGCAAGAGCGTACCTATTAGTTTTGGATTTGGGAAACAGTTTCCGAGACAGTTGTTACCTCTAGTTCGACAACCGCCTGAACGTACTGCCCTGAAGAAATTACGTGCGCAGGGAGATGTCGCTTTCTCGAGCCACGTGAAGATGCGGCTCAGCAGCGTGGAAGCGAGCTGTGCAGACTGTCGCTGTTGCTGCGCCGGTTTCTAACGGAGCCGCGAGGAACGGGCAGCGGGCAACGGCAAAAAGGCAAGCGGAGGACGCTCACCCCGGCTCGCTATCGCAGCCAGCACGCTCGCACTGCCAGCTGCCGGCACCGACACGGTTTCTCCGCGTGCCCGTGTTCGTTCTGGCTCTCGTTAGCGCCACCACAGGGATCTTCCCGTCAGGTATCAAAGAGGAAATGATCATATCTGACGAGAGATGCGCGCGAGTTCGTTACCGAAAGGGTCACCTCAAGAAGAATCATCCCATCATCTACATCTACCTCTTCATCTAAATAAATACTCCGCAAACGGAGGAGTACCCTATACCACTACTTGTCATTTCCTTTCCTGTTCCACTCGAAAATAGAGCGAGGGAAAAACGACTATCTACGCTACTGACCATTAAAATTGCTAAACCAAGAAGAAATGCAGATGATAAACGGGTATTCATTGGACAAATATATTATACTAGAATTGAAATGTGATTACATTTTCACGCAATTTGGGTGCATAGATCCTGGGAAATCAGTACCCAGAACAACCACCTCTGGCCGTAATAACGGCCTTGATACGCCTGGGCATTGAGTCAAACAGAGCTTGGATGGCGTGTACAGGTACAGCTGTCCATGCAGCTTCAACACGATACCACAGTTCATCAAGAGTAGTGACTGGCGTATTGTGACGAGCCAGTTGCTCGGCCACCATTGACCAGACGTTTTCAATTGGTGAGAGATCTGGAGAATGTTCTGGCCAGGGCAGCAGTCCAACATTTTCTGTATCCAGAAAGGCCTATAGAGGACATGGAACACGCAGTCGTGCATTATCCTGCTGAAATGTAGGGTTTCACAGGGATCGAATGAAGGGTAGAGCCACGGGTCGTAACACATCTGAAATGTAACATCCACTGTTCAAAGTGCCGTCAATGCGAACAAGAGCTGATCGAGACGTGTAACTAATGGCACCCCATACCATCACGCCGGGTGATACGCCAGTATGGCGACGACGAATACACGCTTCCAATGTGCGTTCACCGCGATGTCGCCAAACACGGATGCGACCATCATGATCCTGTAAACAGAACCTGCATTCATCCGAAAACATGACGTTTTGCCATTGGTGCAGCCAGGTTCGTCGTTCAGTACACCATCGCAGGCGCTCCTGTCTGTGATGCAGCGTCGAGGGTAACCGCAGCCATGGTCTCCGAGCTGATAGTCCATGCTGCTGCAACCGTTGTCGAACTGTTCGTGCAGATGGCTGTTGTCTTGCAAACGTCCCCATCTGTTGACTCAGGGATCGAGAAGTGGCTGCACGATCCGTTACAGCCATGCGGATAAGATGCCTGTCATCTCGACTGCTAGTGATACGAGGCCGCTGGGATGCAGCACGGCGTTCCGTATTACCCTCCTGAATCCACCGATTCCATATTCTACTAACAGTCATTGGATCTCGACCAACGCGAGCAGCGATGTTGTGATACGATAAACCGCAATCGCGATAGGCTACAATCCGACCTTTATCCAAGTCGGAAATGTGATGGTACGCATTTCTCCTCCTTACACGAGGCGTCACAACAACGTTTCACCAGGCAACGCCGGTCAACTGCTGTTTGTGTATGAGGAATCGGTTGGAAACTTTCCTCATGTCAGCACGTTATAGGTGTCACCACCGGCGCCAACCTTGTGTGAATGCTCTGAAAAGCTAATCATTTGCATATCACAGCACCGTCTTCATGTCGGTTAAATTCCGTGTCTGTAGAACGTCATCTTCATGGTGTAGCAATTTTAATGGCCAATAGTGTATATGCTTCCGTATGAGCCCTAATTTCTCGTATCTTATCTTCGTGGTTCTTACGCGCGATGTATGTTGACGACAGAAGAATCGTTCGGTAGTCAGTCTCAAATGCCGGTTCTCTAAATTTTCTCAATAGTGTTTCTTGAAAAGAATGTCGCCTTCCCTCCAGGGATTCCCGTTTGTTCCCGAAGCATCTCTGTAACACTTACGTCTTGTTCGAACGTACATCTACATCTCCATCTACATGATTACTCTGCAATTCACATTTAAGAGCCTGGCAGCGGGTTCATCGAACCATTTTCATACTACTTCTCTACCATTCCACTCTCGAATGGCGCGTGGGAAAAAGGAACACCTAAATCTTTCTGTCTGAGCTCTGATTCCTCTTATTTTATTATGATGATTATTTCTCCCTACGTAGGTGGGTGTCAACAAAATATTTTCGCATTCGGAAGAGAAAGTTGGTGATTGAAATTTCGTAAATAGATCTCGCCGCAAAGAAAACCGCCTTGTTTCAGTGATTGCCAACCCAACTCGCGTATATTGTCACTGTCACTGTTGTGCGATAACACGAGACGAGCTGCCCTTCTTTGCTCTTTTTCAATGTCCTGCGTCAATCCTACCTGGTAAGGATCCTATACCGCGCAGCAATATTCCAACAGAGGACGGACAAGTGTAATGTAGGCTGTCTCTTTAGTGGGTTTGTCGCATCCTCTAAGTGTACTGCCAACAAAGCGCAGTCTTTGTTTCGCCTTCCCCACAATATTATCTATGTGGTCTTTCTAATTTGAGTTGCTCGTAATTGTAATTCATAGGTATTTAGTCGAATTGACAGCCCTTAGATTTGTGCGATTTATCGTATACCCAAAATTAATCGGATTTCTTTTAGTACCCACCGGTAACATATCTAGCAGCCCGCCTCTGAATTGCTTCGATGTCCTCTTTCAATCCTACCTGGTACGGATCACAAACACTCGAGCAGCGCTCAAGAATAGGTCGCACCAGCGTCTAATATGCTGTCTCTCTACGGTACTCGAAGTCATTAACGCACGCTATTCCGATGTGTCTCGAACCAGAAGTTGCAGGCTCGAACCCTGGTGCTGAAAGAGAATGTCCGTCATCGGAATTTGGCCTACAAGACATGACATAGTGTCGAACGGTATGTAAGTCAAAGTCTTGAGTTCAAACTAAATCTCTCCTCTGTGTCGCAAGGAATCAAGGTATGTGAAACTCGTGGCGGCGATACGCCTGCCCGCTGGAAATGTTAGGCTCTACAGACCCAGATGCGCAGGCTGTGTTCGACTTTGCGCTGTTCCCCTTTCCCTTTCTGCTTCCCCTAAATTCTCCCAATAAACCGAAGTTGACCATTCGAATTCCCAGAGTTCTCATATGCTTATTCCACCTCATATCGCTTTGCATCGTTACGCCCGCGTATTTAAACGATTTGTCAGTGCCAAGAAGGACACTAGTATTATTGTATCCGTACACTACAGATTTGATCTTCCTACTCATCCGTATTAACTTACATTTTTCCACATCTAGGGCTAGCTGCCATTCATCACACCAACTGGAAAGTTTGCTAAGTCGTCTTGTATCTTCCTACAGTCACTCAACTTCGACACCTTACCGTACTCCACGGCATCGTCAGCAAACAACCACAGATTGCTGACCACTCTGTCCGCCAAATCATTTACGTATATGGAGAAAATCAGCGGTCCTATCACACTTCCCTGGGGCACTCCTGACGATACCGTTGTCTCTGATGATATTAACGTGTGGGTGATAATGTTTTGTGACGACTGTTCAATGACTATCCGATCGAAACAGTACTCGAGGTCGAAACTTCCTGTCAGATTAAAACTGTGTGCCGGACCGAGACTCGAACTCGGGACCTTTGCCTTTGGCGGGCAAGTGCTCTACCAACTGAGCTACCCAAGCACGACTCACGCCCCGTCCTCACAGCTTTACTTCTGCCAGTACCTCGTCTCCTACCTTCCAAACTTAACAGAAGCTCTCCTTTCTTTCAGGAGTGCTAGTTCTGCAGGTTCGCAAGAGAGCTTCTGTTAAGTTTGGAAGGTAGGAGACGAGGTACTGGCAGTAGTAAAGCTGTGAGGACGGGGCGTGAGTCGTGCTTGGGTAGCTCAGTTGGTAGAGCACTTGCCCGCGAAAGGCAATGGTACCGAGTTCGAGTCTCGGTCCGGCACACAGTTTTAATCTGACAGGAAGTTTCATATCAGCGCACACTCCGCTGCAGAGTGAAAATCTCATTCAGTACTCGAGGTCATTAATGCACGCTATTCCGATGTCTCTCGAACCAAAAGTTGCAGGTTCGAACCCTGGTGCTGAAAGAAAATGTCCGTCATAGGAATTTGGCCTACAAGACATGATATGGTGTCGAACGGTATGTAAGTCAAAGTCTTGAGTTCAAACTAAATTTCTCCGCTGTGTCGCAGGGAATGAAGGTATGCGAATCTCGTGGCGGCGATGCGCCCGCCCGATAAAAATGTTAGGCTCTACAGACCCAGACGCGCAGGCTGTGTTCGACTTCACGCTGTTCCCCTTTCCCTTTCTGCTATTCTACAACCATCTGTAGCAACACTAACAAAACACCACACTGCACCATTACTCAACAAAGTAAACGAGGCTTGACCTCCTACGCACACGAAACGAAAGAAATCGTATGTCTTTTTTTCAGTACATACCACGAACACCCATAGAAATTGATAACATCAACTGGCTTAGAACTGAAGGTTAAGAGAATAAAACGTCAAAAACAGTGGTAACGTTCTGAGAAATGGAGAAACCGGTTGTCTAGCGATATACGCCGTGAACATCTAAATTAATCAACGTTTCATAGCACTTCCGCAGCAAAGAAAAGGGTGTCCAGAAAAGGACTCCCTGATTTCAAAATTAAATATCTCGAAAACAATTCCAACGGATTTCTTTTGGAACTCATGTGGATCGCCTCACACTTTTCGTCATTTAGTGTCAACTGCCACCTGCCACACCACACAGCAATCTTTTCTAAATAGCTTTGCAACTGATACTGGTCTTCGGATGACCTTACTAGACGATAAATTACACCATCATCTGCGAACAACCTAAGAGAACTGCTCAGATTGTCAGCCAGGTCATTTATATAGATCAGGAACAGCAGAGGCTCCAGGACGCTTCCCTGGGGAACACCTGATATCACTTCAGTTTTACTCGATGATTTGCCGTCTATTACAACAAACTGCGACCTTCCTGACAGGTTACTACGTATTAGCGTAGGCACCGCCCACACCGTAATGTATCAACACTTGAACTTTCGAAAATTCTGTGCGCAGTGGGTTCCCCACTGCGCCGAACAGAGCAATACTCGAATGGCTCTGTCTTTGAGTCATCTCCAACGTTATCATGAGGAAGAATGCGGCTGTCTGTCGCGTATCGTCACAGGCGACGAACCATGGTGTCACAGTTTTGAACCGGAAAGCAAGCGTCAGAGCAAGCAGTGGAAACATGCGACTTCACCACCTCCAAAGAAATCAAAAGCCGGGATTGAACCGTCGTCCTCCCGAATGCGAGTCCAGTGTGCTAACCACTGCGCCACCTCGCTCGGTAATGCAGACTGGATTTCTACCTAGTATTAACTGAGTGAAAGCTCCTAATTCCTGGGACGGGGAACCACCATCGGTGCCCAGTGTTATCAAGCCACTTTACTGAACCTTAGACGAGCCATCAAGTCGAAACGCTGAGGCATGTTGTCCAGTGGCGTTATCCTCCTGCATGATAATACCCACCCACACACGGCCAATGCGGCGAAGACAACACTGCAGAAGTTTCGGTGGAAATCGCTGGAACATCCACCGTACAGTCCCGACCTTTCTCCATGTTACTTTCATGTGTTTGGACTTCTAAAACAAGTGATTCGTGGACATCGATTCGCAACAGACGATGAAGTGTGTGACTGGGTCCAGGCCTAGATCCGACAGCAGCCTACTAGCTTCTTCAAGGATGGAATCGACAGGCTAGTGTCGCAAAGGGTAAATGTGTCAACAGATGTGGCGACTATTTTTGAGTATATGTACTGTGTATAACTACATTTTTGAGTTAGTAAAATCCTTACTGCTAGTTTACACTAGTGACCGGATTTCATTTGAATACTCCTCGTATTTCCGCCTGTAAGTCCTCTGCTTCTATTTTCTGCAAACATTTAATTAATTTTTCTATTTGTAACATTTATCTTTCTCGTAATTGTGCATGCTCCTATAGCTCCGCATTTCCCCTCCAGCTTGTTCACTACGCTAATGGAACAGGATGGAAATCCCTAACATTGCTGCTATGTAACCTCCACCATGTGCTGTAAAAAGTCTTGTGGAATATGTATTTAGATGTAGCAGAAGGATGAAAGCTCATGTCTGTTATTAGCCTAATCCTTTCGAATAGCACAAATTGATGCCAAGTGATGAAGGTTTAGGGTTTAATATTCCGCGACTATAGGTTAAGATTAGAGACGAATTAGGAAGGAAAACGGCAGCGCCCGTTTCGAAGGAATCTTTCTGCATTCGTCTCAGTCGGTTTAGGGAAACTCTGGAAAGCCTAAACGCGAATGCTTGTCCAGTGTGTAACCACTGTATCACTTCGCTTTGTAAAGTGTGGCCAAAAACAGGCGAAAAGGTTATTATCTCATTTTAACAGAATGGGGATTCACAATTAATTAGACGCTATGCAGAGAGAGTTGAGATTTAAATTCGAGACAGTGGTACTCAATCTGAAGATTAGCAGCTGCACGTCGCCTCCTATACTCCATTTGCCGGCCAACTATTAGTTACTCCACCATCGGCGTTCGATCTGACTACATCCGGCAGCGCGTTTACCCAGTAGTAAAGCCGCTTTATAAAAAGGGAGAAAGGGATAATGCAGACAATTTTAGACCTATTTCTATGCCAACGGTGTTTACTAAAGTTGCTGAAAAGGCTGTGTATATAAGGATAATTCAGCATTTCATTGCAGATAACTTGCTGTCAAATATTCAGTTTCGTTTTAGAAGTAGTTTAACAACTGAAAATGCTGTATTCCCTTTTCTCTGTGAGGTACTAGATGGAGTAAACAAAGTTTCGAACGCTAGGCATTTTTTTATTTAACTAAGGCGTTTGATTGTGTTGATCACAAAAATTTCTCCAGAAGTTGGACCATTATGGAATATGGGGAGTAGCTCACAATTGGTTCACCTTATACTTCAAAAACAGACAGTAAAGGGTCATTCTCCACACTACTGAGAACGGCTGTGATGTGGGAGCCGAGTGGGCACGGTGAGATTGGGGAGGGGTGGGGGGAAGGTGCCCCAGAGATCAGTGCTGGGCCACTCCTGTTCCTTATTTATATTTATGTTTGCTGATAACACTAGCTTGGTAGTAAAGGATGTCGTGTGCTACGTTGGCACCGTATTAAACTGTGCTGTTCAAGACGTAATTTCATGACTTGTAGAAAATAAACTAACGCTGAATCACTGTAAGACTCAGTTTTTACAGTTTCTAACAACAATTCAACAAAATCTGACGTTTTATTATACAGAATGAGCATATGATCAGTGAGACTGAACAACTGAAATTTCTAGGTGTTCAAATAGATAGTAAACTGTCGTGCAAAAACCATGTTCAGGATGTTGTTCAAACAGCTAATACTGCCATTTTTACTATTAGGACAGTATCTGAAGTCAGTCATATTTCGAACGAAAAGTAGTCTACTTTGTTTATTTTCATTCGCTTGTGACGTATGGATATTCGAATGGTATTATATTTCCCTTTCTCAAAGGGCATTTTTGCCTGAGAAACGGGCAGTTGGGGCAATAAGTGGTGCAAGTTTGCGAACTTCTTGTCAACCCCTGTTCATTAGTCTACGCTCTCAACATATACAGGGAGATTATAATTAAAGTTAAACTTTCGAACCGCTGTAGAAATAACGTCAATGGTCAGAATGACGTCAAATTGCAACGGAATACTATCGGAGAAGGGGGAAAACTTATGGTAGAAGAAAAATAAATAGTTACAAAATGTAGAAATAGATTGCGCTGTTGTGTTGTAAGCATTGTAATTTAATAGTGGTCGACTACAAATGACAAATAAATCATACAACAGTGCCTGATGTTTACGTTTGATGTTAAACAAACTGTACTACTCAGTGTACATGGCTGTACAGGTGTGATACTGTTAATTACGTAAGCCCATCCGCCACGGCAAGGTCATATCACATCAGATGGGAAAAATTGGTTTTTAATTGCCCTGAGGTCAAAACCCGCATAAAAAGAATTACTCGCATCGGTTTTTAGTTGTCTTGAGGAAAAAGCATCAATCACATCAGTGTTTAATTGTCCTGAGACCAAAAACCGCATAAAAAGCATCAATCACAACGATTTTTAACTGTCCTAAGGCCAAAAACCGTATAAAACGCATCAATCAAAATCATATCGGATTATTAATTTCCGTGTTACTGGCACAAAACATGTTCAATATGCAGCGTTTTCTGCAACAAGTTGAAATCGAGAAACAGCATGTTCCACAACTGATTGAAGTGTTTCCGGGGCCATGTTCAGAATGTGTTGCGCAATGCGTGCCTTCAATGCATCTAAGTTTGCAATCGGGCACTGAACACATCTTACAGATGGTCCCACAGCCAGAAGTTACACGGATTCAGCCAGCCGAAGTGGCCGTGCGGTTCTAGGCGTTGCAGCTTGGAACCACGAGACCGATACGGTAGCAGGTTCGAATCCTGCCTCGGGCATGGATGTGTGTGATGTCCTTAGGTTAGTTAGGTTTAGGTAGTTCTAAGTTCTAGGGGACTAATGACCTCAGAAGTTGAGTCCCATAGTGCTCAGAGCCATTTGAACCATTTTCACACGGATTAAGATTAGGTGATAAGGAGGGCCGGGCTGTAGGGAAATGGCGGCTAATAATTCCAGCATTTCCGAAATGGCGCTTCAGCAGCTGCTTAACTGGATTTTCAATGTGCAGAGGTGCGCCATCTTGCATAAAAATTATCCCATCCACACAGCCACGCAGTTGGAGAGCTGGAATAACGTGGTTGCGCAAAACACACACATAGCGCTTGCCAGTGACGGTGCAGGTAACAGGACTGGAAGCACCTCTCTCTTCGAAAAAAATATGGCCCTATGATAAATGATGCCATAAACCTGCATCACACAGTGACCTTTTCAGGATGAAGTGGTAGTGGTTGATTTGCGTATGGATTTTCCGTTGCCCTTATTCGGCAATTCTGTGTATCGACATATCCTGTCAGATGGAAGTGGGCTTCACCTGTCCACAAAATCTTCCAGGGCCGATCATTGACCACTTCCAAGCGAGCAAGAAATTCTAAAGCAAAGGTCTCTCTTGGTGGAAGGTCAACAGGAAACAACTTGTGCACATGGGTAATTTTGAATGGACGGCAAAGAAGGATGTTTCGTAGGATTTTACGCACCGTGCTCACGGTATGTCCAATGTCCGGGCAATTCCCTGTGCACTACACGTTTGCACACCACAACTCGTCTGCTCCTGAATTTCTGTGGCCACTGCTTCCACTGACATCGAATCAGATCGTTTCCTCCCTCCACCAGATTGCACACCAAACGAACCCGTCTTTTCGAATTTCCGAACCATTTACTCCAAACCCACGGCAGCCATCGGACCAACGTCGTTTTTCAAACCCTTCAGTGTCTGGAACTTCTGCAAAGCGACGTGTGCACATTCATCATTATTGTAATACAACTTTACAAGCAGAGCGCGATCCTGCATTGAGACAGTCATGGCGAACGTCGCAGACGTGAAAGGAGGAAAAGCCGTGTACCCGGCGTGTTTATACCAACTTCAATGCGTCGGGCGCATGACAGGTGTTTTCAAAATGGTTCAAATGGCTCTGAGCACAGTCGGACTTAACATCTGAGGTGATCAGTCCCCTAGAACTTAGAACTAGTTAAACCTAAGGACATCACACACATTCATGCCCGAGGCAGGATTCAAACCTGGGACCGTAGCAGTCACGCGGTTTCGGACTGAAGCGCGTAGAACTGCTCGTCCACCGCGGCCGGCTTAGATGTTTTCATTTACGTATTCCGACATATACAGCGTCATCTATTGATCAATTTTCACACTATTCTTCTGCCATACGTTTTCCCCCTTCTCCGATAATATTCCGTTGCAATTTTACGTCATTCTGACCAGTGGTGTCACTTCTAAGGCGTTTTGAAAGTTTTATAATAATCACCCTGTATAGTCTTTACTGTCGTTTCTTGTTAACAGTATAAGCTTATTCCCAAGAATTAGGAGCTTTCACTCAGTTAATACTAGGTAGAAATCCAGTCTGCATTACCGAGCGAGGTGGCGCAGTGGTTAGCACACTGGACTCGCATTCGGGAGGACGACGGTTCAATCCCGTCTCCGGCCATCCTGATTTAGGTTTTCCGTGATTTCGCTAAATAGCTTCAGGCAAATGCCGGGATGGTTCCTTTGAAAGGGCACGGCCGATTTCCTTCCCCATCCTTCCTCCACCCGAGCTTGCGCTCCGTCTCTAATGACCTCGTTGTCGCCGGGACGTTAAACACTAATATCCTCCTCCTCCTCCTCCTCCAGTCTGCATTTAGGTGACACTTCATTGACTCAAGAGTGCAGAAAGGCGTGCAGTATTCTGCTGCATCCATTTGCAGTAAGTTAGCACAAGAATTCAAAATCTTACCAGTAGTCCACGTGCTTTCATGTCTAAACTGAAGAGCTTGCTCATGGGTCATTCTTTCTATTCTGTCGAGGAGTGCTTTGAAAAACTAAGCTGATTCCTGTGTTATATTGTTGATCCGTGTCGGCTCGTTTTCCGAGGTGTTATACCTTTGCTTAATGGCGCAACCCGTTTTCCTGTCACGCTTCGGTCTTCTTGTAGTTGGGCCGCGCGGGATTAGCCGAGCGGTTTGAGGTTCAAAAATGGGTCAAATGGCTCTGAGCACTATGGGACTTAACAGCTGAGGTCATCAGTCCCCTATAACTTAGAACTACTTAAACCTAACTACCCTAAGGACACCACACACATCCATGCCCGAGGCAGGATTCGAACCTGCGACCGTAGCGGTCTCGCGGTTCCAGACTGAAGCGCCTACAACCGCTCGGCCACCAGCGGCCGGCGCGGTTTAAGGCGCTGCAGTCATGGAGTCTGAGGCTGGTCCCGGCGGGCGTTCGAGTCCTCCCTCAGGCATGGGTGTGTGTGTTTGTCCTTATGATAATTTAGGTTAAGTAGTGTGTAAGCTTAGGGACTGATGACCTTAGCAGTTAAGTCCCATAAGATTTCACACATTTTCTTGTAGTTGGCTCTTTGGTTAGAGGGGGTTGGAGGCAGGTTGTTGACGGACAGTGGGCAGTGAGAGAGAGGGACGTGCGACGAACGGTGAGCGTGCCATTTCGGGGCCTGATCAGCAGTCGCTCGTCCAAGTGGGCGGCTACGTGTAAGGGGCCGTGTTGGTGTAGACTCTACTGTAGAGTGTTGGGCTCTGCGTTGTTGCGCCCGATTGACTGTCTGGGTTTGGGAGTGACCGTCTGCTGATGTGAGCGTCGTGATCGCGTTGATTTTCTCTGTTAGCCGCCCGCCCTTCCTTATCTTTGGGTAAGGTACTTCCGTTTATGGATTTTGGCATATGTGCTCCCGTGCTAGTCTTGCTCCCGTTAGGCTGGTGTGCTTGCTGTTCTTCGTCACTCGGTACTCACACCCCTCTCTGTGCGAACTCCCCTTATGGATGATATATTTGAGTGTATTTAAACTGTGTTTTCTTTTTTACTGCAATTTATTCGGCATTTCGGTGATACTTATCGTTATTGCTTGGATGTGAAATTAATTTGGTTTTGATATCTTCTAGGGCATCACGTTTATTATTGACCACTGATGTAGGATATCAAGCCTGACCTTTAAGGTGGCAAGTTCTTGTTTTCCCGACCGGTGCATGAATTGTGTAACATCGTTCACGGTCGTGATAAGCAACTACCAGCGACCCGATGAACGTTGACTCGTCTCCTGTACTCACACTGGAAAATCTTGGTGAGATCCAGCACTTCTCTTAAAAGAAGGAGTTTATTTTTTACTGTTGTATATTTTATTACTACTGTGATCACGTGCTTAGGTATTAGCGCTCAAGCACTTCTTGCTACTTTTAAGTTTATTCACTAAATTTGTTTTCCGGGGGTCTTATTAAAGCTGACTGTTTAATCCAATTAATTGTTATGTTTGGTCATCACTGTTAAACAAATAACCAGTTAATCATCTCTGTTTTAATTATGCAGTCGTTGTAACAATTAGATTCTGGGCAGCGTTTGCATTTTGTATTCTTGTGTTGGGTCTTGAGTATTTACATACTTTGATGCTCATTCTTGCATGAATTATACGTCTATTTGTTTGCCCTCGGCTTCCCAAGTTGTTCGTAGCGTAGCCGTTGGCTCCGGTGTGTTATTTGCTAGCCGCCGATTCACCGTTCGTGGCTACTCAAATGGTTCAAATGGCTCTGAGAACTATGCTACTTAACTTGTGAGGTCATCAGTCGTCTAGAACTTAGAACTAATTATACCTAACTAACCTAAGGACATCACACACATCCATGCCCGAGGCAGGATTCGAACCTGCCACCGGAGCGGGCGCTCGGCTCCAGACTGTAGCGCCTAGAACCGCACGGCCACTCCGGCCGGCTCGTGGCTAGTCCACGTCGGTTATGTACGTGTGGGGGGGGGGGGGGGTGTAGTGTTTCGTCATCTGTTTTGGGGTAGCCAGTAAGTTCTATAAGTGAAGTTCTTAATCTTTATGGCATTCGGACTTAAGTTTAGTGGCCGTGCGATTCTAGGCGCTGCAGTCTGAGACCGCGAGGCCGCTACGGTCGCAGGTTCGGATCCTGCCTCTTGCATGGATGTGTGCGATGTCCTTAGGTTAGTTAGGTTTAACTAGTTCTAAGTTCTAGGGGACTAATGACCTCAGAAGTTGAGTCCGATAGTGCTCAGAGCCATTTGAACCATTTTTTGAACTTAAATTTAAATCAAAGTGTCCGCTACCCTAAGCCATCCTAGCCAAGCCTTGACCTCCGTCAACCCGACCTTGTCTTGTTATTGCTGCCTTAACGCTTGCTTGATTTGAAGATCTTTCAGTCATTGATTGTGGATTGCTGTAAATTTTTAAATCGTTGTTGCATTTCTGTTCCAACATTGTTAGTGCCCAAAGGGCGCTCCAAATCTTTTATCGTAATTCTGGATTGTCAAGCGCTGAATTTATAAAATTTTGGATATTGTTACCTTCCTGTTTGAAAAGTTGCTAATGTCAAAGTGCTCGTCCAGTTTTGTGAAATTCTCACCCTGTAAATTTAAAATAAAAGAAAAGGGCTTATTTTCAGGTTTCTAAATTCCTAGCGCCCAAAGCACCCTCAAGTTATTTCAGTAGTAATCCTAAACTTGTAAATTTTTTCTAAATAAGGGGCAACTTCCTTGTTTAAAGTTTGCTATCTAATGAGCGTTCTTAAATTGTTGTGGTAATTCTCTTTCTGTAATTGTAGAGAAGTTACATTTGCCTAGTTGAAATTTTATGGGCGCCTAAAAGGCTCTCGAGTTGTATTTTTATGAATGTTGTACTGGTTGTACTTGTTATTTTAAGGAGTCAGTACTTGTCCTGAAAAAGAAAAAAAAACTTTTATTAAAATTTTGGTCTTTCTGGTTTGTCACCCTGAAATCTATCTCAAACAGTTACTATTGATAGATATCTTATTGATCTTTTAAGGATGTCTTGCAAAATAAAGGCTTACGGACTACTGTGCAGCAACAAATACCTTTCCGTAAAATCAACCTGTACTTTCCTCCCGGCCGCTAAGTTGTGGTCGTATCATGGGACGTCCACTGAGGTCTCAGTTGCGTTTACATGAACTTACAGCTTGCCGTCATTTTAGCAGTCATAAATATTTAATTTTATCTGTCATTACTTTTCTGTTATAATGTCATGTACTGACACGTTCCATGACCATGGAGATTTGCTCCTCAATTTGGTCCTACGCACTAGACGTGTAAAATAAATAAAATATCGAAAATCTGGATGCTGAGACGAGCTTCATTTGCCGTATCATCCATAATGACACAAATACAACAGTACATCAGAAAAAAACTCCTCATAGTCAACCACTCGGCCTAAATAGGCATTTGATGCAGATGAGTACAATACAAGAGAATTTTAGTGTACCTCATGAGAATATAAGTAAGTCGAGCACAGTATATGGCTTCGAACTGGTAATTATAGCGAAAAATAACAATAATGTTATCTTATTGTTTGATGGAGACATGCGTCGCTTTGTGTTCGGTGACATGGATGCAGTAGTGTTTTTAGAATGTTGTATCACGCTTCTATGTGTGCCATAATGTTGCTGCCGGACGAAGTGGCCAATCGGTTCTAGGCGCTTCTGTCTGGAACCGCGCAACCGCTACGGTCGCAGGTTCGAATCCTGCCTCGGGCATGGATGTGTGTGATGGTTCAATTGGCTCTGAGCACTATGGGACTTAACTTCTGAGGTCATCAGTCCCCTAGAACTTAGAACTACTTAAACCTAACTAACCTAAGGACATCACACACATCCATGCCTGAGGCAGGATCCGAACCTGCGACCGTAGCGGTCGCGCGGTTCCAGACTGAAGCGCCTAGAACCGATCGGCCACTCCGGCCGGCGATGTGTGTGATGTCCTTAGGTTAGTTAGGTTTAAGTAGTACTAAGTTCTAGGGGACTGATGACCTCAGATGTTAAGTCCCATTGTGTTCAGAGCCGTTTGAATCATAATGTTGCTAAAGTGTGATAGAATACTACAGGTCTTTAAAACTGCAGTACTAGGAAGGATAGCAAATGAAATTTTACTTACCGTGCATGCACATTACAGTTGTAGAAATGCACAATAATAATTGTAGGGAGACAAATTGAGTACACAGAGCTGTCACCTCTGATAACAACAACGGCTCTACTGCGGTTGGGCATTGAGCCGAACTCAGCCTGAATGACAAATATGCGCCAGGCCTTCCATAATGCTTCAGTTCTATGCCAAACTTCATCAACTGTAGAAGCTGGTGAGTGGTGTCCTGCAAGTCTCACGTCAACCCATGACTACAACTGTTCAATGAGTGAGAGATATGAAGAAAGCGACGCGGAAGCAGAAAGAATTTGTGAGAGCCATCTACAGGGTTATTACATAGATTGAAGCGATTTCACAGCTCTACAATAACTTTATTATTTGAGATATTTTCACAATGCTTCTCACACACATACAAAAACTCAAAAAGGTTTTTAGGCATTCACAAATGTTCGATATGTGCCCCTTTAGTGATTTGGCAGACATCAAGCCGATAATCAAGTTCCTCCCACACTCGGCGCAGCATGTCTCCATCAATGAGTTCGAAAGCATCGTTGATGCGAGCTCGCAGTTCTGGCACGTTTCTTGGTAGAGGAGGTTTAAACACTGAATCTTTCACATAACCCCACAGAAAGAAATCGCATGGGGTTAAGTCGGTAGAGCGTGGAGGCCATGACATGAATTGCTGATCATGATCTCCACCACGACCGACCCATCGGTTTTCCAATCTCCTGTTTAAGAAATGCCGAACATCATGATGGAAGTGCGGTGGAGCACCATCCTGTTGAAAGATGAAAATAGCTCCCTGCTTGCTTTATTCGTCGACTTCCGCGGGCTACGCGTGAAACTTGCCCGCACGTGTTCAACCGTTTCTTCGCTCACTGCAGGCCGACCCGTTGATTTCCCCTTACAGAGGCATCCAGAAGCTTTAAACTGCGCATACCATCGCCGAATGGAGTTAGCAGTTGGTGGATCGTTGTTGAACTTCGTCCTGAAGTGTCGTTGCACTGTTATGACTGACTGATGTGACTGCATTTCAAGCACGACATACGCTCTCTCAGCTCCTGTCGCCATTTTGTCCCACTGCGCTCTCGAGCGCTCTGGCGGCAGAAACCTGAAGTGCAGCTTCAGCCGAACAAAACTTTATGAGTTTTTCTACGTATCTGTAGTGTGTCGTGACCATATGTCAATGAATGGAGCTACAGTGAATTTATGAAATCGCTTCAATCATTTGTAATAGCCCCGTAGAGGCTGCTGGTTGGAATTCAGGGACGCCAGGCACGCGGTTGTGCCTATGTAGTGACAGTTTCTGGTGATATTTTTTGTGTACCCTTAAGCCTGGTACAAAACAGTGTATGTTCATATATAATTATATAACATTTTGCTCTGGTCAGTGCCAGAGCTGCAGTGGGACAAGCACTATACCATGGTACGACAAGAGAGTACGGAGAACATGCAGTCTTTCCTTATCTTGTTGAAAGAATACGTCACAGAGATCTTATAGATTGCGCACGGCCAGCAGCCTTAACACGGCGGAAATGTGACGCCTACGGTCCAAATTACCTACTATTAGAACCATATGTGATCGTATTGTGTACCCAACGGCATCCCATACAATCATACCTGGTACTTTGCCCGTATGACCGCGAGGAATACAATGTGGTGACGTTCGTTCTCTCGGAGCCTCCATCATGATGGTCCACGCAGAAGCGGGAGCTGGGACCCATCTAAAACAGTCTGGAGATACTCCAGTATCCAGTGTTGATGGGCGCAAAACTGTAGGCCCGCCTTTCAATGCTGCTGCATCAAGGGAAGTCGCAATAATGGTCGCCTTGATGGCAGTCCGTAGTGCTCCACAGGTCGTGATACTGTCGGCCTAGATACTTGTCTTCCTACAAATAGGCCCATTTTGTGACAGCAAGATATGTGACATGTCTGCACAATCCTGCACGGCCGAGGGAACAACACTGTTCTATCCTCTCGTGGGCTAGTTGTCTGGATCCGTCGAGATCATGTGTGGTATTGAATATGGTCCTCCTGAAATCATCGATTCCATACTCACGTGGCATACACTGATCAGCCAGAACTTTATGACCACCGACCTACTATAGATACAAACCCATCCAGGCAAAAGCAGCGTCGCCTGGCGAGGAATGACTGCTACACGGTGCATGTGGTATCAGTGACCGCGCTGTCCGTGTGTATAATGGGGAAGGCACGTTATCTGTCAAAAGGCAGAATGTGATGGCCTGGAGGCATGGAACGAGTATCTCGGAAACTGCAAGACTTGTCGGGTGTTAGAGGCGTCTTGTGGTGAGTGTGTTCAACACGTGGAGAAACCAAGGTGAAACCATGTCCAGACAACGTCGTAGGCTGGTCGGACTGGTAAAACAGGACATGCAGCGAACTGTGGCGGAACTATCACCAGACTTTAATAATGGGCAGAGTACAAGTGTGTCTGACCACAAAGTGCACTGACCACTCCTAACGACCGACCTCCGCAGCAGACGACTCACGCATGTGTCAATGTTAGCACCACGACATGGGCAACTACGACTGAAACGGGCAAGTGTTCATCGGCACTGGATGTTGGCGCAGTGGCAGGGCGTTGCAAGGCCTTGAATCCCGATACCTTCTTCATCATGCCGACTGGATGACGCAAATCCGTCGTCTTCCAGAGGAACAACTCTTTGACACCTGTACTGTGGAACAGAAACATGCTGACGGCGGCTCCATTATGCTCTGGGGAACATTTACGTGGGCATCCATGGGTCCAGTGGAACTCGTGCAATGCACAATGATGGCCAAGGTGTATCGTACACTGGTTGCAGACTACGTGTACCCCCCATTCATGACGATCATGTTTCCCGAACGCAGTGGCATTTTTCAAAAACATAATGCGCCATTTCACAAGGCCAGGAGTGTGATGGAGTGATTTGAGAAACACAGTGGCGATTTCCAATCGATGTGCTGACCCACAGATCTGAACACATCTCGGATGTGATTGAACGTCGCATCAGAGCTCATCGCCTCCCTCCCCGTAATTTACGAGACTCAGGTGACTTGTGTGTGCAGATGTGGTGCTAAATCCCTCCAGCGACCTACCAAGGCCCCATTGCTCAGTATATCTTTGGTTATGGATATTCTTGTCTCTATGGTGACCAACGGAGTCCGTCACTGGTACATCTCTGGCTTGTCATCTACCTTACCACAGACGCGCTCTATCAATATGTTCCATCCGTCTCGTCGTCTAAATTCACATTTTCATCGGTCATGCTTCGACGACTTCGTTTTGATTTACAAAAACTAGCCGTAGGTGGCAATTATGGTTCCTATAACAGGTTTTTGTTTGTTTTATATTTGTTTTTAATATTTTTTACAAATTTAACTAATGTTTATGGCGGCTAATTTTTATATATTTTAGAAATGCATCTACCTAGATACTACCCAAGCCATAGCACGGTGTGTGGCGGAGTTTACCCTGTACCACTATTTGTCATAACTTGCTATTTTATACTTTTTCCGTTATAATTCATCCAGATTGATTATTATAAGTTTTTCCATACGTTATCATCGTATGACTAGCCTTTTTGGCTCCCAACGTGGTCATGCAACAGGTGATAGGTGGCGTACCACCTATTTAATGAACAGCGTTCCTGTGCTATTCAGCATTCGATGAATGTATCTCCTGACATAGTCTCGTGCTCAGCTCGGCATTTCTGTGTATCACCGAAAGATATAAATCTTTCTGTTTCGTGTTATTGTAACTTGTACTGTAAATGTTGTTATCACTTATTTCTTTTTATGCCTGATTCCTGGTAAGGAAACTGTTACTTACATTTCTAAGACATCACCTGACATATGATGTGTGATGAGTATTGAAGACGCTGACTGTAGTTGTTCCAGGACTCAGCTTTCCGATCGGTTTCCGGAAGAGCCTACGGAATATCAGACCAGCTGTGTGGCTGGATTGAAGAGTTTTTAGCAAACAGAACACAGCATGTTGTTATCAATGGAGAGACGTCTACAGACGTTAAACTAACCTCTGGCGTGCCACAGGGGAGTGTTATGGGACCATTGCTTTTCACAATATATATAAATGACCTAGTAGATAGTGTCGGAAGTTCCATGCGGCTTTTCGCGGATGATGCTGTAGTATACAGAGAAGTTGCAGCATTAGAAAATTGTAGCGAAATGCAGGAAGATCTGCAGCGGATAGGCACTTGGTGCAGGGAGTGGCAACTGACCCTTAACATAGACAAATGTAATGTATTGCGAATACATAGAAAGAAGGATCCTTTATTGTATGATTATATGATAGCGGAACAAACACTGGTAGCAGTTACTTCTGTAAAATATCTGGGAGTATGCGTGAAGAACGATTTGAAGTGGAATGATCATATAAAATTAATTGTTGGTAAGGCGGGTACCAGGTTGAGATTCATTGGGAGAGTGCTTAGAAAATGTAGTCCATCAACAAAGGAGGTGGCTTACAAAACACTCGTTCGACCTATACTTGAGTATTGCTCATCAGTGTGGGATCCGTACCAGATCGGTCTGACGGAGGAGATAGAGAAGATCCAAAGAAGAGCGGCGCGTTTCGTCACAGGGTTATTTGGTAACCGTGATAGCGTTACGGAGATGTTTAATAAACTCAAGTGGCAGACTCTGCAAGAGAGGCGCTCTGCATCGCGGTGTAGCTTGCTCGCCAGGTTTCGAGAGGGTGCGTTTCTGGATGAGGTATCGAATATATTGCTTCCCCCTACTTATACCTCCTGAGGAGATCACGAATGTAAAATTAGAGAGATTAGAGCGCGCACGGAGACTTTCAGACAGTCGTTCTTCCCGCGAACCATACGCGACTGGAACAGGAAAGGGAGGTAATGACAGTGGCACGTAAAGTGCCCTCCGCCACACACCGTTGGGTGGCTTGCGGAGTATCAATGTAGATGTAGATGTAGATGTAGAAGGGTAGCGGCGGCATTTTAAATTGCAGTGGTTGTTTTTGGCCTTCGTCCTTGTTCTCTTAAAGGCTGTCCAAGCGTACCAGCATGAGCTCTGGGTTTGTAATAATTGGAACAAGAACTGAATGATTAGTTCCAGTTGGGCGATGTCTGAAAAATATGCTCAGAACAGTTTACAAATATCACTAATATATACTAAGATGGTATCTGTTCTTTCGGACATGTCCGAAAGAACAGATATCATCTTAGTATATATATATAGTTAAGGCTCACCGGCCTCTTGACCGTCTTCTTCTTCTGTGCGAATGCACAAACAGTGCCCGAACTCTTACGGGAATCGGCTACGCGCCGCGAGTAATGAGTATAATGGCCGGGGGCACTACGAATGTAGTGCGGGACAGTACGTTGAGAATGTGGGTTTCGCGGGAGGCGTACCAGAGATAAATCTCTGCAGTTGCGTTATCCTCTGTGTCCTCGGTGGCTCAGATGGATATAGCGTCTGCCCTGTAAGCAGGAGATCCCGAGTTCGAGTCCCGGTCGGGGCACACATTTTCATCTGTCTCCGTTGACGTATGTCAGCGCCTGTAAGCAGCTAAGGGTGTTTACTTCATTGTAAATATCACTAAGTTCTTTCTGGAAGGGAAATGGATTAGCAATCCTAGAATCCATGATGCACAATATAATAAATGGAAGCCAGTAGTGTTGCCACACTCAAAAATAAGCGAAAAAAATTTTCCTACTTAGTTTCCTGAACATTTTGTTCAGTAACTTTCTCTTTGCTTGTAGCCCCTGTTGACGCAGATACTATGAGTTCGCACTGCCTCGTTGTCAGCGCTGAGAACTGACGAAAATTTTTCAGCATCGTGTATATTTGTGCCTTGTCATCAGATCTTGAGTATTAGTGAAAATTTTTATCATTCTTTATAGTGTTTCCTCTTCACCAGATGGTGAGATTTGCCTAAAATTGTTATTAACAATATGTAAGCTTTTCCCTTGTCACTAAATGTTGGGGACGTTATAATTGAATGTTACTACTAATTCAGCATCAAACACCCCCAGTAGCAGAAACCGTAATTCCTATTATGGTCCAGTAAAAAAGGTGGCAGACTGCACAATTTCTAATTAAATACTTGCATGACAGGGCGGCACTAGACCAGATATGTCTCAACACAATAAAAAATAACAAATATCATTTATTAATAATTATGATACAAAATGGAACCTGACTTTGGTAACTTGATGTTCAATATGTAATACAATGAAATATAAAAAACTTTGCTGTCTCTTGGCAGTCTATGATATTTCCACTATGACTGCATGTAATTACGCAGACATTCTCGATTAACGGTCCTGTTATTCCATAAGTAGCTACTGCTGAGTCTAAATATTGTCTTCTCAGAGGAGCTCGTAGTACTGTGCTATGTAGCGTAATTGCAGGCACTATAGTGAGCTGGCTGCAGGCACTGAACTGTAATGTCTGTCTGCAGAATTGCAGCGCGGAGTGGACACGCGGTTAGAGGCTCCCTGTCACTGACTGCGCGGCCACTCTCGGCGGAGGTTCGAGTCCTCCCTCGGGCATGGGTGTGTGTGTTGTGCTTAGCATAAGTTAGTTTAAGTAGTGTGTAAGACCGATGACCTCAGCAGTTTGGTCCCTTATGAATTCACACACATGATTAAAGTCTCCACCTATAATTACAGTACGATTGGAGAACTTAGACATAATCGAAGTGAAGTTTTCTCTGAAGTTTCCGATTACATAAAGATATGAGTCTGGTGGGCGACAGAAGGATCCAGTTATCATTTTATACTCACCCCTGATAATGAGTCTTGCCCAAGCAATCTCACATGCAGTTTCAATTTCTGTCTTGGTGAATTAGAATTTCTTGCCTACTGCGATAAATACACCACCTCTATTTCCCATTAGCCTATCCTTTCGATATACAGTTAAATTTTCCCCAAAAATCTCACTGCTATCAATTTCAGGTTTCAACCAGCTTTCTGTACACACCGCATGGCCTTGAAGCCGACCAAACACGATCGCCCGTTTTGTCACTCCGTCACCTCCTTCCATTAATTCATGTCTACGTACGATGTCCGCTTAAAACATAAATGTCTCACTGATCGCTACTGTCTTACCCTTACGTACGAGATGTGATCAAGAAGTAACTGGAACTTTTTTAATTTTGCTGTCCTTATAAACCGATTTTCAAATTTTTTATCTTGTTGGTACGCATGATCCTGATGTACGTTTACAGCTTCAGCTGTTTGGAATATTTAGTTTATTGTTGACAGTCGAAAATATTATCCTATACGTGTTTTCGAGTGTTTGACGAATTTTTCTTCCTAAAAAGATGTATGAAAGAATTTGCATTAAATTTCGCGTGAAAAATGGAATAAAGTGCAGCACCACATTGGAAATGTTGACTGTAGCTTTTGGCGAATGAATTATGAGTAAGGCAAAAGAGTTTGCGAGTGTTATAAACGTTTCAAAGAGGGCCGAGGTGATGTTGACGACGACGACCGCTCTGGGCAATCTAGCACATCAATCACTGACGACAATGTGGAAGAAGTAAAGAAAACTGTTCTGAAAAATCCCCGAATTACTATCAAAGAGGTTGCTGATGATGTCGGCATATCCTTTGATATCTAACAATTTTTTTCGAATGTTTTGTATATGGAACACGAAGCAGCAAAATTTGGTTCGAAATTTCTGAATTTAAGGCCCAATCGTCCCAATGGAAACTGCTTGAAGAGCCAAGACCGAAAAAGTTCGACAAGTTCGATCACATGTGAAGGTTCTACTCACTGTTTTCTTCGATTACAGTGGGATAGTGCATAATGAATTCCTGCCTTATGGTCGTAAGGTCAATAAGGAATACTACCTGGGGGTTATGCGCCGTTTGCGTGAAGAAATCCGAAGAAAACGACCAGAACTGTGGCAAAACCATCCGTGGAAATTGCATCACAATAATGCTTCCACTCACACCTCAATGCTTTTTTCGTGAGTTTTTGGCAAAAAACAAAACCATAATGTTGCCTCAGCCACCGTATTCGCCGCACGTGCCCCCCCTGTGACTTATTTCTATTCCAAAGGCTGAGGAGAACCACGAAAGGATGTCGTTTTGGGAATTTTGATGAGATAAAAACAGTATCACCGAAGGATCTGAACACTATAACGAAAGGTCAGTTCCAGAAGTGGTTCCAAGATCAGAAAAAGTGCTGGCACAATTGCATTATAACTGAAGGGGATTACTTTGAAGGACACAAGGTTGATTTTGATGGATAAATACGGAATCTTTAATAAAAAAAATTCCCGTTACCTTTGTTCACACTTCGTAGAAGCAGTACTCCCGTGGTTCAGCACGTGAGCCTATCGGTTTAAATCCTTAATTATTCATCTCCGCGTGCGCACTAGGCTGACTGATTTTTTGTCTGGTGAGCTTATTCTTCTCAACAGAGTAGCGTTGAAAGAACTAAAGCACCTGGTTCAGCATTCTGCGGTAGGGTTGGGAAAAAACACCTAAAAGCACCAGACACTCGGGGCATCATTTCCACCAGAAAAAGATACTAGTTACCAGCAAACAAAGCCACTACTACGTTCGTCTTGCCACGCTACTTGCTGTGGCTACAGTTATCATTGCGGTGCGAGTCAGTCACACACAGCAAGGTTACTGCAAGTCGAAGACATGTGTCCAAGTTACGCAGGATTTCTCCCTTCTGCACTAAGATACATTTTCAGCATGTTCCTTCCTGCCGGGCAATAAGTAGGCTGTGTCCTTTCTCCAGCAAGAAAGAGTCAGCATCTCGTTTAAAGAGACATAACTACAGCGGCTGCAGTGTGAAAGTTCTGCAGAAGCGCTTTCTCCGCTACTTGAGGTCATGCTACTGCAGCTTGTGCTATTCCTAAGGTAAACAGTGTGTGTCATCTTTCTGCTGAGCGCACTGTAATTTTGTATGTCTCACACTTAGAAATTCTAAGCGTTTGAACCACAAACATCTTTTAACTTTTTAGTTGCTCCAAAACAAAATTTATTGATCTCTCATGTCAGAGCATCACGAAAGAAAGTGTGTTTAAAACGTGAAATTTAAAAAGTAATGACACAGTCCCCAATTGCTCATTGCCGCGACATTGAATTAATGTGTAACGGAATGTGTAATCGAACGAAATGACAATTATTCTCTATCAGCCTTCAAGGCCGAAAATCACAGGTAACACTTTACTTTGTATAAGTGAGAGACTACTTTTTGCACGCTCAATTCTTACTGTTACTTATGATCTTAGCCTACCTGACGCAATATGTGTTGCTTTTTTCATTGTTTTTTCATTATTTGTATTTCCCATCAGGGAAAACGACACAATGAGTCGACTCAGGAAAAAATTCCGGAGTTAAAATTTTTTATGTCCGAAGCTAATTTCCATTAGCCCGTTCTGCCAGTCTTCAATAAAACCCGTAGACGGAATAAATCAGGCAAATACTGATGTTGTTAATGCGCTGTCACTAATGAATGCACACGAAGAGAAGGCTAATTCGATAACGGAGTAGGCAGAATATCAAACGAGTGAATGGACGCAGACATCTTAATCTACATGACTACCCTGAAATTCACACTTAAGTGTTTGGTAGAGGGTACGTAGAACAACTTGGAGGCTATTTCTTGACCGCTCCGCTCTTGAATAGTACGTGGGAAAAATGAACACCCAAATCCTTCCGTTCAAGCTCTGATTTCTCTTATTTTATTGCGATGGTCATTTCTCAATACATAGGTAGGCGTCAAGAAATATTTTCGAATTCGGAGGGATGTGATTGATGTGATTGAAATTTCGTAAAAAGACCTTGTCGCAACCAAAAACGCCATTCTTTTAAGTGATTGTCACCCAACTCGCGTATCGTATCCCTGACACTCACTCCCCTATTTGATGACAATACAAAACGAACTGCCCTTTGTGAACTTTATCGATGTCCTCCGTCAATCCTACCTGGTATGGATCCCATATCGCTCTGTAGTATTCCATAAGAGGACGCACAAGCGCAGTGTAGGCAGTCTCTTTAGTAGATTTGTTGCATCCGCTACGTGTTCTGCCAATAAAACGCAGTATTTGGTTTATCCTTGCCGCAATATTTTCTGTATGATGATTAAAAAAATGGTTCAAATGGCTCTGAGCACTATGGGACTTAACATCTATGGTCATCAGTCCCCTAGAACGTAGAACTACTTACACCCAACTAACCTAAGGACATCACACAACACCCAGTCATCACGAGGCAGAGAAAATCCCTGACCCCGCCGGGAATCGAACCCGGGAACCCGGGCGCGGGAAGCGAGAACGCTACCGCACGACCACGAGCTGCGGACTATGATGATTATGATGGAAGCTGATCGTAATTGTAATCCCTTGGTATTTGGTTGAATTGACAACCTTTAAAATTGTGTAATCTTTCGTAGAGTAAATTTTACGGATTCTTTGTAGTACTCATGTTGAGGACCTTACACTTTTTATTGTTTAGAATCAACTGCCACTATTCGTGCCATATAAATATCCGACCTAAATCAATTCGGAACTGGTTTTGATCATCTGATGACTTTACTAGACGCTAAACAACAGCATCATAGCATAAAATCGCAGAGGACTGCTCACATTGTCTCCTAAATCGTTTAAATAGATTAACACCAGAGGTCCTACAAATGTTCAAATATGTGTCAGTTCTTAAGGGACCAAACTGCAGAGATCATCGGTCCCTAGACTTATACACTACTTAAACTAACTTAAACTAACCTATGCTAAGAACAACAAACACTCCCATACCCGAGGCAGCATTCAACTTCCGGGGGGAGGGGCCACGCAGTCAGTGACATGGCGCATCTAACAGCGCGGCCACGCAGTATTTGGTTTATCCTTGCCGCAATATTTTCTGTATGATGACATGGCGCATCTAACAGCGCGGCCACTCCGCGCGGCAGGTCCTACAAAATCAACTTTATAGACCATAGATACCACTTCAGTTTCACTAAGTGACTTACCGTCAGTGACTACGAATAGTGACCTTCCTGACAGGAAATCACGAATCCAGTGGCACAACTGCGACGGTACTCCACAGACACGCAATCACATTACAGTCCGCCGGCCGCTGCGACCGAGAGGTTCTAGGTTCGGAACCGCACTGCTGCTACGGTCGCACGTTCGAATCCTCCCTCGGGCATGGATGTGTGTGATTTCCTTAGGTTAGTTAGGTTTAAGTAGTTCTAAGTTCTAGGGGACTGATGACCTCAGACTTTAGGTCCCATAGTGCTCAGAGCCATTTGAACCATTTGTATTTCACAGGAACGATATTTTCTGAACCAGCGTTGACTCTGTGACAAAAGATCAATTGCTGTGAGGTAGTTCATTATGTTCTAACAAAATAATGTTCCCAAATCCTACCGTAAATTGATGTTAGATATGGGTCTATAATTCAGAGAATTGTTTCAGTTTCCTTCCTTGTGTATTGGTGTGACCTGAGCAACTTTCCAGTTTTTACGAACGGATCTTTGATCGACCTAGTTGTTGTTCACGATTGCTAATAAAAAACCGGGTAAGTGTGAGTAGGACTCGCGCACTGATATTTCCCTAAAAACTTAATTATCTATATACACTGAAGCGCCGAAGAAACTGGCATAGGCGTCCTTATTTAAATACAGAGATATGTAAACAGGCAGAATGGTCAGCAACGCCTGTGCAAGACAAGTGCCTGGCGCAGTTGTTAGATCGGTTACTGCTGCTACAATGGTACGTTATCAAGATTTAAGTGAGTTTGAACGTGGTGTTATAGTCGACGCACGAGCGATGAGACGCAGCATCTCCGAGGCAGCGTTGAAGTGGGGATTTTCCCGTACAACCATTTCACGAGTGTACCGTGAATATCACGAATCTGGTAAAACATCAAATCTCCGACATCGCTACGGCCGGAAAAATATCTTTCAGCAACGGGACCAACGGCGACTGAAGACAATCGTTCAACGTGACAGGAGTGCAATCCTTCCGCATATTCCGCTGGGTCATCAACTGGTCTCAGCGTGCGAACCATTCAACGAAACATCATCTATATGGTCTTTCGGAGCCGAAGGCCCACTCGTGTACCCTTGATGAGTGCTCACCACAAAGCTTTACGCCTCACCTGGGCCGTCAACACCGACATGGGACTGTTGATGACTGGAAACATGTTGCCTGGTCGGAAAAGTGTCGTTTGAAGTTGTATCGAGAGGATGGACGTGTATGGGTATGGCGACAACCTAATGAATCCATGGACCCTACATGGTAACAGGGGACTGTTCACGCTGCTGGAGGCTCTGTAATGGTGTGCGTGGACTTGCAGTTCCACTAGGGGTTCAACTCCCCAATCGACAATCCAGTTTTAGGTTTCATGTGGTTTCCCTAAATTGCTAATTTAAATGCTGCGATGGTTGTCACTGAGAAAGTCGCAGCCGATTTCCCTTCCCATTCCTCTCCAAAACGACTTTGAGCTTCGTCTCTAATGGCCAGGTCGTCGACGGTACATTATAGCTTAATCTTCCTTTCCGTCCTACTGTTTCTCCGTGCTCGTTTAGGACCTCAGGACTTTTATGGGATGCGGTCCCAAATGATACGTTCTCGTCTATGAGGGATTTAGAAGTAGATGCCCTCGGTGCAGCGAAGCGCCTCCAGTTATTTACTAAAAGCAAGTCTTCCGGTCCAGATAATATACTAATTAGATTCTACCTGAGTATTCTGATGAAATCCTTATAGGATCCCTTTGTCGTCCGTCTGTGTGTCCGTCTTTTAAGACCCCTTTTTCTCATGAACGGGTTGAGCCATCAAACCCTATAGATGAACTATGTACACTGGAGAGCCAAAGAAACTGGTACACCTGCCTAACATCGTGTAGGTACCCGCCATCGCGCAGAAGTGCTGCAACACGACGTGACATGGACTCGACTAATGTCTGAAGTAGTGCTGGAGGGAATTGATATCATGAATCCTGCAGGGCTGTCCGTAAATCCATAATAGTACGAGGAGGTGGAGATCTGTTCTGAAAAGTACGTTGCAAGGCATCCCAGATATGCTCAATAATGTCATGTCTGGGGAATCTGGCGGCCAGCGGAATTGTTTGAACTCAGAAGAGTGTTCCTGGAGCCATTCTGTGGCAATTCTGGACGTGTGGGGTGTCGCATTGTTCTGCTGGATTGCCCACGTCCGTCGGAATCCACAATGGATATGAATGGATGGGGGTGATCAGACAGGATGCTTACGTACGTGTCACTTGTCAGAGTAGTATCTAGACGTATCAGGAATCCCATATCACTCTAACTGCACACGCCCCACACCATTGAGCCTTCACCACTGCGCATTTCTGCTCTGTCGCTGTATGGGAGCCATCCGCATTCTTGAGTTTATAGCAATCGTTAATTAGCCACTGGAAAAGCTCTTTTAAACTGCATCGCGTGAAGTGTGTGAAAGGAAATACCGCGATACACTCTTAACCTACTGGAGATGTAGGAAGTCCAGGGTGTGTTTACCGTATTCGTTTGTACTCTTCTCAGAATGTGGTGGTAACGCGTACTGCAAAGAGTGGCATCCAGTCTTCCTTCCTTTAGTTTATTCGGAGTAAACAAATATCTCTCTCTGCTTCCTCTCGTAGCACAGCGGTTCAGTGCTGCCCCCATCTTGCAGTCTGTTCGAGCTGTAGCTAAAGAACAACCTCATGCTCACAGGTATACAGGCCAGTCAGCAGGTCATCATCAGAAACGTGATTCAGAGATGCCCGATAATGGTCATGGCGCTGGTCCTACATAAAATCAATAAGCGAGTTGAAGGCTTCTATTCAGTCTCTCGTAGATCAGTCTGGCGTGACAACAGAAGGCTGAAAAATAAGATCTGGAATCTAAAATTTCGCGTTTAAAAAATTATTTACGCAGGACGTTCGTAGAGACATACCACCGTTTGACCGCTACACAGACTCCCGTATAGAAGACATTGAAAAGCAACTGAAAGATTGGAAAACAAATAAGTCATCAGTTCCAGATGGAATTTCAATTCGGTTTTACTGAGAGTACTCTTCGGCCCTGGCCTCTCACGTATCTTGCATTTATCTCGAATCTCTCGCCCATTGCAAGGGTGCAAGCGACTGGAAAAAAGCGCAGGTGAATCCCTTATCAGGGTGAATCACCTAAACTTGTACCATTATGTTTGATGTGCGATTCTCACAGAATTGACTGGTAGTCAGGGGCTCGTATTGTTAGCCAGTAAAAAAGACTGTAATAACAATTAGAAAGTGAATTTTTTGTGCAAACATACGCTTTTTTAAATGGAACAATGCCTGTTGACATTAACAGACCGAAAGTAGGTAAATTAGAATGTCAGTGGTGTTTGTTGCAGGATTCTATTGCGTGTCGTTTACGAGCTACCGCATTGTGCAAAGTTTCCACATCGATACGTTTATGTGTCATTCAAGCTGAGTAGTTGCTTGGAACGGTGTTGTTGTGTTTGCTTAGAGTGTGCTTGTGTGTTGCATGAGTGCACTGACTTGCTAGACAGTTAGTTGGTGACTGTCCATGCAGTAGGTCGTGAGTGGACGATGAGATTTACCAATGCAGAAAAAGCCGGCATGCTCACTGTAAGCCGGCCGAAGTGGCCGTGCGGTTCTAGGCGCTACAGTCTGGAGCCGCGTGACCGCTACGGTCGCAGGTTCGAATCCTGCCTCGGGCATGGGTGTGTGTGATGTCCTTAGGTTAGTTAGGTTGAAGTAGTTCTAAGTTCTAGGGGACTGATGACCACAGCAGTTAAGTCCCATAGTGCTCAGAGCCATTTGCTCACTGTATATGGACAGTGTAGGAAGAACGCAACTCGTTCCTGTACGTTGTATGCGGCAAGATATCCCAATGGACGTCAAACCACCTCGGCAATTATTTATTAACCTCTTCAACCAGTTACGTGAAAGTGGTAGTGTAACAACTAGACAACGTAGTAGAAGGAAAGTGACGACAGACGAGGGGAAAATTAAAGTTCTTCCTGCTGTTGCAGTTGATCCGCACGTTAGCTGCCGCGCGGTCGCATTAGGGTCCCACGCATTCTCCATCGCCATAGTCGCCTGCTTAGCTGAGTGGTAACGTGTTTGTCTACCATGCAGCGGGCCCTGGTTCGATTTCCGACCGGGTTGGAGATTTTCTCCGCTCGTGGACTGGGTGTTGTATTGTCCTTCTCATCATTTCATTATCACCGACACGGTGATGAAATGTAAGTCGACGTCCAAACTTCTCCGGATGAGGGGCTCCGGCCAACAATGCCACACGATCATTTCATTTCATTTACGCCGACAGAGGCTCCATCCCCATCACATCTCTCTCCATCAATAGCTGCAAAACGATTTGAGGATCGTGCTAACGTCTGTGCGTGGGCATTAAGATAGGATACTACAGATGTATCATGTATCTTGTTTTGCGATGAAGCCACATTTACTATGGCGAGTTAAACCGCAGAACCATGCACTATTCCTCTGATGCCAAACCCCGTTGGCTTCTTCAGGTGGAACGTCAGCATCCATGTAGTGTAAACGTCTCGTGTGACACGGTGAATTTATCAACTCATTGGCGTGTTTTTCATAGACGGAACTCTGAACACGCACAAATTATCGCAGCTACGTAACAGATCATCTTCCATGGATGCTAGAAGAAGTTCCTCTGCGGACTAGGAGGAACCTGTGGTACCAACACGATGGCTGTCCAGCCCATAGTTACCAAGTACTACAGCATGTCTTCACGAATTGTTTCCAAATCGTTGGATCGGATGCAGTGGACCTGTACCTTGGCCGGTCCGTTCCCCGGATTTGACGCCTCTAGTATTTTTTTCTGTGCAAAAGTTGAAAGACGCTGTATACAAGGACATATCAACTACACCCAATGATATGCAACGACACGTTATTGATTACTGCTCGGACATCTCCGCTGAAATACTAGCACGTATGCAGCAGTCGTTTCATAATAGACTGGAAGTGTATATTGCCGCTGCTGGTGCTCATTTTGAACACAACCCTCGATGGACAGTTATCTCGTTATTGGTCAGAATCCACATAACTAGCGTATCCAATTGTGTTGTTCTTTGATGTATACCACCAGAGGTATTGATGTACAAGTATCGGAGTGCGGACTTCCCAAAATATGTTGTCTCGTAAGCGACTCGCGCTAGAATCATGCAACAAACACAACTGACATCCTAATTTACAGTACATTTAGTTTTTTGATATCAATAGGCTTTGTTCCATTTAAAAAAGTGTGTTTTTGCACAAACATACAATTTCTAAGTATTATTACAATCTGCTGATTGGCTAACAATACGAGCCCCTGACTACGAATTCATTATGTGAAAACCGCTCATCAATAGCACTTCCTATTTCCGCAATATTTGCGATGCAAGTTTTAAGTGATTCATCCTGTATAAGAAGGGTAAAAGAAGGGAGCCACAAAATTACGGACCAAAATCCTTAAGGTCGATTTGCTGCCGAATTCTGAGTATATTTTAAGTTCGAATGCAATAAATGTTGTGTCTGACCATTCGCAATTTTTTGCAGCACAACTTTTATTTATGTAAGTTTACAAGGTTGATGACTGAACAACAAAAGAAAGGTAACAATAACGATGCCAGTAAAAGTATCCTAATTGAGGCAATCAAAAGTTCACTTCTAATTTTCCACAGTCGCGCGGGATTAGCCGAGCGGTCTCAGGCGCCGCAGTCAGAGACTGTGCGGCTGGTCCCGGGGGAGGTTCGAGTCCTCCCTCGGGCATGGATGTGTGTGTGTTTGTCCTTAGGATAATTTAGGTTAAGTAGTGTGTAAGCTTAGGGACTGATGACCTTAGCAGTTAAGTCCCATAAGATTTCACACACATTTTTCTAATTTTCCACAAAGGTTCGTGGTAACACACATACTAGTAAAAGTCCAATTCAGAGACGAAGACGTAATCTTCAGCGGTCGAAGTCAACGAGGTCGGCATTCGGAGTGAACTGAACTTCGGGGCAAGTTCTAGCCCCTAAATAGAAGTCTCCAGTCAATCAGGTTTTCGCGTAGTGATACTTCCCACAGGCTGTGGCTCAAGCTCCCCCTACTGGAAGCAGTGCTCAGAATGTCTGTTTCCATTATCTTATTTGTAAATAGCCGGTGTTTATCGTGGTGCTTTTGGTACACCTTAGACATAGACAATCCCGTCCTCTGTGGCGTAATATGGGATGCCGGCCCTCAGGTGCTATCTTGGCTCCAGCATAACAATAAACTTCCTTCTAGCTACACATCAATACGTATTTAGAAGGTATCGCTCGTGAGAGATTCACGTTGCCCATTTCTGGATGGAGGGAAACAGTGAGATTCCATATTTTTAGATTTCCTGAAAGCATTTGACACTGCCACAATGCAGACTGTTAACAAAGGTCCGAACATACGGATAGATTTTCAGATATATGAGCGTCTCGCAAACTTTTTAATTAATACATGCAGAATGCAGATGTCGTCCTGGACGGCGAACGTTCATTGGAGACAAAGCTATCGCCAGGGGACCTCAGTAAAGTGTGGTAGGACCACTCTTGTTCTCTGTATACATAAAGGACTTGAAAGATGAGGGTGAGGGGCAGTATGCGACTATTTGCTGAAGACGTAGTAGAAGCGTATGGGAAATGTCATCTCTGAGTGACTGTAGGAGAATATAGAATGATTTTGACGGAATTTCCATTAGTTTTGATTAGTGGCAGCTTACTATAAATTTGGTAAACTGTACGTTAAGGCATATGAGTAGTATAAACATTCCTGTAATGTTCGAATACAGTACTAGTTGTGTCCTACTTCACACGGTCACGTCGTAAGGTCGGGTGTAGGGAAGACGAGTGATCTACTTCGGATTATTGGGAGAATTATAGAAAAGTGTAGCTCATCTATAAAGAAGACCCTTAACAGAACACTTGTGCGACCCACTCTCGAGTATTGTTCGAGTGTTTGGGACTTCACCAGGTCACATTAAAGGAAGACATCGAAGCAGTTCAGAGACATGCTGCTAGATTTATTACCGATAAGTTCGATCAGCATGGGAATATTACCGGAACGCTCCGTGAACTCAAATGGTAATCGGTGGAGGAAATAAGTCGATCTTTTCGTGATACTATATTTAGAAAGTTTAGAGAACTTGAATTTTCGGCTGACTACAAAACAATTCTACTCCTACCAGCATACGCCACGCGTAATGAGCGCGAAGACAATATAAGGCGTATCAGGGCTCTTACGGAAGGATATACAGCGAGTAACATTAATATTCCTATATTATGAGATTTTTGCTTTGTAGCATCATAACATTACTCTTAACAAACAAATATTAAAAAATATCCATCTTTTGATATGCAGCTCCTTGTATTGGCCTTGTTTGCAGTTAAAAATTTTTGGGTGTGAGGTCCGCCAGTTACGCAAACCACCGTTTTTCTGAGTACCCAAACATGTTTCGGCACCACTGTGCCATCATCAGTGGGTTTTCGTTTTTTTTATTTATTCTTTACATTTGGTGTGCATGAACTTTCTGGATCACTTTTGTGTTAATTACTACAGGTAGCTTGTCATGTTTTCGTGTGGCAAGCGCTTCCATTCTCCACATCATGCTGAGATGTTGTGATGCAACTATAACAAGTATTTTCCACAAATAACGTAGTTAAATAGTTTTTCACTACACCAGAACACGCACTGTGTTTGGGTACTGAGAAAAACTGTGTTTTGCATAACTGGCGGACCTCCCATCCAAAAATTATTGAAAAATAATCAGGATTAATATTAAGGTAGATGTCCACTAAATAATAGTATGAACTTCTTTACATGACTTACAACAGTGGTTAAATAATACGATTTAAATAAAACATCGCTCGATTTTGACATTACTATTCGAACAGTTGGCAGTGTAGCATTTGTTTTGATCGTTCACGCCGAGTTATATACTCTAAGTTGGAAGGCAGTGTTTGTTTACAAGCGCGGTCGACTGTCCAGACGTTACAATGGGACGAGAAACTAATACCGGTTTTGATATACGAGAACTTGTGATATTTTCATAACGCGAAAGGTAAATCATATGGTCAAATCGCTGCCATGCTCAACTTGATTGTTGCAGATATCGTGATACGATTCAAAAACTAGGATCGTATAGATTCTGTACCTCAAAAGCGTCAAACAAGAAGTTGGATGCATGCGACAAGAGGAATCTAATACAAAAAATAAAGAAGGAACTTACACTCAGTGCACCCAAAGTTTGCAAGTGAGGTTCTAAACGATACTTCAAAGAAGATACGTTCTCAGAAGATTCACACAGAGCACTAAAAGATAGTGGCTACAATGGAAGAATGGCTTGGAAGACACCGTATGTGTATGAACAGAATCGAAAGAAGAGATGAACTTTGATAAGAATTTATTACGAAGGAGGAAACATGATGGATCGACGTCTGGCGGAATACGAATAAAGAATTTAAAGTCACCAATCGCACACCGACAAGAAAAGTGAAAAAAGTAATAAAAACGACAATTTTTAGTTTATTGCACCGAAAAATATGTGTGAAGCGCCCCAGCGTGAACAAAAAGCTGCACATCTCTGTGTCGCACTTTTTCCACCTCAGGGCTGATGTGTCAGCTTTGCTGTAGGCTACTTTATGATGCGACACGGCTGGAATAGTGCCACTTTAACGTTGCTATTGGCAGGTGTGCATGGGTCGTTCACGAAGAGCGGCACATTCTGAGTTGTGAAGCTTTTCATGTACAAGGTAAGTAGAATGTAACTGTTAAAATGTAAATGTCGTGTGACTAGGGCCTCCTGTCGCGTAGACCGTTCGCCGGGTGCCAGTCCTTCGATTTGACACCACTTCGATGACTTGCGCGTCGATTGGGATGAGATGGTGATTATTAGGACAACACAACACCCAGTCCCTCAGCGGAGAAAATCTCCGACCCAGCCGGGAATCGAACCCGGGCCCTTAGGATTGACAGTTTGTCGCGCTGACCACTCACCTACCGACGGCGGACGATGTAAGTCTTAATATCACTGGTTATCACAATGACGACGTTTATACAGTGTCCGTATCCTAGATTAGAAAGCCCTCCACACAAACATAAATGCCCGAAGGAACAGCCACTGTTTCGACCATTACAGCTGTTGTAGATAATACGAAATTTCGTGCGTTGCAGCGTACAAGAAAACAAATGGACACATCTGCTATAAGGAAAGTTGCTACTGAATCTCTTGTCGATGTGATGTATAATATTACAATCAGTAAAAAAATGTATATTATTTGGGGCTGGAAAAATGGCAAAAGGGTCATAACAACAGAAAATAGTTTTTAGAAAATCAAGAGAAGTGACACAACTCAAAGAATTAATTGATAATTACCTGATAACACCTCACATTCGACGAGAACTAAATGCCCATAGTTTTGTCATATAGACTAAAATGGTATTTACTGGTAAAATTACTTAAAATTTAAAGGACACTCATACTATTTCAGTATAAGTTTTATAGAATTCTTAAAGTCGCTTTATCTCAAGTAGTGCATCTTCGAGTTGTGTCGTCATTCTTGCCTGGGTGCGAAATGTTAAGCAGACTGTAAAGGATGGAGGTGTCACTGTTGTTGTCTGGGGCTGTATATCCACATTCTGATCGGGCGAATTAGTATTCATCGACAGTATTATAGACAAATATTTTTATCTGAACATAAACCTATTTAAGCAAAAGTGCTAAAAATGGGAGTATCAAAAGCGTTCAAGGTTTACCAGGACTATGACTCGAAACATAATACTCGAATTGTGAAGGAATATTTTCTTGTACAACTGCCCGAAACTCTTACAGCCACCAACTCAATCACCAGACCTCAGCCCTATTGAGAATGTGTGGGGAAATCTAGAGCAACGTATTAGAAAAACACCAATATCTTCCAAAGAAACTTTGAAGGGTCGATTAAAAGAAGATAGCGCGGTCTACGTAGTGACAATTTACAAAAGATTAGATTAGATTCAGTTTTCGTTCCATAGACCCGTGTAGAACATGTCAGAAAGTTTTTTACTTAGGAGAAGAAGAACTTCTTAGCCGAGGTCGCTGTAAAAACTTTTTTGTAGATAACCCATGTGTTAGCTACACACAAAATCTTTCCATTAAAGTTCCAGGTACATAACACATGAAATGATCAATGCATTGGCGCGCCAAAATTAAAATTACTACGTACATGTTGCGAATAGTGATCTACGTAGTAATTTTAATTTTGACGTGGCAACGATCGCTCATTTAATGTTTTATGTACCTGAAAATTCCATGGAAGAAATTTTGACTGTAGCTGGCAAAAGATGTTTGTAATAACCTTTATGAAGATCTGAAGATGGTAACTTAGCTTTACCTAAACCGGTTATCTACAATAAAGTTTTTATAGTGATCTCGTATAAGAAGTTCTTCTTGCCCTAAGTAATCACCACACATCGCCTCTTCGAGATCAATATGAGTAAAATTATGGCAGAAAGTATAACATGAAGAACAGAGAACAGTTCAATATAATGCTTACTTCCCTGATCTCTAGCCAGCAGATTGTCATAACACGTGAATACAATGCAGTAAACTGGAACTGCTAATATTTCCAGAATTAATACACTGTCAGAACGAAACATAGTTATGGACTTTTAATAAATTTATCATACACAAAATACCTAATCTCGACTAGTGTGACCAAGTTCTGTCAAAACGGAAATCTAACAAATATTTTTACTTCAGCTATTCTAACAGTTCCTGTTAGGATATTCATCTATAGAGTACAAGGAGTTGTCCACCAAAATGTCTTTCAAACTTAACTGTGCTCTATTTGAAACCAAGTTATTAATTGTTGCTGGCAATTTATCGAAAATATGTGTTCCTGAATACTGGACCCCCTTTTGGACCAAGGTAAGTGATTTTAGGTCTTTATGTAGATTGTTCTTGTTCCTAGTATTGATACTATGTATTGAGCTGTTGCTTGGAAATAGATATATATTTTTTGCAACAAATTTCATTAAGGAATAAATATACGAGAAGAATTGGTTACAATACCTAGTTCCTTGAACAGTTTTCTACATGATATTCTTGAATTTACACCACAAATGAATCTTATTACACGCTTTTGCTCTCTAAAAACTTTTTCTCGTTTTGACGAGTTACCCGAAAACATGATCCCACATGACGTAATATAATGAAAGTAAGCAAAGTATGCAAGGTTTTTTATATTTGTATCTCATACATCTGACATCATTCGCATTGCAAATACAGACTTGTTTAGGCGATTCAGCAATTCTGAGGTATGCCCTTCCCAACTGAATTTATTATCGAATTATAATCCCAGAAATTTAAGACTGTCAACCTTTTCCATCTATATGTCTTCACATGTTATACACACGCTAGAAGAAAACCTCTTACAGGTTCTGAACTGCATATAGTGGGTCTTTTCAAAGTTTAGTGAGTGTGAATTAGCTTTAAAGCATATTTTAATGTCAGTGAAACTTTGATTAGCAGGCATTTCTAAATCTGTAGTTGTCTTGCTGTTTTGCGCAAAGTTTGAAAACAAACTTAGCATCTTGCGATGTAACAGGCGAGAGGTCATTGATAAACAGAAGAAAAAGCAACGGACAGCAGTATGCTACAAGTGTTTGAAATAAGTGATACAACAAACTGGCTACCTGGCAAGATATTGAAACACACATTTTTCACAAATATTTGTCTCGAAATAATTAGTTCTGAAAAGTGTCCGAATATTAGTAACGCGAAAATAACCGAGTTTTATTTAAATCGTATTATTAACGAACTTTCGTAAGTTATGATCATAAAGATTATGTCATTAGTTACGATACATTTACAGTGAACTCCCGATTATCCGCTTTGTGGATTATCCGCTTCCTGTGCCTCCGACATCCTTTTGCTGCTGAAACTTTTTCAATAACCTGGGAGTTGTCGCGGGTGTGCGATAATCTCACGTAACAACACAAGAGTAGTAAACAATGCGCTGCTCGAATTCTGCAAGAGCTTGACTGTATTTTGTTTCAAAGTAGTGTAAGGTATGTGAAGTTCGTGTGTACTGTATTCGTTGTAAGTACCGAATTTTCGCATAAACTATGATGATTAAAGCAGAATTTACTATGAAACGTCCCCTTTGGAAAATTATGTGTTACTGTGCTGGTAAACCTCTTACTTTATTTGTTTTTCAAACAGCTGAGCAAAACTGAACGTACCCAGACATTTCTCTCTTTACTTACTCTGATCGTCACTAAACTGACACACAATATTTTTAGCGCAACGCAATCTGACTTTCAATAATCCCCACAAAAGAATGGCCCTGACTAACAATAACCTATACCTTTCATGAATAACTTACCTCACAAAAGTCTTCGTTACTCGAACTACTGCAATTCAGCAATCGCCAATACTGCCAGCTAAATAAAAGATTCTAACTACTGAAGGCACTAACTACTGATAGGCATAGTTAGCAAATGAAGGATTTTGAAAGAGAACAAACAATGTATTACCTCAATAGTGTTCAAAAGTCATCATATATATATATATATATATATATATATATATATATCAATTCATGACATCCATCTTTACAAATTTCCTTTTTCTGGCGGACACACGTCCAGATCTTCCGTTCTCAAAACTCTGGCATCTCTCTCTCCACATCCACCACTGCTGGCCGCTCACCTCCAACTGCACAACACTACGCGCTGTTCACATCCAACTGCCCAACACTACACAAGCGAATATTCCAACAATGAGTCCAACCAGCCACAGACTGCCCACAGTGCAGTCAGCGATTTTCATACACAGCACTACGTGGCGTTGCCAACATAAAAACCTTAACAGCCTACTTATAACTATAATGATTTTAATGATGATATTGCATTTAATTTTTGTTTTCGAACAACCCTAATACATTACTGCGTACCGTAATTGCGGATTATTCGCGGATTTGATTATCCGCAGTTTTCAAATCCCCAATTACATAGAATAATCGAGAGTTTACTGTAAATTTATATAATACTTGTTAGTATTTTTTGTCTGTTTTATTACGGATAAAGTTATGATGCTACAAAGTAAAAATCCCATAGTGTCTGAATACTAACGTTGCTCAATGTGGAGCGCCGTTTTGCCCTCGCTCCATTTGCGAGCGGAAGAGGGAAGGAAATACTAACTGTGGCGCAGTGTACCCACCGCCGCACACCGTACGGTGGCTTGCGGAGTATTTATGCAGATGTAATTATCGCGAGCGAAGTGGAGAGATAAATCTGGAAGCGAAAGGTGAAGTCCGGTGTGCCGGCTGTGACCACAGTCTAACATAACAGTCGCGACACTTCGCCTCGATTTTGTTGCCTTAAGCGCCAGCAGCGCTCCAAGCGGTCGGTAGGTTAACTGCGAGTTCGGCGCGATCGTGAAAGCGAATAGTGATTGTTTATTTTGATTTATACAATGGTTTTTATCATCGGGAGCGTTTGTAACGCAATAAATTGCAGCAGCAACAGGCAGAAGACACCACAGCCGTCTTTTTTAGGTTTCCTAAGGATCCTGAGAGGTATATACCATCATGTTACTAAACTGTATCGTCAGGATTCACTTGCAAATGTATGTGTATAAATGATGAATGTTTCGTTTTAGAAGCAAAAAAATGGCTAGTTAATAACAAATGAGAAGACCTTATGAAGAAAGACCCGGTTTGCCAGTATAATAATATTAGGTTTTGTTCGCTACGTTTCGAACAAAACCAGTTCATGAACGCAGACAATAACAAACTCGTGTGGAATGCAGTACCCACACTGTTTGACATTCCAAATAAGCCACCTCAACTGACGATGAAGAGGAAACTGCCACAAAGATTCGACAGTCAATCTAAAGCTGTAAAACAGTCCTATGACACAGAAGCAGCCAGTTCAACTCTCCATGTATTAGTGCCAGATTCGTGAGAATCGTCAACGCAGACCTGCTTTGACGATGAAGTGGTTAGAGTAAGTGCAGCTGTTCGCGTCTTACAAAAGCGTGTGAAGTGTCAGAATGTGCAGATCGCTAGACTTCGAGTGAAACTATTATGGGACAAGGAAAGTGCCTACAGACAGATTGTTTGAAAATTATTCAAATATTTGGTTTTTCGTGAAATGTAATGTAATCAGCTCATTATAATGTTTTCAGCATATTTCTCCCACTATTTGTCAGTTGCCCGTCCCACTTAGAATAGTATAAAGATGAAGGTCGTAGTTGTGGTAACAGGCGACAATGACAAACACAGTAGGCCTACAGAACGATAAACGAGCTGTCCATCGCTTTTGCATGTAGAGGTACATGTCTGTGCTTCTTACATGTGAATCTGTGTGTTTATATTCTTTTGATATCAACGTGGTAAGCTGCAATTCTATCGAATGTCACAAGTGTTTCTTCACGAATGTGTTGTAGCTTGCCACTCTATTCATGGTTTTTGTCCATACTTGCGCTTATTTTAGAATCATTTTTAGAAACATATAAGCCTTCTGATACTACACAAACTCTTGGAGGCAAGAAAATAACTCGAATAGTTCGGAAATTACGTAGGAAATGGATGCAAACAAACATTATGCTTACGACGCGTCTGACGTTCACCTTACCTGCCGCTTGGAGCGCTAGTGTCGCTCCATCTGTCAAACGGCAACAACTTTTACAGCAGTGAGTGTCGCGAGACTGTGCTGTGACCGTGTCTCGTGACCTTGAAGGCGCTGAAGCGGCCGTCGGTGTTAACATCCGCCGCGTGCGCTGGGTTGTCATTGTGTGAGGCCAGCATTGCGCTACCTGGTCACGCCACCCAGCCGTGCCTCGGCCGGCGCTGCCATACCACAAGAGTGCGGCAAAAGCGAGGGCAAGTATTTACTTCTCTGTCTGACACAGACGCTGCCCTCGCAGCAATGAAGCTCCACTTTCATTGAGTTGCGTGTTAAAATGGTTCAAATGCCTACGACTTATCTTAGAAGAAAGATTAAGGAGAGGCAAACCTACGTTTCAAGCATTTCTAGACTTAGAGAAAGCTTTTGACAATGTTGCCTGGAATACTCTCTTTCAAATTCTGATGGTGGCAGGGGTAAAATACAGGGAGCGATATGCTATTTACAATTTGTACAGAAACCAGATGGCAGTTATAAGAGTCTAGGGACATGAAAGGGAAGCAGTGGTTGGGAAGGGAGTGAGACAGAGTTGTAGCCTCCCCCCGATGCTATTCAATCTGTATATTGAGCAAGCAATAAAGGAAACAAAAGAAAAGTTCGCAGTAGGTATTTAAATCCATGGAGAAGAAATAAAAACTTTGAGGTTCGCCGATGACATTGTAATTCTGTCAGAGACAGCAAAGGACTTGGAAGAGCAGTTGAACGGAATGGACAGTGTCTTAAAAGGAGGGTATAAGATGAGCATCAACAAAAGCAAAACGAGGATAATGGAATGTAGTCGAATTAAGTCGGGTGATGCTGAGGGAATTAGATTAGGAAATGAGACACTTAAAGTAGTAAAGGAGTTTTGCTATTTGGGGAGCAAAATGACTGATGATGTTTGAAGTAGAGAGGATATAAAATGCAGACTGGCAATGGCAAGAAAAGCGTTTCTGAAGAAGAGAAATTTGTTAACATCGAGTATAGATTTAAGTGTCAGGAAGTCGTTTCTGAAAGTATTTGTATGGAAGTGAAAAGTGGACGATAAATAGTTTAGACAAGAAGAGAATAGAAGCTTTCAAAATGTGGTGCTACAGAAGAGTGCTGAAGATTAGATGGGTAGATCACATAACTATTGAGGAGGTATTGAATAGAATTGGGGAGAAGAGGAGTTTGTGGCACAACTTGACTAGAAGAAGGGATCGGTTGGTAGGACATGTTCTGAGGCATCGAGGGATCACCAATTTAGTATTGGAGGGCAGTGTGGAGGGTAAAAATCGTAGAGGGAGACAAAGAGATGAATACACTAAGCAGATTCAGAAGTATGTAGATTGCAGTAGGCACTGGGAGATGAAGAAGCCTGGACAGGATAGAGTAGCATGGAGAGCTGCATCAAACCAGTCTTAGGACTGAAGACCACAACAACAACATTGCTCTGCGCACTATGGGACTTAACAACTGAGGTCATCAGTCCCCTCAGAACTACTTAAACCTAACCAACCTAAGGGCATCACACACATCCATGCCTGAGACAGGATTCGAACCTGCGACCGTAGCAAAAAAAAAAAAAAAAAAAAAAAAATGGTTCAAATGGCTCTGAGCACTATGGGACTTAACATCAATGGTCATCAGTCCCCTAGAACTTAGAACTACTTAAACCTAACTAACCTAAGGACATCACACAACACCCAGTCATCACGAGGCAGAGAAAATCCCTAACCCCGCCGGGAATCGAACCCGGGGCGACCGTAGCAGCAGCGCGGTTCCGGACTGAAGCGCCTAGAACCGCTCGGCCACAACGGCCGGCAGTTGAATGTTACATACAACCGTAGGTCAAATGCCGACTTCATTAGCAGAAGAATTTTCTTTAAATGGCTGCTTAAGGTTGTGTTGCGAGTTCCTGGTTCAAAAGCATAAGCTGAAATAACGCTCAGACGTAAAATTCTTGTTTTGTATAGTTTCTCGGCAATGGAAATTCATCCATTACATCTACGACGGAACTTCAAAAAAGTAAGTGACACATTATTATGACGGGCCAAGTAAGTTGCATTGAATGCTGCACTACACGTCGAAGTGACACAGAGACATGGCACTATTTTTCAATATGGCCACCAAGTCTCTGTAAAGATCGGTCTGAACGTTCAATTACTTCTTAGTCATGGGGCCATACGAGAACGGCAGGCCGGTGTGGCCGAGCGGTTCTAGGCGCTTCAGTCTGGAACCGTGCGACCGCTACGGTCGCAGGTTTGAATCCTGTCCCGGGCATGGATGTGTGTGATGTCCTTAGGTTAGTTAGGTTTAAGTAGCTCTAAGTTCTAGGGGACTGATGACCTCAGATGTTAGGTCCAATAGTGCTCAGAGCCATTTGTCCCATACGAGAACTGATGTGTGAACGTCTACATCTACATCTACATCTGCATGATTACTCAGCAATTCACAATAAAGTGCCTGGCAGAGGGTTCAGTGAATCACCTTCAAGCTGTCTCTCTACCCTTCCACTCTCGATCGGCGGGAGGGAAAAGTGAGCACTTAAACGTCCTCATCGTCGGAAAGTCTGTTTTCCCCCAGATCTTCTTTAGCTCAGAGCCAGTTGATCCAGTAGGTCCACAGATCAATGCGGTTTTAGAAAGTATCGCTCGTGTGAAACTCATCTTGCCTTTTTCTCACATGAGACGCTGCGAAACCATAGATGAAGGTCAACAGAAGGATTCCATATTCCTAGAGTTCCGTAAAGCATTTGACACGAAGCCACCCTTCCGGCTGTTGTGAAGGTACAAGCGTACGGAACAAAAAATGGTTCAAATGGCTCTGAGTACTATGGGACTTAACATCTGAGGTCATCAGTCCCCTAGAACTTAGAACTACTTCAACCTAACTATCCTAAGAACATCACACACATCCATACCCGAGGCAGGATTCGAACATGCGACCGTAGCGGTCGCGCGGTTCCAGACTGAAGCGCCTAGAACCACTCGGCCACTACGGCCGTACGGAACAGGTTCCCAGGTATGTGAGTGGCTCGAAGACTTTTTAAGCAATACAACCCAGTTTGTGGTCCTCGATGGCGAGTGTTCATCACAGATAAGGGTGACGTCAGGAGTTCCCCAGGGAAGTGTGATAGGACCGTTGTTATTTTCTGTATACATAAATGATCTGACGGACAGACTGGGCAGGAACCTGCCGTTGTTTGCTGACTATTCTGTGGTTTACTGTAAGGTGTAGATGTTGAGAGACTGTAGAATGATGCAAAATGAGTTAGGCAAAATTTCTAGTTGGTGTAGTGAAGGGAAGCGAGCCATAAATGTAGAAAAATGTGAATTAATGCAGATGAGTAGGAAAAACAAACCGATAATGTTCGAATACAGTATTAGTAGTGTACTGCTTGAGGCAGACACGTCGATTTGCAACGTTGCAAAGCAATATGAAATGGAATGAGCATGTAAGGACTGTAGAAGAGAAGGCGAATGGTCGACTTCGGTTTATTGGGAGAATTTTAGGAAGGTGTGGTTCACCTGTAAACGACACCGCGTATGGGACGGTAGTGCAACCCGCTGTTCAGTACAGTTCGAGTATTTGGGATCCGCAGGAGGTCGGATTAGAGGAAGACATCGCATCTATTCAGAGGCACGCTGCTAGATTTGTTACCGGTTGGTTCGAACAACATGCAAATGTTACGGAGATTATTCGAGAACTCAAATGGGTATCCCTGGAGGGAACGCTACGTTCTTTTCGAGGAGCACTATCAAGAAATTTCAGGCTGAGTGCAGAACAGCTGTACCGCTGCCAACGTACACTCCGCGTAAAGACCTGGAGAGATTAGAGCTCGTACAGAGGCATATACAGGGTGGTCCAGTGATAGTGACCGGACCAAATATCTCACGAAATAAGCATCAAACGAAAAAAACTACACAGAACGAAACTCGTCTAGCTTGAAGGGGGATACCAGATGGCGCTATGGTTGGCCCGCTAGATGGCGCTGCCATAGGTCAAACGGATATCAACCGCGTTTTTTAAAATAGGAACACCCATTTTTTATTACATATTCGTGTAGTACGTAAAGAAATGTGAATGTTTTAGTTGGACCACTTTTTTCGCTTTATGATAGATGGCGCTGTAATAGCCACAAACGTATAACTACGTGGTATCACGTAACATTCCGCCAGTGCGGACGGTATTTGCTTCGTGATACATTACCCGTGTTAAAATGGACCGTTAACCAATAGCGGAAAAGATCGATATCGTGTTGATGTATGGCTATTGTGATCAAAATGCCCAACGGGTGTGTACTATGTATGCTGCTCGGTATCCTGCACGACATCATCCAAGTGTCCGGACCGTTCGCCGTATAGTTGCGTTATTTAAGGAAACAGGAAGCGTTCAGCCACTTGTGAAACGTCAACCACGACCTGCAACAAATGATGATGCCCAAGTAGGTGTTAAGACACTGGACTCGCATTCGGGAGGACGACGGTTCAATCCCGCGTCCGGCCATCCTGATTTAGGTTTTCCGTGATTTCCCTAAATCGCTCCAGGCAAATGCCGGGATGGTTCCTTTCAAAGGGCACGGCCGACTTCCTTCCCCGTCCTTCCCTAGTCCGATGAGACCGATGACCTTGCTGTCTGGTCTCCTTCCCCAAACCAACCAATCAACCAACCAAGTAGGTGTTTTAGCTGCTGTCGCGGCTAATCCGCACATCAGTAGCAGACAAATTGCGCGAGAATCGGGAATCTCAAAAACGTCGGTGTTGAGAATGCTACATCAACATCGATTGCACCCGTACCATATTTCTATGCACCAGGAATTCCGTGGCAACGACTTTGAACGTCGTGTACAGTTCTGTCACTGGGCACAAGAGAAATTACGGGACGATGACAGATTTTTTGCACGCGTTCTATTTAGCGACGAAGCGTCATTAACCAACAGCGGTAACGTAAACTGGCATAATATGCACTACTGGGCAACGGAAAATGCACGATGGCTGCGACAAGTGGCACATCAACGACCTTGGCGGGTTAATGTATGGTGCGGCATTATGGGACGAAGGATAATTGGCCCCATTTTATCGATGGCAATCTAAATGGTGCAATGTATGCTGATTTCCTACGTAATGTTCTACCTATGTTACTACAAATGTTTCACTGCATGACAGAATGGCGATGTAATTCCAACATGATGGAATTACGGCACATAGCTCGAGTGCGGTTGAGGCGGTATTGAATAGCATATTTCATGACAGGTGGATTGGTCGTCGAAGCACCATACTATGGCCCGCACGTTCACCGGATCCGACGTCCCCGGATTTCTTTCTGTGGGCAAAGTTTAAGGATATTTGCTATCGTGATCCACCGACAACGCATGACAACATGCGTCAGCGCATTGTCAATGCATGTGCGAACATTACGGAAGGCGAACTACTCGCTACTGAGAGGAATGTCGTTACACGTATTGCCAAATGCATTGAGGCTGACGGACATCATTTTGAGCAATTAATGCATTAATGTGATATTTACAGGTAATCACGCTGTAACAGCATGCGTTCTCAGAAATGATAACTTCACAAAGGTACATTTATCACATTGGAACAACCGAAATAAAACGTACAAACGTACCCACGTTCTGTATTTTAATTTAAAAAACCTACCTGTAACCAAATGTTCGTTTAAAATTGTGAGCCATATGTTTGTGACTATTACAGCGCCATCTATCACTAAGCGAAGAAAGTGGTCCAACTAAAACATTCCTATTTCTTTACGTACTACACGAATATGTAATAAAAATGGGGGGGTTCCTATTTAGAAAAACGCAGTTGATATCCGTTTGACCTATGGCAGCGCCATCTAGCGGGCCAACAGAGCGCCATCTGGTTTCCCCCTTCAAGCTAGACAAGTTTCGTTCTGTGTAGTTTATTCGTTTGACGCTTATTTCATGAGATATTTGGCCCGGTCACGATCAATGGACCACCCTGTAGAGTGTCGTGTTTCCCTCGCTTTTTTTGTGCATCGAACAGAAAAGGAAATGAACAGTAATAGTACAGAGTACCCTTCACCACGCACCATTCGGAGACTTGCGGAATATGCAAATGAACTTCCTAATATGCATCACCCACGTATGTGCGGCCTTGGTCAACTTGTTGACACATTTTCGCTTCAGCTGAGCATTGTATTTAGTACATATACCGTCAAAATTTCATGCTGAATCTGTCAAATTTAGGTGTTTTGCCCACAATAACAATGAATGTTTGCAAGACAGAACAAACATAAATAAAACGTAGATCATTGATTTACATGTCGCTGAATGAGTCCCCTCTCCTCTAATTCCTCGGGATGCCCCTTCCCATTTGTATCTAAGATTGTATTTTGCCCTATCCTTCCTCTATCCTAAGTTAATCTCTTCTAGAACTAAAAACATATTTGATTATGCGACCTTCATTGAAAAAGCCATGATCTTGAATAATGTATCATTTTATATGTAAAATTTGCCGATATTTTCAAATCTTGAATCGCCGATATTTTCAAATCTTGAATCAAATGCTAGGGTTCACTTTTAAAAAATCACTTTAACTTCCAAATCACCTTGAAAATCACGTTAGAGGTCATGGCTATTAGTAGCAATGCGTAACCGTCTTTGGCATCTAAAACCTTTATCTAAAAAAATTGCTGTATCTCATCCCCATCCCGAGTTATTCCCCATTATGGATTAAAATGGTCCACCGTGTATATTATAAACAGTGTTGTTGAAGCTGGTGACGGATTATAATGTGTATGTTCTCTCATTTTCAGTGAATGGGCTTGTGAATTCAAACGTGTAATACTTCTCTTGAAGATGACCTACACGGAAAACACTCCAAAAGTGTAATAAACTGATGAAAAACATGTAATGCACACAGTAGCGGACGGTCGGAGACCGAAGGTTTGTGGGGCAGCTGATACCATAGCCTCATTGGAAGAAGGAGCACACAAACGTAAGATAAGTAAAAGCAATGGGTGCAAGTGGGTAACCGTGCCAAAATAGGCAATATGAAAGTCTTCTGATGGCGTTTTATCGCAGGTTTTTCTGTTGAATGAAAACTGGATTCTTCTTATAGATTACTTCGAAAGTGTATCGGATCAGCTGGATAGAATTGAGTACAGGCCTGGACTGCGAAAGAAAAAAAAAAAGATCGTTCATCTAGCCTGTGTACCCGTACACAGATTGCATGGGTGGTGGGAAAACAGAGTGAATTGTAGTTCAGACTGTCAAAACATTCACCCTATTAACAAGATTTGGCTTTTTATGTGTTTCAACCCATTCCCACGTGCAAACTCGTTTGTAGCAGCCACACGTTTACAGCCTATAGCCAAAGTAAATTATCCCGAAAAAAGGCCGCGTTGGCCAGTAAATATGCACAAGATGGAACTAAATTTTCGAGGGTCGAAAAAACACGAAATCTTTAGACTTTTTTCAAGTTTTCGCTTATGATTCTAAAATGATACATATCACACATTTTCAGCACATCGAAGAAATAGCATAAGACTAGTATTAAATTTCTTAAAATATTTACAGGTCATAATCGGTATAGCTGTTCAGCCACAATCGTTCGTCAGAAATCGGAATTTTTTATCAGTTTGGCGGCAAAGTGAGTTATGCTAATGTTCCATTGCCTGTAACTCAAAAATGGATACTTCAAATGAAAAGTATAATGCATGAAAATTGTAGAGCATCAAATTCTTCGTAAGACGAGATCCTATATTTTAATATTCACTTACTCCTTTGGAAATATGCAAAAAAAAAAAAAAAACAAAAAAAACTTGAAAGTACTCATAGCATTAATTCTTGCTGAAACTTTTTTGTTATAATTAATTGCTACATACTGTTTTTGATGTTAAATTACCTATGTTAACTCTAATGTTATATAAACGTGGGACACTATTACATTATTTGTAACTGATGTTATGGGTTGTGGACCGATATCTGGTGGTACCTTTCAGCACTTAGCATCTCCGTTGCAATCTAGGTCTAGTTATTAGTTACTCTGTCGTAACCAACATGGCATTAAACCACGAAACGACATTATGCGATATGTGTCTGTTTTGTACATGTCATAAAAATTCGAAGTTGTACATACATTATGGTTGCACATCTACCCTATTATTTTCATGCCTCGAATTTCTTGTCGTATGTTTTTATTTAATTTTATTTGTTAGTGTATTCACTATTGTATTTTGACTTTGGATTGCATCTGTCCATGTAAACAGAATTTTTATGACATTTGTTATGTTACAGCACACCGTAGGTTCTTCTTGTGACAGAGTGGTTTAAATCATTGCCCGGCTTAATGGGTACGTAATTATTTGTCATTAAGTTTTTAAGTATGCCCGACTGGGTTTTTTAATATTGTTTTAAGAACGTAACCTCGCCATATTTTTTATAGCTCTGAAGATGGCAATTTATATTTCCGAAACTAGTAATCCACTAATCTGTTAACATAGCGATCTTGGCAAGTAAATAAAAGTTTTAGTAAGAAGACTAGAGGCAAGTAAATAAGTTTTCATACGAAGACTACAGTACAAATTTATACCCTGAAGCACCAAAGAAAGTGTATAGGCACGCGTATTCAAATACAGAGATGTGTAAACAAGCAGAATACGGAGCTGCGGTCGGCAACGCCTATATAAGACAACAAGTGTCTTGCGCAGTTGTTGGGTCGGTTACTACTGCTACAATGACAGGCTGTCAAGATCTAAATGAGTTTGAACGTAGTCGGCGCACGAGCGATGGGACACAGCATCTCCGAGGAAGCGATGAAGTGAGGATTTTCCCGTACGACCATTTCACGAGTGCACCGTAAATATCAGGAACCCGGTAAAACTTCAAATCTCCGACATCGCTGCGGCCGGAAAAATATCTTTCAACAACGGGACCAACGACGACTGAAGACAATCGTTCAACGCGACAAAAGTGCAACCCTTTGGCAAATTGTTGCAGATTTCAATGCTGGACCATCAACAAGTGTCAGCATGCGAACCATTCAACGAAACATCATCGATGTGGGCTTTCAGAGCCGAAGGCCCACTCGTGTACCCTTGATGACTGCTCACCACAAAGCTTTACGCCTCACCTGGGCCCGTCAACACCGACATGGGACTGTTGATGACTGGAAACATGTTGCCTGGTCTGAAAAGTCTCGTTTGAAATTATATCGAGCGGATGAACGTGTATGGGTATGAAGACATCCTCATGAATCCATGGACACTGCATGTCGGCAGGGGACTGTTCAAGCTGGTGGAGGCTCTGTAATGGTGTGGAGCGTGTGCAGTTAGAGTGATATGGGACCCCTGATACGTCTAGATAAGACACTGACAGATGACATGTACGTAAACATCCTGTCTGATCACCTGTCTCTATTCATGTCCACTGTGCATTCCGATGGACTTGGGAAATTCCAGCAGCCCTTTCGTCCAGAATTGTTACAGAGTGGCTCCACGAACACTCTTCTGAGTGTAGAAACATCCACTGGCCACCAAACTACCCAGACGTGAATATTATTGAGCATATCTGGAATGCCTTGCAACGTGCTGTTCTGAAGAGATGTCAACCTCCACGTACTCTTACGGATTTATGAACAGCCCTGCAGGATTGATGGTGTCAGTTCTCTCCAGCACTACTTCAGACATTAGTCGAGTCCATGCCACATCGTGTTGCGGCACTTCTCCGTACATCACCTCCTGTTCCGACTGATCATGTCAGATACCCATATAATGACAATAAGTAAATTGTTATTCGTATATAAATTTGGCTACTGTTGGCAACGTAATCATTGCACTTAAAGTTTTCAACACGTTACCTAATTACTTAATTGTGTACAAACTATGAGCTACATAAACGTGACAGAAATGAATTTTTGAACCACTATCTTTTCATCTACGTAACCAAAGATCTCCATAATTTTTTAAAACTTGCTTCGAAATAGTGATTTTGTTTTGATATATGTTCTTTGCACTTTGAAGTAGTGTTTCTGTTTTTATTATATGTTCTTCGCACTCATTAGTTTCTCAACGCTACTCAGTTTTTACAAAGTCTGATGGTTTATATCTGATGTAACACAACAGAGAAAGAAGCCGTTGACCACTGGAGATATACTGTTTCACTTACTTCACTTTCACATTTCCATATACTTTCAATCTATAGTCAAAGATCTCCATAGAGTGTCTTGCTTTTCTCTACTAGAAGGTGCCACAGGTTACCCCAAAGTCGTACCACAACACGTGCTCGCCATACTAAAACGCATATATATACCAGATGATGAAGGTTTAAACCTATGCAACGTAATCTGTAAATAAATAAACAGTAACTTGTAACAGTTAATTTGTTTCTTTGGACAGATTGCAGATAGAATTGCAGTGGGAATCGGTGAAGCGAGGTGGCAGGAAGAACAGAACCCCTGATCGGCTTGGTACGCAATTATCAACACAAAATCAGATAGAGGTAATACAGGAATAGATTTAATAATCAATAAGAAATTAGAAATGTGTGTGAACTACTACGAACAACGTTGTGAACACATTATCCCAATCAAGACAAACACATATAAAGCACCCACCACAGTAATAACAATGTATATGCTTACCACATCCACAAATGTATTTGAAAAAAATGTGTGACGAGATAAAAGAATTCATTGAGTTAATCAGACGAGAAAAAATTTAACTGGAGTGGTCGACTGATTTTCGAGAGCAGGGAAAGGAAAAGAAGGAAAAATAATCCGAGTGGGTGAAATGCGGCAAAGGAATTAAAGGAGAAGTGACCTGGTAGAATTCTACACAGTGTGTAATTTAATCATTGCCAACATTTGGTATAAGAGTCATGAAAGACGATTGTATACTTGGATAATACTTGGCGATACTGGAAGGTTTCAAGGTTTTTCAATAACATTCATCTGATTTAACAAGATTATATCTTCTGCATGAATGAAGATAGAAACTCGGGGTTAATATTAACTTCCGCACAGGACTACAGACTTCTTATTTTCATACGAACAGTACGATTTTACACTGTATCCTTTACAGGCATGCACATACAACCTTGGGGTACTGGACGCTCAGATGAATTTAGAGAATTTTACACGTCGTTATTTAACACTATTATGAAGGGCTTCTAGCCATTCAATCTTCTATAGCTGAAACACAAAAGTCGCCGCAAAACACGCCAGGCAGACACATGCGGAATAGTTAACACTCGGCTCTCAGGACAAGTAGACGGCTGTGGACTGCATGCAAAACTGCTTCTCGAACGAGCACACAAAACGGCCTGTGGGTTTCCCCTTATATAAACAAGCGGTGTCTTCAAACAGCTGGTGACATCGTTGAGTGCTTAGAGCGGAAGTACATGAAATTGTGGGAATTCACGCAGCGCAGTTGTAAATGAATTCCACCTTTGAAACTGAAAACGCAAAAAACATTTGTTCCTGTATTATTGCCATCTCCACTCGTCGCACACTGGACAAGGAAAAAGCGAGCTATCTACACCAGAGACCCCTAACAGCAACCACATGAACTTCTTATCTACAGCTAGTACTAACATAATCTTTTAATTTCGTTGGGCAAGACTAGTGAAACCAGATGAATATTGTTGAAATACATTGTGTAATAAGACAGAAAATTTGAAACGTATTTCCAGGCCCAGATGTGAACCTTGACCATAATTCTTTTGTTATAAAGTGCAGATTGAAACTGAAGAAATTACAGACTTAGGAAATTAATAAGAACGTTTCGAGAGAGCATTAGACAACAAGGGAAAAGGAATACCCTAGAAGACGGATGGATAGTTTTGAGAAATGAAATAGTGAAGGCAACAGAGGACCAAGTAGACAAAAAGACAAGGATAGTAGTAATTCTGGGATAGCACACGAGATACTGAATTAAACTGATTAAAGAAGAAAGTATAAACTTTCAGCAAAGGAATTAACCAAACTGGAATACGGACGTTTTACACGTGACATCTACAAAAAATGCAAAATAGTAAATCAGGAATAGACAGACGAGAAATTTAGAGCTGTAGAAACATCCGCAAGGATCAGAAAGATGGATGGCATGTATGGGAAAATTAAAGAAACTTTTGCAGCAAAGAGTAGCATCTGTGTAACTATCAAGAGCTCAGATGGTAAGCAAGTACTAAACAGACAAGGGTAGGCTGTTAGTTGGCTGGATTATATAGAAGGGCTATACAAAGGAAATCATCTTGAAGACAGTATGCAAAAGGAAGTAGATGAAGGCGAGATGAGAGGTGTGATGCTGTGGTTAGAATATAACAAAACACTAACTTAAGTGGAGACAAGGCACCTAGACAGTTGTGAGACAGGGTGGCTATAAACCAAGATAACTATCTTAATACAAGATCACTGATAAGACAAGGGCACGGCAGGCAGCATTTCCAGAGGAAGATTGCACTTGACCTTGAGATGGGGTGTCAGGTTACAGCTGAGGCAGTTGGGAAAGGTATATTCAAGGTCACCCTATCCCCCATTCACTCACCTCGCTGCCAGGCTGGCCCAGCTCCTGAGGTAACTTTATGTGGTACATGCAAAGTCAGATGGCGGTACTATCGAGTAAACAAGGTAAAAAGGGCAGTGCATTATTGGTGGAGCTCTCATTTCTACTCATTTTATTCATATGAAAAGGTTTCCATCATGATTATGGCCACACGACATGCATTAACCGACTATGAATACAGAATGGTAGTTGAATCTAGACCATGGGACATTCCGTTTTGGAAATCATTAGAGAATTCAATATTCCGAGATCCACAGTGTCAAGAGTGGGTCAAGAATACCAAATTTCAGGTATTACCTCTCACCACAGACAATGTAGCGGCTGACGGCCTCCACTTAACGACCGAGAACAACGGCGTTTGCACAGAGTTGTCAGTGCTAGCAGACAAGCAACGCATGAAATAACCACAGAGATCAATGTGGGACATACGGCGAACGTATCTGTTAGGACAGTGCGACGTAATTTCCTGATAATGGGCTTTGGCAGAAGACGACCGACACGAGTACCTTTGCTAATAGCATGACATCACCTTCAGTGTCTCTCCTGGGTCCATGACCATATCGGTTGGCCCCTAGACGACTGGAAAACCGTGATATCGTCGGATGAATCCCGATTTCACTTGGTAAGAACTGATGGTAGAGTTCGAATATGGCACAAGCCCCACAAAACTATGGACCTAAGCTGTCACTAAGGCACTGTGCAAGCTGGCGGTGATTCCATAATGGTGTGGGCCTGATACATGGAACGGAATCAGTTCTTTGGTCCAACGGAACTAGTCATTGACCGGAAATCGTTTTGTTCAGCTACCTGGAGACCATTTGCAGCCATTCATGGACTCCATGTTCCCAAACAACATTGTGCCTTGTCATTGGACCACAATTGTTCGCAACTGGTTTGAAGAACATTGTGAACAACTGAAGCAAGTGATTTGGCCACCCACATCACCCAATATGATTGCCAACGAACACTTATGGGATATAATCGAGAGATCAACTCGTGCACAAAATCGTGCACCAACACTTTAACAATTAAGAACGGCTATAGGGACAGCAAGGATCAATATTTCTGCAGCAGACTTCCAAGAGCTTGTTGAGTCTATGCCACGTCGAGTTGCTGCACTGCGCTGTCCAAAAGGAGGTCCGACATGATATTAGGAGGTATCCCATGACATTTTTGCATGTCATTGTTTCTAAATTTGGTTCTTGTGAGTGATTACACTGTTCGACAAGGGCTCAATTTCTGATATTAAAGTGTGTGCTTCTAAATCAGTCTACCATCAGAAATTCAAATATGAAAAAAATATCGTTGTCAGGGATACTTTTTATGTAATATGTATACATATGTATATGTATATCCGCAAATCATGGCAAACACAGGGACGTTATAGAAAAATACGGGTATGTTGCCGCATCCAGTAGTGATGGAACGTGACAGTTTCTTGTTCAACAGCTGGTGGGAAGAATCGGACGTCGTTGGGTTATCCCCCGCCACACCTATATCATTAGGACCACCTGCAATACCTCATTAACTCGAACGGCGACAGCCGATAGCTGCTTCGGCAGTAAACCTTCACACTTCCCAGAGGCAGGTGCATCGAATTTACAACAGTGGTGTTAGCTGTAATTTGTGTCAATCTTAACAGGTGAGTGTTTTGGCTGACACGTCTCTGTCATATTTCCGAGCACAGTTGAACTTATATGTCCCTGTGTTTAAACTGATTTATCCTGGTGCTGAAGGTAAATTGACTACTTGTTTTTACATATCAGCGTTTCTTTAGTTCTCTAGTATTAATGTAGTACAGGTGTATTACTGAAAAGGTATTTTTAAATTTTCAGAAATACCACGTCGTCGTCGCTGTCGATATAAGCCAGACAACTTCTACTATATCTGTGGGAAGTTCACCTTTATCAGAAACATGAAGAAAATTTCAACATTCATAAAGAAAGCATATAAACATTACTTTGGAGTAGAGGTAGGAGACCAAGATAGAGAATGGGCACCACATTTCTGTTGTGCGACATGTTACTGCAAACTAATTCAGTGGTGGAAAGGTAAAAAGAATGCGGCATTGTTCGCTGTGCCCACGATGTGGAGGGAGCCCAAGGGCCACCTGACTGATTGTTATGTCTGTCTTGCAAAAATTCAGGGTTTTACAAACAAAAAATCGAAGAGTCACATTGTTTACCCAGATCTACCTTTAGTGAGAAAGCCACCGCAGCATTCTGACAGCCTTCCAGTACCTTCATGAGCTCCAGGTCAAGTTCGGAGTGACATGGAAGTAAGTAGTACTGAAGAAATCACAGATGATGTTCCTTTATATCACTGCACAAGTGAATCAAATGGCTCATATGGCTCTGAGCACTATGGGACTTAACATCTGTGGTCATCAGTCCCCTCGAACTTAGAACTACTTAACTCTAACTAACCTAAGGACTTCACACACATCCATGCCCGAGGCAGGATTCGAACCTGCGACCGTAGCAGTCGTGCGGTTCCGGACTGAAGCGCCTAGAACCGCTCGGCCACCGCGGCCGGCACAAGTGAGTCATCTCCACATTTGTTAACACAAGCAGATTTAAATCTAGGACTAAGTAAACAAAAGGCGCAGCTGCTTGGTTCAAGGTTACAAGAGTATAATGTACTCCACCAAAGTACTAAAATCAGTCTGTTCAGGCATAGAGAACGTCCCTTTATTTCCTATTTTGCAACCGACGCTTCAAATGCCTCTAAGCACTACGGGACTTAACATCTGAGGTCATCAGTCCCCTAGACTTAGAACTACTTAAACCTAACTAACCTAAGAACATCACACACATCCATGTCCGAGGCAGGACTCGAACCTGCGACCGTAGCAGCAGCGCGGTTCCCGACTGAAGCGCCTAGACTTTTCATAGATGCGCCGAAACAGAGTCTTACGGGTGTTTTGCTCTATAATGGAAATAAAATACCCTCTGTTCGAGCAGCTTACACCAGCTTGACCAAACAGAATTACGAATTCTTAGAAAGGATGCTAAATTCGTTACAATACAATGAATACAAATGGAAAATATGTGCAAATTTCAAAGTAATTTCTATGGTACTGGGAACACAATAAGGCTATACGAAGAATACCAGTTTTCTTTGCGAGTGGAATAGCCGAGACAGAAATTCTCACTACGTGAAAAAGAAATGACCTAGGTGAATATAGAAAGTGGGTGAAAAGAATTTACAGCGTACATGCCTGGTAGCTCCTGAAGATATACTACTTCCACCGCTTCACATCAAACTTGGCCTAATGAAACAATTCGTAAAGGCCATGGACCCAACAAGCAGTGGGTATACGTATCTAGCTACCAGATTCACCCGCCTTTCAGCTGCAAAAATAAAGGAATGTGTATTTGTGGGCCCACAAATCAAGGAGCTGCAGAAAAATGCCAATTTTGAAGCACGTTTAACTGTCAAAGAGAAGACGGCATGGAACTATGTCAAGATGGTGCCAGAAAACTTCCTCGGAAAAAGAAGAGCTACTAACTACAAAGCAATGCTGAATGACATGATCAAAGCATATCAAGATCTGGAGTGCAATATGTCTTTGGAGGTACATATGATGGACTCTCATCTTGACTACTTCACACAGAGTTGTAGTGACGTATCGGATGAACATGGAGAAAGATTCCATAAAGACATCTCTACCATAGAAAAGCGCTATGAAGGGAAGTGGGTGCTTTCTATGTTAGCAGATTATTGCTGAAATATGATTCGAAAGAAGAAAGATTCACAATACAAGAGAAAAAAGTGAAGTGAATTACAATACAGTGGCTCATTTTTGGTCAATTTTCCGTAATTTCTCATGTCAAATAAATGCTACAAAGTATATAAACAAAGATTACTGTGTTATATGTTAGATCTCACCCTCCACTAATGTGCTGAACTTATAATTCAGTTTTTCGCGATGTTTTCTCGTCTATATTTATTTTTACTTACGTTTTTGAATTACATTCTAGAAGATAGGCTAAGTCCCAGCAAAAAATTTTCTCATCAACATCGTTTGGTTGCAGATGACAAGCTACCTGTAGTAATTAACGCACAAGTGATCCAGAAAATTCAAGCACACCAAATATAAAGGTATTTACTAAAAGAAACGATCTGTTGTTTGAACTAAAAATGCACATAATTTTATAATCGTTTAACAAAAATGTTCACATTGCAGAATAAATAAAAACGAAAACCCACTGATGATGGCACAGTGGCGCCGAAACATGTTTGGGTACTGAGAAAAACGGTGTTTTGCATAACTGGCGGACCTCACATCCAACAATTTGAACTGTAAACACGGCCAATACAAGGAGCTGCAAATCAAAATGATGGTCAATATTGAACGTAAATTTAAATCATAGGGTATTTTTAAACTACTACCCTGGAATGTAACCTAATACGGAAATGAACAGTGAACGATAAGTAGAATAGACACCAAGAGAATAGAAGCTTTTGAAATGTGGGGCTACAGAAGAATCCTGAAAATTAGATGGATAGATAGAATAGTTAATGAAGAGGTACTGAATTCAGTTGCAGGAAAAAGAGTTTTATGAGTGTTATGGCATAGCCTGGCTAAGACAACTGGTGCGGATGATGAGATAGGTTGTGAGGCATCAAGGAATCGTCAATCTGGTAACGGAGAAGAGTGTGTGAGTTAAAAATTGTAGAGGGAGACCAAGGCCTAACTACGGTGAGCAGGTTCAAGTGGAGCTAGAATGCAATACTTAAGCAGAGATGCATGAGCTTCCACAGGACTGACAAGAGTGAAGGGCTGCATCATATAGGTCTTCCGCCTGTAATGACCTCGATGTCGACGGGTAGTAAAACCCTACTCTCACTTTTCATATCTATCTTCTGTCTGAAGGCCACAGCAGTAACAATTCGCTCATTGTAGCCTTGTCTCTGCAGCACCCTCCAAACAATGTTCGCACTCTCCACCACACGGTCAGCTGCTATTTTAGATGCGCTCAGGCTAATATTTTCCTTTGCCTCACGCCTAACGAGATGTTTCTGTCAATTTCACAGTTCTCAAAAAAATAGAAGCCGTTAGTTACTTTGTTTCAATTCGTCAATTCTACAGTATCTGCTTTTTAGCAGTGTCGATAGCTGTGGCGCGTGTTTTGCTATACAAACGCTCAATCAGTCTGGTTGAATCACCATTTTCGAGACAGCAGATCGCCTGCTGCCGATGATGTAAAGTTGTGTCCGATAATTTTAGAGCAATTTCACGTTTGCATTCGCTGTAGCTGAAGAAAGAAATTGCACGAAAATGTGATATATGTTACTACTATAAGGATTAAACTTATGTTACTTTATCGCATCAAAACTTCAAGTAGGAAAATACAGTCCGCAATTACGGAGAAGTTATCAATATGGACATACTTTCGAAGTTATGTAATTTATATTAGCCATATCTAATTACTGAAATAAAGAAATGATCGCGTAATAGGATGGTGGCATATTAAGATGGGATAATTTATATCCTTGGTGATGGGACAGTTTAGATTCTTACACAATCAGAAACCTGCACAGATTTCTTTTACTCTAAAATTGATCACAGATGCTCAATAACGTCAAAGTTGTGACTGTTAAGTTACAGATGTAGAAGTTAAATAGCACGTTCGTCACGCTGCCCGGAGTGGTCAAGCGGTTCTAGGCGCTTCAGTCTGGAACCGCGCGACCGCTACGGTCGCAGGATCGAATCCTGCCTCGGGCATGGATGTGTGTGATGTCCTTAAGTTAGTTAGGTTTAAGTAGATCTAAGTTCTAGGGGACTGATGACCTCAGATGTTAAGTCCCGTAGTGCTCAGAGCCATTTTTTGGCACGTTCGTCATAGCACGACTAAACAGAGATCCTCCTCTGCAAGAAGTTCTCTTGTCGTCCGCCCAGGGAGCTGAGTGGTCAGCGCGACGGAATGTCATGCCAAGGGGCCTGGGTTCGATTCCCGGCTGGGTCGGTAATTTTTCTCCTCTCAGGGATTGGGTGTTGTGTTGTCCTAAACATCATCTCATCCTCATCGACACGCAAGTCACCGAAGTGGCGTCACCTCGAAAGTCTTGCATCAGGCGAACGGTCTACCTGACAGGAAGCCCTCTCCACATGACATTTCATTTCAGTTCTCATGTCACTTATGATGCATTAGTTCACGGTACCTTGTGCAAACTAGACTGATTTCTGTCGACTATTAGTAACTGCTATCCCTTTGTTTTGCTATGAGATGGGCATGCTGTCATCACTTTGCTCTCTATACAAGGTTCCCAGATTCCCAGGAGGATTTGCGTGTACCCCTTACTGGTTGACACTCTGGAGCCAGCTCTGAACTAATGGCTGTTACAAAAAATGCCTTATCGTGTGGCAGCATCCTCATTCTTACAGAGTTGTTATGCTAGACATTAGGCTGCTGCAGAAAGTAAATGTCAGATGATGATTTGCTGAATATGAAGGGCTTACTTCAATAGTGGTACAAGTCCATTACCTTCACTTTTCTGCCTATAATGCTTCTGAAATTAATGATCCAAACAAACAGAAAGACGGGTTCATCTCTAGCAAGAAGCCATATGCTTGAATGTTTCTGGTATATCAACTCCAGATTTTTCAGCACTCATTTAACTTAGGACTCTGTATCTCAAAATGAACAAAAATGGAATTGTACCACTATTGAAATAAGCCCTTCATATAGTATTAATGAATAAAATACCACACATGATGACCCTACTCAGCTTATAGCTCAGGAAGCAGTTGGATTTCCCCCTTATTTCATTGTCTCATTATGTAACCTCGCAGCATGCACGTAACCTACCACATCATCCAGAACAAGAAGAACCACAATGAGTGAAAGAGGAGTAGAGGGGAAATGGGAGTACTAGTGCCGGCTACATTGTTGCCATACTTCCAATGACATTATTGATGACATCAAGAAATGTTGTCAGATTTCACCCCAACCCTCCCCACCTCTCTGGCATCACAAGCCAAAATGATGGACCTAGGTCAGTTGCCCTAAATACAAAATGGCAGGAAACTCAAAAAACTCCCAGTTTAAAATGACAGAAGAATAAAAAAACCAATAAATCCACTTGTCCTACGTTTAAAATGGTGTGAAAATAAAAAAATCGTAAGTTCTCCACTTTCCTCTGTTTAACAGTGGAAGGAGGTCTGCTTGTACTAACTATAAAATTCAAAAGCCTAGTTTAAGATGGTGGGAAATTTAAAAAATCCACAGGGCACTCAAAAACTCAGTTGTGATAAGTACAGAATGATGGGAATTTCAAAGAACCCAATTGTTGCAAGTTTAAAACTGTATGATGTCACCCATTTGTGGTTTAAAGAATTACACATGCATACTTTAGGTTTTGAACAACCACATTCTTGCAGCACATGCATACCTCAGGGTTGATGAGTGAATAATAGAAATCGAAGCTGAAAATGTATAGCAATCACTTTTCTCTTAGATCACTGACCATCTATGGAGAGAATACACGCCCACATAGGGCCATAAAGATGCATAAGAGTTGTAACTCGTCCAGTCAGGTGATAGATAGTAGATTTGTATACAAAAAATAGGTTCCCTCTATTACAATACTCAAGCTGATGGTAACTGATTCGAATAAACTTGTACAAAAAGTAGGTTACCCTTCCCACTAATTGGCTGGGCTGTTATGACCACATACATTTTGCCTCTTCTTAGATTGAACTGCTAATTCTAACAACAACTGAAAATGCATGAACTGCTAAGTCTCTCTGACATAGCAACAACAATTGAAAATGTATGAATAATAAGTCTGACTCTTTCTTACATTGTTACAGCTGAACCATTAAGTTCCATCTGGTATAAAATGCGCTAAGCCTCGTCGGCGTGGGTCAAACTTGACTGTAAAGTCTCTCTCCCTCTCCCTAGGTATAGTCTTGTGTTTCTGCACCTGTTATGCAGTAGTCACTGTTTATTTTGAAGTTTCTTTAGAGTGACTGTGTATGATGGATAGTCTCTCATATCAAGAATTGACCTACTAGGTACATATGTATCCTGTATGTGGTCACCTATTCATTTAAACTTTTACTACAATAATTCCTCCACATGACCCTGCCCATAGGTAAATGTTTACAGTCCCTCGTTGAAATACAACTCAAATTCTCTATTATCTAGATTACTAAAGATGTGAATCATTCTCATTACACTTTGTGTTTTAGTAACTGTGCTGCATATTTTATTAAAGATGTAGGAGGTTGGGTACAACGAAACACTGTTTAAGAAGAATCAGTAATTTATCATTCATTTTTAAATTTGGTTTAATATATTCCAGTACAAGTGCAAACACATACACGATTTTGCGCCAGTGTTTAACACTGGTGCATCGCAAACTTAAAATCGATACATGTAAGGGTGCCACTCAATAAGCTTATCCACCACACACTAGATGGCGTTGCTGGCATACATCAAGTTTCTGAATGTAGAATTGTGAAGGTGAGTGTACTGCATGGCATTCTCAGTGCTGTACATTTTAAAAGTTGTGTGCTCATCCAAAACACATGGCGTTCGAGTGCTGAACATTGCAGTTGCTTGTCTTGAATATTTGCACAACTGGTATCATTCATAAACTGATAACATTACTTTCATGTCACTAAAACGTGGATTTTCAAAAATTACACCTACATTGACCTCTCAGTCTGTGGACATGCCTACAACAACATATTTACTGTCACTTAAATTCACATTGTAAATTGTAGTGAATAACAATACTGTCATTGATGAACTAAGCAATGTTGGTGGCTCCACAATCAGTGAAAGCTCTGGAAACAAATCTTCTTCCGTGTCTTGACTTGATTTCTGCTGTTGCTCAAACATATCAGGTCTGCATCGTCTACATCAGGGAGCTGTTGCACTCAGGTAGAAATAAATGAAAAATATGAAAACACACACATATACACAATGAATAGTAGATATGGAGCAGAGGAATGAATTACTACTTACATCAGACTAAGTGAGTCAGATTTTTTAGGTCTGCAGGGGGCAGATTTCTGATGACACTTCATGAAGAGGATGATCAACCTTTCACTAGGGTGTACAGAGTATCTGGGCTGAGTCCACCACATAGCTTATAAGCCTAGATGTTGTGGTAGAGTTGGGGGATGCAACTGTAGCACCACAGATATTGGAAAAAAAATGGTTCAAAATGCTTTGAGCACTTTGAGACTTAACTTCTGAGGTCATCAGTCCCATAGAACTTAGAACTACTTGAACTTAACTAACCTAAGGCCATCACACACATCCATGCCCGAGGCAGAATTCGAACCTGCGACCGTAGCGGTCGCGTGGTTCCAGACTGTAGAGCCTAGAACTATTTTCTAATACAAGTAGACTAGCAACATCACATGTGAGCTGCCATAAGCGTTACATTGTATGATATCAGAGAAAATCCAATTTTAAATTTATGACACAAAAGAATGTGGGACAACCGTGACATCATGGAAAACCCAATAGGACACAGGAAATCTGACGACCATGCAGGGTGCACCAGCTGTGGAATGTTTACGAGCTGTAAATAGTTCCCACAACTGTTACAGAGATGTCATTATATTCCTGAAAGTTTGAACTTCCATGTTGCTGCATTCCTGACACTGGAAATATCCACAGTAAGGTATGACTAAGAATTATTCAGCCTGTGAATATAGTGTACATTTCAGCTGGTCAGTGGTGATTGTGAACACTCAAGCTGTGTAATAAGGATGTATAATTTCTTATGCTTACATTTTTACTCTACCACAAAGTTACATTTATGACTGTATGTGTGCCTTGGTGCTGATTTTAGCTGAGCGCGTTCTAGAAACATATCCCACTACATTCTGGGCAGGTTACATTTACATATATGCATTATCAGGATGTCACAGTCCTGTACATCCTTAACTTCACAAATTAGACCATACAACAACATCTTATAGCAAAATTATAACATTTTGTACCAGATATTATAATTTTACAGTATACACCATCCATCGCTATAACACATAATGCAGTATCACAACGAGCTTCTAGTAGATTTGTGACGATTGTTTCCTATTTTCTATCATTTAAAGTCTGTTAGGTCTGATGTTACATTTTATGAACACCATCATAATGGTAGCAGATGCACTGGCAGCTGCAGGACCTAGTCTTTGTCTAACAGGTAATGAGAAATTACGCCCCAAAGAAGAGATATTAGTCATATCACTTCTTACTTTACCCCCAACCTATATATGCAGGGTGATTCACGAAAATATGCAAATATTATAATATGTTATTCTACAAGTAACACTAAAGAAAAAAGTTCACCTAAACATAGGTCCGTAAATGTTTAGTTGCGGAGTTACGGCTAATAAAAGATTTTGCTCGAAATTTAGTAACTTCGCTTTTAGGAAGCCATCGCAAAACTGTTTAAAGTAAGCACGATTTCCATTTCTTTTGTTGTTATTGATCTGGTAAATCTAATAAAACATGACGCAGACGCGTGTTCGCAGTAGTTTTCCAGAACATCCAGAGAAGTAAAGACGTAATTTCGTAAAATTTTTTATCTATTAACTACTTAGCCAATTTTTTTTAAATTCCAGACAACTGCACAAAGTTTTCAACAGAAGTTGCAGAGCATTTAATTTTGGGAAAACGATGGTAATAACGTTACCGGAAACTGTATGAATGTGTCAGATAATCTGCTTTTATTATTACCATAGCACACGTGAATTCATGTTAAACTGAAAAAAAAACAAATCTCAGTGTTAAGAAAGTTGTACAGTGTACGTACAGTTTCACAGTACATTCACAATAAATGTTCAGAAATGTCTACACCGAGTCAATGCATGTAGCTGCACGTGTGTGAACAGATTTTGTTGCTCGTTTCAGGAAAGTAAACAAATTTACCTGTATAATAATCTTTGCTTTTCTGTATGTTCTGGAAAACTACTGCAGATACACGTGTGGTATATGTTTTATTAGATTCACCAGACTAATAATAACAAAATGAATGGAAACCGTACTTTACTTTAACCTCATACAGTTTTACGATGGCTTCATATTAGCGAAGTTGCTAAATTTCAGGCAAAATATTTTACTAGCCGTAACTCCGTAACTAAACATTCGTGGATCTATGTTTATATGAACTTTTTTCTGTAGTTTTTTCCTATAGAATAATATATTAAAATATTTGCATATCTTCATGAATCACAGTGTATATATGCATGTATATCCTGGGTAAAGTAAGAAGTGATGTGAGTTATCTCTTCTTTGGAGCGTAATTGCGCCGTCATATATATATATATATATATATATATATATATATATATATATATATATATATATATATATGTGTGTGTGTGTGTGTGTGTGTGTGTGTGTGTGTACCTCGTCAGTATTATGGAAACCATCTCAACTACCGAACTGGAATTGGATCCGTATTTTGTAAACATTGGACGCCACATACTTCAGGGGCTTGACCAGGCCATGTAAAAGAGAATCGATGCTGTACTGTGTGCTTAGGGGAGGGAACACTCTAGTAATCAGATCATTTGTGCTACCTATAGTGTCCAGCTAGAAATCTCCTTTTATGTGACTACTACTAGATTTCATTCGCACTGAAGCATACCTACAGAAAAAATCGTCATGTGGAATATACACTGAAGAGCCAAAGAAACTGGTACACCTGCCTAATATCGTGTGGGGCCCACGCGAACACGTAGAAGTACCGCAACACGAAGTAGCATGGACTCGACTAATATCTGAAATAGTGCTGGAGGTAACAGACACCATGATTACTGCAGGGCTGTCCATAAATCCGTAAGAGTACGAGGGGTGGAGATCTCCTCCGCACAGTACGTTGTAAGGCATCCCAGATATGCTCAATAATGTTCACGCCTGGGGAGTCTGGTGGCCAGCGGAATTGTTTAAACTCAGAAAAGTGTTCCTGGAGACATTCTGTAGCAATTCCGGACGTGTGGGGTGTCGCATTGTCCTGCTGGAATTGCCCAAGTCCGTCGGAATGCACAATGGAATGAATGGATGGTGGTGATCAGACAGGGCGCTTACGTACGTGTCACCTGCCAGAGTCGTATCTAGACGTATCAGGAGTCCCACATTACTCTAACTGCACATGTCTCACACCATTTCAGAGCCTCCACCAGCTTGAACAGCCACCTGCTAACAAGCAGGGTCCCTGGATTCATGAGATTGTCTCCATACACGTCCACCCTCTCGATACAATTTGAAACGAGACTCGTCCAGGCAACATGTTTCCAGTTATCAATAGTCCAATGCCATTGTTGAAGGGACCAGGCGAGACGTAAAGCTTTGTGTCATGCAGTCATCAAGGATACACGATGATGTTTCGTTGAATGGTTCGCGCGCTGACACTTGTTGATGGTTCAGCATTGAAATCTGCAGCAATTTGCGAAAGGGTTGCACTTCTGTCACGTTGAACGATTGTCTTCAGTCGTCGTTGGTCCGGTTCTTGCAGGATCTTTTTCCGTCCGCAGCAATGTCGGAGATTTGATGTTTTACCGGATTCCTGATATTCACGGTACATCCGTAAAACGGTCGTACGGGAAAATCACCACTTCATCGCTACCTCGGAGTTGCTGTATCCAATCGCTCATGCGCCGACTATAACACCACGTTCAAACTCACTTAAATCTTGATAGCCTGCCATTGTAGCAGTAGTAACCAATCTAATAACTGGGCCAGACACTTGTTGTCTTATATAGGCGTTGCCGATCGCAGCGCCGTATTCTGCCTGTTTACATACCTCCGTATTTGAATACGCATGCCTATACCAGTTTCGCAGCTGCGGGATTAGCCGAGCGGTCTTGGGCGCTGCAGTCATGGACTGTGCGGCTGGGCCCGCCGGAGGTTCGAGTCCTCCTTCGGGCATGGGTGTGTGTGTTTGTCCTTGGGTTAATTTAGGTTAAGTAGTGTGTAAGCTAAGGGACTGATGACATTAGCAGTTAAGTCCAATAAGATTTCACACACATTTTTTACCAGTTTCTTTGGCGCTTCAGTGTATATTTTCAATAAAACGGAATCTGACTGTAGTTTTATCTGTAAAAATAATTAACCAGACTGCCATAAAGATTGCAAATTCTACTACAATATGGGAGATATGTTTATTTGAAGAGATAAGTGGATCGTCTTACACTGTTTGCATGTCCTGGCGCTGAATATCAGCATAAAGTTGTTGAAATAGATGGAATATTTCCTTCTGAGTGCCTCACTAGTAAATTGAATGTCTGTGCTTTCTGACAATGGCTTTGCTCTGTGTATTGCTACAGTTCGTCAAAGGCTTAGCATTATTGCATTTCAATGTATCCACATTCTTAACAATTGAAAAATAGCTTCATATCACTAAGGACTTTATGAGTTGGACTTCATTGCACAGACAGACACCCACTGTCATGATGTGTTGGTGTTAGTCAGGCTTCGAATACAGCGTGTGTATCAACTGGTCGGGACGCTGTAGTTAACGGAGCATTGTGTAAAGGTTACATAGATTTAAATTTGTGACAATTACCCAATTTGAAATTCCTACCATTCTATACTTCGCACAACTATGCTTTTGTACTCCCTGTGGATTTTTTTTAATTTCCCGCCATTTCAAAATGGACTCTTTGGTGTCATGTTTAGCACAAGTGACCTACTACCCATGTGACATAAAAGGAGAGGGGAAAATACAGGATTGTTTAATTTCCAACCATTTTAAACTTAGCGCAAGTGACCATCAGTTTTTTTAATTTCCCGCTATGTAAAACCGGTATTTTTTAATATCCCACTTTTTTCAGCTTTTTTATACTATGGCAATTGATTGAAGTCTACCATCTCGGATTGTGACGTCAGGGAGATAGGGGAAGGAGTGGGGGTGGCATCTGGCAGTGTTGCATGATGTCAATGGGTGGCATCGTCCGCCCCCATAGCTGAGTGGTCAGAGTGACGGACTGCCGTCCTACGGGCCCGGGTTCGATTCTCGGCTGGGTCGGAGATTTTCTCCGCTCAGGGAGTGGATGTTGTGCTCTCTTCATCATCATTTCATCCCCATCCGGCGCACAGGTCGCCCAATGTGGCGTCGAATGTAATAAGACCTGCATCAAAGCGGCCGGACTTGCCCCGCAAGGGGCCTCCCGGCCAATGACGCTAAACGCTCATTTCCATTTCCATTGGGTGGCATCATCGCTGCTGTCATCGGAAATCTGGCTGCAATGTAGCCTGTGCTAGTACCCTCCTGTCCCACTATTTGGGAGCACTTCTCGATGGTGGCCCCAGCCAGGCACAGATAGCCTGCTTTCAGCCAACATTTCTTACCTAATGTTATGTTATAAACGTGGAACCTGCAGCCAGGAAGCTTTCCAATTAGACGCTTGTGGTTATTGCAGAGGAGCTGCTGCCTCATCTTCTATCAGAACTGTTCCTTCTTCGCAAAATTACGGAAAATATTCGTCAAATAGTCTAGTTGGCGGGCTTCGGGAGAGGAAGTGACGTTGGAACATATCCGGCAATTGCAGCCGCGAAGCTTGATCTACCACTAAATGGACTCATTTTTGGACGTTTCCGGGGAAATGGCTGCTTGTGCAATCAAGTGATTCCAACACTAAAATAAAACCGACCATTTTGACCTCCCTGACCATGTAACATCTACACCTCTGATCTACCGCACTCTGTGCCTTAACAACTGTTCACAATGATCCTCATTAAAAGTGCAAATAAACACAGTTCCTCTTTCGGATATAAATTAGCGCCTCCATATGTCAAGAGAGTGTGGTAAGCCTCACTCCATCTGAAGCACTGGATCCCCTAACATGCTGAGAAACTTCGATATATACGGTTTATGTAACTGTGGTCCAACAGTCTGTCCTCATCATTCCACTTTTTGGGCAACGTAAGGAAAAGCATTCTTTGACATCACTTTTCAATGGACGAGGGTGGCTGGAACTTGGTAGTCTGTTATTCCATTGACGGCCTTGATAAACGGGAAATATAAACTGACGGAAAAAAAATCGTGACACCATGAAGGAGTTGTGCGACGTAAACGATAGTATAGTTGGCGGCTTCGGGAGAAGAAGTGACATCGGAACATATCTGGCACTTGCAGCCGCGAGGCGTGATCTTCCACTAAATGGACTGATTTTTGGACGTTTTTGGGGCAATGGTTGCTTGTGCAATCAAGTGATTCCAACCCTAAAATAAAACCGACCGTTTTGACCTTCCTGACCATGTAACAGCTACACCTCTGCTCTACCGCATTCTGTGCCTTAACAACTGTTCACAATGATCCTAATTAAAAGTGCAAATAAACATAGTTCCTCTTTAGAAAATAAATTAGCGCCTCCATATGTCAAGAGAGTGTGGTAAGCCTCAGTCCATCTGAAGCACTGGATCCCCTAACATGCTGAGAAACTTCGATATATACGGTTTATGTAACTATGGTCCAACAGTCTGTCCTCATCATTCCACTTTTTGGGCAACGTAAGGAAAAGCATTCTTTGACATCACTTTTCAATGGACGAGGGTGGCTGGAACTTGGTAGTCTGTTATTCCATTGACGGCCTTGATAAACGGGAAATATAAACTGACGAAAAAAAAATCGTGACACCATGAAGGAGTTGTGCGACGTAAACGATAGTATAGTTGGCGGCTTCGGGAGAAGAAGTGACATCGGAACATATCTGGCACTTGCAGCCGCGAGGCGTGATCTTCCACTAAATGGACTCATTTTTGGACGTTTTTTGGGCAATGGTTGCTTGTGCAATCAAGTGATTCCAACCCTAAAATAAAACCGACCGTTTTGACCTTCCTGACCATGTAACAGCTACACCTCTGCTCTACCGCATTCTGTGCCTTAACAACTGTTCACAATGATCCTAATTAAAAGTGCAAATAAACATAGTTCCTCTTTAGAAAATACACTCCTGGAAATTGAAATAAGAACACCGTGAATTCATTGTCCCAGGAAGGGGAAACTTTATTGACACATTCCTGGGGTCAGATACATCACATGATCACACTGACAGAACCACACGCACATAGACACAGGCAACAGAGCATGCACAATGTCGGCACTAGTACAGTGTATATCCACCTTTCGCAGCAATGCAGGCTGCTATTCTCCCATGGAGACGATCGTAGAGATGCTGGATGTAGTCCTGTGGAACGGCTTGCCATGCCATTTCCACCTGGCGCCTCAGTTGGACCAGCGTTCGTGCTGGACGTGCAGACCGCGTGAGACGACGCTTCATCCAGTCCCAAACATGCTCAATGGGGGACAGATCCGGAGATCTTGCTGGCCAGGGTAGTTGACTTACACCTTCTAGAGCACGTTGGGTGGCACGGGATACATGCGGACGTGCATTGTCCTGTTGGAACAGCAAGTTCCCTTGAAGGTCTAGGAATGGTAGAACGATGGGTTCGATGACGGCTTGGATGTACCGTGCACTATTCAGTGTCCCCTCGACGATCACCAGTGGTGTACGGCCAGTGTAGGAGATCGCTCCCCACACCATGATGCCGGGTGTTGGCCCTGTGTGCCTCAGTCGTATGCAGTCCTGATTGTGGCGCTCACCTGCACGGCGCCAAACACGCATACGACCATCATTGGCACCAAGGCAGAAGCGACTCTCATCGCTGAAGACGACACGTCTCCATTCGTCCCTCCATTCACGCCTGTCGCGACACCACTGGAGGCGGGCTGCACGATGTTGGAGCGTGAGCGGAAGACGGCCTAACAGTGTGCGGGACCGTAGCCCAGCTTCATGGAGACGGTTGCGAATGGTCCTCACCGATACCCCAGGAGCAACAGTGTCCCTAATTTGCTGGGAAGTGGCGGTGCGGTCCCCTACGGCACTGCGTAGGATCCTACGGTCTTGGCGTGCATCCGTGCGTCGCTGCGGTCCGGTCCCAGGTCGACGGACACGTGCACCTTCCGCCGACCACTGGCGACAACATCGATGTACTGTGGAGACCTCACGCCCCACGTGTTCAGCAATTCGGCGGTACGTCCACCCGGCCTCCCGCATGCCCACTATACGTCCTCGCTCAAAGTCCGTCAGCTGCACATACCGTTCACGTCCACGCTGTCGCGGCATGCTACCAGTGTTAAAGACGGCGATGGAGCTCCGTATGCCACGGCAAACTGGCTGAAACTGACGGCGGCGGTGCACAAATGCTGCGCAGCTAGCGCCATTCGACGGCCAACACCGCGGTTCCTGGTGTGTCCGCTGTGCCGTGCGTGTGATCATTGCTTGTACAGCCCTCTCGCAGTGTCCGGAGCAAGTATGGTGGGTGTGACACACCGGTGTCAATGTGTTCTTTTTTCCATTTCCAGGAGTGTAAATTAGCGCCTCCATATGTCAAGAGAGTGTGGTAAGCCTCAGTCCATCTGAAGCACTGGATCCCCTAACATGCTGAGAAACTTCGATATATACGGTTTATGTAACTATGGTCCAACAGTCTGTCCTCATCATTCCACTTTTTGGGCAACGTAAGGAAAAGCATTCTTTGACATCACTTTTCAATGGACGAGGGTGGCTGGAACTTGGTAGTCTGTTATTCCATTGACGGCCTTGATAAACGGGAAATATAAACTGACGAAAAAAAAAATCGTGACACCATGAAGGAGTTGTGCGACGTAAACGATAGTATAGTTGGCGGCTTCGGGAGAAGAAGTGACATCAGAACATATCTGGCAATTGCAGCCGCGAGGCTTGATCTTCCACTAAATGGACTCATTTTTGGACGTTTTTTGGGCAATGGTTGCTTGTGCAATCAAGTGATTCCAACCCTAAAATAAAACCGACCGTTTTGACCTTCCTGACCATGTAACAGCTACACCTCTGCTCTACCGCATTCTGTGCCTTAACAACTGTTCACAATGATCCTCATTAAAAGTGCAAATAAACACAGTTCCTCTTTAGGAAATAAATTAGCGCCTCCATATGTCAAGAGAGTGTGGTAAGCCTCACTCCATCTGAAGCACTGGATCCCCTAACATGCTGAGAAACTTCGATATATACGGTTTATGTAACTGTGGTCCAACAGTCTGTCCTCATCATTCCACTTTTTGGGCAACGTAAGGAAAAGCATTCTTTGACATCACTTTGCAATGGACGAGGGTGGCTGGAACTTGGTAGTCTGTTATTCCATTGACGGCCTTGATAAACGGGAAATATAAACTGACGAAAAAAATCGCAACACCAAGAAGGTGTTGTGCGACGTAAACTATAGATGGTAGATTTGTTTCTACATCTGAAAGATGATGTCTATAATAATTTTGCGCCAGTCGTATAAGAGTGGCGCTATTAGCGACACTATGATCATGCAGATCGAGTTTGCCTTAAGTACACTCTGTAACGGCCGTGAAAGTTAGTTACCTTTGAGACTGGACGTGGTGAGATGATGATAGTCAAGAATATCTTTAAGGTGACGAAGACGCCAATATCAATACCTCACTGAGTTTGAACGAGGACACGTAACAGGGCTAGAGAAGCTGGATGTTCCTTCTGCGATATGTTAGAAAAAAACTGATAGGAATGTAGCCACTGTTCGTAACTGCTGGTAGCTGTGGTCACGAGAATGTATGGTCGCAAGAAGACCGGGCTCCGAACGGCCGCGTGGCACTACCGACAGGGGAGAGCATCGTGTTCGGCGTATGGATCTTGCCCATCGTACTGCATCTGCAGCAGCAGTTGGCACCACAGTGACACAACGAATCGTTACAAATCGGTTTCTTCAAGGACAGCTCCAAGCCAGATGCTTTGTGGCGTGCATTCCACTGACCCCAAACCACCGCCATTTGCGACGTCAGTGTCGTCAAGCGAGAGCTAATTGGAGAAGCAAGAGCACTCTAGTGTTTATCCCACGCACTTTGACTGCAAAATTGTACATCAATGTGGTAAATGGAAATGCCGTGTGTCTAGCGCTTCCCGTGGGGTAGACCGTTTGCCTGGTGCAAGTCTTTCGAGTTGACGCCACTTCGGCGACTTGAGTGTCGATGGGGATGAAATGATGATGATAAGGACAACGCAACACCCAGTCCCTGAGCGGAGAAAATCTCCGGCCCAGCCGGGAATCGAACCCGGGCCGTTAGGTATGTCATTCCGTCGCGCTGACCACTCAGTTACCAGGGGCGGACATCAATCTGGTTATCCTGACTGTTGTGCTGCCATTTATGAACAGCACTCCAGGTTTTTTTTTTTTTTACAACAGGTTAACTCTCGTCCATATACCGCTGTTGTAACCCAACACGCTATATAGAGTGTCATTATGTTGCCTTGGCCAGCTCAATCACTAGATTTGTCTCGAATCGGGCACATGTGGAACATCATCGGACAACTGCAGCGTCAGCCGCAACCAGCATTAACCGTCCCTGTATTGATCGACCAAGTGCAACAGGCATGGAGCTCCACCCCACAAACTGAGATCCGGCATTTGTACAACACAATGCATACATATTTGCATGCTTGTACTGAACATTCTGGAGGCTACACCGATTATCAATGTACTAGAAATTCACATTTGCTATGGCTTATCTCACGTTTACATTAACCTGTGATCTTGCAATATTAATCACTTAAATATGTTACCTAGACAAATGTATTCCAGAAATTTCATTACTTTACATTAATTATTATTTGGTGTTGCGATTTTTCTGGTCAGTGAGAGTCCTTCTGACGAAAATATTCATTAGATTTTTGGTACAGATTGATTGATGAGTTTCTTAACAGAACCAACTGGTACATATGTTAATAAGAATCAAATAAAATTATTGGTTTAAAAATCTGAGTGCTATACGTCTTCACTGTAGAGATGCGATTTGCGTAAGTAAACTCGTAAAATTATCTTATGCACTTGACTGTATATACACTTACAAGTGTGTTGTAAGTCTGGTATTAATTTTTTAAAGAAAATATATTTCAAATTTTTTACTTATCCGGCCTTTTCGAGGACTATTTCACTTTGGGTCTGTGAAATTAGAATTCCTCTTTTTTTGTTTATATGTCATACATACGTTTGTTTTCATGACATGTTCTATATCCTTCAAGTGCTCCTCACCCTTGAGCCACAGAATGAAAAGTTTTCTATTTGTTCATCTATTTAGGCTAACGTCGTGACAATTCCTAACGTATATGAATTTGTTGCTGCTATTCAGGCCAAGAAAACCATGCTCAAGAGAGAATTCATAACCAAAAAATTGCATTACATTTACTGTTGCAATCAGATTCATGCCTATAGCATTACTGTCTTTGATGAGGCAGAAGTTAACCAGAATAATATAAGGGAAATGTTTATATGAGACACAACAGGAAGAAAATACGGCAAATAAATAATGCAAATTCGAAAGCAACTGTTTACAGCTGGCGAACAATTACAGATTCACTACGTAAACACTTTTATGCACACCAAAACAAAACTGCCTAAATCTTTATTATGGTGCAATTAGTTCCGACAGATTGTGTCTGCTTATGGCAGATCTGTACTCAATAAGAGCATACAGTTCTCTGAAGTAAATGACATACTATAATTATATCGTACCACTACTACACATCAATTACAGCTCCATTCCACATTCCACCACAAACTACCTGCACCTTGAGCAGCCGCTGGTGAAGTATCAGTGCAGCAGTATTGCAGCAGCAGTGCAGTAGGGAGTCGCATATTTAGCTTTCATATTTGTTTTGTAGTTTGATTCTCAATTTTTTTCCGAGTGTTTGTGCGCTTGCATATTTAATTACATAAAATCCTTGCGTATTCTCGTATTTGAGAGGAGTTATATTGCTTATTGATAGCTGTAAAGTATAAATCCGCGGAGTCGTGAGTCAGTTGTTTGTTTTCGACAGCCAGTGCCTTCTGTTTCTTTCGTAGAGTCAGTTAGCAGCAGACAGAGGCCAGTGCAGTTTCATCTGTGCTTGCAGAGTGACGTGTGCGAGCAGCAGTAGCAGACACTAGTCGTATATTCAGTTTTTCGTATTAGTTCCGCAGGTTTAATTCAAATTACTTTGTATGTTTGTGTGCTTGCGTGGTGAAATTTTTCTGATCTTTGCGTATTTTCGAATTAGAAAGGGGTAGTATCAAATTTTAATAACGGTAGGGTGTAACATCGCGTAGGCGGTTGTCATTTGTACAAAGACAGGGGTAGGATCGCATTGTAATATCTGTATAGTGGCGTAGTCGTGGTCATTTGATTGCTTAGTTCGTAAGTAATTGTTCATATATAGCAGCTCAATATGGCTGGCCTCGCCCGTTCATCCTGTCAGTGGGCAGGTGGCCGCTCCTTCAGCAGGGCTCGAGCAGGCACACGGGGCAAAGGCTTGCTGGTTATTGGGAGCTCCAACGTTAGGCGGGTGATGGAGACCCTTAGGGAAATAGCGTACAGGGCTGGAAAGAATTCCAACGTGCATTCGGTTTGTCTGCCAGGGGGCCTCATCCGAGATGTGGAGGCGGCCTTGCCTGCGGCTATCGAGCGTACGGGGTGCAGTCGTCTGCAAGTAGTTGCTCACGTCGGCACCAATGAAGCCTGTCGCTTGGGTTCTGAGGCGATCCTCAGTTCGTACAGGCGGCTGGCGGATTTAGTGATGACCGCTGGCCTCGCACGCGGGGTGCAAGCAGAGCTCTCTATTTGCAGCATCGTTCCCAGAGTGGATCGGGGTCCTTTGGTTTGGAGCCGAGTGGAGGGTCTCAACCAGAGGCTTCGTCGACTCTGTGACAGTCTTGGCTGCAGCTTTCTAGACTTGCGCTATTGGGTGGGGAATTGTAGGACGCCCCTAGATAGGTCAGGGGTGCAGTACAGAAAGGAAGCGGATATCGGGTAGCAGAGTACTTGTGGCGTGCACATGTTTTTTTTTTTTTTTTTTGTGGCTAGGCAGTAGTGCGAGGTGTCCTAATGAACACTGACCAGTCGACGTGCAGGCAGGGAAATCAGGACCCGCTCAGTGTAAAGACACTTCAGCTATCAAGATATTAGCAGTAAATTTTCAGAATGTTCGGAATAAAGTTCCTGAATTTACTGCCCTCCAGGAAGCGTGTGGCGCGCAAATTATTCTCGGGACTGAGACCTGGCTGAACCCTGAGACAAGAAGTTCTGAAATACACTCCTGGAAATGGAAAAAAGAACACATTGACACCGGTGTGTCAGACCCACCATACTTGCTCCGGACACTGCGAGAGGGCTGTACAAGCAATGATCACACGCACGGCACAGCGGACACACCAGGAACCGCGGTGTTGGCCGTCGAATGGCGCTAGCTGCGCAGCATTTGTGCACCGCCGCCGTCAGTGTCAGCCAGTTTGCCGTGGCATACGGAGCTCCATCGCAGTCTTTAACACTGGTAGCATGCCGCGACAGCGTGGACGTGAATCGTATGTGCAGTTGACGGACTTTGAGCGAGGGCGTATAGTGGGCATGCGGGAGGACGGGTGGACGTACCGCCGAATTGCTCAACACGTGGGGCGTGAGGTCTCCACAGTACATCGATGTTGTCGCCAGCGGTCGGCGGAAGGTGCACGTGCCCGTCGACCTGGGACCGGACCGCAGCGACGCACGGATGCACGCCAAGACCGTAGGATCCTACGCAGTGCCGTAGGGGACCGCACCGCCACTTCCCAGCAAATTAGGGACACTGTTGCTCCTGGGGTATCGGCGAGGACCATTCGCAACCGTCTCCATGAAGCTGGGCTACGGTCCCGCACACCGTTAGGCCGTCTTCCGCTCACGCCCCAACATCATGCAGCCCGCCTCCAGTGGTGTCGCGACAGGCGTGAATGGAGGGACGAATGGAGACGTGTCGTCTTCAGCGATGAGAGTCGCTTCTGCCTTGGTGCCAATGATGGTCGTATGCGTGTTTGGCGCCGTGCAGGTGAGCGCCACAATCAGGACTGCATACGACCGAGGCACACAGGGCCAACACCCGGCATCATGGTGTGGGGAGCGATCTCCTACACTGGCCGTACACCACTGGTGATCGTCGAGGGGACACTGAATAGTGCACGGTACATCCAAACCGTCATCGAGCCCATCGTTCTACCATTCCTAGACCGGCAAGGGAACTTGCTGTTCCAACAGGACAATGCACGTCCGCATGTATCCCGTGCCACCCAACGTGCTATAGAAGGTGTAAGTCAACTACCCTGGCCAGCAAGATCTCCGGATCTGTCCCCCATTGAGCATGTTTGGGACTGGATGAAGCGTCGTCTCACGCGGTCTGCACGTCCAGCACGAACGCTGGTCCAACTGAGGCGCCAGGTGGAAATGGCATGGCAAGCCGTTCCACAGGACTACATCCAGCATCTCTACGATCGTCTCCATGGGAGAATAGCAGCCTGCATTGCTGCGAAAGGTGGATATACACTGTACTAGTGCCGACATTGTGCATGCTCTGTTGCCTGTGTCTATGTGCCTGTGGTTCTGTCAGTGTGATCATGTGATGTATCTGACCCCAGGAACGTGTCAATAAAGTTTCCCCTTCCTGGGACAATGAATTCACGGTGTTCTTATTTCAATTTCCAGGAATGTATTTAGTGAGAGTTGGAACATGTATCGGAAAGACAGATTAGACACTGTAGGAGGTGGTGTCTTCATTGCAGTTGACAAAAATATTCTGTCTACTGAGGTCGAAGTAGAGTGTGATTGTGAAGTTATCTGGACAGGGCTAGGAGAAATAAAGTTAACTGTTGGGCGTCATTACCGGCCACCAGGTTCCACTGTGACAGTTCTAGAATCATTCAAAGGGAGTCTACACTCTGTATCGCAGAAGTACCCGGATCATGCTATATTAGTATGAGGCGACTTCAACCTACCTAGTTTAGACTGGGATGTCTGTGGATTCATTACAGGTGGTACAGACAAGCCGTCGTGTGACTTACTTTTGAACACATTATCCGAAAATTGTCTTGAGCAGCTAAATCGACAGCGAACGCGTAATGGAAATACTTTAGATCTGGTAGCCACGAACAGACCAGACCTCTTCGACGGTGTCAGTGTTGAGACAGGGATTAGTGATCATGATGTTGTTAGTAGAGATTCGTGCTGCTGTAAAAAGAGCGATGCGCGAAGCATACAACCACTACCACCGTCATACCTTAGCAAAAGATCTTGCTGAAAACCCAAGGAAATTCTGGTCTTACGTAAAATCGGTAAGCGAGTCGAAGGCTTCCATCCAGTCACTCACTGATCAGTCTGGCCTGGCAACGGAAGACAGCAAAACGAAAGCTGAAATTTTAAATTTAGCATTTGAGAAATCTTTCACGCAGGAGGATCGTACAAACATACCGCCGTTTGAGTCTCGTACAGATTCCCGTATGGAGGACATAGTGATAGACATCCCTGGGGTTGTGAAGCAGCTGAATGGGTTGAAAATAAATAAATCGCCAGGTCCTGATGGAATTCCAATTCGGTTTTACAGAGAGTACTCTACTGCATTGGCTCCTTACTTAGCTTGCATTTATCGCGAATCCCTTGCCCAACGTAAAGTGCCGAGCGACTGGAAAAAAGCGCAGGTGACCCCTGTATATAGGAAGGGTAGAAGGACGAATCCTCAAAATTACAGACCAATATCCTTAACATCGGTTTGTTGCAGGATTCTCGAACATATTCTCATTTCGAATATAATGAATTTCCTTGAGACAGAGAAGTTGTTGTCCATGCATCAGCACGGCTTTAGAAAGCATCGCTCCTGCGAAACGCAACTCGCCCTTTTTTCACGTGATATCTTGCGAACCATGGATGAAGGGTATCAGACGTATGCCATATTCCTTGACTTCCGGAAAGCGTTTGACTCGGTGCCCCACTGCAGATTCCTAACTAAGGTACGAGCATATGGGATTGGTTCCCAAATATGTGAGTGGCTCGAATACTTCTTAAGTAATAGAACCCAGTACGTTGTCCTCGATGATGAGTGTTCATCGGAGGTGAGGGTATCATCTGGTGGAGGCGCCGGGTATTGAAACTTGTAATACTGCACATTATCGACGACACAGTGGCTCCCATCAGGCCACGACAGAGCTGCCGTTTACGTGGCGAGAAAGCCGAGTTCGAGCTATATTCAACAGATCGCATTCTATCGGAGAGAGAAAAAGAAGAGAACATCACGATGACAGCAACCGCGTGCCACCACATGAGACTTTCCTCCGGGTTCTCTAGTGACGATGGCCAAGATCCAAACAAGTGGCTGAAGGTATATGAGCGTATAGACAAATTTAACAAATGGAATGACACTATGTGTTTGGCTAACGTATCTTTCTATTTGGAGGGCACTGCCAAGCAATGGTATGAGAACAACGAGGAGAAGCTCACAAGTTGGGAAGTATTCCAGGCGGAACTGCGCAAGTATTTCGGCGACACACAACGACAGAAGTGCAAGGCTGAAGATAAATTAAAGTGCAGGGCACAGCGTCCAGGAGAAACTACAGCATCCTACATTCAAGACGTCGTGGAGGTGTGTAAAATAGTGGCTCCTCGAATGAAGGAGGAAGAAATGGTTGCACATCTAATAAAGAGTGTTACTGAGGACATGTATCACGCCCTACTCCTGAAGGAGGTCTCGACAGCAGACGACTTCGTAAAATGGTGCCAATATATTGAGACAATGCATCAAAAAAGAATTACACGCAAGAAGTTTGAAAGGCTTCCAAACGTCGTATCGATGTCTGTGATAGAGGAAGAAACTGATTTCACAAGTGCTCTTCGTCAGACAGTTAGAGAGGAAGTTCAGAAGGCACTTGGATTGCATGGCGAGCAAAAAGCCGAGTCGCTTCAAGAGGTCGTAAGGGAGGAAGCGGAAAAGACATTTAACTCAATCTCTCGTCCTTCATTTCCCTTTAAAACGGTAAAAATGTCGAGACCCAGGCGAAGTTACGTTCCTACAATGCCGCATGAGGAACCTGTTTGGGCACTAAGAAAGACTGATGTCTGGAGGACCCAGGATAGCCAACCAGTATGTTTCCACTGTAGACGACCGGGACATGTGGTGCGCTATTGTCGAGAAAGGCGGCGGATAATTGATGACGCCAGCGCCAGAAGACAGCAGACCCATCTTAGCCGACGCCAACTCCGGGACGACGAAGATGAACAAGAAGATGTGGGTGCAGGACGACGTAGGTCACCATCGCCGCAAGCTAGCCGCTGGAGAGGACGCTCCCCAACACGGCGATCAAGGTCTCCATCACCGTTTAGAAGCTCCAGCCGATCACCTAGCCCCCGCAACCTGAAAAACTAAAGGGTGCGACCATCCTTGGAGGTGAGGCCGCCGAAGAGAAAAATCATCTACTGTCGATCGCTACAAAAATGATAGGAAACTACGTCGATAGCCTCATGGATGGCCGACCAGCCCAAGCTCTTGTGGACTCGGGAGCATCATATTCAGTCATTTCGGAGAACTACCGTCGCCAGTTGCAGAAAACCGTATTCGTCGACAGCAAAACATCTCTGCTGAAGGTGGCTAATGGGAAATATGTAAAACCTACAGGAAGATGTGTCATTCGCCTGAGTATAAGTGGCATACACAGCTCTTAGAATTCATCGTCTCACAAGAGTGTAGTCATGACGCCATTCTGGGATGGGACTTTTTGAAAGCTTCTCAAGCAATTATAGACTGTGGTCGCTCGAAGATTATGCTAGACAATATGAGATATTGTGGACAGGAAGATGCACATCCGAGTGTGTGGAGACTATGTGTACTGGATGAAGTGATCATCCCTGCAGTCAGCGCTAGAAAGGTAGCTGTCTTGTGTCACGCCATGCATCAACCCATGGATCTTGTAGTGGAACGTAAGAGAAGCATACCACTGAAGAATAAATTGGTCATCCCAGTCTCTGTCGTCTCGTTTAAGAACGGATTCGGTGAATTGTGGATAGTTAACTGTCGCCGAGAACCGCAGATCCCTCCAAAACGCATGTGCGTATCAAACGCTGAGCTGTTAATTGCAGAACAGCTGAGCGTCATAGAAACCTCCCATGCCGAGTCAGTGGGCGAAATTAGCGCTACCACTACGAGACAAGATCTTCTAGCTCGACTATCACCAGATCTTACTAAGGAACAACAGAATAAGCTACTTGCAATTCTTCAAGAGTTCTCTGAATGCTTCAATCCACAGGTGAAGAGCAAATTAAACAAATCGATGGTGAAGCACCGGATTAACACTGGAGACCATCAACCAATAAGCCAGAGAGCATACCATGTCTCAGTAACGGAACGTCGAATAATTCTCGACGAGGTAGAGAAAATGATGAAGAATGACATCATTCAGCCTTCGCAGAGCCAGTGGTGTTCATCAGTGGTTCTCGTCAGGAAGAAGGATGGCAGTTGACGCTTTTGTGTTGATTACAGGAAGCTTAATAAGATAACTAAAAAGGACGTTTACCCTCTTCCACGAATTGACGATACACTAGATTGTCTGAAGGGGGCTAAGCTTTTCTCGACCATGGACACGTACTCGGGATACTGGCAAATCGAAGTAGATGAGGCTGATCGTGAGAAAATTGTATTCATCACCCCCGAGGGCCTGTATGAGTTTAAGGTAATGCCGTTTGGTTTGTGTAATGCACCAACAACTTTTGAACGAATGATGGATAATCTTCTAAGGCACCTAAAGTGGACGATGTGTCTTTGTTGTTTAGATGACATTATAGTGTTCTCAGAGACTTTTGATGAACACATAAAAAGACTGAGGACCGTTATTAAGTGTCTCCAACAAGCCGGACTGAAACTTAATCCAAGAAAGTGTCTCTTTGGAGCAAAAGAAATCAAAATACTTGGGCACCTTATGTCAAACGAAGATGTGCGGCAAGACCCAGACAATATGACAGCTATAACGGAATTTCTTATTCCTAAAAGTATTAGAGATGTGAGAAGCTTCCTCGGATTGTGTTCTTATTACCATCGTTTTATCAAAGACTTTTGTATCAAAGCCAGGCCACTCCAAGGGTTGTTAAAAGCCGATGCTAAATTTATCTGGGGTGGTGCTCAACAAGATTCTTTCGATGTGCTGCGAAAAGCTCTGACGATTGACCCTGTACTTGGTCTGTATGATGAGAGAGCATCTAGAGAACTACACACAGATGCCAGTGGGTATGGGATCGGTGCTGTTCTGGTGCAGATTTCAGGTGGAAAAGAGAAAGTTATAGCCTATGCTTCTAGGACACTTACAAAATCCGAGAGAAACTACTCAACTACAGAAAGAGAATGCCTTGCTGTGATCTGGGCCATGTGCAGATTTCGACAGTATCTGTATGGAAGGCCATTCACAGTTGTTACAGGCCATCATTCAGTTTGTTGGTTGACAGGTCTTAAGGATCCAACAGGACGACTCGCCAGGTGAGCACTACGTCGTCAAGCGTATGACATTACCATAGTGTACAAAATCGGAAGAAAACACCAAAATGCCGACTGTTTCTCAAGAAACCCTGTGCAAGACCATCAACACTTTGATGAAGATAGTGACTGTCTCGCTGCACTCCAGGATCTCTCTGCTTAGCAGAAGAAGGACGCCAAGATATGTCAAATTATGCTTGCCTTAAATCGGTCAGAGGATGTGAAAGGACAATTTAAGGTAGTTAATGGATTACTTTGCAAGAAAAACTTCGATCCATTTGGAAAGAGGTGACTACCAGCGATTCCTAAACACATGCGCTTAGTTCTTCTACAGAAATTCCATGACACACCTGAGGCTGGGCGTTTAGTATTAATTAAGACATACGATATGATCCACAAGAGATTTTACTGGCCAGGTTTATTTATGAGTGTCCGTCACTATGTGTCGCACTGTCGAGAGTGCCAGAAGAGAAAGGCAGTTCCTCAGAAACCACCTGACCGTCTCATACAATTTCCACCAGCCGAAACGCCTTTCCAGCGTGTTGGGATTGACCTCCTCGGACGATTTCCAACGTCTGCTAGTGGCTATAGATGGATTATTGTTTGCACAGATTATCTGACGCGCTATGCCATTACAAATGCCGTGAAAACAGCCGAAGCATTCGAGGTAGCCAAATGCATCGTAGAAGACATTGTATTAAAACGCGGTGCCTCAAGGTCGTTAATTACGGATCGAGGGAAAAATTTTCAGTCGAATCTTGTGACAAAGATAAACCGTCGGTGTAACATTACTCATCACATGACGACTGCCTACCATCCGCAAACTAATGGGCTTACTGAACGCCTTAATACGAGGGCAGTTCAATAAGTAATGCAACACATTTTTTTTCTCGGCCAATTTTGATTGAAAAAACCGGAAATTTCTTGTGAAATATTTTCAAACATTCCCGCTTCGTCTCGTATAGTTTCATTGACTTCCGACAGGTGGCAGCGCTGTACGGAGCTGTTAAAATGGCGTCTGTAACGGATGTGCGTTGCAAACAACGGGCAGTGATCGAGTTTCTTTTGGCGGAAAACCAGGGCATCTCAGATATTCATAGGCGCTTGCAGAATGTCTACGGTGATCTGGCAGTGGACAAAAGCACGGTGAGTCGTTGGGCAAAGCGTGTGTTATCACCGCCGCAAGGTCAAGCAAGACTGTCTGATCTCCCGCGTGCGGGCCGGCAGTGCACAGCTGTGACTCCTGCAATGGCGGAGCGTGCGAACACACTCATTCGAGATGATCGACGGATCACCATCAAACAACTCAGTGCTCAACTTGACATCTCTGTTGGTAGTGCTGTCACAATTGTTCACCAGTTGGGATATTCAAAGGTTTGTTCCCGCTGGGTCCCTCGTTGTCCAACTGAACACCATAAAGAGCAAAGGAGAACCATCTGTGCGGAATTGCTTGCACGTCATGTGGCTGAGGGTGACAATTTCTTGTCAAAGATTGTTACAGGCGATGAAACATGGGTTCATCACTTCGAACCTGAAACAAATCGGCAATCAATGGAGTGGCGCCACACCCACTCCCCTACCAAGAAAAAGTTTAAAGCCATACCCTCAGCCGGTAAAGTCATGGTTACAGTCTTCTGGGACGCTGAAGGGGTTATTCTGTTCGATGTCCTTGCCCATGGTCAAACGATCAACTCTGAAGTGTTTTGTGCTACTCTTCAGAAATTGAAGAAAAGACTTCAACGTGTTCGTAGGCACAAAAATTTGAACGAACTTCTCCTTCTTCATGACAACGCAAGACCTCACACAAGTCTTCGCACCCGAGTGGAGCTCCCTACAGCCCCGATCTCGCACCGTCGGATTTCCATATGTTTGGCCCAATGAAGGACGCAATCCTTGGGAGGCACTACGCGGATGATGAAGAAGTTATTGATGCAGTACGACGTTGGCTCCGACATCGACCAGTGGAATGGTACCGTGCAGGCATACAGGCCCTCATTTCAAGGTGGCGTAAGGCCGTAGCATTGAATGGAGGTTACGTTGAAAAATAGTGTTGTGTAGCTAAAAGATTGGGGAATAACCTGGTGTATTTCAATGCTGAATAAAACAACCCCTGTTTCAGAAAAGAAATGTGTTGCATTACTTATTGAACTGCCCTCGTAAGACCTTGGCCGACATGCCATCAATGTTCGTCAATGAGCAGAGCAATTGGGATAAGGTGCTACCTTTCGTGACGTTTGCCTACAACACCGTCAAACAAGACACCACAGGATTTATGCCATTTTTCCTGGTGCATGGGCGTGAGGTGACGACTACGATGGACACTGTGTATCCGTTACATCCCGATGACGTGGACGACGGCTACATCGGCCAGGTGTTAACCAGAGCTGAGGAAGCTCGGCAGTTAGCTCGACTACGCACGCTGCAGGCTCATGAAAACGATCGCCGAAGGTATGACGCGAGCCACCGCCCTGTTGTATACCAGCCTGGTGACCTCGTCTGGATCTTCACTCCTGTTCGGAAGGATTGTCTCTCTGAGAAGCTCCTCAGGTGCTACTTTGGACCTTAAAAGGTTGTAAGACAGTTGTCTGATGTTACTTATGAAGTTGAAGATTTCGACCCCGACACAAGACGACAAAAGATCAGAGATACGGTACACGTCCTTCGAATGAAGCCCTATAAGGATCCTGCAACCCTGGGTAAATTCAAAGCTCCAGCGACAGGCAACAAGCGGAAAGGTAGCGAAGAACGTAGCGGCATGGGAAGTTTCTAAGAAGATCACCTCCAGGGCTAACATCAGTCATCGGGAGTCGGAGTACGCAGGACCGATGACTCGTTCCCGGACTAGGAGGACGTAACACCGAGACGCTGTTGTCTTAAGGGGGGAGAAATGTCGCAGGAAAAGCCGAGTAGCGCAGTCGCCGTCGTGTAGTGGTTATTATACAAGATTGTTGGATGGAGGGTCGTGAGTTCAAAACTCAGCTGAACTGAAATATTTTAATTTCTATTGTCAGTTCGAGTAAATTCTAGAAGTATCCACAAATGTCAAGAATCATTGTACTGGAATGTTCTGTAGGTGTATATATACCGTATGTGTTCTGGCCGGAGGCAGTTCGCTCCGCGCTCTTGTATTTGAAGTGCTGAATAAACCTTCGTTAAGTGAAGTTAATGTTCGTCATTCATCTACTTACACCTTCCTCTACGTGACAATATTCTGTACCAATGAGGCTTACCAACAACTTTTTCAGTTTGAGGGAATTGCACTGTTGATTTTTGCACGTGTTTGTAACCGATTTCTGTACTTCTTTGCCAGTAAGAGGTAAAGCATGAGTTGCTGTAGTTACCAGTGATGCGTTATTGTGTCCAGGTCTCTGGATCAGTGGAAGAATTAAATGGACTCACCGGATTATCTGAGGAGTAGAGCAGGGGGGAATGGGGATGGTGGGGGTGGAGATAAAGAGAGTGCGTAGGAAGACCTCCTATAAATTTCCTTGAAGGAAGAAGGACCTGAGAGATGTAACACCAAGGTAGTGAAAGTTGATGAGATGGCTTTTGATTTGGATGTGGATGTGGATGAAGTTCCATTCGGCATCCCAGTTGGTGTAGCAGCATTCTGATTGTATGAAGGATGGTGTGGGTTGGTTTGTGCCTATAGCAAATGTTATAAGAGATGGCAAGGATAATGACTTTGATTTAGATCGAACACATGTATAGTAGTGCGTCCAACGTGGCATGTTGGAAGTATGGATGGCATCAAAAGTGTTAGGGTTAGATTGTATTAAGGCAGGGGTAGTAGGTCGCCTTGGAGGATTCCAGTAAACCAGCTTCATTTAAGATACATGCTCGACAGGCGAAAAGTCACAGACGTAAAAATCTACTGGAATAACATAGGTGGGGAAGGTGTGTACAACAAGGATTAGGAGATCATAAAATATAGGGTGCTTAGAATGGATATAAATAATGATACAAAAGAATCTTAGAGTTTTTAAATAAATGTTTGAGATAATGCACTATGTGATCAAAAGTGTCCTGACACCCCAGAAACATACTTTTTTCATATTAGGTACATTGTGCTGAGACTTACTGCCAGGTACTCCATGTCAGCGACCTCAGTAGCCATTAGTCATCGTGGGAGCCCAGAATGGGGCGCTCCGCGGAACTCACGAACTTCGAACGTGGTCTGATGATAGGGTGTCACTTGTGTCATACGTCTGTACACAAGATTTCCACACTCCTAAACATACCTAGGTCCACTGTTTCCGATGTGATAGTGAAGTGGAAACGTGGAGGGACACGTACAGTGTACAGGCCGACCTCGTCTGTTGACTGACAAAGACCGCCGACAGTTGAAGAGGGTCGTAATGTGTAATAGGCAGACATCTATCCACACCATCACACAGGAATTCCAAACTGCATCAGAATCCACAGCAAGTACTATGACAGTTAGGCGGAAGGTGAGAAAACTTGGATTTCATGGCCGAGCGGCTGCTCATGAGCCACACATCACGTTGATAAATGCCAAACGACGCCTCGTTTGGTGTAAGGAGCGTAAACTTTGGACGATTGAACGGTGGAAAAACGTTGTGTGGAGTGACGAATCACGGTACGCAATGTGGCGATCCGATGGCAGGGTGTGGGTACTGCGAATTCTCGGTGAAAGTCATCTGCTTGCGTGTGTAGGACCAACAGTAAAATTTGGAAGTGGTGGTGTTATGGCGTGGTCGTGTTTTTCATGGAGGGGGTTTGCACCCCTTGCTGTTTTGCGTGACACTATCACAACACAGGCCTACATTGATGTTTTAAGCACCTCCTTGCTTCCCATTGTTGAAGAGCGATTCACAGGTGGCTATTGCATGTTTCAACACGATCGAACACCTGTTCATAATGCACGGCCTGTGGCGGAGTAGTTACACGACAGTGACATCCATATAATCGACTGGCCTGCACAGAGTCCTGCCCTGAACCCTGTAGATGACCTGTGGGATGTTTTGGTACGCCGACTTCGTGCCAGGCCGCAACACCGACATCGATACCTCTCCTCAGTGCAGCATTCCGTGAAGAATGGGTTGCCATTCCCCAAGAAACCTTCCAGCACCTGACTGAACGTATGCTTGCGAGAGTGGAAGCTGTCATCAAGGCTAAGGGTGGGCCAACACCATACTGAATTCTAGCATTACCGATGGACGGTGCCACGAACTTGTAAGTCATTTTCAGCGAGGTGTTCGCATACTTTTGATCACATAGTTTATGTTGGACTAGATGATTACATAGTGGGTGCTGTCAGATGCAGTTGACAATGGAAAATCTGCTAGAACCATTGGTTATCAGTTCTGTGGAGGGTGTAGCTGTTACGGAATATTTTGGTGACGTTTCTCATTACGGTCTTGTTGGGTTAGGGTATGCGCGAAGAAAGTATTGTTGCAGTTTAGAGAGTGGGTATTACTGAAAAGCGCCTGTTGTCACCATCACCCTACGTTAGACTTGGGTTAAGTAGTGACGGCCTGGAGCTGAGCTTAAACTATGATATCAATGTGGTCTATGGTGAAGTGGTCCTTATTTTGGAGGTGCTAAAGACGGCGGACAAGTATTAGGCAGAACGGCAGTTCAAATTCGCGCCTGGTCATCTACACTTAGGTTTCTCGTGGTTTCCCTACGTAATAACGGAATGATTTCCTTGACAAGAACACGGATGATTTCCTTCTCAAGACTTCTGTAATGATCTCATCATCGACGGAACATTAAACCCAGATTTTTTTCCTCTTCCATGACGTAGCGCTTCTGACTGACGGAATAGCCTTGCCATATTCATTCGGACAACATCGGAGATGTTCAGTATGTGTTCATCAGCCCACCATCCACTGTCTTCATGAAGTTCTTCACATCAGTCACTGCTTCACACCTTTTTTAGAATTCAGGCTGTTGAGAAATTTTGTTGCTATAGGGTACTCTCCAAGTATTTTAGATTTAAGACAGTTTCCAGAAAACAGTCAAATACTCTATTGTTGCATTCATATAAAGAATTAGTAATGAGAATAGGAACTGACGCCGGTCGCTGTGGCCGAGCGGTTCTAGGCCCGTCAGTCCGGAACCGCGCTGCTGCTGCTGCGGTCGCAGGTTCGTATCCTGCCTCGGGCATGGATGCGTGTGATGTCCTTAGGTTAGTTAGGTTTAAGTAGTTCTAAATCTAGGTACTGATGACCGCAGAAGTTAAGTCTCATAGTGCTTAGAGCCATTTGAACCATTTGATTTGAATAGGAACTGTCAGCGAGCATGGATAATGGCACTCAAATCACTTTTGCTGTGTTTATTAGACAGCACTTTAAACTATGTCACGAATTTAAAATTTCAGACTGTTGTCCAAATTGCGCCTGTAATACGGAGCTATCATCTGTCATAGTCGTTCAGTTCTATGGTGGTCTTCATTGTCGGCGGGAACGAGTAAATCCAGCTCATTTTAACCATAGAGACTTAGGCTTTTCGGATCATCATCGGTAAGCTACTGATCACGGATAGCCATCTTATGGATAATTTCGACTTTGAGTGTAGATCACAAAGTATACCTGCTTCACAGCCGACAATTAGTGAGCTCATCGGCAGTGAGCAAATAACTTTCAAAGTGATAATTCGGGCCTTCGCATTCTGTTCGAAGGCAGCTATCAACAATTCTTTTCAACGCAGTGAATATTCCCACACACTCTCTTACACCATTCATTGGTAATTTACATACAAAAAGGAGTTTTTAGTTTCTGTATGCATACGTAAAGAAAAGATATACATTATTCAGTTTCAATGGTAATTTATAAACAATAATTTTGCTATCGAAAGTGAATTTGTAAAACTTACTGAAGCTGACGAAATATGGCTTTTGCTTTACCGGCTGGACAAGGCTTTGGAATTTTCGAACATCTACTCGCACAAGCCTCTACGAGACGTAGGGTAAAGTCAGATATAGATCCTGTTACGAGAGATACCGTGACATCCCCAGTGCTCTTTCTCTATTGAACTCAGTATGGGAGATACGAAGAGAAAAAATACACAGATATCATAATTTTTTTGTATATTATTTCGTTACTTAACAGCGAAATAGAATCCTGGCATCTCCTTAGGGTATAAATTCCGTCTTTAACTAAATGAAAGGCTGTGTGTGTAGTTGCCAGACACATTTCTCTTCTTCCATTTTTGAAGAATCTTGAATGGCCCATAATAAATGCCTATAATAAATATTTTGTAACATTTATCGAATAGTCCTTCGGCACGTGGAGGAACATAGACATATTTTGATTCTTACTATGTATGAAAGTTAGATATGCGACGAAACAGTTATGAACTTCACTATAACAGACATATTCGATTCGAGAGAATCAGCAACTGTACTGATATTTAAAATTATTATCATTCATGCTTCAGTATCAGTTGCACATTTTTAATTACATGACATGCATCGATCACGCTGTATCACCTTCAGATGTGTGTAGTGTTCTTCAGGAACCCGTCTCGTCTGTTCAGAACCTGATATCAGATGCGCAACTGAGACTGAAGAATAAATGAGAATTATTTTAAATCATGACCTTGTTTCTACATTCAATTATTTTGGCCATTTTCACGTTGAAATCAACTTCTTGGTACATAAGCTATTCTAGCTACTGTTAAAACCTGCCACAGAAGTTTCTTTTAAAAAAAAGCGAATCGTATTGCCAATCGAACAAAAAACCTTTCATTTAGTGGCAAATGAGGAATTTATTCTCTAAGAGGACACAAAACAGATACTTTTACTTTTAAAACAACTCTTCTTTCTAACTACTTATAGAGCAATCGCCAATAGGAACCTGCAGTTATATATCAGGTACCGTCGTTATAAGGCTCCTTTGAGCAAAAAATATTATAATCGATGAGAAAATCATTCAACGAGCTTACAACGAAGTGACAGCAAAATTGGGAATAAATTATGAGAGACTCGTACGAAATACGTAAACGTATTAAAATGTTTGTGATCTCTGCAGAATACGTCCATGGTTTCGTCGCAGTAAGGTTATTAACAGACATTTCGTCATTGTGGGCTGTCTGTGATTATTTTTCACAGCATGAAATACTCCGAAATAATTTGCCGTTTTCCGTCCAAATTTTTTACTTTGCTGTTTAAGTAAATTAAAATTCCAAGCTACAGCGGCATTTGAAAGAATTACATTCATGTTTGGGGAGCTATGTCTACTCAGTTGCTCATATAACGTTTGTCGTCTGAATGGGAGAAGTGCCACATTCGCACTCACAGTCGAAGAAATTTGACATTATCGTTAACTTTTTACATTCTTATCAATATTCGTAAAGTGTAGGTACGAATGTGTGTACTTTACAGAGGTGTCATCGATAAACTTTGTGTGGCTGTATGTGGGAACGAACTCAAGTTGATATAGCACTCAAAAACGTGAGGGTAATTTTTGAAAATGGAGCTGCAGCCGCGAAGCGCCATTTAATTAAACAGAAAATTAAAATATTGTGACTGAAGTGATTTATGATAGTTGAAATGTTATTAAGTTCCTCCACAACACAAGTTACAATAACATTCATCGTCGTTTCATAGTGGATATCGTCACTGATATGGCTGTGTCTGGTTGAAGACATCCCGTACTTTGCACAAAGATGGACGAAAATGCGGTAGCTAATGGAGCGGCTCTCATGTGTGCTGACTCGGCAGAAATACGTGTTGGAAAAAAAGGAATGCGTTGCTGCTGGTAGTCAGACGGCTTTTCGCAATTAGCTCTGCAACGCAAGCCGCTATATTACGGGCTCCGCTGTTTTGTTTAAAAAATGTGTGGATCTGCCTGGGTCACCCTGTAATTATCTAGCTGCTCGCTGAAACAAAACTGTTCTTAGTTCACAGGATGGGTGTACTGTCTGATAGCTATAGCATTTACTCAATGAAAACCGAAAGCTTCAGCTCCAAAGAGATTGTCAGACAGCAATAATACTTTCAGCATTACTCAAAATCAATCTTTCTGGTTGAAAATGGAGCTGGGTTTAGTTTTACATGATTAAAGGCCTGTAATATATTGCCAGAGCACTGAAAACTATTACGCCGTTAAGAAATGAACACTTAATAGCCGAAACAGCTACTTTTGTTTAGCCGAGCAGCTTCTCTTCCAGTGTCAAACAGGTCACAAATAAGTAACAACACACAAGAGGAAACGTTAGCCCGCCGTTTCTCAATTAACTGAGCAGTCTCCAATGAAATCAATTTGCAAAAGGGCAACTGACCTACAAGTTCCACAGCTAACACTTCATGACCACGGTAAAAAAGTATTTTAAAATGAAAGAATTTAGATCTACGTTCGTGAATGATTTGCCTGACGATACGGATCAAGGAGACGCTGTCTGCCGTACTTCATTGGACCAACTTCCAAATTCCGTGTCTCGCTCAAGAGTGTTATTTTCTGGCGAATGTGTGGTGTCACCGCTAGACACCACACTTGCTAGGTGGTAGTTTTAAATCGGCCGCGGTCCATTAGTACATGTCGGACCCGCGTGTCGCCACTGTGTGATCGCAGACCGAGCGCCACCATAAGGCAGGTCTCGAGATACGGACTAGCACTCGCTCCAGTTGTACGGACGACGTAGCTAGCGACTACGCTGACGAAGCCTCGCTCATTTGCAGAGCAGATAGTTAGAATAGCCTTCAGCTGAGTCAATGGCTACGACCTAGCAAGGCGCCATTAGTAACATTGCATGTATCTAAAGAGTCTCACTTGTATCGCCACAATCTCCAGATGTACCAAAAGGATGGATTAAAGTTAAGTATTCCAGAAGCTACGTACTTTTCTTTATAGCACTCATTACGTATCCTGTTTCAGACCTCATGCACCCTGCTTTGGCTTAGCGCGTGCCTTTCGGCTTCCTCTCATTGTGTCTAGGCTGTCTTGTCTAGACACAACAGAATGTATGATATACACTGTCGGAAAAAAATCACAATTCCAAGAAGGAGTGCAACATAAACGAAACTTAGTGAGCGTTTTTCTAGATCTGAAAGATGTTGTCTATTCAAATTTCGCACCAGTAGTGACACTTCGAGGATACAAATTAGGTTTGCCTTAGATACACGCTGTAACGGTCGTGAGCTTCAGTTATCTTTGAGACTGGCATGGTGAGCTGATAATAATCAAGAATGCCTTTAACGCAATATAGACGCCATTATCGGCATCTCACTGAGTTTGAATGAGGTTGTGTAATAGGGCTACGAGAAGCTGGATGTTCCTTCTGCGATATTACAGAAAGATTTGGCAGGAATGTAGCCACTGTACACAACTGCTGGCAGCGCTGGTCACGAGAATGTATGGTGTGGTGTCACCGCCAGACACCACACTTGCTAGGTGGTAGCTTTAAATCGGCCGCGGTCCATTTAGTACATGTCGGACCCGCGTGTCGCCACTGTGTGATCGCAGACCGAGCGCCATCACAAGGCAGGTCTCGAGATACGGACTAGCACTCGCCCCAGTTGTATGGACGACATTGCTAGCGACTACACGGACGAAGCATCGCTCATTAGCCGAGCAGATAGTTAGAATAGCCTTCAGCTAAGTCCATGGCTACGACCTAGCAAGGCGCCATTAACCATTTTAAGATAGAGTCTCACTTGTATCATCAAGGAATGCTGTATACAAATGATGGATTAAAAGTTAAGTATTATAGCAGCTACGTACTTTTCTTGCTACCATTCATTAAGTATCCTGTTTCAGACCTCTCTCTAGCCTACGTGAGATTACGCGTGCCTTTCGGCTACTTCAGTGTGGCGTAGCTGTCTTGTTACGCCACAACATATGGTCGCAAGCAGACCGGACTCCGGACGGTCACGTGGCATTACAGGAAGAACAGACCATCGTGTTCGGCGCATGGCACTGGCATCTGTAGCAGCAATTTGAGCAGCAGTTGGCTCCTCAGTGACGCAACAAATTATTAGAAATCGGGTGCTGCAAGCACAGCTCCGAGCCAGACGCCCTGTAGCGTGTAGTCCACCAAGAACAAACTACAGCCATTTGCGACTTCAGTGGAGTCAAGCAACAGCTTATTGGAGGGCAGGGTGGAGGTTTGTTGTGTTTTCTGATGAAAGCTACTTCTGCCCCGGTGCCAGTAATCGTCGGGTGTTGATTAGAAGAGGCCAGCTGAGGGCCTGCAACCAACCCACTTGTGTGATAGACACACTGGACCTACACTATGTCATAAAAGTATCCGGACAGCCCCCAAAAACATACGTTTTTCATACTAGGTGCATTGTGCTGCCACCTACTGCCAGGTACTTCATATCAGCGACCTCAGTAGTCACTAGACATCGTGAGAGAGCAGAATGGGGTGTTCCGTGTAACTCACGGACTTCGAACGTTCTCAGGTGATTGGGTGTCACTTGTGTCACACGTCTGTACACGAGATTGCCACACCCCTAAACATACCTAGGTCCATTGTTTCCGACGTGATAGTGAAGTGGAAACGTGAAGGGACATCTACAGCACAAAAGCGTACAGGCTGACCTCGTTTGTTGACTGGCAGAGACCGCCGACAGTTGAAGAGGGTCGTAATGTGTAATAGGCAGATATCTATCCACACCATCACACAGGAATTCCAAACTGCATCAGGATCCACTGCAAGTACTACGGCAGTTAGGCGGGAGGTGATAAAACTTGGACTTCATGGTCAAGCGGCTACTCATAAGCCACATAACACGCCAGTAAATGCCAAACGACGGCTCGCTTGGTGTAAGGAGCGTAAACTTTGGACGATTGAATAGAGGAAAAACGTTGTGTGGAGTGACAAATCACGATACACAATGTGGCAATCCGATGGCAGGGTGTGGGTATGGCGAACTTCCAGTGAACGTCACCTGCCAGCGTGTTTAGTGTCAACAGTAAAATATTCGGAAGTGGTGGTGTTATGGTGTGGTCGTGCTTTTCATGGAGGGGGCTTTAACCCCTTGCTGTTTTGCGTGACACTATCACAACACAGGCCTACATTGATGTTTTAAGCACCTCCTTGCTTCCCATTGTTGAAGAGCGATTCGCAGGTGGCTATTGCATCTTTAAACATGATCGAACACCTGTTCATAATGCACGGCCTGTGGCGGAGCAGTTACACGACAGTGACAACCCTATAATGGGCTGGCCTGCTTAGCGTCCTGCCCTGAACCCTGTAGATGACCTGTGGGATGTTTTGGTACGCCGACTTCGTGCCAGGCCGCAACACCGACATCGATACCTCTCCTCAGTGCAGCATTCCGTGAAGAATGGGTTGCCATTCCCCAAGAAACCTTCCAGCACCTGACTGACGTATACCTGCGAGAGTGGAAGCTGTCATCAGGGCTAAGGGTGGCCAACACCATACTGAATTCCAGCATTACCGATGGAGGGCGCCACGAACTTGTAAGTCATTTTCAGCCAGGTGTTCGGATACTTTTGATCACGTAGTGTACACCTGGAGCTATGGTCTGCGGTGTGATTTCACATGACAGCAGGAGCACTTTATGGTTATCCCACGCACCCTGACTGCAAAACTGTACGACAAGCTGACAAGTCGACCTGTCGTGCTGCCATTCATGGACATCATTCAGGGGTGTGCTTTCCAACAGGTTAACTCTCGCCCACATACCACTGTTGTAAGCCAACGTGCTGTACAGTGTCGACATGCCTTGGCCGGCTCGATCACCAGATCTGTCTAAAATTGAGACAGGCTTGGAACTCCATACCACAAACTGACATCCCGCACCTGTACAACACAATGCATGCACATTTGCATGCCTGCATTAAACAGTTTAGCAGTTAAACCAGTTATTAATGTACCAACATTTCACACTTGCAATGGCTTATCTCGAGCTTGCATTGACCTGCAATCTTGTAATATTAATTACTTAAATATATTACCTAGAGAAATGTATTCCCTAAATTTCGTTACTCTTCATTAATTATTTTTTGGTGTTGTGGTTTTTGTTCCATCAGTGTATATGACAGTTCACAGGGGAGGAATGTAATTAAATATTAATGAAGGGTGACATTGGCCAAATGCGAGAACGCAAGAATAAGATAGAAAGGAAATTAACTTCCAATCCTAATATACAAGGAGGAGTTTGAACAAATGATTGAAGTTTCGACATCCGGGGATATCAGAAAACTGCCGAAGGTATACTGTAGTTTCTAACTTACATCTCTTCAAAGCTGATCAGTTGGCTTTTGTTTAGCGTTCCACAGATAATATCCTTGCGAAATCGCCATGATGTGGAACATGTCAGTAGGTTCACAAATACGGTACATTTTCTCTATAAAACGGGGCTACATGCTGGCCATTTACAAAATGAAATCTTTTGTTTTAATCTTAGTCTATAAGAAAATTTTATAAATTTAACCCGCCCACATACAAACTCTCTACTCAGAAATACATCTACGGAATAGAAGCAGTTGTCAAGTACGAATGATTTCAATTTGTTTTTAAAACTTTCATTATCTGTCAATATCTTTATTTAACAAGAGGTGCTGTAAGCTGCCCCCATACTCTTTATTGATTTATGGTTGATTATTCCTCGCTCTAGTCCGGCTAATTAGAAAATTAGGCACCGGGCAGTCATAAGTGGACAGTTTCGGAGGGCGAAGCTACTCCCAAGTACATGCACCGATATCTAAAGTTCTGAACGCGAGTCTACAGTGCATGTCATGGACAACCTGAGCTCTGATGCGATGGTATTGTGGTATCATTTTTCAACAGGATAATGTCAATCCACACATGGAACGTGTTTCTTTGAAACGTCTGCACGATGGTGAGGTACTCTCATGGCCAGCAAAATCCAAAGATCTGTCCCAGAAATAACGTATATGAGACCAGCTCGGACATCGACTCCGTAACAGTGCCATTACCCGTGATATCGACTAACAGTTAAGACACGTTTGCCCTGACTTATCTCGTGAGAGGATACCACGCCCTTATTAAATCCTTTACAACCGAAGCAGTGCATGCATCCATGCCAGAGGGTGTGCTACGTCATACTGATGAGTGGACTCATACTGCCAAGTTCTTTGTAAATTTGACTCGATATTTTAATCACTGAAATAAAGTCACATACCTTCTCAACCCGTGAAATACCATTTCATTTCCTCCTCCCTGCTGGGTGCTTCATATTTTTTGTCAGCCAGTGTATTTTTGGACAGCATTTTCGGACAACTTACTCCCGTCGTACACACACACTGATCAACCAGAACATCATGACCACCGACCTACTTTAGATATACTGGGTGTTACAAAAAGGTACGGCCAAGCTTTCAGGAAACATTCCTCACACACAAAGAAAGAAAATATGTTATGTAGACATGTGTCCGGAAACGCTTACTTTCCATGTTAGAGCTCATTTTATTACTTCTCTTCAAATCACATTAATCATTGAATGGAAACACACAACAACAGAACGCACCAGCGTGACTTCAAACACTTTGTTACAGGAAACGTTCAAAATGTCCTCCGTTAGCGAGGATACATGCATCCACCCTCCGTCGCATGGAATACCTGATGCGCTGATGCAGCCCTGGAGAATGGGTTATTGTATCACAGCCGTCCACAATACGAGCACGAAGAGTCTCTACATTTGGTACCGGGGTTGCGTAGACAAGAGCTTTCAAATGCCCCCATAAATGAAAGTCAAGAGGGTTGAGGTCAAAAGAGCGTGGAGACCATGGAATTGGTCCGCCTCTACCAATCCATCGGTCACCGAATCTGTTGTTGAGAAGCGTACGAACACTTCGACTGAAATGTGCAGGACCTCCATCGTGCATGAACCACATGTTGTGTCGTACTTGTAAAGGCACATGTTCTAGCAGCACAGGTAGAGTATCCCATATGAAATCATGATAACGTGCTCCATTGAGCGTAGGTGGAAGAACATAGGGCCCAATCGAGACATCACCAACAATGCCTGCCCAAACGTTCACAGAAAATCTGTGTTGATGACGTGATTGCACAATTGCGTGCGGATTCTCGTCAGCTCACACATGTTGATTGTGAAAATTTACAATTTGATCACGTTGGAATGAAGCCTCATCCGTAAAGAGAACATTTGCACTGAAATGAGGATTGACACATTGTTGGATGAACCATTCGCAGAAGTGTACCCGTGGAGGCCAATCATCTGCTGATAGTGCCTGCACACGCTGCATATGGTACGGAAACAACTGGTTCTCCCGTAGCACTCTCCATACAGTGACGTGGTCAATGTTACCTTGTACAGCAGCAACTTCTCTGACGCTGACATTAGGGTTATCGTCAACTGCACGAAGAATTGCCTCGTCCATTGCAGGTCTTCCCCAGTCGCGAGTCATAGGCTGGAATGTTCCGTGGTCCCTAAGACGCCGATCAATTGCTTCGAACGTCTTCCTGTCTGGACACCTTCGTTCTGGAAATCTGTCTCGATACAAACGTACCGCGCCACGGCTATTGCCCCGTGCTAATCCATACATCAAATGGGCATCTGCCAACTCCGCATTTGTAAACATTGCACTGATTGCAAAACCACGTTCGTGATGAACACTAACCTGTTGATGCTACGTACTGATGTGCTTGATGCTAGTACTGTAGAGCAATGAGTCGCATGTCAACACAAGCACCGAAGTCAACATTACCTTCTTTCAATTGGGCCAACTGGCGGTGAATCGAGGAAGTACAGTACATACTGACGAACCTAAAATGAGCTCTAACATGGAAATTAAGCGTTTCCGGACACATGTCCACATAACATCTTTTGTTTATTTGTATGTGAGGAATGTTTCCTGAAAGTTTGGCCGTACCTTTTTGTAACACCCTGTAAATCCATGTAGGAGATAGCAGCGTCAACTGGTAAGGAATGACTGCTAGTTAGACACACCCACGGTACATGTAGTGTCAGTGAGCGTGTTGTCCGGCTGGAGAATGGGGAAGGCACGCGATCTATGTATCTGAATTAGACCTAGGGCAGATTATGATGGCCGGGAAGCTCGGCATGAGAATTTCGGAAACTGCACGACTTGTCGGGCGTTCAAAGACTGCTGTGGTGAGTGTCAACAATATGTGACGAAACCAAGGTGAAACCACGTCCAGACGTCGTGGAGTCCGGCGACCACACCTCATTACAGATGTTCGGGGACATAGGCTGAGCAGACTGGTAAAACAGGAAAGGCGGCGAATTGTGGAGGAGCTAACATCAGACTTAAATGCTGGGCAGAGTGCAAGGGTGTCTAAACACACAGTGTACCGAACACTCCTACTGATGGGCCTGTGCAGCCGACGACCCATGCATGTGTTAGTGGTAACAATACGGCATTGGAAACTACAACAGAAATGGACTCGTGATCATCGGCACTGGACGTTGACACAATAGCAGAGCGTTGCATGGTGTGATGAATCCCGATACTTTCTTCGTCATGCCTATGGGAGGGCGCGAACCCGTCGTCTTCCAGGGGAACAGCTCCTTAACACCTGTACTGCAGGATGGAGACAAGATGGCGGTGACTCCATTATGCTCTGCAGAACATTCACGTGGGCATCCATGGGTCCAGTGGAGCTCGTACATGGCATCAAGATGGCTAAAAGGTGTTGTACACTGGTTGCAAACCACGTAAACCCCTTCATGACGATCAAGTTTCCCGACGGCAGTAGCATTTTTCAACAAGATAATGCGCCACGTCACAAGGCGTGGAGTGTGGTGGAATGATTAGAGGAACACAGTGGAAAATTCCAATTAATGTGCTGTCCCCCAAACTCGACAGATCTGAACCCGGTCGAACACATGTAGGATGTGATTGAATATGGTGTCAGAGCTCATGGCCTCCCTCCCCGGAATTTACGGGAATTAGATAATTGTGCATGCAGATGCGGTGCCAGCTCCTTCCAGCAACCTACCAAGGCCTCATTGCTTCCATGCCATGACGCGTCGTCGCTGTTATCCGTGTCGAAGGTGGACATACTGGCTGTTATTTAGGTGGTCATAATGTTCTGGCTGATCAGACCAGCCAGGTTAGCCGACAGCACTAATGTGCTGCTTCCTGGACTCAGGTAGGCGCGCCGGCCCCATAGCGAATCCGCCCGACGGATTACCGACGAAGGTCACTGTGCCGGACAACCTGGATGTGGTTTTTAGGCGGTTTTCCACATCCCACTAGGTGAATACAGGGCTGGTCCCCACGTCCAGCCTCAGTTACACGACTCGCAAACCTCTGAACACGTTGTCACTATTTCCTGAATTACACTAGACGCAGACATTTGGGATTCACTCATTCCACCATGCCGACCCTGCAAAATTGTGGGACAAAGGCACAAGCAAAAGAAGAAGAAGAATAATAATGTTCTGGTTGATCAATGTTAAGTACTGTTTAGCATTTTCAAAGTAGTAGATTTTCAGTACTATTATTTGTGCCACTGAGTACGTGCAAGATGTTCTGTATTATGTAATTGACAGTAATAACTTCATTAAATCAAGGAGAAGGCGCCACAACTTAATAGAAAGAATAATCTTCATTATCCACATCCAATAGACATAGATCTTCTGAAACATCAATTCGAGAACTACCCTCTGCAGAGGCACACAGTGATGAATTTAGCCATGTTATTTTATGTTATGTTATGTTAACCGGGGACCTAGAAACGACAGAGTGGCTCCGTCCCCGCCGCAGCCGCAGTGGTCCGCAACCCCACGACGACTACCGCAGTCGACTTCACCCCTCCGCTCCCTCACACCGAACCCAGGGTTATTGTGCGGTTCGGCATCCGGTGGAACCCCCAGGGAACGTCTCACACCAGACGAGTGTAACCCCTATGTTTGCGTGGTAGAGTACTGGTGGTGTACGCGTACGTGGAGAACTTGCTTGCGCAGCAATCGCCGACATAGTGTAGCTGAGGCGGAATAAGGGGAACCAGCCCGCATTCGCCGAGGCAGAAATTTAGCCATGGAACTCATCAAACTCAACCAAGTGCCTGTACACAGGTTGCGTACGTGACGAATGCTCCCCACTCACAAATTTCCGTAACATAAGATACAGTTTCTTAGTTACTAAGCAGTGATAATTTAAATACCAGTTTGGAAACTGAATTGAGTTGTTTATTCTGATAATCACGTGTTCAAAAAGTTTTTTCTTCACGTTCTCTAGTATACTGTCAAGAATCTACACAGTAAATTGGGGGATATGGCTGCCTGATAATCCCATTGAGTTTTAGGGTCGTCTTTTATAAAAATCGTGGGTATTTTCATAAACTGTGACTGATCTGCGATAGCTACGTTTCTTTGGGTGATATCTTCTCTCTCTCTCTCTCTCTCTCTCTCTCTCTCTCTCTCTCTCTCTCTCTCTCTCTCTCTCTCTCTGTCTGTCTCTCTCTCTCTCTCTCTCTCTCTCTCTCTCTCTTGTTCAGACAGACAACAAAACCTCAGGAATAGAGTCCTCACACAACAAGAGGAAAAGAAGGGTATGTCAACATGGGCCCGGATATACATAGTTACCGAGTTATTCGAACATATTACTCTTACGCAGTGTACGCTGACGAGTGCTATTTGTAGGAGGAAAATGTACGACACCGGTTACAAGTGTTACACAAGTAATTAAACAGTGAATCAGTGCGTATGGGCCTGAATATCCTTCAGCGCGCCCAGATGAAGTGCAAATGAAATGAAATGATCGCGTGGCATTGATGGCCGGGAGGCCCCATCCGGGGAAGTTCGGCCGCGCGGTGCAATTCTTACTTCAGGTGACGCCACATTGGGTGACTTCAGTGTCGTTGATGATGGGGAGAACACGACACCCAGTCCACGTGCGGAGAAAATCTACAACCCAGGCACGCTGCATTGGAGGCAAACATGTTACCACTCAGCTAAGCAGGCGGTCTGGGAACAGTACAGTGATCGCTAGTTAAATACGTATCTGTCGGCATATCCGAGGTTAGCAGTTGTGGTGTGCAATCTGTTCTGACGTGACACGTTAAGTGCTAGGGGCGGTAAAGATATCCGTAGTCATTAGCAAAGGTGTTTATGGGGAGCTCTGTAATTGCCTGTGCCGGTGGTTTGCAATCTGGAACTGTACACCACCCAAGAGCTCGCGACCATGCATTACATTTACGGTCTGGCGGATGGAGGCAAGTCGCTTGTACCAGGAAAGCTATCCACTGGACAGATTACCAGACCGAAAGACAGTTGAAGGAATTCCTCGCCACCTCTGTGAATACAGAAGTTTCACACGTCCACCAGGGAGTAGAGGTCGATCAAGACGTACGACTAGAGAGCAAGAAGATGGTCTACTCAGCGCTGTGGGGGGAAAGTCCTGTAATCAGCACAGGTCAGTTAGGCTTGTAAAGGAATATGCCGCACTTGACGATATGGAGACGGTTACGTGAAAACGTGCTGTTTTCATACCATCTGCAGCGTTTACAAGACTTATCTTCTGAGCATTATCCTCCAACAGTAACGTTCTGCGAGTGGTTCCTGCAGCAAAGTATTATGAAGCCCAACTTTGCAGTTGTTGTTTTATTCACAGATGAAGCGACACCCACAAAGGACGCAATCCAGAACTTGCATAACCAGCACGTGTGAGCGGACAAATCTCCAGGCAGCCATCCCATCGTCTCACCAACAGAGGTTCTCCATTAAAATCTGGGCAGCTGTTGTTGACGGGTGCTTGTTGGGACCCTTCGTCCTTCCAGCGAGACTTAATGGTCAGATTTCTTGCGAACTGCATTGCCTTAATACTAAGAAGACATACCATTTGCATTCCGTCGAAAACTGTATTTCATGCACGATGGTGCTCCTGGACATTTCAGTCTGTCTGCCCGGAGGCACCTGAATACGCATTTTTCCGAGCACCTGGGTAGGTAGAGGTGGTTCAGCTTAAACCCCATAGACTTCCACCAGTGGGGGTAGGTTAAGTCTCTTGTGTATTCGACTGCTGTTGTGGACTAAGTTGCTCCCTATGCACGTATGGTGGCAACCTTTCAGACGGTACGAACTGCACCTGGCAATTTTGATCGTGTGCAGAAGTCAATTAGGTGACAAATCAAGTCCTGTATTTAGGCAGGAGAAGGTCGCTTTGAACATTTCCTGCGATACGAAACTAGAGTGTACCAGCTGGCGTTACGGACGTACACTGTAATTTGTAGCAACTGATGGTAGAATAAATCTGTAATCACGCATTTCCGGACCCACATTGAAGTAGAATTTTTGCCTTCTTGTTATAGGAGGAGACCATTTCCGAAGTTTTGACGTCAAGTTTTGAAACATCGTGTTTATGAAAAACAATATGCTCTCGTTGTAACTATAAAAAGCCTCCCTTTCACAATACCCGCAACAGAGGAATTCGAAATATAAGGCACAGTACATGAAAACGTTTTGATAAGGAAAGGCTCCGCTACAAATAGTCATTTGGCAATACCAGCTAAGGAAACTATCTTCCGATCTGATCAATCACTATATTATTTTATGCATCCATTGCATGGTCTTATTTATTTATTCACACGTCAAGTTCCGTAGGACCAAATTGAGGGGCAAATCTCCAAGGTCATGGAACGTGTCAGTACACGAAATTACAACGTAAAAGTAACAACAGATAAAAATAAAATGTTTATGAACCCAAGCCATAAGTTTCAGTAAACTAAACCACCAATATAACATAATAATCAGTTTAGTTTTTCAAGGAACTTCTGGACAGAATACAAGGAGTAAACCATGAGGAAACTCTTCAGTTTCGATTTGAAAGCGCGTGGATTATTGCTAAGATTTTCGAATTCTTGTGGTAGTTTATTGAAAATGGACGCAGCAGTACACTGCACACCTTTCTGCAAGTGAGTTAAGGAAGTCCGATTCAACTGCAGGCTGGATTTCTGTCGAGTAATAACTGAGTGAAAACTGCTTATCCTTGGGAATAAGCGAATATTGTAACGAGACCAATGTCAATATACCCAGACTAGTGAACACGGGTCGACAAGAGGCTCGCGAATTTACATCTCTTATTGCCCGAACTGCCCGTTCCTGAGATATTTTTAGAATGGGAAGCGTTACCCCAAAATATAATATCATACGAAATAGGCGAATGAAAATAAGCAAACTTTCGTGTCGAACGATCGCTTACTTCAGATACTGTTCGGACAGTAAAAATGGCACCATTAAGTCTTTGAACAAGATCCTGAACGTGGGCTTTCCACGACAGTTTACGTCTATCTGAACACCTAGAAATTTGAACTGTTCAGTTTCACTAATCATATGCTCATTCCGTGTAATTAAAACGTCGGGTTTTGTTGAATTGTGTGTTAGAAACTGTAAAAACTGAGTCTTATTGTTATTTAGCGTTAGTTTATTACCTACAAGCCATGAACTTATGTCATGAACTGCACTGTTTGAAACCGAGTTATTGTTGCACGCAACATCCTTTAATACCAAGCTAGTGTCATCAGCAGTCTTGCCTGTGATTGTACTTCATTGCTTACGTAACAGCCGGCCCTTGTGGACGAGCGGTTCTAGGCGCTTCAGTCCGGAATCGCGCTGCTGCTACGGTCGCAGGTTCGAATCCTGCCTCGGGCATGGATGTGTGTGATGTCCTTAGGTTAGTTAGGTTTAAGAAGTTCTAAGTCTAGGTGACTGATGACCTCAGATGTTAAGTCCCATCGTGCTTAGAGCCATTTGAACCATTTTTGCTTACGTAACGATTTAGTTCGAACAGCTGGCATTAATCACCTCACTAGGGCTTTAAACCTCAAAAAAAATTTGAAAGTGATTATTTGATTATAAATTAGAGTTAATGAGTAAAATTCGAGGTCAACTGGGCTCAGCTTGTGCGATCCAGTCCTGCATCTAGTTGCGAATCTATTACGTCGATAAGGTAGCTGAGGTGAGGGCCACAGTTTAATGCCAATATTCTCGCTAGCCTTGAGATGCAAGTCGACCCAGAAGCGATTAGCTGGCTCGACGACTGCTCGACTCACTATGGAAGAACTCTCTTTAGTTGTTCTGCTGAGTATCACAGCAATTTGTTTATGGAATACAGTCTCGCGAACTTTTCGGATGAAATCCCTTTTAAGCAAACCGCTAAGAACGAATTGAATACTGAATTTCACATTGCCTGACGGTACAAAATGAATTTCGTCGAATGCAGCTTTCAAAACTAAACTTTTTTCCCCTTTTTTCCGACGTTATTTGATGTGTATGATATCCGAAGAACAGGGTTCCTTCCACAGACGAGAAGTACACCGTTTAGTGACAGAAACAGAAATTTGTAAGATTTCTGATGTGCTTAAACTTCCTTTATGGTATTGATATGAGTAAGGGGATCGGTATGTGTGAGGCAGCTGATTGAACAACTAAGACACCGTTCTTGTAGGGTCACTCGGACAGTGGTGCAGCCAGCCGATTTCTATTCTAATTAGACGCAGTTTTCGCTTTTTAACAGAAAACGTAACTTTTAGATTAGAAATAATCTTTTTGGTTGGAAATAATTACAAAAGTATAAATTGAATCGCCACGGACAAATTCGTAGCTTCAACTTGTCGTTCCCTCTCATTATCACTTGCAAACTCCGCAGAGACTCTCCGTTTAATCTTGAATTCTTAGCGTTGTTGAACTAGGGTACAGTAGATGCATTGTCAACTTGTAAAGCTGGAGATACGTCCATGCACATTTCGTGTTGTTCCGTCACCAGATACCGTAACACTTACAAGGGAACCTCCCCATCGCACCCCCCTTAGATTTAGTTATAAGTTGGCACAGTGGATAGGCCTTGAAAAAGTGAACACAGATCAATCGAGAAAACAGGAAGAAGTTGTGTGGAACTATGAAAAAAATTAGTAAACTATACAAACTGAGTAGTCCAAGCGTAAGATAGGCAACATCAAGGAAATGTGACCTCAGGAGCGCGGTGGTCCCGTGGTTAGCGGCCGTAGCTGCCGAACGAGAGGTCCTTGGTTCAAGTCTTCCCCCCCCCCCCGACTGAAAATTTCACATTCTTTATTTTCGCAAAGTTATGATCTGTCCGTTCGTTCATTGACGTCTTTGTTCACTGCAATAAGTTTAGTGTCTGTGTTTTGCGAACGCACCGCAAAACCGTGCGATTAGTAGACGAAAGGACGTGCCTCTCCAATGGGAACCGAAAACATTTCATCGCAAGGTCATAGGTCAACCGATTCCTCCACAGGAAAATATGTCTGATATATTCTATACGACACTGGTGACGGCATGTGCGTCACATGACAGGAATATGTTGTCGACCCACCTAACTTGTACATGGGTAAAAAGATTCTTCTACCTTGCCCGATTTAGGTTTTCTTGTGGATGTGATAATCACTCGCAAAAAAGTGATGAAAACATAAGAGTTTGTCACATAAACTGGAAATAAAAAATTAAACTTTTCACTCGAGGGAAGACTTGAACCTAGGACCTCTCGTTCCGTAGCTGCCCTCGCTAACCACAGGACCACGGCTCTCCTAGACTTCCATTCTCCTTGATGTTGCTTATCTTCGCATGGACTACTCAGTTTGTATATTTTACTTTTAATTTTCTTCATAGTTCCACACAACTTCTTCCTGTTTTCTCGATTGATCTGTGTTCAGTTTTTCAAGGCCTATCCACTGTGCCAACTTATAACTAAATCTGAAGGGGGTGCGATGGGGAGGTTCCCTTGTTAGGAAAGAAAGTAGTCTACTGTAAGACAGCGAGAACTAGATGTAAGAATTGCAGTATTTAATGGTATTTGATGAAGGTTGATGTCTTAAACGGATGTAAGATGCAAGTCTAGTCGACTGCCAGATACGGCGACTGCTAGGTATGACATGTCAGAGGCAGCATTGTGGAACATCTCACCACATCTGAGATGCATTTTTACTGAGCATGTATGGCACATGCTCCGATAAGGTTACACTATCAAATGCCCAATCTGCAATTCACAGAAGTTTATCGCCGAAATAGATCATTCTCATAAAATTGGAAACAAGTACTCAACGAGACATGGGTTTTACAAGCTATCCGTGTGTGGCGAAAGGCAGGTAGTGCAAGCGTGCAAGGTCACTCTGTTCCAGCGCGTAGCAAGCTCTGAATTGTCGTTTGATGATAATTTTACTGGGCCAGGTGGTTTTCTACTATACACTATATAAGTTCTACTATATAAGTTTTCTACTATACAGGGTGTTACAAAAAGGTACGGCCAAACTTTCAGGAAACATCCATCACATACAAATAAAGAAAAGATGTTATGTGGACATGTGTCCGGAAACGCTTAATTTTCATGTTAGATCTCATTTTAGTTTGTTCTTCCACCTACGCTCAATGGAGCACGTTATCATGATTTCATACGGGATACTCTACCTGTGCTGCTAGAACATGTGCCTCTACAAGTACGACACAACATGTGGTTCATGCACAATGGAGGTCCTGCACATTTCAGCCTAAGTGTTCGTACGCTTCTCAACAACAGATTCGGTGACCGATGGATTGGTAGAGGCGGACCAATTCCATGGCTTCCACGCTCTCCTGACCTCAACCCCTTGACTTTCATTTATGGGGGCATTTGAAAGCTCTTGTCTACGCAACCCCGGTACCAAATGTAGAGACTCTTCGTGCTCGTATTGTGGACGGCTGTGATACAATACGCCATTCTCCAGGGCTGCATCAGCGCATCAGGGATTCCATGCGACGGAAGGTGGATGCATGTATCCTCGCTAACGGAGGACATTTTGAACGTTTCCTGTAACAAAGTGTTTGAAGTCACGCTGGTACGTTCTGTTGGTGTGTGTTTCCATTCCATGATTAATGTGATTTGAAGAGAAGTAATAAAATGAGCTCTAACATGGAAAGTAAGCGTTTCCGGGCGCATGTCCACATAACATATTTTCTTTCTTTGTGTGTGAGGAATGTTTCCTGAAAGTTTGGCCGTACCTTTTTGTAACACCCTGTATAATATTAAAGTAAACGTGAGCATCCCCAGAGCTAGCTAGTTGAACAAACGTGTTCTGCCTGACTCTAGTCTAATGGAGGATTGGCAACATTGTAGAATACGTCTGGCAACTATGTTACTGTCGATTTACTTCCTGGAGTGGTTCAGAATTGTTCTGGTAAATTCACTCCATATTTTCTTGTCATTTAGATTACATACTCAGAATGATTCTTAAAGGATGATATAGAGGTAGCAAATTTGTGTTTTTGTGTCCAGGAAGCTCATTTCAACAAAAACTTCGCCACTTAGGTTCGAATTCTCCTTTTTAGTCAACACTGGTATAATAAAGGATCAATATCTGCTACGGCTGGCTTGGCACTGAAGTGTTCGCCGTTCAACGGGAAAATTCCGGTTTTTTCAGTCCTAATCTCCCTAGAGACTAAACTTTTACGTCATCTGTGAAAGAGCCACTAGCACGCAGGTTAACAGTCAGTTAAGAAACCTCAAGACAACCACTCCCACATAAGTTTTGCCGCTACCTGCGGATCTAAAGATGAAAAATTTGCAGAATTGCATACTTGTTAAGGCCTGCTTTTTCTGCTTTTGTTAATTGTATTGACTTAACAGTAGCAATGAATTATTTGTTAACTGTATTTCGTTACTAATGTACTCATACTACTACATTTACATACTTTCGTGGTAGTCCTTCATGTAACGCTACTTCAGTATGACTGAAGACTGACCGTAGACACAGACCATTTCGAAGACGAAAGTGCGTATCATATTGCTAATCCATAACAACTTGAGGTAACTTGTTTTATTAAAGGACGTTTTTCGTAATGCTATCAAAGTCGTAATCCGTTTCTATTAGTACAGTGCATACTAAATGGTGTATTTCTTTAGTTCATCGAACACAACAGATAAACGTGAGAGATAAATAAATCATCAGCAATACAGTCTCCCACATTTCCTAAAACAGTCTGATAATGCTCTGTTAATTTTCGACTACACGCCTGTAGTGAATATGTCGACAGTACTTCGTCAACTTGCATGTTATGCTGTATAAGAGGAAGTAAAGCTGTGCAGTTGAGCATAACGGTAAGGCAAGGGGTGTCGCGAAATCTGCCACCGACTGTATAGAGGGTGTTTCCGTAAGAGCGTGAAATGTAACAGGACATAGAGGATGCTCCACTGAACAATTTGAGATGGGGAACCTGGGGTTGGAGAAGTCATCTTAAGGAGATATGGAAGTAAACTTGTGTAACGCTTTGTCTGGCATTACTGTTTCCCAGCTTATTTACAACTAACACGCGTACAAGTTTACACGTACTGTGCTGTTTATTTACACATACATTCCTTATTTAGTGCAAGGAAACAAGGAGGACGAGCCTGATTACCAGGAAGTCATGATGCAGGTTTTGTTTGCTTTACTTTTCCATGAGGTGGTTCTGTTGCATCGTATTTATGTTTCCCCATGACAGAACGTGCTATGAATTAACGATTCATTACTCAGTGCTATTCAGAGACATACCGTACAATACGAGGGAGCAGTGCCAGTACAGTTTCGTAGAGCTCACTGACATGCCCCTTGTGTATGGGGAAATACGTTGTAATGCTCTCACTGCCGAACGACTGTACAGGGAAACGATTTCCTAACAGGCATCATCCACCATAACGAGTGTTTAATTCTCTCAGTCATTGTGTCAATGATGGTATTTGCAGTTAACTGTAACTAATGGAAATAAAAAAGTACACAGTAATGAGATTTTATTCCTATTATCTCCTTCAGCTGGCTTCTCCTACCCCAGGTTCCCTACCTCAGAATTGTTGAATGGAGCATCCTCAACGTCCTGTTGAATTTTTGCTCTCTCTTACGGAAACGTGGGCCGCTGTGGCCGAGCGGTTCTAGGTGTTTGAGTCCGGGACCGCGCTGCTGCTACGGTCGCAGGTTCGAATCCTGCCTCGGGCATGGATGTATGTGATGTCCATAGGTTAGTTAGGTTTAAGTAGTTCTAAGTCTAAGGGACTGATGACTTCAGATGTTAAGTACCACAGTACTTAGAGCCATCTTACGGATACACCCTGTCTGCCTCTGTGGTATCAACATTAGAACCCTAGTATCCCGTAAAAGAATTCCATATTTATTACTATAGCCATTTTGGGCGGAAAATGTAACCAGAGATGCAATAAGGAGTTCTTGCGTAAGAGATGTAGTTTGAAACATCTAAAAGTATCATCAGCATGCTGACTAATTTATGCGTATTGGTCGCATTATTCAGTAGCAGTTAGTTATAATATTGTCTTCACACAGAAGAATCGTAATCATGGACTGTTTGCCAGAAAGAGTCTGATGTAGCTTTCCACATCTGTTATGTAGGAAATGCGTTGCGCTCCGCGCTACCGTAGCGATCTGTGATCGTGGCGTTCCTTCCTGCGATGTTTGTGTGGCTGAGAAGAGGCCCATTAGACGCTCATTACTTGTTATCAGAGTGTATCACGCTCATAAAGGAGAAGCCTTTTCGCCTCTTTTCTTGCCAGAGAATTGCATAACTGTCATGTCAACTTGGCCCATTAGTTTTTTAGTATCCCCCTACTCATAAATTTCTGACGTCGTTGACCAGAGTTTATGCAACCGTTTGAACAATAGATGCAGTTTCTGAGGATACCTTTAAACATGACTTGGCCTTGTGTGGCCCAGCTTAGTGGCCACATCGTGGCATTTGTGGCTGATGTGGCTGTTTCAAAAGTAAATAAAATAGTCACGAACTGGACGAGTGCAATTCTACGCTGGGACGATCGTCTCTGTGACTTGAAGGTTACAAATCACACAGAAGGCTTTGTTTATTATGAGAAAATTAGCCCTCACATCTCAGTTACTTTATTGAGAAAAATTTTGACATTTAAAATTGATGATGGTGATGAGGCCACACCTATGTTCCTTGGCACAGTTGAAGAAAATAGTGATACCACAAGAGGCCCATGGAAGCAGGTCTGACTGGGCCAGGTCAGTGATGACTGCATCAGGAGCTACCTGCCAATCCAGCAAGTACCGTCACGGCGGCAGTTACCACATATGCCGGCCAAACAGAGAGACCAGGATCGTAATTTTGATGAAACAGCAGAAAGGCACAACCACTGTGGCATCAGCGAACCGATTGCTACACGACCGAGTCGTGGCTTCGTGATTGAAATCATTGTTTTGGTAAAACAGGGAAGAACCGAGCATGTATAAATACTACTCATTTCTAGACACATGTATGCAGTTTGACAGCCGCTAGCTTTTAAGAGAGGTCTGCAATGGACGTCATGAGTTGAGAATATGCAACCACCAGACTTGGCCTCCTCAAGCTATGGGCCTACCGTCCATTCTAAGTCTGACGCTGCTGACTTAGCACCCCCCCAACTGTTGGGACACCAACTGGCCTACTTCCAGTCGCTGCCAGCCTCCTACACTGGTAAGCTACAGGTTGAGCGCAGAGCCGTGCAACGGTTCAGCCATCTCTGCCTGTGCAGGCAAACTCTGCTGCTGCCTATCTCCCCTTGCGTGGGCAGGCAATGCTGCACCACGGTGTGCCCCATCCTGAGCTACGTTGTCGTATCTAGTCTGTGTGGCGACTGATGTGGGCTGCCGTCTGCTACTCAAATCCACTTCACTGATCTCAGCACTTTGCTGGCCGCTGGACGCTGCCAAGTGACAATCTGTCACGTCTGTAGCGAACTGCTGGCTGCCCTCCTCAGCAGCTCCTCGCCTGCCGAATACAGCCATACCCATGGGGGTGTTGGCTCCCCTGAGCACCGTCACGACTGTTGAACGAGGAACGTTCAATAAAAAATGCAACACTTTTTTTCTCGACCAATTTCGGTTGAAAAACTGCAGAATTTGTTGTGGAATATTCCCGCTTCAGCCCCTATAGTTTCATAAAGTTTCGACAGGTGGTGGCACTATGTGTAACCTTCAAAGTGGCGTCTGTAACGGTGGTGCGTTCCAAGCACAGAGCTGCCATTAAGTGTCTTTTGGCGGGAAAGCATAGCATCACAGACATTAGTAGGGGCTTGCAGTACGTCTACGGAAACCTGGCAGAGATCAAAAGCACAGTGAGTCGTTGGGCGATGCTTCAGATATCAGTGTCACAGGGTCGCGTAAACCTGTCCAGTCTTCCACGTGCCAGCCAGCCGCACACGACTGTGACTCATGCAATGTTGGAACGTGCGGACACCCTCATTCGAGGTGATCGACGGATCACAGTCAAACACCTCGCAGCACAACTGGACGTCGCTGTTGATAGTGCCGACAGACTCGTCCACCAGTGCGGTGTTCAAAAAATGGCTCTGAGCACTATGGGACTAAACTTCTGAGGTCATCAGTCCCCTAGAACTTAGAACTACTTAAACCTAACTAACCTAAGGACATCACACACATCCACACCCGAGGCAGGATTCGAACCTGCGACCGTAGCGGTCGCTCGGCTCCAGACTGTAGCGACTAGAACCGCACGGCCACTACGGCCGGCCAGTGGGGTGTTACTCAAAGATGTGTGCCCACTGGCTTTCTCGCCGTGCAACTGAGGACCGTAAAGTTCAACAAGTTTGGTACAATGAAGGATGCACTCCGCGGGATGCAGTACTTGGATAATGGGGAGTTTATTGATTCAGCAAGACGTTGGATCCGAGGTTGACCGGTAGAGTGATACCGTGCGAGCATACAAGTTGTAAGGCCGTCGCATTTAACGGAGATTACGTTGAAAAATAGGGTTTTGTAGCCAAAAGAGTGGAGAATAATATGGTGTGTTGGAATCCTGAATAAAACAACCTAATTTCAGATAAAACTGTGTTGCAAAACTTATTGAACGCCCCTTGTAACTACCTGAGCAATAAAATGAATGTTTAACATCTACCTGCCGCTCCATGGCAACCCCGACCAGGGTAATGAACTACTGACCCTCCGAGCACTGACGACCTAGTTCAGTCACCCACTCCTGATCTTTCCAATGAAGATGATAATAATGATGATGAGGTGTAGGGGGTAGGACAAAGTGTTCTTTAATGTCCAGCATTCAAGGACTTGTCATGTATGGTGCAGGAATAGAAAGTTTCTTTAATTTTACTTTAGTGAACAATTTGTGAGATACATATTGGAGAAAGTACTGCATATTTCATGTCGTATGCGAATATAGACTGTCTTAATTGTGAGAGTAAGGCCCTTCACGAAGCTCCTGCGAGTCTTATAATTTTTCTCATTTGGGTTTGTGGGTCATTTATGTGGCACTGTTGTGTAGTCCAAATAAGCCAACCATGAAGTGCTGAAATATTGAGCCTTCTCTGACTCTTGCGTTAATGCAACGTGAACAGGGCTCGCAAGTTCGAGAATTACTCGAATAAGGGTTTTATGAATAGGTACTTCCGTAGGTGAACCACATTACCTTACTATTCTTCGGATAAATTTAAAGTAGCATCTTCCTTGAAGATGGCTATATTCTTGCTATCGAGAGATCTTTTATCACTCTAGATAGATACGCCTAGGTTCTTGACAATGGTTATGACGGGTTCCAGTGACTGACTGGGTCCAAGAAACTGGTTCGTTGCTAATTGACATTTTCGTATATTTTCTTCACCGTGGAATTTAGTCGTTTCATGGATACCTGTTGGGTTAACATCAGCACACCTGTATCAAATCCCTTTCCAATCGCGCAGATTTAGATTTTCTGCGGTTTTCTAAACCGCTCCAGGCAAATGTCAGGATGGTTCCTTTGTAGAGGACATGACCAATACCTTTACCCATCTTTTCCGAAATGGAGATTGCACTCCGCCTCCCCTGATCTCGTCGTTGATGCAACGTTAAACCTTTATATTCATTTTTCCCAAATATTGTTAGTTGGTAATAAAGAGGGTGAATTAACTAATTACTTGATTTCTCAACCGTACGTATAACATTTTACGTTCACAACACTGCCTCAGCCACGCAGTTTTCGTTAAACTGAAGAATCTATAATTGCAGCCAAAAACCTTATCCATAATGACTCTTTTCCATCTTACTATTACTCCACTACAAACTGAAAATTAAGTCAACGGGAAGTGTTACTGTCAAAAAGTCAATACAGCTGCTGGTGGTCGGCGCTCTCGGACCGTGTGTACTCGAGCACTCCGTGAGCAAGGCTATCCACGGTTCATTATAATTTCTGAATGTAGATTTCATTTACTCATGAATTTTCTATTGTGAAAAAGTTCCTTCTTGTAAAATAACTACTGAAAGTAGAATCAAATTTTCACTCTGCAGCCGAGTGTGCGCTGATATGAAACTTCCTGGCAGATTAAAACTGTTTGCTGGACCGAGACTCGAACTCGGGGCCTTTGCCTTTCGCGGGCAAGTGCTCTACCACCTGACGTACCCAAGCACGACTAATGAACCGTCCTTACAGCTTTAATTCCACCAGTATCTCGTCTCCTACTTTCCAAACTTTACAGACGCTCTCCTGCGAATCTTGCAGAACTAGCACTCCTGGAAGAAAGGATACTGCGGAGGCATGGCTTAGCCACAGCCTAGGGAATGTTTCCAGAACGAAATTTTCACTCAGCAGGCGAGTGTGAGCTGATATGAAAGCTGTGAGGACCTCAGATGGTAGAGCACTTGCCCGCCAAAGGCAAAGGTCCCGAGTTCGAGTCTCGGTCCGGCACACAGTTTTAAACTGGCTGGAAGTTTCAAATCAGCGCACAGTCGGCTACCGAGTGGAAATTTCATTCTGAAGACATCCCCCAGGCTGTGGTTAAGCCATGTCTCCGCAATTTCGTTTCTTCCAGGGGTGCTAGTTCTGCAAGGATCGCAGAAGAGCTTCTGTGAAGTTTAGAAAGTAGGAGACGAGGTATTGGCGGAATTATAGCTGTGAGGATGGGGCGTGAGTCGTGCTTGTGCAGCTCAGATGGTAGAGCACTTGCCCGCGAAAGGCAAATGTTCTGGATTCGAGTCTCTTTCCGACACACAGTTTTAATCTGCCATGAAGTTTCACTACTGAAGGTGTAATAATAGAGGTAAAATACCATATCTGCGGCTTGATTGCACCGAGGATGAAATGTTTGTTCAAATTCCCATTATATTTTTCAATTTTCTTTAATATTCTTCGATACATCTATGTTTTGTGGCTTTTGCTTGACTATCACTGTCAGTGGTCTCACTTAAATGTAAGAAAAGTATCATATGAATAAATAAGAAGCGTAGCTTGAAGGTTAGTTTACGTTTTTTTCGTAAATTAATGATTGCGATCTATTCAACATATGTTGTAGAAAGACGGTAAGTCATTTTCTCTAAGACCTAGTTTGCTGTGTGGTTATATTGCACTACGGGAGGGCTAAACACTGCCCCTTGTCACATGAAACATATAGTAATGACATCACCTACAAACATTTGCGACCCAGAAAGGTCCACATGTTTAGAAAATACTGTAACAATGTCTTTCGTGGCACCAAGCAATTACACTACTGGCCATTAAAATTGCGACACCACGAAGATGACGTGCAACAGACGCGAAATTTAACCGACAGGAAGAAGATGCTGTGATATGCAAATGATTAGCTTTTCAGAGCATTCACACAAGGTTGGCGCCGGTGGCGACACCTACAACGTGCTGACATGAGGAAAGTTTCCAACCGATTTCTCATACACAAACAGCAGTTGACCTGCGTTGCCTGCTGAAACGTTGTTATGATGACTCGTGTAAGGAGGAATGCGTACCATCACGTTTCCGACTTTGATAAAGGCAGTTTATCGTATCGCGACATTGCTGCTCGCGTTGGTCGAGATCCAATGACTGTTAGCAGAATATGGAATCGGTGGGTTCAGGAGAGTAAAACGGAACGTCGTGCTGGATCCCAACGGCCTCGTATCACTAGCAGTCGAGATTACAGGCATCTTATCCGCATGGCTGTAACGGATCGTGCAGCCACGTCTCGATCCCTGAGTCAACAGATGGGGACGTTTGCAAGACAACAACCATCTGCACGAACAGTTCGACGACATTTGCAGCAGCATGGATTATCAGGTCGGAGACCATGGCTGCGGTTACCCTTGACACTGCATCACAGACAGGAGCGCCTGCGATGGTGTACCCAACGTCGAACCTAGGTGCACGAATGGCAAAACGTCATTTTTTCGGATGAATCCAGGTTCTGTTTACAGCATCATGATGGTCGCATCCGTGTTTGGCGACATGGCGGTGAACGCACATTGTAAGCGTGTATTCGACATCGCCATACTGGCGTATCACCCGGCGTGATGGTATGGGGTGCCATTGGTTACACGTCGCGGTCACCTCTTGTTCACATTGACGGCACTTTGAACAGTGGACGTTGCATTTCCGATGTGTTACGACCCGTGGCTCTACCCTTCATTCGATCCCTGCGAAACCCTAAATTTCAGCAGGATAATGCACGACCGCATGTTGCAAGTGCTGTAGGGGCCTTTCTGGATACAGAAAATGTTCGACTGCTGCCCTGGCCAGCACATTTTCCAGATCACTCACCAATTGAAAACGTCTGGTCAATGGTGACAGAGTAAATGGTTCGTCACAATATGCCAGTCACTACTCTTGATGAGCTGTGGTATCGTGTTGAAGCTGCCTGGGCAGCTGTACCTGTACACGCCATTCAAGCTCTGTTTGACTCAATGGCAAGGCGTATCAAGGCCGTTATTACGGCCAGAGGTGGTTGTTCTGGGTACTGATTTCTCAGGATCTATGCACCCAAATTGCGTGAAAATGTAATCACATGTCAGCTATAGTATAATATATTTGTCCAATGAATACTCGTTTATCATCTGCATTTCTTCTTGGTGTAGCAATTTTAATGGCCAGCATGTATTTCAGATAGTACGCTTCCAGGTAACCAATTTTTGCAAGCTTAATTACAATAAATGAGCTTTTGTACAATGGTTTAAGCTCTGAATGAGTTGGGGCAGCTTTCCTTTGACACGTTGGGGCCCAGACTTTCACGCACTGTAAACGTGCTTCGGTGCCTTATGGCCTCAGCTAAGAAGCTCGACTAAACGTCGTTAAACATAGGCTAATGAAACTTACATGAGGCATCCCAATGACCCTCGATACTTAAATCAGTAGATATAGCATGGGAGCCCTATAATCAGAGCATGGTATGTGTGTTGATATACATAGGACGTTGAAGAAACCAACATAGTACATAATAACTCTTATCCATCGGCATGTAACTCAGTGGCGTATCAGTGTCTCGTGAGACTAACAGCAACCATTTCATACTCCAAACGAAATATTGTTTAATAACAAATCACACAAACGCTGGTATTATTTGAGAAGCACGGGTAGAGAAAGGGCAGTGGTATTTTCTGTGATTCTGTTGCAGATCGAGTAAAATCCTTATCGTTAATATCATTTCAGAAAATCTTTGTCCGTACAGACATAATTAAAAAAAATATTTCGTAGTTTTCCGTGTGCACTAGATTTAGCTTAAATTGTTACAGACTACTTCTGTTTACTGTAAGAATGTTAAACTTTGACTACAAAAAAAAAATTAAGGTAGACATTAGTAAAAGGACTTCCAAATGTTAATTGTCGATGAGTGCTATCTCAAATAACGTCTCTTAATAAAAATAAGAAAACAATCATCTGTATCTGATTTTTCGGCTACGTGATATATGCATATCGGAGTGAGTTTTCAGTCTTAATTTATCCACGTTCCTAAGGTGTTCTACTTTCTGCGAACAGTAAACTACACCACTACTTGCTTCTTCCAAACTAAATTTCAATTATGCCGGCGAGTAATGTAGTACGTAATACCACCATAGCATATAGAATTGTATGCACATACAAGAAGTTATGAACACCATGTACTTCATAGACTGCATCCTAAACTCTATTCTGGTTTTTTCTTCTATCACATGAATGTTTTTCACTCCTTGATCAGTATTACGTAGCTCATGAACGATAGTCATTAATTTCGAAGTGTGATTGATATTTGTAGTACAAGAATATATTATTTACTTACTAAGAAGATCCCTTTTTATTTTTCTTTATTAGCAATGTATTTCGATCTAGTACAGCTCTTAATTTCCAGAGTGAAGTTTATCTTTCTTATGTTGAAAGTAACTATTGCCCTTGACTTGGCGATCCACAATTCATACACAATACACAGACAAAAGAGGTGGACTGCCGTGGTCCTGTCTAAATTTAACTTGGTCTCCCTATGTCAGTTTTAACTCGTACTCAGTATACCAATTTTGCCATATATAACTTATTCTCGAGTTCTCTGTCCTTTCCATACGCAACGTTTTACTTAAACGAAAAGATAATTCCCTCACAAACGAAACGGACGATTTCCTTCCCCAGTCCGAGCTCTCTAATGACCTTGTTGACGGAATATTAAACGATAACCTTACTTCCATTCTTCTTCCTTGAAGATCATAGCATTTTCCCAGATCCCTTCCAACAAATCTGTTCCTCCATTCACCTTCCCTAATAAGGATTCTACTTGAGCGTTCCATGTCGTACTCCTTCTGAGAGTCATCCCTAAATAATTATACGATTATACCTGTTGAAAACGCTCACCACTAATCTTGTAATCAGGTAGTATTGGGTTTTCTATCATTGCTATAGGCCTTATCTTACAATGATACAAATTTAATAAGAGCTACTTAAAAGGATTGCACTTAGGCAGACCACACTAGCACTCTTACGTCTGTGGGGTGTTTTTCAAACAGTTTTTCGAACCATTTGGAAGTGATGGCGTGATTTATTGTCTTGATAAATATACATGTCTCATTCGACGTGTTGTAGGCTAACAAACCAATGGACATGATTGGATAGCCGGTTCCCGTTTCCTTTGGCAGGGAGCGACTACGGTGGACATAGTAGGCGTTTATTTCAGCTTACACTGCCTGCAAAAAGAAATATTCAGACAAAATGGCTGGCTAACTTCATTGACATACACACCATCGGCAAGTTTTAAATGATTAGAGTTGCAGTTCTCTGTGACATGTAAGACGGCTGTCAGAGTGCACTGGTATATTGTTCATGTTTAGCGTTGTTACCAGACATGGTAGTGTATGTAATGAGTGTGAACAGTGTCAGATGTTTACTGATAACTAGAAGTGGGACAAAGTTGGTGTCACAATGCTCTGCATTGTTGACAAATTTATACACGATGGCGGATCCAAGATGGCGCAATAGATGTGGCAATGTCACATTAACGTCACAGCAGGAAGTCCAAATAGGTAAACTGGGCTACCTCAACTAACCTAAACCCACCCCTCCCCCCTCCCCCTCGAAAATCACAGCAAAAAATAGCGGGACAAAGGCCACTTGGGCTACCTCCACTAACCTAAGAAAATGGAGGGAAAATTTTGACAGGGAATAAAGGTCACAATGGGCTGCTGGACAGGATGGATGTTAGTCTTTATTTTGCATGCATTGTTTATTTAAACAGTTTGAGTTGTCATAGGCAGTAGTTCCATCCAATGTGACCATGAGGTCTGGAGTCCAACTGACCTAGTACACAGTACTGCGACCAGAGTGTGCTGTCGTTCCTCCCGAGACGTAATCCAAGATGGGGGTCTGGGGAAAAATGGCTGGAAAGGACTAAGTATGTGTCCAGCTGCTGGGGAGAGGTAGGAGTGTACTTGTTTTATATTCAGTGTGAAGTTGGAACAATTTATTTAGGGATGGAATTTATTTATCACGCTGATACAAAACACTCGCCCTGACATGCTGAGGGTCACAAGTACAGTCTAAAGATCTGAAAAACTGTTCGAAAATTACCGAAATAATTTAGTACACAGATGTACAGACACGCAAACAAATCGTAAGTTGTCAAAATAATGTGTAAAAAACGCTCTGAAAAAAGCTCACTAATTGTAAACTGTCGAAATAATGCATTTCACGGCCCAGAGACCTGTCAACTACTTGAAAATCACCGAAATAATGCAATACACTGATGCACGGACCCGTTCACTGTGCATAAAACTGTCAAAAATAATGCATGTATAACGCTCTGCAAACACGCTCACAACGCTTAAACAGCCGAAAATAATGCAGTGCACAAACACTCATTGCATGTAAAAACGCATTCGAACAATCATTAAGAAATTCAACCAATAAACGTTCTCGCCGATAAAAGCCTTCATAACACCTGTGCATACTTGGGAAAATACCTTTAACAGTAAAAGCATTCTTGTTGTTTGTAAATGGGGCACTGTCTACGCACAGACGGGAAAATAAGAACAATTACACAAACAGTATTCGAAACTCAGTCCTAAAGAAGAGAAAAATGGGTGGAATTTTCGGTGTCCTACAGCTACTGGTCTGGAGATGTCCTAATGCCACAATGGCAAATGAGGGACAGTATCCCGCCAGAGATGGGTGGTCTGATTCAACTTGTATTTGAACACTCGAACAAAGAAGACATCATTTGGAATCAAGTCTTTCCATTCAATCACATACCTGCGTTGGATCCTATGGAGAAGTATTTAAATGATTACAGCCACTAGTGAATCATACTCGTGGCACTCTCATATCTCGAAACGAGTCACTTTTTCGAACCTATCTGCTACAGTAAAATTCCAACGTGATTTTAAATAGTCTCTATACATCTTGTAACTGCTCATCAGACTCTGTTCTGCCATTCCTGCAGCTCTGTGCATGTGATCGTTTCAATTTATGTCAGAATTGAGCAGAAGTCACGAGAGAGCTCTATCTACCACCTTCTGCAACTCGTGTAGAGTGACGTGAGTTAGTGTGGCAGGACCGTGTTTTGATCATTCAGTGGAAATAGGAACATGTCATAGCTCCCGAACGGTGTGTAGTGTGTCAGGTCAGCGTAAAACGAAGTCCACTCCTGCGACACAAGGTAGTATAAGACAGTAGCGAACAGGGACGAGGATTTTGCTACTGCATCTCCATAGAGATACAGAAAACAAAGCAAACGCACTACAACTGTTGAATATGTCTGTGGAGGTGACTGACACATTCGAGTACAGCGCTATACTACACCACCCGACCAGAAAAATAGTGAATTTGCACTATGTTGTATTACATTTACAAGCAATTCCAGAACTCGGAACGAGAAGTGATGTCATGATAGCATGAATAGAAGTGACGCAAAATCAATAAAATTACGAAAGATGACGGAAGACACGTAAAAAATTGAGGGAAAATACACTCCTGGAAATGGAAAAAAGAACACATTGACACCGGTGTGTCAGACCCACCATACTTGCTCCGGACACTGCGAGAGGGCTGTACAAGCAATGATCACACGCACGGCACAGCGGACACACCAGGAACCGCGGTGTTGGCCGTCGAATGGCGCTAGCTGCGCAGCATTTGTGCACCGCCGCCGTCAGTGTCAGCCAGTTTGCCGTGGCATACGGAGCTCCGTCGCAGTCTTTAACACTGGTAGCATGCCGCGACAGCGTGGGCGTGAACCGTATGTGCAGTTGACGGACTTTGAGCGAGGGCGTATAGTGGGCATGCGGGAGGCCGGGTGGACGTACCGCCGAATTGCTCAACACGTGGGGCGTGAGGTCTCCACAGTACATCGATGTTGTCGCCAGTGGTCGGCGGAAGGTGCACGTGCCCGTCGACCTGGGACCGAACCGCAGCGACGCACGGATGCACGCCAAGACCGTAGGATCCTACGCAGTGCCGTAGGGGACCGCACCGCCACTTCCCAGCAAATTAGGGACACTGTTGCTCCTGGGGTATCGGCGAGGACCATTCGCAACCGTCTCCATGAAGCTGGGCTACGGTCCCGCACACCGTTAGGCCGTCTTCCGCTCACGCCCCAACATCGTGCAGCCCGCCTCCAGTGGTGTCGCGACAGGCGTGAATGGAGGGACGAATGGAGACGTGTCGTCTTCAGCGATGAGAGTCGCTTCTGCCTTGGTGCCAATGATGGTCGTATGCGTGTTTGGCGCCGTGCAGGTGAGCGCCACAATCAGGACTGCATACGACCGAGGCACACAGGGCCAACACCCGGCATCATGGTGTGGGGAGCGATCTCCTACACTGGCCGTACACCACTGGTGATCGTCGAAAGGACACTGAATAGTGCACGGTACATCCAAACCGTCATCGAACCCATCGTTCTACCATTCCTAGACCGGCAAGGGAACTTGCTGTTCCAACAGGACAATGCACGTCCGCATGTATCCCTTGCCACCCAACGTGCTCTAGAAGGTGTAAGTCAACTACCCTGGCCAGCAAGATCTCCGGATCTGTCCCCCATTGAGCATGTTTGGGACTGGATGAAGCGTCGTCTCACGCGGTCTGCACGTCCAGCACGAACGCTGGTCCAACTGAGGCGCCAGGTGGAAATGGCATGGCAAGCCGTTCCACAGGACTACATCTAGCATCACTACGATCGTCTCCATGGGAGAATAGCAGCCTGCATTGCTGCGAAAGGTGGATATACACTGTACTAGTGCCGACATTGTGCATGCTCTGTTGCCTGTGTCTATGTGCCTGTGGTTCTGTCAGTGTGATCATGTGATGTATCTGACCCCAGGAATGTGTCAATAAAGTTTCCCCTTCCTGGGACAATGAATTCACGGTGTTCTTATTTCAATTTCCAGGAGTGTACATCAAAATGCGGGGAAATTAAAGTACTTGCGTGTCTCCTGGTTGGCGCAGAACAATTCATGTACATGGGAACGAGTATGCGACAGCAAGAGGAAAACGAGAAAACGTTGATATGGAAGCACCGGGAACCAGGGAAACAGTCATTTTTTTTCGTCGAGGCAACATTCTACTGTATGACTATTGAGGTAATAGTGATACACCCGAGTTGACTGCTGTCTTTGATGCTTCCCTAAAAAAACAGAGAACCACCTGCCTCTAAGCTTTCTTGCATGTGCGTTAAAGGGTGAGAGAGAATGAATGGAGCGATCGGTTGAGATGGAGTTGTAACCAGGTACGATTTAATGGTAGACTGATGACTCATTCTAGAGAGAGAGAGATGTTGCTGCAGGTCATTTGACCATTTTTTTCCATTGTTCTGTCAGGATTCATCAGTTGTGTGACATAGCCTGCGTTCCACTTGTATACAGCCACGTGTTCTGTGTGTGGCTTAGAGTACTGTCTACTTGCAATCGTTAACAGCATACCTTTCGGTCATCTGAGGACTTCCATCTCATGTGTGATGAAACGTGACCCTCCTGTTTCGACACATTCCTCTAAACGAACGAAGATTTATGCGACGTACTCCATTCCCCTGTGGCATCTTGGATATAAAATCGAGACTTCAGTTTCACAACTAAGATGATTCTAAGTTAGCGACAAGTGTTTGTGAGGCACTGCAATCCCTGTGTATACATCTGCCTGACAGATGTCCTTTTTTCAGAGTTAGTGGCGACATGATGTGTGATTGCACATGTCAAACGCCACTGATATGCGTTTATCTGTTTCCTTGTGAGAGGTATTCTCTGTTACTAACGATCATTTTCTATTATCTGTTTCCTTGTGAGAGGTATTCTCTGTTACTAACGATCATTTTCTATAGGGCTGATGCAATCATAGCATAATTTCTGAATCATGATCGGATGTGAACAGTGGACGCTGTACACCTCTGGAAAGCTATATTGTGCATGTATCACACAGAACTGATGTTTTAAGGAAGTAGTTTTTTCATTTTACAATTTGTCATCATAGTTCATCGTAGAGAAACCACCAAGAGGGATGTATGTCATGCGCTGGAAATATATTTCTTATATTGGAATATTAACAACGCTGCATTCCACATGACTAATAGGTTGGAAACTGCAACAATCTAACATTATAGCCTGTTGTAAGTGTAGAACCGTGTAGCCATAGGAGTATATGTGTTTATGTTCTCTCTTACCAATACCTTCTTGGTACTGATCCCAGACACTAGAACAATCCTTTAGAATTAATAGCGTAGTTGATTTACGTAAAATGCTTCGAACTCTGTACATCTGAAGCTCCATTATGCATAAAAACCACCCGTTTCTTGTTCTTCTTAACCGTCTGCTATTACATCACAACACTTTCATATCTACTACTATACACCGATAAGGGGTGCTAACCTCCTCGACATGCAAGCATCTGGAGAAATCTTGCGCACTTGGATGGGTTTGGAACAGCATTTACGGACTCGGTTCACTCCACTCATTCACGAAACGTGGAATGTAGTGGTCTACTTCTGGTCAGCTGCAGATTAAATCGGTGACAGTACTGTAGGGCGGGCAGGTCAAACCGGCCGAAGTGGCCGTGCGGTTAAAGGCGCTGCACTCTGGAACCGCAAGACCGCTACGGTCGCAGGTTCGAATCTTGCCACGGGCATGGATGTTTGTGATGTCCTTAGGTTAGTTAGGTTTAACTAGTTCTAAGTTCTAGGGGACTAATGACCTCAGCAGTCGAGTCCCATAGTGCTCAGAGCCATTTGAACCATTTTTTTTTTTTTTGGCAGGTCAAAGACAGTGTGATGGGATCTTTCAGTCTCTAACTTTATCGTAAGAATGCGAGAATGCTATGTGACTCCGATCCACGTAGAGAAACATCGTAAATTACGTGCTATGCTCGAAGTGCTAGAAATATGTAACTCACTGTTTAGTATACTTTGATGTACATGTTAGAGAATTAGCAATGAATGGACATACTACGTAGTCATCTATCTATATTTGCAGTGGTACTTGCAAAGTAGAGGAGGGGCTGTTTAGCGCTGATACAGAATCTGGGAAGCATACTGTCGCATCAGTGGTCGGTGTTGAAATTACTATAAAATTATTTGCACTATAAACTGTGATGCTTATTATCACAGTACATCGATGGTGTCCTTTCCATCTCATTCGTTCACTGGTACGCTGTTGATTACCACATAATGATTGACTGAGATCGCTTGTTTGAGATGGAGAAAGAGTTTTGGTCGAGGGGCAACACCTTCTGGGGATGGCTAGCACCAAAACAGTGATCGCATACATGACTGCAATATGAGGAATCAATATAAACAGAATACAGAGCCATCAGCTATCCAGTACTGTAACAGATGACTTTAAATGTAGGCTCTGTCAATCAGTTTTGGACAGCAGTTAGGAAACGCTCCGCAACGCCGTCAAACTCTTCCAGTTTCCTTATCTTGTGACTATCTTTTAATTAAAATCATCCAGTGTGTGTTTGTGTGTGTGTGTGTGTGTGTGTGTGTGTGTGTGTGTGTGTGTGTTGTGGTAGCAGCATCAATAGCGTGATTTACACTGTGGGACGTCCAGTTTTCTGTGAGAGGCAATGGATCAGAACATGTTTATATCAGTTTAGAATCTGAAGCAAACCTGAAAGTCGTGGTGGAGAAAACAAAATGTATGGCAGTGTATGAAGTGTGATACAGCAGAAAAAAACAATGTTTCAAACAACGACACAGGGACCCTCTCTTGTGACTTATAGTCTGTGGGATAGGTCATCCTCTTACAATACAGCCGATGAAACTTTACACTGGTCTGTGCAATGGATCAATACCTGTGTATTTAATAGGATCACAGCATTTGCTCGATGCTGGCACGCACGCTGCATTTGTTTTCGATATATCGGAAGAGAGAGATGCGTAAAAATCTTATCGGATTCTCTATCGGATGAAGTTAATGAATCTTTTATAGTTCTTAATTTTTCTCTGTTGAATGTTGGCGTGATAGACGTAAATGGGCTTTTAGGGATGCGGATCTGCTTCGGACTGCAGCATTTGTATGTAGTTTGGAGACGCAGTAGCAAAATCCTCATCCTTCTCCCAGCTCCCATACTGTCTTTTATACTACCTCGTGTCGCAGGACTGGGCTTCGTTTGGCGGTGACCTTACACATCGCACACGGTTGGGAAGCTATGACAACATGTTCCCATTCCCACAAAATGGTCAAAACATGTGTTCCCATTTCCACCAAATAGTCAAAACATGCCCTGTCGCACTAACTCAGGTCACTCTGTTTCTGCACGGGTTGCAAAAGGTGGTAGATATAGCTCTCACCGACTTCTACTCATTCCTGACTTAAATTGAAACCATCACGTCCGCAGAGCTGCAGGGATGGGAGAGAAAAGGCTGATGAGCAGCGTCTATATTCAGTGTCGCTGTATTTGAGTGGAAAAACCACACAATTCGGAAGTAATGCCATACCTCGATTTATAAAGCCTGTATACTTTTTAAACCGGATGCTTGTGTCCGCCAGTAGAACCAATACCGATTGTGACAGTAACATGGTCGTTGCGATTGTGTTTTTAACATCCGGCAGCTTGTAAGAAGGTTACGTTTCTCTTTCTAAAACACAGTGGTACACTCGCAAGAAAAACTTACGAGACATGTTCACTCATCACTGGTTTTCGCTCAATATTGTTTCGTATCGCCAGCATTCAGTTATTGGTGAACTATTATCCTTAGTAGTAGCAGATGCGTGATAGATTCGTCTTGAGCATCAAACTTATGAAGGATGTGTGTGAGTGTGTGTGTGTGTGTGTGTGTGTGTGTGTGTGTGTTGCGACATGTGCACAGGGAATGAAAGATATGTTTTTACATGGAAAATTATGTCCAGTCATAAGAATTGGACAGATATTTCTATTACCAGAGCCACAGTCGTCAGGAGGGGTTATTTCCGATACTTCACTCATTGTCGTATTTCATCAAATTGTGGCTGCAATCGTAATTTTAATTCTAAATACAGGTATCAACTACATATGTGGGTGGTTTCCTAGGACGATTCTGTCTGGGGGTGTGTAACACACAGCGTCGGTGGCCTGCAACATTTCCGACTAACGGCAGGAGCCGTTCGAATGGAAAGGCGGGTTGGAGTACAGGAATATAGCTGACTTAACCGTGTCGCCCTCTAGACGGCTGAACAGCGAAATAATACTCAGTATGCGTTGGGCAGCCTTCGTGAACACGTATGTTCTCCGAGGAAATTTGAGAAGATTCAATATGGACGTATGTTTGCACTGGACCATTATTCCCTCCCATGTAAATTGTCTGCACATTTCCCATCTTTATTTGGTTGAGGAAACATCGATTATGATGTGTGTTGTGTGCATGTAGCAGATGCAGGACGGGTGAAAGATACGTTTGATGGTTCTCTAACCTGAGAAACACCTTAGTTGACTTAGTAAATTATAAGGATTATTTGAGATTTGTTATATGACCAACATCGGTATTTGCGAGTGGAAATATCAGTTTCCTCATTTCTTTACAGTTTTCACATAAAGATCTTCGCAGCTGAGATAAGTTTCTAGTTACTCAGTGGTTTACAGCATGCTCCACCTCGCTGCATCTCGCTAATGTTTCGGGTTTCTAGAGAAATAATTTCCACTCTATATCTTTGGATTTTTACTGTGCAAGTGATCGGTAGCATACTGCTATGTGCATCGAAAAGTATCGCGTAAATGGTATGATATTCTGGAAAATCATGTGAAAATACGTATGTTCTTGTAATCCCAGAGTCTGTAAAGTGGGAGTACGAAAGTAAGCAAGCAAGCAGGTCGGGGCCAGAAACAGTAACGCCTTTGTGCGAAGGGAAATAATGGAGCCAGCCTTTGTACAACAGTTCGGAGAGTGTACTCGGTTTGCTGAGGGTGCATTGGTCACGTGTGGGGAGGGGGTGGGGGCAGTGTGCGTGGGGGTGGGAGGGGGGGGGTGGCGAGGGGGGGCGGATGACTTGTGAACAGTCGGCTGCGGTGGATGACCGTCCGCCCTCGCGGGAAATATCTAGTGCTGTGAGTACTATATACTGTCCTTGCGATTATTCCGTCTGTCTTTACGGTGTATATATACGAGTGTCTGATGGTCGATGGCTATATGCAAGATGCAGAAGTGATGATTTTGTTCAGTGCAGGATACGAATTGTGTGTTCACTACATCGATATGGTATATGATGATATAGCCAGGTTGAATATCAGTTTCACACTGAAATATTCAAGCTCTCCTCGACAGTAGCAGAGCAGTGAAAAATGGAATTGAGCATTTGGCGTCATTGGCCGGGAAGCCCCTTGCGGGGCAGGTCCGGCTGCCTTGGTGCAGGTCTTATTACATTCGACGCCACATTGGGCGACCTGCGCACCAGATTGGGATCTAATGATGATGAAGACAGCAACAACACCCAGTCCCTAAGCGGAGAAAATCCCCGACCCAGCCGTGAATCGAATTCAGGCCCGTAGGATGGCAATCCGCCACACTGACCACTCAGCTATCGGGGCGGACAGCAGAGTAGCTTAATTGAGGAAGTGTATTCCCGTTTTTCATTATCTGTAGATCACTTTTGCAGGTTTTAATTGTCAGTGCGATATGGCAATCTGTACAAAATAGTTTTGCCGCTGAAAGTCTCGTCTGCAAAAAAAAATGGTGTCAGGGCCCTCACACCAGGAGCATCAGTAGTTTGGCGGGTCAATTCACTAAAAGCCCATCAAAATTCTCCATTCATTCACAAGACATCCTTTGTGCTGGGACATAGGAGCCTCTACAGACTGGGGACAAGGTATCTATGGAAAGTTCTGAGAGTAACATGATGTCTTCTTTGTTCAAGTGTTCAAAGACAAGTTGAAGCAGACCATCCATCTCTGGTGGGATACTGTCCCTCATTTGCCACTGTGGCAGTAGGACATCTCCAGACCAGTAGCTATAGGACACCGAAAATTCCACCCATTTTTCTCTTCTGTAGGACAGTGCTTCGAATTCTGTTTGTGTGATTGTTCTGATTTTCCTGACTGTGCTTAGACAGTGCCCTCTTTACAAACAACAAGAATACTGTAAATAGTCTTCACGGGTTTGCCGCCGGATCAAATTGTGCAAATTCCACAATATTTGCTCAGAGCAACTGTCCGACATCTTCAGGTGGTTCAACCTTGCTGGTGGGTAGGTACGACTGACGGTATCCGCACGTCGACGCCCCCTTTATAGAACACGCGGTCGAAGAATGCGCAGCGGCAGAAATCGCGCATGCGCAATGATTTGCCATATTCAAACTCCCTCTGTCGAAAATCGCAGAGCGACTCTCTCGCGCGTACGCTGTACGCTGTGTTTGTCAACAATGCAGCCAGACGTTACTCACCAACGGCCATACTAAGTCAATGTTATGACGGGCCTATTATCGAAGAATCTTGATCTTCGCGTCGTGATTTAATAGCAGCCTATGCAGCTTTCCAGGCTGTGCTCAGTCTTCAGGACAAGGTCATCCTTAACCGCATCCAACAGGTTTCTCAGTTTTGCAGAAGGTTGAGAAACACACTTAATTCCATATCTTTCTAGGACTCTTCCGATTCTTGACGACATGGCACAAAAACATGGCAGAAAGGTCAAAGTGGTGGGTGTCTTCGTATCTACATTCTGCTCCATAGATTGAACTCGCCTGGGCCTGATGAATTACGTATCTGTCTCTCAGAATAACCGTTTTGTCGGAACACTGTCTTCAAATGTTGTATTTCACTCGACAGGCTCTCAGGATCCGATACTACATGTGCTCTATGGACTAGCGTACGTAATGCACTACCGCATTGTGCAGGATGATGGTAGCTTGTGGCCTGCAGATATAGATGCGTTGGCTTGCGGTAGACGCTGTGCCCCAAGGTTCCATCTGCTTTCCTTCGTACCAAGACATCAAGAAAAGGTAAAGCACCATCTTTTCCCACTTCCGTTGTGAAGTTGATATTCGAATGGAGCAAATTCAGATGCTGAAGAAACGTAGGTACAGTATCAAGTCCATATGGCCACACCACAAATGTATCATCCACATACCGCAGAAAACAAGAGGGTTTAAGAGTGACTGACTGTAGTGCTTTTTCTTCAAAGTCCTCCATGAAATAATTGGCCACCACAGGAGACAGAGGGCTTCCCATGGCGACACCGTCCACTTGTTCAAAATATTGGTTATGAAATAAGAAATATGTTGAAGTAAGCACGTGTTTAAATAATGCTACTATGTCCTCCTCAAACTTGTTGCTAATGAGCTCCAAAGAGTCCTGCAAGGGCACCTTTGTAAATAAAGACACAACATCGAAAGTTACTAACAGATCCGATGATTGCAATCTAAGAGTTTTCAGGCGACCTATGAAATCTTCAGAGTTTCGAATGTGATGGTCGCACTTGCCTACGAGAGGTCCCAATAGTGATGTCAGGTATTTGACAACAAAATAAGTAGGTGCTCCTATGTTACTTACAATGGGACGGAGAGGCACCCCATTCTTTTGGTTCTTGGGTAGGCCGTAGATTCTAGGAGGAACTGCAACCTGTTGACGCAAACCCTTAGCGACTTTCGCTGGAATCGAGCTCTTCCTGATGAGTTCCATACTTTTTCTCTGGATCCTACCCCTCGGATCACCTTTTAATTAACTATATGCAGGATCGTCGAGAAGTTTGTATATCTTGCTGTTATATTCTGTGCATGAGAGAAGCACAGTAGCATTTCCTTTGTCAGCAGGTAAGATCACGATGTCTTGGCCTTCTCACAATTCTCGTAGAGCATTTCTTTCACTTGAGGTGATGTTAAAGTTGGACCTCTTAGATGAAGCTTGAGTCAAGATGCGGCGTGTGACATGCCTAATCTCTTCGGTAGCATCCTTAGGAAGTTTGGAAGCAGCCTGCTCTATTCTACTAGTCACATCTCGGATGGGAATGGTCCCTGATGTAGGTGCAAAATTCAGACGCTTCTCTAGCATCGAAACTGCAGCATCGTCTAAAGTCTTCTCCATGAGATTAAACACGGTACGTCTTGTTGGTAAGTCTTCTTGCGTTCGGGCTTCGAGTCCATCGTATTTAGTCATTTGACGAACCTTAGCTTGTCGTCCAGTCCAGTCAGCCAGTGCCCAAGTGGCGCTGTCTACCCAGTTCCAGGATACCGCTGAAAGATTCGCTGAAATCTTGAGATGGAGTGACAGCAATTGTCTGGACACCAAGCACAATTCCTCATGCCTGTAGCGCACCCTTTCTCTCACAAGTACCGCACTCGCCCGTCGTTTAATTCTAATGGCAGAACATATGTGAGTTTGACAAGTTACGTCTCAAGAGAGGTAGATTGTTAAGCAGCCTTGCATGCCACGACAAGCAAACCATCCCTACGTTTGCTAAATTTAAACATTGTATTTCTGCAACACTTTACGAATTCCGACAGGCAGTCCCATTAGGATCGCTAGGAAGACTGCATCCTGCGGTATTCTGGGATATTTTCGTAAACAGTTTCTGAAAGCACAGCAAAAGATTTCTATATCGCGTCCAGAGGGAGACTTGGCTCTTATTTACATAGACATGACAGTATAACATTGACAACCAATTAGCTGCACCTACGAGGATGCTAGGCAAACATCTCGCTGCTACGAGTCGTTGCGCTAGCAACGGTGCCTAGGTAAACATGTGCGTGCAGAAAAACGCGTCTTGCATGTGGGACATGGCCGGACCAGTGTTTGTGTGTGCCGCTCAGCGTGACGTCTTGGAGCTCTGTAGGGAACTCTTCGCTGATACATCACGGTCGAATTTCTTAACGATAGTTTGAAAGCATTTTTACATGCCATGAGTGTTTATGCACACATTATTTTCGGCTGTTAAGCGTTGTGAACGTGTTTGCAGAGCATTATACATACATTATTTTTGACAATTTTATGTTTAGTGAAAGTGTCTGTGCATCAGTGAAATGCATTGTTTCAGTAATTTACGAGTAGTTTGCAGGTCTGTGGGCTATTCAGTGCATCATTTCGACGGTTTATAATTAGTGAGCGTATTTGCATAGCGTTTACATGCATTATTTTGACAATTTACGAGTTGTTTTCGTGTCTGTACATCAGTGTACTGAATTATTTCGGTCATTTTCGAGCAGTTTTCAGGTCTGTAATGTATGAGTGTGACCCCAAGCATGTCAAGGCGAGTTTTTTGTATCAGTGTGATAAATAAATAAAATATATGAAATCCGTCCTTAAATAAATTGTTCTAACTTCCCACTGAAAATAAAGAAAGTACACTCCTTCCTCTCTCCAGCAGCTGGACACAGACTGAGTCCTTTTCCCGCCATTTTTCCAAGACCACCATCTCGGATTACCTCTCGAGAGGGACGACAGAGCCCTCTGGTAGCAGTACTGTGTACTAGGTTAGTTGGACTCCGGACCTCATAGTGAACACATTGGATAGAGCTACTGCCTATGACAACTCAAATTATTTAAATAAACAATGCATGCAAAATAAAGAGTTACATCCATGCTATCCAGCAGCCCAGCACAGGCTGAGTCCTTTGTCCTCCAATTCCAAGGAAGAGGAACCTCCCCCAAAATTTTTCCTCCATTTTCTTAGGTTAGTGGAGGTAGCCCAAGTGACCTTCTTCCCGACATTTTTTCCTGTGGTTTTCTTGGGGAGTGAAGGGGAAGGGAAGGAAATGTGGGAGGAGAGGGGTTATTTTAGTGCACGTGGTCCAATTGACCTGTTTTCCTGCCAAAATTTGAACTTCCCACCATGACGTCATTGTGACTTTCTACATCTATCACCGCGATCTTCGATCCGCCATCTTGAATAAATTTGGCAACAATGCAGATTGGGGAGATCCGAACTTTGTTCCACTACTATCACTATGAAGGATAGAGATATGCCATATACATGTGTGACACAGCGTTATCGACACCTGACACAGTTTGAAAGTGGTATTATTGTTGGTTTACATTTTTGCCGGTTGGTCGAGATTTGTTGGACATTCGAATGTGTCAGTGGCCCGGCAATGGACTGCATGATAATGTGACAGAAGATATACTCGTCGACGATCTGGTAGACTACGTCTGACCACCACAAAGGAAGATCGCCATGCTGTGCAACAAGTACATCTTAATACAAAGTTTATTTTACAACGTCTGTTCCTTCAGACATGCATGCATATCTGAAGGAACAGACGTTGCTAAAAAAATTGTTTGGTCACTGCGAATTCTTCGAGATTAGCTCTATGAGGTATAGGTATACCCTCTATTAGGTTCAAATGAGAGTTTGTACCAGACTGGCACTCGAATCTGGATTTCCCGCTTATCGCGAACGGTCGCCTTAACCAACAACTTTTTGTGTGTCACTAATAGATGGTGTTTCTATACGTCTTACAGCCAATATTTTCTGAGTTATGTAACACACATATTGCTTTCCGTCATCTGTTTCAGTAAAGAAACTTATAACACTGCTTAACTAAAGTAATGAATAGCCTGATTGGGCACAGCCTGGAGTTTCAAGGAATAGCCAATTTCATCATGGAGGAAAATCCGATAGGTAAAAATTGCAGAGGGAGACCGAGGACTGCCTACAGAGAAGTTGTTCAAGTGGATGATGGTTACATTAGTTATGCTGATAAAAGAGGCTTGCACAGAACAGACTAACTTGGAGAGTTGCAACAAGCCAGTCTCTGAACTGAAGACCGCACAACATCTGCACAGAAAATCATAGGGGCAATTTCGCTTTGGCATTAGCAAAATATAACTGAACGAAGTTAACTGACTTTAAAACAATCGTCTCGTCGGAACTGACGAAGAGATCAATGTTCTGGGAAGCCTGTGAAGATACAAATATCGATATCCATATCTCCTAGACCCAAGGATGTTCCCTCGAGTAGGAACTGAGACGAGATTTGGCGCCTGCAGAAGAAGCCTGTAGGCAGTTAGTTCGCGAGATCGGTTCATTGAGTGAATAAGTACTAGCCAGGGCTCGGCGCTGTTCGCCCGGATAGGGCCGCGAAGTATTTGTTTTATGGTTAATGTTGTGCAGTATGAATCACTGAAATTTTCTTTAAGTGAAACTGAATCTTATTCAAAACTGGCTAACTCCAGTAAAAAGGGAATACTGTGTGTGTTCATGTACTATGAGTGGACTTTAGATCGAAGAAGGGATCATTTTTAGTGAACGCAAGGCATAACAAACCCAGTCTTAATCATAAACTTGATTAATTATAGGAACTATATTTCAGCATAGTATTTACACCGATAAGCCAAAACATTATGACGACTGCCCACCGCTATGTTCGATGCAGCCTGATGGCATTGTGGGCACGTGTCACGGTAACACATGTAAGCGGAGCAGACACGGACGGGGTATCACCCTAACGAAGATATGGGCTGCAAATGGGGAAATCCACTGAGATAAGCGACTGTGACGAAGTGCAGAATTAATGTAGGTAGATTCTTGCAAAGAAAAAAATGGTTCAAATGGCTCTGAGCACTATGGGACTCAACTGCTGTGGTCATCAGTCCCCTAGAACTTAGAACTACTTAAACCTAACTAACCTAAGGACATCACACACACCCACGCCCGAGGCAGGATTCGAACCTGCGACCGTAGCAGCAGTGCGGCTCTGGACTGGAGCGCCTAGAACCGCACGGCCACCGAGGCCGGCTCTTGCAAAGAAGAAGACAGCAACTAGCCACTATTAAAATGCTTTTTACGACGTTTGGAACTGTAATAGAGGCAACTATTTATTTACAGCTCGCACAAAATAGATACGTGATTCAAATTTTTACTGACCATCAAAGTAGTCACAAGCTTTGTGTATAACCCGCTGCCAGCGATGTGGAAGTCGTAGGATACTCGTAGCAGTGCCAGTTGTGTTGACAGTTCGAGCGGCACGGTCTATTGCCCGACGAATTTGTAGCAGTTCGAAAGCGAATGGCGTGAAGTGTTTCCTTTAGTTTAGAAATGGAGTTGAACTTACGAGGGCTAAAGTCAGAGCAGTGCAGTAGGTGCTATAGTACTTAGCAGCCCCGTCAGTCAAACAAATCAGTAACAGCTTGCACTGTACGTGCTTGAGCATTGTCCGGCAAAATGATGGTCAGGTCCTGCAGAAAGTGTCATTACTTCTGTCACTATGCTGTTCATTTTTGGAACACAGCCTACGACCAGCTTAGAAACAGAAGTCATGATACTGTCTGCGGGCCTGACCATCATTTTGCAGGACAATGCTGAAGCATGTACAGAGCAAGCTGTTACTGATTTGTTTGACTGATTGGGCTGCTAAGTGCTGTACCACCTACTGCACACCCCTGACTCAAGCCCTCGTGAGTTCAACTCGATTTCTAAACTGAAGGAAATACTCCACGGCATTCGCTTCAAAACTGCTACAGATTCGGCGGTCAATAGACCGCGCCGCTTGAAATGTCAACACAATTGTCACTGCTAAGAGTATCCTACGACTTCCACATCGCTGGCAGCAGGTTGTAAACAATGATGGTGACTACTTTAAAGGTCAGTAAAACTTCGAAAAACGTATCTATTTTGTACGAGCTGTAAATAAATACATTACTGGCCATTAAAATTGCTACACCAGGAAGAAAAGAAGATGATAAACGGGTATTCATGGGACAAATATATTATACTAGAACTGACATGTGATTACATTTTCACGCAAATTGGGTGCATAGATCCTGAGAAATCAGTACCCAGAACAACCATCTCTGGCCATAATAATGACCTTGATACGCCTGGGCATTGAGTCAAACAGAGCTTGGATGGCGTGTACAAGTACAGCTGCCCATGCAGCTTCAACACGATACCACAGTTCATCAAGTGTAGTGACTGGCGTATTGTGACGAGTCAGTTGCTCGGCCACCATTGACCAGACGTTTTCAGTTGGCGAGATTTCTGGAGAATGTGCTGGTCAGGGCAGCAGTCGAACATTTTCTGTATCCAGAAAGGCCCGTACAGGACCTGCAACATGCGGTCGTGCATTATCCTGCTGAAATGTAGGGTTTCGCAGGGATCGAATGAAGGGTACAGCCACGGGTCGTAACACTTCTGAAATGTAACTTCCACTGTTCAAAGTGCCATCAATGCGAACAAGAGGTGACCGAGACGTGTAACCAATGGCACCCCATACCATCACGCCGGATGATACGCCAGTAATCGATGACGAATACACGCTTCCAATGTGCGTTCACCGCGATGTCGCCAAACACGGATGCGACCATCATGATGCTATAAACAGAACCTGGATTCATCCGAAAAAATGACGTTTTGCCATTCGTGCACCTAGGTTCGTCGTCGAGTAAACCATCGCAGGGGCTCCTGTCTGTGATTCAGCGTCAAGGGTAACCGCAGCCACGGTCTCTGGGCTGATAGTCCATGCTGCTGCAAACGTCGTCGAACTGTTCGTGCAGACGGTTGTTTTGCAAACGTCCCCATCTGTTGACTCAGGGATCGAGACGTGGCTGCACGATCCGTTACAGCCACGCGGATAAGATGCCTGTCATCTCGACTGCTAGTGATACGAGGGCGTTGGGATCCAGCACGGTGTTCCGTATTACCCTCCTGAACCCACCGATTCCATATTCTGCTAACAGTCATTGGATCTCGACCAACGCGAGCAGCAATGTCCCGATAAGATAAACCGCAATCGCGGTAGGCTACAATCCGACCTTTATCAAATTCGGAAACGTGATGGTACGCAATTCTCCTCCTTACACGAGGCATCACAACAACGTTTCACCAGGCAACGCCGGTCAACTGTTGTTTGTGTATGAGAAATCGGTTGGAAACGTTCCTCATGTCAGCACGTTGTAGGTGTCGCCACCGGCGCGAACCTTGTGTGAATGCTCTGAAAAGCTAATAATTTGCATATCACAGCATCTTCTTCCTGTCGGTTAAATTTCTCGTCTGTAGCACGTCATCTTCGTGGTGTAGCCATTTTAATGGCCAATAGTGTACTTGCCACTATTAAAGTTCCAACCCTCGTATTTAAATAAATAGCGCCGTAACCGGTTTCGAAATGACAAGTTCATCCTCAGACGGATGTTCACAAGATACACAGCCACGGTCTCACCATGGCAGTTTTAGACAAAATAGCACAAAGTGTAGAATATTATTACGCAGAACCTGTTAACGAGTATATCGAAAACGGCGAAGCTGGTCGAATGTTCTTTGTACTGAGCATCTACGGAAAGAGGTAGTAGGACAGTGAAACTGCCCCTATACGCTGAATGGTTGGACGTCCACGACTCTTCACAGAACGTTGTCTTCGGAGGTTTGTCTGCGCTGTGAAGTAGGATAGATGGTGACCTGTAGCATCTCTACCGACAAAGCACAATGCTTGTGCACGCACACCATTCATCGTTCATTTTTGAACATGGAGCTCCGTTGTTGACCACACCTACATGTTCACATGTTGACCCAACGACAGCGCCAGCACGCTTGCAGTGGGCACCGGACCATCGGGATTCGACCGTAGTTCAATGTAAATGTGTCTGCGCTTCGACTGAATCACATTTTTGCTACACTAGTTCGATGATCGTCTCCACATATGTCGTAATCGAGGTGAACGCTGGTGCGAACTATTCTTGAGTGCTATTCGAGTGTTTGGGATCCGTACCAGGTCGGATTGAAGGAAGACATCGAAGCAATTCACAGGCGGTCGGCTAGATTTGTTACCGGTAGGTTCGAACAACACGTAAGTGTTCCGGAGATGCTTCGGGAATACAAATTGGAATCTCTGGAGAGAAGGCGACGTTCTTTCGGAGAAACACTATTGAGAATATTTAGAGAACCGTCATTTGAAGCTGACTGCTACTGTCGCCAACATACATCCCGCGTAAGGATCACGAATATAAGATAGGAGAAATTCGGGCGTACTGACAGTCGTTTTTCCCTCACTCTTTTTGCGAGTGGAACAGGAGGGGAAATGGCAAGTAGTGATAGAGGGTACCTTCCGCCATGCGCCATACCGTGCCTTGCCGTGTGTCACTGTAGTCGTAGATGTAGAACGACAGCCCTCAAAACGTGCAGCGCACGACGGACGCAGGCTGGTGGGAGTAGTATTATGCTATGGGAGACATTCTCCTGCGCTTGCATGGGACCTCTGCTAGTGATCGAAGACACGCTGACAACTGCGAACCACCTGCATTCCTTCATGCTTGATGTCTTCCCCGACGGTGATGTCATTTTTCATCAATGTAATTGTCCGTGTCTCGGAGCTAGAACCTTGCTACAGCGGTTTGAGGAGCATTGTTTTGAACTCACGTTGTGCGTCAGTGACCAGATATGCCCGATGTAAATCATTTGGAACCCGTCGGGGTCACTATCGGGCGCCATCATCGTGTACGCAGATCAGCGGCTCGTTATTTCCATGAATTACTGTGCGCAGAAATCTAATGCCACATACGTCCACAGACCTACCAAAAGACTGTCTTATCACTGATACGTAGAATAAGTGATGTATTTCGTTCCAAAGACCGACAAACGAACTATTAACCAGATGGTTCAAATGGCTCTGAGCACTATGGGACTTAACATCTGAGATCATCAGTCCCCTAGACTTAGAACTGCTTAAACCTAACTAACCTAAGGACATCACACACATCCATGCCCGAGGCAGGATTCGAATCTGCGACCGTAGCGGTCACCCGGTTCCAGACTGAAGCGTCTAGAACCGCTCGACCACTCCGGCCGGCTAACCAGATGGTCGTAACGTTTTGGTTCATCAGTGTACATAGAGTTACTTATATTCAAGAATGGCAGTAGCAGATTGAGAGGATATGCGTCATATATGCATATGGTTATGGAAGCTATTACAGTAGCATGTGTACGTCGGGAGTGAGTTATACGAAAATGCTGTCTAAGTGTACACTGCGTGACAAACAAAGTGAAGCATCCCGCAGGGAGGAGGAAATGAAATGAAACTTCAGGGGCTGAGAGGGTTTGTGATGTTATTTCAGTGATTACAAAATCGAGTCAAATTTACTAAGGCAGTATGAGCCCACTCATCAGTATGCGGTAGCACACCCTGTGGCATGGATACATGCACTGATTCGATGATGAAGGATTTCATAAAGCCGTTATATCCTCTCCTGAGGTAAGATGGCGCACAAGTGTTTCAACCGTTCGTTGATGTCATGGATACTGGCACTGAGACGGATTTGATGTCCGAGCTGTTCCCAAATACGTTCTTCGGGGGCAGATCTGAGGATGTTGTTGGCCATGACAGTTCCACAACATCGAGCAGACATTTCAAAGAAACACGTGCCATCTGTGGATGGGCATTATCGTGTTGAAAAATAGCACCACAATACTGTCGCATGAGAAATAATACATGAGAACTCAGGTTGTCAGTGACATTTCGTTGTGTCTTCAAAGGTACTTCAAGACTACCAAGAAGTCATTCCCGATGCCTCCTCACACCGTGACACCATGAGTGACTCCTATGTGTCTCTCCAAAACATTGGAAGAACGACATCTCTCTTCAGCTGTCGCTATACTCGCCAACGAAGGCCATTCGTAGTGGTGCAGAGCCGCAATCCTTCGCTGAACACAGTACGATTCATCAGCATTCCCTGCATCCTGGTCATTGTACCACTCCAAACGCAACCGTTGTTTTCTGATATTAACGGCACTGGTTGCTACTAGTCTCCGAGCAACGTTGCGGGATGACACAGAATTCTGCAAGGAGTTGGTTGGTTGGTTGGTTGGTTTTGGGGAAGGAGACCAGACAGCGAGGTCATCGGTCTCATCGGATTAGGGAAGGATGGGGAAGGAAGTCGGCCGTGCCCTTTCAAAGGAACCATCCCGGCATTTGCCCGGAGCGATTTAGGGAAATCACGGAAAACCTAAATCAGGATGGCCGGACGCGGGATTGAACCGTCGTCCTCCCGAATGCGAGTCCAGTGTCTAACCACTGCGCCACCTCGCTCGGTCTGCAAGGAGTTCTCGGGTGAGAGGCACAGATGTGAAACCGTTGCGATGTGCTGAAATTTATTCGCTGATTGCGAATTTTTGGACATTCGCTGTATGAGGTATAGATATACCATCTATTAGTGAAAATAGCTCTGAGCACTATGGGACTTAACTTCTGAGGTCATCAGTCCCCTAGAACTTAGAACTACTTAAACCTAACTAACCTAAGGACATCACACACATCCATGCCCGAGGCAGGATTCGAACCTGCAACCGTAGCGGTCGCGCGGTTCCAGACTGTAACGCCTAGAACCGCTCGGCCACCCCGGCCGGCTTAGGACAAACAAACCTGCAATATTCGGACACTGCATTAGTAGTGTCCTACTTGATACAGTCACGCCGTTTAAATATTTGAGTGTAACTTTGCCAAGCGATGTGAAATGGAACGATCATGTGACGATTATGGTGGGGATGGTCAATGGTCGATTTCTGTTTACTGGGAGAATTTTACAAAAGTGTGGTTCATCTGTAAAGGAGACCGCATATAGGACGCAAGTGCGACATATTCTCGAGTACCGCTCGAGTGTTTTGGATCCGCACCAGGTCGGATTAAAAAAAGATTCAGAGATCGGCTGCTAGATTTGTTACCGGTAGATTCTAACATCACGCCAGTTTACGGAAATGCTTCGGGAATTCAAATGGGAATCCCTGGAGGGAAGGCGACGTCTTTTCCGATGAATACTACAGAGAGAATTTAGGGAACCAGCAACTGAAGCTGACGGCAGAACGATCCTTCTGCCGCCAGTGTACATTTCGTGGAAGAACCACGAAGATACGATACGAAAAATCAGGGCTTATACAGAGGCATATAGGTAGTCGTTTTTCCCTCACTCTATCTGCGAGTAGAAGAGGAAAGAAACGACTAGTTGTGGTACACAGTACCCTCCGCCACGCACTGTACCGTGGATTGTGGAGTATGTATGTAGATGTAGATGTAATAAATAGTGTATCTACATGTTTGGGGTAAACCTTTTTTTATTTTTCGACATAGTCTCCTTTTAGACGTATACACTTCGTCCAACGCTGTTCTGATTTGTTGATCCCTTCCGAATAATAGGAATTGTCCAAGTCTGCAAAATAGCTATTAGTTAGTGCAAGAACCTCCTCATTTGAATAATATCTTTGTCCTGCCAGCCATTTCTTCAAATTGGGGAACAAATAGTAGCCTGAGGGAGCCAAGTCTGGGGAATAGGGGGGATATGAAACGAGTTGGAATCCTATTTCCATTCATTTGCGACCACAACTGCTGAGGTGTGTCCTGATGCATTGTCGTGAATGATAAGGACTTTTTTGCGGTCCAATCCCCGGCATTTTCCTTGGAGCTCGGTTTTCAAACGCCCCAATAACGATGAATAATATGCACCTGTAATAGTTTTACCCTTTTCCAGATAGTCGGTGAGGCTTATCCCTTGCGAATCCCAAAAGACAGTCGCCATAACCTTTCTGGTCGAAGCAATGGTCTTCGCCTTCTTTGGTGCAGATTCTCCCTTGCTAACCCATTGTTTAGATTGTTGTTTGGTCTCAGGAGTATAGTAATGTATCCATGTTTCATCCACAGTGACGAAACGACGCTTAAAGTCTTGCGGATTCTTTCTGAACAGCTGCAAACCATCCTTGCAACACTTCACACGAATCCGTTTTTGGTCAAGCATGAGCAATCGCGGAACCTATCTTGCGGATAGTTTTCTCATGTTCAAATGTGTATGCAAAATATTATGTACCTGTTCATTCGAGATGCCCACAGCACCAGCAAATCTTCTGTCATCCATCACCATATCATGGATTTTATCAATGATTTCTGGAGTCGTAACCTCCACAGGGCGTCCAGAACGTTCAGCATCACTTGTGCCCATATGGTCACTCCGAAAATTTTGAAACCACTTATAAACTGTTCTAATCGAAGGTGCAGAGTCACCGTAATGTTTATCAACCTTCTCTTTAGTCTCCTGAGGCGTTTTGCCTTTCATGAAGTAATGTTTAATCACCACACGAAATTCTTTTTCGTCCATTTTTTGACAATCACTCGACTTCATTGATTCACACGAATGCCACACACAAAGAACTAGACCAATATGGCTGAAACTTGGTGCGCGTTCTTTCCAAAGATGCTACTAACTAAACACGACCTCGATACGCGCCGGTGGTGCCATCTGTCAGACTTTGTACGGACTTTTCAAACGTCCCTCGTAAACCTCATAGAGATAATATTAGAGAACTGGAAGTCAGCGAATAAATTTCGTGATATTTAAGATAGCTATGGGTAGTCAGCGGTGTCTGTTCCTTTAGATATGCATGCTTGTCTGAAGGACTATAAACTTTGTGTGACGATCTGCTTGTTGCACAACGCTGCGATCTTCCTTTGTGATGGTAATAATTAGTCGACCGAAACCTTGCCCACGAGTATGCCTCCCACCGACACATCCGAATACCCCAAAAATCTCGATATTGTACTATTCAACTATCCAGAAAAATGGAAATCTACAATGAGGCCCCTTTCAATCTGTCAGGTGCTGATACCGCGGCGTCACGCTAGTGTGTGGCATTTCCTGTCCTTCCAGTGATCACCTAACATCTGACTCTGTTTATATTCCATCTATACCCTACCAGGCCTGGTAATGACACTAAAGACAAACAACACTAATGCTCTCTGGTGGCCGTTTTACCTGTCACAGGGAATTGCGACTCTAATTGTTTACAAACTAGTCGGTGGTGTATACATGTACAAAGTTACGTTGACAACCAACCATGTTGTCTGAGTGGTTCTTTTTTTATTGTCAGGCAGTGTAAGATGAAAATAATCCCTAGTGTGTCCATCATAGTCTCTTCCCGCTAAAAGAAATGCGAAGCGGATGTCCAACCATGTCCATCGGTTTGTTAGCCGACAACACGCCGAAGGACACATGTGGATTTATCAAGAAAATAAATCACGCCATCGCCCTCAAAAAAGTTGTTCGGAAAACTCCCTGGACGTAAGCTACTTCTGTGGTCTCCATAACTGCAATCTTTTTAACCTTCCCTTTGTTAACGCGGCATTATTTTACACAAATGGTAACGTGGAGTCCAGTGGATTCCCATGATGTGTTAATGTTGCTATATACGTACAATGTTAATAACTAGGTTATTTAATAGAAAATAATGTAGTGGAAACTACATAAATTATGAAATCGAATCATTTAATGCTTATTTGAAGAAATAATGCATTTAATTACATTAGAAAACAGATAATATCTATAGTTAAGTTCACACAATGTAAACTGAGCATCCAGTGATTCAACGGTCTTCTTCTGATGGCTCATTACCATTACCATTCAGAAACTGATCACAGACTGCAAGCAAATGTTTCATGCATGGATGTTTGCCATACAGTTAGTAAGTAAATCGAGTTGCTACATCCTTATTTAAACGGCAGATAATGTTCCTCCTTTTCGCAGCTGGTACCTCTTCTTGTGCTGGTTTGTCATTGACAGCAGGGGCTGATCCACTGACTTTTGCTGTCCTTTGGCAAATTTCTCTGGGTAAGTGATCCATTATTGCCCTCTTCTTTAGCTGGTCATACACCAAGCCGAATCCAATTGCCCAAATAAAATCCTTCCTTGCCGCTTTGTTTTCAGTGTTATTCCTCCTAAAAACTGGAAGGCTGTTAATTCCACCTGGATGAGTAATTCGAAGGAATATCGTCAGTGGCCATCTACTGCACTTCCTTGCAGTTGAGTCTGTGGCACACAACTTGTCCACTACATCAGCACCCCCTATTGTGTCGTTGTATAATGTGATTACGTTCGGTTTCTTCTTTTCACCAGTGGAGGGGGCTATTGACGTACCTTCAAGGTGCATAGAAGAAATTAATAGTACGTTTGTATTATTCTTTGTGGAATAGGAGAGTAGAGTGAAGTCATTTTGAAAGCCAAACATTGTGGATTTCACATCTCCCTCCTTAGCCACAAATTCGAGACGAACCTCTCGCTAGCTCTTCTTCAGCGTACCGACATATGTCAGGTTTTACTGCAACAATCTTTGGACAAGAAGGATACTGGAAAACCAGTTATCAACAGTTATTTTCCTACCTGTGCCACTCAGTGTTTGTATCAGTCTCATAACGACATGAGGTGCTGGGGCGGATAACTTGCATGGACTATCATTTTCATTTCCAACGTAAATCTCCATGGAACAAGTTTTCGCATTTGTTAGAGGGAAGACTTTGACGCGATACTTGGCCGGTTTACTTCTCAAATACTGTCGAAAGCTGCAAAGACCTCTGAATGGAAGAGGCTGCTCATCTGCTGTCAAATATTCAGAAGGCACGTAAATGTCTCTGCAGTTGAGTATGAAATGTTCAAATATAAACCAAATCGGTGCTAGTTTGTCTTGTTGTTTACTTTGTGGTCGAGTGTTTATGTCACCGAGCCGCACGTAACTGAGAGGAGACACGAAAGAGACCCAACTAATTGTTTTTGGAAAAACTTGAATTCCCATTCTCTGTTTTTCCACTAGTCGGACAAGTCTCAGTGACCTGAATAAATGGATCCGCTAAAATCAGAAGTCCACTGACGGTTTTTACTTCAATAGCAGCAGTCAAACATGCAGTACTGCCATTCTTATTCTTTTTCTTCTCGTTATCAATTTTTATGTTTGTACTAATTGTAATAGCACTAACAAGTGTGGTATCTATTAGCGCACACAAACATTTTTTGCGAGATTTACAAGTCTTTGCCGATTCCTTTACGCCAGAAGATGAGTTATGATCTTTCTCCATCTAGCTTTGACTCTCTGACTGGCAGGAAAGTTCCTCCATTTTGTACTCTTGTCTTTACCTATGAAAAAATCAGAGGCATCTGAATCTGCACCATCTGAACCACCAGATTCCTCATACATGATACAGTTGTCTGACACAGAATCAGAAGACAACCCATCTACAGAGGCATCTTCATGAAACCTCCTCAATGAAGCAATTGTGTCTTCTTCCATCATCTGTTACAAAAATGAGATAAAGTGATGAGAATTCCAAATCAATAGCTCCAAACTGACAGCAAAGCACGAGTATGCGAATTTAAACCAGTTTGTTCGGCACTGTCTTGGAACGGAAGTGTTAACGCGGGGGATTAGGAACTCCCCAGCCACTACATAACCGTCAAACGCTAACAATGAGTAACACAGGAATGAAAAACTGGTGGCGGGAAGTAAACAGATATGAGAGAGGATTGCTAGACGGCAAGCAGTGTTACCAACTTTGTTCATATAAATTTAGCTCAACTAAATATGCTAGGGATCTGTCGGAAGCTATGTTAACAATTAAGGGTTAATCATGTCTGGCCCGCCATTGAACTTATTAAATCTGTATCAGTGTAAGGTAAGGTCTACAACAAAGAGAGAAAACCCGATATTATCTGATTTTACGATTAGTAGCGAACGTCTTGAACACATCAAACCATATAAGTAATTAGAGGTAACTCTAAATCGGACACTCATGTAGAATCAGTATTAGAGAAGACAGATTTTTTGGAAGGGATCTGGCAAAATACAGAGCATCTGTTTAAGAAATCCCGTACAAGACGCCAGTGTGACCCGTTCTAGACATTAGACATCGAACTGATTCAAAGATGCGCCGCTAGGATGGTAACAGCTCGGCACAGCGCATATAGAAGTGTAATAGAAATGCTTAAGAAACTTAAATCGGAAGCATTAGAAGAAAGTGACATACGTTTTGCGTATCTACATCTATCTGCATCTGCATGGCTACTCTACAATTCACACTTAAGTGCCTGGCGTAAGGTTCATCGAACCACCTTCAGACTATTTCTGTACCGTTCCACTCTCGCACAGCGCGTGGGAAAACGCCCAAAGAAAAACGTCTTACAAGGAGAGGACGCCTACTCCCCATCGCCGAATTCGTCCAAATTCGTGGTACATTTAGGGTGTGAGACATGAAAGTGTTCGAAGTGGGAACTTCAAATTGCCAAGCGTTTAGGAAATAAAAGGAATTTTGATTCGGATCTATCACCTTTATCAATTGCCCCTTTGAGAACGTGTTTAGCAAGCACTGTTTGGCGCAGTGGTAAAAAAAAAAAAAAAAAAAAAAAAAAAAAGTGATAAGAAAACGGATTCTTATTGAAAGGGGTGCGGGTTCGACTCCACCCAGTACCAAATATTTTTATGCTCCTTCTTCAAAATCCGGTAAACTGACAACACACTTGTACAACAAATATTTAACTGATGTGATGAAGCCCTACGTGCATAAGAATAAATGTCTTCTGTTGACTGACTCGTGGGAAGGACAAACAAATCCACAAATATAAGACGAACTGTTCCAAGATGAAGAGGGATTGCCAACGTGCAGTATCAAAGTAATTCCCCGAAATGTTCGCCACTAGTGCAACCCTGCGATGTATATTTTTATCGTCAGGTAAAAATTCTAAAAAAAAAAATGTCAAAACTGCACTTACCTCATCGAGAAAGAAGAAGAAGTCACTTCCCGAGAAGCTTGCATCAAACTACATTCCATTATACATCACCAGCTATCCTCACACGTATTCAGCGACATGCTGCTTACGCGTGGTTCGCTGCTGGACTGTACGATGAAAGAAGCTGTTTTCAGAATGTCAATGAAGTTTCTTTTTCTATGGAGATATTATGAAAACCATGTCACTGCGAAAAGGCGACGTTTATAACGTGCGAGAGATGCGGTCACAATTATTGCTTCCCCTGTGTCTTTGATGAATATTACCCCGGTACATGTAAGTAATCAATTGCAAAAGAATCGAAGTATCGATTTACATACACGACGTACGTGTACGCGTTAATTAAATCCCTTTTTAAATGTTTGCAGTTCCGCATCTGATCCTACGGCTATTCTTTTTCTGCTTATATAAATTAATAAAATACCTATATGATGTTGCGTTTAATTGTGATGTCAGTAGTGTACGCATTGCCAAGGAGCACAAACATATTTACCACCGGGCGGAATCGAACCTGCGACTCTTTCATTGCTCTGTCCACATTCTTAAGGCTATTTGTATAGCTATTTGGTGCAGGGTTTACTTTTCAGCATTTCCTGCTTCTTCTGGGTTTGGCGTATGGTGTTGTTCATCTTTATTTTTAGTGTATCTCATATGTGTGTGGGACGGGGGATGAACCTCTGCGCTCTTGGCGGTGTCTTTCAATGCGAATCCGATCTCTTACCGCTGAGCCAAACACCGCTTGAAACCCACACTGTCACAGAGACAGTTCATAACATCCACATGGTGACTGATCCGTATCAAAATTGCTTTTATTTCCTAAACGCCGGCCGTTGTGGGCAAGCGGTTCTAGGCGCTTCAGTCTGGAACCGCGCGGCCGCTACGGTCGCAGGTTCGAATCCTGCCTCGGGTATGGATGTGTATGATGTCCTTAGGTTAGTTAGGTTTAAGTAGTTCTAAGTTATAGGGTACTGATGACCTCAGATGTTAAGTCTCATAGTGCTCAGAGCCATTTGAACCATTTCCTAAACGCTTGGCCGTCTGGAATTTCCATTTGGGGCACTTTCTTGTCTCACCACGCCCTAAATGTACAATAAATTTGGACGAATTCGGCGATGACGAGTAGGCGTCCTCTCGTTGTTAGTTTTAAGCATTGCTAGACCAACTGGATTATCATATCTGTGACACTCTGTCTTCTGTTAAGCGATAATACAAAACGAGTTCTTTGAGCTTTTTCGATATCCTCCGTCAGTCCCATATGGTAAGGATCCCATACAGCACAGCAATACTCTACCAGAGAACGGACAAGCGTAGTGTAAGCAGTGTCTTTAGTAGGCCTGTTGCATCTTCTAATTGTTCTACCAATAAAACACACACCTTGGTTCAACTTGCCCACAATATTATTTATGGGATCGTTGCAATTTTAAATTGTTCGTGATTTTAACTCCTAGACATATAGTCGAATTGACAGCGTTTACATTTGTTTCACTTATCATGTAACGGTAATTTAACGGATTCCTTTTAGTGCTCGGGTGGACGATCTCACACTTTTCTTTATTTAGAGTCAGTTGTCACTTATCTCACCTAACAGACATCGTGTCTAAATCGTTTTACAATTGATCTGGATCTTCTGATGAGTTTACTAGACGTTAAATGACCGCATCATCAGCAAACAGTCTAATAGGGCTGTACAGGTTGTCTTCTAAATCGTTTATATAGATTAGGAACAGCAGAAAGCTTGTAACACTTCTTTGGGGGACGCCAGATATCACTACTGTTTTACACGATGACTTTTCGTCGATTACTGCATACTGTGACCTTCCTGGCAGGAAATCACGCATCCAGTCGCACAGCTTAGACGATATTCCATAGGCACGTAATTTGAGTAGAAGTCGCTTGTGAGGAACGGTGTCAAAAGCCTTCTGGAAATCTAGAGATATCGAATCAATATGTACATCTACATCTACATGGTTACTCTGCAATTCACACTTAAGTGCCTGGCAGAGGGTTCATCGAACCATTTTCATACTACTTCTCTCCATTCCACTCTCAAACGGCGCGTGGGGAAAAGGAACACCTAAATCTTGCCGTTCGAGTTCTAATTTCTCTTATTTTATTATGATGATCATTTCTTCCTACGTAGGTGGGTGTCAACAAAATATTTTCGCATTCGGAAGAGGAAGTTGGTGGTCGAAATTTCGTAAATAGATCTTGCCGCAAAGAAAACCGCCTTTCTTTCAGTGACTGCCACCCCAACTCGCTTATCATATCAGTGACACTGTCACACCTATTGCGCGATAACACGAAACGAGCTGCCCTTCTTTGCACTTTTTTGATGTCTCCGTCAGTCCTACCTGGTAAGGATCCCACACCGCTCAGCAATATTCCAGCAGAGGACGGACAACTGTAATGTCTCTTTGGTGGGTTTGTCGCATCTCCTAAGTGTTCTGCCAACAAAACACAGTCTTTGTTTCCCCTTCCCCACAATATTATCCATGTGGTCTTTCCATTTTAAGTTGCTCGTAATTGTAATTCCTAGGTATTTAGCCGAATTGACAGCCCTTAGATTTGTGCGATTTATCGTATACCCAAAATTTATCGGATTTCTTTTAGTACCCACGTGGATGACCTCACACTTTTCTTTGTTTAGTGCCAATTGCCACTTTTCGCACCATACAGAAATTCTCTCTAGATCATTTTGTAATTGGAACTGATAGTCTGATGATTTTACTAGACGTAAATTACAGCGTCATCTGCAAACAATCTAAGGGGGATGCTTAGATTATAACCTACATCATTTATGTAAATCATTAACAGCAGAGGGCCTATGAAACTACCTTGCTGAACGCCTGATATAACTTCTGTTCTACTCGATGATTTACCGTCTATCACTACGAACTGTGACCTCTCTGAGAGGAAATCACGAATCCAGTCACACAACTGAGACGATACCCCATATGCACGCAATTTGATTAATAGTCGCTTGTGAGGAACGGTATCAAAAGTCTTCTGGAAATCTAGGAATATGGAATCGATCTGAGATCCCTTGTCGACAGTACTCATTACTTCATGGGAATAAAGAGCTAGCTGCGTTGCACAAGAACGATATTTTCTGAATCCGTGTTGGTTATGTATCAATAAGTCATTTTCTTCAAGGTGATTCATAATATACGTGGTGTGGAAATTTAGATAACCTGTATTTTGAGAAGTCTGTTTGACTACTCTACTGTAACCGTTGTATATCTCGCGTAGGAATCAGGACAACAGGATAAGAGAAATTAGGGCACGACGTGAGTGACCAGCTCGCACATCAGATCCGTACAAGTTCCAGTATCAAGGATATTAAGGACCAGTTGCAACAATTGGGGGCCACCTTGGCTCATGAGAAGATACAACTGCTTTATGACACCTCACCCCACCCCCCTCCCCCGTGTAACAATACCACCACTTACAAAGTAGGTTAGAAATCAGATTAATAATGTTGCTCACGCAGCATATGTTCGCTTTATCGGGCAACAACAAAGTTATTGACTTTGGATGGTATCGTCAGAATGGAAATAATGAAGTCACTGTAAAAAAAGTCTTTAATTTTGGCACTTATCTTGAATGGATTCCCACGTAGATTTCGCCGAAGTTGTTATGGCTCATATTGTTGATTCTATGGTGATTCCACTTTGACTGCCAGAAGGTCCAGATCTGTATTTTAGCAATATTTGAAGACCTAACAAATGCGTTTTTCAGGAAATTCTTAATGATCAAACAATCCCAGATCAGAACAATGGTATGGTAGAAATAATTTTTGACTTTGTGTTCACGATCCACATTTTTATTAAACTTCTTGTAAATTAACATATGCTTCTTCTTAATTGTCACATCATCAAGAAAACAGTTTTATATCAATCTTCATATATTTAATTTCCACTTTAAGCAAACACAAGACTTGACTGTTCTTTTACAAAGCGAAATAACAACTTAACTTCTGCTAAGTGAAACAAAGACTGCTCTGTGCGCATTCGCGCCAAAACTGTTACAAGTAAGTCAAAGATTATGACAGTCTCACAGAAATGAATACACACAAGAACCATATCACTGTAATATATCGATACATCGGAGTACCTATACATTAATAAAACCAAATGTGAATATTGTCACAAAAATATGTCTGTTACTTCGCAGAAAAGTAGTACGAATTACTGCTATCGAGAACTGGGGTTGGAGTGCCGTAATGGTCACGTAAATAAAGAACCATTACACCCGTCACCTACCTAACAAGGCATAGATTCAGGCCATAGAGGTCGCAACCTCATGCTGAAAGGTGGCCTGCCGAATGGAAATTTGATACGATTTTCTAATCACCGAAATAGCATCACATGAAGTTTCATTTCATTCCCTCCTACCCTACTGTACTCCCGTTAATCATAACACGCTAAAAATATACATGTACAATAATGTGGGCTGCAATGCCTTTGGTATATAGCCCTTAAGCGCAGAATTCAAGCGAATAAATAGAGAGTCGCGGGCGAATAAAACCTTGACAGTGCCAGTAATCAGCTCCGAACCTGCTTGTTGGTTGGTTGGTTTGGGGGATTAAAGGAACCAGACTGCTACCGTCATCGGTCCCTGAACCTGCTTGCTTTTGGTAACTATGGAATAGTGCTGTACAGCGTAGTAACTAAAGGGCTTCTGCCTGACGACTACAGTTGTAAGTCTTCAGAAACAACACAAGAGAGAAGTAACGTGCGACTAACGAATCGTGCCGAATTTGTTACTGTCTAATGTATAGTGAAGGTGAAAACAATGCATCTTCCCATTCCCCTTCCGTCTTCTTCGCCACTTCTTCAAAAGATGGTACCTTGCGTTAGGTAAGTTAACAGGTCATCATCTAGGCAGTTGCTACAATACTATCGAGATGACACAAATAAAATCGTCTACTCCGTGATGCATATTAAGGTAAGCTGACGTAACATGCTAAAATGCTGCTTTTAGAAATTGTATTTAATTTCCTCGACAATTTCCCGTGTAGTTGTAACAAATCTTGAGTTTGGTACTTTTTTGTCTACCGTAGTCGTCTCTGAAACAATAAAAAAATAAAAGGCACCCCACTACTGAACACGATAACGAAATTCACGATCCGAATGCTGAGATGGTTTCCCTGGGACAACGTTTATCTTACGCAAAAGTGTGTTCGGCTATATACCGACATCACCAACAAACAAGAGCCCACTAGATATCTGTCAGTGGCGCCGAGATAGTACCTGCGTCGTTCTCATTAAGAACAACGCATCTAGATGACTCGCGGTTTTAGAAAACTTTATGAGCATGGGAGAAAGGTCACCGAGTTCTTGATAACATCCCGACCGACTGTTAGTGCTCCCTTCTCAGTACTAACAACTTGTGTCGCCAAGTGGTGTTTACGACACAAATATTTTGTCAAGATGATCGCAGATTACTTATACTGAGGTGACAAAAGTCATGGCACAGCCATATGCATATATACGTACAGACGATGGTAGTATCGCGTAAACAAGGCATAAAAGGGCAGTGCATTTGTGTGGCTGTCATTTGTACTCAGCTGACTCATTTGAAAATATTTCCGATGGGATAATGGCCGTAGGACGGGAATTAACAGACTTTGAAAGCAGAATGGTAGCCCGAGCTAGATGCAAGGAACAATCCATTTCGAAATCGTTAGGGAATTCAATCTTCCGAGATCCACAGTATCAAGAGTGTGCCGAGAATATTCAATTTCCGGCATTAAATCTCACCACGGACAACGCAGTGGCCGACGACCTTCACTTAAAGACCGACAGCAGCCGCATTTGCATAGAGTTGTCAGAGCTAACAGACAGGCAACATTGCGTGAAATAATCGCCTAAATCAGTGTGTGGTGTACGACAAACATATCCGGTAGGACAGTGAGGCAAAGTTTGGCGTCATTGGGCTATGGCAGCAAATAACCGACGCTCGTGCCCCTGCTAACAGCACTACATCGCATGTAGCGGCTCTCCTGGGCTCGAGACCATATTGGTTGGCCCTAGTCGACTGGAAAACCCTCGCATGGTCAAATGAGTCCCGATTTCGGTTGGTAAGAGCTGATGGTACGGTTCGAGTGTGGAGCAGACTCCACGAAACCATGGACCCAAGGCCGGCCGGAGTGGCCGTGCGGTTCTAGGCGCTACAGTCTGGAGCCGAGCGACCGCCACGGTCGCATGTTCGAATCCTGCCTCAGGCATGGATGTGTGTGATGTCCTTAGGTTAGTTAGGTTTAACTAGTTCTAAGTGACTGATGACCTCAGAAGCTAGTCGCATAGTGCTCAGAACCATTTGAACCATGGACCCAAGTTATCAACAAGGCAGTGTGCAAACTGTTAGTGACTCCATAATGGTGTGGGATGTGTTTACACAGAAAGGACTGGGTCCTCTGATCCAACTGAACTACTTAGAGACCATTTGCAACAATTCATGGACTTCATGTTCCCAGACTACGATGCAATTTTTATGGCTGACAATGCATCACGTAATTGGGCCACAATTTTTGACGATTGGTTTGAAGAACATTCTGGACAATTCGAATGAAAGATTTAGCCATTCATATCTCCCGACACGGATACCATCGAACATTTATGGGACATAATCGAGAGGCCAGTGCGTGCACAAAATCCTGCACCGACAACACTTTCGCAATTATGGACTGTTATAGAGGCAGCATGGCTCATTATTTCTGTAGGGGACATCCAACGACTTGATGAGTAAATGCTACGTCGATTTTCTGCACTACGCCAGGAAATAGGAGGTTCAACGCAATATTAATAGATATCCCATGATTTGTCACCTCAGTGTATACACTAACCTTCCATGGTAAGAGGGGAAACTGAAGTTACAGACCAGCAGCAAAGGTCAACGTTCCTCAATTTAAATGCCTCACGGAACATAATAACTGCACCAAAAAATTGTACCATTAAAAGTCATAGCGCTGATATGATTTTTATACAGACAGCGTTAACTAATGAGCAGTAGACCGAAAGATAGCATACTGGCGCAAGGAATGCTTCCTCTGTGTTTCTCAGCTACGCTGTAATAGTGGATAATAAGAAGTACACTGAGGAGCCGAAACATAATGACCATTGCCCACCGCCAGTCTGAATGCCGCATGCTGGTGCTGTGGGCACGTGAAGCAGTAAGCAAAGTACATAAGCGTTGCAGAGACGAATGGGGAATCATTCTAGTGGCGATACGGGCAGTAAATAGTGAAATCCACTGACTTAAGCGATTTTGATGAAAGGCACATTGTCATAGCCCGGAACCTGGGCACAAGCATCTCGGAAACTGGGAAGGTATTCGGCTGTTCGTGTGCTACTGTCATCAGCATCTATGGAAAGTGGTTCAAGGATGATGAAACGACGAGCGGGCGACAAGGTGTTGTACTCCACGTCTCGTTTCAGAACGTGGAGTCGGAGGCTCCTGTAAATCAGGATAGGGGCGACACAGTACAGTGCCTCAGTCCTGAGGCAGACATAGGTGTTTCGGAGCAAATCTTTCGGCGCATATTGCTGAAAATTTAGCTCCGCAGTAGAGAAGACCGTCCCCATATGAGTTCCCATGTTGACCAAATGACATTGTCAGCTACGATTGCAGTAGGCACGGGATCATCGAGATTGGACCAAGGATCAATAAGATCTTGCCGCCTGGCCGGTTCAAAAATGGTTCAAATGGCTCTAAGCACTATGGACGTAACATCTGAGGTCATCAGTCCCCTAGACTTAGAACTACGTAAACCTAACTAACCTAAGGACATCACACACATCCACGCCCGAGGCAGGATTCGAATCTGCGATCGTAGCAGCAGCGCGGTTCCGGACTGAGGCGCCTAGAACCGCTCGGCCACAGCAGAGAGCTCAACTGGCCGGGTGAAACATATTTCTTGTTATTCCAGATCGATGGTCGTGTCCAGACACGCCATTATCCAGGCGAATAGCTGCTCGAAACATGCACTGTGCCACAGCCTCGGGCAGCTGGAAGCACTCTTATTCTGTGGGTGAGGGGGACATTCACCTGCTCACCCATCTAGACTTCCATGGGATCTGTGGTAGCAACCGAAGGCACCATGACAGCTGTGGACTACGAGAACATTAGTGCGGACCACCTGCATACCTTCGTGCTTGATGACTTCCCCAAGGCCGATGTCATCTTCCAGGAGAACAACGGTCAGGGTCACAAGCCCTGAATCGTGCTGTTTGAGAAGACGTGATAGCGAACTCACGTTAATATCTTGGCCACCAAATTCACCTGATCTCAACACAATGAAACACACCTAGGACGTTATCGGGTGCCAACTCAGTGCCCGCAAACCACCAGCCAATAATTTACGGGAATTGCGTGACCTGTGGGTAGACATCTGGTGCTATACACCTCTGGACTCCTGCCAAGGACTTGCCGAATCCACTTCAGGCAGATTCGTGGCTGTATTGTGTTCGAAAGGTGAACTAACATGCTATTAAGCAAGCCATCATAGTGTTTCCGGATCATCAGTGTATGTTCCCTTCAGATTAAAAGTTTATTATGTCATATAAATACACACATCAAAAAAAAGTTTTACATCACTTCGGTTCCGAGAGATCTGGGGCCTGTACAGAAAATTTGAATAGAGAGCAACATAAACATAATTTCTGCCCTTTTTAATGCCCATGAAAACCACACATTGCATGTTGTACCACCACACAGAGAGACCTTCAGAGGTGGTGGTCCAGATTGTTGTACACACCGGTACCTCTAATACCCAGTAGCACGTCCTCTTGCATTCATGGACGCCTGTATTAGTCGTGGCATACTATCCACAAGTTCATCAAGGCACTGTTGGTCCAGATTGTCCCACTCCTCACTGGCGATTCGGCGTAGATCCCTCAGAGTGCTTGATGGGTCACGTCATCCACAAACAGCCCTTTTCAATCTATGCCAGGCATGTTCGATAGGGCTCATGTCTGGAGAACATGCTGGCCACTCTAGTCGAGCGATATCGTTATTCTGAAGGACGTCATTCACAAGATGTGCACTATGGGGGTGCGAATTGTCGTCCATAAAGACGAATGCCTCGCCAATATGCTGCCGATTTGGTTGCACTATCGGTCGGAGGATGGCATTCACGTATCGTATAGCCGTTATGGCGCCTTCCATGACCACCAGCGGCGTACGTCGGCCCCAAACAATGCCACCCCAAAACAGTAGGTAACTTCCACCTTGCTACACTCGCTGGACAGTGTGTCTAAGGTGTTCAGACTGACCGAGTTGCATTCAAACACGTCTCCGACGATTGTTTGGTTGAAGGCATATGCGACACTCATCGGTGAAGAGAACGTGATGCCAACCCTGAACGGTCCATTCGGCGTGTTGTTGGGCCCATCTGTACCGTGATGCATGATGTCGTGGTTGCAAAGGTGGACCTCGCCGTGAACGTCGGGAGTGATGTTGCGCATCATGCAGTCTATTGTGCACAGTTTGAGTCGTAACACGACGTCCTGTGGCTGCACGAAAAGCATTATTCAACATGGTAGCGTTGCTGTCAGTGTTCCTCCGAGCAATAATCTGTAGGTAGCGGTCATCCATTGCACTAGTAGCCATTTGGCCGCCTGAACGAGGCATGTCATCGACAGTTCTTGTCTCTCCATGTCCGAACAACATCGCTTTGGTTCACTCCGAGACGCCTGGACACTTCCTTTGTTGAGATCTCTTCCTGGCACAAAGTAACAATGCGAACGCGATGGAACCGCGGTATTGACCGTCTAGGCATGGTTGATCTACTTACAATACGAGACGTGTACCTCCTTCCTGGTGGAATGACTGGAAATGGTCGGCTGTCGGACCCACTCCATCTAATAGGCACTGCTCATGCATGGTTGTTTACATCTTTGGGCGGGTTTAGTGACATCTCTGAACAGTCAAAGGGACTATGGCTGTGATTCAATATCCACAGTCAGTGTCTATCATCAGGAGTTCTGGGATCTGGGGTGATGCAAAACTTTTTTTGGTGTGTGTATATCTTTGAATTAGCTAGAATAACCAACTTGTAGGTTTGCAGGTATTCGTGAAATACAGCAAGATCCGTTTACCTAATGTTGTGCAGAGTCTTCACTCAGATTCCGTTTAGAAGTACGTACTGCCAGGAATCTTGTCTTTTGGTTTCTGTAAATAAGGGGTAAAGTCGCAAAAAGTAACCAACATGAAAATTAAGTATGTTTTTTCCACAGTTTCCTTGTCTATGTTAAAGGAAATCTTAATAAGTATGACCTACAGAATTTAGTTCATGGCCTAAATATGAGTAACTAGACATACAATTCAAATACGGATGAAAAGTATAGGAGTTTAATGTGTGCGAGATTTCCACGAGCGTGTGACAAATAACATACATCCTTATTTTAATGAACTTCAGATAAGCAACAGATTGTAATCTATAATTCGTGCAGTCCATCTATTTCGCATTATTTTCTTTTACTTGTTGTTATTTATCTATTATTTAATTATTCATTGGACGACACCGATGGCACGTAAAAATTCTCAAAGCAGAATAAAGCATTTTAAAGTTAAGAATAATATTGCCTGAAACTAGTACATACTGAAACGCGGCGCTGCAGTCTTTCTGCATCAGCTGTACACAACAAGCAACTGGACGTTTTCAACCGAGCGAAGTGAATCACAGATAGTAACTGGATTCACATTCGGGAGGATAAGGATTCGATTCCAATCAGCAATCAGCAATCAGAATGTGAAAAGAATTTTTCCTATTTTGTCGTCAGTACGCTGTTTGTTGCTTAGCGAGGCGTGTTTATTTCTTTTGTGAAGTGACTGTTGGTGTAAGGGATTAAGAAGATCGAAGTTTTCCATACGAAACGCAATGACTGTTGAGACGATAGATCGTGCACTGCTTATAAAGCTGTTTTATCAGAATGACAGCAGTGGCAGTACTGAACTGCAGGAATGTCGCGAACACAAACTGCTGTGAAGAAGCTCCATGTCAGTAAAAAGGCTAAAGAATATGATCAAAAAATTTGAAGAATAGGTGGATTAGCTGGTACAGCAAGAGAGGAAGGCAGCGCATTCCCATGCCAACTGTTGATGAATTTGCTGTAACTATAGCTGACCATGCAGCTCATGCTCCAAACTGTGCAGCTAGTGCTCGAGCTGTGTCACAGTAATAGTCTCTCCCCTGGTCAACAGTTCAAAAGATTTTACGGCCCATTTTACACTGGTATCCCTATGAGATTCAGAATGTGCACAAAAAAAAATCCAAATAAAGCCCAAAGGTGGGCTAAATGGCGTGACTTTGCACTTTATTTTCTAGCACACATGGAAGTGGATGACAAGTGGCTAGGGAATATTCTTTGGGTGGACGAGGCACGTTTTACTCGGCACAGTGTCACCATCAGTAGTGGGGTAACGTTGGTACAAGCGAAGTTTTAATCTATTCAAGATAATGGACCTCAACCCGCTCTTGCCCCCTGCCTCCCAGTGTCAGCGTAGTAATGTTGTACTTTCGATATCAAATTAATTAATTAAATTGATCAATTAATCACCCTCTCCTTCTCCAGGATATTCCCAGCCCAATGAGTGGTCCCTCCCTCTCCCCTCTGGGAAATCCGCAGTTCTCCCCACTCTCTCCCCCTCCCCTCCCCTTCTCCCCACACCTCCTAGAAAAATAATAGGCGGGAAAATTTTCTCAGTTCGTGCTGAGCTGTTGGATTGGAAAGATCTTACGACACGAAACTGAAATCAGTGTCAATTCCATTGCAGAAAAAAAATGTGTGTGAAATCTTATGGGACTTAACTGCTTAGGTCATCAGTCCCTAAGCTTACACACTACTTAACCTAAATTATCCTAAGGACAAACACACACACTCATGCCTGCGGGAGGACTCGAACCTCTACATTGCAGAAGATGTAGTGTTTGCTTATGAGGTTCAGTTTGCATATTCTTTATTTAATCAGTTTGTGGGAGACAGGGTGTGGATCTCTTTATTAGGCAGGGAAAGCTCACAATGTGTTGAACTGATGAGACGTTGGTGTTGGACGAAGAGGGGTTTAATAACCACATTATCTGTAATCATGTAGCCAAGAACTGCATCCATAGTGCCCTACATGAGGATTGGAAAGGAAAAATAATGAAGGAGTGTGAGAAGAAGAATAATACTTTTCAGCAAATAATGGTGATGCAGGAGGATGGGCTGAAGATGCATTTCGCAACTCACACAGATAGTTGCTTGTGCTGGCACTGTCTACCTTTTTTGAAATGGCCAATCAATATGCCTAACAGACTAATTTGTGCTCTTTAGTTGCCCCAGCCCGACTGACCTAGTTCACAATACCACCACCAGAGTGCTCTCAAAATTGGGACATCAGGGGTTAAAAAATTGGCAGGTATCAACGACAATGCTGCATTATATCACATGATTATGACGTAGGGTATACAAGGTGAACGCGGTAGCCCACCAGTCTGTCAGTGGAAGGACCATGAGGTGTCAACAGCAGCAGCAGCTGAGTCATACAGCACCTCCAACCAGAATGGGAAGAAGCAGGAAAATAAATCCTAATTACATATCTTTGCTTTTGCTATTGCTTCTTCTTTGGCCAGCTCAATTTCTTTCTCCCACAGATAATAGTTCTTCTTCTTTTTTCAACAGAGGAAGTGACATCCTGCATGTCGGGATCTGCAGCAGCAGTGGCCTCCAATGTGTTGGGACCCACAAAAGTGGCAGAAACCTCCAGCTTGCTGGGACCAGCGGCAGCAGCAGCCTCTAGCATGTTGAGACCTGCAGCAGCAGCAACAGCCTCTGACTTATCAGGACCTGCAGCAGCCTACAACGTGTCAGGACCTGCAGCAGGGGAAGTGATCTCGGCAGATCTCCAGCATGTGGGCTCCTGTGGCTTGTTGGGTCAGAACAAGGAGTTGCTATTGCCTGTACTGCTTATCGATGAAGACTCTCAGCATGTCCCCGACTAGTAGAAGTGCAGCAGGTGTTTCAAACAACATGCTACAGATCAGTACTGGACTCCAACATAAGCACCATCCACTGAATCACAGATCATTCCAGTGACGCTGGAGTGTGGGTGTGATGGATGAGAAGATATCAGTTGCTCCCTGTGCACCACTACTACTCACTTCCATATATAATTTAATTGCTAGTGGATCAAAGCGTTCTACTATGGGCATAAAAGCAGCAGACAGTGACTGGCGTGTGGTGATGGAGATCTAAAATGCAACAGAGAGTGTTAAACTGCAGTTTACTGAGCTGGAATGAGAAGAATTATGTCGTGCAATATCCTGCAGCAATGCTCATATGACTATGGAGCATAGCCCACCTCTGAGTGCCCTGGACATTTGTGTACTGGGCTGGTACTATCTCAATATACGATGATGCAGCACTCAGGGTGAAATGTGGAGACCGATCCATTTATTTACAGCACACCACTGTAGCGAACTTATTTGGATTAAGGATGGTGACAGCGTGCGTGTTAGAGAGACTAGGGCGATGGCTACCATGTGTTTAAGCTGTTTACAATTACGTTGTTAACTATCTCCCTGTATGCAGTGTATAAGTAGATGACTTAGAACAGTCCTTTAGTTCAGGTATCAGTGCAGTACCCAAAGTCGATTCCAGTAGCTATGGGGTCCATCCACACTAAATTTACAGATGGAATACGCGAGATTTGTGATGTGATGCTCCCATCAGTTTGAAGGAAATACGTGCAAAATGGAGTTCATACGAGAAACAGTTATTTGGGAAATATTGTGAAAAAATGGACTAGTGGATTTTTGTTGATGATTTGACTGGTCCTATGATGATGCGAAAGACCGGAAGAAGAAGAAGAATGGGATAGTCCTTCCCGATAATATACGAACGATAATTGTAGGTCCACCCAGCTTGGGGAAGACAAATGTCACAGCAATGCTAAGATAGACAGAATATTCGGCGTCATCAGGGTACATGCTGGGTACACAGCCTGTAAGTTTAACTGATACAATATGGATCAGTTATAGGGAATTTCAAAGAACACCAGATCTACTTAACCTTATTTTCGTAAGACTAGTTACGCAGCTAAAGACCTAGAAATGTATGGCGAAATATTGCATTAGACTGATCTACACTCCTGGAAATTGAAATAAGAACACCGTGAATTCATTGTCCCAGGAAGGGGAAACTTTATTGACACATTCCTGGGGTCAGATACATCACATGATCACACTGACAGAACCACAGGCACATAGACACAGGCAACAGAGCATGCACAATGTCGGCACTAGTACAGTGTATATCCACTTTTCGCAGTAATGCAGGCTGCTATTCTCCCATGGAGACGATCGTAGAGATGCTGGATGTAGTTCTGTGGAACGGCTTGCCATGCCATTTCCACCTGGCGCCTCAGTTGGACCAGCGTTCGTGCTGGACGTGCAGACCGCGTGAGACGACGCTTCATCCAGTCCCAAACATGCTCAATGGGGGACAGATCCGGAGATCTTGCTGGCCAGGGTAGTTGACTTACACCTTCTAGAGCACGTTGGGTGGCACGGGATACATGCGGACGTGCATTGTCCTGTTGGAACAGCAAGTTCCCTTGCCGGTCTAGGAATGGTAGAACGATGGGTTCGATGACGGTTTGGATGTACCGTGCACTATTCAGTGTCCCCTCGACGATCACCAGTGGTGTACGGCCAGTGTAGGAGATCGCTCCCCACACCATGATGCCGGGTGTTGGCCCTGTGTGCCTGGGTCGTATGCAGTCCTGATTGTGGCGCTCACCTGCACGGCGCCAAACACGCATACGACCATCATTGGCACCAAGGCAGAAGCGACTCTCATCGCTGAAGACGACACGTCTCCATTCGTCCCTCCATTCACGCCTGTCGCGACACCACTGGAGGCGGGCTGCACGATGTTGGGGTGTGAGCGGAAGACGGCCTAACGGTGTGCGGGACCGTAGCCCAGCTTCATGGAGACGGTTGCGAATGGTCCTCGCCGATACCCCAGGAGCAACAGTGTCCCTAATTTGCTGGGAAGTGGCGGTGCGGTCCCCTACAGCACTGCGTAGGATCCTACGGTCTTGGCGTGCATCCGTGCGTCGCTGCGGTCCGGTCCCAGGTCGACGGGCACGTGCACCTTCCGCCGACCACTAGCGACAACATCGATGTACTGTGGAGACCTCACGCCCCACGTGTTGAGCAATTCGGCGGTACGTCCACCCGGCCTCCCGCATGCCCACTATACGCCCTCGCTCAAAGTCCGTCAACTGCACATACGGTTCACGTCCACGCTGTCGCGGCATGCTACCAGTGTTAAAGACTGCGATGGAGCTCCGTATGCCACGGCAAACTGGCTGACACTGACGGCGGCGGTGCACAAATGCTGCGCAGCTAGCGCCATTCGACGACCAACACCGCGGTTCCTGGTGTGTCCGCTGTGCCGTGCGTGTGATCATTGCTTGTACAGCCCTCTCGCAGTGTCCGGAGCAAGTATGGTGGATCTGACACACCGGTGTCAATGTGTTCTTTTTTCCATTTCCAGGAGTGTACATAACAAAGCAAATGGAGAAACAAAATTCCAAAGCAGTGACAAATACAAAAGCATTATAAAATCTATATTAGACGGTGAAAATATCGGCGTTGATGGTATTAACACTCAGCATAAAAAAAGTGAACAATCGATTCCCGCAAAATATATATAATGACAAATCCCAATGAGCTATCAGACCGTCTACGATTGCTCATGGCATCAGCTGCTGCTGGTAATACAGATCATTCGAATGAGGTTGTTTCAACAATTTCAGAGCTTAGAGAGAGAGACAGAGAGAGAGAGAGAGGTATCATCGAATAAGTATGCACACAGTAGTTCAAGAACTACACAAACCATCACGCAAAACAAACTCTCATAGACAAGTTATGATTAAAGATTTGAATGACCTACGGCAGGCTGATCTTGTAGGTATGAGAGAATATTCATGTGTGAATAATGGTTTCAGGTATATTTTAATGGTCATTGAGACATACTCTAAATTTGCCTGAGCATTACCTGTGAAAACAAAAACGGGGAGTGATGTGACAGAGATGTTTGAGCGTTTGTTGCAGACAGGAACGTATCGATGTCTGGATAACATTCAAACAAATCATACTGGGGAGTTTTACAATAAATATTTCAAGACTGTGATGAAGTGGTATGAAATACAGCATTACGCAAAATTCACCCACCTGAAGGCGAGAATCGTGGAATATCTGACCACAAAAATAAAAGATCAAATGTGAATGCATTTTACTCGTTGCATTTCATACAAATGGATGCATATCCTCCCATGAATAATTTCACAGTATAACGGAACCTAATACTACACAACAGAAATGAGGCCAATCGACATTCATGATAATGGAATCCTAGATACAGTATAAAATCGCATTAAAATGCTGGATGCACGCAAACAGAAGTTTAATGTGGGTGATTTAGTACATATGTCAAAACACAAGATAGCATTTGAGAAATCATACATACTAAACTGATCAACTGAGATATTTATAGTTTCTAAGGTGCAAAGAACGAATCCTAGAACTTATGTCTTAAAGGATAGCAGTGGTATTGAAACTGCAGGATGCTTTTACACACAGGAAATGCGGAAAAGCTCAGAACCGGACGAGTTTCTCGTAAGAGTGTCATAAGACATGGAGAGAATAGAGCACTAGTTAAACAGCTTGGTTTTCCTGCAACACGAAACAGTTGGATTGACGCCAACGATTTGCTATATAGTGGGATGTACAGACCAGAACCACCACAGTAGTATAACATCTGTGTCAGGAGACGCATCAAAGGAGGTGGTGGTATTCTCGACAAACTACCAGTCGAATCACACATTCCCAGATGCAACTATCATGGACTTGGAACAAAGCTTCAAAGACAGGTGGCACATGGTAATAAGGGGACTGATCTGCTTGACAAGGCGTCTTTGAAACATGACATTGCATACGCAGCAGATAAGGATCTCCATGCTACAGATCGAATTTTAACTGATAAAGCCAAGGCAATATGTGCGAAAGGGATGTTGGTACATGACAACACAATGCGCCATGTGCAGTTGAAAAACTCATGTGTGATAAAATTAAGTTGGGCTTGGGTTGAGTTTCAAGCAAGTTATGAACACAGCACATCCCGCACTAAAGAAGAAGAAGATCATGATGATGATGATGATGATTATGATAACAATGAAGAAGAAGAAGCGGGTGTGTTTAAACAAGTGTTTCCTGACAGCGATGTACGCAGCTGAAAGCCCTCTGCAGCATATAGGAGCGATTAAAGCGTCCAGGGTTCTGCCAGTACCCAAGAAGTCAGGTGGAATTATACCCTTCTTTATTCCAGCCCTCACAGGTTTCTCAGCAGGAAGTTCTCTGGTTGATGGTGCTGCGGCAGCTATAGCCAGGACAGTCAAGAACGCACAGAACACGTGGGAGCAATTAGAGAAAGCAAGAAGACATAACTACATGATGAAAACAGCAGCCATCGGGAAATGACTACACCTGAAACCATGTAAGAAAGTACTAGGTCTCTTCATAAATAAAAGAAGCCCCTTAGTCCTCTTACCGGATAGAGTGCTTACAAACACAGATATGCTTAAGTTTGTTTGAAAAAAGTCAATATTCCAAGGTTCTGCGGAGTGTTTACGCGGAATACATTACTGAAGACTATGTGGATATCCAGAGAATGTGGAATTGTGTATTTAGATGATGCTGGAGGACCTGGAACCAAGTGGGTTGCATATGTTAAAAAAATACAAATAACGTCTACTGTTTCGACTCATTTGGCGATCTGCAAACTCTAGAAGAATACCATCGATACTTCACCAGCAGAAGACAAGTGTTATACAATTTTCAAATCTACCAAGACTTCAATACTTACCTCTGTGGTCATCATGTTCCTTCTGACGTTTCCGAAGAAGGCTATATAAGGAAGTACATTAAGCATCCATTCACCAGTTGACGTTCAGGTGCAATGTCGTATTATTAGAAGAACGATCGTCAGTGTTATGTACAAATTACTGGACATCAATTGATTTAATCATTGGAGAATGGAGTATTCCTCTGATTGGGCTGGAGACAAACGACAGCATCCCAAATATCACAGAGGCTAACAATCAACTGCATCTGGAAATTAATGATAGAAAAGAAATTGTAGAAATAGAGCCTGGTGCATACGATATTAATGACATTTTAAAACGGCGTGGGAAAGGGATTGTGCCACATGCAAAAATCAGTACACTTAAATCCGAAATAAGAATGGTGAACGCAAAATAGGACGACTTCTGGGTTTCACAAAAGGAGAGGTTTTGAAGAAGGATTCCAATAAATTTTGCAGATCTGATCAGACGATGGCCTCTCTTACATCGGACAAACAACTCGTACTGTCCAAGAAAGATGTACAGAACACCAGAGGTACACACGACATTTACAACCTAACAAGTCGGCCGTGGCAGAGCACTGTATTGATAATGGTCACATTATGTTGTATGACAACGTAGAAATTTTGGCAACTACATCGTCATTTTGGGACTCGATAGTAAAGGAGGCAACTGAAATTCGCTTGACGACGAACTTAATTAATAGAGACAGTGGTTTCAATCTTGATAAATCCTGGAATCCGGCACTTGCTGTAATAAACTCGCAAACACGTCGTCACAGTGCAGCTCACAATGATATATCGATATGCCAACAAAGATCAACTGCGGAGTCATAGATACAACTCGCGCATTATGCACGTCTCTGCCGCCGACCAACGTCTCTGGCGCATTTGCATCTGTGGCCACATGCGCAGTCGCGCGGTACAACAGTATAAAGGGACGAAGCAAGCACTGGAGCGGCTTCCTCTCCACCCTTCAAGGCGACCTGGTCCCCATCCCCCAGCATACCCGTCCCGAATCCAACTCCAATCCTGATGTTATCCTCTCCTCCCCCAACCTCCTTGGCCGCATAACGGTGGATGTCCTGGAGCCTATTGGTAGCGACCATCTCCCTGTCCTCCTCACTGTTTCAGACGGTCGTCGCCCTCGCCCCGACCCTCGTACTGACCCTCCCCCTAAGTTTGTCCACGACTATTCCCGTGCCGACTGGAATGCCTACCGGGCTACCCTTTCCACCCAGGTCGATAGCCACCCTTTCCCCTACCACCACCCTGACGATGTCACCCATGCCGCCTCCTTTCTCCAGCAGACCTTGTCTGAGGCCGTGGAGGCCCACGTCCCTACTGTCGCCATCCACCCCCACCGTCCTACCTTACCCCCACAGGCTGTTCTCCTCCTCCGTGAATCCCGTCGTCTCTACCGTGCCTTCCTCCGCACGCGTGACCCGGACACACTACGACGCCACCGGCAACTCCAGCGACACATTCGTAATTTGCTCGCGGCTAAGAAACGCCGGGACTGGCGACAGACATGCACCCGTTTAAATGATACCCTGCCAATCAACTCGTCCAAGTTCTGGTCAGCCTTCCATCGCCTTACCAGAACTAAACCCTCCCCCTATTATCCTCTTCTCCATGATGATCACCCTTTCCCTGACACCCTTAGTAAGGCCAATCACTTTGCCTCCTACCTCTCCGATGTCTTTTCCATCCCCGATGATCCCCAGTTCGATTACTCCCTCTTCCCGGATGTCCGCGATCGAACTGACACCTCCGTCCCTCCCCTCGGCCCGGGTTTCCAGTACTTGGACAACATTGCACACACGGAACTCAATGCCCCTATCACTACACAGGATCTCATTGCTACACTCCACACAAAACGCAACACCGCTCCTGGTCACGATCGTGTCACCTACCGTCACCTTCGTGAAGCTCCTGTCTCTTTCCTCTCCACCCTGGCCAGGCTCTACAATGTAGCCCTGTCCACCAGTTACTACCCCGACCTGTGGGAAACCTCCCGTATCCTCATGTTCCTTAAACCTGGCAAACCGCCGTCCGCCGTCTCCTCCTACCGTCCCATCTGCCTTACCTCGGTCTTCAGCAAGGTCCTGGAATCTATCCTCACCCGACGCATCCACCAGCATCTCCACCAGCACCGCCTCCTTCCCGTTACCCAGTGTGGCTTTCGGCCGTCCTTCTCTTCCGACGACCTTCTCCTTCACCTCACTCATCTTCTTTCTGAACAGCTTAATTCCCGTCGCTCCGCGATCGTCCTCTCCCTGGACCTCGAACGTGCATATGACCGCGTATGGCATTCCGGTCTCCTCTTCAAGCTCCAAACCTTCGCCCTTCCCATTAACTACGTCCGTCTGATCGGCTCCTTTCTCTCCCGCCGTCCTTCCTATGTCACCATCCATAACACGGATTCCTACACCTTTTTCCCCTCCGCCGGTGTGCCCCAAGGCTCCGTCCTCTCCCCCCTCCTGTATCTTTTGTACACGGCGGACATGTCGCCGCCGTCACCCCCCATCCACCTTCTCCAGTTTGCCGATGACACCGCCTTCCTTGCCCTTGCCCCCACCCTGCAACGCTCCCAACGCCTTCTCCAATCCCATCTTGACCGATTCACCGCTTGGTGTAACCAGTGGTTGCTCAAGGTCAATCCTTCGAAAACCCAGGCGATCATTGTAGGCAAAACCACCCCTTCCTTCCGCCTCCTTGATTTCTATCTCACCGTCTATGGCCATCCCATCGCCCTCACTCCCACCCTTAAGTACCTTGGCGTCACCCTCGACCGTCGCCTCTCCTGGACTCCCCATCTCCAGACAATCCAAGCCAAGGCACGTTCCCGCCTCTGTCTCCTCAAGCTCCTTTCCAGCCGTACATGGGGTCTGGACCCTTCCACAATTCTCCACACCTATAAATCCCTCATCCGCCCTATCCTTTGTTATGCCCATCCAGCCTGGATCTCCGCCCCCCCTACCTTTTATAAATCCCTCCAAATCCTTGAACGCCATGCTCTCCGCCTTGCCTATCGCATCCGTCTCCCCTCCCCCACGCGGATCCTGTATGATCTCATCCCCTTCCCCCACCTCCTCCTTTTCCTTGAAAGGATACGGATCCTGTACACCTCCCATAAACTTGATCCTCCTCACCCGCTCGTATCCCCGATCCTCTCCCATCCCCGCCCGCTGCCGCGCCTGTATTCCCACGTCCCGCCCGGTCTCCATCTCTCCACCCTCCTTACTCTCTCCCAAGGTGGCTTCCGCCAGCTCCCCCTCCCTGATGATGTCCTCCTCCCCTCCATCTACCCCTCCTATCAACTGTGACCGTGCCCCCCCCACTTCCGGTGTCCTTTCCCTTAGGCACCCTCCCTTCCTTCTCTTCCCCTCCCTTCTCTTTCCTTTTCCCCCGTCCCCTCCCTCCACCCCTCTTCCCCTGGGCTTCCCCTCCCCTTCCTCTCTCCCCCCTCTCTCCCCTGCCTGTAGCGTCTCTGCTCTCCCCTCTCGCTCTCCCCCTGCCCCTCCTCCTCCTCCTCCTCCTCTCTTGGCAGGTCCCTGGACTCGCACACGCATTGTGAACATTCGCGCGCCGGAGATCATCGCCCTCGGTTTCGTGTCTGTGCCGTCGTGTTTGTGCATCAGTGTTTTTCGCCGTCCACGCTCCTTCGTTCACATGTGTCATCTAACTCGTCAGTGTTTGTGCTTAGTGCCGCCAGTTTTCTTGTTTGTTTCGTCGAGTGTGAACGGCTTCATGTTTTTTAATTATTGTATCTACTGTTTTTTTAAGCCGCCAGTCTGTTACTTTTCTGTCTCCATTTCACTTTTATTGTACTACTTATGGCTGAAGAGCGGAGTACACTTTTCCGCTGCCAGCCCACCTTGTATGGGGTGTTCAAATTACAATAAAGAAAAAAAAAAACTGGAGCGGCAGTCTTGCGGCTCACTCTGAAGATGGCTGAACGTTTTACAGCCGAAATATTAGAAGAAGGAGAAGATTTCTTGCGGCTGCACACCCGAAACTTAATGGAACAGTCTTTGCGCCGCCAAAACCTGAAGATTCACAATAATCAACTTGTTGACTTTTGTGAAGAGGAAATCATTGTGCGTCTACATCTAAGACAGTACAGGCGTAAGTCATGAAACCAGCGCACACAACCCACAGCACAGCACTTCACAGCAGAAGCGCAAGGCGACAACAGGTGCAGACTACGAGTTTCTTAAATCACTGGGCCTGAAACCCAGCGATGACGTCGCTCACCATAACGGCCCCAGTAGAATACGATGAGCGAATGATAGACCAAGAATGATTCTCGCATAAACTTTACACTTCAATCACATATAAGAAGAACGACGAAATGAGGATTGTCATAGAGTACCAAGACTTCAACCTTCCCATGCAAGAGTTTCATATATTTTGATAGGGTATTTAGGAAAAAGGATGGTTCTCCTACAGTGGAGTCTAAGGTAACACTTAACACTTTAGCATTACACTTTCAGGAGATACGAAGAACTTAACAGGTTGAGATTGACTGTACACGTAATATAAGCGTGGCATCAACCCGTAAAACTATTTCTCTGCCTTGCCCTGCTTTAGAAAATGCAGGATGGTTCATAGATGATCCAGTGGATCCAGATTTACTGCCTGCATACCTCCAACACTGCTTATGGGATACCTTGAGGACATGTGGCTCATTGTTATGAATGCTAAACAGGAGCTTATCCTAGTATGGAGTGCGATGGATAACAACTCATACGTTCCAAGAACACAAGTGGGGGACAAGGCCATCATCAATAAAATAATACGGAAAATGCCTCACATCACTGTAGCAGACAAGGAGCATTTGAAACTTTTAAAAGTTCTGAATGCTGCTTCATGCCTGCCATTAATTTTCCACACAAAGATTTTTGAGTACCCATTGTTACCTATGGCAATCGGACAAACGTGGACTGTTAAAATCTCAGTTCAACTGGAGACGCTCAGATTCATCATACTTGCATTTCAGACCGATAGAAGGGGAAAATGTATCAAATGATTCCACCGCATTTGACAGTTGCAAGTTAACTAATGCCAGAATCTCCTTGAATTCGGAATTCTACCCATATACAAGTTACTGCTGCAGTGGCATGAAAATGTGTACAGTCTAGCATTTGATATGTGTTCAAAGCTCTATGCTTCCTACTATGAGGATGATGAAGAAGAACGATGCCTACTTAGCCTTCGGATATTCAAGCAGTTGGCACCAATCATCGTAATAGACTGTTCAAAACACAACGAGATAGTTAAATTGCGATCGATAGATGTACTATTTGAATTTGAATCTTTAAGCAAATTTCACAGAATGCACTGTGGCGTATGCTCTAATTCTGTTTGACCAAGTGATTAGCTATTGCTTGTGCAGCAATCTGTATAAATGAACAGGTGTTGTGCCATACACAGAGAATTTCACAATGGCATCTCAGAGTGTGAACATCATTGCAGACGTTCAAGGTTTCTATGATAATAAACGCTGGCAGTTCATATTTAAAGATATTGTGTCCATAGCATTCACAGAAGATACTGGTGTAATAGAGACATTCTCAGCATACATTGCATCGCCAATGTCTTTCAAGGCTGTGAAGTGTGCTAAAACATGAAGGAGTGCAAAGTGTTTAACACATTTCTTCGATGGAATTCACTAGGACAATCTTGGAATATACAATGAAGATAAGGTGACATCCCTTCCATTATGTGACTGCATGGATACCATCATCTACGTCAAAGGGAAGGAGAGGCTCACACGAATGTGTCAAATCGTCAAGTACACAACTATTCAAGACCTGGATTTCTATAGGTGCCCTGCTCTCCAACGACTCAAGAAGAAGATGTTTCAAAATAGTGTTGTGTCTGCTTACGAAAACGTAAAATTACTTTTAAGTTGGATGAGAAATAAATGAATTTTTACCTTACATTTGTGTACTATTTTTATTTATTTCACCCTGCTCACACTTCGATAGTTATATAGTATGCAGCTTTTTCCAGATACGACGTCTGTGGTTCTCCTCAAGCGCTACTGATATAATTTCATTTGTCTGCTATATGCCTCTGGAAGTGGACAGGGTCACATGCAACGCCACCTTGCCACCTGCTCCCATAACCCAATTTGTGCAGCATGAAACGTGAAATCCCATGCAACTAATACATATATTTTGTTATTCTCCATCTTAACCTTCACCTCCTGAATAGCACATAATTTGAAGACTAATGTCATATGTGTGTTTTCCACACTCTTTATACATACAATGCGATGGGGGATAGGTTTTCTATAAATAACAACAACAAAAATGTATGGTAATGAAATTCATTTATTCAATTCTCACAGATATAGATGCAATATGGTTCTTGAGATACAATTTGGTTCTTTCTTCATAACACTGATACAATTTGGATCTTTTGCACATAATATTTTTCAATGCAGAGGTTTTTTAATTTAAACACTATTACTAATACTAATAATTATGATTTGAAGAACCCCCCCCCCCACACACACACACACACACACACACACAGTCTACCAAACAGTAGCACTGGTTGAGCATTTAGAATTTTCAGGTTACATAAGCAGTAGTTGCAAATATTAATAATTTTTCGATGGGTAGCATTAGTTGAAAATATTCATGATTTTTTTCGATGGACTCAGGGTGAAATATATCTACACTAAAAACTAGTCAGACTTGAATGATTAGTGACAGGCGAAAGTTAAAAACTACTCTATTTACGTGTTGTGTAGAGGCTATTTACAAGTGTATGCATCTTAACAGCTATTTACATGTATGCATTCTATGAGCAAACATGGTGCACATATGTTTTACATGATTTTTTATGTTTATAGTATCACTGCACACATGGTGTGCATGTATTTTACATTACTTTTGGTCTGTTTACATTATCGCTGCACACGTGGTGTCCATATGTTTACAAGTGCACATAGTACACAACTATGTCAGCACATGTCGTATGCATATACAGGGTGGTCCGTTGATCGTGACCGGACCAAATGTCTCACGAAATAAGCGTCAAACGAAAAAACTACAAAGAACGAAACTTGTCTAGCTTGAACGGGGAAACCAGATGGCGGTATGGTTGGCCCGCCAGATGGCGCTGCCATAGGTCAAACGGATATCAACTGCGTTTTTTTAAATAGGAACCCCCATTTATTTATTACAAATGGTTCAAATGGCTCTGAGCACTATGGGACTTAACTGCTGAGGTCATCATTACCCTAGAACTTAGAACTACTTAAACCTAACTAATCTAAGGACATCACACACATCCATGCCCGAGGAAGGATTCGAACCTGCGACCGTAGCAGTCACGCGGTTCCGGGCTGAAGCGCCTAAAACCGCTCGGCCACCGCGGCCGGCTTTTTTTAAAAAAATACATTTTCGTGTAGTACGTAAAGAAATATGAATGTTTTAGTGGACCAATATTTCGCTTTGTGATAGATGGCGCTGTAATAGTCCCAAACATATGGCTCACAATTTTAGACGAACATTTGGCAACAGGTAGGTTTTTTAAATTAAAATACAGAACGTAGGTACGTTTGAACATTTTATTTCGGTTGTTCCAATGTGATACGTGTACCTTTGCGAACTTATCATTTCTGAGAACGCATGCCGTTACAGCGTGATTACCTGTAAATACCACATTAATGCAATAAATGCTCAAAATGATGTCCGTCACCCTAAATAAATGTGGCAATACGTGTAACGATGTTCCTCTCAACAGCGAGTGCTTCGCCCTCCGTAATATTCGCACATGCATTGACAATGCGCTGACGCATGTTGCCAGGCGTTGTCGCTGGATCACAATAGCAAATATCCATCAACTTTCCCCACAGAAAGAAATCCGGGGACGTCAGATCCGGTGAACGTGCGGCCATGGTATGGTGCTTCGACGACCAATTCACCTGTCATGAAATATGCTACTCAGTACCGCTTCAACCGCACGCGAGCTATGTGCCGGGAATCCATCATGTTGGAAGTACATCGCCATTCTGTCCTGCAGTGAAACATCTTGTAGTAACATCGGTAGTACATTACATAGCAAATCAGCATACATTGCACCATTAAGATTGCCATCGATAAAATGCTGGGCAATTATCCTTCCTCCCATAAAGCCGCACCATACATTAACCCGCCAAGGTCGCTGATGTTCCACTTGTTGCAGCCATCGTGGTTTTTCAGTTGCCCAATAGTGCATGTTACGCCGATTTACGTTACCGCTGTTGGTGAATGACGCTTCGTCTCTAAATGGAACGCGAGCAGAAAATCTCTCATCGTCCCATAATTTCTCTTGTGCCCAGTGGCAGAACTGTACACGACGTTCGAAGTCGTCGCCATGCAATTCCTGGTGCATAGAAATATGGTACGGGTGCATACGATGTTGATGTAGCATTCTCAACACCGACGTTTTTGAGATTCCCGATTCTCGCGCAATTTGTCTGCTACTGACGTGCGGATTAGCCGCGACAGCAGCTAAAACACCTACTTGGGCATCATCATTTGTTGCAGGTCGTGGTTGACGTTTCACATGTGGCTGAACACCTCCTGTTTCCTTAAATAACGTAACTATCCGGCGAACGGACCGGACACTTGATGTAGTCCAGGATACCGAGCAGCATACATAGCACACGCCCGTTGGCCATTTTGATCACAACAGCCATACATCAACACGATATCGACCTTTTCCGCAATTGGTAAAAGGTCCATTTTAACACTGGTAATGTATCAAGAAACAAATACCGTCCGCACTGGCGGGATGTTACGTGATACCACGTACTTAGTTCGTGACTATTACAGCGCCATCCATCACAAAGCGAAAAAAGTGGTCCACCTAAAGCATTCTTATTTCTTTACGTACTACACGAATATGTAATAAAAAATGGGGGTTCCTATTTTAAAAAAACGCAGTTGATATCCGTTTGACCTATGGCAGCGCCATCTACCAGGCCAACCATAGCGCGCACTGGTTTCCCCCTTCAAGCTAGACGAGTTTAGTTCTTTGTAGTTTTTTCGTTTGATGCTTATTTCGTGAGATATTTGGCCTGGTCACTATCAATGGACCACCTTGTAGATGCACACAAAAAATGTTGCACTATGATAATGGAACATACCATTTCACATACAACCAGTATTTACACTCTCTTTCACAAACACTGCTCTCATTAAGTGAACAGTGTTAGTATGAGCGAGTTTCAGTCTCGTCCTCACAAATGACTCACTTATTGTCCTGAGACGGCAGACCGATTTTAGATTGCAGCACAGTATGCTTCTCATGCCCTCACCACTGAATACTAGTTTTCTGTACCATGTGCTGTGGCTGTGATGGAGTACGACAAACACAACTGTACAGGCACTGCAAGTAGTCTTCAGTCATGAGGACCCTTCATGCTGCAAAATGCACGACCGTTTCCGGCCTCTGGGTGGCACCTCCCACTGTGCAATATGTATACATTTTGGATATGAGGCCCACAAACTCGACAACTGGCAACTCAACTGCCTTGTCTTCCAAAAGACCAATAACCTTCTCGTTCTGTGGAACAATATTGTAATGATTATTGGCCACATAGAAAGACATTTTGAATGCATTGGTGGGGCACCTCATTACTTCAAATGGATTGAATTCCTTCACCCAATAGATGAAGCTATCTGTATCCATATAAAGTAACTTTTAATCATCGAAATGAATTTTCGTAATAATAATGGAATTGGTATACGTGGAGTTTGTACAGGTCTAATACATACATCCCCACATAGAGAGATTTCATGAATTCTACTGCAGTCTTCACCATTTCCATAGCAAAGAAGTTCTTACTAAAGATGGTGACCTATCTACAATTTAGTCTGGTGATACATTTCTTTACACCCCAACACCCATCCCATCGTGTTCTAATAAGAACTTCAAGGTGTTTTCTCAAATTTTCCATCGTCTTGCCGAAAATTGCGTTATTTATTAGTTTAAACACTCTTGTTCGAAATCATTCTCCACAGAAATCCTCATTTCAATATTTAAATCAATATACAGGGTGTTACAAAAAGGTACGGCCAAACTTTCAGGAAACATTCCTCACACACAAATAAAGAAAAGTTATTTGGACATGTGTCCGGAAACGCTGAATTTCCATGTTAGAGCTCATTTTAGTTTCGTCAGTATGTACTGTACTTCCTCGATTCACCGCCAGTTGGCCCAATTGAAGGAAGGTAATGTTGACTTCGGTGCTTGTGTTGACATGCGACTCATTGCTCTACAGTACTAGCATCAAGCACATCAGGACGTAGCATCAACAGGTTAGTGTTCGTCACGAACGTGGTTTTGCAGTCAGTGCAATGTTTACAAATGCGGAGTTGGCAGATGCCCATTTGATGTATGGGTTAGCAAGGGGCAATAGCCGTGGCGCGGTACGTTTGTATCGAGACAGATTTCCAGAACGAAGGTGTCCCTACAGGAAGACGTTCGAAGCAATTGATCGGCGTCTTAGGGAGCACGGAACATTCCAGCCCGTGACTCGCGACTGGGGAAGACCTAAAACGACGAGGACACCTGCAATGGACGAGGCAATTCTTCTTGTAGTTGACGATAACCCTAATGTCAGCGCCAGAGAAGTTGCTGCTGTACAAGGTAACGTTGACCACGTCACTGTATGGAGAGTGCTAAGGGAGAACCAGTTATTTCCATACTATGTACAGCGTGTGCAGGCACTATCAGCAGCTGATTGGCCTCCACGGGTACACTTCTGCGAATGGTTCATCCAACAATGTGTCAATCCTCATTTCAGTGCAAATGTTCTCTTTACGGATGAGGCTTCATTCCAACGTGATCAAATTGTAAATTTTCACAATCAACATGTGTGGGCTGACGAGAATCCGCACACAATTGTGCAATCACGTCATCAACACAGATTTTCTGTGAACGTTTGGGCAGGCATTGTTGGTGATGTCTTGATTGGGCCCCATGTTCTTCCTCCTACGCTCAATGGAGCACATTATCATGATTTCATACGGGATACTCTACCTGCGCTGCTAGAACATGTGCCTTTACAAGTACGACACAACATGTGGCTCATGCACGATGGAGGTCCTGCACATTTCAGTCGAAGTGTTCGTACGCTTCTCAACAACATATTCGGTGACCGATGGATTGGTAGAAGCGGACCGATTCCATGGCCTCCACGCTCTCCTGACCTCAACCCCCTTGACTTTCATTTATGGGGGCATTTGAAATCTCTTGTCTATGCAACCCCGGTACCAAATATAGAGACTCTTCGTGCTCGTACTGTGGACGGCTGTGATACAATACGCGATTCTCTAGGGATGCATCAGCGCATCAGGGGTTCCATGCGACGGAGGGTGGATGCATGTATCCTCGCTAACGGAGGACATTTTGAACATTTCCTGTAACAAAGTGTTTGAAGTCACGCTGGTACGTTCTGTTGCTGTGTGTTTCCATTCCATGATTAATGTGATTTGAAGAGAAGTAATAAAATGAGCTCTAACATGGAAAGTAAGCGTTTCCGGACACATGTCCACATAACATATTTTCTTTCTTTGTGTGTGAGGAACGTTTCCTGAAAGTTTGGCCGTACCTTTTTGTAACACCCTGTATTCTTTTAACCAGAGTGACTACTTAAAGGAGATGGTGCAGGTGATTCTAACCCGTTCCGTCCCTAAGCTGAGACACTACTGGAGGTTTCTGTAATGCATGACGTATCTCTGCTTGTTCCCCAGCGTTGTCATCAGTTTTGGGATGGACCCTCCTCACAGAACTAGTTGCTCTGGACATAGTGGCAAATCGCTGTGTGCATCATCCATACTAATAGGGCATTTGAGGTCTGCCTCCACGACATACCGTACACCAGAGTCAGCTGCCACGCCAATGATATTTCCACCTAATCTCTTACATTCGTTTTTGGACAGCCATCGAAACTCACTAATTGGCAGCGATTATTGCATGGCATACTCCTACAACTTATTCACATCCAGGTACATGATGTAGCTTGAATCAAGGGGTGCACTGAACCTCTCGTCCATCCGTGGTATATTTGCATTACGTGCCTATTGAAATATTGGCAAAGTCTTCCACGGATCCTTCACTTGCAGACGAAAAGCATGTGAACATTGGTCAATACTTCGACGTCGACTTCCGTTTTCTTGAGCATAGTGTCCCAAGACAATCCAGGTACTGTGTAACAAGAGGCAGTGTCCGCAGCATATGTGGTCAGTTATAAACTCCAACGCGTCTATGTCCATATAAAGCTCTGCAGGCTCCCCTAAATTTAGGATGTTGAACTCCTGCCAAACATTCACAGCATGCTCATACTCTGCATCCAATATGGCATCGCCTGTAAGGTTATTGGTGAATGCAGTTATGTCGGGTAGTTTGGTTTCACTGAGTTTTCCAATACAATCCAGATACTTGTTTGGGAAAACCACTTTCCTTTGCCCAACCTGAAACCTTGGGTCGTTGGAATAAGCACCTTGAGTGATATGTATATCCTCCTGAGGCAGAGTTTCAGCAAGTTCCTGGAGTGGTTCCTACATAAAATGTAATGAGTCCAGAAAGCTGAGCATAATTCTTGCTGTCATTCATTTGGAGAATTAAATATATTCCTCGACACTCTCAGACAGGACACTGATGTAATCTTTCTCAGTACCGAAATCAGCCAAGTGCCCAACAAGAATGTTGGTATCATACCCCTCAAATTGTGGAAAAAGATGGGTATATGTATGGTAATTTGTACTTCAGACTGCATGTGTTACAGGTGGCACTGCAGAACTTCCCTGTTAGATGACAGTGGTCCCTATGAGGAGTTTCCATTTCCCAGAATAACGGCTGCCTACCGATATGATAATCAACCACCTTCTTGTGCAAATAATCATTCTACTTTGACTTGGTCATGGGAATGTTAGGTGCTGTAAAGCTTATCAACCTCCCATGAAAGTTCTTCTAGCTCAGAGAGTAGCCAAATCGTGGGATTATCCCCAAAATATGATTTTTATGACTAAGACTTGAATCGTATGAACATACAACCTGATACACTGAAACGTATACTATATGCTTTTCTGTGAATATGTGTCACAGTAGTGAGGAGGCACACAAAGTCAGCATACAGTACAAGATGGCAACGCTCCTAATGGTGGGCATTCTTAATCTTTAAGATATTGTTTTCCTCAGTGGGCACGACAACACATATTGGTTTGCTGATAGAGCAATCCATGTGTACTTTGCCAATAACCCACTTGTGGACAATGCATTGAGGCACCTAACGCAAAAATGCTTTACACGTTTTTTATTTAACTTTTTTTTTTTTTTTTTTTTTTTTTTTTACAATTGGGATGAAGGGAGTTGAGACATATATTTGACGCATCTGTAGTGATTATTATTCTTATTCTAATTATTCTTATTCTTATTATTATTATCGCCATCAGAGAATAACAACATATTTACAAGCAGCTTAAACTGACTGGCAAATTCAGATAAATGAAGGAATCTGACAACTTTGTAACTTTGCCGTCTTTATCTGGCTTGTTCTCCTTCAGACCACAAACGTGAACTTATATCCCAGTATTCTGTGCCTCAGATTTAGAAACGCCCTGGATCTGAAGAGGGAACTTGATACTGTCAAAGTTATACAACCCACGAACGTCAAGCCCGAATTGACCATGCAAAACAATAACTGAGTTTTTTTTAATTTGGACATTAATACATGCCTGCTTTGTCTCTATATTCTTATGAAGCTTGATATAGCTGGATCCCCCATTTGCGGGGTCAAAGACATGTGTGTGGATGTCGAGGTGTAGTACTCGGCTGAGTGCTTTACCTCAACCTCTAACTTCCATCTTCGAAAACTTGGCCTGTATAGCACCCAGAGTGGAATCATGAAAACACTTAGCGATTGAGGTACCCCAGAGTCCTGTTTGGGAGGATGCATGAACTCACAACACAGCACTGCGTTAATGATTTTGAGGAGCTCTGTTTCCAGAATACGAGGTGCATTCAAGTTCTAAGGCCTCCGATTTTTTTTCTAATTAACTACTCACCCAAAATCGATGAAACTGGCGTTACTTCTCGACGTAATTGCCCTGCAGACGTACACATTTTTCACAACGCTGACGCCATGATTCCATGGCAGCGGCGAAGGCTTCTTTAGGAGTCTGTTTTGACCACTGGAAAATCGCTGAGGCAGTAGCAGCACGGCTGGTGAATGTGCGGCCACGGAGAGTGTCTTTCATTGTTGGAAAAAGCCAAAAGTCACTAGGAGCCAGGTCAGGTGAGTAGGGAGAATGAGGAATCACTTCAAAGTTGTTATCACGAAGAAACTGTTGCGTAACGTTAGCTCGATGTGCGGATGCGTTGTCTCGGTGAAACAGCACCCGCGCAGCCCTTCCCGGACGTTTTTGTTGCAGTGCAGGAAGGAATTTGTTCTTCAAAACATTTTCGTAGGATGCACCTGTTACCGTAGTGCCCTTTGGAACGCAATGGGTAAGGATTACGCCCTCGCTGTCCCAGAACATGGACACCATCATTTTTTCAGCACTGGCGGTTACCCGAAATTTTTTTGGTGGCGGTGAATCTGTGTGCTTCCATTGAACTGACTGGCGCTTTGTTTCTGGATTGAAAAATGGCATCCATGTCTCATCCATTGTCACAACCGACTAAAAGAAAGTCCCATTCGTGCTGTCGTTGCGCGTCAACATTTCTCGGCAACATGCCACACGGGCAGCCGTGTGGTCGTCCGTCAGCATTCGTGGCACCCACCTGGATGACACTTTTCACATTTTTAGGTCGTCGTGCAGGATTGTGTGCACAGAACCCACAGAAATGCCAACTCTGGAGGCGATCTGTTCAACAGTCATTCGGCAATCCGCCAAAACAGTTCTCTCCACTTTCTCGATCGTGTCGTCAGACCAGCTTGTGCGAGCCCGAGGTTGTTTCGGTTTGTTGTCACACGATGTTCTGCCTTCATTAAACTGTCGCACCCACGAACGCACTTTCGACACATCTATAACTCCGTCACCACATGTCTCCTTCAACTGTCGATGAATTTCAATTGGTTTCACACCACGCAAGTTCAGAAAACGAATGATTGCACGCTGTTCAAGTAAGGAAAACGTCGCCATTTTAAGTATTTAAAACAGTTCTCATTCTCGCCGCTGGCGGTAAAATTCCATCTGCCGTACGATGCTGCCATCTCTGGGACGTATTGACAATGAACGCGGCCTCATTTTAAAACAATGCACATGTTTCTACCTCTTTCCAGTCAGGAGAAAAAAAATCGGAGGCCTTAGAACTTGAATGCACCTCGTAGGAAAGTATGATTTCAGAAAACCAGTCAGGTCTCTGCTGGGTTCTAAATGCATAATCAGTCACCTCGTAGTTTTGCTGTTGTACTACCCTACTAACCTAGAGTCTGTCTGTACTAGGATGGGAGACGGAACTGCCACTACTCACATGATCACTATTACTACCACTATTAGTAGCAACCGAGGTCTGCGACCATCCTGTGAGTGAAGCAGGTTGTGTGGTGGAGCCACAAGGTGTGTGGCACAGTGCCACATCCCTATGAGGGCGCCAGTTCAGACGATGAGTAGATGCCTGCGTCGGGCTAGGAGGAGCACCCAGGCTGCACGGATGGCTGCCGTGAGCTGCCGGCATTTCGCGGCCACAGTCTGGTTGCCTGCAGTGGAGATGTCCTAACGACTGGAGGGGTCGAAGCCCATGGTGCCAGAGTGGTGCCGTGGCGTCGAAAGCAGCGGCGGAGGTGGCAGGGCGAGAACAGCCGGGGCGGTGGCAGCTGAGGCTGCTGTGGCTCGTGCAACGGCGAGCCTCGTCCTGGGGGGTGAGGCGTGTCACACAGGGTCGTATTTTGGCAATGCCCTCTTCACCTGCCCCAGCACCTACGCTACTGTGTACTGCAAGGATGGTGTAGTGGACCATACCCCCGACAGTGTTGGCTTACTGATTGTAGAGAAAGTTGTTGTTGTTGTGGTCTTCAGTCCTGAGACTGGTTTGATGCAGCTCTCCATGCTACTCTATCCTGTGCAAGCTTTTTCATCTCCCAGTACCTACTGCAACCTACATCCTTCTGAATCTGCTTAGTGTATTCATCTCTTGGTCTCCCTCTACAATTTTTACCCTCCACGCTGCCCTCCAATACTAAATTGGTGATCCCTTGATGCCTCAGAACATGTCCTACCAACCGATCCCTTCTTCTGGTCAAGTTGTGCCACAAACTTCTCTTCTCCCCAATCCTATTCAATACTTCCTCATTAGTTATGTGATCTACCCATCTAATCTTCAGCATTCTTCTGTAGCACCACATTTCGAAAGCTTCTATTCTCTTCTTGTCCAAACTATTTATCGTCCATGTTTCACTTCCATACATGGCTACACTCCATACGAATACTTCCAGAAATGACTTCCTGACACTTAAATCAATACTGGATGTTAACAAATTTCTCTTCTTCAGAAACGCTTTCCTTGCCATTGCCAGCCTACATTTTATATCCTCTCTACTTCGACCATCATCAGTTATTTTGCTCCCCAAATAGCAAAACTCCTTTACTACTTTAAGTGCCTCATTTCCTAATCTAATTCCCTCAGCATCACCCGACTTAATTAGACTACATTCCATTATCCTTGTTTTGCTTTTGTTGATGTTCATCTTATATCCTCCTTTCAAGACACTGTCCATTCCATTCAACTGCTCTTCCAAGTCCTTTGCTGTCTCTGACAGAATTACAATGTCATCGGCGAACCTCAAAGTTTTTATTTCTTCTCCATGAATTTTAATACCTACCCCGAATTTTTCTTTTGTTTCCTTTACTGCTTGCTCAATATACAGATTGAACAACATCGGGGAGAGGCTACAACCCTGTCTTACTCCCTTCCCAACCACTGCTTCCCTTTCATGTCCCTCGACTCTTATAACTGCCATCTGGTTTCTGTACAAATTGTAAATAGCCTTTCGCTCCCTGTATTTTACCCCTGCCACCTTTAGAATTTGAAAGAGAGTATTCCAGTCAACATTGTCAAAAGCTTAGAGAAAGAATAAAGAAAAATAAGTACACATGGTAAAAACTCGCCTGCTACTGCTGCTGCTGCAAAGAAAGAAAGAACACTAATTATATGTATTACAAAAAATAAATTACCTCCATCAGCCTCCGCCTGCGCCGATATCTCTGGCTCAAATTCTCAAAATGGTTCAAATGGCTCTGAGCACTATGGGACTTAACTGCTGAGGTCATCAGTCCCCTAGAACTTAGAACTACTTAAACCTAACTAACCTAAGGACATCACACACATCCATGCCCGAGGCAGGATTCGAACCTGCGACCGTAGCAGTCTCGCGGTTCCAGACTGTAGTGCCTAGAACCGCTCGGTCACACCGGCCGGCTCAAATTCTCAGAGCAGCAGCTCTCACTGCAGTACCTCTTTGCATGGCGCAGCAAGAACCAACCAGTCTAGCTTACCGATATCACCTACAACAACAATAACATAGTGGAATGAGATTTTCACTCTGCAGCGGAGTGTGCGCTGATATGAAACTTCCTGGCAGATTAAAACTGTGTGCTGGACCGAGACTCGAACTCGGTACCTTTGCCTTTCGCGGGCAAGTGCTCTACCAACTGAGCTACCCAAGTTTCTGTAAAGTTTGGAAGGTAAGAGACGAGATATTGGCAGATGTAAAGCTGTGAAGACGGGGCGTGAGTCGTGCTTGAGTAGCTCAGTTGGTAGAGCACTTGCCCACGAAAGGCAAAGGTCCCGAGTTCGAGTCTCGGTCTGGCACACAGTTTTAATCTGCCAGGAGGTTTCATATCAGCGCACACTCCGCTGCAGAGTGAAAATCTCATTCTGGAAACATCCCCCAGGCTGTGGCTAAGCCATGTCTCCGCAGTATCCTTTCTTTCAGGAGTGCTAGTTCTGCAGGGTTCGTAGGAGAGCTTCTGTAAAGTTTGGAAGGTAGGAGACGAGATACTGGCAGAAGTAAAGCTGTGAGGACGGGGCGTGAGTCGTGCTTGGGTAGTTCAGTTGGTAGAGCACTTGCCCGCGAAAGGCAAAGGTCCTGAGTTCGAGTCTCGGTCCGGCACACAGTTTTAATCTGCCAGGACGTTTAATAACATAGTGATTTAAAAATCGGGAACAGCACTATGAAAAAAATTAACGAAAAGAATGTGTTCTTACGCGACATCTGCGATAGGCTTGTCAGGGATGGTGCAACTCCTCGAAATCACCTACAACAGTAAGAGCATATAGATTTAAAAACTTATACGAATACAGGGAATACAACATTACGAAAAAAAATTTTCACAAGAATGTGTACTTAACATGTCGGAATCACCGCTGGAGGCTGCTCTGAGGGCTGTACAGGCTCGGCAGTCTGCTTCCTCTCAGCTTCCACTGCTAATCGAGGTCAGGCAACATTTCATGAATGAATGTTGTAACAACAAGGAAACTTTCTTCTAGTGAAAATATACTACTGAACTGATAAACTCACGCAATGAAATAACGAAAATATACTTCAAAATCTAAACACATTAATTTGATGAACACTTGCTACTAAATTCGTTATAACAAAAACTGAACACTCAGAGCAACGAAAAAACATAAATATACGTCGAAATTTGAAGACTCAGAGCAACGAACACAGAAACACTTGCTGTGAAAATGTGTACTTACACGGCAATTCCTCCAGGCACTGCATCGGACGTTTCCCTCTGCCACTGACGCTGCTTATGCTGCTTGTAAAGGCTAATCGCTTCATGGCTGTGTTAGATGACGACAACTTGACAAAAGAAGCAAACGGGTGCACTAACGATGGTGACCGAACGTATTCACATTCTAGAGTAGAATGGAAATGATTGTGGAGGGGGTAGGGCTTATACAGGATGAAGATTAATAAACCGGACAAACTGCAGGCACCGATTACTGATTGTAAATGGAGGAAAAACGGTCCTATGAACGTGTGTCCCGAAATGCATCGTTGCCATCGTAGATGATGCTGATGAATGAAAGTTCCTCTGACTATGTGCCATGTGTTCCTTGACTGTGTGATTGACGCACTGTACTGTAAGCAGCAGAATGGTTCAGTATTCATGTCAGGAACAAGTCGATATGGTGTCTGTGTATAGCCAAGCAGACGGAAACGGTCGAGAGGCAGAACTCGATTATCCAAATCTGGTGTATGCACAGTTCGTCGCCTCCCTGCATGTTCCTCTGTCTAAAAGGACCCATGATCATAAAAACGCCCAAAAGGGTTTGAAATATTGTGTGATGTGACTGGTGCCTGTTAGGGTACTTCTCTTGGTATAGCTGTACTGCCTCTGGAGCATTTCCATTTGGTTAGCCGTACACAAACACCATATCAACTTGTTTCCGATATGGATATCGGACCAGTCTGCTGCTTATAGTATCCTGTGTCAATCACACACCCTGCAACACACAAGGAACAGACGGCATGTGGTCAGAGAAACTTCCTTTCATCAGTGTCATCTATTGCGGCAAAAATGCATTTCCAGACACAAGTTCCATAGTACCTTTTTTTCTCCATCTCCGGTCAGGAATATGTCCCTGCAGTTTCTGGGTTTTATTAATGTTCTGCCTGTACAGACTGAAGTTCTGCCCACTAATTTGGTGGGAACCTATAGGAACACTTATACAGGTGGAAACTGAAACCTGCAGGTTCAGAATGTTGGGTATTGTTCCCGTCCTTCATGACCATCCATATACCGATTGCAGGTGGTAAGACAGGGAATGCCTTTGTCGGTGTTCACCAGTCCTTCCCAGAAAAGTCGGTTGTCGGCTACATCAAAACAGGTGCAAACCCCTGGGACAGGTATTGTTCCATCCTTCAGATCACCCACATACCGAACGCAGGTGGGAAAATGGGGAATGTCTTCGTCGCCGTTCGCCAGTCCACCTGGAAACCAGTTGTTGGCTACATCGCAGCCATGGTAAGTGTCCTGGCCTCTGCCATACAACTTTTCCGAATGTGTCTGATACAAACTCTTGTGTGTGGAGACAGAAAATGCTCTATCCTTCCAGGAACTACTTCATGCTTTTACCAGCGTCTTTCAAATGCTCAGGTGATCACAGTCCTTCGGACACCAACAGGATAAACTGAGCAATCCCTCAAGTGCCCCACCTGTGTGGGATGACCTGTGTGTGGTGACAGAAAATGCTCTATCCTTCCAGGAACTACTTTATGCTTTTATCAGCGTCTTTCAAATTCTCAGGTGATCACAGTCATTCCGACGCCAACAGGATAAGCAGAGCAATCCCTCAAGGCCCCCACCTGTGTAGGTGACAGGAAATGCACTGTCGTTTGTCAGTCTTTCTAGGAAGGTCTTTGAAGCTGCTGCTACAGGTTTGCTGACGCAAACATGCTGGTGTATGGGGTGGTTCACAAGGGATGAGCATCCTTCACACAGAATGCATGAAGTACTGGGTGATCAAAAAGTCAGTATAAATTTGGAAACTGAATAAGTCACGGAATAATGTAGATAGGTAGGTACAAATTGACACACATGCTTGAAATGACATGAGGTTTTATTAGACCCAAAAAAATACAAAAATTCAAAAAATGTCCGACAGATGGCGCTTCATCTGATCAGAATAGCAATAATTAGCATAACAAAGTAAGACAAAGCAAAGATTATGTTCTTTACAGGAAATGCTCAATATGTCCACCATTATTCTTCAACAATAGCTGTAGTCGAGGAATAATGTTGTGAACAGTACTGTAAAGCATGTCCGGAGTTATGGTGAGGCACTGGCGTCAGATAGTGTCTTTCAGCATCCCTGAAGATATCGGCCGATCACGATACACTTGCGACTTCAGGAAGCCCCAAAGCCAATAATTGCACGGACTGAGGTCTGGGGACCTGGGAGGCCAAGCATGACGAAAGTGGCGGCTGAGCACACGATCATCACCAAACGACGCGAGCAAGAGACCTTTCATTCGTCTAGCAATATGGGGTGGAGCGCCATCCTGCATAAACATCGTACGTTCCAGCAGGTGTTTATCAGCCAGGCTGGGGATGATGCGATTCTGTAACATATCAACGTGCCTCTCACCTATCCGGTAGCAGTTATAAAACCAGAATCACGCATTTCCTCGAAGAAAAAAGTCCCGATAACGGTAGATGTGGTAAATCCAACCCATACCGTGACTTTCTCGTCGTGCAATGGAGTTTCCACGTCAGTTCTAGTATTTTCGGTAGCCAGAATTCTGCAGTTGTGGGCGTTGACAGACCCTCGGAGCGTGAAATGAGCTTCATCGGTCCACAACACGTTACTCAACCAATCGTCATCTTTCGCCATCTTTCGAAACGCCCACACCGCAAATGCCCTCCGCTTCACTAAATCGCCAGGTAACAGTTCATGATGCCGATGGATTTTGTACAGGTACGCCTCAATACCAACCAAACAGTAGCGTATGGAATGCCGGTGCGACCTGCGATTGCACGAGCGCTGACTTCCCCGTGCATAGACGAACCCGCTACAGTCTCCATATCTTCCTGAACTGTCTCAGCAGCATTACGCCTTGTGCTCGGTCGGCCACTACGGCGTCTATCGTCTAAACAACCCTTGGCTTCGAACTTCGAAATCATTCTCGCCACAGCTGCATTTGTCAACGGACCTTTACCCGTTCGAATGCCCTTCCTATGGCGATAGGATCGTAACGCTGAACTAGCACATTCCCCATTTTGATAATACAGCTTCACTAAAAGGGCCTTTTCAGGTAACGTCAACATGCTGCGACTGCTGGCGTATCTGATTCTCTCTCTGATTACAGCTCCTTTTATACACGATTGTCATGTGCAGTCACTGACGTTTTGCTGTCCAGCGCCATCTGTCGGACATTTGTGAACTTTGTTTTTTTTTTGGTTCTAATAAAACCCCATGTCATTCCAAGCATGTGTGTCAATTTTTACCTCTCTATCTACATTATTCCGTGGTTTATTAAGGGGATACGGAATCACCTATCCCCGCAATGTTAATATATGCCTACTATAGGGAACATTTTCTCACAAACTACTGGAGACAGAGAGGTAAAAATTTTACTGTATGTGCATTCATATGCTACAACAATACTGAAACAACAGTTTATTGTCAAAGTATTTTCTTACAGAGATATTGTACATTTATTTTTAAGTAAATTTTTTCCATCGCTTTTTACTAGACTATCACCCCTAAGTCTTTTGTAAATCAAGTAATTAAAAAATCGTTGTTTCAGTATGTAATAGGGACCTATGTCACTACATCATAAAAATTTCAGACTTCTAGGTTGACCAGTACCTGAGATAATGTTCCTAGATGAAGTAAAAAGTAAACTTACGGGAAACGGAGAAAGAAGATTAAAACATTCCTGATCCGTAGCTAATACCCCCTTCACAGTCTTCATAATCATCTTCAAGTCTTCTTTTGGCACCCCTCTGCACCTGTCTTGCTTTTTTCACTAATGTCTTGATTATATTATCAGCATGCCTTAGTCTGTGCTGATCTAAAAAGAACATAGCACGTACCGTACGGGAACCAACACACATACCCAACTTTTGAAGGACCTGGCATTTAGTTATATTTCCAAGATTGAAGGTTGCCACAGCATCATACACACCAAAATGTAGTGTATTAATTCCGACAAACACTGTTTTTGGGAGACGATGCCATATCACACTATTCAAGCACTCGTTGGGGTTCTGCGTTTTTCCGTGAAGACATTTCATGAGAAGACTTCTGTCAGCCAGATCTCTGAAAATGGGCTTTATTTCTGCCATGATGGCTGATGGTAGACTGTGGTGGTGAATGTATTTCTCTCCTGTTGTTAGTCCCCTATTGTATTTACACCAGCTGTTTTCACCTTTGGGGCACAAACCATGTTGTGGATGCTCATCCGTGGATGCGGTGTGGAAATATAAAGCCCATATAGCTCTCCTCATTTCTTCAAGATTGCCTGTATTTTGCCTGATTGCAAGGCCATAGCAGTTCTGAATGTGGTCTATTATGGAATCAGTCAATCTTCCTCTGCCATCCAAGGTTTTCCCATCATCTAGTTTTTTCCCTTTCATAACTGATTTTAACCTTCTCAGCCTGGCATCCATTCTCTTCTGCACATGTCCTATACATTCAAGTTTGCTTATATTTACACTGTTCCCATATGGTTTGCTTTCCAAAACTTCTTTGAATGCTTTAGAGTCACCATCTCCCAGATATTTGACATAGCGAACATTATACCACTGTGAAGAGCGATGAAAAATTTTCTTCACCCCAGCAACCTCCATGCCACCACTACTACCATAATAATTAGCAATACAGTCATCACTGTGTTCATTTTTCAGCCTGCCTGTGCACCTACAGTATTTAGACATTATTGCAACATCAATAACCTTGCCAGTATCAACACTAGTTGCTGTTACAACACCATTGTTGGAGGTGTGGCCCCTTTTCTGCCACGTGCCATCAAACGCCACTGTGAGGTCACGACTGCCGTCATTTTCTTCCACTGCTTCTTCCACAGCAACCTGCATTGACTTCTGTGCTACATCTTCAACTGCAGATCCTAGTACATAATTGTAAGCTTCAAACTTTGAAGGTGCACTTGGAAGATTTAGAACACCACATAGCATATCACCAGCTGCTTTGCCCTTACCAATTGCTCGCAATCCATAAACTAACCTAATATTTACACTATAAAGTTCAGTTTTCTTGTATCCATTATTTACAGTTACTGAAACCGAACTTGGAAACTTACAGCTGTATTTACAAACACTGCATATTAAATTAAACTGGGCAGCCAGGCCAACATGGGATTCTACTTTCAGAGAAACGTTTCCATGACATTTTTTGCAGCACAAACTGTTTTCAAGAGCTTCACACAATATATTCGTATCAATGAGTTCAAAAACTTCATTCCCTCTATCAAGTAAATTATATTTCTCTTCCAAATCTCTTAGTTTTTTATGAGAAGCACTGTTTTCATTTGGTGTAAGTTCGTTCGGCAAATCAGTAATAAGTGGATTCACATTTTCCAACAGTGATGATGATGAACTGCTTTGCTTTGCTAATGAATCATTATTTCTTTTCTTTTGCCAGTTCACACGCTTTTTAAATACTTTTGCTTTAGCTCTAGGCATTTTCACTGCGAAAAATGAAGCACTAAATACGAAATAACTCAACAACAACTACTTTCTTATATCACACTGTTTACAAAACAGTCCCGCCACAAAGTCAAAGAGTAACTTGAGGAAACCAGAGAGAAACATTTTCGGGCAACTAGTGTATAAATAGTCGCTGGAAACCGGGATATTTGAATTCATGTCACTTTAAAGGTACTGCCAAAAAGTTCATGGTCAGCCACGAGAGACGTGTATAACTAAAGCGCAATACCCGATCTCACAAATATATAAAAATAAAATAGTTATAATTGTAGTAGAGCTATGTATGATACGTCATTTTAAAGAGGAAACATGGCAGAATATAATACGCCAATAAAAAAAAATTCGATTTTTTAACCCAAAATCCGATTCCGTATCCCCTTAAGTTTTCAAATTTATACTGACTTTTTGATCACCCGTTATATTGTTCAGTGAGCACTCCTTTCAGTAAATGTCTTTCATGCAACCGCTACAGGCCGACAGACTGCATCAGAGTGCTAGCAATACAACAGCCACAAGACGCCGACAAAGTGGAGCAACTTCTGGTTGCGTGCGAAGAAACACAGTCCCACACTATGCAGCAGCGTGGCACAGCAGACTGCTGCGGCTAGTGAATCTGCTCCCAGTGCTGCAGCTCACACGGTGCTCCAGGCACAGTGCACTATGCACTAATGGTGTTTTCTAGAACTGTGCATCTGCTTGGGAAGGTGCAGGTCACACGGTGCTCCAGGCACAGTGCACTATGCACTAATGGTGTTTTCTAGAACTGTGCATCTGCTTGGGAAGGTGCAGGTATCATTGTGGACACCGTTTGCAGTGCATGTTAGGCAGTATCTTTAGATTTTTGTTAGCAATGGTTTTTGGATCTTTATAGACATGGTTTTTGGCGATATGTTACTTGACGATCTGTAATTGCGTAATTAGAGCAGGACATCGCAGACGGAGCGATCACACCAATCTGTTTTGTCTAATGTTACTCCAACATCAGTTCTGGCTAAAATATTTCTCATTACAAGAAGTTCACTGTAATATGACAGCAATGTAGTTTTTGCAGTGGAGTACCTAGCTTTGAACCATCGAATCTTCTCCACCAACGGAATCCATTAGGGAATGTATATTTCAGAATTTGACCGTAGCGGTCGCGCGGTTCCAGACTGAAGTGCCTAGAACCGCTCGTCCACATCGGCCGGCGAACTTCAACAACCAGGGATTATTACTTGAAGTTTAGAAAGGCTGCGGAAAATAAAGTGAGAGGCTCAACTGCGGAATAGGAAGTTGCAAATGAAAACAGACATCCAAAACAGTGCATTTTGCAAATTCTATAGATTTTAAAACCTCTCACATTAATATTGCATGGGTTTTCACTTAGTTAATAGCATGCTTTGGATCCTGGGAACATATGGCGAGAGATCTTATTCGATTTCAAAGGAGAATTGTACATATAGGCAGAATTAAATTGCCAATATTGCAAGCTAGTCGTAACAGAAAGTCAGAGCTTAACAAATGCATATGTGTTCACATTCTGTACTGTTTGCCATAAAATTCAGTTCAGTGTCAGTTCAATTTTATTAAGACAGATACCGCTGTCAAAACTTGGTTAGCCAATGCAGATGTCTCAGATATTTACTCGAATTGTAACAACCTATGCTTTACAATAGATCATATTCTAAAAAGTGTTGAAGGTGAATAAGAAACTCTTGGCAATACTTATTTTAGATATGGTGAAAGAAAATTAAATACGTTTGAAGATGGTGGGCTATATACCAGTTGGTCTAACTCATTTTACGTAAAAAATACTGCTCTATTATTGGCTCTTTCATTTTAATGACTGCTATTTTTTTTAATTTCTCGTGTCTCATCTTGCATTTGTAAATTTCCCACCATCGCCTCCTTGGATTTGTAAATTTCCCATCAACGCCTGTTTGTATTTTTATATTTCTCTCCCACTGCCTTTTGCGTATTTTTTAAAAAATTTCCAACCACTTCCATCTTCGAATTTTAAATATCTCATTACTGCGAACTTGATACCAAGCGTTTGACATGATGATTAAAACTTTTTGACTATGTGTTTCAAGACAAGAGGTGGAGAGAGAGGGGCGTACTGTCGTCATTGAAAAGCAGCGTGGTTTGTCACATGATGATGATGACTTATTGATAAGGGAATACATGGCTTGTGGTGTCACAAATGTAAACAAATTACAAAATTTTTTGATCAAGTGCACCGGGACCATTATAGTCATTCTGTTCACTCCTACAATGAAATCTTATTGTATTTTCATTTTATGTGAACGTAATTTCTCTCAAGCTCTGATTATTTTAATCTGCATTCGTATATAGGCTATATATTGTGTAACCACGTCATTAGTTTTGAAGTCAACCACATTTGAATTTACAATCACATATTAGTTCATTTATAATCAGCAAATTTTTGTTTCAATGTTGCAGCTATAGTGTACCGGTGCATAAAAGTCACGGCGAATTTAAAGCCTCCAATCTAATGCCAAGGCGGGACTCGAACCTTTGCCTCTGCTGTACGAGGCAGCGAAAATACCTCGAGACAATAGCGGCCAGCAAGTTCTACAGTTCTGGAGCTGTGCAAGCGAATTCTTCAAGCAAAAAATTTACCACTTTTTTTCTGTATGTTTTGGACCGCGAGGCATTTGTTACTTTTTAATGGTGCACGTTTAGCGATCTTAAGTGAAGAATACAATAGCTGTGCTACATAGTATACTATAAAGTGTGTGCATGTAGAATTAATTATCTTCCTATTGTATATGTGCATACTCTATTTTATTATTGCTGGAAGCGCACGCGCTGCGCCTGATGTGTATCCTTGAAAACAGTGTCAGTCGACTCTGTTAGCGTCACGTGATGCGCAGTTGTTTTACTTGGGTCGAGAAGCAAACCTGAGTAGACGTCAGTGCTCAGTGGAGTTGGAAGTGGCAGTGTGTACGAAGTGTTTGTGCTGGTTGGGGGAAGTGGTGTGAAAGCTAGCTCCCGCAATGACTACTGAAGAAAAATTTAGAGCAGCTGTTAATGTCATCCGGAATTTACCAAAAAATGGTAGGTACAGTGTGCGTTTTTATATTTTAACCAGCGAAATATATCACTTAAATAATTATTTGGTGTGTCAGTGATTACTGCTGTGAGAATAGGTTTGAATTGAAAGTATCATAGTTTGTTTTTTTATTGTTGTGATATTATAGCATTACCGTTTAAACGAGGACTTCAGTAAAGTTCCTGAAGTTTTTATTGCATTCATTCCGTGAGTAGATAGGCAGTGATAAAATTCTGATGTGTTGAAACAATACCTTTAAAATTGATAACTACAATTAAAAGCCATAAATATATAAATTAATGACGTGCATTCGCTTGGAAGCTAAGCACAATTTGCAACGAGACTCTTGAATAGAGTAATGAGTGGCTAAAAATATTGTTACTGTTACTATAGCTCTAAGCTGAGAATAATCTCCAACTGTTTCGGGATTCCATGTCGTTCTGGTAGTAAGATATGGAAGGAATAAACTCACTGTCACTCGCATTTTGTTAAATGTTAGTTTTAGTGCTTCCCTTCACTTAAAGACCCCATTTGCAGTAATCAGAAAGGAGCTCAGTGTTTATAACATCACGGTTTGCCAGGAGATACCAGCTATTTGCAATGACTATCAAATTATAAAATCACAGGACGATACCTTACAAGTAGTAGCGTTTTACCTTCATGAAGAGTCTTCTAGCTTTTATACTGTGTAAGGAATTGTATGTTCTGCCATTCAGAATGTTGATATTCAATGTTTGTTTCTGCCAATTGATGCCATTGCTAGTTAGCAGGTGAAACAATATTTACTGCTAATAACTTCGGAAAATTCGTAAAAATGTTTACCTCATGTCTACTGTGAAAGTAACATGTTGACAAATGTTAGACTAAACGTGGCATGCAGATAGATTGTTCTAATCCTGAATGATTCAAATAGTTTAGTTTCCTCGCGCCCCTCCACCCCCCCCCTTTCCCCTCTCGTGTGGGTGTGTGTGTGTGTGTGTGTGTGTGTGTGTGTGTGTGTGTGTGTGTGTGAGTGAGGAGACAATTATTCTATAAATAACCATTTTTGCTAATCACATTTTTTTTGCATAATTACTTTGTTTTGGTCTTAAGGGAGTATGAACTATTTTAGAAAATAAACATACTTCTTCATTTAAACTGGACTATTGTTATTAGCCATTCATGTGATGATTTGGTTGTCATCATTGTTTTTCGTGGTGGTGGTGGCACGATATATGTCACTAGCAACACAAGAGATTTTTTAAAAATAAATAAATTATGGGTTGGAATGTAACATAAACTGTGCAATTAATTTACTTTGTTACTGTGAGTGTGTGTGTGAAACCTCACACTTTTAAACGGATCATTTCATGGACTTGCTCTTTGTATGCTTTCACAATTTTTACATGTTTGACAAGGAAACGCTGTCAGAGTTCAGTGTAAAATGTTTCAGGAAGAAACCATTTATGATTTAGTGCTCAAAAAATGATTTCTACAAATTTGGCCCTAATTTTCACAATAGATTCTTCGGATTTTATTCATACCAGGTGAGATGATGGAGTGGTTAGCACACTGGACTCGCACTTGGAAGACGGTGGTTCAAATCCACATCCAACCAGGCTGAGTTAGGTTTTCCGTGCTTTCCCTAAATTGCCAAGATGGTTCCTTTGAACAGTGCATGACAGCACATTTTATTCCTCATACTTTCATAAAGGGACCTTGTGCTCTGTCTCTAATGATGACACTATTGATGGGATGTTAAAGTCTAATCGTCCTACCTTCAGATCTTATTCATAAATGTTTTGCCAGTGGGGTTGGAAAATAAACAGTGTGCAGAGTAAAAGTAAAAACAGCAGATGGATTGTTATAAAGAACAGCAATTAAACATTAGTGTTATTCTGTACATACTTTAGCTTTGCTGTGTGTTTATATATGTCATGGCACTCATTAATTGCTCTGCATAATTGTAGCAGGTTTTCTTACGGTGAAGGTGCAATTCAGTCCCAGATATTTTTTTCAGGTTTTTTTCTTGTATTTTGCTGTTATACTTGGTGGAAGAAGCCTTGCGCTACTTTTGTGCTTTTTTAACAGCAATGCAATGTATTAGGGACTACGTTTGTTATCAGTACCTATCTGTTGAATCAGAAGTTAAAAGATATTTTCTCTAAATTAAGTTGCATCGTAGCATTTGCATTTTTTTTTACCTCTTCTAACTTTCACCATTACTGTTTGAATTGCTAATTAGATGGACATCACTGACTTGTAGACAGTTTTTAGTCTGCCACTTCACTGCAGTAGTTGCTCTATATTCTGTGATGGTGGCAATTTATGAATAGCCTCTTGGCTGTGTTTTGTTTGTCATGTAACAATCACATTTAACTCAGTGTCATAACTGTTGACATTTTACCAAGGCTGGGTAACATCAGCTCCTGCAGAATAGTCATTTACACTTCCTCCTTTGTGCTCTTGTACAGAATTTTGTCACACTGGTGTTACCTGTAATTTTTTTTCTGTTGGTATTGTGTGAACAGTTATGACAAGAAAATGTTTCAAAATTCTTGATATGTGGCTATAGCCGTATTGTAAAGTACTGGTGATAGTAGAAGTACAAGGTAACTTATTATAATTTGCTAGTTAATTGTGTGTTCCACAAATGATGTGCACAGTAACACGTTATGGTATGGAACATGCTAATTAGTTTCTCTTATCTATTCTATTGCTGCTGATACTGTGCCCTGGATTGCTTGCATTAACAACTTCTTATTAAAGAAAGCCTACTGTTAGATACTTCCAAAGATTTTGTCCACACTACCAATTTAATATCAGTTACTTAAAAATTGAAATCTAAATCACGTGATTAGAGGTGTGAAATTATTGGTTGGAATAGGGCGAGCTAGCTAACTAATCTGGCATGATATTGTGGCTTGCTGCCATGTAGAATGCATTAACCGCTGGCTTCTGTTTCCTGTATCTACATATGCACTAATGCACAGTTGTGTTATCCCACAGTAATTATTAATTGTGAGCCACATATCCTGCATGAAAAGTGTTATATTTTCACTCCTTGATTATGCCCAAAGAATTTTTACATTCCTATTATATTTTTATTATGTTGGGTGTAAGAGCACTATAATCCAGACTTTCAGGATACTTTCCTTATATTTCCATGTAAAACCTCATTTCCTGAAATTCTTCATGATACATTAACTGTAGGAAACAGCAAGTATCAGACCGTACCAGCATACCACTTTTTTTTTCCTTCATAAAATAGTCACTCTTCCCCTTGCTTATGCCTAGTTAAGTCGTAATTCTTAAGTTCACAGGATTGTGTGTCAAATGTATAGGATGAGATGGACAAATCAGATGGCTTCTGCATTCTCCTAGCCTAAACCCACTGCACTTTTATCTGTTTTGGTACTTGAAAACTCTTGTGTATCAAACATAACAATGTGCAGAAGACTCTACATTTCTGTATTGAAGAAGTCTTCAAAACCATATTCAGTACTCCAGTGTTATGTCATAACATATAGAATTTAATGTGATTGTGGGTTAATGCATGTATTATTACTAATGGAGAACATTCTGAGCTTTTCAGTTAAGAGCAAGCTTCAAGTGGTATGCTGATACAGTCAATTTCTGTATGTTTCCTGTGTTTAATGTCAACCTACGAAGAGTCGTAGAAAATTATTTCTAATGTGGAACTAAAGCATTTCCAAAAATATGTCCACTTACCACATTTTCTTCTTCCACTTGTGAGGAATGTGTACTGAAAGCTTAGCCACACATTTTGTTGTATCCCTGTATACTGTAGATATGGGTAGCATGTTGTAGTAAAGTGCATGACAAACAATTGTAATTACCTTTCCCTCTTTACATTATTGTTGCCTGAAAGCACTCCACCAACTAAATGCTGTGTTTACTGTATGTAATTTTAGGGGTATTACAGAAGCGTCAGATTCCTTCTTTCTGCTTTGACCCATGACGGCATCAATGTGATGGAAACGGGTACTCCCAGCATAAACAAAATGACAACAACGGTGTCACTGCATACACATGCGAACAAAAATAAGAATGACACAATAATGTCTCGCTCCAAAAATAAAATGAAACCAGCAGGACAACTGCGGGATATTGGGGGTGTAGGGCTGGTACAAGCTAAATATGCAATAATAAAAAAAGCACCCCACCATCCCAAAACAAATAATATCAAAAATTTAAATTTCAACATTCTACTACACCAACAAAACCACAGAAGTCAAACATTTCCCTTGCCCTGTATACGTCAACTGCAGATATCAATACCAAGCAAATAGCACCTGCAGCTTTCCGCACCAACTACCTAAACTCAAAACCACGTTAGAACAATGACAACCGAACCTCAAATGAACGCAATACCATATGTTAAACTCGGCATGTCCACATACACCACCAGAGGGCATGATTAAATGCAACAACATGACATCTACAACACAATAACTGAGAAACCCTGTGCTGTAGTGACGTCACACACACCACTACCATTACGTCATGGGTCAAAGCAGACAGGTGGAATCTGATGCTTCTGTTGATGCATTTTAGGTTATTGTTCCATTGCATGCATTCATATTTTTTGTGTTTTAGTAGTATGTAGTTTAGTAGTTATCTTTTAGTAGTTTCAGGTATCAAAAGTCCTTGACCAGTTACAGCTTTACAATTAAGTCTCATTAATTTTTCGTTCTCGATACTCGTTCTACTATACATGGGATATTTTTTCAGCTTTCGAGACCAGTCAGTGAGTATTTTTATGAACTCATTTACAGATTGGCACAGTCATTGTCTTTCACTACAAAAAATTAGTTGTTCAGCCAAGTCGTCATTTTCAGAAACATCAGTCATATTGGGCAGGTTGTTGTAGGAAGTTTCTCACAAATTTGAGAGACTACTAAAGCTGAATAGTTGCCATTAAAGTATTGGTAGTTGTGATATCTCAGTCTTGGACTGATTTTTTCGAATAGTTTTGCTACTTGATGTGGAATGTGTTCCATATAACACCTCTCGATATTTGGTTTTTCAGTGTCGAGCACTACACTTTCCAAGATTGCCATTAGAACAAAGTAAATAACTGCGGGTTTTTTTTTTTTTTTTTTTTTTTTTTTTTTTTTTTTCACAGACTGGTAGTTTCCATTTTCCACCTGCTCTTATCTCAGTGCCCACAAAGAATTTAATATATCCTTGCATAATGGTGTATTTTGTAGGTTCAAACAGTCCAAAGGAGTGTTCCCTAACTGGTGTTACAATGCACCTCAATCTTTCTGCGCTAATTTCGTACAGCAGAATTATTCTCTTCACTGCTGAGTAAATAACAATTTAATCACCCCCTTCGAAAAAACTCTAAACTATTTCAATATTGTTGTGCAAAGCAGACAGCCTTTTCCAGGTACTGAAGATGTTTCCTTGTGCACAGATCCATTGAACCCATAGTGAAACTCTGGGGGGGGGGGGGGGGGGGAAACTGTACCACAGAACTGCTTGCCACTTGAAGTCTTGCACTCTGAGGCCTGTTGGTTATGGCTGATAAAGCACAACATCGAGTTATGGTCTGTTAAAAAAAAAATTCATTTGCAAAAACAAAATTGAAAATATCTGACAAAACTCCAGAGAAAAAGAGCCTGCCAACTCGTAGGAGAGACATTTTCAATTTCATTTTTGTAAAATACTGCTTATCACATCTCTCGTGTAACATCCAGTGTTAATGGATAGTGCCAGTTTCCTATTGCTAAAGAAATTATTTTCAAAGTGAAATTTTACTTGCCCATTCCGTAGAGCCGTCCCAAATTAGTCTAATGTGGTATTTGTCATATCAGTATGTTTTAATAGGAACAGTAAAACATGAAAATTAACCAGTACTCTAGCAGCAACTCAGCAGGGCTGCTTACTGCACTAGCCGACAGTGCAGATCAGGGCAGTGCTGTCCCTGTTGGGCACTGTTTATTTTTCATGTTTTACTGTCTCTGATAGTACATATCACTAAACCGAATATAGCACCAAAGTAATCTGGGATCACCCTATCAAACAGCCACATAAAATTTTGCTTTAAAAATTGTTTTGTTTGTAATGGGAAACAACAGACTTTTTCTGTTGACTCTGTGTGTCACACGAAACATATGATATGTCGATGTGACAGCAAACACACCAACCCCCCTTCCTTCCTCTGAATCTAAGGTCCGCATACCACATTGAAATATTGAAGTTCAGTCCATAAGTAACCTTTTGTAGTGATTGTGAAAAATGTTTAACTGATTGCCAGGGGGGTAGAGGTAGCAGACAGCACCCAGCCATACAACTGTGCACACAGTTTGTCTGTAAAATTATAAAGTTCCCCGCAGTTTCTTATCCAGTTTGGATGTAATACTGTTGTTAGTAACTCACAAAAAAATGCATTGTTGAGCTATACAACTCCCTTGGTGTTATTGAAAAAGGAGAAGGTTTTTATCAACACACGTTTACACTCTTTCCTTGTCCTTTCAAACATAATCCAGCACAACATAGTTACAAAACTACACTGTGCAATCAGTTTTTGTAGTTATCTACACAATATGATCACCCTTGTAATACATCATCTTTGGATTAGAGAAAGACCATTTCCACTTTGACCTTGTCATGAGTGTAGTTTGTACTGTCACATATTGTCACCTTGTTCACCCAACACCATGCAGATTAACTTTGCATTATGCAAGCAGTGAGTTGGTGAAGATTTAGTACCAAGCTGATACTCTAAAAAGAAAGAAATTTGCCCACAAACATATTTGATACTGTGCTTCAAATGAAAAAAGTTTGCTGGCTTAACAGTGTAAGAATGTAACATACATAAAAGTTTGTTCACTCGGTTACTTTCATTGTGAGACTCCATATGGTGTTATATTCCAGAGCAGCTGAAAATCAGAAGATTGTATAGTCTGTCAAATTTTGATACTAAAAAGATTTCAGACAATTTGCTATGACCATGTTATGGTACTAATAAATTGGATTTTTGTGAGTTGTTTTTTTTCTCCAGCCTGCTTAAAGATACCATGAAAGGGAAGCAACTCGTGTTGATACCTATTGATAACTCTTTCAGCTATACATTCAATAATTATAGCAGAACATTGCATGTATCAAAAAATTTACAAATGTTTCACCTGCAATGGAACACCCACACTTAGTATGTCTTCAGGGAAAATTCATTTCACTGAAAGGTGTTGAAAATGTTGTTTCAACAATCCTCAGTGCCTTTGAAGCAAAGTAGTCTGTTGATGCTCTTCTGATTGATCTGAGCAAGTCATTTGACTCAGTAAGTCATCGTATTCTAATAGACAACTGATGTGCTAAGGCATTCGATATTCAGAACACTTATAGAACTATATGTTAAGAGTAGGAAGGGATAGATACATTTTAATTGTATGAGCTCTGGATTCCTAGATTTTCAAGAGGTGTGCCCCCAAGGTTCTGTGCTGGGACCCTTATTGTTTATAATTTATAGTAATGACCTGCTCAGTATCGTGACTTTAGATTTGTTCTGTATGCTGATGAAATTTTCATTGCAACTGGAAGTGACAGAGGACCTGAAAGAACAAAGCAAAGCAAGCATAAGAATATCTGGTTTAAAGGCAATGAATTAATTGGAAACCAGAGTAAAACCAAAAATGTAATTTCTAGTTTATACATTACCAACAATGATTTTGTGTATGTTAAAGTTTTTGGTGTACACTTAGATTCCAAATTAACTTGGAACCTCCACACAGATTCTGTATGCACTAAATTATCAACAGCCATATACCTGTTATGCTAACTTAGAGCATGTGAAAGCGAAAACTGATGCTTAGCACCTATTACGTATTTTTTCATAGCCACAGAATGTACCGAACACTGCTTTGGAGCAGCTTCACTGGGAAAAAAGAGAGTTTTAATGTGCCAGAGAAAGGTCACCGGATGTGTTGCTGTATTCAAAAACAATGTGTCCTGTAAGCTGCTCTAGAAGAAACTAGGTGTCGTGGCACTACCATCATTATTTATACTCGGTTGGCTAGTAAACAGTGACTACCTCTTTACGAGACTAAGCAAGACTCAGAATAGCCATACATACCTTGGAGCAAAATTGTTCACTGCACTGCCACTAGATGCACAGTGCCCTGTCACCAGAACCACTCACTGCCTCATTAAAAACCTTCAGAAATGTTATACAAAAATGAGCTAAAAACAAGGCTTTCACTGCTATAATGGATTTTCTTGATTGTGAAAAAGATAATTTAAAATTCTCACGTAGGCTATACTCGTTGTATGCTTGTATGCAAATCTACTTGAGTTAACTGTTTATTATATGTATCATTACATATTATCCAATTTCTACAAGCTGTTAACATCAGTAGCGTGCAAAATGCTCAAACATGAAAATAAATAGATACATGAGTAAGAGTAACTACATCAAAGATCCACAGAATTTTTCTAGGTATGAAATAAGATGTTGAAGAAGTATGTAGTGTCAGATTGCAAACATTACGTAGGCCTCTGTTAGGAGTCTGTGGACTGTGGTTTCGACATCACATTACATTAAGTTTTTAAATGCTCTTCACTATATTGACCAAATATAGAATAATTTTCCTCAACAGACCTGAACAAGTATGATTCAGTTTGTAATCCTGTGCTGTAATTAGAGATTCACACACAGTTTACCCATTCCTTTAAGAAATGTGCATTTTGAGACCAAATGAGTTGCTTCACTATCATGCAAAAGATATATCACTTTCGTGAAGCAACTGCTATGTTCAAGTTCCAGACAAGTTAGCGTGCACAATTTGTGGAACACGCAAATGTGTGATTGACTATGCATTCTGTTTAATGGCTTATGGCTGTCATTATTACTCCTATGGTACTATGTGTGAAATAAATTAAATTGTCTTGCAGTTAAAGCTGGTGCAATAAGGAGTATTCTGTTCAGTAGTCCGGGTGAGTCCATCATTCAGTTTCTTTTATCTTAAATGAAACATCATCAAAAGTGTTGTTAATTTTTAAAAGTAAAATCCTTCTGTTGGAGCTGATGGTCAGTTTGTTGTATAATGTACGTGATTTATACATTTATAATGGGATGAGGGCTGACAGTCACACGTTGAACTGTGCATGGATTAAGCAATTCAGAAAAAAAATTTAAAAAGCAGTGAAGATTGCTGGTCAGTTTTCAATGTTCCATTCATCAGTGTGACATCTTGATGCTGGGCCTGAGTGGTGAAGTTGCTCTGTCAGTAGAGTGGCTGCTTGTGCACTGAACAGCGAAAGTGCATGAGGTTACAGAAGTAATCATGGCATTGTGTGCATGCCCAGCACTCAGTATTCCCCTGTGTGATGAGTGGTTGTCTGTCCGTATAACAATTATTTATCTTTCTTCTGGGGTTTTCTACAAGTGTATTAATGTATAGAAGAGAGAATCAGAGAAGAAGCTTTAATGCTTTGAAGGCAATGACTGTCATTATTTTGAAATGTCCATGTTCTTTTCACATTTTTAACTCCAGGTTTGAATTTCATACCGAACGAGTTCCTTACAAATTTTATATGTTAAAAATTTTACTACAAAGCCTCAATTACAGAAGTAATTAATGTGCTTTCTGAAAAAGAATGCTGTTACGCATTTTTTCCTTCAATAGTGTGGTAACAATCAGGTTTTCATCTTACACAGTTTTACAGAATGGGATTTTTGGGTTATGAACGAGTCTTATGAAACATGTCTGTCTGCAATCAAATAAGTTTAGTCGTATCACTATTCATCCATCATTTCTATCTGTGAATGGGAGCTATGTATGAGGATGATGTCATTGGGGAAAGATTAGGTGGGTAGATCAGATAACGAATAAAAAGATACAGTATTGAATTGTGGAAGAAAGAAATGTATGGCACAACATGATTTTTTTTTAAAAAAAAAGGATCAGTTGACAGGACACATCCTGAGGCAAGGAATTGTAAATTTGGTATTTGAGGGAAGTTTTGGGGGTGGAATTTGTGTAGGTTGATCAAAGTTTGATTACAGTAAGCAGGTTCAGATAGATGTGGGTTGCTATAGCTATGTATAGATGAAGAGAATTGCACCTAATAGACCTGTGTGGAGAGCTGCATCGGACTAGTCTTTGGCCTGAAGACTGCAACATCAGCATTTATGAATTGTGGTATACTAGGTGGAATCCAACATTTTTGCACCGCTAGGTGATGAGAGTTGCATATCTCATGAGTTAGTGTGCAGAGTGGCATTCAGGATGGGAGGACGTGTTGCGTGTTGACAGTGATTTCCGTAATACTCCGTGTTTGGTGTGTGGTGATTTTATGATGGATACGTGAACAGAACAGTGAGTGAGTGAGTGAGTGAGTGAGTGAGTGAGTGAGTGAGTGAGTGTCAAATTCTGTGTGAATCTTGGGAGAAGTGCTACGGAGACCCTTGCAATGATTCAACAACTGTTTGGGGGACAGAACATGAGCCGTACACGGGTGTTTGAGTGGCATGCTTGGTTCAGGGCCGACCGTACAGACGTCGAAGATGATGTTCACACTGGAAGGGCCATTAGTCACTCAATGCCAGACATTGTTGCCAAACTTCAACAACTGGTTCGTGCGGATCGACATCGAACCTTAAAGACCTTGTGGATGAAGTGAGAATTGGTTATGGGACATGTCACGAATGTTGACTGATGAATTGGGCATGCATTGTGTCACTGCAAAATTTGTGCCAAGGATCTTGACAGCTGATCAGAAGGTGCATCGTGTTGAAGTGTGCACGGGCCTTCGTCAGACTGCATCTGATGATCCAACCTTCTTGTCATGGGTTATCACTGGGGACAAGAGCTGGATTTACGGTTATGACCCAGAGACAAAGCAACAATCATCCCAGTGGAAGAGCCCGGGCTCTCCAAGACCCAAAAAAGCAAGACAGGTGAAGAACATGATCATCATTTTCTTTGATGCCAAGGGAATTGTGCACAAAGAACTCATCCCACCCAACCAAACAGTGAATTCTGCGTACTACTGTGATGTTTTGCGGCGGCTCCGTGAAAATGTGCAATGACGATGGCTCGAATTTTGGCGTCGAGAGAACTGGCTGCTGCATCACAACAACGCACCCTGTCACACGTCTTTGCTCACAGAGACCTTTTTGGCAAAAAAAAAACATGATGGCAGTTGTACCTCACCCACTGTACTCGCTAGATTTGGCACCTTGCGACTTCGCGCTGTTCCCAAAACTGAAACTCAAGTTGAAAGGCCATCGGTTTGACACTCAAGAGAGGATTCAAGAAGCATCGCTGGCAGTGGTAAACACCCTCAAAGAACAGGACTTCCAGAAAAGGTGTGAGTAGTGGCAGAAGTGCTGGGACTGGTGTGCACATGTGGATGGGAACTTCTTCGAGGGTGATGGTGACCATTAGTCCAAAGGTAAGGTTTTCAACAGACGGCAGCACCAGTTCCGAAAATTTTGGATAGCATCTCGTATGTAACTACAGAGTAATTCTATCTTCAGGTAAATATTTTATGTCTTCAGCAAAAATTAGAGGGTCTAAAAATTCTCATGTTGTTTGTGGATATGTTTGAACAATTATGTTTGAACAATTATGAAGATAAAGAGTGTAATTTGGTGGTGGCGGTGGTGGTGGTGGTGGTGGTGGTGGTGGTGGTGGTGGTGGTGGTGGTGGTGGTGGAGTAAAATTTGAAAAGAAACTGAAAGTTTCTCCTTTATAGCTCCTCCTAGTCCATAGAAGAATTTCTGTTACTGTAATTTGTAAAAGGTGGTAGGTGGGCCTTACTAACTCACATCTGAATATCTTTTTTCTTTGTGGACAAAAAACTGAGAAAAGTTCAGAATGAACTGAATATACAAATTAATTTGCGATTTGAATGTAGAATGACTCATTCCACATCATTATGAACTATTATGCAAAATTATTCTTGGAACATGAAACTAACTAACTGTGCCTGGAGGGTTAATGTAGGAAGAACTTCATTCCTGAGGAAATATGCCCTTTCCTCCTTCCCGTAATATAATACCCAAGACTACCATTTGCATTGGTACACATTTCAAAACATTACTTTATTAGCAGACAGTTTTATATGGCAGTTAGTTCCTGTAGTGGTTTGATATACGTAAGTTTTTTATATGCATTATAATTATCTGAACTTATTGTGTAGCTTATTATGCAACTGTGAGAGATGTTTTTACTTCTGTCATGCTCCAAACGTTGTGGTCTGCCATGGAATAGCTTTTGTTACAAGGTCATACATTTAAGTGTGTAAATCAACAGAAGGTTAATTCATTGTAAGTAGTATTTAATATTGTTGTTCCAAAATAGTTTATAAACATGTGTAAAAAAATTGTCCTTTATTGTATAGAAACTTAAAGCAGAACTTAATTTCATGTTTTATCTTACATTGTGTTCATTATAATGTGGGTACTTATTTTATTTGAAATGTTGCCTACCAAAACTATTTACCATTGGTAATAGATATTGATTTATGAAACCAACAGATAATTTTTTTTAGACTAGAATGACACCTGATAGGTGTCTACAAGGTAGTCACAGGCAAATATCTTTAACATATTTGTATAGTGTCCCAGGGCTCCATTGTTGGCCTTTATTTGCCATATGTTTCCTTGATCTCACTAGAGCAAAGCTTCCCGTTTGAAGATGATTTGGTGGTATAAGGATTATATACCTTTTCCTGGGTCTCCCTGCACATTGTGCCCTGCATATTGGGGGGTACCTTCAGTCTAACACTCTTTGACCACAGTGTAAATTGTCTTTTCTCGTAAGTCCAGCAACTGAAAATCAAATCTGGGCTTTTATTTATTTCTTGTTATTTATATTGTTCGTTGCACTAAACATCTCTTCTTCATAACCATTTGAGTGTCATGTTTTATTTCTTACAGTCTGCAAAGACATTTGCTTTTAGGCTTCCCTGTGTACATCATGGTTAATGATACTGGAATATTGCACAAGATAACATTTCTTTAACAAATGTATGGATTAAAGCTGTTTCAGAAATTTTCTAGTTGAATGAGGAATGTGACAAACCCCCAATTTTGAGATCTAAACTGTGAGCATTCGTTGTTATGCTCTCTATTTTTCAGCAGGCATTCATCAGTGCTTCTTTCAGTGTGGTCTATTCGAGAAATGTAAGACTGTAGAAACTGTTTGTTAAAATACACAAAATCCACACTGATGTCAGTTATAATCTAGCTTAAAGCACAAGAAGTGACAGAGACAAGACACATGTTATGACCCATTATGTTTTTATTCCATGGGCACCTACATCTTTCGAGGCAGCATCCAGATTTAGGTTTTAGAGATTTTCCTACATCATTTCAAGCAAATGGTGGGACAATTTCATTAGGGAAAAAAGGCACAACTGATGTTCACCCTGACACATACCCAGTTAAACTCTAGTGCTGTATTCATTATGACCCTGATGTGGCCAGGGTAGGAAACCTTTCTTCCTCATTGATTTAATGCTGTTCCTCCAGTAGTATCCTGACGAATGCCTATTAAGTCTCTCAAAGCCTAGAATCCGATTGGTGTGCTGCAGTGAGATACTGAAGAGAGCCATTGTGTTGCTTTATTGGTGCAGTAATCGTGGCATAAACAATCTGGCCATGCCCAAATGTGCTGGGACACCACAATGAATGTGGACAGGTAAGACGCAAGGCTCTTTCCCAAAGGTATATAAGTGTACATAAAATTTGTCACCATAGACATGGTTTCTGTTAGAATGAGTCAATGAAAAGAATAAAGTTTGATCCGGCAATCCATGTGTTGTACTGTAGGAACATCACATAACTCTTCCCTCCCTGTGTGTCGGACACAGTCATCAGTGAAGTTGTAGTCATGGGTTGTTGAAATTTACTTATACATCAATATCAATTTAGATATTAAATATTTTACTACAATTTATAAACTTTATTACAGTTTATAAACCTTATTACAGTTTGTAAACTTTATTACAGTTTGTAAACTATATTACAGTTTGTAAACTATATTACAGTTTGTAAACTATATTACAGTTTGTAAACTATATTACAGTTTGTAAACTATATTACAGTTTGTAAACTATATTACAGTTTGTAAACTTTATTACAGTTTGTAAACTTTATTACAGTTTGTAAACTTTATTACAGTTTGTAAACTTTATTACAGTTTGTAAACTTTATTACAGTTTGTAAACTTTATTACAGTTTGTAAACTTTATTACAGTTTGTAAACTTTTACTGTTAAAAGTAATATGCTCACTTACATATAACAGCTTAATATTTTTCCTGCCTACAACCCTTGAAACATTCAGCCATGGATCATGGAACATCAAATAGATTTCGTGGATGAGTCTGCTCAAAGCCACTGTCTGAACTCCATCATACTTCTTTGGGATGAACTGAAGAATCGATTGCATGCTAGATTGATGTCAGTAATTCCCAGAGTAACTCTTCATAAATAATGCTGACTGATTCCTCCCCCCCTGCAGTCTGAGTGGCGTTTTGTCTCCAGTAATGTACCATACATTAAACTGTAATCACTGTGCAGTTATTAATACATTAACACTTTAGAAGGAACATTCACATTTTATGTAGCATTGTGAAGGCACAGTGAAATAATGTCGCCACTTTCATTTAATCTGTTGTTTGACAAGGTCATCGGGCATGCGTATTTTAGCGAGGGAATGGTGCAAAATTGAATAGCTACCACAAGCGATAGGCATACACAAATGGCCTTATGGTATTGAGCCAAAACAAACACAAATGATAAAGCCTGGCAAAAGGGCTCATAGAGCAAACTGCAAAAGTGGATTTTCAGATCATTGATTGCACAACCTGAATACACTGATCGGCCAGAACATTATGACTACTGACCTATTGTCAGTATAAACCCGTCCAGGTGATAGCAGCGTTACGTTTAGAGCAATGACTGCTAGTCAGAAACATGCAGTAATGTGTTGTATACGAAACAAACCACAGTGCTGCACGCACATGAAATTCCTCTTCTTGCAGTGAAGTATGTTTGCTGTTGTTTGTACTTGTACCGCACCACGGTCGGTAACACGCAACATATCCGTGGAGTTTGATGAGCTTCCTGGGTCACATCAAACGACGAGCACCTCAGGGAACTTGACCGGGTTAAGCTGCGGTCACAGTGCCTCCGATATCGGTGGATTCCGTCGACGGCCTACATCGGCCGCAGACGGCCAATCTTTTCAAATCAGTACGCCACTACGTGCACGGTCGCACTACAGCCGATCACACCAATACCTAAAAAGGGAAGTAGGACTAATCCGCTGAATTACAGGCCTATATCACTAACGTCGATTTGCAGTAGGGTTTTCGAACATATACTGTATTCGAACATTATGAAGTACCTCGAAGAAAACGATTTATTGACACACAGTCAGCACGGATTCAGAAAATATCGTTCCTGTGAAACACAACTAGCTCTTTACACTCATGAAGTAATAAGTGCTATCGACAGAGGATGTCAAATTGATTCCAAATTTTTAGATTTCGACATCGTTCCTCACAAGCGTCTTGTAACCAAACTGCGTGCCTACGGAGTATCGCCTCAGTTGTGCGACTGGATTCCGGATATCCTGTCAGAAAGGTCGCAGTTCGTAGTAATAGACGAAAAGTCACCGAGTAAAACAGAAGTAGTATCCGCCGTTCCCCAAGAAAGTGTTATAGGCCCTCTATTGTTCCTGATCTACACTCCTGGAAATTGAAATAAGAACACCGTGAATTCATTGTCCCAGGAAGGGGAAACTTTATTGACACATTCCTGGGGTCAGATACATCACATGATCACACTGACAGAACCACAGGCACATAGACACAGGCAACACAGCATGCACAATGTCGGCACTAATACAGTGTATATCCACCTTTCGCAGCAATGCAGGCTGCTATTCTCCCATGGAGACGATCGTAGAGATGCTGGATGTAGTCCTGTGGAACGGCTTGCCATGCCATTTCCACCTGGCGCCTCAGTTGGACCAGCGTTCGTGCTGGACGTGCAGACCGCGTGAGACGACGCTTCATCCAGTCCCAAACATGCTCAATGGGGGACAGATCCGGAGATCTTGCTGGCCAGGGTAGTTGACTTACACCTTCTACAGCACGTTGGGTGGCACGGGATACATGCGGACGTGCATTGTCCTGTTGGAACAGCAAGTTCCCTTGCCGGTCTAGGAATGGTAGAACGATGGGTTCGATGACGGTTTGGATGTACCGTGCACTATTCAGTGTCCCCTCGACGATAACCAGTGGTGTACGGCCAGTGTAGGAGATCGCTCCCCACACCATGATGCCGGGTGTTGGCCCTGTGTGCCTCGGTCGTATGCAGTCCTGATTGTGGCGCTCACCTGCACGGCGCCAAACACGCATACGACCATCATTGGCACCAAGGCAGAAGCGACTCTCATCGCTGAAGACGACACGTCTCCATTCGTCCCTCCATTCACGCCTGTCGCGACACCACTGGAGGCGGGCTGCACGATGTTGAAGCGTGAGCGGAAGACGGCCTAACGGTGTGCGGGACCGTAGCCCAGCTTCATGGAGACGGTTGCGAATGGTCCTCGCCGATACCCCAGGAGCAACAGTGTCCCTAATTTGCTGGGAAGTGGCGGTGCGGTCCCCTACGGCACTGCGTAGGATCCTACGGTCTTGGCGTGCATCCAGGCGTCGCTGCGGTCCGGTCCCAGGTCGACGGGCACGTGCACCTTCCGCCGACCACTGGCGACAACATCGATGTACTGTGGAGACCTCACGCCCCACGTGTTGAGCAATTCGGCGGTACGTCCGCCCAGCCTCCCGCATGCCCACTATACGCCCTCGCTCAAAGTCCGTCAACAGCACATACGGTTCACGTCCACGCTGTCGCGGCATGCTACCAGTGTTAAAGACTGCGATGGAGCTCCGTATGCCACGGCAAACTGGCTGACACTGACGGCGGCGGTGCACAAATGCTGCGCAGCTAGCGCCATTCGACGGCCAACACCGCGGTTCCTGGTGTGTCCTCTGTGCCGTGCGTGTGATCATTGCTTGTACAGCCCTCTCGCAGTGTCCGGAGCAAGTATGGTGGGTCTGACACACCGGTGTCAATGTGTTCTTTTTTCCATTTCCAGGAGTGTATATTAACGACATAGGAGCCAATGTGAGTAGCCGTCTTAGACTGTTTGCAGATGATGGTGTCAATTACCGTCTTGTAAAGTCATCAGATGACCAAAACGACTTGCAAAATGATTTAGATAAGATATCTGTATGGTGCGAAAAGTGGCAATTGACCCTGAATAAAGAAAAGTGTGAATGTATTCACATGAGTACTAAAAGAAATCAGCTAAATTTCGATTTCGCGACAAGTCACACAAATCTGAAGGCTGTAAATTCAGCTAAATACTTAGGGATTACAATTACAAATAACCAAAAATGGAACGATCACATAGATAATATTGTGGCTAGAGCAAACAAGACTGCGATTCATTGGCAGAACACTTAGAATGTGCAATAGGTCTACTAAAGAGACTGCTTACACCGCGATTGTCCGCTCTATTCTGGAGTATTGCGTTGCGGTGAGAGATCTGCCTCAGTTGGGACTGATGGATGACATCGAAAAAGTTCAAAGAAGGGCAGCTCGTTTTGTATTATCGCGAAATAGGGGTGATAGTGTCACAGACATGATACGTGAATTGGAGTGGCAATCATTAAAACAAAGGCGTTTTGCGTTGCAACTGGATCTTTTCATTAAATTTCAATCACCAGTTTTCTCCTCCGATTGCGAAAACATTGTTGACACCCACCCATATAGGGAGAAATGTTCATCACGATGAAATAAGAGAAATCAGAGCTCGCATAGAAAAATTTAAGTGCTGGTTTTTCCCGCGTGCCATTCGAGAGTGGAACGGTAGAGAGACAGCCTGAAGGTGGTTCACTGAACCCTCTGCCAGGCACTTTATTGTGAACAGCAGATTAATCACGTAGATGTAGATGTGAGATCGTATCTCCCGAACGTACAGACTTCGAACGACAATCGCTGAAATCCAAATCAGTTTGTTTTCTTCACTCAATTCGACCTACGTTACGGAGCGTGAGAAACTGTTAAGTTTAATACGAGAAAGAGAAAATTTGTGGCATCTTGAGGATGAAAATATCAATCGTGTTATAGTTCGGTATCTATGGACTGAAATCGCAGGTTTATTCGAAACCTCAAATAATCAAAATCTTAATTCGACATTTTAGGCATAGATTATAACATCAAAAAAAATAATTTGTTCAAGTGAAAAGGGTGGCTTATGTTATGCTTACAGCTACTGTATTGGATCTTTTTTGTGGTAGGTTGTCATTAGTTGTCTACCAATTATTGTTACTGCCAGTGGCGTATTGATTCTGTTAATATGAAGTGGTTTGCAAATGTGGTGTAGGGTATGTACTCGTATTTCCACTTCAAAGTGCTTTAGGTTTTCAGAGTTTCTCATACTACACTTTATGCCTGTCTTTCACTCTTGTGCTACGTGAGTAATTGAAGTTTGACGTACGTCTGCACAGCTTTAAATACAAACATCAAAAAAGTTTTGCATCACCCCGGTTCCCAGAACTCCTGAAGATAGAGGTTGACTGTGGATACTGTATTACGGACACAGTCCCTTTGACTGTTCAGAGACGTGACTAAACCCGCCCAAGGATGTAAACAGCCATGCAAGAACAGCGCCTATTAGACGGAGGGGGTCCGACAGCCGACCAGTTCGTCATTCCACCAGGAAGAAGGATCTCTTGTTGTCTGTAGTTCAACCATGCCTAGACGGTCAATACCGCGGTTTGATCGCGTCCGCATTGTTACTTTGTGCCAGGAGGGGCTGTCAACAAGGGAAGTGTCCAGGCGTCTCGGAGTGAACCAAAACGATGTCGTTCGAACATGGAGGAGATACAGAGAGACAGGAACTGTCGATTTCATGCCTCGCTCAGGCCGCCCAAAGGCTACTACTGCAGTGGATGACCGCTACCTACGGATTATGGCTTGGAGGAACACTGACAGCAGAGCCACCATATTGAATAATGCTTTTCGTGCAGCCACAGGACGTCGTGTTACGACTCAAACTGTACACAATAGGCTGCATGATGCGCAACTTCACTCCCGACGTCCAAGGCAAGCTCTATCTGTGCAACCACGACACCGTGCAGTGCGGCACAGATGGGCCCAGCAGCATGCCAAATCGACTGCTCAGGATTGGCATCACGTTCTGTTCACTGAGGAGTGTCACATGTGCCTTCAACCAGACAATCGTCGGAGACGTGTTTGAAGACAACCCCGGTCAGGCTGAACGCGTTAGACACATTGTCGAGCGAGTGCAGCAAGGTGGAGGTTCCGTCTGTTTTGGGGTGGCATTACGATTGGCCGACGTACCCTGCTGGTGGTCATGGAAAGCACTGTAATGGCTGTACGATATGTGAATGCCATCCTCTGACCGATAGTGCAACCATATCGGCAGGATGTTGGGGAGGCATTCGTCTTCATGGACGACAATTCGCGCCCCACCATCGTGCACATCTTGTGAATGACTTCCTTCAGGATAACTACATCGCTCGACTAGAGTGGCCAGAATGTTCTTCAGACATGAAGTCTATCGAACATGCCTGGGATATATTGAAAAGGGCTGTTTATGGACGACGTGAACCAACAACCACTCTGTTGGATCTACGTCGAATCGCCGTCGAAGAGTGGGGCAATCCGGACGAACAGTGCCTTGATTAACTTGTGGATAATATGCCACGAGGAATACAGGCATGCTCAATGCAAGAGGACGTGCTACTGGGTATTAGAGGTACTGGTATGTACAGTTGCCTGGACCACCACCTCTGAAGATCTCGTGGTGGGGGGCGGGGGGAGGGGGGGGGGGGTTCGTCTTCGCCGTCCGAGTCCTCATTCACAGTTTCCTGTCTAACAGGGGCAACAATCAGGTCGTCATTGAACTCTTCAAAGTGTCACAGTCTGTCACATTCGTTGATCCACTCTTCAACTTCATTGGCAGGGACGTTCGGGTCCAGAGTTCGTAGATCTTTAACGATCTCGAGTGCGTCGTTGTTTTGCTCATCTTCGGTATGCTCATTTTCAGTCATAACTTGTGGCCAAAGCTTACGCCATGATTTCCGCAGTGTGTCAGGTTTCAGTTCATCCCATGCTGCAACGATTGTGCAGATAGCATCTTTGATGTTCAGGGATTCCATTGCCTCAAATAAGTTATAATCTCCATCAGATTTTTCCAAGATTGAGCTGATATACTTTCCGCTATATCACCTTTTTAACCATTCGATAACGCCCTGATCCATTGGTTGGATGAGTGAGGTCACATTAGAAGGCAGAAAGAGAGCTGTTATGTCCCCTTTCACCAAATCTTCCTCAGATGGACGTGATGGTGCATTATCCAACAGCAGTAGAGCATGAACAGGCAGATTGTGCAAAGCAAACCATGCCTATGCAAAGAACATACAGGTCTACTGACGGCTATATGGCAGTTAAATACCTGCCGTCGTCATCAAAAGGCATGCAGGGACTAAGAAGCGGAAAACAAAATAAACTGTCTTTTATTTATGTTCTTTGAAGTATCGAGACAGTATCCTCCATCATATTGTCTAACACTGCTGTCACCACGTCATCTTAAAAAAAACGCCAGATCGTTGGGCTCATCTCGTGAACACCTCTCTCCAGGCGGCAGAAATTGAGTGAATAGAATAGCCAACCTTATATGTTGACATGAATCTGATTGAACACGCTTTGGACCAGTTGACTCTTGCAGTGTATCCTCACACAAGATAACCCGAGGGCTGTTGTTGAAGAGAGCAACGTCTCGTCCACCTTGCGTACAGCATCCACAGGAGGGTCCAAGTTTTACACTACTAAGACAAAAGAGAGACACACGGCGAAGGAATTATCCGGATGGAACGGAAAGCGGTAGATTTAATGGACATGCACCGACAAACAAATGATTACAATTTCAGAAAATTATCTGATTTATTCAAGAGAACGAGCTTCACAAATTAGGCAAGTCAATAACGCGTTGGTCAACCTCTGCCCATTGTGCAAGTAGTTATTCAGCGTGGCATTGATTGACAGAGTTGTTGGATGTCCCTCTGAAGGATACTTGCCAAATTCTATTGAAACAGCGTGTTAGATCGTCAAAATCCCGAGCTAGATGGAGGGCCCTGCCCATAATGCTGCATACGTTGTTCGCGAGCTTGCTGCTCAAGGTAGGCTTTGTCAAGCATGAAGACAAGCAGTAGCAACTCTCACCATGTGCAGGCGGGCATTATCTTACTGAAATGTAAGCGCAGGATGGCTTTCCATGAAGGGCAAAAAATGGGGCGTAGAATATCGTCGACGTGCCACTGTGCTGTGGTCTTCATCACTGAAGAGTCTGCGCCTTCGATGACCAACGAAGACGTGTTTGCCAAACTCTACCTTGGCCAGCAAAGTGACCAGATCTCCCCAATTGAGAACATTTGGAGCTTTATGGGTATGGCTCTTCTCGGGATTTTGACGAGCTAATGCGCCAGTAGGACAGAATGTGGCAACATATCTTTCCTGAGGACTTCCAACAACTCTATCAGTCACTGCCGAGGCGAATAACTGCTTGCATAAGAGCCAGAGATGGATCATCACGTTATTGAATTGCTTAATTTGTGAAGCTCTTGAAGAAATCATCCAATTTTTCTGAATCACATCTACAGATTTACGTCCCATTCTGGCAACTCCTTCATGGTACGTTTTTTGTTTCTTTGGCAGTGATATGAAGGCATCCCATAAGTGCTAGTGTAAGTTGAGAGTAGGAGCTACGACACAACTTTGTTGAAAACAACGTATGGCTTCTAATATTCACTATCTGATCAAAAGTATCAGGCCTCCCATATGTAATGCGGAATTGACCACAAGATGGAGACCCGCCAGCATAAAAGGAGGCGGGAATATTGCGTTGTCAATAGAGAAGCAGCAACAGCAGGTCAGCCAGGAGAGCTCAGGGACTTCAAACATTGACTATTCATTGGACATCGCTTGAGTAATACAGGGTGATTCAAAAAGAATACCACAACTTTAGGAATTTAAAACTCTGCAACGACAAAAGGCAGAGCTAAGCACTATCTGTCGGCGAATTAAGGGAGCTATAAAGTTCCATTTAGTTGTACATTTGTTCCCTTGAGGCGCTGTTGACTAGGCGTCAGCGTCAGTTGATGCTAAGATGGCGACCGCTCAACAGAAAGCTTTTTGTGTTATTGAGTACGGCAGAAGTGAATCGACGACAGTTGTTCAGCGTGCATTTCGAACGAAGTATGGTGTTAAACCTCCTGATAGGTGGTGTATTAAACGTTGGTATAAACAGTTTACAGAGAATGGGTGTTTGTGCAAAGGGAAAAGTTCTGGACGGCCAAGAACGAGTGATGAAAATGTAGCACGCATCCAGCAAGCATTTGTTCGCAGCCCAGGAAAATCGACTCGCAGAGCTAGCAGAGAGCTGCAAATTCCACAATCAACTGTATGAAGAGTCCTACGAAAAATGTTAGTTATGAAACCTGAACGTCAATTACCTGAGGCGATGGATCGGCCGCCAGGCAGCCCAAGACAGAGCACTTCATCACTGGCCTCCAAGAAGCCCTGATATTACCCCCTGCGATTTTTTCTTATGGGGGTATGTTAAGGATATGGTGTTTTGACCACCTCTCCCAGCCACCATTGATGATTTGAAACGAGAAATAACAGCAGCTATCCAAACTGTTACGCCTGATATGCTACAGGGAGTGTGGAACGAGTTGGAGTATCGGGTTGATATTGCTCGAGTGTCTGGAGGGGGCCATATTGAACATCTCTGAACTTGTTTTTGAGTGAAAAAAAACCTTTTTAAATACTCTTTGTAATGATGTATAACAGAAGGTTATATTATGTTTCTTTCATTAAATACACATTTTTAAAGTTGTGGTATTCTTTTTGAATCACCCTGTATATCAATCAGGGACATTTTAGCCTTTTAAAGCTGCCCACACATTCGGGAGGACGACGGTTCAATCCCGCGTCTGGCCATCCTGATTTAGGTTTTCCGTGATTTCCCTAAATCACTTCAGGCAAATGCTGGGATGGTTCCTTTGAAAGGGCACGGCCGACTCCTTCCCCGTCCTTCCGTAATCTGATGAGACGGATGACCTCACTGTCTGCTCCTCCTCCAACCAAGCAACCAAAGCTGCCCAAGTCGAGTGTTGGTGATGTGATTGCGAAGTGGAAACGTGAAAGAGTAAACACAGATAAACCGAGACCAGGCAGACCTCATGTACCGACGGACATTGACCGGTGGCGTAGCAGAGGATGATTGTAGAAAATCGCATGAAATTAGAGAAAGTAATCACTCACGAGCAGTCCAGCCAACGAAATTCCTCTGATTTGGGGAGTTAAGAAGAAGTGGGTACAATGGTAGAGTAGCCCCTCATAAGCCACACCCTTCTGCAGTGACATTTGGGACGGTGCAAAGAGCGACTTTACTGGACAGTGGATAACTAGAAACGAGTGATTTGGAATGATTAATCACGCTATACCCGTGGCAATCCGATGGAAGCGTTTGGGCCTGGGGAACGTTACTTGCTATGTGTACTGTTCGGGTATATCTCATGGATCGGGTATGGTCTCTTTATTGCGAGTAAGAAATCGTGAAAGGGTATTAACACATTTTGTAACAATGTGCGCTGCACACAGTGGAGTAGTAGCTCGGAGACGATGATTGTATCAGCATGACAATGCATCCTCTCATAAAGAAGCGCCTGTAAGCCAGTGGCTTGTGGACACTAGCATTGCTGAATTGATCTGGTCTGGCCAGAATCCTGACCTCAACCCAGTGGAACACTTTTGCGATGAGAAAAAAATGTAGGCTTCGCTCCAGACCCCAGAGTCCGTCATCACTAACTTCTCTGGTTTTGGCTCTTGAAGCAGAAAGGGCTACCATTCTTCCACTGACATTGACACCTCACTGAAAGCTGCTGAAGTCGTCATAAAGGCGAAGGGTAGTCACACTTCGTTTTAATTTCCACTAACAGGTGCCGAGATACTTTTGAACGGATAGTGTATGGAAGTTAGACCCTGATAATAATATTTGTTTTGTAAATAAAAACCGCCTTTTCTTGCTGCCCTGTAATTTATTTCCCTCACACATATTTCGCCTCTTTTTACTGTAAGGCATCTTCAGTGGGATCTAGAAAGATACAGTTTTGTTAAAATTGTTTGCTGTCTGGAATGCAATGAATTGTTAATGCATTAAGAGGTTCACTTACAGGTTCCATCATTTGGTAACAGACTTAAAACAACGAATTTAAGAAGTCAAGGAATTTGGGAGCCTCAGCTGAAAGTATGAAATAACATGGTGGAAGATGATATAGCACAATGAACAGTCTGTACCTGAAGCTGTTCACTGTTTCTGTTACCAGAGAGAATGTTTTCAGACACTGAACTGTCATTTGTATTACTTTCGATACGGAAGTCTGCAGCCATTTTGATGCACCCAGTACTGTATTTTCAGTTGGTGTAGACCTGTGAGTTCCCTATTACTTTTGAATATCACCACCGCGTTATTCAAATGTTAAGGACATAATACAGTGCCGGAAAAAATATTAGTACACTTGGAAAGACAACGTCGATTTTAATATGATGACAAATTCCATATGCCACCTGGGTATAGTAGATGTACTGATACTGGTTTCAGCGTCATCAGCCAACAGATATTTTAGTGGCATAGTTACCAGAGCGCCATCTGTGTCTGTTCTTTAATAAGGAATGCTCACAACCAGAAGGCACAGTGTGATGCAGATGTGTGAAGCAAGCAGTCAACCACGTCACAGAGATGCACTCGTGCTTCTTACAGCAAACTGAGCGAGTTTGAAAGGGGTCAAATTGTGTTCTTTCGTTTGGCGGGATGGTCCTTTCAGAGAAATGCCACCCATGTTGGACACGCTGCATCAGTTGTACAACGATGCTGGTGGTATCACTGGTAACGTGAACATTCTCACACCTCCCCCCCCCCCCCCCCCCCCCTGCGGGTCCGGGGATTAGAATAGGCCCGAGGTATTTCTGTCTGTCGTAAGAGGCGACTAAAAGCAGTCCCTCCCCCTCAAGGGGGTATTTAGCGCCTGCGTCCGGAGACTGACAGTTCCACGACCTATATTTGCGGTCATTTTGGTTTTTCACTTCTTCTCGTTTCTTCCTTCCTTTGGTTGGTTCCTTTCTTTGTTCTTCTCCATCTCACAGTCTTCGTTACTCTTTCCCTTGCCCTCTTTCCCTTGCCCTCTTTCCCTTGCCCTCTTTCCCTTGCCCTCTTTCCCTTGCCCTCTTTCCCTTGCCCTCTTTCCCTTGCCCTCTTTCCCTTGCCCTCTTTCCCTTGCCCTCTTTCCCTTGCCCTCTTTCCCTTGCCCTCTTTCCCTTGCCCTCTTTCCCTTGCCCTCTTTCCCTTGCCTTCTCTGGTCTCCGCCTTGGCGTTTGAGACAGTCTGTCCTCTCTCTCTCTCTCTCTCTCTCTCTCTCTCTCTCTCTCTCTCTCTCTCTCTCTTCTTTTTCCTCTTCTTCCTTCCTCCCTGTGCGCGCCTAAAGGCCGACCCACGCGTTCGCATGCGTAGCCGGTGATGGGGTAACGCGTAATTCCCCGCCCTGGGTAGACAAGTAAGGCACGCACATACCCCTGGTAAAGGCCAGGCCGGGGGAGGGGTGATTGCCTGAGCTGATACCTTCTGACCATGCCGATTGGTCCCTCCGTCTGTTTCTCGGGAGGTGTGACCTGAGGTGTAAACATTCACCTAAGGCGGGAGTGCCCTCTGAGACGGTCCCCACAAGGAAGGAGCACGCCATCGGAGACGCTGGCAATCATGGGGGATTCCTCCGCAATGGATTTTTCTTCTTCTTCTCTCTCGACTTCCGCCCACAAACGGAAACTTGACCAGCCACCAGTGACAAAAGTACTACCGCCTGCCCCACAGTTCCTACTAGTTTCTCGATCTGAGGACGGCAAGGATTTTTCCTCTGTCAACCCTTTCGTTATCCAGAAGGGCGTAGATGCCATAGCCGGATCTGTCAAGTATTGTACCAGGTTGGGTAATGGTACCTTGTTACTAGAAACTGAGAGCGCCTTTCAGGCACAGAAACTGCTTCGGGCCACACTCTTGTACACGTTCCCTGTCCGGGTGGAGGCTCACCACACTTTGAATTCGTCCCGTGGTGTGGTATATACTCGATCACTCGACGGATCGACTGACGAGGAGATTCAGTCTTTCCTCGCTGAGCAGGGCGTGACAGCTGTCCATAGGGTCATGAAAAAGGTCAACAATGACCTTGTACCGACCCGGACACTTCTTGACCTTCGATAGTGTTCAGCTGCCGTCGCGCATCAAAGCGGGCTACGAGGTTATTTCTGTTCGCCCCTATGTCCCGACACCTACGCGCTGTTACCAGTGTCAGCGTTTTAATCACACTCGCCAGTCTTGTTCCAATGCGGCTAAATGTGTCACTTGTGGCAGGTATGCCCATGAGGGTGACTGTCCACCTCTGTCTCCTCGTTGTGTGAACTGTCAGGGTGACCATGCAGCGTCCTCCCGCAACTGTCCCATCTACAAGGAAGAACGCTGTATCCAAGAAATTCGGGTCAAAGAGAAAGTGTCCACCTCGGCTGCTCACAAGCTATTTGCTAGTAGGAAGCCCGTGCTGCTCCCAGTGGGGAAATACAGTACTGTCCTCGCCTCTCCTCGGAATACCGGGGAGGTGGCGATGCGGACATGCGATCTGACCTTCAGCACCATGGTCGTCCGTTCGGCCAGTGCTAAGATCGCGCGGTCGACGTCTCCTCTTCCTCCCGTCACCCTTCAGACACAAGCACCTTCATCAGCTTCTGCCAAGACGAAGACCCAGAAGTCAGATGCACGGGCCTTCAAGAAGGAACCGTCCCGTGCAGACTTCCTACGTACCTCGAACTCCCAGCCGTCGACCAGTACTTCCACTAAACGACCTTCCAAGAAGGCTCATAGGAAGCATAGTTCTCCTTCTCCGCCACGGCGCATTTCTTCTCCTGCGCCACCCAGCGGTTGCCGCCCCAGGCCGTCATCCGTTTCGCCTGGCCGCACCGCTGGTAGCCGAACATCTGGCCGTTCACCTGCAGAGGAAGCTCCCCATCCCAGCCATCTTAACAAGATATCCGATGAACCTATAGAACCAATGGACGATGACTGTCCGCCTACTGATAGCGGCGGCAGTGCTCGCTCGAAGCCAGGCCCTCAGCGGCCTTCGAGGTGACCCCTTCTTTCATCTTCCTTTTCTTCTCACGATGGCACTTATTCACTGGAATATTCGCAGCATTCGCTCCAACCGAGAGGACTTGAAGTTGCTGCTCCGCTTGCACCGTCCGCTCGTCGTAGTCCTCCAGGAAACGAAGCTACGCCCATGCGATCAAATTGCCTTGGCACACTACACCTCTGTGCGTTTTGACCCACCCCCTGTGATAGGTACTCTGGCTCATGGAGGGGTTATGTTGCTGGTCCGGGACGATATTTACTATGATTCCATCACATTGCACATCGGCCTGCAGGCAGTTGCCGTCAGAATTACTCTCCCCACTTTTACATTTTCCATTTGTACCGTTTACACTCCATCGTCGTCTGCTGTTACCAGGGCAGACATGATGCAAATTGTTGCTCAGCTACCTGCACCATTTTTGTTAACTGGAGACCTCAATGCCCACCATCCTCTTTGGGGCTCTCCAGCATCCTGCCCGAGGGGCTCTCTGTTAGCAGACCTTTCCAATCAGCTCAATCTTGTCTGTCTCAATACTTTCGGACACATCTCAGTACTTTCAGACACATCTCACACCTGTTCCCATTTAGACCTCTCTATATGTACTACCCAACTTGCACACCGGTTTGAGTGGTATGCACTTTCTGTTACATATTAGAGCGACCACTTCCCGTGTGTTATCCATCTCCTGCATCATACCTCCTCTCCGTCTTCAACTAGTTGGAACATCTCCAAAGCAGACTAGAGGCTCTTCTCTTCCAGGGCGACCTTTAAGGATCAAACCTTCACAAGCTGCGATAGTCAGGTCGCACACCTCACGGAAGTCATTCTCACTGCTGCTGAATATTCCATCCCTCACACTACTTCTTCTCCACGTCGCGTACCGGTCCCCTGGTGGACCGCAGCATGTAGAGATGCTTTACATGCTCGTCGATGTGCTTTACGCACCATTAAACGCCACCCTACAATTGCGAATTGTATCAATTATAAACGATTACGTGCTCAGTGTCGTCGTATTATTAAAGAAAGCAAGAAAGCCAGCTGGGCTGCTTTCACAAGCACCTTCAACAGTTTTACTCCTCCTTCTGTTGTCTGGGGTAGCCTGCGCCAGCTATCTGGCACAAAGGTCCACTCTCCCCCCAGGGGGTCCACAACTCTTTTGTGGATACGTGCGTAGCGAGCACGGGACCCCGAGCTAATGTGGCCTTCCTTCCTTTCCGGGCTGCATACCTTCCCTTTCCGCATCCTTCCCCATCCCCCATCTTGGCCCCCCCTCCCTCACCTCTGGCTCTTTCCTTCCCTTTCTCCCCCTCTGGGAGTATGGTTTTTTGCCTACGTCCGGAGACGGACGCTTGTAAATGTACCGCATTCTTCGCCTTCCTTGCTTGTATGCCTTCATCCTTCCTTTGTCCTTCTCTTTTCCTTACCTCTTCTCTTTACCCTTTTCTCCGCTGCGGCGTTTGAGACCTCTCTTCTTTCCTTTCGCTTTCTCTTTCTTCCTCCTTGTGCGTGTCTGAAGGCCGACCCACGCACTTCCATGCGTAGCCGGTGACGGGGTAACGCGTAATTCCCCGCCCCGGGTAGACAGGTAGGACACGTACGTACCCCCTGGTAACGGCCAGGCCCAGGGAGGGTTGATTACCCGAGCTGATACCTTCCGAAAGTGCCGATTGGTCCCTCCATCCGTTTGTCGGGAGGTGTGACCTGAGGTGTGAACAATCACCTAAGGCGGGAGTGCCCTCAGAGAGGGCCCCCACAAGGGAGGAGCGCGCCATCGGAGACGCCAGTAATCATGGGGGATTCTTCCGCAATGGTTTCCTCATCTTCCACTATGTCTGCTCACAAACGTAAGTTCACTGAGTCTCGGCCACAGTCAGTTCTTCCATCATTGCCACAGTTCCTTGTTGTTTCTCGGTCTGACGAAGGTCACTACTTCTCCACGGTCAACCCTTTTATTATTCAGAAAGGTGTCGACGCAATTGTAGGTCCTGTAAAGTCTTGTTCCAGATTACGGAATGTCACCCTGTTGTTAGAAACAATCAGTGCCCTCCAGGCACAAAAATTGCTGCGTACCTCACTACTACACACCTTCCCTGTCCGGGTGGAACCGCACCGTACTTTAAATTCCTCGCGCGGAGTCGTTTATACACGCTCCCTCGATGGATTGTCTGACGAAGAAATTCAGCACTACCTGTCTGACCAGGGCGTAACGGCTGTTCATAGGGTTATGAAAAGGGTTGACACGAACATCATTCCAACCCGCACTGTCTTCTTGACATTTGACAAAGTTCAACTCCCATCGAAAATCAAAGCAGGCTATGAGATAATTTCCGTTCGCCCTTATGTACCAAACCCTACGCGTTGCTATCGGTGTCAGCGGTTCAATCACACCAGCCAGTCCTGTTCCAATCCGGCCAAATGTGTTACATGTGGCAAGGATGCCCATGAGGGTGCTTGTCCACCTCCATCCCCTCGCTGCATCAACTGTATGGGTGACCACGCTGCTTCCTCTCGAGATTGTCCCGTTTTTAAGGACGAAAAGCTCATCCAGGAAATTAGAGTAAAGGAAAAGGTGTCGACCTTTGCTGGTCGAAAATTATTCGCCAGTCGACAGCCCACCGTGCCTCAGAAAGGAAAATACAGCACTGCCCTTGCTTCTCCTCGACCAACAAAGGAGGCGGCCACGCAGACTTGCGACCTCACCTTTAGTGCCACGGTCGTCAGATCGGCCAGCGCAAAGACCGCCCGTTCAACCTCACCACTTTCGCCTGCCCACTCTCTGGCTCACCCTTCGTCGAGTTCTGCTAAATCTCGAGCCAAAAAGTCAGACACCAAGACTTCGAAAAAAGAGCATACTCGTGAAGAGTTTTTACGTACCCCAACTTCACAACCATCGGTTCCTCCTTCCTCTAAACATCATACTTCCAAGAAGGCTACAAAGAAACCCAGTTCCTCTCCTTCTCCGCCAAGGCGTGTCCCATCTACAGCACCACCTGGCGGAAATAGCCCTCGGCCGTCCTCTGTGTCGCCGAGGCGCACTGCTGGCGGCCGCTCAACCGGCCGATCGCTGGAGGCAGGAGCTGCTCCTGACCAACCTATGGATCAGGATCTTCTGCCTTCGGCTGAATGCCATTCCATGCTGTCGGTCGCAAGCTCTGAGCAGTCGTTGACAGCGACCTTGGTCACATTCCTCCATTTTCTGTTCACCCTATGTCCATTATCCACTGGAATATCCGCGGCATTCGAGCCAATCGGGATGAATTGTCGGTCCTCATACGATCCTACTCGCCGGTCATCTTCTGTCTTCAGGAAACAAAGTTGCGTCCCCATAACCGCTTTGTTCTCCCTCATTTTCAGTCCATCCGATATGATCTCCCCTCTGTTGAAGGCACTCCAGCACATGGAGGACTCATGATTCTTCTCCATGAAACTCTCCATTATCACTCAATCCATTTAAACACTTCCTTCCAAGCTGTCGCCGTCCGTCTTTCCCTTTCCGGATACACGTTCTCTCTTTGTACTGTATACATTCCATCGTCCACACCAATGGCACGAGCTGATCTCCTTCATCTTCTTGGTCAGCTTCCACCCCCATATTTGCTGGTTGGGGACTTCAATGCCCACCACCCGCTTTGGGGATCTCCACATCCTTGTCCACGCGGCTCACTATTGCTAGACGTCTTCCACCAAGCAGATCTAGTGTGCCTCAACCCTGGGGTCCCTACATTTTTGTCTGCCTCCACAACAAATTTATCTCATTTGGACCTTGCGGTCGGTACTGTTCCGCTAGCTCGGCGCTTCGAATGGTTCGCCCTTGATGATACACACTCGAGTGACCACTTTCCATGTGTTCTTAGACTGCAGCCTCAACTGCCCTACATGCGCCCGCGACGCTGGAAGTTTGCCCAAGCCGATTGGACACTTTTTTCGTCTCTAGCGACTTTCGATGACCGTCACTTTCCCAGCGTCGACGATGAGATCACACATATTACCGACGTTATTCTTACAGCTGCGGAACATTCAATACCACGCACCTCCGAATTGCCCCGGCGCCCCCCAGTTCCTTGGTGGAACGAGGCATGCCGTGATGCAATACGTGAGCGGCGACGTGCTCTCCGCGTTTTCCGCCGCCATCCTACTTTGGCCAACTGTATCCGCTATAAGCACTTCCGAGCGCGATGCCGTCGTGTCATCCGCGATAGCAAGAAGGCAAGCTGGAAATTCTTTATTAGCTCATTTAACACCTTCACTCCCTCCTCGGAAGTTTGGAATCGGCTTCGACGGTTCTCAGGCGCGCCTAGTTTCTCCCCGGTCTCTGGGCTCACTGTCGCGCATGACACATTAGTGGACCCCGTCGCAATTTCTAACTCGTTGGGTCAGCACTTTGCTGAGATTTCGAGCTCTTCAAATTACCCGCCAGCGTTTCTCCCGAAGAAACGTGCAGCGGAAGTGCGACCTCTTGCTTCTCCTCTCAAAATCGCGAAAGCTACAATACTGTTTTCTCCTTGCGGGAACTCCAACATGCACTCTCTTCTTCTCGCTCCTCCGCCCCAGGACCGGATGGTCTCCACGTCCAAATGTTGCTGCATTTATCAACCCATAGTCTGCGTCACCTCCTTCGCCTTTATAATCGAATTTGGACCGACAGTACTTTTCCCAGACGATGGCGGGAAGCTATCGTCGTTCCTGCTCCGAAACCTGGAGAGGACAAACATCTCCCCTCTAGCTATCGCCCCATTTCTCTCACGAGTAGTGTCTGTAAGGTTTTGGAGCGTATGGTGAATTACTGTTTAGCGTGGTGGCTGGAATCCCGCAGTCTTTTAACACCTGCCCAATGCGGATTCCGAAAGCATCGTTCTGCAGTTGACCATCTTGTTGCTCTCTCCACTTATATCATGAACAATTTTCTCCGGAAACGCCAAACAGTAGCAATATTTTTTGATCTGGAGAGAGCATACGATACCTGTTGGAGGACAGGCATCCTCCGCACACTGTTCTCTTGGGGCTTTCGGGGTCGGATGCCCCTTTTTCTTCGCGAATTTATGGGAGAGCGCACATTTAGGATGCAGGTGAACACTACTCTCTCCCGTACTTTCTCCCAAGAAAACGGGGTACCCCAGGGCTCAGTGCTGAGTGTTGTACTGTTTGCCATTGCCATCAATCCAATTATGGATTGTCTCCTTCCTGATGTCTCGGGCTCCCTCTTTGTGGACGATTTTGCGATCTACTACAGCTCTCAACGGACCAGCCTTCTTGAACGACGTCTTCAAGGATGTCTCGATCGCCTCCACTCTTGGAGCATCGAAACCGGCTTCCGTTTTTCTCCCAGTAAGACCGTTTGTGTTAATTTTTGGCGACGTAAGGAGTTTCTTCCACCATCCTTACATGTAGGACCTGTCAACCTTCCGTTTCCTATCATTCGGCTCGCTGTCTGCGATCCCTCAACACCCTCCGTGTCCTGAATGGTACCTCCTGGGGAGCGGACTGAGTGGTCCTTCTCCGCCTCTATCGCGCCTTAGTGCGCTCGAAATTGGACTATGGAAGCATAGTCTACTCCTCTGCTCGGCCGTCTATTCTTCGGCGTCTCGACTCTATCCACCACCGTGGATTACGTTTAGTGTCTGGAGCTTTTTACACCAGCCCTGTGGAAAGCCTTTATGCTGATACTGCTGAACCTCCACTGTCCAATCGGCGAGCAGTCCTTCTGAGTCGTTATGCTAGCCATCTGTCTTCCATGCCTGCTAATCCAGCCTATGACATTTTTTTCGATGCCTCCTTTGATGTAGGGTATGCAGGCCGCCCCTCCTCCCTACTACCACCGGGAGTCCACTTCCGTCAACTGCTCCATTCTCTTTCCTTCCGCATTCCTAAAACCTTCTTGACAACTTGGGGTACCGCACCGCCTTGGCTCCGTCCCCAGACCTGCCTGCTCCGTGACCTTTGTCAATTTCCCAAGGATGGTACCCCTTCACTTGTTTATCGTCTGGCATTTGCTGCTCTATGTGCACAAATGACGGACGCCACGTTTATTTACACCGTCGGCTCGAAAACATCGTTAGGTGTAGGGAGTGCCTATATTGTTGGCGACACCCCAAATCACTTTCGGCTTCCCGACCAGTGTTCGGTTTATACTGCGGAGCTTTACGCTGTTCTCCAGGCTGTCCACTACATCCGCCGCCATCAGCGGATACAGTACGTTATCTGCTCAGATTCTCTCAGCTCTCTCCTCAGTCTCCAAGCTCTTTATCCTGTGCACCCTCTGGTCCACCGGATTCAGGACTGTCTGCGCTTGCTCCACCTGGGGGGCGTCTCGGTGGCGTTCCTCTGGCTCCCGGAACACGTTGGTATCTGTGGAAATGAGGCGGCCCATATTGCAGCCAAGGCTGCAGTCTCTCTTCCTCGGCCAGCTATTCAATCGATTCCCTTCGCCGATCTACGGAGCGTTCTATGTCGACATGTTGTTCATTTATGGCACACGCATTGGTCGACACTTACCCATAATAAATTGCGGGACATGAAAGCTCTTCCTTGTGCTTGGACCTCTTCCTCCCGAACGCGTCGTCGGGAGGAGGTAATTTTAACTAGACTCCGGACAGGGCACTGTCTTTTTAGCCATCGACATCTTTTAAGTGGCGACCCTCCTCCACTCTGTCCCCACTGCTCTCAGCTGTGGACGGTAAGACACCTTTTAATTTAGTGCCCCTATTTTAATCCGTTACGCTCCCGTCTACAGCTGTCGCCTGATATATCGTCGATTTTAGCAGGTGACACGCGCTCAGCCGACCGCGTTCTCAAGTTTATTAGTGCCAGTGAAATGACGTCAGTCATTTGAAGCTATTTTTGGGGACAACCAACCCCTTTCTGTAGTGGATTTTTAAGCCTTCCTTCTGCTTTTAGTTTCTCCAATTTTGTGACTTTGGTTCCCATTGCTGCTGGTTTTCAATTTCGGCTTTTTACTGTTTCCTAAGTCACGGACCGGGCGCTAATGACTATAGAAGTTTTGCGCCCTAAAACCAAAACAAAAAAAAAAACCAAAGGTCCACTCACCAGTTTCTGGCTTGACGGTCGCGAATGACGTCCTTGTGGCCCCTGAGGATGTCTCCAATGCCTTCGGCCGCTTTTTCGCAGAGGTTTCGAGCTCCGCTCATTACCACCCTCCCTTCCTCCCCCGAAAACAGGCAGAGGAGGCTAGGCCACCTAACTTCCGCTCCTCGAATCGTGAAAGTTATAATGCCCCATTCACCATGCGGGAACTCGAAAATGCACTTGCCTGGTCACGGTCCTCCGCTCCAGGGCCTCATTCTATTCATATTCAGATGCTGAAGAACCTTTCTCCTGCAGGTAAAGGTTTCCTTCTTCGTACTTATAATCGCATCTGGATTGAGGGATATGTTCCCGCATGCTGGCGCGAGTCTATTGTTGTACTGATTCCTAAGCCGGGGAAGGACAATCACTTGCCTTCCAGTTATCGACCCATCTCGCTTACCAGCTGTGTCTGTAAGGTGATGGAGCGAATGGTTAACTCTCGTTTGGTTTGGCTGCCCGAATCTCGACGCCTACTTACCAATGTACAATGTGGATTTCGTAGGCGCCGCTCTGCTGTTGACCATCTGGTTACCTTGTCGACCTTCATTATGAATAACTTTTTGCGGAAGCGCCTGACCGAGGCTGTTTTCTTTGATTTGGAGAAGGCTTACGACACCTGTTGGAGGGCGGGCATTCCCGCACCATGCATATATGGGGCCTTCGCGGTCGCCTCCCTCTTTTTATTCATTCCATTTTAATGAATCGACAGTTCAGGGTACATGTGGGTTCTGTCCTGTCAGACACCTTTCGCCAGGAGAATGGGGTGCCACAAGGCTCAGTTTTGAGCGTCGCTCTCTTCGCCATAGCGATCAATCCAATAATGGATTGCCTCCCAGCTGATGTATCAGGCTCCCTTTTTGTGGACGATTTTACCATCTATTGCAGCGCGCAGCGTACATGTTTCCTGGAGCGCTGTCTTCAGCGTTCTCTTGACCGTCTTTACTCCTGCACTGTCGCCAATGGCTTCCGTTTTTCTGCCGAGAAGACGGTCTGTATTAACTTCTGGCGCTACAAAGAGTTCTCCCACCGTCCTTACGACTCGGTCCCATTGCTCTCCCATTCGTGGAGACAACAAAATTTTTAGGTCTTAAATTTGACAGGAAACTTAGCTGGTCTCCACATGTGTCATATTTGGCTGCCCGTTGTACCCGTTCTCTAAATGTCATCCGTGTTCTCAGTGGTATGTCGTGGGGAGCGTATCGAACCGTCCTACTTCGCCTATATCGGTCGATCGTCCGCTCCAAGCTGGATTATGGGTGCTTTGTATACTCCTCTGCACGGCCGTCCATCTTACACCGCCTCAACTCCATACAACATCGGGGTTTACGTCTTGCGATCGGAGCGTTTTATACTAGTCCCGTCGAGAGTCTTCATGCTGAAGCCGGTGAATTGCCACTCACCTACCGGCGCGATATACTGCTTTGTCGGTATGCCTGTCGGCGACTGTCAATGCCCGACCACCCGTCTTATCGTTTCTTTTTTGATGGCTCTCTCGACCGTCAATACGGGTTGTATGTCTCTGCCCTGCTACCCCCTGGAGTTCGCTTTTGTCGCCTCCTTCAACACCTTGATTTTTCTCTCCCTGCAACCCTTAGAGTGGGCGAGAGCCACACGCCACCTTGGCTCCAGGCTCAGGTTCGCGTTCACCTTGACCTCAGCTCGCTCCCAAAGGAGGTTACCCCCGGTTCGGTATACCGCTCCCGTTTTGTTCATTAATATGACCTTCATTTATACAGATGGCTCTAGGACCAATGACGGGGTCGGGTGTTCTTTTATTGTCGGGGCACAAAGTTTCAAATACCGGCTCCATGGCCATTGTTCGGTCTTCACAGCTGAGCTCTTTGCCCTCTACCAGGCTGTTTTTTACATCTGCCACCACCGACATTCTGCTTATGTCATCTGCCCCGATTCCCTGAGCGCCATCCAGAGCCTCAGTGATCCGTATCCGGTTCACCCTTTCGTGCACCGGATCCAACACTCTCTTCAGCAGCTGGTGGACGACAATTCTCCGGTTAGCTTTATGTGGGTTCCTGGCCATGTCGGTATCCCTGGGAACGAAGCTGCAGATGCCGCGGCCAAGGCTGCGGTCCTCCAGCCTCAGACAGCTTCTTGTTGTGTCCCTTCATCAGATTGTAGCAGGGTCATTTGTCGGCGCATTTTTTCGCTTTGGCATGCCGATTGGGCTGCACTTACGGACAACAAGTTTCGGGACTTGAAACCTCTTCCCGTGGCTTGGACGTCCTCCTCACACTCTTCTCTGCGGGAGGAAGTAGTTTTGGCCCAGTTACGAATTGGACACTGCCGGTTCAGCCATCGCCATCTGCTGACGGCTGCGCCGACGCCGTTCTGCCCATGTGGGCAATTGCTGACGGTCCGCCACATTTTAACGTCCTGTCCGGATTTTACTACACTGCGTCTTGATCTTGGCCTGCCATGTACTCTAGATGCCATTTTAGCGGATGACCCAGGAGCAGCTGCTCGCGTTCTTCGTTTTATCAACTTGACAAACCTGTCGAAGGACATTTGATTATGCTGTTTTTTTAATCCTATACCTGTCAATCTGTCTTTTATTGTGTTTTCCCTTTTAGTTGCTGTTTTAAACTTGTGCCTCGCGGTGCATTCCTAACGTAGTCTGGGCGCTAATGACCATTGAAGTTGTGTGCCCTAAAACAAAAAAACAAAAAAACAAAATTCTCACACTTGTGGACAAGGTTCTGGGCGTCCACGCAGCACAGATGCTTACGGCAGATCTTACAGCTACCACAACACAGATAAGAGAGCTTGTGAACTCAGACGTGTCAGCACTGTTGCGAACTTGTTGTTGGCAGTGGGACTACGGGCACGCTTACTTCTAGATCGCCTTCGACTGGTGCCATCAGGGGATCACTTGGAAGATGGAATGGCGCGCCGAAAACTTTAGAGCTGAAAGCAGATTCTCCCTGCACGAAAGTGATTATTTGCGCATATGACATAGACCTGATGAGTGCTGCTCATCCAAGAAATGCTGACCCCACTCCAGGCCTTACAGTCTGGAGTGCAATAAGCTACAACTGTCCATCACGTTTGGTGTTTCTGGACGGGACGCTAACTAGCACTTGGTACATGCAGAATGTTGTTAGACCAATTCTTTTGCCATTCTTGCAACAGGAATGTGACGTGTTGTTCCAACAAGATAATGTTCGCCCACGCACTGCCTTTGAAACTCAATGAGTTCTTCAAGACGTGCAGCAACTTCCCTGGCCAGCACAATCTTTAGGCTTGTCTCCAGTCAAGCACGTGTGGGGTATAAGGGGACAAGAAGTGACTAGTGCGAATAGTCATCCGATAACTCTTGCAGAACTATATGAACAGGTCGAACAGGCGTGGAATAACGTATCTGAGGATGGTATTTGCCATCTGTACGATCGACAGGATGCCAGAGTCCATGCTTGCATTGTCGCTCGTAGAGGCTACACCACTTATTAATATGGGTGTTCACTATGGGTCGATACCGTGTACCTCAGAACTGCCTGTGCTAGTGTTCAGTAAATGTAATAATTTCATGTACTCCATATGCACTGGTGTAACCAATTTTGAGTGAATTGTAAACCTTTAAAAGGGCGTACTAATTCTTTTACCGGCTGTGTATTTTTGAGAATGGTTTTCCTCGTTCGCACCATCAAGGATTATTTTTTACGCCAACAGCGCGTAGACGAACGTTTTTTGCCGACAGCTAGTAGATGTTCACTAACAGTCACCATCATCCTTAACATTTAGCGTTTCTACCCTGTGTGGAATGTGGTGAAAGACAAAATCGGGCTCGCTACTGGTTAGAATACATTTCGGCTTTGAAAAAAATGTTTTGAAACTTCGATTATTCCCGTATTTTGAATACAACGATTTTTATTACGCCTATAGAACAAGATCCATGTGCGTAGAAATATGGAAGTTCTGAATTTGTCTGGCAAACTGCCCATGATAGTAGACGGATATAATGAAGTTTTAATTATCACATCATAAACATAGTGTTGTAATTAATATTTTGTTTGTTTTCAGGTACATGTCCGCTGTCTTGGTACACATTGAAATCACCGCACTACAGTGCCGCAGCACACTGCTTGAGGAGGCAAAATGAGGCAGCCCATTGACAAAATGCGTCATTTTGTTTTGGCTCCTCAGGCAGTGTGCCGCGGGGATTTCAATGTTTACCAGGGCTGTAGACATTACCTGCAAACAAAAAAAAAATTGCATACCCGTTTCTTATGTGTGATAATTAAAACTTTGACTACCCTTCGTATGAGATGTGGTGATACAAAGTGGACGATTAGGGGGCGCAATGCTGGTGGTTGGTTATTACTGAAGTCCAGGACTCCCACTAACCATGGGTACGCTCGAAGTCATTCCCTCAGGGAAGGTAATTGATCGGTCGTACCCTTCCTTCAGTACACTTGGGGTGCCACATTAGCACAAGGCAGTGCCAAGTCACTTAATGCTCTGACCCAAATCGTAATTAGAAGGCGTTAAAAATGTATAAGCACTTGCTGCCGCTGTGTTGATGGCTAAGTCAGCTGCAGCCAGGGGAGATCGGAGAAGAGGATGCTGCAGCCCGAGGACCGGCTGCATCAGGCGTTGCGCAACCATGACCGTGCGAGCACAGGCACAACGCCGCTGCAATTGATCTATAGTGGCCAATAAAGTCGGCTGCGACACTTCCTGTACGTGGCAGAGTAAGTATCTGCCACCGCGCTGGAGCACCCATCCCGATCGGAACTTTTTCATGGAAGACATGTTCCTTCTTCACCATAAGAAACGTAATCCAAACAATTACATGCGAAAGAATTCTTAATCATATCATTTACGTTCCATTCACCTAACCACCAATTTTTCTCCATCCTCAGCGCACCCAGGGTTCAGAAGTAGTCAATACTGATGGCTCAATGGTTGCTGGTCACGTAGGCTTTGCATATACTCACACGGGACTTACTGAATTGCATTCCTTGCCGGATGGCTGTAGTATTTTCACTGTGGAGTTGGCAGCCATCTCTAGTGCTCTTGAGCATATCAGTTCCTACACCAGTGAGTTCTTTCTATCTGCAGCGGCTCCTTAACCAGTGTGAAAGCTCTCGGCTTGTGTTACATACGTCATCCCTTGGTCATGGCTATCCAGGATTCCCTGTATTCCCTTGAACAATGTGGATGCTCAGTGACCTTCGTCTGTACTCTGGCCTCGTTGGAATCCCATGGAATGAACTCGCAGATAGCCTTTCCAAACTGGCTACTGCTAAGCCGACCCTTTATCGGTATTACGGAAACAGACTTCCAGTCTTTATTACGTCAAGTTTCGGGGATCTGGAATACGGATTGACTCACTCTGACTTCACCAAACTAACTATGGATGATATAGTAGACTACGAATCTGTGGAGTTCCTTCATGCAGGTATCTCGCAAGGACTCTGCCGTCCTTTGGCAGCTCCGTATGGCCATTCTTGGCTGACTCAGTCATCTTCTCTGTCGCAAGGACCCACCCCACTTGCGTTGTGGTTCCCGTTTGGTGGTGGTCCACATTTTGCTGAACTGTCCCAACCTAGCCTTCCTGCGCACACACTTGATCTTCCTGACTCGCTAACCCTGGAGTTAGGAGACGATGCCTCAACGGCAGACTTACTTTCGTGTGTTATTCGTGAAGGGGACTTTCACCACTCTCTTTAACGGAGGGCCACTTAACATTATCGGCCCACTGAGAGGTTGGCAGAACACTCTTATTGTCTCCTCTGCCCAGACCGGGCTGCAGCGATCTGCTCTGGATAGTCCACCCCGGCCCTCACCCTACCTGCTCTTTTACTATTTCTCCCCCTCTCGTGTGGTTTGTTCTATTTGTCTTTTGTCTACTGTCCTTCTCTTGTCTTGCTAGTCTTCCCTAGACAATTTTGTGAGAGGCTACCTCTGGTAAGTGACAGATGTATATTCCCTCTGCTTGGGGGGGAGGGGGAGCGGGGGCTTCCAGCTTCTCCGTGGATGGGGCACCTCGCATGCCTTTCTTCCTGTATCACCCTTTCTTCTTTTTGTCCCTTATCTAGCCTTCCTTGACCTTTGGTAGACCTTGGGGTTTTTTTACCGTGGGATTTTGCGTGGTAGGCCATCTCTGATCTACAGTCTAGCTTGTCGCTGCCGATTGTGAGCTAACGTTTATTACTGTCTGAATTGGTGGACAAAAACTGCTCTGCGGAACTTCAAAATGGCATAGATGAAGTAAAATATTGACTCGGTTGAAATGAATAAAATGGCGGGAAGATGTTGCGAGAAGTCTCCCAGTAGTGCACAGTAAGTTGGACGTCACATTACATGTCAGCGTAACTATAGATACATCTAGGGCTGGCTCCGCAAATCCAGGCAGTTGGAGGAACGGGAAAAAGACAGTGTGCCAATCAGCAAGCTGTTACGGTGCTTCATTACATTTCCCGAAGACAAAATTTGAATGACTTCACATGGGGCAGAATCATCGGGAAACTGGAAGGAGAGCATAGCGTGACGAGTTGGAGCTTAGGAGTTTGATATTGCTCACAGCGTTCCGAACCACAGGCACTGCTACCCGAAAGAGAGGAAGATTGTCAGCCGTGATCAGCTGCAGCAGCAGATGAAGTGCTATATTGTGCAACAGGCAAGAAGGGACTCACGTCAAACAGTGTGTGCAGTTGCAGTGATATTCAACAGAACCGCAGGGGACGCAATCCCACGCTACACACAGGCGCAGTGACTGCATAAGGATGATCTTTGTCCGATGATTAGTATGTTGTGGTTCGTTGAGACCCAAAGATCGGCGGCGCCATTTGCGATGGTGCCAAGACCATATCGATTAGATCAACGAGGAGTGGGGGTCGGATGCTCTTCTCGGATGAGATTAGATACAGTCTCAGAAGTGGTTCTGGACGTACGCTCGTGTGGCGAGAGGTGGGAACACGTAATGCACCCAGGAGGATTGTCGAACATGGTCGCTTTGTTGGTCCAGGCGTTACGCTGTGGGGCAGCATAAAATTGCATGGGCGTACTCTTCTCCAAATCTGAACATGGCACACTCGCCAATCAACGTTATAGTGACACTGTGCTACATTCCTGTGTGACTAGTTATGGATGACAACGCGCGGTCGCATCGAACGGCGCTGGTGGAGGAACTATTATTGGGCGAACGGTCTGGCCTGCCCGTTCCCTCTGACTTAAGTTCAATCGAGCACGTGTTGGATGCGTGGGTGAGACATTTTGCAGTACGTCGACATGCATCAACGACCACCCAGCAATTGTAAACTGCGCTGGTGGTGCAACGGACGCCCTACCACTAGAACTCCTTCTGTAGTACACTAGAACAGTTCTTTCGCTGCGTGATCAAAGTTTCTTCGAGCTATGTTATTTCGCAGTGACACATCATACTTTCATCCTTAAGCTTTGCCGTGTTTTAAGTGTAGGACTACGGCAGAAAGTTCTCGGAAGCCGTTAATGACAATGTAGGAAACCTTCATAAGAGTCGTGTCGAATGTTTGTGTCTTTCATTGAAAACTAAAAAACACACACACACACACACACACACACACACACACACACACACACACACTCGCCCTCTCGCCCCCTCCTCCCGCTCCCACTCCCCCTCCCTCCCTCTCTGAGAGTCGGCAGGCGCATTTTCTCTAGTGTTTCTCCGGAGCTGCGGCACATATTTGCACATTTTATTTTTGAAATGTTAGATGAAGATGCTGCTCTTGACGTGTTTCATGCGACGCCCAGTGTTATCGGAAAACATCGATTTATTTCTCGTTACAGAATTTTTAAAAAGAATTTTGTGTTGTCACTCAGTGGAGCGCTTCCAAATTAACCTTGTACAATATTCAGTTTAACGACATGTCCTTTAACACACACGAGTGGCGTTCGATAAGAGATGTAACACTTTTTTTCTTGGCCAGTTTCCGTTGAAAGTTGCGGAATCTGTAAAGGTACGTCGTGGATGGAGTATTCCCGCTTCAGCCCCTGTAGTTTCATGAAGTTCCGATAGGTGGTGGCGGTATACGTAGCCTTCAAAATGAAGTGTATAACGGAGGTGGGTCCCAAGCAGAAAGCTGTCATTGAGTTTCTTGTGGCGGAAAACCAGAGCAACGCAAAGATTAATAGGCGTTTGCAGAATGTCTACGGAGACCTGGTAGTGACCAAAAGCACGGTGAGTCGGTGGGCCAGGCGTCTGTCATCGCAACAAGTTCGCGCAAACCTGTTCTTCCTCATCCGCTCAACAGCCCGAATCTCTTACCTTCCATCTGTTTGGCCCAATGAAGGATGCACTCCGCGGGAAGCAGTACGTGGACGATGAGGAGGTTACTGATCTAGTAAGATGTCTCCGACGTCGACCAGTAGAGTGGTACCGTGCAGACATACAGGCTCTTTTAGTGAGATGGCGTAATGGCGTCGCATTGAAGGGAGATTATGTTGAAAAATAGGGGTTCAGAGCCAAAAGAGTGGGGAATCCTGAATAAAACCAACCTGAGTACAGGAAAAAATATGTGCGTTACTTATTGAATATTCCTCGTGTCATATCATCGTTTATCTTCTCCGATTCACTCGTTTCGTACGCCCGCCACGCCGTGCTGTATGACTGCTACTACCACACAGCAGCGCTACATGCTGCTGGAGTAGAGAGATTCTTGTTTCACTGTCGCTGTTAATAATTAAAATAGTCAAATCGTGACCAGACTACTGGCCTGAGGCAGGTAGAGTAGTAGCCTTTGTTCTTGCTATACTACGAGGGGGGAAGGTGGCGGACCTATCGTCCTGGCCCCCTTTCACCACCGGGAAAGACCCCCGTACTCGTTTGATAGCAGGCTGAGTAGACGTAGAGCCGTCCTGGAGGAACTGAACGAGGAAAAATCCCCGTCACTATCCATGGAGTAGACTGCTCCACCCACTCGAACACCACCCTGTTGCAGTCCACTCAGTGAAGGAAAATCACGGGAAAAACCGCATAGTTGCAAATGTTTGCACCGTTCTTGGAGTGAGTGTCACGAACAACAAACAAAAAATCTTGTGCAGTGGGATGTGAGCGTTGGGGGCAGGGGTCGTTATAAAAGTAACTTTGTTTTTTCGAATAACTTTAGAACCCCGGCTCGTAGCGAAAATGTTTCCCAGTACAAAATGAAACTACTCAAAAGGTCCTATTCATTTTTTGTCTAGGACTAAAAGTTTCTGCGTTGCAGGGAATGGAAAAATCGCAGGTTATTAAAAAATATTATTCTAATAGTATAAAATTGACGTTTGTCTTTAACAGGATTAAAAACTATTATTAATTGTGTGTACCACATCTTAGTGCAGTAAAGCCGTATTAAGGTATAAATTGTGTTCTGTGGGTGTAACAGGATGGAGGGGGAGATGGGTGGGGTAGAAGCGCGTGGGGGAAGATAGGTCCCCCGATTGTGGCCATGTACTTCTCGCCTTCGTAGGTCTGCAGTCTGAACGTCGAATACGAGATTCCCCACTCTGCTTGCACCACTACGTAACAAGCAGCAGCTACAGGATGTTCACGAAGTTACGCGGACCCTCCACAGCGTGCCTTGTAAATCAGTGCCGCCGTAGTGAGCAGTCGTTCCCAGTGGGGGATGTTTATTTTCCACATAGCGCGTTTACATGACATGGAATGCAGATACGAGTTATTAATAAAATTAACGTAAGTAACGAATATGGACAGAATACACGTTGATCCTTAGTCATCCAGTATGTGAGATGTAGTGTTCTTCTGGGAAAGGTGACTTGTTCGACCACAACCGTTGTTTGCAAATAACCTTTTACCTCTCCTGCATTTCCTGTCCTCGTTTTCTTACGCGAATAGACAAAGAAATCTCCCCTGAGCTTGTGTTCATATAGTGGAGTTATTTTCAGTCTAGCCGGCCGGTGTGGCTGTGCGGTTCTAGGCGCTTCAGTCTGGAACCGCGTGGCTGCTACGGTCGCAGGTTCGAATCCTGCCTCGGGCATGGATGTGTGTGATGCCCTTAGGTTAGTTTGGTGTAAGTAGTTCTAAGTTCTAGCGGACTGATGACCTGAGATGTTAAGACCCATTTATTTTCAGTTTATTGGATGTCTAGTTATTTGCAATTGTTAGGCGAGTTTTTTATGTGAAACACGTTCCTGTATGTTTAATTTCTAAATATGATGCTGTCAGTGGCCTCTGTAATGGTGGTGGGAAAGGGATTGGATTTGTATATGTGATACCTTGCAGCTGTATTTCGTTGACACTGTATTGTCAAGCCGTGTAATTGTGTTTGTCACCTGATGGTGAATTAATGATTGACCGAAAAGTTGCTGTCTTCTTGCACCACTAAATTGTGTTGCTGGTAGACTGCATAAAACTTCCCAATTAAAAAATTGTGGCATTAGTAATATGGGCTGCACTGAGTGGTGCCATTTGCTTACCACACATCCACAGTATTTCTTCCAAGATGGGTCTGATTATGTTGGATGGATCATGTTAAACTATACAACAGTAATCCGCTGTAATGCACTGCAAGACTTACGTTGAAATATCTGAAGTAATAAAGTCACTTAGTTGACCTGTTGGAGGAGGAGATAATTAAAATGTAAATTCGTCTGCCTAGGGCCTCCCGTCGGGTAGACCGTTCGCAGGGTGCAAGTCTTTAGATTCGACGCCACTTGGGCGACTTCCGCGTCGATGGGGATGAAATGATGATGATGATGATTAGGACAACAGAACACACAGTCCCTGAGCGGAGAAAATCTCCAGAAATCGAACCCGAGCCCTGAGGATAGACATTCTGTCGCGCCGACTACTCAGCTACCGGGGTCGGACAGATAATTAAAGCCTCTGGGCCTCTTCCGATTTTTGGGAATACTGAGGCTGGGGTGTGCATTTGATGCGCCTCATGCCGTGAAAAGTATTCCTTGTAGAATACATATTGACAGTATGTTAGACAGACTCTTCAGTGTGGAGGACAGCTTACAGTTCCTCCTGTTCAGCTTATTTACATAATAGCCTTCTTACCAACTGCAAGTGAGTACTCATTAATAAACAGAAAGGAACTCCATTATGTAAACACGAGCTCAGTGATTTTTGTTTGTCTACTCACATAAGAGAACGGCATAGGAAATTCTGGGGAAGTAGTATGTCTGTAAACTGAAAAGCGAACATCGTCATGGTGGGGGAAGTTGCCTTTCCCAGGAGAACACTATGGCTGCCATACAGGCTGACTAAGAATCCGTGTCCACACTAGCTTGTAGAACAGTGTGCAGATTTACATAGATTCTGTGCATATGCACGACTTCCCTTAACTAATAACTCGTATCTATGTTCCATGTAGTGTTAACGCATTTTGTGCAAAATAAACTGCACAGTGCATCAACAGTGATTCCATAAGACACGCTGTGGAGGGTCTTCATAACTTGGTGAAACACCCAGTAGTTGCTTCTTGTGACACAGTGGGATAGATAGTGGGCAATCACTTCTCGATCTTCAGCGATCTTCAGTTTGCAGACCTTTGAAGGAGGGAAGTGCATGAACACAATATGGCAACGTACCTTCACTCGCGTTTCTACCCCACATTTCTCCCCTAAATCCTGTTACTCCCATGGAACACAATTTATCCCTTAATAAGACTCTACTACACTTATAAGTGGTACACACATTTAATATTTATTTTCAACCCACTTCATTTAAACGTAAACATTAATGTTATACCGTTAGAACATACTTGTAATAATCTGCGATTTTTGCATCCCCTGCAACGCGGGAACTATTAGTCCGAGGAAAAAATGAATAGGACCTTTTTTGTAGGAAATTTAGTGTAGTTTAATTTTGTACCGGGAAACATTTTCTTTAGGAGCCGTGGTCTTAGTTATTAGAGAATAACATAAAAGAAATGACCTTCTAGCCCGGTCTCCTCCACCCCGACGCTCACACCTCGCCGGTTACAATTTTGTATATTTTTCAGGACACTCCCTCCTAGCTCTGTGCAAAAATTTGCGAGTACACGATTTTCCACCCTAATCGACCTGTTTTGTTCTCCGACTGGGCTGCTAATACGTATTGTTAAGACGAATATCGCACTAGACTGGTTTTGGACCGGTTTATACAATATCTACATCTACATCATACTCCGCAAGCCAGGTAATGGTGTTTGGCGGAGGGTACTTCTGGTACCAGAAACCGATTCTCCGTACTCTGTTCCATTCACGAATGGCGCGTGGGAAGAATGATTGTCTGTAACCTTCTGTATTGGCTCTTATTTCTCGAATTTTCTCTTCATGGTCGTTACACGCGATCTATGTGGTAGGTAGTAATACAGTGTCAGACTCATCCTGGAAAGTGCTCTCTGTGATGCACAACGCGTCTGTTGTGCCGAGTGCCAACGGAATTCGTTGAGCGTCTCGGTAACGCTCTCGCGGCAACTAAGGAATCCCGCGTCGCTCTTCGCTGGGTCTGTTGCGATTAGGGTTCTCTCTCTCTCTCTCTCTCTCTCTCTCTCTCTCTCTCTCTGCGCCCCTACTATCAGTCCTACCGTGTAAGCGTCCCAATTGATGAACAAGACTCAAGAATCGGTCGAGCAAACGCCTTATAAGCCACTTCCTTCGTGGATGAGTTTAATTTCCTTGAGATTCTTCCATCGAACCTGTCTGTCATCTGCTCTTCGTAATACCTGTTTTATGTAGTCAGTGTGGATAGTTACACAAAGATATTTTGCGGGAGACACTGGTTCCAGCAGTTTTTCGTCAGTAGTGAAATTGTTTAGTAGTGGCTTTCTTTTCCTATGTGCATAAAATTCCTTAAAAAGAAAGAAAAAAGTTTTAGACGAGACCTGCTCGTAGAGCTTAACGCGCAGCGCACTAGCTTGCGAGATGAGCCAGACCAGAATCGAATACGCGCGGTGGATTAACGATTGGTATAGTATGCTACACCAGCCGGCTTGTGTGAGCGGTTTTAGGCGGTTTTCCACTCCCATTTTGGCAAATGCTGGGTTGCTCCCGATTCTCTTCCTCAGAAAATACGATACGCAGTTAAATACCGTAATACTCAAAACAAAGTTAATTTTCTCTTCGTGGGGAACCTCAGTCAAATAGAATTTTTTTGAACGAAATTTCCTCCATTTGACTATTAATTGTTCATTTATTGTACACAATCGTGATTTCGGCTTTGTAGTCATTCTGAAGTGCATGTTCAAATGTTAAAATGTGCCTGACCTGTCTGTGACTTGTCATCGTCGTAAATACCAGAAATATATATTTCCTACGATGACATGTCACCGACAGGTCGGGCATATTTTAACATTTCAATATACACTTGAGAATAGCTAAAAAGTCGAAATCATGATTATGTACAATAAATGAACAATTAAGTCAAATGTCAGAAATGTATTTTTTAAAAAAGTTTACAGAATTCACAAATGGCACACACGAATACCCACTGTAGGTTGACTGACGACTAAGAGACAGGAAGAGCACCCAGCCACGAGATTCAAATAAATTTGTCAAAACATGTAAATAGCGGACCCAGTACGACAACGCTAGGAAAGAGGGGGATTTGTTTCTAACGAGAAACAAACCGAAGTTTTACGGTGACAGGCCGTCACATGAAACACCGTATTTGTTTGGGCTAATTCCATTTGCACATTGCAAACGGCAAATTGCAAATATCTGCAGCAACCGCATAGAAATGCGTCCGATGAGGCTCTAGGAGAGACACTCGGTCTATGTATAACTTTCAGAAAATTAATTATCTGTCGCAGTCTGATCGGTTAGCTGTATCGGGTAAGATACGTTGGCTAAAAGTCATGCTGACACCATAACCTCACAGGTGTAACATTGGTTAAGTATCTACCATTGTTTACTGAGATTCTCTAAACTCGCGCAGGAGACGGAACAAAACTGTTAAGGCCGTGCGTATCTAATAATTTTTATTTTATTTTATTTACCAGTCAGCTGTGTAAGATAAAAGACAGGATTAGTTACCTCACTTACAATAATCACTCTTGGAACCTGACTTCTCGTGAGCTTCACATCCCTTCCAAGAAATATGCATAAGCTGCCTACTTCTTCCCAGGCTCTCAAACAACTTAATGAAGGCTGCAGGATACGCGTCCTTGAAAGTTAACTGAAGAACTCGGCTGTAACCACTGGTTGTTTTGAGAAATTGCTCAGAACAATTTTAATAAAATCTCATAAAATATTTCAAGTCAAGTAACTTTTTATTCAGATACGTAATTATTTTCAAATGTATCTTTTATATAGTTTTAAAACGGAAAACTCGACCCAGAATTTTATTCTTAAAAATTCGTCAGTGGGTATTCTACATTGTTTACTTGCAAACTGAGAACACTCAACATTGGTTAGCACTGACTGACCACTGTTTACTTGCTGGTCGAATTAACGAAGCTTTATTGCGAAATGTCTCAGAAATACAATGTTAAAAGGTCCGAATTGTTTTACTGTTTGATGCTAAGAAATGCATTAACAGTTATTGTAGTAATAAAGTATAACAAGCTCAAAGATTAATCAAACTCGGCACTATACAGGGTGACTCACGAAGATATGCAAATATTTTAATTTGTTATTCTGCAAGTAAAACTGAAGAAAAATGTCCATATAAACATAGGTCGGCAAATGTTAAGTTACGGAGTTAAGGCTAAAAAAAGATTTTTGCATGAAATTCAGCAACTTCCCGAACATAAAGCAATCGCAAAACTGCTAGAGGTAAAGCATGATTTCCATTTATTTTGTTGTTACTGATATGGTGAATCTAATTAAACATGTCCCAGACGTGTTTATTAGATTATTATAAAAGCAAATTTGTTTACTTTCCATTAAGAATGTAGAAACGTTTGTCATTGTTGGCAACCTTTAGTGAGTTGTTTCAGTCGTTTCCTAACCTTGAAACGAGTTAGTTTTCTGTATTGTTCAGTTTATGGGGACAAAGTCAATACACATGAGGCATTACTTGCTCGCATTATGAATGCAGTAGACGAAATTAAGAACAACCCTGTGAAACTCAAAACGAGCAACAAAATCTGTTCATACACGTGCAGCTATATGCATTGAACTCTATGGAGACGTTTTTCAACATTTATTGTGAATGTATTGTGAAACTGTATATACACTGTACAACTTCTTTAACACAGAGCTTTGTTTTTTTTTCTGGTTTAAAATGAATTCACGTGTGCTATTGTATTAATAAAAGCAGATTTTCATACAGTTTCAGTTAACGTTATTACCATCGTTTTTCCAAAATTAAATGCTCTGTTGAAAACTTTGTGCAATTGTCTGGAATTTAAAAAGCAAATTGGCCCAAGTAGTTATAAATTAAAAATTTTACGAAATTACGTCTTTGCTTCTCTGGATGTTCTGGAAAACTGCTGCAGATACACGTCTGGGACATGTTTTATAAGATTCACCAGATCAGTAAAAACAAAATAAATGGAAATCGTGCTTTACTTTAACCTCGTACAGTTTTGCGATGGCTTCATATTAGCGAAGTTGCTAAATTTCAGACAAAATCTTTTACTAGTGTCATCTCCGTAACTAAACATCTGTGGACCTATGTTTATGTGAACTTTTTCTTTAGTTTTACTTGTAGAATAGAATATTAAAATATTTGCATATCTTCGTGAATCACCCTGTATAAAATTAATTTTAACCAGCATCTTTCTACAGCACGTAAACAATGTTAAGGATGCCGAATGAGATTTTTCTGTGCGCTGATATGAAACTTCCGTAACATTTCTACTCTCATCCGTTCACATACAGTCACAGAAACTATGGTAAGGAACAGAAGTTAACATTGTTTGTTGCTTAAATAAAAATTCATTTACCTGATTAACAGTAACTTTTGAAGGGCTTTTGTGTTCAGGAAGATATACAGGAGCTTTATCTGAGTCGTAGGTATCCACATAATCTTCAGATTCCAACAAATCGCCCCTAAAAACCCCTTTTCTGGCAATAACATAGCATATGTTGCTGCTACTGGCAACTATGTTTTGGGCACTTTTTTTTTTCACATTCACACACCCTGACAGTTGCCAATAGCGAGAAACTGAGATTTGAGATAGAGCTGCCATATCTCGGTTTATCGTTGAACTATCAGTTAATATGAATAAAGCACATCATTATCCAAGTTTGATACACAATAACTCTGTTACTCATCGACTGTCCTTTAATATTGTTTACAGCGGAGGTTTCCAATTCGGGAACTGTGAGTAGGCGCACAAATCCACTTTATGAACTCAATATGATAGCCACGAAGGACTTATTTCAGTTTTAGGAAAAGAAAGAAATTACGCCTGGAGAAATTTGGGCACTAGTGTAGGTGCAGAAGTGTGTATTGATTTTTCAAGATATGCTTGTATTTCGGCTTTTCAGTGCGCAGGCCCCCCCTGCGGGTCCGGGGGTTAGAATAGGCCCGAGGTATTACTGCCTGTCGTAAGAGGCGACTAAAAGGAGTCCATCCCCCTCAAGGGGGTCGTTAGCGCCTGCGTCCGGAGACGGACGGTTCCACGACCTATATTTGCGGTCATTTTGGTTTTTCACTTTTCGTTTCTTCCTTCCTTTGGTTGGTTCCTTTCTTTGTTCTTCTCCATCTCACTGTCTTACTTACTTTTCCCTTGCCTTCTTCTCCTTGCCTTCTTCTCCTTGCCTCCTTCTCCTTGCCTCCTCTGGTCTCCGCATCGACGTTTGAGACAGTCTGTCCTCTCTCTCGCTCTCCCTCTCTTCTTTTTCCTCTTCTTCCTTCCTCCCTGTGCGCGTCTGAAGGCCGACCCACGCGTTCGCACGCGTAGCCGGTGACGGGGTAACGCGTAATTCCCCGCCCTGGGTAGACAAGTAAGGCACGTACGTACTCCCTGGTAAAGGCCAGTCCCAGGGAGGGGTGATTGCCTGAGCTGATACCTTCTGACCATGCCGATTGGTCCCTCCGTCTGTTTCTCGGGAGGTGTGACCTGAGGTGTAAACATTCACCCAAGGTGGGATTGCCCTCTGAGAGGGTTCCCACAAGGAAGGAGCGCGCCATCGGAGACGCTGGCAATCATGGAGGATTCCTCCGCAATGGATATCTCTTCTTCTTCTCTGTCGACTTCTGACCACAAACGGAAACTTGACCAGCCACCAGTGACAAAAGTACTACCGCCTGCCCCACAGTTCCTCGTAGTTTCTCGATCTGAGGACGGCAAGGATTTTTCCTCTTGTCAACCCTTTCGTTATCCAGAAGGGCGTAGATGCCATAGCCGGATCTGTCAAGTCTTGTACCATGTTGCGTAATGGTACCTTGTTACTAAAAACTGAGAGCGCCTTTCAGGCACAAAAACTGCTTCGGGCCACACTCCTGTACACGTTCTATGTCCAGGTGGAGGCTCACTGCACTTTGAATTCGTCTCGTGGTGTGGTATATACTAGATCACTCGACGGATTGACTGACGAGGAGATTCAGTCTTTCCTCGCTGAGCAGGACGTGACGGCTGTCCATAGGGTCATGAAAAAGGTCAACAATGACCTTGTACTGACCCGGACACTTTTCTTGACCTTCGATAGTGTTCAGCTGCCGTCGCGCATCAAAGCGGGCTACGAGGGTATTTCTGTTCGCCCCTATGTCCCGACACCTACGCGCTGTTACCAGTGTCAGCGTTTTAATCACACTCGCCAGTCTTGTTCCAATGCGGCTAAATGTGTCACTTGTGGCAGGGATGCCCATGAGGGTGACTGTCCACCTCCGTCTCCTCATTGTGTGAACTGTCAGGATGACCATGCAGCGTCCTCCCGCGACTGTCCCATCTACAAGGAAGAACGCTGTATCCAAGAAATTCGGGTCAAAGAGAAAGTGTCCACCTCGGCTGCTCACAAACTATTTGCTAGTAGGACGCCCCCGCTGCTCCCATCAGTGAAATACAGTACTGTCCTCCCCTCTCCTCGGACTACCAGGGAGGTGGCGACGCAGACATGCGATCTGACCTTCATCACTACGGTCGTCTGTTCGGCCAGTGCTAAGATCGCGCGGTCGACGTCTTCTCTTCCTCCCGTCACCCCTCAGACACAAGCACCTTCATCAGCTTCTGCCAAGACGAAGACCCAGAAGTCAGATGCACGGGCCTTCAAGAAGGAACCGTCCCGTGCAGACTTCCTACGTACCTCGAACTCCCAGCCATCGACCAGTACTTCCACTAAACGATCTTCCAAGAAGGCTCATAGGAAGCACAGTTCTCCTTCACCGCCACGGCGCATTTCTTCTCCTGCGCCACCCAGTGGTTGCCGCCCCAGGCCGTCATCCGTTTCGCCTGGCCGCACCGCTGGTAGCCGAACATCTGGCCGTTCACCTGCAGAGGAAGCTCCCCCTCCCAGCCATCTTAACAAGATGGCCGATGAACCTATAGAACCAATGGATGATGACTGTCCGCCTACTGATAGCGGCGGCAGTGCTCGCTCGAAGTCAGGCCCTCAGCGGCCTTCGAGGTGACCCCTTCTTTCATCTTCCTTTCCTTCTCACGATGGCACTTATTCACTGGAATATTCGCAGCATTCGCTCCAACTGAGAGGACTTGGAGTTGCTGCTCCGCTTGCACCGTCCGCTCGTCGTAGCCCTCCAGGAAATGAAGCTACGCCTATGCGATCAAATTGCCTTGGCACACTACACCTCTGTGCGTTTTGACCTACCCCCTGTGATAGGTATTCCGGCTCATGGAGGGGTTATGTTGCTGGTCCGGGATGATATTTACTACGATCCCATCACATTGCACACCGGCCTGCAGGCAGTTGCCGTCCAAATTACTCTCCTCGCTTTTACATTTTCCATTTGTACCGTTTACACTCCATCGTCGTCTGCCGTTACCAGGGCAGACATGATGCAAATTGTTGCTCAGCTACCTGCACCATTTTTGTTAACTGGAGACTTCAATGCCCACCATCCCCTTTGGGGCTCTCCAGCATCCTGCCCGAGGGGCTCCCTGTTAGCAGACCTTTCCAACCAGCTCAATCTTGTCTGTCTCAATACTTTCGGACACATCTCAGTACTTTCGGACACATCTCACACCTATTCCCATTTAGACCTCTCTATATGTACTACCCAACTTACACGCCGGTTTGAGTGGTATGCACTTTCTGATACATATTAGAGCCACCACTTCCCGTGTGTTATCCATCTCCTGCATCATACCCCTTCTCCGTCTTCAACTAGTTGGAACATCTCCAAAGCAGACTGGGGGCTCTTCGCTTCCAGGGCGACCTTTCAGGATCAAACCTTCACAAGCTGCGATAGTCAGGTCGCACACATCACGGAAGTCATTCTCACTGCTGCTGAATATTCCAAATTGCGAATTGTATCAATTATAAACGATTACGTGCGCAGTGTCGTCGTATTATTAAAGAAAGCAAGAAAGCCAGCTGGGCTGCTTTCACAAGCACCTTTAACTGTTTTACTCCTTCTTCTGTTGTCTGGGGTAGCCTGCGCCGGCTATCTGGCACTAAGGCCCACTCACCAGTTTCTGGCTGGACGGTCGCGAATGACGTCCTTGTGGCCCCTGAGGATGTCTCCAATGTCTTCGGCCGCTTTTTCGCAGAGGTTTCGAGCTCCGCTCATTACCACCCTGCCTTCCTCTCCCGAAAACAGGCAGAGGAGGCTAGGCCACCTAACTTCCGCTCCTCGAATCGTGAAAGTTATAATGCCCCATTCACCATGTGGGAACTCGAAAATGCACTTGCCCGGTCACGGTCCTCCGCTCCAGGGCCTGATTCTATTCATATTCAGATGCTGAAGAACCTTTCTCCTCCAGGTAAAGGTTTCCTTCTTCGTACTTATAATCGCATCTGGATTGAGGGATATGTTCCCGCATGCTGGCGCGAGTCTATTGTTGTGCCGATTCCTAAGCCGGGGAAGGACAAGCACTTGCCTTCTAGTTATCGACCCATCTCGCTTACCAGCTGTGTCTGTAAGGTGATGGAGCGAATGGTTAACTCTCGTTTGGTTTGGCTGCCCGAATCTCGACGCCTACTTACCAATGTACAATGTGGATTTCGTAGGCGCCGCTCTGCTGTTGACCATCTGGTTACCTTGTCGACCTTCATTATGAATACCTTCTTGCGGAAGCGCCCGACCGCGGCTGTGTTCTTTGATTTGGAGAAGGCATACGACTCCTGTTGGAGGGCGGGATTCTCCGCACCATGCATACATGGGGCCTTCGCGGTCGCCTCCCTCTTTTTATTCGTTCCTTTTTAATGGATCGACAGTTCAGGGTATGTGTGGGTTCTGTCCTGTCAGACACCTTTCGCCAGGAGAATGGGGTGCCACAAGGCTCAGTTTTGATCGTCGCTCTCTTCGCCATAGCAATCAATCCAATAATGGATTGCCTCCCAGCTGATGTATCAGGCTCCCTTTTCGTGGACGATTTTACCATCTATTGCAGCGCGCAGCGTACATGTTTCTTGGAGCGCTGTCTTCAGCGTTCTCTTGACCGTCTTTACTCCTGGACTGTCGCCAATGGCTTCCGTTTTTCTACCGAGAAGACGGTTTGTATTCACTTCTGGCGCTACAAAGAGTTTCTCCCACCGTCCTTACGACTCGGTCCCGTTGCTCTCCCATTCGTGGAGACAACAAAAATTTTAGGTCTTAAATTTGACAGGAAACTTAGCTGGTCTCCACATGTGTCATATTTGGCTGCCAGTTGTACCCGTTCTCTAAATGTCCTCCGTGTTCTCAGTGGTATGTCGTAGGGAGCGGATCGAACCGTCCTACTTCGCCGATATCGGTCGATCGTCCGCCCCAAGCTGGAGGCTGTTCTTTACATCTGCCGCCACCGGCATTCTGCTTACGTCATCTGCTCCGATTGCCTGAGCGCCATCCAGAGCCTCAGTGATCCGTATCCGATTCACCCTTTCGTGCACCGGATACAACGCTCCCATCAGCAGCTGGTGGACGACGGTTCTCCGGTTAGTTTTATGTGGGTTCCTGGCCATGTCGGTATCCCTGGGAACGAAGCTGCAGATGTCGCGGCCAAGGCTGCGGTTCTCCAGCCTCGGACGGCTTCTTGTTGTGTGCCTTCATCAGATTGTAGCAGGGTCATTTGTCGGCGCATTTTATCGCTGTGGCATGCCGATTGGGCTGCACTTACTGACAACAAGTTTCGGGCCTTGAAACCTCTTCCCGCGGCTTGGACGTCCGCCTCACGCCCTTCTCGGCGGGAGGAGGTCGTTTTGGCCCGGTTACGAATTGAACACTGCCGGTTCAGCCATCGCCATCTGCTGACGGCTGCGCCGGCGCCGTTCTGCCCATGTGGGCAATTGCTGACGGTCCGCCACATTTTAACGTCCTGTCCGGATTTTACTACACTGCGTCTTGATCTTGGCCTGCCATGTACTCTGGATGCCATTTTTAGCGGATGACCTAGGAGCAGCTGCTCGCGTTCTTCGTTTTATCAACTTGACAAACCTGTCTAAGGACATTTAATTATGCTTTTTTTTTTTTAATCCTATGCCTGTTACTACGTCTTACATAGTGTTGTCCCTTTTAGTTGCTGTTTTAACCTTGTGCCTCGCGGTGCATTCCTAACTGAGCCTGCGCGCTAATGACCATTGTAGTTGTGCGCCCTAAAACCACAAAAAAAAAAAAAAAAGTCTGTGCGCAGGCGCGTTTTGAGGAGCCATGAGCCCTCACACAAGCTCGCCTTTTGCCTGTTCTCCTCGATTCCTTCGAAAAGCTTTTGTGATCGTACACTAGTACACAAATGTTCTCTAGGTTACTAACGTAATACTGTTGTGTTTGGGGCAGTGGATTCGCATTCTGGAGAGGTGGGATTCAAATCTCGATTCGACCATCCAAATTTAGACATTCCGTGGCTTTTCAGAACTGATAATGGCGATTTCCAAGATGGTCCCATTGACGAGGATACTGTGTATTTCCTTCGCCAATTCGACTTATTCTCCGTTTTTTAATATTCGCATCGTCAACGGAACGTTAAACCGTAACCTTCGTATTTCCTTCCTTGCTGTTATTCACTTTTATTTGAATAGCCTTATTGGGCAAGGTACTGATGAACTACTGCTACTTTAATATCATATCAAATTAATACAGCCAACTTTTTTCAGTAGTTACGTTGTTGAATGTCGACAAGTATCAACTTGGATTAAAACTATAAGAATTTGTTGACTGATTTCTACATACTGCGGCCCCCGTTTGTTCATTGTGTGTATATTTGCAGTGCTGCTAATCTTTCTGTCTGAAGACTCTCATGTGAACCCTTATAGACTGTTGCTGGTTGCCGGCCGGAGTGGTTCTAGGCGCTACAGTCTGGACCGCTACATTCGCAGGCTCGAATCCTGCCTCGGGCATGGATGTGTGTGATGTCCTTAGGTTAGTTAGGTTTAAGTAGTTCTAAGTCTAGGGGACTGAAGACCTCAGATGTTAAGTCCCATAGTGCTTAGAGCCATTTGAAACATTTGAGCTGTGTAGCTGGCTGTAAAAAGAAGAAAACTGCACTGCCGACTGCCTTAATTTCACTTACAGTTAAGAACACGAGATGCAACCTCGTAAATAGAAAACACGCACAAAATTTAAGAAATATACTGCTAGCAATAATTTGTGTGATTCTTCCTAACAGATTAAAACTGTACTCTCGACCGGTATTCAAATCGAGATTCTTACCTTCCGCGGATAAAGGTCGTGCTGACAAATCTGTCGGACTGCAAACTACTAGTCCGTTTCATAAAAGCATGCCTTTCGTATTGCTTGCATTATTGATTGGTAATGAGAACATGTGAAGTTATTGATGGTCTGTTTCTCACAATTTTACGTAGTACAAGATCTATTAAAATGCTCCAGTGGCTTCCTCGTACCAAGGTAAAGGCAATAGCAAACGAGAGATTAAGCATCAGTAGCGCTTCCGATGGATTTACAATTCGTGTTGTATATGCGCCATAGAATGGACGACGGGTTCTTGAATCTTTAATAGACTGCGAGCAAAAACCCAGACGACTGGAAATGCCGTCAAGAATCTACTTGGTAATACAATAAAAATGGCCCGGAAGATATTCGTAAGAGTGACGCGGAACTGACCCTTATTGATGAGAAGGAGAACTGCCCAACACAGACAATGCTGGAAACCGTGATTTCGATGCACCACTCGGTTGCTGGCACATGTTTGCGCATGCACGTTTCCCATCTGCTTTGTGCCGAGTACTTCGCTGTGTCATTGCGTTTGAGGACTGCGAGTAGCAGACGTGGTTAGTGACTAATTGAATGCAACACAAAAAGGTGTTCACAATAAAACAGCGCGTGTTGATTAGCGAGTGTTACGTGAAGGACATTTCGTGGAAAACTTGTGCGCAACTGTTTGCACAAGAGTTCATCTGGAGGTGTTTCGGCAAAGCCTCCAGCCACGTCTGCAGTACAAAACTTGGTAGCGGATAATCTCTGTGATGTTCGACAACAAGGGTCTATTTCGCGACAGTCTTGATTACAAATATCTTTTGCACCAGTTGCATTTCGGCCATCCTGGATAGTAACCAGACTATTCCGCTTACTGATTCCGGAGGACATCTCTAGCTCGTATTTTACCTGTTTCACCATGCTTTTTTGAGCATAAATTAGACATCAACGTAAGTCTTGAGGTCTGCAGGCGTGAACTGAAAGTAGGGCAGGCAGCTTCGTGGGAGTCCAGAACGCTCCCGAAAAAGCTTATAGAGAAAGCGTTTATACTTTCACATACGTAAATTTCCAATTTTCTCGCCAAATTTTCGGAGAATAAAGAAGAGTAAAAAATTATAGTCTCGAAAATTTCAAGCTACTTTTCGGCTATTTGCTCACGTGAGTGAGCTTGCATTCTGACCGCTTGTGGAGAATATTCGAACCAGAAAAGGGCGCCCATTCTTAAGATGACAGCACCGCTGCCGACAACAAATACGACACCGTTTGAGAGTCCACAGGTTGGACCGGTAAACCATAGGAAGTTGGGTAAGCCAAGGCAGAAAGGAAAAAATCCTGTCCCCCCACAGAGAACAAAAATGAAGACCAACTTCCGGAACATAAAGGAAAATCACTGAAGCACCATTTCCCCCCATTTACAATCTTGCATAGTTACATTCTGCAGACCTGTGTTCATAAATGCAGTGCCAAGTGAAATATTTAAAATGGTGAATGCACATTTTGATTTTAATGTGTACAAATTTTGATGTCATAGTTATGAGAGTCTGTCGCTATTATAGTTCTTAAGGCAATTGTGTTACAAAAATGCTTTCTAGATGTATTTGTCTGAAATCGAATTTCTTGGAACTTCCACCAAAGCGAAGTACTCACTGACAAACAATTATTGTATTAAAAATGTTATATGATTTAATATTCCTGTTATAATCGTAGGCGTATATGGCACGTTAAAAGTGGTGCTGAAGGCAGGTAAAGTTCGGGAGGGATGCGGAGACACTGAAACAAACAGGATTCCCACACCCCCGCCCTCCCCCAAAATAGAACCTTTAATTCGCGGCTGCGTAAGGACGAATAATTTAAATCATCTTAAGCTAGACCCCCAACAGCAAAGATCTTACTACCACTCTACTACCACTTGGACTCTCAGAAGACCCATTCAATTCCATGTAGACACAGCCCACACCATTATGGAGTCAGTACCAGCTTGCACAATGCCAAGTTGACAACTTGGATCCATGGCTTCGTGGGGTCTGCGCCACATCTGAACCCTACCACAGCTCTTACAAACAGAAATCGGGATTCATCTGATAACGCCACATTTTTCCAGTCGTCTGTCCAACCAATATGGTCACTAGTCCAGGAGAGACGCTGCAGCAAAGGCACTCGCGTCGGTCGTCTGCTGACATAGCCCATTAATGCAAAGTCTCTCCTCAGTGTCCAAAGCAGGTTCGTCATACGTCCCACATTGATTTCTGCGGTTATTTCATGTATTGTTGCTGTCTGCTAGCACGAACGACTCTACGCAAACGCCGCTGCTCTCGGTCGTTAAGTGAAGGCCCTCGGCCACTGCTTTGTTCCTGGTGAGAGCTAATGCCTGAAATTTGGTATTCACAGCACTCGGTTGACACTGTGGATCTCGGAATATTGAATACACTAATGATCTCCGAAACGGCCCGTCCCATGTGTCTAGCTCATTCCACATTCAAAGTCTGTTAATTCCCGTGGTGCGGCCATTATCGCGTCGGAAACATTTTCACGTGAATCACCCGAGTACAACTCCGCCAATGCACAGCCCTTTTTATTTCGTGTACGCGATACTACCGCCATATGTATATGTGTACAGCGGTATCCCACAACTTCTGTCACCTCGGAGTATTTACACAGTCTAATATATTAGACTGTGGTATTTATGTAGCTAGAGACACCGACATAACAGCGGTCTCATGAAATATTGACAATCCGTCATATATTGCTGATATCCAGCAACCGCCCAAGTCTAATACCATAATCAAGCCTGAGATAACTCGATTCGCTTAGAAAGGCTTCAAAAAGTGGTACTGGTACTTTTTACGGGACAGTGCTGACGTTATTAGGGCAGTCTACGAAATGCAGTAACGATTTGCGCCATAAACGTAACGAGAGTGAATAAGAAATTTGATGACCTCAGCTATTGCTTATATTCCGCAGTCGTAAATTTTTAGTGTATTTTGTATTCTCTCTCTCTCTCTCTCTCTCTCTCTCTCTCTCTCTCTCTCTCTCTCTCTCTCCCCCCCCCTTCCCCCCTCCCTCTCCCCCTCCCTCTCCTCCTCCCTCTCCTCCTCCCCATCCCTCGCCCCCCCCCTCTCCCCATTTAATACAGACGTACATTGATTTTGAGCAGCCTGTGAATCGTTAATCGTTACTGTTGTTCAAAGGTTGGACTATGTAAGTAGTATAATATCCAGAATTTAAAAGAAAGTTGTCTAGAGCCAAAGGCTCAGTACTGATGCATGCGGAAAGTCACGTAACTGCCACATTGCTGTGGTCAGTGGGGAAAATGCACACTGGTGTTATCTTGATACGGTGAGAGTGTGGACTGCGGTTTACAAAATTTTTCATATTAGATTTGATTTGGCTTCTAGGCATTTAAGGTAATTTCCTTCTACGTGATGCAGACAACAAGGCATTCCAGACGGTGCACACACTTCAGATGAAAGCGCCGTTAATATTGTTAAATGAAAATGGTATTCAGGTGGAGCAGCGCAAGTGATACGAAATACAGTTGAGAATTGCATACAGTTAAAATTCGTAGCATTATCCAGTAAATGAAATTAAATTATCGTGTGGAATTGATGGTCGGTAGTCCGCAACTCGGGGAGTTAGGCCGTCGAGTTGCAAGTCTTTTCAGGTGACGCCACATTGGGCGACTCACGTGTCGATGATGATGAAATAAGGACAACATAACACAAAGTTCCCGAACGGAGAAAATCTCCGACCCGGCCGGGAACCGAACCCGGGCCCGCCGAATGGCAGTCAGACGCGCTGACCACTCAGCTAAGGGGGCAGACATTAACCGGTTTACTTGTGTTATTTCAGACTGGTTCCCGTTATTGCACGATAATCGCGCGTGCACTCCGCAAGCATTTAATTATTCTATAAATGCATGTGGGACACGCGCCTGATTATCGTGCAATAATGGGAAACACTCTGAAATTAGAACCAAGTAGCTGTTTTCTGTAGTGGAAGCTAGTACATTCAGCACACCTGTAGTGGACAATCAGGTAGAAACATCTTTTTAAATACATTCACCGAAGTAACGCAATATATTAAAGCATGTTTGGTGCCTTCTGTGACAATACAAGACTGAATGTATGGATGTATGTGGTCCTGCAGATATTAGAAATTGCGCCGAGAAGTGCCCATGTATGTCTGAATATGGAACTTGCCCTCGGGGGACACTTGTAAGTGATAACGTATCATTCAGTTTGTTTACAGCATATCTGCCGCTCAGATATCAGTGCACCAGTCGGATATTCTGAAAATTTCACGCAATGCCCTTATGTCTGGTATTAAGACAATAAATTTAAACGTGAATGTATTTTCTTTTTCTTCACGCAGCTTTCGCCGTGTTATTGTGTGTACACAAGAAATTTGTTTAGCGGCATAAGATAGAGAATAATTTTGGACGAAGAACAAGCAGTGCGTCATTCATACTGTAAAATGATACATTTAGATAGAAGAACATATCTGTAAACATTTTTTGCCGACAAATATTTATTATTTCTGTGTTTATAAATTAAGAAATTTTCCTGTTTTCCTTATTGTGAAGAAATGGTGTTTAATTACTTTAAAGTAACATGTTTACTTCTACGTTAAAAAATATTCTTTCTTATTGTTGGTAACTATTGAACTCACCCTGAAGATGAAATAAAACAGGATGCTTTGTTGGATTCTTGTAAATTAAGAATTTCTGATGGATAAATTGACTGCTGATTATTATGCCGAACGTCCTTTAAGTATTGACGTTCTTAAGACTTTAAACACGAAGAGGCCAATGACACAAATGCGAGCATATGGATTTCGGACAGCCCTTGCTTTATGCACATACGCAAAGTTCTGTTTTCATATATCCAGTAGCAGTATGAAAACTGCATGAAGAATTGCGATTGAGCCTAAAATAGACTTTATTGTTAATCAGTCAACATCGTCTGACCTAGAAAGGAAATTCGTAGAAGTGGTCCACACTGCAGTAACCCATCTCACACTTACACTACAGGTCCATGACAAGCGTGTTAAATACTGCAAAAGCGTAGTCCCGTGACATAATGTGGTATGCGTCAGTCCCCACATTCAAGGAACGCCTCACTGCCATGTCTGATAAAAGCCTGCCAACTCGGACGTGTAACTGCGGTATCACGTTACGCAGCGTTGTTTGTCGATTATTTCGCACAGTGGGTGCCACTCGACGTTGGTTATGATAACCTTGGGAAAACACCTTGCAATCAGCAGTGGATAGTGGACTCGCATTCGGGAGGACTAAGATTCAATTACCACACCGGCCATCCAGAGTTCTTCAGTGGTTTCTAAAAATCGACAAATGCTGTGGTGGTTCTATTGAAATGACACGCTCGATTAGCTTCACTGATGCAAGCTCGCACTGCATCTCTTGATTGGTTCATCGATTGAACGTAAACTTTGATCTGCCTTCTTTGCTTTCTAGCAATGGTTAATAACATCTTCTGTGCAGCTAGAGATGTGGCATGTTAGAGGAATGCTGAGTGTAGTACCTATGCAGTAAGAATCATTGTCGGTCGTAAACTAGTGTAAACAACTGAAACTTCATTTCTTGTCAGTCGCTTGCTAGTGAATAAATCCGGTTTTCACTGATACTGTACAGGTATACAGGATGGGCGAGGAGTTTCCGTACCCCCTAATATCGAATGCTAGTTAATTTGTATTGTTTTAGCACAAATACGTACTAACGTATTAAGTGTCCAGTATATCGGTATGTTCCTAGTCGTGCTGTAAACAAATTTCCATACGTCTCCATCTTCTCCTTGACATATTTTTTCAGCATGTCCGTTATCACAGTGCGAAATGCAGTCTCAGTAGCTTTACACAGTTCTTCGTTTGTAACATAACGACGTGCAAATACTTGCGCGTTAATGACTCCCCGCAACGAGGAACTTCTTGGTGGCCATTTCAAAGGAGCTCGCGTACTGCAAGAGCATGGTGAGGAGGCGTTCCGCATTGCTGCATCCATATCCTCAAGGTATTAACCAAGTTTGTAACACGTGTAACTAATTTGCGCCATGTACGGTCCAAGCAGAGGTTGTGTTTTCATCGCTGCCCATATCATTACTTGAGGCGGGTTGCTTTCTAACTCGACTGTGTAATGAGGATTCTCTTTGGGTCAAACGACAATATTTCCAGCACGTGAGCTGCGATAAATAGCACATTCATCTGAAAACATAGGCACAGTTCACTGCATTTGCAAACTGAGTTAACAAAGCACGGGATGCTAAAACGCGCTCATTCCGGTCTATATCCGATAACTCGTTTACCAACGTCGGTCAAAAAGGTCTGACCTTAATGTCATTTTTCATGTGGTGTCACGTTGTTGTCCTCGGGGTGTCTAGTTCATATGAGACTGTTCAATCGAAGCAAAGACTCCGGCTCATGTTCCTTCTCGTGCATTCTTCCTTCCACTCCGCCGCCTGTCTTTAACACTGCCTAGAGCGAAAGCACGTCTTTCCCAATACAAAAATGTTGCCTTTCGCGGTGGAGTCTTATTAAATCTTTCCTGGAATGCTCCCACAATCTCTCATTGTCTACCCTGTGTGTTGTCATTCGTGCACCCACACACTTGTCACTAAGCTCTCCTCGGCAGTGTTAACGACTGCTCACGCTGCCATGGCTACAAATTAAAACTCGACTGCGAGTGTGAAAACGTGTAAATAGGAGTTCCAACAGTTGATAAGAAGTAACGCAGCCACCAGTCTACATAACATCATTTGATACTAGGTGTTACATCGGTACAGGGACTTCTCGCACACGAATTGCAATGATATTAGTGAGCGGACTATCGGGGGCTGGTACACTTGTGCCGAGATAAGGTACTCTGAGAATTTGATTCCTGTCCAGCAGTGTAGCACAGAGTGCAATGATCTACCACAGTGACTGTCAGTTTTAATATATTTTGAAAGATTGAAAAACTGCGACCATCACATTTTATAATAATTTATTTGGCCTTTACAAGTTTCAGGCTGGTTTGCCCCTCTTCAGACGAAGTCTAAGTAAATTTGGAATGTGATAGTTTGGTTATGAATTGGCAATGCCAGCGAATGTGAAGGCAAAAAACTACTTGGGGCTCCGCAGAAATATTAACCTCATCCCATATCCGCACAACTCGGCTAACGAGCTGGGTGGCGCAATGGTAACACACTTGACTCTTATTCGAGAGGATGGGCGTTCAAATCCCCACCTGGCCATCCAGATGCAGATTTTCCGTGGTACCCATAAATCGCTTAAGGCAAATGCCGAGATGGTGCTTCGAAAGCGACACGGACGATCCGCTTTCCCGTCATTACTCTAATCCGAGCTTTTGCTCGTCTCAAATGACCTTGTCGTCGACGCGACGTTATACCCTGATTTCCCTTCCTCGTGTAGACTGTAAATTAAGACTAGCGTTTTGTTCGTTGGTTTCTTTACCTGTTTCATTTAAGAGCTTAACAGATTTTCCCTTTGGCTTTTGTGAGAAATATGTTATATATAAAATGACTTAGGGGTGTGGTATTTGGACAAGAACATATCACATTATTGCATAATTCCTGCTGAAAAATAAAGAGCTTTATCTCAGTCATCGTCATTCGGAGAAGTTTCGAATATGTGGAACAAATTTGATACCTGAAAGATAACATCCTAAACAATTCAGGATGTACTGAATGCATATTTGGAACTGCGCAAGTCAAATATCACTTTAACGTGGCTCCACGCCGTATTATGTAAGTTATCAGACTTGATTTGTATATTTTGCTGATATCTTACGTCCGTATTTAAATGATTAACATTTACGAGCATTTTCTTCTTAAGGCGTATCATTTATTTTCAATGATTCGTTTCAGTTATAGGTGACCCTCGTGCTACCTTGATTCACGAGTCCTGAAACGCATCTCCAGTCCCTCTGTCAGGATCTTTTTCCGACACCATTCCTGACGTGTTTTGTGGGCAGGTGTTTCATCACTGCTTGTAGGCACCGCCGCGAAACAAGAAATCTAGCGACTTCACACACCGTGTGGCCATGGGCGCGGCCAAACACGATTGCCCCTTTTTGCCACTCTGTCATCGTCCTTACATTTACCCATGTTAACATACAATGTCCGCTTGAAACATAAATGAAGTGTGCGTGCGACTAGGACTGCTACCCCTACCCCTCTCCCCCCGGTATACCTGTTGTCTGGTGCACGACTTTTTAGTTGACGCCACTTCGGTGACTCGCGTATGGATGATGATGATGATGATGATGATGATGATGATACAACGCCCTGTTCTCGAGCGGAGAAAATCTCCGACCTGCCCGGGAATCTAACCCTGGCCCCTCGCATGGCATTCTGCCTCGCCGACCACTCAGCTATGTCGGCGGACTGCTTGAAACACAAATGTCATATTGATTGCTACTTTCTTATGCTCACGTAGAGGCAGTGCGCGCGCGGTTAAGCACTTACTCGATCGCTTCGCCATCTGTCAATCCTTGACGATTCATTGTGCGTGCGCCCTCGGGTAACTGACTTTTTGTCCGATGAACTTATTTGAGCTAATGCTGATGTTAAAAACAAAAATACATTTGTGTGTGTTTGTCGGATAATACATTGTCATTTTGGCCGTACTTGATAGGCTTAGCATGTATTTTTAGATCTAACGCAGTAGATATTTTTGAATTTACTTAAAACTCAAGTTTACTTTACACACGCAGTTGCGTTTCTCATTAGATATGACTTTTTTACTTTTATCAAAAATGTTTCGTGTACAATGTGAGCTGAACAACCAAACTCTAAGAAAAATGTCTGTCTAAATCTCTTTGAACCTTAAAAAACGAACTTTAAGAAAAGTTCGTATTTTTTTCACACACTGCAAAAGATGCTGAATCAAAATTTGAGCAGTTTCACGTGGCTTTTCGTCTAAATTTAAAAGTTTAATTTGAATTACCTTCTCCAGACTGAAAGTTATTACAACAGTGGGAACAAGTTTTACGTCAATGCCGTGTGAGCTATCCATAGTTACTGTTAACATAATGTTTTCCAGAGAACGCAGCACGTTATCAAATATAAAAGGTGAAATAACATTAACAGTAACTGCTTCGATTTTGGTTCTAGCAGATGCAAACTTTTGGGTCCTATCACTAACCAGTTTAGATGTGCAGTGTAATGTTTTGAAACTGAGTTCGTGTCTAGCAGTGTTGTATAAAAGTGTAGCCACTTTAGAAGCACACTCCAGATCACAGTTCCCATCTTTGGTTTTTAAAAATTTCGTATGTTTAGTGAAGTACAAGCATTAATAGCGTTTCTATGTTAAACTGTTTTCACGTGGTCTTTAATATCATGTTTTCCTTTATGTGCAACATAAAATTCTCCAATACGTTGTGTGCAATAAACACGTTCATTGTTGCTGTCATTACACAATTTCAAAAATTCCTGTTTTAGGTTAACATTAAATTCGCCCTTTTCTTTTGCCCATTGCTGAACGATGAGAAAAAAACGAATAGAGATAAAATGATCTAAAACACTTCACACACGAAAACAACACAAGCACATGCAAATGGGAAGTTGTGGCAGAACTTGTCGCCTTCCCATCGACGTCAACGCTTTATCAAAGATCGGTTGAGAGAGGCATGAGCCATAAGATTATGTTTATAAAGGCAATGTCGAACATAGATTTAAAATTAAAAAAAAAAAAAATCCTCGTCAGTCATAAAATTTTCAAACACTGGACATTTTTGCGACCCCGGCCAGCACTAAAAAACCAGGAGTGTCCGGGCTAACCCTGGACGTGTGGTAAGCCTACTACTTCAGTTTCGTAAGGCGGTAGAGTGAAGAACGTGCAAAACCTACGAGGCAGTGCTGTGTGGCCCTTCTCAAGGCGTAATCCAGTGCTGTGCACGTCTGAGACGGATATTCGGAAGCCTGCCCTGGAAAACTATCAGATGTAATGAGCCAATAAGAACTTCTTATGCGTTACCATATATTTAATCTCAAATATGCTTTTATCCAGTTATGAGAATAGTACAGGCCGCGTTTCTGATTGCGTAGTGTGATTTATTTAACCTTTGGCTACCAAAATTCACTTCAGTAACAGGTAACCCAATATTACTGTCCTCAGCGTTAAGCTGATTACACTTGGCAACAGAAAAGGGCTCAGGACGTAGGCGACGAGCCAAACAAATTAAACGCGGGATATGTTACGTTTTGCTGTATTCATCTTTAAGACAAGTTCTGTCTTTTGTCCTTGTTTGCTTACAAATAAAGTTGTTTCTGGATAGAGTTTTTTCTTATTGGGTTTGCCAGAGCAGAACATATCCAGAAACAAATTTTTATTTTTGCTGTAGTTATTGCGTATCGATCAGGAAAGGCACCTTTATGGATTGCCAGCTACAAAAGTATTTTACCGATTTTGAGTATTGCAAAATTTAGTATTTTCTAGAAATAAAATAATGGAGCGAGAGATTCTGAACAAAAACTTGAGCACCAGAGCTATTAAATTCATATACGTGGAGACGGCGAACCTTAAGACATAAGAGTATTGAGAATTTATAACTGAAGATTTATTTCAGCAGCGAGCGTTTGTCTTCACGTGACAAGAGTATCGCAGGTACTCTGTTCAAATGGACAAAGTCCTATGTACATCGATAATCGTTATCGTAACGCGTCCATGAACTTCACCCTCAACAGTCCACCGTTATATTCGTAACGAACCAGGTGTTGCTCTTTCATTTGTACACAATACGCACGTGCCATTGAAACATTTCTAATGACAGTAGAGATCCCTGATTCTCGTTACGAAAGTTCATTTTAGGTTCTTCTCACGTTTAGTGTTGTAGCTTTGTAAGTGTAGTTGAAGATGTTTGAAGTTATTTACCTTATCAGTGTTTTTCTGTTAGACAGCTGCGTCATTAAGTGACGTACCTATCCACGTATCGTAAAAGATACGCAAAGGACATAAAAAGTGTGTATGGCTCTGACCGGAGGGGGGGGGGGGGGGTGTATCATCCTGTGTAATGTGACGTGTCATTCCCAGAAGAGATACTTGTTGTTCGCGACGTCATTTGGTTTGCCATTTACGAAACTCTGAAGTTATAGTATGACGCCAGAAAGATTGTGAAGGCTTGACAGCACGCAGTTCAATACAGTGTGTGGTATGCTTGGTAACTGAGAGTTTGCTATGTCTTTTTACCCTCACAACGCTGGCCAGTGTGAACGATCACAGACATACACTCCAATGATCACTTCTAAATCTGGATCCTCCTATCTGACTGAAAGGTGCCCAAAAGCAAGCCGTCAAACGATGCACTCAACAAGCCGAACTGAACGCTGTCTATGTTTAGAAAGAGACAGCATCCAGGGAAGGTTGTATCATATCGTAAACACAGTCCGCTATGCCAATTAATCATATATTCCACGGCCTATAGTCGAGCTCTGAAAACGCTTCTCTGAGTCACAGATCCCTCTGAAATTACTGGCAGGCTTACGGCTCTTGGAGAGATTAAAGCATAGGACAGTTGTAGGGAACGCCACTGGTTTTCAGGTAGCGAAGGAAAAATTTGCAGATACCATTGAAGATAGCAAGAAGAGAGCATGGTAGCAGTTAGTGACTTCCACATTGCGTCGCAGCTAACTTCAGAATATATTAGACTGGAGGCTGTAAGGGGCATTTCAGAGAGCGGCTGTAGTGTCGAATTTGTGCTAAAATCGAAATCTCTAGTCCTCGAGACACAATATTTCGCTGATATTTTCATGGAGTTTGTTTCCTCAACGACGAAGCTTACTGTTCTTCAGCAAGTGGGTGCAGCATTGTCTGTAGGCCGTTACACACCACGTCACGTAAACGTTCAGCAACGCAATACGGAAGTCGCGTTCTCTCTCTCTCTCTCTCTCTCTCTCTCTCTCTCTCTCTCTCTCTCTCTCTCTGTGTGTGCCTAACTTTATACGAGAAACATGACAAGTTGCCTGCTAGATAAAAGAAACTATTTTAATCCTGTCCTGAAATCTGCTTTCGCGACTAGTTACTATACAGGGTGGTCGGAAATTCCCGTTACGGACTTCTAGGGCTTGTAGAGAGCAGTGAGGACATCGTATTTTGAATAGGAACCCATGTCCGGAAACGTCATCCAACGAGACTACAGAGCGTCAAAGTTATAGGCGCGGGCGTCTGTAAATGTACGTATACACAGGGTGATTCCGTGATGATACTACAGAATTTCTAGAATGATGGAGAACGATAAATGTATTAATTTGAAGTAAGGATCCCTGTACCGGAAACGAACGAGTCTAACGTCATAAACGAAAACCGTTCTGATACCTCTGACAGTTGAATACATGTACCGGTTCTGTTGCGAAGAGTGTAGGGTTGGTAACTTTTAGAGATGGTAGTATGGACAAGAAAAAATGTCCAACAAACGTGGGCTCTGAAGTGCGTACGTTAACAGCTATGAACATTTGCTCAATAGAGAAGATGTGTTTCACGTTAGTCAAAATGAACAAATGGTCATAGCTCCTCAGGCATGAATTTTAGAGCCCACGTTTGACATTTTTTCTTGTTTTTGTCCATACTACCACCTCTGAAAGTTACCAACCCCTACGCTCTTCGCAGCACAAGAACCGGTACATGTATTCAACTGTCAGAGGTATCAGAACGGTTTTCGTTTATGACGTTAGACTCGTTCGTTTCCGGTACAGGGATCCTTACTTCAAATTAATACATTTATCGTTCTCCATCATCCTAGAAATTCTGTAGTATCATCACGGAACCACCCCATGTATACGTACATTTACAGACGCCCGCGCCTGTAACTTTGACGCTCTGTAGTCTCGTTGGGTGACGTTTCCTAGAAGTCTGTAACGGGAATTTCTGACCACCCTGTATAGTTGGTCTCCCTATCTGTGTAGAGAGAACCGTTGCCTAGTCTGAGTTCTGGAATTCAAATCAGGTTCTGTGTCGTTTTCAATGTGAATTCGTCGCTCTGGTATGGTATTTCGCAGTTCGTAACGGACATTGTTGAAGGCGGCTACATCACGGAATTTTCTACGTAGGATTCACCAACTGCATATATTCGTAGATCTTGAGAAGTCCTACGTGCAGATTTCCTCGGTCGGCTCCACGGACGGACCCCAAAGACTGTCCCATAGGAAAAGATCTACATTGATGATTCAGCAGTCTTGGCCCATAAGACAAAAGTCGTATTTAGGAATGTGGCAGGTACGATCAATCGAAGCAAAAAGTCTAGTAAACATAGGCTCTATCTAAAATTCATACCTTAAAAGCTATGAGCACTTGTTTATTTTCGCTACTGTGAAACACGTCTTCTACTGAAGAAGTGCTCATAGCTCTTAAGTATGCATTTTGCATTTTTTTGCTTGTAATGATCGTTTCTGTCATATCGCTGAATACGACTGCGTCTTGGCCAAGACTACTGAATCACCAAATCACCAATGTAGGCTTTGTCTTATGGGATATGACTTTTTGAATCACCCTGTATATACACTATTTCCTGCAATGTTAATTCAGATACCGAGGCCGTAGCGTTCTTTGATATTTTTGAAAGCGAAAAAGGATGAAACATTGGGGTTTAGCGCCCCGTCGACGACGAAGTCGTTAGAGACGAAGTGCAAAAATGGGGAAGGAAAACAGCAGTGTCTTTTCAGAGGAACCATCCCGTCATTTACATTAAACGATCTAAGGAAGTCATGCAAAACCTAAATGTGGATAATCACCCGGCGATCTAAATGAACGTCATCCCAAGTGAGAGTCCAGTATCGTGCCACTGTGTCCTCTCCCTAAGTTTTTGAAGAAGAGAACGGTATGCGAAAAAGCTAAAGTTACCGTTCTAAGAAACTTCCATTAACAATATCACGTCGTATAAAGAAGCCAAGCCTGTTGTCACTTAATCGTGTATAATTTTTTGTCCTTAAATCCTCTAATATCACAACATTGACGCAGAATTTTCATCTGACAGTCAGGAGACAGGAGAATTTTAAAAAATAGATTTTAAACATTTTCAACAGATAACTCTGTATGAATACTTTTTTTAAAACAGTTCACCCCCCCTCCCAAAGCGCTTAACACCTCCAGTTGTTTTAGGCACGGAGCACAGAATTTACTTTTTGCAATGGTGACCTTGAAGGCTCTGCTGCGTATGCGGCTTGACTGAGAGCAGATCTTCCTCGTAACCTCAGTTTGTCGGTATCCACGGGGAAATTCAGCCGATGTACCCAGCAGCAGTAATTATTCAGACCCTTAAGCAGTCTTGCCTCCATCGAGGAAAGTAACTGTAGATTTTGACACACTTCGAGACACTGGGACAGATGGGAATCCAGGAAAGTGGACCCAGCAGCCATGTAGTCCGTCGCTATCGAGTCTGAGATTCGTGTAGCTGTTCAAAAAAGACTCTGAAAGTGATTATGGCGATTGGTTTGTGGGGCGCTCAACTGCGCGGTTATCAGCGCCAGTACAAAGTCCCAATTTTTTCACAGTCCAATCCAGCCACTATCACGGATGATGATAAGGAACACCAACACCCAGTCCCCGTGTAGAGAAAATCCTCCAGCCGACCGGGATTCGAACCCGGGACCCCGTGATCCAGAGGTAGCAACGCTAGCCACTAGACCACGAGCTGCGGACGACACTGGAAGTGAGGGAAAACGACGTGCATTTAATTCGAGCAACAACTAAACTGGATCCTACTTCCTTCAGATCACAGTTAACGTTAGAAGTCTCCCCTACTTATCTGAGGCACTTTCCTTCGACATCTAGCTGATTTATTTCTACAAGTAGACACGTCAGCGTTAGTGCCAGTCACGTATACGTTTTAATAAAGTGTTATTTTCGTACAAGAGTGAGACTACTCTCTAAATAAGGAGCAGCCATTTTACTTTAGCTGACGAGGAATCGAGTTTTCGTTCGTATTTTAATTTTTTTTTGTCTCTTATTTTGGGATGTGAGATTCAGTTTGTTGCAGAGTGGCTAGCCCCCCCCCCTCTCCTCCTCCTCCTCCTCCTCCTCCTCCTCCTCCTCCGCTTCTCACATACTGGAAGATAGTACCGATTGTAAGTAGCTGTCAGTCATTGAAGGAAGGAGTTTCCCGATATTCACTCGATCGCAAAATGCTCCCCCTAAACTTCACACGCTGTGAATTATCGGAAAGCGGGTTGGTTGATCCATAAGCAATCCGATGACATGTGATTGAGTTTTGAAAAGTACACAACTTTATACCTGTTGCGATTAGGGTACACACACGCTCTCTCTCTCTCTCTCTCTCTCTCTCTGTGTGTGTGTGTGTGTGTGTGTGTGTGTGTGTGTGTGTGTGTGTGTGCCATTAAAGAGTCTTCTGCAGGAAAAATGTATTTATCCTCCCGTGCATGCCGTGTGCCGAGAATACCCCATTGTTAGTGCCCCAAAAGGAAGGAACATCAGGGTTTAACTTTCCGTCGACAGCGAGGTCATTAGAGACGGAGCACACACCTGGAATATTTCACGGATTCGGAAGGAAATCGGCCGTTCCCTTTCGCACGAACCATCCCACAATTTGCATTGAGCTGTTTAGGGAAATCACGGAAAACCTAAATCTGGACGGGCGGACGCGGATTTGAACCGTCGTCCTCTCGAAGGCGAGTCCAGTGTGCTAAACACTGTGCCACCTCGCTTGGGTTTTCGGCTGCTGACAATGTCAGCTAACACATTTATGTACGCTCGATATTACGTTCGCTTTCGTTCTACCTGACAAGGAAGTTTCCGAACGAGTGGCGTGTGTGATCATGTATTCCCTAGATGCATGTATTATTTAGTAACCGATTGTTTGTAACTGTACAAAAAGCCGCCCAAAAGTCGAGAAACAACACTTCCATCCAACTGACCGCTCTCATCGCTTTCTGTATGTCGTAACCTGGTCGAACTGACTTTTGAACCAAGCATGCTGACTACGACAGAGTTTTTCAGAAGTAACAAATGCATTTTTTTCCGTGTGTTTCCTCTTTAGTCAGTGTACTTTGTTTTCAGAGGTTTTTTCCCAATGTTTGCATTCCATCGTTGAATTGCGATTCTTAAACTTCTGAAAATACCCATCTACGAATGTCATAACTAATTTATTCATTGGACACACAACGTTTGGCAACCACAGTTTCCTGGAGATGTGGGAATACGTGGAAATCACTAGTTGCCAAACCTGGTGAATAGAGTGTATGCTCCAGAAATTCTCACTTGAAGCTCCTCTGTTTACCTATTGCCAAACCACATATGTGGGTGGGTACAATGTCCTGGAACGGAAGCCGATATTTGTGTTGCAGTCCGGGCCACTTCCCGCGCAATTTTTCTTACTTGTTACTGAAGACTTGCATGGTGTTCCCCATTTATTGTTCTGTCGTTTGCAAAGTAAGTAATCAGTAGAATCACTTTTACACATCAGAAAGCATTGTCTATAACCTTTGTGGCATACGGAATCGACTTTGCCCTTTTTTGCAGCAAGGCCACCAGATTCCACCCTCTGTTTTGATAGCTGCTGCTTTTCTAGCATGCAAGGCAAAAATCTACGCACAAAATCAGTTTGGTTCTTCCTAAAACTGTGCAAAAATAATTGATAGATTCGCTTTCATATTAGCTTTTGGTCAGCATACAACGAAGGCGCCGCCTGTCTTGCGCAAAGCTTGCTCTGAAATAATTATTCGTGTAAGAAGAACCGTACTTGCTCTTCTGATCTATACATAGTCAGCTATTTGGTACAGCACTTTCTTGATATTTTCAGTTGGAGTTGCAATTTTTAGATTCCTCCAGATGTCAGCCTCAAGGGGAGTACGGACACGTCAGAATTCGACCTCCCACTTCGTTACTGTTTAAACTTAACTGGTAGATTCCTTATAAGTCATCAACAGTTTGGATGAATTTCCATTGTCAAAAGCTATCTAAATTTCCATTCTCGATAAGTTATCAAAAATTAAAAATTTTATTGCAGTACGATATAATTTAATGAAGCAGTCACTGCTGCTTTGTTGTTGTTGTGGTCTTCAGTCCTGAGACTGGTTTGATGCAGCTCTCCATGCTACTCTATCCTGTGCAAGCTTTTTCATCTCCCAGTACCTACTGCAACCTACATCCTTCTGAATCTGCTTAGTGTATTCATCTCTTGGTCTCCCTCTACGATTTTTACCCTCCACGCTGCCCTCCAATACTAAATTGGTGATCCCTTGATGCCTCAGAACATGTCCTACCAACCGATCCCTTCTTCTGGTCAAGTTGTGCCACAAACTTCTCTTCTCCCCAATCCTATTCAATACTTCCTCATTAGTTATGTGATCTACCCATCTAATCTTCAGCATTCTTCTGTAGCACCACATTTCGAAAGCTTCTATTCTCTTCTTGTCCAAACTATTTATCGTCCATGTTTCACTTCCATACATGGCTACACTCCATACGAATACTTTCAGAAATGACTTCCTGACACTTAAATCAATACTGGATGTTAACAAATTTCTCTTCTTCAGAAACGCTTTCCTTGCCATTGCCAGCCTACATTTTATATCCTCTCTACTTCGACCATCATCAGTTATTTTGCTCCCCAAATAGCAAAACTCCTTTACTACTTTAATTGCCTCATTTCCTAATCTAATTCCCTCAGCATCACCCGACTTAATTAGACTACATTCCATTATCCTTGTTTTGCTTTTGTTGATGTTCATCTTATATCCTCCTTTCAAGACACTGTCCATTCCATTCAACTGCTCTTCCAAGTCCTTTGCTGTCTCTGACAGAATTACAATGTCATCGGCGAAACTCAAAGTTTTTATTTCTTCTCCATGGATTTTAATACCTACTCCGAATTTTTCTTTTGTTTCCTTTACTGCTTGCTCAATATACAGATTGAACAACATCGGGGAGAGGCTACAACCCTGTCTTACTCCCTTCCCAACCACTGCTTCCCTTTCATGTCCCTCGACTCTTATAACTGCCATCTGGTTTCTGTACAAATTGTAAATAGCCTTTCGCTCCCTGTATTTTACCCCTGCCACCTTTAGAATTTGAAAGAGAGTATTCCAGTCAACATTGTCAAAAGCTTTCTCTAAGTCTACAAATGCTAGAAACGTAGGTTTGCCTTTCCTTAATCTTTCTTCTAAGATAAGTCGTAAGGTCAGTATTGCCTCACGTGTTCCAGTGTTTCTACGGAATCCAAACTGATCTTCCCCGAGGTTGGCTTCTACTAGTTTTTCCATTCGTCTGTAAAGAATTCGTGTTAGTATTTTGCAGCTGTGACTTATTAAGCTGATAGTTCGGTAATTTTCACATCTGTCAACACCTGCTTTCTTTGGAATGCTGCTTTAAGAAGCCTTATAAACAGACTTATTTTGCAGATTAAGTGGACACTTAGTGTAAGTTATTGCAACATACACTAACCTTAAAAAAACCTAGTGTCAATGCTCATTCTGTGCCAGGTCGGAAATTTTCGCTTTACTCTCAGATGTATATACTTTAGCGGAGAAAGAGAATATGTTATACAGTTACACACCAGTGTAATTGTAGTACTATTTAACGCGTTCAGTGCCAACGGTTTCTACCTGAAGCCACAATGTTATTAATTTTTTGAAGTACCAGTCCCTCTCGCATGAAACCACGATGCTGCTTGCAAGACAGACCTTCAGTGGTACACTGAGGTGCTTCTACGAATGTAGTGCGTTGTATAGCGATTGTATTGAGATCATTGACAGTGGAAGTAAGTGTATCTAACGTTATTGTAAAGTAAATTTGAGTTTGTACTACTGCTGTTATGAGTGAGTGGTTTCGAAGTGAACCCGCTGGAGCAGTATTCACTTTGATCAAAGTTTATTAAATTTTATGCCCATTGTTGCTTGTTATTTAGGACTATAATTTGTTTTAGGCATTGAGTTCATGGAAGTTCAGAGGTGTGGCAATGTGTCTAGGAAAAATGCGAAATTGCTTTAAAATATACCTCACGATACGGTGGATGGTTGAAAACAGTGTGTCGCATTGGTTCTAAAGTGAAATCACAACTTTAAAATAATTGATTGTTTACTTTTGCCGATTTCGTCTTTTATTCGTTGCTTACTGTGATGATACAGATAAATTTTATGAAAATAACAGCATAGGTTGGAAAGTATTTCATCTGTACTCTGATTAAAAATAGAAACGTTATGTCAGAGATCAGACAATGATGAAAAATTTCTCAAGCAGTTTCTGGGGCGGCAACCTTCACCCCCTTCCCCCAAATAAACAAATGAATAAATTGCTTCCATTGAGTGCCTTATTAAAACGAAAGTTATCATGTTTGCTTGTGTACTGTGTGAAGACAAAAGTAGAGCAGAGCGGTTTACATAAGAGTGAAACTGCGCCGAGCACCTCTACCATGAATAATACATTGTCACACACAGGCCAGTAACATGTGCAAAGCACCTCTGTCAGGCATGACTCTGGCTTTTTCTGAGCCTTCGATCGGCATTATAGATTCTGTGTCGTACTGAATGCTATATTTAAGGATGAAAAATGCAAAACTGTGAATAATGTTGCTAAATTTACGAATTTCGCAAACCGCTACTTGCACATGCACCTTATAATGGCTTTCCAATCCGAAAACCAGTTTGTGAAAGTGATACTAGTAAACGTTCTATCTGTTGTGAAAATCACAGATACCCTAGATCTGTCGAAAAGATAGTTTCTGGTAAAGTATTGTCGTATAGTTAACAACTTCGTCTCAAGTATTATCGCGCCGTATTACTTGATTTCACAAGGATGAAACTTATTTTATTGTAAGATATAAGAGTGCTGACGAGATTTGATGACAGTAGAAGATATTTCAGTTAAAATACACAACTGGCCATTAAAATTGCTACACAAGAAGAAATGCAGATGATAAACGGGTATTCATTGGACAGATATATTATACTAGAACTGACATGTGATTTCATTTTCACGCAGTTTGGGTGCACAGATCTTGAGAAATCGGTACCGTAATAACGGCCTTGATACGCCTGGGCATTGAGTCCAACAGACCTTGGATGGCGTGTACAGGTACAGCTGCCCATGCAGCTTCAACACGATACCACAGTTCATCAAGAGTAATGACTGGCGTATTGTGACGAGCCAGTTGCTGGTCCACCATTGACCAGACGTTTTCAGTTGGTGAGAGATCTGGAGAATGTGCTGGCCAGGGCAGCAGTCGAACATTTTCTGTATCCAGAAAGGCCCGTACAGGACCTGCAACATGCGGTCGTGCATTATCCTGCTGAAATGTAGGGTTTCGTAGGAATCGAATGAAGGGTAGAGCCGCGGGTCGTAACACATCTGAAATGTAGCGTCCACTGTTCAAAGTGCCGTCAATGCGAACAAGAGGTGACCGAGACGTGTAACCAACAGCACCCCATACCGTCACGCCGGGTGATACGCTAGTATGGCAATGACGAATACACGCTTCCAATGTGTGTTCACCGCGATGTCGCCAAACACGGATGCGACCATCATGATGCTGTAAACAGAACCTGGATTCATCCGAAAAAATGACGTTTTGCCATTCGTGCACCCAGGTTCGTAGTTGAGTACACCATCGCAGGCGCTCCTCTCTGTGATGCAGCGTCAAGGGTAACCACAGCCATGGTCTCAGAGCTGATAGTCCATGCTGTTGCAAACGTCGTCGAACTGTTTGTGCAGATTGTTGTTGTCTTGCAAATGTCCCCATCTGTTGACTCTGGGATCGAGACGTGGCTGCACGATCCGTTACAGACATGCGGATAAGATGCCTGTCATCTGGACTGCCAGTGATACGAGGCCGTTGGGATCCAGCACGGCGTTCCGTATTACCCTACTGAACCCACCAATTCCATATTCTGCTAACAGTCATTGGATCTCGACCAACGCGAGCAGCAATGTCGCGATACGATAAACCGAAATCGCCATAGGCTACAGTCCGACCTTTATCAAAGTCGGAAACGTGGTGGTACGCATTTCTCCTCCTTACACGATGCACCACAACAACGTTTCACCAGGCAACGCCGGTCAACTGCTGTTTGTGTATGAGAAATCGGTTGGAAACGTTCCTCATGTCAGCACGATGTAGGTGTTGCCACCGGCGCCAACCTTGTGTGAATGCTCTGAAAAGCTAATCATTTGCATATCACTGCATCTTCTTTCCGTCGGTTAAATTTCTCGTCTGTAGCACGTCATCTTCGTGGGGTAGCAATTTTAATGGCCAATAGTGTAGCTGACAAAGCAATGGGGGCGTAGAGTTTGGGTTGTCGCATGTTGTGTAGTTGATACGATAAACATTATTTTGTGAAACATGTCATTCGTAAAACAGTTTCAAACATTAGTTACAAATATACCCAAAAGTGTGTGTCTTGATCCGTTCCAGTTAGAACTGACCACTTATGCTACATAAGGAGTTCTAAGGCGAAACAACAGAAGTTTCTGTTTCAGCTGAATACTACACTCTGTTAGATATTTAATTTCTGTTGGTAGGACTGAGAAGTGCATAGCGTCCCGAGCCAGAATTAATTTCGCTACGGGACAATGTGCATTTTTTTCTTGTTGTATTATTCTCGCACTCTGTATGTTGACACCAAATATTATCAGTGAGCAAATGTAGTATGAAGCTGCTGTTAGTATTTCTTAGTGCTTAAATAACGTCTACAAGGTGTTAATGCGTTTGAATCCGGCTCACAGTTTACACTACTCTATTTTGTGTAATATATGTACTTTTCACTACACCCGACATATTTTCTTTAAGTGTGGAGCTGCTTCAAATATTATCCCGTAGAGCACTGGCGAATGAAAATATGCAAAAGGCATTGATTTACTGCTTTCTATGTCTCAAACGCTGACAACTGTTCTTGTGGATATAGTAGTTCGGTTGTTCGCAACGTGGTGGTAACTACCCCGTGAGGGGTAAAATGAAATTTTATAAGGTGTAAAAACAAAAGGGTTTGATTGTGTTTCGATCACGAACGTAAATCATTTCGAAAAGGTAAGTCCCGTTTCTTAAGACTCTAACACTCATTACATATGTTACCAATTATTACATTATTATTATTTTTTTTTTTTTTATAGCGGCATTACAATGTGACACATTGTGATGGAGGTTACAGCTTGTGAAACGAGTGTATGATCATCATCTTCCTCACATAGTCAACTTACTACGCACATACCTTGTACCGTACGTAGGTGAGAGCAAAACTGAGGCATGTACACTAATAAACCAAAACATTATGATCACTGCCCACCGCCGCGACGATGTTGCCGCCTGGTGGCTTTGCGGGCACGTGACGCGGTAACAGAAGTATGTAAGCGGAGCAAACCCGGACGGGGCTCACCCTAGCGAAGATACAATCTGTAAATGGGAAAATCCATTAAGATAAGCGACTTCGACAAAGGGCAGACTATTATTACGCAGAGCCTCGGAATGAATATCTCGGAAACGGCGAAGTTGGTCGAATGTTCACGTGCTACTCTGGCGGGCATGTACGGAAAGAGGTAGAACAGTGAAACTAACTCTAGGCGCTAAATGGTTGGACGTCCACGACTCTTCACAGAACGTGGGTGTCGGAAGCTTGTCTGCTCTGTAAAGTAGATGGTGATCTGTGGCATCTCTGCCGGAAGAGCAAAATGCTGGTGCCCGCACGTGTGTTTCGAAGCTCACCCTTCGTCGTACATCGTTGAACATGAAGCTCCGCAGCAGACCGCCCACCTACGTGCTCACATGTTGACCCAGCGACATCGTCAATTACTACTGCAGTGGAAACGGGACCATCGGGATCCGACCGTCCATCAGTGGAAATATGTCGGTTCTTCGGGTGAATCACATTTTTGGTACACTAGGTCGAGGGTCGTCTTCACAAACGCAGCCCTCGAGGTGAATGGCTGTTCGAAACGTGCAGCGCGCCAAGGACGCTGGCTGGTGGGAGCAGTATTATCCTATGGGAGACATTCACCTGCACTTGCATTGGACCTGTGATACTAATCGAAGACACTCTGACAGCTGCGAACCAGCTGCATTCCTTCATGCTTGATGTCTTCCCCGACGGTGATGTCATCTTTCAGCAGTGTAAGTGTCCGTATCTCGGAGCCAGAACCGTGCTACAGTTGTTTGACGAACATTATAGTGAACTCACGTTGATGTCTCGGCGACAAAACTGATGTAAATCCTGTGGGACCCATCTGGGTCGTTATCGGGCACCATCACGGCGTACGCAAATCAGCAGCCCGTTATTTCCACGAATTACATGGCCTGTGCGTAGACAGCGAATGCCAGATACCTAATGACGAACTGTCGGATCCATGATACGCAGAATCTGTTATGTATTTAGTTCCAAGGACGGACAAACAAACTCTGAAGCATGTGGTCATAATGTTGTGGCTCATCAGTGTGTCACATATGCACAAATATGTATGAAAATTCTTTGTCTGAGTTGTATGTAGCTCCCACAATGGACTAGAAATTCACTTCACAATAGATAAACCAACTAATTGACTGCATAACACTATAGTAACTAGGTGTTAAAATATTATTATTATTATTATTATTATTATTATTATTTCTTTCCTTTCTCAGACGTTGTGTCTGGTTAAAAATGGAAAGTGACGCGGACCTTGATCAAGCGTGACTTCCTTTTAACTGTACGGTATTATTACGAGGGCAGTTCAATAAGTAATGCAACACATTTTTTTTCTCGGCCAATTTTGGTTGAAAAAACCGGAAATTTCTTGTGGAATATTTTCAAACATTCCCGCTTCGTCTCGTATAGTTTCGTTGACTTCCGACAGGTGGCAGCGCTGTACGGAGCTGTTAAAATGGCGTCTGTAACGGATGTGCGTTGCAAACAACGGGCAGTGATCGAGTTTCTTTTGGCGGAAAACCAGGGCGTCTCAGATATTCATAGGCGCTTGCAGAATGTCTACGGTGATCTGGCAGTGGACAAAAGCACGGTGAGTCGTTGGGCAAAGCGTGTGTCATCATCGCCGCAAGGTCAAGCAAGACTGATCTCCCGCGTGCGGGCCGGCCGTGCACAGCTGTGACTCCCGCAATGGCGCAGCGTGCGAACACACTCGTTCGAGATGATCGACGGATCACCATCAAACAACTCAGTGCTCAACTTGACATCTCTGTTGGTAGTGCTGTCACAATTGTTCACCAGTTGGGATATTCAAAGGTTTGTTCCCGCTGGGTCCCTCGTTGTCTAACCGAACACCATAAAGAGCAAAGAAGAACCATCTGTGCGGAATTGCGTGCTCGTCATGTGGCTGAGGGTGACAATTTCTTGTCAAAGATTGTTACAGGCGATGAAACATGGGTTCATCACTTCGAGCCTGAAACAAAACGGCAATCAATGGAGTGGCGCCACACCCACTCCCCTACCAAGAAAAAGTTTAAAGCCATACCCTCAGCCGGTAAAGTCATGGTTACAGTCTTCTGGGACGCTGAAGGGGTTATTCTGTTCGATGTCCTTCCCCATGGTCAAACGATCAACTCTGAAGTGTATTGTGCTACTCTTCAGAAATTGAAGAAACGACTTCAGCGTGTTCGTAGGCACAAAAATCTGAACGAACTTCTCACAGAACTTCAGTGGACTGTTCTTCCTCTTGCACCCTACAGCCCCGATCTCCCACCGTCGGATTTCCACATGTTTGGCCCAATGAAGGACGCAATCCGTGGGAGGCACTACGCGGATGATGAAGAAGTTATTGATGCAGTACGACGTTGGCTGCGACATCGACCAGTGGAATGGTACCGTGCAGGCATACAGGCCCTCATTTCAAGGTGGCGTAAGGCCGTAGCATTGAATGGAGATTACGTTGAAAAATAGTGTTGTGTAGCTAAAAGATTGGGGAATAACCTGGTGTATTTCAATGCTGAATAAAACAACCCCTGTTTCAGAAAAAAAATGTGTTGCATTACTTATTGAACTGCCCTCGTATTATTATTATTATATATTTATTTTTCTATTTATTTTTATTTATTTATTTTTATTTTATTATTATTGTTATTTATGGCAGTGGTCGTACAGAAAGCATTGGCAATCAGAAGCCTTCGTATTTGACAGTTCAGAAGTAAGGAGTCAAGTAACCAAATCATTTACAAAGTATAATGCACTCATTTTAACTTCATTTGTTTTAAATGTGAGTGCTGGACGTGCGTGAAACAAGCGTCGCTAAGGAGGGGAGTGATGCAGAGGAGGCACGATTTGTAACGAGTGTGTATCCTCAATGTGGATAGTTGTCTCTCTTTTTGTGATGAGAAGTTGTAGGTAGCACTCGTGATGTACTGAGAATAGCTTCGTTCTATAAAAACAGTACCAATTGTTTCACTGACTTAATTAGTTCATGGTTTAATAACACATTTACAAAAACTAAATGTCATTTACCCTTCGTAATTTTGAAAATAAGTTTTCAGACAAAGACGTTTATCATTCTAAAGTTTAATTACGCGCTAATGCTGATGATGGTGGAGATGTGATGCATAATTGATTATCCAAGCAAATGCGATCGCGACACCCAACTACAAACTGTTTGACCCTAACCTAAATTTATAACTCGCAAATTCCATTTTTTTCTTATACACGTGATATATTTATTACAGCAACACGGCATTGCTGATTGCGTGCCGGTTCCATAGAGATCATACAGTACCTCTAAAATTATATTTTAAGATTCCTGTAAGAAATCTATATTGCAAATTTTGAAACCAGTTAAATTCATCACCCCATATTTTATTATCATGATTTGAGAAACTGCAATACTAAAGATCGTAATAGGATAACAGGTTTCATGGGTAATCCACTCATTTGGTTAATTCCGGAATTAGATCCCCTCTTAACAGAACAGAAGCTGTTTTGCAACATTCCAATTTCATTAAACGTCTGTTTTGAAAAGTTAAGTTTATTCAACTGATGCTGGAGGACAAAAAGCCCTTTTTTACTCACATTGTAACCCAGTCTCATCAAGTGAATTAGTATTATTAAAATATAAGTTATAATAAAATTACCCATGTCTTCGCAAATATTACAGACTCACAAAATCTTAGACCAGTTCTAGAATCAGCTCGAAAATTTCTTTTAGATGAGACTCTGTCGTTTTAAATTTCGTAAAAATTCCAGACTGGGTTGCGGAAATATGGTGAAATGAAGTATGGTTGCTGCCGCATTGATATACATTTAAACAAATTTAATATATAAAAGTAAAACTATTTACTACTAACCCTAAACTAAAATAGCTCTAGTCTTCGAGCAACTGAATTCTTGTATTAAAATTAATATTTGAACTTCGATTTTGTAAGCTGATATCCGGTGGGGAGAGGGATGTGTACAAACAGACGCCAGATGACCTTCATTTCACTCTTTAGGTAGTAGAGACCTACAGTAATTATAATTTCTGTAAATTCCATCCATATGTAAGTTGGAAATAGTGTGAAATCGTGTCCGACGTCGGTTGATAATGTGATAGTCATTTCTAAGTAGTTTACGTAATAAACGTTGTGCTGTGAAGACATATTTTGACATATCAATATTTACATGGCACTTACAGAAACCTGATATATGACAAGTGAACTCTAGGACCAGAGACCTAGAATCTGCAGCCATTGAAAGTAATCACATGGCATTGATGAAATCCACAAGTTGGATTTGTGGCACGGTTGAACTGGGACTCATATTTTTATTGACCTCAAGCATAAGAAATGTCGCAAGGGAGCAGGGGATACGAATAGGCGGAGGGACTAGCTAGTATCTGATTGTACTGAAGACTAATGGTCTCAGAAAGATTAGGAATTTCTGTAAAGCTGAACATAATCGATTCATTAGGTGCTCGATATTCTTCATCTGTGAGAACTGCACGCTCTGACAGCGCAAAAATGTAGAACTTCGTATCCTGTGTAAACGTAGGCTTTCGCGGCCGTTGTCGCAGTCAATAAAATTCTTCTGGGTTTGTGACCGCATTGTCAACTATACATCCTGAGGAAGGCGCCTTGCAATAGTCACCGAAACGTCGAAATTTTATAGTTGACAGTGTGGTCACAAACCCAGAAGAATTTTCTTAACTTTATATCCTGTTTACAATTGATAAATATTGGGTTGGTGCATAAGTTCGTAACGTTTTTCCATAAGTTTAACAAACGCTACAGGTACACATAACGGATACTTTAGTCACCAATAATGTATTCTCCTTCACTATTAACAATACTCTGCCAACGTTGGGGTAACTTTTTGATTCCGCGACTGTAGAAATCGTGTGATTATGATGCGAAGGTCTCGTCGATCCATGTTCGGAGGGCATTTTTATCGGGACAGGAAGTTCCTTGAAGGTTGTTAGATAGAGAGCGGAAAAGACGAAAAACTGAGCACGCAAGATCAGGTGAATTAGGTGGGAGCGGAATGACTTCCCAACCCAACTTCTTTATGGTGTTTTTTGTCAGTCTAGCAGAATGCGGGCAGGCGTTATCATAAAGTAGCATCACTTCACGCAGTGTACCTGGACGTTGTTCGTGGATTGCGTTAGCAAGACTCCTCAATTGTTGACAATAATATTTGATCAGGCCAGTTCTACTAAAAATAATTGGGGAAGCAATTCATAGTACGCCACACTGACGCTGTTCCACCAGATGCATAACATTATATTTTGTGGATGCGCACAGGTCTTCGTACGGCTAGTTGCTACTTTTTTGGGCTCATCCCATCCTTTCTTTTCCTGATGTTAGCATAAAGACACCATTTCTCGACATCAGTAACGATACAGGACGGGAGTGGTCGCTGTTGTTCGCGATCCATTTGATGAACAGCAATCAGAAATGCCCATATGGGCACCCGCTGATTTTTCTGGTTTTTGGCTTAGAGAATGCGGTACCCATACACCTGATTTTTGAACCTCCCTCATTGCTTGCAAATGTCGTACGATAGTGGAATAACATCATTTGCCACTTCTACAGTGCACTGACGTGGATCATTGTGGGTTAATTCGTTTAAAGCATCTCCATGAAAACCGAAGGTCTTTCTGAACGTGGAGAGTCGCTAATGTCAAACCGATTCTCCTCAAAACGAGAAAACCATTTTCTTGCCGTGTTCTATCCAATGGCATTATCCCCATACACGGCGCAAATGTTTCTGGCTGCCTGCGCTGCTGTCATCCTTCTATTCAATTCAGACAAAAGACTATGTCCAAAATGTTCAGATTTCTCCACTTGGCACTTCATCTCCAAACGACGCAATGGCAATATGTAAAATCAAATAGCAACAGTGAACGACAAATAAAAAATAACGAACCATAAACAAACCCATAGCTACCTGGATACCAAGATACAAAACAAAAATGCTAAGGAATTATGCACCAACCTAATATTAAAGTTCACGGTAGGAAAACCGACGCACTGTATATTTTAATATTTGATCAGGCCATTTCAACTAAAAATAAATTAATAATACAGCGATGATGAGGCCGCCCGCTGTGGCCGAGCGGTTCTAGTAGCTTCAGTCCGGAACCGCGCTGCTGCTACGGTCGCAGTTTCGAATCCTGCCTCGGGCATGGATGTGTGTGGTGCCCTTAGGTTAGTTAGGTTTAAGTAGTTCTAAGTCTAGGTGACTGATGACCTCAGATGTTAAGTCCCATAGTGCTTAGAGCCATTTGAACCATTTTTTGAGTGATGATGACGAGTGCAAACAGCGAGACAATGCTGCCTGGCAGCGTGACGTGGTAAGGAAAGTATAGTATGTAAGTGGAGCATAAACTCGTGGGGAATCATTCTAGCGACGATACTGACCACAAATGGACAAATTCAATAATACGAGCTAATGTGCCAAAGGGTAGTTTGTTATGGCTCGACACCTGGGATAGAGCATCTCGGAAACGGCGAAGCTGGTAGGATGTTTGCGTGCTGGTGTCGTGAGCATCTATTTAAAGCGCTTGAATGGCGGTGAAACGCGAGGAGTGACAACGAGGTGGACGTCACAGAACGTGGTAGTCCGAAGCTTATCCGCTCTGTTAACCAGGATAAGCTGATATCTACTGTAGATCTGGTGCAGGCCCAACTATTGAGAGTAGGGATGGCGGTTATTGCTGAAACAGACGGCTTTCGGTTGTATCTGTTTTTTCCTCAGTAGTTAAACTTGACTGTTAAAACCGCTCAGAATTTTCGGTTTTTTGTTTGTATTATTTCCTGTGCTAAACGTAGAAATCGAAAAGAAAAGGTGGAAAATATTCTTTTTTTTTTTTCAAGATACATAGAATCAAAACAGGAAAATAAGTAGGCGAATAAAAGAAAACTTAGTCCGTCCACCGTTCGCTGTTTTTCTCGAAAAGTGATAAGTGGTTGAATACTACAGAAATCACCAGCATTCTGATAGTGATTGTAATTTTTTGAAACTCTGTTCAAAAATCTTGTAATTGGGATCATACGATTATTTTGGCATTACGAATAGTCCCTGCTAAAGAATGAAAACTGAGGTTGAACAACTGTTTCCCGCGTTAACTTGTCCGTTTTCAAGGGATAAAGGTACATTATGTAGATACAGGTAGCGGATAAGCTACCTTCTATTTTTATGGTATTTAATGAATGAATTGTTAAGTATTTAATGTATTATTGTTTGCATAATTTCCTTCCTCCTGTATTTTTGCGTAGAAATGTCAGATACATATTTAATCGTTTAAAGCAAATGAAGCACTGTTCTTCACTGCTACGTCATTTCGCAAAAATATTTCCAGGCTAGGGTCGGTGCCATTCCACAATACAACGGATTTCCAGCGACGACAACGAGAAACTACCGTATAGACCAAGTGGGAGCACATCTTGCACACTGCACGTGCACATGTACCTTAAGCCACGACACACGGCGGCAGGGATATTATGATCTCAGCAATGGTGTACTAATTCTTATGCCATCTATTTGTTGCTCGTTTCGGTCGACATTGTAATTAAAATACCACTGATCGCTTTTCCCATTTTCTAGAATAACGCAGTATTTCAAACCAATGCAAATTTTACGAATAAAAATTATTCCTTTACCGGTATCAGTTTTAACCGGTCTGTTTTTCCCATCACTAGCTCAGAGCGCACAGTACACCACACATTGTTTAAAATACTCCGAAGCAGACGTCTTCCCGTGTTGACCCATTGACATCGTAACCCCCCCCCCCCTCCCCCCGCCCCACGAGGCCACCACTGTTTGGTGAGTTCGTGCTTGGCTACCACGGGGCCCCAGCTTTTCCAGCACCTCTTCACTTTCCGTTCTGCTATTCTTTTTCACCTCGCTTGGGGAACATGTCGTGGATATTTTTGGGAATGCCTTCTGACGTTTCGGTAGCCCGGCGTCAGAACAGTCCCTCGTCTATTTTTTCCTTCTTTCTTTGTTCTGCGTCTTCTCCCCTTCCTCTGCTTCGGCTTTTGAGGTCTCTCTTTGTTTCCTCTTCCTCCCTGTGCGCTCCTGAAGGCTGGCCCACGCGTTTGACGCGTAACGGGTGACTGGTTAACGCATAATTCCCAGCCCCGCGTCGACAGGTAGGATTCGCACATACCCCCTCGTACAGGCCAGTGGTGATTGCCTGAGCTGTTACCTTCTCAGCTGCCAATTGGTCCCTCTGTCTGGAGTTCAGGAGGTGAGGGGCCCCAATTGGAAGGAGCGCTTCATCCGAGACGCTGGCAATTGTGGGGTATTTTTTCGCAGTAAGCCAGTCATCATCATCTCAGTCTACATGTACTAAACGTAAACAGAATGAGGCTAAAGATTCGACAACTCTCCCAGCTGCGCCTCAGTTCCTCGTGGTGTCGTATACTGTAGATGGTCAGTGTTTTGCTACAGTTAATCCGGTTATTAGTCAGGAAGGTATTGATGCAGCTGCAGGCCTTGTGAAATCCTACTCTCACTTACGTAATAGGACTTTGCTTCTGGAGATCAATTGGGATTTTTAAGTCCAACAACTGCTCACAGCTTTGCTCCTCCATTGCAGTCCTGTTCGTGTCGAGGCCCATCGTATGCTGCATTCTTCGCATGGTATTATTTACATTTCACTGCTTGATGGCCTAACGAGGGGGGGGGGGGGGGGAATATTCAAAATTCTCTCATCAGGGAGTTACTGCGGTCCATTGGGTAATGAAAAAGGTTTATGCCAACCTAGTGCCTTCATGCACTTTTTCTCACATTTCATCGAGTAGTGTTTCAGTCGAAGCTTAAGGCAGGCTATGAAGCCATCATGGTCCGACCATATATTTCAAACCTGATGCAATTCTACCGGTGTCAACTTTATAACCACACTTGGCGTGTCCTGTCAAGACATAACCAAATGCCTTACTTGTTGTAGATATGCTCATGCGGGCGATTGCCCTCCTCCTCCTCCTCCTCCAGCTGTATCAATTGTAATGGTGACCGTGCCACCTCATCCGATGAGTGCCATGTATCTCGATGAGCATGCCACGCAGGAGATCTGGCTGAAGGGAAAAGTAACCTACCCTGTCGCTCATAAGTTGTTGGCTAGTAGAGAGCCTTGAATTTTACCATCTGGCACTTACAGTACCGTTCTTGCTACACCTCACTTCACGAAGGACATTTACCTTTCCTCTTCGTAACGTATACAGCTTTTCGTCATTCACTGTCATCAGACCAGACTTATTCCAACTTATTAGTCAGCTCCCTCACCCCTTTTTGCTGCTCGGCGACTTTAAAGCCCACCATACCCTTTGGGGTTCTTCGAGAACCTGTCCGAGGGGTTCCCTCTTGACTGACCTCAATCAGTTCAGTCTCATCTGTCTTAACACTGTAGCACGCACGTTCGTTTCAGACTCCACACACACGTATTTGTATTAGGACCTCTCGTTCTGCACAGTCCAGCTTGTCCCTTGTCTCAAGTAGTCCCGCTCTCTGACGTGTACTTGAGCGACCATTTCCCATGTGCTATTCGTTTGCTGACTACTACCCCACTTGTGTGTAAATCCAATTGGTAGCTTTCTAAGGCTGACTGGAGACTTTACTCCTCCTTGACGACCTTCGACGAACATTTCCCCGTTGTGATGACCAGGTGGAGTACCTGACCAATGTTATCCTTACCGCTACAGAATGTTCCATACGTCACACACCTTCTTTACTACACCATGTCCTGGTCCTCTGGAGGACTGAGGCATGTCGCGATGTGATCCTAGCGTGGAGACGTGCTCATTGCATTTTCAACAGACATGTTACGATGGTGAACTGTGTTCATTATAAACAGTTGCGTGTGCAGTGTTGTTGCATTCTTCTGGATAACAAAAAAGCTAGAGGAATTTCCTTTACTAGTTCTTTTAACAGTTTCTCTCCCTCTTCTGTCGTGTGGGGCAACCTCCATTGGCTCTCTGGGACCAAGGTTCATTCTTAGATTTCCGGCGTGACCATAACAGATGATATCATTGTGAATCCTGTTACTATCTACACCACCTTAGGCAGCTATTTTGCGGAGATTTCGAGCTCTACCCACTATCACCCTGCGTACCTTCATCAGAAACGAGTGGAGGCGGCTCGGCTGATAACCTTCTCCTCTCATAGTCGTGAATGCTGCAATGCCGCCTTTTACTATGAGTGACCTTGCCCATGCGCTCACCTCATCCCAGTCTTCCACATCAAGGCCGGGCAAGCACCTCCTCCTTCATACGTACAATTGCATTTGGGCAAATGGTATGCTTGCCAGAAGCTGGTGTCAAACCACGGTCATACCCATACCTAAACCCAGTAAGGACAAAAACTTTCCTTCTAGCTACCGCCCCATTTCTTTCACCAGCTGTGTTTGCAAGGTGATGGAACAAATGATTCATGGCCAGCTGATATGGTGGCTCGAGTCTCGCAATCTAGTAAACACTGCACAGTGTGGATTTCGTGCTCGCTGTTCTGCAGTTGATCATCTCGTACTTTTATTAACTCATGTCATGAACGGTTTTCTGATTTGGAGAACGCCTAAGACATCTGCTGGGGGACTGGTATCTTCCGTACTATGTACTAGTGGGGCTTCCGAGACAGCCTGCACCCTTTCCTTTAGGAATTCTTAAAAGAATGAGTTTTCAAGGTACTTGAGAGTTCGGCATTGTCGGACACCGTTATCCAGGAGAACGGAGTGCCTTAAGGGTCTGTCCTGAGTGTTATTCTCTTTGTTATAGCCATTAATGCTACTAGGGACTGTCTCCCACAAGGGATCTCTGGTTCCCTTTTTGTCGACGACTTTACGATCTATTGAAATTCTCCATGGACATGTCTCCTTCAGCGGCGTCTTCAGTGATGTCTCTATCATCTTTACCCATGGGACAGCGACAATGGCTTGTGCTTTTCCACGGACAAAACCGTTAGTATGAATTTCTGTTGGTGCAGTGGATTTCTTCCATCGTCTTTACGTCTTGGGCATGTTTTTCTTCTGTTCGCTGAAACTACAAAATTCCTAGAGCTCATGCTTGATAGGAAACTTGTGTCTTACCTGGCAATACGCTTTACTCGGTCCGTCAGTGTCCTGTGTGTCCTAAGTGGTACTTCCTGGGGAGCGGGTCGGACCACCCTCCTCAGTTTGTACCGATCCATTGTCCGATCGAAACTAGACTATGGAAGTCAATCTATCTTACTTTGTCTTAACACAATCCACCATCGTGGAATACGTTTGACCGCTGGCGCCTTTTCCACCAGCCCAGTTGAGAGTCTTTATGCAGAAGCTGCCACATTACCACTGTCATGGCGGCGTGATGTCCTCCTCAATGGATACGCATGCCGTTCATCTGCCATGCTCGGTCACCCATCCTAGGCCCCCTTTTTCTGATGATTCCCTTGACCGCCAGTATAGAGTGCTCTCTTCTTCTCTATTACCTCCCGGAGTTCGCTTTCGGCTACTGCTCCAGCAACTTAAAGCTATCTGCCACGTTCCCAATTGGTGTGTACCCTTCACCGCCTTGGCTTCGCGCGGTGGCCGATGTTCATCTTGGATTTCATTTGGTTCCCAAGGACACTACTACAGATTCGACCTATTGCTGCAAGTTCTTCAGTCTTCTCACGCAACTTAACAATAGTACCCTAATGTACACTGACAGCTCTTAAGACCGACTATGGTGTCGGATGTGCCTTCATCATTGGCACTGACCATTTTCGGTATCAGCTTCCAGAACACTACTCAGTATTTACAGCAGAGTTCCTCGCCCCCTATCAGGCTACCCAGTACATCCGGAGACACAGGCTTTTTAATTGACATACGCTTCAATTCTTTCCGTGCCCTTCAGAGCCTGTGTCTGCTGTACACAGTCCATCCCGTAGTGCAACGGGTCCAAGAAAACTTCCACGTGCTCGCTGTCGATGGAGCCACTGTGATGTCTATGTGGGGTCCCTCGTCATGTCGGTCTGCTGGGAAATGAGACTGCTGACGCTGCTGCCTAGGCTGCAGTCCTCGTACCTCGGCCTGCTAGCGCTTCCATTTCTTGGAATGATCTCCGTGTTGCTGGTTGTCGGAAGATGATGTCGCTTTGGCATCGCCACTGGTCTTTTCTTCATGGGAAGAAACTCCCGGCATTTACACCTCCCCCAACGGATTGGTCGACCTCCTATTGGCCTTCTTGTCGGGAGGAGATGAAAAAATGGTTCAAATGGCTCTGAGCACAATGGGTCTTAACTTCTGAGGTCAGCAGTGGCTCTGAGCACTATGGGACTTAACTGCTGAGGTCATCAGTCCCCTAGAACTTAGAACTACTTAAACCTAACTAACCTAAGGACATCACACACATCAATGCCCGAGGCAGGATTCGAACTTGCGACCGTAGTGGTCGCGCGATTCCAGACTGAAGCGTCTAGAACCGCTCGGCCACACCGGCCGGCGGAGGAGATCATTTTAGCTAGGCTGCGTATTACGCACTGTCGCTTTAGCCATTGCCATTTGTTATTTGGTGACCCCGCACCACTTTGTGCTCATTGTCAACATCATTTGGCGGTTCGCCTTTCCTGACTCAATCGCGTAGGTTCCGGTGTGTTTGGCGTCTGAGTTATCCGCCGTTTTAGCGAACGTCGCTTGGCTGTCGACCGTTTTACTTTCTATACGTCGTAGCCGTATGGCAAAGGACATTTAATCTTTGATTCGGGTCCTCTGCTGTCTCTACGGAGTCTTTTGTGGACCTTTCTCAAGGAGAAGTCGTTTTTAACTCTGTTTCTTTCCATCGATTGGGCTTAACGTATAGCCGCTTTTAACTTCTTTTTCTTATTAGTGTTCTAAGGTTATGACTTGGGCGCATATGACTTCAGTTGTTTCTGCGACATAAAAAGAAAGAAAAGATTCACTTCGTCAGTTATAATTGCCATGCGCACGGAGTCATCGAAATTGGACCGTGAATCAGTGGAAACGTGTCACCTGGTCGGATGAATCACTTTCTTGTTACCCCTGGTCGGATACGCCGTCATCAAGGATAACCCCTGATAGAAACATCCACCGCGCCATGGTTGCAGGCCGGTATGGGTGGTGGGGCCGTATTATGCTACATGCTTAGACACCTGTTGGCCCATACCTCCATAAACCTGCCGAGGACTTGTCCATTTCATACCAAGCACACTCGCTGCTTTAATGTGTTCCAAAAGTGGACCAATGCATTTCTAAGCAACTGGTTGTAATATTTTGGTTCGTCAGTGTGTCTTGTATAGTCCGCCGAGATTCCTATTCTGCTTCGCGCTTGATTCCAATTCTGCCTCTTGCTTCAGGTAAGTTGGGTCATCAGTCACATAGATATAGCAAGAAGAGCAGACGACTCGTGCTGAAAACCCGAGAGACAGCTTTTGTAATTTCGTACTGTGCGGGTGAATTGTCTAAAGATGAGAAGCTGCTGTTACAGGGGAAAATTAAAGTGCAGGCACTCACGAAGGTCCAGAGTGGTCTGAAATTATCGCACGATAGTGAAACGTGGTAGATATGCTAATGCGGAACCGATTTACGTGGAAAAAAATTAGTTTCAATTTTAGCCACCAGTTGCTAGTCTGGCGCTGTATAGCATCTAGTCACCGTCTCCGGTGCTCATATTGAACAAATTGTGTAAACGGTGGTTAATAATAAAATAAACATTATGCCTTTCTCACTTGTTTCGCGTTCTCTGCCCACATCCCGATCCTTATCCATTACATGTGGAAACAATTCCATACGTCTTTCTTGTCTTCACAGGGTCAGATTTGCATTTGGTGAGCAACATTGGAATTCATTTTTTTCCAGAGTATATCGGTTCCGCACGAAAACAATAAAATATCTTAAAAATTCCTTAGCCATACAATAATTACAGCGTACATTGGATCTTTGTGCATAGCTGAACTTTAATTATAACCACCCGGTACCACGAAACTACCTGCCAGATTGAAGCTGTGTGCCGGACCGAGATTCGAACCCTGGGCCTATGCCTTTCGCAAGCAAGTGATCTGCCGACAGAACTACCGAAGCACGCTCTCCTACGAAACTTGCAAAACTAGCGCTCTTGGAAGAGAGGATATTGCGGAGACATGGCTTTGCTCCAGCTTGGGGGATGTTTCCAGAATGAAATTTTTACTCTGCAGCGGAGTGTGCGCTGATGTGAAACGTTTCTTTTCTTCCAGGAATGCTAGTTCTGCAAGTTTGAGGAGAGCATCTGTGAAGTTTGGAAGGTATTAGACTTGGTTCTGGCGGAATTAAAGCTATGAGGACGGTTAATGAGTCGTGCTTGGGTAGCTCAATCGATAGATCACTTGCCCGTGAAAGACAAAGGTGCCGACTTCGAGTTTCGGTCCGGCACACAATTTTAATCTGCCAGGAAGTTTCACATCAGCGCACAATTCGCTGCAGAGTGAAATTTTCATTCTGGGAACCCGGTACCATGTTCGCCGATATAAATCCCGTAACTCTTCAACAAAAATTAACTTTTTGCAATACCGATATGTCACAAAATGAGTACTGCTTTATGATGTGCGAATTTCATTAACTGCAACCTGTCGCCAAGCGTTTCCAGCCTCTGCTCATTGTAAGGCGACCATTCAGGATACAGCAGTACGTCGCTGTACTATACTAAGCTTAGCATATGTTCTGTTTCGTCTGCAAGGGGACATTTTGCCGCTATTCGTGGTTCGAATCCCTGTCCGACTATCCAGATTTATGTTCCCTTTCATATCCCTAAATCATTTGAGGCAAATTCCGGCATGGGTCCTTTGAAAGAGCACGGCCGATTTCCTTCCTCAGTTTTCCCTAATCTGAGCTTTTGGTCCGCCTCTAATCACATCATTGTCGATGGGACATTAAATACTAATCTTTCTTCCTCCATTCGAGGAGTTTCCTCATGTGCTTGCTATTATGTTGGTTTCATAAGTTCGTAGCGTTTTTGTTTTACGTGTTGGTATTCCAGTTGCTATGGGTTTATTTATCCATTGTCATTTTTTATTTCTATTTCGCTGTTGCTATTTAAGTATACATATTGACATTTTGTCATCTGGAAATAGTGAGTGAGGCTGTTGACGCTATAAAGTGGAATGCCAAGAGGAGGAATCGGAACATTTCTGACTTATTCTTCTGTTTGAATTCAGTATAACGGTGACAGTAGCGGAGGCGGCCAGAAACATTTGCTCTGTGTAAGGGGATAATGCCATTGGATAGAATATGGCGAGAAAATGGTTTAATCGTTTTGAGGATGACCGATTTGACATTAGTGACTCTACATGTTCAGGAAGACCTTCGGTTTTGATGAAGATGGTTTAAACGCATTCATCTACAATGTTCCCCATCAGTGTAATCTAGAACTGGCAAAGGTTATCATTCCACCGTCTGGCGACATTCGCATGCAATGAGTAGGATTCAAAAATCGGACGTATGGGTACGGCATTCTCTAAGCCAAAAATCACAAAAATCGGTGGTTGGCCACATGTACATCTCAGCATGCTCTTCGTCAAATGCCTCGTGAACAATATCGACCATTCCACTCCACTGTATCGTTACTGTTGACGAGAAATCGTATCTTTATGTTAACATAAGGAAAAGACAGTAATGGCTGAGCAAAAACTAAGCAGTTAACTCACTGTACAAAGACCTGCGCACATCTACAAAAGATAATGTTATGCATGTGGTGGAAGAGGGTCAGTGTGGCGTACTATGAATTGCTTCTGTTATGCTCTGGTGACACTTATTGCCAACAATTGAGACGTTATGCAGACTCAGTCAAAGACTAACGATCAGGAAGATTACGTGAAGTGATGCTACTCCACGTAACACCCGCCCGCATTCTACTAGACTGACAAACACCATACAGAAGTAGGGTTAGGAAGTCATTCCGCATATTCACCTGATCTTGAGCCCTCTGATTTTTACCTTTCCACTCTCTATCGAATAACCTTCAAGGAACTACCTTTGCGGATGAAGATACGCTCCGAACATTGCTCGACGAGTTCTTGGCCTGAAAACCACCGGATATCTTCAGTCGCGGAATCGAAAACTTCCCTCAGCGTTGGCAGGGTGTTGTAAATAGTGAAGGCTAATACATTATTGACGACTAAAGTATCTGCTGTGTTTATTGAACTTAAAGAAAAACGCTATGAACGTATGCACCAACCCAATATTTATGAAAAAGTTTGTGTCTTTTAATACATCAGTAATTTAAGATTTAAATGCCTTGTAGCGGACCATTACTCGAACTAGAAATATGAATTGTTTTTTGATCAGTCATTTTCACTTCATAAGTTTGATCTCGAGATAAAAATCTTAATTTCTATGGATTTTCCGGATAAATCTTCGACCGGTGGGCGTTGAAGAAACTAATTTCAATCATTTCTGGAATTGTTCCACTGAAGTAACAGGATCTTGTTTCACGAAGATATCTTAATGTTAAATTTTTGTGGTGATAATTTGTCATCGCGTTGTAATTGTTAACGGCAGCTGTAGATTGAGTAGTGAGCTGCCGCTGGTATCGGTGCCGTGCGCTTGTCCACGTCGTTAGTCGAGAGCGCGTGCCCAAATTTTAAACTCGTGCCATTAACCTTGGCGATCAGTCGTACTGTCGGATGCAGGCTGCTAATTTAATGGATGTGATTGTGTTTATGGCACGCTGCCAAGCTCCGTTACCAAAAGAGATGGTTTTTAAAGGGCACTGGAATCACAAAAGACATGTAACTGGTGAGTATTAATAAGAACTGCTATCAAGACAACTGTTAGTACTTGCATTGCGAAATATGGTTGGAAGTTTCAGAACTTCAATAGTTCCATTCGGTAGCCGATTGGAGAAATGTCAGAAAATACCTTAGTACTAGTTGGGTGCTCCTCGCTGCGAGGAAGTGGCTCATTGCAGGATACGGCATTTCAGTTTTTTAATTCGTTCGCGTTAAGCTAATCAGACTGGTGAGAGACAGCTTGGACTCTGTTACGGGATTCTCGTGTGTCTTTTCTGTTTTTGCAATTATGTAGGCAGATAAAGTAGTTCCTTATAAACTCAGCACACACTTATCTGCTGACGCACGGTACTTAGCAAATTAATTTGAGAAAGAGGCAGAGATTTTGTCTTCCCCGCCCCTGAGAAATAATGAGGTCTGTAACTATGTCCAAAAAAATTATATATTAGTCATGGCAGTCACTTTCATCCTCTTTTGTTCCACGTAACAATACAGGCAGTTGGAAGGTAAGGCGGACTTGAAGAAAAAAAAAAAATACATGGTCCTGTCCCTAATGTGATCACCGCCGACGTTAGACATCAACGTGCGATGAACAGTCAAATGCGGCACACCGCCGACGTTAGACATCAACGTGCGATGAACAGTCAAATGCGGCAGGTGGCAGCATTAGCAGTGAAGGTTATGTAAAGCGTGTCGGGGGGAGGGACGCGGAAAGCAGTGCAGTGGTTGTCGTAACGCGGAAAAGGAGCGATTTATCTGGCGTCCAAAAGGGAATGATCATTGGATTTCGTACGAACGGCTAAATCTGTAAACTGATCGTGTATGGCCACGGTTAAACCGTACAGTGCATGCCAAAATGGCGCTATCCAAGTTGCCGAGGCAACTGTAGTGCACCACAGGCCATAGATGTCCAGATGAACGACGGCTGTGGGGATGTATACGGGCGAATAGACGTGAAACTTTTGAGCAGCTGACATCCCAGGTGAACCAAGGGGGATACCAACAAACAGTGTCTCCTCAATGACCGTTCAGTGAACGTTGAACGTTGCTGCATATGGGCCTCCACAGCAGGGTCCTGGTTCATGCATTCGTGCCGGTTGCTGTTCATTGGTGACGAAGGCTGGAATTTGCTTGCTAGTGCTTATCGCAACTGGACGTCCACTGAGTGGGGAGAGGTGGCATTTTCAGACAAGTCTCGTTTTATGCGCCATTGGACAGATGGCGGCACCCTGCAACAATCGTCGGAAAGATCCAAGCTGGAGGAAGGAGCGTTATGGTATGGGGACAGCTTTTGTGGCTTTCTCTGGGTGATATCGTCATTCTGGAAGATGCAGTGGATCAATACAAGTATGCATCTATCCCTAGATACCGTGTACACCCATACATGCAGTTTGTTTTCCGCACCAGGGCAGTGTAACGTGTCACACATCTCTCAGTGTACATGTGTGGATTGAAGAGCACCAGGATCAGTTCACTGTACTCCACTGGCCACCAAACACCCCAGATTTATACCCAAACGAGAATATGTGGGACCACCTAGGACTGTATTCCATGAAGAATGGCCTGCTGTTCACATAGAAAACTTCCAGCATGTGATTGAATGTATGCCTGCTTGAGTGGAAGCTATCATCAAGGCTAAGGGTGGGCCAACACCATAGTGAATTCCAGCATTACCGAGGGAGGGTGCCTCAAACTTGTAAGACATTTCCCACTAGGTGTCTGGATACTTTTGATCGCATAGTGTATTTGAACTGATTGTCACCACTTCAGCCTTGAAGCACATATGGACTGAGGAAGGCTAGAGTTTCCTCCTATTCTGTGATCTTATGAGCTGTCTTCAACTACTGGTCAGTGTTATCCGTAATACACTCATCAGTCGGAATATTATGCCCACCTGCCTAATAGTCGGTATGTCCACCTTTGGCACAGATAACAGTGACAGTGCATCGTGGCGTGGAAGCAATGAGGCTTTGGTAAGCTGCTGGAGGGAGTTGGCACCCATCTGCACATACAAGTCACCTAATTTCTGTAAATTTCAGGGAGGAGGCTATGAGCTCTGACACCATGTTCAATCACATCGCAGATGTGTTAGGTCGGGCTCAGCTCTGGTGATTTGGAGGGTCACCACAATAATTGGAACTCGGCACTATGTTCCTTAAACAACACTATCACACTCCTGTGACATAGTGCATTATCTGGTTGAAAAATGACAGTACCATTGGGAAACATTATTGTCATGAAGGGATGTAAGATGTAAGTGCTCTGCAACCGGTGTGCAATACTCCTTGGCCATCATGGTGCCTAGCATGAGCTCCATTGGATCCATGGATGCCCATGTGAATGTTCCCCAGAGCGTAATAGAGCTGCCACCAGCTTGTCTCCATTCCACAGTACAGATGTTGAGAAGCTGTTCCCCCTGGAAGATGATTGTTTTGTCCCCTCCTATCAGCATGAAGAAGAAGATATAAGGATTCATGAGGCCATGCAATGCTCTGCCACTGCACCAGTGTCCAATGCATTGGTGAAATGGTCACATGCCCATTTCAGTCGTAGTTCCCGATGTTGTGGTGGTTAACATTGGCTCATGCTTTGGTGGTCGCCTGCTGGTGCCCTTTGTTAGGAGTGTTTGGTGCACTTTGTGTTCACACACACTTGCACTCTGCCCAGCATTAAAGTCTGATGTTAGTTTCGCCACAGTTTGCTGCCTGTCTCACTTTACCACTCTGTCCATACTACGACATCTGTAATGATGGGTGGGCACCCAACCACAAAATGTTTGGGCATGGTTTTACCATGTGTTGAAGATACTTGCCACAGCACTCCTCAAACACCTGACAAGTCATACAGTTTCTGAAATGAAACTTCCTGGCAGATTAAAACTGTGTGCCGGACTGAGACTTGAACTCGGGACCTTTGCCTTTCCTGGGTAAGTGCTCTACCAATTGAGCTACCAAAGCACAACTCACGGCCTGTCCTCACAGCTTCAGTCCTGCCTTCCAAACGTCACAGAAGCTCTTCTGCGAACGGGAGATGTGGTACTGGCAGCATTGAAGCTGTGAGGACGGGTTGTGAGTCGTGCTTGGGTAGCTCAGTTGGTAGAGCACTTGCCCGTGAAGGCAAAGGTCCCGAGTTCAAGTCTCAGTGCGGCACACAGTTTTAATCTGCCAGGAAGTTTCATATCAGTGCACACTCTGCTGCAAAGTAAATATCTTATCCTGAATTTCCGAAATACTCGTGCTGAGCCTCCAGGCCATCACAGTCTGCCCTTACAAGGGAACCTCCCCATCGCACCCCCCTCAGATTTAGTTATAAGTTGGCACAGTGGATATACCTTGAAAAACTGAACACAGATCAATTGAGAAAACAGTAAGAAGTTGTGTAGAACTGTGAAAAAATAAGCAAAATATACAAACTGAGTAGTTCAAGGGAAGATAAGCAACAATAAGGACGATAGGAACACAGGAGCGCCGTGGTCTCGTGGTAACGTGAGCAGCTGCGGAACGAAAGGTCCTAGGTTCAAATCTTCCATCAAGTGTAAATTTTAATTTTTTATTTTCAGTTTATGTGACAAACTCTTATGTTTTCATCACTTTTTTGGGAGTGATTATCACATCCACAAGAAAACCTAAATGGGCAAGGTAGAAGAACCTTTTTACCCATTCGCCAAGTGTACAAGTTAGGTGGGTCGACAACATATTCCTGTCATGTGACGCACATGCCGTCACCAGTGTCGTATAGACTATATCAGATGTGTTTTCCTGTGGAGGAATCGGTTGACCTATGACCTTACAATCAAATGTTTTCTGTTCCCATTGGAGAGGCACGTCCTTTCGTCTACTAATCGCACGGTTTTGCAGTGTGGTCGCAAAACACAGACACTAAACTTATTACAGTGAACAGAGATGTCAATGAACGAACGGACAGATAATAACTATGCAAAAATAAAGAAAGTAAAATTTTCAGTCGAGGGAAGACTTGAACCAAGGATCTCTCGTTCAGCAGCTGCTCACGCTACCACGGGACCACGGCGCTTCTAAGCACACTTCGTCCATGATGTTGCTTATGTGGCCCATGGACTACTCAGTTTGTATATTTTGCTTATTTTTTCACAGTTCCACACAACTTCTTCCTGTTTTCTCAATTGATCTGTGTTCAGTTTATCAAGGCCTATCCACTGTGCCAACTTATAACTAAATCTGAGGGGGGTGCGATGGGGAGGTTCCTTTGTTAGTCAAGCTCGTATAAGCTAGATCGTTCACCTTCCCCATTCTACACATGGACAGCGCACCCACTGATGTGACATGTGCAGTGCATATGTGTATCGGTCGTTCCTCACCAGGTGACACCATCGCCTGGAAGGGTTTTATATTGATAGTACGTCAGTGGTCGTAATGTTCTGACTGCTCACTGTATATCCTCTTGCCTCATGAGCTTCACAGAAAAAGATACTATGGCACAGGTACCAACTCGTGTGGGTATCACAAAAATAAACTTAATTAACAATTCACCACAAGTGAATTAACAGACCATAAAACTTAGTGATGACCTCCTCCCACTACAGCTAAGACACTTCATCCTATAAACAAGGTGTAGCAAACCTCTTCCAACACTCTAGCAAGCTCTGTGAGTCATTAGAAAAAGGAAGTGTTACCAAACCATTAAACTGCTAATGAATTCTTAGAATAGATCAATTGCCCCTCCTTGGCTCTGTTCACATTGAGACCGAATGCCCCTGCTTTTCCAGTAAAGCATTTCATTCACTGATTTTAAAAAGTCTGTTGGTGAGTTTGCCAACACACTTCATCTTACTCTCACAAGTTGCGACACCTTACGTTATTGCTTTTTGCTCCTGGCAGCTTTATAATTTCTAAAGGAGCAAAATCAGCAAATTACTAAATAATGAAATGTTTATTTCGAAACAAAAGAACAGCCTAAATGGCTTCCATCAATAAAATCTGATTGTAGACACAAAATACAATTAATAAATAAATCATATTAACTTTTAATTTCCTGAGCACTGTAATTTATGTCTTATTTCTTTCTTTGGATTTGTTATTTTTATTATGTATTTCACTGGAAGTTTTGTAAACCTTGAAAGGGATGGAAAATAAATATAATTTTAAAATTTGCATTTAAAAAGGTGAAGCTACAAACTGAACTGTGTAAAATAAAAAGCAATAGTATGATAAAGGGATTTGGATGAGCTAGGAGACAGAAGTGTAAGTCACCTAGGATCTTTAAGTTCTACTGATAGAACAACAGGGTACTGAGGTGAAACAAAACACAAAAAATTGATTGCAGCATCTAAATTGCAGAATTTAGTTTACAGAGTAAAATTTAGATATAAAGTGGTGAGCATAGAGAATAAAATTGAATAAATATAATACATAGGTGAAATGTGGGGAGATTTAAATGCAGAACATACAAGCGACTGAGAATGAAAAAGATACACAATTGGTTGAATGAAGGTGAATGAATGGGCAGAAGAAAACATTATGCTGACTGAAAATCTGAGGAACAGATATTCAACAAGGGAGGAATTGAATTTACAAGAGGCAGATAAGATATAGGCTGAGAGTTAAAGTAGAGTTATGTTGAATTGCACCATTGTTTGAAGTCCCCATTAAACCCCCCCCCCCCCCCCCAAAAAAAAAAAAAATAGTGACTGGGTCAGTCAGTTCAAACATCGGAGGAAGGCAAGTGTGTGTGTGTGTGTGTGTGAACAGCCATATGGTATATTTTAAAAATGTGTAAAATACTTGATGAGGTGGTGGTAAGTGTAGTAGGTAATTTACACATACCGGGCAACTATCAGTTATATGTTTTTTGTAAATGGTGTCCTGGAGTAAGTAGATGTAATTGAACTTATTGTTATTACCTAAAATAAAAAATGAAGATATAAGGAAAAAATAAAATGAACCACCAAATGATATAATAGATGAACATAGAGAGAACTAGAAGGACCATGCGGAAAGAATGAGTGTGACATTACCACTGAAAGTCATGAAATATGTAGCCTATTTTGATGATTGGATATATGTGGAGAAACTTCAATAAAGTTATCTGTATAAGATGTCTAAGACGTTACTCTTAGAAGTGTACAGTTTAAGATTGAGTTCATTTCTTTGTTGGCAGTTGTGGAATATCAGTTTTAGGTGAGAAATTTCGTAATGAATTGTACTCTGTACTTGCACAGGATTGTCATGGGGCTTCCCATGTGGTAATTAGATACTTATTTGGTCAAATTTGCACGATAATTGTGGAAAACAGATGTAGTGTTAATGTTGGAGTTGTACAAGGGACATAAAACAAAGTAAGTTACACATTATTGTGTCAACTCAGGTAACTTTAGTCTCTGTAAACAGTCTACCAATTGTTCAGTTCCATGTCAACAGAAATCTACTCCTTGGTCACAGAACCATTAAAGAACCATTGTGAGAATGTCGTCAGTGTTAGAAAATCTCTTTCCTCAAGTGTTCTTTCAGCTTGCCAAAAATCTAGAAATCATGTGGTGCAGAATCTGGAATTCTTAGTTGGCATCACACACATTTGTTCAGACTTGCTAAAGTTATTGGCAGCACTTCACTATGGCTGGAACATAACATTAAATTTTGTTCAATACTGCCAGAATTTCACGGTGAATGTGTGTGCAATTTAAATGGTTTGCCCACAAGAACCGTAGTGTCCTGTATATGTCATATTTAGAGTACATTTACAGTTGCCACTCCAACAGTATGCTGTTATCCATATCACAATGAAACAAGTACCCGCTTCTGAAAATGCAGCACTGTTGTGCAGTGGTCTTAATGTGTGATGACGTGTATCTTATTTCTTGAAGTATCCTCGTATCAGCTGACACTTCACAATTTTCTTTTTAATTCTGCTGCTAAAGCCTAAATAGCATACCTTGATGAAGCATAATGAATGCATAGCAATTATATAATGTGGTCTGGATTTCTTTGGTATACGCAGGGTCAGCTCAATTTTTCCCCCTTTTCTTTAGTATTCCTTCTTCAGAGAGGTAGCGCTAAGCAATCATACTTAGTATTCCACATTTAATTTATCTTGAGTACACTTTGTCTCTCGAACAAATGAGAAAGAACATGCCTGGTAAGGCCCACAGACAAGGAAACCAAAGTTGACATTGTTATAAAAATACATATTTTTCCAGTCACAAGTGGGTGGTGGTGGGGGGGGGGGGAGGGGGGGTCAAAAAAGCTGACAGAAATGCCTCCTCATTTTAAAGACAGCTGTGTAAATGTGAGAAGTGAGAAGTAATAAATGTTGCTTCAGGAAATTTAGAAGTTTAGGCAAACTGTCAGTACAAATATCTGAGACAACTAATTCCCTCATGATCCCATGGAACCAGCTAAAATTTCCACTGAAAAGTATGGTTACCTAAAAGAAATCGCCCACAAAGGTGGAGTAAATATTTACTATAAATAAATGGGGACAGAAATATTGCTGTATGGAGAATAAATGTTACTAGTCATGGAGCTCCTATCAATTTAAAGAGTAGGTTGTAGGTTATAAGTTGGAAGGGAAGAAAGTAGACAGTCTGGAGAATGATTAGTGTGCTTAATATATGATGGGAGTTTGTTCAAAATTGGTTCCAGGTGTTGGGCAGCAAGTGTCAAACGTGCCCTGTGCAGGCATAAAACCAGCAAGAGGGCAGTCAAGGTCTGTATGTTGGAGCCAAACCACTGAAACATACTTGTTGAATAACAGTTCCTATGAAACTTAAAACACATCCACGTAACTGCACACACAGTAGAATCATTGTGATATTGCCTCTGAGGTCCGGTTAACCACTTCATCATTTCCTAACTTATTATGTTACACATGCTGCCTGTGATGTCTTTAATTGTGTTTTATTTTATCACTAGAATCATTTGAATGTTCTGTATGCTACATATGTGGCAAACTTTTGACACTTACCATCTGCTTTGACTGAAGTGTTTGTTCGCGCCTCCAGTATTTTTGTCGACTTATGTCCCTCCCATCTCTGTCTGAACCAAACTCACCTTTAATGTTTTTCACTCTCTCTGCAGCACCATCCTTTCCCTTGTGCTTGTTGCATTTGCCTCTTTCATTTTTTCAGGCATACTCCGACATCTGTCATAAAAGGATTGGTAGTTTCAATTTCCTACATCCCTACTTCACTTCCAAACAATGACTAGCTTCTTCAGTCTGTCTGCATAGAAAGTTACTTGTCTGGGAAATGAACCATTTGACTATGGCAGTCTTGAGTTTGTTGCCTTCAGCCCAATGTCCATGAAACCATTGTTTGAAGTGGAAGGAGAGGTAATAGTCATGAATGAGAGTTCAGGTGGGTTGGTTAGCCAGAAGTTCATAATGGAAATGCTGAATTTTATCTTTGGCACAAGTGACTTTGTGTGGGCACACATTGTACATTGTAACTGAGGAGGACTATCCCTGACAATTATTTCCTGCACTGTCTAATCTGGATGGCACTTCTTACTGTGGTGAGTGTTTTGCAGTACACAGCACCTGTAATTCTTGACCCATGGTCCATGAAGTGAAAGACACATTTTTTTGTCCTAGAAAACAGTAGATATCATTTTTGGCATACAGATTAGAGTGCTTGACTGTTTTGCTTTGGTGAAGTTGAATGATTTTGATGCTGCGTTATTGTATGATATCCATGTCTTATCACCCATATCAATGGGGAAGAAGCAAATCGTCCTTCTTGTCAACAGTGCTCCAGCAACACTCATCCACATGGCATGGTTTGCACTTTGTGTTGGCCTGTAAGTTGCACTTTGTGTGGGCCTGTAAGCATTTTCGATGGCCACCTTGTACACAATTTGTGTAAATAATAGTGCATTCAACATGATGAAATACATGTGTATGTACACCAGTCATCAATTGTCAATCATATTGCAGTTTTTGATCCATCTATTGCATGATTTCACTGGTCTAGGTACTGAATCGGCCACTTTTCATGTACATTTATATGGTCACATCCGTCAAACCTGTCCTTCACTCATTTCTGGAGTCCCATAAACTGGACACAAATACTAGTAAACTGCAGCAACTGTAGATCTTTAGTGCATAAAAACTGAATTACACCACATACTTTGCAACTGGTGGAAGCAATGATTTTTGTTACTTTAATTCGCAGTCAGTTCTGTGGCTTAATAAAAAATCGATTGGTGTTCAGCTTTGTTGAGAGCTGCCAACATGTAAATGGAATCAAATGGTCTTCACTTTTCAAATATGCCTCATATATTTGTTTCATTTGAATATTTATTGATTTCATTCCGTAAGTTTTTTCTCGTTTATTTTTGCTAGTTACAGAAGTATCCGATCTTGAAATTTCATTTTGGCTGTAAACATTCCATTTTTTAAATTCAGGTTCCCGTCTGTTTTGTATGTTAGACTTGATGTATGATTGTGTATGGCCAGTCTGCTCATCAGTTAGAGTTGTCAATCTTTTGTAACTAATCATCTAATTTTTTTTACAACACAGAGAAGAAACTAAGCGGCGATTCATTGCTGACTAATTTTATGCTGATAGTTTGACCCTTTCATTAAGATGTATAGTTCGAATTATTGCAGTGCTTATATCAGATGGCTGAATGGTTTTTTAAAAATTTTTTTAAAATATATATTAGAGAGGGAAGTGGTTCACAACTATATTTCTATTTCTGGCTTTAATTCAGATAACTGTAGTAGAGAGACTTTTGGGGTGGAGAGTAAAAGTTCGATGACTCCGTTTAGCACAGTATGATATGGCAACAAGTCAGCTTTGCATGAGCCTCTGGGCTTAATCACTGAGTTCTTTTTTGCTTTCTGGAAGAATACCTAGAGGAAAAACTAAAGCAGCAATATCTAAACATAGTAATTCTCATTCATGTTTATACACTCAGTTGGTTGTGGATTAAAACTGAGTGATGGAAAAGGACTTTTACGCAGGACTCTGTCTTGGTCATTGTGTTCACCTAACATCACTCTCAGCCAACATTTTTTGAGACACTTATCATAGTATGAGATACAGTTTTCTATGATAATTATACAATTAAAACAGTAACAATTCCAAATCATAACACATCAGCCATGTACATACTGCCCACACTTTGGTAGATAACTCTGGTGTGAATTTTTCCTCCCACTAAATAAAACTCAAAAACTCTTTGTTCTGTTTGCTAAAACCCAGGAATTCTTAATCCTTTAACAGATGTATGCTGTACTATCTAAGGTGTCACTAGTGTTTGGTATCTAAGTTATGAAAGGAGATGCCTTATTGATCTACTTGTCAGTTTCTGAACAGTAAATTAATCAAAAACCTATTCAGTTAAAAATTCACCATAATTTTTGTAGTTGTGGGCAATTATCAAAGAGTGTTGGTATTCAAGAATGGTTTTCATATAGAAGCAATTATTATGCTTTATCTGTGGAAATTGGAACAGCACTCTGTTGCAGTTGTAATTTTAATACACACATGCACGCACATAGATAGAATTGTAGATGCGTTAACACTTCTCCATGCACTTTAACTTAAATGTTCTCTCTCTCTCTCTCTCTCTCTCTCTCTCTCTCTCTCTCTCTCTCTCTCTCTCTCTCTGTGTGTGTGTGTGTGTGTGTGTGTGTGTGTGTGTGTGTGTGTGTGTGTGTGTGTGTGTGTGTTTTCCTTCCTCTAACATATTTTGTACCAATGTTGTAATAAATTCTAATATTTTTTCCAGGATCATACCAACCATCCCATGAGTTAATGCTTAGGTTCTATGCATATTATAAACAAGCAACTGAGGGCCCATGTACAGCTCCTCGTCCATCATTTTGGGAGGTTGTAAAAAAGATGAAGTGGGAAGCGTGGAGCAAGCTTGGTGATATGAGCAAAGAAGAGGCTATGAACAACTATGTAGAGGAACTAAAGAAGGTTTGAAATTATTAATACACAAACATTAGTAGTTAAATTTTAGTGCTTATATATTTATTACTAATATTAGTTTCATCAGATAATCTTATTTCGTATGGAAATCGGGTTGCATCAGAAAACTCAGTGTCCGAGATTATCTGAATGTCGCTACATTCCTAAATGTACTGCAAATATTTAGATCATGTACATACAGTTACCTACGGATCTTCGCAGATAGCTGTGCATGCTAAAATGCCACTTCTGGGACAGGTTGTGCACCAGTCCCAGATCAAATCTGCCCAGTGGATTAACAATGAGGGTTGGTGTGCGAGCCAGCCTGGATGTGGTATCCAGGCAGTTTCTCACATCCCACTAGGTGAATACGGGACTGGTACTAGTCGTGCCTCAGTTACATGATTTGTAAAGATTGACACTTTCTTTCCCTTCCACATGACACTACATGCTGGCAGTTGGGGAGAAAAATATTCCGTCGCGGGGGGGTGGGGGGTGGGGGGTGTCTGGAGGGATTGGGGGGGGGGGGAGGGGGAGGGGTTGATAAGAGGAGCATCCGGCAACCGCTTAAACCAACCATGCCAAATCTGTTCGTATCAATGCCTACCCTGCACCGATGTGAGGCAAAGGCACAAAAAAAAGAGGAGATGTACATACAATTATACATATTGTCATTTAATGTCACAGTTATGTGAAAAATATATTTGTGAAGCTGGAAAATTTTTACAGTAATTGCTTAGCATGTGCTTATTCCTTCTTATCTGAAATCGTCTTTGGGGTAATGTATAAAGTAATTATTCTGCAAAAGTGAGCACTAATAAGAACATTCAACTGTATGTCTTGAGGTAGTCATTTCAAAAATATTGCAGTCATTACTCTATCACTCCTCAATATGTCTACTACTTAACAACATTTGTTTGATAGTAATAAAAATAATTTTTCTCCATAGTGTTAGTGTATCATTGAAAATATCCTAATATTTTTGTAAATTTTTGCAGAAAGCTGAGTAATCACTGGAAAGAAAGTTGTGAAATCTTCATTATATGGACAGTGAAAACTTTATATGTTGTTTAATTTTGATTGTTTTGTTCATCTTCATTTTGAATAATATCATTTCAGTACTCCAGTATTTCAGTCTCTATTGAAATTTCAGAATTGTGAACTCTTCCCTTTTCGTTAAATAATCCCCTCAAAATTTATAATAGCTGTAATTGATGAAAATGTCGATGTAAAATGCAGAAACAAAAAAAAATATTTTAATGATGAATTATTTAATGACTTGCTGAATGCTCTTCCTGTTTAACACTTGCTATTTATTGCAAATACCAAATCTAAATTATATAGCGTTGACAGATGGAGCTGCTTTGAATGTAATTACATTTCGTTTTTCTGCTGATCATGTCACTTGGTGTACACCCTTTTGTGAGTTCACATCGGAGATCATGTTGTTCTGCATTTGCGGTCAGTGTTTGATCATATTTTTGTTTCTAATTGAAGCCAAATTAGTGTCTCTCATTAAAATAAATTGTGAGGTTTACAAATTCATCATAAAATCTAATTCTACATATAGAGATGGCATCTTCAACACATCATATTTGACCCAATGCTCCCATCCACAAACCATGTGGCCCATAAAATGCTGAAAAATTAATTTAGTTATTGATTAAGCATATCCATATAAAGACTAACTGGCCAGAACTACAGACAACTGATCGTGCATTGGTTGATTACAGTGAGGCGTGGTACACAACCTTATTTGGATGTTTCAAAATTGCAGTGTTCATCTGAAAACCCAGCAGGAATTGCACAACTTTGGGGGTGCAAAGACCGTTCATAGCATAATTCACCATCAGTTTTCAGCAATGATTTTTCAGACAATGTTATCATATGCATGGTATGCCTTAAATTTAATTACCATAAAATAAATATTTTAAACTGTATACCAAGAGCTGTTTCTACCAAATCTTTCTAAAGAACAATGTAGTTGCTTGAAGACTGCATTCACTACATGTTCTTGGTGCCACGAGTACTTACTTACTTCGAATGTTTATATGACAAGTACCACCCATGTAATTGTTCAAAGAGAAATGAGGACATGAAATAGAGTTAGTGAAAAAGTCATCACAAGGCAGCCAGGGCTAAAATCTTAATTCCGTACTAATCCAAGTTGTTTGAGAAATTTATTTACCTACTTTGTTGTTATGCCTTATTGATTACCTTATTAACCAGCTCCTATTTCTACCAGTTTCAGTATGGAAAAAATATAAATTAAAAATCTGCAGGGTGCATTTACGAATGAAGCCAGACGCTCTCCAGCCAGATGCCTTTTTCACAACACCAGCAATGCTTTCATTGAAGGGAGTTTATCTGATGGATACGTAAGGTGGAGTCATAAGTTTCTTTCCTCAATTTCTAGGAAAATACACACTTGTGATTGCCACATACAATAATGAAAAATGCTCAGTTTTCAGTTGCCTGCTAATCCCATCAATTTTGAGTCTACTATGTGTAATGAAGTTCAGGGATTGTTTTCTCAAAAATGGAGCCATGTTGACCCAAAATACCTTAGTCTTTCATTTTATTTTGTACATAATCTATGTGCCAACTGTGAGTTCAATCAGTTAGGCATGTCAGAGGTCTCCCTGTTATCGTCAGGTAAGAGTTGAACTAAAAATCTGAAAGTCTGAGGTTCCTTGTACGTCCTGGAATTTTCTGTACTCTGTCACTTCTTTCAGCCCTGGTAACAAATAGTACAATTGTACCATTGGTAGGAATCAATACTAAACTGTAATCCCCTTTAAATGGCTAGGTACATCAGTCAGTTTGAAGGTCAGAAGGTGACATACCCCAACAATGCCATATCTAATAAAGCATTGTAGTGTTCAAACAAATCTTTGGGGTAAAGACGGCTGTACTGAGTTAATCAATGGTAATATTATTTTCCAACTGTTAAAGTTTTTTGTAATGCAAGCTTAATGAGGGAATAAATGTGATGTGAAGATGGTATTAATTATGTTTGGTTGCTTAAACCAATATCCAAACAAATCTCATGAAGCTGCTGTTAGTGTCTCTAGCAGCTTCAATAGTCATGTACAGGGAGACTGAGGACGTATGTTGCACACTATTCTTATTGTACATTTTTGTGTCGTGAATATCTTACGTATAACTGAAGAACTCCCCCAGAATATTATTTTGTCTCGTAATAATGAGTGGAAGTCTCGCTACATGTGTAAATTTAAGTCCTTCATTTGTTTGTTTCTGTATATGTGGGATAATCCCAAGAACTACTGTACTGATTTTGATTTGGTTTTTACTAATATGTAGACTGATTTATGAGGAATGTTTGTGTATGTAATTTATAAATACGAGGGTTGGAACTTCAATAGTGGCAACTATTTATTCACAACCAATACTAAAGAGTCACATGTTTACACCTGTTACTGTCCTTTAGTTATCAGCAATGTGTAGAACCCGTTGCCAGCAATGTGGAAGGCATAATATACCATTAGCGGAGCCTGTTCTGTTGATGGTGTCAATGGAGTGCTCTACTGCCTGTCAAATCTCTGGAACAGTTCTGAAGTGAATGCCTCGAAGTGGTTCCTTCATCTTTGGAATCAAATCAAAGTCACAATAACTTAAGGCCGGAGAGTATGGTGGATGGTACAGTACTTGGGAAGTACTGTACCCATTGACCGAACAGAGCAGCCACAGCTTGCACTGTATGTGCCCGTGCATTGTGGTGCAAAATGATGGGTGGGTTGCACAGAAAGTGTCGCCGCTTCCTTAGCAAAGCAGGTTGCAGGTGATGCTCCAAAAAACGAACAGTAACACTACTTAAGTCCTTGTAACTTTGATTTGATTCTGAAGATGAAGGAACCACTTCATGGCATTCGCTTCAGAGATTCGATACACAGTAGACCGCTCCATTCTCACCATCAACAGAACAGGCTCTGCTAACGGTATACTTACACCTTCCACATTGCTGGCAGTGGGTTCTACACAACACTGGTGACTACTTTGAAGGACAGTAACAGGTGAAAACATTAACTCGCTTGTATTGGTTGTGAATAAATAGTTGTCACTATTTAAGTTCCAGTCCTCATAGTTTGAGCAAATTGGCTGAACTATGATTAATTTCTCAATGCCACTGTGAAAACAATCTAGCTTTGATTGAAAGGAAACAGAAAGCTGAAAGTTGAGTCATCTGCTACACTGCTGATAAAAGTTTATACAAATGAATCAAAAGTGGATTCCTTGCTGAAGTAATTTGTCAGACATGTTTTACTTTTTGTAGGAAAAATTAAAAACACACAGGTGTTGAGTTTGCATGTGTCTCTTTTTTTTTTTTTTTTTTTTTTTTTTTTTTTTTTTTTTTTTTTTTTTTTTTTTTTTTTTTTTTCCCTATGGAGTTGTTCTCAAACGATAGCTTACAATACTTTGAAGTTAGGTAACATGCTGCGTATTGTTCAAAGAATGTCCGTAGACATGATTCTTTGCGTAGCAGGGTGAATAAGACTGCCACAAAGAATTGAGGCAATGAGTCTAAAGAATGAATCACTGAGTACTAAGGTTACTCCTTCCTCCGTTAATTGCCAGAGTTTGAGCCGTATTCTTTCTTCAAACTCTTTGAAGCTTTTTGTCTGTAATAGAACCTGCCTTATTCTGGCCTTCTTGATGAATTTGTTTTATCCGTATTTTTATGTTTAGCATACTATGACCACTTCCATAGTCGGCACCGGGATAGCTCTAGAAATACATGACTGAAGTACGACGACGTTGGCACACCAAAATGAAATTGATTGTATTTATGACCCTAACACCAGGAGAAATCCATGTGTAGTGACGTCGTGGATGATATTGGAAGAAAGTTGACATGTCATTGTCCACAAAAAAATTCCAGTAACTGCTCCACTCAATACATTCATTCCTCACTCCCAAGTCCTAAACTTCAACCACAGATCTAATGTGTCCATTGTCTATAGTCTCATGTATCTTCACATTAAAATCACCCTGGATGAGTGATATTTCCATTTTAGGTAGCTTTTTCATTGCATTTTCCTGCAACTTAAAAAATGCATCAATTTCTATGTCCAAGGGAGCTGCAGTGGGAGAATAAACCTAAATGATGTGATACTGCAAGGAGAAGCTTTAATTTTAGAGGAGATTATTCTATCAAAAATAGGCCCTTAACCCATGAAAGCCTTACAGAGGTTCTTGGGAGTCACTATAGGCCATTCCTACCCACATCCAAAAAAATACAGTGTGTTCTTTACTTGAGACAAGAAGTGTTCCCGTCCTTTCCACTGTGTTTTGCTGAGTCCAAGTACACCTAGATCATGATGATTCATTTTTCTCTCCATGATAGCAATTTCAGACTGCCATCCTTTTAACGAGTCAGCAAGTTGGTCTAGACTGATCTACTGATCTGTGGATTCCCAGGTTCCTATCAAACCACCTATTCTCCCCTCCCCCCTTTCCCCAGAGGTCAGACTACGGGCTTATTCTTTTCTGTGCACAAATAATATTTTGGCACTAAGAGCCTGAATGCTCCTGGTCCAAAGGATTATAGGCAAATACTAACGAAAGTATCCTCTGTCATGGTGGTAATTAATTTTGCTTTGGCTCACAGTGAATTTCTGCAGCAGGGTTTAGGATATTAAGGTTTGTGCAGTCTACTATTCGTATTCTTAGAACAGACTGATTTATTCTGAAGTGCTAATAAGCATATTCAATAACCTGTATACTGTTTAATACTTTGGTTTGAAACAGTCTGAGACTCTTCGGTAGTTACTTGGGTGACTTAGTGGTTATCTGTCACTAATCTCTTCTTTCACCTTTGTCATTGTTAGTTAATGTGAAATATGCCACACTGCACCATGATTTGGCATCAGTGTTGTCACACAATTGGCTAAGTCAGTCAGTTCAGGAAAGTAAGAACATACCACCTCCAACAGGACTATGCTTTGTAAAAAAAACTGTGGTGTTCAAACCAACCTTTCAACTTTTACTTAATCGTCATATATGAAATTTTGCTAGACAGCTGCAAAGTGATTTTTGAAACCATAAGAAAACAAATTGATTTAGATCAGGCTTTTAGAGGGACAATGGATCCAAAAGATTAGTATTGCTGTGAAGAGGGAATATATTTTAAGGAGTTGTGTCTTAAGTGTAAGAACTGGCAAATTCACACATGGCCACATTTTTGCTGCATTTGAGTTGACATATTGAGTTTATATTTCACAATTTCCTTAGATAATGTATTGGGTCCCAACATGCAACATAGCAGTAACCAAAAGATAATTAAAAGTCTAAAATTTTAATTAGTGGTTGGAAACAACATTAACGAATAGTATTTCTTGCTCTTGTACTAATTTAGTGGTGGTGGTGGTGGTGGTGGTGGTGGTGGTGGTGGTTCTATTGTAATTGCTTCTAAAGTGCTTGTAATTGTGTGTTTCAGATAGTGGAGACAATGTCATACACGGATAATGTTGCTAACTTCTTAGGCAGCTTGGGTTCATTTTATGATTCGGTGCCTGTTGAAGACCTTGAGCTTTTAGTTGGAAATGTTATCGAAAGAATACGTTCACAACCTGGTTCTCCCCTTAGTGGATCACCCTTTGGTATGTTTTAGTTAGCTGCCACACTATTTGTCAGTTTTATTTAAATTAAAGTGCTTCTTCAAATAGAATATTTTAAGTATATAATTTAAGCAAAAATCTGGAAACGTGAGTGGTGGTAGGTTGGTATCAAGATTTTGAGCTGCGATAAAAGTAGTTCGTGCATTTTGTTTCAGTAGTACTGGCACTTTTTAATTCCAAAGTTGTCACTTATTTTAACAGTTGCAAAATTAATAAATACTGCAACACTAGAAGATATCCGCAGTTATATGTGTGGAAATGAACAACATACTTTGTACACAGTGATTGCAGTGTAGATACTTTTATTGTTCCAGAATGACTGGTTTCAACAACCTAATGCTATCATAATATGATCTTACAGAAATTATTATAAAATTTCCATGTTACATCACGTGAAGTCAAAGCATAAGACACACCCAATGTATTCATATCATCCATGCATATAGATGGCGAACAGGACTCTCCCTAGCTTGCCACACGGCACTATGCTGTCTGCATTCTTCATTTCCAAACATAATGTTTGCCCCACAACACAGCATGTGTACCTTACAAAACTACCTGTGTATTTCTTTATAGACCTTTTTGATAATATACTGTTGTGGATGTGCGAGGGAATAGATGTTTGCCTAATCCAATATTCATATTTGTTTAGTGTAGTTTTTACCCAAACTTGTAGATTAAAGAAGAAAAGCTAAAGCATTGATTTGTACACACACACACACACACACACACACACACACACACACACACACACACACACACACACACACTCACTCTCTCTCTCTCTCTCTCTCTCTCTCTCTCTCTCTCTCCCTCTCTCTCCCTCTCCCCCCTTACATGGTGCCAGCTGGACTGTGGGTGCTTATTGACTGACTACTCAATGCTTCTGTTTTTTCATGAGTGGTCTCCTTCAATCCAAAAGTAATTATATTTTACAAGAACTTCCATATAACATATATCAAATAAGAGTTGTTAGTATATTAACAGTAGAGCTGTGCATGCTGTTGTTTTTGTTGTTGTTCTTAATATTATCATGAGGGATTTTCATATAGCATACTAACATGTAGGCTTTACCTCATAGCCTAGTGTTTTGTTAATATATTGATTTTTATTTACAGTTAATTCTATCGCTACAAGGATAGTCAATGATATCTTCTTGCCAATGTGTGCAGAACTTTAGTTTTTTTCAAATTTTGTGAGCTGTTTTCAAGTACAGGCAGAACAATTCCTCCCCTGTCCCCTTATTCCTCAGTAACTGCAGGGGGAGGGGGGGGGGGGGGGGGGAGAAGCAGCTCATGTCAGAGCATTATCAAAATGGACCTACACTTTTATCGCCACAAATTTGTTCATTGTGCACATGTCGAAGTTTCAAAATCAGCCTATATATTGTTTCACTTCTGCTAGTGGTTTCTGCATGAATCTGTATTAGAAAATTTTGATCCACAGTGATCTGGATAGACGAGGCCATTTTTGGCCTCTCTAGTTGTATGTTTTTGCAGACTATATGCTATTGCACATCACAAAATCCTCATCAGTATATAGGTTTAGTGATCTGTGACTTTGTTTCATGAAGCTTGTTGATGTTCACCTTCTGTAGCTAATTAATAAGGTCATTCGCAATAAATAATGGCTTAATATCATATGAATTGTTACATTCGTTTAATTTGTTGCTTTAAACTGGATATGGGCAATTGTTGGTGACCTGTGGGTCTGATTCACGTACTTACTCAAGGTCTCGGACAGGCTCGTCACTTGATGTGACAGCAGTGCTCCTAGTGTATAAACTCAAAACTATAGCACCTGTGATGTTAATGTTTATGAATGGCATGTCTTTCCCAACACTCTGCACCTGCATATTGTGCTGGGGGGAGGTAGAGTTATACCACTTCTGCTTTAATGGGCCTCATCTCGTAACTCAGCGCTTCACGTGACATAAGAGTGGTTTAACAGAGTTTTTCAAGTGGTTACATGACTGTACTCACTAAATAATAACACACAATCAAGCAAACTACATGATGTTTACAATTTCACTCCTGAGCACACAGTAGTGTACACAGTGCCTGTTTATATACTTCTGCATTAAAGAAAATTTAAAACTGGTAAAATAGTAAGCTCTTCTGGTTTAGGTATTAACACAAGAGACAGAAAGATTAGGAGGAACAAAGATACACTAGGCAGTGAACTAAGTTTGTTTAACTAAGAACTGTATAATTAGAAAATAGCAAAATTATTTTTACTACTTGATGGGAGAGCAATTTAATGTGAATGGGGATTTCCAAAGTTTGTTAAAAAGTTTCTAGAAAGTTAAATTTTCAAATTATAATTAACAAACCAACAGGTTATTTAAGTGGAATTGTAAATTTTCGGTATTAGAAAAATCAGGGCTAGAAAACTGTCACTGGATTTTTTATTTTTTTTTGTATTTATATTTTTGAAAGAAGTACATTTTAAAATTCAAGCTTTCATGAACATGAAAATTTTCAGTATGAATGTGCACTCGAAGAGGTACTTACATGATGACCGTGGGTGAATACCACATATTATTCTTACTGCTTGCTTTTGTGCAATCAATAATTTCTTGCTAAGTGATGGGTTACCGCCGAAAATTATTCCGTAAGACATTATTGAATGTAAATACACAAAATATGTTAGGAAGTTGATTAATTAGTTTCCAAGGCTAGCAGTTATATGAAGAGCAGAAATAGCTGAACTTAATTGTTAGTGAAGCTCAGTAATATGCTTCTTACAGTTCTAGTTTTCATCAATATATACACCCAAAAATTTTGAGCATTCTGCCCTATTCACTGACCCCTGTTCATGTGCTACATCATTCGTTGGTATGACTGTTTGTTGATATAGAACCACGAGTTCATCTAGGCAGTGAAAACCCCCATTTTTTATTGCAGATTACATTTCTAAGGCAAAATGTACCTATGTTTTGTTTGAAGCATTTCCTTCAATTTGCCGCAGATGGCACTTTAATCGGAGGAATAGAAATGGGTACACAATTGTAATTTATGACATGCTACTCAGTGGCCCTTCAATATAAAATGGCATGTGGAACCACACCCCCATGCTACGAGGATAGTAGAGGCCAGTATTTCATAACTTCTTGTTGGAAACCCCATTTGAAACATTGTATTTCTCCAGCAAATTGAACAGGGGACTACTTAATGTCCCATGGTGGCCATGGCTCATGGCAAACGTTACTCTACTTTCCTAATAAGAGTAAGTGTTCAAATGTAGTACTGCCAACTTTAGTACACTTAGTGATCCACTTTTCAAATGATCATATACAGTAAAGAAGCATATCTACAGGAATGTCAGAACAGGTGTTTCTGATGCAGCTGACCATGTCTTCATGGCGTGTTGGCACTTGCTGGTGCACCGTATCTTTTAAATATTTCCCACCATGGCAGATCAGCCGCAAATGAAGTGGATGAGGTCATTTCCTACTGGTGTCCATATGGCTCCTGCAGTCTCTATGGAAGGATAGTTCTCTTTCAATGCTGAAAAATACAACCCTAAAATGTTTCCTTCCCTGGCTTCACCATTGAAGGAACTTAAGGCTAAGCAGCTAGCAGAGCAATACTCTCCACAATACTTGGTTTGTACAAGGACTGATGGTCATTCCTTCTTGGCCACAAGCCCTGTGTTCTTTGTGGAGAACTTGGAAGACAAGTTTGGAGAAGTGGCAGCCATCTCTAAAATGAAAAGTGGGCCAGTTCTGATCAAAACGGCATCCCCTGCCAAATCACAGGCACTCCTCACTTATAACAAGCTGGGTGACACACCAGTGATTTTTCACTCCCAATAACAGTCTGAATTTATTTCAGGGCATCAATTTCCATAGAGACCTGCTCTTAAACTCTGACGATGTTCTACACGCCAACTTGGAGTAACAGGGTGTACATTTTGTCCATGATGTACGTAGGGGGCCAAAAGGATAATAGGGTTGCTACCGGTGCCTTCATCTTGGCATTCGAGGGTGATTCATTGCCTGAAAAGGTCAAGGTGATGGTATCCTGATGTGATGCGAAACCGTATGTTCCCCCTCTACGCACTGCTTAATGTGCTTGAAATTTGGGCATTTGTCTTTACATTACATCACTAGCTTCATCTCTTTCTCCCCCATCTCCCAGCTGAAGACAACTCGCCTTCCTCTGGCTTCTCTCACCAGGAAGGAGTCCCTCAGGTCACTATCTTCAATGGTTCTTGCTGGTCTACAATTGGACACCAGCCAGTGGCTGAAGGAGCCCCAGGCTGCTCATTGCAAGGCTTTGCGATCATCCTCTTTATCTGAAACTGATTCAGAGAAGCCCTTGCAGTCATCGAAATCCTCTTAACAATAGGAAAGACAAGAAAAAGTCCTCCAATAAGGAGGACATTCCAGTGGCCTCATGCCACCAGATCCTGCCTGTTCCACCGGGGCGGAGGCTCCGGTGGCCCCTGAGGCTCCGGTTCGCACCACACAATGAAACCTGGAACCTATGTATATTGATGTCATAACCCCTCAGACAGTGACAGCAGGTGACCGTAAGCCATAATCTGTCCTCTTGGTCCCTTCATGGCCTCACTGTACATCGACAACATTATTATAGTGGAATTGTAGCAATTTCTCCACTACCTGGCTGAGCTACGACATATTTTAAGCACTTCCCCTGCCTTCTGGACTTTCCTTCAGGAGACTTGGTTTCCAGCAGCATGGACACCGGCCCTTCGTGGATCACAGGGATATTATAAGAATCATGTTACCCATGACAGGATGTCAGGTGGAGTTTGCACATATGTACCAGAGACTCCATATAGTGAACTTGTGCCTCTTAATACACCTTTGGAGGCTGTGGCTGTTCGGTAAAGGCATTTCAAGATACTACCATCTGCAATGTTTACCTTCCTCCCAATGTTGAAGTGTCTCAGAACATACTGTTTGCATTGGTTCCTTGGCTCGCCCCCACATTTTCTAATCTGGGGTGATTTCAGTGCCCACATCCCTTTGTGGAGCAGAACCATGGTCACTGGCCACAATAAGGACCTTGAAAATTTACTGGTGCAACTTGACCTTTGCCTCCTGAAATTGGTATCCTCACATACTCCAGTGTAGCACACGGAGCCTTTTCAATTTGCATCCCTTGTCTTCTGCCACACATCTACTGGAGGGGTCAAGGATGACCTGTGTCGTACTAACAACTTCGCAATCTTCCTGTCCCTCCTTCAGTGTCACTCACCTGGACACTGCCCATATGGGCTCTCGTGCTGACTGGGATGCTTTAACCTCTGCTATTGACCCTCACTCCCCACCACATGGAGACATCAATAAGACAGCCCACAATACAACTGAACCCTTATTTCGGCAGCTGATTTAGCGATCATCTGTTCCTTGGGCCCACCCCGATGAAAAATAGTATATTTGTGGTCCTCTGAAATTGCAGAGGCCATTTGAGATTATAGGAGGGCTCTCCAATGCCATAAGTGGTACCCATCAATGGAGCAGCCAATCACCTTTAAGCGGCCCCATGCCCGGGTCCACCACCTAATGAAAAAAATGCTGGGAATGGTATGTTTCAATCATCGGACCGTGTACCTCTCCTTCACAGGTTTGTGCTAAGATCAGGTGTGTCTATGGATAACAGGCACCTGTAGGTGTGTCCGATATTACCTTGAATGGCACTGTTTACACTGACCCAGGCTCTCACCAAACATTTTGCACTACACTATGATCAAATGCCAGTGTCTGAGAATTATCAATGTGCCTTTCATGTCCTAAAACAGCAGTTGGAGCAAAAGAAATGATCTTTTACAACATGCCACCTGGAGCCATATAATGGTCCATTCAGCGAGTGGGAATTCATCAGTGTCCTTGCCCGCTGCTGTGATACAGCCCCAGGGCCAGACAACATCCACATCCAAATAATCAAGCACCTACCAGTAGACCGTCAGCATCATATCCTTGCCATCTTTAACCACATCTGGAGCGAGGGCAAGTTCCCAACGCAATGGGGAGAAACCACCATTGGCTCAGTACTGCTCTAGGGATAGACAGTTATTGCCTAATAAGTCTTACCAATGTTTTCTGTAAGTTGCGTGAATGCATGGTGAGCCGGCATCTGTGTTGGCTCCTTGAGTCTCGAGGTCTTCTGGCTCTGTCCCAGGGCAGTTTCCACCAAGGCTGTTCCACTACTGATAATCTGATTTACCTGGAGTCTGCTATCTGAACAGCTTTAGCCAATTGTCAACACCTTATAGCCCTATTCTTCAATCTGCAAAAGGCTTAAGACACCACATGACATCACGTTCTTGCTACCTTAAATGAGTGAAGCATCTGAGATCTGCTCCAGATTTTAATCCTAAAATTTGTATCATGCAGTGCTTTCCAGGTTCGAGTTAGTGCTTTCCACAGTACCCCCATATCCAAGAGAATGGGGTCCTGCAGGGCTCTGTCCTCAGTGTGCCTCTTTCTAGTAGCCATCAATGGTCTAGCAGCAGCTGTATGGTCCTCAATATCACCCTCCTTGTATGCTGTCAAATTTTGCCTCTACTATTCCTCCTGTAGTGTTGGTGTCACTGAACATCAACTGCAAATGCACAGGCATGGGGCCTCACCCATGGCTTTCGATTTTCTGCCACCAAGACTCACGTCATGCACTTCTGTCGATGTCGTACTGTTCACTCATGACCAGAACTATCCCTTGACGACCAACTGCTCATTGTGGTTGAGACTTATCACTTTTTAGGACTGATCTGAAATTATCCATTGTCAGGAATTCCCAATCTTCGTCAGCTTAAGCGAAAGTGCTGGCTGCACCTTAATACATTTTGCTGCCTCAGTAACACCAACTGGGTGCAGACTGCACCACCCTTCTGCAGCTTTGCAAAGCCCTGATACATTCCCACTTTGATTATGGTAGTCTGGCATATGGTTTTGCATTACCCTCAGTGTTTTGGACAGTGGATCCGACACACCACTGTGGGGTTCGGCTCGTGACAGGAGCTTTTTCAACTAGCCTTGTGAACAGCTTACTTCTGGAGGCTGGGGTTCCTCCATTGCTGCCAACAACAGCTTGACAATTATGCTACCAACATTCGCTGCTCCCCTAATCATTCAAACTACCGGTCCAAAAGACTCGGTTCATACCAAGACCCTCTGCCGCCAATTTTTCTCTATCCTTGGCACATCCCTTGGTTCAGAAGTCGTCTGCATTTATGGATCAATGGTTCTGTTTGTGTAGGCTTTGCTCATACTCGTGCATGACATATTGACCTCGTCTCCTTGTGAAATGGTTGTAGTGTTTCACTGCAGAGTTGTTAGCCATCCCTCGAGCTCTTTGAGCATATCCGTTCCTGCACTGGTGGGTCCTTTCTCATGTGCAGTGACTCCTTGAGCAGTTTGCAAGCTCTCAACTAGAGCTACTCTTGCCATCCCTGGGTCATTGCTATCTAGGATTCCCTGTGTGCCCTTGAACATGAAACAGGCCTCCGATTGATATTACACTGTCAAGTTTATGGAATGGCTCACTCTGACTTCACCAAACTAACTATGGGTGATATAGGAGACTACAAATAAGTGAAGGTCCTCCATGCAGGCCTCTCCCAAGAACTCTACTGTCCTTTGCTGGCTCCGCATCAGCCATACTTGGCTGTCTCATGGTCATCTCCTCCATAGCGAAGACCCACCCCACTGTTGTTGTGGCACCCATTTGACGGTGGTCCACATTTTGCTGGACTGTCACAACCTAGCTGCCCTGGGGTGGATTCTTAATATCCTTGACTCGCTACACCTGGTGTTAGGAGATGATGCCCCAGTGGCTGACTTAGTTTTACATTTTATTCGTGAAGCAGGCTTCTACCACTCTCTGCAAAGGAGAGTTGCTTAACCCTATCAGCCTCTTCTGCCCAGACCAGGCTGCACATGCCTGGGCTCAGTGGTCCAGCTCTGTCCTTACCCTACCTACTCTTTTACTCTTCTTCCCCCATCTTGTGTGGTCTGTTAGACTTATTCGTCTTTTGTCTCTGTGTGCTTCTCTTGCACTGTCCTTGTTGCTAGTCTTTCTAAGGCAATTCCGAAGTAGAGTACCTCTGGTAAGTCGCGGGGGCTGGACGATGTATGTCCCCTCATTGCACTCTGCTTTCAGGGGCTTCCGGCTACTTCCTAGATGGAGCACCTTGCTTCCTTTATTCCACTGTCTCCCTTTCTTCTTCTTGTCCTTTCCCACTGAAATTGGTAGACCTTGGTGGTTTTTGTCCCCTGGGTTTTGCATGGTAGGCTGTCTGGTCTACAGTCGTATAAAGCTGTCTGTTAGAGGACAAAGGGACTGATGACGTAGTAGCTTGGTCCCTTTAAGCATCCAACCTCCAACTTGGTGTAACCAGAGGGGATTGTCTACACTCCAGTAATGCATGTTGTGCCTGTTAATGCTACCATGGTTTGTGAATGTAGACTCATCAGAAAATAATACCTCAGCAAAGAACATGAGGGTCGTTTGGATTTATTGCTGTGCCCATACACAAAATACTGACCGGTTATGGAAATCGGTGCTATGAAGTTCTTGATGCAGTGACGTGTGGTATGGTGATACTTATGAGAGTATAGTACTGTGACAATACTACCTACAGATATACCAGAATTGCACTGTAATTGTCAGGCACTTATCCATGGGTTGTTATACACTGCCGCTACTCAGTTACTTCATTAGCTTCTCCTGTTATAAGTTTGCCTCATTTCCTTTTGAGAGTCTCTACAGTGTTATTAGACACAAAGGCATTCAGAACCTTGTAAAAGAATGAAAGAGAGTGAGCTCTCTCTGGAAAACGCTCAGCATACAAGGCAACAGCAGCCTCCCCATTTCTCCTACATCCTCTGTAAATCAGGATTATTTCAATTTTTTTCTTCTATGGTTACAATATTCACTTGGACGTCTGTTCTCCAAATGATTGGCAAGTATGCAGGCAATAAATGCTGCACAAGTATTGTCTTGTTTAGAGCCGCTATCTGTTATACGTCTACACAATATGGAGCACCAGTCGTAGTGTACTGCATGTTGTGATACTTCGTAGTTCGCTCCATGGCCACAGTGGTGCTTCGAGTAGTCCCCTGTTAGATATGTTGGAGGAATACAATGGTGTGAATGGTGTTTCCAATTGTAAGTTACCAATTACTGGCCTGTCCTACACTTGCAGCTTTTAGGTGGATGTCATAAATTACGATTGTGTACCCATTTCTATTCCTCTGATTACAGTGCCATATGTAATGAAATGAAGAAAATGCCTCAGATAAAACTTATGTAGATTTTGCATTAGAATTATAATCTGCTATAAAAAAAATGAGGGTTTCCATTTAAAAAAACTAAACTCCTCCCAAACAGGCCATGAAGGCCCAATGGTACCGACCGGCCACTGTGTCATCCTCAGCCCATAGACATCACAGGATACAGATATGGAGGGGCATGTGGTCAGCACACCACTCTCCCAGTCCTATGTCAGTTTCCAAGACTGGAGAGGGTTTCCATTAAAGATACCAAAATTGTGCCCCGCCAACCACGCGTAGAATGGTGTGGCAGGCCAAGTGTGGTATCATTGGATGTCCCCTTCAGAGACAAACAAATTGGAATTATAACTTTTTTTATCCAATGCATAGTTTTTTAGATATTTCAATTTCTTCAGTTAAAATGAACACCCTGTGTACATCCTGGATCGAGAAACGTGTGATCTTGCAAACATTTTGTAGTTATACGAGGGGCGCTTGAAAAGTCTGTGTAAAAATAAAAACTACTTACATGTTTGGGGTAAACCTTTTTTTTATTTTTGAACATATTCTCCTTTTAGACTTATACACTTTGTCCAACGCTGTTCTAATTTGTTGATTCCTTCCGAATAATAGGAATTGTTCAAGTCTGCAAAATAGCTATTAGTTGTTGCAGTCACCTCGTTTGAATAAAATCTTTGTCCCGCCAGCCATTTCTTCAAATTGGGGAACAAATAGTAGTCAGAGGGAGCCAAGTCTAGAGAATAGGGGGGATGTGAAATGAGTTGGAATCCTATTTCCATTAATTTTGCGACCACAGCTGCTGAGGTGTGTACTGGTACATTGTCGTGATGGAAAAGGACTTTTTTACGGTCCAATCGCCGGCATTTTTCTTGCAGCTCGGTTTTCAAATGGTCCAATAATGATGAATAATATGCACCTGTAGTAGTTTTACCCTTTTCCAGATAGTCGATGAGGATTATCCCTTTCGAATCCCAAAAGCAGTCGCCATAACCTTTCAGGCTGAAGGGCTGGTTTTTCGCCTTTCTTGGTGCAAATTCTCCCATGGTAACCCATTGTTTAGATTGTTGTTTGGTCTCAGGAGTGTAGTAATGTATCCATGTTTCGTCCACAGTGACGAAACAATGCTTAAAGTCCTGTGGACTCTTCCTAAACAGCTGCAAACCATCCTTGCAACACTTCACACAATTCCGTTTTTGGTTCAGTGTGAGCACTTGTGGAACCCATCTTGTGGATAGCTTTCCCATGTCCAAATGTTTATTCAAAATATGTACCCATTCATTTGAGATGCCCACAGCACTAGCAATGTCACGCAGCTTAACTCTTCTGTCATCCATCACAATATCATGGATTTTATCAATTATTTCTGGAGCAGTAACCTCCACAGGGCATCCAGAATGTTCAGCATCACTTGTGCCCATATGGCCACTCTGAAAATTTTGAAACCACTTATAAACTGTTTTAATCGAAGGTGCAGAGTCACCGTAATGTTTATCAGCCTTCTCTTTAGTCTCCTGAGGCATTTTGCCTTTCATAAAATAATGTTTAATCACCACACGAAATTCTACTGCATCCATTTTTGACAATAACTCGACTTCCTTGATTCACACGAATGCCAAACACAAAGAAATAGACCAATATGGCTGTAACTTGGTGTGAATTCTTTACAAAGATGCTACTAACTAAACGTGACCTCGATACGCTTGGTGGTGCCATCTCTCGGACCTTGGATGGACTTTTCAAATGCCCCACATATATTTCATATATAAATTTTGTAGTTTCTCTCAGGCTTGGTCAGGATGGGATGCCAAAGTCGGCTCAAAGGGTAAACCGTAAGAGCATAAAAATTCTTCTATATTTGTGTGTAGAATATGCGCAATATGTAATAATAATAATAATAATAATAATAATAATAATAATAATAATAATAATAATAATATGGCCAGTGAGTGAATAATGAAGCTTGATGCTGATACCCTTATTGTACTCTCTTTCCTCTTATGTCCTACCAATCTGTGGTGCAGCCACTAATAGGGTGACCCACAGCTTTATGTGGCTGTGATACATGGTACAACTTGAGAATTGAACTCTAGTTGGATATTGACCAGATTTCATTTATGATCATCTTCAGATGCTGCAATAGAGAAAAGTAAAGTTCAGATTAAGACCTGATACAAGCAAAAACATTTTCAGTAGGTCTACCTATGTGCTAAGTGCTATTGTCATACATGTGGATCACACCTATTCATCATTTGATGAAAAAATGTTCATTCTTTGTCAACTAAACATAATATCTGAAATCAGAGAATTGTATACATACAGCTTTGTGTAATTTTCCTTCTCTACTCTCTGTGCCAGATGTCCACATCTTCTATAAGACAATCTTCACTTATGAAAACCATAAAGTATGACAATGGCATAATCTGCCAGCAGTCTTAAGAGAGCTGCTCAGATAGTCTCCTAAATCATTTATATAGATTAATACCAGCAAAGGGCCTATAAAATCACTTAGGTTTCACTAGATAACTTCCAGTCAGTTACAGTAAAACCTGATCAAAGCAGAACATGTACAATTCAGAAATCTGGACAAACTGTACAGATATTTCAGTCCAAATGCATTCAGTATACTTTTATATGCTTATTTTTTGTATAAGCCGGAACAGGCCTACTGCAGAAACGGAATGCAAAGTTTAAGACGTGATTAATAATTCATTGTATGATGCAGAAAAAGTTCATTCAGTACTACTGTATTACAGTATACCTTAGTTATTCTTGTCTATTCTCTCTCTCTTCCAAGACTGAACAGGTCTTGGAAGACCCTAATGGTACTGACCGACCGCCATGTCATCCTCAGCCTATAGGGGTCACTGTATGTGGATATGAAGGGACATGTGATCAGCACATCCGTTCCCTCGGCTGTTGTCAGCTTTTGTGGCTGGAGCTGCTACTTCTCAATCAAATAGCATGCTCAGTATGCCTCACAAGGGATGAGTTCACCCCACTTGCCAACAGTGCTCAGCAAACCAGTCAGTCACCCATCCAAGTGGTAACCAAGCCAGACAGCGCTTAACTTCGGTGACCGATGTTACCACTGAGGAAAGATCACTGGCCTTGTCTATACTAGGATGTTACTCTAACACGAAGATCATACAGCCCTGACAAAGCTATTCTGAGAAAGAGGTGATTGTTGTTCTATTAAACAATGGCTTTACCCGGCAAGGTCAAGCACTCCAAAGAAATGTACTACCTTCGTTATTTTCTGCCAGATTCAGTTGACTTGTAGCACTTTCACTGACACCATGATGTTGAACAAAAAGTATGTGTCTCTGACTTATCAAAAAGACTGAGATAATTGAGGCAAGTGGGAAAGACAAACTGTGTGGTCAAAATGATGTTGCAATTAAAATATGGTAAAATACAAATTTATAAAACTTTAAGAAACAAGGATAAGATACATTATGAATGGATGAAAAGGAACAAGCGAATGAAAAGAAAGGCAAAGAAGACAAGAATGAAGAAATTAATGAGGTAATGAAGGAAGTGAAAAATTTACATTTCTTCTGCATGCACATTGTGAGGTGCTGAAAGCTTGGGAATACGGAGTTTAAGGTATCCAAGGGATGACTGGACAGTTTGAAAGCTAGACACAACATTGTGTGGAATGAAGTGTTGGGGAAGCTAAGGATGTGCGGGAAACTTAACAACAGAAAGGAAGACAATACTGCACAACCTAATTGCAAATTATGACCCGAAATGTGTGTTCAGTGCTGATGAAATGAGACTGTTTTATCATGCATTACCTTCAAAATCTCTAGCAATTTGAGGTGAAAAGAAGCACAGTTTTCCTCCTCTCTTGGCAGAAAAATACCCAAGGAAAGACTCACTATACTGCTGTGTGGAAATATGTTAGGTGAAATGGAAAAGCCACTGGTGACAGGAAATGCGGCAAAACCCTGCTCTTTCAAAAACACAGCTGTCGGTATGCTATCAGCCACATGACAATGCAATAAAAAGGCAGTGGTCTTGTGGAAGAGTGGCTGGGCTCTTTGAATTGCAAAATGGAAAAAGGAAATTACCAAGTTCTCCTTTTCCTAGAAAATGCAACCTGCCACCTGAAAGTCAAGTTATCGGATTTACCCAGCCTCACACGGTGACCAGGGAATTACTTACTCATTCAAGTCCCATTATACAACCAGAATCTCTTTGGATTTAGTGCCATATTTTGAGATTTTTGTTGTGGAAACTTTCAAAAGCATCTTGCATTGAAGTCCACATTAAATTTCAAGCTTCTGTGAAACATCACCAATGTCAGAGATTTTGCATTTTTTAAATTGGGCATGAGTTTTATTGCTTCTGCAACAGTGTTGTGACATGTTTCATGTACCATGGTGGATCAGTTCCATCTTGTATCAATACTCGAGCGGGCACACCAATTTTCATAACACGGCCGGGCACGTGGCATACCTTCCACACATGTAAAAATAACTGTCTTTATTACTGAGATAAACATGTAAGAGGAAAATCATAGTTTAATCTTAGTTTAATTAACAACAATAAAATAAACTTACATCATATCATCTTGTTGCCACAGACAGATGTTACCCCATAGTAATGACCCACTTGAAGCATTAAGCAGTGCAGTTGCATCAGATCCTACCCAACTGCTTATTCACTCACTCGCTATCATAATGTGGGTTATTTTCTTGTACAGATCATAATTTTTTTTCTGACCTACAATTTATCACAGTGTTAGCTGAAGCAATAATGAAGGAATGGTATGGGCTTGCAATTGTGAAATAACAAGAGAATGCTGTAAACCTTTTTATTTGTGTTTGGTGCACTTTATGCATCCGCACACCTACTCACAGATTAATGTGCTTGGTATGTATATCTCAGTTGTAGTCAATACTTTTTTTTTTACACTGTTTGACTGCCATTACGATAAGCACCTGAAACAAGTAACAGCCAAAACAGTATGGTGTCACAGAACACAAAAACAGAACAAGAGTGAAACTGACAGCAACTAGAGCGGCAAGCACAAGCGTAACTGTGCTCTGCTACCAGTGATACACCCTGCTAAACCCGCAGGAAAGGACATGCAGTATAAATTGTGGAAAGGGACCGAAATAAGCGGCTGTCAGTTACACTGTAACATACGACTTTATTTACTTGATCAAGAATTTTTTTTAACCAAAAACAGCTTTCGTCTTTGGAACCTGATCACAGGCTGCACGCGCTGTACAATTTCATGTCTCAAAGGCAATACCACTTTAAAAACTACAGAAGGCCAATAACTTTAAACGCAAGCATAATCAGAAATTAAAAGACAAGCCTTATCTTACAACAGTTCTTTCTTTATTTATGCTGAAGGCCGAAGGAATATGAGATTTTCAGAGCAAAAGAACTTAAATTCAAGATCGACTGAAAGTCCAACAGTTAAGGCTAAACAACATTAAATTTAAAAAAATATTAATAAATAAAAAACAAAGGCCCTACATAAAACAGTTCTTAATTAGGCAAAACTCAACCAAAACAGAAATTTAAAAGGCAAAGCCTTATCGTAAAACAGTTCTTCAGTTAGGCTGAAGGCCCAAAGAGTCAGACACTTAAAGAGTAAACAAGTTAAATTCAAATCGACTGAAGGCCTAACACTTCAAATTCAGTAACATTAAAACCTTTAAAATGCCAAAGGTCTTATGTGAAACAGTTCTTTAAATTAGGCTGAAAGCTTAAAGAATCTTACGCCTTAAGGGCAAAATAACCTTAATTTTTAAAAAATCGGCTAGAAGCCATACAAGTGCAAACAACAAATAAAAAAAAAAGGGCAGTACACCCAAGGGTACTCAGATGGTAGAGGGTCGGCCTGGATTTCAAACACTAACACTCGCTTAGGTGAGACAGGCAGTTGGGCCAACCATTCACAATCTGACGACAACCCAACTGACAAACAGTCAACAGACCAATGATCAAGATCAGTTCCGCTCCACACTTGCACAAAAACTCAAATGATGCTAACAGCAGAGACTGGAACAACAACAAGAACAGATCACAACCTATAAGCGGTGGATGACCCAAATACACGTCGTCTAATCAGGTGACCGACCAAACGGCCAAGCAAGGTTGTTGCCACTCAAATGTGTGTATCGGCAATCGTCGGGTGAGTGATGGCTATCCTGTCCTTCCTCGCTACTCCACACCAACCAACCAAACAGTCCAGAGCCAGTACGCCGACAACATTTAAATTAACTTGTCAGTCAAAACCACATAAACTACACACAGTTTCATGAACACTTGCACGAAGAACTAGATGATGCCAGTGGCAGTGACCGTGTAATAATAAGGACGAATCATGAGTCAGCACACACACAGCCAACTGATCAATGGCCAAAAACACGTCATCCGACAAGATGACCGACCGACGATCAACCAACGTTGTCCCCACTCAAATCATGTGTGTTGGCAATCATTGGCAAGTGATGGCTATCCGTGCCTTCTTGGTGCTGCATGCCCCACTGGAGCTACAATGCGACTGCGCCAACCAACCAACAGCTACACATCAGCACAGATACAGCACTGAAATAGCGGGGCCGTCGACATCACGTGCTACACACAATTTCACAAACACTTGGACAAAGAATACGACCAATGATAAAGCAGTGACTGTACAATCACAAGGACGAACCATGAGTTGAGACACACACTGCCGACTCATAAGTGATCAGTGAGCAAATACACGTCGTCATGTAAGACGACCAACCGACAATCAACAGAGACTGTCCCCACTGAAGCCATGTGTGTCGGCAACCGTCGGGCGAGTCATGGCTATCCAAACTTCCCTGCCACTCCAACCTGACTGAACTTCTGCCGTATCCCAACTCTCCGACTGGCTAGTCCGAACTCCACTGCTGGCATGTTCCAACTCCACCCGACGACGCACAATAACCTGGAAGTAATAGCAGTCCAGCAAAAATAATATGGCAAGGCCTATATCGATAAGCGCTGCTGCTGCTGCTGCTGCTGCTGCTGCTGCCGCCGCACATGGGCCGGCAAGGCAGGAACTTAGTGACATCAGTAATTGAAATTAACGTAACGAGGTGGTAGTACGGTGAAAACAGGATGTTAAATAAGAGATGGCACGAAGACGAGCCACGCACGCCTCAATCTGCTCTATGCTTAAATAGTTAGTTTCGGAGGATTGGGGACTGACACTCCCACCACCCCCGCGCCGGCCCCGCTCCCACCACCCCCGCGCCGGCCCCGCTCCCACCACCCCCGCGCCGGCCCCGCTCCCACCACCCACCTACTACACTCTCCTCACTTCTCTTGTCTGTTGCCATCCCTCTGCTCCCACCCCTTCTCACACAATGCCCCCTTCAATATTACTTCTGCTCTATCTCTTGTTGCCCCTCCTTTTCCCACCCTTCTCCTCACCTCCACTCCTCTCTTTTGCTTCCCCCTCAACTCTTCTCTTCTCTTCTCTTCTCTTCTCTCCTCTCCTCTTTGTATCCATCACTGTGTACAACACACATGTTCCTGTGCCTGCATTTGGGTGAACTCTGTCCACATATTCCGACCCTCTGCTGCTATTGTCTCCCATCTTAGTTGTTCCTCAGCTCCTCGTTTCCCTGATGCCACTGTTTATACTCTGTCCAGAATTTCAGTTATCATATTAATTTCATCAATTTTGTCAGTATCATTTCTATCATATTTGTGCGTGCTGTAGAACCCACATAATTATTATTATGAGAATGATTAAGCAAAAATTTTAATATATGTAAGTGGTTGTAGGTTACTTGTTACGTTAGGCCAAGTATAATAAAATGAATCAAATTAATTTGCTTATTTTGGTAGCATCAAGAGAGGCATCACCCAGCAGAATACAAATTACAACAAATGGCCATCCTTTGACATCAAGTCTTGAAACAAGTCCAGCAAGCAGCTACAGTCCTTCACCGCAACTAGATGAGATGGATGAGGATGACGATGAAGAGTTCATTGACACAGTTGAGGTACAGTCATTGGCCATACGCATCTTCAGAATACAGTTTGATGTGTACAACAGCGTTAATTTAAAATTACTTTTGACTGCACCAATATCCAATATAAGATGATCTGTACTTTTTAATTCTGAATTGAAAATTTACATTTTGATACAAGATGAAATGTGTTTATGAGCCTTCTTTACTTTATGATTTGTTGTGGCTTAAATTATAATAATATTTATAGTTAGTTTGTCTATATAAGTACCATAATATACCTATGTCCCTGTGGAGTCATGCAGCAGAATTAGTTCTATTAAGGAAAGTCTGTCAGAAATAAACTTGGAGGTTTGCTCATGGTTAAATAGTAACATATCCAGTTGTTTTATTGGTTACTGGATTTTTGCATAAAATTTTTCGTCCCAAACTCTGATATATTTTTATGTATATGTTTCACATTTTTGAATACTTCTAAACTCTGAAAATTTTAAAATTTCAAAATAATTTTACTTATGCAGGCAGAACCAGACAATACCTCTAAAGAAACAGCACTAAAAGTTACAATTAGACCACCACCAACCGTGACTGATGCTGTTAATGGAAGTGATCCTGTCTACACTGATCAGCCTTCTGTAGTCTCAAATGGTTATAAAAAGAAGCCAAGTAGTCTGAAGGGTAGGCATAACCCTGAATCTATAGAGGCTGCATGTCAAAATGCCAGAGCAACGTACCAGGAAAGAGGACGTTCTCGTGAACGTAACAATCAACGAGTAAACATACAAACAGGTAAGCACCTTGATATTGCATTATACTTCACCTATTTTACTACTCTTCATTCCTTTATCAGAAAGACTCCCATGTACTGACAGCATGGACTTCGACTCAGGAGAAACTAATATTTTCCACCTGATCTTGTATTACTTACCATTGCAAATTTTTGTGCTACTTGTCTCTTACTGTTTTTGCAATAAACAAGAACTGTTTTACGTGAACCTCCATCTTCAGAAGCTGAAATCTGTTGTAATTTTACGTGGCAAAAAACCAGAAATGATTTTATATCAGCATTATATTTCCAGAAGAATTCTTGAGAAATTTTACAGCTGGTGCAGTGTGTGGAATATGAAAGTACAGTTCATGCTGTGAAGGATGTTATTTTAGGTCAGTGGTAAGAGGAATTAAAAAAATAGAAAATGCAATTTGGTAACTACTTAGTCTGCAGTCTGTTTGTCACTCTATCATACATTTCCTCATAATCTTCATTTGTTCATGTTGTAATACACACCATTGGTGTATATGTTTGTGGAGCATTTTCTTTGCCATTTTCACATTTCTTATCAGTGTGCCAAATTTCATACTTTCTCCTGTTGCAAACAACTGTTTCGCAAACAAACAAATATTTGAAATAGAAACACTGCAAACTTTCAGAGGTAGCAATGGAAGGAGAACACCACCATGCAGCTATTATTCAATCAAATTGACAAATTTGTTTGAGAATCAAAGGCATAGAAAGTGTCTCTCAATATTATGATCTATGAAGTTATTCTTTGTGGAAGCTGGTGCAGTTAAATCTGTGCAGTTTAGCTACTGTGAACTCCTAGGTCAAGTGTTGCTAGCACTTTTAATCATTCATGACAGGGTTATTATTGATTGTAATGTAATGCTAGAAGTTCTACTTATTTTTAGAAATTACACAAGTGAGGCTTACCATAGTTGAAAAGTTTATTCAGGTTTTGGTTCATGAGGCAGTGGCCCAATTAAAGCATGTCACAATTCTTCATATTTTATGTTCCTAATACTTTAGATTGTGTTATATGGATAGTTATGACACGATTTGAAATAATGACACGATTTGAAATAATGACACATACACACCAGGATTTTGTATAAAATTTGAGGGCTGGATTATTGATTAGTGAAAGAATATTTATTGCATGTCACAGATAAATTCCTAGTGAGTGAAATGTGCTCGTATTTACATATAACATTGAGTTTTTGGAATTACGTAAGCATTCTGTTAATAAGAAACTTTTGGACTATTCTAAATTTCTCAAATGTTAAGTTACACATTCAGGCAACAGTTTTGAATTGAACTTGGGACCAGTACAACGTCAGTCAGTGACTCTTAAGTGCTACAATACTAAATGACACAAAGGCTTTGGGAATGTGCTTCCCTTACTCGGAAAACAGTGTTTTGCTGTTTAATAGTCTTCATCCTGAACTTCTTGTGTGGCCTTCACGTGATAGTACATGAACCTTCTCAACTTCTGGTTATATCCTCTCCACCAGTTCTCTGTTCAAAGATAACTCTTTCCATCAATGTGGAGACATTGACAACGTCTTTGTGTTTGTGTCTTCTTGATGGAGTGATTAAGAATGTCAACTCCATACCAAAAGGAACAGAGTTCAAATCCCCATCTGGTCATTCAGATTTACGTTGTATATGGTTTTCCTGAATTTCTTAAAGAAAATGCCGTAGTGACTCTTTATTACAATGTGAAATCATTTCAGGCACTTGTTTTACACAATCACAGATTATTACAGCTGGGGCTTAGTGATTCAGAGTAATGTCTTCCACAAGGAAGTCTGCAGTTTTTACAGCCACAGAAGTCAACATTATCTTGGTGGCAATGTAAGGCCTAAGGCAGCTGGTTCACACTACTGACCATGGATTCCCATTTGTCAAGTGAAGATATTCCCTCAAGAGATTAGGTTCAGTGTTCTGAAATGAGGCAAATTCAGGTGGAATGGTCACCAGATGTCCCATTGGTAAGTTAATCACATGAATTATCTAAAACTCTTAACGTAGTGTGTACAGGTTTGGCCAGTGATATTTGTGTCAAATTTTGTCTAGTATTGTACCAAGTCTCAGGGTAATTAGGTGGAGTGTAATGAAACACCTTCAAAGTAGTTGTCCATAATGAATTTGGACAAGCAGTCATATTCATCATACTTGATTGTAATTTGTTGTATGCACTGCTGCCTCCATTAATTGGAGTTACACTTTGATAGTATCTTCCTTTTGTTGTATCTTCCCCTTTCCAGTCTTAATGTCTTTTAATGCAGTGATGACATGTATTTTGACCTTGGCAGGTTCTTTCAGTGTGTTGCTGAATGACTGTCAGCACATTAATTTTTACATTCACTCTTGTATACCAAATCATTCTAATTTTCCCAATAGTCCACCATGGTAGTTATCCTGATTGATTCTTCGTGCTTGTCAGTCAACATAAAGAATGGTAGTCCATTACAGTAGTGAATAACATGCAGCTTGCTGATTGAACAAATAAAGTATATTATGCACCATGTGTTTTTGGGTGCCAGTAACATTGCGTAGGTCACCCAACATAACATTGTATTTTTAGAGGCCATTGTTTCTCAGTCAGCATAATCTGTTAGTAGTGAAATTGTGTATCTGTGGAGAAATAATACTAATGTTTCCAACAGTCTGAGATGTCACTGACTTACAGCAATGTATATGTGTACTGTCTGATTATATGTTTCCATCATTGGTAACCAAACCAGATATACCATGTGCCATCTTTTTTCTTCATGAGGGCCACCGAGCGAGGTGGCGCAGTGGTTAGATACTGGACTCTCATTCGGGAGGACAACGGTTCAATCCCGTATCCGGCCATCCTGATTTAGATTTTCTGTGATTTCCCTAAATCGCTGCAGGCAAATGGCGGGATGGTTCCTTTCAAAGGGCACAGCCAACTTCCTTCCCCATCCTTCCCTAATCCGATGAGACCGCTGACCTCGCTGTCTGTGGTCTCCTTTCCGAAACAACCCTTCTTCATGAGGGCCACAGGAGAGGATAGTGGGCTATCGGACGATTGAATGATCTCACCTTATAGCACGTTCTCCACTTTATTGGGAATTACCTGTTTCTTGGAAGGGGGAATCCTCCTTGAGCACTAATGGGTGAATGACCTGATTATTGATACAGTATTTCTCCTTGCATTGTCTATTCTGTCTTGTTTCTCATTCAAATTTGAAAGCACATAGATACAATCAAGCTATAATCAGCATATACAGTGTGGTCCATTGATTGTGACCAGGCCAATTATTTCACGAAATAAGCATCAGACAAAAAAAAAACCTACAAAGAATGAAACTTGTCTAGCTTGAAGGGGGAAACCAGATGGCGCAATGGTTGGCCCGCTAGATGGTGCTGCCATAGGTCAAACAGATCTGAACTGCATTTTTTTTTAATAAGAGCCCAATTTTTTATTACGTATTCGTGTAGTACGTAAAGAAATATGAATGTTTTAGTTGGACCACTTTTTCGTTTTGTGATAGATGGTGCTGTATTAGTCACAAACATATGGCTCACAATTTCAGACAAACAGTTGGTAACAGGTAGGTTTTTTTAAATTAAAATACAGAATGTAGGTATGTTTGAACATTTTATTTCGGTTGTTCCAATGTGATACATGTACCTTTGTGAACTTATCATTTCTGAGAATGCATGCTGTTACAGCGTGATTACCTGTAAATACCACATTAATGCAATAAGTGCTCAAAATGATGTCCGTCAACCTCAATGCATTTGGTAATACATCTAACGACATTCCTCTCAACAGCGAGTAGTTTGCCTTCCATAATGTTCGCACATGCATTGACAGTGCGCTGACGTATGTTGTCAGGCATTGTCGGTGGATCACGATAGCAAATATCCTTCAACTTTCCCCACAGAAAGAAATCCAGGGGCGTCAGATCTGGTGAATGTGCGGGCTGTGCTAGGGTGCTTCGACGACCAATCCACCTGTCGTGAAATATGCTATTCAATACCACTTCAACCACAAGCAAGCTGTGTGCCAGACATCCATCATGTTGGAAGTACATCACCGTTCTGTCATGCAGTGAAACATCTTGTAGTAACATCAGTAGAACATTACATAGGAAATCAGCATACATTGCACCATTTAGGTTGCCGTCGATAAAATGGGGGCCACTTGTCGCAGCCATCGTGGATTTTCCATTGCCCAATAGTGCATATTATGCTGGTTTACATTACCACTGTTGGTGAATAACGCTTCGTCGCTAAACAGAACGCATGCAAAAAATCTGTCATCGTCCCGTAATTTCTCTTGTGCCCAGTGGCAGAACTGTACACGACGTTCAAAGACGTCGCCACGCAATTCCTGGTGCATAGAAATATGGTACGGGTGCAATTGATGTTGATGTAGCATTCTAAACACCGACGTTTTTGGGATTCCCGATTCTCACGCAATTTGTCTGCTACTAATGTGCAGATTAGCCGCGACAGCAGCTAAAACTCCTACTTGGCCATCATCATTTGTTGCAGGCCATGGTTGATGTTTCACATGTGGCTGAACACTTCCTGTTTCCTTAAATAATGTAACTATCCGGCGAATGGTCCAGACACTTGGATGATGTTTTCCAGGATACCGAGCAGCATACAAAACACACGCCCGTTGGGCATTTTGATCACAATAGCCACACACTAGCACGATATCAACCTTTTCCACAATTGGTAAATGGCCCATTTTAACACGGGTAATGTATCATGAAGCAAATACCGTCCACACTGGTGGAATGTTATGTGATACTACATACTTGTACGTTTTTGACTATTACAGCCCCATCTGTCACAAAGCGAAAAAAGTGGTCCAACTAAAACATTCGTATTTCTTTACGTACTACATGAATATGTAATAAAAAATGGGGTTTCCTATTTTTAAAAAAACACAGTTGATATCTGTTTGACATATGGCAGTGCCATCTAGCGGGCCAACCATAGCACCATCTGGTTTCCTCCTTCAAGCTAGACGAGTATCGTTCTTTGCAGTTTTTTCATTTGATGCTTATTTTGTGAGATATTTGGCCCGGTCACTATCAATGGACCACCCTGTATATTTATACATATGTAAATGTACAACTTTTTGTTGTATTATAATTTTTGCCTACATTCACATATATGACAAAACAAAAGTAGATTATATCTTAAACATAACGTTTAAGATCTTATACCATATGTTATAATTATACTACAACAAAGAACTGTATATATTCTGATATTAGTTTGATTGTATCTAGGTGCCACCTGAGAATGACCCATCGCTCAAAACTGGTGGTGGGAAATAAAATATAATAAAAGCTGTTCTGGTGGACCTTATTTCAACAGCGTACTTCTCACACAATTTGAGGCTGCAGAACAGTGTGCACAAGAAATACCTATCGATGTGTCTCCCCGGTTGAGACGGGAAATACTGGGGCTTGGGTAGTAGCTACCCTTGTAATGATATTTTTTCAATGAAGCTGGGCTGACCTTCCTGTACTGATTTTTCTGTTACTCGGCAAACACCATTAGGGGTGAGTTGTGGTTGTTTCCAGCAATCAGCAGTCCAGTGTTGCTGCCATCCAATTTTTATACTGAAGATAAACACTGAAATGTAAGTTTCTTTCATGAGTGTGAGGGCTCTTTCATAATCGGTTACAGTTCAGCTGCAATTCTGAATTTTTTACTGTATTTTATCTTGTAGAGAACTGTGGCATAGTAATATCTTCAGTTGTTCACAACTGCCAAGAACAGTTTTGTTACTCAAACTTACTGACATCACTTAATCAGTTGGGAGCTCCAATCTTCTTTACCTTATAATTGCTTCTAATGCCTGAAATATGTGGAAGAATAAAAAATTTAAAAGGCCTTGTTCGGTCACTGATGTTATTCTGAATTGTATTCCAGTTGACTGACATATTTTTTGTTCAAAACATTCAACAGTGTGTGTGTCTGTTGAACCTCAGAAAATAGTCTTTTTCAGCCTTTGTTGACAGACATCAAATATGACAGAAAAGAAAGCCACAGAGTCTACTAGTACACAGACAGGAAGATTTTTAATGAAGATAGTTTTGGAATTTCCTTTCATGGACGATTTCTGTCTGTGGTGGCCTCACCTCCATATGATGACCCTGTTTTAAGATTTCCTCATTGTAACTGCTAGAACCTTTACATGAGAACTTGCAATAACTGCAGCCCAGTTGGAAGTGTCCTCAGCCAGGAAACAAATCATGGTCTTCATCCTGAAGTCTGGCATTGTTCACTTACAATAGGCTAGTTTGGATGATATTGTAATTGTCGATATCTCATGGCATATTTATCAAGCAGTCTTTTGCTTTCGTGACAACAGTGTTTTTGTGCCCATCGAAAATGCAATGTATTTTCCACTGTGCTCGAGGTATCAGCTCTACATTTTAATTGGCTATGTGACTTTTACACTTAGATTACTAGGAAGCTTGTCTGTTGTTTGATAGCTATTGTGTAAGTCTCACGTGAATGGATAACCAGTAATAGAGAGGGGGTAACAAAGATTGATGCACCTCTTGTTGAACCACTGGTGCTGCCTCCTGTTGCCTGGAGTTGATACCAGTTAAGGTCAGAAATTTCAGTACCTATTCTTTTTTGCTGTTTGCTTACATTGGATGTAATAACCTGATGTTGTTCTAACAATGTCACAGGACATTTGGAAATTTGTCAAACTTCTTTAGGGCTACTCTTTTGTAGCCACATTGTATTAATCTAGTGGCACCACTCGAAAAAGTTCTCTATTGTGAAGATACCCTTCACATCTGTAGCTGTGCATTTTGTATCTATTGAGCATGTCTCAGTTGCTCTTGAACTACTACTTGACTAGTGTGTCAAAGTAGACGTATACTGCCTATTGTACTTAGCAACTCCACTGAATCCCTCTAGCCATTTAGATGGATCCTCAACAGCCCACTGATTTCTTTCGTAGGTGGATATTAGGAGTAACAAGTATATAATTTGGAGACATGATGGTGCCAGTATTCCAAAATATTCTGCATCTCCAGCAACTTGTCATGTAGTCACCAGACTCATATACCACATTCAATAATGAGGTTGTGATTGGAAGCCAGCACACAGTGCTAAATGTGAGTAATTGCAAGTTTGTAACCCTGAGCACAGACAGAGCTGAATTGTTTAGTAAATGGAGTGTTAAATATACTAGTATAATACAGGCAGTAGTTTTTGGCAACAAAAACCTTCCAGGTTCAATTTAAATCATGTTCACAGCTACACTGTCCTGACCAATTCACTTGCCAGTGCAATATAATTGCTTGACTTATGGTGTGTATAATTGCTACAGAGTATTGTGCAATTATTCATATGCAAATACTGGTATTATCCCATATTCCATATATCATATTGTAATTAGTCATTGGTACAATAATATTTCCTGTAACAAAATCTGTAAAATTTCAGTCTTCAGGTTGATATAGTAAAACAGATTTAATATAGATTCCATAGTTGCTCATTTTGGACCTTGCACTGTTTGCATTATGTTTAGATCTTATTTCCTGTTCAACTTCGAGCTCTCTCTACAACTTCAAAAAATTAATTCTCAAAGTTTTTGAACAAGTTCATTGTTAAAACACTGAATTTAGATCTGCAAGGAGTGATATGTAAATCCCAGTCCAGAAATCCCAATGTCAATTTTCCATGGGTTCCCTAAGTACTCGGAGAGAAACCCAAAATGATTCCCTAAACAAAAGCACGGCAATTTCATCTGAAATCCTTATAGAAATGAATTATTGCTTTATTTTTAATGTGCCCACATTGAATCCAATGTTCCAGACAATCTCTTTTTAGTGTTTGTTATTAAACTAAATTGCAATACATTTAAGTAACATTTTTGTGTTGGTTTCTTAAATATACGTTTTGAGCAGACATATATTAGTTTATTTATCAACAGATGATCAGTGTATTCCAGAGACTGCAGAAGAAACACTACAGAAGCTGCTAGAACCATTGGAAGTCACTGATAAATTAAGAACAGCTGTAGTTCAGTTGCAGAAAGATTTGAATGATGTTTGTGGCCGGATGAGAAATCTAGAGCACACTGTCTCAACAATTCGAGTAAGTAGTATTATGTTACACTGCATGCTGTGCAGTATACAGTCAAATAACAAGTATAGTAACTAATTAATATTATATGGAAATAAAATTAAGCAGATTCATTTCTAGGATTACTCCAGTTAAATGAGATAGATTTATCTTAAACGTATATGGAAAGAATTGGTAAATTCAGATACAGTTTGCTTGTTTAGTTCTTACATTCAGGAGAGACAACTCCCAGGACAGATGATAAAAAAAATTAAAAATAATCACTCGTAGCTTTGAAACAAGGCATACCTTCTCCAGGGAAGAAAAAGAAAAAGGTGGTGGTGGTGGTGGTGGTGGTGGTGGGGGTGGTGGTGGTGGTGGTGGTTGTTGTTGTTGTTAAGAAGGAAGGGCACCAAGCAGGTTACTCAGGACCCATAGTAAGAGGGACTTACCTTGTACAAGGAGTAAGGGAGACAAAGATAAAGAATAGTGTTTCAGAGAGAGTTGATGGATAAAAATAGGCTTGCACATTGCTCACTAATGCTCTGGGTTCAAAGATGATTGAGGAGAAACAGAATGAGAAGTAAAGATGGACATGGAGGGGGGAAAAGGGGGGGGGGAGGAGGAGGAGAAGAAAATTTGCAAGTTGACAGAAAAATAGAAGTAAAGTGTAATAAATAGATTATAAATGGAAGAAAGGCTCACAGGTAGAAAGATAAATAAATTAAATAGGAATAAAATAAACTAAATAAGAAGAAATAGAATAATTACAATGGAGGGAGGGGGGAGGTCAGGCAGGATGACTACACAGCTAATAAGTTGCTTTTTTTTTTTCTTTACAGAAGGAAGCTAGTCGCAACATGCCAAGGTGGTGGCCATTTCGTCAAGTTCCTCCAGGATTTGCGGTATTTGTAATTCTGTGGCCCATTGTGTTTCATTTTACAGTGTTATGGCTTCAGAGGAGACGACAGAGGCGCTTGCTCTGATGTGATAAGCAAGTGTTTTGGTGGTATGTATTATATAATCTGGCATTATTGCTTATAAGTCTCAGTATGGGATACCTAGAGATGTGGTTCGGTGGCCACTCTGTGGACTCAATTTTAGAAGGGCTAAGGTTCAATTTCTCATGTAGCCTACCAGATGTAGATTTTCTGCGGTTTCCTCAAACCATTGAAGGCAAATGCTGGGATGGTTCTGTAAATAAGATACAGCTAATTTCCTTCCACAATCCATCCCCTGTTCTGAGCTTGTGCTCAGTCTCTTAATAACTTCTTTGTTAGCAGGATGTTGAACCATAATGTTCCTTTCTTCCTCAACATGTTGCAGTGAAATATTATATTATTGTTTGTGTTGATGTTTTGAAACGTGTTGCTCTAAACCCACAAGAGGAACATGGTAGGGTGCATGTTAATGATGTCCATACTATTGTGTGTGTCATTGGGTGCGTAAAGGACAGCTCATTAGCTTGCAACAAGATTGTAATGCTGTGTAAATTCCACAAATATGAAAATGTTATAGACTGTGTGTGCAATACAATGTGTGTTTGGCATTGTAGAAGCAAAATACATTGGAAATGGCAAGCAGTAGGGAAATATTACTCTTGTTGTCAAACCACAGCCCCACTTTTCAGACTCGTGTTTGTTGTCCTAGGTAGTCTCAGATGATGTCACCCCCAACAAGCTTCTGATTATCAGAATCTTTGTCCTAAAATGAGTAATAAGTTCAGCAGAATCTCACCTAGTTTTCGGCCCCTTGTACTAATAAGAGATTTTGCCAATCTTACTCCTTGTGGATTATATATTGCTGCCTTTGCATTTTTGTTCTCAAAAATGTTGTTATACCTCCTCTGAAAATATCATGCTCCTCCATAAAGGCAAGGTGGCAGATAAAAATATTGCACCAGCTGCCAACTGTGCCAAACATCTAGAACAAGATAACGGTATATGTACAGAATCTCAGATTAAATTACCTACTAATGGTGAAGTTGTTACAGATAATCTCAATGCCCACAAGAAGTATGGGCTGCGCAGTGAACTTGTGATGTCATATTAGTCAGCATGTCCGCCACACTTCGCAAATGTTTCGCTTCATGCAGGGCACATGGGAAATCAATATGTAATTGAAAATGTACCCATTAAAAGTCTTAACTTGTTGTGTGCTATCGAGAGCTTGCATGCATTTAAACACACAGTCAAGAATTATTAAACTAGTCGGAAATAGTTAATTGCATGCCGCCATACATGGCTACTGGCACTTGTAGGACCTTCCATGTCACATGCTGTGACGTACATGCAATAGCCTGTCTTTCTCATAGGCCTCGAGATAATCTAAATAAATGGTAGGCTGTTTATAGTGAACTCTATCAGTTGCAAGTTGTTCCATAGTGGGTCATGTTTTCCATCACTAGGTTTATATTTATTCTGTCGTCATGACATTCCTAGTTGAACTTTCATATTTTGTTGTATTTCTCATGTTTTTCACGGTTAATCAATAAGACATTATTCATAAGCAATATTAGGAAATGATACATTACTACTCAGCATAAATATGACTTGCTGAGTTACAGACAGGCACAACGAAAAGACAGTTACACAGTGAGCTTTCAGCCTAAGCCTTCTTCAGAAAAGAAAAGCATGCGCGCGTGATCTGTATGGTGTCGTGCACTGATAGCTTGTCATCTGCAAACCAGACAATGTAAATGTGAATTTTATCAGTGAGTTAACCCATCCCCCAATTTTTTTAATGTGGTTTTGGTGTGGTAACATGTTTTGTGTATATATTTGTTATTACTCACATTTTTTGTGACTGATCATTTTGTGTATTTTTGGTTTTGAAATTGCCTTTTCACTTTGCTCTCTTTTCTGTAAAGTGCCTTTAATGTTTTAAATAATGTGCCTTTACACAGTGTAGTGTATTCATTTAAAAATGTCTTCTGATGTTTGTTTGGGGTATAAGCTGTGGCTGGATTTCAGTATTTTTAAGTCTGTTGCTATTGTAGTTGGATAATGATTATGGACTATTAGGTGGTCAGCAAATGTGCTATGGGTGCTGTTACTTTTTGGGGCTCTAAGGTGTTCTGAATATCTTGTTTTATAAAGTCCCTGCATGTTTACCCTGTGTATACTGACTGGCAAGTGTTGCATGTGAGTTCATATATTCCTGATCTATTGAATTTGACTATGAGTGTCTCCCATGTCCTGAGTTTACAGAAATGGCATCACAAACAGCTGAAAGAGCTTACACACACACACACACACACACACACACACACACACACACACACACACACAGAAAAAGAAAGATAAAACTAAACAAAATTAAAGTTCCATGCCAAACTCACTCGGGTACAAATGAATGCCAACAGTATTAGGACACACAACTACATCATGTACACTGCATTTTTCGAAGTGAAAAGGCGATTGCAAAAGTGAAACAGTTCCAAGTTCATTTAATATACATGCTTTGCAGTGCCCTTGGAACGGGAAAGGAGGAGGATCAGTCACAACTAAATGTGAGCAATAACAAATATATGCATAAAACATGTTGCCACACCAAAATAACATTTTTTAAAAATCAAGGATAGTTTAACTCGCTAATAAAATTCACATTTACATTGCCTGGCTTGCAGATGACAACCTATCAGTGCAGGACGTTATACTGATGATCCTGCAAAACCATATAATGTAAAATCAAGGTAAGAACAAAAACTGTCATTAGGTCTCATTTTCGTAGATCAGTTATAACCTAAAATATATTCACTTTTGCAGTTGTCCAATAAACAAAACCCACTGATGATGGCACAGAGGTGCTGAAACGTTTTTGGGTAACAAGAAAAAACATTTTTTAGCATAAAAGGTGGAAGGTGGAACATATAGCCAACAATTTTAACTGCAAACACGGAAGAAATACAAGAGCTGCAAACCCAAAAGATGATTGTCACCACTACCTCTGGCAGCTCAGACCGCAGAATGCATTCCGACATTTTGGCATTCCAGTCAGAGCTGCCAGAGATAGTGGTCTCATGTCTACAACTTGTAGATGTACTTAATTTAGTGCTCTCACATAATTCTCTTTTAACAATAAAATTTACAAGCAGGTCCAAGGGCTAGCAATGGGAAGCCCTCTCAGTGGCCTATTAGCTGAAATATTTATCAACCATATAGAAAATAAAATTCCAACACTAAATGATAACATCACAAGCAAAGTTAAATTCTATAAGAGATATGTAGATGACACCCTCAGTCTATTTGATGGCACAGAGGATGAAGTGACAAACCCTTTTAACAAATGCAATAGCCTACATAAAAATATTCAATTCACCCTTGAACAGGAAGGAAACAACACCATACCTTTTCTTGACATAAAAATATCAAAACAGAACCAAAAGTTAGCTTTCAATGTTTACAGAAAACATACTGGCACTGACACCAATATATCAAACTCCTCTACTCATTCCCCCTCCCACAAAAAAGCTGCTTATACATCAATGCTGTACAGAGCACACAAACTTCCACTTCAACGTACAGAACTCCAACAAGAAATAGAAACCGTAACATATACTGCAATAAACAATGGATATGATCCTTCTCTAATTAATACAATGTTGCAACAGATAAAAAATAAACTGAACAAACAACATCAAACTACACTCACAACTGACAATTCCTCAGCAGTCAAATATGTAAAAATGCCATATCTTGGAATAGTATCTGACATATTAGCAAATCTGTTCAAAAACACAGAAGTAAAAATCAGCTTCGGCACCAACAACAACCTATGTAGGAAGCTTATTCACAATATAAAACCACCAGATACAAGTCTTGATGCATCTGGCGTTTACAAAATTACCTGTAGCCAATGTAATAAATATTAATTTGGCCAAACAGGCAGAAATTTCAGAAGCCGATTCAAAGAACATTTAGACTGCTACAGGCTTGATAAATGTAACAAATCAGCAGTAGCAACTCACATTAAAGACACAGGACACTCTTTAAAAATCGAAGACAACCTCGAAATTTTACACAAAATAGGAAAAAGTACAACAATGGATATCATGGAAGAAATGGATATTTTCATACATAATACAAAGCATGGAGATAACATTCTTAATGAAATAACCGAATTCAAAAACTCAAAATTCTTAAACAGTCTTGAGCCAGTTCTAACTCAATAGATTCAAGATACGTCAATGTAAATAATTGACTACAAATCTGTCAGTACCAAGAATATCGATACAAAACCTCGATAATCGATACAGACTGACATGCTACAGTCCGCCATCTTCTGTTGTGTGCATAACGTCGAAGCAATTTGTGCCATGAATTACGTTGCCAATCAGTGACAAAATACAATGTGCAATAGTGTAATGTCAATCAACAGCCCCGCCATTACACCAGTGATGTAAGTGAAGCAGCAAGATGATGAAATTGTAAGTGATCAACTGTCATATAAAAGCCTTTCACACTATTGTCGTAACACACAACTGATACAAATCTCTCTGCATCCTATACAGGCTGTGATATCATACATAGTCAACCACAAGGAAGAAAACCAAAACCAGCAGAAGATATCGCTGATTTAGATTTCTAGCCATACACCTACCCATCCTCCAACCCCCTCCCCCCCCCCCCCCCCCCCCACACACACACACACACACACACACACACACACACACACACACACACACACACACACACACACACACACCAGCTGCTACAGTAACAAACAATGGACAAGTAGTTCTAGATTAGTTTAAAACTGTTTATTTTTAAGTAACATTTCTCTGTGTGTATGTTTACGTATGTATGTACGCCTGAAGATGAACAGAACATGTTCGAAATGCATTGTATTGTATTGGATTAAACATAAAATAAAAAAAGTTACTGCTAGCAGAAACTAGAAATAAATAATTATTCCACACAGTCACGGTTCACAATTATAGCCATTATGGCTGAAAGTAACAAAATGATGAGGTTGGAAGCTTGTTTCCTGTGGTACTATATATTGTGCAGCACAAAACAGGAAAATGTGAACAATTTGATCAGTCTTAATGTTAAAATTCTATACTACTGCCACAGAAAGTGGGAGCTAATTTTTGTTTTGATAGATCATCAGTCATGGTTGAAAATTTGCTCTAGAAAAAATTCTTGTTCTGCAAACTTCTGCAACACTCACATACTTTTTCCCTGCTTTGGTCTATTCTATTTATACAGTGATGTTGTCTTTTCATTGCGTCTTCATCCTTTCATTATTTTTGTCTCCTACTCTCTTCCTTTCCTCGTATGCCTGTCAACATCTGTGGTCTATGTTGTGTCCACTTCTTGGGTCCTCAGCTTCACCCATCCTCCTACTTCTCTCCAACTTACTCTCACCTGCTTGTGAGAAAAGAAACAAAAGATAACATATGCTTACTACTCTGCCATCTACTGCATTTGCAAATTTATGCCAACTTTTCCTTACTATGATATCTGCGTTCCCCTCTAATAGTGCTCAATATTTTTTTACAAATTACTATGTTACTTTTTGTGAAACCAGCAGTATTTTCCACCATTTAAATCACCAAAATTGGAATCTCACTATTTTTAATTGTTTACGTTGACTCAAGACAGCTCTTTGACTGTCTATAATGTTGTTACTTTTTATGGTAACAGATAACCTGTTAGCTCTGTTTTTGTATTTCATGTCTGTGCTGTGGTACTGAATTAGTACACAACTGTACAATTCATATCTGTGGTTTGTACATTTCATTGTTGATACTCCCTCCTCTCCTTTCCACTTCCTCTCCCTTTTCCTTTATGCACAATCTTTATTTTGTCTCAGATTCTGTCTTATCTGGTGCCTTCACTCCCTTTCTTTTTAATTCTGAAAAGCTGTTTGACACTATCAATAAAATAATATTTAGCAAAGTTTTTCATACTTTTTGGTGAATGCAGGCTTTGTGTTTGTACTGTAATGCAATTCCGCACAAAATGGTAAATATAGTTCGTAGAAATATTGTACAAAATATTTTTTTTAATTTTTTATTTTTTTATTTTTTTTCCATTACAGGTAGCAGTCGTGTCTCCTTGCCTGGACAGTCTGTGTAGTGTCAGCATTCAGGATGGACAAAGTTAAAAGGCTACAGATACGAAACTATCTCCACTGCCACAGCACACTGGTATCTGCTGTGTAGAGAAAAAACCTGCAGGCAAAGTGTATTTGTGATAGGATATTCTGTTACATGAACATGAATCAACTATTGTTATTCCTTATCCATATCCTGCCCCCCACTGCCTCTACTCCATCTCTCTCTCTCTCTCTCTCTCTCTCTCTCTCTCTCTCTCTCTCTCTCTGTCAATCTCTGTAGTAAGCAGATACCAGTTTAAGCATGACACCTACCAATGTATTTTGATTTGGTACCAAAATGGTTCTTGTATTTCTTAGTAACAATGTTTGTTGTTTGTATGAGGAGATGATGATAAGTGTCTGAAGGTCATTTTGGGACAAAAAGTAGTTGAACATGGCTTGGGTGGATGTAAGTGTAAAGTAAATTGCACCACCTATGCAATGGTCACAGAATATTGCTGACTTTCTTCATTAGCTTTTGTTCTGCTATGTTCAGTTCATGTTGTCACAGCTATATTATTTCTTACGTGTTCTAAAATAGAACTACAATGTTTTCTTGTGCACAAGAATTGTTCTCTTTAATAATATTTTACACTTGTGTTGTACACTGTTTAGTTCATGGAGGCTGCAATATAATAACCATTTAGAAAACAAAACAAAATTAAAATAACTTCTTTGTATCATACATTATATGTGGAAATTATAGGTGACTGGGATGGAAGAGGGCTTTCTGAAACATTATTTTCTCAGTACAATAAAAAATAATCAAAAGGTGAAATGGTGTTTACATGTTGCTGAAATTGGAATATCAGCCTCATTTATTTTGCAGTGCATTTTACTGACTTTAATTAGTCTTAAGGTGCCCAGTATTGAGACTGCTAGTCTTTGCGTTATTACTTAGTGTTGATTCCTTGGCTATTGAGAAGGGAACACCAAGAAGAAGGGTATACGATGAACTGATTTGCCAATGTGAATGTGATGTTGAAAAGTAATGTCTGACTTTGTATTTTAAAAATTATATTTTGTATTCCTACTTTAAATTACATGGAATTATAGTAGTACAAATATTTTAAATAAAAGTTTTAATGTGACTAGTTCAAAAGACTATTATTAGTAATAAGAAACAGCCATGAACAGGCTGAAAAGTGACTGAAATACAACATCACCTTAAAGTCTCAATTGGTATTCTTGGCATGGCCAAGAATTGAATGTTAATTCATTCTTGTATTTTTTTCTGAAAAATATCTGTAATGTGATAAGTGTTGCACTTGGCCAGACATAATTACTTTTAAAATAAACTGCAGAAAAAATTTAGTGAAGTAATAATATTATTATTTACAAGACAAGTACTTTTCATGAAGTGAGCAAGTTTGAATTGCAAAACAAAGAATTTTGTTATCTGCAGTGTTGTTAAAAATACTGCAGATCATTTCAGTCTTCCACTATTTTTTGTTATATTTTCATTGAGTTTAAATTTTTCAAATAACAAAATAAAATGTATTGACGAATATGACATGTATCATTTTACTGTCTCATGTTATTCTGCAGATGAACCTCAATCTCCTTTCTCTGCCTAACTGTGAAAACTGCTAAAAAAAAAAGAGAGAGAGAGATAAAACCTAGTTTTGTACCACCCTTGTGCTTTGTATAATTTCTGTTTTTTTGATTAAAAACCTCTTTCTCAATATGTTTTTTAGCGTAGAAAATCACTGCATACAGGCACTTCCGTGAATTAAAAGGGAAACTGCATTTTAATAGAACACAGTGTGTCTCCAACCATGAATAGGACAATGCAGTTTGTGTACACTATACACTGTTAAATTGTTGAAGCTTTTGTGCCACTTGTTGCTGTATTGCCTGTTAGTTTTTATCTCGGGACATTTTGCCGACATGCGTTTAAAGATTTTTCTGATGTTTCACTGTCATAAGTGACTTGCATTGTAAAAGATTCACCCTTCGTTACTAGTTGTGGACTGGAGTTGAGCCCGCAGCCCAGCAGTTACGGATCCTCGCAGTGCCAATGTCTGAGGACCTTTCCCTGGTCATTACCACTGTGGTTCTTCCCCTGATACCTGCAGTGTATCACTTGGTACTCATTTAAAAGAGCACTCTGGTCACATTGGAGCACTGTAGATGGTGTAGAAGTGATATCAAGCAGTGATGTGACCCTTCATACTGACTTAAGTCGTGGCTGTAATGTGGTGTGTGTGTGTCAGATAGTGGTTGTGTGACCCAACAAGTCACAATTTTAGCTATTTTAAAATGATGCACTAACCTGTAGTATTTCGAGGTTGTAGTTCAGGCTGGGGTGGTTCTGTAATGTTTGTTTTGAGGGTACAGAAGATACCATAATAAGCATATGCAAAAAAAAAAAAAAAAAAAACACACACACACACACACACACACACACACACACACACACACACACACACACACACACAGAGCCACCATACAGCCAAATATGTCTGACCCATGATGACATGACACAACTGCAAGAGTACAGTAGACATCCAACTTACGCAAACTGAGATCACTCTTTATAGACACTAAAAGGACCCTAATAATAGATAGAGGTCAAAAACACACTTCACACTGTCTTTCCACAGAATATGACAGATCCTGTTGGAAATGCCACCTGTGTAAGGCAAACCATAGTCTTAGGTGCCACCTCGTTATCATCACCACTAACCCTGTAGTGCAGCACATGTCTGATCGGTCTTTTACTATAAGCTGAGCCTGAAGCTACTAATCAGTGTGAGTTGCCTACCTATAAACAGCATCAAGGAAAGGAAGTCCGCCATCCTTTTGCATCTCCATAGTGAAGCAAAAGTCCAGGTGGAGTGAATTCAGATGTTCTAAAACGCTGTTTAAATTCTCATGTGCATGAAGTCAAACAATAAACGTATCATCTACATATCTAAAAAAGTATGCAGGTTTCAATGCTGCCAACTCGAGGTTATTCTTCAAAATTTTCCGTAAACAGGTTGCCAATAATAGGGCTTCCCATCGCAACTCCATCTGACTGCTCGTAGAACTGGTCATTGAACAAAAAATAAGTGGAGGTCAACACGTCAAAAAAGATTAGTTAATTCAACACCAAACCTAACCTGAATTAACTGTAACTGATCAGAGAAACTTGAGAGAAGGGAGAACCAAATGAAAACTTACTAAAATATTGGCGTCATTCAAATGCAGTCATCTAATCAGCAAAACAGAATCTGCCAAGTTCTTAATGTGGTGCTCACACTAGCCTACTAGGGGCCTTTATAGATTAGCAAGGTGTTTCGCTACAGTCTATCAGACCATCAATATTACTGACAAGGCGCAAGAGCAACCCCTCCCTAGTGGATCTTTGGCCATATAACATAGGGCATAGCACTACAAAAGTAAAGGCTCTTGATATACTCTTGCAACAAGGAACATTTCTTCAGGAGGCTTTTAGTCTTCCTCTCTACCCTATTTGTCAGCTCAACACTGAGTCGGTGATACACTGGATCAGACCATAACAACTGCCGCTCTTTAACATAACCCTGCTTGTCCCACATAACTGTAGCATTGCCCTTTCCATGGATAAGATAACAATATCAGACACCACTGCATCTTTTGAACATAATCCTGCCTATCTATCACACAGGGTGGATACTGGACTTCTGAACAGTGGGTCAAATTACGATAATCAACATCCTACAATATGATGACTCTTCAGAATCTGATCAGTGAGTGGCTTCAGCTGGATATAACATACTGCAAGAAATGCACTGACTCACTTCCTCGCCAAACTGAAGCCATAATCAAGGGTAGAGTCAATGATACACGGCATTAGAGTGATGTCTCGGGGTGGGGTGGGGGGTGCATGCGTGCACTTGCGTTTATTAATGAATGATAAATCAGAACTTTCTGTAATGATCAATATAGGGTGGACAGTAGTTAATACACACTGCAGCTATTCATGTCAACTTATGACATTGTCTGTTTTGGGATAATGATGGAGTAGTCTGACATTTGTGGAGAGTAGTTGTTTCTTCTTACATTAATGAAATTCCTATTTGCTGGGTGTGAAATCAGAAGTGAAGGAACATTTTTTTTTTCCTCCAAGTAAAATAGAAAATTTAATTTGACTAAAAAATTCAGTTTTAGATCAGAGTGAGGTTTATATCTGTTGAGAGGGTTATTTCAGTGGTTGAACTGCTACTTATAATGAGTGTGAGATGTCATGTTGATGTGATTCCTACCAATAGCTGGTGCACCTAGGCAGGTCTCCATGTGACCCACATTTACATTTTGTGATTTTACTGTTTTCTCTCACATCAAATGAAAACAAAATAGATTTCTGTGGCTGGAAGCTATCAAGTGAATTAAAATACACTCACATAATTACAGAAGACCAAAATATGTTATTAGTTTGTTTTCTGATTTTATTTTACTTCCATGTTATTGGCAATCAAACATTAATCGCTTTACAGATCAATAAAGTTATTTTTGTTAGCTTGCTAAAGAAATTTGTCTTTTATTAATCTTTTCTGCAGAGACAGTCAATTGATTTGAGACAAACTGTGTCATTCCACACTATTGGCTAGTCTCAACTGTTCACTGAATTTCAAGTGCACATTTTCATCTTTTGGCATGTGTGACATTATGCCATAATAAAGAACCAGACATGAGATATACAAAACCAGTACTGGCAACTTGTCAATACTAGGTGGGGGCCTGTTTCATTGTGAATCTGGGCATACAAATGTGCACTTTAAATTGACTTTAGTGTGGTTTATTAAATTCTGATGTTAATGGAGTATCCTCTGATGTCCTGTTTCTTTTATGACATAATGTAAGACCTCTTCACACTATGTATGCATGAACTTATGTAAATATTCACTTGAAGGTGAGTAAGCAGGAAAATTTGGGCAGTAGTATTGAATAAAATGTTTTGTTTGCAATATATTGACATCTTTAGTAGAATTTTACATGTAAACTTTCCGTGGAACACAGTGTTTTTCAGTCATGAGACGTATTTCAACACTTGTCAGGTACCTCTTCTAGGCTTGACATTATTGCTTAATTTGTGTTGTTTACACCTTAAATTTAAAAAAAATTCCATCCTTTGCTAAATAATAGACTAGCAGCACTCTGCGTTTTATCATTTTAACCCCCAACAAGGCTTTATATTTACTCCTGCAGTAGAATATAAGCTGCCAATTATACAGTTTCTTGGTTTCACAAATAACCTTGTTAATTTTTTATACAGTTTGAAAAAGTCATGAAAAACTTTTTTTTATTTTTTTTTATTTTTATTTTTTTTTTTTATTTTTTTTTTTTTTTTACGAAATTTGTATTCGTCCTTATAACCTTTCTGCAGTGCTGCATGGATGTAAATCTGATTGGAAATGCTAGACAACAGTATTACAGATTACAAATTTAAAAAATCCACTTTAAAATCACCACATAGCAAAATATTAGGGTGCTTTGAATTGTAGAATCATGTTTTGAAATGAATATTCACCAAGGACTGCTTTCTTATTTTACATTCATTATGTGAGTGGGATATGATTAACAATTGCCCTAAGAACAATAACTCCATATGTCCCCTCCAAACAACATGCTGCAGTGCTGCACGTGGTCATGTGATGCCCCACTACACACGAAATCCCAAACAGAAATGTGACAAAAGGCATACAAGCAGAGCAAACCCCAAGCACTGGCTTCCTATGACATTGTAGATGCGAGTGCGCAGTAACGCGTGTTTTCTGGCAACTGGTCAAGCAAATCTATTTCTAACAGTTCATGGGAAAATATTGTGAATGGTGGTTTGAGAAAGGTTACTTTCAAAGTAAAATTCCTCTTAGTCAAGATGAATTATGTTACATGTGAGAATGTGTGATGAATTTCTTAAACTGCAGAGTGTTTGACTAGCATTCAAAACTTACAAAAATTTTGGGCCCAGAAGACCAGGCATTTATGTCATTAAATTTTGCTGGCACATTCATTTTTGCCATATCACAAAGGGAAACATACTCAAAAAAGACCAATATTATGTATGTGAAAACTTAGCCTTTCCTGTAGCTATACTACATGTGTGTTAATTTAAACCATTAACTTTTCCTCTTTGTGTGTTCATGCTGTTGCTCTTGACTGGCATAAGGACGTGACATGGTGTTATGATTGGTTGACAAAAGTGCATCGCAATATCGATTTCAATGCTTTGGAAGCTAATTTGCTGTGTTTGGTGGAATTAATATGCAGTGTACATGTTACAATGCATCGAAGATCTTTCCAATATTCATTTTTTTTTTTTTTTTTTTTTTCCCTAAAGTGCCAGGAAGTTCTACACTGGTCTATGAAACCTTTACCATTACAAGGATTGATAAGTTTTACAGTTCCATGGGAAAAGTGTATTTTCACGTGGGGGGGGGGGAGTGCATTTTTAACTGGGAAATCCAAGAAAAATCAGAATTTTTTCCCTTGTCGGCATATGTGCCCTGATACAGCACAGTGATAGTCTCTGTAGTTTAAAACATTTCTTCATAGAGTAATGATGTAATTCATGGATCATAATTATAAGATGGCATTATTCTCTCGCACATCTTTAAGTAGTTTCAAACTTTACCATTGTAGTGAGAAATCTAAAATAAGGTTCAGGCACAGTCTCTCAAAAAATCAGTTTATAAATACTGGTGAAAGATTTCACTGGTGAGCATAATCCTCATTTTGTACACTCCAGCAAAGTAAGATAAACCTACAAATACTGAAATTTTTACAGTGTTACTGCCAGGAGTAAATGATGATCACTTGCAGCTCTAGTGTGTTTATATTTTGGTCCACGCTATCTCATGTTTGGTATTTGTTACTATGTTTTCTATAGTTTCTTCAGAAAAACTCCAATGACCAAATCACAGTAGGCTGTCCTACCCACAGCAGCTCCTTTATTCCTTAAATACCCAGAAAATGGGTCATAAGATTTCTGGCTAGTGTTGGATGATATTTTCCTTTTTAGCCATTCCATTTGAAGCAGTTGCTGTCTCTCACTGTTCAGAATTTTTTTCTCACTTACTGATATTTTCAGAATAGGACAAGGAATTCCACCTTATGCAAGACACCTTTTCAGTTTCATTTTAACTTGAAAATGTTTGAACATGTTAACCTTTTATCTTCACCTTGTTGATCATGTACAGACTACAGTTGCTGTGCCTTGCACTGCTAATACCACTTTTCCAAAAGCCACATATTGTCCTTTCTTCTTCATTCACCTCTGAAAATTAATGCGAACCGTTGTTCTAACAAAATTCCAACAGTTTTCTCTTCATAGCTTATTACTTTAGGCCAGAATTGTTTCTGAAGAGAAGAAGCTATTGGGAGGAATGCACACAGTCAGGAGACATTGAATACCACAGATTATACCTTATATACTTCCAGATCAAATGTCAACAAACAGACACATGAAATTCATCTTTCCCAAATGTTCATTATGTGGAAAGATTAAAGCAATCAACTCTCTCTCACATGTTACAATGAACTATATCTAAAGAGGTAAAACCAGAAAGATATACATAGTTTTAACACCTACGTGTATTGCATTTGCTATTCGTCCTGTTGTCTACAAAAGCAGCTTATGCATAAGACATTGGAAAAGTCACTTCATAGATATACAGTTGAAAGTGATCTCTCTGCATACTTATCTAAAATTATAAATAATATACTTCATACAGGAACGTACTGGTATTTGTATAGTATACTTCATAAATTTAACTATTCTTCAATGGAATAAAAACAGTGATGATGTAAATATGGCTTTAAAGATTTTACAATGGTTTGACCTCATTAAATGCTTTTATGAGGGATGAGTTAATTTTTGACGGTATGCAAGTTTCCTTATCTGTTACATTTATTTTAAATAATATAAGGGTTTCAATAAAGTAAATAGTGGATAAGGATTTCCATAATGCAGATAGAGACCCTACTTCCTAATCGAGCTTTCATTACCCACATTATAATAAAAAGATCACTAGGTAGGCCAAGAAACAGATGGGAAGATGATGTAAAGAAAGAAGCAGAAGCTCTGAATGTAGTCAGTTTGGAGTAAACAGCAACAGACAGAATGCAGTGGAGATTGATTGTTAATTCAGTACATGATCTACAGTGCTGGTGACGACTGGGTAGTAAGTATGTATAATGTATACAGGGTCTGTCCCAAAAGTTCCTGGAATGAATTTTTTAAATCATTTATTCAGTATCAGTTTACAATCTTTTCAGAACTTTTCAAAGTACTATCCTCCTGGTTCAATGTATCATCGCCAACACTACACCTGATAATTGAAGGCAACCTAGAAATCATCAATGGGAATCTCCTTCCGTGCAGCCATTGCAGCTGCTTCCATTCTTTTGATCCTCGGGAACAAAAGAAATCCGCTGGCACCAGATTGGTGCTGTAGAGCGGCTGGGGCAGCTTTAACCTGCACATTTTCACTGGCAACTCAGAGACAATGAGTGCAGTGTGGCTTGAGACATTGTCATGGTGCACAATCCAACTGTCATGAATTTCTTTTCAGACATGTCGAACTTTGTTGTACAATTATTTGAACACTTCAGAGTAAAACTCTTTCTTATGGCACAAATTCACTGTGAACCACGACTGTCCTTGCTTTTTTTTCTGGCGAGGAGACTACTTGGTGTGCCACTCGCTGCTTTGATGCTTTGTTTGAGTATCATACTCAAAAATCACATGCTGTCCTCTGTGATCACTCTGTCTAAAAATTCTGAGTCCATTTCATAGTGCTCATACAATTACTGGCACTTAACCAAACGCTGCTCTTCCATCTCAGTTGTCAGGATTTTCGGCACTATTTTCATGCAGACTTTCGTCATTTGAAGATCCTCATTTAAAATGAAGTGAACAGTTTTTTGGGTATTCCACACTCCTCTGGAATCATTCAGACACTTAATCATCAGTCCTTGTCCACAACTTGATGCAGCTTTTGCACAGGGCCGTGCATTTGTGTTATCGACGGTCGTACTGTGCTGTTATCGTCATTGACAGACTCCCGACTTTCCCAGAACCTCTTGTGCCACATAATAGTTTGGCTTTGTTTCAACACCCCTTCACTGTAGGCTTTCCATGGCATTTTGAGTGTCTTTGCTCTGGCTCTCCCAGTTTGACACAGAACTTGACTGCATAACACCGCTCCAAAAACTAGTCCGTTTTTTGGTAGACGAGTGTGCAGTAGATACCTCTGTGCAGTGTGTGACCCTGCCTTGACAACTGCCCCAGTTGACTGACACTGGTCTCATTACGGAGCTTAGATTCCTCACCAACTTCTCTGTCTGAAGTTCTGCCCCGCCAGCCGGTGCTGCCAACTACCAAAAATCATTCTGGGAACTTTTGGGACAGACCCTGTATACATGATAAAGGTTGAATACCAGATATCTTAAGCAGAGGTTTACACGAGTATCTAGGTTTGCATCTAAACATCATTCTAATGGTCCATTTTTTCATTTGTGCGTTAGCTGGTTTAGGGTTTCCCCAAAATGTGACTCCATATTTAACGTGAGAGTGAAAGCAGGCATGATATGCATGCTTTGCTGGTTTCTCACTAAAGGATGATTATAGTGAGCAAATAACGTAATGTGTCTTACTCAATTTTGTGGTATGGTATCTTGTATGTTCATTTCATTTTACATTTCTTCGCAGCCATAGCCCTAAGAATCTGGTTTTTGTACTGTGACCACCTGGTTCACTGTAGATAAAGAGAAATGGGATGTGCAATCTTTCGCATGAAACCTGGCCAGCAGCCAACCATCGCAAAGTTCAATTGAACGCTGACTGCAACATGGGACAAATAAACTGGCTTCAGTGATAATACACTAAGTCTGGCTATCTCCACAAGATAGCAGCGTTGCAGGCTGTGGTAGTTCTTGGAGGAAACCTAGTCTTCTGTTCTAGGTGTTATCCTACGTCTGCACCCATTGTACATCAGTAAACAGTGCATCATTTGAATGCAATGGCTCGCATTAAAAACCCCTTGTTGCCTAAATTCTTATAGTGCCTTTCATCTGAATGCAGAAGTGTTTAGTGTAATGGTAACACAGCACAATGTATTTCACTTTCTGACACACCGTTAATAACAGTTCCACCCAGTAACATTTGTGTGTAAGATTTTTTGGCGCACTGTCTGCCTGTGAATGGCGCAAGCACAGAGCTCTCCGAGGCCCACTTGGTAGCCTCCAGCAGCAGCTGCCACAGTGACACTGCTCTCCCTCACACTGTCGAAAGCGCCAGCTATTGCTCATCACTTTTCAGAGTATAAAATGCTTTACTTTTGTTGAGTTACAACAACAACAAAAGTCTGCAATTAGCATTTCATGCTTGATTGCAACAAAGGAAGACAACCAGTTTTTATGTGATGAGTATTGCATTACATTAACACACTGAGGTGACAAAAGTCATTGGGAAGCCTATTAATATCATGTTATAGCTCCTTTTACCGGCATAGTGCTGCAACCTGATGTGGCATGGACTCTAAAAGTTGTTGGAAGGTCCATGCAGAAGTAGTGAGCCATGCTGCCTCTGTAGCCATCCATAACTCCAAACGTATTGCTGGTGCAAGTTTTGTGCACGAACTGGACTCTCGGTTAAGTCTCATAAATGTTCAGTGGGTGGCCAAATCATTCACTCAAATTGTCCAGAATGTTCTTCAAATGAATTTGCGAACAATTGTGGCCCAGTGACAGGTTGCATTGTCATTTGTAAAAATTCCATCATTGTTTGGGAACCTGAAGTCCATGAAAGGTTGAAAATGGTCTCCAAGTAGCTGAACCTAACTACTTCCAGTCAACTATCAGTTCAGTTGGATCAGAGAACCCAGTCTATTCTATATAAACAAAGCCCACACCATTACGGAAACACCACCAGCTTGCACAGTGTCTTGTTGACAACTTGGGTCCACGGCTTCACGGGGTCTGTGCCGCACTCGAAGCCTACCATCAGCTCTTATCAACTGAAATCAGGAATCGTCTCACCAGGCTAAGATTTTCCAGTTGTCTAGGAGAGGGACTGCGGGCTATATCACGCTGTTAGCAAAGGCGGCACTCGTATCAGTTGTCTGCTGCTGTAGCCTGTTAACACCAAATTTCTCCACTCTATCCTAACAGATGCTTTCATCCTATGTTCCATATTTATTTCTGCAGTTATCTGACGTAGTGTTTCTTGTCTGTTAGCACTGAGAACTCTCGTAAACACCACTGCTCTCGGTCATTTAGTAAAGGCCGTCGGCCACTGGATTGTCTGTGATGATGCATAATGCCTGAAATTTGGTATTCTCGGCACGCTCTTGACACTGTGGACTCAGAATATTGAATGCCCTAATGATCACCAAAATGAAATCTTCCATGTGTCTAGCTCCAGTTACCATTCCTTGTCTAAAGTCTGATAATTCCAGTGATGCGGCCAATGTCGCGTCTCAACCCTTTTCACATGAATCACCTGAGTACAAATAACAGCTCTGCTAATGCACTGCCATTTGCATGTTGTGTCCTCAATACCACCACCATCTGTATATGTGCCTATCACTATCCCACGACTTTTGTCACCTCAGTGTATGAAGATCATGAGTACGGCTCAAAGTTAATTTCATAGTTTGCAGTCTATTCTGACTACCTTACCATGTTGTTTTTATTGCTTTATATCTTGTTTATTTTCCTTTTAGAAAATATTAGTTCCATATTTTTTCATCAGAAATTAGTATATTTTCGTCAAGCCATAGTCAGTAGAGCTGGTCTGTTCGTCTCTGGAATGAAATACATCACTGATCCTGTGTATCAGAGACCTGACAGTTTGTTGGTAGGCTTGTGGTGGCATGTGCTGGTTTATATATGTCTATGCGTAAATAACAGGCAGCTGATTTTTGTACTTGGTGGTGGCACCCGATAGCAACTCAGATAGGTTCCATAGGATTTACATCAGGCGAATTTGGTCACCGAGACATCAACACTGAATTCACTATAGGCTCCTCAAACCATGTAGCAAAGTTCCGGCTCAAAGACAAACGATCTCACTGCTACAAGCATGAAGGGATGCAGGTGGTTTGCAGCTGTCAGCATGTCTGCTATTACTATCACAGGTCCCGTGCAAGCACAGGGCATAATAGCACAATACTGCTCTCACCAGCCTGCGTCCATGGCGCGCTGCATACTTCAAGCCACCGTTCACCTCAATGATGGCGTATGTGGACACGACCATTGACGTAGTGTAACAAAAACGTGACACACCCAAAGAGCCGACTTGTTTCTATTGATCGACATTCTAATCCCGATGGTCCCATGCCCACTGCAATCGTAAACTGCCAATATCTTCAAATCAAGATGTGAACACACATGTGTGGTCTGTTGCTTAGCTCCATGTTCAACAATGTACAATGAACAGTGTACTCTTAAACACTTGTGTGTGCACCAGAATTGTAGTTTATTGGCAGAGATGCCACAAATTACCGTTCATGCTACTTTACAGAGCAGACAAGCCTCCGAACTCCATGTTCTGTGAAGAGTCGTGGACATCCAATCTCTTTCCATTGATGTTCACGACCGTAGCATGTGAACATTCAAGATACTCATTCACAGGCTCTGCGTATTAATAATCTGCCCTTTCTCAGAGTCGCTTATCTCAATGGATTTCCTCATTTGCAGCTCGTATTTTCGCTGGTGTGATTCCCCGTCTGTGTCTGCTGTGTTTACAAACTTTTGTTACTGCATCACATGCCCAAATGCCACCAGGCAACAACCAACATCGCGGTGGGCAGTGGTCATAATCAGTGTATGTGATAAACTGTGTGAATACCTAGCAGTGCATGCTCTATAATAGCGCAGGCATACTGCGCATTCTGAGGTCCATATCTGGATCTATGGATAACTTAACATCGATCGAAAGTGATATTTAAGGTTTTCAATTAGATTTAAACCAACTACATTGCCCATTTTTGAAGCTGCCCTGTGTTGGAAAGAAGCTACCAACGTTAGTGTCATACATCTACAGTGGCGCCTAATCATTATTGACAGATTTAGGACCGAGGAACTATATTCACTTCATAACTGTTCCCCTGACATGTGGATCCTACGTGACGAACAAAACTCAAATTCGTATGGTGTACAGTCAAGTCGAAGTTCTTTGGAGACTTTTGTAGAGTGAAGAAGCGTGGTATTCACACAGCAGACACCTATGACCAGTAACGTAGATTACTGAGTCAAGCTTGTGAGAAGATTTAATGTGTTAAGGGAGGGGCGGCCGAGATTTCGGCTCTTAGGCCGTGCCTGGGCCCAAGTGCCAAAGCGCTCAACCTCGCTTCACATTCCCCCGACGCCACGGCACGCTATCAGTTCGAGGAGGGGGAGAAGAGGAAAACGGCGAACGCGTCGCATTTAAATGGCAGTGTAGCTGCAATGCATGCGACTTGGTTTTATGTTTCACATTTGTCAACAGCACAGAACACAAATAAACAAGTTTTCAATATTAATTAACTATTTTTGGCGCGCTGAAGACATAATTTTTATCTGGTACAAACTGTCCTCATATGGAGAGACGCAGACAATTTCAAAGTTTCGCTCTCAGGTTGCCACGTAATAAACATGTCGATCGAAATATTGTGTCACTTTTGTAAACTCATTATGGAGACTTGGAAAATCTACCTGAGAAAAGTAGTTAGACATCCTGGACATGTTTAACGTAAAGGGATTTGTAATTAAAACTGGAATTACCTTGCAAGTCAATCATTTACATCTGCATATGCACAGGGGCTCTTTCAATTGAAAAGGCAAACGGTCTCGAAAACAGCTCGAAAATAGATGTAGTCTTCAAAATCTATATAAAACTATCGTTGTAATTCTTGCAAGGTCATGAATTCTTCAAATCTCGCGCTTTCCTAAACGCCAGTGAACTTAGGGAAATGGATTGTCTTTCTCAGAATATGTCCATTCTATAATGCGATTTTCTTGTTAAACGTATCCACATCAAATCCCAAAAAAGGAACCTTGCAGTGTCATACCGTAGGCAGTGTGCAGTCAAGTCCACTTAAAATGCGAAGACTGCAGTCCATTCCGAATGTTCTAATTTTCATTTTGCACTTCTTTTTCCTCCATAAATTCAACAATAGCTAGATTTAAATCGAAAAATCGTTCCAGACATGCTGCTTGACTTAGCCAACTCCCTTTGCAGTAATATACCGGGTGATCAAAAGTCAGTATAAATTTGAAAACTTAATAAACCACGGGATAATGTAGATAGAGAGGTAAAAATTGACACACATGCTTGGAATGACATGGGGTTTTATTAGAACAAAACAAAAAAAGTATTGCTAGATGTGTGAAAGATCTCTTTCGTGCATCGTTAGGTGATAATCGTGTGCTCAGCCGCCACTTTCGTCATGCTTGGCCTCCCAGATCCCCAGACCTCAGTCCGTGCGATTATTGGCTTTGGGGTTACCTGAAGTCGCAAGTGTATCGTGATCGACCGACATCTCTAGGGATGCTGAAAGACAACATCCGACGCCAATGCCTCACCATAACTCCGGACATGCTTTACAGTGCTGTTCACAACATTATTCCTCGATTACAGCTATTGTTGAGGAATGATGGTGGACATATTGAGCATTTCCTGTAAAGAACATCATCTTTGCTTTGTCTTACGTTGTTATGCTAATTATTGCTATTCTGATCAGATAAAGCGCCATCTGTCGAACATTTTTTTTAACTTTTGTATTTTTTTGTTCTAATAAAACCCCATGTCATTCCAAGCATGTGTGTCAATTTGTACCTCTCTATCTACATTATTCCGTGATTTATTCAGTTTTCAAATTTATACTGACTTTTTGATCATCCGGTATAAAGTCATCATACTCTTCTTTCATTTCCACTGAAAACTGTTGCATCTGAACATGGAATAATGGTTGCGACTTCAGAAATTTTACTGTTTGTACCATCAATTCCTTCAAGTACGAAGGTGAGTCAAATGAAAACCTTAAATTTGTAATAACAAATCGAAATTTCGCGCCGTTATCCTGTAAGTTGGTAAGCGTGCTACAAACAGTGTACAGAATAGGCCTGTAGGTGGCAGCATAGTGCAGATGCACACATACCGTCGCAGTATCAGTATAAAGGTGGTCTCCTCACTTGCGACTTGCACCAGGGAAGAACAGCGTTCTGTTATTCGGTTTTTGCGTAGTGAAGGTGTGAAACCCATTGAAATTCATCGACGAATGAAGTTTCAGTACGGTGATGCATGTTTGTCACAGCAGCAAGTCTACAAATGGAGTAGAAAGTTCGCAAATGGTGTGACTTCAGTGGAAGATGCTCCTCGTCCAGGTCAGGCACAACGAGTTGTGACTCCACAGAACATTGCGGCAATTGAAGCCATAGTGAATGAAAACCTCCAACTGACACTGAATGACATTGCAGCATGTTTACAGATTAATCATGGGTCAGCACACCACATTGTGCATGATGTGCTCCAGTTTCACAAAGTGTCTGCAAGATGGGTGCCACGGCAGCTGACTCCTGAAATCAGAGAACAACGTGTCGATGCTTTTGAAGAACTTCTTCGGCGCTTTGAACGAGAAGGTGATGGCTTCCTTGCAAGAATCATTACTCGGAACGAAACCTGGGTTCACTTCCACCAACCGGAAACGAAGAGAGCGAGCAAGGAATGGCGCCATTCCTCATCACCAAAACCAAAGAAGTTTCGAGCAGAACCATCAGCAGGGAAGGTTATGCTGATTCTCTTTTGCGACGAAAAAGGCGTCATTTTGGAGCATTACATGCCCAGAGGGACCACTGTCACCAGTGCATCATACACAGATCTCCCAAAAAATCATCTGCGGCCTGCAATCAAATCAAAGCGATGTGGGTTGCTGTCAGCAGGTGTCCTTTTGCAACATGACAATGCAAGGCCCCACACTGCCCATACAACAGTTGAAACAATCACAGACCTGCACTTTGAGTGTCTTCCTCATCCACCATACTTATCAGACCTTGTCCCAAGTGATTTCCATATGTTTGGACCACTCAAAGACGCAGTGGGAGGAAAGAAATTCTGTTCTGATGAAGAGGTACGCCACGCGGTGCATGAGTGGTTGCCAGGACTACCAAAAAAATTTTTTTCTAAAGGAATTTACGCACTTTGTAAGCGCTGGAGGACTTGCATTGAGCATGGGGGAGATTATGTTGAAAAGTGATATAGCTTCGTACCACTTCTGCACAATAAATAATATGTAAAAAAATATTTAAGGTTTTCATTTAACTTACCCTCACACTCCAGAACGATGAATCCTTGTGTCGATAGTTGTAACTTTTTGCTCTTTCATTGTTTAAAGTATAGATTCTTTCTGCACGGTACTATAATCTCGTTTTGTAGCAAATAAGCGATACCAGTCGCTTATGCGAATTGAAGATTCTCGTTCCTCTCTTCTGTCATTCCCATTCATTTTAAAAGATTGTGACCATAGATCGCTAGACTGCCTCTTCTTATGCGAACAGCCAATGGACCTGTGAACATCCTTCATACCACGAACAAATAGCGAAGGCTAAACAGTGCTGGTACCACGACTCTGCTGAACTCAGATAGTTGTGCCGACTGCAAAATACCGCAACGCTAAATAAAGTGTTGCACCATTCCAGGTACTTCTGAGAAGGACCGCGCAAAGGCGAGTGACAGGTCGGGCCTTGGACCTCCAGCTGCTCCCACACGCTGCAGGCATGAAGTTCGGCACCCGTCGCCGGCCTTGAATTAGGGTTTTCTTCAGACTTGGTAAAGAATTTCTCCTAGCGATTTGCAGCGGCATTAAATAAAACGGGAAATAATAACCTGCAGTGCACTGCCTCACACCGCGATTACAACTGAGAACTCACGCTGTCCTTGCTGTCTGAGACAGGTAGGGAACAAATGAGATGCTGCTGCCAGGAGATCTCTCTCATCGCAATATTGGTCGCTGAGCCTCATAAGGCGATGTTAAAGATGAGAACAGTTATTACTTACGTGAAGTAGCCATTCCTGGAGTCCAATAATTAATTAAGTTTATTGCATTAAGGAAGAATGTTGATAATTAGAAATTAAAAAAATAAAAACAGGCTGATATTAAGTTGGCTCAGTGCAAACTTTTTCTTACCATTTTGTTACTGAATTCCGTTCTAGCTGTTTCGAGAGAGAGAGAAAATAAAATGATGCGAAACACATCGGTCCTCCAGCGAGATCTGAACCAGCAATTAACTACCCTTGCCTTAGATGAGCATAGCACCACGGACCAAAGGTGACAATCCTTTGTTTAGCTTTCTGCCATTGTTCTGGTGGTAGTTAATGCAGACAGTTCACAACATGAAATACAGAACCAGTTGAAATTTAAGCGTAGAATTACCTTCCTTGAGTCAAAAAATTAAATTTACCATCTCTGTCTCATATAAACGCGATGATTATTCAGCTTAATTCGTCATTATGAAAACAGAATATTACAAGTATTTAGCAGGATCACTCAGCACCAATCCCGAAAATGAGTGAGCGATCACGAAGTGCCAAACATCGTCAGCAATACTGCCAAGTCTCAACTGCAATAGCAATATGAAGAATTTCATGGACAGCTCACAATGTCCTCACTGCTATGCACAGCTTGCTCCAGCCAGCCGGCGCTACCAGACGCCGATGTAAGGGACAGCTTCAGATCCACAGTGAAATACACCATTGAAAAATACAAATGAGTTGCACAATTATGCTGTTCGGCTTGCGACGGAAACGTTTCTCAACAAAACTCAAAATGTGTGCAAAACTACCCTGTACAAAATGTCAATAAACAGTAAGATACTGCATACTTTTGATCTCAAATGGATTGCCTCTACGTCCAGTCTAGTGTTATACATATCCAAAATTTCAGGAATACCAGCAAAATGTGGAGGTATTATGTGCGATAGACTAATACATCAGTACCACAGAATAAAAAAATCAAATCGTGCATTCACAGAGACAAATTGAACATGTCACTACTGAAGCAGAATCAAAACAGGCAAATGTGCAGTTGTGCACTGTCATACGTTTTCCGCCTCCAGATCCACCATAGGTAATGCATACTAAGAAGCTTGTTCATTTCTCCTGTGATTTATGCCATCTTGTTTGATACCGAGATGATGAACAAAATACAGATTCATATGACTGATATTTGCTTTGAATTTGTTCATAGACTTTACATTTTTTTTTTTTTTTTTTTTTGTTGTTGATGTAACGTGGTATTCGTGATGCAGGCGACTGTGGTAGCTGTTAACGATGTTTCTTGGAGACATATGACATGTTAAGATTCATCACTTGACTTATGACAGATAGCAGCTCAGTTAAAGTAGAAGCGAAAGGAAATGATAAGATAAAATTTTTGTAGAAAAATGGGAACTGATTTCGAAAGCTGCCACCGTTTTAGGAAGGGAACACTTAACAAAAAATGGTTCAAATGGCTCTGAACACTATGGGACTTAACATCTGTGGTCATCAGTCCCCTAGAACTTAGAACTACTTAAACCTAACTAACCTAAGGACATCACACACATCCATGCCCGAGGCAGGATTCGAACCTGCGACCGTAGCGGTCGCGCGGTTCCATACTGAAGCGACTAGAACCGCTTGGCCACACCGGCTGGTAACACTTAACAACTATGTGGACGAGGCATTGCTGCAGTGAACACTTTCTCATCGTAATCGTAGCTGAGGTAGATGGCTCGCAACATGAAAGGTGAAAGTAGGGCTAGTTCACAGAAGAAACAACATTTTTGGAATCAAAAACGTTTACCTGACTAATTCACAGTAATATATAAAGTGGGAATTATTCAGAATATTTAACCAAGATTACAAGAAAAAGTCAGGCGAATTTAGCAGAATCAATCAGTCCCACACTCGCAAATCACTGTTATGACAGCAGAGTTGGTTGGTTGGTTGGTTTTGGGGAAGGAGACCAGACAGCGTGGTCATCGGTCTCATCGGATTAGGGAAGGATGGGGAAGGAAGTCGGCCGTGCCCTTTCAGAGGAACACAGCAGAGTTGCCTGACAATACCTACAGCGTTGCGAAATCTTGACTGCGCTAGTGGCAAAAGGAATCTTGCAAGATCGGATCCGAACATCTAACCTAGCGCAAGACACTGTGCTCTACAAATTTCAGATATTCTTTATTTTCGAATCGTTGTACAGAGCAGCTAGCAACTTAAACGAGTTGATGGTATACAACAAGCGAGGGCTTTCTGCATTAAGTTCCGACTGCCAGACGAGTTAACGCTTTCAAAAATCAACGAAGCAGGGAGCAGTGAGAGAAATTCGGAATACATTTGAGTACATCATTGAGAGTTGTTGTTGTGGTCTTCAGTCCTGAGACTGGTTTGATGCAGCTCTCCATGCTACTCTATCCTGTGCAAGCTTCTTCATCTCCCAGTACCTACTGCAGCCTACATCCTTCTGAATTTGCTTAGTGTATTCATCTCTTGGTCTCCCTCTACGAGTTTTACCCTCCACGCTGCCCTCCAGTACTAAATTGGTGATCGAGCGAGGTGGCGCAGTGGTTAGCACACTGGACTCGCATTCGGGAGGACGACGGTTCAATCCCGTCTCCGGCCATCCTGATTTAGGTTTTCCGTGATTTCCCTAAATCGTTTCAGGCGAATGCCGAGATGGTTCCTTTGAAAGGGCACGGCCGATTTCCTTCCCAATCCTTCCCTAACCCGAGCTTGCGCTCCGTCTCTAATGACCTCGTTGCCGACGGGACGTTAAACACTAACCACCACCACCACCACTAAATTGGTGATCCCTTGATGCCCCAGAACATGTCCTACCAACCGATTCCTTTTTCTAGTCAAGTTGTGCCACATGGGGTGGAATTAAGATTAGATAGAAATTTAATAGGACAGAACGTAGTAAGGTATTTCATTGATTACACCTCTATAGTAATGTCGATATGAATACGCCAATATTTTTGTAGTAATAACGCCTGTAGGACCAATCAGGTAATAAACTGGGAGGAAACTGTACCAAATTCACGTCAACGCTGCCCACACTCGAGATGGTAAACATGCTGCTCTTATTATTATTTAATTTCTTTCGGTCAGAAGTGTACTGCAAATTGAAAGATTTGTGCCTTTTCCATGCCTCGGCCATACAAACTTCGGTATTTTCTAATTTAACCGTAGTTAGCCTGCCCAAGTAAACTCGATGCTCTTGATTGTAGCGTGAATTGCATTAGTCATGATGATGTGTTGATGATATTTTGAGTTGCGTTACTTTAGACGAATTATTTTAGAACTTCCTCACTTGTACGGTTTTTGACATGTAGTTCAGGATAGTGTGCGTTTTGTCACATTTGTAGAATATATTCATACATGCCCCCCTGTTCCTGAACAATAATGACAGTGTCATGAGGACTTTAGCATGACGCATTGCATGATAATATGAAGGATGGACATTCTGCTCATCTGGAAAGTCTTCAAGGACACGAAGCCAATGAAACAAATCCGAGTGCTGAAGTAACAAATAAATTACTACATCAGCGAAGGGTTATAAAAATAAATCGTCCATAATGACTTCCTGTAACTAAATAGGAGCAATTGTTGTTGCTACCATACCTGAAAGTGACAGAAGTGAGGTTTATGGCGTTGCATGTAGGTCATAGAGTCCTGTCTGCATGCATGTGAGGAAAATGAAAGAAAAACAGTAGTACTGTATTTCTCCAGTATGCAGTGATGATACTAATGCTGCCCCCATCTCGTGGTCGTGCGGTAGCGTTCTCGCTTCCCACGCCCGGGTTCCCGGGTTCGATTCCCGGCGGGGTCAGGGATTTTCTCTGCCTCGTGATGGCTGGGTGTTGTGTGCTGTCCTTAGGTTAGTTAGGTTTAAGTAGTTCTAAGTTCTAGGGGACTAATGACCATCGATGTTACGTCCCATAGTGCTCAGAGCCATTTGAACCATTTTTTTTTTTTGATACTAATGCTTTAGAAGGTGACCAACAGAAAATCCAAAGTTAACTAACAGTCCCTGCGAAAATAGGTGTGGAAGTAAAGAGAATGACAATAGCATTCTAACAGAAGCAGTAAGTGAGAAGATAAAAATGAAGGAAAGGAAACCGAATTCTGACAACTGGGTAGTCAGAAACGCTAAAATAATGAGAAATTTTGGAAGAGCATATGTGTCATCTTCAAAAACAAATAAAGAATTTCCAGCGAAAAAGATATGTCCACCATGTGGGGTAGAATAGTGGTTGGACTAAAGTAGTATGTTAATGAGAGTTCTGGACCAAAGAGTATTTTGGATTAAAAATTCCATGTTATAAACCAAGATTCTAATTTCACAGTTTTGCCCAACTAAAAATTTATCTGTACCCACCAAACGAAATTTTCATTTTCTCATTTAAAAATTTACAAATTAATAAATTTTAATCTTTATAAATAAGAACCATCAAACCTCATTTACCTATACTGTAAAAAACCAAAGTCTCATAGTCTCAATAAAAAATATACAAATCCAATAATTTTTTTTATAAACAAGAACCATCAAACCTTATTTGCCTATGCCAAAAAATTCTCATTTAAAAATTTACAAATCTAATAAATTTCATTCCTTATAAATAATAATCATCAAACCTTACCTACATACATTTTAACTGTAAACTTTTTAATAAAATAAAATCAAATTTCATTCTATATAAATAAAATAAAAACAAATTGAATAACAACATTGAGCTATTCAAAAATTTAGAAAATTATAGGAAGGGAAAGTATGGATTCAGTCCTCTCCAAGGGACACCACCTTGGTGAAGCACTGTCCGTGGAGGTGGAGAGGCTTGTGTATCTGTGTGAACCTGAGGGCTATGATGAGGGTACAGGACCTACTGCGAGAAAGGCCTTAGTTGATGGATCAGACTAAGAGCGACCAACAATGTCCCTTATCCACTCCTAGTCTTTACCCAATTCCCTTCCCCAATACTGAGCGAGGTGGCGCAGTGGTTAGACACTGGACTCGCATTCAGGAGGACGACGGTTCAATCCCGCGTCCGGCCATCCTGATTTAGGTTTTCCGTCATTTCCCTAAATCACTCCAGGCAAATGCCGGGATGGTTCCTCTGAAAGGGCATGGCCGACTTCCTTCCCCATCCTTCCCTAATCCGATGAGACTGATGACCTCGCTGTCTGGTCTCCTTCCCCAAAAACAACCAACCAACCTTCCCCAATCCAAGGTGTGATGCAATCCGTGCCAAGGGATGCGTGGCACATGGGAAGATGTGTTGCAAACGGAGCCTCAGGGATACCGGGTGACCTCCTTGAATAAGTAGCCTCACATCGTGTGGGGTTTCTGTGGTGCAGACTGTGTAGATCCCCAAATCGCATGAGACCAAGATGGACAAAAGTGACGAAAATGAATTACAACAAACTGAGGGCCAAACTGAGACCTCAGACACCAAAACATCGGAGTCATGACTGATGGAATCCATTTCCACTTCTGAATCAGGGTCTAGACCTTAGCAAGAAGTGGGAACTGTAACTAAGAAGTTGGACCAGATCAAGATTCAAGCCTTGTTTGGGGCCCAGAGGAGGGAACTTCTCAGGAAGGAAATGAATGGCTTCCCGAACAAAAGTGGAGGGAATTAAAAGAGCTTGAGCCCAAGACCCCCAAGAAAAAACTGTCTCAGGCTGAAAGGGATACACAGACCCCCACAATGTCAAAGACAGGTTACAAGAGGATAAGGGAGAAATCTAGGACTCCCTTCTCTCAGGACAAGCATGCACAGAAAAAGCCAAGGCAAGAAATAGGGAAACAGACCTTTAGTACTGTAGTCTCGATTTTTAAGATGGCAGTTATCCAGGAAGGCTATCCACTGGTAGGTATCACCTCACAGCAGGAGAAGCTCATATAGATGGCCATCTTTGAAAAGATTGGGGGGGGGGGGGGGGGCTGGTCCAGGACCAAATTTCAGGAGGGTCTATCTAGAGCACGGTGATCTCATTTTTGTCTGTGAGGGGGTGCATACGGTAGAATGGCTCAAGGACAAGGTACCCATAATATCCCCATGGGAGGATGTGAAGCTGCTGGTCAAGACAGCAGCTGAGCTTCCTAAGACCGCAAAGGTTTCAATATGGGTACCAAAGATCCTTAAGGATGTCTCTCCAAAGATTCTGTTCGAGAAAATAGGGGTCCAGAACCCAAAAACCTCGACAGAGGATTGGAGAGTAGTCAACCGCAAGACTGTACCGGAAGGATGAACCCTGGTGGTGGAGGTCGAAGAGAAGTTCCTGAAAGTGATATGAGAGTGAGATCTGACATTGTTTTTAGGGTTCTCGCAGGTCACCATCAGGGTAATCAAAGACCTCAAAGGCAGTTATGCAGCAAGATGGAGACTTGAGGTGCTGCAGATTAATCTGCAGCGCAGTAAGGGGGCCACTGCTGCCCTGAGCCATAGCCTGAGGAGATATCAAGTGGACGTGGCCTTGGTACAAGAACCCTGCATATAAAGGGGTGTATCAGACCTCAGTGGCACTGGAGGTAAGCTGATTTATGCTAGAAATCTAAGAAACTCCAGAACATGCATCTATGTGAAAAATGGAATTTCTTTCATGTCAGTGATGGATTCCAGTTCCAGGGACCTGGTGACCATCAAAATGCAGCAACGTGAGGAAGATATCACGAGGGAAATTGTTTTGGCCTCAGCATACCTCCTTTGGAGGCCAGGGAACTGAAATAAGCCTGTCATCGGCAAGGTGACCAACTGTTGGTTGGATGTGATGCCAATGCCCACAACCTAGTGTGGGACAGCAAGGACATCAACAGTAGCGGTGAGTATCTTCTTGAATTTTTCTTGTCTAACAACTTGGAGGTCCAGAATAGGGGTGACAAACCTACATTCATGAATAGAAGAAGGAAAAAAGTAATTGACATAACCTTTGGTTCCATTATGTTGGGCAGCTATGTCAAACAATGGCGAATGGTGTCAGAGCCATCCTCATCGGACCACATGTATATTAAATTCAAGTTTTAAATAGGATGCAGATAGACCACAGCCTATAGGAATCCCAAGAAAACAGACTGAGAGACATATAGGAGGGCCCCTGACTTAAGCTTATCGGAAATTAAAACCTCAATAAGGAATCTAGTAGAGTTTGAGGAAGCAGCAGGACAACTGCTCATTCACCAAGAAGTGCACGAATAGGAGTGTGCCTTGATGGAACAATAACCTGGAAATGCAAAGAAAACAGGTATGAAGACTGTTTAACCTTGCAAGACGTAAAGGACAGTGGGCAAAATACAACCTTCCAATTATACAAGTAAAGGAGGTATCCTGGAAGGCATTCTGTGAGGAAGTGGAGGGTATGGCTGCTCAAGCCAGACTTCACAAAATCATCACTAGAGTATCAACTAATCCAGGAGGTACGTTGAAGAAGGAGGATGGGGGATATACAAAGACAGCACATGAGACACTGGAACTGCTCCTCAAAACTCACTTTCCTCAATATACTCTGGCGGATAACATAGACCAGAATGTGATGCCTGAGAGACAATGGTCTTCAGGCACTCGAAGAGAGGATTGGGAATCGGCCAAGGAGACTGTCGACTTCAGTAAAATACAATGGTCAGTGGGAACATTCCAACGATTCAAACCACCAGGCCCAGATGGAATCTTTCCAGCTCTCCTGCAATAGGCAGGAGAGAATCTTATAAGAGTCCTATGCAGAGCCTACCAGCAGGAATCATTCCCAATGCCTGGAGGGCAGTGAAAGTTGTCTTTATTCCAAAGCCAGGGAGAACTGATCATACCGAAAGCCCAAGAATATGAGACCAATCAGTCTGTTCTCCTTCATTCTTAAAACATTGGAAAAACTGGTTAATGTACATGTTGGGGAGAGGAGGCTAACTAGGGCTCCTCTACATTCAAACCAACATGCATATCAGCCAGATAAATCATGTGAGACAGCTCTCCATCAACTTGTTGGGAGGGTAGAGAAAGCACTTCACTTTAAAGAAATAGCCCTCTGCATCTTCCTGGACATCGATGGGGCTTTTAGTAATACAACTTTCGAGTCTATGGTAAGGACAGCAGAGGTGCATGACCTAGGGACCACTATATGTATGTGGACTAGGACCATGCTTAGTGGAAGGAAGGTGGAGACCACCATAATGAATGAAAAGATGGTAATTAACACCACTAGAGGTTGTCCACAAGGGGGAGTTTTGTCCCCTTTGTTGTGGAAAATAGTGGTGAACAAACTCATTGAGGAACTAAATTCCAGACAATGCTTTTGCCAAGGATATGCAGATGATCTTGTCATAGTAATACTTGTCAAATTTACTGACTCAGTTAGGAATATAGCACAAGGTGTGCTGGACATTGTGCAAGACTGGTGCATTAAACAGGATCTAAGGGTTAATCCTAAGAAGACTGTTGTGGTACCACTAACTAAGAATCATATCCAACACTCAAGTTGGAATCTAAAGCTTTTCGATGAAACTCTACCTGTGAAGGGGATAGTGAAATATCTAGGGGTAACCTTGGATGATAAACTAACATGGACGCCCTCAGATTATTAGCATCTGCTCCAAGACATAAGGTACTCTAATGACCACCAGAAAGACTTTTTGCAAAAACTGGGGTCTAAGCCCCACAGGTATACACTGGATATACACCACGATGGTTAGACCTAGGATCTTCTATGGGGCCGTAGTGTGGTGGATGAAGGTAGAACGGCAGGTTGCAGCTAAGGAGATTCCTAAGGCGCAGAGACTGGCGTGCTTAGCCATAACAGGCGGAATTAGCAGCACATCAACTGTTGGGATGGAAGCCAAGCTTGACATGCCTCCACTACAACTTTGTGTCAAGATGAAGGCAGCAGCTGGTGAATTCAGACTCAAAACGTAAATAATGGATCTCATTGGGATATCCAGAATCATACACTAAAATAGTGAGTGAGGTAAATGTAGGTGTGGCTGGGGAAATGTTGGCTGACTATATAATAACTCCCAACTGCTTGAACAAGCCTCACAATATAATAATTGGAAGCAGGGAGCAGTGGGGAAAAAACAAGTCAACACCATACTGGGGACATTGTCTGGTTCACTGATGGGTCAAAATCAGAACAAGAGCTGGGGCCGGGGTGCGTGGGGTTCAGCCAAGACTGGAGGGCATCATCTCTCTAGGAAAACTGGTCTCAGTATTCCAAGCTGGAATTACTGCAATCAGGGCGTGTGTGGAGGCGAATATGCATAGGTGCTACAAGGACCATAGCATCTACATCTATTCAGACAGCCAGGCAGCCCTGAAATCATTGGAAGCTCCTGCAAACGAGATCTAAGATTGTTGCAGAATGTCACAGCGCTATGGTGGAGCTAGGCAGAAGCAATAGGGTAAACCTAGTGTGGGTTCCTGACCACCTAGGGATTGATGGCAATGAACAAGCCGACAGATTGGCCAGGATGGGGGCAAAGGCTCCATTCATTGGACCGGAACCTGTCCTGACAATCACCAACTGGCCAAGTCTATAAACAATAACATGGTAAGGTAATGATGCCAAAGCTGTGATTTAAAATAAGCTCTGTAATCCTGGGCTTGAACAGGAATGAGATTAAACTCATGGTTGGACTGATGACCAGCCATGGGAATTTCAAAAAACACCTACATAAAATGGATATAATGGAAGAAGAATGTAGGATCTGTGATGAGAGTGAAGAAACTGCATCACACATCATCTTCGAATGCACAGCACTTGAGAGCAAGATACACAGAATTTTTAGGAGAACTAGACCTGAGGAAATTGTGTCTAACAAAGAACTAGTAAAGGGACTCCTTGCACTATTTAAGGGAATTGGTTAGCTTTACTAGATATACAGGGGTCAATACTGCACAATGAAGTCCGCTTCAGTGTGGGCAGTGGCAGATTAGACCAAAGCTGTTTTAGCTTCTCTGCCAAAATCAAATCAAATCAAATGGATTCAGTTATAGAGATTTAGAAAATTATTGTAAAGAAAATGGTTATACAAATATAACTAAACAAGATCTGATGAAAATTATTGATTATTTCAATAAGAAAGAATGAAAAAAGAAATGAAGAGGAGAGAACTAAAAAAGAAAACTAAAAAAGAAGTTTGATCAATTTGTAAAACAGGAAATTGGCAGAATTATTCTGAACTTAATAAATAAAAATTAATCAGTTTTACAGTAAACCCTGTTGACAATATTAACAACAATGATAACAAAAATGAATTGAATAAAAAATCTTCAAAAGAACTTCACAATATCTGTAAAATGAAAAAATGAAATATTATTCTAAACTTAAAAAAGAAAACAAATTGATCCCATGAAAAAATCTGAAATAAAATTAATAATGATAACGATATCAGTAAAAAATCTTTAGATGATCTTTTTAAAATCTGTAAAACGAAAAATATTTTAATCTTAATAAACAAGAATTAATCTTATCAGTAGGTCTGAGGGTAAAATTAATAGCAACAATAATGAGACTTATTTTCAAAAGCATCTAATAGTAAATATCAAGAAATTAAGCAAAAGTATTACCAGAAAAATTTACTGGGTTTCGATTTTCTAGATGATGAAGATTTTTTTCAAATCACTTAAACGAATTAGTAGAAGTTTTTATTTTTAAATCCAGAATAATTACTGATCCAGAAGATTATTATAAAAAATCAAAGAATAAAATATTAACTGAAATGGAAGAAATGAAAAGGAAAGGATCTGGTTGGTCTTTATTTCATATAGATGATTTAGAATTAAATATTATTCAACGCAATCCAATTTATGGTTCTTCTTATTTCGATTTACCAAAAGCAATTCAAGATAAAAAAGCTGTAATTAATGTAAAAAATGCAGATCAAAAATGTTTCTCTTATTCAGTAATATCAGCTTAATATCCAGCTAATGATCATGTAGAAACAGTTAATAATTATAAAAGTATTAGATTATTATTATATCAACTTTTTTAAAAAGAGAAAATTAATTTTCTGGTTCAGTTAACATATATTCCAAAATCTGTAAATAAATCAATTATTTAAATTAATGTTTATGCATACAAAGGCAATGAAGAAGAAGATGATGATATTGGTTTGTGGAGCTTTCAACATCGAGGCCATCAGTGCCCATACAAGTTCCCAATCATTCCAGTTCACATCTCGACACTTTCCGAATGATGATGAGATGATGAGAACAACACTAACACCAAGTCCCTGCATGGAGAAAATCCCCAACCTAGAGAGGAATCGAACGCGAGACCCCATGATCCAGAGGTAGCAATGTTAGCCACTAGACCATGAGCTGCAGACAGCAAGCAATGAAGAAGAAAAAATTATTGCATATCCTCTTTGCCATATACAAAAGAAACAGGAAAAACATGCTAATCTTTTCTTAATTTGAAAAGAAAATAATTCTCATTATTGTTGCATAATAAATCTATGTAGATTAATTAGTTCACAAACAAGTGAACACAGTGCAAGAATTTATAATTCACAAGAAAAATTAGAGATTCATGAAAGCGATTGAAAAGAACAATATAAAGAAGTAAAAACAGATATGCCTTTTGAAGGTCAAAGAAATTAATTTAAAAATTATTCATTAAGGATACCTTTTGTAATTTATGCAGATTTCGAATGTCTGTTAAAAGATATTAACACTTGTTAACTAAATCCTGAAGAATCTTATATTAACAAATATCAAAAGCATTTACCAATTTCAGTTATTGTGTTAAATATTCTAATGATTATTATAAAAATCCTGTTACATATACTTATAAAGATGCAGCAAAAAATTCTTTGTAATGTTAAAGGAAGAATCTAGAGAAATTGCTATAATACATAGACGAAATATTCCAATGGTAATGACTAAAGAATATGTAATCAATTTTAAAAATTCAGAAAGTTGTTTTATTTGTGAAAAAGAATTTACCTTTAGTGAAAAGACAGTAGGAAATCATTGCCATTTAACAGGAAAATGTCGAGGAGTTGTACACGAAGATTGTAATCTTAATTGCCAAAATCCTTAATTTATTCCAGTTTATATTCAGAATTTAACAAATTATGATGTTCATTTGTTCTTCAAAGAATTAGCAATAGATACTAAAGATACTGATTCTTTTCCAAATAACGAACAAAAATATCTTTCTTTTAGTAAATATGATCTGCAGGATTAACATTAAGATTTTTGAATGCATTAGAGATCAAAGTATCGATAAATTATCTTCCAATCCAGGCTCATTCAAGAATTGCGCCCGACGGGCATGCCCGCGCCCCGCGGGCGCAAGGCAGTGTGGTTCAGCGCCCCGTCCGCGACCGTGTGTCACTAGTTTCGACATAGGAGCGAGAGAGAGAGAGAGAGAGAGAGAGAGAGCGAGAGAGAGAGATAGCGCTGCAGAACGAGTGTGAGAGTTAACAGCACTGCTCTGCGCTGGACTGTTCCGCGGTCAGATCTAATGTAAACAAAAATTCTGTTTTAGAATTAATTTTATGTAAGGGGTATAGAGTCTCATTCTCACTATTTGTAGTTACAAGTAAGTATTTTTTGTTATACTTCGTGCTACAATTTTTTGTATCCCTTTCCAGAGTTTAGAAATCGGATCCTCAGTTTGCTGTTTTGTATGTTATATTTTTAACTGACCAAGTTTGAAAACGTATTAAAATGGAATTAAGGTTATAAAGCTCTTTAATTCTTAGAGTCAACATTGTTAATGGAGACAATTAACATTTTACACGTTTTTCTTCTTCAAGGAAACGATTTTGTCTAGGCTAGGTACAATATTCTGTGAGACTGCTAACCTCAAAGAATTGGTCAAATTTTTATGGCCAAGAAATGAAGGGTTCTTAGTTTTAGCAAGCTTTAAAAGAGAGAAAAAGCGCTCACAAATATACGTGGAACCAAACATTGAGAGAACTTTGGCCGCGTGCTTGTGCAAAAGAGGATATTTCTCTCGTGGAAGACAGCTGTAAAAGTCATCCAAAGTTTTACACATAAGAAAGCGGTCCTTCAGGCAGATATGGCACTGTAGGTCAATCGAAGCACTTGTGAAACGTCCTGTGCCCGAAGGGAAAACCTGCGAACAAATATATCTATCGGCTGGCGTTCAGGCGGTCCGCACGGCCAGCTAAGTGGCACGGCTCAGCCACTGCAGCAACATACGAATTCGCCCGGAGCGCTGGCCGTGGGCGATCGTGGTCGCTAGCAGGATGAGCCTGTTCTAATCTCACAAAAGAAAAGTACCAATATCTTTTGAAGGTGAACAATTAGGTTTAATTACTAAAAAAGGAGTTTAACCTTATGAATATATGGACCCTGAAGAAAAAATACAAGAAATTAATTTACACAAAACAGAATGTTTTTATTCAATATTAAAACTATAGATCTATATACAAAATTATATAATAAATCTGATGTTTTAATTTTAGCAGGCATCTTTGGAAATTATAAATATACATCTATTAAAACTTATAAACTTGATCCACCTCGGAATTTTACTGCACCAGGATTATCTTGGAAATCTATGTTAAAAATGAAAAAAGTGAATTACATTTATTACATAATTATGATATGATTTTGTTACTTGAAAAATGGAAATCGAGGTGAAATTTCTCAGAGTATTGAAAGATATCCTAAATCACATAATATATAAATGTAATACTCTGAGATAAAAAAGCAATCAAATTATTTGCACATCTAGATGCAGATAATTTATATAGTTGTGTAATCACTGATCTGTCACTATTTAAAAATTTCTGTTGGTTAGAACCAGAAAGTTTTAATTCTCAATAAATACTTGAAATACGTGATGAATATAAATATGTTCATATTTTAGAAGTTGAGTTAGAATACCCAAAGTAATTACATGATTTACATTTAGATTTACCATTAACACCTGAAGGAGGAAGTAAATTATTAACAACATTAAATAATTAAAAAAATATGCCTCACATTATAGAAATCTTAAACTATGCTTACATGTTGGATTAAAATTAAAGAAAATTCATAGAATCTTATGTTCTGAAAAATCATATTGGTTGAAGAAATACATAGATTTTAATATAGAAATGAGAAGAAAGGCAGCTAACGATTTTGAAAGAGATTTCTACAAGTTAATGAATAATTCAGTGTTTAGGATAAGAAATGTAAAATATTAGAAATAGCAGAAGACAAAATATTAAAATAATAACAGATCCAAGAAAATATAAGAAATATATATCAAAACCTAGCTATGAAGATACTACTGTATTTTAAGTAAATTCATTAGCAGTTCATATAAATGAAATAAATATAATGTTCAATAAACGAATTTATATTGGAATGAGTATTCAAAACATTTCGAAAATAAGTATGTACGATTTTCGCTATAATGCTATGAAACCAAAATATGGTGAAAATATTGATATATATTATATGGATACTGATTCTTTAATTTATCATATAATGACCACAGATTTTTAAGAGGTTATGAAATCAATGGTTGATTACTTTGATACAAGAGGTTATCGAAAAGATAATATACATGTACTTCCTCTAGTAAATAATAATATTTAGGAAAAATGAAAGATGTAAATTGTGTAAAAATTATGCTAGAACGAGTGAGTTTAAGATCGAAAATGTATGCATATAACATTGTTGATAAAGAGGAGGAAAAATCTAAAGGAGCTAAGTAATATGATGTGAATACTGAAGATACTTCTGGTGATTATAAAAAATGTCTAACTGACAAAATAAGGCAATATATGCAAATGAATTCGAAAGATCATTTAAAAATGTACTTTACACAGTTGAATGTAACAAAATTGTTTTAAGTGGTGATGACGGTAAATGTGTTGTAATAGACGATGTTATTAATACATTACCATATTATCATTATAAATTAAACTTAAATTAAAAGATGATAAAAATAATTTACCAGAATTTAACAGTTGCACAGAAGATTAAGTAAAATAAAAATTAATGACTTTCTTAATATTCTTTCATCATATGGTGATTTTCGATGTCCTTCCAAATAAACTTTATAAACAAATGTTCCACAAAAGTATTCAACTTTTGATAACCTGTACTTTATTCGTAAATTAAAGCTATTTTTGCAAGATTTGAATGATGGCAGTTATGAATATATTTAGAGGAATTTTTAATTTCTTTTCATGCCTTTCACAAATAAATGTTTTAATTTGCTAGTTATGATGATGTTTTTTTGTGTCTGTGTTTTAAAATCATTACAACTTATTTTGAAGGTATTTCTGATGTCTTATTTTAATTTCTTTATGATTAACTCTCTCTTGATTTCACAACGTGCAAATCACTTTATTTTCACTTTCCATTTATAATGAAAAAAATTACCCAAATTAAAACATAAAAAATATAATTAAATTTTACTATATATAACTGAGATCACGTGTAGATATAAAAGTAACAAACTTATATATAACAATTTAACTGTTAATAACTATTGATGAAAAAAGTAACCTGCGGTTTAATGTAAATCTAGTTGGTGGTGCTTTAGGATATAAATACTCTCAAGATGCTGTTAAAGAATTATATTGTAATACATACGAAAATTTCAGCTGCGGTTCTTCACTGCTACCTAATAATATTCATCCACATACAAAATTTATTAATGAATCTCGTTCATATTTTTTAGTTATGAGTTTACAATATCATTTGCAGAAAATTTTCACCCTTGGCTTCATAAAGAAGTTTTACCAACCATTAGAATACATGGTGAATATAACATGAAAGAGAAAATAACTCACTTGGATAATTAAAATAAAATCAAAGGTTACAGTATAGAAAGATTCACAGAAGTAATTCGTCATGCAGTTTGAATAATAAACTCAAGAAATAAGGAAAGGAATACATTATTGCCAAATGTTGTTCCTCAATTAAGTGAAAAAATTTAAGATCACTTATTTTCAAATTACATGATTTTAATTATAGATATTACGTTATTTGAACACAATTTGAAAATGTTCAAAATATTATCAGATACAGGAATCAAAATTGCGACAAATTTTTTAGAGTTAATAATCTAACAAATACAGTAATTTAATCACAACAAATGAAAGAGAATTTAAACATTATTTGCCATCAAAATTATTTCAATACATAAAATAAATATTCATGAGTGCCATTGCATTAGGATATAAATAATCTAGCAAACATTTCTTAGAATATAAAACTAAATTTCCAAGTACTTTATTGTGATCAAAATTTTAAATAACGTTCATAAAAATTATTATGTACATCTAATGAACAGAATTCATTAAATCCATATTATTCCATCAACTGAAATTTAAAATGTCCAAACGATTTTGACATTAAGCCGTTTTTCTTAACTTTTATTTCAATGTCAAATAAACTATATGTTCCACAATGAAACAATAAACATAATGAATATTACAATCAATAACAAACAATTTTCGATTTTCAGTATCTAACTCCATTTATATATATTATTTCTCATTAACATTTTAAAAAATTACATAAATTTTATTTACTGAAGTATCGTGCAAATTATCAAAACCTAACAGTTTAACTTTATAACCTTTCTAATTAAAAACTTTTCAACCAGAGAAACATCTGAAAAATTAGTTTTCGATAGTTAATCTTGATACAGATTCAATTCTATTTGTTTACTGTATAAATCTTTCAATTTATATGTGATTGGATTGGAATGATTAACATCTTCAATTTCGAAAATTTCATTTGACCAATTAGCATTACAATTCTTTCAAAAATTCGTTTCAGTTTGCTTATACTTAGTTTATCACCAATTTTATATTTACATTCGGTATCTAACAAATGTGTTGTGTAAACAGTTTTCAATAAGCGATCTGAAGTATTCCTAGCGTATTTTTTCAGTTTCTTTATTTACATCTTTCAGGGCTATTTTTATCATTGAATGATTTGTGATGTTATGTTCATCATTTAGTTTAGAAACTAACTGAAGCCATTTCTTATTGGCTTGAAAAGCAGATTTCTTCCACATATTTTCTTTAGTGTTCTATTAAACCGTTCAACAACAGCTTCTTTTAATTGATTAAAACTAGAATAATGAATAATGTTAAATTTCATTATTAATTCTTGAAATTTCTTATTATAAATTCCTATACCATTATCATCATTCATCACCATTACGGTCAGAGGAAGGCAATGGCAAACTACCTCCACTAAGACCTAGCCTAGTAAAGCGGCGTGGAACTCTCGCGTAGCTCCCCTACGCTCTGTAAAGGAGTATGGAACTCATCATCATCATCATCATCATCATCATCATCATCATCATCCCCATTGCCTGTCTGCAAATTTTTCGGTTTTCTACTGATGAATATTTTATAGAAAAACCTACAATATTTTACCTTTGTTACCTTTAACTGAAATAGCTGAAGCAAATTTTGAAGAAAAAAATCTATAACAGTTAGTAAATGCTTTATTTATTTTTGAAATACCTTTCAGATTACCTGAATCCATTTTAATTAAATCACCTTGCAACAAATCATCTATTCCAAAAGAAATTACCCTTCTTATTTGTAATTTTTTTCTTATTATGTAATTCACTAATAATATGATCACGTATATTTAGCCTTCACCTGCAGAATTTTTTTAAAGAATTTACACTTTTTAATTTAACAAAATTAACAAATTCCATCAGTTTTTTATTTCTCATTTTTAGTTGTTAATCTAATAGGATTATGTGTTTCAGTAGAGCTTCACGCTTCTAACAGTGAATGTTATTATCATTGTCCATTTAAAAAAAAATAATTGAATTATTTCACGAAAGACCATTATCTTTACACCAACTGGAACAGTTTTAACACAATCTTTACGTGTTACAATTTGAAAATTTCATTTGTGCACTATTCTTGTTCTTGCACTAACAGGAGGTATTTTGTCAAGTCTTTTCAACAACACTCATCGTAATTTCTAAATGATTAAATGTTAAATCTCTCTTCATATTTTCACCAACAACAAGAAACTTTTTAGGAATAATATCATATTCTTTGCCTCTGTAAAATTTCGGTCACCTCCAGTCATAAAAGTAAATTCAAGAATTTGTCATGTACTTTATAATTAAGATTCATTAACTCATTTAACTATGGAGTTAAATCTATTTTTTAAATAATTTTTAAATTTCCTTATTTGTAAAGTTGTTACTTACTTCATGTTTTGTAATATAATTATTGAGTTTTGTTAAAATTACTTGTATATTCAGATTCTGGAACAAGATTAAATAACTCATTCTGTAAATAATGTTTCGTCACTACATGCATGATCTGACCATTTACGTTTGCAATCCTTCTACCTTTAAAACCAATATAACCTTTACCTAAATTAAAAACACCATTTTATTGTTTCTGCAATTGTTTAATTACATTAACTATTTTTGAGTCTACTGATAAATGAATATTTTAAATTTTTGAAATTAATTCATTGTTGATTTTTTGTTTTAACGACTGAAAATCTTTTATACTGCAAATTGTTATTGAGTTTAATTCCAAAAAACAAATTTATTAAACTTTGAAATACCATTAAACTTATACCTTATGATTAATAATTTTGAAACAAATATACACAAATGTCCACAAATTAAATTATCAAAGTTTTGTATTACCTCGATAGTGTAGTAAATATTACTTTTTCACAAATAGTAAACTAGTGGTTTTCCTCAATATGAATCAAAAAGAAATATTTTATCTGAATTTTTATAATAATAAATCAATGAGTACCAATATGATCCAAAGTACCTAAATTTACTATTCCACATATTAAATTTTTAGTTTCATTAGGTAATTCATCAACCACAAAACGCCACGAAATTCTCAAATTTTTAATTGTCTAACTAATTCTTCTATGTCAAAATTCGATAAACGGTTATGAAATCTGATATATGTTTGAATTTTTTTCTATTTCGTTCTTTTCCATTAATAAATTATATCTTTTCCGTTTTCCAATTTTAACACCTTTTTTCTTATCTATTGTTGCATTTGCAACTGCTGCAGAACCACCAGCAAGTGGACCAGTAGTTGCTAAATATGGTAATGCAGGTAATAGTAATGGTAAAGATTCAACGTTGTATTTTGTTACTTTTTTGTTCATTAAATATTTAATAACCTTTTTCACTCAGGAATAACTAATCTATCAGCCGAATTTCCACTTTCTTTCTTATTTGAACACCAATAACAAGGGTTCAGAATTATTTAACTGTTGATTATTCATTTTAAATGTAAATTTAATAATTTTCGTTAAGTTTTCACACTAGGTGAGGAAGTATCATCAATTGAAAAGATATCATTTATATAGATGAAAATTATTAAAGAACTTTTAAAAACTCATCTTTTTTATCAACATCTAAATCCTTTTCATAATTTTTGTTTTCCAATCAATTTTCCCCTAACTCGAGTTGAAGCAATATTTTCTCCTAATAAAGAACCTGTTGCATGCATTCTCTCTTTTGCAAATAATTCAAGTTATTTAACTTTTCATGTCATTTTTTCTAATTCCTTATTGTCTCTACAAGAAATACTATGTTCTTTACATGCATAATCTAATACATTAATTCCTTTATCATTTCTAGCTAATCTATCTTCTAATTTTGTACTATATTACAGAATTGATATCCAGGCAAATGAATTTTAAAAATTTGTTAATTAAAGTACTAACTATTGCTTTTCAATATTTTCCACTTTTCCAAAACTTGGGAGGTAAATTGTTCAATAATATGGCAAAATAAAGCATTCGTTTTGAATCATTGATAATAAAATCACTAAATATAATAGTTAACATTTGAGTTATTCCAACTTTTTCATTATGATAATTTTTATTTCAAGTAATCCTTCACATACAATACTGTTAATCTAATTAATTGATGAATAACCATCATCTAAACGTTTTCAATTGGTTTTCCTGAATATTTTTTTACTACAACTTCACCAGCTTTTTCAAATGAAATACTAACATTTCTTTCTGAAAAACTAGGGAAATATTTTTCAAATGGCTCTGAGCACTATGGGAAATATTTTTCAACAATTGTTTTTATCAAATTATAATATTTATCTATTTTACTTGATTTTTTATTTGTATTTCTTTGATTACATGCAGCATTCGAGTGGAATAATACTGGTAGTTTCGCAATAAATGTACCAACAAGTCTTAATCCAAAAATATTCTACTCACAATTGATTGATTAATTTTAACATTTTTTCGATTATATTTTTTAACACTTTTTTTTCTTTTCATTTTGTTCTTTCTGACTATAACTACTCATCCATATTTATTAAAAAAATCACACATTTCTAATACATGTAAAGTACTGTCGAAATGTGAACTTTCATATTCATGGAATATTATAAAATTCTTCCAGAAAATGTTAATTATAAGGAACCATTTGTTATTGAACTTCTCTACTTTCTTCAGTTGATTTAAAAACTGATTCTACTATTCCTTCAATTCATTGGTTAACTTTTCCAATTTTAATAAGCTCTTGTTTTAAGATTTTTCGTATACTGTTCTTGGTTGTTGTTTCTATTTTTAAAGTCTTGTTTTAATCGTCTTTTCAATTTCGTTTGGCTTTTTTAACAATATGTAAATCGTATTTAGCAAACATTTATTAAATAAAAAAGTGATAATCGTTTATTTAATTTTATATTTGATGTTTATAATTAACTTTTATGTAGATTTCATGTGTAACATTTACATTCAACGATTATGTTTATCGTTTATTGTCAACAACTTATTTTCAACATTCATACTCAGTGTTTACGTTTAACATTTTTTTAAAGTTGATGTTCAATTTTTGCGTTCAACATTTTAAAAAATCTTAGTCTTTTCTCTGTATATACCTTCATTTATCTCTCTTGTCATATGTGTAATAATAAAGGCAAATTTATCTTTATTCTAACATTTACTACCAATTCCTTAAAATTCATCAAACTTTAAATATCCACTAAAAATTCATGACAATTATGTTTGAAATTTGTAACAATTTGCTTAAAAATATTTCAAAAAATTTAAATTATCTCTAACCTTTCAGCGTTTTTCAATATGTTTGACTTGTATAAAAACAGTCTATTCCTTTAAGTCTTCTTCTAGTAGAATAAACTCTAACTAAATTTTCAAGAATGAAATGATCAAAAACTACAACCGAATTATCTTCACACTCAACTAATACTCTAATTTAATCATTAGTGCAATAAAACTAGTAACTACCTCGCTAATTACATTACCAATTTTTTTACATCTTTTTATAGATTCTTGATTTTTTGGTTGATCAAAACTTTAAGAATAAACATACAAATGGCTAATTTTTTAGTTTAACCATCCAGGTGCTAGAATACAATTATCAAACATTAATGTTGTTTTCCACTGCCACATGTTCTATTATTGGACATTTAATAAAATTTGGTAGAATTTTACCATGTTTGGTTATTTAATTTCTCTGGAATTCCTAATCCAACTCCAATCCATCATTATTTACATAATTTTTCTCTATATAAATGACTACATTGTTTCAGTTGAGTGATGATTCATCTGTTCTGGAAATGAGATTAACTGTTCCAATAAGAGAAATTTATAAAACTGTTTCATTAGTTGGTATTCATTCAACTTTTTCAACTAATAATATTACATTGAAAATTAAAAATTTTACTGTGATGGAGAAAATCCTGTACATCGATATTTACTCATTCGAAAAATCCAAATATTCATTTTACACAAGATAAAATTTCAAATAGAATTATTAATGAAAGTGATGCATACTATTCATGAATAAAGAAGATTGTGTTGGCAAGTCTTAGGATTCAATTACTAAATTATTAGAGTTAATAAAGGAACTGTTGCTAAAGATGTTCCGAAAATCAATCCATTTGACTAAATAAATGTAAATTTAACTTTGCCTGATGGGATGTTTGTGAAACATAATGATCATTTTCATTGAGAAACTAATATTATTGCTTTATTTAAACCTAATTCTGGATTTAATGATACAATAATTTATGAACCAAATCACCATATAAATATTACAATTTCTGATACTATTCAAAATTTAGGAATCAATACAACAAATGAAAATGGTAATTTTATTGAATTTAATGTTGCTTATATAATGGTTATTTTAGAAATGAATTAACAAATTTTATCCTCAATAAATCATGGACCAAACAAAAAATTATCAATTTTACTCATTTCCCATTAATGAGAAAATTAATAACATTTTAAGTCATCCTAACAAAGACACTTAAATTAATATTAATACTGGTGATGGTTGGGTTCATCCTATTTGTTGGCCACATTATATGACTTTTGATGTTATTCATACAGATGGAACTGATTTTTATGCAATCGATGGTAAATCAAATATTAAACTAATTGATAGATATGTTTTAAAATTAATTGATGTTATTACAATCGAAAAAGGAAATAATATTTTATCTAAAATCGAACATCCTGTGTTTCTTCTTCAACTCTTATTTGATTAACTTCATCTGTTTCAAATGACTTAAATATGGAAGGACATGTTCTTAACAATGTAAAAGTTAAAACCAAACAAAGTTCTTTATCTATTACTATTATTTGGTGGATTGTTAAAGAGTATAAGGAAATTATGTGGCAAGGAGATTTTGACTTGGAGTTCGAGTATAGGTCAAGAAATTCTAGTCTCCGTTGGAATACTGAAAATGATAATTCTACACTTCAAAAACTGTTGCATAAAGTACGGAAATTCGTGTTCATTTTGCAAAATATGAACTTGAACTAGGACAAGAAATACTTAAAATTTAAAAATTCCAATTTCTTTCTTTGAAATCCAAACAACTGAATTTGCTGGTTTATAGAGACAAAGAAATTTTGTACTGGATATTATTACTTATTATAATTCTACTGCATTTGATATACCTTACTGTTTTTGTCATTTTCCAAACTAACCAAAGAAATTAACAGTTAAACTATACTTCTTTCTTCGATTATGTCAAATTATAAAATATCTTTATTAAAATTGGAAGATGAAATTCTTCCTTAAGAATTATGAAATCTAGAACCACCAAATAACTTCTTAAGAACTTGTAATTAATTTAGAGTTTTTAAAGAATAACACAGTTATATAGTGACCTGAATATGTAAGTTCATTCGGTTTTATTCAAAATCATCCTATTTTTGTAATTAATGTGTCTAAACGAAGTAATGTTGTAACTACTCAAGTAACAACAATGAATCTATTGTGCATTCTTTAATTAAAATATCCCAAATGATAGAATCTCATATATTATTATGTATGGCAAAAAGAATTTAACTTACAGAAAATATATAATTATATAAATGATTGAAAATTTAGAAAAATTAAAGAACTTTTAACTTCATGTTTTCATTACCTTTTGAAATATTTCCAGAATACTAAACAAGATAAAAACTGAAAACTTTAAGTTTTAGAAAGTTAAAATTTTTTCTAAACGCTTGGAAAGCGTTATTATTTTTTATTTCTTATATTTTTTTCTATTTAAATAACCTCAAAACAAAATGAACATAAAAAGTTTCTTTAAAATCTATTAAATGAACATAACAGTTACTGTAATGGATGTTCAGAAATGTTCACTAAATTATCAGAACAGATAAAACATAAATATTACCTCATTTCAAAAACTGAAATTTTGGCAATAAGTTTGGTGAAAAATGATTTATTACTTTTAGATGGTAAATTTAAAATTATTTATTCAGATCGTTATAGTATAATCTTTATATGTGATAATGGTAAAGCAGATAAAATTGTTGGATTTAATTTTATTTATCAACGTAAAAAACAAATAAACATCGTCTGATTCATGTTTTTGAATTTTAATAAATTTTTAAATTTTCTTCCTTTTTTATTAAATTTAAAATTTGCTTTACTATAATTTTCTAATTTTTCAAAATTAGTTCAACTTTGTTGTTCATTTTTAAATGATAATTTCGTTTCGTGGTTTTTTGGTTGGGGAAAACTGCAAAATTAGAAACTTGGTTTTTAACCTGGAATTTTTAATCCAAAATGCTCTTTGGTCCAAAAATCCCATCAATAAACTGCTGACAAACTTACTGATGAAGTCCTTCAGGAAATAGCTATTGGAATCTTCAATGAATTAGTGTGGAAATCTGGTACTAGTGTGAAGCTTAAGTTTATCGCCCCCTTTTTTTGGCAGTTGAGTAAAAAATAATAGAGATCTTTGACAATGTGTAGTAGTTCTTGGTTTAAGGTTATCAAAATAAGACACAGAAGTTGCTATTTATTTTACCTGCATAATTTTTTGGATCTCATCTATGCTTTCCATAATGCTGAAGAAATCGTTTTCGAAGATTATTTATATGAAGTATTTGTGTGAGTTGTCCATAACATCAAAGAAAAGCTTCATATATTTAAAATACTTTCAAGGAAGAGAATTCATTCTTTGAGAAGTAAGTAATTTTTAATATATAATTTTTGAGCCTGTAGGTAATGGGCATTAATAGAAATAAATTATGCTATTTTCATTTAAGTTTGTGGAATGATTTGCTGAGCATTTAGTCTATAATATTTGCTTGTTGCTGGAAGCTCAGTAGGCGTTTCCACCTCCCATTAAACAATGTGCATCAAGTCTGCCTATGGACAGGTGCGCTCCATGTGTCGGCTTACCATTGGTTGATGGCACGAATTCAGTTGAACCTGGCTTTGCTGAGTTCATGAAAATTCCACCAACCAAAAGAGCTTACCTTTAGGCACAAACTTTTCAGTTTATCGTAGCATGGGATGAAAGTAATAGTATCGAGTGGTTATGCCAGGAAGTATCACCAAGGAGGAAAGCGATAGTAGCAGGGAGGATAGTACCAGCAGCAGAAGAGGGGAATGAGCCAATGGGAATGCTTACATTGAGGTGGAAGCCAGTCAATCAGTTACCTCAGCACTTGCTGGCTGATATATTTAATCCAAATGGAATATCCCGCAGACTAGAGATTTATAAGACCAAATAAGAAACACCGGCAAAGTATAGAACACAGGTAGACTCCTTCAGGGTAAAGGTTGCATGTTTCAGATTTGTTAGCATCTCTAATTTTCGACGGTGACTTCTTATGCATTAACTTCAGCATCTACATCTACATAGATACTCCGCAATCCACCAAACGGTGCGTGACAGAGGGTACCCTGTACCACTACTTGCCATTTCTTTTCCTGTTCCACTCGCAAAAAGAGAGAGGGGAAAAACCACTGACTATATGCCTCCCTATGAGCCCAAATTTCTCGTATCGTATCTTCATGGTCCTTACTTACAATGTATATTGGCGGCAGTAGAATCGTTCGGCAGCCTGCTTCGAATGCCAGTTCGCTAAATTTTCTAAAGTAGTGTTTCTTGAAAAGAACGTCGCCTTCCCCTTGGGGATTCCCATTTGAGTTCCTAAAGCAGCTTTGTAACACTTACGTGTTGTTCTATTATCTTTTGGTGGCAGGCATATGTTAGTTGGAGAAGGGTTTCAATTTGGAGAGTGGACTTCCCTGTAGCTAGGGATAAAAACAGTGGCATTCGTCTAACGAGTTAAAGCGAAACTTTAATGTAATTTACGTTTCCTTAACCTATCTGTTGTAGTTAAGATTACTTTGTGTAACGAAATTGAATGGGTCGCACTTGAGTTGGAACACAGGATCGAGGACAGCGGATGTTCTCACAGACGTTGCTAAAACAAGAGAAGGAACGTCAAAGTTTCACAACGTTTCGGATTTGAATCAGGTTGTTCTCAAACAGAGAAAAACAAATTCAAAACGAGCTGAATTATTGACATCAAAATCAAGAACTTTCTGTTTATAAGTACCTAATGACGTTATTTAATTGTTAGTAATATCTTTATGGCGTATAGTAAAAACATTCTGTTAGGGCCCCTGATTGCGCCAGCAATACTGCTTGCAAAAGGTCGCTTGCTCCAGCCTACCACACAAGAACACTATAGCAAACTGTCTCAACCATTATTTCGAACATCAGTGCGTGTTGCCCTGGAAAATGAACTTACAATTAGCATTATAAAAGCGTGTTGGGTAATCTTCTTCAAGTTTGGACTCATAAATAAACTTTAATGTAAATATTGGTTCAGAGTCAGTAAGTTGTTTCTTACAGTCTGTTGTAGCTACAAGAGATGAAGGATGCACACACTCAAGTTTAATTTCTTATCTGTCAGTATTTTGAGAAGATCGGTCTAGGTGGATGCCCAGTGTTATTGCAGACCTTACAAAGCCATATTTTAGGCCAAATTCTAAAGTTCCTCCATACTTTCATGAATTCCAGCAGTTACTTTATGTAATGACGAAGTCATTTTTATTTTAATTCATCTTCGTACGATAAGCCGACATCTTTACTTCTGTCGCCACAAATGCACCTCCCAATTCAAACTAGAGGCTCAATAGAAATGCCAGGTTCTTCACACAAGATTTAAACGTAACTTAAAGCCTCGTCTACGAATTCCTCTCGTTTATCTTCCAATATCGCCTGTAAGGTGCTTATTTTCTGAACACACCGATGCATGTGCCTCCATTTAAACATTCTATTGGGTATCATCATTTTTTCTGTTTCCTATCTTTCCTCAGTTGCTTTAAATTCGTGGAGGTATGTTCCATCTATGCATCTGACTGAAGGCAGTTTGTTTATTGCTATATGTGTTTCGCTTCTTTTATTTGAGAAGCATCTTCAGTGGCCTGTAGTACTTGATTCTTTTTATACATACAATAAACGTATTTTGTGGTAGATACAATTCAAGAGAATAATTGGCTGAAGATATAATTAAACTAACAAGTGTTTCTTAAAATATAAAATTAAATTTCTAAATACTTTTTTCGTAATTAAATTCCATAACACATTCATAAGTGTTTTTATATGGCTCTAATAAACAAAATTTTGTAAATTTATCATTAAATTCCAACAACTCAAATTTAAAATTCTCAAATAACTTTGACATGAAGTCGTTATTGTTAACCTTTATTTAGATATCAAAATAGACTCTATTTTCTTTAATGGTACATTAAACATTAAGAAAATTATATTCAGTGTCAAACATGTCTAGATTATCAATAACATACTTGGTTTATATATAAAATTTTTTATTAACATTTAAAAAAATTACTTTTGTTTTATTTACTCAACTACTGTGTGAGTTATCGAAACCCAACCATTTAACATAAACCTTTCTTATTAAAAATGTTCTTAAGGAAAATTAATTTAAATAATTCTTGTACATAAAAATTTCATTTTATTGGGTCAACGTTTAAACCTTTCAATTTACATATGATTGTCTTGGAGTGGCTGACATCTTCAATTTCGAAAATTTCAGTGACGATTTTGCTGTATATCCTTTTCCAAAAAATCCTTTAGGTTTACTAATTCTAACTTTGTCGCCAGTTTTATATTTCAGTCCAGTAACTAACAAATCACTTATACATAAAGAGTTTTCAATAAAATATTTTCAGTTTCTTTATTTACGACCTTTGACGCCATTTTTATTGTTGAATGTTTTCTGTTGTTCTATTTGTCATCTAATTTCGAAACTAAGTCAACCCATTTATAACTTCCTTGAACAGCAAATTACTTCCACGTTCTTTCTTTAACTGTTAAGAGTTGCTTGTAACTCACTAAAAGTTGAATAATGATTGATATTTAATTTTTTCATTAATTCTTGAAATTCTTTGTTATAAAATTCTTTACCATTGTCAGTTTTCCAATTTTTTGGTGATCTAGTAATTAATATTTTCTAAAGAGAATCAGCTATATGTTCATCTGCTTTGTCTTTAACTGGATTAGCACAAGCGAATTTTAAAAGAACATCTATAACATTTAATAAATATTTATATCCTTTATTTACTTTCGAAATTCGTTTCAACTTTCCAGAATCCATTTCGATTCAAGCAGATTGCCATAATTCATCTATTTAAAAAGAAATTACATTTTTCTTTTCAGATCCTTTCTAATTGTTTTATGTAAATTATTAATCATTAGTTCACAAATATTTAGGTCTTCACCTACAAAATTTTCTTAACAAATTAGTCTTTTTACTTTCAAAATTTGAACAAACTCCTTCAATTTTTTTTCCCACTTTTAGTTGTTAATGTGTAAGGATGAAGTGTTTCAGTATACTTTCTGCACTTCAAACAGTAAATGCGATTATCATTCTTCATTTACAAGGAATTAAAAATAATTAAATTATTTCACCAAATACGATTATCTTTACATCAACTGAAACAATTGTAACACACTCTTTTAATATTACAGTTCGAAAATTTGATTTGTAAACTATTTTCATTCCTCGGATTTCAGAAGTTATTTTATAAAGTCTGTCTTCAACACTAATCGAAATATCAAAATCATCAAACATAAAATCTCTGTTTATGTTTTTGTTTGCCTCCAGTCATAAAAGTAAATTCAATAATTTTTTATCATATACTTTATAATTCCGCTTTAAATCATTTTTAGGCCTGGAGTTAAATATAATCCAGAAAAAAGTCTTTATATCCATTTTTGTAAAGTAATCACTAAATTCTTCTTTTATTAATATAATTATTCAACTGTGTTAAAATACTTGTATATTCAAGATTTGTAACAAGATTTGATAAGAATGAGATTTTCAATCTGCAGCAGAGTGTGCGCTGATATGAAACTTCCTGGCAGATTAAAACTACAGGGCTATTACAAATGATTGAAGCGATTTCATAAATTCACTGTAGCTCCATTCATTGACAGATGGTCACGACACACTACAGATACGTAGAAAAACTCATAAAGTTTTGTTCGGTTGAAGCCGCACTTCAGGTTTCTGCCGCCAGAGCGCTCGAGAGCGCAGTGAGACAAAATGGCGACAGGAGCCGAGAAAGTGTATGTCGTGCTTGAAATGCACTCACATCAGTCAGTCATAACAGTGCAACGACACTTCAGGACAAGGTTCAACAAAGATCCACCAACTGCTAACTCCATTTGGCGATGGTATGCGCAGTTTAAAGCTTCTGGATGCCTCTGTAAGGGGAAATCAACGAGTCGGCCTGCAGTGAGCGAAGAAACGGTTGAACGCGTGCGTGCAAGTTTCACGCATAGCCCGCGGAAGTCGACGAATAAAGCAAGCAGGGAGCTAAACGTACCACAGCCGACAGTTTGGAAAATCTTGCGTAAAAGGCTAAAGCAGAAGCCTTACCGTTTACAATTGCTACAAGCCCTGACACCCAATGACAAAGTCAAACGCTTTGAATTTTCGGCGCAGTTGCAACAGCTCATGGAAGAGGATGCGTTCAGTGCGAAACTTGTTTTCAGTGAGGAAGCAACATTTTTTCTTAATGGTGAAGTGAAGAGACACAATGTGCGAATCTGGGCGGTAGAGAATCCTCACGCATTCGTGCAGCAAATTCGCAATTCACCAAAAGTTAACGTGTTTTGTGCAATCTCACGGTTTAAAGTTTACAGCCCCTTTTTCTTCTGCGAAAAAAACGTTACAGGACACGTGTATCTGGACATGTTGGAAAATTGGCTCATGCCACAACTGGAGACCGACAGCGCCGACTTCATCTTTCAACAGGATGGTGCTCCACCGCACTTCCATCATGATGTTCGGCATTTCTTAAACAGGAGATTGGAAAACCGATGGATCGGTCGTGGTGGAGATCATGATCAGCAATTCATGTCATGGCCTCCACGCTCTCCCGACTTAACCCCATGCGATTTCTTTCTGTGGGGTTATGTGAAAGAGTCCGTGTTTAAACCTCCTCTACCAAGAAACATGCCAGAACTTCGAGCTCACATCAACGATGCTTTCAAACTCATTGATGGGGACATGCTTGATGTCTGCCGAATCACTAAAGGAGCACATATCGAACATTTGTGAATGCCTAAACAAACTTTTTGGGTTTTTGTATGTGTGTGCAAAGCATTGTGAAAATATCTCAAATAATAAAGTTATTGTAGATCTGTGAAATCGCTTCAATCATTTCTGGAGAAAGTGCTGGTAGAGCACTTGCCTACAAAAGGCAAAGTTCCAGAGTTTGAGTCTCGGTCCAGCACACAGTTTTAATCTGCCAGGAAGTTTCAAGATTTGATAGCTCATTCTGTAAATAATTTTTGTTAACTACATCTTTTGTATGTATTGGATCATTTATATTTGCAAGTCTTCTACCTTTAAAACCATCATAACTTTAGCATTTAAAATGAACTTGTCTGATATATCATTTAATTGTGTATTTACTGAAGACTGAATATGTTTGATTTTTGATTGAAATCTGTAGGTTCGAACGATTATAAATTTTTTATTTTTTCTAAATCGTCAGTTAGTTTAATTTAAAAATGTCAATTGATTGAATTTAAAATATCAGTAAACTTATAATTCTTACACAATAACCAAATAAACACAAATGTCCACAAATTACTTCATCAAAATTTTGAATTCTCTTGATGTGTAGTAAAGATTAATTTTACCAAATACTTAACTATTTGTTTTGGAATATTTCCTCCATATGAATTAAAAACAAATTTTATATCTTAATTTTAATAACCACAAATCAAATGAGTGCCAACATGATGAGAAGTATCTAAACTTATTATACCACATTTTAAATTTTTTGGTTCATTAGGTAATTTATCAATCTTAGAAACACCATGAAAATGAAATTGTTAATTGTGTAACTAATTCTCCTATCTCAAAACTTGATAAAGGAATATTAATTTTTTAAATTCTTTCTCTAAATTTTTTATTCATTTTACTTTCTTTTCCATTTTCAACTTATATCTTTGTTTGTTATAATTCTTTACCACCTTTTTCCTTATTTATGACTGCATTTGTAACTGCTTCAGTTCCACCACAATGGGAGCCAATTGTTGCTACATAAGGTTATTTGGCTAATAATAATAGAAGAAATCCAACTTCATGTTGTGTTAGTCCTTTACCTTATTTCTTTGTTGTTAGATATTCAATAATCCTTTTCACAAGAGGAATAGTTAACGAAACAAATAAATTTCCACAAGTTCTTTCTCTTTCTTTATTTTTTGAATATCAGTTAAATATGGTTCTACAATATTTAATTATTCATTATTGAGTTCAAGTTTAATTGATTTTTGTTTAGTTTTGCCACTTGGTAGCAAATTATGATCAATACAAAAGTTATTCATTTATCTAGATTAAGAAATAATTTCAAAAATCTATAAACCCCATCCATTTTTGTCAAGCCACAGACAGTGCTTCTTTTGCAAATAAATGAAGTTCTTTAACTGCTTTAAGCCTTGTTTCTAAATCTTTATTATCTGTATAAGCAATATCATGTTCCTTACATTTTTCATCTAATGGACTACGTCCTTGAACTCCTCTACATAATCTTTCTTCTAGTTTAGTAAAAGGTCCTGTTAGATGCATCTCTGGCATTGGTAAATTATTTAAAGACCTATTTACTAGACCTTTTCCATGTTTCTCAGTTTCTTAAAACATATGTGGTAAATTATTCTAAATATAATTTAACAAGGAGTTTCTTTGGGATTATTAATGATAAATTTGTTAAATTTGTTTTTTAAAATTTGCATTATACCAGGTTTTTCATTATGATAATTTTTATTTTTTATTTCCTGCTAATTTCTTCACCCTGAATTACTGTTAATCTATTAATTAAGTCTCCAACACCATTCATCCAAACATATTCGACTGGTTTTTCTGAATATTTCTTACTAAGACTTCACCAACTTTTTCTAATGAATCTTTAAGATTCCTTTCTCGAAAACTAGGAAAATATTCTCCAAAAATTGTTTTAATCGAATTATTATGTTTACTTCCTCTACTTGATTTTATTTTATTAGGATTCCTTTCATTATATATTGGTTTTGAGAGAAATAAAATTCTTGCATAATTTTGTACATGATGTCAATCAATTTCTGTTCCGAAATCATCCATTGTTATCTGTTTTTTAGTTTAAAGTTTCATTAATCCACCTGTTCCTTCATATTCTATTCCATCAATTTTTATTTTGTCACCATTGAATTCTAGTGGTAATTTACCAATATACATATGATGACCAAAAAGTCTTAATCCAAAACTAGGATCTGCACTATGATTGATAAATTCTCAAATTCTTTCATTTATACTTATTTTTTTAACATCTTTGTTTTGAATTTTGTTCTATCTTTTTCATAATTCTCCAACACATATTTTATTTCTGATTCATTTAATGTGGAGTCATACTTACCAGGAATTTATGTAGAGGAATATCATTAAGTTCATCTAAATAATGTCGATTACAAGTTTTTCGAATTCTCAATTTTCTCAAATTTCTTTTAAAACGTTTTCTCCAAATCCTTAAATTCCTTGGTTAACTTTTTCAATTGTATCTATAACTGGTTGGTGTACTTTCTTAAATTTTTAATATTTGATACTAGGTTTTTTCCTTTACCTAAACTCTTCTTTTAATTTTTTATTTTGTTTGGTTTCTTAACGATTTTTGGATTGTATTTTGTGGAACATTTATTAAGAATAAATTATCATAAATTTTTTTTATTTTCAATGTTTATATTTTATGTTTATGTTCGATGTTTAAAAAGTCTAAATATTTTCCCTACATTTACCTTTATTTTTTTTCTTGTCATATCAGTTGTTATAAAACCAAATTTATCTTTATTCCAATATTTACTACATAATTCTTTAAATTCATGAAACTTAAAATCTCCACCTACAAATATATGATAAATATGATTTAAATGTTATTTTTACTTTCAGTTCTAGAAAAGATCAAGAAAATTCAATTTTTCATTTGACTACAGATAATCATAATTCTATCCTTCGAAAGAAACGTAACATCGTTGTAAAAAGTATGGAAATTCATGTTCCACTCGTTAAATATGAACCAGAGTATTCACTTCAATTAGAACAAGTATGACTTAAAAATCAAAAAATTCAGATTTCTTTCATTGAGCTTCAAACAACTGAAATTGGTTGTTTACAGTGGAAAAAAATATTGAATTTGATATTACTAATTATTATAATTCTACAGAATTAGGTATGGCTTACTTTATTCTAGTTGTTTTCCATACTAATTCAGTGAATAATCAATTACTTGATCCTTCTTTATTTGATCATGTTAAATTACAAAATATCCAAGGTAAAAGTGGAAGAAATGAAGTTTTTCCACAAGGATTAAGGAATCTTGCTCCACAAATAATTTCTTAAAAGCGTATGATTATTTTAGAGATTTTAAAAGAACAGCTCGATCAAATAATGATGTAAATGTAAGTCCTTTAAATTTTATTTAAATTGCCCCTTTTATGTAATAAATATGACTAGGAGAAGGAAGGTTTTAACTACTCAAAAAAACAACAATTAAATTATGTGCATTCTTTAACGAGAATATTCCAAATGATACTATTGCATATCTTATTATGTATGGTAAGAAAAATGATTTCCAACATAGAATGCTTACTGAATATTTTAATTAAGTAATTGAATGAAAAATTAGAAGAAATTAAAGAACTTTTAACTTCTTGTTTTCATCTCCTTTTGAAATATTTTCGTAAAACTAGAGAAGAGAAAAACTGAAAACTGTGGTTCTTCAAAAATTAAAATGTTCTCCAAACGTTTGGAAAATATTTTAATTCCTTTTTATTCTTTAAATTTTTTTCTTTGTAAATACAAATGTCCATGAATGTTAGCACTGAAAATCTATTAAGTGAACTTAATAATTATAGTAATGGTTGCTCTGAAGTGTTCATTAAATTATCAGAGCTTAAGAAACATAAATGTTATGCAATTTCAAAAGCTGAATTTTTACCTACTAAATTTGGGGATAAAATTTTATTATCTTTAGATATGAAATATAAGATTACTCTTTCAGATTGTAATACTAAAATCGTTAAAAATGATAATGATAAATTAGACAAACTTGTAAATTGACATTTTGTTTAATAAGCTAAAAGTAAATAAACATCGTCCAATTCATGTTATTGAATTTGGAAGTTCTTAAAAATTTGTATTTTTCTTTTATTTACATTAAGATTTCCTTTTCTATAACTTTATAATTTTTTTAAATAGCTCAAACTGCCATACACTGTTACCGTTTTTCGGAATGCACTCAGCTTCATGATGCCAATTGAGGAGCTACTCGACAAATACTAGCGGCTCCAGTCACAGAAAACCATTGTAACAACTGCGTGAGCGGTGTGCTGACCCCAAGCCCCTCCTATCCACATCCTCAGCTGAGGATGACATGGCAGTCAAATTCACCCGATGGGCCACTTTTGGCCTGAACACGGAGTGCTTCTGTTTTTCATTTTTGTTTCCATGGTATTTATGCAGAATTTAATTTTTAGGTATAGAGAAATGAGATTTTTTGGTTTGGGGAACTGGGAAATTGGGTTCTTGGTCAGCATCCTGGAAATTTGACTTGGAAATGCTCCTTGTATTAGAATTGGCATAGACATACATACTACTCTCGTACCTTCATTAACAGTCTGTAGTGGGTCACAATGTCAAATGCTTTTTAAGAAATCTAGTAGTATGAAATCTGCCTGTTGCTCTTCATCCATGGTTCATAGGATATCATGTGAAAAAAGGGCAAGCTGAGTTTCGCAAGAGAGGTGCTTTCTACAACTGCTGATTCGTGGGCTCCGTCTTAAGGAAATTTACTACATTCGAACCGAAAGTATGATCAAGAATTTTGCAGCAAATCGATGTTAAGGATCTGTAATTTTGCTTGTTAGTCGCTTGGGACCTTGTGCTGGGCGAGAGATTCATGGTGGAAGCTAGTTAAGTAAGAGACCAGTGCCGTAGAATACTATTTGTAAAACCCAATTACGATTCCATCCCGACCTGGCGTCTTATTTACTTTCAACGTTTTAAGTTGTTTCACTACGCCACAAATGCTTAGTACTATGTTCTCAATATAAGAGTCTATGTGATGGTCAAACAACGGCATATTTGTCCGATTCTCCTGTGTGAACGATTTCTTAAATGCGAAATTTGTTACTATGGCTTACCTTTAACTTTATTCTACTGCCACACTTGACTGGTCAACGAGTGACTGGATAGAAACCTTAGATCCGCTTGGCGACTTGACGTAAGACCACAATTTTCTCGGGTTCTCGGCAAGATCTGTTACTAAGATATGATGGAAGTAGTTATTATATGCTTTGTATCCATCTTTTTACAGTTGCACGAATTTCTAACTTTTGCCTGTCGTTATTTAAACATTCCCTTGTGAACCGATATTGGAACAGCCTTTGCTTCCTCATCCCCGAATTTCGTTCTTAAATTATGGTGAGTCTATCCATAATCCGCCTACTAGTATATACGAGGGCTATTCAGAAGGTAAGGTCCGATAAGTCGCGAAATGGAAATGACAATGAAAACCCAATAAAGCTATCCACAGATATCTACATCTGCATCTATATTCTGAAAACCACTGTGAGGTGCATGGCAGAGGGTACATCCAATCGTGCCTGTTGTTAGGATTCTTTTCTGTTCCATCCACATATGGAGTGTTGGAAGAACGTTTGTTTGAATACCTCTGTGAGTGCAGTAATTATTCTAATCTTATCCTCATGATCCCTGTGTGAGCAATGCATAGGAGGATGTAATATATCCATAGAATAATAATTTAAAACCGGTTCTTGCAACTTCATTAATAGACTTTCTTGGGATAGTTTATGTCTGTCTTCAAGAGTCTGCCATTTCAGTTCCTTCACTATCTCTGTGACACTCTCCAAATAATTACAAACCTGTGACCATTTGTGCTGCCCTTCTCTGTATATGTTCAATATCCCCTGTTACTCCTATCTGATTTGGGGCCCACACACTTGACCAATGTTCTAGGATGGGTCACATGAATGTTTTGTAAGCAATCTCTTTTGCAGGCTGATTGCACTTCCTCAGTATTTTACCAATGAACTGAAGGCTGTTACTTGCTTTATCCATGGTAGAACCTATGTGATCATTCCATTTCATGTCACTACCCATAACTGAACCTATGTAATCATTCCATTCCATATCACTACAAAGTGTTACACCCAGGTATTTGTATTTGTTGGCCAATTCCAACAGCGAATCATTGATATTACAGTCATAGGATACTATGTTTCTTCGTTTTGTGAAGTGCAGAATCTTACATTTCTGAACATTTAGAGCAAGTTCACAATCTCTGTACCATTTTGAAATCTTATCAAGATCTGACTGAATATTTATGCAGCTTCTCTCTTTATAGATAACTGCATCATCTACAAAAAGCCTGATTTTAGTATTAATATTGTCTGCAATATCATTAATACACAACATGAAAATCAAGAGTTCCAACACACTTCCCTGGGGCACACCTGAAGATATATTGGGCAGTGTCTCTAGTATGCCTGTCTATTACGTCACGTCGCTCTTTTCAGTTCTGAGCAAGCAGTGAGCACGAAAAGAAGCCTAAAACAATAGTGTCTCCCACCACATATTGGTGCCCACTAAGAGATTTCACACTGAGTGAGGTGGCAGAATGGTTATCACACTGGACTCGCATTCGGGAGGACAACGGTTCAATCCCGTATCCGGCCATCCTGGTTTAGGTTTTCTGTGGTTTCCCTAAGTCACTTCAGGAAAATGTCAGAATGGTTCCTTTGAGAGGGCACAGCCGATTTCCTTGCATATCCTTCCCTAATCCAATGGGACTGATGACCTCGCTATTTGGTCAGCCCCCCACCCCCCAAAATCAACCAACGAACTGAGATTTCACCTGATTTCATGCAACCTCACATGACGTTCCTGTCATGCATTTTCTTCTTCATAACAATACTCGGTCGCATACTCCAAGGGGAATGAGGATACCCCTGCAGCGTTTTTGATGGGAAGTGTTTTGTCAACCAGCCCAGACTTGACTCCCTTTGATGTTCAGCTCTACTCACATGAACCACTGGCTATGAAGACATCATTTTGCCACAGCCAACGAACTGAAGACCAGCATAGAGAAGTGGGGAACTTCTATGACGAGGGTATTGGCAGGCTGGTACAACGTTACAAGAAATGTCTAAGTTGGAGTGATGGCTATGTAGATCAGTAGCTGGAAGGGGAAGCAATATGTTGCAAATAAAACATGTTTTATTTTCACTGTGGTACCCATTTCAACCGATCAGACATTTCTTTTTGAATAGCCCTCGTGCTTCTCCGCAGAAAGATTTACAATCCATTTAAACTTTGCCCATAATTCCTCTACATCCAACATACTAGAACTAAATGATGTCAATTCATTGTCCAAGAGGGAAGCTAACAACTGCTTATCTGCTCTTTCTAGCAAAAATACTCTGGTAGCCTTCTTGATTGATTTATTAACCTTAATAATCATAGTCTCTAGATGACATCATGGTCACCAATCTCTGTCCTATACTGATCAGATCAGTGCCACTGGTGATACCAATCATAATATTACCAATGACAGCGCCACTAAAGTGGCATTGTTAAACACAATTTTCTGAAGTTCCTTCACCAAAGAAGACGAAATAAATATTCCACAATTCGGATCAGGAACAATTGCCAACATGTGTAACTTGTGTAGTGAAGCAGCTTAAAGCGCTTGACAAAGGCAAGACTTCCAGTCCAGACAGCATTCGAATTAGATTCCTTTCAGAGCATGTCGACAGAATAGCCTCATATTTAGCAGTCATATGCAACAGCTCATTCAACAAAAGATGCATACTGAAAGTCTGGGAAGTTGGGCAGGCCACACCAACACTCAAGAAAGGAAATAGGAGTAAGCTACAGAATTACAGACCCATATCACTGGTGTCAATATGCAGTAGGATTTTAGAACGTATACTGTCCTCGAGCATTATGAATTACCGTACCCCAAAGATAATGGTCTATTGTCACATAGCACGAATTCAGAAAATATCGTTCTTGTGAAACACAATTATGGCTATGGTTCTACCATGTTGTATATGAAGTACCACTGGGCTGTGCCCATCGACTACAAAATGCAAATACCACTAGCTCTTAATTCACACAAAATAATGATTGCTATTGACAAGGGATCTCAAATTATTTCCATGTTTCTAGATTTCCAGATAATGTTGTGGGTAAGGCAAACCAAAGGCTGTGTTTTATTGGCAAAATAGTTAAAAGATGCAACAGGTCTACTAAAGAGATTGTTTACAATACGCTTGTTTGTCACTGGTAGAGTATTGTTGTGTGGTATGGGATACTTACCAGACAGGACTGACAGAGGATATCTAAAAAGTCCAGAGACGGGCAGCTCATTTTGACTTATTGAAAAATAGGAGAGAAAGTGTCACAGATACGATAAGCGAGCTGGTATGGAAATTATCAAACAAAGGTGTTCTGCACTGCGGAGAGATCTTTTCACGAAATTTCAATCACCAGCTTTCTCCACTGAATGTGAAAATGTTTTATTGTCGCCGACCTGCAAAAAGTGAGAAATGGTCATCATAATAAAACAAGAGAAATTACAGCTTATACAGAAAGATTTTAGTGTTCATTTTTCCTGTGCGCTGTTCGAGAGTCGAATGGTAGAGAAATAATCTGAATGTGTTTCAAAGAACACTCTGTCAGATACTTAAGTATGAATTGCACAGTAGTGACGTAGATTCAGATAAAGATGCAGAAGAGGGGAGGAAACCTTATAGAAACAAAAAAACAAAAAAATCCGAAATGTTTCCACTGTATAGCGTAAATGGGTTCAGCTACAAATGGCAGATGAATCCCAGTATGATGGTTATGGTTTGAGTTGCACATTAAACCAACCGTACTGTGCAATGTGCATGACTGCACAAGTTTAGCATTCAACAGTTGTGGCACTGTTAGGTAAGACCATCCACTATGGAAAGGTCGCACCACATCGGATGCCAAAATTCGATTTTTAATTGTCCAGAGGCCAAAAAATCGCATAAAAAGCAAAAATGTCATAGGTTTCTAACTATTCTGAGGCCAAAAACCGCATAAAAAGCAAAATTATATCGGATTCTAATTGTCCTGAGACCAAAAACCACACAAAAAGCAACAATAAAATCGGTTGCTAACGGGCCTGAGGCCAAAAACTGCATGAAAAGCAACAATGAAATCGGTGTTTAACTGTCCTGTGACTGGCACAAGACATGTTCTATATGCTATCCCATGTTTTCTACCACAAGTTGAAATCGACATACAGCATGTTCCACAGCAGCTCAGACTGTCACAAGGATTGCCTTCAGAATGCGATGCGCAATGTGTGCCTTTAAGTCAGCTACGTTTGTAATTGGAGCACTGAACAAAAATTATCTTTCAGATAACTCCACTGCCAGTGGTCACTCTGATTAAGATCAGGTGATCTGGACAGCCAGGCTGTAGGGAAATGACGACTGATAATTCTAGTATTTCCAAAATGGGTCTGCAGCAGCTGCTGCAACGACTGTGAAATTTGTGGAGCAAAATCTCGAAAAGTTCTCGAATGATTTACTTTAAATTTTTACACGATGCTTTAATAAACGTTTGAACAGGCATTGGCTATGGTACATATTTGTAATATACATGCTATATAAATATATAATAGGGAAATGTTGTTAGCAACAATCTCGGAAAATTCTTGATACATTCACTTTAGATTTTTACACGATAGTCTAATAAACATTTGGAAGGACATAGGCTACATTTTTGAAAATATATATGGTATATAATTGTATATATTATATAAAGAGCATAATGTTGTTAGCAACAATCACGAAAAATTCTTGATGAATTCACTTCAGGTTTTTGCACGATACTCTAATTAACATTTAGGAGGACTCAGGCTACATTTTTAAAAATATATATGGTGTATAATTGTATGTAGTATATAAAGAGAATAATGTTGTTAATAAAAATTATGAAAAGTTCTTAACTGACTTACCTCTTGATTTTTACACGATGCTCCCGTCAACATTGAGATGGACACAGGCTAATTTTTTTAAACAACAATGAACAGATTTTCTGTTAAAAATGACTGTGAGACAGAAACGGCTATGCTTTGCTGGGGAAATGAGCGGTTTCATTTTCTTTCCGGCAGTCACTTTTAACTACAATAAAGGGCATTTAAATCATTAGACAAATCGCTTCTCCCACATATATTCTTTGTCTTTATACATAATTTTGTTTCATCTCCTCGCAGTCGACTGTAACAGAAAGCAGGAAAGTTATAACTTAATAATCTTATCCATTTTCAGATTAAAACTGTGGGAAATAGTCATTGCAGCTACCATACTCACAGAGCCAGGAGCTCTAGAGATATCTCTTCATACCCCATGTACCAAAGATTGATTTAGTCATTCAGTTTAAACTGCTTTAATTCTCAATCGAGGTTTTGTTTCCAGTAACCATAAACAAATTAACAAGGCTCGAGGTTAGAGAAGGGGGAGGATAAGAGGAGCTGAACAGAGATGGGAGAGGATGGACAGAGAGAGGGGGAAGGAGGAGATGGCAGAGAGAGGGGGAGAAGATGCAGAGAGAGAGAGAGAAAGAGAGTGGGGAGGAGGAGATGGAAAGGGAGAGGGTACTGGAGGTGATGGACAGAGACAGGAGGGAGGAGGAGAGTACGACGTGTATCCAATTTCCGTACATATTTAGCAATTGCGAAGGATTGCCAGGTTCGTTGGTCACTTACACGTCCATACTCTGCAAACCACTGTGTAGTACATGGCAGAGCATAATCCTCATTGCAGCACATATCAGAGTTTTTTCCTGTTCTATTCCTGCAGGAGGCACGGGAGAATGACTGCTTAGATGCCTTTGTACCCACTATAATTACTCTCCTCTTCTCTTTACCGTACCTATGGAAATGATATGTAGGAAACTGTAGCATTGTCTTCGATTCCTCACTTAATTGTATGGGTTTGAATCTTTGTATGCAGCCTCCTATCTTCAAGCAACTGCTAGTCTTGTATAAGTTGATCCTACCCACATTTCCATGCTGTTGAGGGGTTGGAAAGTGTTGCTATGGTAAAGACAGCCATAGCATTTACCAGTGCCAGTGCTCCTCGACAAATTATGATCCTACAATAAACAATGTTGTCAACCCCCAACATACTGTTACCTTTCTGGAATGAAGCAGCACTGATTGATGGTTGGTTGGTTGATCTGGGGGAGGGGACCAAACAGCAAGGTCATTGGTCATATCGGATTAGGGAAGAATGGGGAAGGAAGTCAGCCTTGCCCTTTCAAAGAAACCATCCCGGCATTTGCCTGAAGAGATTTAGGGAAATCATGGAAAACCTAAATCAGGATGGCTGGACGGGGGTTTGAACAGTCATCTTCCTGAATGTGAGTCCACCTCGCTTGGTCACCAGTTGATGTTCAAGCGGATTTTCCATTGCACATGTTCTGCATATTGACATGTCCCTGGAGGTGGAAATGGGCTTCATCTGTCCACAGAATTTTCGGTGGCCCGTCATTTTTGACTTCCACGTGAGCAAGGACTTGTAGAGCAAACACAGGTCAGCATGAAGTAAGTCCCTAACATGCATAATTTTGTATGGGTAACAATGCAGGATGTTTTGTAGAATTTAATGCACCATTCTCACTGGCACGTCTAAAGCTCAGGCCATCCCCCATGCACAGCACATTTGCACAGCGTCACTCAACCTCTCCTGCAATGCTGTGGCCATGTCTTCTACTGATTTCAGCTCAATTGTTTTCCTCCCTCTGACATACTGCACCGCAGAAGAACCTGTCGTTTTGAATTTCATAATAATTTTCTCCAGACATTTGGCAGACATTGGACCAACGCCTTTTTTTCAAATCCTTGAGCATTCGGAACTTCTGCAGAGCTATTGGCGCACAGTCATTGTTCTCGTAAAAAGTTGTACAGCAGCTTGTGATCCTGTATTGAGACAGTCATGCCAATTGTCTCAGACGCACGGTGAGAAAGAGACGTGTACCCCATGCCTTTTATTTCGCATACTCTGTCACCTACAATGCCATGGAATGGTAAACTTTTTGCTATTTTTTTTTCCTTCGATAATATTCCGTTCAAATTTGACTTCATTCTGAGCAGATGTTCTTTGCAGCATTTTGAAATTGGAACTGTAATTATAGTCACTCTGTATATCTAATCTGAAATTAAATCTAATGCATCATATTACAATAAGACCGTCTGTATATGTGATGTATATACTGTTTTCACAGTTGCTCTGTCACACTACCTAACACTCTGTCCCTGAGTTCATCACACAGTTTCTCAAGCTAGTGTTGGTATGTTGACTGAAAAGATATGTTGGTGGTGGGTGGGGGGGGGGGGGGGGGGGAGGGAGGGAAGTGGCTCTGATTCTCCACCATAAGGTCTAACAATAGGCATGAGATACTGGAGGGTACTGTTGCATGCCACCTCTGCAATGATGTCGTCTCCTTCCTCTTGAATGCCGCTGTCTGCTCCAATCCCTACTCCATAACTCTCTTTCTGAACAGTGGGCTTGGTTCACAAATCTCAGAAATTTTGCCTCACAATGGGGCCTGAAGGCCAGTTATTGCCTTACCACATAACAAAATTTGCTTCCAACCTAGATCCAGTCCCTTTGTTCGATTACATTTTCCAGGTAGTTTTGAAATACCTTTACTCATGAATGGGAAAACGTTGGTAGCTTACTTCTATTATTCGCCGTGGTTTACTTTGACCAAAAACTACCACCCATAACTCCATCTACTTTACTCGGTCAGTCCCTGTAATATCTTTGTTTGATCCACCGAATATCACACTTTGTTGAGCGCATTCACTTAGTTCACCTCATTCCCAAATCTTTATATATGTAGACAACATATTCTACCCTTTTTTCTGGCACTCATAGCTGCTCATTCTTTATTTCATCTTTACAACCTTGGAACTATGCACATTAAAAAATTTAACACTATGTTGGTTCTTTACGTGTCTCAGTCTGTAATTTACCAAAAACATGACATAAGATAATTTACTCCACTTAACACTATGCTGTTTAATTTCCGTTTCCTTAGCCTACTGCATCACATTTACTGATCAATCAATAGTTTGCAAAACAAAGCACTCATCTCTTTGACACAAGAACCTCACCCACGTACATATTATACATTTCATCCCGTTACCTTAGTTTCAAACTAAATTTCCTTTAGACATAATCCTCTTTTAATCTTTTTAACTCAGTCCACAAAAACACATACGTAAATACAGGGTGACAATTGTTGAACTATATGAAAAAAAATGTAAGTTAGCTACAAACTACTGTGTGCACATACTTTATTCAACATGTCACTACAGATATTCGGATTTAGGTTATGACATGTTCAATATGACTGCCATCATGGCGATGATGTGGCACAGATGAATAGCAAAATTCGGCACGGCCCGCCAAAGTGTTGGAACATCGACATGGTCAATGACCTCCTGAATGGCTGTTTTCAGCTCAACAATAGCTTTGCGGTTGTTGCTGCACACCTTGACTGTAATTAGCCCCACAAGAAGGAGCAGCATGTGCTCAGTTCCGGAGAATATGGCGGCCAATCGAGGCCCATGCCAGTGGCCTCTAGGTACCTGAAAGCCAGACTGTGGTCCCCAGAGTGCTCCTCCAGGACATCAAACACTCTCCTACTTTGATGGGGTCAAGCTCCATCTTGCATGAACGACATCTTCTCGAAATCAGGATCACTTTGGATAATGGGGATGAAATCATCTTCCAAAACCTTCACATACCATTCGGTAGTCACCATGTCATCAAGGAATATCGCACCAATTATTCCGTGACTGAACACCACACAGTAACCTGTTGAGGGTGAAGAGACCTTGCAATCCAATTTTGCTCATTTCACACATTTTCACGTGCAAATGGCCGACTAATTCCCATCATGCTCTGTGGAAAACTGTGCAATTTGAGCATCCTAACACAAACCATTCAGAAGTTATGATGATTTTATTTCATATAGTTCTTAATGTATAATTATACATATAACCCTGTATCTTGGAGAGTTGCTTCCAACATCCTGGTTTATCTGGAGTTATGCCTCGTCTCTACTTCATCTTACCTTTGTTAATTTCCCTATATTACAACCTGTATTCACACTGATTGAACTTTGGTAGTTCCTTATTTCTCATACTACCTGCAGTCCATTCTGTATCTACCTTTTATTTACTTCATATATTCTCTTGTCATTTCATTAACTTCCCTACCAATTACTTCATGAAAATTTCTCTGATGCCACGTATACACTACAAAGTACTATAGAGAAAACAAAAGAGGAGGGGAATAGAACAAGGAATGGAAGAATTGTTCTATTCACCTCAGTTGCACAGAGCTGCATGATAGTGAAGCTTCCCAAAGCATGATGTAATGACTGAATAATGGAAAGTTGCCAGAAAAAAAAAATCATCCATGTATGAATATTAACTGTAAGTCTTGTATCTTAGGTAGAGGCACACAGTGCAATCCACTCTCCTCAGACCATTAAGAAGTCATATGCTCTGAGAAACTGCAGGTTTGATGCTCACTGATTGCAAATTGGAAGTAAAAAGTGATGCAGTCACCACCATAAGCAAACAGCCCCAAACACCATATGGAGAGGCCCTCAAATGCCAAGCAAGGTGGAGTTCAAGAAATCAAGAGACCAACGATCAGAAGAATTCTAGCCTTGGATGACTGACAGCCTACTGTGGAATCCATGTGAGTTAGCATTATCTTCAGTTAACCTTGTATACTAAGAGGGACTAGCAAAATGCTTTCCTGTATGTACCTCCAAATTAGCATTATTGGTTTCCAGCATACATTTTTCCACATGTACCTATGTCTGTATGTCACTTTCACTGTGACAAGTACGTGAACCCAAGGGTTCAATTAGAAGAATAGAGTCTGCCACTTCCATGGTTCATGGTATGTAGTACCATACTGTACTGTGTATACCCAAATCTTAACAAAGTTATAAGCCAGGTTGGCCTTTTGTTCTTGTAATTTACTGGAGAATCTAGTAAGCCTCATCTACGTTTTTATAAACCTGTGTCTGAGCTCTTCTGCATGTTTATTGCAAACATGCGAAGAAGCAGTAAAAAGCAGACCAGTAAAACAACTCAGAGTCTCATTTCCCGTACCATCCCCATATCTACCCCCTACGCCTAACAACGAAGTCTTTCTGCACTGCCTCCAACCACAGATCCCTGAAAAATCACAGCTTGACCCCACCACCATTTTTCTTGGGTGCAGCCACTCGCATACCAAGAAATGGATGACCTAAAATCCTGCGTCACCTCTGTTCTGAGCGTGAGCCACTAAGTATGTCATGACCCATGGCAGATTATGACATACAGAGTGTTCGGACATTCCCGTTAGAAACTTCTAGAACTTGTAGAGGGGAGTGAGTAGATGATATTTTTAATTGTAACCCATGTCCCAAAATGTACCATATTGGTGCTACAACCATCTGAAAACATGTTGGTAACGTGGCCACTTTTAAAAATTAGTAATTACGCATGACCCAGTACATCACTTGTTTTACAATTCCACTCACTAACAGTCAAAGAAATCGCTCATGATCTCATTAACCAGTTCTCTTCAATGTGTTGCAGTATGGCTTCTTCCAGTTCAGGTGTGCAGTGTCTCCTTGGAGCACCACAGTCAAGCCTGTTGACGGTGAAGATACTCTTTCTCAAAGTCGTTGCATAATTGTGGTGGAAAGGGTATGTGATAGAGTTGGACATTGTGTAGCAAACATGTTTTCAAACTGCTGTAGCACAGAAACAGTAAGTTTCCAGACGTAGGTTCCTATTCAAAATATTATGTGCCCACTCCCCTACACAAGTCCCGGAAGTTCGTAACGAGAATTTCTGAAACTCTGTACAAAACTGGTGTCAGGTGTGGGGCCCAGTCTTCAGTTTCTGAATGAGTACCTTTACTGAAATGTAAGGTGCTCAGAGTACAGAAGATAGGATTTTCTCTTAGGAGAACTAGCAAGCTTCATCTTAGGGCAGATTGGCTTGAGCTTTCAAGGTAGGTCAGGCTCACTGAACAGGCAGAGCAGTCCTTTTTAGTGTACTGCAGGAAAGAAATGAGAAAGAAGAAAGAAGAAATCACCCTCCTGTGTCATAGCACTAAATGAGAGAGGACATCTTTTGCAGCAGTTACAACACTCGAGATTGGGGCCAGTGACAGCTGAGTCAGCAGCATGTGTGTGCTGACTGCACTGAAATCAAACTTCAAAATCAAACTTCACACCTGCACAAGACATCAACACAGTGGCACTGCCTGACTGCCTCACAAAATAGTATGGAAATGCGGTCTACGGCTTTGAAAAAGAACAAAAAAAAAAACATCTAATATGAATCTTGAATGTAGTGAAGTCCCCACTCAGCACATAGTCTTGTCTGACACATTTAAGTTAATTCCAACACGTTTTGATGGAAATAAAGATGAACTTAGTGAATTTGTGGACAGTTGTGACTTAGCATCCAAACTAAAGTGAAGTCATAGACTGTGTGTGCTATTAAAAATGGTTAAAACTGGAACTGTGGGAGGAGCTCAAAGTAAATTTCTTGTATGTGATTTGACAGAAACTTGGGCACACATGAAGGGAATTTACTGTAGATCTATGAGTCAATATGGACTTTGGTTTACTGTGAGTGTTTATTATTCTCTAGTCAACAGAATAAGGCCAAAAGTATGGCCAAAGGGGCGAGTCACATTGATGACACATTGCAGCATCAATTTCGAGAAGGAATGATGAGGGGAATTGTACATTACAGGAAACTATGCTCCAATTGGGAAGCTGGGCACTGATTGAACAGCATGTGAGTCATTTCAAACAGAACAGCTGGCACATAATAGAATAGCTGATGAAAAACTAGTCTGAACCTCCTTAAAATTAGTGCATTGATCAAGCATTATCTTATCACTGATATTAACTTATTTCTTGGACCCTGCCTTTGTATGTGTTGAATACTTTGGCCCTATTTGCTGAGTGAAAGCAAAAGAGGGAGTTTCGTTAGCTTCCAACCTTTTCATCATCTTTCCTTCAGTTCCTTAATTCATGCATCACAATTTTTGTGCACCGTGCTCATATCTGAATCTGCTTTTGAAACAATGTTTTTCAACTTTACAGCAACCTGCTACTCAGTATTGGGCAAACTGTTCTTTTATATCATGCTTTGCATATGATTTTAACTTCTTCATTGCCACTGACACATGAAACTTAACCCCACTTATTTCCATTTACACACTGGAATTGATTGTAATCATTTCTGTTTCTAATTTATTCTTGAGATTCCCTAACATTGCAAAAGATACTATTCTTGGAGATATTAACCCCATTTCCTACTCATTCACTACTCTTGTTGAGTACATATCGGGACTGAAAACTTCTGCACTGCTTAGCTCTCTCTTAATTCTATCTGTGTCAACTATACCCTCTATTCCACCTGGTGAAATGGAATCTGCTGGGTCTTTCGCAATTTGTACCATTATGTTCTGTAAAGTTGCTAGTGTGACCAACAGCTGAATATAGAATATGAAGAGTTTGTTGTCGCATCATCTGCTGCTGCTCCAGCTGTATCCGCTGCTGAGCTGAATGGCTGTACCACTGTTCCATGCTGCATGCCCCTGGTACCATCACATCCTATCTGCCAGCTGGGACCACTTATGACCACATGTTTATGACTTTACTCTCACTTTTTGCCACCAGCAGAACACTTTTCGACCTCCAGCTGTCACCTGTCAGTTTTGAGTTTACAACTAAAAACTCACTCTTGGTGAATATTTGAGAAATTAAATACTCAATCATTGCACTTTCCATGTTGCTTCCCAGAATGATGACACACCATTTTCAAACGTTTAGAAACTTTTTAGTGCCAGTCAAAACAAAACACATCAGTTGACAACAGGATAAAATAACTGCTATCCCAACAATCCCAACAATTTGTAAGAAACAAACCACCTGTATCAGGAAGATGAAACCTAACGGGGGTGTGTGGCTCAACTGAACAGCAGAACTACCTGTTGGCTCTGCACCTTCAAAGTCCATCTGCACCTCCTCGACCTGTTAAACTTTCCTGATGTTACCTGCAGTGCAGCTGCTAGCATGTTGTGTTGTCACGTATGTACTCTGATAATCGATTATTCTCACACAACTCCCTGGGAGAGATTGGTACACCCATAAATGAATGGCAGACAAATCTGGTAAAATCTTAATGTGTTGTTGAGGGCCATAATTAATAACCCAATATTCTCCAAGACACACAAATGAACTAACCCCACTGTCACAACCAAGTGGTCATCAGTAATGATAAAATCACAACACTGAGAAACTGACAAAGCATTTTACTTACCAACATGCAATGAAGCAATGGCATCGAACCTACCACAAGCTTCACTCATTACCTACCATCATCATTGTCTGTGTATGTTGTCATGATTCAAAATATACTTTGTCAACACCAAACAAATTCACTTCCTATTCAGTTTTTGTTGATTAGACATTACTGACTCAATATGGGCAAAAACAAAGCTTATTATATCATAAATATGGAGCTGCCATTCGTCACACATCTGAACCCCTCCAACTCCAGTCATGTTCTCTCCTAACAATGATGTCTCGCCTCCACTGCTGCCGACATTAATGTCAGTGACGTCACACCATAATTATTAATGCACTGAGTATTATACCAGCTTAAATTAACCACTCTGATGCAGTCACTCTCAGAACAATACCTGACAGAATTTCTCCTCCCTCCTAACTATGAAAATGTGTAACTTTATCATGCACCATTATTCCTCTTTCCTTCTTTGCTCCCTTGGATTCCTCCACCACGTCATAGCATGGGGATGCCCGTCCCTGTAAACTACGCAATATTTTTATTTTTTTCAGTTAGAATTCATACTGTTAGTATTCATACACTAGCCATCGAACACTTCCAGCGGCCATAGTCTGAATTTCCATCATGCTGACTTGCGTTTTTCTGGGCACCAGCACCTGTTCCTCTCACCAGTGGCTGACCTTGCTTGCTGCTGGTGCACTTGAATCTGGACCATTAAGCTACATAAAAATTCAAATATCTGATGACTTTTCACTCGGATCATGATGTGGTGTTTACCAAACTCAGACTAATAAACTTTTACATGCATCTATATATGACTCCACTTGATCACATCTCTCCTTCATTATTTTACTGAGATAAGCATGCACAGTGGAATGACATATCACAGTCAATTCTCAGGTAGCTGGTGACACACTATACAAGCACTCGATTATTGGTGGACAGTCCCCAGTGTTGTCATGGTGTTTTATCATGGGGTACTTTATCTGTTGTATCTCCACTCCAGATTTGAAACATCTGAAAATTGGCGCAGAATGTCTGTTACTTGCTGACGTTGTTTCTTAACCAGGCAGTTCAGTTGTAGCTTCCTCTCCTTTATTGTCTGTAATGGTAGCAGATCACAATTCTTTGCTGATGGTATTAAGTGGCCCTTTCTGAAGTGGTTTAACTGTTCCTATGCAGATGCTTTGGGGTATGAGGCGTGGTTGCTCATGACAACTGGTGCACCAAAGTTCTCCTTTACAACCTACAATGCTTACAATCATCATTGGCAGGTAGATTTATTATTTTAGCCAGAGTAGCTTTTTGCAATCTACAAGGCTTCACAGTTTGACTGAACACCTAGACTGATGACGGGAACTCATCTCATTGATGGCAGTGGGATAACAACACCTTTAATGGCCAACAAGTGCCCGGAGCAATCTTTGTTATGTGTGCTTGTTGAAACAGCTTCGTCAATCTGGAACTCTGATTTCTACAGGTTATGGCAGTTTGTGATGCCTACAATAAATCCCATCCAAGAACAACATTACTGATCTGACTACATGCTGATAAAACAAAAATTCTAAGGGATGTGTTCTGTCATTGATAGTTGTTCTTGCAATATATCTTCCCATCGTCACTTTTGTGTTACAGGACATAATCTTCTTTAGCTGGCAACATTAAGCATTCAACATTACAGAAAAAGAAACCCCCAATTTGACTAGCACATGACAGGTTGACCATATGTACAACAATAGAATATTAATTTAATTTTCATGACAACATAAATATATTCAAGTTTCATGCACATAACTCTCCATTAAACTTGACAGAATGGTAACACAGAAAACATTAAATAGCAATTCATCCTGAAAGTATTCTCTAGTTTGGGACAACAGACTATATGTTTCCTTTGTAAAGCAAAAAGAAAATTTCTCATTACTCATGCACAAATATAAATACTCTTATTTTAATATGAAAACTGTGATATTTCATTTATCAGAGATATTATCATGATCTGTAAAGTTAAAATCCATAATCAGTTTTATGAAAGAATATTAATTTTAATTGCAAGTTCAATTATGTCCAATTTAAATGATAGATGAAGTGATGATGTAATTGTTGCATCTTATATAAAGATTTGTGCTGGTAGACACTGCGAGTTAGTATCAAGTTAGTATTGCATCAATCTTATGTCAGTTTTTTGGTATTAAATCCATGTCAGTTGTAGTTTTGTTTTGATGCAAAAAACATATTTTAAAAGTATTTTGTGCACTTTGACTACATTATTTATTGGTGAACATGTCACAAATCACCCATCAATGTGTAAAACTGAACCCAGCCGATAGTTTCAGCGGAGGAACTACAGTACATTAAAGCTGAGTTACACACCTCAATATCTCTTTGACACTGAACAAGTTAAGTAACTGAAATGTGGCCACTAAGGCTAGTTAAATTTTAATATGGTGGAGGAGCTGGCATATGCTGAAAAAGTCAAAATGTCTTAACCAATTTTTTAAGTTTCAGGTTACTATGTACCAAAAAACCAAAATTCCACACAAAATTCTAAAATATGGACATAAATGGTGACAACAGCATTATTGACAAGGAATGGAGCTTAGTATGGAGAGAAAATGTAAATTGCAACGAATCACATGGCACTCAAGTTACACATTCAGTAAAATGGCTATCAAAAAATGGCTCTGAGCACTATGGGACTTAACATCTGTGGTCATCAGTCCCCTAGAACTTAGAACTACTTAAACCTAACTAACCTAAGGACATCACACACATCCATGCCCGAGGCAGGATTCGAACCTGCGACCATAGCAGTCGCGTGGTTCCAGACTGAGCGCCTAGAACCGCGAGACCACCGCGGCCGGCTGGCTATCAAAGAAGAAATATTTAACGACCGTAAAGCAGCACTGTCTAGTGTAAACTGACAACAGAAACTTGCAGAAATGGGGAATAGTGACTCATTCGAATGTCTGTTCCAAACCTTAAAAACAAAATTTGATGACATTTGACCAGAAATCCCCAAGAATAACCCTGAAAAAAAGTCACAATGAAGGGAAAACCCCATTAAAGGCAAGATATGGTATATGCCTGAGCTAAATAAATTACAATGCATCACCAAAATATTCAGAGACCATATGAAAATAACTGTAGATCTTCTGACTAAAGACCTGCTTCACAGTAACTATTTAAGAGCCAAAAAATTCTGCAGAAAGACAGTGAAGGGTGCAAAAAAGCAAAAAAGAAACACAGTGACAAGTTCATTAAAGACGCTCATAATCCATGTAAAGCAGCATGGAATCTGGTAAATGAGCACAGGAAAAAGCCTACTTCTGTCTTAACTTATGATAGTCCTGATGCCTTCAACCAGTATTTTGTTAGCATAGTGGAAAGTACGGTAAATGAAATTCCAGTTTCAGGCTTAGATCCCATGGCCAATATAAAAAGTGTAAGCTGCACATTTAAAAACTCGGAGGAAATACACCCTGAGGACCTTGTATAAATAGTGAAGTTCTATAAGCATTCAGTGAGTCCAGATATCTATGGTATGCCCTGCACAGCACTGAAGAAAATAATACCAGAGCCTGCTCAGCCACTAGCCACAGTAATTAACAAGCTTTTATGTTCTGGTGTCTTTCCAGATTTCCTGAAGGTGGCACAGATATTACCAGTCTACAAGAAAGGTGACCCATGCAAAGTGACCAGTTTCAGACCTATTTCAATAACACCCATTCTTGCTAAAGTCATGGAGTCTGTATCAAAACATCAGATACAAAATTACTTTGAAAACAATAAACTCTTCCAGGACATGCAGCATGGTTTTTGCAAGGGAAAGTCAACAGTTTCAGCAGTAATGGACTTAATCATGAAGATAAGAGTGGGGTTTGAAGATAGAGAGAGTGTGGCATAGACACTCTGCGACCTGAGCAAGGCATTTTATCGCATCTCGCACAAGATACTAATTAATAAGCTCAAGTGTTGACGGTGCGGTCCTAACTACTCTTCAATTCTACCTTGAAAACTGAAGACAAATAGTATCAGTCCATGGAGCAACCTCCCAAGAGCAAAAATTGGAGCATGGTGTTCCCCAGGGATCCATCATAGGACATCTCCTGTACCTTATCTATGTGAATAATATAGGTCGTATATATGACATTCTACAGTTTGCTGATGATACCATACTCTTTGCCAAGGCGAAAATGGCTGAACAAGTTCTGTTGGCAGCAGATGTACTCTTTGAAAGCATTAAAGAGTGGTTCATCAAAAATAACATAAAGATGAATCAAGAAAAAACCCAACACATGATTTGCAGTCTCAGCAATGTCAGGTGCCAGGATAACATGGAGGCTGTCAAACTACTAGGCTTCATGATAGACAGTAAACTGACAATGAACAAGCACACAGAGTATGTGTGCTCCAAGCTCTCTTGGGTTATATACCTGCTAATAAAACTAAAAGGTTTATTAACTGACCAGTACCTATTAACATTCTATTATACACTCTTTCATAGCCATATTAATTATGGTCTGCTGTTATGGGGACACCCTGCAGGTTGTAAAGAGGTGTTAATGCTCCAAAAAAAGCTGTCAGGATCATTACATCAAGTAAAAAACAGGAGCACTGCAAACCTATATTTACCAGGTTAGGGATAATGACAGTATTCAGTTAATATGTGTTTGTATGCCTCAGCAGAGTAAAGGAAAACCAATATGATTTCAGCACAAGACAAGACATTCATAATCAGGACACCCGCAACAAGAGGAAAATTGAAGTACCAAGTTGTTGACTGACTGGAACCAAGACAGTTTTCCAGGAGTAGCCCTAAAAATGTTCAGTACACTGGACCTACAAGTGCAGTCTCTGCCACTAGGATTGTTCAAAAGGACAGTTGCACAGGACTTGAAAGAACACCCATTATATTCTATTGAAGAATTTTTCAATATTGTCCAAAGTGAATGGACAAAATAATATTGTACTCATATGTTATGTCTGCCCTTATTGTGAATACTTTTCTGTATGTTGTATAAAATTGTAACCAAATGCCGGCCGGTGTGGCCGTGCGGTTCTAGGCGCTTCAGTCTGGAACCACGTGACCACTACAGTTGCAGGTTTGAATCCTGTTTGGGGCATGGATGTGTGTGATGTCCTTAGGTTAGTTAGGTTTAAGTAGTTCTAAGTTCTAGGGGACTTATGATCTCAGATGTTGAGTCCCATAGTGCTCTGAGCCATTTGAACCATTTTTGTAACCAAATCTTAAATATATAACCCTGACACAGTCTGTCCAGTCATGACTGGTAAATGACACAGACCTAGTAATAAAGTAATGTAACGAACTGAATGAATGGAAATTGATTACGTGGGACATCATCGTTATTAACACAGAAAAAGATAATTACAACAGATTTAATTTTTTTCTGTTCTGTAGTGAAAAACAGTGCTTAGGTAATGTGAAAAACTTCGTTTTTAGGTTGTGAAGTATTTATACAATATTAGATATGAAAGACAACATGGAAATTGGTGATAATCTTAGTGAAGCAGAAATAAATTTGAATAATAATGTAGAATTTAATCAGAGTCATGATGAAGGAGCAGTGGACAGGAATGCTAGTAGTGCTTGCAGTCCATTCTGAGGTTTTGATCACAGAGAACTTTTAGGAGACAACACAGCCCTTTTTAAACAGTTTGCATGATTTCTGGGAGGACAAATCAAAGCAATGGAAAATGATCTAAATAGCAATGTGAAAGAAACAAATAACAGAACTGAGATGTCAAAAACTGAGTTGAGCGGTAGTATAAAGGTGTCAGAAAGTGAACTAAGGAATGGATTAGAACAGTCAGTGGGCAGAAGAACTGAAGCATCAAAAAGTTATTTAAGGGGTAAAATCGATGCCACAAGTACAAAGTAAAAATTTTTTGACATGAAATATCGAACTTTATTAATCAGGTTGCAGAACTAAAAGGAAACTTGCAGTAGAACCATGGCACAGACAATCAGATGCATGGATCGGTCTTGTTGAAAACAAATTGTGAATGTAGAAAAAATTAGGTAAATGAAGTTGAAAACATATGCACTGCAGAAAATGTAATTTTGTCAATAGATACAAAAATGTAGTTCTCAGTGCAGATAGGTTTGCAACAAGGGGTGTTGTTATTCAACAAACTGTTTCACATGTCAGAAACAAAATTAAAGATTTTACCAATAATGTACCCATAGTTCACCTAAATATTAACAGAAGCAGAAGTAAAGGCATTGAAAGGAAATTAAAATAGCAGAAAATTAAAATAAAAAGGTAACATTTAAACAAATACAAACCATTAGCAAATGGGTATCTCAAATCTATTCTAAAGAAGATACTGTTGTATTTGTAAACTTGAATGAAACTATGGAAAGAAAAGTTATTTAGATGTAAGTACCAATGAAAATGTTTATTTGCTCAAAAGAATGAAAAAGGTAAAAATGGCACTGTGAGAATCTAAACGTGTTATGAGTTTGTGTTGTGCAAAACTGAGCTGTAGCTATTTGGTGTAAAATTATATTCAGAGATATTCCAAGCCACTTTTGTATTTTTCGATGTACGTGTGTAACAACAAGTTAAAAGAAGTGAATTCAAACAAATTTAAGTTAGCAGCAGACACAGATGATTTCAAAAATAGTGATGATTTACATACACTTTGGAGGTATACACCCATTTGTATACCATGTGATTTGTGTACGTAGAGCCCTGAGCTAGTGGTTTGTTAATTATTTTTCCAAAAGTTTCTTTTCTTTTTGAAATGAAGTTTATGTCAAAATGATTAAATCTGGAAGTATTTGAAACATGGTTACTCTAAAGATACTTTGCACTGCTATGATTAGAAGGTATATTTACATTTATGCTTGTATAGTGAAGAATAGTCCTGCATTTTGAGAAGGAATATTTTGTGGATGTTTCTGAGGAGAAATGTTTTTGCTTTTGATGACACTAGGTATTCATTGAGTTGCTGTGCTGTCTAGTTTCATCGAAAATGCATAAACCTAAATTCTGGATTTATTTGGGGAACTTTTCTACTATATTTGTAACAGGGAAGATAGAAGTCAGACATGTTGGTTTACTGTTATTATTTTCGAGGTCTGTATTCAGCATTTGAATATAGCATTTGAATATAGCTGTTAAATAGAATCATTGATAAAGATTTTGCTATGAGAAGAGAATACTGAGATGTAACTGTAAACCTTAACAACTTTTCTGTAACTATCTAAAGTACATCTTGCTATCAGTAATTCGTAAGTTGAGAAGATTATTTTTCAGACCACACAGTCTTTGAAAATTATAACAGGTGATAAGCAAGTCTTACATGAGTAACTTTATGTGTGAACAGGATTAATTTTTGAAATATGTTGAGGGGTTGTTTTGTTATTTTTGAAGGTGTTGAACATATGATGGATGATTATTATTTGAGAAATGATACACTATGGTCAGAATATTTTATAATGTGGAGACAGCAGTTTAGCATTTACATTATGTCAAAATATGAGAAATTGTCTATGAGTATTATGATATTATGCTTATAGCAAGTCTTGACTGTTTAAAGAGAAAAATAGTCAAAAATGAATTGGGAGGTTGCTCAAACTGAATGAAACCAATGGCTGAGCACGCTGCCCAATACAACGATCTTCATGTCAATGACTGCTTCACACCGAGCGCCATCTGGATCCTTCCTATCACACCAGCTTTTCTGAATTAGGCAGGTGGGAACTCTCCCTGCAGTATATCCTATGTTCCCTAACCCCCCCTCGGCCTCAACCTTCATTATTCACTGTCCTTCACCCACCTATCCACTCCCCTGCTCCCACTCCAGCACTACACAGCCTTCTGTTCCACCAGCACACCCACAGTCTCTTTACTTCTCTCACTTTCCACTCCCTTCCCCCTCCCCCCCCCCCTCTCCCCCCTCCATCTAACCTCCTGATTGCATCCAGCTGCCCTACCCTGTCCCCACTGTGTCCCTGTATGCTGCCACAAGCAGCACTTTATGTCCCCCACCCCTATCCTGTTATCCCCCCCCCCCCCCCACCTCCACCCCAGCCTCCTCCTTACACCCCACCAACCAGATTGCTTCTGCCATCATCTGCAGTTGCTTGCAGTCTGGCCTCAGTGGCCAGAGACAGTTGTCATGTGTGTGTGAGTTGTGCTTGCGGGAATGTGTGTGTTTTGTCTACTTTACAAGAAGGCGTTATGGCCAAAAGCCCAATTGTTTGGCAGTATTTTTATTGTACCTGTCTGTGATTCATGATCTCCATGATATGGTGAGCAGCGATCTATCCTTTTCATAACATTATAATTTTCATTTAACAAATTTCCTTTCACCTTTTCAAATAGTTATATCACAAACAATCTTGACTTAACATGCACTTTCCCACAATGAAACTTCCATGAACTATTAGCTATATAATAATTTCTAAAATCAAGTAAGTCTGGTATAAATTGGTCATAATATGATTTAATCATCAAATTCTGATTACTCTCCCTACAGACATGTTTTATATGATAATCTACCACCTTCTCACATCTGTTAAAATAGATTTTCTTTAAGACTTCTTTTTTTCCTCCATTGGTAAGTTCACCTTCTGACACAGACACATTATTTTTGCAAATACAAACATCAGTGGTCACATTCTTTGCACTTCATTTAACTTTGAGTTTAATTTAATCAGTTTTCCCTCTGCTTAATAAGTTAGCTTACACTTTTTATTTTCTAAAGCCTCTTTCATATTACATAGTTCTGCCTTGAAGTTATCATCTTCATCTTTAATCACGTTTCCAATCTCATCAAAGTTGTTTTCACGTTTACTTTTTTCTTTGGCAAATTCAACTTCACTAAACTACCTACTTTGTCTTCAACTACGTCCACTGTGGAACATATAACCTTTAAGCTCAACATAAGATTTTAAACTGACAATTTGTTTATTATTCATCAAGATTACACACAACTTTGCTAAGTCTCTCACTGTTTTCTTCACTGTTTCCCCTAATGTTCTCTAACTTTCACTAGTTTCTACCCTGAAATTGTGTGACTGTCCACTGATTTCTCTATGGCCTTCTGAAACTGTTCACTAGTTTCTGATTTCAAGCTCCTAAACTCACTCAACTGAACCTAAATAATTTTCATTAATTCTACCAAATCTGGAGTATTTTCTTTTCCTATGTTTTCCATAGTTTGTACTACCTCTGATAGTACTTCACGATAAAGGATGACAGCCAAAACAGTTGCAGGATAAAAACTTTATTAAAATTCTTGACCAAGGTTTCGGTACATATAAATATACCTTCATCAGAAGTAAAAAATCTAAAATTACATCATGCAATGGAGATTAACAAATCAATTGTGCCAAAGGCGTCGTCAATAATTAAGACATCTTCTCCATTTGTACAACATGACTATGGGCACAGGGTCAATGCGAACAGTTTAGCACCAGTACGATAGTTCATATGCGAAGTACTGGTGCTAAACTGTTCGCATTGACCCTGTGCCCATAGTCATGTTGTACAAATGGAGAAGATGTCTTAATTATTGATGACACCTTTGGCACAATTGATTTGTTAATCTCCATTGCATGATGTAATTTTAGATTTTTTTACTTCTGATGAAGGTATATTTATATGTACTGAAACCTTGGTCAAGAATTTTAATAAAATTTTTATCCTGCAACTGTTTTGGCTGTCATCCTTTATCGTGAAGAATTTCAACAGTTGCTGTTGGCAGCCATGTTTAAAATCTTGAAACCTCTGATAGTACTCCTACTGCTCCGCTCACCTTCTGTTGCACTTTTCTTTCTGTAATAGTGACATTGGAAAACCTCATAACTGTTTTTATCAAGAATAAAAACCAAAATACACAAACTTTTCTATGTCTAATATACCTGTCTTTTTGCTTCTTCTGAAGTCTACTTTGAAAACACTTTGCAGTCTTCTTTATTTTCATACACCACCTTCAAAAAATCTGTCATATTTGTTATGCATACATCCTCTATTTTTACTTTTATACCCCGCTATTAATATGGGGGGTCTCTTCTCTCTTCTTCTGTAAAAACATAAGCAGCATTCGTGTTTTCATTTTTCACACTAAGATCCCAGACAATGCCCACAGTTTGACTTCTTTAACTTTCCCATGGCGATGGCAAAATATAAAAATCCTAGATGAGCAAATGATTCATGACTTAAGACACAAAGAAATTAATGACATTAGCTGCCATTGAGCACTGATTTAAATCAATGAGGAAGCTGAAAATTTGTGCTGGTTGGGATTCAAACCCGGCTCTCCTGCTTACTAGGCAGATGTGCCGAGCACTACACCATTCGTACACAGTGAGCATCACATGTGCACAGGCTACCCTAGTCGCCTCCCATCAGACCCAAATTATCAACTTATCAATGCATTACTAATATAGTGTCCTTTGCTCATTATCCTCATTACTATTGATGTGCAAAGGACTCTCATAGTGTTTACGAGTGATGGTACAGGTAACAGAACCTGCAGGGCTTATCTCCTTGAAAAACTGCAGGGCTACAATAAATGACACCATCAACCTGCACCACACAGTCACCTTTGCAGAATGAAGTGGTACTGGTTGATATGTGTGCAGATTTTCTGTTGTTCATATTCTGCATATTGACATGTCCTTGGAGATGGAAATGGGCTTTGTCTGTCCACAGAGTGTTTCATGGTCATTCATTGTCCATTTCCATGTGAGCAAGAAATTCCAAAGTGAACATTTGTCTTGCTGGCAGGTCATTTACATCTACACCTACATTGATACTCCACAATCCACCTTACAGCATGTGGTCAAGGATACCGTGTACAACTATTTCTTACTTTCCTGCTCCACTCACAAATAGAACAAGGGAAAAACAGCTGCTATATGCCTCCATATGAGCCCTAATCTCTCTTGTCTTATATTCATGGTCCTTACGAGACATGTATGTTGGAGGCAACAGAATCGTTCTGCAGTCAATATCAAATGCTGGTTCTCTAAATTTTCTCAATTGTGTTCCTCAAAAAGAATGTCACTTTCCCTCCAGGGATTCCCATTTGAGTTTCCGAAGAACCTCTGTGACACTTGAGTGTTGTTTGAACCTACCAGTAACAGATCTAGCAGCCCACTTCTGAATTGCTTCAATCTCTTCCTTTAATCGGAGCTAGTATAGACCCCAAACTCTCGAACAGTACTTAAGAATAGGTTGCACTAGCATCCTATATGCAGTCTCCTTTACAGATGAACCACACTGTCCTAGAATTCTTCCAATAAACTGAAGTCAACCATTCGACTTTCTGACTACAATCCTCACATGCTAGTTCTATTACATATTGCTATGAGACACTGTGCCAGATATTTAAATGATGTGACTGTGTCAAGCAGGACACTACTAATGCTGTATCTGAACATTACAAGTTTGTTTTTCCTACTCATCCACATTAACTTACATTATTTTTTACCTTTAGAGCTACCTGCCATTCATCACACCAAGGAGAAATTTTGTCTAAGTCATCTTGTATCCTCCTACAGACACTCAATGACGACGCCTTACCGTACACCACAGAATCATCAGAAAACAGCTGCAGATTGCTGCCCAAACTGTCTGCCATATTATTAATGTATATAGAGAATAACAGTGGTCCTACCACACTTTCCTGGTGCACTCCTGATGATACCCTTGTGTCTGATTAACATTCACTTTCAAGGACAACATAGGGGATTCTATAACTTAAGATTTTTGAGCCACTCACATATCTGTGAACCTATTCCATATGCTCATGGGTAATTTTGTACGGATAACAATGCAGGATGTTTCACAGGATCAGTCTAATTTAAAAGCCGAAAATTCAACTAAATACCTAGGTATTACGATTACAAACAACTTAAATTGGAAAGAACACATAGCAAATGTTGTGGGGAAGGCTAACCAAAGGCTGCGTTTTATTGGCAGGACACTTAGAATATGTAACAGACCTACTAAGGAACTGCCTACACTACGCTTGTCCGTCCTTTTCTAGAATACTGCTGCGCAGTGTGGGATCCTTACCATAGAAAAAGTTCAAAGAAAGGTAGCACATTTTGTATTATCCAGAAATATGGGAGAGAGTGTCACAGAAATAACGCATGATTTGGACTGGAAATCATTAAAAGAAAGGTGTTTTTCATTGCAACGAAATCTTCTCACCAAATTCCAATCACCAACTTTCTCTTCCGAATGCAAAAATATTTTGTTGAGACCGACCTACATAGGGAGAAACGATCACCACGATAAAATAAGGGAAATCAGAGCTCGTACGGAAAGATTTAGGTGTTCATTCTTTCTGCGCGCTATATGAAATTGGAATAATAGAGACTTGTGAAAGTGGTATGATGAACCCTCTGCCAGGCACTTAAATGTGATTTGCAGAGTATCCATGTAGATGTAGATGTAGGATTTTGTGCATCATGCTCACAGGCATTTCCAACACTCAGCAATTCCCTGTGCACTGCATGCTCGCACACCACCACTTGACCCCTCCTGTGATGCTGTGGCCACACTTTCGACAGACAATGGATCAACTGCTTTCCACCCTCTGCCATATTGCACTTGAAAAGAACCTGTATTTTCTAATTTTTTTTTAATCATTTTCTCCAGATCATTAGCAGACATCAGACTAATGCCTTTTTTTCATACCCTTGAGTGTCCAGAACTTCTGCAGGGCTTCTGGCACAAAGCACCGTTCTTGTAAAGGAGTTTTACCAGCAGCACATGTTCCTTCATGGAGACAATCACATTGGAAGTAGTCTCACAACAAACTGAGGAACAGCTGTGCACTGCATGTCTGTTGGTGTACATATTCTGATGCTTATGGTACCATCTAATGGTCAAATGTTTGTTAATTTTTTTGTTCCATGTCATTTCCTCCTGTGTTAGTAATATTCTATTCAAATTTGACATTATTCTGAGCAATGGTTCTCTTTCTACAACATTTTGAAACTGGAATTTTAATTATGGATGTCCTGTATATGCTCATGTTCACCAACATTCAGTTTTCATGCACTGGAGTTTGTTATATAGCTGACATATAGGTTAAAGCATCTTCTGAACCATACTGAAAGTCAGAGAGTAATTTACTGACATGAATTAAAAGTGACTCGGTGATTCAGTACAACTCAATATGGCTTCTATATTTGCATCATATTTCCTGAGGGAACCCTCCATGACAAGGACTATTAAAATTGCCATGGGATTACAAGCAATCTTTAAGATCCTGAATGGTAAAACTATGCAGAAATAACTAGAAGGCAAGTTGTGATGCCTGAATGATATTTCCAGAGCAAATTAATTCTTGTAAGTAGGAAACTAGAGTAGCATTCTACCAAAATTATTGTTTGGTAGTTGTGTTACAGTATATAAATGACGTACTAGATTGTAGAATTACTGTTGGTATTGGTAGCACTGGTATGGAAAGAAACATAACTGAATGTGTACAAGAAAAAAATGGGAGCCGAAGACTTCTCTCTCTCTCTCTCTCTCTCTCTCTCTCTCTCTCTCTTTTTTTTTTTTTTTTACACACACACAATTAGAACAACACATTTTTCTGTTAGTCCATTGTGTGTTTTGTATCTGTAGTTGTGCTGTTTCTCTGCAGTCACTAGGACAAATACCATCAAAGAAAATGGACACATCTGTCCATCCATCAGCAAGAGCATTTAAATGTTTAATCTTATCTGTGACAACAGTGTAAAAACTTTGATGTTCAGCATTGAGCAATATGGTACTCATGGCATGGCAGTTAGGTGGCTTGTAGCTAGGACAAATGAAATGAAAAACTTTCCTCCAGTACTGGGTGTCTAACATAAATAATGATGCTCCTGAAGCACAAACAGCTCTAGCGACAACTTCATGAACATTTGTCAGAAATTTTTGTAGAAGTGTTGGATGGATCTGATAATGTGGCATTCAAGAGAATAGATTGATCTTCAGGTGAGGTCACAGACACATTAGACACTGACGTTTCATCAGTCATTTCAGAAGTGGCCCTTGAAATTTTTCCTGATCTCTGTACATATTCCCGAGCCATGCGTTTGATAGATTGTGGACAGTGTGCACACTTCTGGGGGTTCTCTCATAGACAAGCAATCACTGCATTATGATGTATGCATGGTTCCACAGTACTCATACATGGCTTCTGTCTTGTTTTTGATGGTCCTTGTATTGTACAATTCCCACACGTCCAAATGATGACACATGCCGAAGAATGTTGGTCACTTACTAATGTTTTGTATGTTGTGTGGTCCTTTATATATCATCACTCAATTTCTAGTCTGTCCAACACTTCTTGTCTTGAGAGGAATCCAGTGAGACAGTGACCGCATACCAAAACAAAGCAATTGAAATGAGGTAACACCCAACAGGTATGCAACACATCTTATGTACAGATAATGCAGGTAGAATCCTAACTGACCAAGTCTACTGGGAAAACTCAGCCAACAGTAGTTTTACCAGTGTAGAGAAAATTAAATATTGTGTAAGTACTAATGACCACAAAGATCTACAGCAAGAAATGACATTAGGTGTTAAAGAATACACACTGTATGCAGTTATAATTTCTTATTTCTTATAGTATGGCAAATTTAAAGGTCATATCCCTCACTTTTGGATGTATGCCAATCACTTTGTTAGAAATAGGGTTGGGAAATAAAAGTATCTATCTCAAGAAACTCAAAAACTTCAAAGTCTTTCTAATAAAGCATGCTTCATGAGACGTTCAGGAATGTATGCACACTCACGATGTCATAAATCCTTTGTACTCTTGGAGTCTGTAAACAACAACTTTAAACATCTGGCGAACTAAGGCAGTCAGCCAAGACATAAACGGAGATGTAATCTAGACACAGTGAATTGCTCATGTACAATCTGGCATGCTTACAATGGCACACAATACACGATGCAAATTTGGTCTTTTCACTGAACTATATTACTTGTTTGGCATGAGTAGCTATACTATATGCAATAATTTTAATGCATATTGATACCAAAAAAGAGAAAATCAAGGGCCTGGTAATATTTCACAGGTATACCAAAATATTAAGTACAATGGCACATTTTTTTCTCAATATATTAGTTTAGAAAGACGAAATGTAACATGCCTGATTCACCATTTTAGGAACCATGAAGCATTTCAAGACATTAGGCATCCAGCAGTACCTCTTCTTTGCAGGTTACTGGTACAGGTATGACTAATAACACGAGACAGTGGTTTTGTGTGTGTTAGTTGTATGAATGTGTGTGTGTGTTTTGTTTCAGGAGATCTTTTGGCCAAAAGTTTAAATGTATAGCAGTCTATTCATTGTGCCTGTGTGCGACTGACTCAATGTCTCCTCTATATGGTGAGTAGCAAGCTATCTTTTTCATAATACTATTGTTATTCCATCATAGAAGTTCCGTTGTTTGAAAGTACATTACTCATTTTCCAGGGTGAATAATATTTTTGTATATATGTTAGGGACAGAAAGCATTTGATTGTGTTGCCATAACTATGGCATTCATTAGATCAGTTTCATTTGGAGTAGCCCGATGTAGTTGTTTTCTCACTTATCTGTCTACGATCTATCTTGACATACATGAAGTGTAAAGTGCATTTGGACACCAAGATTTTGCACTGGAGGTTCTCAAGGAAATAAATCAATGTGCTAACAACAATGTGCACCACAGATTGCATATGCTGCATATTTGTTTCATATGTGAAGTAAACAAAGTAATTAAATATTAAACATTGCATCAAATAATATCAAGCTCCAGGCAGTCACTCATTTTAGATGCACAAATATTTCTTTTAACAGTTTATGAGGCCAAATTCTTGGGCTAACATAAATTGAATGTAACTGGAAATCTAAAAAGAAAAAATATGTAACCTGGAATGAAGGTCATTTGATTTTGAAGGTTATGTTAAAACAAAGCCATTTTTCATTGCAGCGAGATATTTTCATTTAATTTTATCACTAACTTTCTCATCTGAATGTGAAAACCTTTTATTAACACCAACTCCCATAAAAAGAAAAGATCATAATTACAAAATAAGAGAAATCAGAGCTTGTACCCAAAGTGTCCATTTTTCCCAGGTGCTGTTTGAGAGTGGAATGGTAGAGAAATACTATGAAGGTGGTTCAATGAACCCTCTACCAGCCACTGAAGTGTGAATTACACAGTAGTCATATAGATGTGGGGATCAATTGCTACTATAGTATCAATATAGAGTAGGCTGAAAATCTGAAATTGACAAAAGTATGCACAGAAAAATTAATAAGAGCCTACTTTGTGTGAGACTAAGAATCATCCTAAATGCAAGTGTTGTTTCTTCTGCATACCTACTCCTGGAAAGCATTTATTAATCGATTCCACTAGTTTCAGTTTCTCCACTGCTGATATTTTACCTCAAGCTTCTACAAATGATTTCGCCAGACCACTTATATTTGCAGACTGATTCCTTTTAACGAAGGATTCTAAATTGTTCCACAAATTTGTAACATGATTAAATTGTGAGACTGTGGGGTATCACTAGCTGATTTAGTGTCATACAGAAAACACACAGTATTTGTGGTGGTATGCTCAGTATAATTGTTTTGTTTGACTTTAAAATTGTTTTCATCTATATTTTACGGTGTGTGGCAAAGGGTACATTACAATCCACTGTTTCCATTGCAGACCTCATTTTTTCACACGTGTTTTCCTTCAGTTTATCAATATGATACGTCATTCTGCCCATTATTCCTTACATGAAATGCATGTTTTCAACTCCAGCTGAGCTCATTATGTATTCACAAAGAAAACACTGACTCACCTTCATACTTTATGGTTGCAGTTACTGTACATGCTTGGGCTGCACCTCTGCATATACTAGACACTAAAAATGTAAGACGAATCAGCAAACTAAATAATACCTTTACCATAACTTTTTCTGAATTGTTTTCAGTAAGAGCTGACTAAACTATATTCTTACTTTATTTAGTTTTATTTTGTCTTATGGATCTTATAGCAAAACCTTTTCTGTTCATCTTGTCATTTTTGTTTCCATGCTTGGACATCTGCAAAGAAACATTTGGATCACTATGGTAACGAAGGGGACAGCTTCTTAGACAGGATCATTACTGGTGATGAAACATGGATCCATCATTATGAGCTGGAGAGTAAACAGCACAGTGTGGAATGGAAACATCCAAATTCGCCGTGCAAGAAAAAGTTCAAGACCCAACCGTCTGCAGGTAAACTGATGCTTATGGTTTTTTGGACACACAAGGTCCAGTACTGGAACATTATCGGAAAGGGGCACAACAATAAGCAGTGTGCATTACAGTGAGATGCTTACTGCCAGGCTAAAGCCTGCAATTCGAAGCAAACACTGAGGATTGCTGTCAAAAGATGTTGTGTTGTTGCACAACAATGCCCGTCCGCAGACTGCTTCCCACACTGCTGAAACACTCCAGAAACTCAAATTTGAAGTACTGGAACATCCTCCATATAGTGCCGATCTTGGCTCTTCTGACTATCACTTGTTTGGTCCACTCAAACAGGCATTAAGAGGCTGTTGATTTGCCTCAGACGTAGCAGTGAAAGAAGTGGTGCATTCCTGGCTCACAGCTCAACCAAGAACCTTCTTTTATGAGGGCATCAGGAAGCTTGTACAACAATAGAGCAAGTGTGTTCAAACACAAGGAGACTATGTCAGAAAATCATGTTCTCGTAAGTTTCCTATTTGATTACAATAAAATTTTATAACTACTTTGTGGACAATAATTGACTTACCCTTGCATTTAGGACTCAAAAATTTCATGCCACATAGAACCTACTGCTCTTTCTGACTCCACAAATAATCATTTTTTTCTGTTATCCAATTTACTCTATTAACTAGAAACTATAACAGAGTCATAGTCAAGGGCACTGATGACAGTAAATTTCCTTCATTGTGGGTACTTTCAGAATGTGTACTTTTATTTATCCAACACATCTTTGCCAACATGTGTGTTATCAGAAGTTATAGAAATCAAGAACCAGAGTCCATACTTTCAGAGTTGAGAAGTTTTCTTTCTTCCAGTTATCACAAAGTGAACATGCATACTGCGTATAATTTCAGTTTATGGACTGTCAGTTTGACTTGGTAACACTACAGTAACTCAAACTGTTAAAAAAATTACCCCTGTTTTCAGTCTAACATTTAGTTCCTCTGAATTTGTAAATGGAATGTTTTCAAACATAGTCATAATGCAAATTTAGTGACTACAACACTCAAAACTGAATGATGATGTTCCTATGAAAATCAACATTAAATTCCAGAATAAGCAACACAAGAATTAGGAGAGATGCCCTATTGGGCAGACTTTATTACAAATAAAGAGTTTCAGTACTCTTGTCAGTATCTGAAGTCACACTGCAACAGAAATTAAGTACAATTTTTATGTTATTACAATAATTACTTGGGTTGACTAGAATCATATACAGTCTATTTCTTAGGCGCATTTATTATAAAACAGTCAGCAGAAGTAAAATGTTTCTCAAACAATAAAATAAAATTGTTTAACAATATTACATATTTAGAAACTTAAGCAATAAATAAGTTTAGCTGAACAACAGGAATTTCCACAGCAAATAAATATTGGTTTTGTACACACCACTCAATATTAAATATAGTCTAAAAATATTTTGCAGTCACTACAATTTGACAATTTTGGCCACATTGCATTTTTAACAGGAAACAGAATTTTAATTGATTGGTACATTTTCCCCCAAAGATTTTCACACTTATGTAATATATCACAGGTTTTAATCCATTCACCATATAAAGTGACAGATCTAAAAAATTAAAAATCAAATGTTTGGAACAATTGTCTTTCAGGTAATTCATAGGGAAAGTACCAGTTGATTTACAAAGAGGAAAACCTTGAACAGTTATTTTTAATGTCCGAGGTCAACAATTTTCTGCTCTTTATATTTTGAAAGACAATCGAATGGCACAAAACATCCTGAACTTTGGTTTAGTTGTGGATCACATAATCATCTAACATCATTTTGTATTGTTACTGAGGACTTCAGTTACAGCACTTGTTTTACTTCTTATGTCATTAGGAACATTTGAGTCTTCATGTTTATCAGCTGATGAAAATATGCTTGAATTGAAATTTGTGAGTGATATATTAGGTGCCAAAACAGTTGCAATTTTACGCTGCCTTATAACCACTGTGGGTTTATCTTTGTTTACATCATTGTTAATGTCTGTTAATGGTAAAAAAGAGGAAGAGGTAGGTGTTGGAGATTTGTTGGAAGACTGCCCAGCCTCTCTGTCCAATATCACAGCTTCTGAAGGAGACTGGTTAGTTGTGGAGTCTAGATGATCACAGGAACTTGAGCTAAGATTGGCTGTCTCATTGGTTGTTTGATTAACATCATACAACTTCTCTGGACTGTTTCCATTCCTACTGTTCTCTTTTTCTTTAATGACTTTGGCCCCTAACTTTGTCAACAGAGTTTTGTCACTGGATGGTGCGTTGCAGTCTTCAGATTTAATAACATTTGATAGTCTTGAAGATCCCAATGCACAGTCTTCACCATTTATACGTAAGGAAGCATTGCCTGTACCAAGCAGTTCATCTACTTCTATAGCAGATTTCTGTAAATGTACTCCAGATCCAATGATACCTACTTTTGGCAGTGTAATACCTCTTCTATTTGACAAAGAACTCCTTTCCTTATACAAATCTGGATGCTCACAACCTCCCTCTGTTCGTGATATTTCAGTAGATGCAATGCAGGTAAAATTAATAGCTTCATCTATCATTGGTATATCCCCATTATCCTGATGTAAGGGCCCTGAATACTGCTGAATTTGTGCTTGTGACTTGAGTCCAAGCCTATTATTTACAGAATACTGAGTAGTAGGAAACCTAACTCCTGACAACACATCACTCGTTAACTGTTTTACACATTCACTTTGTTGAGACACATTTACCAAAGCTGTTGTACCACTACATGAATCCAGATATACATTTGGTTCATCACCAGCTGCACAGAGAGAAACACTATCAACACACAGTTTCTGACTAGTATCTCCGGTAGGATGGTTCTCATTTCTGTAACCCACTGGAAATGGAAAATTTGACTTGTCAGTAATATTGCTAACATCACTGACATATACTGTCGGAGTTGAAGCAGATGACATGATGTCTTCTGTATCTTTAGCATCCTTGTTAGCAAGTAGGGATAGTGATGGATCGTCTCTCGAATGTACTGATAAAGCTGGCGATGACAGAATTGCAACTGGTTCCTCGTATAACTGAAAAGAAATGAAAATTTATTTCTACAAGCTACACTTTCAATACTTTCACAAATGTTTAAAATTAATTTTAGGGAGTGAAGGTGCAGTGATTGAATGTCATTTTTAACAGCACATATGTTTCTGTTGTACCAGTGAACTGCAGTTAGTTGAAATTCTTAATAAAAAATCTTTACTGAAGAACTATACACAATCTTTAACACATGCAATGACAGGTAATTGATCAACCACATTGTTTTGTGTGAAGTGTTTTATGGAAAAACAAAAGTAGCATGACCATTTTAACCTAATACTGACACAATAACAAATTCTGTTGCAATAAAAATGTAGCAGAATGAGAGTGCAGAGTGTAAAGAAATGAAAAATATGACAAACATTATTGATTACAAATAAATCCTCCTACGTTCAAACACTATTGCAAATTGTGGCCTTCCTTGAAGTGCAGCAGATTGGTGAAGTCTTCAACTTATTTCAAGAAAAGCCACATTCTGCAAGGGCACCAAATTCTTGGCTGTTTTCTTTTATATACACAGAATGAGTTGCATAAACATAACACTATGAGTTTGATAAACATAACACTACTTTTATTACCTGAACTGTTCAAGATATTGAAACATGGTTTTCAGCAAATCATAATATATTGAGGGAGTATCCTTTTATTATATTATTAACATTTTTAACTCTTGTATCAACTGAGAAACTACAGTGCACAACAACATATTTCTCTCAATGGTTTTTGAAAGCTGTAGAAAAGAAGTGGACAGTGATAAAACTTGTGTCCAACCTTAAATAATGCTTGTTAATCCTGGTGTTAGTTTTGGCATACTACTCAGCTACTTTTGTGCAATGTTTTGAGGCTAGGTACCTGGACTCAGTTATTGTGGTGTAAACACCACTATACACGGCTCCCATGTCAGGCTCCATCATCAAATGCAGCATGTAGATACATACAGACTACGGAGATGAAAGTTATTTCAACTTGTCCTACTTTATAAGATAGAGATACAGGGTCAGATCTGACTTTTGCAACTAGAACAGCATGTAGACTTCTAGTACACATGAAGGACCCTAGGAGAATTATTTCAAAACTGTTTATGTCCATATGTTTAAGTGAGCAGAATTTGTGGAAATAGCTGCATTTTCAATATGTAGAAAGATCTGAATTTGATTTTGTGTTGGCAAAAAAGTTATCTGATGTGTATTTACTCATAAGGAATCCCTCGAGTGTGAGGTCGCAAAAGGCCACTGTTGCGGCACTTGATGCCCCACATATTATCTACCAAGTGACCACAATATTGGTTGCTAATGGCAACAGGGGGTGGGACTAGAGGTATCCAGTGGTGAGCACAGCATGAGGCTACAGAGCATAGTTGCACTACTTAGGCGACGAGTAACTCACAGCAGTGCTACAGTGCTAGTGGTGTCGAAACAAAGCAGAACGATGATAAACAAAGTAAACATTGCATTATATCTAGAACAACAGTTGCCGAAGTCAACATTTCGTCAGAAATGGATCCAGGAAATTTTGCAGCATGAGAAACAAGTGTCAGAAGAACTATTAGCATTTCTGCAACATGAGTCAGTGGAATATGTGGTGTCATATACGCTTGACTGTGCAGACAATGTATATGAGAAGTACACTGATGACAATACAAAGGACAACAGCTGTCCAAGGAGTGGATGCTAAACATAATAATGTATATGGAAGATCATCTGCAGTGCAGTGAAAAAAGACACACCCAATTCACAATTATGACCTAGTTTAGAATAAATCTGCAGCAATATGACTGCACAGTACATAAGAAAAACTATGTATATTCAATACAATTTACAGGATGTGCATGACAGTCACCTACTATGTTACGCACAGCAAACTGTACGTGACATAGATTACAGTGAATTCAAGGGAAGCAGTGGACGGTTGCATTACTTCAAATAGTGCTACAAAATTGGAAGGCATAAGGTAACAAAATTTGAAACAAAGCATCAACTTGACAATGCACAGCAAACTGCAGAATCAGCCTGAAATTTTGTAGATGAGATAAACAAACTTATTCCATTGCTCAGCAAGGAATTTGCTTTCAACTCCAACCAATCAGGATTTGAAAAGGAAATACATATGAAAGGAACCCTGGAAATTAAAGATACCAGGAGAGTTGTATCAAGATCAACTAATATCAGTGCCTTAATGCATTCATATCAATTATGCCAACTGTTAATCTGTATGGTAAATTGGCTAGAAAGTTATTTACTGTGCTGCGAGAAGTTGGAGGTGCTCTGTCACCTATGATTCTTTCTTGTGTGCATACTTGTGTGCATAATCTTGTGCAAGGGCAGTAGGAAATATTTATGTCACAGCAAGAGTGGGAAAATGGGTGTAAGAGAAGTACAACTATGGTGTGAACACTGCTTTTGGACAATAGCTGGTCAAAAAGACTTGTTTTTGCATGATTTCTGATCTGCATATAAAAATCATACTCCTTTAGAGCATACTATCCCCCCTGAAAAGTGTGTGACATTGAAATTCATACCACATGGAACCACTGGACAAATTCACTCCCTAGATGTTTGTTTTTTCCTTGCCTATAAAACATATTATCGCACTATCTGCAGCTATGCCTTTAAAAATAGCCAGTTTCGCAGTAAGGTCCACCTCAGACTTTTTTGCATTTGGTTACATTCCATCAGTTCTCAGCACCCCATTACACCAATATGGTTCTATATGCATTCTTTAAGAGTCGGTATCGAGCTGAATGTCCTGCACGGTTTGTAATTTCCAAGGAGTTCCCCGTCGATCTCGATGGGGAGAACCTTTGTGACCACCGTGGTGCGCCATTTTTCATTTGGTGTTAATGGTGCAAGTTATTGCCTTGTTCTGAATAATTCTTGATTGTTGACAATGTCCATTTTGTGAAGTGTAATACATACATCTCATAGAAGGTTGATCTCTGTACAGCCTGGACACTTATTTTCTATCACCCTCCTGATGCACAACTGTGAATAAAGATACTACTCTGACATGTGTATTCAATTAACTGAGTATTTCATTCACTATGATTTGATAACTACCAGTCTCCTACAAAATAAATACTTTCCTTAAAATAGATGTTGTTATGCTTCACTTTAGCAACTGCTCAAATTGTTTCTCATCAGCTACAACACACATTTCCAATCAATGCTTGAGACACAGATGAACATACAAGATTATTTCAATGGATGATATAGTGGTGCATAACATCAGTTATGGTTAGAGATTCATGACAGAATGAAGCTAGGTGCTCCCCACAGAAAGAAACCTACAGGAGTGAGGAGTACCTGGCTGGCCTTTAACTGCAGGATTCTGTCCTATCCCAATGACCAGGAAATTTTTTTCCATTCATTGTTTGTGTTAGAACAAGAGAAATGTGAGCTGGACAGCTGTTGAAATGACCTACATTTAACATGGCTGACTGAGGTGAAGTGAGATATCACAATGAAATCACCTGTGAGGCTGCACCATTCACATATGCTCTACAACCACTGCCACTGCACATGATGATTCCAATAGGAACTGTCTGTAGCTCAGTACTGTATATTACAGAAATTTACACTACCAATTTTCCTCGTGTGTTGCAGAGTAGCATGACAAAATTTAATACAATGTTTAAAGTCACAATCTAAGAGTTCCTGTTGTAATGACAGGTGAATGGAGTGTAATTTATGTCAATGAAAGATATGAATGACAGACATCTGGCTGGTGCTACATCCCTTGGAAATATGTCTTATGCAACTGTGCAAATTGATGAGCAACAGAACCACAGTAGCTTCCTTGTGTGCTCTGTCAGCTACAGCTCTCCTCTTCAGCCTCAGTCTGCCTGTTTGAATTAGTGTCCAGATGCATACAAAATCCTGGCATGAGCAACACTAGAAATCTAGGTAGATATCTTTATACTGCCTTATTATACTGACAGATATGCTACTCAAATAAATTGTAGCTTTTCGTTACTGATGTACATGTCTGCATGCAATAAAGGTTAAGAAGAAATGAGCAGTTATAACATAGCAGGCAGGTCTGTCTATACATGCTATTTCCTGTTAATTCTGCATTGTAGATAAGTAAACAGTCGAAAGAGTTGACATAATGACAGAGCCTTGGAGTTTGAGCCCTAGGTGGTGGTATTTACACCACAATAGTGGATTTCAGCCACCTTGCCCATCAAGTTTACCACATTTCTCAAAAGATTTTCAAAAAGTTTCAACATAAAAAATAAGTATACTACTGAACCCACTTTTTAAGAATTTTCAAATGTTGTTAAGAAGTGTACTGCTCTATTCAAAATATCTTGGTTCAACATCTCGGTTGATACAAATCTTATGGTTGGTGGTTATGCTTGTAATCTTCAGTCCAAAGATGGGGTCTGATGTAACTTTCTACACCAGTCTATCCTGCACAAGTCTCTCATCTCTGCAAACTAATTCAACCTACATCCATCTGAACATACTTAGTATAGTAAAGCTTTGGTCACCATCTACAATTTTTATCTTTTGCAAAATTTCAATCTTTTTGCTGCTTATAGTTGTTCCATCAATTTGTAAGTGCATTTCTAGTGACAATATTCAGTCAAAGACTAAAGGACCGAAGGACTGAAGACAATGCACCCATCTAAAGCCACAATGTTATATAGTGAAAAGATTAGGACAGACTCCCATTACAAGGAAAGTCTGCTACTATTGCAGCACTGGAAGGATGATGTACGATGAATATTTAAAAAGTAAGAGCCGTTTGCTTATATTAAAATGTTGGCAGCTGAGAACAAACTAGCATGAATAAAGCACCATTTATTATATGTTTAAGAAGCCACAAAAGTCACTGTGTTGATTAAGTACTTGTCTGACTATGTGTCATAATGGATTTGAAACTCATTGTCAGTCACACAGTGCATACTGTAAGTTTGTCTAGTTTATAGGCCTTAATAGTGAGTAAAGGAAAGGTTAGACAATGGTGCTGAGACTTAAAAGCGTCCATACAAATGTGAATGATGAAGATCCAAGTGACTGGTCCAGTATCAAGACTAATGAAACCGTGCAACAAGTGGACCAAAAACTGTTATCTGTTGACGACTGGTGCTCTGCATGCTGAATTTCCTCATGTTTGATGCATACTATTTACACTGTTATCATGTAAAAGCTTAGATATTGCAAATTTTGCCCAATGTGCCCATTGATAATGTTTATGCACAAACACAAAGAGCAAAAAATGTCAAATGGATAGGTGTTTTTGGATTGCTATGGACAAGCTGTAAATTGTTTGTTTTCCCACATAGTTACAGACAATGAGATATGAATATCCTACACCAAACAGAATCAAAACAACAGTCAACACAATGGCCCTAATCAGGTTTGCAAAATCAGAAAAATTCAAGTAATCTCTTTACTTGAATCGAAAAATCATGGCTATCATTTCCTAGGATGAAATAGGGATTCTGCTGGTCAATTTAATGAAATGTGAATCAGCAATTACAGCAAAACACTCACCAAATTGAAACATATTGCCCAAAACTGGCATGTACACAACTATCATCCACAATAGCTCTCATCCACAAAAACACATGTTCACACACCTTGCTCTTACAAGCATTTCCATTGGGAACTTATTCAGCATCCACTCTACAATCCCAACTTCACACACAATGACTATTACCTCTTCTTGCAATTGAAAAATGCCTTGGTGGACAATAGTTTAAAGATGATGAGGAACTTAAGACTAGCACTGTTAAAATGGTTCACTACCCAGGCAAACAACTTCTATGTGGAGGAGTTGAAGAAGCTAGTGCAAAATTATAAGTGCTTACAAGTGAATGGCAATACCATGGAAAAGTGAAGTAGGTCTATAGGAAAATAAAATCACCAAAAAAAGCTTTATCTAAATAACATATAAAGTTTCAACTTGTGAAGTGATAAAAAGACACATTTAAATTTGGCGAGAAGCAGAGGCCAATTACAAACTCTGCGACAATACCAGTTGTATTGCAGAAAACAGACAGAAATATTAACAACAAAACATACTGTTATGAATACATGGAAACTCACTGATGATGCTGTAATAACACTAAGGCACAACATATATGGGCACAGAGATAAGAAACAAGCCATTGTGTTTTGCTCAAGGCAGAATTCTCAAAATATATTTAGAGCTCAAGCAAACACAGGTGCAAATGTGAACTTTCCTGAAGTAAAATCACATAAAGATAAATATATATGTCTTTATGTTGACAAAATAAGTGATTTTCAAATTACAAGACAAACATGCTTGACACGACAGATCTCATTTCATGAACAAACAATTGCATATAGCTAGGCACACAACAGCATATAACTCAGCACATTGACCATTCGAGCTCACTGTGGCAGCCTGTATCCAACAAAACATGTTCAGAAAACTCTCTTGTTGCTGCTTGCAGACCTCTTCCCAGACCCCTTCCACTGAAAGTATCTCAGCAAGTGGATTCACATTAACTTCGTTTGTAGTTCTCATACACCACAATTAACAGCATCACACAACACATTCACACATCACTGTATGTGCTATATTCCTATGAAGGGTAACCTGGCTCTGTACTGTCATTAATATATATATGACTGCACAAACAAGTAAGTATTGAGTTTTAATGCGTTAACAATGGGAGGGGGTGAACCATGTACCATGCCACATGGTAGGAACACTAGAGGTCATAGTGCTAAAAATATACCGCTTTTATGAAACTGTTGTAAAGATCTCCTACAGGGAAGATAATATGAAAAAGTACAGTTGTATGTAGTGTAACTGTCACATTTTTTTGCAAATATTTCAAACATAAAGGATATCTTCTTAATTGTCAGTTTATGGAATGAAGGAGGTTTTTAACCTACTGTTAAGAAATAGTTTTACTTCAAATGAATTTTCCATACCACATCAAAAGTCAAGTCGAGGAAAAGTTCTTGGATAAAACGCCGTGCCATAAGACGATATGTAGAATGGGCCAACTTATACGATACTTCTGAATACAGACAAACATCCTGGAAACTTGCTGGATATTTTTGTTTCAATCTGAAAAATAATCCAAAATCAGCAATACAATTAACTTCGAGATAATTAGGAGTAAAAAATACAAAAGAATATCAAACATATTATACATTGTTGCTGTAGACTTTAACTGCAGTCTACTTAACTCATTGTGGGTTCTATTTAATCCACACAATATTTCAATAAAATGATGACATTAGAAATACTTTGGCATATTAGTTAACAGCTAGAATAATGATATGACAAGACTGTGAAACAAAATATTCCTATTAAATAGAACTCACACATGATTGGAGCTGTTATAATGGTGACATTTCAACCCTATAACTTACAAAATATTGAAATTCATCAAAAAACACAGTGAGGGATGCATTTCACATCATTTTTTTTAAATGGGTGCATTTTGATCCAGCTGTGGTGTAAACACTATGTTATTCTTTTCAATAATCAGTTGTAAATGACAGTCAATTATGAAAAAAATATACACATAAGGAATATAAAAGAATTTCCTACATAACTCCACTTTTCATGAGTTTTCTAGTTGCCAGAAATCTACTTGTTGTGTCAACCAAGAGTTAGTCATTCTTCATGTGCCTCTCTGGGGTGTTTTGCTGTGACATTTGTGTTTTAAATCACAGAGAACTCAACTGTTAGAAGCCCTTGGGGACAGTGATAAACAACAATGTGTAGAGTTTTGTGGATTCATTCTGGGCATGGAAGATAATTTCCTTTTCAAGTTTAGTGTTCAGTGATTAGGCTATGTTCCATTTGAGTGAAAAAGTGAAACACCACAATGCAAGAATATGGGTTACTGAAGAGCTACGTATCATTGTTAGCTGCTCCAGGCTTTCATGCTATGTTGGTGGTGTACACTTTCATGATATTGACTGAGATAAACTTTGCAGTGTTCATTTTCAGTACACCAGTATAGAAGTTGTCATAGAATTAGCTAAGTAAAAGATCCATGTGATTTATATGTCAAAACAGACTTTGGAACTTTCCTTTGTGTGTGGCAGATTAATGGGCTGGTCTGACATTACAGATTCACATATTTTATGCTTCACATTGCTGCTGCATAATCTTTCATTGATTGTATCAATACTTTTTTTTATTGTGATATACACACATGAAAAAAGTTTTGCATCACCTCTGTTCCCAGAGTTCCGGAACCTGTACAGAAAACCGGAATAGAGATCAACATAAACATCATTTCCACCCTTTTTACTGCTCACGAAAACCACACATTGCATGTTGTACCACCATACAGCGAGACCTTTAGAGGTGGTGGTCCAGATTACTGTTCACACTGGTACCTCTAATATCCAGTAGCACGTCCTCTTGCATTGATGCATGCCTGTATTCGTCATCGTACACTACCCACAAGTTCATCAAGGCACTATTGGTCCAGATTGTCCCACTCATCAACAGCGATTCGGCGTAGATCCCTCAGAGTGGTTGGTGGGTCACGTCGTCCATATGCAGCCCTTTTCAATCTATCCCAGATACGTTCAATTGGCCACTGGCCACTCTAGTCGAGTGATGTCGTTATCCTGAAGGAAGTCATTCACAAGATGTGCATGATGGGGGTGCAAATTGTCATCCATGAAGACGAATACCTCACCAATATGCTTCTGATACGGTTGAACTATCGGTCGAAGGATGGCATTCACGTATCATACAGCCATTACAGCGCTTTCCATGACCACCAGCGGCATATGCTGACCCCCACGTTAAGCCACCTCAAAACAGCAAGGAACCTCCACCTTGCTGCACTAGCTCGACAATGTGTCTAAGGCATTCAGCCTGACTGGGTTGCCTCCAAATACATATCCAACAATTGTCTGGTTGAAGGCATATGTGAGACTCATCGATGAAGAGAATGTGATGCCAATCCTGAGCGGTCCATTCGGCATGTTGCTGGCAGGAACATTCGTACCATGCTGCATGGTGTAGTGGTTGCAAAGATGGACCTCGCCATGGCCATTGGGAGTGAAGTTGCACATCATGCAGCCTATTGTGCACCATGTGAGTCGTAATATGACATCCTGTGGCTGCATGAATAGTATTATTAAACATGGTGGCGTTGGTGTCAGGGTTCCTTCGAGCCATAATCTGTTGGTACTAAAGTAGTAGCCCTTGGGCGACCTGAGGAAGGCATGTCATCACCAGTTCCTGTCTTTCTGTATCTTCTCCACGTCATCACAACATCGCTTTGGTTCCCTCCGAGACACCTGGACACTTCGCTTGTTGAGAGCCCTTCCTGACACGAAGTAACAATGCACGCAAGATTGAACCATGGTATTGACAGTCTAGATATGGTTGAACTATACAGACAACATGAGCCGTGTACCTCCCACCTGGTGGAATGACGAACTGATCGGATGTTGGACATCCACTGTCTAATAGGCACTGCTCATGCATGGTTGTTTACATTTTTGGGCGTGTTTAGCGACATCTCATCAGTCAAAGGGACTGTGTCTGTGATACAATACCCACAGTTAATGACTATCTTCAGGAGTTCTGGGAACCGAGGTGATGCAAAACTTTTTTTTGATGTGTGTATTATGAAATTTCAAACATTTGTGAGACATAATAAACTCATAATGTTATCGTCAATTGTAGGCTTAAACTTATTTGTACACTTTTTTGGAAACAATAAGCCCATCTTCATTTAGAACAATTATTCTCTAATTTTATTAAATAATTACATGAGAAACAGATTATTTTTGGGAATTTTCAGATGCTTACAAAACTATATTTCTTAAATTTTCATGATACAAGTGTTGTGGATAACTTATTTTGTAGCAAATCATTTGTCATTCACAGTTAATGGGAAAGAATAGATAACCCGAATTTCAGTGTATATCAACGCAAGTAGACATTCATTTTAGAGAATATTAAGAAGTTAGCACTGTGTTGTGCATAAACTAATTAGCAGTAAATCAGTATTTATGATTTAGTTAGTGTAGCACATACTGTAACTAAGATAGTGTATTACATCTAAGTTTTCCCTTTCATGATGAGTGTATATTACCTATGTTTATTGTAAATTAACTCTCTTTTGAGTTTGTTACCGAATATAATTAAACTCAAAAATTTTTAGGAAACCAGTAATTCTTACCACAGGTTTTTCGGTTGCCTTAATAGAAATCTCTATTTGTATATTTGCTTCAACTGTTGTAGGGAATTAGTAATTTTTTAGCTGAACACGTTCAATGGCTAAGTTTAAAGTTATTTGTTCACTGTGTTGTAACGCTTTACACCAGCTACAATGCAGCCCCACTGTGAACACTGTTTTTGAACATGGGACGAGTTAGTTGACATTCGCAAGCAGGTGCAAATTGCCCTGGCAACTGTCATATGATTGGTGGCAGCTGCAAATTGCTGTGTTGGGAGAGTTCCTTCCTGAGAGTCATGTACCGATATCTGTGATACATTAGATACCTCAAGTATTATCCTCTCCTGTAGGCCCTGTTTCCTTTTCAGGAAGTATGAGATCTGTCCTTACTTGTCTACTTGATTGCCAGTGGTGTGTCAATGGTAGATCTAGGTGTCCTATGCAGGGGACACAGTGATCAGGGATGACTCAGGGTGTTACACTGATTCTCCTAACCAACTAATTCGAAGTGTTGTCTTTCACTGAAACTGTTAAGTCCTATGTCAAGAGATGGCAGATGCAAAAGGGTAGGGATCTATCACTCGTTGGAAGTTCAAAGGTATGGCGAATAATGGTCCCCATTAGGGAAATAGAAGCAATGGACAGGAAGGAACACCAGGTGCAATCAGTGTGTACGCTTAGGGTCCTCATTCAACCTGTTGAAGATGCTATTCCAGCAACTACTGAGGGATTACACTGCACCCAACTGCACACTGTGGCACATGTCAGAACAAATGATGCCTGTAATCTGGGCTCCAAGGTCACAGTTGCATCATTCCAGTGACTGGCAAGAAAGTCTGAGAAGATCAGCCTTGCAGATGAAGTTTCAATGAAGCTCATAATTTGCAGTATTGTCCCCAGAACTGATCGTGGCCCCCCTGGTTCTTAGTTGAGAGGAAGGGGTAAACCAGAGACTTTGAAGGGTCTGACAATCTAGGTGGCAACTTCCTGGACTTGTGTAATATGGTTGACAACTGTAGGGGTGCACTACACATCAGTTTGTGCTAGAGATGTAGCTGCCTATGTGTGGGGTGCATACAAGGGTTTTTTAGATTAGGCGACTCTTTATCCTGTCCAGATAACAAGTGCTGTAGGAGACCCAGAAGCATAAGTGTAAGATTCAAAAGAATGCCTCCCCCCCCAGGCAAGAGTATTAAAATCTTAGAAGTTAACTGTCAGAGCATTCACAACAAAGTGCCAGAGTTTGAAGAGCTCCTGAAAAACAGTGAAGCTCACATAATACTAGTAATAGTAAGTGGGTTGAAACCTGAAATGGATAGCAGTGAGGTTTTTGGGGAAAATTTAAATGTATATCAATAGCATGGGTTAATGGAAAATGGAGCTGGTGCATTAGACAAGAAACTCGAAATCTAACGAAATAGAAATTGAGTCTGCATGTTTGAGCAAGACTCGAGCATCAGTGGTGTGCTTAAAATGGTAACTGGATCCTTCTATCACCCAAGAGACTCACCTCCTGACGTAACCGAAAACTTTAGAGAAAAGCTCAGTTCGCTTGTATGTAAGTTCCCCACTCACAGTGTACCTATCGGTGGAGACTTTAATCACCCAACAATCAACTGGGAAATTACAGTTTTGTTAATGATGGACTATGAAACATTACTATATGCCTTCTCTGAAAGCTACGTAGAACAGATAGTTTGTAACTCCACTCATGATGTAAATGTATTAGACCTAATGGCAACAAATGCCATTAGACCCCTTTGAGGATGTCCACATCACAGCTGGTATCATGACCATGACGCAGCTGTGGCAACAATGATTACCGATGTACAAAGGATAACTAAAACAAGTGGAAAGATATATATGTTCAGTAAACTAGATAAAGAACTGTGGAGTCATATCTCAATCAGGAACTTGAAACTTTAAGCACAAGACAGGACGATGTAGAGGAACTATGGCTCAAGTTTAAAAGACTAGATGACTGTGCACTGGATAGGTACGTACCAAGCAGAACAGTTCATAATGGGAGCAGCCCTCCATGGTATACAGTCACTTTGAAGGAACTCCTAAAGAAACAGGACTACTGCATAATAGATGTAAAACAAAGCATAGTGCTATAGATAGAGAGATGCTGACTGAAATGCATTTGCCTGTCAAGGGAGCAATGTGTGAACCTTCAAAGACTACTGTAGCAGAATATTGTCAAATTATCTTTCACAAAACTCAAAGAAATTCTGCTCATATGTAAAGGCTATTTGTGGCACCAAAGTTAGTGTCGAATCGCTCGCAAATGAGACTGGAACTGAAGTTGAGGGTGTCGAAACAAAAGCTGAAATGTTTCATTCCATTTTGACATGTTCATCTATAAAAGAACATCTAGGAGAAGTGAACCAATTTAATTTTTGTACCAGTGAAAAGATGAGTGCAATAAGTATTAGTGGCAATGGTGTCAAGAAACAGCTAAAATTGTTAAAACTGGACAAAGCTCCAAGGCCCAATGGAATCCCTATCAGATTCTATACTGAATCTGCAGCTGAATCAGACACTCTTCTAATTATAATCTATCACAGATCCCTAAAACAAAAAATTGTGCCCAAAAGTTGGAAGAAAGCACAAGTCACACCTGTTTACAAGAAGGGTAGTAGAAGTGATCCACAAAACTACCATCCAATATCCTTGACATCAGTTTGTTGTAGAATCTTAGAATATACTCTGGGCTCAAACATAATGAGGTATCTCAAACAGAACAATGTCCTCCATGCCGATCAGCATGGGTTCTGAAAACATCAATCATGCAAAACCTACCTCACACTTTTCTTATATGCCATACTGAAAGCTTTGGATCAAGGCAGTCAGGTAGATGCAGTATTTTTTGATGTCTCAAAAGCATCTGACTCAGTACGACATCTATGCTTACTGGAGCTTGGCCTTGGGGGTTGGGTTGTTTGGGGAAGGAGACCAGACAGCGAGGTCATTGGTCTCATCGGATTAGGGATGGACAGGGGAGGAAGTCAGCCATGCCCTTTGAAAGGAACCATCCCGGCATTTGCCTGGAGCGATTTAGGGAAATCACGGAAAACCTAAATCAGGATGGCTGGAAGCGGGATTGAACTGTCGTCCTCCCGAATGTGAGTCCAGTGTCTAACCACTGCGCCACCTCGCTCGGTCATCTGTGCTTATTATTGAAAGTAAGATGATATGGGGTATCAAACAAAATTTGTGATTGGACTGAGGCTTTTTTGGTAGGGAGGACACAGCATGTTATCTTGGATGGAACGTCTTTGTCAGATGTAGAAATAACTTCAGGTGTGCCTCAGAGGAGTGTGTTGGGACCCTTACTGTTCATGTTGTATATTAATGACCTTGCAGATAATATTAATAAGAACCTCAGGATTTTTGTAGATGATGCAGTTATCTATAATGAAACACTGCCTAAAAAAAGCTGTATAAATATTCAGGTAGATCTTCAAGATTTCAAAGTTGTGCAAAGACTGGAAACTTACTTTAAATGTTCAGAAAAGTAAAATTGTGCACTTCACAAAAAAAAAAGTATCTTATGACTATAGTATCAATGGATCACAGCTGGAATCTGCCAACTCATACAAATACCTGGGTGTGACACTTTGTAGGGATATGAAATGGCATTATCACATAGACTCAGTCATGAGAAAAGGAGGTGGTAGACTTCTGTTTGTTGGTAGAATACTGGGGAAATGCAATCAGTCTGCAAAGGAGTTTGCTTACAAATCACTCATGTTACCTGTTCTAGAATTTTGCTCAAATGTGTCGGACCCATACCAAATTGAACATACACAGAGACAGGTAGCATGAATTGTCACAGGCTTGTCTGCCCCATGGGGGAGTGTTGGGAGTGTTGCAGCAGCAGTGAAGAAATTCACTTGACACTCTTGAAGAGAGACGTAAAATACGCTAAGGAAGTCTGCTTACAGTGTTTAAAGAACTGGCTTTAAACGATGACTCTAACAATGTACTACAATCACCTACATATCACTCACATAGTGATTGTGAGGACAATATTAGGTTAATTACAGAATGCAAAGAGGAATTTAAACAATCATTCTTCCCGAACTCCACATGTAAATGGAACGGGAAGAAACCCTAATAACTGGTACGATGGAAAGTATTCTCTGCCATGCACTCCATAGTGGTTTGTGGAGTGTATATGTAGATGTAGATAGTCGAGCACAAGAGACAGACTTCATAGCACCATTTGTTTTGCACAATTTTGGCAGGAAAGCTCTGTCCTTTTTCCAGAGAAGGACAGGAATCACATACTTCGATATGTTGTATAGCTGGCTTTTATCAAAATTAACTGAACATGCCAGAAATATCATTTTTCAGCAGTATGGTACACCACTACACTGACAAATATAAGAACAGTATTTCTCAACAATGAGCCACCTGAATAATGGATCAGCCATATAGGGCATGCAGATCTCTCGTTGCACCATTGGTATCCAAAATCACCTGATTTTACTAAGGTTTTTGTGGCAGTCTGAGAAAACTCCACATATGTACCTCCCCTTCTGACAAATTTGGGTCAAGTATGATGCTGCATAGTACCAGCAGTGAATGTGGTAACCCACATTGACACAGAAGCATGGGCCAAGTTTTAACTATTGTGTGGATGTTAACTGAGCATCCAGTTGAAGGTATACTGAACATTTATACTGTATAAATGAAAACCTAAACGTAATTATAGGTTGGTTGGTTTGAAGTATAAAGGAACCAAACTACTTTGTCATCAGTCCCTTGTTCCATTGAACTAAGTCCATGGGATAAAACTTAAAACATACAGGAGACACCACAGGAGTTCGAGATGGACAAAAAGTAAAAACACAAAGCTGAACACACTAGGGACAACAGAAGTTAGGAAAAGCACAGACATAAAAGAAACAGGCAGAAGAGCTTAAAACAGTAAAGCAGATGGCCTGGGATGGCTGATCACGGGGATAAAAAAGGATGAGACAGCCACTCTGCAACACATTAAAATCTCTAACCTAAAAGGACAAGGGTAGAAAGCACAGGGAGACAAAGGACAGGAAATAAAACTTAAACCGAAGAATAAAAACCAGTCATGTAGAAAATATAGAACCAAGTTAGCTGTGGAGGCAATGTCTCCTAAAATAGAAGGAAGGGAGTCAGGGAGATTAAAGTTCCGTCTTAGGGCAGCGAGATGTGGACAGTCCACCAAAAGGTGGATCACTGTCAAACGTGAACCGCAGCAATAACACGCCAGAGAAGACAGCCACGCGTCAGCCATGTGTGGCCGATGTGAAGGCGGCAGAGGACCACAGAGTCCCTGTGAGAAGGCCACAGAGAAGACTTCCACTCAGTTGTGCTCTCCTTGATGGCGTGGAGTTTATTGGGCGAAACTAAGCTGCGCCATTCAGCATCCCAAATCCCGAGAACTTTGCAGCGTAACACCGATCAGAGGTCAGGTTCGGGTATTCCAATTTCCAGAAGCGGCTTACGAGTGGCCTGTTTGGCCAGTCTGTCAATGAGCTCATTGCCCGGGATGCCGACATGCCCTGGGGTCCATACAAAGACTATGATCGACCAGATCATTCAAGGGCATAAACCAACTCATGGATAGTTGTTACCAGAGGATGGCGTGGGTAGCACTGATCAACGGCCTGTAAACCACTCGGCGAATCACTGCAGACCAGGTAGGACACACCGGGGCAGGAACGAATGTGCTCAAGGGCACGAGAGATGGCCACTAGCTTGGCAGTGAAGATACTGCTGCCATCTGGCAAGGAGCACTGTTTGATATAGGCTGAGTGAGCATAGGCAAAGCCTACGCTACCATCAACCAGCGAGCCGTCAGTATAGGTGGCTTCAGAACCCCGGGATTCACCAAGGATAGATAAAAAAATGACTGCGGAGTGCCTCAGGAGGAACAGAGTCCTTATGAAAACGTGATAGGTTCAGCCGTAGTTTTGGCCGAGGCACACACCACGGAGGCATATGTGTACGGACCCGCACGAGATGCTGGAAAGGAAAGGACTCGAGTTCCAACAGTAGGGAACGGACACGTACAGCGATCGTTATCCCTGACTGAGACCGCCGTTCCGGGAGATGAATCACAGTGCTCGGGTACAAAAGACGGTAATTCGGATGCTGAGGAGAGCTACGGACGTGTGCCGCATAGTGGGCGATCAGTTGGCAGCGCCTGATGTGCAGTGGAGGGACTCCATCCTCCACTAGTAGACTGGCCATTGGGCTCATTTGAAAGACAGAGCCCGCAGTGGTGCACAGTATCAAGCAGCTGCAATGCTGAGGGTGCTGATGAACCATACACTACACTCCCATATTCGAGTAGTGACTGAACTAAGGCTTTATAGAGCTGCAGCAATGTAGAGCGATCTGCCCCCCAAGTGGTGTTGCTCAGGCAGTGGAGGGCGTTAAGATGCCGCCAGCACTTTCGCTTCAGCTGAAAAATTTGGGGGAGCCATGTTAGTCGGGCATCGAAAACCAGTCCTAAAAAGTGATACCCGTAGTAGATGGACATCAAGAAAAAGTGCAGGGTCAGGGTGGACTGTACGTTGCCGACAGAAGTGCAAAACACGGGTCTTGTTGGCAGAGAAGTGAAACTCATGGGCGAGAGCCCATGACTGCGCTTTCCGAATGGCTCCCTGTAGTAGTCGGCATTCAGCAACACAAATGGTTGAGGAACTGAAATAAAGGCAGAAATCATCAACGTATAAGGAGGGAACAATGACGGCCCTACAGCTGCTGCTAGGCCATTTATAGTGACTAAAAACAGTGGAATTCTCAATACAGAGCCTTGCAGGACCCCATTCTCTTTGACACAGGAGGAGCTAAAGGAGCCTCCTACCTGAACATGGAAGGCACGTAGGGAGAGAAAGTTCCGTGTAAAAATTGGGAGCGAGCCACGGAGGCCCCACTCATGCAATGCGGCAAGGATGTGGTGACGCCAGGTTGTGTTGTAGGCCCTCTGTAAATAAAAAAAGATGACTACCAGATGTTGGCACCTGGAAAAAGCCCTTTGGATGGCAGACTCAAGGCACACCAAATTATCTGTCGTCGAGTGGCCTCGGCGGAAACCACCCTGGGATGGAGCCAGAAGGCCCCGAGACTCCAGGAGCCAACACAACCTCTGGCTCACCACTCGTTTGAGTAATTTGCAGAGAACATTGGTGAGGCTAATGGGGCGGTAGCTGTCCAACACTGCGGAGTTCTTCCCAGGTTTCAACACTGGGACGATGATGCTGTCTTGCCACTGGGACGGAAACACTCCCTCGCCACAGATGCGATTCAAGATATACAGAATCTGATGCAGTGAGGCCACAGACAGATGTTTGAGAAATTGGGAGTGAATTCCGTCAGGGCCTGGAGCTGTGTTAGGACAATGGGCAAGGGCACTGAGGAATTCCCACTCATTAAAAGGAGCATTGTATGGCTCAGGATGGTGTGATGGGAAAGACAAGTGCTGTTGTTCTGCCCGATCTTTCAATGAACGAAAAGCCTGGTGATAACTTGTAGATGCAGAACACCGAGCAAAATAACTCGGCAATTTCACCGGAGTCGGTGCACACTGTCCCATTTACTGAAATCCCAGGCACCCCCAGCGGGATCGGGTAACCATAAAGGCGGCAAATCCGAATCCACACCTGAGAGGCAGGGGTACGAGAACCAATGGAGGAAAAATATCGTTCCTTGCACTCTTACTTCTGTCGTCGTATCAGGCGGTGGGCACGGGCACGGAGCCGCTTAAAAAGAATGAGAGTCTCCAATGATGGATGCCGCTTATGTCGTTAGAGGGCCCGCCTACGCTCTTTGATGGCCTCAGCGATTTCCGGCGACCACCAAGGCACAGTTTTACGCCGAGGGCACTAGGAAGAAAGAGGAACCGCGAGTTCTGTAGCTGATATGATTGGCGCAGTGACCTGTTCGACCACCAGATTAATAGAGCCATGAGCGGGAGTGTCAACAGTGGCAGCAGATGTGAAAGCCAGCCAATTGGCCCTATTAAGGGGCCATCACGGCAGACGTCCAGAAATGTGATGCTGGGGTAGTGACAGGAAGATTGGGAAGTGGTCACTACCACACAAGTCTTCATGAACCCTCCAATGGACGGATGGTGAAAGTCCTGGGCTGCAAAGCGAGAGGTAAATGGCCGAATAAGTGCCATGAACCACACTGAAATGTGTGGGGTCTCTTGTATTTAAATGGCAGAGGTCGAGCTGAGAGAGAAGATTCTCGACATCTCTACCCCGGCCATCCCACAAGAAGTTATGGGAGTTGAAGTCCCCCAACAGTAGGAATGGTAGCGAGAGTTGGGAAATCAGAGCAGCCAATTCATTAAGAGGTACTTCACCATCCAGAGGAAGGTAGACATTACAGACGGTAATATCCAAGGTTGTCCTTATCCTCACAGCAACAGCCTCTAAAGCTGTATGAAGAGGCACTGATTCAGAGTAAAGAGAGGTAAGGGTATACAGACATATGCTACCTGATGCCCTGTTACAGTCAGTCCAATTTTTATAAAAACCCCGATAGCCATGAAGGGCAGGGGTCCACATTACTGGGAGGAGGAGGAGATTAGTGTTTAATGTCCCGTCGACAACGAGGTCATTAGAGACGGAGCGCAAGTTCGGGTGAGGGAAGGATGGGAAAGGAAATTGGCCGTGCCCTTTCAAAGGAACCATCCCGGCATTTGCCTGAAGCGATTTAGGGAAATCATGGAAAACCTAAATCAGGATGGCCGGAGGCGGGACCACATTACTGGGAACCAGGTTTCTTGGAGTGCAATACAGAGAGCAGGTGTTGAGCTCAAAATCTGCCTTAGTTCAGCCAATCGGTGGAAAAAACCGCCACAATTCCACTGCAGGATAATGCTTTCTGTGTTCTGTGAAGGCATGGAAGGATGGAGAATGCAGGTTACTCCCTAGAGTCAGTTGCTGCTACTGGTGGAGGACTAATGGCTAGGAACATTTTATGGGAGGCATCGGCGAGAGCTAGATCCTCAAAGGACACTAGAAGCTCCACCTCATCCTCGGAGGCAGAACTGGTGGGTAGTGGTAGAGTGGGGACCACCGGAACCTCTTTCGGTGGAACGGGTTCTTTCTTCTTCTTCATCTTTGGTTTGTCCCCCTGCCGCTCTTTCGAAGTTTACTGAGAGGGCTTTCCAGAAGCAGCATCACGTAAGGTTGAAGAGTGGGAAGCCCTTCGACCTGCAGCACTGGCTATGTTCCACTTGTACACTGTGTGGGGCCTTTGAGGGTAGAGCCCCAAGGGACCCCGTAGGTGGGAGAGGGGCCGAAGAAGGGGGACACTCTTTCAGCTCAGATGCGGGGACCGGCGGCCCTGACGGTCGGGAGGGCGTTGCTCCCGAAGATGGAGGTGTGGGAGCAACAGTGAGAGGGGGAGCCCCCACTGCTGAGGGGGCAGGTGTGGTCACTGAGGAACTGGAAACTTGTGCAGTTGTGACGGCATATGAAACGTACATGCGGACTGGGTTTAACTGCTCAAACTTTTTCTTAGCCTCCGTGTAAATTATACGATCCAAGGTCTTGCATTCCATTATTTTTCATTCCTTCTGGAAAACTGGGCACTCTGGCGAGCAAGTGGAGTGGTGCCCTCACAGTTGACACAGACAGGAGGGGGAGCGTATGGAGCGTAAGGATGAGAAGGACGTCCACAATCACAGCATATAAGGCTGGAATTACAGTTGGAAGACATATGTCCAAACTTCCAGTACGTGAAACACTGCATAAGGGGGAGGGATGTATGGCTGGACATTGCAGTGATACACTTATCACCTTGACCTTTTTGGGTAAGGTGTCCCCCTCGAAAGCCAAGATGAAGGCACCGGTGTCAACCCTATTGTCCTTCAGGCCCCTGTATATGCACTGGACGAAGTGAATACCTCGTCGCTCGAGGTTGGCGCGCAACTCATCATCGGACTGCAGAAGGAGGTCTTTGTGAAAGATAAGACCCTGGACCATGTTGAGACTTTTATGGGGCATTATGGAGACAGGAACATCACCCAGGTGGTCGCAGGTGAGGAGCATCCTCGACTGAGCAGATGATGCTGTCCGAATTAGGACAGACCCAGAACACATCTTGGACAAACTGTCCACCTCGCCATACTTGTCTTGTAAATGTTCAACAAAGAACTGAGGCTTCAAGGTGGTGAAAGATTCCCCATCAGAATGCAAACAAACTAGGAATCGGGGTGAATATGGCTCATGGTGTTCTTTAGCCTGACGTTCCTCCCACAGTGTGGCCACGGAGGGGAAAGAGTTCGAATCACATTTCCTGACATTGTACTGATGCTTTCCTCGCTTTGAGACTGCTGGTTGAGGACCAGCGACAGATCACAGACTTTGCTTCATTGCGGGTCATCCGCACCGATGCCACCCACTCCGACCAAGGGCCCTCGCCACGGGCACCACCCAGCCACATCAAGGGCCACCTGGCAGCATGGTCAATGCCGGGAGTCCTGTTGCCCCAGGGAGATAGGCATTTACTCCTTGGCATACATGGGGAGCTAACGGCGCAGGCATCAGTAGAGCGATCCCCGTGTTGTCAGGGGGCTACAACAAACAGGGTACAAGGCAGCCCCACCACAACAGACAGGCTACCATGCTAGATATTAGTTGAAAAGTAGTCCATGGTCATTGTCAGTGCACAGTGCATGGTGGAAATTGCACCCAGAAATGTATCCATGCCCAAGAGATGGAGAGCAGGTGGGACTGCAATGCAACAATGAATAAGCTGGCTAAAGGTCTCAACGCACGATGGACACAATGCACCAAGTAAGGCACTTTTCCCCAATCAGCTCACTCTTCAGAATAATTTTGAAATATGGAGGTCAAACCCAAGAGGGGACCATCACATAAGGGCCAAAATGTTTGAGACTCCTTTTAGTCGCCTCTTATGACAGGCAGGAATACCGCAGGCCTATTCTTAACCCCGAAACCGCAGGGGGCCGTAATTATAGAATCCACCCCAAGGTTGTATGTTCATGCATGTGGAGCACACATAATTAGATGGTTCTTTTGGAAACAAAGATTTTTTTTCACCTCTATGCACAACTTAAAAAATTCATCTGAAGTTTCTAATTTTATTCATGTAGAAGATATAGTCTTGAGAAATCCGATGGATCTTTTTGAAACACCCTGTATTATGAATGTGCAATCTAATCTGTCATGTAATGTTATTCAACATCTTGTACATGTCACAAATATTCATTACAAAAGTAGTGCCCTGCACGTGGCCACACTTATGTCATATTCAACTCTTGTGGTCTTGCTTCTATTAATGTCACTGTAAAAAGCAAACAAATATTAATATAAGAAAGGTTATGCTTACAATGTAAATATTTTGGCAACTCATTTCATGGAATAACGTGATGCATGAAATCTCATACACGTATTACCCAGTGCTGTAAGACATGTTACATTTTTGCTTAAGAGCTGTTGCTCATATCCCACTAGTTCTATGTTGTGTATGAGAGTGAAATCTGGGTAAAACATCAGTTTTAAAAATTAAAACATCTCGTAACTTCTAATTTATGGTATAATTAAATACATCAATTTTATGAAGGTTTTCAGAAGGCAGACCACTACTCCATCCTATAGTATCCAACAGTCATTTTCACACAACAATGTTGAACCATTTTTCAAGTATGACAATGATTAGGACAACCCACACAAAAAGCACTTAAATTAAATGAGATGTAATTACTTACTGCAGCAAAGATTGCTTTGATATCTTGGTCCACACTGGGTTGCTCATACGTTCTATGTTTTTTAAGATTTGTTTCCGAACGAAGGATTTGCTCAAGACAATATCTTCATCTTCTTGTTGTTGGGTTGGTGCTGCACAAAACATTTAAAAAAACATTAAGAGGCATAGATTATTGAGAAATGAAGTAAACATTTAAAATACTTTAAGTTCAAGATGTCTTCTTCAGTATAAAAATAGAAAATACAGGTTTGAGAGAGAGAGAGAGAGAGAGAGAGGGGGGGTGGGATTGGGGGGAGGCAAAGGGGATGGGGGGGAGGCAGAGGGGATGGGGGGGGAGGCAGAGGGGATGGGGGGGGAGGCAGAGGGGATGGGGGGAGGCAGAGGGGATGGGGGGAGGCAGAGGGGATGGGGGGAGGAGGGGTAGTAGTAGTAGTAGTAGTAGTAGTAGTAGTAGCTGTGTGTGTGTGTGTGTGTGTGTGTGTGTGTGTGGATGGGGGGGGGTTGCTGAATCTGACAACTGTAGTCTTCCAAGAAACTATCTACCATACGTAAATGAAGCCAGAAGTCTATGTCACTCTTGGGCCTACACAATGAATGTTGACATCTTTCTCTTTACTTGTTTACCTGTCACTTTAATTACAATGGCATTTTATTGGTATTTAAAGTAGTACTTCATCAACTGTCGCCGGCCGCGGTGGTCTAGCGGTTCTAGGCGCTCAGTCTGGAACCGTGCGACTGCTATGGTCGCAGGTTCGAATCCTGCCTCGGGCATGGATGTGTGTGATGTCCTTAGGTTAGTTAGGTTTAAGTAGTTCTAAGTTCTAGGGGACTGATGACCACAGATGTTAAGTCCCATAGTGCTCAGAGCCATTTGAACCATCAACTGTCATTTCATATACCATATGTTATATACTGCCTCCCTTTCAAGTTGAAAATTGCAAGCAACACAGTGCACCTCTGTTCTTTCACTGCTCTCCACATTTAATCATGTAGGCTGTCAGTGAAATCAACACAAGACATTACCAGCAGCACAATAAGCATATAACCACTGGGGGGAAATTTACAAAGTGGATGTGGAGATTTGGTAAGACAAACTAAAAGCAAAAATAATGTAACACAATGTAGAAGCAATAGAAACATCAGGAGTATCATGGAACAATAAATAATGAATTTTGAAATATTTTAACCAAAGAATCATATTATTAGTGAGACTCAAAGATGATAAAACGACACTATTTTTTGTTTCAACATTTACCATTCTATGAACAGCTGTATCACTGCACATGAAGTACCTTCTGATAACTAGTCACTGTGTTGGTCATTGAGTTACCTTTTTATTCACTTGGGGTGACTTATCAAGACATGAGAAATTTACTATCAGCATCACTATAGCCCAAAATCTGAAATATGGACTTTCTAATTACAAACTTGTATTTGCTGGTGTTGGAGATAGAAGTAAAACAATGTTTTAGGGGGAACACCAAGTCATAAAAAAGAATGTCATGGAATACATTGAGCATCCTACAATTCAAGACCAAACTGTATTAACATACGTATTTCCAAATAGGTGTTGCTGTCCACACTTCCACCTGAGTTAGCAACCAGCATAGCAGCATTACAGGTCCGGCCTTTACGATTTAAAATAACTGGACTATCAGCTCCACCACAGCTGCTTTCAGTATCTGTAAAGTAAAAGAAAGCATAATGAACCTGAATAGATATGAATACTGATAAACGCCTAAACTACTTCTAGTACACGAACAGTCTGTTGGAAAATTTGCATAATGAAATCTGTAAAAACAGCAGGACACTATCTGTGTTCAATACATTACAACAGAACAGAATTACCCCAGTTATGAAACATTACACCTGTAATTAAAAGTGGGTGAATGTCTCAGTCTGCCATCCTGATCTTTGTTCCTAAATAAACCCATGTGAACTGGAAGAGTTTCTTTGGTATCCCAATTCCTCTCCCCATTTTTGTGGTGTGTGTGTGTGTGTGTGTGTGTGTGTGTGTGTGTGTGTGTGTGTGTGCATACTATATATGTTGGCCACCCTCCATCACTCTGTCCTTTTGCTGTCCATGACACTGCTGTAGGGAGTGATGATGGGGTGATGCCCAACTGTGAACTGTGTTGTCCAGTGTCTGCACAGTCGTCGTCGTCGTCGTCATCGTCATCATCATCAGGTGCAGACCTCACTGTACAGGAATGCTTTTCTTTCTCTGGCTCAGGGCAGGATTCCACACCTGACTCAGTTGTAGGCCATATCTTTATTCATTACATCATCTTGGACCCTAATTTCAAAGGCCATTATAATCATGCAATCCCAGATTGAGGAAGATTGCCTACATATATTGATTTTGTTGTAATCTACAGCTTTTATATTATGATTGGCCATGGATGATTTAATGCTCTGGTGTAATTCAGTGTGGTGTATGTGTGCACGGCCCCTCTCTTTTACTGCGCATTAGTTTCCCTAAAGTATGTTTTCCCACACTGGCAGGAGATTTGGTCACACCTGGTGTGCGAAGGCCTCAATTACCCTTTACTGGACCTAGTAGTGTCACTGTCTTGTGGGGGGGTGGGGGGGGGGGGGGTGGACGAAATACACATTTAACATTATGTTGCTCCAAGATTCTCCCGACTTTCTTGGAGATATTGCCAATAAACAGTATGCACGCTTGTGGTTTGTGCTGTGCATCTCTTTTTCTTCCTACCATTGTCTAAGTATAATCTGCTTAAACACAGGCCTTATCTGTTTTCTGCTGCACCCACTTCTTTGGAATGTTGTTTCCAGGTGTTTCAGTTAAGTTGGAGGGTTGTCTTGATTGCAGATGGATTGCACTCAGTGAAAAAAAAGGTGTGTAAAACGGCTTTATGTTGGGAGTTGTGGTGACCATGGGATAACTGTCGATACACATCAGTCTGTGCAGGTTTTCTGTACACACTGTGGCCTAGCTCGCCATCTGGTTTCTGTTTCACCAGGACATCAAGGAATGGGAGGGCACTACTCTATTCCACATCCATGGTAAACTGTATGCTGGGGTGAAGTCAGTTGAGGTGATGGAGAAATTCATCTAAGGTGCCCCACTCACATGGCCAAATGATGAGCATGTTGTCCACATAAGAGTAGAAACATGTTGGTTTTAGTTGTGCTTGCTTCAGGGCCTTCTCCTTGAAATCTTCCCTCAACAAATTCATCAGAGCAGCGACAGATAACACCCTATGGGAATGCTGCCCATCTGTTCATAATACCCATTGAGCAGGAAAGGATGGTCTCTTGATTTCCTGCTTATCAGTTCCACGGAGTCCTTTTGTGGAAAGCTCCCTGACGGGAGTGATGGAGGGGGTAATGGTCAACAGATATAGGCTGTTGACAAGAGCAGAGCAACAGTCATCGGGAACCACCTGAAGATGACAATAAGCCTGTGTGCCAAACTACTATGGAGAATTTACAATGTAACAGGGGCAGGCATTCAAGAATTTTACAATGACAAACTGAAGATCAGCACTTGTTGCAAATGAATGCCAACTCTATTCATATGCAAGTAAATGTAATGAAATGAATAAAGTAGCAGTGGTAAATCAAACAGTGACACTTCCCTATTTTGGATAACAGGTGAATCTCTCTCATCCCAAAGCCCGAGTGACCTGCTCCTCATTTCTAATCTTCCCCTCTTTCCTTGCCAAGAAAAGATATGCTCGTTTTTTGTACTTTTAGATGTGTACTTAGGATTTCTGCCACCTGAAGACACTGGCCAGCCATACTGTCTCCTTGTAGTTTTACCTTATTTATATACTTCCTCATAACTGTTTGGAGTGACTAAGTGTATCCAGAGTAATTCTGTTCTTCTACTATTCTGAGCACATTGTAGAGCTCACCTCTTTATGTAAATATTACACCAGAGTTATTCCTTATGAGACTAATGAGATACTACCTGTTCTATGACGATACGAACTCGATGAAACTTTCCTACTTCTAGTGCGACAACAGGCTAAACATGCTGCTGACAGATGATGGTAAGGTTTGGACACAGGTTTCTGCACCTCCTTTAAGCCACCATCCAAGTCTTCAGTTTCTGATGAAGATGAAGATGATTCCAACAATGAATCTGCTCCAACAGGTTCATCTAAAATAACAAAGAAATACTCCCTAGGTTCATGATAGTTAATACCAGCATTAAAGTGACAGCCACACATAAGGTGTTGAAAACTTCTCATAAGAAAAAAATATAAAATCATCTAATGCACATGAAAACATCAATATAGTCTGTTTTAACCTTTTACATAGAGCGTGCATAATTAAACAGCGTGCATCTCCATGGCCAGCCTAAAGAGGCCACCTCACATCGGCACAGATGGCATAGCAATCTCTACGCTGTGTGCAAAACAGCCATATATAAGACAGCATGCTGGGCCCTCAGACACACTAATATTTATGTGATTATTGTATACTTCACTGTTAGTTTGTGCCTTAGTGTAATCCTTCATTTCATGTTTGTAATGACTACGATGTTATTCAGTGTCCAAGTATTTTCCTTTATATAGAAGAGAATTAAAAGTTGGTTGGTGGGAATTCTGACAGAGACAGAGACAGAGAGAGAGAGAGAGAGAGTGTGTGTGTGTGTGTGTGTGTGTGTGTGTGTGTGTGTGTGTGTGTGTGTGTGTGTGTGTGTGTGTGGGCGCGCGCGCGCGTGCAACATTACGATATTTTTGGTGACAAGTGTGGTGTTCTACTCAGCATGTTCAGTTTCCTATATGTCAGTAGGAGAAATTCTTCAATCCCTTGTTGCACAGCAGTTAGTTCTCACCAACCAGCAGCAGGCTTTTTCCATGGAACAAAACACTTTAGCAGCCTTGATGACATCACTGGGTTGGCTGACTTTGACGTAACACCCATAGTATTCTCTGTACGAGGATTCTGTGGAAGACTGGGACGCATATGAAAACGGCTTCATCAATATTTTCAAGCTTTTGGTCTCATCAACCCCAATATGTGTACAGCTTTTGTCATGGATTTCTCCTTGTGTTTATCACTTTTTGTATCAGCTAGCTCCTCTTCAGGAACCTGCTAGTCTCTCTTTTGATGAAACATATCAGTTGCTCTCTACTATCACTGCAAACATATCCATGTTGTTGTTGCTCATGCTGAGATATACTCTTGTCAAAAGCAGCCACAACATTCGTACAAAGCTTGGGCAGCAGAACATCACAGGCTTAGCCATCATTGCCAGTTTGTTACTAAAGCTCATTGGGACTTGTACACTGATTCCATCGTTCGTGATGCTGCAATACGCTTGACCTCTGATAGGGAAGTTGCAAATGCCATTTTACAATGTGAAAATCCCTCTCTCACAGAGGTTTTGTACATTGCCCAGTTGTTTGGGGTATCTAGGGAAGCAGGAAATCAGACAAAAGCTTGGTATGGTAGTAGTCGCCAATGATTCTCCTCCTCAGCCATGGTCGGTTAGCTCATGAGGTGGGGAGGGGGGGGGGGGGGGGAGGGAAGATGACATCACGGCTGTGCAATCATGGTCTCCATGACACATGGGGCACTGTTGTGCTAAACAGCAACAGCTGTGAGTGTTTCAACAGCGGCCTTGTGCTCCTCTTGCCTCTTGCCCTTATCGTTTTGTTCAACGTGAGTGAGTTGCACGTCCAAAGTGTTGTGTGACATGCAACTATTGCAAAAAAAGTGACATATTTCTTCTGTGTGCGACTCTCAACCTCCTGCATCAGACATGTGAACATGGAAATGAACTGGTTTCTCAAGTGACAGTAGCTCCAAACAAGTACATGTTATGGACATGATGTTAAAAATGCACAATTTGTTAAAAATGCAAGTAGACATGGGTGCAACAGTGACTATGTTAAATTCTCAAACCTATGTGGATCTTGGATCACCGCTGTTGTCCCGTTTCTCATCAGTTGGTGACTTACAACAAACAACAAATATCCATACTGGGATAGTTTTCTACTCATGTAATGTATACGGCAGTTGTTCAGTCTTTGACCTTTCTAGTGGTGGATGATGCCAACGCTAAAAGCTTATTTGGGATAGACGCCTTCAAAATTTTTAGATTTTTTTTGTTTATGATGAAGTGCATCTGGTATCAGATCATGTTCCAAATCAACTACTGGATGTGCTCTGCACAGAATTTTCCTCACTGTTTTTGGAAGGTTTCAAGTTTGTTACTTATTTCAAGGCTCACATCACAATGAAACCGATGATGTGTCCCTGTTATCTGTGCCTGCTCAATCCCGATAGCTTTATGGGAACAAATCCAAGCAGAACTTGATCAACTTCCATCCTTGGGTATTTTCATACCTGTCTCCTCTAATGAACGGTCTACAATGTTGGTAACTGTCACAGAACCTAATGGCAACCTTCAGCTCTGTGGTGATTTTCACAGTCTATTATTGATATCCTATCAGGATGAACTCTTAGCATACCTTTCTGTAGGCCAATATTTTTCCAAAATAGACTTGTCAGAAGCCTACTTGCATCCGTCTTTGGATGATGATTACAAATGTATCTTCATAGTGAATACCCCCTTTGGGTTATGCCAATGCCAGTGCCTGCCATTCTGCGTGGCTAGTGCCAGTGCAATTTTCCATCAATTTTTGGGGCAACTCATGGCCTCCATGCTGTGGTGCTTTAACTACCAGAATGATATTGTGGTCCCTGGTACCTCAACAGATGCACACCTGTGGAACATTTGTGCCTTGTTCACATTGCTGAAGGTCACTGGCTTGAAAGCAACTTGGGAAAAATCACAATTTTTTCAGCCATCTAGTGTCTATCTCTGTTTTGAAGTCTCGCGTGCTGGTGTCAAGGCGTAACACCAGCATGTTTGATGCCACTGTGGTTTTTCCACATCCTACTAGTGTCAAAGAGTTGCGGACCTTTCTTGGAAAGACTGCTTACAACCATAAATTCCTTCCTGATGCAGCCACACTGGCTCTCACGAGGGAGTGGGCACCCCACCTGTCCACACCCATGCTATTTCAGATTGTATGCTCCTCTGGTGGCAAAGCACCTGCTCTAACAGTAGCGCCTTCTCATGAAAACATGGACACCTCTACAGTGAACAATTTTTCCAAGTGGGAAGGAGTATTGTAACTCTATGCAGTGAGATGCATAATTAAACTATGTGTGTCTCCACAGCTGGCCTGAAGAAGTCACCTTACATTGGTACAGAAAGAGCAGCAAGTGCTACGCCATGTGCAAAACAGCTGCATATAAGCTGGTATGTTGGGCCCTCAGCCACCCTAATGTTTATGTGATGATTGTGTACTTCCATGATGAGACAATGCCTTAATGTACGCCATGATTGTGTGTGTCTGTATTGACTACTATGTCATACAGTGTGTACATATTTTCCTTCATGTGGAAGCTAATTAAAAGTTGATTGGTGGGAATTCTGATATTGTGTTTGTGCAATATTACAATACAGTCTAAATTAAAGGTTGCTCTATTTGAAAATAGGAACTGTGCTGATTTGCATGCAACTATATATTCATTTACTTTTTGGACAATGCAGTGACAACAATTTGGGGTTGAGGGAATATCTAGAAAAGGAATTCTTATACACTGAATGCTAAATCTGTCAAATAATGGAAGCATGTGGTGGCACATTAGCAGTGCTGTTACAATCTAGTGTTTACATTTAAGAAGAAGCTACGTACCACAATATTTATGAAATGTCTATCGTTCATTCTTTGAACAGAGTGTTACCCTTTAAAACCATTTTCTACAGATGGAGACGTCCAAATTTCATTAACACAAATAGCTCATGATGATTATCATTTTGTTTAAATTATAATCCATTTGAAACAAATAGATCATAAAGGAATAACAAATTTGCAGTGTAAAATGCATGACCTCCAAGATGACACTCCAGGAAAATTTACTTATACAGCCAAGCAAGTTAGAAAAACTTTGTGGAAATACCAAGAACCAGAGTTTACATTCAACTACACAGTGAGACTATGTATGCCTGCACAATATGTAATATATGCCTTACTTCTTATTTGGAAAAAAGTAACATTACTTCAATTTGCAATCTCCTAAAATAATTTAAGTACCTGTTTCTGCAACTTCATCCATCTCACTAAACGACACAGAGCACCTGTGCCTCATAGTTGCTACAGAGTGTTGTTGTGAATGACACTCTTCTGTTGGAAAAAGAACACTCAATTGTTGTGGTAAGCTGATACCCATATAGCATTGGCGAGTTTCATCATGTTGTCTGGATGGGCCTGTTAAAACATTCCCTTTTGGTAATAAATGAACAAAATACAGCACATCAGTTTATTTAAATTATTAAAACAATATTTGGATTACAGTTAGATTCTCATAAACGGACAATTTTTAGATCCTACGGAACAGACCACATGTATTTGAAAAAGGCGTAAAATAATTTACATTTTTGATGGCTAGAATAACTATATTTACCACCACAAATTTACATTTAGAAGTGGACAGATCCTGCAGTAAGCTATTTATAAGAGATGCGGAGTGTTACTAGAAGCTTTTAAAAACTTCATTGCAGAAGATGTGTACTATCAAAAACATCCCAATTTGGTACAATAATGTACTAGATGATTTGTCCTTAATCTAACCACCTGGCACACATTTTTTGCCCACTGTCAGCCAGTGGGTGGCAGTGAGAATATTTCCCCCTCCGCTGTGAAGCCTTTGTTTGTGTAGAATTGTTGTGCAGGTAGCATGTGTTTGTTAGATGATGAAATACAGTGTAATGTGTGAAAGTATTTCAAGTAAAATGGTGAAATACAAGTATTCTACCTGCCAAAGTGTATTCCTGAAAGATCCATACATGTGTACAAGAATCAGCGTCTGCTGTAAGGAGATTATTTCAACAGGAATTTCTTGATATTCAAGTTCCTAATTGGAGTACAATTCATCAATTGCTAAATAAATTTGTGAAACGGGAAGTGTTCTTGACAGGAAGCAAAGACAATCACATATAGTACTCACAGAAGAAGCTCTCGATAACATTGGGTATGCTCTGGAAAGGTCTCCTAGACAATCAGTTCAACATCTTTTTCAGAAAATGGGCTATGGCCATCAGTTCAACATCTTTTTCAGAAAATGGGCTATGGCTGTGTTCAAAGTTACTGAAGTTACAGCTCTATAAAATAACTGCAGTGCAAGAACTTAAACTGGGTGACCCTTATAAATGTTGCTGTTCTGTGAATGGATTTTGAATAGGTTGCATGACAGAGGGACTGACCCTCACCTAACTTTATTTTCGGATGAATCATGGTTCCACCTAAGTGGATACATTAATTCACAAAACAACAATTACTGGAATTCTGAAGAGCCTACCTTAATACCCAAGGCACACCTGCATGATCAAAAAACACAAGTGGGGTGTGCTATTAGTGGTGAGAGAATACTAGGCTCTATTTAGAGGAACAACTAACAGCAAGAGATACGTGGAATACATTTTGAACCCCCCTTCCCTTATTTCCCCACTTAACTGAGAGAGACTGTGCTTTCATGACCTTTCAACAGGACTCTGTGATGGCACATGCAGCCATCTTTTCATTACAAGAAATTCACGATGTGTTCCAACATACAATTATCACTAACAACACATCGCCTCCTCTTACAACCCCCCCCTCTCCCCCCACCCAATTTAAACCCTGCAATTTTTATCTCGAGGGGGGAGGGGGTGGGGCAGCGGCATTAAAAGAGAAAGGGTATCAATCAAATCCACACACTTTATATGAACTTAATTCTAACATTTGTCAAGAAATTGCTGTGATTTATCAGAGGGAACTGCAGAGTGCAATGAGCAATTTCCTAAACAGATGTAAGAAATGTTTGAACAATGAAGGGGGACAGTTCCAGCATCTTTTTGCTTAATAAATGTGAGTAATATACTTTTATTTTGAAACATTTATGTTATGTATGTTAGAAATAACTTATGCAACAACCATACTATATTTACTGTGGACCTCCTCTCTCTCTCTCTCTCTCTCTCTCTCTCTCTCACACACACACACCATGGGCACAGCAGCCAGTTTCACCATCCAACTATATGCCACAAAAGTGGTTGCATTAATGATTGATCACCTTGTATTTAAGGTACAGTAGCTATTATGGAATTATAAAATATTGTATATCTGCAGTTTTTAATTATTACAGATTACTTTCTCTCTGAGTTTGGACACACGTTAATGAATAAAATGATCATCATAATAACATTATAAATGTGTAGCAGCTAACATTTCCTAACTTAAAGTATTTCATTAGCCATTCCTTTTCGGAATTACACCTGAGGAATTCATTTTAAATAGCTCATTGTAATAATAATAATAATTATTATTATTAATGGGGGTGGAAAACATATGAAAAGATTCAAATCAAATAAACTATAGTTTCATAATTATACTACTGAATTGCGATGACTGATATACACACATCATTTAAAATTCCTTACAAGAAACTAATTTTGGAAGATTGTATTGCATCTGAAATTGATAAAATACCTGTTTGTCGACCAATACTGAAATAATTCGGAAAGTATCCTTTGGAGCCCAACGATGCTGAGCTAGGGACACCACCTAAACGAGGTGGCATACTGGCTTCAAATTCACACAACCTACAAAGAAATTAAGCAACACAAAATACAACAATGAAAAGTGAGTGATAAGAAACTATCGAGAAATATAGGGAATCTGTTTCAAGGACCTATTAATACTATACTACATTCACAAAGATGTGAGTGCACTAACTACTTCACTTTTGGTTTTAATACACTGACAAGGTCTGCCAACAGTACATTTAAATTCACACAAACAGGAATGATGCATGTGAATTACATTTAATTAAATAAAATTTGAATTTTTTGTTTCTCAGAACTTCCATCACTAGGTAAGTCATATGTGATGAAGGGAAGTGAAAACTAATCCTTAATCCTTCAATCTAATGTTTCAAGAATGAAACTGAAATTCTTCCATTGTTTTTCCTTCCTCAGTAATGTGTCACACAGATTTAATGTGTACTCTCAGCAGAAAAACAAATTGGGACACAGTAGACAAAATGACAGAAAAATCACACCATTTGGCAAAAACTGGGCCGAGCATGGCATCAGACAGAGGGAAAGGATCATTGATTCAGGATATTCGGAATACCCGTTGCTCACTTTGTATTCCCCTAGTCCCATGTGCTAAGGACTGCTTACTTCATGACGCAGATTATGGACCTGATTGAATGTTCAAATTGCAGGGAGAGCACCTGGATACCATAAAGTATGAGGCACAGAGGGTATGGATCTTAAAAGAATGTGCTTATAAGGGCTCACTGTCTACCATTCAGGATTAATGAAGAGTGACAGATCAATTTTATCAATAAGACTCAGGCTCTGGTTCCAATAAATGCATGTCATTCAGGACAAACCAATGACAGCCTGACACAGATTACAAATTTATTTGCTCCAGCTATTTCCATTATGCATGATTCTTTTTAATTTTGTTTAAGAACTTGACATTAGAGACATATGTATTACAATGGGTCATATTCTTGAAAATGGCATTCGACAATTGGGCCAAACAGCCATTCATTGTGTTTTATCGTCATTATTAGTACTCACTAAGTATGCAGAAAGACTACATAAACTCAACATGCCTATGAGCAAAGTCAAATCTACTATTACTGTCATTTGCAACAGGAGGTTTGACAGATAGATTTTCTCTCTTTGTTTAGATACATATGTTTCAAAGAAACAAGCCTGCTACAGATGCTAACTACTGACATTCAGCCTCTTCAGACTGGAGCCACGCGCTCAAGGGCAGAATTAAAGCAGCAAGACGTTTTTAATAGGTCTTCCTCCAGGCTGTCACCACTGCCACACCCTTTAACCAAAATATGTTTACTTCCTACACAGTTATCAGTATAAGAGCAGCAAGCAGAAATATCATTGGGGCCATTAGTCACAATGGTTCACTGGGAGTATTCAGTTAAGAGACAGAATCATTGCTCTGACTGAAGTAGGCACGTTTTAAATTAGAGATTCTGGCAGGAGGTACTACTGCAAAGATGTGGTGGAGGAATGAGGTTTAAATAGGCACTAACAACATAGTTCCTGGCTCAGGCAGGAAGAGACTAAGCACACACCAGGAGAACACAGAGCTTGCACGTTAAGACCTGACAGCTTCCCTCACTAATCGTGAAGCAGTTGCAGCAAGAGATCATATTCCTCGGTTCCAATGACACAATTCACTGAAGGCTGAGGGCAGCTGGACTGCATGCACAAACCTCCACAGTGAAAGAAAAACTCAAACAGTAAAATATTTTATTCCAGCTGGAATTTACAGAGCTCAATATGAACATGGTGTGGAAAAGTGTAATTTTCAATGATGAGATGGTGTTTTCCATGCATAACAACTGCCCAACAGTACTTAGCAGATTGCAAGGGTCAAGACATCACGAAGAATATGTCGTGATGACTAGAAGACCAAGGCGACTATCAATTTCCTGTGGGGGTCGGATTTCTGCATATGAAGCAGGAGTACTTCACAGAATTGAGGGAACTTACAATTCCAGGCAGTACTCACATATAATGAAGACTTTGATGGCAGCCTTCAGTGCAAATGCTATGCACTGAAGGAGAATTCACATTACAGGAAAATCATTCTCCTGTGCATAAGTCCACATTCATTCAGCAGCAGCTGTCCAACATGAGCATTAAGGTCATGGACTGGCCGCCATGAGCTCCTGAAATATGGATCCAGTGGTGGATATATGGGCTGAGGTTACATGAACACAGTCACATATTTGGCCAAGAAACTAACTGGCTGTTGCCGACATTCTTTGGGACTGCGTTCTTGAAGCCAGGGATGAAGTTGCCTCTTCTGGCAAATGTGTCTGACACTTCAGAGATTCCATGTCAAGATAAGTTAGAAATAATGGTGGATTCTGGACAAGATATTATAACACTAAAAACATTCGATTTCATTTACTTCTTTTCTCAACTTTCTGTCAGTGAGAGCCAGTGGAAGATCACTTGGCTACAGAAAAATATCTAATCTGACATAAGAGTTAGCTTTTAATTATGTTTCTTAACCGACATAAGTTGTTTTTAAATATATTTTTTTAAATATTACCCCTCTTTTATTTGCTCCCTGCCTATGTATTTGAAAAGTGATAAATTTAGAGTGATTTTAATGCTATTTTTTGTTATTTCAAATTCATCTCTTTCTTCCCCTCTACTGATACCCCTTGCATCCTCCCAAAAACATATAAAAGATTTTTTCTAATATTTGCTCATCTTTAATTTCCCCTCCCATCTTTCTTTCTCTTACACTCTAACCTTACTTGCTCTCACTCCATCCTTTCAAAATTAATAAACAAATCAAGCACTTTCAATTAAAATTATGCTTTTTCTTGTAATGTCTCTCCTTCTATAAGATCTAATTTTCTTGCTTTTCAATCTTTTATTGTATAATTTTACTCCCCTTCCTTTTCCACTCCCCCCTCCCCCCCCCCCTCTCTCTCTCTCTCTCTCTCTCTCTCACACACACACACACACACACACACACACACACACACCTGCGCGCGCGCTCTCGCATCTTAGCGTCCAGAGTGTCGTAGGATGCAGTGACTAATTTCAGTGGATAATAGTTTCTCCAGAAAGCTTTTCGGGATCCATGGAGATTGGACAAGCTACAGTTCGAGTATGGACAAGCTGAAAGAACTATAAATTATGCACCTGTGCCTGGGCATGGATGTTCATCAGCAGTTTCTTAATTCTGCATTGTGTTGTAATTAAGTGCAGACATGCGAGAGATTATGGCGGTAACTCCCAGTAGTGATGGCTGCCGAACAAACTGTAGCTACAGCCCTGATCTGCAAAAAATGCGTAGATCTTAAAATATTTCAGGGACCACAAGGACCTGGTGGTATTGATGAGTGAGTTAGTTGTCCCTCCTTGGGGACAGAAGAGACGTCTTCATGGCCAAATGGACGAAGATTTATTACGGTAGTATATAAATATATCAAAACTGACATTTGGAATCCCTGTGCACTTGCCAACCTCATTCTGATACTGGAAGACTACAAGAATAAGTTCTGTGTCTATGTGTGGATGCTGAGTCTCATCACCAGTATTCAACATCCACATGTGTGTTGTTATTTAGCACACAAGTGTTTGCCTTATAGTGGGAGCTATTGGTGTTGATCGGTTATTAGCAGGTTCGTTCTTCAACAGAAGAAGATTGTGTAAGTAACCAGACAGCCTTATAGAGCAATTAATTAGTAATGGGAGTTAATGGTTGTTATGAGGTCTATTAAACTGAGTATAAAGAATATTTTTTTGTTTTTCTTGCTTTCCTGTTTTGTTGAGATATCTGATGACACTGCAGGATGTTAGTTGGGGGTTAAGCAATGTATGTTTCTGTTTCGTTTTTTGATTACCCAATGGCTCTTCATGTTTGTCCGTGTTGATTTTGTATGACAGATCGCTAGTTTTCATGTCTATTGGTCTTTCTGGTTTTACAGTAGTTGCCTGCAATTTTTTTTTCCATTAAAAAAAGAGTTGGTGAGCAATAATATCTGCAGACAAGTAAATGTGCCCAAGAGCTATCTTGAAGCCATTCTTAAACCAATACAATAGTGTACAGGCTTATGATTTGAGACTGGATTATACGCATCATAAAAAACCTTAAAATGCATGCACATACGCATGAAAAATGCTTAAACAATGCTTGAAAAGTGTCAAAATATGCAAGATCAAATAATAAAAAAGCATGGTAGTTACTGTGTGCATTATATATCAAAGTCAAACCTGTGCACATCAATTACGAGGAAGAGTGCCGGCCATGCACAAAATCTGAACATTTAAAACACTATCATTTTCTGAAAGCTTTCTGGTAAAGGTTAGGAAGGGGCCTTTCTGGGATTATTTTCTAAAAATTTGCAAAATGGGGATGCATATCGTGTTTCAAGAATTGTTCCTTCTTTGCTATTGTTGTCAGGAACAAGCGGATGTGATGTGAGCGAGTCACAGCGAAACAATCAATTTGTACAGTACCAACTTCGAGTTATATTGCACGCAGTGCGGCACACTCAAAAACTCCGTCATATTTTATTTAAAAAACAACATACAATCATGAATTTTTTTGAACAGCATTAACTTTAAATTAATACTATTGGACCAAAGCATCATTTACAATTTATTTTACATTTTTCTACTATTGCAAACATAAATGACCAAGTACTGTTCCAAATGTTCGGTAGTAAGATTGTGTCTTCAAATCACTCAAAACATTTTTATATGCAGAAAAGGACCATTCTACAACTGAGGTAACTGGGCAGTATTTGAATTTAGGTGATAAGTTGGCACTTATTGCTTCTGGTAAAAGTTCACCCATCCCATTAATAAACTATCAATTTGCACAAGTGTTCAAACCTGCATTATTGTTTAAAATGTTTTCAAATTTTTCTTTAAGTTTTCTTGGGAATACCTCTGGCAATGAGGCGTTCACTAGAATAATTTTATTCATTAACTGAATACATTCATTCAACGCCAAGCCTTGAGTTCCAAGCTTTTTAATACTTGCAGGCATATGGGAAAAATGAGTACTTATCACAGCAATGTCTTTTTTAATACCAGAAACATTAAAAGCTTCCTTGCACTGGCAAACTGACAAAGCCTCTGCACTATCGAAGTTGTACACTACCCCTCTAATGGCCTTGAAATATTCATTGTAAAACAACACAGCTTCAACCGACATGCCCTAACAAGTTACCACTGATTCGGGAGGTAAAGGCACATTTGGTGGTTTTTCTTTGTAGGTCTTTATGTGAGCAGGAGCCTTTAGAAACACTTTCTTTGTGGACGAAATCAGTTTATTTACATTCACAAACGTGGAACATACTTCTTCAGCAAAGCGATGTACTCCTTGAGCAAAGCACATCACATCCCACGATTCAAATTGGGATAAAATACTTGGGAGGGCTTTCCCTGCTTTGACCATATAGGGAGCAGCATTTGAAATAAACACAAACACCCTTTCATCTGCAGAAGATTCTGGAAATATTTTTCTAATATCCTCATTCACAAATCTGGCAATCGCAGAATGATTTACTTTTTCGAGTATGTTGCAGGTTGCTAAATATGAAGAAGGCGGCTCTTTTGTTAAAGCACCAACAATTAAATTTGCAATGTAACAGCCACAAGTGTCTGTAGTTTCATCAACTGAAATCCAGATAATGCTGTCCTTGAGTTCACTGCATATTTCTTCCAGAACATTTATGTAAATTGTCGGTATGTAATTTTTACACGATGTTGATTCATCTGGTATATTTTGATTTAAGCAAATTACTTGCAATCAATGCCTCACATAGATCAATGTTAAACTGACTTTTTTGGTTACTGCTACTCATAAGTTGTTGCCGTGGCCCTTTCTTCTGCATTCCTGTGATATGAAAACTTGTCTTGACATGCTGGTCTATTTGAAACCTTTTCTTACATGAAACATTTTTCTCGCAAACTCGACAATATAAAACAGTTCTGTCATACGTAAACGTTCAAGGATGGTCAGCTACCCACGAAACAACATTTCTTTCTTCAGGCACAACACGTTACACACTACACACCATAAACACGTTCAACTGTGTACAAGTAAATAGAAATCTAAACTGAAACAATGGACGTGCGACTAAAACACTAGGGTACTACCAAAATAGTTTAGAGAAGAGACGAAGAAACAAATGTTACCCTGTACATACTACTATCAGCTCTGTAGAAATCTGATTACATTATGTTAAGTTCCAAATCCCTACCACTGGACTGGACACGTACATCACTTACAGTCTCCACTTGACCATCTCAACTTAACTCACAGTTAAAACACTACATTGTTATCAAAAATGTGAGCAAAGAGAATTCTCAAGACCAATATTCAAAGTAAAGAGTCACAGGAAATCAAGAACATCAGATCTCTTGGGAACAATACAGTTCATTCTCCTTTTAAAGAGCGTCCAACTGATAGTTATTTTCATGAAGTGCTGCCTTCGATTAACACCACCAGCTTCTTCCTCATACCACTTCCCACATCTCTACTTTTAACTACAAAACTGCCAACCAGTAATCACTATTGGCAGCTACCACCAAAATGTCTCGCACCTCTGCATTTATTCACAACAGGATTTCAGAAGTCAGAAACTGTGGATGAACATCCATACCCAGTCACAAGGATATAACTTATAGTTCGTTCAGTTCTTCCGTACATGAAATGTAGTTTGCCCAATACCCACACATACTAAATAGCTGCCTGGAGAAGCTGATATGCTTGCTACTGACATTAGTCACTGTGTCCTCTGACTTTGGTTGTTAAGATGTTAAGGCAGACCTACCCCCCCCCCCCCCCCTCTCTCTCTCTCTCTCTCTCTCTCTCTCTCTCTCTCTCTCTCTCACACACACACACACACACACACACACACACACACAGAGAGAGAGAGAGAGAGAGAGAGAGAAGAGGAAGGATGGTAGAACCGCAAAATAAGAGATTGGAAAGCAAGAATAGTAGATCTCATAGAAAAGTATGTCATGATTCCTTTTACCTTAGAGGAGAGAGAAAAAGGACAAGACAAGGATGTTTTCAGAACGAAGGTGATTTAAAAGAAAGCCATGTGCTCCCCTCGCAGAAATCCAATACTAGGAGGAAATCGATAGCTGACCACTTCTCGCTGTCACTGTGTATTCTTCATGATGCCTTATCCTTCACAGTCTGTAAACCATTCTTGGACTATCGTAGCTTGTGGAAAACACCTTCCCATCAGTGAAAATTATAATTATGTTTTCACATGCCGCATTTAGATGGAGCTACGCAACTGCTGGCCAGTATAAAACATTTTCCTCAACGAGTTCCTGTTTCGCAGCAAATCTTTGTGCCTGCAGTAAAGCTTTCCTCAGCCCTCAGTGAAGTGTGTCACTGGTACTGAGGAAGTTGGTCTCATCAAAACTGCTTCGCTTTTAGGTAGGGAAACTGTCATACTCACAAGCTCTGTGTACTCCTGGTGCGTTGTTCTCTTCCCGCCTGAGACAGGAACTCTGATAGTGCGTCATTCAACATGATTCCTACATCTCTTTTAGTAGTAGGTGACGTGGCCTGCCATGCCTCCTGTCTGCCTCTCTAATGGGGGGTGGGGAAAAAAAACAACCCCCTAACGCCTTCAATCAGAGCGACAATTCTGTCTCAAACTGAATGCACCCAGTGAGCTATTGCAACTGACTTCCCACAATGTGATTTCTGCTTCTTGTTCTTATCCTGATACCTAAGGAAGAAATAACCCTACTTCTGTTGAAACAGGCTGCAGTGGTGACGCTCTAAATGAAGAGCTATTCAAAAATTATTGCAGCTATAATTCTGCCAGTGAGCCTATGTGACTCCAGCTTGTAAGGGCGGAATGGGCCACAAGACACTAAGACCCACTTTCAGAGGTCATGGATTTGAATCCTACCTGCAAGATGGACAGTTTCGTCTTGCATATGTGTTTGTCTATGTTTTTCCCTGAATAAACATTTCTGAACCACTTCTCAGGAAACTTTCTTGAATTCAAACAAAATATATGTGCCGTAAAGTTCTTGCATCTATAGCATGCCTGTGTCTGAGGCCAGATTCTTTAAAATGTACAGAAAGTTAAACTTTCAAAATGCTGTAGAAATAACACCACTGGTCAGAATGACGCCAAATTGCAACGGAATATTATCGAAGAAAGGGGAAAACGTATGGCAAAAGAAAAAAAAATAGCGTGAAAATTGATCAATAGATGGCGCTGTGTCTCAGAATACGTAAATGAAAACACCTGTCTTGCACATGACCCATTGAAGTTGGTATAAATACGCCGGGTACATGGCTTTTGCTCCTTTCCTGTCTGCGACTTTCGCCATGATTATCTCAATGCAGGATTGCGCTCTGCCTGTAAAGCTGTATTACAAGAATGATGACTGTGCACCCATCGCACCGCCGAAGTTCCAGACACTGAAGTGTTTGAAAAAGATGCTGGTCCGATGACTGCCGTGGGTCTGAAGAAAATGAAACGAATTGATTCTACGTGAGTGGAAGCAGTGACCACAGGAATGGAGGAGGAGAGGAGTGGTGGTGTGCAAACGTGTAGTATGCAGAGCACAGTGTGTATAATCCTACGAAACATTCTTATTTGCTACCCATTCAAAATTACCCATGTGCATGAGTTGCTTTCTGTTGACCTGCCAGCAAGAGAGACCTTTGCTTTAGAATCTCTTGCTTGCATGGTAGTGGACAATGACTGGTCATGGAAGATTTTGTGGGCAGATGAAGCCCACTTCCATGTGACAGGATATGTCAATACGCAGACTTGTCCAATATGGGCAATGGAAAATCCACACACAAATCAGCCAGTACCACTTCATCCTGAAAAGGTCACTGTGTGGTGCGGGTTTACGTTATCATTTATCATAGGGCCATATTTTTTCGAAGAGACAGGTGCTTCCAGTCCTGTTACCTGTACCGTCACTGGTAAGCACTATGAGTGTCTTTTGCGCAATCATATCATTCCAGCTCTCCAACAATATTGATGTGTGAATGGGATCATTTTTATGCAAGATGGTGCACCTCCGCACATTGCAAATCCAGTTAAGCAGCTGCTGAAGTGCCATTTCAGAAATGCTAGAATTATCAGCTGCCATTTCCCTACAGCCCGGCCGGCCCGATTACCTGATCTTAATCTGTGTGACTTCTGGCTGTGGGGCTATCTGAAAGATGATGTGTTCAGTGTTCCAATTGCAAACTTAGCTGCATTGAAGGCACACATTGTGCAACATACTCTGAACATGACCCTGGAAACACTTCGGTCAGTTGTGGAACATGCTGTTTCTCAGTTTCAACTTGTTGCAGAAAATAGTGGACAGCATATTGAACATGTTTTGCACCAGTCACATGGAAATTAATAATTCGATTTGATTCTGATTGATGCTTGTTAAGCAGTTTTTGGCCTCAGGACAATTAAAAACCAATGTGATTTATGCTTTTTATGCAGTTTTTGGCCTCAGAACAATTAAAAACCGATTTTTCCCATCTGATGTGATATGACCTTGGGTGGTGGATGGGCTCACGTAACTAACAGCATCACACCTGTACACCTTTGCACGCTGAGCAGTACAAGTTGTTTAATATCAAACTCACATCTTAGGCATTGTTGTATGATTCATTTGTCATTTGCAGTCAACCACTATTAAATTAAATCTATTGCTAGATTTGGTAACTATTTATTTTTCTTCTGCCACATGTTTTCCCCCCATCTCCAATAATATTCTATTGGCAGTCTGAAAGTTTAACTTTAATTATAGTCACCTTCTACATACTTAAATAAAGAGAAAAAGTCTGTTTGGCTGATCTCCTGCTGCAGATGGAAACAAGGCTGTAAGATGGAGAGAACCAGTTAAACTTGGTCCAAGGCAATGTTATTTTCGGACTGTGTTAGTGTTGCCCTATGTGTACTCAGTGAGTAATAATAGTGACAATAAAACACAGAGAATGGCTGTTTGGCCTAATTGTTGAATGCCAATTGTTGAACCATTGTAACACATATGTGTCCAATGTCTAATTCTCAAACAAAAGGAAACAAAAATCATGCATACTGGAAATATCTGCTGCAGACATACACTGAGGTGGCAAAGGTCATGGGATACCTCCCAGTATCGTTCGGACCTTGTTTTGCCCAAAGTAGAGCACCAACTCAACGTGACATGGGCTCAAGTCGTTGGATTTCCCCTGCGGAAGTACTGAGCCATGCTGCTCTATAGTTGTCCATAATTGTGAAAGTGTTGCTGGTGCAGGATTTTGTGCATGAACTGACCTCTTGATTATGTCCCATAAATGATCGATGGGATTTATGTTGGGCAATCTGGGTGACCAATGGGTCATTGCCATCCATAAAAATCCCATTGTTTAGGAATATGACTTCGACGATTGGCTGCAAATGATCTCCCAAGTAGCTGAACATCCAGGGGGACCAGGCCAGTCCATGTAAACAGAGACCACACCATTATGGAGCCACAATGAGGTTACACAGTGCCTTGTTGACAACTGGGTCCATGGGTTTGTGGGATCTATATCACACTTGAACCCTACAATCAGCTCTTACCAACTGAAATAGGGATTCATCTACCAGGCTGTGGCTTTCCAGTCATCTACGGTCCACCTAATATGGTCACAAACCCATGAGAGGCTCTGCAGGTGATGTCGTGCTGTTAGCAGAAGCACTCGTGTCGGTTGTCTGCTGCCATAGCCCATTAACGCCAAATTTCGCTGCTCTGTCCTAATGGATACATTCATCATATGTCCCACACTGATTTCTGCATTTATTTCACGCGCTGTTGCTTGTCTGTTAGCAACTCTATGCAAACGTCACTGCTCTTGGTCATTAAGTGAAGCCTGCCAGCCGCTGTATTGTCTGGAGTGAGAGGCAATGCCTGAAATGTAGTATTCTCGGCACTCTCTTGACACTGTGGGTCACAGAATATTGAATTCCCAGACGATTTTTGAAACGAAATGTCCTATGCATGTAACTCCATCTACCATTCCATGTTCAAAGTCTGTTAATTCCCGCTGTGCAGCCATAATCATGTCAGAAACCTTTTCACATGAATCACCTGAGTACAAATGACAGCTCTGCCAATGCACTACACTTTCATAACTTGTGAACACAATACTACAGTCATCTGAACATGTGTGTATCACTATCCCATGACTTTTGTCAGCTCAATGTATATGTAATGTATGTCAGGCAGTTGTTGGTTGCTCCTGAATATCATTCATTTATTGGATCCAGAACTCGAGTTTAGTAACACTGAAGTTTAATCACTGTTGTGTATATGCAGGATGCTAAAAACTTATAAATGCGCCAAATATGTGACGAGTGTGGATAGCAAGTCACTTTATATGCACACTGCAGGTGTTTGCTGAATCCTGTACAGCTGTAGCTAGGCTCACTGCAGAGGACAGGCCATGTGATTGATATCATCAACTTGACAAGATAAATAACTCGGCATCAGATCACTATACCATGTCTAACATAAGTAATAAACCACTTTGACAACACCTCAGTTACAATCACCCATACACAATCAGCACCATGAGCATATTACAGTTAACTGGAAGTAAACGGTTTGAGTTTAACTGCGGACATGAGCAAAACATCCAGCGGTGTGTTCACTGACTGTCCACGCATCCACACAATATACTGTGCCCTAGAATTTGTGTAGAAGACATAAACCATCTATAACAAAAATCTGAATAACATTATAAAATGCATGAAGAAACCGTATTATTATTATTATTATTATTTTTTTTTTTTTTTGTCTTGGACGGGTTTGTAGTACCACCTTTCATAGCACACATTGCACTGGATCCTACAAAAGCATTTTGTCACAGGAATGGAAAGTGAAATAATAGTTACACACATGTGATGGACAATATTTCTAGGTATACACTAGTGCATCGAGTTACAACATTTTGCCTAAGTAGGTCAGTGACAGGGCGACACAGCGAATCACAATTTCTACTGTTTTCATCCTTTAACTACAACATTTGGTTCATATTTAATAAACTATACCAAACTAAAAACCCATTAATAGCACCTATCTCATTACCTGAGATGCCTATGTTTGAGTCAGACTCCTTTGTAAGGCTTTGAATTGTGGGTATGCTTTATTTCTAGAAGTCCATATTAGATTTTGTATATAACAGTTAATATTTTCTGATAAGTATGTGATTCAGTAAAACTGGGTTACTAATTTGATAATATAGCCCATTCATGAGAGCTTTAATGGCTGTTTGTGGGCACACTAGTACTAATTACCCTTACACTCTTGGTTGAAGTATTCTGCTGTTAATCACTTATAAACACTTACACGTACCTGTAAAAATTTGTTACACTTCTTACACTGAACTGGTACCATAATGATTTCATGTTAAACTGTATCTTTTCAGAATAACTCTCAAAAATATAATATGCTTTTGTGATTGGATAGTTTCTCTTATGTGAGACACTGTATCTTTCGTGACTTTAGCTGCTTGAAGAAAAATATTTCAATTACAGTGAAGTAGATATGCAGCAATATATGCTGCACTGTTACCCTCACACTTAATTTCATAATTTGAGTAAACATTGTCCAAAATATGGCTGTCTTATTCTTTCTAGTGAATTTGTACAAACGGTAAAAAAAAACGGGAATATGTAGTTGTGAACTCTGTACCTTCAGATTAACATTCCACTTTTCTAATCTTTATGCTACAAGAAACTGATGTAACATTTGTCTTCTTGAACGCATTACATGGTAGGCTAGTAGAAGGTAATTTTGTGGCTTTAATCTTCACTCCAAAACATGCAAAGTTATTATTTCAAGTTGTGAACAATGAAGATAAGCGAACTTAGGTGGGAAAAACTTTTTGTTAAAATTTGTTTTCATCCTTAATTAAGCCTGAATGGTAGATAGTGAACCCTTACAAATTAATTCTTGAAAGTTTTACAGCCTCTGTTACTCATATTTGTCAGTATCCAGGTATTGTCACTGTGATTCAAACATTCAGTCAGGTCCATAATCTGTGTCATAAAGTAAGCCATCCTTAGCACACAAGGCATAGGTGAATACAGAATAAACGTCAGATATCTCACATTTCCTTAATAAATGATCTACTCCCTCTATCTGATGTCACACACTAGTCTAATTATTTCACTGTTATTGCAAAATGGCCCAATTTTTCTGCTGTTTTGTCTACAGTGTCCCAGATGTTTGGCTGTTGGGTGCACATAAGAGGCAGAAAAAAATTAAAGTGTTATGATCCTCAACAAGTGAAAACTGTAAAGCCTGCAGCCAGTAGCACACAAATATGTTGTGTTAAGTGGAAAATAAATGTAATTTTTATTTTCAGTGGATGGTTCTCTGATAAGCTTCAACATAGATGTAGTTGTTATTGGTTTCAAAACCACTGATGGAAAAAATTAAATGATATAGTTTAACAATGTATCAACTGAGTGCTCAGGAACAGTCTACATACTGGCTGAGTTGGAACAGAATGATAAGAATAAACTGATCATCATCTACTTTACAACTTCATGTACACTGAAACACACTGGATATATTAAGCAGATGATTTAAGTGACATGAAGTTTCTATAGAAACCCTTCATTACCGTGAATCTCCATCTACATTCAAGAGACATGACTAGTAGAATGATTTTATTGCTTACTGTGGATCAAAATATATTGTTACCCAGTCTGGGTTTAATTCTGATCTGACACACAATTTTTGTTGTGCCAAGAAGTTTTATTATAGCACAACGTTAGATGCAGCCACATTTTCTGTTACAAACTTCTGTGGAGTTTAACAACAATGCAAGAATTATTATTTGCTTTTATATCAGCTGACACTGTGCAGTAAAGTAATGGTATATTTATTTCTGTTCTACTTTATACTTTTCATGTAGTCTCTTCTGAAGGACTTAATTCATGTAAAGTGTTTGTACTGATAAGTGATTAGTTGTAAAGTTCATATAGTACACTGAATAATAAAAATAACTACAATTTCAATAATTTTGGGCAGTACCAAAGTTACACATTTCAGCGTAATGGTGTGTGAATATTTAATGTATGCACTTCAAATTTTGAAAGGCTACTATATGAAGAAAATCTGTGTGACACACTGGGACTGACTGTGTAATTCAATGTGGTCAAAGGAAAAAATATACCACATGAGCAAATTAAGGTACAATAAAAAAGAAACATACATCAATAGGTTACTTACGATTGTTGCGAAAACTGATTGCTTGAACTTCTCATTCGAAGAGCTAGCAACAGTGATGTATTGCCTTTAAATTCCTCAAAATAAAGCAACTCCTCCGCAGCAAGAGTTGTAGAGTCAGGATAAAATGGAAGACGATACCGATTCAGTGAGCGTAAAGTAGCATAGCCTTGCAAGTCTTGATGACTTAGTTTTGAGCTGGTAGCATCCGGAGAACTAGCAACACCCTCTGAAGATACACTGCCTGAAACATAACATAAGATATAGAAGAAATTTATCATTTATTTCCAATCCTTCTGACCAAGTAGTATTAAAAGAAAGGAACTGACAAAAAAAATGTGATCTAACACTCAAAATAAACAATAGCTTTTGACTATGTTTTCATTTTGCTGGTGATACTAACATCTGTGAGCTCTTGTTTGGATACTATCATAAATTCAGCTTATGTCTACATGACTTTGCTGGCTGCATATACCATGTGTGTGGTACTTTGTTGAGTTGGACTTGATGGTCTATCTAATTTACAACAGTGGTGTGTTACAAGTATATAATGTGTGCTGAAACAGAGTTCAGAGAGAATGTGATTAACTAATGAGGACAGGACGGTTTGCACAGGATGGGTTGGGATATTTGGGCAAAAATGTGTAGCCGGTCTTTCACAGTGACATGTAGGATGACAATGAGGTTTACAGCACAAGATGGCTGCATAACTAGTATGACTACGACATGAGTATTAATAAAAAGTTAAATAAAATTTTGTGAAACCAATGTCTAGCATTTTCACATATGCAGGGCAGCCACACAAATGAAGCTGAAATTTATGCTCTACAACAGTAACACTCAGCATTATAATATACACACATAAAAATTGGTACAGCCAGAAAACACAAGTACAGATAAATGGCAGATGGTAACTAATTAACGAAATACTCCATCAGCACTGTAGTCAACAAAAATGTCAAGATGGTACACCGGTGTGCAAAACTTAAGACTGAATGTAGCTTTCACATGATGTGTCACTGCCAAGTAACATAGCTCGATGAAACTTGCACCAAACGAAGAAAGACTTGCTACACTATATTACAGAATTAACTGAAGGAAATGTGCAATGAGGCAAACAGAAATGACACTTTTATTAAAAGACAATAATTACACTGAAGTCTGTGATATTTACGATGGTCCCTTGAACATTACAAACGGCAAGCCAAGACTCTTAATAGTGTGTGAGATTATCGTGGACACCAGTGTGTGCTCTGCAGCATGCTCCCATGCTGGTCACTGGTCACAAGGTTGGCACAGAGTTCTTGTGTTAGGGCAATCCATTCCTACGCCAGCATGACTGACAACTGCTGGATTGTCATTGGTGCATGCGGACGTGCTGCAGTACATCTCCCCAACACATCCTGCCGCACGTGTTCAACGGCATGCGATTCAGAAGAACAAATGGGCCAGTCCATTTGCCAGATATCCTCTCATTCCAAGGCCACCTCCACCTACGCAGTTCGATTCAGTTGCATAACATTTTGCCTCACAACACCATAATACCAGGACCACTTCAATGATCATGTTTGACAAGTTAGTCAGTCAGTCAGTTAATTACATGTTCCACAGACCTTTTGAACAGTTCTTTAATTAAAATGATGTGGAACGAGTCAGTTTGCAGCATATGCATAAATGTTTGGTGTTAACATAAATGAACAAGTTATTTTTTAATCCTACTAACACAACTACACTTACAAACTAGTTTTTTTTTCTTTTGCAGGTTACCAGTTTTTAAAGAGAAATTTGTCCATGAAATAGAAAGAGCTGTCCACAAGAAATGAATTCAGGTTGAATACAAAACTTGCTTTGCTACCTGTCAGACTTTCATGTTACTGGGAAAAATTATCTATAATTTTGTTGCTGCATACTGAACTCCTTTCTGTGCCACTGACAGCTTTAATAACAGGTAATAGAGGTAATTTTTTCCTCAGGTATTGCAGGTGTGGACATCACCATTCTTCTCAAACTGTGATGGATTATTTTTGATAAATTCCATTAGTGAATGTGTTTGTTGTGATGGTGTAGTTAAAACACTTAACTCCTTGATGAGGTACCTACATGATGATTGCAGGTGAATAACACATATTATTCTTACTCCTCGTTTTTGTGCAATCAATATTTTCTTTCTAAGTGATGAGTTCTCAACAAAATTATTCTGTAAGTTGTTGTTGTTGTTGTTGTTGTTGTTGTTGTTGTCTTCAGTCCAGAGACTGGTTTGATGCAACTCTACATGCTACTCTATCCTGTGCAAGGTTCTTCATCTATGAGTAACTACTGCAACCTACATCCTTCTGAATCTGCTTAGTGTATTCATCCCTTGGTCTCCCTCTACGATTTTTACCCTCCAAGCTTCCCTTCAACACTAAACCGGTGATCCCTTGATGCCTCAGAATGTGTCCTACCAACCGATCCCTTCTTCCAGTCAAGTTGTGCCACAAATTCCTCTTCTCCCCCATTCTATTCAGTACCTCATCATTAGTTACATGATCTACCCATTTAATCTTCAGATTCTTCTGTAGCACCACATTTCGAAAGATTCTATTCTCTTCTTGTCTCAACTATTTATCACCTATGTTTCACTTCCATACATGGCTACACACCATACATATACTTTCAGAAACGACTTCCTGACACTTAAATCCATACTCAATGTTAACAAATCTCTCTTCTTCAGAAACGCTTTATTTGCCATTCTCAGTCTACATTTTATATCCTCTCTACATCGACCATCATCAGTTATTTTGCTCTCCAAATAGCAAAACTTATTTACTACTTTAAGTGTTTCATTTCCTAATCTAATTCCCTCAGCATCACCCAATATAATGCAACTACATTCCATTATCCTCCTTTTGCTTTTGTTGATGTTCACCTTATAGCCTGCTTTCAAGACACTGTCCATTCTGTTCAACTGCTCTTCCAGGTCCTTTGCTGTCTCTGACAGAATTACAATGTCATCAGCAAAACCTCAAAGTTTTTATTTCTTCTCCATGGATTTTAATTCCTACTCTGAATTTTTCTTTTGTTTCCTTCGCTGCTTGCTCATTATACATATTGAATAACATGAGGGATAGGCTACAACCCTGTCTCATGTCCTTCCCAACCACAGCTTCCCGTTCATGCCCCTCAACTCTTATAACTGCCATCTGGTTTCTGTACAAATTGTAAATAGCCTTTCACTCCCTGTATTTTACCCCTGCCACCTTCAGAATTTGAAAGAGAGTATTCCAGTCAACATTGTCAAAAGCTTTCCCTAAGTCTACAGATGCTAGAAAAGTTGGTTTGCCTTTCCTTAATCAACCTTCTAAGATAAGTCGTAGGGTTAGGTATTGCCTCACATGTTCCAACATTTCAACGGAATCCAAACTGATCTTCCCCAAGGTCGGCTTCTACCAGTTTTTCCATACGTCTGTACAGAATTCGTGTCAGTATTTTGCATCCATGACTTATTAAACTGATAGTTCAGTAATTTTCACACCTATCAACACCTGCTTTCTTTGGGATTGGAATTATTATTTCTTTTTGAAGTCTGATGGTATTTCGCTTGTCTCATACATCTTGTTCACCAGATAGAAGAGTTTTGCCATGGTTGGCTCTCCCAAGGCTATCAGCAGTTCTAATGGAATGTTGTCTATGCCCGTAGCCTTGTTTTGACTTAGATCTTTCAGTGCTCTGTCAAATTCTTCATGCAATATCGTATCTCCCATTTCATCTTAATCTATGTCCTCTTCCATTTCCATAATATTACCCTCAAGTACATCACTCTTGTACAGACCCTCTATATACTCCTTCCACCTTTCCGCTTTCCCTTCTTTGTTTGGAAACAGTTTTTCACATGAGCTCTTGATATTCATACAGGTAGTTCTCTTTTCTCCAAAGGTCTCTTTAATTTTCCTGTTGGCTGTATTTATGTTACCCCTAGTGGTATATGCTTCTACATCCTTACATTTGTCCTCTAGCCATCCCTGCTTAGTCATTTTGCATTTCCTGTCGATCTCATTTTTGAGACGTTTGTATTCCTTTGCTCCTGCTTCATCACTGCATTTTCATATTTTCTTCTTTCAATTAAATTCAGTCTCTTCTGTTACCCAAGGTTTTCTACTAGCCCTCGTCTTTTTACCTGCTTCATCCTCTGCTGCCTTCACTATTTCGTCTCTCAAAGGTACTCACTCTCCTCCTATGGTATTTCTTTCCTCTATTCTTGTCAATCATTCCATAATGCTCTCTCTGAAACTCTCTAGAACCTGTGGTTCTCTCAGTTTATCCATATCTAACCTCCTTAAAATGCCACCTTTTTGCACTTTCTTCAGTTTTAATCTACATTTCATAACCAATAAATTGTGGTTAGAGTCCACATCTGCCCCTGGATATGTCTTACAATCTGGTTCTTAAATCTCGGTCTAACCACTATACAGGGCTATTACAAATGACTGAAGCGATTTCATAAATTCACTGTAGCTCCATTCATTGACATACGGTCACGACACACTACAGATACGTAGAAAAACTCATAAAGTTTTGTTCGGCTGAAGCCGCACTTCAGGTTTCTGCTGCCAGAGCGCTCGAGAGCGCAGTGAGACAAAATGGCGACAGGAGCTGAGAAAGCGTATGTCATGCTTGAAATGCACTCACATCAGTCAGTCATAACAGTGCAACGACACTTCAGGACGAAGTTCAACAAAGATCCACCAACTGCTAACTCCATTCGGCGATGGTATGCGCAGTTTAAAGCTCCTGGATGCCTCTGTAAGGGGAAATCCATGGGTCGGCCTGCAGTGAGCGAAGAAATGGTTGAACGTGTGCGTGCAAGTTTCACGCGTAGCCCGCGGAAGTCAACAAATAAAGCAAGCAGGGAGCTAAACGTACCACAGCCGACAGTTTGGAAAATCTTACGGAAAAGGCTAAAGCAGAAGCCTTACCGTTTACAATTGCTACAAGCCCTGACACCCAATGACAAAGTCAAACGCTTTGAATTTTCGGCGCAGTTGCAACAGTTCATGGAAGAGGATGCGTTGAGTGCGAAACTTGTTTTCAGTGATGAAGCAACATTTTTTCTTAATGGTGAAGTGAACAGACACAATGTGTGAATCTGGGCGGTAGAGAATCCTCACACATTCGTGCAACAAATTCGCAATTCACCAAAAGTTAACGTGTTTTGTGCAATCAGTTTAAAGTTTATGGCCCCTTTTTCTTCTGCGAAAAAAATGTTACAGGACACGTGTATCTGGACATGCTGGAAAATTGGCTCATGCCACAACTGGAGACCGACAGCGCCGACTTCACCTTTCAACAGGATGGTGCTCCACCGCACTTCCATCATGATGTTCGGCATTTCTTAAACAGGAGATTGGAAAACCGATGGATCGGTCATGGTGGAGATCATGATCAGCAATTCATGTCATGGCCTCCACGCTCTCCCAACTTAACCCCATGCGATTCCTTTCCATGGGGTTATGTGAAAGATTCAGTGTTTAAACCACCTCTACCAAGAAACGTGCCAGAACTGTGAGCTAGCATCAACGATGCTTTCAAACTCATTGATGGGGACATGCTGCACCGAGTGTGGGAGGAACTTGATTATCGGCTTGATGTCTGCCAAATCACTGAAGGGGCACATATCAAACATTTGTGAATGCCTAAAAAAACTTTTTAGGTTTTTGTATGTGTGTGCAAAGCATTGTGAAAATATCTCAAATAATAAAGTTATTGCAGAGCTGTGAAATCGCTTCAATCATTTGTAATAACCCTGTATAATCTATCTGAAATCTTCCAGTGTCTCCAGGCCTCTTCCATGTATACAACCTTCTGTCATGGTTCTTAAACCAAGCTATGATTTAGTATGCCCTGTTCAAAATTCTACCAGGTGGCTTCCTCTTTCATTCCATATTCACCTACTACTTTTCCTTGTCTTCCTTTCCCTACTATCGAATTCTAGTTCCCCATGACTATTAAACTTTCGTCTCCCTTCACTATGTGAATAATTTCTTTTATCGCATCACACATTTATTCAATATCTTCATCATCTGTAGAGCTAGTTGGCATATAAACTTGTGCCACTGTGGTAGGCGTGGGCTTCGTGTCTGTCTTGGCTACAATAATGCGTTCACTATGCTGTTCTTAGTAGCTTACCTGTGCTCCTATTTTTTTATTCGTTACTAAACCTACTCCTGCATTATCCCTATTTGATTTTGTATTTATAACCCTGTATTGACCTGACCATTAGTCTTGTTCCTCCTGCCACCAAACTTCACTAATTCCCACTATATCTAACTTTAACCTATCCATTTCCATTTTTAAATTTTTTAACCTACCTACTAGATTAAGAAATCTGACATTCCATGCTCTGATCCAAAGAATGTCAGTTTTCTTTCTCCTGGTGACTGCATCCTCCTGAGTAGTCCCCACCCGGAGATCTGAATGAGGGACTATTTTACCTCCGGAATATTTTACCCAAGAGGATGCCATCATCATTTAACCATACAGTGAAGCTGCATGCCCTTGGGAAACATTATGGCTGTAGTTTCCCCTTGCTTTCAGCTATTCACAGTACCAGCACAGCAAGGCCGTTTTGGTTAATGTTACAAGGCCAGATCAGTCAATCATCCATACTGTTGGCCCTGCAACTACTGAAAAGGCTGCTGCCCCTCTTCAGGAATCACACGTTTGGCTGGCCTCTCAAAATATACCCCTCTGTTGTAGTTGCACCAGCAGTACAGCTATCTGTATCACTGACGCACACAAGCCTCCCCACCAACGGCAAGGTCAAGGGTTCATGGGGGGCTGTACAACATTATTGAGTAGAAATATGCAAAATATGCCTGCAGATTGATACAAGACTAGCAATTACACTAAGAGCAAAAGTAGCCAAACTTGACTTTTGAGAAGCTTGTTAATACGCTTCTTACAGTTCAAGTTTTCACCAACTTGTAGACCCACAAATCTGGAGCATTCTATCGTATTTAGTGATTCCTGTCCATGCACTACCAAAATTGTTGGTATGATTCTATTTATTGTACAGAATTGAATGTAGTGTGTTTTCTAACAACTGGGAGAGTCTATTTTCAGAGAAAATTTTAGTGGTCTTTTAAAAAACATCATTAACAATCTTTTCCATTGGTTTCTTTCTAGTGGTACCTATTGTAACACTATCATCTGCAAAAAGTAACAATTCTGCTTGTTGAATGTTAAGTAGAAGGTCATTCAAGGACCCATAATTGAACCGTGTTGCACTCACTTTGTGATGTCTCCCCAATCAATAAAATTTTCTACCTTTCCAACATTGTTTGAATTATTCAGCACAATATTTTGTATTCTGTTTGTTAAGTAGGATTCAAACCAGTTGTGTACGAAGCCAAGAATTCCACAAAACTTAAGTTTTGCTAAGAATGTACTATGATCTACAAACTCAAACACCTTGGAAAGATAACAAAAAAAGTACCCACTGCTGATATTTTATTATTTAAGAATTGTAATACTTGGTGAGCGAACGTAAGACCAGCATTCTCAGTCTAGCAACCCTTCTGGAATCCAAAATGTGATATGCTAAGTAATTTCTAGTTAAATGTGAGACTATTGTGGAGTACATTACTATTTAGAATATTTTTGCAAAAGACATCAGTACAGAAATTGGGTGATGCATTACATATATCACCAAGAACATTAGTTATCACACTAGAGCAACTTTTCAGAATTCTGTTTGAAAGTCCATCAACACCATACAAGCTTTCATTTTTTAGAATTTTTATAATTCTACTATTTGCAGTGAAGGATGTTGGTGTTACATCTAGTTTCTTGAAGTTTTGTGCAATGATATTTTTAATATAGTCTCCTACTTATTCAATTGAACAATTTAATCCTATTTTTGCTGTTACATTTAGAAAGGGATTGTAAAAAGAAATTGGAACAGGTGAATTGTCAGTCACGACATCATAATTTAATTCAATTGTTATGGTATCTCATACCCTGACAAGCTGTCCTGTCTCCCATTTGACAATATCCCATGCAGTTTTAACCTAATTTTCTACATTATTTATTTCTGCCAGGACATGCATACTTTTGGAGATTTTCATAACTTCTCTTAAAAGACTACAGTATTTTTTGTAGTATGCATGTAACATTGGATCTTGACTTATTTTGTCCTTCATACAAACTTCCCTCTTCCTATTACACGAGATTTTAATTCCCCTAGTTATCGACCATAGCTCGTGTATTTTTAATGAATTTTCTGGATAACCTTTTAGGAAAGCTACTTCAAATACTGACACTGTTATATCCTGAAACTGGTGTGTGTGCTCTGAGGATGGTGTAACCATACATGCATGTTTAAATCCATCACCAACTGTATCACAGTGGGCTGGCTGCTGGTGGCCATCTGTGGGAGGTGTGCCTGTGGTGAGGTCTCCACTGTGCCGTCTACTGGCGACTCACGCATATACATCCACAGAGCAGTGCTAGCCGAGTTATCTTGTGCATCTTGCCAGTGAGCCATTCATGTTAGTGTATTGTGTCTTGTTATGTAGGGATGCACAAGAGTCTGTTTTCAGTTGTAATTGAGTGCTTCATGAATACAGCCATATTTGGGTTACTTTGGACAGGTCTCATGTATTACGTAGTTGGTATACAATTGACAGCACATTTGGATCGGTTTCGGTGTGCGCAATATTTATGTGCAGTTTGTTCATTATGGCCACCATGCTACCAGCCCTGTTTGAACAGCTTGCTTCAGCTGTGACCACCTTGTCGGCTTCCATTAACAGACAGGGTACTGCTCCGCCAACCCATCCACCTGCATTCCTTCCTACAATGATTCAGCTGAGGATTGAGAAGATTATGAAAAAAGACTCAGACAGCATTTTTTGGCTTTCAGAGTGACACACACACACTCATGGACTCCACCGAAGGTGTATCACTTACTGTGTCGACTTGCCCCTTTACAAGAACCAGCAGCTCATACTTTTGATCACATGTGCAGTTCACTGTCCAACTACTATCACCAACTAATGCATGTCATAGTGGCGCGAGTTGAATTCTACCGATCCCACAAGAAACCAAACCAGCCATCCAGGGCCTGGGCAGCCAAACTTCACACTCTTAGCTGGAAGTGTCAATTCGTTACTGATGCCCATAATGACTCTTATGCATACTGTATAGTGCAAACCACAATTATCCGTTTAGCTCTGGACAAAGAAATGTGCCAGAAGCCCATTGGCAGAAATTTTGCAAATAGCACCATCTTTTGAAGTTCCTCGGGTAGTGGGTGACCAAACCGAAGCTTGAGGCGATGTAGCAGTAGTGTCACAAAATATGCCCACTAGGACGACAGATAGCTCGCACGAGGCAGCGGCAGTGGCAGCGGTAAACAAACGTTCGGCAAGCCCTAAGCACTGGGCTACTTGCCATGCTTTCTGGGAGACAGTCCACATCGCCTCCGCCGACAGTTGCTCAGGATATGGACGTGGACGTAAACTGTGTGACTCCAATGCTTGTGACTTCTCCCAAGTTGTTAATCGAGTTAAGTGTTTTTCACCAAGTGATCCGGCTACAGAATGACACTGGTACTGCAGTGAAAGTTACTGAATTCTCAAACCTATGCGAATTTAGGCTCACTGCTGTTGACATCGGTCACGTGGAACCTTGTCAGTTATTACAAAAGAACACTGCAATGGTGGGACAATTTACGGCATCTGACTCTTACTTTTAATTGGAAACACTGTGTGAGGAGTTTTCAGACTTTTTTTGGAAGGTATGGCATGTGCTACGAATTTTACTGTGCACATATCTTTGAAGCCCACAGTTCGGACCCTTTTATGTTGTGCACATCCTATTCCTATCATCCTGAAAGCCAAGTGGTATTAGAATTGGACAGGGGTGGTGCACCCTGTTATGGCTACCGAATGGTCATCTCCGCTGGTTGCAGTTTGGAAACCATTGGGGAAACTTCACCTCTGTGGCGACTTCAGTACTAGTGTCAATGCGCAGTCAAATCGTGGATATGTATCCTCTTCCATGCCAGGAGGAACTGTTGGCAAAATTATCGAGTGGCCAATAGTTTTCCAAAATCAATTTGTCTGAAGCACACGTGCAAGTTCCTGTGGATGAAGAGTCTTGGTGAGTTCTGGTTTTGAATACTCTGTTGGTAGTCATTTCCACCGCATTATGGCACGAGGTTCTACGCCTTCTCCAGCAGGGTCATTGGAGAGTTTCACGCACTAAACTGTTAGCTAGGAGACGTGTTTTGGCCAGGGATTGATGGTGAAATTGTCTGTTTCATCGCAGCTTGTGAGCAGTGTGCTGGACAACAGGTAGTTCCCAGGGTGTCCCTGTCCCACTGGGCCATTCCACACCAGCCATGGCAACATATTAATGTAGACTTTGCCAGTCTCTTCTTCAACTCCTACAGGCTCTTGGTTGTGGATGCATTTTCATGGTTTCCTTACATTTTCTGGTGGGCATTGATGTCGGCTAAGGTCACAATTCATATGCTGTTAAGGGTTTCTTTCTATTGAGAGATTGCCTTGTACTTTAAGATTCTGGTAATGGGGCTCAGTTCACATTTCGCACAATTTTCAATTTTTTTGTTCTCGTCACGGAATTCTTCATGTTAGAGCTCCCCCATTCCATACTCAATCAAATGGCGGGACAGAACGACTAGTGCATATGTTCATGTCCCAAATGAGAAAGTCTGTTGTGAATTCTCCTGTGGTTGATGCCCTTCTCCATTTCCTGAGCACCTGTCACTTCACGCTATGGGGGAGCTGAACCCAGCCGAGATGCTTCATGGCTGGCAGCCACACAGGGTCCTCCACCTTCTGCGGCCTATGCAGCAGCTGCTGCACACCAATTCGCGTGGCCTTTTTGTGTATGGATCACCAGTGTGGGCATGAGAGTTTGGTTGCTGGCCCAAGTGGATACCAGCTACTGTTGTCTGCCACTGGGGACGCCATCTGTGAGACTTCGATACAGTTGATGGGCTGGTGACATCCCACCTTGATCAGTTGCACCCCCATTCGCCACCAGAAGCTACTGGTTCGTGCGTGCAGCCCCCATCGACGTAGCCCATTGGCTGCCTACTCCATGTGTGGCATGCTGGGGTTTCAGCTTCTGGTGCCGTGTGCTGGCCTGTCTCCAGCCTCGGGTCTGTTGCTGCAGCCTGCTGTGCTTGTCAGGCTGCCTGCACCGGACCCCTCTCCATTGTCACATCACCCTTCATTGACAGAGGGTCCAGTCCTGCTGCCCTAACACTGGGACCTGCCTGCTGATGACGACGATGAGATGATGATGGCACCCTCCTTTTTGTGCTGTCATTAGGCACCATGTAGGCCCACCACCTTCAGGCTAGCCTGCATCCCTGCACGTTGTGGCCTTATGCTCTGGTGTTCACCCGGCACATTGTCCCACCCTCTCCGTTGGCACCGGCTGCAGCCGCTTCAACCCAGATGGATGTGTGTCTCAACAGGCCACCAGTGTCTCCTCCGTCGCCTGGGCATCCATTTCTCATGATGGAGAGGTGTGTTATATCCCGCGACTAGTGTGTGTGCTCCAAGGGTGCTGTTACTGCTCAAGTGTGCTTGAATTGGTCACCAACTGTATCAAAATGTGCCAGCCACTGGAGGATGCCTGTTGGAAGTATGCACACGGTTAGGATTCCACTGCGCCATCTACCAGTGACTCGTGCATATATATGCACAGAACAGTGCTAACTGGGTTCTCTTGTGTGTACTGCTAATGTGCCATTCATATCAGTGTAGTGTGTCTTGTTACGTGGGGATCCACAAAGTCTGTTTTCTGTTGTAATTGAATGCTTCATGAATAAAGCCATCTTAGGGTTACACACCTAAAAAAAAATTGGAATACCACAGAGTTTGCTGCAATGACTTCTTACGGTACACCTATTGAGGTTTGTTCAATACCTAATTAACAAAATAAACATGATTCCTTCTGACAACAAGAACGATTTTGGTTGGTTAGAAACAAATCATTACAAAAAAAAGCAGGCTCTCTCATAAGTGTACACCCTGTAAACAAAACAGTGAAAATCTTTATCTCATGAGGATGGATTATCAGTCTTTAGTAGTGAGTATGTCCTCCCCGCACACAGATGAGTTATTCCACTCTGTGAGGAATGCTCTGGATGATACCATCAAGTTTATCTTGGGGTACGAGGTCCCATTCCTCAATCACAGCTACAGTAAAATCCTGAAGATTGTCATGCAGATTCAGACGCTGTGCAATGGCCATCTTGAACAGGTACCATGCATGCTCAATTCCAGTCATGTCTGGGGACCATGCTGTCCAATGTATTCGGTTGATATTGCATCTTTTAAGATATCAAGACATTGCTAGAGCACGGTGCAGTCTTGCATTGTCATCGACTAGGATGAAGTTGTCACCAACATCACGTCTGTTGACCTTACAATCATTTGTAGGACCTCTTGGGGGTATCAGACACCAGTCAAATTGATGTAGATGTGGGTTACAGAGGTCCACTGTCCTATCATTATTGCCGTCCAGATCATTACACTTTCACCTGCAAACGGATGGACTTCCTGAACGTATTGGCATTCCTGGTGTTCAAACCTAACACATCTAGTATCCAGTCACAAACTAGTCAGCAGACAAGACACTACTCCATTTTGCAATAGTCTAGTGTTTATGTACAAGAGCCCCAGAACTTTGACTGTTTCAGTTCTGTTGGTTCAATGCCAAACTTCTCATTGGTCTTCTGAAATGATCACCCTAATGTAATATCACATGCACTGTTTGGTCTGAGATATGAATCCATGTTGCCTAGGAGAAGTCATTACCTGTACTTATGGCAGTTGATGTTGGGTACCTACCAGCCAATATTTGGAAGAAATGATTCTGCATTTTGGAAGACCTATGATGTGCAGCAACATATATGCTGCATATTTTCATATTACGAAAGTATGAATTAAAATGCCACCAAAAAGCAAGTTAGTTTCTGGAGCATTGAAATTGAGATTGCATTGCCCTTTTGTAAGCCAACCATACCTCATGCCAACTGATCTCGCCAGCTGATGACAGCAGATTCAGAGCATAGGACACGTGTTGTAGTCAGTCAATAGCAAGATCACTGTTAAGTAGTGCGAACACACAAAGAGGAAAAGTTAATGGTTTACAGTAATATACATAGTGTAGCTGCAGGAAAAACCAAGCTTTCACATATAATATTCGTCTTGAAGATTAGTAAGCTACAACATTCGCAGTACTGTTAGAAAGAGATTTGTTTTAGCAGATGCCAGACAACGCCAGGAAACAAGCATTATTGTGAGTGCACAGCTGCGGTGATGTAGGAAGCCTGCATGTTTGTATGTATAAAGCATTAAGAGACCTTACATTACGCCATAAAAGAAACAGGATATCAAAGGAGACTCCAAGAGCAGTGGAATTTTGTAAGCCTACTAAAATACATAATTAGGCTTGCAGTGCACATTGGTTTGTCCAGATTCACAATGAAGTAGGTGCCACATGATATTAAGCCTTTCAGAGTGGATTTTGGGGAACCAGTTTTCTCACAGTAACAGTACTACATTGTCTCATGTTTGGTTCTTTATTATGGCATAATTTCACACATGCCAGAAGATAAAAATGTGCATTTGAAATTTAGTGGACAGTTGAGATTAGCCAATATTGTGGAATGAAACTGTTTGTTTCACGCAAGTTAACTGCCTCTGCAGAAAAGATTAATAAAAGCCAAAATTCTTTAGCAGAGTGACAAAAATAAGTTCATTGTTCTGCAAGGTGATTAATGCTTGACTGCCAAAAATGTGAAAATAAAATAAAATCGTAAAACTTAAACTAATAATATATTTTTGCCTTCTGTAATCATATGAATGATTTAAATTCACTTGATAGCTCCCGGCCACAGAAATCTGTTTGGTTTTCATTTGACATGGGAGCTATAAACAAAGAGGAAACAGCAAAATCACTTAATGTAAACACGAATCACGTGGAGACTACCCCACTCCCCACTACAACTCAGACAACTCTGTGCATGCACGAAACTGGCATCTAGAGTAAGAAAAATTTTTCTCGTTAGCATCTGGCTGCTTGCTGCTACTGCCGATACAGCTAACAGCCATACTTCAAGTAGCCCGAAGCGGGAGAAGGTACTGTTCACACATGAGTCAACTGTGCATGCGCATGAGCTCACTGGTGACTGCTCAAACAAACCAAATGTAAACAGTTTTGATATCACGCTCATAGAAAGCAGTTTACTGATACAAAGTATTGCATAGTCTTTACCCTAAGACCTCTGACATATTTTTGCTGTTTGCAGATGCTTGTGCAGGCACAGTGTTTTGTTGTTGTAAATGGTGCATTTCCCATGCAACTACAGTTTTTTTTAATTATTCTCTCTTTTATGTTTTATTGCTGCAGTATTATTCTCCAGTAGCACGATACAGTAACATTCTTTGCTCGAGTATCAGTTCTTACCAGTCAAAACTACAAAAATTTAATGAAAACTAAAACAATGAAAAATTCCTGTAATTCTGAAAAATTCCCGTGTTTTTCCCAGTTTTCTCACAGATGAAAAAATTACCACGATTTTCACCGGTTCTCCCAGGTCGTATACACCCTGACATTCTGTTCCAATAGTGGCACACATCGACACGAGCCTGCATTTCCTGTGGAGTAAGCAGTCGCAGTATCCATCATGTACACGCCGTAGACATTTGCAAAAATTCTTTTAAAATTGTGAGAGTTCTCCCAACTGTTAACCCAAGGATGTGTGCAAGCTGTCTCACAGTGACACATGTCATCACAAATAATTTCACCTGCTCTGTTGATCGTTGTTTCTGTTACAGCAGTAACATGTGCACTTGCTCCTCCCAGCAATTCAGCATCTTCCCAGCCATTTTTGAAAGCATGACGCCAATGGAAACATGCTTGATGAGATACTTCAGAGCTTACATAAGCTCTCTTCAGTTCGTTGTACATTCAGGTAGCATTTTTCTTCTAGGGAACACAAAACTTTATAGCAAAATGCTGTTCATGAAAATCACCCATGACAATGTTTATAGAGCTGATTATGAAACACGTTCATTCTCACAAGCTGCCATCACTCATTAGAGTACGTAATTCAACAGCGCATGGACAGGAGTTGCAAGCAGTCATTCAAGTATGGAGAAAAATTCGGTAACAGTCTTCCTTGAACATCCTTTGTATATTGTGGTCCCGTTCTGTTCCAATTTCTTTCAAGACTGTCTGTCTACAACCTGACTAACTTAAAAAATGTGCCTCTCTGACTCCAATAATCACACGAACTTTGTTTGTGTGCTTGTGGCCTCCTTACACTTTCTGCAAGATGGTTGGTAGGTTTAAAAGGGTGGGGGGGAGGGGTGGGGGGGAGGGAGGGACCAAACTGTGAGGTCATCAGTCCCTTGTTCTTAGATTACAATTACCCAAGGGAAAGAATAAAACAAAGAAAATGTACAGCACAACAATAGGAACAAGGAAGAATCAGGAGAACAACAGGACAACAAACACTACAATGGACAAAACAGGACAAGAAAACCCCAGTGAGACACAAGAAACAGGGAGAGGAGATTAAAAATAAGAAAGCACATTAATATGGCTGGCTGACCATGAGAATAAAAACGGTGAAGCCAGCCATTCTGTAACACATTAAAACCTCCACCCTAAAAGCCCTTGGGTGGAGGACACAGACAGACAAAGGAAATGAGCTAAAACTCAGATCAAATGATAAAACCCACCCTCATGAATAAAACGTAAAACTAAAGCTGCTGTTGAGGCATTGTCACCCAACACTGAAGGTAGGGTGCTGGGAAAGTTATAAGTCCGCCGCAGAGTGGCTAAAAGTGGGCAATCCAGCAAGAGGTGGACGACTGTCATTTGGGAGCCACAGCAAAACTGAGGTGGGTCCTCGCGATGCAGGAGGTAACCGTGTGTGAGCCATGTATGGCCAATGCGGAGTAGACAAAGGACAACTAATTCCCTGGGAGAAGCCCACAGGGAAGACTTCCACACATTCGCAGTCTCCTTAATGACACAGTTTGTTGTGCATACTGTTATGCCACTCCCTCTCCCAAAGCCGAAAAACCTTGCGGTGTAAGACAGAACACAGGTCAGTTTCAGAGATGCCCATCTCCAGGAGCGGTTTCTGCGTAACCTATTTGGCCAGCCTGTCAGCAAGTTCATTGCCTGGGATTCCGACGTGTCCTGGGGTCCACATAAACACCACTGAATGACTAGACCATTCCAAGGAATAGATGGACTCCTGACTGTTCACTACCAAAGGATGGCATGGGCAGCACTCATCAATAGCTTGTAAGCTGCTCAGGGAGTCAGAACAGAGAAGAAACGACTCACCAGAACAGGAAAAGATGTACACTGCGGCCAGCGGGCAAGGAATGCTGTTCAATATGGCCTCTGTAGACATAGACAAAGCCAACATTACCATTTACTGTCCCAACTTCTCTGCCTCTTAAATACTGGGGCTGCCACACATTTCAGCATGGCTCATGGTAGTTACTCGGACATGGCTCATGGTAGTTACTCGGACATTGATTTATCAATTTGCAGAACAGGAGTCCTCCCATCTATTCACTGGAGAGCACATGATGACCTGTATGATAGTGACCACTTCCCCACCTTCCTGTCACTCCCCGGCATCATGCCTATGGACGCTTACCGAGATGGGCTTTAAACGGGGCAGACTGGGTAGCCTTCACCTCTGCTGTCATCGTTGAACCTCCCCCACATGGTGCCGTTGATGTTGTAATTGAGCAGGTCACTACAGTGATAATTTCTGTGGCGGAAAACGCGATCCCTCATTCTCTAGGGTGCCCCCAATGAAAGACAGTCCCTTAGTGGTTGCCAGAAGTCAATGAGGCAATTAAAGAGAATCAGCGAGCCCTACAGCAATGCAAGCAGCACCCTTGCCTAAAGCACCTAATACCCTTTCAGCGGCTCTGTGCCTGCATTCGCCTGCTTATAAAACAACGGAAACAGGAGTTCTGGGAGAGGTACGTATCAACCATTGGGTGCCATATATCACCTTCCCAAGTCTGCACAAAGATCAGACGTCTTTTTGGGTACCAAACCCCAACAGGTGTCCCGCGAGTTGACATCAATGGCGTGCTCTCTACTGACGCAAATACGATAGCCGAGCACTATGCTAGAGCCTCTGCGTTGGAGAACTACCCCCCAGCCTTTCGCACCCTCAAATGGCAGAAGGAAAGGAAAGTCCTCTTGTTCACTACATGCCACAGTGAACCCTATAGCACCCCATTAACAGAGTGGGAGCTCTGCAGTGCCCTTGCATATTGCCCCAACACAGCTCCTGGGCCGGATTGGATCCACAGTCAGATGAAAAATCTCTCGTCTGACTACAAATGATATCTCCTCCTCATCTTCAACCAGGTCTGGTGCAATGGTGTCTTTCCATTGTAATGGCAGGAGAGCACCATCATTTTGGTGCTAAAACCTGGTAAAAATCCACTTGATGTGGATAGCTATCGACTCATCACCCTCCCCAACTTTCTGCTGGAACGTATGGTGTGTCGGTGGTTGGGTTGGGTCCTGGAGTCACATGGCCTTCTGGCTCCATGTCAGGGTGGCTTCTGCCAGGGTCACTCTAACAATGATAATCTTGTGTCCTTCGAGTCTGCCATCCAAACAGACTTTCCCAGACACCAACATCTGGTTGCCGTCTTTTTTGACTTACGTAAAGCATACGACATGACCTGGCAACATCATATCATTGCCACATTGTGTGAGTGGGGTCTTCGGGGCCTGCTTCCGATTTTTATCCAAACTTCCTATCGCTCCGTACTTTCTGTGCCCAAGTTGGTGACTCCCATAGTTCCCCCCATATTCAGGAAAATGGCATTTTGCAGGGTTCCGTATTGAGTGTATCTCTATTTTTAGTGGCCATCAACAGCCTAGCGGCAGCTGTAGGGCCATCAGTCTCACCTTCTCTGTATGCGGATTACTTCTGCTCCTCCAGTACTGGTGTTGCTGAGCAGTGCCTACAGGGAGCCACTCACAAGGCACAGTTGTGATCTCTAGCTCAGGCTTCCAGTTTTCAGCCACGAAGTCATGTGTCATGCACTTCTGTCAGCGTCGTACCTTTCATCCGGACCCTGAACTTTATCTTAATGATGAGCCACTCACTGTAGTGGAGATTCTTAGGACTTGTTTCTGACGCCCGATTGACTTGGCTACCTCACCTTCGTCAGCTTGAACGGGAGTGCTGGCAGCACCTCAATGCTCTCTTCTGCCTGAGCAACACCAACTGGGGTGCAGATTGCTCTACGCTGTTGCAGCTCTACAGAGCCCTTGTTCAATTCCGCCTCCACTATGGGAGTCTGGTTTACAGTTCGGTGGCACCCTCAGCATTGCATTTACTTGACCCAGTGCACCACTGTGGCGTTCGCCTAGCGACAGGAGCTTTTAGAACAAGTCCGGCGTCCAGTCTCCTGGTGGAGGCCAGAGTCCCTCCATTGTGGATCCGATGTGCACAGCTGCTCGCCAGTTACGTTGCACAGATTCGTAGTTCTCCTGAGCATCCAAATTATCGTCTTCTTTTCTCTCCCAAGGCAGTTCATCTCCCACATCGGCGGCCCAGGTCAGGGCTCATGATTGCGGTTCGCGTGCGATCCCTTCTCTCAGAACTGGAATCCTTCCCTTTACCACCTCTACTTGAGCTCCATTCACATACACCTCAGCCGAAACTTCGTCTGGACCTTTTGCGTGGCGCTAAGGACTCTGTTAACCCCACTGCTCTACGCTGTCATTTCCTCTCGATTCTTGACGTTTTCCGGGGCTCTGCCATGGCCAGTAAGCATGGTGCTACCCCACAAGGGGTTACGGGTGTTGATCAATTAGTGCAGCCAATATGTTCAGGGAGGGAGATTACATTGCAGACAGTTATTTCCTGTGTTGCCGGTATCCTGACAGCAACAGCTTCAAGAGGAGTTTGAAGGGGCACAGGTTCACTACATACTGAGTACAGGAGATAAACACAATTCACTATGGTTCTTGTAATATCGCCTGTAGCCATGAAGGGCAGGGGTCTGCATTGCTAGGAACCAGTTTTCCTGGAGGGCAATGCAGATAGAAGGTGTAAAGCTTAACAATTGCCGTAGCTCATGCAAGTGGTGGAAAAAAACTGCTGCAATTCCACTGGAGGTTGACGTGATTGTGAGACTGGGAAGGCATGAAACACTCAATGAGGTAGTCTATGCCTCAGGGCCACCTGCTGCCACTGACTTATTTCCTGAACAGACTGTATCCATTGTGCCCGAGGGTTTGGCGAGATGTAAGTCTTCAGCAGACGCCAGAATCTTCACCTCATCCTCAGACGCACAGCTTGTAGGCAGCAGTCGTGTAGGTGCCACCGCAATTCCCTTCGTCTTGGGGGGTCTTCTTTCTGGATTTCTCTTGCTGATACTTGGGTTTCTCTGGCTGGGAAGTACAGCGGGAAGACATATGGCCGAACTTCCACCACTTAAAGCACTGCGTTGGGGGAGGTTTTTTTTTTTTTTTTTTTTTTTTTTTTTTTTTTTTTTTTTTTTTTTTTTTTTTTTTTTTTTTTGTGGTGGGGGGGGGGGGGGGGTTAGGGCGCAAAACATCAAAGGTCATAAACGCCAGTACAGAACCATAGAATGCTGGGACCGTGAGAGTAAAAGAGCGTTTCGAGGTCCAATGCAGAAAGGAAGAAAAAAACAAATCTAAAACGTCATGACGTTACGGAAGAGTATCTAAAAGACGTCAACAAGACACTGAAGTCACCAGGTAGAAATCAGATCTCTTTTGTGATATTACTGCTTTTTAAAAAACTTAAAACATGAGCCACAGATAAGACATCATCTGCTAAAATGTCCGGCAAAGCGCGCAGCAGCCCGACCCTGAGATGTAAGTGGCTAAAATAGGCGCAGAGGATCAGGAAATGTATGATAGTTAATGGCTGGCTACAGAAAGGACAGCTGGGTGCAGGGTCGCCACTCAACAAGTGGCGGTGACTAAAGTGGCAGTGCCCTATTCGCAAACGAGCTAACATTACTTCCTCACAGCGAGACAGCTCGTCTCCGAGCACTAATTGCATCACGGCATGCCTCAGTCCACCGAGGGATCGGAATAGGTAAAGTGAAGATGAAGTGCGAGGAATGAAACGTTTTGCGGCGGTAAGAATAACGTTGGTAAGGTAGTCTACCTGGTCGCCACAATTGGCGATATGTTGTGGAAGTCGCGGAGTAAGAGTAAAACCTCCAGTCGGCCTTAGAAAGGTTTGACTTCTCCGAGTTTGTTCCCATGAAAGGAGTACCAATGGTCATGCCAAAGTGACGTGATATGCCGAGAGAGAGAATTACGAATATCTTGCGAGGGAACAGAGTAAGAGGCGGGCCGACCGAGATGGACTGCAGCCTTGGCTGCAGCATCGGCAGTGTCATTCCCAGGCACACCAACATGGCCAGGAACCTACATGAACATCACTTGAGCTCTCCCATCCAGGAACAAATGGAGGAAGTCCTGGATTCATCGAACAATGGCGTGGACTGGATATGGATCATCCAGACTCTGAAGGGCACTGAGGGAGTCAGAGCAGATCACACAGCGAATGAGCTGGTGCCTCCAGATGTAGTGAACAGCCTGATAGAGGGCAAAGAGCTCTGTGGTAAAAATTGTGCACTGGTTGAGAAGCTGGTATTGAAACTTATGTCATTTTCCAAAGCTGTTTCACAGAGGAAGACTGCACTGTATTTCCTTCTCTAGATTTTCGCACAGATGACAAAAAGGTAGATATCGAAATAGATGACAGAGGGATAGAGAAACAATTAAAATCGCTCAAAAGAGGAAAGGCCTCTGGACCTGATGGGATACCAGTTTGATCTTACACAGAACACATGAAGGAACTTGCCCCCCTTCTTGCAGTGGTGTACCGTAGGTCTCTAGAAGAACATAGCGCTCCAAAAGATTGGAAAAGGGCACAAGTCATACACGTTTTCAAGAAGGGACGTCGAACAGATGTGCAGAACTATAGACCTATATCACTAACGTTGATCAGTTGTAGAATTTTAGAACTCGTATTATGTTGAGTATAATGACTTTTCTGGAGACTAGAAATCTACTCTGTAGGAATCAGCATGGGTTTCAAAAAAGACAATCGTGTGAAACCCAGCTCGCGCTATTCGTCCACGAGACTCGGAGAGCCATAGACACGGGTTCCCAGGTAGATGCTGTGTTTCTTGACTTCTGCAAGGCGTTTGATACAGTTCCCCACAGTCGTTTAATTAACAAAGTAAGAGCATATGGACTACCAGACCAATTGTGTGATTGGATTGAAGAGTTCCTAGATAACAGAATGCAGCACGTCATTCTCAAAGGAGAGAAGTCTTCCGAAGTAAGAGTGATTTCAGGTGTGTCACAGGGGAGTGTCGTAGGACCGTTCCTATACACAATATATATTAATGACCTTGTGGATAACATCGGAAGTTCACTGAGGCTTTTTGCAGTTGATGCTGTCGTATATTGAGAGGTTGTAACAATGGAAAATTGTACTGAAATTCAGGAGGATCTGCAACGAATTGACGCATGGTGCAGGGAATGGCAATTGAATCTCAATGTAGACAAGTGTAATGTGCTGCGAATACATAGAAAGAAAGATTCTTTATCATTTAGCTACAACATAGCAGGTCAGCAACTGGAAGCAGTTAATTCCATAAATTATCTGGGGGTAGACATTAGGAGTGATTTAAAAGGGAATGAGCACATAAAATTAATCATCGATAAAGCAGATGCCAGACTGAGATTCATTGGAAGAAACCTAAGGAAATGCAGTCCGAAAATAAAGGAAGTAGGTTACAGTACACTTGATCGCCAACTGCTTGAATACTGCTCATCAGTGCGGGATCCGTACCAGATAGTAATGATAGAAGATATAGAGAAGAGCCAACAGAGAGCAGCGTGCTTTGTTACTGGATCATTTAGTAATCCCAAAAGCTTTACTGAGATGATAGATAAACTCCAGGGCAAGACTCCGCATGAGAGATGCTCAGTACGGGCTTTTGTTGAAGTTTCAAGAACATACCATCACCGAGGAGTCAAGCAGTATATTGCTCCCTCCTACATATATCTCGCGAAGAGACCATGAGGATAAAACTAGAAAGATTAGAGCCCACGCAGAGGCATACAGACAATCTTTCTTTCCACAAACTATACGAGACTGGACTAGAAGGGAGAACCGATAGAAGTACTCAAGGTACCCTCCACCACACACTGTCAGGTGGCTTGCAGAGTACAGATGTAGATATAGATCCCTGATGACAAAAACACAGCAAACACCATGGGCAGACTTGGAACAATCCGTGTAAAAGAATACACTATCCGCATGTTGTGAGCAAAGTTCAAGAAATTTGCAGCGATAGGTCAGTTCAGGAGTTGAATCCTTCGGGAATGAGCTGAGGTCAAAATGAACACAAACCGGTGCCTGAAGCCAAGGTTGTGAAGGGCTCTCACCCATTTGGAAAGTGGCAGGAAGTCTGAACTGCAGCTGCTGAAGCAGGTGATGAAAGTTGCTGCCGGGAGGCTGCAGAGAAGAAACGTATATCTCGTATTGGCAGTCAAGAATGTCATCAAACGTGGGTCAAAGGTTGGGTGGCCTGGCAGGGAAGAAAGCCGACATGCATACCTACTGAGTAGGATGTCGTGCCGGTATGACCATGGTAGTTCACCGGCTTCTGCATTTAGACTCTCAACTGGGCTATTACGGATCCCCAAGAGGTACCACTCAATACACGAAGGACACTGAGGGACCGGGTGCAGCGTGCCCTAAGAACTTTGTTGCACCCACGAATGGGAGAGTATTTTAGCTGAGTCATAAGGACGCTGGAAGAAACGCCTTGTACTGCCAGAAGTTGACGCAAACTGATTTGGTAGCAGAAAAGCGGAAACCATTTGTGACACTCCACAAATAGAGACGGTCCAGACAACACTGAAGACAGCGTTGCAGGAGACACGTCCGCTGGGAGCTGCAATAAATAGCAAAGTCGTCAACGGAGAGAGAGCCGCAAATGCCAGCTGGAAGGCAGTCCATAATTGGGTTGAGGACAACACTCAGTACGCAGCCCTGATGCACCCTGTTCTCCTGTGAAAAGGTGTGGGATAAGGAGGAACCCACACCTACCCAGAAAACTCATTCCGTAAAAATTTCCAGATGAAAGTGAGAAGACGAATGCGAAGGCCCATATGTGCATAGTACGTAAAATGCCTGTCCGCCAACAAGTATTGTAGGCTTTCTCCAAATCAAAGAACACAGCCTCATAGTAAAAGGAGTATTGTATCACCCTCAATTCAAAGAGATGAAAGAGATTGCATGAGCCTCCTCCACTTGTTCCCGAGGAAGGAAGGCACGATGGTAGTGGCTGGAGCTTGAAACCTCTGCAAAGTAACAGCCCAAAGAGTCGGAAACATCTACAGGGTCGACTACATTTCCTGCCACAGTCAGACCAGGGACCAGGGAATGGGCGGAGTCCCAGAAAGCCGGCGAACGCCGGGGTAAACGGGCTAAAACTGTTGAACGAGCTGGTGAAGGAAGCCCAGCATGCTTTCTTGCGTTCCTTGATAGTGCAACGGCACTGCGCACATAGTAGCTTGTAGCGGATGCAGTTTGTTAACGTAGGATGATGGTGAAAGACACGAAGCGCACATCGTCAGGTACGAATCACATTGCCACACTCCACAGTCCACCACGGGACCGGGACCCGATGAGGCGAAGTAGTAGTACGAGGGATAGAGGATTAAGCAGCCAAGAGAATAACATCCACGAGGTGCTCGACCTGATCATCACAGCTGGGAAACGGCCATTCATCAAAGACTGCCAAGGAGGAACAGAGCCTCCAGTCAGCAAGAGAGAATTTCCAATGAGTGGGCTGCTGTGGCGGGGTATGACTGTACAGGCGAGTCACACAAGGGAAGCGGTCACTCAGGTAAGTATCGGAAAGAGTACATCACTCGAGACGTCGAGCGAGCTGGACAGAGCATATCAAGAGGTCTAAGTGGGAATAAGTGTGCGTGGAATCAGAGAGAAACATGGCTTCGCCGTTGTTAAGGCACACAAGATTAAGATGATTAAGAAGATCCGCCAAAAGAGAACCTCTTGGGCAGGCGACAGGCGAGCCCCACAGAGGATGATGGGCATAGGTGTCACTGAGGAGCAGGAAGGGTAGAGGAAGCTGAGTAACAAGCTGCGACAGGTCCGCTCTAGTGATAGCAGAAGACGACGGGATATAAATGGTGCAGAGGGAAACGGTAAATTCGGGAAGGAAAACATGGGCAGCAACTGCTTGCAGGTGGGTGTGCAAGGGGATAGGATGATGACAACCATAATCTCGTAGAAGCAGTACAACCCCACCATGAGCAGGAATCCCCACTGTAAGGAGAAGGTCCATCCAGAGCGAAGTAAAATGGAAAAGAGCAAAATGGTCTTGAGGACGTAGCTTCGTTTCTTGGAGACAAACAAGTGGACACTGCGATCACAGGAGCAGCTGGAGGTACGCCCTGTTAGACCGAAGGCCACGGATATTCCATTGTAAAAGAGGCATAAAATTTAGGAACACTGAAAAAGAAACACTCACCTCGACGGCCGCTTAGGGTGAGCCATTGAGGGAGGATGGCCACTGGAATCCACAGGTGGAGGATCTTCGTCCATCAACTCAGCAGGATCAATGGAGCTTGAGTCAAAAACAGCTGACGAGTCGGAGAGGGGGAAGACTGTTTGTCTTTGGATGATTGTTTTGACTTTTGGCGATTTGCAGAAGAGCAAGATGGCTGCGACCTCGAGGTATGCAAGAAATCTTCCTGGGAATAATCCTCTTTGAATTGACGGTTCACTGGCTGCGTTGCAACCGTATTCACCAGGGAGGGCGAAGAGCAGGTAGCAGAATCTACAGCCCAGGAATGTAAACACCCCACAAATATTCACTGGACTTAATTTTAAATCACAGAATGCATGAAGGGAATGAAAATTAAGAAAGTATGATATTTTTAGCAAAAATATCAGACAGACACTATCCAGAAATTTTGGAAAGCACTGGAATGTACTCAATACAACAGGTAGCATTCAGCAACCGCTGATGTTGATGCTAATGCTAATGTCAGTGTGTTTGGAGAGTGCAACCGTCTGCCACAACTGCAAGCTACTAACTGTATCTAGATGCATTTCATACCCTAATGTGGCACCAGGTGGAAAAGCATAACGCAGCCAGGAACATTGTTGAACATGATCGTTTCGTTGGTCCAGTTGTTACGATGTGGGGAGGAATAAGTTGGATGGGTGTACTGGCTGCCAAATCACTGAACAAAGTACATACACTGGTCAACATTATTGTCACACTGTGCTTCTTCCCCATATGCACCTTTCCAGGTGCGCGTTCTGTCCTGACTTCATTTGTATGGATGGCAATGCACAAACAAATCGAACTGTGTAGATGGAACAGCTCTTGGAATGAACAGATATTCAACGAATAGACTGGCCTGCCTGTTCCCCAGACGTAAACCCCACTGAGTGCATGTGGGATATTTTGGGGAGATGAACTGCAGCCAGTCCACATGCACCAATGACCATTCAGAAGTTGTCAACAGCACTGGTGGAGGAATGGAATGCCTTACCACAAGAACTCCTTACCACACTTGTGGCCACCATGAGAGCACATTGCAGAGCTTGCTTGCCATCCATGGTGTTCATACAATCTATTAAGAAAAAACTCCCACCTTTTGTAAGTTCTGGGAACCATCATAAATTGCACTGGCTTCGGTGTAACTAATGTCTTTCAATAAAAGTGAAATTTCTGTTTGTCTAATTGCATATTTCTTTCAATTACCTTCTGTACTACACTTAATCAGTTCTTTCTATGTATGGTCCAAGTTTCATTGAACCATGTTACAGTAGTGACACATCATGCAAAAGTTACTTTCATCCTTAAGTTTTGCACAACAGTGTATTTTTAACATTTCTATACTAAAATGTACTAACCATTGTCTTCAATGATGGTATTAACAGTTAGCCTAAATGTACTGTCAAATTACCTTGTGTAGAATGCTTTCGGTAGCTTATATGGCTATTTCTCCGTTGCTGATTGCTTGATTTAAGTGTATTTAGTGAAGTGGAACTGGGTATTGGACTCAGCTTTTGAACACGATCACTGTAACAAAAAAGGTTGACACATCAGAAAAGGGAAGAATAAGTTGTATGCTGTGATTAACACAGAATGTTGAGTTAAGCATTATGACTATAGTCACATATGTGTAAATTCTGCTTGACATAAAAGTTAACAACACAAATATGAAGTTTTCGTTATATTTATCATTTCTTCACCAACTACATAAAGAAGTTAACTTAGGGAGTCATTGATTGTTTAAATATCTATTCTTGTTATATTACATGAGGCACAATGGCAGTCTATATTAACTTACTGGAGATATAATATTCCCATTTACCATATTTACCCAATTATATGGTGCCCCAGTCAGTAGTTGATCACCACCCGGTAGTTTATCAGTTTCATTCTAATCTTTAAATTTTAAGAGTTGGTGGCACTGGCACATTTAAAAATGTAGGAGAATGTAAAGAACCTACATTGGTAAACCTGTATCTTCTATTGTTACAACATTTGGAGAGAACTGATAGCTTTGAGAAAATCTTTCCTTTTGTGCTGTGCTGAAAAGTGCTGAGTCAGAGCGTCAAGACTAACTGTAAGGTAGGTTACAGTGATACAAGTACCAAATACTGAAATGTGATGAACTATTTTAAGAGATAACTCATTATGAATGATTGATGGTATCATTTATCACATAGGAAGTGTGAAATATTGCTTCATTGATGTATAACGGGGTACATCAACTACCAGAGTGCATAAAAGCATTTTTTCCAGTAGTTGGTCATACTGATCAATTACTGGTACTTTTTAGAATGTTTTCACAACAAGTTGCTTTTAACCATGGACCATGTAGGCATTACTTTCATCTGACCCATACTGATGGAAATTTGAAATTTATATGGCCCCCGGTAATTGATCAGGGCAATCACCGCTAGTGTACATATGATTAACCAACAATTATTGTGACATACAGATAAAATCTGTATTAGTCATTATGAGGAGAGCTGCAAAAGAATTTGGTATTCTATTTAATATGCTAAATCATGAAATCAAAGGAAAAGCACCTATGGAGCATAAGATGTGACCAGGTTCAACTTTGACAGAGGATGAAGAGAATTTATTGGTTAACTGGATTCATGCCAACACTAAAAAAGGATTTCCAATCAAGTGAAGGATGCTGTACGAAACTGTGAGTGACATTGCTTTGGCAGATGGAAGACTTATACTATTCAGAGATGAGAGACGTGGTGAGAAAAGGGTTTAAGTCATGAAATGTCACCCTGATGCATTAGAACAGCATGCTGAGAGCATAAATACTGCTAGAGCAGCTGTTACTGAGGAAAATGTCAGGCAGCAGTTCAATCAACTTCATCAGCATCTTCAACAGGGTAAAAATTAAGACATTTTAAATTTATAATGGAGATGAAACAGGATTTGAAACATGCCCTAAAAGCAGAAATGTGCTGGGTCCGATTTCTTTTGACAGTCTGTATGAAGTCAAAAGTGGCATTGAAAAGGAGGTCATTACTGTAAAGGTGAATTGCAATGCTGCTGGAGACACTGTACCCCCAATGGTTGTATTTCCACTACAGAAAATTTCAAGGGACACATCTGAGAATTTGGACAGTGAATAGGGCACTGGGAAGTCAAAACAGAGTTGGGTGAAAGGGGCCCTCTACTTTGAATATGCTGTCAACATTTTCCTTCTGCAGCTGGAGAGAGGGAGAGAGAGAGAGAGACAGAGAGAGAGAGAGAGAGAGAGAGAGAGAGAGAGAGAGGCAATATTTCGACCCCTGAAATCTGGATGGACAGATGCTGTACGTAACTGGAAACACAAAACTGGCAACAAAGCTGTAACAAAAACAGTATTTGTCCCATTGCTTGAGACTATCTTCAATGAAAAGGCTACTCCTGAAACAGTGAAAAACAGTTTCATGAAGTGTGGTCTTTTCTCTTATGATCCTGATGCAGTGGACTATGCTAGACGTATGTCCAGCAAATCTAAACATTATGCACCTATTATAACATGTGGTAATGCATTACAAACATCATCATTTGATGTTGAACATCTTTTGCATTTTGAATCTTTAATGAAGAGAGGTAGAGTGGAATAATTCCATGCAGCAGAGAAAAATGGATGGGAAGGCGATCCAGGAGCATAAGAATTGTTTCAGGTTTGGCATAAAATTCGTGATTCATGTATATCACCTTCAACAAACAAAACTACAGATGCTAACATGTCATCTCTGCATTTAGGTAGGACAGAACAATCCATCCCCTTATCAGAAAATCCAGCAGGAGATCCTCAAGTGTGTATTAACGATAAAATATTTTGTGACTTGGAAGATGAATCATCCACATGTCATAATGAAAATTCATGAGATCAAGATACAATAAAAGAAAATGCCAGTTCAGATCCTCCTGAGCCCTCTTCACATCCAGTCAACACTGAAGCAGACACTCCAAAAAACACCATTCATCCCAATCATCTCAGAAAAACAGACTCAGTCCACATTTTTCTGATCATAGTACCTGGCCTACTGAATCCCCTATCAAAGCTGGAAGGAAGAGAGAGTAGATACCAATGCAACAACATCCAAACAGCGACTAGACTGGAACAAATCAAAAGAGAGCCTAAAAGCCAATACAGATGCTGCCAAACAAGCTAGAATAGAACAATGTAAAATGACAAAACAGATGAATGAGAAAAGAAGAAAAGTAAGGAAAGCGTTTTCAGATGCTGAGAAGAAACCACAAAAAAAGAAACCTGTAAAAAAGATAGTTCAGCGTCAGAATCCAGGAGTGATGAATGAAGTCCTAGTGAAGACACATCAGAAAATGACACTGACAGTAATAAACAGCTTGCTACCACTGGGAACAGACATGACACTGACAGTAATAAATAGCTTGCTACCACTGGGAACAGACATGACACTGGAAAGCCTGCATTCAGAGGAGGAGATTTTGCATTGATCTTGTTTCCAGGCCAGAAGATGATAACAAGTATAGATTTGTGTGCCCTGTTCAAAGAATTACTGCAGAGGAGGACATTGAGGTAACGGGTTTGAAAAGATGAGCCAAAAGAAATATGCTATTTAAAACTGATGAGGATGATGTAAGCACTGTTGAGTCTTCACAAATTTTAGCAATACTTCTAGGAACCCTCTATTACTTCTACAGGAGGCAGGCTGTGTTACAAGTTTCAACATCCTGTTGATATTGGAAAACTGAAATGAAACTGAACAGACTTGTGTAAAGTTTATAGTTATGTGTACTATGTTTTATTGTTTTATTCCACTGACAAAAAATTGTTCAGTATGTTAATGATTTATATTAAACATTATACAGTTAAGTTCCCAGACATAATTACCAATTTAATGACTTTATTTATTACATAGTGATCAACTACTGGACTTATGTGGAACTGCTTATGCTCAACTAAATTTCTGTCCACTGTAGTTGAACTTCAGAAAATGTAAGGAATAATCATTTCAAAGTTAATTTTATGTATGTGATTCTTTACAGGAAATTTACTCTGTGATATGTGTTATCATCAACTTAGTCCTTCAAGTAGATTATTTTATAAATAATATAAACATAAAATAAAATTGTTAATTGATTAACTATTGGCAGTATCACCCTAAAACAAGTAACTTTTTTCCCCAAATTTGTAATTAAAAAAATACTGAATCATCTTACAGTCACAGATTAAACAACTGCTGTCGAGGTGTATGGTTTTACATTGTGTAATAGATTAATATAGGGGTCGTCTTACATTTAAAGATGAAGATACGACAATTGATGTCACATGCAGATTTATTTTGAAGAATTCTGAAGCATTGTAAGGGGAACAGTGACACCAGCTTGGCTGAGAAGAAGGATGAATGCTGGGATGGGAGTTGCAAAAGGGCAGCAAATTTTGCCATGCTGCCAACCCTGGGAATGTATACCGCATACCTTGGCTTTTTGCTAATGTTTAGCACATTTTTACTGTAGTTTGCTTGAATCCACTTGTTGTTGGAATTGAATTGATTTTAAAATTGCACTAATACTCAACAATATTATATACCTCTGCGGCAGACAGTAAAAGTCTAGATGGGGGCTAGTGGCGTACTTATTGTTTCGTGCAGCAATGTTGTCAATACTTGCCGGGAGATATGATGGCAATAAACGGGAGTGTGTTAGCTGCTCGATCTATGCAGCTAATGAGACAGCAGTGCACAGATGAAATGTTTGGAAGCAAGAGATGAAATAATATCATCAAATTTGTCACATTCTCACATCAATACAGATGCTAAGTCCAATATGTTCTTAGGATCCACCACAACCACACCCTTGGAAATTGCAAAATATTCAGAAGAAACAGCCAAATATTTGTGACAACCCAGATTATAAATTTTATTGATGCCCAATTCCATTGCAGCAATTTAAGCACTGGTATTAGGTCCAACCCTAACCTCCACCTCAAAAATCATAACATAGTCACAACAAACAGTCAAATATTTGTACAACCAAGATTATAGATGTCACTGCTGCTTGTGTATAGAAATACTGTCTCTCTTTTCTTGTCTCTCATTGGTTAGGTGAAACTAGCATTCCATATAATGGTAACAGTGTTGATGACAACAATTATGATGGATGGCTGATTGGTTCATTGCAGGCTACGACTGAACAGCAAGGTCATCAGTGCCTTGATGCAGTGGTAGTTCATCCAGAATTATTGAAATGCACCACAAGTGTGTTCCAATGACGAAGGTACATAGAACTGGTAAAACCGAGGCACTGAATGCAGCACTGATGCCAGGGCCTAGAAATAAATTAAGGGCCGGTATTAGGTCAGAGCAGACAAAGGATCTCCCTGGACTCATCCAAGGCAACAGAAATCATAGCCCGCATTCGATCCCTGCCATCCCTAAGAAGGGCAAAGACAGTTGCAGCGCAAAGAATGCCTTCCAGTTGTCAGAGAACAGTACAAGTGAGCAGCTTAAAAACATAATGGGTGGTCAATTATAAAAACAAGAGGAGAGAGACAGGTAAGGCATCATGTGTGCATACCCAGGGCTTTGCATGTGATGGGAGTCGCTCCACCCACAGCCAAGCCACACCTGATCCACTATAGTCAAGGCGTTAAAGAACACCACAGCAAACCATAGCTAAAAGCAATTGAAACAGGGGTAAGGGAAGGATGAAAGAGTGAGCTGGTCAAGGAGGTAGTGTCAGGGGTCCCCAAATCTAGCATGCAGTGGAGGACACCCTGACTACAACTGCCGCACTCTTGCCCCAAAGGTAGCTTAAAACCTTATATCCAAGAACAAAAACCACTTTCATGGAGGAAACATCCAACCACTTCAACCATCCATTAATAGTCTGCCGATATTAGAGGCAAAGAATTCATAACACCATGCTTAGCATGGAAGGCCAGAAGGAGGGACCATTCCTCCAGGATATGACTTACTGCTTGTAAGGCTCCACAAACTACAATGTTGGGGTGGCTCATTACATAAAATAAATTATGGGTTAGTCTGGTATGACAGATGTGTAGGTGACAAAGGGTGGTGGATTCCTTCCAGGAGGAACAGAAGGAAGAGCACCATGCAGCAGTGGTCTCCGTGGCAGTGCAGAGTTTATTAAAGGAGGCAGTAGCCCACCTGATACCATTCCATCTCCAAGTGACCACAGGTCATATTTGTACCCACAAATCCACACCTGGGACTGTCACAGTGAATGGAGGAGAAATTGCTGCTCTAGCCAAATTGTCAGTCAGTTCTTTCCCTGCGATATCCACGACTTGTGACCCAGAGAAAGACACCAGAGCATGCTGTATGACCAACGTCAGTGAGAAGGTCATGAATAACAAAGCTTACAGGGTGATTTCGGTCAATGGCCTGGAGACTGATCACAGAGTCACTACATACCAAAATGCTGTCAATGGAGGCCTGTTTAATAAAACGGACAGCTCTGCTAATGGTTATCTGCTACTCTGGAAAAAAAAAGAAACACTGCTCCTGGCAACAAATGCTGTTCCTGAGCAGGAGATGTAAAAGCACATCCTGTCCTATTCGTGGTTTTGGAGTCAAGAGTGTAAAAGATGGTAGTATTCTGAAACTTGTGAAGAACTCAACACAACACATGCCAAAAGGTCATGGGGGCGACTGAGACTTTAGGACTTCAAAATGGATCAGTCCTAATTTGTGGACTGGGCACCAACCAAGTGAGAGTGAATGAGAAAATACACGAGTGCATTCCAGAGAGGAGAGGCAGAGATCCAGGCAGAAGGCTGTGACGTGCATTCCAACTGGTACCCCTACCAGAGTGTATCAGGAGGTTGATGCCCCTCATATACAGAAAGAATGGGGTATGTTGGATGATCAGGGAAATGTCGAGTGGCAGTTGTACAGGGGACCAAGAGTTCGTACCACTGGAACTGAAGACGGAAGATCCACGATTTGGCAAGGAGACTGTCTATGGGACTAATCCTGAAAGCACCAGTGGCCAGTCAAATGTCATGGTAATGAAGTGGGCCCCATAATTTCAAAGCTGAAGGTGCCACCGCACCAATAAACCTGGCAACCACTCGAGTTGGGATGAGGCCAAGGCCCAGTAAATATGGATAAGAGTAGCACGATCTGTATCTCAGGAGGTGTGGGCACGGAAGCAGAGAGATTTAAGCTTTTCCCATGAAGGTAGCCTTTGGCTGAAGAAGATGGGACTGCCAAACCAGTTTATCATCATAAAGGAAGCCCAAAACAGGTGCTGTGCAACAACATCCAAGTGCTGAGTACCCAAGCAGAATTCTGGTCAGTATGGATCACGGTATGCTCACAAAAATGCATGACTTGGATTTTTGCCTTGGAGCTGGCATTCACCCTAGGCTACAGAGTGGGAACTATACCAAATGCTAAAACCGCCACCATGCAGTGCAAGTGTGACCACTGGCCCAACCGAGGTCACTAGCCTATTGATGGGGAAGAGGAAGAGTGTTACACTCAGTACAGAGCCGAGTGGGGTTACATTTTGTTGGACCTATGGAGAGCTGAGTGAAGCACCAAATATAACCTGAAACAACCGGTGGGATAAAAAATGATGAATAAAAATTGGTAGGAAGTCTAGAAAGCCCCAGCCATGGAGGGTAAGTAAATTGTGATGAATGTAATGAGGTGTCGGTGTTTAGAAAAATCCTGTCGGATTGCTGTTTCCAACCTAACCAGATGGTTGGTTGAGGATCAGCCCCCATCAAAATCACACTGATTAGGTGTAGTGGCCAAAAGCTCTAGCAGCATGGAAAGTAGCGCAAAACAGTAAATCAGGTCTGCTTGCTGGACATCACCCCTGCCAGTACTGCAATTCAGCAGACGCCAACACGTCAGTATCGTTGCACTCACATGCCTACAACCTGGGAGTGGTACAGCCTTCAGGACGCTTCGGAGTTTGACCAATTGACGCATTAACACCAGCCAAACTCCAGTCATTGGCTTCCACTACGGAAGTTTCCAGGCAATGCACAAACATGGCTGGGCCACGGGATTTAAATTCCAGTCCGAGGTCCAGTCCACTGTGATCAGCACTGCTGGGCACTACTATGACACATAGCTTGTGCCACTCGTTGCCGTATTTATGACGCAGAAATGTTTGATGTCTCCGAGCTGTGAAGTGCCTGAGTGCGGGGCCCCCGGCACCTGCTGCCACCCCCATGGTCCAGGCCAAGGTAAAAGTTCCTGGCAGCACAGCAATGGCCATTGCCTGCCACCACTGTCCACCCTGCAGTTCTGTGTTCACTGCCCAGATAGTCCAGCTAGGCTCACCTGCCTGGCACAGCTTTGCCTGCCATCTACTGTCTGCCTGCTGCATATGCACTGCTCTACATTCATGTTCGATTGTTAATAAAGGTTTGGCAACAAACTAGCTGCCTACATTGTGTGCACCTCCTGCAGAGAACTGCTTGCCCATATCTTACTGAAGCAACACTTCAGGGGGATAAAAGACCTTGGGATTTGAGAACCCAACAGAATTTGCAGGCAACCATACTTTCAAGCATTTTGCAGGGCATGCTGGTAAGGATAATTGGTTGTTTCTGCCTGGTTTGGGGATTGAGAAGATGATACTATCTTGCCATTGTGGAGGAAAGACATCTTCCACCCAAATATGACTCAAAACCTTAAGTAGGTGTAGCCTTTAGGTAACATTCACATGTTGGATCAGGACCTGGGGCTGTATTGTGAGATGAGAAAAGAGCCTGAAGCAATTCCTAGCCAGTGAAAGGTTCATTATACGATTCGGCTTGGCAATGGGTGAAGCATAGGGAAATGTCTTTAACTTATCGTTTCTCTCATAGAAAGGTAGCCGAGTAACAAGAGGATACCAATGCAGTCACGAAGTGGGTTGCAACATGTTCAGCAAGAACCAGTGCATCAGTACAAAGACCATTCTGAAAGACATGACCTGGAACAGTTGTTGATCACTGGCAGCTGGAAGACTAAGTAGCTTGCCCACAACTTGGAAGAGGAAGAGGCATACATTCCCAGGGGGAAACATTGTGCCCCAGCATTCCTTCTTACAGCATTTTGTACGATAGCGAGCCTTAGCACAAAGTTGCTTAAATGTGATAAGGTTTTTCTGTGAAGGACATAACTTGAAATGTAGCAGGCCTCTTCAGCAATCCTGGAAAGCTCCTGCAATGTCTTTGGTCAACCATCACACCAGCTGGCGATGGAAGGGCCTGTTGAAAGGGGAATAGCAGTTCCCACATCATTGGTAATCAGTTGGATACACCTTGCACAACCTCATCAATGCAATATGACAGAGAGGGTGAATATAAAAGCAGAGGCACATACAACTGCCAACTGCCTCTTCAAAGCACTCAACATGGTAGTTGGTCCACCTGGTGGTGGCAAAGAAATGACAGGATCACTGGAAAGTCATCACTGTCACAAGTGACCAATGTAGCTAAGCCACGAGCTTGGGGAAAAATACTATTAGGTCAACAGCTATAAAGATGCCCTGTATGTTGCTGAATGGATATGAGTACCATTATTGGGGAGACATGGATCATGGTCTGTAAGAAGCTGGTCAATCAAGGCCCCTACCAAATGGAATGATACTCCCCCACATGCCTTGGTGCATATAAAAGTTTTCAAGTGGGAGAAAAGTGGAAGAGTTGCATGTGCATCACTATTGCCTCCAGTGTGATGCACAGGGCAATCCACTCACTAATCAAATGTGTGCAAACAAATGTACAGACCCCTCCAGATGCCCTCTTGGGCCAGCATGGTTCTGACAAAATGCACAATAATCATGGAACATAGGGGAATGGTCATCAGCGAAGTGTGTTGCTTGTAGAATATGAAAAATTACAGAAGTGGAGGAATTCTCACTGAATGATTACATTACAGGCACCCATGTTAGGCATGAAGGGGCCAGGAGGACCGGTCATGCCCAAGGATCACTGCCTATCACCGATGAGGATGGAACTATGTCAATGACGATTGGTTCATATTCTGACTACATGTGGGGATCAGGTGCCTTCAGTGTCAACGGAGTAGCCTTTTCCCAATAATTCTCCTCCTCCTCCTCCGCAGTCTTTGGTGACCAATATTTTTGTAAGGGCCTATCCGCAATGAGCATGGGAATGGATGAAAGGTCGGCAGCCCTGGGACCCACAGGTCGCAGTTGCTTCAGACTCTGAGCTGTGGGTTGCCAGAGACAGGGGACCTAAGAGAGAACCCTGTCACTGGTAGAAATTGGACGAGGAAGCTGCTTATGTGGCCAGGTGTGCGATGTGGTTCCTGAACATGGTGCAGTGGGAACCACAAGACAGAATGGCATTGGAAGAACTGGTTTGTAAAAAAAAAGGTAGTGGGGGCGAGGACTGCGACGTTCACATAACTGGTCATCATATCAACGGGATGCAAGCATTTGTATTGTTTTCATGCCTCAGCAAGTGACAGGTGGTCCACAGATTTATGTTCCCACATTTTCTTTTCTTTCTTGAACACTGGGCAAACTGGTGAATGTGGAGCTTGAAGTTCCATGCATTAGACACATATAGGATGTTGTTCACAAAGACTACCTCTGTGGGGTGGCTGTCTACAGTTTCCACACTTTGGGTCCACCTGGCAGTGGGATGGCATATGACCAAGCATAAGCATCAGAAGCATGTCATTGGTGGTGGGACGCAAGGTTTCACTTCACACTTGTACACCATGATTAACTTTTTCCTGAAGAACATTTCTTTCAAAGACTAAGGTAAAGGTGCTTGTATCTGTTTGATTACCCTTGGGTCCTTTCTGGACATGTAGGACAAAACGTACACCTAGCCACTCAAGATTAGTCCATAGCACCTAGTATGTTTGGAGTCTCCTCGTATGCCTCTATGGAAGATGATACCTTGGACCATATTCAGAGTTTTGTGTGGGGCATTCATCAACACTATTGGCAACTAGGCATTCACATGCCTGAAGAGCTGTAGACTGTGCAGCTGAGGACAATCAACTGTGATCCATTGTGCATTTTCCCCAATGGCTCAACTTTTCGAAATTTATCTTCAATATGTTCCACAAAAATAACTGTTCGAACACATACAAAGTACTGGATCAATTGTTTCACTCCCCAGATACTCTTCCCTTAGGATAGCCAGTGTAGGAAAAGCAGTAGTGTTCTAGTGTCTGCAGTGAAATTTCTATACCCGTCAGATGACACAGCTGGGTCAGAACACACATCGTTTTGGTGTCACTTAATATGTTTCATGTGTGGAACATTCCCCCCACATGCCTCCTACTCTGATCAAGAGCTCCCCCCACAGGAGAGCAGCATGACATGTGTGGAGAGCTGGCAGCTGGAGAGCTGGCAGCTCAGGTATCTGTAGTGTGATCCCTGTGTTGCCAGTGGGCTCATTTGATAGGGTACATAAAACGTCACCATGTCAGATTGGTTACCGTGTTGGCAGTGAAATGGATATACAAGTCTGTGCAGGTATTGTGCATAGATAGTCTTTAACAATGCATGCAGTAGCACTATGTAAGGTATCCTTTCCCAGTTGGCCTACATTACAGAAACAATTTGGAAAATGAAGATCAAACCCAGAAGGAAACTAAAAAATTATTTCAGCTAAAAGATGATGTAAAGTAAATGAATGAATAGTCCGAGAAAGGAAGACAGAACTTAAGGAATAGCAGGATGGATATCAAAGGCTGCCACCATGAGAAAAAGAGTATGAGAAGGAATGATAGAGATGAAAGACTGCAGCACAGGAAAGGATGTAGGTGCTGCAATAGCTCAGGACCCTGTGATAGCCACTCACGAACTCGCAAAAGAGTCATGAGCCCCGTGAGGAGGAGGATGATGATGATGTTATTATTATTATTATTATTATTATTATTATTATTATTATTATTATTATTATTGTGATACCACCGACAACTGGATTAGACAGTAAGCAAAAGAGGAAATGAATATAAAAATGGATGTAAACCATTTCTTTATTTAAATTTCACTTTTCCTTTTACTATTCTAGCAATCACTAAATTGCATATGTTTAGTATACATATAATATTAACCATTTTAGGCGTCTATATCAATATTTTCATTAGTCAGAATATGTTAAAATTAAAATTTTCTCAAAGATGAGAGAAGATTTTAACTTTAGGTGCAAGTAGAAAGATAAAGACATCTCCCCCTCCCTGTCCACGAACACACACACACACACACACACACACACACACACACACACCTATCCTTTATCTCACATGACAGTGATATGTTGGTTTGCACAACCAATTTCTGCACAAGGCCACCGACTAGTTTTCTCGGAGTCTGCTATTGGGTGGAGAACTGTAGGGGCCTCTAAACAACATTGCTACTTGAGATGGACTTTTTCCATTTTCATGAAAAAGGTGCATGTAAACAAAATCAGACTAGGAGACAGAGAAATAGCCAAAACATTGTGCAGTGATCTAGGCATGCACACAACATCACAATATCCCATGCCTATCATTCTGGCCATTTTACATTCACCAAGAATATATTTACACTTTGATCATCACTTATTGCCAAACTGCCAGCAAATTTTTTTTCAGGATACTAACGAATCTCTTCACCATCCAACCCACTGCCATCAAATATCGTCCCTGTCATTCCTCATACCACATACCCTTTACACTGGTAGATCCACACACACTATCTATAAGGTTTTTTTCAACATATAATGGATCAGCACTAAAACCATGTTATCTGCCACATGGATTTCCTTTATGCAGCTGGCTGAACTAGTGAAGGCAGCTGGCATTGCATGTAGGCTGGAAGATCATCTTGTGATTTGTTACATTGTTCCCAGAACTATGTCATGGGTCTATGGTTTGGAGACGAGTGGATGAAGCACAGATGAATCCTCAATGACCACTGATGTGATTTTCTCGAAGTCTGCTACTGGGTGGAGAATTGTGGGGCCCCTATGATAGGTAAAGAGGTATGCTACACATAGGAAGTGGTTACTTGGCTGGCAGCGTGCCTTTTTATGTTATAGAAAGCCTTACAGAACAGGAAGAGAAAATTACATTGTACTAGTTAATGGCAAGGGTATTTATGATAATGCTCCAGAACTAGTTAAAATTATTAGCAGTAATAAGGTGAATGTAGTTCTAGGAACAGAAAACAGCTTGAATTCAGAAGTGACTAGCAGCAAAATTTTGAATTCTGATTATAAAATATACTACAAGTGTAGGGTGGCAACAACTGGTGGTGGCACATTTACTGCAAGAAAGGACTGTCATGCAATTACAGATTCCAGGAAAGAAATAACTTTCATAAATTTATTTTTAAATTGTGTCTTCAACGAAGTGAACTAAAGTGTATCACAAATGTAATAATAAATTTACTGCTTCAACTTTTAACATAAAGAGATTAATGAAACAAAACAGTAAAAGTATAAAAAGGAAAATGAAAAATAATTCAGTTACACAAGGGGCAGCATAGAAACTAATATACAATATTTTGGTTAATACACAACTATTTTGAGTCAACAACTTCTTTCCCATGTAATGCATTAATAAAAACTGTGATTAAGAACTACTGGTAAATCAGTGGTCTGCAATGTAACCAACCTTGTATCTGCCTGGTCCCACACTGGTGATGATTGCTTGCACTCACTCATGCTGCGCACATGACGTGGTGGTCGCCAATGAGGAAGTGTTTGCGATTTCTGCTGCGGAATATTTGTTGGCTTGCTTGTCCTTGGTCCACTGCTTCCTAATATGAGAATTACGTTAAACATCATATTTTAAAAACATTATTCAAAATAAGAATCATGGTCCAAAACTGAATTTTGTACATAGTAACCTGAGCTGTCATTCCAAGACAATACTGCAGCTTCATCTTCACTTATTTCATCATCATCGATGAAAAAGTTCTTTTGGCAATCCATATCCACAGCACTACTAGAGGTGGAAACAGAGTCAGCTTCACTAGATGAGCAAAGATCAATATCTATCTGCTCTTCAATAATTGGCCACCGTTCATGCCTGTCATGTCTTACACTAAGCCAACCTAAAATTTAAAGTGGTGTCAGTTACAGAAAAAGAAATGTAATTGTGTAAAGTATCCTACAAAAAATAATAAAAATTAAATAATGGGAGAATACAAAGAAAAAAAAAAGATTTCTTTTACTGAGAAGTGAAATCTGTCTGTCATGTTTACATGCATACCATGTCTACCTTGCCCACTCCAGTCATCATCCACAAACATGACTGCTAACCTGACAAATAATGAACCTATCTGAGTTGGGCACTGAGCACAATGATTCTTTCACTAATTATAATCTACATAGAATTAATTAGTAATTATTGAAAAATAACAATTAATGAGAAAGAGATTTCCTAGGAAAATGAAATGACAATTCAAAATTAACAACAGTAAGTTGCATACTACACCACCCTTTGTGGCATATAAACAATGAAAGGAGTAAAGGTAAGCACTCATCATACTGTACATGTATGGCAGTGGTGGCCACAAAGGTTTCAAGATTTCAATACACTTTTTCAGAACTGATTTCCTATGGCTTCTTACGGCTGATGGCAAATTAACTGAAAATATGTGTCCTTGGATAATGAACATCTTTCTGGACAAAAGTGACTTTGAATCTTTAGGTGGATTGTTCTTATTTTCGGTATTACGAGGGTGGTTTGAACAGTTCTCGGAATGGAATAGAAAAAAAGGACTTACATCACTGAAACGTTATTTTATTTTTCAATGTAGTCTTATTGGGAATGGATCTTTTTCCCTTACTGGGCCTTGACATACACGACTCATGCCAAGCCGTCCAGTCGTTGTTGGCAGACAATCACTTGCAGCAGCTTCTGGACGACTTCCCAGACGTGTTCTCTCCCACATCTCAGAGGGTCTCCAGGTTCGAAGCCCACATCAAACTCCTCCCCTCGGAAGTTCTGAAGTTCCACAAGGCTCGCTCGGTACCATCTGCTCTCCGTAATAAACTACAGCAGGAGCTTCGTTGCCTAGAGGATGAGAGCTTCCTGACCCCATTCCACCATAGTCATTGGGCTACACCCTTTGAGATCCTTGAGAAGCCAAATGGATCTCTTCACGTTTATGGGGATTTTAAGGCCACTGTCAACGCTCAGTGAGTTATTGACCCCTATTCCATACCCAAGGTTGATGACAACCTGTCCAGGTTGGCTAGTGGAAAGGTGTTTGTCAAAATTGACCTGCGGGATGCCTACCTCCAGTTGCCTTTGGACAACTCGCCGAAAACGATTTTGGTAGTCAATACCCCTTTTGGGCTCTTTGGTTACAACTGCCTTCTGTTTGGGGTCACCAGTGCTCCAGCCATCTTCCAGCGCTATTTGGAAACATTGACAAGAGACATCCCGGGGTTGGCTAACTAGCTCGATGACATCTTAGTCAGTGGTGGCTCCAACCTGGACTTGGCCCGGAACCTCTGGCACCTCTTCCATGTTCTTCAGGGTGCCAGCTTACATTGCAACAAGGAGAAATCTCTTTTTCTTGTTCCTCAGGTGACCTACCTCAGCCACGTTTTGGGCACTAATGGCATTCGACTGTTGCCCCAGATGTCGAGGCTATTCAGCAGCTGCCACCCCTGTAGGACACCTCCCAGCTCAAGTCAGTTCTATGTCAACTCAATTACTACTGCCATTTTATCCCACATGCCACGGCTCTGGTGGAACCCCTTCACTGCCTCCTCCGTAAGAAGGCTGCCTGGGACTGGTCACCGGCTTGTGATAGTGTGTTCCGCTGTTTGAAGTCTTCTCACCTGATGCCAGCTTGCCTGGTCCCTTATGATCCTGCCAAGACTCTCACCTTGGCTGACGTATCAGACAACATCTTGTCTCACATCATCGACAGAGTCGAGTGCCCGGTGGCCTTCATCTCCAAAACGCTATCCCTGGCTCAGAATTAACTACAGAAAAATTGAGGAGGCGGCCTTGGCCAGCATCTTTGAGTTTAAGAAATTCCACAGTTTCATCTACAGCTGTCGCTTCACCTCATACACTGATCACAAGCCTCTGGTCTCATTGTTTGGTGCTACATCCGCCATCCCTATGAGGACTGCTTGCAGTCTCCAGTGCTGGACATTGTTCCTCGTGGAATATTCCTACAACACCCGTTTTTGAGCCACAGCTCTCCATGTCAATGCGGATCTTCTCTCTTGTCTCCCAGTGGGTGCCAACCATGAGTTCGATGCTGACTCAGCTGCCGGTTTCCCCCAGGATGACACCGCTGCTGAGGTAGTAGCTGATTAGCAGCTGGATGCCAGGCTAGCTGCACTGCAGATGACTCGACCCTCCACGTTCAGCATGGGTGAATGTCAGACCATCATCAGTTCCAGCAGCCGGAGGTCCAGGCCTACTGGCACTGCTGCCACGACCTGTCTGTCAGAGATAGGGTCCTCCTCATCTTGGGTGATAATGATCGTTGGCAGGTTGAGCTGCCGCCCTCCCTCCACCAGTGGGCCTTGGAGCTAGACGGGGGGTGGGGGGGGGGGGGGGGGTGGACGCCAGTCATCACCCAAATCAACTGTTCAGGGGTCATCTCCAGCTGAAAAACTTCACGGCCGCCCCCATCGGTCCCCCTTGTCTCTCCTGTTTCCATCTTCTCTCCGCCCAGCTTCTCCGCTTTCAGCAAGGCCCCATTTTTCTCTGCAGGATCCAGTCTGGGCAATGGTGTTTACATGGAATTGTCCCAGGCGGGTCCCTGCCAGGGTCTCACACTCATCAGCCAAGCTATGGCGCCAGTCACCTTCAACACCAGCACGGTGTGCCGGAAGCACACCAAGCAACTTCACCACTGGTGTGGTCCGCACCCGGCTCCTGTGCCATCTCCACGGCTGTCGGCCCTTGGGGATGACGGTGCTCCTCTTCCCTCCCAACTGCCACAATCGCCAGTCACACCCCAGGTGGACCCTCTGGCAGTGGTCCCTATGCCCATGGAGGTGGATCGTGTGCCTGTGCCTGTGCCTGCCCAGGTCTCCTGTGGCCGATGGCCCCGGAGCCCAATGTCGAGATGAGCCTTCCACTCACCCCTTGGGGGTTGGGGGGGAAGTCTGCTGTGGCTGCCCACTTCATACATCGTAATGCCTACTGCATCGGCATCCTACTTCACGTCCAACCAACATGGGATACCTAATTCACAGGGCCTATATACACCAGGAAAACCAACATCGTCTGTGTTATCAAGATAAATATTTACCAGTAGTCACAACACAACAAACACCAGGTCCCCACCAACGGTTGCCAGGGACCACTATCCATTCACGGAGCCTGCAGAACAGCTTCACCACAGATTGCAGCATGGGCAGAAACTACTTTGATATGCCAGGCACATGATCGCAGATAGTATCAGCAGATACATCTGCCAAACAGGCTTTATAGGGTGGTGCACTGCCAGCAAAGGGCAGTTCGATGCACCGCTTGGAAGTATACAGGGCTGGCAGCCACTGCCAGACGCCTCTTCTAGCTGGCTGATCTCTTGCAGATGGACTTGGAATAGTCGATCAACATCTTGACATTGTAGACTTGTTTATTGTGATTGCTCCCCGTGAACAGTCAGGTCTTTTTTATTATTATTTGTTATTTTATATTTGTGACAATCCCCAGTTGGGATCAAGTCTGTTGTTATTTTGGAGACTGTATTATTGTTTTGTTTTGACGAGTCCAATTAATTGTTTCTGGACTTGTGTTTTATGCATTTCTATTCTGCTAGTGCAGATACTTCAGAATATGAACAGCATTTCTGGTGTACCTCAGAGTCCTGGTCTCCCTCATCACTTTAATCTTCTCCTTTTCCTGATGGAAAGAGTGGCAAATCAACCGATAAATATTCCTTTTAATAATTTCCAGTACTGTTATGAGGAGTACAAAGAACATCACTGGTGCTACTTTGCTTCTGAAGAAAACCTTTATATATTTTTTAAAAAATTAAGATGAGAGTTGTGTTTAACCAAATATTGTACAATTCCGAAGATACAAAAATAAAAGTAAGATTTTAAATAAAAATGTATCCTTTAGTTGTTATACACAACTGCTCAATATAAAAGTATAAACAGCATTTACCTGCTTTTCGTAGTTCATTAGCTCCATGAAATGTTGTTGCAATCAGTCCCAAAACATAGACAGCTGTACCACGAATTGAGTAAACGTCAGAAGTTTCTGCTATTTTAACTATTGCTTGCACAACACCTTCCTCTGATAGAAGTGATAAGCCAGATACTGATGTGGCTACATGTCCACATACCCACAATGCTGCTTTCAACTCCAAGATTTCTTTCTCAGTACTGCAATTCTGCACGTGAACAATCTGCATGAAAAATTGATTGGAAAATTAAATACATTCATACAGGTGATATACCACAGTTTTTACATATATCTGCCATGATCAGAGAACTATGTTAACATGCCAGTATAGTAAAGTGACTGACTTTCCTGCAGAGAGAGAGAGAGAGAGAGAGAGAGAGAGAGAGAGAGAGAGAGAGAGAGGAGAGAGAGAGAGAGAGAGAGATTGCATAAAATTATTATTTTTAACTCCAACTACCATGGAAAATAGAGTGAACGAAACAAGGTGAAGAATTTGTTCAGCATTTCATCAGCAAGCAGATGCTCAGTGAAGGGAGTGGGGGTGGTGGTGGGAGTTCGAGAATGGACATAATGAAATTAATTTTAATGCCACTCACTGGCACCTGGTACACAAGTACAAAACATTAATGTGAACTGTAACTGATTGAAGTATACCCATAAGACAGCCCTGTCAGAAATTACTTAGATTTTTTTATACATCCAATATTTCCTGATGGTTCGTGGAAGCTTGTCTCAAGAGATTGACAACATCCTTAATTTCAATAAAATTCTTACATGTGTATGGGGCCACATCAAATGTAATAAAAGTACCAACATTTTAGCTACTATTTAGGCATTCTTCATTTGAGTGACAGTACTTTGTAGTATCGGCTGTGTATATGGTATCTGAAAGTGGCTGGTATTCTGGAATACCATGTTTTGACTGGGTGACAGAATCAAGGGGGTAGATATTTGATATTAATTTTTATTGGTTGTAATTGGCATATCCATTGAAAGTGGCCTTCATGACATAGTAGGCAGTGGCGCCCATGCGTAACTGATTTCTGTAGCCTGCACTGGCGGTATTTACAGTGTATGTTGGGACAATTCTGCAGGCACAGTCGGCCTGTAGTGACTGCACTAACTGGCAACCAAGATGGCAAGTGTTTGTGGTCTTACTCTCAGTTCATTTAGGACAGCCATTTTGATATCTCAACAGTTCTGCTGCCTAACTAAAACAATGGTTTCTTTAAATTGTACGGTCTCAGAGCACTAGTCTTCCCTTTACACAACTGTTGATTTGGGATGCTGACATGCCTATGTGTGTTGTTAATGCTCATCAGTGTGTGTGTTGAAAGGACATCTCATCACACCAATACAGACCAGTCCACAACCATAGCTAAGCTAACATGCCCCTGGCATGTAAAACTCGTTCACGGTATCTTCAGTGGAACCCAGAAAGTTCCTTACCTCATTGTTGCTGTAATAGGTGGGTTTCATTCTCTCTCAGCACAGAATCTTTTCCACACTATCACTAATGCCTCGTTCATATCAAAGGCAGGAGATTTGTCATGGTGGTGCTTGCTGCGTGCTCTTGATCTTGTGTCCCCCTTGTTCCAAAGCTTTTTTTTATGGTACCCTTGCTATGGGCATTTGCTCTGAAAGTGGATTGTAGCTTGCAGAGTTTGCCCTCCTGGTTGTCAGTATTGCTGACTTAGTAAACCCCTGTTTGTAGTAAGCAATACACAAAACCAATTCAGATAACCACGTATATGGTTTTATTCATAAACCTCTGAACAACAATGGAAATAAACCTCTCATGAACCCACATGTAACAAGGCACAGAACAACTGATGTGAGCGGTACAACTGGATAACACAGAGAGGATCACTCAGGCCTGCTCTGCAGATATATATGCGTGAGTTGCCAACAGACTGTGCGATTGAGACTGCGCCACGTGCACACCTCCCATGGGCAGCCTATAGTGGTCGGGTGCTCTGATACAGTTGGCGGCTGATTCAAGCACATATGCACAGCAACACCACACTCAGTGTACTTACACTCATATGCACTAGAAGCAAGATACACAGAACACATCTCCCTTGTGTGAACTGGGCATCCAGGCAATGGAGGAGATGCCAGCTGCCCGATGAGAAAGACATCCATTGGATATGGAGTGGCAGCAACCAATACCGATGGAGGGGGCAGGACATTGTGCCGGGCATGCACTGGAGAATAAGGCTAGAAAGTGCAGGACGCGGGCATGCCCGAGGGCAGTGGGCCCGCACGGCGACTGTCAACAGCACTGGACCAGAGGTTGCCATCACCTTCTCCGAGTTGTCATCAGCAGGCAGGTCAAAGTGTGGAGAAGATGAGGCTGGACCCACCAGTGACAATGGCTGTGGTGATTATGGAGATGATGAGGGGCCAGGTGAGAAACCCTGACCGGAACAGCAGACGGCTACAACTGATCCGAGGCTGGAAGAACCCCAAGCCGCCACACATGGAGGGTAGTGGGAAAGGCTGTGGCGATGGAGGCCGCACCCACAAACCAGTAGCTTCTGGTGGTGAATGGACGTGCAACTGAACAAAGTGGTGCGCAACCAGCCCGTCAGCCATATGGGCATCATAAAGATGTTGTCCCTGGTGGTGGACAACAGTGCCTGGTATCCACTTGGGCTGGCGACCAAATTCTTACATCCACACCGGTGATTCAGGAGCAAAGCAGTCAGACGGACCCAACCAAGGCAGGTGCAGCACAGGCTGCAGAAGGTATAGGAGTGTGTATGCTTGCCAGCCGTGAAGCAACTCAGCTGGGCTCCACTCTCCTATCGGCGTGAAGCAATAGTTGCTCAGAAAACAGAGAAGAAAATCATCCCACAAAGAATCCACAATAAACTTCTTCATTTGTGACTTGAATGTACCCACTAGTCACTCTGCCTCACCATTTGATTGAGGCTGGAATGGTGGAGCCATAACATGACTTATGTCGCGATGAGAACAAAACAATTCAAAGGTGTGGGATATGAACTGGGAGCCATTATTGGAAACCAAGATACAAGGCAACCACTCAATAGGAAAATCTCTTAAAAGCATATGAATTGTGACCTCAGCATGGTCGATGCACGCCAGAGAATGTAAAGAAACCGTTAAAATGCATCTACAACCAAGAGCCAATAGGAAATCAAGAAAAGACCCACAATGCGTTCGCATGGATACAGGGGAGTGGGCCAGGGAGACAGAGATGCCCTGGGAGCTGCCTGTTGTTGGGCACACTGTTCACAATTTGCCTCAAAACTGACAATTTTGCCATCAATCCCTGGGCAAAAAAGCATGTCTCCTAGCTAAAAGTTTAATGCTCCCCAATGGCTCTGCTGAAGAAGGCATAGAACGTCGCACCATAATGCAGTGGATATGACTACTCTGGGAGAGAGGTTGTCTGTGGACAACAGCAAAACACTGTCAAAAACAGAGAGGTTATCCTATAAAGAAAAATAGTTGCACAGGTTGTTCAAAGCCTGACCGAGCAGTGTATCTGGCCAGTCCCGTTGAACAAACTGAACCACCTGTTGGAGAACCAGCAGCTGCTATGCGCAAGCTCCTAATTTGTAAACCCTCGACCACATCCTGCATTTCAATATTGAGACGGAAACAAAGTGAATCTTGAAGATCAAAGTTTGAATCAGAATCCACAGGAAAATGGGACAAGATGTCCACACTGGCATGTTTAGTTGTAGGTTGAAAACGGATTTTGTAATTGTAGCAAGACAAGAACAACACCCAGCATTGTAGGTGGTGTGTTCGCTTTTCAGGCAAGGAAGTGTGAGGGTTAAACAAGGAAACCAAGGGTTTATGTTCAGCAATAATGTGAAACCTGGAGAGAACAAAAAAATCCCCACAGAGCATAGACTATGACAAGAGCCTCTTTTTCCACCTGAGAGTAAGGATGTTGGGCCAAAGTGAGAGATTTACATGTGAACACGATAGGTCGTTCAGAGCCATCACCATCACCGTGCACTAATGTGAGGCATCAGTCACCAAAACTATGTGCTGATCTAGAGAGAATGTAGTTTAATAATAGTCCCAGAATAGTTTGGATTTGAACATGTGAAAAGCATGTTCACAATCCGGGCTCCAGTAAAAAGGTACACTCTTGCGTAACAAATCATGCAACAGGTGGACCAGTGTGGCTGCTCCCGGTAGAGATTTATTGCAGTAGGTTATCTTTCCTAGGAAGGCCTGAAGCTCCTTTGTGGATGAGGAGCGAGGCACAGATGTAACAGCAGAGATGTGGTCTGACCCCATCCCACTGGACCTTGAGCCCCAAATAAAAAATAAAAGGTTGAAAAAACTGAGATTTTGCAACATTACACCATAAGCCTGCAGACTGTAAGACAGGTAACAAAGTGCGCAAATTTTTCAACTGGTTGGCTGTGGAGGAGCCTGTCACAACAATATCATACAGATAATTACACAACCCAGGACAGGCATAATCAGTTGCTCTAAAAATCACTTGAAATAGCAGGGGCACTAGCCATACCAAAAGGAAGGCACAAATGTTGCCAGAGACCAAAAGGAGTATTCAAAACCAGAACTCGACAGAACTCTTTGTCCACAGGGATCTGCAGATATGCTTCATACAAATCAATTTTAGAAAAATACTGGCCACCCTACATTTTTGCCAATAGGTCCTTCCGGCATCGAAGAGGATACGCATCCATGATCGACTGCACGCTGATGCTAGCACTGAAGTTGCCAAAGAGGTGAAGTTTCCCCAACAGCTTCCAACTACAACCAGTAGACACAACCATTCACTAGCCATAACAGGTTGCGCCACCATTACAGACTGAAGTCTGTCCAATTCTGCTTACACTTGATCTTTCAGGGCAATAGGAATAGGATACACTTGCCAAAAATGAGGCCGAGCTGTGGATTTCAAAGAAATATGAGCAAAAAAATTCATAGTGCACCCTATACTTTCCAAAAACAAGTTTGAAAACTCCTCACACAATGTTTCTAAATGAGAATAAGATACCTGATCAGACAAAAGGTGAACTTCGTTGGTGATAGAAAATCCAAATGCCTGAAATGCGTCCATCTCAACCCCGGTATCAGCAATGTGGCAAGCATTACAATTGGCCCAGTGCTTAGAGTATGTCGATTGTTTGTGCTGGACAAAACAGAAGAGAAAAGACGGAAACAGAGACTTTTGATGCTGGTGCTGTAACGGTCGTGGATGCTTGGGCCAGCCTTGGGCTGCTCAACACTGGGCCCAACATGTTTACCACCACCACTGCTGCTTTCTCGTGCAAGCTATCTGTGGTCCTAGTGGGCCTCTTTTGACACTACTGTCACATTGACCAACTTTTCAATTTGGTCACCCGCTATTCCAGAAACTTCCCCAACTCATGTGGCTAGGACATGCATTCGTTTGCAGAGTTCTTGTAATGAGGCAAGCTGACACAGTAATTGATACATTTTAGGGTGAATCTGTGAGTGGAAGGAGGCTTTGCACAAATCTGAGTCTGTCACACCGACAGCCAGAAAATGCTGTCCGAGTCTTTTTTTGTAAGCTTCCCAATCGACAGCTGAATCATCATATGGAGGAAAACTGGGTGGATGTTAATGGAAGCCGACAAAGTAGTCACTGCCGAAGTAAGCTGTTCAATCAGGGCTGGTAGCACAGCATCCATAATGACTAACTTAACGGAACTGTACTTAAAGACTGCACATATGGAAACTATTCCAAACTCATTGCCAGTCATGTAGTAAGTAAGTAATACACAAAACTGAGCCACGTAACACAAATATAGCTTTATTCATAAACCTCTGAAAACAATAACAGAAATCGGCTACTCATGAATCCACACATAACAAGACACAGAACAACAGATGTGAGTGATATAACTGGATCAAAATAGAGAGGGTCAGTCAGCGCCACTCTGCACACATATATATACATGTGAGTCACCAGTGGACGGTGCAGTGAAGACCGCGCCACATGCCCGCCTCCTACAGGTGGTCTCCAGCGGCCGACCCATGCTGATACAGTTGGCACCTGATTCGAGCACACGTGCATGGGGACCCCACACTTGGTGCACAATCACTCACATGCACTAGCAGCAAGATACAAGAGTGTCATAAATATATGAATCACGAAGATGATCTGATTTGGTGTGATAATGAGCCAGACTGTTCAGGTATCTTTCCACGCTTTTTGGCTTTCTGAACACTCTACATCTAAACTACCCGTCAAATTTCCTACTGACTACCACACTCAGAAAATGTGGCATACTGTCCTTTTCAATTTCCACCATGAAGCTTCCGTCAACAGGTCTCCAGCTATTGGTGAGAGAAGGGAGTGCCCCTTACCACATCATTTCTCTGTTCACAAAAGTTGCCTTTCCACTTCAAGTTAGTGGTCATCAGGCAGTCCCACATGAGGTAACATGTATTCAGTGTAATGTGCTCTTGTAAAGTATTCATTACATCCTGTACTGGTATATCATTAATCAAGGATTTGTCATTGAAGTTCATCATTAAGGAGCGAAATTGGTAGCCCCTTTAAGTGCACGATGAAATGTATAGAGTCCTGAGCATATGATTCTGTATGACTCATCAGATTTCTCAGTTTGTTATTAAGAATTTTGTGGGCAGTTATGTAGGCAAATTAACAAAATTAACTACGGGCCTTAACGGGTGTGCTTCCTTGGGTACCTTTAGGTACTACATAGATCCTCAGTGCTGTTGGGTCTTGAGGGATGACCATTCTTGCTGTGCCATACTGTAATCTCGAGTTTCTAACTAAAGTATGTGTCTGCCTAATTATTTTGGGAGTAGTGTCGCAATTAAGTTCATAATCACAGATGTTTTAGCCTTGCCAGCTTGTAATAGTATAAAATTCCTATGTTATAACATGGCATGGCATTCTTCCTTTGAGATATTAGCTTATGCTGGCTCTGCACATGGCACAGTATGGATTCTCTCATGACTGATGTACTCTGCTTCTATCTGGTGCCCTGGGTAGGTAATGAAGCGAGATATCTAACAACACTATTACTTCATATGTGCGTACCCATTTTGGAGTCACTACGAACTTGAGCCCTTTGGGTACCACTTGTGCAGCTGGTTCATTTGAACAGGTTCACAAGCATCCAGATGTGTTGATGATGGGCATTTCATTGCGAGCATGTGGTGACAGTCAGGTCAATTTCGGCTTTTGGTGGCCAGACGCAGTTGTATTTGATACGTTGGTTTGGAACTATGTCAGTCTGCTGATCTTCTCCCAGTCTATTCTCATCGGTTTGCTACCTAACAATACATGCAGGATCATCAATCTTCTGTTAGTGCCATCGAGCCTACTGTGAAAATGGTGAATTCTGTCATGCAGCAGGGCTCAGTCTGCCCACTGGCAATGATTATTGCTTTGGTGGAACAGAGGCTGATGCATACCCCTTGAAACTTAGCTATTAACTGAAATCTTGATACCTCTTCAGAAATGCAAGATTTTTTCCCCCTTAGTGCTTTTAACTTAAATGTGCCATTGTGCAATACCTATCCAGACAGGTTAGTTATTCAGTATCATAGACTTTCGCACCCAAAGTTCATTCCAATACAACTCATTTAAATGTGTGACAGTGTCATGTGTGATTAAACACTGTTATTTTTTGGCTGATATTCCTTGCTGTCTTCATAAAGGTGACAGACTGTAGTTTCTAGTTACTGCTTTAAAAAATATATAGTATTTAAAATTTGCTGGGTGTCTTGGCATACAAAGGAACAATAGATGCTTACTGCTGGGGATATTTAATACTGTGACTTCTCCAACATGAAATCACAATGGGTGTTACAACCTCTCACTGTCTTGGTTGCCAGTTGTTATAGACAAGTAGGCTGATCTTGCTTACCGAGATAGCCTCACTACATGGCATAAACACCACACTGCTGCAGCAGGAAGCACCGACAGGTGTCAAGAGCCAATGGCCACTATATGAGCAATACTATGTCACAACAGCAACTTTCACCAGATTTGCCAATGGAAACCAATAAAAATTAGAATGAGATTTTCACTCTGCAGCGGAGTGTGCGCTGATATGAAACTTCCTGGAAGATTAAAACTGTGCGCCCGATCAAGTCGGGCACACAGTTTTAATCTGCCAGGAAGTTTCATATCAGTGCACACTCCGCTGCAGAGTGAAACTCTCATTCTGGAAACCTCCCCCCAGGCTGTGGCTAAGCCATGTCTCCGCAATATCCTTTCTTTCAGGAGTGCTAGTTCTGCAAGGTTCGCAGGAGAGTTTCTGTAAAGTTTGGAAGGTAGGAGACGAGATACTGGCAGAAGTAAAGCTGTGAGTACCGGGCGTGAGTCATGCTTCGGTAGCTCAGATGGTAGAGCACTTGTCCGCGAAAGGCAAAGGTCCCGAGTTCGAGTCTCGGTCGGGCACACAGTTTTAATCTGCCACAGAGTTTCAATAAAAATTAGTATCAAATATCCCAAGCAATATACATATGTTAAGATACAAAGGAATTACAGACATTGGCTGCGAGTGGGCACCGATTTAAATCAATTGGGAATGTCGAAAACTTGTGCTGGACCATGATTCGAACCCAGTTCTCCGGCTTCCTAGGCTGATGCACTCATCACTGGACCATCCAAACACAGTGGTCATCACTACTGTGTGGACTATGCCTCCCATCAGGCCCAAATTCTCGCTTTATCCACACACTACTAATGTAGTGCCCCTCGCCCATTATTCTCATTGCTTGCGGCTATTCACAAATTTCTTTACGAGTTCAGGCCTGGTATGCATCTGCACTGAAGTGATCATTAGCTGTCCTCACCTCAATTATATACTGTGGTGTCTGTTCTTTTGGACATGTTATTGCTCTTATGACTTCATTTCTTTTCCCATCTTCCTTAATGAGACCTAGGAGAGACGTTTCGATAGCTCACTGAGCTGTCCAAAGTTTTCTTCTGAAAAACTCTTTTAAAATAAAAAATTCACAGCCAGATGTTAGTGTGGGAAGAACACACTGTTCAAAAATAAATTTATTATTATTTATTTATTTATTGTATTTTTAAGTTTGTTGGCATACTGGGTTTAAACTGGTTGCATTTCTTACATAATCCCTCCAACCAAGCTAGATTTGGTAGAAAATTACAGGATCTCAGATAAACATATTCATTAACAATTTTTAAACAACTTTTCAATATTATTTGTTTTGCAGTTACCCTTTGTTATGTATATGTGATGGGTGTTCAATATGTAACACAAGTAGCTTTTTTATTCTGAAAGCAAGTGAGTTTTATTCAGGATTCCAATACACCATACTATTCCCCACTCTTTTGGCCACAAAACTCTATTTTCCAACATAATTTCCATTCAATCTGATGCCCTTACCTCAACTTACTGGGAGGGCTTGTATACCCACATGGTATCACTCTACTGGCCAATGTTGGAGCCAATGTCTTTCTACATCAATAACCTCCCCATCATAAAAATACTGCTTCGCACACTTCATTTGGCCAAACAGATGCAAGTCAGAAAGTGCGAGATCGGGGCTGTAGAGAGGATGGGGAAGAACAGTCCAATGAAGTTTTGTGAGCTACTCTCGGGTATACAGACTTCTGTGAGGGCTTGTGTTGTCATGGAGATTTATACGTTCATTTGCATTTTTGTGGGAATGCACACGCTGAAATCATTTCTTCAATTTCCTGAGAGTAGCACAATACTCTTCAGAGTCTATTGTTGCATCATGAAGTAGGAAATCAAAGAGAATATCCCCTTCAGAGACCCAGAAGACCATTGCCCTGGGTCTACCAGCTAAAGATGTGGTTTTCAACTTTTTCTTCGGAGGAGAGGCGGTGTGCTGCCACTCCAGGCATTGTTGTTTTGTTTCTGGTTTGAAGTGAGGAATCCATGTTCCATCAAATGTGATTATGTTCACAAAAATCTGTCACGATCAGCCTTGTAATAAGCAAGAAATTCTGCAAATACGAGGTGTGGCTAGAAAAAAACCGGACTAGTACTGGTGAAACAATAAAACAAATGCAATAAGGCTGAAAGTCGCGTGGCCTGTCACGTGACTCTCGCTCCGCCTACTGCTCGAGTTTCATCTGCCTCCTGCACTCAGTCTGCCCGTGGCGTCTGTTTTAAGTAGTTGACGTTTTGTCTGTGCGTCGGAAAATGTTGAGTGTACAGAAAGAACAGCGTGTTAACATCAAATTTTGTTTCACACTAGGAAAATCTGCAAGTGAAACGTTTGTAATGTTACAACAAGTGTACGGCGATGATTGTTTATCGCGAACACAAGTGTTTGAGTGGTTTAAATGATTTAAAGATGGCCGCGAAGACACCAGTGATGACACTCGCACTGGCAGACCATTGTCAGCAAAAACTGATGCAAACATTGAAAAAATCGACAAGATCGCCGTTTAACAATCAGAGCAGTTTCTGGGTTAACAGGAGTTGACAAGGAAAGTGTTAGGCAGATTCTTCATGAAAGTTTCAACATGAACAAAGTGTGTTCAAAAATGGTTCCAAAGTGTCTCACAATTGAACAGAAGGAATGCCGAAGAATGATTTGTTCTGACATCCTGGAAAACATTGAAAGTGATCCAACCTTCTTACAAAATGTTATTACTTGCGATGAATCGTGGTTTTTTACTTACGATCCCGAAACTAAACGCCAATCGATACATTGGAAAACTCCTGGTTCTCCACGACAAAAAAAAGCATGAATGTCGAAATCGAAATTCAAGGCAATGATGATTGTTTTTTTTTGACATCAAAGGGATTGTGCACACTGATTGGGTACCAGAGGGACAAACAGTGAATCAGCATTACCACATTAGCGTCCTGGCTACCCTACGTGAGCGAGTACAGAGAAAACGGAACGATTTGTGGAGAAAAAAGTCACGGATCCTTCACCAAGACAATGCCCCAGCTCACAGTGCGTTGTCAGTGAAGACGTTTTTGGCAAAACACAACATTCCCATCTTAGATCATCCACCCTACTCACCTGATTTGGCCCCCTGTGACTTTTTTCTTTTCCCTAAAGTCAAGTCAGCTTTGAAAGGAACTAGATTTGAGACTGTTGAAGCAGTAAAAGAAAAAGCGACGGAAGTAATGTATGGACTTACCGAAAATGATCTGCAGCATTGCTATGAACAGTGGAAAATTCGTATGGAGCGGTGTAGAGACCGAGGAGGAGAGTACATTGAAGGAGATAACATGAAATTGTAAATAATTGTAAATAAATGTTTTTTTCCAGCATCAGTCCAGTTTTTTTCTAGCCACACCTCGTATGGTCCTTTGTTGCTCTTTGTGGCCTTCTGTTAGGCAAGGAGGAACCCAGTGGCCACACAACTTTCAGTAACGCAACTGGTGAGCTAGTGTGTCAGCACTACCAACAGAGACATGCAGTTATGCAACTGGGTGTTTTATTGTGATCTGCTGATCACCTCAAATGAGAGTGGCTACACGTTCCAACATTGTAGGAGCCACAGTTGTTTGCAGGTGGCCAGCACGTGGGAGATCGGACAGGTTTGTGCAACTTTGGATGATGAGACACACCTCATCGAATGACTCACTGTGCTTTTCTTCACAGCCAGGTCTCTGTAGATATTGTGCAACCACCTGTGAATATTTGTAATGCTCTAGCTTTGTGCCAAAAGAAAGTCAATTACAGCTCTCTGCTTGGAACATACCTCCATTACACACACCATTCTGAAGGCTATGTATAGCGCCGCCACATATCGGAACTTCATGAAGTGGGAATCTTCCATGATGTCCCACAACAAGTTCCTGATTTTTTCAACTGAAATTGGCTGAGAAAAAAGTATTGCATGACTAGTTGAATACTCCTTGTATTTGTTTTGGATAGGTTTATCTTAAGGCCCAGTTTTTGACAACTATCTGAAAAATCCTTTATTGAGAATGCATCATATTTTTAGCTAGACCTACTGTATCACCTGCTGATCTTACATTAGTGAGTCTCTTCTCATTTATTCCAATTCCCCTTTCCAAATAATATTGGAACTAGCCATTTCAAGAACTGCTATAAATAGTTTCATGGATATAGGGTCACCCTGCATTACTCCTCTTCCAGTGGAAAATTCCTTCATGAGTGTTCCTATGCAGTTAGAAGCTATTGAAGTATCATAGGTGCCAACTAATACGTTTATGTATGTTATAACTCCAAGTTGAAAAAATATATTTCAAGGACGACGCAATACATGTAAGTCACAGACCAAGTAAACAGAGTAAGACGTGGATACTCTTTAACAGTCAAATCGTAACTGAGTCCGAGTCTAGCGGCTGCTGACTGGCTGGCCGCTTAGGTGGCAGACAGCGCCGCATGTAGAGGATGCGCGTAACTGTGTGTCGGCACTTTGAAAGATCGACGAGTCACAACACTTTCCCCCCCTTTGCAGTTTTTGCACAGGTCTTGTGGAGGTGGCCTGTAGATTGCTAACGTCCATAGGTGGTGTTTGACTGGCCTAAAAGTCTCGAGGAGGAGGCATCCAATACGGACAGAAGTGTCCCCGATGATAATGTGTCGAGATGACAGGAGATGTGGGGGTCGAATCTGCGGGGGCCCCGTGCATCAATCTGCCCATTGCGGCAAGTCCAGTTGTTATAACAGGAGACATGGGCGATGTTTCCGCGTCCGTAGGAGGAGGAGGCGAGTAGAGTTGCTCCGACAGATGGTCATCTGGTTCCTGCATGGCCACGTCTCCTGTTGGTGTCAGTTCTTGTGCTGTCACCGATATGATGGTGAGAGGACTGCGTTGTGAGTAATGAGAGATTCCAGGGTCCCGAGCATCAGGTAGAGCCAAAGGTGGTGTAGCAGCATCTGGAACAGGCGTTGCTGGCACATGAGGCCAAAGCTGGTCCGAATGACGCACTGCAACACCCATGTCCGTCTGGATTTCATACAGGCGTTGGCCATGGTGTTGTAAGATGCGGCCAGGACTCCAGTTTGGCTGTCTACCATACTCCTGTACCCATACAAGGTCGCCGGCGGTGAACCGGCAAGCAAAGGCACCCACGGCCATGAGGTGGGAGGCCACAGAAGATGAAGTAGCGTGCAGGGCTGTTGGCCATGTAAGAGCTCAGCTGGACTGTGGTCGCCCATGGGAGTGAAACAGTAAGAAGCCAGAAATTGGAGAAGTGCATCATCAGCAGCAGAAGAAGTCAGGAGTTTCCTCATCTGAGCCTTAAATGTGCAGACCAGTCGTTCAGCTTCACCGTTTGACTGTGGATGGAACGGAGGGGCCGTGACATGCATGATGCTGTGACGGGCACAAAAATCCGCAAAATCGGAAGAGGAAAATTGCAGAATATTCTCAGTAACAAGAGTAGAGGGAAAGCCTTCCAAAGAGAAAATCCGAGCTAGAGCATTCGTGGTTTCAGCGGTGGTAGACGACGTGCAACGGACAATGAAAGGAAAGCTAGAGTACGCGTCAATAACGAGAAGCCAATAAGCACCTAAAAAAGGTCCTGCAAAGTCAGCATGAATACGCTCCCAGGGCTTCTCAGGAGAAGGCCACGGTGACAAAGATGACTTTGGGGCGGCGGCCTGTGATGCACAACGGCCACAGGCAGCGACCATGCATGCGATTTCAGAGTCAATGCTGGGCCAGTGCACATGATGGCGCAACAGAGATTTTGTGTGAGAGACACCCCAGGTAAAGGAGGCGTAAGACCGAAGCCCGCAAAGACGCAGGTACCACAACACGCGGTGAAGCATTGTCAGTGGAAAGGAGGATAACACCATCCCTAGCCGTGAGGCGGTAACGCAAAGTGTAGTAGTTCCGCAATGGATCAGAAGTCTTAGCAGACAGATGATCTGGCCAACCCTTCTGAATACAGCGTAAAACCCGGGAGAGGGTAGGGTCAGAAACCGTAGCAGCCGCCAGCCGGTCCCCAGTGATGGGGAACCCGTCCACAACCCGCTGCTCGGCAACATCCAGGTGGAAACACAAAAGTTCGTCCCTATCAAATGCCAGATCAGGACCCATGGGAAGGCGAGACAGTGCATCAGCATTCGCATGTTTAACCGTCAGCCGGAAATGAATCTCATAATTGAAACGAGACAAGTAAAGAGCCCAATGCTGGAGGCAGTGTGCAGCCTTGTCGGGAAATGACGTTGATGAATGAAAGAAGGAAACAAGTGGTTTGTGATCTGTAACAAGATGAAATTTGGATCCATAGAGAAAAACACCAAACTTATGAAGAGCATAAATAATGGCCAAAGCTTCTTTTTCAATTCGAGAATACTTTTGTTGGGCATCCGTGAGCGTTTTGGAGGCATAAGCAATGGGTTGTTCAGAACCCTCAGAAAAACGGTGCACAAGGACTTAACCAACCCCGTATTGAGAGGCGTCCATGGCAAGAACAAGATGTTGGCCAGGTCGATAAGTAGCCAGGCACGGGGCCTGTTTCAGCATAGTCTTCAATTTCTGGAAAGCCGCATCGCATGATGCGGACCAGTGAAAAGGCATGTTTTTATGCAACAGGTGACGCAACGGCTGAGCCACTGAAGCAGCAGATGGTAAAAACCTGTGATAGTATGCTATTTTCCCCAAGAAGGCCTGCAGTTCCTTAACAGATGTAGGGCAAGGAAGGGCATCGATCGCAGCGACAGTTTGCTGAAGCGGACGAATACCATCCTGAGAGAGTTGAAACACCAAGTACATGATAGATGCCTGAAAAAATTTTGATTTCTGAAGATTACACTTAAGACCGGCTGTCTGTAAGACATGAAAAAGTGTGCGGAGATTTTGAAGATGTTCTTCAGTGGTGGAGCCAGTGACAAAAATGTCGTCCATGTAATTTATACACCCAGGGACAGGGAGCAATAATTGTTCCAAGAATCGCTGAAAGAGAGCAGAGGTGCTGGCAACTCCAAATAGCACTTGTTGGTATGGATAGAGGCCGAAAGACGTGTTAAGGACCAGAATCTGCCAGGAAGCAGCATCGAGAGGAAGTTGATGATAAGCTTCTGACAGGTTAAGTTTAGAAAAATACTGGCCTCCAGCAAGTTTAGTGAACAATTCTTCAGGTCGAGGCATAGGGTAAGTGTCCATAAGGCATTGAGCATTTACAGTGGCTTTGAAATCGCCACAGAGACGAATATCACCATTTGGCTTAGCAACGACAACAACAGGAGAGGACCACTCACTGGAAGTGACAGGAAGCAAGACTCCGGAAGCAGTGAGACGATCCAGCTCCCGTTTGATCTGATCACGAAGGGCCACAGGAATGGGCCGAGCCCAAAAAAAACTTAGGCCGAGCAGTGGGTTTGAGCATGATATGAGCTTCACAGTCGTTTGCACGGCCTAACCCAGGAGAAAAAAAGGGACGAAAATGTCGTCGACAAGGAATCCAACTGAGCATAAGGAATAGCATCAGAGACGATATTGACAGACTCACCTATGGAGAACCCAAAAACGCGAAAGGCATCGAAACCAAAAAGATTCTCCGCATTACTATGGTTGACCACAAATATGGGAACAGTGCAAACGACAGATTTGTAAGATACCTCAGCATCAAATTGTCCTAAGAGAGAAATCTTCTGTTTATTGTAAGTCTGTAATTGCCTAGTGACAGATGACAGGATTGGAAAACCCAACTGAAGATATGTCTGAGAATTGATGATAGTGGCCGCACAACTAGTATCCACCTGCATGCAAACATCTCGACCAAGTATTTAGACAGTGAGGAATAACTTCCCCGAAAGGGAAGAAGTAGAATTGACAGACAACACACAATCAGAATCAAGGCCATGTTCATGAACATCAAGTATGCGTTCGGATTTGCAAACGGATGACACATGACCTCTTTTCTTGCAGTTGTGACACACGGCCCAACGTTGTGAACAATCCTCTCGTGAATCTTTCGTAAAACACCACGGACATGAAGGAAGTTGCCGTGGGTTTTGCTGCAGTTTCTTAGAGGGTTGTTTACGGTTAGGCCAAGGCTGCGCTTGGGAGTGTACTGTGGCCACGTCGGCCGGCGGGGACACACCACATGCTTCGTCAACAGCACACAGAGGTTGTATTTCCCCAACGTCACACCATGCCTCTATTTGCGCTCCAGCGGCGCGAGAAATTTCAAAAGACTGAGCGATGGATAGGACGTCAACTGAAGGGCACGTTGTTTCACAGAGGAAGACTGCACAGTAGTTCCTTCTCTAGATTGTCGCACAGATGACAAAATGGTAGATATCGAAATAGACGACAGAAGGATAGAGAAACAATTAAAATCGCTCAAAAGAGGAAAGGCCGCTGGATCTGATGGGATACCAGTTCGATTTTACATAGAGTACGCGAAGGAACTTGCCCCCCTTCTTGCAGCGGTGTACCGTAGGTCTAAAGAAGAGCGTAGCGTTCCAAAGGATTGGAAAGGGGCACACGTCATCTCCGTTTCCAAGAAGGGACGTCGAACAGATGTGCAGAACTATAGACCTATATCTCTAATGTGGATAAGTTGTAGAATTTTGGAACACGTATTATGTTCGAGTATAATGACTTTTCTGGAGACTAGAAATCTACTCTGTAGGAATCAGTATGGGTTTCGAAAAAGACGGTCGTGTGAAACTCAGCACGCGCTATTCGTCCACGAGACTCAGAGGGCCATAGACATGGGTTCACAGGTAGATGCCGTGTTTCTTGACTTCCACAAGGCGTTCAATACAGTTCCCCACAGTCGTTTAATGAACAAAGTAAGAGCATATGGACTATCAGACCAATTGTGTGATTGGATTGAAGAGTTCCTAGATAACAGAACGCAGCATGTCATTCTCAATGGAGAGAAGTCTTCCGAAGTAAGAGTGATTTCAGGTGTGCCGCAGGGGAGTGTCGTACGACCGTTGCTATTCACAATATACATAAATGACCTTCTGGATGACATCGGAAGTTCACTGAGGCTTTTTGCGGATGATGCTGTGGTATATCGAGAGGTTGTAACAATGGAAAATTGCACTGAAATGCAGGAGGATCTGCAGCGAATTGACGCATGGTGCAGGGAATGGCAATTGAATCTCAATGTAGACAAGTGTAATGTGCTGCGAATACACAGAAAGAAAGATCCCTTATCATTTAGCTACGATATAGCAGGTCAGCAACTGGAAGCAGTTAATGCCACAAATTATCTGGGAGTACGCATTAGGAGTGATTTAAAATGGAATTATCATATAAAGTTGATCGTCAGTAAAGCAGAAGCCAGACCGAGATTCATTGGAAGAATCCTAAGGAAATGCAATCCGAAAACAAAGGAAGTAGGTTACAGTACGCTTGTTTGCCCGCTGCTTGAATACTGCTCAGCAGTGTGGGATCCGTACCAGATAGGGTTGATAGAAGAGAGAGAGAGAATATGCAACGGAGAGCAGCGCGCTTCGTTACAGGATCATTTAGTAATTGCGAAAGCGCTACAGAGATGATAGATAAACTCCAGTGGAAGACTCTGCAGGAGAGATGCTCAGTAGCTTGGTACGGGCTTTTGTTGAAGTTTCGAGAACACACCTTCACCGAAGAGTCAAGCAGTATATTGCTCCCTCCTACGTATATCTCGCGAAGAGACCATGAGGATAAAATCAGATAGATTAGAGCCCGCACAGAGGCATACCGACAATCCTTCTTTCCACGAACAATACGAGACTGGAATAGAAGGGAGAACCCTCCGCCTCACACCGTCAGGTGGCTTGCGGAGTATGGATGTAGATGTAGATGTAGACATTGCCTAACTTCTTTGTTGGGCGCCGATCGGATAATAGCATCCCATACCATGGAATCGGCGTAGGATTCTCTGTGAATTTCAGTAACAAATTGACACTTTCTACTGAGGCCGTGAAGTTCAGCAGCCCAAGCGCAATAGGATTGATTCGGTTGTTTTTGACAATGATAAAAGGCAACATGAGAGGCTACCACATGCATATGCTTTTGAAAATAGATGGACAGAAGTGAGCACATTTAAGCAAAGGACAAAGACGCAGGATCTTTCAAAGGAGCCAATTGCAACAACAACTGATACATTTGATGTGAAATCCATGAAAGGAACAGAGACTTACATCAGTAATTACATGTTTGGTCATCCGCGACATGAAATGCCAAGAAGTGCTGTCGAAGACGTTTTTCGTAATCAGACCAGTCTTCCGCCGTCTCGTCATAAGGAGGAAAAGGAGGGTAGAGACAACGACGAGAGATGCCCCGCATTTGATGCCGCGACGAAATCACGAATCGCATTTGTGAGAAGCGTTTGCTGTTCTATGAGACCTTGCAACTGCTAGTATTTTCAGTTACTGAGCAGAGTCACAGTTATTAAACTTTTAGAATGATCACTCTTATCTAGCACTGTTACCTAAGCATTACAGATTTCAAACATTTTGTTGTTCAGTGATTTTGTAGAACTGACAAAATGTCATAACAGTGGTAAACAACAAATGAGGCATTCTTTCAAATTTCAAATGAAAAATTATATGATTCTGAACAAAACAAATGACTTTGCATTACTGCAGTCATGCATAATGAAGATGATGGTGAAACATTCAGAAAGTATACTCTACTTAGACAAACAGACATGCTGAAGATTTATCTAAGAAATTCCTTTACATTGAGTCCTTTGTACCTGAAAATAGGAGCTCAAATGACCCCCATCCAGAAGCATTCTAAAACCAGCTTCATGTTGAGATAACTGTCCATACAGATGCGGTGGCACATATACATCAGCAACACGTTGTTTCACATTGCTGATCCGCCGGACATAACGCCCATCTTCTCCTCTTTTATGTAAGGTAAGAGAATCGTGCAGTTCGCCCTCAATGACACCAACATACCTGTTCATAAAGAGTATTAGACATTTTCTCCCTTAATGCACCATTCTACCCTACAAAAAATTCAATTTACACTGGATTAGCTTAGTTGAGTTGAGTCAGTAACATTTTTTGCACATCTTTTGTATAGAATTTCATAATTATATGGAAAAGTACATTTACAGACTATTAATATAAATTTTCTTAAAACATGTTCACATGCAGCTGATCAAGTGTACTATGTATGAGGAAACAGAACTACAATACAGAATGGGTACTTACCTTCAGCAGGCAAAATTCTCAGTACTGCTGATAAAGACACAAAAGTATAAGAAACTGTCGTATCTTTCAGAACTACTAGTTCCTTTATCAGAAGGGAAAGAGAGATAGGTTTGAGAAGGTTGAAAGGAAGGGCAGACCACTCTGACCACAGAAATAGAGATGCCCATCTGCTGAAAGCAAGACAAAGATGAAGGGGGAGTTGTCAGAGATACTAAGAGGTCAACGGTAGTATATTGGTAAGCACTGTGTCAGTTTCAGTCCAGAGATGATGAGAACAGATTGAGAAGGAAATATGAATTAAAGGGAAGAGAAACGAAATAAACACGATGGAAAAAAAGTAAAATATATTAAAAATACATAACTTCCAATCAAGTACATACTTTATTCTTTTTGCTCTCATTTGTTTGTAAATAAAAAGTATTTTGTAGATAGGATGAGCAACCCAGAATAAGAAATAGAAGAAGGAGAACCATACAATATCCATTCAAGATATCCACCCCACGTAACTGTGAAGTACCCATAATGTAATCAGCCTGACGGATAGCTTTAAGGCAAACAAGTGCTGATGGACTGCTCACCAAACTGGGCCATGATCTCTAATCATTTTCACTGAAACACTTTACAAGTCAAACAAAAACAGAAAGACTGTTACATGACTATTTTGACTCAGGAACTCATGGCTCTGCATGCACATGGGCAGCATGTTGGTGCCACAATACCAAACTTAGAAGGCTGAAGGAATCAAAAATACGTCTTTAGGCCAGGGTACACAGGACACCACTTTTGGACATACTGATAGGTTAATGGAGATGGAGAAAGTGTTAGATAACATCAAATGGGTTACAGCAGTGTCGTCAGAAAAAATGAAAGAAGTGCCAAATAGAATTGAAATTGAGCCAAGTGTTTCATGAAAGAGAAGCAGGGTAGGAAGGAAATACCTCAGCAGGATTTAATGTCAACAAGAAAATAAAGAAGCATTACAGATATTGAATGAATATCAACAAGAATAACAAGACTTTGTTTATTAAACAAACAAAACATATTCCACAGAAATCTGCAGTAGAAATGTGTTCACATTATGATGAGAGCATAGAAGGCCTCTGCAAAGAGTTACATAAACTGATAAAGGGCAGAAAATCCAACTGTAACATATCACTTCCTGCCCACACCCATGTCCTCATCCTGTTTGTTACTGTGGATGCCAGGGCCACAGTCTAGTAGCTGGAGGAGGACACTTCAGTTTCACTTGAAGATGATGGAGCAGTCTTTTCCTAAATGGATTGTGCGGTCTGAGCTTACTAGATGGCTGCAGGGTGAGTAATTTTCCCATGATTGCCAGTGGTTTCCAGCTCCTGATGTAAATAAACTTCTGGAAATTCTGGCAGGAAGCGGCACCTTCTAAGAGACTTTCTAGTAATGAGAATAGGAAATAGTCAATGGAGATTCTTGAATTCTTATCCTGATGACTGACTGACTGAAAGGGGTAAATGCTAAATCATGAAACCAGAAGTCTACTGACAGCCATCATGGGGTAGAGGTGCCCCGTAGAGGGGAGCTGATGATTTAATGTTTAACTGAAGTCAGCAGTTAGTGATCCTTCGAAGACTGATGAAGTTACTTTTCAAATATGGAAAGACTACAAGAACTAATGGTGTGTTCCCACATGCAGGCATGTAATTCTGTTTAGTCCTTTTCTGGATTTTCTAGATGAGTGTTGTCTTTTAGTGAGCATGAAATGCCCAGTAGTGAGATTCATCTTACAGTTGAGCATGGAGCCATAAGCTGGAGGTAGTGTTTACTGAACAAAGTGAAGTTGGTGAGGTTAAAATGACACAAATAAATTCCATTTGTGTCCACGGAAATTTGAGAGCACGTGTTTTACATGTCTTTTGATCTACTCATTTTGAAATGTATTCTTGTTTTTTTTTTTTTTTTTTTTTTTTTTTTTTGGAGAATATTGCAGAAGTTGCTATGAGCCAGTTGGAGGGTGTGTATGAACTACTAGTGGTGTGCATATTCCAGTTCAGTGGTTAGATCTCAGGATCATAGGTACAGTTGACAGCTCTGCACCAAGCAAGAAGGGCGAGTTTTTTTTTTTCTCTTGTAGATGTATTTTTGTTTATGTTTTGTGTAGTAAACTAGAGAATCTCATTTAACTGTCCTTTTTTCTTTCCAGCAATTTAAGTTGAGTGTATTCCTTCATTATTTAGTTCATATTTCCAGAACACAGTGTTAATTTAAGTTGTTTGGATTCAGGAATTTACAATAGTAATTTGTTTACATACAGTTACTTTTATACCAACTTTTGAAACTGTGTTTCCTTCTTTATTGGTAATGTAATTGACTTATTCTTTCTAAAGTATTATTTTTATCATAAGTGAAAAGTGCTAGACTTGCAGTAGAACTGTTATTTCCAGGGTATGGTGTGATGGGTGCTTTAGTTTTTTCCACAGGGGTGACTATAGTGGCATAAGAACTTGGGAAATAAATTAAGTTCTTGAGTGGTTTCATAGGATATGTAGTAGATACAGGGAGACAGAAGAAGAGGAGGGAAAAACTGCTGCCCTTCAGGCTGAATCAGACACGGCTACAAAAGATCTGGACATGTTTAGGAGGGAGAAAGGTAAAGAGAGGTGGGAAGTGATAACAGAAGAAACAGGTTTGTAATTTAAGCTGACAGCTTCATGGTGAATGTGAAAAATAAGTATAACCTGTTGCTTCAGTTAGAAATCAATGAGCCTCTGGCAGATGTAGATGTAGACAGGGCGCAACAAACTTTCAGTAGTAAATTGAAAATTAAGAATGTAGGGAAATCAGTATGAAGAAAGAAAGTTTTATTATTAAGTAGTTCTCATGCTAGATGGGTAGGATCTGATTCCCAGGTCACCAATTCTTTTTAAACTTAGAGCTGGTTTGAGGCAGGTGACAGAGGATTCAGACTCATTCTATAAAAACTTCGCCAAGGAAGACACCATGTTCATAACCACACAGCAGCACAGACAGAGACCCTAGAAATGATTTCATCTGCATTGGAACATACCAGTTTTTAGTTCATATTTGTATATTTGTTCTGGGGGGGAGGGGGGCAAACTTGCTATGCTGAAAAAGAAGGATCCCTCACATAAGGGGTTTATGGCTTTAGCTGAGACATTTCATTCCAGGGAGGATCCCAAGCATTAGGGGTTTAAGACTTCAGCTCAGATATTTCATCCCACAGATTTGACTTTAAATAATAGTGGCAAAAAAACACAAATTTAGAACTTATATGTTTTTCAAGTGTAATGCCATGCAAAGTACAGTGGCTATGATAATTTTAAGAAACTTGTAGAAAAACTTTTAAAAGAAAACAACATTGACGTAATGTATTTTATGACTGTAATTCAAGACTGAGCTCGGGCATGAAGTGTTTGCCAAATATTGATCAGGTTTACTGCAGACACCAACAAAAAATGTTGACAGTAAGTCAATTTATCGCACTACAGTACTGTTACAGATAGGAAGTTTAGTCTTAAAGAATGCAGTGTTGAAATATACACACAACTTTCTTTTGAGCATTAAAAATATACGTTAAAAAGAATCAGTTGCAAAATATCAGTTTTATTTCTTTCCTCAGATTGCTGAAACAGAAGTAGTCAATGAAGTCGCTACAGTATGTCACATACACTATTGACAAGTATAAATCATATATTACATGTGGCCAAAAATTGAGGCTACATTTTAAAGCAGCTGGTTATTAACATTCCATACACTATTCATCATTTTCATGGTTGCAGTGAAGAGTGATTTGAAATAAATGTTTTATTTTTGATAAGGCTTCAGCAACAAACCGTCATCAGAAATGAACTGAGTGTTGGGTGTCTCAGGGAAGTGTGAGAGTGGAGCTCATGTTGAGATCATACATATATATATCTTACCACATAATAATGGTGAGCCTAAGCACTTTCTCATACACTGCCGTTCACTATGAAAAAAGGTAATCTGAGAAGATTGTTGAGAAACTGAGGAAAGCCAATGAGTATCAAAACTTTCTACAGTGAATTGTTGATGACACAAAACGTTAAGTGCCACACTGCAATGCACACAGGGAGATACGAGTCCATGAGATACATATGTGTCATCAGAAGTATAGTAATAGTGCCTGCAGCATTTGTCAACTATGATTAATGATTACCAAAAAGCAATGTGCTGTTTGAAACCATTAGCAAAGAAGACTAACATCTGATTATAATATCTGGTTACGGCATAGTCCGTTACTCTGAAGTGGTGTGATAATTTTTGAAGGTTGTCACACATTTGTGTAAACATATTTTCAAGTAACAATTGCCTCAGGTTATTACAATGGTATACTGATTAAAGAAGACAAGGAGAAAGGGCAGCAACCAACAAATAAAGGTCATACCTGTATCCCTGGATTAAAGAATCAGCTGCCCGTTTGAGAAAAGCGATTTAGGGAAACCATAAAATACTAAATCAATTGCACCAGATAAGAATTTGAACATTATTCCTTTGAAACAGGTCTATTAAGTATGTCATAAAAAATATGTAATATCATGTGAATCTAATCTTAACGTTCTTGAAACCTGTCTCAACAAGGGAGACTGTGGAAATATTGTGAAAAAGAATCATGTAGTGCATGACATCCACAAGAGTAGCTACCAGGGTTAATACTATTACTGCTATGTCCCTCCAGAATAAATAACAAGAAGGCCTGCATAGTACAAATAAAGGTGTAACTGTTAACACCCTAATATACATCACCAGTCTAAATAAAAAAAAAAAAGATAAACAAAGGATTTTAATTCATGTTCTTAAGAGAACTACGAATTGTCATTGGTACAAATGTAATCGAAACTCACCTGTAATTGTAGCTAGTAAACCAATGATTAAGATGGTTGGAAACCACATTGTCATCTTGGAATAAGCTAAATCCAGCTGGTGTAGAGAAGAAACGAATAAATAAGAGAAGCCCTCTGTCTCCCAAATGCAGCAATGAAGGCCGATGAGAAATAAGTGCCTCTAAATACACCTGGAGACAAGAAGAGAAAATGTATCTGTAATAAAACAATTACTAGCTACAAATAATATTATTTTATACCCCAATTATTAGTTGCATACAAACAGATCATCATGACTTAACAACAAATAAAATAATCTGATAAAATATGGGGAAAATGAAACCTACATCATAATCAGAAAGTAAATCACTGAAAACATAACTCTCACAGGAATCATGAACAGAAATAAAAGTCAGCACAAAAAATAAAAAGTACATTAAGGGGACATAGTGAGCTACTAATAATCTTTGTTAATGTTCATATACTTAGAAGCTGTTATGAATACAAGTGTTAACATAAAAGTCATCTCTAAAACTGGCAATGTGTCAGAAAATGATCAAGTAGATTCTAATGAGAATGTTCAGCAGTAAAATGTGTGTCAAACTAAGTTCTTTTTGGGATGTTTGCCCAATATCATACACCTAACACAAACTAGCAGAAATATTAAATTAGTTCAATTTGAGAAGAAATAATGAAGTCATGGATGTAGGTTTTTGAAAAAAATATTGCTTGGAGTTCACGTATTTTGCGGTACTTCCATAAAAACATTGCACTTTTGAAAGTGTCTACCCAATATAGTAAGACGATTTATATGAAATAGAGAACGTGGAAAGAAATGGAAGGGATGGATGGAATTTCGTGATTTCCTGCAGCACAGCGCACTGTGGTAATGCAATGTCGAAAGGTGAAAATTTGTACCAGACCAAGACTCGAACCCAGATTTACTGCTTCTCATGAACAGTTGCCTTAACCACTTCAGCCATCCGGGTTCCTGTCTGACTCGAATTTCTAACTTAGTGCACATTGCAATGCAGCATCCCTCGTCCATTAACACTTACTCACAAATTATTAGTTCCTGTACGAGTTCAGATGATATTAGTGCATCAGCAAATGAAACAAACGCCAAGGAGCTGTGACGCTATTACACCACTTAAATACGTAGTATGAGAATTATTGGTGATTATTGCTTTCAACTGCATAACAATATGACATGTAATATGGCCAACAAAAAATTAAGTGTACTCTGTCAAAATGTGGTATAAACTAAAATGTCACAACAGTTTGGTGTGTCACCCAGTCAGTCCAAAAGACCATGCTGCATAAATAGATGGAGCAAGGTGTCCAAGACAAAATGGTAGGTACACTATGTGATCAAAAGTCTTCGGACACCTGGCTGAAAATGATTTACAAGTTCGTGGTGCTCTTCATCAGTAATGCTGGAATTCAATACGGTGTTGGCCCATCCTTAGCCTTGATGACAGCTTCCACTCTTGCAGGCATACATTCAATCAGGTGCTAGAAGGTTTCTTGGCAAATGGCAGTCCACTTTTCGCAACATTCTGCACTGAGGAGAGGTATCGATGTCAGTCGGTGAGGCCTGGCACGAAGTTGGCATTCCAAAACATCCCAAAGGTGTTCTATATGATTCAGGTCAGGACTCTGCGCAGGCCAGTCCATTATATGGATGTTATTTTCATGTAACCATTCCACCATAGGCCGTGCATTATTAACAGGTTGTCGATCATGTTGAAAGATGCAGTCGCCATCCCCCAATTGCTCTTCCACAATAGGAAGCAAGAAGGTGCTTAAAACATCAATGTAGGCCCTGTGCTGTGATAGTGCCATGCAAAACAACAAGGGGTGCAACCCCCCTCCATGAAAAACATGATCACAGCATAACACCACTGCCTCAAAATTTTACTGTTGGCACTACACACTCTGGCAGATGACACTCATTAGGCATTCGCCATACCCACACCCTGCCATCGGATCACCACATTGTGTGTTGTGATTCGTCACTCAACACAGTGTTTTTCCACTGTTCAATTGGCCAAAGTTTACGCTCCTTACCCCAAGCGGGGCATCATTTGGCATTTACCAGTGTGATGTGTGGCTTATGAGCAGCCACTCAACCATGAAATCCAAGTTTTCTCACCTCCCGACTAACTGTGCTTTTGTGCTGTACATGTCCCTTCACGTTTCCACTTCACCAGCACATCGGAAACAGTGGACTTAGGGATGTTTAGGAGAGTGGAAATCTCACGTACAGACATATGATACAAGTGACACTAATCACCAGACCATGTTCGAAGTCCATGAGTTCCACGGAGCACCCCATTCTGCTCTCTCATGATGTCTAATGACTGCTGAGGTCGCTGATATGGAGTACCTGGCAGTAGGTGGCAGCACAATGCACCTAATATGAAAACCGTATGTTTTTTGGGGTGTCCGGATACTTTTGACCACATAGTGTAGGTAGGTAGGTTGGTGCTAGGGGGCAGGTTAAGTGACTAAACAGTGAGGTCATAAATCCATCAGTCAAGAGATAGTTCATCTGGAGTTTGTGACATCAGGCAGATTTTGTACATGAATGTAAATATGTAAAATTTTATACTGTCTTGTATTTTGCTAAGTACTACATCATGAATGTGAAAAATGGCCTTCCAAGCAATACAGATTTCAGAGATGGGAAATAATTTAAAGAGAATTAAAAGTATATAGGTCAGGCCAGTATGCAGGTCAGAGAGCAGATGAGGGCTCCTCCTCTCCAAAACAATTAAGGGCTCAGCCCACCCTATCCATAGTTTTATAGTGGCCAGTGTAAATGGCAGTAGCACTTTGATGATTCTGTAAAACAGGGGAACAGATGCCAAAGAGTCATGAGGCTGGCTGAAAATCTAGCTCTTTGAAATAAATCAGTCTTAATTCATTGACGGGTTGATTGGAGGACTAAACAGTGCGGCTATCACACTGTCAGCCAAGAGACAGTTCACCTGTAGTTAGTGACAGCAGTCAGAAATTTGATCGAGCTATGAAAGTATGTAGCAGTGGTAAAATAGAGGCCTTGAAAGCAATATGGATGCTAGAGATGAGAAATAATTTAAGGAGAAGTAAAAGTATATGGATCAGGACAGCATATAGATCACAGTGAATGAGGAGTTTCCCAGGGCCCATTGGTTGCAAGAGATACCCCACCCATAACTGGTTGCCCTGCCAACACAATTAAGCACCGAGACAGTAATAGACAAAAGAATGTCTTCTAGCCAGGAGTTTCCTCATAGTAAAAGAGAGAAGCCTAAAAATGTAATGGATATTAGTTGAACTGACAACAATAAAAGAATGTGAAAGAAATAACAGGTCAGTAGGAGGGTGGGGCCATGTAAATGTCCCCTGGATCTCTGCAAGTGACAGGGGCCATCCCTCCCACAACTGTCCCACCCACGATCTGCTATAGTCAAAGTATTAATGAGGTCAATAACACCCAATGCTAAGTGGAGTGCAACCCCCAAAATGAAACATATGACGCAACAAAAGTAAGGGGCCACCTGCATCTAAAAGCAGTAAAAATGGAGCAAAGAGAGATGACCAAGGCAGCTGGCACAGGAGCTGGGTCACTGGTCATCCAGACCCAGCATGTGACAGGATAAGCCCCAACTGCAACCAAACTGCCCATTACGAAAATAGTTTAAAATGTTGTATCTGAGAACAAGATCCACTTTCATGGAGAAAATAAAGACCAGGTTCAACAATCCGTGAGTGATCCACCAATAGTAGAGGCAAATAATCGAGAAGAATATGCTAAGCAAGGAGAGATAGCAGGAGGGTTCATTCCGCCAGGATATCAGCTACTGTCTGTAACACCCCACAACCACCACGTGAGGTGGTTTACCACCTAAAAGAAAATTATTGGTTGCAGTAATATGACTGATGTGGAGGCAACAGCAGTGGATTTCTACCAGAAGGAATGGTCCTAACTCATGTTTCAGGTACTAGGAAGAGCAACAGATGGGAGGAGTGGGCAATGCGGGTAAACGCAGGGAGAACATTCTATGGCTTTGAGAGGCCAGACACAAGGTGCATTCCAACTGGTAATCCTACCCAAGGGAGAGTTTCAAGGGGTTGACGCCAACTGTATAAAAAAAGGATTTGATACATTGGATGATTAGGAAATTGTTGTATGGTGATTGTGTAAGTGGGCAAGAGTTGGTACTGTTGGAATTGGAGAGGTAAGATCCTTGCTTTGGCAAGGAGATGCTACAGAACTAGTTCAGGTGATACGAGTTGCCAGTCTTTCTCCACAATGATGTAATGTGTCCAATTTCAAAGCCAAAGCTACCACTGAGGCATAAACATAGCAAATACAGCCCAGTTGTGAGAAAAGGGCACAGTAAAAATGGAGTAGAGTAGTGTAATACTCACCCCAAGAGGTGTGTGAAAGGAAGCAGAGAACACTCAAATTTTACATGCAGCTAGTCTTTAGTTGATGAATATGGGGCGGCCATATCAGCTTTTCATTCTTGGAAGAGTCCCAAAAATTTGGACTACGCAACAATACCCATGTGCTGGGCATTCAAGTAGAGTTCTGGATCAGGATGAAACATGGTAAAATGACAGAAAAGCTTGACTTGCATTTTCACAGGAGGGAACTGGAAGCCATGGGAAAGGGTCGAAATGGAGGCCCTTTGAATGGCTCCTTGGAGAGGGCATTCAGCCAAGATTACAGACTGCGAGCTATACCATTTGCAAAACTCGACGACACACAGTGCGAGTGCACCATTGGTCTCAGAGAGGTAACTGCCCCATTAATGGCGATGAGGAAGAGTGTATCAAACAGCATGGAGCCCTGAGGGACACCCTTCTCCTGGACCTGCGGGGAGCTGAGCGATGTACCAACACTTACCTGAAACAATCAGTAGATTAAAAACTAATAACAAAAATCTTTTGAGTGTCTCACAAGCCCCAGTCAAGGTAGGTAAGTAAAATATGATGGTGCACAGCAATGTTTTATGCCTTATATGGGTAAAAAAAGATTGCAATGAGATGTTTGCATTTAAAAAAAATGGAAATCACATTTACAGGGGGACAAAAAGCTCCAGGATTCGAAAACCTGGCATAATCGTCAGGTTTCCATCTTTCCAATCAGTTTATGGAGCATGTTGGTGAAGCGAATCGGTCAGTAGTTGTCACTGGATGTTGGGTTTTTGCCTGGTTTAAGGAGTGGGATGATGATATCACAGCACTGAAAAGGGAAAACACCTTCCAGCTAAATAAGTCTTAAGGCTTAGACTAGATGGTTTCTGAGTATCACAAATGTTGTATCATAACATTATGAACTGAATCAGAGAGTGAGGCCATTCATGTGATGAGTCAAAAGCCTGAAGCATTACTGATCAATGAAAGGTTTATTATATACTTCACATGGTGGAAGGGTGAAGGATAGGTGTAACTCCCAATTGTTTTTTACGTGTTCTACAGGTAGCCACTAAAAAGAGGGAGCTGACACTGTTGGAAAGGGGTCACAAGGGGTTCAGAAAGAAACAAAGCATCGGGAGAAATACTGCCAGAAGGAGGAGACCCGAACAGTTACTGATCTTTGGCAGCCCAGTAGATTACAAAACGTAGCCCACACATGGAATGAAGAGGCATACATTCCAAAGAAGGAGACATACTGTTCCCAACATTCCTTCATACTGTGTTTAATTAGATAGTAAGCTTTTGCAGAGAGCCATTTAAAAGTGATGAGGGTCGTCTGTGAACAATGTCACCAAGACTGGGGTAAAGTGATCGTAACGTTGATAGCCAAAAAGATGCCATGAGTGGCAGGGCAAGAGTACTGTCAGTGATGGGAGACAGATCAAGATCGAAAAGAAACTGGTCAATCAGAAGGCTCCTACCAGACAACATGCTACTTCCCCACATGGGGTGGTGCACAGTGAAATCCCCAAGTAAGAGTAAAGGAGGTTTGGATTGAAATGGTCATTTCAAGGTAAGTAAGTGCCCTGTCTGGGGGTAAATAAACATCACAAATGGTGATTGCTGGGGTCATTCGCACCTGCACTGTTACTGCTTCCACTACAGCACAGAGAAGAATCCACTCACTGATTATATCTGTGCAAACCAATGAACAGACCCTTCCAGATGCTCTCTCAGGTCCAGTAAGGTTTTAACAGAGTGCACTGTAACCTCAAAGAGTTGAAGAACAGTCATCAGTGAAATGTGTTTCTTTGAGAGGAACATGTGATCACAGAACAAAAGGAAGTCCAATGATTTAGTTCTAGAAGATGACAGCAACTTTCACTGCAGTTCCATTAGATTACAATGTTAAGGGCATCATGGTTAGTCTTGAAGGTACCAAGGGGACACTGCAGGATCGATGTCTGCCACCACTAGTGATGGTGGAACAACATCAACAAACATAGGTCAGACAGGGTGGCAGGATCTGGTGCCTCCAGAGTCACTGGAGTAGCGTCCTCCTGTGATTTCTTCTTTTTCTCTTTCACTTCTTTAAATGATCAGGACTCTTACGAGGGCTTATCCACTGTGGCTGTGTGAACTGAAGAGTATCAGATAGTTCAAGGACCCACAGTCCACAGTTACTTCAGCCACTGCCTGGTGTCAGGTTTTTGAAGTGTAGTTCTGGGACAGAGTTCCTGAAAGAGAGTCCTGTCATTGGTAGATTGGTAGACATAATCAAAGATATTCAGGTCCGAGATCTTGCATTCCTTAATTAAGGTATTGCACTATGGGGAACATGGAGGGCAGCTGATAGCTCACATTGTAAGCACTAGTGGCCAATCCCAGTCTCCACGAATCAGGTCGTATGTACGCCGCAGAAGTCATATGTCCAAAGCACTGACATTTAAAGTACCACATCAAGGGTGAGAACTACAGTTTCACATCACAGTGTTTAACTATAATTCTAACCTTCCCAGGAAGCAAATCCCCCTTAAAAGCAAGGATGAATGCTCCATTATCAACATTGTTGTCTGGCAGGCCTAGATGTACGCAGCATAACAAATGGCCCCCTCATTTCTCCAACTGTTCACATAGTTCTTCATAAGTTTGCAGTATTAAATCCTGGTGACAAATTAAACCCTGATCATGTTTAAGCTCTTATGGAGTGTTATGGTAACAGGCATGTCACCCAGTTTTTTTTTACAAGAGAGTAGCACATGTGACTGGGTATTATTCCCCATTTTATTTAAGACTTAACCATTTTGTAATTTACAAAGGCAAGATATTTCTCCAGAGAGAAGGAACTTTCCATCTGTCCATGAGCAAACCAGCTTCATGGCTACAGGCTGTTAGCTTAGGTCTATTCACAACACACATCTGCCATGATGCTGCCCACTCTGAATGAGGGCTGTCCCTACGGGTGCTGCCCAGCCACAGCAATGGCCACCTGGTTCAATAGCCATTGCTTGGAGTCCTGTTGCCCCAAATGGACAGGCAGCTACTTATTAGCATACACAAGGAGGTAACAGCCCAGGCATCAATAGCGCCTTCCTGCGTTGTAAGGGGCTACGACAAGGTACTTATTAGCATACACAAGGAGGTAATGGCTACCATGCTGAGTATTGTGCAAGCTTTCCCGTATGACACACACCTTTCTTCAAAATTTTGATAAGGTTTAGGACAAATCCAGATGCAATATGAATCTGGGTGCATTCAGCATCTGTGATATGACTTGCAAATGATAGAGCACAGCAATGAGTCACCCTTTTTTGCAGGTTTTATTTGGCACAGTTCTTTCAAGATTGCCAGTAGTCTTGAAACAACTGTGACAGACACCCGAACAACAGGGGACTGACATGCATTGATACTATGAAATAACGCACTGATAATGGCTAGACACTAACCGAAATCTATATTTGTCAAACAAAACCTGTGAAGAAGTATGACTAACTGCTGTGTTCTATCATTTGTAAGACTGAAAATAAGTTAAACCAAACTAGGTGGTTTAAAATATGGAAACAACACAGGGAAAATCCATAACTTAAGTTCCACAAGCAAGCTACGTTGTCAGAACGGAATTTGTCCAACAGACGAAGTCTAAGAAAAGATATAATCAGAGTGTAAGACTGCAGCACAGGAAAGGAAGATGTAGTGCAATGGCTTGGGGCTCCACATTCCCCACATACGTGCCCCCAAAAGAATTGTGAGCCCTCTGGGGCTGTGACACAAAGGATCAATACCACTATTATCTTCTGGGTTTCACTGATCACTGCTCATTGTTCAATCACACCTCTAGTCACCCATCCCGGTATCAGGAAGGGGTCTGCATAAGGACTGAGATGATGGCCTGCATAGGAATGGTGCACCCTTTCCCAGTGAGTACCCCACAGTTTTATTCGATTGTTACATCAGTTTATAAGTGTTCCAGATTTGAATAAACCCTAGTAACTAGCAAATAACATGTTCTTCCGATGGTTTTGTGGTAGAAGAAAGTAATGACTGTTGTGGTCAATTACAGCCCTGCTTCCATTTGCTAAAGAGGTTTGAGAGCATCAAGGAATTTAGTGCATGTTAGGTTGTTATTTCTCAATAATCCTTCCTCTCTTCCAGCATCTTCAGGATCACAGAACTGCAAATACTAAATATGTTGGTGTAATACACCCTGAAGATAACAATGATGAAACAGCTAAGACCTACCTCATACCTTGACCTTATGTACACAGTGTGCCAAAGAAATAACGTTTTCCCCCAGGAATATTTTCAGGAAAGTGTCAAACAGGTTATCATTTGACCCACTAGACTGTGCTGAACACTCAGATGCTTCAATCATGTTGATAACTCAGCCACTGCATCCACAGCTGCCATTAAAGTAACATTGTGCAGCAAGTAGTGACAGTCAAACAAGGCACCATGGATCAAAGAGCTGTGACAAAATTTTAATGCAAATTAGGAAAAACAGCATCAGAATTTTATGAAGACATGCAACATGTTTATGAGGATGAGTGCCTTAGTGGCGCACAAGTGCTCCACAGACTTTTTTATATTTCCAAAAATTAAATGAAATTTACAAGGGAAATGTTTCAGTGACACTGAGGACATCCAATGTGCTGTGACTGACAGACTGAAGGAAGTACACAGTCAGGACTTCCAGAATTTTTTCAACAACACAACTGATCAATGTAAACATTGTGTGGAGATGCAAGGGGATTGTTTTGAATCTATATAACAACGAAAGTGAAACAAAGTTCTTAGCTTGGATGTAAAGCTAGTTGTCTCATTACTTATTCGGCACTCTGTGTACACATTTTTAAAATTTTGGTGCTTACCAGAAAATTAAAATAAAAAAATTTAAAACTAGATACCGAGTGCATTCTTTCCTGAACTTTGTTAATTCCAATCAATTTCAACAAAGTTTCTTGGACAAATTTCATAAGGATTCATAGCTTGAGGATGATTATTAAAAGTCTTTCAGGATGAGAAATTAGTAATGTGTGCATGTGTGAGGGGGAGGCAAGAAACTTACTTGTTACGTCATTAAAAGTTACCATGAAGTAATTCAGCATACAGGGTGGTTATAATTAAATTTTCACTACTTGAGAAGGCTCCCACGAAAAGCAAGTGATCGTAGGACAACGATACTTTGTGGAAACATTTGTACGAACACACAGAAGAGAAATAATGAATTAACTATTAAAGAAATACATTTTGATTTCCACATGTGAGGGTAACATTTATTAATAGTATACCATGTTTACATTCCAGGTTACAAACAATGCTCAATGTGACAATCATCTGCATCCACAACAGCCTGGAACTACACTAGAGATTCCATTTCACAATTGTTCACAGCACTTTTCGAACAGTGGACCATGGAATGTTCAGATGTCACAACACAGCTCGTGCACTGCTTGAAAACTGAACTCTGTCCAGCATTCTTAGCCATGGCAACAGTAACTTCTTCAATAACTAGTGGCGCAACTAGCCATTGGCCTCTCCCAGGAGCAATTCCCTAATCAACAGTTAATTTAAACTTCCAAATCCTGTTATTCATCCCTAGTGCAGAAAGAGGACCTCTTCGTATACCTTTAAGGTGTTAATACTCGAAGTTAAGTCGCATAGTGCTCAGAGCCATTTGAACCATTTGTTAATACTCATCAAGAGCAGCAGCACTATTACTGTTGTTTTCATATAAAAGCTTTACAAATAAAGCCCCACTCACCTTGTATAGACCCATGTTGACTGTCTGCAACTGTAATGCCCACAGTTGGTCGCGTTTCAACACTACGTTGCTGTGCCAGTACCAGCCCCTAACAACATCTCATGAAATAACACTACTAACAACGCATATCCTGCAGCACATGGTCTGAAGTTCATTCCTATAAAGTTGTGCATCCATACGGTAAATAGTTTTCTGTTTACACTGGCTCAAGTAGTGAAAGTTTAATTATAGCCACCCTGTATTTTCAATTAGAAAGCATGGTGGGGTGTAGGAATTTTTACTAAATGTACCACATTTGAAAGTTATTTCAATTGTCTGAGCATTGTGTGGTAGTGTGCAGACTTTCCAGTAGGTAGAATAATGATGACTTGTCAAAACATAAAATATATATATATATATATATATATATATATATATATATATATATATATAAAAATAGAGGGAAACATTCCACGTGGGAAAAATTATATATAAAAACAAAGATGAGGTGACTTACCGAACGAAAGCGCTGGCAGGTCGATAGACACACAAACAAACACAAACATACACACAAAATTCAAGCTTTCGCAACAAACTGTTGCCTCATCAGGAAAGAGGGAAGGAGAGGGGAAGACGAAAGGAAGTGGGTTTTAAGGGAGAGGGTAAGGAGTCATTCCAATCCCGGGAGCGGAAAGACTTACCTTAGGGGGAAAAAAGGACGGGTATACACTCGCGCGCACACACACACACACACACACACACACACACACACACACACACACACACACACACACACATATCCATCCACACATAGACAGACACAAGCAGACATATTTAAAGACAAAGAGTTTGGGCAGAGACTCTGCACAAACTCTTTGTCTTTAAATATGTCTGCTTGTGTCTGTCTATGTGTGGATGGATATGTGTGTGTGTGCGCGCGAGTGTATACCCGTCCTTTTTTCCCCCTAAGGTAAGTCTTTCCGCTCCCGGGATTGGAATGACTCCTTACCCTCTCCCTTAAAACCCACATCCTTTCGTCTTTCCCTCTCCTTCCCTCTTTCCTGATGAGGCAACAGTTTGTTGCAAAAGCTTGAATTTTGTGTGTATGTTTGTGTTTGTTTGCGTGTCTGTCGACCTGCCAGCACTTTCATTTGGTAAGTCACATCATCTTTGTTTTTAGATATATTTTTCCTACGTGGAATGTTTCCGTCTATTTGACATAAATACATATGAAATGTCAACTACTCCACCATCAAATTTAATCTTTGTTGTGCATTGATGCATCGTGCACATTTCATTTAAACTTTGAGAATGAATTTAATACGAGAATATCCTAATCTGGAGAGTAAATTTGGTTATGCAAATATTTAGTAATACTGGATTTTTATATGCAACATAATGAACAGGTGTAATAATTTATATAGGTTCTCATAATTATCTGAACGTAATTACAGTGTAACTGAAACAATCTATAGAAAAAAAGAAAACAAAAAAATCCTTTATTGTACCTGAAATGGAAAAATCAATAAACAATATACTTATACACAAGTTATAAAGGAAAGTAGATACCTCCTCTTCAGCAGCCTCCATGAGAACAGAAACTGCAGCAAGGCACACACTCCTAGATGTATCCTGTAACTGTGCGACAAGCATCTCCACACCCCACTTGTGAAAATCAGTAACTTTAGCTCTCAGAAAAACAGTCATCATTTGAGTTGCATAGAGGCGAAGTGATTCTGACGTGCTTGTAAGAACTCTTCTCAAAATTGTCCTGAAATTGAAAAATAAAAATATTACAGAAGTTTTCATCAGCAAGAGCAGGGACAGGGACAAACAAATATACACTAATGGATATAGCAATGAAGTAAGATACATAACTGTGCACACTAGAAAAAGATATTAGGTATGTGTATAGCTAACTTATAATTACACTGTTGTGCAGAATGATTCATTGTAAGGCCCTTTACTTTTTGTTTCATTTTTACATTAGTACTTGTTGGGTTGGCAGAAGATCCAACACCGTGTTACTAGAGGAGGCCGAAATGCATGCGTTTTAGCTCACGCACGCTGCCGTGAAGAGGGAAGAACTATACTGACGTGAGGTCTTGAACATGACAAGGAATTAGAATTCAGAAAGCGGACGTAGCTAGTTGATACTTAACTTTAATCCATTTATGATGAACGTCACTCTTGACGGTACATGAGTCACAATATTATCTGTTAGTAACTGAATATGGCACCTTGCTAGGTCGTAGGAAATGACGTAGCTGAAGGCTATGCTAAACTGTCGTCTCTGCAAATGAGAGCGTATGTAGACAGTGAACCATCACTAGCAAAGTTGGCTGTACAACTGGGGTGAGTGCTGGGAGTCTCTCTAGACTAGACCTGCCGTGTGGCGGCGCTCAGTCTGCAATCACTGATAGTGGCGACACGCGGGTCTGACGTATACTAACGGACCGCGGCCGATTTAAAGGCTACCACCTAGCAAGTGTGGTGTCTGGCAGTGACACCACAGTACTAGTTTCAAACAAAACAGCTCCATTTCAAATGGTTACTGACTCAGGGTCACTCATTCAAACATCTGATCATCATACTAACTACTGCAAATAAAAGTGATATAATTTAGCCCTTAAATAAAGCTATCAGCATTCACGTTACCAACAGCAATAAACATATATTCATGGCTGAGGAATCTAGAAATGCATTCAAAATAAAATATACTACACATCTAAGGGTATGTAACTTTTTTTTATTTTTCTTGGTGAGAAATAAAATTCTCTTAGTCCCATTTTGAGTTACATTGCATCTCCATTTATGTCTTAGTCATTTTTTAGGTTTCAATCTACCAGGAATACAGCTGAATGTGTTCAGGAACTACGATAGGCAGTGTAAGACAGTCCTGAATTAAACTGACTAGTGCATGACATCCCGGCTTTGACGTTATGACCAAGAGAAATTTTCTGCCATACCAATGAAGTTTTTACTAAAAAATACCATTAATGTTGGCTCAGTCAACAAGTTACATGCAATAATACAAATAGGAGACTAACTCACAGAAAATAATCCATTACCACTATCACCAGTACATAAGGACACACAAATTTAACCTGTCAAATGATCAGAAATTCATATTGATACAAACTAAATTGGGATGAGTATGTCAGATGGTATCACTGTCTCATATGATATCTGTAAACTGACATGTGGTTGATAGACAATATCTATGAACATGATAATAGCATTTTATTTTGAGGGCCAACTTTGGTGTTACTTTATGGCCAATTTTGGTGTTATTTTCAGTTGGATTATCTTTCAAGTTCCAGTATGTTCTCTAGTTTGTCTTATTTAACTGTTTTTAACATTCCCTTTATTATGCTGCTGATCCATCAAAGCTTCACTATACTGTGAAAACAGTCACTCTGAGTGTATATTTGAATATGGAATCCAAACTCCATTCAGTACAACAGTAGGCATATGGCTATGACCACATTTTCTGCTGTTATGAAAATTGGTTTTCCTGTAAATAATGAAGGATTTGTATCCCCTCAGGTATCTACCTTGCAGAGAGATGCTATTCCAGTTATACATAACAGCATCTTTGCCACATCATCATCAATAGAATTCTTCATTATCATCCTAGAGTTGAGAGACAGACTTGTATGGATATGTGGCCCGTAAGAGATGGCAGCCTAGTTTGAAGGAGCAGCCTAAGGCATTTCCATGTTGTCTTCAAATCTCCATGAAGTATTTGTCTTTTTATGTTTTTCAAAGACTGCTGGTTTCATCACCAAAAATTCTGTATTCCACAATAATGAATTCATCTTCAAGGCATTTTAACTTGAAACAGAAGTAACAGTTTTATCCACATATTTCCTAACAATTTTGCACAAAAACACTTATCAAAAACTAGGTGTTTTGGATATGTCTTTAATATGGTGCATGAGTTTAAAAAAGTGGGCAATTTAACTCCATAAGGATGAAAACCAACATGGTGCCTCCTCGGTTTGCTATGATCAATCTATCACATCACACAATGTGATGTCATGCAAATGTGTTTCTAGCAGTACAGGAGAACACCACGGAGGTTTATAACAATATTTACTCAATATTATTTTTATTGTGTATAACTAAATTTGCAGTGATACCCTGATCTGTAGTGTAGACTGAGAGCTTACTGGCTGTCAGAAGCAAATCGAGCAGATGCCATGTGGATTTAAGTGTTTACAAAATTTAAGTGCCATATTTGATAATTTTCATACTGACACAATATGTGGTGTATGCAGTGTGGTGTAGTGGTTAGCATAGCTGACTGACATGTTGCAGGTCGCTGGTTCAAACCAGATCACCAGCAATTGTTATTTCATATTTATCACTTCTGGAAGGTTCTTCAAATATCTATGTTTGTAATATTTGTATATGTGTAATATTCTATGGTTGTATAAATACTAGGATTCTGGAATATTCACTGTTTGTATAAATAACTACACTCTCCATCCAGGTAAATTCTGTTCTGGTTGCATGTTGTTATCAGTAATAAATGTGTTTTCAGTTCTAAGTGTCGTACATCACTGCCTTCATATATGGACTTCACTGTGCTTTAGAATGTGACATTGTCTGACGGAGACCCCAGGTGCTTCAAAGTGTCTACATCACTGTAGCTGCAGTTAGGCAATGTAAAAGCCATCACTCACATGTACAAGAATCAGAATACAAGCAGCAAATAATTTTAAGATATATACTGTATATTCAAGAAATAGATGGAGTCTTAATCAGTAGTAAGTCTGCTTCACATCAGGCATCAATCAGTATTTCCCACAGATGCTGGTCAGGACCAAAGGAAATGGCTGAAAGGATTCAAAAAAGTTGCCAAATACAAAAAGTGGAATGACATTTGGCAAATGTTTACTTTTACCTGAACAGTGCAGCCCTGAAATGGTTTGAGAACAAAAAAGAGAAGTCAAATAGCTGGGACAAATTCCAGGAGGCCAAACTGAAGAAAACATATGGTGACAACCAACAGCAAGTCTGCTTAGAAGAATAACAATGGAGGAACAGGACCCAATGCCATGGCAAAATTACATAGCCATAGATACAAATGTTTTGGCCTTCCCACCATTGTGAACCCGAATGTCACAAGCTGACAAAATATCAATTTTGAGAAAGGAGTTGCAGAAGACATGTACCAAGTTCTTTTAGCAAAGGATTTGATAGAAACAAAAGAATTCAGCAAGTGGTGCCAGTGCATTGAGCAAATGCAACAGAAACAAGTTGCACGAAAGAGATATTATCGGCTCCCGAATGTGGTCCCTACAGTGGTTGTCGATGACAGCCATGAGCTCACCTCTCCTATACACCAGACAGTAAGAGAATAGATACAACAGTATGTGGCAGTCATAAATGTTGGCCTGAGTACACAAGAGATAGCAGCCCTGAATATCAACCCCATGTGTCAGGAAGTCAGAGAGTGTTGAATTATAGGTATATCAATCTTTGGCACCAATTTCCACCTCCACTCAAACATATGCTGAAGAATGGAATGGGCCAGCTTGGCCTCAGGCTGCTGCTGTCAAACAACAACCCAGATCCAACCAACTCCTCCCCCAAGTAAAATGCCCAGCAGAAGAATAGGCATTTGGAGGACGGAGGACAACACACCAGTCTGTTTTCACTGTGGACGCCCTGGACACGGGCACTACTGCAGAGAAAGAAGATGAGTGTCCAACAACTATTATGCCACAAGATGTCAACAGTCATAACAATCCTATTCACACGTGACAACTGCTGACAATTATAGTCAACCTGTTGGCTGAAGCTCATTGCTGTGCTGTGGGTCAGGTCACTCACCAACATGCCATAGCTGTTCCCTGTTGGCAGCCAGCCACCTAGCTGCCGAATTCAGGAAAACTAAGAGAAGTCAACACAGATGAAAATCCTCCATACACAATAGTTACCAAGATGACAGGAAATATCATCAATGACCAACTTGTCTGAGCACTAGTTGACTTAGGGGCTTCATTTTCTGTAATTCCGGATATTTATTGGTGTCAGCTAATGAAGACTTATGTTCCATGTTATGAAAGCAATTGTACTGAATGTCACAAATGGGAAATATGTCAGCTGACAGGAACATGTATTGCAAAAATACCTATCTATGACAGAACAAAGTCCTTTGAATTTGTTGTTTCACCAGAATGTAGTCATGATGTTACTCTCAAATGGAATTTCTTGCAGGCATCACAAGCAGTCATACACTGTGCAAGATCAGAGCTCCATTTCGATGAAGCTATTCCAACAAGCACACATAACAAAGATTGCTCTGGGCAGTTGTTTGCTACCAAAGAGATTGTTGCCCCACCATCATCAATGAGGTGAGTTCCAGCTGTCAACTGAGAAGCACAGTTAAACTGTGAAGCTTTAGCCGATTGTAAAACAGCTATTCAGTCTCAAAAAATAAATCTAAGTGTCACCGATGATCATAAGCATTGTAGAGTGGTCAAGAAAAACTTTGGATCACGACAGGTATGTGCAGAGGGAGCCAAACCAGTCCTAGAAGGTCAGCTTAGTGCTAGCGACAAAGAAATGTGCTCTGCTACCATTACAGGTAACACGGGGGTGGGGTGGGGGGGGGGGGGGGTTGGGCGGTTGGGGTTTGGGGGGGGGGGGGGGTTAGCTACCATCGAACTACTGACAGGATCTGGCCTGACTGAGGAACAGTGCCAGCAACAAATAGCCATTCTGCTTCATAGCAGAGGTTGAAAATACCGCTTCAGTTGTAAATTACTTCATTTTCACACGACTGGTTTCAGACTGTTATGTTATAAGCCCTTCCTCAGGTGTCATAGCTGTCCTGTGGTCCCCGAGGTCCGCATGTAACAAGCGCTGTGTGCTGTTCTGCACTTACAGGCAGCACACCACACCTGGTATTCGCAGCACTTGGGGACCACAGCACTGCTATGAAACCTGAGGAAGGGCTTATAACAGTCCGAAACCAGTTGTGTGTTCTTCCAACAGGACTGTTTGTCATTCTGCTTCAACTTTCAGATTCTTTCAAATCCAGAGTGGAGAAAAGGCAGACCAAGGGACCCTCTATAAAACACCAATTTGTGTTGACTACAAACAAAAGAGATGTCTACCCATGGCCGCACATTGATGACACTCTGGACTGCTTGAAATGAGCACCGTATTTCTCAACTACGGACATGGAGAGAGGCTACTGGCAAATTGATGCTGATGTGGCTAACCAATAGAAGATGCCTTTACAACTCTTGACAGTTTTTATGCCATTTGGACTACATAACTCTCTAGTCACCTTCAGATGGATGATGGACAACCTGCTCCAACATCCTAAATGGACAACATGTGTTTGCAATCTGGATGACATCATTTTTTCGAAGACATTTGAAGAACATCTAAGCTGACTTAAGACTGTGTTGAAGTGTGTTCAGACTGCAGGTCTCCACCTAAATGTGAAAAGTTGCTAATCCCCGCCCAAGAAATAAAAATCTTGGGGAATCTAGTGAATGGAAATGGAATCCATCCCAATCCAAAGAAAATAAGAACATAAGAACAGTCACAGATATCCTGAATCCTTGGCAGTTCCTGATGTGAGAAGTTTTCTTGGAATGTACTTTACTACCAGCAATTCATAAAGGACATCTGTATCAAGGCACATCACTTGCAAGAACTATTGTAGGGAGATGGCAAATTTTCTTAGAATGAGGCACAAGAAAGATCTTTCTTTGAGGAGGTGGTCTACATCATCTCCAAATCTGGCATTATGCAACGAGAAGGCCACAGCACAACTTCACACCAACACTAGTGGTTTCGGGATAGGGGCAGTTCTAGTACAAATTCAGGAAAATGTTGGAAGGTGACACGTTATGCTTCCAGCATGATCTCCAAGTCACAGAAAAACTACTTTACAGCTGAGAGAGAGAGAGAGAGAGAGAGAGAGAGAGAGAGAGAGAGAGAGAGAGAGAGAGAGAGCGGGGGGGTGGGAGCGGGAATGGAGGGGGGGGGGGAGAGGAGGAGGAGGTGGAGGAGGAGGTTGCCTTGCAGTTGTTTGGGCCATCAATTTCAAGCCATATTTATTTGACAAACAATTCAGTGTTTTGAGAGATCACCATTCTCTTTGCTGACTGACTAGCCTGAAAGATCTGTTAGGTTGAGTGGCAAGGTGGGCACTCAGGCTTCAAGACTACTTCGTCGCAATGGTATACAAAATGGATACAGACAAACGGACAATGACTGCATTGAAACGGATCCTTCAGCAGAACACAGCAACATGGACAAACTCTCAATCATCGCTGCATTAAATGACACTGTGCAGAACAGTGGGAAGATCCAGCACAGCTGAAAACAATAGAAACATTGAAGAGTGAGGAACATTGTATATTAGGAACTCTGACCCAATGGGGAGGAAATAGTTACTTGTCACCGCAGCTCCTCTGCAGCCAACAATCCTGAACTATTGCCATGATGCTCTAACATCTGGTCACCTGAGGTTCATGAATTCTCGTAACCAGTTCAGATGTAGGTAACACAAGCCAAGTCTCTACTGATCCATTAGAGACACTGTCAGCCACTGTAAGGAATGCCAATGACAGAAGCCTGCAGCACTATTACCTCCAGGGCATCTGGTAACAATCCTGTCTGCAGAAGAATCTGAACTGAACTAAAATTGATCTCTTGGGGAGTTTCCAAAGTAAACAAATGCGAATTGACTGATAATAGTCTGAACTGACTACTTCAATCACTATGCTGACACTGCAGCCGTGTCGACTGCTGCAGCTCAGAAAATTGCAAAATTCCTTATAGAAGACATTATTTTGAAGCACTGTGCATACCTCGTGATGATCTCTCATTGTGGAAAAGTTTTCAAGTTGAGACTAGTATCAGAGGTAATAACACATTGTGACACCATCGATAAGATGACAGCTGCCTATCATCCACAGACAAACTGCCTCACAGAACGTTTTAATGTGAAGTTGCTATCAATGTACATTAATACTGAATGTAAAAATTGGAAGGAAATACTGACCATATTGACATTCGCATACAATGCTGCACAGCAAGACAACAGATTACATGACACTCCTTCTTCTTCTTCTTCTTCTTCATAGCCACGAGGTCAAAAAGACAACTGATACACAGCTCCCATTTCAACCAGACGATACTTATTAGTACTACGTGGAACATCTCACCACCGCACCATACAAGTAAGGCAGCTGGCTCACATACAGACCCTGGACGCTCAGGAGAAATAATGTCAAGCACCAGCCCACGAGATACAGCCTGGGAACTTGGTATGAATTTTTACGCCTCTACAATAAACGGAACTATTGGAAAAATTTCTAATGCACTGCATTCAGCCATATCATATCCTTCACCTCTTGTTGGACATCAAAGTCGAGGCCTCTTCATCAGGACACAAGCATGGAGATGTCATCCATGTTCTCCATATGAAGCCCTACCACAGTTCAGAGGTGCAGATTGATGGTGGGAGATTCAAGGAAACTTAAGACTCACTTGATGGTCATGTAGTTTTGCCATGAGGGCTACCTTTGATGCTCATCATAGTGAAGAGGATGTAACAACAAGACCAGAATGTATCTACCAGCATCACCATACAGAAGACCATTGACAAGATCTAGATCCAGGCTTCTGCTCTTGCCCCAATGAAAATTTGTCAAATAGTGGGCCACTGTTTCTCCAGGAGAGGGAGCAATGCAACTTTCCTTGAAAGTTGGTATTACACAAGTTTTTAATAGGGTCAGAATTGTAAGTTTTTTAGGGCTACTTACAAGTCACCATTTGCCTTTCAGATTGTTAAAAATATTCCACACCCTCAGGTCTAACGCCCCCACCCCTTCCTACAAACAGTGGTATGGGTGCCCTTGGTATACTGTAGGGTTAGCACTGCTGGGTGGCATGCTGCAGGTCACCAGTTCAAACAAAACAACCTGCAATTATTTGTTATTCCATATTTACCATTAGTGAAAGGTTTTAGAAATATGTTATGTTTGAGTAATGTTTATATATCTGGAATATTCGATTACCGCATAAACAGCTACACTCTTCATCCAGGAGATCAGTTATTTTCTGCCTATATGTTGGAGTCAGTAATAAACATGTTTTCAATTCAAAATATAGTACTTCACCTATGATCATGCCTCTGCATTTGGACTTGACTGTGGTTTCAAAGTGACAATATTGTTTTGCATACTACAGAAATCTGCACTTTAACTGAAACAATGCATTAATGACTTCTCCAAAATGTGTTGCCCTTGATAGAATTTGTTCTGCAAAAGAGCTGGGAAATTTGCAGTTGACAGAAAGAAGTGTTGCTGGAATTGAGTTCAAGGGAAGCAGGATATTTTTGCCTCATGTCACTTCTATGGCATCAGTTCTTTACATGGGAGTGAACTATCATTTTACAGTGACATGCCAAACTCAGCCTTAAGAAAAAGTTCAAGATACAATTACAAAATTAAGCTACATAATTTTCAGTTACCAACTGTAATCAGATGCTGCCTTCAGACTTAAATTTTTACATGAGAATAAGGAAAATGCAAACTTGTGAGACATTTTGTGAGAATTGCTAATGATGCATTTTTTGTTGCATTGTACTTCACGTGAAACTTTCATGTCCCTAACAATGCCTTATGATAACAGAGTTTGGACAGTTACAGCCACAGATTTGGTACTGAATTACATAATCAGGACACACTTGCCATATCAAATACCGTATTTACTCGAATCTAAGCCGCACTCGAATCTAAGCCACACCTGAAAAATGAGACTCGAAATCAAGGAAAAAATATTTTCCCGAATCTAAGCCGCACCTGAAATTTGAGACTCGAAATTCAAGGGGAGAGAAAAATTATAGGCCGCATCTCCAAATCGAAACAAAGTTGGTCCATTGTAATATGAGACAATTTAGGTCGAATGAATGACAATACAGCTACAGTAGTTTGGTTCGAGTCGTAAGTTAGCCGTTAAGCTTTACCAGGTAGCCATTGCTATGCGTCAGGCGCTCCGTCCGTATTTATATGGGTACCCTTCCTTTTCCACGTGCTTTGTCTGGTTTGAATTGATAGCTTATTTTTCTTTGATCTGATAAGCGCAGTTTTCTTTGTTAAAGGTGTTTACGTCACTCTAAGCTGAAAATGCGTTACTGTACTGTGTCATGCATTGTTTGTCGCATTCTGATACTGCGTGTTTACGGCCTGTGGCCGCTCGCGGCATGGCTTGCTTTTGTGCGCGCTACCACAGCTTTAAAAAAAAAAGAAGAAGAAGAAGAAGAAGAAGAGAGGAATCGTCTCATTAGCGAAACAATGGCAAGAAACTGCTAATTGTTGTTACTTACACCGCTGCTGTCTTTGATAATGATCAACAAGAACCAAATAATAGACTGCGTATGATAGAAGATGTTCTGAACTAGAGTTTAGCGAAAATTTTTCTCCGTTTGAAAATCTTTGCAGGCGCCTCTTTAGTACATTACATTCTACACAGAAATTAGGGTCATCTTAGATTTAAAAATCTAGTCAATTGCCGTGCTTCATTTCTGACTGTATCACTATTAAGCATAAGAATAATACGAATATAAACATGACATGATATGTATATTCTTCCACGTTTGCTGTTGTCTCACTCTAGTTTCGTAGTTTATTAGGCAGACCGGATTTAAATGAGATTGCAGCAAACATGAAACAATACATGGCAAAATGTTTATTTGCGTATTATTCTTATGGTGACGAGAATACTGCATGTGATTCACAATTTATAAAAGTTCCTACTATAGCAACCATCTCTTCTCACAGATAGGAAAAAATTCAGAACGAGTTGGCCATATTGACAAACATCCCAAACAGTCTTTCCAGTCGGATTTTCGTAGTACATTGAAATGCTGCTACGTTCGAAGATGAACCATGCGGAATTCGTATTTACTTCGTTGGATAATGTATGAAAATGCAGTGGTCGAAACTCGGCGCGGAGAAAATAGCTCGTCTTCCACCTTTTTTTTTTTTAATTTATTTACTGACGCAGAGGTTTTGGCGCCAGTATTTATCTTTGTGCCTACATAGCATGTCTGTGTAGCGCTACATATATTCGACGGCAGAAGTAATTTGTGGCGGCACCCACCAACTTTTTTCCGAATTTTTGCTGGCTTTGCACTCGATTCTAAGCCACAGGTGGTTTTTTGGATTACAAAAACCGGAAAAAAAGTGCGGCTTAGATTTGAGTAAATACGGTAACTAAATATACATGCCTAAGCATCTCCAAATGAAGAAAAGTCATAATATCTGTACTAGACTCAGAACACTAACAGCTGCCCATCTCCACCTGAATCTCTCCTTACACTGCCGAACAGCTGCAGAATATGTCACTTGTAAACAGTCTGCCAGCAAAGTTTGATATGCCATAGTTTTGGCTAGCAGTAAACGAAAAATAATATTGTGAGTCCCACAAAACTTTATTATACTGCTATATTCCACTCAGATAGCTCAATTTTTAATGTATCTACAATAAAAGTTTGGCAGTCAGTTCCTTTTATATTATAACAGCAAATACCAGAAAAAATAATGTCAATCTATCATGACCAGCCTTCATGTGTATTGCACAGTACATTACATACAATATTCCAGTTTAATTGTTTCTCACAGTTGTTATCTGCCACTAAGTGGCATAAGAAAACAACTGGAATTGACAAAATGTGACCAAAGAAATAAAGATGATAATTCTAAAGTTTACAACATATTTACCTGGGTATACCATCGAGACTGTAGTCCAAACCAGATACAACAAGCTTTATGTAACATTCATGATTGGTGTTTCCGACAAGATTCAGCAACCTAAAAAAGAAAAAGCAACTACATAATTTAAAAATGACTGATTTTTTTAACAATGAAGTATGGTTAGATATTCTATGCTATATTTGTTTACGAACTAGGCTATCATAGGATCTACAGTTATGAAAAGAGAGTAGTGCACAAAATAACATCATTACATTAACGTTGTTCTGTATCTACTTACAGTAAAAAGATACACCCATAATGAACACTGGTGCAGCATAATTCGGCATTTTGTGTTAAATATTTCTCATACGGTGGTGATGTTTGGTTTGCCATCACCAGGGCCCATAAAAAGCTCCAATTTTTACACAGTCCAGTCTAGCCACAGTCACAAATGATGATGATGATAATGACGATGATGAGGAGGAGGAGGAGAACACAAACACCCAGTCCCCAGGCAGAGAAAATCCCAACCCAGCTGGGAATCGAACCCTGCCGCCGTTGGATAAGCAGCTGCAGCAGCAAGTCGTATACTCCTAGCTCACTCATTTGTTACATAGTTTAATTCTTAATTTCTTTGCGTGTTTTTGGTTCCTGCATTGTTTAATTCATAAATTTCGGGCGTATTATAGTATTTGAGAGTTGTAGCATCGCGTTTTAGTACCTGTATAGTGTAAATTCGCGTAGTCGTTTGTCTACTGTTTTGTTTTGAACGGCCAGTGTCGGTTGGTCGCAGTCAGTGTGCTCCCTGCCGCCGTTGGATAAGCAGCTGCAGCAGCAAGTCGTATACTCCTAGCTCACTCATTTGTTACATAGTTTAATTCTTAATTTCTTTGCGTGTTTTTGGTTCTTGCATTGTTTAATTCATAAATTTCGGGCGTATTATAGTATTTGAGAGTGTAGCATCGTGTTTTAGTACCTGAATAGTATAAATTCGCGTAGTCGTTTGTCTACTGTTTTGCTTTGAACGGCCAGTGTCGGTTGGTCGCAGTCAGTGTGCTCCCTGCCGCCGTTGGATAAGCAGCTGCAGCAGCAAGTCGTATACTCCTAGCTCACTCATTTGTTACATAGTTTAATTCTTAATTTCTTTGCGTGTTTTTGGTTCTTGCATTGTTTAATTCATAAATTTCGGGCGTATTATAGTATTTGAGAGTTGTAGCATCGCGTTTTAGTACCTGAATAGTGTAAATTCGCGTAGTCTCCTTCCGCCGCCGAGCAGTGTCAGCAGTGCGCAAGTAGCAGCATTACTGAATTTACTAGGCAATCTTGTATTTTAATAACCGTTTAAATTTTGTCGATTTGTTTGCGCTCTCTGTAGATTAGTTCAGACGTTCTTTGCAAAACAGTTTTTAGCATGGATAGGGACTGCAACTGCTGTGTTCGGATGCAGGCTGAGTTGGCATCCCTTCGCTCCCAGCTTCAGGCAGTGTTGGCTTCGGTCACACAGCTTGAGGCTGTTGCCAATGGGCATCACTGTGGGGGTCCGGATGGGGGTTTGTCGGGGACGGCCAGCTCGTCCCACGCATCCCCTGATCGGACTACGACTGTGGTTGCCCGGGATACTGCCCGCATTGAGGCTGATCCCTCACCTGTGGTAGAGTGGGAGGTCGTTTCAAGGTGTGGCAGGGGGCGAAAGACATTCCGGAGGGCTGAACGGAAAGCCTCTCCAGTTTGTCTGACGAACCGGTTTCAGGCTCTGTCTCAGGCTGATACTGATCTTCGGCCTGACATGGCTGCTTGTCCTGTTCCAGAGGTTGCCCCTCAGTCTGCAAGATCCGGGCAGTCGCAGAGGGTGGGCTTACTGGTAGTTGGGAGCTCCAACGTCAGGCGCGTAATGGGGCCCCTTAGGGAAATGGCAGCAAGAGAGGGGAAGAAAACCAATGTGCACTCCGTGTGCATACCGGGGGGAGTCATTCCAGATGTGGAAAGAGTCCTTCCGGATGCCATGAAGGGTACAGGGTGCACCCATCTGCAGGTGGTCGCTCATGTCGGCACCAATGATGTGTGTCGCTATGGATCGGAGGAAATCCTCTCTGGCTTCCGGCGGCTATCTGATTTGGTGAAGACTGCCAGTCTCGCTAGCGGGATGAAAGCAGAGCTCACCATCTGCAGCATCGTCGACAGGACTGACTGCAGACCTTTGGTACAGAGCCGAGTGGAGGGTCTGAATCAGAGGCTGAGACGGTTCTGCGACCGTGTGGGCTGCAGATTCCTCGACTTGCGCCATAGGGTGGTGGGGTTTCGGGTTCCGCTGGATAGGTCAGGAGTCCACTACACGCAACAAGCGGCTACACGGGTAGCAGGGGTTGTGTGGCGTGGGCTGGGCGGTTTTTTAGGTTAGATGGCCTTGGGCAAGTACAGAAAGGGCAACAGCCTCAACGGGTGCGGGGCAAAGTCAGGACATGCGGGGACCAAGCAGCAATCGGTATTGTGATTGTCAACTGTCGAAGCTGCGTTGGCAAAGTACCGGAACTTCAAGCGCTGATAGAAAGCACCGAAGCTGAAATCGTTATAGGTACAGAAAGCTGGCTTAAGCCAGAGATAAATTCTGCCGAAATTTTTACAAAGGTACAGACGGTGTTTAGAAAGGATAGATTGCATGCAACCGGTGGTGGAGTGTTCGTCGCTGTTAGTAGTAGTTTATCCTGTAGTGAAGTAGAAGTGGATAGTTCCTGTGAATTATTATGGGTGGAGGTTACACTAAACAACCGAACTAGGTTAATAATTGGCTCCTTTTACCGACCTCCCGACTCAGCAGCATTAGTGGCAGAACAACTGAGAGAAAATTTGGAATTCAATTCAATTTCAATTCAATTTTTATTATCACATAACATGCCTTATACAATCAAAGATTGTGACATAGGTGACTTGTCAGTTTTTACACTATATATAACAATACTAAAAATACAACAAACTAATAATATACATGGTGTAACATCTTCAAAGAGGTATTTTAATTACAATTATAATGCATTGTTACCATTCATGAAATCTTCTACACTATAGTAACATTTATCTTTCAGATATTTTTCCAGGTCTCTTTTGGTGCCTTTTACATTTGGGTCATCCATATCTTTCCATATTTTATTTACAAATTTCATGCCCATATAGTATGGGGTTTTTTCATATGATTTTAAACGGTGGGTAGGTAACATGTAGCTCGTTCTATGTCTTGTATCATATTGATGCAAGAAGAAGTTGCCCTCAAAAAGTTCTGGGTTTCTTTTCGTGAAAGTGAGAGTTTCATAGATGTATATGCTTGGAATGCTCATTAGATCCAGTTTTACAAATAAAGGTTTGCAGTGTTGCTTTGGTTTTGCTCCCACCATTGCCCGGATGATTCTTTTTTGTAGTCTAAAAGCTCTAAGTAAATTTGTTTTTTCAGACCCCCAGAAAATTATACTATACCTAATGACTGAAACAAAATATGCATTATATACAGTTTTTCTTACAGCTAAATCAGTAATACTACACAAGATATTCATAATATATACAAGGCTATTCAGTCGACCTAGTATGTTGTCCACATGGCGACTCCATAACAGGTTTTTATTGACTAACACGCCAAGGAATTTGACACAGTCTGCAGTCTCTAATTTTTTGTCCATATACCTTATTTCACTTATAGACTGTGCAGATTGTTTTGTGGTAAAATGAACAATTTCTGTTTTTGTAAAGTTTAATGTTAAGTTATTGTTTTTGACCCATGCCTCCACTTCCCCAAGTGTTTGTTCAATATGACGAATTAGGTCTACCTCATTTTTACAACAGACTACGGCTGTTGAGTCATCTGCATAGAGGATAGTATCAGACTGGACCTGACATGGCATATCATTAATATAATATAGAAAAAGCAGTGGCCCTAATATTGAGCCTTGTGGAACACCTAATTGAGTGTTTTTCCAGCCAGAGAGAAATTTCTTGCCGTTGATGTTAATAAGTACTCTTTGTTTTCTGTTTGCCAAGTATGATGACATCCAGCTAAGAGATTTGCCTTGAAAACCATAGCGTGCCAATTTTTGGAGAAGCAGGTCATGATTTACTGTGTCGAAGGCTTTGGACAGGTCACAAAAGATGCCTGACACACACATTCTATCATCAAGACATCTGCTGACTTTTGTGACTAATTCATTTATTGCATGGATTGTGCTGCGGCCTTTTCTGAAACCATATTGATTGCCTAAGATAATGCTGTTAGATGAATTGTGATTTTCAATCTGATCACATGCAGCTCTTTCAAATATTTTTGAGAAAATTGGTAGCAGTGAGATTGGCCTATAGTTGCCCAATTCATCTTGTTTGCCTTTTTTGTGTATGGGCCGAACTTCTGCATATTTTAATCGATCTGGGAAACATCCCTCATCAAATGATTGGTTGATTATGAAAGAGAGTGGATATGCAATACTGTGACGGACTATTTTTATTATTTCAGTGGGGACCTCATCCCACCCCGCAGATTTTGAATTTTTTAGGGACATTATGATTTTGATGACATCTGAGATGGAAACACGAGAAAACTTAAAACATGTGCAATTGCTATCTGTCATATTGGGCTTTGTATTTGGTGGTGAACAGTCACCAAATTTGTTACAGTTTATGAAAAAGTCATTGAATGATTCACAAATGGCACTGGGTTCTGTAACAGCTCTACCATTTATCACTATTTTAGAAGGGCATTTTCTCTCTGCCTCACTGCCAACTTCACTTCTTATAACAGACCAAACAGCTTTTGATTTGTTTTTTGCATTTGAAATGAAGTCGTTATTTGCAGTACGTTTTGCTAGTTTAACTATTTTGTCAAATGTTTTTTTGTATGTGCTTACATACTTAAGAAATTGAGGGCTTTGATTTACTTTTGCCTCCATATGCAGTTTCCTCTTAGTAGTACTAGACACTCTAATTCCTTTTGTTACCCAGGATCTACTTTTTTGGGACCTGGTCCTCACTGTTACATAAGGGAAGCATTCATTGAATATACCCAAGAATTCACTTAAAAAGTTATTGTAATTGTCACTTGTGGAAGTGTGTTTGCTGACTGTCCACTTGGTTTGGCTTAGTTTTTTGCAAAATACTTCCACATTTTCTTGACTGAAATTCCTACATCTTTTTGTTGTGCAGACTGAATTTTGCTTCGGTAGTGATACAAATAGTGCTTTATGGTCTGATATTCCTAAATCTAGAAGAAACTTTTCTTTTACATAATAATTATAACTACTTACAATATTGTCAATACATGTTGCAGAGCTTGCTGTAATTCTTGTATACTGATCGAAATTGAGATTTAGACCATTTGTGGCTACCAGGTTCTTTAAGTGTGAAGAAAATTTGTCATCAGTCCTTACATCTATGTTGAAGTCAGCACATATAACCACTTTCTTGTACAGTTTCTCACATTTTAATTTATGTAGCAATGTATCAAACTTATCTAAAAATACAGAGCTTATATGGTACCCAGGGGTGCGATATATGCTGATAATTAGTGTGTTATACTCTTTAAGTTCTATACAACAACTTTCAAATGTGCCTTCTTCATTCAGATGGCTAAAATTCTGTCTGATATCATAGTCTACCATGGAATGAACTAATATGCAAGAGCCTCCATACCCATTGGTCCTACAAAAGCTGGTAGCCAGTTTATAACCTGTAAGTTTATTTAGGAGATTGATATTTTCAGATTTTAGCCAATGTTCATTAAGGCATATTACTTTCACAGATTGTTTCACACTTTCTAGCAAAATTTCTATATCATAAAGCTTCCTGATCATTCCTTCAGACAGACCTCTTATGTTCAAGTGCATAACGAAATTACTACTGCATATATTATTAGGTAGAGGGTCTTTAAAACTAATTTGACTATAAAGTAACGGAACATCCACCTGAGTGTTGACTGCTTGTTCTGGATTCGTTGTATTGGGCCAAATTCGGATAGAACTGGCCCCCTTCATCAGTTTCCCTGTGTGTGAGCATCTGGATGATGAGTAGGTACAGTTTTCTTGACGATAATTTCAGTCTTTGCTATATGTTCTGAGGCTGGTTCTGGCAGCGTCTCATCTTCTGGACGTGATGTTCCTGTTTGAGCTGGCGCTGTGGCTGCGATTCTGAAATTGTTTTCTCGTTTATCCATTTCCTTGGTCGAAACTGGTTGCACAGCAATTGGTTTTCTTGCAACGTCGTCGTCTTTTTGTATTAATTTCGCTAGCATTTTGCCAACGTATGACTTGCCAGCGTTATTATAATGTAGTCCATGTTTTGTAAACAAATCTCTTGCATCTGGAAGATCAAGAAATGTTACATTTTGTTGGGACTTGCATATTTTGTAGAATTGTCTGTTTACTTTTGCAAGCTCCAGATTTACGATGGAATTGTCTTGCAGGTCGTATCTGTGAGGCAAACTAGTAACTATGATGTTCGGAACTTTCAGGTCAAGTAATGTAGTTTTTAAACACTGGGTCGCATGTTTACTCTCATTTCTGTATACATCATTACTTCCACCCATGATTATGACGGCATCATTCTTAGATAGCTCATTAAGTGAGTTGCTGCTCTTAATAATCTCAGTCAAAGGTGCACCGGGTTTCGTCATACCTGTTGCCGTGAATAACGTACTGTACTCATTTATTTTTTCGGCAATTTTCTTGGCGTGGCTATCACCAAGTACAACAACTCGTCGTTTGATGTTCACTGATTTATTTTTCGTATTAGATGTTTTCTTGGCTGCGCACTCGATTGGAAGTTTCGTCACTGATTTTTGTTTGTCATTGTTCTTTGTCTTATCACAGTCTTCGTCTAGTGTTGTGAATTTATTTGCTAGCGGTATTGCCGGAACTGTACTCACTGTCTGTTTGTTTGTTTTTTTCGGCAAACGCCACGTGTTTTGCGCAGAACGACGGTTAACAACACTGTCTTGTGCTAGACGATGATCTTGTTCTATCTCTTTGTATTTCGTTTCCAGTTCTTGATATTTCTGCCGAAGTTCTTCATATTTCGTATTTATAGTCATTAAATCCTCTGTAAGCACACTTATTATTTTTTCTTTTGATTTTATCGTGTCCATTACCTCGTTTTTCGTGACACTCACAACGCACTGACGGCATGTCCAGTCATGTTCGTCTTTTATATATTTTAGATTCACTTTAACACATTTGTCGTGATACCACGACCTGCACTGGATGCATAGGATACCTCTCTTTACCTTTTTTACGCAGATTTTACACACGTCACTATCACTTTTTAAGGAAACTGAGACATCGTTACAGAACAAAGTTTCATTCGGCGCCATCACATAAATTTTCTCAGCATGTTATAGTCTTAGGTGGAGATTTCAATTTACCAGATATTGACTGGGACACTCAGATGTTTAGGACGGGTGGTAGGGACAGAGCATCGAGTGACATTATACTGAGTGCACTATCGGAAAATTACCTCGAGCAATTAAACAGAGAACCGACTCGTGGAGATAACATCTTGGACCTACTGATAACAAACAGACCCGAACTTTTCGACTCTGTATGTACAGAACAGGGAATCAGTGATCATAAGGCCGTTGCAGCATCCCTGAATATGGAAGTTAATAGGAATATAAAAAAAGGGAGGAAGGTTTATCTGTTTAGCAAGAGTAATAGAAGGCAGATTTCAGACTACCTAACAGATCAAAACGAAAATTTCTGTTCCGACACTGACAATGTTGAGTGTTTATGGAAAAAGTTCAAGGCAATCGTAAAATGCGTTTTAGACAGGTACGTGCCGAGTAAAACTGTGAGGGACGGGAAAAATCCACCGTGGTACAACAACAAAGTTAGGAAACTACTGCGAAAGCAAAGAGAGTTCCACTCCAAGTTTAAACGCAGCCAAAACCTCTCAGACAAACAGAAGCTAAACAATGTCAAAGTTAGCGTAAGGAGGGCTATGCGTGAAGCGTTCATTGAATTCGAAAGTAAAATTCTATGTACCGACTTGACAGAAAATCCTAGGAAGTTCTGGTCTTACGTTAAATCAGTAAGTGGCTCGAAACAGCATATCCAGACACTACGGGATGATGATGGCATTGAAACAGAGGATGACACGCGTAAAGCTGAAATACTAAACACCTTTTTCCAAAGCTGTTTCACAGAGGAAGACCGCACTGCAGTTCCTTCTCTAAATCCTCGCACAAACGAAAAAATGGCTGACATCGAAATAAGTGTCCAAGGAATAGAAAAGCAACTGGAATCACTCAATAGAGGAAAGTCCACTGGACCTGACGGGATACCAATTCGATTCTACACTGAGTACGCGAAAGAACTTGCCCCCCTTCTAACAGCCGTGTACCGCAAGTCTCTAGAGGAACGGAGGGTTCCAAATGATTGGAAAAGAGCACAGATAGTCCCAGTCTTCAAGAAGGGTCGCCGAGCAGATGCGCAAAACTATAGACCTATATCTCTTACGTCGATCTCTTGTAGAATTTTAGAACATGTTTTTTGCTCGCGTATCATGTCATTTCTGGAAACCCGGAATCTACTATGTAGGAATCAACATGGATTCCGGAAACAGCGATCGTGTGAGACCCAACTCGCCTTATTTGTTCATGAGACCCAGAAAATATTAGATTCAGGCTCCCAGGTAGATGCTATTTTTCTTGACTTCCGGAAGGCGTTCGATACAGTTCCGCACTGTCGCCTGATAAACAAAGTAAGAGCCTACGGAATATCAGACCAGCTGTGTGGCTGGATTGAAGAGTTTTTAGCAAACAGAACACAGCATGTTGTTATCAATGGAGAGACGTCTACAGACGTTAAAGTAACCTCTGGCGTGCCACAGGGGAGTGTTATGGGACCATTGCTTTTCACAATATATATAAATGACCTAGTAGATAGTGTCGGAAGTTCCATGCGGCTTTTCGCGGATGATGCTGTAGTATACAGAGAAGTTGCTGCATTAGAAAATTGTAGCGAAATACAGGAAGATCTGCAGCGGATAGGCACTTGGTGCAGGGAGTGGCAACTGACCCTTAACATAGACAAATGTAATGTATTGCGAATACATAGAAAGAAGGATCCTTTATTGTATGATTATATGATAGCGGGACAAACACTGGTAGCAGTTACTTCTGTAAAATATCTGGGAGTGTGCGTACGGAACGATTTGAAGTGGAATGATCATATAAAATTGATTGTTGGTAAGGCGGGTACCAGGTTGAGATTCATTGGGAGAGTGCTTAGAAAATGTAGTCCATCAACAAAGGAGGTGGCTTACAAAACACTCGTTCGACCTATACTTGAGTATTGCTCATCAGTGTGGGATCCGTACCAGGTCGGGTTGACGGAGGAGATAGAGAAGATCCAAAGAAGAGCGGCGCGTTTTGTCACCGGGTTATTTGGTAACCGTGATAGCGTTACGGAGATGTTTAATAAACTCAAGTGGCAGACTCTGCAAGAGAGGCGCTCTGCATCGCGGTGTAGCTTGCTCGCCAGGTTTCGAGAGGGTGCGTTTCTGGATGAGGTATCGAATATATTGCTTCCCCCTGCTTATACCTCCCGAGGAGATCACGAATGTAAAATTAGAGAGATTAGAGCGCGCACGGAGGCTTTCAGACAGTCGTTCTTCCCGCGAACCATACGCGACTGGAACAGGAAAGGGAGGTAATGACAGTGGCACGTAAAGTGCCCTCCGCCACACACCGTTGGGTGGCTTGCGGAGTATCAATGTAGATGTAGATGTAGATGTAGACCCTGTGATCCAGAGGCAGGAATGCCAGCCACTAGACCATGAGCTGTGGACTATCCTCATATCAATTTCTCATGTCATCTTGTTTTCCACGATTAATGTAACGCTAACATGCATAACCTGTCTCATTATGTGATCTTCATCTCTCTCCATATCCTGATCTTGTTCACTGTTGGCTCTGTGAACTGTGGTTATCTTTTCTCTTGCCATTTATCTCTAATACAATATACCATAATAGCATATTCCTGATATTTGTGCTGGTCAATGTTAATCCTACTGTACAATATTTCCATGAAAAATATAATATTATTTACCTTATTAGTTAAAGGAAAATGTACACATACTAACTTAAATTTTCTCTACATTTAATCCTAATGCAAGACCAGATAAGCCTTACCATGTACCAGTTTTAAATTCATAAATATTTTATAGTTTAAATATTAATTGTGTTATCAGAGTCAAAAGAGTACCGGGCTTTTTAATGTTTTGTTATCTGACTATTATATTGGTGAATTCAAGGGTTCCCAATGTATGACTATTTCGAACTATTCATTGGTGTTCTGCATCATTCACATCTGGAATATTTTAGCAAGGTAACTTTTTGCCCTTCTCAGATAATCACAACTTAGTGTGTTCATACAGATGCTGGTTTACAGATATGCTGCCTCCTGCTGTAGCGTATAAGTCTTCCACTCTATTATGGCTTTGATGGTGAAGTAAGGGGGAAAGTGCATCTTCAAGACCAATCCTTAATTTGCTACTATCACTGGCACAATATGTGGGCCACTATTGACAGAAAAAGGAGAAGTCACAGTACGTTTCAAGTTCTTCAGCTGGTGCAACATGAACAGATCTTGCCCCAGCCTGGTGTGTTTTGAACATGGTCAAACCAGAATCCTATGCTTTACATATTAGGAAAACATTGTCTTATTTATAGATGCACCATGAACTTCATTTTTCATGGATGCTTTTAAGACACAGCTGCAGAATATGTTGGTGTGTTGTAACAGCTTGGTGCCTTCATACCTCATGTTGAGTCCTGTGGAGAGAATGTGTTCTGTAATTGCTGAAATCAGTGGTGGTTGGTTGTTCAGTGGTACCTATGCTCTGTGCATCTTTCCTATATTATCTACATCCTCTGGCTTACGCAAATTTTCTCATGCTTGCAAAGAATGATGTACATTCCTGGTTTTCAAAGTTCAAGGTCATCCTTACAGAACCCAACAAGGCCTTCATCCCAGGTAATGGACATAACATATACATGACCTTGTGTTCCTGAATATTTGCCCAACTTTTCCTGATGTGTGGTAGTAGATGCCAGGAGGAAGCAGATACATATAGCTAGTAGCCAAAGTAAGAGAGTCACCTAGTTTGTCTGAGACTGGGTACAAGACAAATTGTTGAAAGCTGAATAATAATACCTGTGAGAACATTCAAAGCCAGTTAAAAAAGACTAACAGATTATTTAACATGCTTGAGTAATAGGATGAGCTGTATAAATTTGACATTTTCAGTTAGAATATATTGCATTCGGACAAAACAAAAACAAAAACTGGATTTGCTCTAAAATTAAACATAACTGTTCATTTCAACAGATGTTTTGATTGTGTATTCTAAACACTTTTCAATTTAAGTTTGTTTCTCAGAATAATCTGGAATGGGACACACGTTTAAATACTCTCAATGTGATTCTTTCATTTTTCCATTGAAATTTTCTTGTTTTACAAAATGTTTCTTCTAAGTGCTTTAAAATGCCTGCAAAGCATTGCTAATCAAATAATTGGATGATTGTTAAGGATAGTGGAAGTGCTAGTAAATTAAGAACCACATTACTTGTGTGATCATTTGATCCTGTAAAAACTGTTTGTCACTGATTTGAACATTTTAATCTCAACAAAAATCACAAGAATTTTTGTCACGTATCTTTTGATGTTACTACTTGGGTGCTAATGACTATAATGTTGAATGATTTTTTGTGTGTGTGTGTGTGTGTGTGTGTGTGTGTGTGTATGTGTTATGTGTGTGTGTGTGCGCGCGTATAGAAGCAAGATACACAACAGATATGACTATAACTACTTCACTAGCAACTTAACATTTGTTTGTGTAGTAAATTAGTAAATGGTGTTATATAAATTTTCAGGAAGCACTGATAGTGCCCTGAAACCAGTGTTAAGAGTACTGGGGACATCTTAATTACAGCAAAGTTGCTGCAAATTATTTGAAGAACAACATTATTGTGACTACATTTGATGAAGGACACAGTTAAATCAAATGCTGTCCTTCCTACAGATATTTCAAGACACTAGTTTCATAAAATGTAAATGGGTGTTAAAATTAAACAACCGATAAGAAACAGTTTGCTGAATTCAGAAATAAACAGAATCTGAAATGTTTCACAGAACATTCTTTCATAATTCTACCACTAAATGTGTTTCATGTTAACCCAAGATAAACAAAGTGAACAGCAAACTGTGATACCGAAATAGTCGTCTTTTTTTTTTTTTTTTTTTTCCACTGATATTTTGCGAGTGTGTTGCAAAATGATAGTACAGATCATCCACATTTTTAGACACCACATTGGCAATAAATCCACTAGGTTGAAGAATTATCTAAGTTACGCAAAATTAACTTTTAAAACAATGTTACAGATTCCCTCAACATTATATGTACATATTTCCCTTGGAACTAATGATATATAGCAAATATTTAAGTCATACTTACTGTTGCAAAATACCAGCTTTCTCCAAGGTTTGTTGACCCCTGTTAGTACGACACATTCTCCCAATAAATAAGAAATAATACTGGCATAATGAATTCTGCATATTTTGTGGGCTAAATAAGCAGTCATGTGCAGTCTTTGATGATGTGATTCCGTCAATATGTTGCCAGATGTCTGCCAGCAACTCTGGCAAAAGCTTTCCACCTTCTGGCTATAGATTTAATAAAATTATTACTATTAATATTATTGCTTATACCAATGCTAAGGCTACTGCTACTGCTAAGAAAAAGATTATACTGAAGGTAACAAAAAAACAACATCAAAATAAATGCACAAGATCTAAGGTTCGTTCAAATAATATGTTAGTTATTTTAGTCTCTTTTCATGCATTTGATGCAGGGGGGCAGGGGAGGGGGAGGAGGGGGAGGAGGGGGAGGAGGAGGAGGAGGACGGCATAGAGGAGGAAGAGGAGAAAGAGCAGGGGGGAGGAGGAGAAAGAGCAGGGGGGAGGAGAAAGGAGAATGAGCAGGGGGGAGGAGAAAGTGAGAAGATAGGAGAAAGAGCAGGGGGAGGTGAGAAAGAGCAGGGGGGTGAGAAAGAGCAGGGGGGGGTGAGAAAGAGCAGGGGGGGTAAGAAAGAGCAGGGCGGTGAGAAAGAGCAGGGGGGGGGGTGAGAAAGAGCAGGGGGTGGGGCTCAGAAAGAGCAGGGGGGGTGAGAAAAAGTAGGAGGGGGATGAGAAAGAGTAGGAGGGGGATGAGAAAGAGTATGGGGAGGATGAGAGAGGCCAGGGGGAGGATGAGAGAGGCCAGGGGGAGGATGAGAGAGGCCAGGGGGAGGATGAGAGAGGCCAGGGGGAGGATGAGAGAGGCCAGGTGGAGGATGAGAGAGGCCAGGGGGAGGATGGGAGAGGCCAGGGGGAGGATGGGAAAGACCAGGGGGAGGATGGGAAAGACCAGGGGGAGGATGGGAAAGACCAGGGGGAGGATGGGAAAGACCAGGGGGAGGATGGGAAAGACCAGGGGGAGGATGGGAAAGAACAGGGGGAGGGTGAGAAAGGCCAGGGGGAGGGTGAGAAAGACCAGGGGGAGGGTGAGAAAGACCAGGGGGAGGTGGTGGTGGTGGAGGAAATGTCAAAGTATTATTCTTAGTTTCAGCTGAAAAATTAATGTGTTTACTCATAACTGTACATTGTGAAATATTACACCCCAAGGCTATTCATAAATGAAGTGCAACACATATTCCATAAGATATAAAATAAAAGACTGGGCACATCAACTAGATAAGACAGTGGTTTTGCTGAGACTGAAACAAATATATCACAAGCTTCTAGTAACTTCTCCATACTATAGTGAAAAAGAGAGACATTGAGATGTAAGAAGTGCAAGATTTGAAGAAGTAAGCTATTATTTGCACACTCATTCTCCCCTTGTCCCCTAGTATTGTCCCTCCTCCTGCTTCACATATGCTTAGCATTTTTCCTTAAATTCAGCACAGTCGGATTGTGCAATTAACTCTCCCTCATTAAGAACCTTATGTCAGCATCTTCTGTCTGCATTCTCTTCCTCTTCTCTGCCTAGCAGCTGTCTCTCAGCTCTCAATTTTCAGTTAACCTGACTATCTTTCCCTTTTAGAAATATATGTCAAAATATCCGAGAAAGTAGGTTTTTGTAATGAATTCTGGTTTCATGGCAATGTGGCTTATTAAATTGCACAGTGTACCACACAAAGGTTGCTCTTTTGGCTAATAACATGCATTATTTGCATTTTGTTGGGACCTGTGGGTGAGTGGTGCATAAAAATCGGCATAAATGCAACGGCAAACACATTGAAAATATAGGCCAAATTCATTTTTAGTCAAACCTGTAAGGTTTATGGGAGAGGTGTTCGCAAGTTACTCAGTGGTTTTTAAGTAGGTGTAAATATTCAGTTAAGTACATGACAACATTTGCAACAGACTGAGCAAAGTTAATTTCTAAAGCGCTTGAGGAATTGATGGAAATATTTGATGCAACTTTCAGAGTGACTATATTAGCACTCCAATTTATGTATAAAGTCCATGAATTGAAGAAAGTTAACATCTGGTTAAAATACTTTTCCCTCGACTTTCTTCTTTTTTACAGTCATCAGTCCTTCAATTGGTTTAATGCTGTCACACACACATTCCTTTCTGGTTCTAAGCTATTCATTTCTGTAGACTTTCTACATCCAATTTTCTAAGCTGCACTGCATATTTTAATTTTTGTCTGCATTTATAACTTTGTATTTTCTCTACTGCTCCTTACTGTACCAAGAAAATCATTTCAAGATGATTATTACATGCCTACTATTTTGCCCCTCCATCTGGCAAGGATTTTCAATAGACTATTATTTCTAAGGAACTGTTTTGTTGGAAAAAGAGCATGCACACGCACATGCACACACAAAGGGGAGGGGAGTGGGAGAGAGAAATGATTATAAATACCTCCTCTGCTTCAAGCAAGCAGTCTATAAGCTCACAACCGGCCAATGTGTAAATGTGAGTTTGACGTCTATTTCCCACTTCAACTCTACTAAAGCGGTTGCTGGATGGTTTAAAATAATTAACAAGGCGACGCATAAATGTTCGGCAGTTGGAATCTTCTAATTTCTTCAGCCCAATATACTGAGTCTGAAATGTACAACAAGAAATCAATATTAATTTACTTCAAAAATGTAAAAAAATACAAGGTTAAAACATGTTAAGAAACTTTTAACATTGTTCCATTAATTGGCTGAGAATATACAAAGGTAAACCAGTCAGACTATGCTTTAAACACAGAGTACAAAGGAAAAATGTGCCATAATTAAGATGTAATAGAATAAAAATCATTATATCCATGCAGTTTAGCAGGTCTTACAACGAAATGTTTTTTGTGATCCCTTTTCTTTCCACCATTCAATGATTAACATACTGGAGCTATCCTTGATAGGTTAAGTCATGAAGACAAAAATAATAGTGAATGTGCACCAACAATTGAAAGTTTGTGCCCAACAGACTCAGTCGTGTAACCATTACACTGTTCGGCCATGCCTCCAGCTGTTCTCCCATATAGTATGTAAAAATCATAAACAGAAACATCAGTCACAATGAAAGTATGGGTCAGGCCTGGAGGCATACTCAAACAGTCAAATGATTAACGTGAGTGCACACAATGTGCATGAGATCTGGTTCAAATCCGCAGTCAAGCAAAATTTTTCAGGGGCCACTACATATTTTTTACACTTTAGATTTAGAACACCTGAACTGTTTCAATTGTTGTTATTTCATGTCACTGCATCTTCAATGACTTCATCCCGTCTGGTTAAATCATCCCATTTCAGTACACTTAATTCATTTCAGGAATATGTGAAGGACAACAGAAATGATGAGGGAGTGAGAAGGGTAGCTCATAAGAGTCTATTGCTCTCTGATAGATGTCACACTTCAATTTTGGACATGTCTAATCACTCACTACAAAATATTTACGTGGTGAGACAAAATTTCATTGGTATAAAATTATGATTTTTCAAATTCTGCTCCAATTTGATTTTGTGCACTGCAAACAATACGCGAGTGCACAAATAACTTCCAGTAATGCAGTCACTGGGTGATAAAAACAACTATTGACATACTGACATGTACATACCCTGTCATTTTCAAGGCATGCCTGCTGCAAGCAAGCACTGTGCAAAAGAGTTTAAAACTCAGTTTGCAGAGTAAGTCAGGAAGGTTACTTGCTTTCGTTATAATATTATCTCAATAGCTGGAAGTGCATCCACAATGTTTGTGTATTTATATTCTATAGGATGACGAGTGGGTGCATGATATGCTCATTACAGTGGTCTTCCACGGTCTTGATGCCTGTCCAATATATGACATGCAACAACTGCAAGGAATACAATAAGGCCCCTGCTTTTCACAAACCCAGATTTTCTGTTACAGAATCTAAAAGGATCCTCATCTTACATAGTGGTTGAAAAACTCATTTCCCATTATATTTCGGCAAAATACAAGCAATCCTGCTGGAAATGCTCCTTGTATAAGGCAAAAAGGCCTTAGACTTTGGCACCAATGTTTCCAAAAACATTGATCATGTGAGACCCAACTTGAGTTTTTCTCATCTGACATCCCTAAAGCCACAAGTCGAAGCAGGCAGGTAGATGCAATGTTCTCGACTTCCAAAAGGTATTTTGCATAGTACCAAATGTTCACTTATTATGGAAAGTACAATCATATGGAGTATAAAATGAGATTTATGACTGGATTGATGATTTCTTGGTGGGGTGGACACAGTATGTTATCTTGGATAGAGTGCCATTGACAGATGCAGAAGTACCTTCAGGTGTGCACTAGGGAAGTGTGTTGGAAGCCTTGCTGTTCATTTTTTACATTAATGACCTTGTAGACAATATTAATGGTAACCTCAGACTTTTTGCAGATGATGCAGTTATCTGTAATGAAGAGCTTTCTGAAAACAACTGGGCAAATATTCAGTCAGCTCTTGAAATGATTTCAAAGCAAGGTAAAGATTGGCAATGTGCTTTAAATGTTTAACACTGTAAAATCTCATACTTCACAAAACAAAAAATTGTGGTATCCTATGACTTCAGTGTAGATGAGTCACAGTTGTAAGCTACCAATTTGTACTAATACCTGAGTGTACCAAATTTGTAGGGATATGAAATGGAATGAACACCTAGGCTAAGTTGTAGGTAAAGTAAATGGTAGACTGTGGTTTATTGGTAGAATACTAGATAAATGTAATTAGGTTACAAAGATGACTGGGTACAAAACACTCAAGTGGCCCACCCTAGAATATTGCTCAAGTGTGTGGGACCCATGTCAAAGAGGACTAATAGGTGATATTGAGGCTGTAGAAAGAAGGACAGCATAAATAGTCACAGATTTGCATGAACCATGGGAGTCACAGAGATATTGAAAGAAATGCTTGAACATTGTCACAAACTATCATGTGTAAGCCTACTTAGAAAATTTCTAGGACATACTTTATGTAATTAATCTAGGAATATACAACAACACCCTTTGTACTGCTCCCATAGGGATCACAAAGACAATATTACACTAATTAATACTTGCACAGGTGTTTAAGCAATCATACTTCCTACAGTCCATATTTGAATGGAATGGGGAAAAGCCATAATAAAAAGTACAATGGGAAGTATGCTATGCCATGCACTTCACAGTGGTTTGCAGAGTGTCGATGTTGATGTAGAAATACACATTGTCTGAAGGGAAATATGGGGAATTGGATGAAACATCACTAAAAGCGAAATATTAACACATGCAATGTGGAATGTGAAAGACACATGCTGCCCAGACAGCATAGAAAGTCAGCAGTTTCAGATCAAGATAATGAGTGTGGCAAAGTAATTGTCCTGAAAAGCTGGTGTGGTACTTAGACAGTCAGTCTTCAAGGGAAAGAGTTAAAAAAATACATAAAAAAGTAAACTGTCATTTGACTGGATGTTACCCCATTTTTTTCTGTACTATCTACATTTTGGCTTTTATACCGTCGTCAGGTACAATGCCGAAAGTTCTTAGACCACTAACACGTCATATTTGGTGAAGTCAACCCAAAGCAGGTAAACAAGAACAACACATGCCTCTAAGATTTAAGTAGTTATTGAATTCACCAATTATGACATGTTCATGGACTACGAACTATCAACATTGTACTTGATGATCGCATAAAAGCCAAAATCGAGATAGTACAGAAGAACACTACAGTAGTATACAATCAAGCGGTGGTTCATTCTTTCAAAAAAGTACTGAATGACAGTGTTTCAACACTATCAAAAACTTTTTAAGTGTATATTGTGATCATGATATTCTAGGTTCTACCTACTGCAAGACCTCTCTTCAAAATTGAAGGTTCAGAAATACAAACATTTGAAACACTTACCAAACTGTCCTAACAAAATGATTCCGTATTTCCATTAACATGAAAATTGAAATGTGCAAGAACCAAGATTCTCCCAGTATGTACAATATTCAAATAATTCATGAGAGTGCAGCTAGGTGACACTGTCGACAACTGCTGATATTTCGATTGGTGCACACCCAGCAAGCCAGCCCTGTGCAAGGGAATCTACCTCGATTTGCAGTGCAATTTGGAAAGGTATTCAAACAAAAATGAACACACACACACACACACACACACACACACACACACACACACACACACACAAAAAACCACCACCACCACACAACCAAAGATGACTGACATAGAAGTTGTCGATAATGAAAATGAAAAACAAAGAGGAGATGTATAACATTAATTCTGACTCCCTGTTTTCTGACAAGGGATGACATGCCACAACTGCATGGAATGCAATAGACACTCACCTTATGCCTATCAGTATAATCCTTTACAGAATGTAAAAGGGTCTTAATCTTATATAGTTGTCAAAAAACATACGTCACATTATATTTTGGCAAAATTCAGCCAATCCTGTTGGAAATGCTCCCTGCGTAAGACAAAAAGGCCATAGACTTTGGTACCACCTCGGTATTATCATCACTCACCCTGTGCACCATTGGTAAATAGTGCAACACACATCTGATTTGTCTTTCACTATAACCATACTGACGAAAAGATGGGCTCACTCAATTGACAAACTCTCAGGTTCTGAGATGCTGTGGGCCCTGTGAACCAAGGTACAATGTACTCCTCTATGCTGAGCCATATAGTGACAACTATCAGCCTGTAGATACAAGTCAGGGTGAGTATACATCCTATAAATGGCATCTCCCAATATACCATCAATGTTCCTCCTGACCAACACATCAAGGAAGGGAAGGCAGCTATCCTTTCCCACCTCCATTGTCAAACGAATATTTGAGTGTTCTAAACAGTCATTCAAATTCTCACTGTCATGACGCCAAACAAAAGTATCATCTTCATATCTGAAAAACCCACGGATTTCGAAGCTGCCAACTCCAAGGTATGTTCCTTAAAGTCTTCCGTACACAAATTGGCAATAACAGGTGACAACAGGCTTCCCATCACAACTCCATCTGTCTGCCTATAGTACTGGTCATTGAATAAAAAGTCATCTTCGTAACCTAATTACATTTCTCTAGTATTCTACCAATAAACCACAGTCTGCCACTTGCTTCACCTCCAAGTTAGCCTGTGTGTTCATTCCATTTCATATCCCTACAAATTTGTTACACTCAGGTATTAGTACAAGTTGACAGCTTGCAACTGTGACTCATTAACACTGAAGTCATAGGATACTACATTTTTTGTTTTGTGAAGTATGAGATTTTACAGTGTTAAACATTTAAGGCACATTGCCAATCTTTGACCTGCTTTGAAATCTTTTCAAGAGCTGACTGAATATTTGCACAGTTGTTTTCAGAAAGTTCTTCATTACAGATAGCTGCATCATCTGCAAAAAGTCTGAAGTTACCATTCATATTGTCTACAAGGTCATTAATGTAAAAAATGAACAGCAAGGTTTCCAACACACTTCCCTAGTGCACACCTGAAGTTACTTCTGCATCTGTCAATGGCACTCTAAGATAACATGCTGTGTCCACCCTACCAAGAAATCATCAGTCCAGTCACAAATCTCATCTTATACTCCATAATAAGTGGGTACTGAGCAAAATGCCTTTTGGAAGTCAAGAACATTGCATCTACCTGCCTGCTTCGATTCATGGCTTTATGGATGTCAGACGAGAAAAGCTCAAGTTGGGTTTCACATGATCAATGTTTTTGGAATTTGTGCTGGTTGGTACGGAGGAGATCATTGTGTTCAAGATACCTTATTATATTTGAGCCCAGGAGATGTTCTAAGATTCTACACACACACACAAACACACACACACACACAAAAAAAGCCCATAATGATATCGGACAGCAGTTTTTTGACTTGTGCTCTCTTCCAACCACTCGGCACAGTTTTTTGTTTGAGGAATCTTTGGCATATAATAGATAAAAAGAGAGGCTAACTCAGCTGCAAATTTGGTATTGACTCTGATAAGACTTCCATCAGGACTTGGAGCTTTGTTCAATTAACAATTTCAGGTGTTTCTGAATGCCACAACACTAATATCTATTTCACTCATCTTTGCAGTGGTATGAGAATTAAAATAGTGCAATACTCCTATTCCTTTGTAAAGGAACATTTGAAAATGGAGTTAATCAATTCTGTTTTTGCTTTGCTACCCTCAATTTCAATTCCTTTCTCATCAATGAGTGTCTGGACATTTAACTATGGTGCCACTAATGGCATTTACACATGACCAGGATTTCTTCAGGTTTTATGAGAGATCTTTAGATAATGTTCTGTTACAGTAGTTGATGAATGCATCATCTATTGCCCTCATGACAGTCAAATGTTTTCCATTCAGCATCTCCTTCCCCATAGCTCTATGCTTTGTTTTACACCTATTATGGACTAGTCTCTATTTCTTTAGAAGCTTCTTTACAGTGACTTTATACCATGGAGCATCCCTCCTATCTTGAACTGCTCTACTAAGTATACATCTATCTAGTGTACAGTCAACTATTCTTTTAAACTTCAGGTACAGTTGCTCTACACTGTCCTGTCCTGAACTATAAGTTCCTCATTGAGAAATGACACAGCTGCTTCTTTAGTTTATTGAATATATAAATATTTCTACTTGTTTTAGATGCCCTTTGTACTTGTCATATAGTATCAATCATTTCCAAAATCTTTCATTCGTAATTTGGAAAATTCAGTCCAACTACCCAATTACATATTGTTCCACCCTCACAAACAAAAGAGCTACAATTTGCCCAGGTAAAGTTTGACTTGTTCCTTGTTCCTTGTAATGATAATACATCTACAGATCCACAATATCTCCATGCACAGGTCATGTAGTTCCTCTACATTATAAAGAGGCGGTAAGTGTACTCGGGAGTTGGAACCTGGCTACTTTCACAATGAGATTGACAGTGTTGAAGTTTTGCGAATTTGCAGTCATGACAACTGGATTTCATCATCATGATAAAGAAAAATCCACCAAAAAGCCCAAATGCATGTTGAAACAGGTATGCAGTGCTTTCATCAACATGATCTAATAGGAAGTGTGGTTAATCTCACAAGGCAACTAAAATGTATTATTCCTGGGCCCAGACATGGCACCCACGCTGACTGAGTCAGTAGCGAGCCAGTGGGTGTGTTGGACCTTCCATTGAGCTACGGACCCCCTTGAAGATGTCTCCCGCAGTCGGAGACGAAACGTTGGGAATCGACACAGAATTCATCAACCGACCACGGCATAACAGCCCGGATAATTATAATGGACACTTCTTATATACAGCAGTCACCTGTGTTTTTTTCCAGTCCAATTTGCAATAAATGCAAGCTAAGTAGGGGCCAGTGCCATAGACTACTCAGTAAAACCAAACTGGGATTCCATCCAGACCTAGTAACTTATTTCTTTTCAATTCTTTCAGTTATTTCTTTATGCCAGGAATGCTTATTACTATGTCGTCCATACAGGACTGCATGTAATATTCAAATGATGGTATTTTTTTATGATTCTCCTGCATGTACGATTTATTAACCATGAAATTTAAAACTTTGGCCTTCATTTTGCTGTCTTTTACTGCCTCACCAGACTGGTCAATGAGTGACTGGATAGAAGCTTTAAACCCACATAGCGATTTTGCATTGGACCACAATTTTCTCAGGTTCTCAGCCAGCCCTTTTGCTACGCTATGACGGTAGTAGCAGTTGTGTGCTTTGCACACAGATCTTTTCACAGATGCATGAATCTGTACTAACTTTTGCTTGTTCTAATTTGTGTGGTCTGCTTTGAACGGAGAGTGCAACAGCTTTTGCTTCCTCACTATTTCCCAAATAACCACAGTGGGTCTCTTCCATCCTTAATCCACTTAATATCTTACTGGAACCAAATGACATGAATTCATTGTCTAAATGAAATGCTAACAACTGTTTCTCTGCTCTTTCTGAGAGAAACATTCACCTAGCCTTCTTAACTGATTTATTAACTTTTGTAACCATAGTCATTATGATGACATGATCACTAATAATAATAATAATAATAATAGCCATAAAGGATGACAACAGATGCATTGGGCCCCTCCTCTGATATATTACCTTTAGAATTGTACGGACAATTGTCCAGTTCCACGAGAAACCATCCTTGTTTGAGAGAACAGCAGATTCTCTAAGTATGTCATCAAAATCCTTCAGTGTGGGCTGTAAGCAAAAAACAAAATTCTAATATAGGAGATTGTATAGAGGAATGTTACATGCTAGTGTGGAATTTAGTTCATGAAACATAACAATGCATTATATTAAAAAAATGGACTGTAGGCTGTGTCTTGTCCATCAAAAGCATTCAAGCTAAAAACAAAATCTGTGAATCACAAATACAACATACATCCTAAAATAAAGCACACAAAATCTTTCAAGAGCTAAAAAGACATTGAAAATGTGTCTTCAGTAGATTAAAACAGACAATGACAATAACACATATCTTATGGATGCCATTTATGTAGCAGATGCAGCTTTGGTACGCCTATTAGATCAGTAATATATTGAGGCTTGCAGACCCTCCATACATGGTTCCTCAAAAATTGTACCTAAATATTAGTGACAAGCATTCTATGTGGCTAGCTGGATTTGTCCTATGAACCACAGAGATGGCCAACTGGCAAAAACTTGCTAATAATGAAGGCGGTTCATTTTTAAGTCAACAGTGAAAGAATTCCACCTGACATAAAAAGTCTTGGGGAGTTAATTGTGACATTAACAGCTATCAATATAAATAAATTCTTACCAATCAGACCAACTGAATGGAGCGTTTATGGTTCCAATCATGAAACTACATCTGCAAGTATTTACAACAATTGCACCCAAAAGATGGACAGTATGAAAGGGTACCGATGGTTATGTGTGTTAGTTATCAAGAAACAGAAAACATATTTTCAATGCACTAGAGCGTATGTTGAACTGAACATAACATTTTTTGGCAGTACATGCACTCCACAGATTATTTATAATTTTAACTTAACAGTAACACCAGAAGCACCTAATGTACGGTCTGTTAGAGAAATGTCCTAAGTCCCTTATTGTTATTGAAACTATACAGTTACAGAGACCATTTGCAAGTCTCAAACATCTATTATGTATATACACAGACTGAAGCGACAATGACCCGGGTCTCCCGCTCACTAGACAGATGACGCTAACCGCTACGTCACTCTGGCACAGTGGCTTTGCACAACTGTACCTACTACCCTAGCATGCCTCCCTTCTCAATCCAAATTCCATTCACCATCATACAGTTTCATTTCATTAAAGCACCAATCCTGGGTTTCAGGCAGGATACCCTGTTTCATTCCACGCTGAGGTGCTATTCCAATACTGTTGGAGAACCTTCACAATGCTGTTCGAGTTTACAGGAAATACCAAGTGGGCTGAGACATGAATGGTAATTTGGATTGGGTCGGAAGACATGCTGGGGTAGTCCTTGCATTGTGCAAAGCCAGTTTGTGAGGGTGGTGTAATGGTTAGCACATCAGCTTAGTAAGTAGGAGAGCTGGGTTCGAATCCTAGCATTGGTACAAACCTTGATTCGCCACTGTGTATATACATCACTGTAAATGAATTATCTAACTACAAAGCTACAAAAATCAGCACCATGATATCTGTTGTATGCTAATGTTTATAAAACATAAATGGTCTGACTGTTATGTGTAATGTTAAAGACCACATCCAAGAACACGGATTGTAAACATTCTGCTGGCCACTTAGCAGGAGTATGGCAAGCAGACATGGCACTTGCATGCAGCACACACTGTCTGCTCACCATTCTTCCACCAAGCAGTTGGCAGAATGTTTACGACCAGCATTCTTGGATATGGTCTCTATCACTAGGTATGGCAACCAGAGCATTTATGTCTTGAGCACAACTCAACAACTAGAAACTAGTCACAACACAATGAACATATAACAACACAGCTGAGGTAGTTTTTCATTAATCATTAAAATCACAGAATAACATCTGGTTGTAACAAATTACATATGCTTTCAGGGGTTCTGTGCAATTCAAAAACGCCCAGACAAACCAAAGGCAAAATTTATAAAGCAGCAGCAAGACTACTGTTATTGTATGACAGTGAAGTCTGGGCACCAAGACCGACTTACAAACGGAAGCTCCATACAACAGAAATGTGCATTTTACAATGGGTGTGAGGAGTAACACTGAATTCATAAGAGGTGGTTTTCAAGTAGTACCCATAAAAAGAAAACTCTCAGAAGCCATACTGAGGTAGTAAAGTCACGTAACATTAAGACTTGAATATCATGTCAAGAAAAAGTGCCTCTCCATGGCTACAAAGAGGAGAGGGAGATGAAGACCTCAAACCACTAGGTTGACGACTATCCGAAGTGATATGAAGAAGCTAAGTCTTAGTGGAGATTATGCCCACAAACCGGACAGATGGTGCCACATAATTGGGAAAGCTGACCCTGATTGACAAGAAAAGACTAGAACAAAGAAAGAAATAAACCCCCAGTACAACCTAAACTTTAGAAAAACAGTAACACATTACCATCCCTCCACTTCTCTACCTATCATCACTGAAAAGGATCAATATGCAATAATTGTAGAACATAGACTAGTTTACTTCTGTATTGGACAATAAGTTCAAAGACATGTAGAGATGACACTTCAAATCATCAAACTAGTCACTGTGCAGTGCACAACTGGAAGGGGCACAGGGCAGGGGAGAGAATAACCTATTCAGCTTCTAACATGTCTAATCCGTCAACAATAACTTGAGAAAAGTATTCAAAGGCTGTATTGGCCAAGAAGGTATTTGTGTGTAGGCCATATCTAATACATACACGTACGACACACACTGCTGCCACATTGTGGCCCCCAGAAATAGTTCACAATTTTTCTTGGCAAAGGCAATGTGTGTGGTATATAGTTTGATCACATCCTTAGCCCAACAATTATCAGATACCGAGATCAGATACATTAAATTTTCTCCAAGAAATATTACCAAACTTCATCATGTGGCCCCTGGTGTCAACAAGTAATGTTTCATTAGTACTAAATACACCATGTCAACCTGCACTTGTCAGACTCCATCACCACCACCACCACCACCACCACCACCATTGTTGTTATTGTTGTCTACAGTAAGAAGACTTGTTTGATGCAACTCTCCACACCAGTCTATCCTGGGCAAGCTTCTATATCTTTGCACAACTACTGCAAACTACAGTCATTTCCCTCTCCAATTTATAACCCCCCCACACACGCACACACAAAGATTGTCTCTTCCCTCAGTTATCTAATTGGCAATTATGTGATACCTCAGAAAGTATCCTATCAACCAATTTCTTCTTTTAGCCAAGTAGTGCCATAGATTTTTTTTTCACCAATTTGATCCCCTACCTTTTTATTAGTTATCCAATCTACTAACTAAATATTCAGAACTCTTCTGCACGACAACATTTAAAAAGTCTCTATTCTCTTCCTGTCCGAAGTGTATATCATCCATTTTTCACTTCTATACAACACTACATGTCAGACAAATACCTTCAGAAAGAGAGACTTCCCACCACTTAAACTTATAATCAAAATCAATAAGTTTCCTTTTTTTCTAAATATTGTCAATGTGCATTTTATTTTCTCTCTATTTTGGTCATCATTATTTATTTGCTGCCCAAATAGCTACTACTTTTAGTGTATCATATAATCATATTCCCTCAGCATTGCCTGATTTAATATGATTACATTCCACTGTCCTCGTTTTATTTTTGTTGACATTCATCTTGTAACCTCTTTTCAAGACACCATCCATTTCATTCAATAGATCTTCCATGTCGTTTACCGTCTCTGACAAATTAACGTAAGTCCATTTCCAGACTTCTCCTTTGTTTCTTTCACTGCTTGCTCAATGTACAGACTGCACAACATTGGGGATAGGTTAAAACCCTGTCTCACTCCCTTCTCAACTACACTGAGGTGACAAAAGTCATGGGATAATGATATACACACATACAGATGGCAGTATTATCGCGTACACAAGGTATAAAAGGGTGGTGCACTGTCGGAGCTGTCACTTGTACTCAGGTGATTCATGTGAAAAGGTTTTCAACACTATTATGACAACACGACGGGAATTAACAGACTTTAATGTGGAATAGTAGTTGGAGCTAGATGAATGGGAAATTCCATTTCGGGAATCGTTAGGGAATCCAATATTCTAAGACCCACAGTGTCGAAAGTGTGCCAAGAATACCAAATTTCGGACATTACTCTCACCACAGACAAAGCATTGGCCGGCGGCCTTCACTGACGACAGAGCATCAGCATTTGTCTAGAGTTGTCAGTGCAAACAGACATGCAACACTATGTCAAAATATTAACAATATAAGGAAAAGCTAGATTGCAACTCATTGTAAGGATGTAGACAGGCACAATAAAAAGACACTCACACATAGCTTTCAGCAAAAGCCTTCTTCAGCAAAGGAAACATACAAACTTTCATTCAATCAAGCAAGCATGCTAACAATAGACCTATCTTCATGCAGACCAAACTAACTACTGTTGTACTGTCTTTGAGCAGCTCCTAGTTTCATCATTTGGGTCAGCATACACAGAAACACAGATTCTGCACAGTATCTTTTGCTACAGATGCAGTGCAATGCATCTTTGGAAGACTATTCCATTTTACAAATGTTTCAAATGGTTCTAAGCACTATGGGACTTAACATCTGAGGTCATCAGTCCCCTATACTTAGAAATACTTAAACCTAACTAACCTAAGGACATCATACACATCCATGCCTTAGGCAGGATTTGAACCTGCGACTGTAGCAGCAGCGCAGTTCTGGACTGAAGCAACTAGAACCGCTCAGCCACAGCGGCCAGCGATGATTCCATTTTACAGCCCATGGTTTTACTCTGATGTTTTGTGGTAGGATGTTCAAAATTGACAGTGACTGCAGGATACTTTTTCACAACTTGAACTTGTTGTTAGCTGACAAACTTGAAACTGATATGGTCTATATGTTTCAACACTCTTACCTTTAGCATCTAGACAGATAGACAATACACTCCCATGGCTATAAATAATAATGTTGTGTGGCTAGGGCCTCCCGTCGGGTAGACAGTTCGCCTGGTGCAGGTCTTTCGAATTGACGCCACTTCGGCGACCTGCGCGTCGATGGGGATGAAATGATGATGATTACGACAACACAACACCCAGTCCATTAGCGGAGAAAATCTCCGACCCAGCTGGGAATCGAACCCGGGTCCGTAGGACTGACATTCTGTCACACTGACCACTCAGCTACCGGGGGCGGACACTCCCATGGGTAATCAAGTCAGAGATAGTTGCCATATTGGTGATGGCAAACCTGTTGCCTTGATTAATATGGTAGACTAAAGTGGTAGATGAATGTGATCCCAACAGAGACTGAACCGACTGAGTGAGTGACAGTCGCGGGAAGGCCAGGTAAAACAAGCTGTATGTGCATCTTATTTTAAGATAAATTAGGGTCACAAGGCACCAAACACTCCCGCTATGTAATTAGCAGCCACTTCAATTTTAATGAGTCACCATGTAAAGGATGTTCAGAGTATTCTGATTCAGATACAATTACAATGGCAAATAACACCCAGACTGCAGAAATCACCACAGGCTAGTAAAATAGACAGAAAAGCTGAAAAGTAGCATATAACTTGGCAGTTAAATAGTGTAAGTTAACAACAACAAAACTGAGGAGCCATTACACTTAGCGCCTCCTCATTTCAGGATACAGACGGCAGTACCTCACACAAGCACCTCTGCTAAGTGCATGTGTAGTGCCACACAGATTACCATGGATTAATAAAAAGGACCACAAAACATCAAGTGATGGATAAATGTTGTATGAAGTGATGAATATGGCACATATTGGTTCCTGCCCCTTGCAGAATAAGAGAAGCCCAAAAAGTATATGAAGCTTTCCCATATGAAAAAAGTCAGACTAGAGGAAGAAACATTTTATGGGGCACATGTATCTATGATGACAGCATATAATTTGCTATCAAATGTACAGTTCATCTTTAGAAGTCATTTAACAACTCTTTTCTCCGTGAGGTACTGGATGGATTTAACAAAAGGTTTCGAACACTAGGCATATTTTTTTTATTTAACTAAGGTGTTTGATTGTGTTGATCACAAAATATTGCTCCAGAAGTTGGACCGTTATGGGATACAGGGAGTAGCTCACAAGTGGTTCTCCTCTTACTTTAGCAACAGACAGCAAAAGGTCATTATTCACAGTGTTGAGAATGGCTGTGATGTGGGATCTGAGTGGGGTACGGTCAAATGACAGGTGCCCCAGGGATTACCGTTGGGACCACTCCTGTTCCTTATTTATATAAATGATATGCCCTCTAGTATTACGGGTAATTCTAAGATATTTCTGTTTGCTGATGAAACTAGCTTTGGTAGTAAAGGATGTTGTGTGCAACATTGGCTCAGTTTGAAATAGTGCAGTTCATGACATAAGTTCATGGCTTGTAGAAAATAAACTAACGCTAAATCACAGTAGGACTCAGTTTTTACAGTTTCTAACACACAATTCAACGAAACCCGACATTTTAATTTCACAGAATGGGCATATGATTACTGAAAATGAACAGTTCAAATTTCTAGGTGTTCAGACAGATAGTAAACTGTCGTGGAAAGCCCACGTTCAGGGTACTGTTCAAAGACTTAATGCTGCCATTTTTACTATTCGAGCAATATCTGAAGTAAGTGATCATTCAACATGAAAATTAGTCTATTTATTTTCATTTGCTTATGTCATATGGTATTCTAAAAGGATATTTTTGGCTCAGAAATGGGCAGTTCAGGCAATAAGTGGTGTAAGTTTGCAAACCTTTCGTCAACCCCTGTTCATTAGTCTGGGTATTTTGACACTGGCCTCTCAAAAAAAAAAAATTCTTTACTGTCATTTCTTGTTAACAATATCAGCATATTCCCAAGAATCAGCAGCTTTCACTCAGTTAATACTCAACAGAAATCTAATCTGCTTTTGGATCACACTCCCTCAACTCTTGTGCAGAGAAGTGTGCAGTATACTGCTGCATCCATTTTCAATAAGCTACCACAAGAATTCAAAATCTTTGCAACAATCCACACACTTTCAAATCAAAACTGAAGAGTTTCCTCAAGCGTCCCTACTCCTATTCCATTGAGGAATTCCTTGAAAAATTAAGATGATTCTTATTTGTATTGTTGATTGTGTTTACTTAAACTTATGGCTTGCTTTTTTTGGGTTCATAAACATTTTATTTTATCTGTTATTACTTTTATTTTGTAATTTCATGTTCTAACACATTCCATGACCTTGGAGATTTGCTCCTACAGAACTAGACATGGAAATAAACAAATTCAGGGTTTAACTGCCATCATCTTTCATGGGTGAACAAAACAGGGACCAGTTAGCGTACTTTGTATGCCCACACAGTGATGTACAACCCTGTATCTCCCACTATGCATTGGGAAGTAAATCAAACTTCTTCAGATACAAAGTTACTTGTATCTCCACTGTGGCCACCTCACATCAGTCCTTTGGAGCACTTATGGAATGTTGTCAAGAGGGTGTGCCTCTTTGACATTGTTCTGACCAACATTCACAAGTTGTGGACAGCTGTTGAGCAGCTGTGAATCAGCTTTGCCCCCTAATAGGTCATCATTGTCCCCCTATTCATCCAGTGTCTTGCAGAGTCTTCACCATGACAAGTCTCCACCATCAACAGGGTGAAACAGGAGGTTTATGTGTAACCCCAGTTCTGAAAAGTGTACGACCACCTTGTAATCATACCAGCTATTTATTTGAGGTTGCATTCTCTATGAGTTGCCCTAGCTCCCAAATAATAGTGTTTTGGAGCCAATATTATTGCATGCATTAAGACAATGTCAACACATGATAGTCATACACAGAGTAAACTCAAACTATTGATATTTATAAGTAGTGATGTCAAGAGCTCATCCTCAAGATGTCCAGTTAACTCCAACAGCAGGTGCTCCAAGAAAGGCATTGTGCTCCACAAAGAAGTACACTTAAAACTAAGAGTGTATCCTCCAACAAGAGTCAAGCAACAAATTACTTCCTCCTTTATATAACTTACGAAATAAACATGGCAATTCAGTCAGAGAAATTCCAGTTGCTACAGAGGTTCACTGGTAATTACTCTTCTTGCACATCATTCTCAAATGGAATAGGAGGATGTGTAGGGTTGCGACAGGGGAAACGATAGTAAAAGACAACATATTGTCCATGACATACCACATGGTGGCTTGTGCAGTATTAATGTAGGTGTAACAGCTTTTCAGCTTGGTACCATTCAAACATCTCTCTATCCTTCAGCTTCAAATTTCTTTGTTTATTTCAGAGATGGAAGTGATATTTTTTGAGGATTTTACTTCATATGGTTCTTAAAATAATAAAAGTTTGTTACCTTTTTCAGCTTCCTCCAATACATATTCTTGTGTTGTGGAAACATGCACACATGCATTTATGAAGCTGACACACTTCAGATTTTTGCCTAGTCAGTGATCAATTTTACACACACACACACACACACACACACACACACACACACACACACAAAGAGAGAGAGAAAGAGAAAGAGAGAGAGAGAGAGAGAGAGAGAGAGAGAGAGAGAGAAATTTATCTGAAAAAGTACCTGCAGAGAACGTGAATGAGATTTCCTTCCTGGCTGCAGTAGCTGATCCAAGAAGAGGGAGGCAGGAGCAGGTCGCCTGCTCAATAATGAGTGCAAACGATGAAGTGCTGCAACAGCAGCCAAGGCCCGCTGCTGACACACTTTATCTTCAGTATTAGCAGCATGAGACAGGAGATTGGGCAAGGCTGGAGTCAAGTCACAGCATTCTGGAGGCAGCAACAGATGTACTTTGTGCAACAGTACACCTGAAAATATAGGGAAAAAAGGCTAAATAAATCATTTCTACACTATACCCATCTAAAAAACCACCACCTCACTTTAATTACAATAATTGTTAAACATGTGCACAAAACTATCAAACTGTAACAATAACAGCTAAATTATAGAAGACAGACAAGTGTGTAGCATAAATTACTTACAGAGTCTTTGAATCTTTGTTGTTACATAATATGGGTCTTTGCAGCAGTGAAAACAGAGATTAAATCTAACCACAATTTGCTAATGAAACACACTGAACCAGTTTTGTACATGAGAGTAACTTTGTTTTCATGGTTTTTGTTGGTTCATCCTGATTTAGTTTTGACACATACATACACACACACACTTTTCATATATGTGGGAAGTATTTACTATCAATACAGAGCCATAAGTATTATAATACAATGTGCTAAACTTTAAAAATATCTGTATTTTCTAGGTCACAACAAGTGTTCCACATTTATCAATATATCTTCAGTAGGACTGGAGTCCTCCAAAGCAGGCCTTCTTACCATCCACTGGAAGAGCTCTAGTATAAACTTCTGGATGAAATCATATTATGTAGCAGTTTATGTGAATATATCTCTGTTGCACCACTATTATTAAATAACTATATGAAGTAGAACTTTAAAAAGTTTAGTGTGAATAAAACCCAGAAAAAGCAAATAAGGTTTTAAAAGATAAAGAACCTTAGCCATTGAGATGTGGAAAAAATTTATTGATGAGATATTTAAATGAAAATAATGCAATTTGACAACATTTCCCCATAACTTTGAATTCAGCTCTTTTACATAAATGGGCAGATTTGACAGCAATTCTTCAAATAGTATTGACTTCATGAACAGGAATTAATATTAATGAAAAACATCAGTTTGATGTGCAAAAGTCCACGTCTGCATAAGCTCCAAGATCTATATGGAAAAATCTCAAAGGATATTCAACAGCAGCTTAATTTATGAACTATTTTTTTTCATGAAAAAATACTTAATAAACTGACTGCTGGTTAACAAGAGATCTTATAACAGGGTGTATATGGGGACAAGGAAAAAAAAAATTCCCAGATTATTCCCAGATATCCCGTTTAAAAATATGCGTTTTCCCGGGCGAAAATACACTTTTTCTGTGCTAAGTGACAGTAGGTTTTCCATAGATTTTTCCCTCGGGACTGTAAAACTTATCAATGCTTTGAATGGTTAACGTTTTATACCCTCGCGTAGAACTTCCCGGAAAAAAAATAAAGATGGGAGAGAGAAGTTTTGGAAAGACCTTTGATTTGCAGGAACATTTACACTGCATATTTTTGTATTACAAAAGTATAAATTCGAATTCCACCAAACACAGAGCGTTAGTTTTCGGAGTGTTGAAACCGAGTTTGCGATTTCCTTTTGTAGGCCACTCATATCTCTCGCAACGTGACCTCACCAGCCGATGACAGCAGATATTCAGAGCATAGGGCACGTATTATAGTCAGTCAATAGCAAGATCACTGGTTACGTAGCGTGAACACACAAAGAGGAAAAGTTAACGGTTTACATTAATATACATAGTATAGCTACAAGAAAAGCTAAGCTTTCATATATAATATTGGTCTCTAAGATTAACAAGCTACAACAAAAGCTAAGCTTTCACATGCAATACTGATCTTTTTTTGCATGTGTTATACTTTAAGATATATCACACAAATGTGCCAGTACATTTAAAATTATGACATAAATGTCTGGGCTCGAAATTCTTGGAAGTGGCTGGTCCTCAAAGTGTTCAGTTTTAAACGCTCTGTGATTCAAGAAATTCATCCCACTTTCTCACACGTAACATAATTCATCTTGCGCAAAAAGAAATTTACTTTGAAAGTAACGCTTTTCGAACCGCCGTCCGCAATACTATCCAGAGACTGTTAGAAATAGGTTTGATTTACCAGTTGCCCGAGAGCGCCAGAAAACAGGCATTATTGCATGTACACAGCTGCAGTGGTGTAGGAAACCCGCATGTTCATATGTATAAAGCACTAAGAGCGCTTACATAAACCATACTAAAATGCATAATTCAGCTTGAAGTGCACATTGGTTTTTTCCAGATTCACAATGATATTAAGGTTTTCAGTGTGGTTTTTGGGATGTAAATTTTCTTGAAGTACCAGTACTCTACGATCTCATTTTTGGTTCTTTATTATGGCATAATGCCATACATGGCAGAAGATGATAACGTGCACTTGAAATTCAGCGAACAGTTAGAACTAGCCAATACTGTGGAAAGAAACACTTCGTTTCAAATAAAATTATTGCCTCAGCGGAAAGATTTAAGCCAAATTTTTTTAGCAGACTTACAAAAATAACTTCATTGTTCTGCATGGTGATTAATACTCGACTGCTAATAACTTGGAAATAAAATAAAATCAGAAAACTGAAACTAATAATCCATTTTTGCCCTCCGTAGTTATGTGAATGTAATTTAATTCACTTGATAGCTCCCGGCCACAGATATACTTTTTGTTTTCATTTTACATGGGAGCTGTAAACAAAACAAGATCACTTAACGCAAACAAGGGTCACGTAGAGACTAACGCCCTCCCCACTACAACTCAGACAATTCTGTGTATGCGCGAATCTGGCAGCTAGGGCACATGATAAAAAATTTTCTCGTTGGCATCTGGCTGCTTGCTGCTACTAATGAACCTAATGTGAACAGTTGTGACGTCATGCAGCAAGCAGTTTATTGTTACAAAGAATTACATAGTCTTCACCCTACGGCCTTTGACATATTTTTGCTACTTGCAGATGCTTGTGTGTGCTTGGTGTTTTGTTGTTGAAAATGGTGCATTTCCTTTGCCACTAAAGTTTTATTTTATTATTTTTTTCCTCCTCTCGTTTCTATTTTATTCTGCTGTATCATTCTCCAGTAGCAGGAGAATCAATTCTTACCAGTCAAAATTACAAAAATTTAACTGAAAGCTAAAACAATGAAAAATTCCCGGAATTCTGAAAAATTCCCGGGGTTTTCCAGGATTTCCCAGTTGTCCTGGATCGTATACACCCTGCACAAGTATTGCTAATGTAAAAGCTTCCTACAGAAAATTTGTGTAGCCCTTACACTACACAAGGTGTTTCAAAAAGTTTGGATCTTTTATATGCATTCACATACAACCTTTCACAAATATTCAATGTGCCCTCCATTGGATGTACAACACGCATCCAGAAGGCTGTAAAACACAACTAATACATTTGACAGCATGTGGGTTACTGCATTCACTGCTGATGTTACACTTTGTACCAGCTCGCTCAATGTTGTTAGAAGGGAAGAAACACAGACAGAGCCTTTCTCACCCCCCCCCCCCTCCTAAAAAAATTCATATACCATGAGATCAGGTGACCTCTGAAGCCAATGGAATGGTACAATGCAATACCTGTACACCACTTACAGCTCATCTATCACTGAGGCAGCTCATTGTTAATATATACTCTTATATGCAGATGGCAGTATAGTGGTGATCCAACTTGTTGAAAATCAAATTTACACATGTTCTTGCAAATTGTGGACAATGTCAGATCTCAAATATATTCAGATACATTATTCTTCTAACTGTATTTCTGCAAAAAAGAACAGGTCATGAATTTTTTCTCAGGAAACAGCATAAGACACATGAAGCTTCGAAAGTCTCTCTCATGCACAACTATGGTGTGTGGCTGATGAGTTCTCAGCATTATGATGTGGCCATTCACTTTTCCACTTAAATGGATGTAGCCTCATCACTGAACATTAAGTGTGAAAGGAAACTTTTCTTCCACCTTCATCCTCAGAATGAATTCACAAAACTACACATTATTGTCTGTCTTCATTTTCATGGGCTTGTAGCAAATGAATCCTGTATGGTTTGAATCATTATCACCACATGGAACACCCCGGAGACACACATGAGGAATGGCTAACTCTGGGCTGGCGCGATGTGTAGACTTTTATTGATGACATGGAAAACTGTTGAGTGTTCTCTCTGACAAAACAAGATCACTTAACGCAAACAAGGGTCACGTAGAGACTAACACCCTCCCCACTACAACTCAGACAATTCTGTGCATGCGCGAATCTGGCAGCTAGGGCGCATGATAAAAAATTTTCTCGTTGGCATCTGGCTGCTTGCTGCTACTAATGAACCTAATGTGAACAGTTGTGACATCATGCAGCAAGCAGTTTATTGTTACAAAGAATTACATAGTCTTCACCCTACGGCCTTTGACATATTTTTGCTACTTGCAGGTGCTTGTGTGTGCTCGGTGTTTTGTTGTTGAAAATGGTGCATTTCCTTTGCCACTAAAGTTTTATTTTATTATTTTTTTCCTCCTCTCGTTTCTATTTTATTCTGCTGTATCATTCTCCAGTAGCAGGAGAATCAATTCTTTAATGAGCACATGGTGGGCAACTTGTGGCTATCTCCTTTTATAAACAATCAGTGCCTTGAATTGGCTGGTGTCATTGTCAAATGCTTTGAGCTGTAGTAGGTAGTAGTGTTGTACTCTCAATGAAATCGTGTTGCACGTATGTGACTGAATTGTTCCTGTTCAAGATGTGAACATCAAGAAAGTGCAAAGAAGGGCAGTTTGTTTTGTATTACTGCAAAATAGGGAAGAGTGTCACAAATACGATACACGAATTGGGGTGGCAACCATTAAACTAAAGGCGTCTTTCAATGTGGCGAGATCTTTTCATGAAATTTCTATCTCCAACTTTCTCCTCCAAATAAAACATTACATTGTTCATGACCACCTATAAAGGGAGAAATGATCATCATAATAAAAGAAGAGAAATCAGAGTTTGCACAGAGATATTCAAGTGTTCATTTTTCCCAAGTGCTGTTCAAGAGTGGAATGGTAGAGAAATAGTGTGAAAGTGGTTTGACGAAAACAATGCCATGTTCTTAAGTGTGAATTGCAAAGTGCACATGTGGACATAGACGCAGAACACAAAAGGCCTTTTGTTGCTGCATTATTGCCATCTCAACTCCGCACGCATTACGTAATGAATGAGTAAGAGAGCTAGCTATACCAGGGAGACCTTTGCTGGCAAATACCTGAACAAGCAACTTACAACTAGTGCCAAGGTAAACTTTTAATGTATATGTACAAGTTAAAATTTAGTTCACATTTCTATTTTCATTTGCATAGAAGAGAGGGTCTTGTGAAATTGGATGAATCTTATTGCAATACATTGTAGCAATACAAAACATTTATTTATTTATTTATTTATTTGTCTTTTATAAATTCCATCATGAAAGAGAATGTGGAGAAGGGATGAGATGGAGTCAAGGTACAAATTAAAAGATACAAGCAGCTGTAGGAAACTAATTCTGTACACTAATCTAACAACAAGCTGTAATTAAACAGCTATACGTTATTTGTGCATATTTAAGCTAATTTTACATGGTAAAAACAACTGATGCTCCCTCCGTTTTATTAAGTAACTGCTGTTATGTCACTGCTGATTTAATATTCATATGACCAAATTCAGAGTTGCAAAAATTAACAGAGTTTCAATATATGAAGCCTACTTACAATGCCATGTTTGTTTCTCATGCAGCTAATAGGAACTTTCAGTCCTTCAACCTACAGGGATTTCCAGCTCCTTTCTATTGATCAATGAGCAATATTAACTTTTAACTTCTGTCATCCAGTCCATCACATGCCACAGATAAATAATTAAGACCTCAACAAATGGGATAATGGATTAACGCCCTGTTGTCACCAAGGTGCCATGTTCTTTATAAAATAAAACCATCAGTACAGCCAGCCTGCTCAATGTCTGGTCACTGTGAAGAACAGTAATTACAACATAGATTTTTGTTATTTCTCTATTACACAGGAAAACTTTATTCGAGCTTAGAGTACAAAGCACGCACCCCCCCGCCCCTCCCTCCCTCCCTCCCTCCTCTCTCTCTCTCTCTCTCTCTCTCTCTCTCTCTCTCTCTCTAGCCGACCTATGCCTCTATATGCACAACACCGGTGTTGCATTTCGGCAAGTGGACTAGGTAGGGTTGTATGTTGTTTTGAGTGAGGGGGCAGACTATCTAGGGGTGGAAGTTGTGTTGAGTGAGGTGGGTAGAGGGAGAGAGAGGTGGAAGACACTGTTTTGTCTGCTAACAATGTGGGAGGGAGGGGTGGCAGGTGCACAAGCTAGGCATGAGATGTATGATTGTTGGACCTGGTTGGAAGTGGCGGGCACTGAAAGTGATGTGGGGACATGAATTAGGAGGGGGTGGCAGGATGGAGGAAGGAGATACTGTTGGGTGGAGATGTGGGGACAGGGGGTTAATGGAGTTGAGGTCAGAAGGGTTATGGGAGTGAAGGATGTGTTGCAAGGATAACTACCATCTGTAAGGCTCAGTAAAGTTGGTGGTTGAGGGAAGGACCCAAATGGCCCAGGGTTGTGAAGCAGCCACTGAAATTGTGCATTTTATGCTCAGTTGCAGGTCGTGGCACCAGGTGGTCAACTTTGTTACTGGCAAGAGTTTGGCAGTAGCCATTCATCTTGATGGACAGCTGGTTGGCAGTCATACCAATATAAAAAGCTGTGCAGTGTTTGCAGCAGAGTTGGCATATAACATGGCTGCTATCACAGGTGGCTCGGCCTCTGATCAGGTAGAATAAGCTTGTTACAGGACTGAAATAGGAATTTCTGGGTAGGTGGGCTGGACAGGTCTTGCACCTTGGTCTTCCACAGGGATCATATTCCTCTGGCAATGGGATGTGAGTGGGAGTGGCATAGGGATGGATAGAATGTTGTGTAAACTGGGTGGGCGATGGAACACCACTTCAGGAGGGGTGGGATGTCCCTCATTTCAGGGCACGATGAGAAATGATTGAAACCCTTGCTTATATGATTCAGTTGTTCCAGGCCAAAGTGATATTGGGTGACAAAGGGGGCACTACTTTGTAGACGATTCTTGGGAAGGGGGGATTAGGGGTATGTGAGGATACGGCACGAGAAATCTGTTTATCTTTGTGCACTAGAATTTGGGGGATAGGGGGCAGGTAGAGCCTGTCTGTGAAAGCCTTCGGCATACTGAGCAACAAGGGAGTCCTCATCACTGCAGATACGACATCCAAGTGGCCAGGCTGTATGGGAGGGGCTTTTTGGTGTAGAAGGGATGACAACTGCCAAAATGCAGGTACTGTTGGCGGTTAGTGCGTCTAATGTGGATAGCTGTGTGATTGGTGCCATCACAGAGGTGAAAGTGAACGTCCAGGAAATCAAGTAAATTTTCTTTCTTTTTTGTGTGCGTTGTTAACGACTCAGCACTTCTACCCTTGGTAAGTCGTCTCCTTTATTCCTAAAGTATTTACATTCTACCAGAACTTACATGCAAAATCACACAGAAACACTTACATTTTTGTTCTGAGAAACTGAATCTCAGGCAACTGTAATTTGTATTTTTAACAGGGTTTATGGGAAACTTAGTTATTTGCTTGTTTAGAATCTTACAATTGTTAAAGTACTGTACAATTACATTCATTGTCACTAATTGTTAAGATTTCTTTTAGTTTGATTAGGGCAGACATCACAACATCTCCAGCTCGATCTGCTTTATTTCTTACGGCTGACAGTGCACTGTTTCATGGATCATAATGATAGATTACAACAGCATTCTGAATGACATATTCATTTCCAAAGCCATGAAACAAAACATTGACACAATGCCATAATGGTTCAAATTTGTAAAATAGGTCCTTAATGGAAGATGAGAACATCATGGGCAAGAACAAGGATTGAACTTTGTCAATTTTCAGGTAACTGTTCAGCTCAGAATCGGAATCACACACACAGCAGATTTCTATTGTACCTAATGGATTCTGGGAGATTCAACAAAATTCAAAGTTATTTTCCACAAGGGGACACAGATTTTTAACTCTCGTCCTAGGGGTTTCAATAATATAAAGAAGAAACTGTGAAACAGGACAGACTATTTACTGTGCATGACATCACAGAGGTGATTCTTAAAAGTTTGATACCAGATAGATTCCTTGTTAAGCCATGTCCACACCAGCCACACACAAACGAACGGAGCAGAGTGTTCGTAGCTGCACAGCATGGTTCCAGTGTGCATGCATGCATGCTCATCAGTAAAAACAGAAAAGGAAACTCCGAAAATTTCAAGTGTTGCTTTCACAGTTGTTTATCAGAAGGTGAAGGGGAAAAACGTAGAACATGGCGTCAGTGGGGGGCACCACTGCTGAAAAGTCGAAAGATATACAGTGGAAATAGCTTACTTACAGGACATACCAACTGGAATGAGCAGCTTACTACACACCAAATACAGACTAAGAGTAAACCAAGAAGATGGAAGTAATGAGGAGTAGCAGAATGAGATTAATGAGAAAATTACCATCAAAATTGGGAACCACAAAGTAGACAAAGAGGCGGAATACTAGTACCTTGGAGGCAAAATAACACACACTGAACGAAGCAAGAAGGACATAAATAACAAACTAGCACAGGCAAAGAAGGCATTTCTATCCAAAAGGTTCCTACTAGTAGCAAACATCAACTTTCATTTGAGGAAGATGTGGATGCACATCTGGAGCACAGCTTTGTATGGAAATAAATCACAGCTGTGGACAAACTGAAAAAGAAGAGAATAGAAGTCTCTGAGATGTTTCGCTACAGAAGGATATTGAAAATTAAGTGATCTCATTAGGTAACACATCTTCATATGAAATAAGGAGGTTGTCTGCAGAATTGGCAAAAGAGGAAACATGTGGAAAACACTGACAAGAAGAAAGGACAGGATGATAGGACTCATGTTAAGATATCAGAAATAACTTATATGGTACTAGAGGAAGCTGTACAGCGTGAAAACTGTAAGGGAAGACAGACATTTGGAAGACATCCAACAAATAACTAAGGATGTTGGGTGCAAGTACTAGTCTGAGGTGAAATGGCTGGCACAGGAGAGGAATTCCTGGTGACTGCATCAAACCAATTAGAAGTCAGACGACCCCAAAAAATTGATGAAAAGTTTGAACATTTTTATAACATGTCATTGGAACACTTCTAACACTTGGTCAGTTTGACTCAACCAGTAATAAAGAAGCAAGAGACAGACTACAGAAATGCAATGTTGTTTTAAAAAAGAGAAGAGCAATAACACTGCATTTTTTGATTTTGTTGAAAGTTTGACATCTCTCTTCAAAGTGTCCAAGCAAGGACTCTCAATGACTGTACCTGAAGTGCACAAGGCTCTTAATGATGCACTAAAAATATATGTTATTTATTTCAAATTTTCCTTACCAGTATAACTTAGGAGGTAAAATTGTTACCAAATTTCTGCAAAGAGCCACACTACTGATATGAAAGCACATGATGTTCTCCTCAAAAGGGCGACTGGGCTATCTGACATGGAGAATATAGAGGTGCAGGGGTCAAAGATGATTGGCAGGACAGTGATTCAGAGTTGTGCTCAAGTGTGTGATGAGCATCTTGTTGTTTATTTTATATGTGGCAATCATGATACATCGACAGAAAAGAAACCCTAGCATCAAAAAATAATTAATGTAGAGTAATGAAATTTTGGGAATACTTTTGTGTAGGTAAAATATTTAACACTGCAAAGATCACAGGTTAATGTAACTGTGAGAAAAGCAATTGCAAATGTGAAATGCTAGTACATTAATAACTGGTGTAACTGCCATAATGTTGAATGCAAGCATGCAAACGTACATGAATTGTGTCAGACAGGTGTCAGATGTCAGTTTGCGGGATGGAGTCCCATGCCCGTTGCACCGGGTTAGTCAATACTGAGACAGTTAATGCTGGTTGTGGATGACGTTGCAGCTGTTGTCTGATGCTTTCCCATACATACTTGACTGGAGACAGATCTGAGGATCAAGCAGGCCAAGCCAACATGGTGCACTTTGTAGAGCAAGTTAGGTTACAAAGTGGTATGTGACTGAGTGTTATCCAGTAGGAAAGCACCACCTGGAATGCTATTCAGAAACAGAAGCACAACAAGTCGAATAACCACTGTCACACAAATTTGCAGTCAGAGTGTGTGGGATAACCATGAAAATGCTCCTGAAATCGCACCCCAGACCATAACTCGAGGTGCAGCTCTAGTATATCTATGCTGCAGACATCACCTGGCCACCTCCTAACCAACAGATAGCCATCACTGGTACTGAGGCAAACTGGCTATCAAGAGAAAACACGTCAGACCTCCACTCCACCCTCCAATGAGCTCTCGTCTCACACCACTGAAGTCGCTAAAGGCAGTGGTTTGGGACCAGTGGAATGCACACTACAAGGCATCTGGCTCGAAGCTTTCCTTGAAGTAACGGATTTCTAACAGTTTGTTCTCTCACTGAGGTGCCAACTTCTGCTCAATTCCTACTGCAGACCACAGTACGATGCACCACAGCCACACGTTGAACATGACAATCGTCCCTCTCTGTAGGACCATGTGGCTATCTGGAGCCCGTCTTCTTGCTGCCATACCTTCCTGTGACCACCACATCCAGCAAACATGTACAGTGGCTATGTTCCTGCCAAGTCTTCCTGCAATATCGCAGAAGGAACATCCAGCTCCCCACAGACCTATTACATGACCTCATTCAAACTAAGTGAAGTTTTGATAATGGTGTCATTGTTGCTTTAAAGTCATTTTTGACTAACATCAACTAACTACATCCAATCTCAAAGGTAACTAATGCTCACAAATATTACAATGCGTCCAGAATGAGACTTTCACTCTGCAGCGGAAAACAGGCTGTGGCTAAGTCATGTCTCCGCAATATCCTTTCTTTCAGGAGTGCTAGTTCTCCAAGGTTCGCAGGAGAGCTTCTGTGAAGTTTGGAAGGTAGGAGACGAGGTACTGGCAGAAGTAAAGCTGTGAGTACCGGGTGTGAGTCGTGCTTCAGTAGCTCAGTTGGTAGAGCACTTGCCCGCGAAAGGCAAAGGTCCCGAGTTCGAGTCTGGGTCGGGCACACAGTTTTAATCTGCCAGGAAGTTTCATTACAATGCGTATTTAAAGCAAACCTAATTTGCATCCTCATAGGGGTGCTACCAGCACCACTGTTGTGCGACTGATGATAAATCTGAAGAGACGTCATTTTTCATATACAGAAACATGCCTACCAACTTTTGTTTATCTCTCACAACTCCTTAGTGCTGGGAGAAAACATACATGCAAAGATCAAATGTAAGAATACCATGAGTAACGACAAGCCTAAACTGGTTTCAACCAAAATTCATCTGAGATTGGTGAATTTAAAATTGGATGTCAATTTTATGGATAATGGTCTGGAATCTGTATATAACAGAAGCAAAGAGATATATAAAAAGTAAAGAATGAACTTTTCAAGCATACAGAGAGTCTTAATTTCTGTCTCTCTTATTGCCAGAAAATTTTATTTACTTACCTAGGAGCATAGTAGCACGAACAGATATATAAAGATCTGAAGTAACAATAACTTCAACAATAGCCTCCAGAAGGCCTGTTTCTACAAATATGTACATCAGCAGAGCCATGTGTACTTCAGAAAGGTTTGGCCTGAAATGAACAAAGAGGAAAAAATTAGACCTTTTAATGATTTACATACAAATACAGGTCAAAATATATTCACCTTTTATATCCTATTGGTAGTTTCATTTCTGCACAGATAACGTGTATATTTATTTTTCATCTAATGAGAAACATAACTCTAGATTAAGAACTATGGTAACAAAAGTTCTGACAGAATGTAAATAATTTAGTAGTAAAGGGGGCGAATCATCGAATAGTGGAGATGTTGAGTCGTCGACAGGCACACAAAAAGAAAGAAATGCTTTGCTAGCTTTTCGCTACTGTTAACCCCCCCTCACACACACACACACACACACACACACACACACACACACACACACAAAACTGTGCAGCTACAGTGTTGTGCCAGTTGAACCACCAATACCAGGACTGTAGTTTTGCAGGCAGACTGAGGTGAGTGGGATTTTGTTGGGTGGGGAGGATAGAAGGAGAAAGAATCGGAAGTGAGAGGAGGGGTTGGGGAAGTGTAGTTGATGGCTCAGAGGGAGAGAGCAAATGTGTTGAACAGAGATGTGGGAGGGAGTGGCAGCAAGTGCACAGGATAGGAATGTGACGCATGAGCACTAGAGCCAATGAGCTCATGCAGTGCATGATGACGATGATGTGGGGGCATGGATTGGGATGAAGGGTCAGGACAGGGGAAGGAAAGCTCTTATCTGTGTAGCTCAGAAAAGCTGATGCTGGAGGAAAAGGATCCAGATGGTATGGGTTGTGAATCAGCCATTCAACTCAAACAAGTTGTTCTCAGCAGTGTGTTCTGCCATTGGGTGGTCATCTCTGCTCTTGGCCACAGTGTGGCAGTGGCCATTCATTCTGGTGGACAGCTGGTTGGTGGTCATACCCACATATAAAGCTGCGCAGAAATTTCAGAAGAGCTGGTATATGACATGGCTGATTTCATAGGTGGCCTTGCCTCTCATAGGATAGAATAAGCCTGTGAAAGGACTTGAGTAGGATGTGCTGGCTTGGTGGTTGGATCAGGTATCGATGAGTGGAGTGCTCCATTGCAGCTGGTTCTTGAGTATGGTGGAAGGATTCGAAGGGTGTAAGGATATGGAGAAAGGAAACTGTTTGTGGATTAGGTTTGGGGGTACTGCATGTCTGTGAAGGCCTTGTTAGACCTTCAGTATACTGCACAAGGGAATTCTCATCACTCCAGAGAAGTCATCCACATGGGGCCAGGCTAAATTGGAACAATTTTTTGTTGTGGAACGAGTGACAGCTGTCATGATGCAGATCCAGGAAGATAGCATGTTGGGCTGAAGAGAACCAGCTGAAGCAGATTGCTGAGAAGATTGTGGAGGAAATGAGGAAGGGTGTCTTTGTCCTGCATTCAGATCAAGAAGATATCATCAATGAATCTGAACCAGACAATGAGTTTGAGGCTTTGGAGGCTAGGAAGGTTTTCTCTAGATGGCCCGTAAGCAGACTGGCATTGGTGCCCATGGCCATGCCACAGATTTGTTTATATATCTTCCCCTCAAAAGGTAAGTAGTTGTGTGTGAGCATGAAACTGATTAGATGTATTACGAATAAGGTAGTGGAGTTTGGGTCAGGACAGTGGTCAAGGGCACCAAGGCCATGGGAACAAGAGATGTTGGTCTACAGGGAGACAGCATTAAAGTGACAAGCAGGGATCCACTTGGTAATGTGATGGGGATGGTCAATAGTCAGTGGAGGAATGGGTTTGTACATCTGATATGAGAGGATAGGCTACAGGTAATTGGCTGGAGGTGCTGGTTGATAAGAGACAAAATTCTTTCAGCAGGAGTAGAGTAACCAGCTACAATGGGGTGCCCAGGATTGTCAGGTTTATGAATTTTGAGAAGCATGTCGAGGGTTGGTGAGCTGGGGAATACTGAGGTGATGGGAGAGATAGATTCAGGGGAAAGATCCTGAGACGAAACTAAGGATTTGAGTACGGATTGGAAGTTGTGTTAGTCTTCCGAGATAGGAAGACTATGCCAGAGCTTGTTTGTGGAACTGTTAGACGGAAGGCAAAAGCCTTCTGCCATGTAGTCACTGTGATTCTTAGTGACAGTAGTGGGGCCTTTGCCTGCAGGAAGAATGATTAAATCAGGGTCATTAGTGAGGTTGAAAATTGTTGCTCTTTCTTCTGCTGACAAGGGAACCTCCCCATCGCACCCCCCTCAGATTTAGTTATAAGTTGGCACAGTGGATAGGCCTTCAAAAACTGAACACAGATCAACCGGGAAAACAGGAAGAAGTTGGGTGGAACTATAAAAAAAATAAGCAAAATATACAAACTGATTAGTCCATGTGCAAGATATGCTCCATCAAGGAGGGACACGATTGAGGAACACCGTGGTCCCGTGGTTAGCTTGAGGAGCTACGGAACGAGAGGTCCTTGGTTCAAGTCTCCCCTCAGGCGAAAAATTTTTCTTTGCAAAGTTGTGATCTGTCCGTTCGTTCATTGACGTCTCTGTTCACTGTAATAAGTTTAGTGTATGTGTTTTGCGACCGTATCGCAAAACCGTGCGATTAGTAGACGAAAGGACGCGCCTCTCCAATGGGAACCGAAAACATTTGATCGCAAGGTCATGGGTCAACCGATTCCTCCACAGGAAAACACGTCTGATATATTCTATACGACACTGGTGACGGCATGTGCATCACATGACAGGAACATGTTGTCAACCCACCTAACTTGTACACTTGGCGAATGGGTAAAAAGATTCATCTACATTGCCCGATTTAGGGTTTCTTGTGGAGGTGATAATTACTCCCAAAAAGTGATGAAAACATCAGAATTTGTCACATAAACTGCAACAAATGAATCCAAAAGTCTCACAGTCGCACACTTTTCCCTGCGCTCTGTCAAAACATATCTTTTTAACTTTTTCAAATTTTTCCGTGTGTAGACCGCCAAATCCTGCATATGTCCAAGCAAATCTGAATATGCCCTGGAATTTTGGAGAGCGAAGTTGATTTATGTGTGAGTGCCTGAACTTTGATAGTTGTCTGAAAATAAAAAATTAAAATTTTCGCTCGAAGGAAGCCTTGAACCAAGGACCTCCCGTTCCATAGCTGCTCACGCTAACCACGGGACCACGGCGCTCCTGAGTTCTGTCTCTCCTTGATGGAGCATATCTTACACATGGACTAATCAGTTTGTATATTTTGCTTATTTTTTCATAGTTCCACACAACTTCTTCCTGTTTTCTCGATTGATCTGTGTTCAGTTTTTCAGGGTCTATCCACTGTGGCAACTTATAACTAAATCTGAGAGGGGTGCGATGGGGAGGTTCCCTTGTGAGATGTTTGTTTTCTTGGGAAGGGACCTGGGGAAGGATGGCGAGGCCAAGTTGGAGGTAATGAATTACTGGAAGGTGAATTGGGGGGTGGTTAGGTGGAGGAGGGGGAGTGTTACAGTTGGATGGTAGTACGAACAGGGAGAGGCATGATTCAGTGTTGGGATGAGATAGGCTTTGGTTGGAAGGACTGGTAGCAAAGAAGTGTTTCCACTGTAGGGATCAGAAGGAGTGTAGGTCTTTGACAAGACCAGCATAGTTTACAGAGCGAGGTGGCGCAGTGGTTAGAACACTGGACTCGCATTCGGGAGGACAATAGTTCAATCACGAGTCCGGCCATCCTGATTTAGGTTTTCTGTGATTTTCCTAAATTGCTCCAGGCAAATGCTGGGTTAGTTCCTTTGAAAGTGCACGGCCGACTTCCTTCCCTGTCCTTCCCTAATCCAATGAGACCAATGACCTCGCTGTTTGGTCTCTTCCCCCAAACAACCCAACCCAATCCAGCATGGGGAATTTGGGTGTGGGGCTAAAAGTGAGACCTTCAGATAGGACTGAAACTTCATTAGGATTGAAATTTCTGATGGATACGTTGACAACAGTGTTTTGAATGTGTTTAGGTTCTGGGCTTCATGAAAGGAAGTGAATTTTGTAGGATGTGGAAAATGTCAGCAAGGCAGGGTCTGGGTATTATGAGGGATTGATGTGCGGGCTCACTGGGGGTAGTACAGGTGTTGAGGGATAGTGGTGCCGTGAGGTGGGTGCAGGATGTCAAGAAATTTAATAATTATTGGAGGTGGGGTCTGAAGTGCTCTAACATGGGTTGAAGGGCAGGGTTTCAATTTGTGAAATATAGTGTAGGAAGTTGGGATTGCACAGTAACAGTTCCTTGTGAAGGGAGCACAGAAGGTTCTGGGAAGCCTGTGCCATAGAGACTTTTTTCTGTAGTACCAGGTTTGAGAGGGAGAGGTGCTGGTGAAATATGAAGATTTGGAGGTCATTGTGAAAGGAAGGGGTGGAACCAAGAGAAGGGCATTTTTTTGGTTAGGTCATGGAGGGGGGGGGGGGGGGGGAGGGTTCCATGACTTAGGCAGCATTTAAGGAACAAGATGTGGCACTGGATTCTAGGGATAGAGAAACTTTTATGAACTGATGCAGACATATGGCACAGGATTCTACTTACTTAGGATGGAGAAGTGGACGACACGGGAAAGAGACAAATGAAAGAGTTAGATCGTTGTAAAGGGAACTATGGATAACAAGGCACAGGTTCAGTAAATGAAAAGGTTGAAAGAAATGGCATTGAAGACGGTAGCATAGCTCTGTGAGATGGGGAAATTAGTTTGCGCATTACACATTAGCTATTGCAGCACACAATGGGCAGAAGGGAGGGAAAGAAGAACAGACGTAAAATCATGACAGGAGCAATGTTTTAGGAGGGGTGGGTTGATTTGGAGATGAAACATAGTAATTTGCTGCTTGGATAATGTTTAACTAAGATCCGATTGACAGGTGGTTTACAGAACAGCTTGCGCTAGAGTCGAAGTGGTAGTGACTGGTGCTTCTGGCTGTTACAAAAGTCATTTATAACCACACTGGCCAGGGCCACTGATGAGTGAATGTAACAAACTTGAGAAGGAAAACAAAGGGAAAGATATGGACAGACAATGTGGGAGAGACAAAGCAGATGTGAATTGTGGGACAGTAACAAATAACTGGTGACATGAGATCTGAGATTGAAGAGAGCCACTAGGAGATATAAATATGGTAAGGAAACTTGTGGTAGAATAATTTAGGATTAAGGGTGGCCACTCACTGAATAGTAGAGACATTAAGTTGTTGACAGGCACACAAAGTGAAAGTTTTGCTAATTTATGGATGAATCCTTTAATGACCCATCACTATCTCTCCCACCATTCCTCCAACTCCAAACCCACTATCTCATTCCTTATACATCTAACCAATTACATGCTCACACACAACTTCTCCTTTGAGAGGAGGGTATAAAAACAACTTTGCGGAACATCCATGAGCAACCACATGGCACCATCCCACACCGATCTCTTTATGGGCCATCTAGAGGAAACGTTCCAGGCCTCCTAAAATACCAAATCCCTTGCCTAGTTCAGGTTTACTGAATATACTGTCATGATCTGAAACAAGGGCCAAGACTCCCTAGCCTCATTCCTCTCAACAGCCTCAACATCACCTCTCCCATCTGCTTCATCTGGTCCTCCTCAGCCCAATATGCCACCTTCTTGTACATCAACATCCCCTTCTCTGATGGCTTTATCCACACCTCTGTCCATATCTAGCCCACTAAGTACCAACTGTATCTTTATTTTGACAACTGTCACCCATTCCACACCAGAAAATCTCTCCCATTTAGCCCGGCCACCCATGGATGGCATATCTGTGGTGATGGCAATTCCTTCACCCAGTAAGTTAGACAGTTAGTTAGTTAGTTAGTTAGTTAGTTAAATGTTCCATAGATCATTTAAACAATTATTTTATTGAAATGATGTGGAACGAGTCAATTTACAGGATATGTAGACATGATTAGTGTTAACATTAATGAAAAAATTATTATTTAAGCCCTACTCACAAAACTAGACTTTTTCTTTTTTTGTGCTGAACGTCTCATGGTGGCCTTCACAAACAGGCACTACCCCCAAACCTATTCCACAAATGGATTTCCTGTTCCATGTGCTCACACATCCATGGAAATTAGTTTCATAGTGCACAACAAAATGCCGAATTGTACTCTTGACAAATTGATGTACACAAGACATAGTCTATACAAAAATTTGATGGTACACTGTGAAGTGTGATTTATTACTATATTATGAGGTTTTGTGTGTGATGTTTAATGTGACATGTGTAAGTTGCTACAGTGTAACTGTGACTTCACTGAAGTGTAAACACACAAAAATGATGATGTATGTTGTCCTATATATACTGATCAATAGAAAAGTAACTGTGCTAGCAAAATTTTGAATATTCTCTTATGCAGAAACTCATATGCAACTCATAACTTACACAGTTCACTTCAATGTTTTACAAGTATTATTACTTTCACATTGACACTAGCTATATGACAAGATACATCAGTAATGGTAAAATTTTCATGTTCACACTACATTACAATCTTCACAATTATGCAGTAGGTCATACGTAGCAAGCATCACAAGTAAGATATCACAATACAGAGAGAAAAAGCATCTGACGATTGGAATTATTTGGCATAACATGTCTCGCACAAATTAAATAAAATCATGACCGTCGGATATAATGAACCCATTAATTTTTATCATTGTAAGGTTGTTTTACTGTGGATAAAATGAAATTGTAAAAAATCAGACCTAAAATAACCTTGCAGCTCAAAGTAACTTCTAACTGAACAGGCTATTTTCTTATGTTAAAAATATGGTTCAGATTGTTGTTATTCTTACTGATTATAACATTTAAATAGCAGTTATGGTCAATATTCCCACAAAATATTTGTTATTTTTACATAATTAAAAACAAAAAAATCATTAAATATCAAGATCGGGTTATGTGAATGAAAACGCTCTGTTGTTGGCTGACGCTCTGGTGACATTGCAGACTAGGAGTATGACAAAGCTATATGTGTGTTATAAGAGCATTAGCTGATGTTACGAGGTTTTTACATATTTTTCTGCAAACAGTTTAGCTGTTTAGTGATGGAAAATGCAATTACAACATTTAAGTAACAACAGAAAGGAATTTTGTGAACACTGATAGTGGAAGCCTCGCAAAAGTTGATGCGCTTATGCTCCACCCATTTACAGCAGAGATGTGTGCAGTAATGGACATTCTTTTCGCTGCTCCCTGCAACATCATTAAAATCGCTCAAAACTAAAGAATTGTAGAACTTTTGCAAATGGATATGTATATTATAACTAGATTGTTATGAGCTCCGAACGAAAGCACAATAAAATTATTCTTGGCAAAAGTTAGTGATGATTTCCTCTGTACATAACACTCAACAGAGAGACTACTGTTTTGTGCAGGCATTCAGTGGCACAATGGACAGCGCATCTGAATGCAGATAAAGGGGTCACATGTTTGAATCCTGTAAGTGTCATATATTTTTAAAAGTGTTACACAAAATACGAAAATAATGTTAGCAAGAACGGATTGCAGCAGCTGTTTCAACTGTGGGATGTATTATATATAGTTTCACATTAGTCTTAGTCTGAGAAATGGACAACAGAGGATAAATGAATTTACTTTGTGAACAAACAATTCACTTTTTTGGAAAGCATTGCTAGTAGTGAAGGCATTACCATACGTCAAAGTACAACGAGGTGTAGGACGATGAGGTTATAGGGAAAGATACAAAGCATGTACAACATGCAAGTGACACAAATGTAAAGGCCACGATTTTTGTGAGCGTAAACTAACATTAGCATCTGAAGCACACTTACTTCACCTTTATGTGACATGATGTAACTGCAAAAAGTTTAAATAGTAAGGATCCTAGCTGGACAGTACAAAGACAAGAACATTATTTCTAATAAAGTAAAAAGGGTGTTGTCACATTAACTACAAAATATCTTTCTGAATGTGACGTGTGTGAACAGCAATCGCAAATATAAGCACATGTAGACACCAAGGAAAACACAATAATATTCATTTTCTGATCAGTGTGATAAAGTTTTGTAATTATGATTTGGTTTTTAAATGAGATGACTGTAGAGTCGTTTTGCACATAAATTAAAATATTCTTTCAGGTTAGATTCAAACCAGCAATCTATGGACATCATCTTATTAAATTTGATGGTCTATCGTTCTAACAACTGAGCCACTGAATAATTGAGGTGTAGATGGAAAAGCAATTTCCACTAGGTGTTTAATTTCGTTGAACGACACGATCCTTCACTGTAACAATGGGAGAGCATATCTTGGAGATAAGTTAATGTTAACTTGAAAGTGCAACACGTTTCTAATTAAGTTAGTGACTTGTGCGTCAATGTGGTGCCAGGAGTTTTTATAGATGTATTTGTATAGTTCAGTGCTACACAACATTTGCAACCCATTTTCCAAAACAAGACATCACTGTGAATTAGCATTATTACAGTAGGAGCAGCAAGCTAGCCAGTGATGTCACGTGACTCAGATGGAGCATTTTAGTGGGATTTTGAATTATTTGAATTTGATTTATGTTTTTATAAAAGAATTCAAGAGGAATAAAAGCATGCTAGGGGCATAAAATGACATAATTAATCATTTAAGACAATTTTCAGGAAACAGTCAAATACCCTATTGAAACAGTGACGATTGATTGGTGGCTACTGAATCTTGTGTGTTACATAATAATTTTCCTCCATTCCTAGAAATTTCTTTTGATTACAAGAAATTAACCACTGATGCTGTAGCTACAAGAAAGACAAACATCCTGTAAGATGAAACCACAGACAGAATGTGACACTGCGTTTTTGTTGTCCTTTTTGGAGTGTCAGCTGCAGAAGAATGCTAGTCATTTCCTGCTGTTGTGAAATTGCTAGAATCAATAAATGCAACAAAATGTTCTCACATAACATTGGATACGCTATATGAGTACATCGCACCACATAGTACTGTACAAGTGTTTGTTAGGAACAGTGCTTTGGACATGACACTTTGCTATGAATCTTTAAAGGTCATCACTGGTAATCATCAGATATATGGTCAGCCCTGCAGGATTCATGGTGTCAGTTCTCTCCAGCACTATTTCAGACATTAGACGAGTTCGCGCCATGTCGTGTTGCGGCACTTCTGCATGCTCTGGAGGGGCCCTACATGACATTAGGTAGGTGTACCAGTTTCTTTGGCTCTTCAGTGTACATTAGGACATGCTGCATGCAAATGTGCAGGTAACTCCGCAAAAAGTAAACCTGTTATGCTGAAAGGCAAGTATCTCAATTCTAACAGGTTTGAGGCTAATCATTTACAAAAAATAAAATAAAAATAAAAATTTAAAAAATAAATAAATAAAAAATAGATGCTAATTTTACCAAACACAGATGTTAATTTTGCAAAAAATAGGTGCTACATTTTCAGGTCCCTAAATTAATGGGACACTGAGGACTCTCCAATAAAAGCCTTCATTAATATCATGTACCTGTCTAGACATTCTGCAAGCACGTATTTTGTCAAATAAGCAATGGTGGACAACTGAATCCAAGGCTTTCTACTCTTGTCCTCACTACAGGTGGGTCTCTCTCATTCTCGGATCTGAGTGATCTTCCCTTTCTTTTTAACCTTCCCCAACTTGTCCCACTGTCCTCTCCATTGAATGCACTATTAGTTCTGAAAGCTGGGTATCGCATCCCTTTTGTTTTTACTTTTATGTGTGTCTATTGGTGGCATTTTACATTTTGCATCCTTAACGTAAGTACTGGTCAGCAATTTTGCCTCATAACTGATTAATTTTCTTGACTTAATTTACGTTACATATAATCAATCACGACTTTACTCTGCAGAGCAGAAAGAAAGCAAGAGGTTAGATAAATCTAAACAATTTTTTTAAATATTCATGTGACATACAGTTGAAGCCGCTTTTTGGAAGTTAATAAGAATTTTTATATTTCCAAAATGCATATGCTGTACCCACATTTAACTCCTTCAGTGTGACAAACCAGTTGCAGCTACAACAATACAGTAAGAATGACTTGCCTGACTTTTGATAGATGTGGTAACACAGCTCTTCCTTCAGCAGCAACAAAGCCTTCAGATAACTTCCAACCACTTTGTGGCCTTGCTGGATCCACAGCTTCCAAGGCTACACTGAATTCATCGGTCCATTCAGGGTGAGGAAGATCAATCAGGTCATACAAAAGTTCCAATACTGCTTTCTGCAGGAAATGAAAATTATAATCAGTCACATTAAAATTAACAACATTACAATTTCAAACGTACACACCACAGAATACCCCAAAATAATATTTGTATTATATTACTAATAAAGAACCCAAATAATTTAACCCTTGAGTGGGAGTGAGGCAACAGCCTTGCCGCAATGGATACACCGCTTCCCATCAAATCACCAAAGTTAAGCAGTGCCGGACATGGCCAGCACTTGGATGGGTGACCATCCAGGCCACCATGTGCTGTTGCCATTTTTCGGGGTGCACTCAGCCTCGTGATGCCAATTGAGGAGCTACTCGACCGAATAGTAGCGGCTCCGGTCAAAGAAAACCATCATAACAACCTGGAGAGCGGTGTGCTGACCACACGCCCCTCCTATCCGCATCCTCAGCCAAGGATGACACAGCAGTCGGATGGTCCCGATGGACCACTTGTGGCCTGAAGACGGAGCGTGTGCTTGAGTGGGAATGCCTGTGTATAAGGTGCGTCAGCCACACATAAAATTAATTTGCACCATTCCACTGTTGTTTCACAACTGCGATCCCATACATATTTCTTCATTATTGCTTCAGCTAACACTGTAATAAATTGTGTTGCCATATGTCCAAGTGACAAGCAGTAATAAAAAACAAACTGTGAGCTAGGTGAGAAAAAATTTATTTTCACTGCAAGAACATGACCCAGACTATGAGCTAGCAGCACACTCCTACAATGAGGCACTTATCTATGAGACAATTAGTAATTGAATAAGCAGTTGGTTGGTATCAGATACAACTGTGCTGCTGCAAGTGGGCCATTACTGTGGAGTAACATCTGCCTGTGGCAACAAAGTGATAAAATGAAAGTTTATTTCATTGTTGTTTAAATAAACAGTGCATTAGCTCATACTGTGTAAGTTTATGTTATCGTTGTTTAATTCAGCTAAGATTAAACTGTGATTCTGCTCATACAAATTTACCTTGGTAACATAAAGACAGCTATTCTTTACATGTGTACAAAGTCGCTGCGCACCTGCTTATCTTAAGAAAAACCGCGTGCCCACTCGAGGGTTAAAGTATCCACTCAACCAGACTATTCTAGCTGAAAATCAGATGTGGAGCAGCAAGTGTGTTGTACAGCTAGCAATATGTGCCAGGTAGCACTGGGAGCTGAGCTAAGGACATGCACTGCCAGTCTGTGATTGTCTCCATATGACTGCTTAATATCATAATAAAAATTCTGAAAATGTGTAATCGTGCAGATTCTTATAAAAATAGTTCAGAAACATGTAAAGGTAATTAACCCAGAGTTTGAAATTCATCCGATCAATAATTTTCAGAAGTATTGATGCTTTACAAAAATAATACATATGCTGAGATTTGTAGCTATAAAGCTGAGATCTTAATAGTACATGTGGTTGGGTACAAAACCATATTATGGAAATTTCTGCAGTGTTACCTTCACCAGTTTTCAAGGTTCTTCATGTAACTGTAAATTTTGGCCTATAATATAGTAAAATTTAACAAATTATCTACCATTACATGTTGTTGTTGTAGTTGCTGTTGTTGTTGTTGTTGTTGTTGTTGCTGTTGTCGTCTTCTGTCCAGGACTGGTTTGATGCAGCTCTCCATGCTACTCTAACCTGTGCAAGCCTCTTCATCTCCGAGTAACTACTGCAACCTACATCCTTCTCAATCTGTTTACTGTCTTCATCTCTTGGTCTCCCTCTACAATTTTTACCCTCCACACTTCCCTCTACTACTAAACTGGTGATCCCCTGATGCCTCAGAATATGTCCTACCAACCAATCCCTTCTACTAGTTACATTGTGCCACAAATTCCTCTTCTACCCAATTCTATCCAGTACCTCCTCATTAGCTATGTAATCTACCCATCTAATCTTCAGCATTCTTCTGTAGCACCACATTTCAAAAGCCTGTATTGTCTTCTAGTCTAAATAGTTTATTGTCCATGTTTCACTTCCATACATGACTACACTCCAGAAAAATACTTTCTGAAAAGACTTCCTAACACCTAAATCAATACTCGATGTTAACACATTCCTCTCCTTCAGAAACATTTTTCTTGCCATAGTCAGTCTACATTTTACATCTCCTCTCTTCTTTGACCATCATCAGTTATTTTGCTGCCCAAATAGCAAAGCTCATCTGTCTCATTTCCTAATCCAGTTCCCTCAGCATCACCTGATTTAATTCAACGACATTCCATTATCCTTGTTTTGCTTTTGTTGGTGTTCATCTTATATCCACCTTTCAAGACACTGTTCTTTCTGTTCAACTGCTCTTCCATGTCCTTTGCTGTGTCTGACATCATTACAATGTCATCAGCAAACCTCAAAGTTTTTATTTCTTCTCCATGGATTTTAATTCCTACCCCAAATTTTTCTTTTGTTTCCTGAATTTTTCTTTTGTTTCCTTCACTGCTTGCTCATTATACAGATTGAATAACATGAGGGATAAGCTACAACCCTGTCTCACTCTCTTCTCAACCAATGCTTCCCTTTCCTACCCCTAACCTCTTATAACTGCCTTCTGATTTCTGTACAAATTGTAAATAGCCCTTCGCTCCCTGTATTTTACCCCTGCCACCTTTAGAACTGGAAAGAAAGTATTCCAGTCAACATTGTCAAAAGCTTTCTCTAAGTCTATGCATGCTATAAACATAGGTTTGCCTTTCCTTAAACTATCTTCTATGAGAAGGTGTAGGGTTAGTATTGCCTCATGCGTTCCTACATTTCTCCGGAATCCAAACTGATCTTCCACGAAGTCAGCTTCTACTAGTTTTTCCATTTGTCCGTAAAGAATGCGTGTTAGTATTTTGCAACCTTGACTTCTTAAACTGATAGTTCGATAATTTTCACACCTATCAGCACCTGTTTTCTTTGGAATTGGAATTATTATATTCTTCTTGAAGTTTGAGAGTATTTCACCTGTCTCATACATCTTGCTCACCAGATGGAAGAGTTCTGTCAAGGCTGACTCTCCAATGCTATCAGTAGTTCTAATTGAATGTTATCTATTCCTGAAGCCTTGTTTCAGCTTAGGTCTTTCAGTGCTCTGTCAAATTCTTCACACAGTATCGTATCTCCCATCTCATATTTATCTATGTCCTCTTCCATTTCCATAATACTGCCCTCAAGTACATCTCCCTTGTGTAGACCCTCTACATACTACTAATTCCCTTCAGTTTCCCTTCTTTGCTTAGGACTGGTTTTCCATCTGAGCTCTTGATGTTCATACATATGGTTCTCTTTTCTCCAAAGATCTCTCTAATTTTTCTGTAGGCGGCATCTATCTTACCCTTATTGATATAACTCAGAAGTCAGAAGCACCATACTCTGGCTATAAAATGGTAAAGATGTACCAAATTTTAAGTGAAGCAATGTGTTACTAAGTGGTACAGTGATGACAGAAAGTGGAGTTCAATACTCACAATATATTTAAAAAAATGTACTAGCAGTGTTTATTGGAAAACAGAATCAAAGTTTAAACAGAACACTCTTAAAACATTTATTTATTGTAAGAAAAACAGGAAGCAGATATAACCACATCTGGGAGAGTTACTGGAAATTTAATGTTGCGAGTCAGTGCTTTTCACGCTCAGAGTTGCATCTGCCGCCAATCAAGAACCAAGTGTTCCATTCGGGGTCAGTGTCAGTTAGTCTACAGTCGGTATTCAGTCAAGTGTTTCATTTGGGGTCAGTTTCAGTTAGTCTGCAGTCGGTATTGAGTCAGTCAGTTCCAGCCTCATGATGCATTCACTTGAGATGGTAGTTGCAACTGTGAGTGCTGGCCTAGGATGGCTGCATACGGTAAACTGTTAAATTATTACAACTTAGTTTTGGTGTGGGCTACAGCGGGCTAAGGCCGATGTTGTTTCGTCTTGCTGGTTAAATCAAATCAAATCAAAGTTATCCCGAGAGAGAATACAGATGTACTTCAGGAGTTTGTGTGCACCATAAATAATCAAAGTCTAAGTGGTAAGTGAAGCATTAGACTTTCCACTTCCATGTGGTCAAAACTCTGACTAGTCTGGCCAGTGTGTAATACAGACAAAAAACTGTAGTTAGTGGAACTTTGAAAAAGATTTCGAATCTAAATTCTGCCAGGTAATGGGGAAAGAATACAAATAAATTGACAGTTAATAAGTTAGCATTATCAAGTAACAGTTCTTTTTCAGCTATGGAGAGCTGGGAATGTCAGCAAGCAAAATGTGTTTAAGGCCAATTTCGGGTTACCTATCTCTGTAATTCATAGGCCCTTGCTGTGTGGGTGGACAATATATTAGGGAAAAAATACTGAAAAACTACTTAAACCAATCTGCCAACCAACACAACATCAACATACACCAAATTTCACTGGAAATTCCATCTGAATATGGTATTTTCAGTCATTTTCTGAGTGTCTTCACATAGGTTGGTGTACTGTGTTGTACAAGGACATGACCACTGCCCACCACGAAGCTGAATGCTGCCTTGTGGCTTTACAGGCATGTGACACAGTAAGAAAACTAAATAAGCAGAGCAAGGATGAATGGAAATCATTCTAGCAATGATACATGCTGTAAACCGGACGTCCACTACCACAAGAACGCTTGGAAAGGTCGAAAGTGGTTAAATGACAGTGAAACCAGGAGTAGGTGACAAGGTGTTGGATGTTGGTTGGTTTGTTTAAGAGAGGGGATGGGGGGGTGAGGGGTAAGGGACAAAACTACATGGTCATTGGTCCCTTGTTCCTATAAAACAAGGGTAGAATAAAACAAAAGACAGGCACAGTGCAATACCGTAAAGAAGGAAAAACCAAGAAGAACAAAGGAAAGGCAATGAACACTAAATGGAACAAAAGAGGGCAAGAAAGCAACAGAGACGTAAGAAACAGAAGAGAGTAAAACAAGAAAGCAGATCACAGCAGGCTGACCGATCACGAGAATAAAAAGGAGAAGGCAGCCATGGTGCAACACATTAAAATCTCCATCCCAAAAGCACTGGAGTGGAGGACACAGAGGGACAAAGAACATACACTAAAACTCAGATCACATGATAAAACCCACCCTCACAAATAAAACACAAAACTAAAGCTGCTGTTGAGGCATTGTCGCCCAACACCGAAGGTAGGGTGCTGGAGAAGTTAAAAGCCCGCCGCAGAGTGACTACTAGTGAGCAGTCCAGCAAGAGGTCAGCGCCTGTCATTTGGGAGCCACAGCAACACTGGGGTGGGTCCTCGTGATGGAAGAGGTAACCATGCATGAGCCACATACGGCCAATGCGGAGTCGACAAAGGACAACTGATTCCCGGAGAGAGCCAGTAGGGAAGACTTCGACACATTCGCAGTCTCCTGAACAGCACGCAATTTATTCTGCGTACTGTTATGCCACTCTGCCTCCCAAAGCCGAAAAACCTTGTAGTGTAAGACAGAACGCAGGTCAGTTTCAGAGAGGGCAAAACCCCAGAAGCGGTTTCCACATAGCCTGTTTGGCCAGCCTGTCAGCATGTTCATTGCCTGGGATTCCGACGTGTCGTGGGGTCCACTCAAACACCAAGGAACGACTGGACCGTTCCAGGGCATAGATGGACTCCTGGATGGTCGCTACCAAAGGATGGCGGGGACAGCACTGGTCGATATCTTGTAAGCTGCTCAGTGAGTCAGTACAGAGGAGAAACGACTCGCCAGAGCATTAACGGATGTACTCAAGAGCTCGAGATATGGCTACCAGCTCTGCAAGGAATACACTGTAGCCATCGGGTAAGGAATGCTGTTCGATATGGCCGCCGTGAACACAGGTGAAGCCAATGTGACCATCAGCCGTAGAGCCATCGGTGTAAACCACTTCAGAGCCGTGAAACATTTCAAGAATCTAGAGGAACTGTCAGCGGAGAGCAGCAGGGTTAACGGAGCCCTTAGGGCCACGCGAAAGGTCCAGTTGAAGCTTCGGCGTAGGGCTACACCATGGAGGCGTACATGAATGGATCTCAAGAAGAGGTGGTAAAAGGAAAGACTCCAATTCAAACAGAAAGGAGTGGATGCGCACCGCAATCGTAAGCCCTGACCTAGGCCACCTATGCGGGAGGTGAACCACCATGGTTGGGAAAAGAATCTGGTAATTAGAATATTCAGGATAGCTACAAATGTGTGCAACATAACTGGCAAGCAGTTGTGCACATCTTATCTTCAATGGAGGGACTCCAGCCTCCACCAGTACGCTGGTCACCGGGCTCATCCTAAAAACTCATCACTAGTCTAACTCCGCAATGGTGCAGTGGGTCGAGAAAACGCAACGCTGAGGGCGCCGCTGAACCATAAATCACACTCCCATAGTCAAGGCGGGATTGAACAAGGGCTCTGTAGAGCTGCAGCAGTGTAGAGCGATCTGCACCCCAGTTGGTGTTGCTCAGGCAGCGAAGGGCATTGAGGTGCTGCCAGCACTTCCGCTTAAGCTGACGAAGGTAAGTCAATCGAGTGTCAAAAACCAGTCTTAAGAAACGACACGTCTCCACTACAGTGAGTGGATCATCATGAAGGTAAAGTTCTGGTTCCGGATGAACGGTACAATGCCAGAAAAAGTGCACAGCACACGACTTTGCATCCGATAACTGGAAACCGTGGGCTAGAGCCCATGACTACGCCTGGTGGATAGCTCCCTGTAGGTGCTGCTCAGCAACACCAGTACTAGTGGAGCAGTACGAAATGCAGAAGTCATCTGCACACAGAGAGGGTGAGACAGACGGTCCTACAGCTGCTGCTATACGGATAATGGGCACTAAAAAAGAGAGATACACTCAATACAGAACCCTTCAGGACCCCATTCTCCTGGATATGGGTGGGAACTATGGGAGGCACCAACTTGAACATGGAAAGTGCGAAGCGACAGGAAATTTTGGATAAAAATCGGGAGCGAGCCTCAGACCCAACCCATATAATGTGGCAAGGATATGTAGTTGCAAGGATACGTAGTTGCAAGGATATGTCGTTGCAAGGATATGTCGTCCCCAGGTCGTGTCATACGCTTTTTGTTAATAAAAAAAAAAGACGGCAACCAGGTGTTGCCATCTGGAAAAGGCTCGGGGGACACAAGATTATCAGTGGTAGAGTGACCCTGGCGGAAGCCGCCCTGACATGGAGCCAGTAGGCCACATGACTCCAGGATGCAACCTAATCGCCGACACACCATACATTCCAGCAGCTTACAAAGAACGTTGGTGAGACTGATGGGCCAATAGCTATCCACATCAAGAGGGTTTTTACCAGGTTTGAGCACCGGTATAATGGTGCTCTCCCGCCACTGCGATGGAAAGATGCCATCACACCAGATCCAGTTGAAGATGACAAGGAGATGTCACTTGTAGTCGGATGAGAGATGTTTAATCATCTGACTGTGGATCCAATCTGGCCCAGGAGCTGTGTCGGGGCAATGTGCAAGAGCACTGAGGAGCTCCCACTCAGTAAATGGGGCGTTATAGGATTCACTGTGCCATGTAATGAACGAGAGGACTTTCCCTTCTAGCAGCTGTTTGAGGGTGCGAGAGGCTGGGGGGTAATTCTCGGAAGCAGAGGCTTGTGCATAGTGCTCAGCAAAGTGCTCAGCAACTGCATTTGCGTCGGTAGATAACAAATCATTTATGCTAACATTGGGAACACCTGTTGGGGTCGGGTACCCATAAAGACGTTTGATCTTTGCCCAAACTTGGGAAGGTGACGTATGGCTCCCAATGGTCGAGACGTATCTCTCCCAACACTCCTGCTTCTGTTGTTCGATAAGTTGGCGAACGCAGGCATGGAGCCATTTAAAGGCTATGAGGTGCTCCAGGGATGGGTGCCGCTTATGCCACTGTAGAGCTCGCCAAAGCTCCTTAATTACTTCAGCGACTAGCAAGGGACTGTCTTTCGCTGGGGGCACCCTAAAGAGCGAGAGATCGCGTTTTCTGCCACAGAAACCATTGTTGTAGTCACCTGCTCAACCATCACATCAATTTTGCCATGTGAGTGAGATTCAACGGTGACAGAAGAGGTGAAAGCTTCCTAGTCTGCCTTCTTTAAAGCCCATCTTGGTAGACGTCCGGGAGAATGGTGCTAGGTGAGTGACAGGAAGATGGGGAAGTGGTCACTACCACACAAGTTGTCATGTGCCCTCCAGTGGATGGATGGGAGAAGTCCTGGGCTGCAGAGGGCTGAATCAATGGCCACACAAATGTGTGGGGGCCCCCGAATTTAAGAGGCAGAGGTTGAACTGAGACAGGAAAGTTTTGACATCTCTGACGTGACCAGTAAGCACGGTGAACCCAAGGGGTTATGAGTATTAAAATCTCCCAAAAGTAGGAAAGGTTTAGGGAGTTGATGAACCCGTGCAGCCAATGCATTCAGGGGTACTGCACCAACTGAAGGAAGATATACTTTGCAGGCAGTTATTTCCTGTGTCGTCCTCATCCTGACGGCCACAGCTTCAAGAGGAGTTTGAAGGGGCACAGGTTCACTGCATATGGAGTTCAGGACATAGACACAAATTTCACCTGACACACTATTATATTTGCTACGGTTCCTGTAATACCCCTATAGCCGCAGAGGGCAGGGGTCCACACTGCCATGAACCAGGTTTCCTGGAGGGCAATGCAGAAAGCAGGTGTAAAGCTTAACAGTTGCCGTAGCTCAGCCAGGCGGTGGAAAAAACAGCCACAATTCCACTGGAGGATGACGTCATCGTGAGACTGGGAAGGCATGGAACATCCAATGAGGCAGTTTACGCCTCAGGGTCACCTGCTGCCACCGAATTATTGCCTAAACAGTCTATATCCATTGTGTCCGAGGGTCTGGTGAGATCTAGGTCCTCAGCAGATGCCAGAATCTCCATCACATTCTAAGACACAGAGCTTGTAGGTAGCAGTGGTGTGCGTGCTTTGGATTTCTCTCACTGCTCCTAGGGTTTCCCTGGTTGGGAGGACTTCACTGATTCAGTCTCTGGGACTGAGGATGACTGTGAAGCCCTAAAACCAGCAGCTTTGGGCTTTTCAGCCATTGGTGGGTGTCATCTTTCCGACTAGCAGAAACTTGGGAAGGGAGTGACCCAAAGAGACTCCTTCCTAGCGAGAGGAGCCTAAGAAGACTTATGCTTCTCCAGCTCAGAAGTGGGGACTGATATCCCCAATGGTTGGCGAGGGGGTGGGGGGGTGTTGCTTCTGAAGTAGGTGGTGCAGGAGTAACAGGGAGGGAGTGCCCCCCACCATAAAGGGGGCAGGTGTAGTTTACTGGCTCTGAGATGTGACTGAGAGGTGGCGGAGCTGATGGGGATAGAACTGTTGTAGTGGCGGTGTAAAACGATGTCAGACGTACAGAATGTAGGTGTTCAAATTTCCTCTTAGCCTCAGTGTAGGTCAGTCGATCCAGGGTCTTGTACTCTATGATTTTCCTTTCTTTCTGGAGAATCCTGAAATCTGGCGAACAAGACAAATGGTGCTCTCTGCAGTTGACACAGATGAGACGGGGGTCACATGGAGTATTGGGATGTGATGGGCATCCGTAATCTTGACATGTGGGGCTGGAAGTACAGCGGGAAGACATATGGCACGTCACAGCGGTAGAGTATCACCTTGACCTTCTCGGGTAATGTATCACCCTCAAAGGCCAAGATTAAGACACCAGTGGCAACCTGATTATCCCTCGGACCCCAGAGGAAATGCCGAACGAAATGTGCACCTCGCTGCTCAAATTGGCGCGCAGCTCATTGTCAGACTGCAAAAGAAGGTCCCTGTGAAATATGGACCATATTTAAGCTCTTATGGGGTGTGATGGTTACAGAAACATCCCCCAGCTTGTCACAAGTGAGTAACGCCCGTGACTTGGCAGAGGATGCTGTTTTGATCAAGACTGACCCAGATCTCAATTTGGACAATCCCTCCACCTCCCCAAACTTGTCCTTTAAGTGCTCTACAAAAAACTGAGGCTTCATTGTCATGAAAGATTCCCCATCAGCTCTTGAACTTACAAGGTACCGGGGCGAATAAGAGCCGCTGCCATCCTTAGCCTGACGTTCCTCCCATGGTGTGACCAGGGAGGGGAACAATTTGGGGTCGTACTCCTGTGCGTTGAATTGAGCCCGTGAAAGCTTAGAGACTGCTGGTGTTTGACCACCAGCAAGAGATGACGTACTACGCTTCATCGCATGTCATAGGCCCTGATGCCACCCATTCTGACCAGGGGCCCTCCCCATGGGCGCCACCGCCACAGCAAAGACCACCTGACAGGATGCAATTGCTGGGAGTCCCAATTCCCCAGGGTGACTGGCATCTACTCTTTGGCTGATGTGGGGAGTTAATGGCGCAAGCATCAGCAGAGCGATCCCTATGTGGTCAGGGGGCTATAACCAACAGGGTACATGGCAGCCCCACCACAACGGACTGGCTAACGTGCTGGATATGAGGTGCAAAGAAGTTCACGGTCATCATCGGTGAAGAAAGCGACACTGCATAGTGCATGGTGGAAAACGCACCCAGGAAGCTGTCTTCACCCAAGAGCTGGAGAAGATGGAGAATGAGTGGGACTGCAATGCGATGACGAGAATGTGGGCTAAAGATCTCACTGCACAATGGACACGATGCAACACGTAAGGCGCCCTTCTCCAACTGGCTCGCTCTTTGGGAAAATTTAGAAAGATGGAGGTCAAACCCGACAGGGGACCATCGCATAAAGGCCAAAACGTGTGAAACTCCTTTTAGTTGCCCCTGCCTCTTATGACTGGCAGGAATACCTCGGGTCTATTCTAACCCCCAAAGCCACAACAGGGGAGGGGGATTGACGTGGGTGGAGGGGGGGGGGGGTGAGGGGGGAGAGAGTGTTGGACGTCTATGCCTCATTAGAGAAGATTGAGATTGCAGATTTGGCTGCTCTGTCAAGCAGGACAGGTGATGATATGATGACAGAATACAATGCTGGAAGAATCACAAGTGTTTTGGATCACATCATTTGGTGCACACTGTCAAACATGGGGCTCTGCAGCAGATGACCCATACATGTTCGAATGTTGACTCAATGACACTGTCAATTACAGCAGCAGTGAGCACAAGATCACAGAAATTGGACCGTGGATTAATGGAAGTGTGTTTCTTGGTCAAATGAATCACAATTCTTGTTACACCAGGTCAATGGCCATGTCCTGATACGCCACAACTGGGTGCACAGATGTTGGAAACATGCACAGTTGCATGGATGCAGGCCATTTGGGGCAATATTATGATATGCAGGATATTCACCTGGGCTACCATGGGACCTGAAGGTAGTAATCAAAGGCACCATGATGGCTGCAGACTGTGAACATTACTGTGGACCACCCACATGCTTTCATCCTTGATGTTTCCCCTAACAGTGATGACAACTTCTAACAGGAAGGCCAGAATCGTGCACCAGTGCTTTGAGGAACATGACAGTGAACTCAAATTGTTGTGCTGGTCACCAAATTTGCCTGATCTGAACCCAGTGGAGAACATGTGGAATGATATTGAGCACTAGCTCCATGCTCTGAGAATCTACCAATGACTTAGTTATGCCACAAAGAACTACTGCTGTACTTCATTCCAAAATGTGAACCTACATGCTATTAAACAGGTGATCATAATTTTTTAGATCATCAGCGTACAAGTGCACCGAAGATTTCATTTTCCTCTTCTTTCCATTTTTATTTCAAACTGAAATCTTTATTAAGCATCACTTTATTCAATTGCTGTTTATAAACCATCTTTAAAAGTTGTAATTCTGATACTTGAAGTTGTATCTTCCCCTCACATTCATATTGCCCATCTATCAACAAACCATTGTACTTCACATGAACTAAGATTTTACCTCAATTACAACAACATTAATTAAAAGAAATTAAAATTATTCTTATCTTGAAATATTGGGCAGTCTTGGCTCCAGACTGCATCGTTCCCACAGCGGTTGATGATACAGTGGGATATGTGCAATCAGTCCCAGGTTCATAGGCTACTTTTACACATTTTCTGCCAGTTTCTTCACGTCTGCAACTCGATGTTATGTGATCAAATTGCTGTCGTTTGTATCACATAATAGTTTTAGGTATGTAAGGTTTGACCCAAGTCAGAGGAACAATGCCGTGACATACTCAGGTAGTGACAGAGAACTGATGGTCTATTCTGTATCTCTCCATTATTTCTTCATATTCTTTGTAACATGTCAACTGCTCCCTTTGACACCCATTCTTGTTTAAGTTCAGAGATATTCATTTCCATTATATTGCAGCACATGACCATTTCCTTGCTTAAGATGAGGGAGTTGTGAATATCAACAACTATCTCAAATTCACCAAAGCTCCATTTGCTTTACTCTGTTACTTTCAACCCAAAAGGAACAATTTCACAATATTTTAGTCATTATTAAGATACCTGCAAGTCCCCTCTACACCTGTGTGAATATGAAAATGGGAGACTTAAATTTCCCCCCCCCCCCCCCCCCCCCCCCCTCCTTTTCCTCTTTATAACCAGAAACACATTTTGATTCAATATTTATTGTGTTCATTTACTAATTTTAATCAGACTAACAGGATGACTAGTCTGCTGCAGTCTTTTTGCTGAGTGGATGTGAATACTCCCAGATGGTACACCCATCTCATTGGGAATATGGTGCTGTGTATGGGATTCACAATGGTGTTCCCACGAAGCAACGAGGGATACAAAAATCCCCCCAGACAGAGCTCCACCTGCCTGGATAACCCTTATACAACTGAGGGCCCAGCTCAGGAAGCCTGTGTTCATCAAATTCATACAGAACCAACGAACTCGGAGCTTCCCAAGGTATTTACCATTTGGCACAATCCAGTGGGCACATGTAGCTTACTGAATGCCAAGGATGTGATATTGCAAACAAAAACTGAAATCCAGAAACAAAATGAGTTGTCTGCTTAGGTAAAACAATTTACAATAAGTGCACAGAAAGCCTAAGATTTTAAGATCTTCAGGTGTTACAACTGCATAAGCTTTTGATCAAAAACAGTTTTATTTAACAATGTTTCTAGGCTGTATACCTCATTCTCCATTATGGAAAAATAAACAGTAATGCGTGAGATGATAAACAAAACATACACAGATGTCTAGTTTTCCCACTCAGTCCACCAATCTTGCAACTGCAAGCTTCTGTAATAGTGTCATGGCTGGAAGAATACCAGGGAACTGACAACTCTTCCATGAATAAGGAGCACATAACTAGACTTCAAACCATGATGATCACACACTAAAACCTACCTTAAGAGAATTGAGGTCAGAGGTTCATGTTCCATCAACATGTATGTCGCAGCCCAATGTCAAGGAGATCAGCTCCAGTAATTGTCTTCTAAGACAACACAAATATATTTTGTGTGTTGCCTGCTTAAGGAAGCCCGCTGTACAGCTGCTTCCACCAGTCAGGTTGTTGTGGATGGAGTGATATCTGCTGATCCACTATGAAGTCAACTACGAATTTTCTGGATTCGACAGCCATATGAAGTAGTAGTTCACAATTTAATCCACTATCTTTCCAACAAAACAAATGATGACAGTATCACCTCAACAGCTCCAGTCTTCGGCAGGATTCAGGAGATGTCTTAATATGACATTTTTCCACAAGATGGGAAGCTGAACTTTCTCCGAGAATTAAAAATGACTAAGAGGATTGTGGATCGTGTGACATGCCTCAGTACACTATAATTAATCTGAGCCTCACATTTGTGCCACAAGTGAAGCCAGTGTCCCCACACAGAAGGAACAGTTGCAAATTGCACTGCATCCCACACGGTCCCTTTTAGGTGGCAGAAGGATGACACATTACTGTTTTCTGCAATTGTCTAAGCTCACACTCTTGAGTTTAGCTATCTATCTATTTTATTACTGCAGTGAAAATGCACCAATCACCTCTTAATAATTCAAAAACATTTCTTCTTTGATAGTTTTTTTTTCAGCGGGCCTGCATGAGCACTGATACACCACATGTATATCAGTTAGAAATGGTAGAGAGAAGCAAAATGTCCTCTGTGTCATTGAAAAAAAAGTCACTTCCATTTTAGTACTATCCTTACTCACCTTTTCTTCATAGAGTCTATCTATTGAACAGATGTGCCAGTAATCTGAAAATGGGCATGCTTTGAACACAGGTACTAGAATCTTTCTCCACATTTATCCTGAATACTCTTCTCTTCCATCGTAATATGGGACCAGTTTCATTAGTACGGGTTTTGTCTTTCTTTCCTCAGGTTGGGGGTACAGTTATGGATCAGAGGGATTCAGAATTACAGAGTGACATGATGCATAGAGGGAACTGATAACATGCTCAAATGGACACAACTGAATAGAAAGAAAAAAATATGATGAATAGCAGCACAGCAATTAGATGGAGGAGACTGGGGATCAGATCTTTAATCAGATACTGATCATAAAAGCATGAAATATGGGCTCATATTTTGAGGAGGAACACCAATCCACACAAAGTGTTCCAAATGAAGTAACAAATGGGTCTTGATAGCAAAAATAGAACTCTGAATAAACAAATAAAAATCAATTTAGCATGAATAATTTTGGAATAGTAGAAGATTACATTGGAGATCAGATACTCATTCTCTCTGCCATTGGTGATGTGATCACAGAAAGGTGTCAATAAATGCATGGAATGGGCAGGATACAAATGGGCTGTACAAATAAATGACGTTAGGTACTGAGTCCGACCTCCTAAGGTGGCATAATGTTGTGAAGAATTACACAAGATACGAGTACAGCTACTCAACCTTGTAAACGAGCTTTGCTTTCCATTTTCTAATATCTGCTACATTCTGTTATTCTAAAGAGAAAGTTATCAATGTTAATATCAATGTTCTTGGAGCTTTTCTTTCCAAGGTTTAGTAAAAATGTGTCTTACTTTGATGTTCAAACACTGGAAACTCCAGGATGGAATAATGACAACATTATGGAAAGGAGGGATTGCTACTCATCATATAGTGGAGATGCTGAGTCACAGACAGACACAACAAAACGACTGCTAAACCAAGTGAGCTTTTGGCCAAAAAGGTCTTCTTCTAAACAGAAAACACACACACACACACACACACACACACACACACACACACACACACACACACACACACACACACACACACACACACACACATACAAAAAAGAGAGAAAGAAAGAGAAGCACAACTTACACACACGACCAATGTCTCTGGACACTGGGGCTGGACTGCACGCAACTATGAATGATGAGAAGGGCAATCTTGTTGGCAGGGGGGTAAGGAGGAGGGTTGGGGTGGAGTGGGGTGGGGTGGGATAGCAGGGTAAGAGTAGGGACAGTTAAGTGCTGCTTATGGAAGCATATAGGGACATGATGGGGACAGGGTAGAGCACTAGGTGAGTCGGGAAGTAAGAGGGAGTTGCGGAGGGGGGGGGGGGGGGGGCAGCAGGAAGGAGAGAAGTAAACAGACAGTGGGTGCAGTGGTGGAATTGAAGGCTGTGTAGTGCTAGAGTGGGAGCAGGCAAGGAGAGATGTGGGTGGTAACTAACGAAGATTGAGGCAAAGGGGATTTCGGGAACACAGGCTATTTTGCAGGGAGTTTTCTCACCTGCAATTCAGAAAAGCTGTTATTCATAGGAAGGATCCTGGTGGCGCAGGCTGTGAAGCAGTCACTGAAGTGATGAATGTTGTATTGGGCAGCATGTTCAGCAACTGGGTGCTGCAGCTGTCTCTTGGCCACAGTTTGTTAGTGGCCATTCTTGGGGTCAGACAACTTACTGCCAGTCATGCCCATGTAGAACGCAGCACAGTGGTTGCAACTTAGCTTGTAGATCACATGACTGCTTTCACATTTAGTCCTGCCTTTGATGGGATTGGTGGTGACAGGACTAGAGTAGGTAATGGGGGGGGGGGGCGGGGGGGGGTTATGGGTCAGGTCTTGCATCTAAGTCTATTACAGGAACGTGAACCATGATGCAAGGGCTTGGGAGCAAGTGTGGAGTAGGGATGTGTAGGTTCAGTGGGCTGCGAATACCACTGTGGGAGGTGCAGGATGGATACCGTGTAGGGTATTCCTCATTTCAGGGTATGGCAAGAGGTAGTCAAAACCCCAGCGGAGAATACTGAATCATATTCTCTGCCAGGGTTGCTCCAGTCCTTGGTAGTACTGAGACATGAGAGGAATGCCGCTTTGTGGCCGGACAGTGGGGCTTTTGGAAGTGGTGGGTGACTGGAGAGATGAGGCATGGAACATCTGTTTCTGTACAAGGTTGGGAGGGTAATTTTGGTCTGTGATGGCCTCAGTGAGACCCATGGTATATTTGGAGAGGGACTGCTCATCACTGCATGTGGCACTGTGCATTCTGCTATACTTCATGCGTGGCAGCTGTTGAAGTAGAGGTACTGCTGGTGGTTGGTAGGTTTGATATGGACAGAGGTACTGATGTAGGCATCTTTGAAGTGGAGGTCAACATTGAGGAAGGTGGCTTGTTGGGCTGGGGAGGACCAGGTGAAGCAAATGGTGGAGAAGGTGTTGAGGTTCTGAAAGAATGTGGATAGGATGTCCTCTCCCTCGATCCAGATCACGAATATGTTATCAGTGAATTTGAACCAATGAGGGATTTGGGATTCTGTGTGATTAGGAAGATTACTCTAAATGGCCCATGAATAGGTCGGCATAGGATGGTGTCATGCACGTGCCCATTTCTGTACCACAGATTTGTTTGTAGGTGATGCCTTCAAAGGTGAAGTAATTATGGGTGAGGATACAGTTGGTGATGGTGACCAGGAAGGAGGTTGTAGATACCCAATACATCAGATGTTAGGAAAGGTAGTGTTCAATAGTGGCTAGGCCATGGGCATTAGGGATGTTAGTGTAAATGGAGGTGGCATCAACAGTGACGAGCAGGGCACCGTACGGTAAAGGAACAGGAACTGTGGAGGGTCAGTGGAGAAAATGGTTGGTATGTTTTATATAGGAAGGTAGGTTGCAGGCAATAGGCTGAAAGTGTTCATCTACAAGAACATAGATTCTCACAGTGGGGGCACAGTAACTGGCCACTACAGGGTGTCCTGGGTGGTTAGTTTTATGGACTTTAGGAAGCATGTAGAAGGTAGGAGTGCTGGGAGTGGTAGGTATGAGGAAGAGAGACAGACTCGTGGGAGAGGTTCTGGAATGGGGTCACTGTGGTACACTGTGTAGGTAGACAAATCTGACAGCTGTGGAGTCATTCCATCAGGTAATCCCTGTGGTTTAAAACCACAGTGATGGTGCCTTTGTCTGCAGGTAGGAGTATAAGGCCGGGATCAGATTTTAGGTGGTGGATTGAGGTTCTTTCTGTGGATGTAAGGTTAGCTTGCATGTTGAGGGATTTGGGGAATGATGGTGAGGCAAGGTTTGAGGTTGAGAAATCCTGAAATGTTAAAAGGGTTAATTTTGGTGCAGTGGGGGTGGCTCACGGTTGGATGGGGGAGTGACTTGAGATAGGCAGGGTTCAACACTGGTTTTGGGTTGAGTCTGTTGGTAAGGTTGCTGGCAAAAAATGTTTCCACGGTAGGGACCGGAGGAAGGAGAGGTCTTTAGCAAGTCCAGCATGACTGAATTTGGGAGTAGGGCAAAAGATAAGGTCTCTATAAAGGATTGATATTTCTGTGAGACCAAGGCTTTTGGATGAAAGGTTCGTGACTGTGTTTCAGGCCTGTTTAGGTTCTACTTTCTGCATGGTAGTGGGAGGGAGTTTCTGAGGGTATGATAAATGTAGTAGGTCTGCAAGGCAGGGTTTGTCAGCTATGAGGGGATGTAGAGGAGGTTTGGAGGCTGTTGTAGAGGTGATGGATGGTGGTAATCCAAGGTAAGAGAAGAAGGTGAACAGGCTGTAGAGTTTTTTGAGGTGGCATTGTGCATGCTGCTATAGCTCCTAGACTGCAAGAGTTTCAATGTGAGAGATACAGGAATTTAGAATTGCAGTGCAGCAGAATTTCACAGAAGCAGAGGATGTATCACAAGGTGTTTTTGGCCTGATTTACATGGTTTTGCAGTAGTAGGTTGGTGACAGTGAAGGACTGGTGGAATGTGAACAGATGAAGGTCATTGTGGAAGGAGGGGTTGTAGCTGGAGATGGGTAATTCGATGGTGAGGCCATTTGGGGAGATTCCACGTGCCAAACAACAATGCAGGAATAGTATGTGGGACTGCGTTCTGGCTGAGGATAAGGAAACTTCTCTATATCCGTGCAGATGGAAGGAGCAAGGATCCACTGTGGAGGATAAAAATGCTTAAAAATATGTAAATCGTGTAGAAATGTGTGCAAAAACAATCACAAAGATACAGAAAATGCATAAAAATACATGGAAAAAAATCAGCAAAAGGATGGAATGAATGAAGTATGGATACAAGGCGAAACTTGAGGGAGTAGGGCCAATAGTGAAAGTCAAAAACAAACTGAAATTGACATGAAAACACAATAGATCAAAGATAAAAATAAATAAAAAGATGATAATTTGGATGCAGGTTGGTGGGTGAATATATGTGATTGAGGATGACAACAGATGAGACCGGATTAGGTGAGGTTAGTAAATTAATACTGGAACAAGAGTGCGGGGTGGGGTGGGGATTGGGAGGACGCTGGTTGGTTGGTTGGTTGATTCGGGGGAGGGGACCAAACAGCGAGGTTATCGGTGCCATGATGTAGGATGGAAGAAATCAGGGAAGAAACAGCACAGTCCAGTCAAGAGGAAGGGATAGTACGCAAACAAAGAGGGGAAAAGAGACATCTGGGAAGCAGGAAGAGGAAAGAACAGGAGGGAGGTGGTTGGAAATAGGGAGAGCAGGGTGCCACAGAAGCACTATGTGCACTGGGGCAACAGCAGCACCACTGAACTGTCCTTACACACCCACACCATAACATACTGTTACCACGATACAATGGGGACAACACCAGGGGAAGAAGACAAGGGAAGGGGAAACAAAACAGCACAACAGACCAGACAAAATGCAGGGAAAAGGTGGGGAGAACCTAGCCAGTGTGGAGACAAGGTCAAGGCCTCCATAACCAATGTCTACACTAACTGAGGGACTCAAATTCCATAGGAAAATTCAAGGATTTATGCCTGAGAGTACAAACCACTTTTGTGAAGAAAACCAAGGCCAGACATAACCTACATAATCATGCAAGGGCCATCCACTAACGCCCGAGACTAGGGAGGAGAAGGCATATTTAGTGTGAAAGGCCAAACGATGGGGGCAGACTCGCAACATATGGATCACCATGCACAGAGCCCTGTGACTACAAAAGGGGAGCAGCTCATCGCAGAGTAAAAAACATGGATCAACATAGTATGACCAATACAAAGAAGGCAGAGGATGTTGGTTTCCTGCCATGAGAGGTAGAGGGAAGAACGCCACACAGTGGGGGTCAATTCCGCAGTAAACACCCAACATGTGGCAGGCAAGAGATGGTGTTCCATGCCAACAGAAGACATGAAGGCATATCCCACATGGTCAGTGGATTTAGAGTAATCAGTGTAAAAAAACAATGACATCCTGAAACTCCCATAAGAGCATTCAGAACAAACAACATAACACCACTGGAACAATGGAGGCTTTTGGACCCCAAAAGAGTCCCATCCAAATCCATGGCCGAGGAACCAACCAATTGGGGAGGGGTTGCTTGGGAGGGTAGAGGACATGGAGGGGATATGGAAGTCACGGAGGAGAGAAGCGAGGGGAGCCCAACCAGTATACCCACCCGAGGGCAAGCAGTAGGTGGGCAATGGCCAGAAGCCACAGAAAGAATAGACTGGGGAGGGGAGGGGAGGGGGGAGCAGACAGTGATGGTATAGGAAACCAGGAGCTGGGACTTCCGAATTGAAAAGGGAGTGATCCCAGCATCAACCAGAAGACTACCGACAGGGCTAGTGCGAAAGGCACTGGTGGCTAAATGGATGCCACAATGATGAACTGGGTCCTAGAGGAGCAGCATGGAAGGGGCAGCTGATCCATAACCTTAACAACCATCGTCCAGACGAGACAAAACTAAAGTCCGGTAAAGGTGGAGACGGGTTGAAAAATCCACACCCCAAGAGGTGGGGGCAAGGATGTGAAAAACACCGAGTTTACGCAAACAGCCAACCTTCAGATGAGGCATGTGGGGACAACCAAGTAAACCTGTTGTCAAAAATAAGACCAAAGAAATGGAACTGGGGGACCACTGTCAGGCGTTGGGTATCGAAGTAGAGCTCTGGATCAGGATGGACCATAGTATGGCGACAGAAATGCACCACCCTCGACTTAAGGGGAGAGAATTAAAAACCGTGTGAGCGTGTCCGCGTGGAAGTGCATCAGATGTCACCCTGTAGCTGTCATTCCATAGAGGCTACAGAATGGGAGCTAGCCCAAATATAGAAATCATTCACATGCACAGCAGTGGTGACCAACAATTCAGCAAAGGCCACAATTCCATTAATAGCAATTAGAGAAAGAAGGACACTTAATACAGACTCTGAACGACTGATGGGACAGGAACAGGTGAATAAAAATTGGGAGGAGGCCCCGAAGAGCCCACGCAAGGAGCATAAGCACCAAGATGTGTCATAGGCCTTACGAAGATCAAAGAAAACCGTGACAAGATGGCGGCATTGATAGAAGGCCTGCCGAACTCTGGTTTTGAATTGAAGCAGATGATCAATCGTACACTGACCCTCCCGAAAGCCGCACATGTAAGGAGATAAAAGGTCATGAGATTCAAGTACCCAACTGAACTGATGAGCTGCCATCAGTTCTAATAACTTGCATGGGACAACGGTCAAGTTGATGGGCTGATAGATCCTTGCTGAGGTTAAGGACAAGAACCACAATACTGTTCCTCCACTGAGAGGAGAAAATGTCTTGGAGCCAAACACAGTTACACAGCTGGAGGAGATACTGTCATCGTGGAGGATTGACGTATTGAAGTAATTGGTTATGAATAGAATCAGGGCGAGGAGCTGAATCATAGCAAGAAGAAAGCGCCAAAAGAAGCTCCCATTCAATAAAAGGTTCACTGTAGGATTCAGCCCAACAAGGGGTAAAACATAAGGGGGAAGCTTCAGCCTGCTGGTTTTGGAGGAGGAAGGCAGCTGGGTAGGAGGCTGACACTAATGCCATCACAAAATGTGTCACGAGGCTAGTTGGGAGGACGAGGTACAATTTTGTGTGGCACAGGAAGGTACAAAAAATGGAGAGTGATGCAGGAGGAGAGGTCAGTCTGAAGGTCTAGCATTAATGATAATGGTGGGAGTAATGTGGGACATAAGATGCTGCTGCAACAACAATCAGCCAGGTCATGAAGCCATGTGTTGTACATGGATGAGGCGGTTGATTCAGTGTGGCTTTTTAAGTCGGGGCATATGGTGCAGTTCAGAAGGCGACATGTACAACACAGGAAAGGAATAGAAGGACACTGAGTAACGTAATGCAATGGAAAATAGTAACAAAGGAAAACAGCACTGGCTTACGGAATGGAAGAAAAGCCATTAGGCAAAATCAAACAATGGAAAATCCAGGATGGAGTAATAAATATATCATGGAAAAATAGGTTGCTACTCACCATACAGTGGAGTTGTTAAGTCACAGACAGGCACTCTAAAGTGGATAGGTGGTTTAAGGACAGGAACTAACAAATGTCGAGGCAGGGCAGGGGTGGAGAATGAGGGTTATAGGAATGTAGGATATATTGCATGAAGAGTTCCCACCTGTGCAATGCAGAAAAGCTGGTGTTCGTGAAGCAGTCACTGAAGTGAAGAATGTCGTGTTGGACAGCATGCTCAGTAACTGGGTGGTCCAACTGTCTCTTTTACACAGTTTGTCAGTGGCCATTCATGCAGACAGATAGCTTGTTGGTAGACATGCCCACATAGAACACAGCACAGTGGTTGTGGCTTAGTTTGAAGATCACATGACTGCTTTCACAGGTAGCCCTGCCTTTGATGGGTAGGTGATGCTTGTGACCAGAGTAGAGTAGGTGGTGGTGGTGGTGGTGGTGGTGGTGGTGGTGGTGGGAGGATGTATGGGACAGGTCTTCCAAGGTCTTGCATCAAGATCTATTACAGAGACGTGAGCCATGAGGCAAGAGATTGGGAGTAGGGGTAGAGTAGGGATGGACAAGAAGAAGCAATCTATCCTTATCAAATAACATTGTCAGTTCACTATAACCAATGGCTTCACATCACAGTGTAACTCGTACAGGCAGTGGGACCACCCACCTCCAAGAACTTTAGTGAGCTAATGGTATGCATGTGTGTACATCCAGCATCTCCTCCAAAACCACTGCATCAATTTCAATCAAATTTGGTCAATCAAATTTGGCAAACAAACAAAAAACTTCGCATGTATCAGCACTGTGGAGTTTATTGTCTCCTAGGTCCAATAGGAGTAGATACATAAGCAATAACACATTTTTCTTCAGCCCCTGTCATACAGGCTACCCAGTATAACAGGCATGTTGTGTGGCAGTCATACCAGCCTGCCATGTCAACCTGCTTTGCAGAGCAACCTATAGATCAAGATCAGGAAGGGTTTTCTGCCCCCTGAAGTGTAGACTGCCTTGCACGAATGCTGTGTTGTGTTCGAGTAGAGTCGGCCTGGGTTATCAACATACTTTACATGGCAGCCTATACATCGGGGGCAAAAAACGGTTTTAAAGTTCAGACATGTATGCTACTCTTCACAACAGGCATGTTGTGGGAGTAAAAACAGCCTTCTTTATTTATTGTTTTGCAGGAGCTATATGTGCTAATGGACATGGCTGCAGGAAGGCTGAATTTGATAGAGGGGGGGATGGGCAGAGAGGGAGCGGCAAGAGAGGATGTATAGGGAGAAGCAGCAGGAGGGGATGGACAGAGAGATGGGAAAAGGAGGAGAGAAACAGAAAAGTGGGGAAGGAGAATGTAGACAGAAAAGTGGGGAAGGAGAATGTAGACAGAAAAGTGGGGAAGGAGGATGTAGACAGAAAAGTGGGGAAGGAGGATGTAGACAGAAAAGTGCGGAAGGAGGATGTAGACAGGGAGGGGGGAAGGAGGATGTAGACAGAGAGAGGGGAAGGAGGATGTAGATTGATAGATGTGGAAGGAAGATGTAGATAAGGAGGGAGAAGGAGGAGGATGTGGATAGGGAGATGTGGGAGGAGGATGTGGATAGGGTGAGAGGCAGGAGAATATGAATGGCAAGAAGTGGGGAAGAGGAATGGATAGCGACACAGGGACAGGAGGGGAGGGGGGGGGGAAGTGAGGGATAGGATGAGCAGGCCAGGAAGAGATGGAAACAAGGATAGGGCAGGAGGAGAGAGAGAGAGGAAGAGGTTGGTTTAAAAGTGGGGGGGGGGGGGGGGGGGGGGGGGAAGAGACCAAACTATGAGGTGATTGATCCCTTGTTCCAATTAAAATAATTCCACAACGGTGGGAATGAGACTACACAAAACAAAATGAAAGGAAAAACCACAACAATGACTGAAGGGCAACAAACACTTAAACAGAAAAAAGGGGAAAAGAAAACCACAAAGACGCAAGAAACAGGTAGAAGAGCTTAAAACAAGAAAGCAGGTTACCATGGCTGGCTGACCATGAGGATAAAACGAAAAGACAGCCACTCGGCAACACATTAAAACGCCCACCCTGAAAGCACTAGGGTGGAGGACACACAGGGACAAAGGACATGTGCTAAAATTTAGAGCAAATGATAAAACTTACCCTCACAAATAAAACATAAAACTACAGCTGCTGTTGAGGCAATGTTGCCCAACACCGAAGGCAGGGTGCTGGGAAAGATAGAAGTCCACCGCACAGCAGCTAAAAGAGGGCAGTCCAGCAAGAGATGGATGACCGTCATTCGTGAGCCACAGCGACACCAAGGTGAGTCCCCACAACAGAGGAAGTAATCATGCATCAGCCACGTATGGCCAATGTGGAGCCGACAGAGAACCACAGAGTCCCAGAGGGAGGTGCACACAGATGTCTTCCACACATTTGCACTTTCCTCAATGGCTCGCAGCTTGCTGTGCGTGCTGAGGTTATGCCGTTCCATCTCCAAAAGCCACAAAACCTTGTGGCACAATACTGAACACAGGTCAGTTTCAGAGAAGCTCATCTCCAAAAGCAGTTTCTACGTTTCCTGTTTGACCAGCCTGTCGGTAAGTTCATTGTCTGGGATTCCGACGTGACCTGCAGTCCAGACAAACACCACTGAACGACTGGGCCGTTCCATGTTATAGATGAACTCCTGAATAGTCGCTACCAAAGGATGATGATGGTAGCACTGTTGATAGCTTGTAGGCTCCTCAAGGAGTCAGTACACAGGAGAAATGACTCACCTGGGCATGAGCAGATGTGCTCAAGAGCACGAGAGAAGGCCGCCAGCTCTGCAGTGAAAACACTGCAGCCATCTGGCAAGGAGTGCTGTTCATGTTCTCCATGAACATAGGCAAAGCCAACGTGACCATCAGCCATCGGTGTAAACCACTTCATGACCCTAGTACATGTCGAAAATCGAGAGACAGTGACAGTGAAGAGTCGCTGGGTTAACTGAGTCCTTAGGGCCATGTGAAAAGTCCAGGCAAAGCTGTGGCCTAGGTGTACACCATGGAAGTGTATGTGAATGAACCTCAAGTATACAGCCAAGGACTCCATTAGGAGAGAAGGGATTGCACATGAACTGAAATTGTAAGCCCTGACCTGGGCTGCCGATGCAGGTGATGAACCGCCGTGGGCGGGGAGAGGAGACGGTAATTCGGATGCGCAGGAGAACTACGAACGTGTGCAACATAACTGGAGAGCAATTGCGCACGCCTAACCTGCAATGAAGGGTCTCCGCCCTCCACTAGGATGCTGGTCACAGGACTCTTCCTAAAAGCTCCTGTTGCTAGGCAAAAGCCACAGTGGTGCACTGGGTCGAGTAAACGCAACGCTGAGGGTGCCACTGAACCATAAACCAAACTCCCATTGTCAAGGTGAGATTGAACAAGGGCTCTGTAGAGCTGCAGCAGCGTAGAGTGATCTTCACCCTAGTTGGTGTTGCTCAGGCAGCAGAAGGCATTGAGATGCTGCCAGCACTTCCGCTTAAGCTGACAAAGGTGAGGAAGCCAAGTCAACTGGGTGTCAAAAACCAGTCCTAAGAATTGATATGGCTCCACTACAGTGAGTGGATCATGAGTTCTGGTTCCGGATGAATGGTACGACGCCGACAGAAATGCATAACACATGACTTTGCGGCCAAAAACTGGAAACCGTGAGCTAGAGCCCATGACTGCGCCTTTTGGATGGCTCCCTGTAGGCTCTGCTCAGCAGCACCAATACTGGTGGAGCAGTATGAGATGCAGAAGTTGTCTGCATACAGAGACGGTGAGACAGATGGCTCTACAGCTGCTGCTAAACCATTAATGGCCAATAAAAATAGAGATACACTCAATACGGAGCCCTGCGGGACCCCATTCTCCAGGATATGGGAGGCACCAACGTGGACACAGAAAGTACGAAGCGACAGGAAATTTTGGATATAAATTGAGAACAGGCCTCGGAGACCCCACAGTGGGAGGATGAGATTGACAATCGGAGAGGGGGAGGAAGAGATGGGTAGAGAGATTGGGGGAGGAGGGAGGGAGGGAGGATGACATGGGCAATATATTAGTCCAAAATGTACACAAACTATGCTGCGGGGAAAAAGCTAGTTTTGCAAATAAAATGCTTCATATCTCCATATTCCAACACAATAAGGTCTGTCCCTTACACATTGTGTGCACTTTTAAATTGTCTTACACCTCATGACATGCAATGCTTTGCTGAAAGTCTCCAAAACATGTTGTCTACAAGCATATGTGTGATAGGACACAAAGGAATCTTCAAGACAGCAAAAATAAGGACATTATAAATTTCTTGGTCCATGGGCACTTGTCTCTTCATGTCGTGAGAGATGGCATGAAGTCATGTTAGCTGCATCATCAAATCTTAAGTTTTCCTAACATAAATTATTGTTCAACTTTGTGGTAAATTATTAATTGTAATATCCAGCCTGCTGCATCACTATCTGTGGCAAAATCTGAAAGATGCTACTTGTACTGCTGATCAACTGTCAGTCAAGATTTACATTTCACTAAATAATGTTGAAGTGGATGTCAACTTTGCTAATGTAAAATTTCTCCATAATCAATGTCCCCAAGCATAACAAAAAAATAAACAATGAATCATGGAATCTTTATTTCTGAAACAATAAACACTAAAAATAAATTCTTAGTTTCAGCAAGATGAAGACGTTTAAGGTTAGGATTGGTTCACAAACATTATTATAAAAATGAGAAATGAATTACTTACTCGGACCTCTTGCTGTCTCAGATAGAGAATGTCCACAATAGCTTGGAAGCCTGAAACATTATTTGGATGACAGAAGTGCAAGACACCAGGCCATGACCTAAGTACTGACAGGAGTGCTAAACGGCTGCTTACAAACTTCGAAACTCTGTCTTCTCTGAAAAATGCAAAAGCAGTAAAAGAAGTCTGCGAACACATTGGTGTGGTGTAAAATAGGACATATGACATAACATTTTAAAATATCAACTCTCTCGATTAGGTATTTTCTTGAATACTGACAGCAAAATGAGCAATGGAACATGAACATATTCAGTTGGGCAATACACAAATTTAATAGCCAGATTTAATCTCAGACTCTTTAATTTGTTTTTAATTTACCCAATCACAAGAGAAAGGATACAAGTTAAACATGGAAAGGAAGTTATACAATGTGAAGATGGCAAAATGGGTGGCAACCTACTTCGTAGTCCTGACCAGGAGAAAGAATGTTCAGAAAACAATTCAGATGTAACAGCCTCCTTATAGCTATGATTTACAATCATGAATACTATTAATAATAAATTATTGGTAATACATAGGTCACAGTGAACAACGGGGCACAGTGCTGGGGGAATGGTGTGGGCAGGGGAGCGGGGGGTTCGCCTCAGGAGGGCAGCGGGGTGCAGAGGAAAAGGAGACGAAATGGGCAGAGGAGAGGAGCGAAGGGGTGGGGGTCGCGGGTCGTAGCAGAAAGGGGCTCGGGTGGAGGGCCCAGCGAGGGAGGGAGGGAGGGAGACTGAAGGAGGGGAACTGAGGGAGAGATGGAAGGAGACTGAAGGAGGGGAACTGAGGGAGAGAGTGAAGGAGACTGAAGGAGGGGAACTGAGGGAGAGAGTGAAGGATACTGAAGGAGGGGAACTGAGGGAGAGAGTGAAGGATACTGAAGGAGGGGAACTGAGGGAGAGAGGGAAGGTGACTGAGGAAAGGAATTGAAGGATTGAGGGGGCTGTGGGGAGGGGGTGAGGGAGAGGGGAGAGGGATGGGGAAAGTGATGGGGAGGGGAGGGTGGAGGGGGTGGCGAGGGGGATGGAGGGGGAGAGGGGGATGGAGGGGAGAGTGTGATGGAGGGGGAGAGGGGATGGAGGGAGAGAGGGGATGGAGGGGGAGAGGGGGTTGGAGGGGGAGAGGGGGTTGGAGGGGGAGAGGGGGTTGGAGGGGGAGAGGGGGTTGGAGGGGGAGAGGGGGTTGGAGGGGGAGGGGATTGAAGGGGGAGGGGATTGAAGGGGGAGGGGGTTGAAGGGGGAGAGGGTTGAGGGGGGGGGGGGGTTGAAGGGGAGGGGGTTGGAAGGGGAAGGGGTTGGAGGGGGAGAGTGGTAGGGAGAGAGGGGTAGGGAGGGAGAGGGAGGGGAGGGTGGAGGGTGGGGGAGGGGAGAGTGGAGGGAGAGGGAGGGGTGGGTGGAGGGAGGGGAGGAGGGGATGGTGGGGTAGAGGGGGAGAGTGGGATAGAGGGGGATGGAGGGGGAGCGGGTGGCAGGGGGGAGGGGGTGGCTGGGGGAGAGGGGGTGGATGGGGGGAGGGGGTAGATGGGTGCAGAGGGGGATGCAGGGGGAGAGGAGGAGGGAGGGGACAGGGGAATGGACGGGGAGAGGGGGAGGGAGGGGAAAGGGGGAGGGAGGGGAGAGGGGGAAGGGAGAGAGGGGAAGGGAGGGGGAGAGGGGGAGGGAGGGGAGAGGGGGAAGGGAGAGAGAGGAAGGGAGGGGGAGAGGGGGAGGGAGGGGGAGAGGTGGAGGGAGGGGGAGAAGGGGAGGGAGGGGGAGAGGGGGAGGGAGGGGGAGAGGGGGAGTGTGGGGGAGAGGGGGAGGGAGGGGGAGGATGGATAGATGGATGGATGGATGGATGGATGGATATGGTGTGGAGAGGGAAGGGAGAGGGAGGGGGAGGGAGGTGGAGAGGGGGAGGGAGGTGGAGGATGGATGGATGGATGGATATGGTGTGGAGGGGGAGGGGAGAGGGAGGTGGAGAGGTGGAGGGAGGTGGAGAGGGGGAGGGAGGTGGAGGGAGGTGGAGAAGGGGAGGGAGGGGGAGGGAGGTGGAGAAGGGGAGGGAGGGGGAGGATGGATGGATGGATACGGTGTGGAGAGGGAGGGGGGAGGGGAAGGGAGGCGGAGAGGTGGAGGGAGGTGGAGGGAGGTGGAGAGGTGGAGGGAGGGGGAGGGAGATGGAGATGTGGAGGGAGGGGGAGTGGGCGAGGAAGGTGGAGTGGGGGAGGGAGTGGGAAGGTGATGGGAGGGTGAGTGGGGGATGGAGGGGGGAGGTGATGGGAGGGAGAGTGGGGGATGGAGGGGGAAGGGGATGGGAGGGAGAGTGGGGGAGGGAGGGAGAGTGGGGGAGGGTGGGATAGTGGGGGAGTGAGGGGAGGGGGGAGGGGGAGTGGGGGAGGGAGGGAGAGTGGTGGATGGAGAGGGAGTGGGGAGGGAGAGTGATGGAGGGGGGAGCGTGTGTGGGGGGAGGGGGAAGTGGAGGTGGGCGTGAGGGGGGATGGGGAGGGAGGGAGAGAGGGATGTGGAGGGAGGGAGAGAGGGATGGGGAGGGCGGGAGGGAGGAATGGGGAGGGCGGGAGGAAGGGATGGCGAGGGCGGGAGGGAGGGATGGGGAGGGCAGGCGAGAGGGATGGGGAGGGCTAGGGGGAGGAGGGGGAGAGGAGGGAGGGGCATGTAGAGGGGAGAGGGCGTGGGAGTGGGAGAGCGAGGGAGGGGCATGTAGGGGGGAGAGGGGGAGGGAGTGGGAGAGCAAGGGAGGGGCATGTGGGGGGAAAGGGGGAAGAGTGGGGGAGGGGCATGTAGGGGGAAAGGGGGAGGAGTGGGGCAGGGGCATGTAGGGGGAAATGGGGAGGAGTGGGGGTGGGGCATGTAGGGTGAGAGGGTGGGAGGGAGGGGGCATTATTTGGGAGGCAAGGTGGGAGGGAGCGGGAGGGGCATTAGTTGGGTGGCAAGGTGGAAGGGAGGGGGAGGGACACTGGGAGGCAAGGTGGGATGGAGAGTGAAGGAGCAAAAGGGAGGGAGGTGGGCAGGAGGGCGAGGGAGGGGAGGAGAGCGAGGGAGAATGTAGGGCGACACGGAGAGGCAGAGGAAAGATTGAAGTCATCACAAGGAAATAAATGTAAAATCCCAGAACATATCAAAAACTCTACGCCTGCTGCAAAGCACGCGATGTATATGAGTGATGTGACTTAAGGATGCACTGTGCATTAAATTTCTTAGTATCAACGGCAAACTGTAATTAGATAGCAGTCACAACAATACACATAGAAAACATTTAAGCACATGCAGCAGCATACAAGTAATTGGAGTTTCCATGTATTGGTCAGTGGGTTATGTTTTGTAATGTACTATACCTTTTTGTACAAATATAGGTACATGCTTATGACAGTATTATCTGCACACTGACTGGCAATGCCTGGGCAAGACATACATTAAATACATCTTCTGCTGACATGTAACTGTGCTATCTATAATAATGATGTTACATTAAACGCAAGCAAATTTGTACTAAGCAGTGGTTTTGATGAATACTCAGGTGCACTGTTGTGGAAAGCCAGAGGAATGTGCTGAAACACTGGCAAAAGCTGTGGTCATATCTTACCGAATGCCTCAGGTCAGAAACACCAGTGTCTCAGTTCGAAAGAGATTAACAAAATGGTATTTTAATAACAAGGACTTTGGTTCAATTTATCTGGTATCGAAATTTTCATATGTTGTCTTTATGAGTTCAGACATTGTTGCCAGATGACCTCTAATATAATTGAAGTCACTTTCAAATATAATATATTAAGACCTATACCAAGTATTTCACATCTGGTAAGTTCTACACCACATTAAGCCCACCCACCAACAGGAAATTCTCAACCACTAGAAACACCTATAGAATGTTCTAAAAATATTCTTAAAAACTAAAAGAAAGCACTTACTTTGCACTGTTTGCAGCTCGACTGCTACAATCTACATGAAAGTCACAGTATGGAGCTGCTAGTGTAGACAGGAAAATACTTGCTCGCCTTCGTGTGCTGGGATGGTTCAAGAGGAACAATAGCACTCCTGAAAGTGTCTCACTTATACGAGGCATCTGACAACTCAATACATTCCGAGATACTGCTGCAACACCCCCACATTCAATAAATAATGGTGAATTAAGGACACCTACAAAAGAAATTAAATTTGGTTAACAACCACTTCACTCAGCCACATCATAAAACAAGTTAATTTATTAAGAACATCTAAAGGCAAAATTATGATATTTACAGGAAACACTACACAGGAACTTCTTGGTGCAAGCAGGTTGACAGGAAACTAAACTAACACAATTTGAGGAAATAACCAAACAGTATGCCGACAGGTTTCAACAGTCACATTAAATTAGATCACTGTCTTAATTGCACTTGTTTGTATCTCAGCAGAAATATTTCAACCCTATTACTAATGCAATTTGATTCTCTCAATCCTTGATCTTTCTTGGTGCACTTGGAGTAAATATTAATCTGCAGTTCAAAGCAATCCTTATCAAAGGCTAAAAATGCAACTAAACCAGCATGTGTACCGCACGTGGTAGCCACGTGGTCTAGGGAGCCTTGTTATGGTTCATGTGGCTCGCCCCGTCAGAGGTTCAAGTCCTCCCTCTGGCATGGGTATGTGTGTTGACCTTAGTGTAAGTTAGTTGAAGTTAGATTAAGTAGTGTGTAAGCCTAGGGACCAATGACTTCAGCAGATTGGTTGGCTGATTGTTTTGGTGGAATGGACCAAACAGTGATGTCATCGGTCATGTCAGATTAGGGGAGGCTGAGAAAGGAAGTTGGCCTTTTCAAAGGAAACATCCTGGCATTCGCCTGAAGCGATTTAGGGAATATCACAGAAAACGTAAATCATGATGGCTGGACGCGGGTTTGAACCAACATCCTCCTGAATGCGAGTCCAGTGTGCTAACCACTGCGCCATCTCGCTTGGTCAGCAGTTTGGTCCCATAGGAACTTACCACCAACATATGCAGCACTAACTAACATTTTAATATGCTGTTGAGGGAGATAAGGATGATTTTCCACTACCAGTTCGCAAGTTTCATGGATCACTGGAAAACCACATTTACATAATGTTTTGTTTTTTTTTACTACTACTACATACATTAATTACAGCCATGGAACAGCAATGTAATTATAGTAAGTACTTATAATTACTTCCATCTCAGTCAAAACCAGCATCTCCATACACCCAGTGACTTTGTCTACAAGATGCAATACAGTAGTTTCATTAGCCACTTACTTCTGTTCCTAGATTCTCTCTCTTATTCCTGCAACATCCGTTGGATTCTCTTTCACATTCCTTTGCTGCATCCACTTACAGTACAACACTAACTTTTTCTCATCTTTTCTCCATCTTGCAAATTATTTTCATTTATCCAGACCAACCTTGATTGTGTTGTCCCATTTAAGGTTAAATACTCTTATCAGATCTCGGTTATGAGTTTTGTAAGAAAGTAAAAAGGGACAAACTGAGATACTATCTGACACTGTAACTACTTTCCCTCCCTTTATAGCCAGTGATTGAGTTTCCAGTGCATTGTCTTTTTCCCAATCATTATGTCACATACTACTTCTTAAGAAACTATCCTGCTCCTGATCTGTTGCTATGACCATAAAAATGGTCAATAAACCGCTATTTTCATATTTACTACCAACAGACTGTTGCCCAACGACAAACAAAACATTTATGCCCAAATCTGTTCCATTAATCTGAACCCCTAAGGTATAATAAAACAAAAAATTATACATTGACTTTCAATGCTTAAGCTCTGTGTATCATTTAATAGTACCCACTGAAATGCATCAGTCCATTGTTGAACCGACACCTCTCATATTTCATTATGTTTAATTCAATACTCCGGTCAATTAATAAATAGTCAATGCAGATTATGGGAAATAGCAGAGATTGCAAGGATTCAGCCCATAACTCCTCTCACATTGTTTCCTCTAATCTGGTGATAGTTTGCATGTTGCATATTTCTGTAGTTGCACATTTTTAGGAGTGTCGTGATGATCTGGGAAGAGAATAACGATGTATGGCAGTGCTCCCAGGGGAGCGGGCTTGGATTTCAATGAAGAGAGTATGAGAAGACATGTCCCTTCTGGATGCCAAAAGCAAACATTGGCCACACAATGTCAGCTGGGCACCCAGCCACTGGCACCCATACATTCTCGCGCTAGCCATGCCCTGTGTGGTATGTGATCAGAGTTTTAACTGAACAAATTGTATAGTGAGTCGTGATGAGAATCTAGCCCTATGCTGCATATTACTGTTTTACAAGGCCAGTAATCCGGTCAAGCCACAGTTCTAAAGGATGTAATTTTGTCTGACTGCCTACTTCCTAGAAAGCAGAGTAGTACAGTTTGGTCATAGATCTCTGTTGTCTCGTGAAAATGGATGCCTTGAAAACAGAAATTTTATTTGTAAGTGCAATGTGTAGACATCTTGGTACCACTCCAGGTGGGGTGAAATGCCTCATGTCTAAAAAGTGGCAGTGGGTAGTCTTAAAATTACATGTGGGAGACAGAGTGCAAGGTTCTGAGAATTTCAGGTGCGAGGGATCAGCATACTGGCTGTACTGAAGACTTAATCGACAACTGGGAGGTTTGTACTAAATTGTTTAAAACCAGTATACATGGGGAGGAAGCCAACTGACTTATATTTCAAACTTTTTCAAGGTGGGGAGTTAGTTTGTTAACAGTAATATCTTTGGCCAGTGTTTAGTGGAGCTTTTAAAGTCAAAGGAGAATTTCAAAAACTTGCAGAGGGCAGAGAGTTATGTTCAGGACACACTGGAGTTTAAGACACAGTCAGGGACTTTCAACTCTAGGAAACAGTCTGCGGCAGTTGAGCCCAGGGCAGTGCCAAGTTTAGGACTTCCGCTTGGGAGGAAGATGCTTGGTTGTCAACGACGGGGTTACAGCATCCAGTTCCCAACTTGTGGCTGTGGTCTTGCATCACTTGCGGCTTTCCACTTTCAGAATGCTATGTACAGTAAGAAATTGCAGAGTAGGCAAGTGGAGGAATGAAAGTTATCAACTGTTCATTTCCACAATTTCTACATTTTCTTCTATTTGAGGGCTCATTTATGACCTGGGTAGTTATGTTGTTGGCACATAGTAGTCATATGCCCTTCTAGCGAAATCTGAGTGATCACTGTGTGTCACCGCAGTTATGTAATTTTAGAGATGATGTGCGAGATGACGGTCATTCCATTCACCTATCTGACATGGACTTTGTCAAGCTTTTCAATTGTTAGTTTAGATTTATTTAATGTTTATAAATGTTAGTTTTCATGTTCTCTGTGACTTATTGACCTCAATACATTTGGACACTAATTCACAATGATCTGTGTAAGAAGAGAGAATATTATAATAAACTGGGGTTAATTTGAATTGATCTTTAATTTAATTAGTTAGATGATCCCTTTTTATTATACTGTGTGAGAACCAATGCCCAGGACTCATTTGCAGGGCCACCCTTATCCATATCGTTATTCCGCTATGTGACAGATTTGATTACCGCATTTGAGTCCATGTGGAGCTATCTGACTTTGGGCGGTTCAATCGAAGCAGTCACTGCAACAGAAAGAAGTGAATGTCAAGAGCTCAGCTGGCGTGTCACACCATTTCACTATCATTTTCAAACTCACTGCCTCCAAACCGTATTTATTCTAAATATGTCAAACAGTCCTCACATTTACACCTCTTGTGATCCCAATTCTGCCCTACTACTCACGTTCACATGCTGAAATAAACAAAAATATGACACTACACTTAAATAATAATACTAAATTCATTATTTGTATTAATATGAAGCATTTATAAACAGAAAAATAAGGGGACGAATTGTGTGGAGATCAATTGCACAAACAAACAACAAAGTTATTTCAGAATACTGGTTCAGAACTGTCTAAATTATTTACATCTACATATATATCTATATTTGCAATTCACAGCCAATCATAGAGTATGTGGCAGTGAGTGCATGGTTCACCAGAATCATTTTATTCTGTTTATATTACATTCACAAATGGTATGCAGGAAGAAAGATTGTGACTACCTCTCTAAGCCCAAATTTCTGCAAACACAATCTTGACAGCAAGACTCCCCATGATGCATCAAGCCTTTCCTGTAGCATCTCGTACTGACTTTACTGAGCCTTTAACAGTCTCAAGCTCACTTAATGAACTCTAGAGGAATCATACCATTCTTATTTGACTATCTCTCTCTCTCTCTCTCTCTCTCTCTCTCTCTCTCTCTCTCTCTCTCTCTCTCTCTCTCACACACACACACACACACACACACACACACACACAGATGAAAGATATTAATTCCTTATGAATTAAAAAAGGTTTACAAATGAAAATAATGCAAATACTGAACATACATATTTCAGCCAGTGTGGCAAGGCAGGCTCTCAGCATTTGATCTTTCTCTTCAACAGCCCCATTAGCGAGAGACACAAGGGAACGCACAATAGCTGGAGGAAAAAGGCCTGGTGCTAAAGCCAAAAGACGGCGCACAAGGCGCAGGGCCTGGACCCTTTCCATATCATTTCGAAGGTTCACATCAAGGCACCTGAAGTAAACACAAATTACTATTATGGGTATATAGCTGAATTATTTAAATCATTGTTTGTAATGTCCTAAACTTCACTACCTCAAAATGAAGATTACATTTACAGTTAAAACTTCACCTATTTATGAATTTCTACTCAAAGAGAAAATACATTTCATGAAACTTACCTGGCAATGAGATAAGGGTAATTTAGAGAGTACAGTGACCTTACATGCTTCTCTTCTTTCACTGTGTACCTCACAGCCTGCAGAGTTGCTGCTCTGACACGGGATGCCTCGTGAATTAATGGAACACGCAAACTACAAAGGTTTAGATGCAGTATATCATATTTCCTAGTCATCAATGGTTAGTACAAATAAAAAACAGAAGGCATGACTTACCAACACTGTAATTGTTCCACAGAATACCCAAGCTCTGAAGGTCCATTGACCTTCGATATCAGTTTTACTAGGGCACTGATATAACTAAATATTTTCCCCTCTGTGAGACCTTTTTTTCTGCACAAATTATGCAGAACTTCCTTGCATATTTCAGAAGCATCTAAAAGCAAAAATGCAGTGAATCATTTTACTAGGCCATATTGTAAATAATTAACATGTAAAACATAAACTACAGCACGAGGCTTTTTCAAACACTCAGATTTTTCTTCAAAAAATCCGAAGGAAAAACATCTATGTAGGCATGTTTCATTATAAAAGGACAGATAATTTCACTGTACAGATTAATTTAATTTGTATTCAGATGAACATCTGTGCCATTGTTACATAATTATGTCATTATGCTCAAGCAACACTTTATGTAAAGCAAAAACATTAAAGTATACAGTGTAGAAATGGCGATCACAAAACCATCTCACATATCATGTCACAGGAGCTAGAGGAGTAACAAACTCTGCTGGTCTGGTATGTTCACCCTGTATAGGCTGCTAAGAGTACAGATGAAATCAGTCAACATATTTGACAGTATAAGACATGGAGCACCTTCTCAACACAAAAGAAAGTAGATGAACTACTACTATGGTCATATCAAATGTTATCTAAATCCACATATGCCTAACTTGCAGCAAGTGCAAGGGTTGTCAGCAACTGTTCATTAGATGGATGCATTTGTGTGTACTGGAACTAACCACTGAACTAAATCATTGAACTGACCCTCAGTTCAAATCTTTGATAAACAAGCACTACAAGTTCTTTAATATAACTCTTCCAGGTAAGTGAACGCATCATCATGTTGTTATATTGACCAATCTTGGAACCACTGTTTCAAATGGCCTTCATCACCAGGGCAATTAATTTACAGTAATTACATTAACCTTAACAGGGCTGCCTTCAACTGTTTCAGGAACTTTCGTTAAATAATAACATTACAATTCAGCCACATACCCAGAAAAGTTTTATTGAAAGCGACAACAGCTGGGCAAGTTTACAGGTATCTCACTTTTTTCAAAACATTGAAAATAAATTCACTACTGTGAGTAGAATAATTTCACAGACCTGACAAAACTTTCGATAAAGTAAAAAAAAAAAATAATGGTACAGAGAGAAAAATGATTTGGCCTACAAAAGAAAATGCCATACACAGTGGAAACTATAAGCCCTTCAAAATAAAAATAGGCAGACAAATCCTCAAAAACATGTCACATCTAATAGCCACATACTGAAGTCAATAACAATTGTAAAACCAATATTTAAAAGCATTATGATAATCACTATATCTGTAAAAAAATGTATCCGCACACTAGCAATTGAGTTAAAAAGTTGTTGGTCTGGGGGGGGGGGGTTCCTATTGCCACGGCAACTAGAATAGTCTGACATGTCAGCAGAGCTTGTACCGGCTGTCAATATAACAAATGAGCACAGGGGACGCAATACGTGCGGTATCAGTGCACTTCACGGGGAAAGATTGTGGGTGCCTGAATGAATTATAATGTGTACAAAATTCCACAAAGCCAAGTCAAAAATTTTCTAAGTGATTTTACTGCTTAGTTTAACCTGTTGACACTAAATTAAAATTTTAATAATAAAATTATTTTCCTACATTTTTAGTAAATTATTACTTTATTTTTACATTAAATAAATGTAAATATTTAATACAAGTGAACTGACAAATCCTATGTGAAAAACATCCCTCATTTTCAATCAAACTAAGCGGGTGAGGGGGGAGGGGTGGTCCTCTGAATGTACACTCTCAAATTTGCAACAATAAAGCATTATGAGATGCACGATGTCTCTTTTGTAGAATCTTCCATGGGAGTTTTTCATGCATATGCATAAGACCCTCGTGCTGACTAAAATGCACAACTCTTCATTGGATCTTCTTTATTTCTACCACTGATCCTAGTAAAATAAGGGTCCCAAACTTATGAACAGTACTCAAGAATCAAACAAACTAGTGTTTTGTAAGCCACTTCTTTTGTGTATGAATTACATTTTCATAAGAGGTGTGTGTGTGTGTGTGTGTGTAGCTTACGGGCATTAAATGGCGAGGTTCTCAGCGTCCTTACACTCATTAAAAAAAAAATGAGTGTGAATAAAACTTCAAAAATTGTTGCTCACTCATGTACTCAAATTGACTGCACAATCATTCCACCACACATAAAACAATGGAGAAAGAGTAAAAGTGGCTATACATAATATTGAAACACAAGTAAAATGGCAAAGGAGGTAAAACAAAGGCACAGGAAAATGTCTGTGGCTGACCACCAACAAAAAACATCAGTGAGCCAGTCACCCTGTTAACACATTAAAACCATCTCCCTAAAATCTTGGGAAAAGTGTTGGACAATTCACAAAATTTTAAAACTCTAATCGCATTCATTTGCACATCAATTAAAATTGAGGGTATATCCATTGCCAAACCCAGAGCAGCCCGCAGGTCGGAAACTAAAACACAGTCCACTAAAACATGGCGCACAATGACCCTACACCACAAGCACCACACAATGGAAAATCCACCCCTTTGTGCTTCACAATACACATGTGCCCTGGCATCCAGCAGAAAGATACCACCTTCCCCAGTCATTTTAGTTGGAGGATGGCTTCCTGGATATTCTGAACTACTTTATCTACTGGGTACAAACATTTTAGAGAGTAAGGATACTCAGAGAACTGAAACAGACAAGAAATTGAGCACTGGAAGGATATCCCATCTGCTCCAGTCCCTGCAAGATTGCATATAATTCTGTGTCAAAGACCATAATGTCTTGAGGCAGTTGGGCCTTGAGGACACGATCTGGGAAAACAACAGAGCAACCAACGGCGTCCCCCTGTTAGATACATCCATAAAGAGAGTTACATAGTTGTGATGTTCATCTAAAACGTCATAAAATATTGCATTAAAAACACACATAGGAGTGCAATCTCTCCTGTACTGCGCCAAATCTAAAAAATTACTTTGGGCCTCTGCAGTAGCAAGTGCAGCAGGCGGTTAAAACTGTGGATTTAGAGTTGTACTTGCTCCACGCTGAGTGACTCCAGCACATGCTGCACGCAGATCCCAAATGGCATTGTAGCTAGTGGACTGTAGAAGAAAGGGCATTCCAAAGGCAGATGAGCAACAGGATGGTATGTGGGTGAAGTCAGAGCTGTGAGGAACTTACATGCCTGACGCAGCATGAGGAGGTGCCACCAGATGGTGAGTAGTGATTCCCCAGCCTCAGCACAGAGAGAGGATATAGCGCTGGTCCTTTAAGCAATGATAGCCAGCCTAATCCCCTAATGGTGGATAATATCAAGGTAAGAAGCCCTTGCTGACTCATACACTGTGAATCCATAGTCCAGCTGTGAGTGCACAGAAGCCAAATAAAACTGGAGTAGATGGACCCAGTCTGCTCCCCAAGACCTGTGGCTAAGGCAGTTTATGATATTTAGCACCTTCTAGGCTATGGCTTTCAGGTCCCTCAGGTGTAGTAAGCACGACAAATTAAGAGCCAAAAATAAGGCCCAGAAACCTCACCGAGTCTTGGAAATGTAGAATGGTGTCCCTCAGATGCAAGTCAGTTTGCAGAAAACTAAAAACCTGTCTTTGCAGTCTACTCCTCTAACCTCTACACCATAAGTTGCAACTGACAGATCACTGTTGCAGCACTGGAGGAGGAACAGAAAAAAGTAAAATTGTCCACAAATAACGAGCACTGTACAGCACTCCTTTCCATAGATATGATACTTACTATCGCAAAGAGGGTAACACTTAAAACATTGTCCTGAGGGACACCATTCTCCTGCTCAAAATGATCTCACAGCATGTCATCAACATGGATCCTAAGAAACCACTGAGACAGGACGGACTGTACGATGAAGATGGGGAGGCGGCCACGAAAGCCCTATTGATACATTTGTGTGAGTAAATTGTGTCTCTCAGTAGTGTCATATGGCTTAATGATACCAAAGAATATGTCAAACAGTGATGTTTCCACAGGAAAGACAGACAGCTCTGATTCCAGTTCCCACATGGAGAAAGGGTAGATGTAAGACTCAGAACTGCTGGATTTGAAATCCAACTTGCCCCTCTCTACAGTTGCACAGTAGCGATGGAACACCAGATCCTGGCTTGCACTGGCTGAAGTTTGTGCAAAATGATCGGCAAGCATCTGAGCAATGTCTCTAGGGACTGTCTGGAGACACCCCTGCTTCAGCACTGCAGCTATGGGTAAACAACTGTGTTTGCCAGAAACCCTCTAGATGGATTCCCAAACTTTTGTAGAACAAGTGGAATGATTGATGGAGACCAGGAACACTTGCTATGACCTTTTCTTGCTCTCCTTCATTACACATAGAGCCTTGGCTCTTGTGATGCAAAAGGCTGTGATGTTGTCTGTCTTCACATGGCATTTAAACTGTCAAGGATCCACACACTTGTCCTGGATCATTGAAAGGCACTCATCTGTCTACCAAGATACAGGTCGCCTCCTATGGCAACATGAAGACTTTGGGATGGATCACACACGTGATGCAGTCCACCCACTCCTGGATGCTGTCACGATGTTCAAACACAGCCAACTGGCTAAACACCACCCAGTTAGCCCTGCTGATCTTCCATTTTGGTGGCTTCTGTTCAAGCAATCCTCCATTCAGTAGGTGGATCCACAGTGGGAAGCTGTCACTGGAAAGAAGGTCATCAACTGCTTCCAACTGTGCTGAGTCTGCAAGGACTGGAGAGCAGAAAGACAGGTCTATCGCTGAGGATAACCCAAGAGCAGCTGAGAAAGGATTGGGACTGCCCATGTTGAGGATACAGAGCTCCTGATACATCATGAGGGTCTCCAAGACTTGACCCCTGGGGCAAGTATAGTTTGAACCCCATAATACATTACAGGCATTGAAATTACCCAGTAGAAAAATCATGTGAGTGAGTTGTTCAATAAGGTCTGCAAGAGTCTCAGAGCCTATTGCATCCTGCAGAGGTAAGTACAGGGAGCAGATAGTGATGATCTGACTTGCATTAACTGCAATGGTTACTGCTTGTAGGTCAGTAAGCAAGGGGAGAGCACAAGAGTGGTCTGTGTTCACAGGGGCATCTGTGGCTTTGAAATGTGTTTCCTGTAAACACAAGCATAGGGGTTCTGCCTGTGGCAGGAATTTCAGTTCCTCCACGTGTCCTGAACCTAGTCGTGTTCCACTGTAGTACGGGAGACATTTAACACCTTCACTCTGTCTGTCTGCCAGGATGGGCAGTCCACAATGGGACCGAGCGAGGTGGCACATTGGTTAGCACACTGGCTCGCATTCAGGAGGGCTACGGTTCAATCCTGCATCCGGCCATCCTGATTTAAGTTTTGCGTGATTTCCCTAAATCGCTTCAGGCAAATGCCGGGATGGTTCCTTTGACAGGGTATGGCCGACTTCCTTCCCAATCCTTCCCTAATCCAATGAGACCGATGACCTCGCTGTTTGATCTCTTCCCCCAAATGAACCCAACCCTCCACAATGGGTGGAGGGTCGACCTTGCCAAGATTCTGAGTTCCATTGGCTCTGAAGCAGAAGCAGCATAACCATCATGTCAAATCACGTCACATGGTCTGACAGTCTACCGCCTGTTTTTACGTGTGGTGGAAGCTTCCCATTTGCTTATTTGGTCTGGGAGGGCTTTGTGGGAATTGCTGCAGCAGTGGCAGAGGCTGTGCTGGATGTTTCACAAGACTCTGCCTTTGGAGGTACTGGGAGCTCTGCATTGGTGGTAACTGTGGCTTTTCAGATGCTCTTAGAGGGGCTCTGGGCTCTGAAACAACATCAGCTTGACAAGTACACTGATAAACGCAGGTACTAGTGTTAACACTAGCAAACTCAATCTGCGTAGAAGCATTGGCTGTCAAAATAGGCTTCTTAATGGCCGAAGCAAAAGATATAGTAAATGAGGGAGGCTGCATGGACTTACAGATCTTCTTGGCCTCACTGTTGGGATGTGTTTAGATGTTTTAATTTCTCGTATCTCTTTTCTTCAACGAAGACAATGCAGTCCCTACTCCAGATAGGGTGATCCCCAGCACAGTTTACACACTTCGGAAGTGAGAAGCAAGCAACTCTGCCATGGGCGGCCTTGCCATGTTTCCCCACAAGTGGGTTCACCCTTACATCCTAAGGTGGTTTGCCCAAAGTACTGGCATCTTAAACAGCACATTGGGTTGGGCACACGAAACCTACCTTGATATGCTCCAGGAGTTTGGTGCTATTGAAGGTAACGCTGAAGGAGTCAGATTTTACCAGATGCCCATCCACCCTTTTCAATATATTCCACACATCGACACTCCCTTCTTGAGCCCACCCATCTTTCAAGTCCTTCTTGGTCATGTCTACCAGATCTCTACACAACACAACATCCTTGCTGTAGTTCAAGGTGCTGTGGAGCCCTATGTTGATGGCATATTCACCAAGGCATTTAGCTTTCCAGAGGTTTCTTGCTTGTGGGGAACTAGCAGTTTCAACCAACAGTGTGCCATTACGCAATCGCTTAATGGATTTCAGTGTGTCTGTGATGCCCTCCACAAACTTTTGAATATAAAAAGGTGTAACCTTTACAAAACTGCCCTCTTTCTGTTTCTCAATTAAAAACACATTCTGACCAGCAGCATGCATTCTGTTACTATTCACAGACGAATTCTGCGCAACCCCTGAATCTGGAGCTACACGAGCCCTCTTATTTGATTGGGTGTTAGTACCTACTAGTGGGCCACACTTGAAGAGAAGGAGAAAACTCCAAGGGTTCCATTACGGCCCCACGAGCAGCTAGGTCCACTTAGAGCCCCGCATGCCTGAGTAAGCCTTATACAATTGAGGTGCAGCAGGTTCCCCAGAGGTTGCCCGCTAATGACTGTTTCACCTCAACATCCAGGCATCTCATCAGCGTAAACTATATCTTCAGACTGAGGTGTATTTTATAGAGGTTTTTACCACCCTCACAATCTAGGTGGTAAAGTCAAGAGCCCCGTTCCCTGTGACACACAACGTTCCACTGCCACACCGTACAGTGGTTGCCGAAGCATGCCCAGAGCTTACGGTGACAGGGGACTGCCGGCGCTTACCAGTCCACACCTCAGGAATCCTGGGGTTGCCAAGCTCATACCCAGCAAAAGAAAGCTGAACCCCTAAGGGCATTTTCATAAGATTCTGCCAATGAATCTCAGTCTGGTACCTGCTTTCCTACTATTTGTTTTATATGATCACTCCACTTTGGGTCACTCTGGATGGCTACTGAGGTATTTTACGATAGTTACTGTTTCCAGTGTTTTGATGCCAACAGCGTAATCGATCAATAGAAGACCTCTTCACCTACTTATGCACAATACATTGCATTTATTTGCATTAGAGTCAACTGCCAGTCCTTGGACAGATTGTCGATCCGCTGCAAGACTTCCTGCATTTTGCTACCATCTTCTGGTATTGCAACCTTCCTACAGACAACAGCATCATCCTCAAAGAGTCTTAAAGAGCCTCCAACATCATCCACCAGACCATGAATATAAATTGTGAACAGTAGTGACTCTATACCATTCTGTTGGGATACTTAAGAAATTACCTTTACATTTTTCAATCTTGTTCCAGTAAGAATGACATAATGCCCTTCCAAGAAGTCCTGAATTCAATCACAAATCTGGTCCAATACTCTGTAAGTTCATATTTTGTCCATTAAATAACAGTGTGGAACTGTATAAAATGCCTTCTGGAAGTCAAGGAACATGTACATATATGTACAGCACTCTAGATCTCAGAGTGAACAGAGTTTCACAAGATCTCTTATTTGCTGATTCCATGATGCTTTTTACAGTGGAGACTTTCATTCTTGTTTTTGTTTTGTTTCGTTTTAAGGTGCAAAAACAACTAGGGTCATACGCACCCATTTCAAAACTGTAGAACATGAAGACAAAGAGAGGAGTTACAAATGACTACATGTTAATCGCAATCGACGGAAGAGAAAACAGCTAAAAGACGGACATGGAGAAATTCCGCCATAGAAAAATGGAGGCCCTGAACTAAAAATTAAATGTCCTTCACCATATTGCTATGACAGATAAAAAGTAAAATGCGGTCGACAGCCCACGCATCATTCGCTAAAACGGTTGATAACCCAGACGGCAAACACAAACGAGAAAGTAAGTCGTTAAATAAAGGACAATGAGCCCAAAGTAGTAGGAGAGCACCACTTAACAAATGGTGATGGCTAAAAAGACAGTGCCTGATACGCAACATAGCTAAGATGATCTCCTCATGGCGAGAGGGCAGAGAGGTGGTCACCCGAAAGGTTTAATAACCCGGAGCTTGATCCCCTAAAGGGAGGACCAGTGGTGATGGCAAAGTGACACCACCTGCTGACAGATGGCAAACACAGAGGTCATCGGAGGGAATGTAAGAACTAGTGGGCTGAGATACAAGGACTGCAGCCTTGGCAGCAGCGTCAGCGGTCTCATTTCCTGTCAGACCGATGTGACCAGGAACCCACACAAACATCACAGTGACTCCATCAAGAGTGAGCAAGTGACAGCTTTCCTGGAGCCATTGCACTAAGGGATGGACGGTATACAGCACACACAGGCTTTGAAGGACACAGAGAGAGTTGGAGCAAATGACGCAGTTTGAAAGCCTGTGTCGCCAGATGTACTGCGTGGCCTGATACAGGGCAAAGAGCTCTTCTGTAAATACTGAGCAGTGTTCTTGAAGCCAATACCAAAAAACGTCGATGCAAATGACGAAGGCACACCCGACACCACGGTCAGTCTGAGACCCATCAGTGTACACCAAGGTACTATTGTGAAGACCTGTGCGAAGGTTATGGAACTGAAGGCGATGAAGCGAGGCTGAAGTAGTGTCCTAAGGAAGCAAATGGAGGCTAACATGAACACTAGCCACTGCACGAAGCCAATATGGTGAAGAGTTCACACCCACCAGGAAATTTGCAGGTAGCGTAAAGTTAAGCTGCCAGAACAACAGCCAAAAGTGAACTCCAGGAGGTAACAGAGAAGAGGGATGTGCCCTGTACTGGTGATCAAAGGAGTCAGCCAAGGAGGAGGCATGAAGGCATAGGATGTGTGGCCATGCATGGCAGAAAAACACCATGCATATCTGCTGAGGAGAAAGTCACGGCAGTAGGACAGCGGTAGTTCGGCAGCTTCTGAATACAGACACTCAACCAAGCTAGTGTATAAGTTGCCAGTGGCCAAATGCGTGCCACAATGGTGGATAGTATTGAGACAGCATAAGAGCAACGGACATGCAGATGCATAAACAAAACACCCATAGTCTAGTTTTGAATGGACAAGAAACTGGTACAAATAGAGGAGGGTGGTTCGATCTGCTCCCCAGGAAGTACCACTGAGGGCACACAGGACATTGAGGGACCACATACAGCAGGCTTCCAGGTAAGACATGTGGGAGGATCAAGAAAGTTTCATATCGATCATGAGCTCCAGGAATTTCGTAGTGTCAACATACAGAAGAGCAACAGGCACAAGATGTAAAGTTGGTGGAAGAAACCAACTGCACTGCCAGAAATTCATACAAACTCCAAAAATGTCATAATGCATGAGCATAAAACATCTTCGATATTTCTACAGCAGATCGACTTCAGAGTCATAAGCCAATAATTAAGAGTGACTGTCCAATGACCATCTTGAAAACACGAATGACCTGTGCTTTATTCTGATCACTAGATGCCCTTTGTTGCTCCAGTGACCTATGATAAACTGCTACTATAAGGAGAACAAGTTCTTTCACATAATATTTGTAGAACCTTCAGGTATTTCATCCGGTACAGTTGCCTTTCCATTGGTGACCAGTTTTTGTTATTTTCTATTCCCCAGATGTATAGCTCAATATCTGCCATTAGGGCATTTGTTCGCCGACTGAAAGGAGGAACTGTATTACCATCTTCCACAGTGAAACACTTTCAAAAGTTCAAATTCAGTATTTCAGGCGTTTCTCCATCATATTCCGTTTCAATGACAGTATGGTCACTGAGTGACTGAACAGAATATTTCAATCCACTTACCAGCTTCATTTATTACAATTTTTAATCAGATTGTTAGGAACAATTTTACTTTCAAATTCACTCATTTTCTTCACACTCAGTTTGGCTTCATCCAGCTTCTGTTTGTCTACTAGGTCTCGATCTTGCTTAAATTGAAGATGAAACTCTCTTTACTTTTGAGGGAATTTTATAACATGGCAATTGGCCCATGATTGGTCTTTTCCATTTCTCTCAACCTTACTTGGCACATTCTTGTCTGACATTGATGAAGTTTCAAATTGTCCTCCCATTATAAGGAGAAAAAAAGCACACTTGCAAGACAACCCCAGCATATCCCATGTGCAAAAATTTGGGGCATACCTGTGATAGTACACAGTTATGACCTCCTGAAAGTACAACTTTTAAACTACTTCTAGTTGTTTGCATTCAATGTTCTCCATCAGTTACATCTCATGCAGATCCCACAGCACACAGTAATACTCCAGAAGAGGACAAACAACTATGGTGTAAGCAGTCTCTTTAGTAGACCTGTTGCTCTTTCAAAGTGTTCTGCCAATAAATCACCGTCTTTTGTTTGCTTTCCCCACAACATTATCTAGGTGATCATTCCAATCCAAGTTATTTGTAACTGTAATCCCTAAGTATTTAGTTGAATTTACACCCTTTCGATTTGTGAGATTTATTGTGTAACCAATTAGCAGTTTTTTTTATTACTCAACGTGGATGACTTCACATTTTTCATTATTTAGAATCACTTTATGCACCATACAGGTATCTTGTCTAAACCATTCTGCAATTGGTTTTGCCCATCTAATGATTTTACAACACAGTAAATGACTGCACCATCCACAAACAATCTAAGAGGGCTGGTCAGATTCTCTCCTAGGTCATTTATGTAGATCAGGAAAGGCAGAGGGTCTAAAACACTTATGACACTTCCTTGGGGAATGCCAGATATTGCTTTTGTTTTACTTGATGACTTTCTGACAATCTTTATGAACTGTGGCATTTCTGACAGGAAATCACAAATGCAGTCACACAACTGAGGTGATACTCCAGAGGCACAAAATTTAATTGGAAGATGCTTGTGAGGAATGGTGTCGAAAGCTGCCTGGAAATCTAAAAATATGGAATCAATTTGACATCCCCCGTTGATAGTACTCCTTACTTCAGGAGAATAAAGAGCTAGTTGTGTTTCACAAGAACGATATTGTCTGAATCTATGCTATATTTCAATGAATCATTTTCTTCGAGGTAATTCATAATGTTCGAACACAGTATATCTTCCAAAACCCTACTGTAAATCGATGTCAGTGATATGGGTCTGCAATTTAGTGGGTTACTCCTATTTCATATCTTTGGTATTGGTGTGACTTGTACAACTTTCCAGTCTTTAAGTACACCAGTGAGATAAAAACTGATGAATATAAATTGATAGGGAGCCTTGAAAGTGAGAGTCATGGAGGGTAAGTAAAATGTGATGGTGCCAGGTACTCTTGTATGCCTTATGTAGGTCAAAAAGACTGCAATGAGATGTTGCCTTTTAGAAAAACACTGTTAGGTGGATTCGACAACCCAGCATAAGCAGTGGGAAAACCTCCTTTCAAGCAGTTTGCAGAGCATGTTAGTAAGGTTGGTGGGTGAGTGCTAGCAGCATAATATCTATACTGTTGAGTTAAATAAGCATTTCATGATTTACTTTCCTTCTGCACTATGCAGTTAATGTATATTCACATCCCATTTTTGTGACTCAAGTAATAACATAGTAGACTGAAAAGATAACAAATTGGCTCAGTTCCCGTAAAGAATTTTTGTCTTTTTAGATTTATTTCATTGAAATTACATTTGGCATGTCTTGCATAATTAGTCACAAAAGCATTTGCATATTAAGTTTTAATCCTAATGAACTTGTGTATAACCACCATCATGTTTTTCAAGCCTATAAGATGCAAATAACAAAATATATTCTAAAACATGGAATAGTTTGGAAGGAAATACAGGACTTTAACCATAACACTGACACAAGAATTTCAGGGAAATTTTGGTGAAATATAAAGCAGAAATAATGTCAGTACACTGTTAAGGACTGAACTTTGGTATGTTCTGCCAATAGCTTTGAAGAACTAGTCTAAGCAGCTTTCTGTAAGCTAGCTCAAGGAACCATTATAAGCTTCATAAAGTAACATCGGTTCAATAGATGTGACCCACTTTCTACTGTCTTAAGATACAGTGACAGTAGGTAAAGAGAAATCTAAGAATGCAATTTCACTTAAACAATAAAAAGGTGGGAATTGTGGGGCATTATTCAAGGGAAGATATCTACCCACAATGTAGTACTTAGCAATTTTCCATTTTCTATGGCCCAACTAGCTTCTCCTTGAATTCATGACTAAAATCTTTTTATACAGCATTAAGTTTGTCATTGCTGCGATACTACTAGAAGCTGCAAAATCTGACAGTGGGTCAATTAGTTGATGATTCTTCTGAAAACTATTAGTAGTGATGAATACAGTAGAGTGAGTGGTGATTACAACAATGCTAGGGGTTGCAGAAATGTGCACACTGCATTGTGACCACCATTAGAATCAGAAGATTTATGTTCAAAAAATGGCATTCGTATTCAAAGCACCTGGTCACCAAAAACACCAGTATGATCTTTCCAGACCGTTAGTAACAAGCTATTGAAGATCACTGGAAACAAAACAATACAGCACATCATAATCTGTGTATCACTCATTACAAAAGCAACATGTGTCAAACAACTAGAGAAGCTTGACTATACAGCAATTGAAAATTTTTCTGAGAGTGATTCAGACCATGATAGCCACTCCAATGTCCAATGCTAAACATAAATTTTTAAATTTCTGGCTCGATTACAAATTGTTTTATTTAGATATGTTCTCATACCATGGACTCATACAAACTGTTTGGACATTTCAAGTCTCTTCCACCAGAGACAGAGGTAGGAAACATTGTATTGTTCTTGAAGAGCAAATTCTTGGAACCTTTTACACACAGAGGCAACATTACCATCCAAGCAAGCACAGTACATTTCAAAGCAAACATCAACTTCAGAATGTACAAGCCACAAAAACCAATGGACTGGAGCATGTATGGTTGAGCTCTGGCTGATTGTAACACAGGATATGTTAGTTGTTTTGAACTGTTGCAAAATTCTGGCTGCACAGATTTCCAGATGTTCACAGATATGCGTTATAAAAGAATGACTGGGAACTCAACCGTGGAAGAAATAAAAATTATAATTCAAGGAAACAGTGCAAACACCCAAGGGAATATGATACAAATTGAAAATTAACAAAAGCAATGTGTGTGCTTCTCTAAAAGACAGCAAAGTTACCATATTTGTGAGGGAAGATAAGATAGGTATTAAGCAAATGCTGCACTGCCAGCAAACAGGTGCAGGAGAAAATCTGTGGTGCTTGCATAATGAATGAAATACATGAAAAGAATAAGTAATGCTGAGGGAGTCAAAGAAACATTACATTGCTGGCTATGATTTTATTGGTAAATCACTAGAGATGAGTATAAAAATAGGTTTCTGACTGAAATTCTCGTAGTGAATAGTTTCAAACCATACAATAATTTTCAGGAGAGCATGACATCTAAATAGTATTTGTACCTCCAGTAGAGGAAGACACTGAGAAGCATGTTGGTGAAGTTTGAAGCAACACATCAAGAATAAATTGCCCTATATCAAATGACAGATATTGAAAAAAGTTAAGGAGCAGGAAACAATACTGTTTCTGCTTTCCTTGACAGGACGACAAAAGACTGTAATGTGAAGTCAACATAAGATATCAAGACACATGGATCAAAACTGTATTTTACAGCAAGTCATCTACATTAAATGTAGGACTCCATCATACTAGACAATTTTTAAATACACTCCTGGAAACTGAAATAAGAACACCGTGAATTCATTGTCCCAGGAAGGGGAAACTTTATTGACACATTCCTGGGGTCAGATACATCACATGATCACACTGACAGAACCACAGGCACATAGACACAGGCAACAGAGCATGCACAATGTCGGCACTAGTACAGTGTATATCCACCTTTCGCAGCAATGCAGGCTGCTATTCTCCCATGGAGACGATCGTAGAGATGCTGGATGTAGTCCTGTGGAACGGCTTGCCATGCCATTTCCACCTGGCGCCTCAGTTGGACCAGCGTTCGTGCTGGACGTGCAGACCGCGTGAGACGACGCTTCATCCAGTCCCAAACATGCTCAATGGGGGACAGATCCGGAGATCTTGCTGGCCAGGGTAGTTGACTTACACCTTCTAGAGCACGTTGGGTGGCACGGGATACATGCGGACGTGCATTGTCCTGTTGGAACAGCAAGTTCCCTTGCCGGTCTAGGAATGGTAGAACGATGGGTTCGATGACGGTTTGGATGTACCGAGCACTATTCAGTGTCCCCTCGACGATCACCAGTGGTGTACGGCCAGTGTAGGAGATCGCTCCCCACACCATGATGCCGGGTGTTGGCCCTGTGTGCCTCGGTCGTATGCAGTCCTGATTGTGGCGCTCACCTGCACGGCGCCAAACACGCATACGACCATCATTGGCACCAAGGCAGAAGCGACTCTCATTGCTGAAGACGACACGTCTCCATTCGTTCCTCCATTCACGCCTGTCGCGACACCACTGGAGGCGGGCTGCACGATGTTGGGGCGTGTGCAGAAGACGGCCTAACGGTGTGCGGGACCGTAGCCCAGCTTCATGGAGACGGTTGCGAATGGTCCTCGCCGATACCCCAGGAGCAACAGTGTCCCTAATTTGCTGGGAAGTGGCGGTGCGGTCCCCTACGGCACTGCGTAGGATCCTACGGTCTTGGCGTGCATCCGTGCGTCGCTGCGGTCCGGTCCCAGGTCGACGGGCACGTGCACTTTCCGCCGACCACTGGCGACAACATCGATGTACTGTGGAGACCTCACGCCCCACGTGTTGAGCAATTCGGCGGTACGTCCACCCGGCCTCCCGCATGCCCACTTTACGCCCTCGCTCGAAGTCCGTCCACTGCACATACGGTTCACGTCCACGCTGTCGCGGCATGCTACCAGTGTTAAAGACTGCGATGGAGCTCCGTATGCCACGGCAAACTGGCTGACACTGACGGCGGTGGTGCACAAATGCTGCGCAGCTAGCGCCATTCGACGGCCAACACCGCGGTTCCTGGTGTGTCCGCTGTGCCGTGCGTGTGATCATTGCTTGTACAGCCCTCTCGCAGTGTCCGGAGCAAGTATGGTGGGTCTGACACACCGGTGTCAATGTGTTCTTTTTTCCATTTCCAGGAGTGTATTTAATACTATGCAGAAACACAAATAGCATGGTATATAGGGTGCAACTTATTTTCTTTCACTAAAAACACATGAAACCTATAAGTAAATTAAACTATGTTACATCTGAAATCATTTACTTGTGATCTTGCAATCTTTATGACTGCACTTTCTTCTTGGGATCAACAAGTCTGTAGGCCAAACAGAAAAACTGAATTGCTTGGAACCTTTAGATTCTTGCATATGAAGTAGAATAGAATCAGCCACTGAGATTACATACAGGGAAACTTAGGTGTTGCAACTGTGGCAACAGCTCTTGTTCTCAGGGGCTGATGATGATCTACACTGCATCCGTTAAGCTCCAATTCAAATAGGGCAATATTATTGCCTGTTTGGCATGACAGAATTACTAAAACATTTTTCATGTGATCATTTTGAAGGGGGGAGGGTGTGTTACTGTAATGACCGCACAATGGTATCAGTCTACAGTGAGCAGCTGCTACAAAATAATTGTTCTTTTGATCTGACATTGACTCCTGATCATGCAAGAAGCTATTGAATTCCACACGTCATCACAGCCTGTTTCTTTTAAATACACTGAGCATTCACACTGTTTATAAAACAAAGGGTTTGTCTGCAAGAAGTGGGTCTTGGATTTTGAAAGAACTGGGAATAATTTTAGATATACAGCATGTATTAAATCTTTATGGTCAAAATTATACATACAGCAGTAAACCCAAAATGAATATTTTGAAATTAGGGATCAATAGCATTAAGTTAAGTGATGGTACCTTGAAGAACAATACACAATTGATTGTGGTGTGTCCACAGTGAATCTTTCCCTGTGGGGTTGTATGAAACTGTCATCATATTATATCCCTTCAGAGTCTGAAGAGAAACTGGCTGTCTCATTTTAAAACAGAGTGAAGTGACAGTCGAGTGTGTGTGGCAAAATTCGGCTTCTGGCACTATTCTGAGCACCACCTGTGACTGGAACATGAAGGGGAGAAATTCTAGTGGTACTCGAAGTACCCTCTACCACATACTGAAAGGTGACTTGCAGTATTTACAGCAAATATAAAATGCATGGATTGAGAATGACCATTGTCACTGAACAGTTGCTATGATCTTAAGTTCTTGCTCTACTATGTATGTTGCTTATGTCAATAACACTGGTTGACAACGAAATTTTTTCTTAACAGCAAAGAATTTTCCTGGTGCATGTTTGGGTGCTGATTTGAAGTAAAGTATTCACTCACATGCAGTTTTGACACAAATTTAGAATTTCTATGACATATGCAAAATGTAGCTGTTTAATCATCATAAAATGCCAGTATTGTTTTATGAAGATTTGCAATGTAACTTGCTACAAATAGATTTTTAATTTTATAGTCTATATATTTAGGTGATATTGTAATGTTAAGGCCTACATGTTTGTTTTACACGTTTTTCATGCGAACTTCTCTGATGAGTAACAAATAATAATAAATCAGCTGGTGCCTGCTTTTGCAGATTTCGTGGCTTCAAGAGTTTATATTAATTTTTCTGGTCATTTCTGACACGTCTGTGGCAAACTTGTAGTGAAAAAGAAGCAACAGGCTATCTCAAGTTTTGTCAAAGAATGTATTTTGCATATTTTGATGTAAGGGTTTGGGATTAGAACAAGTCATGGACTCCACATTGAGTGTGTTCAAGTTGTGAGAAAGATCCCACTGCTTCCTGTTTAGATGAGACTGTCATGCAAAAGACAAGCACTCGTCTCAAGAAAGTTCGCCAGACAGAATGTCAAAAGTTGAAGGGAAAAACATGCTAATCGATTCGAAAGTGGACAAAATAAAAAAAAATCAATCTTCCTCCACTTCACATGAAACTTGGCATCATGTAAGAATTCATTAAAGCCCTGCCAAAATGTGGTGACATTTTCAAATATGTGGCAATTAAGTCAGTATACCACGGCTATCAGAAGCTAAGACGAAAGAAGGGGTTTTCATCAGCCCTAACATTCAGAAACTAATGAAAGACAAAATGTTTGAAGGGAAAATGAATGAGATTTACAGATCATGTTGAATATTCTTTAAACAAGTTGTCAACAAGTTTCTTGGCAAGTGCAAAGAACTTGGTTATAAGAATTAGTATTAAACATGCTGGATAACTTCTACTTTCTGGGCACCTGCATCAGTTATTTTCTAGAAAATCTAGGTGCTGTGAGTGAGGAACAGGGAGAAAGGTTCCATCAAAACATTAAACAAATGGAATGGATATACTAGGACCAACAGGATGTCAGTTAGCATGGTAGCTGAAAATTGCTGGATGCCGCACATGAGTGTTCTCAGTCAGTGCACTGACGATAACACAACTGCCAACGTTGAGATTTATGCCATTGTTTTAGACGTGAAGAACATAATACAGGGTGATTCAAAAAGAATACCACAACTTTAGGAATTTAAAACTCTGCAACGACAAAAGGCAGAGCTAAGCACTATCTGTCGGCGAATTAAGGGAGCTATAAAGTTTCATTTAGTTGTACATTTGTTCGCTTGAGGCGCTGTTGACTAGGCGTCAGCGTCAGTTGATGCTAAGATGGCGACCGTTCAACAGAAAGCTTTTTGTGTTATTGAGTACCGCAGAAGTGAATCGACGACAGTTGTTCAGCGTGCATTTCGAACGAAGTATGGTGTTAAACCTCCTGATAGGTGGTGTATTAAACATTGGTATAAACAGTTTACAGAGAATGGGTGTTTGTGCAAAGGGAAAAGTTCTGGACGGCCGAGAACGAGTGATGAAAATGCAGCACGCATCCAGCAGGCATTTGTTCGCAGCCCAGGAAAATCGACTCGCAGAGCTAGCAGAGAGCTGCAAATTCCACAATCAACTGTATGGAGAGTCCTACGAAAAAGGTTAGTTATGAAACCTGAACGTCAACTACCCAAGGCGATGGATTGGCCGCCAGGCAGCCCGTGACAGAGCACTTCATCACTGGCCTCCAAGAAGCCCTGATCTTACCCCCCTGCGATTTTTTCTTATGGGGGTATGTTAAGGATATGGTGTTTCGGCCACCTCTCCCAGCCACCATTGATGATTTGAAACGAGAAATAACAGCAGCTATCCAAACTGTTACGCCTTATATGCTACAGAGAGTGTGGAACGAGTTGGAGTATCGGGTTGATATTGCTCGAGTGTCTGGAGGGGGCCATATTGAGCATCTCTGAACTTGTTTTTGAGTGAAAAAAAAAAAAACCTTTTTAAATACTCTTTGTAATGATGTATAACAGAAGGTTATATTATGTTTCTTTCATTAAATACACATTTTTAAAGTTGTGGTATTCTTTTTGAATCATCCTGTACTTCACTATAATGTTAGGAGTGCCTTATTTTCTCATTTTTAATAAAGTTTTACTGAATGTACACTGAGGTGACAAAAGTCATTGCATACCTCCTAATATAATGTCAGACCACCTCCTGCTCAGCGTAGTACAGCAGTACGTGGCATAGTGTCAACAAGTCGTCAGAAGTCCCCTGCAGAAATACTGAGCCTTGCTGCCTTTATAGCCGTCCATAATTTCAAAAGTGTTGCCAGTGCAGAATTTTATGCATGAACTCATCTCTTGATTACGTGCCATAAATGTTAGGTGCGATTCATGTCAGACGACCTTGGTCGCCAAATCATTCACTCGAATTGTCCAGAATGCTCTTCAAACTAATCACAAACAACTGCGGCGTGACGACATAACGCACTGTCATTCATAAAAATTCCATTGTTGTTTGGGAACATGATGTCCATGAATGACTGTAAATGGTCTCCAAGTAGCTAAACATAACAATCTCTGGTCAATAATTGGTTCAGTTGGACCAGAGAACCCATTCTGTTCCATGTAAACACAGTCCACAGCATCTTAGAGCCACCATCAGCTTGCACAGTGCCTTGCTGACAACTTGGGTCCATGGCTTCATGGGGTCTGTGCCACGCTTGAAAGCTATCATCAGCTCTTACCAACTGAAAACAGGATGCATCTAACAAGGCCACAGTTTTCCAATAATCTAGGGCCCAACCAATATGGTTATGAGCCCATGAGAAGCACTGCAGGCGATGTCATGCCGTTAGCAAAGGCATTTGTGTCGGTCATCTACTGCTCTACTGCCACAGCCCATTAGCGCCAGATGTTGCCACATTGTCCTAACAGATATGTTCATCGTACATCCCACACTGAATTCTGTCATTATTTCATGCAGTGTTGCTTGTCTGATAGCACTGACAAATCTATCTAAATGCTGCTGCTCTCGGTTGTTAAATGAAAGTCATCGGCCACTGCGTTGTCCATGGTGAGAGGTAATGCCTGAAATTTGGTATGCTCAGCACACTCTTGACACTGTGGATCTAAGAATATTGAACTCCGTAACAATTTCTGAAATGGATTGTCCCTTGTGTAGCTCCAACTAACATTCCACATATGAAGTCTGTTATTTTGCGGCCATAGTCACGTTAGAAACTTTTTTCACGTTAATCAACTGAGTACAAATGACAGCTCCAGCAATGCACCCCCTTTTATATCTTGTGTATGCGATACTACCACCATCTGTATATGTGCATATCACTATCCCACAACTTTCATCACCTCAGTGTACGTATTTTGCATGAATTTTCCGGATCTTCATCATTATCTTGAGAAAAATCTTGTGTGATAGAGTGAAACCCTCAGCATTTACGAACTAAGCATACCAAAAAACATTAGAATCACCTATATTACTTAAAAAATTTGTCAAGTATAAATCTGTATACCTATATAAGGAACTAAATATTCTTTTCTGATCATTAGTTCATTGTCTGAAAATATTCAGTTTGGGATCCTCTAACTATTTGCATAATTTTGTCCCAAGGTATTTGGGACACCCTGCAGAGTGTGGTTACACTGTTTTCCTGATTGCATGAATGATGATCCTTTCGTGGTGTGGAGCCATGGTGAAGAACAGCTCGGTGACTTCCTAAGACACTTGAACAGCCTCCATGCCAACATAAAATTTACCATGGAAGTAGAAAAGGACAAGAAACTGCCATTTGTAGATGTGCTGGTCACAAGGGACAGTGAAAACCTGGGACACAGTGTGTACCGAAAACTGACACACATGGACCAACCTGCATAAACTATCAAACCACCACCAGAGCCAAAAAAAGAGGCATGATTAATACGCTCATAACGCGAGCAGGACGAGTATGTGAGCCGCAGCACCTCAGACGAGAAATGGAACATCTGGAAAGTGTTCTGAGGAGCAATGGGTACTCCACAAATTATATCAGAAGTGTAACAGAGCCAAACACTCGGCGACGTAAGGAATCAGAAAAAGAAATGTCGGGTATGGCCTTTCTGCCACACATTCCCAGAGTGACAGACAGAATTGGCCGTATATTGCGCAAACATGGCGTAAAGACGATTTTCAAACCGACAAGGAAGATCAAAGAGTGCCTTAGATCGACAAAGGACAAAAGGGACCCACTTGCAATGTTGGGAATATACCGTATACCACGCACATGCAGAAAAGTTTATGTCGGAATGACTGGACGATCAATTAACACCAGGATCAAAGAGCATAAGTGGCATTGCAGGTTGGGGCAGGTGGAGAAATCGGCTGTGGCAGAGCACGCACTGAGCGAGACCAACCACGTAATAAAATTCGACGACACGGAAGTTCTGGCTGTAGAGAAGCACCATCACGTGCGCTTGTTCAAAGAAGCTGTAGAAATACAAAAACACACGAACAGTTTCAACAAGAAAGAGGAAAGCCTTAAGGTAAATGGATCCTGGCTTCCCGTACTGCAGCGAATGACCGTCGCAGGTAGCAAGAGGAGAACCGCACCGGAAATGACTGTGAGAAGCCCTCTGACGTTGGCGCGCCAGGTACATATAGTCTGCGGTAGCGAGCTCGGCTCCAGTTCACCACCGGCAATGGAGGGTAAAGCTTTGACAATGCCATCTCTCTCTCTCTCTCTCTCTCTCTCTCTCTCTCTCACACACACACACACACACACACACACACACACACACACACACACACACACGTAAAAATTTGAAGTAAATTGATCAAGGTCTTTGTGAGATTTTTTGCTAACAAAGTTTCCCTTTTAGATATTATAAAAGTATTTATTTATTTATTATTAAATAATAATAATAATTATTATTATTATTATTATTTTGCACTTCAAGATTAGACACTTGTGCCTGTTCCATCTTCACTTTTCACTGCTACCTTATTCTGGGTCTTCCTATTCCTCTCCTTCCTCTTGGGTGGCACAGCATTGTGGGATTCTCTTTGCACTTATTGCTTGTAGGTGATGTTTCCATAATTTTTTTAAATTTCTTTAATCTTTTCATTAATATCATAAACATCTAGTTCATTCCTATTTTCTCCATTTCTTATACAGTCTTTCCTTATAATACTTCTCACTTTTCTTGGAGTCTCATTTCTGCTGCTTGTAGTTTACGTTTATTGCGTTTTTTAGGGATCCACGACTCACTGCCATATACTCCCATAGGTGGTTATGTATTTACACAGGATGAACATTAATACCACCGACAAACTGCAGGGCCAGATTCCTGACTGGAAATGGAGGACAGGTGGCTGTAAGAACATGTGTCCGAGTATGCATCGTTGCCACGATAGGTGATGTTGACAATTGAAAGTTCCACTGACTATGTACCGTGTGCGTGTGATGCAGCATACTGGAAGCAGCAGCATGGTCAAGTATTTATACTAGGAACAAGCCAAGATGGTGTCTGTGTACAGCCAAGCAGACTGAAATAGTCGAGAGGCAGCATATCCTGTAGAACCCAGCCCTCAAAATCTGGTGTACGCACAGTCTACTGCCCCCCTGCACATCTGCCTGAAAGGACACATGATCTCACAAATGCCCTAAAAAAGGCTTGACATGTTGTGTGATGTGGTTGGGGTCTGTGAGGGTACTTGATTTGGTACAGCCGTGCTGCCTCTAGACTGTTTCCATCCCCGACATGAATACTGGACCATCGACTATTCTGCTGCTTACAATATGCTGCGTCAATCACACAGCCTGCAACACACAAGGAATACACAGTATATGGCACAGGAACTTTCATCAGCGCCATCTACTGTGGCAACTGCATTTCCAGACACATGTTCATACAACATTTTTTCCTCTATTTCCTCATTACAGCATCATGTAAAAGTTTGAAGTTAATCAGTCATGTATTTTTTGGAGATTTTCCGTAACAATGTTAATCTAATGCTTTGTCTTTATATAGTAGTATAGATATAGATAAGCAACTTCTTGACCATCTGACCACAAATAAAATATTGTCCTAGGCAAAATCTGGAATTCTAAATGGTTATGATATCATGAAGAAGAGTTATGTATTAATAGTCCAGTCAATGAGGACAAAAAAAGGTCAATAGGGGGAAAAAATCATATAGTCACCAATTTTTGAATGTTGCTAGGAGGGAGTGTCATGAACAATGTACTAAACATCTTGACCATTGGAGTTTGTGTGTTTGGAGTGGAGGGTGTTCAAATGTCACTTTTTTATGTTATTCAAAATTACTAAAAAACTGTAGCTTCTAGCAAAAAAGTTTCCCAGTACATCGAAGCAGTTCAGAAGCAGGCTGCTAGATTGGTTCCAGTAGGTTTGAACAACATGAAAGTATTAAGCAGGTGTTTCAGAAACTCAAATGAGAACCCCTGGAGGGAAGGCGATGTTCTTTTCGAGAAACACTAAATATTGAGAACATTTATAGAACCAGCATTTGAAGCTGAATGTGAAACAATTCTACTGCCACCAACATACATCGTGTATAAGGAACATGAAGATAAGACGCGCGAAATTGGGGCCCACACGGATGTGTACAAACAGTCGTTTTTCTCTCATCAGCGCCATCTACTGTGGCAACAATGCATTTCCAGACTCAGGTTCATACAACCTTTTTTCCTCCATTTCCTCATTACAGCATCATGCGAGTGGAACAGGGGGGGAAATGACAAGTAGTGTTACAGGTTACCTTCCGCCACGTGCCGTACAGTGGCTTGCAGAGTATCTATGCAGATATACAGAATTAAATTACATTAAATTTTCCACAAAAATAGTCCTATTCATTTTTTCCTCTAGGACTAATAGTGTCCACATTGCTGAAGACGGAAAAATCGTAAATTATTAAAAATATTGTGCTAATGGTATAAAATTAAAGTTTATCTTTATTTAAAGTGGGTTATAAATAAATATTAAATGTGTATGACATCTAAGTGCAGGAAAGCCGTATTAAGGGCTAAACTGTGTTCCGGGGGGGGGGGGGGGGGGGGGGGGGGGGTGACAGGATGGAAGGGGGAGATGGGTGGGATAGAAGTGCAAGGAAAGGTAGGTCACAAGATTATGGTCATGCACTTTCCTCCCTTGGAGGTCTGCAAACTGAAGGTCAAGCAGGGGATTCTCCACTATCTATCCCACTATGTCACAAGAAACAACTACAGAAAGTTATATAGCCCCACCATAACACACCTTACGAATCACTGGTGATGCAGAGTGCAGACATGATGGGTGAGTGTTTATTTTGCACAAAATGCATAAACACTACATGGATTGCAGATATGAGATACTAATAACATTAACACAAGTAATGCCTTTGGACAGACTCAACATATCTACGCAGCTAATGGGGAGTTGATTCCTAGTCATCCTGTATGGGAGCCGTAGTGTTCTTCGGGGAAAGGCGACTTCCACTTCCTCCACCATGATCACTTCTCGATTTTTAGTTTGCAGATATACTATACCTCCCCTGCAGTTCCTGTCCAATGAATAGACAAAAAGCTTCCATGAGCTCATACTTATAAAGTGGAGTTATTTTCAGTTTACTGAATGACTATTTATTTGCAGCTGTTAAGCGAGCTTTTATGTAAAATACATTCCTGTGTGTTTAATTTGTGAGTGTGATGTTGTCAGTGGTCTATGTAGTGTTGTTGGGAAAGGGATTGGATTGGATTGGATTGGTGGCACCTTGCTGCCGTCTATGATTGACAGCACACTGTAAAACCTTGTAACTGTGTTTTAGTCACTTGGTGGTGAATTAATGAATGACCAAAAAGTTACTTCGCTTCTCTTACCATTAATCCTGTTACACACAGACTGCACAAACTTTTTTCAGTAATGAATCACTGGCATCTGTAGTGTAGGCTGCCCTGAGTGGGGCCAATTACCACAGAACATCAATATATCTTCAAATGGGAGTGATAATGTTTGATACAAAGGAATCGATCATGTTCATGTCTAGAAGAGTAATCTGTTGAAATGCACTGCTTGACTTATGTTGAAATATCTGAAGTTATATAACACCTAAATGACCTCCTGTTGGAGAGGGGGAGAATTTAAGCCTCTGGGCTTCTTTAGATGTTGGGAGAGTTAAGTCTGGGGAGATGCATTTGATATCCCCTCATTCTGTGGAAAGTATGCCAGGCAGTGATAGTGGAGACAAGTAAATCAACATTGTCAAATACATGTTGACACAATGTTACACTTGGAAAAGGCTCTTCAGTGTGGCAAGCAGGTGACAGCTCCAGCTGTTGAGCTTTTTTGTAATAGCTAACTTAACTGCAAATAAGTACTAAATAAATTGAAAATAGCTCCGCCTTAAAAACACATTCTCAGTGAAGTATTTCATCTATTCACATAAGATAACTGGACAGGAGAGGCTGTGGAGGTATAGTCTGTTGTAAACTGAAAAGCAAGCACTGCTCATGTAGGAGAAGTTGCCTTTCCCAGAAGAAGACTACAGCTGCCATAAGGGATGACTAAGAATCAATTTCCCTCTAGCATTGCAGAACAATGAGCAGAGATTTGCATAAACATTGCTCATATACATTACTTGCATTAGTGGTTAGTAACTCACACCTGCTTTCTATGTGGTGTTAACACACATTTTGGTAAATAATCACCCCCAGAAACATCTGCACACTGCATTGCCAGTGATTCATAAGGTGGGCTGAGGATGGTCACTATAGCTTTGTGAAACACCCTGTAGTTGCTTCTTGTGACATAGTGGTGTAGGTAAGAGAGGGGAATCACCTGCTTGCTCCTAATTTTGCAAACCTATGAAGGAGTAAAGTGCATGATCACAAGCTGGAAACCTACCTTCTCTGGTTCTCCTACCTCCCATTTGCCCCCTCCACCCTGTTACACATCTGAAACACAATTTATCCCTTAATACAGGTCTACTGCACTTAGGTTTGGAATACATATTTAATATTTGTTTTTAACTCACTTGACTTAAAAATAAATATTAATTGCACACTGTTAGAATAATATTTTCAACAACCTGTGTCACTTCCAACCTGTGAAAAGTGGGAACTATTAGTCCTAGAGAAAAAAATGAATAGGGCCTATTTGTAGGAAATTTAATGTAATTTAATTTTGTACCGGAAAACATTTTGTTAGCTGCAGTTTTCTATTTATTCGAGAAAAAACATAAAAAGTGACATTTAAACTTCCCTCACCCCAATGTTTACACCCCTCCAGACAAGATTTTTGTTTGTTGTTCATGCCACTCCCTCCTAGCACAGTACAAATATTTGCAACTACACAATTTTTTCCCCTAACTTTCCTTCATTAACTGGACTATATGTTGTCAGTGTCCATGTGAATGCGTTAAATGTAGCATCCTACAATGTTTCATCTTTTTTTGTGTATATAAATCACCTTTCAATGGCAACACTATTAAATGCTAAGGTTGTTTTGTTTGCAGATGATGCACGTCTATGCTAATTAGCTACAGCTTTAGAATGAAACTGTCAATGAAACTTCCATGGACAGTAATAAATTGTTTCTCACCAAATAACGGTCTTTCAACTTCGGGAAAACACTTTACGTGCAGCTCAGTTCAGAAACTGCAAGACATTTTCACTTAAAATATGAAGACCCATGGATGTAGGAGGTTGACAGTGTAAAATTCTTGGCATTATAAATTCATCATAAAATCAGCTGGCAGGAACATACAGCACAACTTCTAAAACACTTTAAAAAATCTTTGATGTAGTGAAAATGTCAGATGTGGGTGATGTAAAAAATACACTACTGGCCATTAAAATTGCTACACCACGAAAATGATGTGCTACAGACACGAAATTTAACCGACAGGAAGAAGATGCTGTTATATGCAAATTATTAGCTTTTCAGAGCATTCACACAAGGATGGCGCCAGTGGTGACACCTACGACATGCTGACATGAGGAAAGTTTCCAACCGATTTCTCATACACAAACAGCAGTTCACCATTGTTGTGATGCCTCGTGTAAGGAGGAGAAATGCGTACCATCATGTTTCCAACTTTGGTAAAGGTCGGATTGTAGCCTATCACGATTGTGGTTTATCGTATCGCGACATTGCTGCTCATGTCAGTCGAGATCCAATGACTGTTAGCAGAATATGGAATTGGTGGATTCGGGAGGGTAATACGGAATGCCGTGCTCGATCCCAATGGCCTCGTATCACTAGCAGTCGAGGTGACAGGCATCTTATCTTCATGGCTGCAACTGATCGTGCAGCCACGTCTCAATCCCTGAGTCAACAGATGGCGACGTTTGCAAGACAACAACCACCTGCACGAACAGTTCGACGACGTTTGCAGCAGCATGGACTATCAGCTCGGAGACCATGGCTGCAGTTACCCTTGATGCTGCATCACAGACAGGAGCGCCTGCGATGGTGTACTCAACGACGAACCTGGGTGCACGAATGGCACAACGTCATTTTTTTTTTGATGAATCTAGGTTCTGTTTACAGCATCATGATGGTCGCATCCGTGTTTGGCGACATTGTGGTGAACGCACATTGGAAGGGTGTATTCGTCATCGCCATACTGGCGTATCACCCGGTGTAATGGTATGGGGTGCCACTGGTTACACGTCTCTGTCACCTCTTGTTCGCATTGACGGCACTTTGAACAGTAGATGTTACACTTCAGCTGTATTACGACCTGTGGCTCTACCCTTCATTCGATCCATGCAAAACCATATATTTCAGCAGGATAATGCACGATCACATGTTGCAGGTCCTGTACGGGCCTTTCTGGATACAGAAAATGTTCGACTGCTGCCCTGTCCAGCACATTCTCCAGATCTCTCACCAATTGAAAATGTCTGGTCAATGGTGGCGAGCAACTGGCTCGTCACAATACGCCAGTCACTACTCTTGATAAACTGTGTTATCGTGTCGAAGCTGCATGGGCAGCTGTACCTGTACACGCCATTCAAGCTCTGTTTGACTCAATGCCCAGGTGTATCAAGGCTGTTATTACGGCCAGAGGTGGTTGTTCTGGGTACTGATTTCTCAGAATATATGGATCCAAATTGCGTGAAAATGTAATCACATGTCAGTTCTAGTATAATATATCTGTCCAATGAATACCCATTTATCATCTGCTTTTCTTCTTGGTGTAGAAATTTTAATGGCCAATAGTGTAAAAAGAAATCTGGAATAATTTAATTACTTTCATTCCACGATGACGAAGTATCATACTTTCAGGTAACTCATCAAGTCATGCTAAGGATTTCAGACTCTACAAATAAACAAATCATCTGAGTATTAATTTTAAGTCAAATTTGTGTGTGTCCGTATCACCAGGTTATTTCAAATCAGTCTAATAATGGCAACTTTATCAAGAAGATCATATGTGAATGACCCTGATGTGTTTTATTACATCTGCAACTCTGACTCTCAAAAGCAAGAGAGCGAACATAATCTCATGTGCTAAAAAAGCATATCTGTCTTGTTGCAAGTTTGAGGATATGGAGAAAAGGTAAACAGATATCTTTACTTTTCCAGATTCCAATGGTATCGAGAGAATAAGAAAACTGCGTAGATGACTGCTGTTTTTGTATGGTGAAAGTTGGTAGGCATAGCAAGAACAGAATGAAAGAAATTGTTTATCTGAACCTAAAAGCAGCCATAAGACCCATACCACATGGTTCTAACATCCTTGTGCCGACCCGCCCACTACTTAGAATCATCATCATAAAGTGAAACTGCCCAGAGCTTGTGGTCTAGTGGCTAGCTTTGCTGTCTCTGGATCACAAGGTCCTGGGTTCGATTCCTGGCTGGGTTGGGGATTTTCTCTAACCAGGGACTGGGTGTTTGTGGTGTTGTTGTTGTTATCATCATCATCATCATCATCATCCATGACAGTAGCTAGAATGGACTGTGTAAAAATTGGAACTCTGTATGGGCACTGATGACCGTGCAGTTGAGTGCCCCAAAAACCAAACGTCAAGTGAAATTACATACCCTGCTGACTCCACACCCACAAAAGGACAAGAGCAGTTTACACAAGAACTGAATGACTTGTAAGGAGATCTGGGTCTCTTGTTTATTGTAAGAGCATTGATGGTTTGTTATCCAGATATGGTGTTACATACAACATGAATGAATGAAGGATATTTATAGATTCTAACACAAGAGGCGTCACACCCATACTTCTACATACTGAAGATAAGCATGACAGTGTCAGCAGCATATTCCGTGCACTGTAAAAGAAACCTATGAAAATACGGAGATCCTGCTGAAGACATTAAGCTATTCAAAACACTAATGGGTTGTATGTGGAGACCTTTAACTAATAGGAATGCTGCTTGGACAACAGTCAGGCTTTACAAAGTTTCCTTGTTTCCTGTGCCTCTGGGATGGTCGTGCCTGTGAATTGCATTCGAGTAGACTAGAATGGTCTATCAGACCAACAATGAATCCTAGGGAGAAAAATGTGATTAGACAATCTCTGGTGAAATGAGAGAAAATCATTCTGCTGCCTCTTCATATTAAACTGTGAATCACAAATCAGTGTGTCAAAGCACTGCCTGAAGATGGTGATTGTTTTAAGTACAAAAGTTCCAAATTTTCATTTCTGTCTGAGGCTAAACTCAAGGGACTACTATTTCTGGGACCAAACATTTGAAGTTTGATAAAAGATGAAGTATATAAAAACGTACTAACACAAGAAGAACAACTGGCTTTGACAGAATTTATGAATGTGGCTGCCAATTTATTAAGTAATAGGGAACACCCAGGTTTCAAAGCCATGGTGGAAAATATAACAGCTCTGAAAAATATGAACCTTAAAATTCATTTTTTTTCCTAGCCATCTTGACTTTTTCCCTGACAATCTCGGAGATGTTAGCAAAGAACATGGCAAAAGGGCTCACCAAGACACAAAAAAAATAGAATCACATTATCAAGGCAGGTGGGATGACGGCTGACTACTTTGGTCTCTAAAATGAGATAATGTGGAGCTACAGCATAGAAGAAAATCTCGAAGACAAAATTTCAATATTAAGATGAAGCAGTACTATAAAAGTGCAGTGTCTCCGTATTACTTGGAATGTGTAATTAGGTCTATGTTACTAGTAAAGATGGGTCTGTATTAATATATATTAAAATGTATTCATATTGTGTCTTCACATTCTTCAAGCAATTAATAAAAATCATCCTTCAGCATTAAAGGCCTTGGACAAAAATTTAGTTTCACAGCCCTGTGTTATTAACACTATTACATAACATGAATGTTTTGTAATATCTGATTTTGGCACAGTTTCAGTGAAGTAATGCAATCTGTATAAGGAGGCTTGTAACCTACTTTTGTTTTGATTATGCTTCCTGCAGTAGCCTAAAAAACAATTTATGCATTACAATGTTTATGGTACACTTTTAAATCAATTTGTATATAAGAAAATGGGGAAAAAACTTACTTCCCATACCCTTGTGAACCAGCATTCTTCAGGATTTTTAGAAGCAGCACTATCACATCAGATTATTTAAAATATGTATTTCTGTTTTTCTGACACATTCCACATTGTCAAGGATCACCCCACTTCAAGTGTACAGAATGAACTATATTTAATCTAACATGAAAATTACAGTCACGCAATACACTAACAGGTAAATGATTGCTAAGCTGGTGTGGAGAGACAATACACATCTGGCTCACCTCAGTCCTGCAAGTGCTGCAAATTAAGCTACACAAGCAGGTCATGGAGGAAATATACTGACATAAGGAAATGCTCACTGGAGTGCAGGTCAACAGCCACCTACCACCAAACAGGTTCAAATGATAGGAAAACAGCAAAAGATTATCCTCTGCGGTTAACCGTATTGCTGTGATGAAGTGTGTTGATCTTCACTAAGCACGTACATGTTTTCTGATAATGACAAGCCTCTATGAGTCATCCCCTGTGGGAGATGAGAGATGGCAGTATAGCAGTTAAAAAGAGCACACAAATCCACACAGACACAGTTGCGGCTGCTTGTAGTTCAGTGGTTACAGACATAAAGAGAATGTGACAACAGACGTGCTGAACCCCCTCCCCCACCTCCCCCCCCCCCCTCTCCCACTCTCTCTGATGTGTTTCTTTGCAACAACATATAGACTGCCCTATTGAGACCATTGCTTTGATTTTCCATCATTCCTGAATTTATTCATTTTCCACAGGGAGGAGCAGAATTAGTTGGTTCTTATCATGCACAAGAATCATTATGACTTCTGATATGAAACCCTCATTCAGTCATTCACGGCATAAGTTTTTTTTATATAAACAAGCTGCAGGCAAGAATAGAGGCAAACATTATTTGGCATCATTTTTTGGCCACACTTTTCAATCACCACTCAGTTCAAGATGAACAAAGAATAACAAGGCATTAATGAACTCCTACTTAAGAGTTCGAAAAAAAAAATAAAAGTAATGAAAAGACATGGTTACGTTAGTGTGCAGAAGTGAGCATATGCCTAGAATTGAGCAGATACAGACACAATAATCTGTCCTGAAGCAGGTCAAATTATAGCTTCATAGCACGTTATATGTACCATATAGTCTTAAAAGCATTAACAAAGGGTATTCCAAAATAATTTCCACCAGGGAGCACCTAAAAGATTATTATAGGGCAGTGAGTAAAGACACACTGCTTCAGCCTTAAATAAGGGCACATACAGCAACACAAAATGCTTGGAATTACATCAGTAGGAGAACTTGAGCTAAGCAGCATGTACCATTGGCAAAGACAGAAACTTACAATGTTGTTTTCTCCCATCTGAAGCTACTGAATTTTGCAATGTAAAAGGCTTCAATAGCAAGTTTTATGCAATAAAAGTTGAACTGTACATTCCACTTCCCAAATAAAAGGATCCATGCTCAACATTTTTAATGCCTGAGAATGTGACTGAGTTTTGAAGAATGAGTGTGGAGCATTTAAAAACAAAAATTACACTGTGATGGGTACACTACAAGGGAATGAAAGATTTTGGATCAATAAGAGTATCAAAGACCAGCCCCAAGATATTTCTCTCTCCACATGTAACTTAGGACAAAAAGCCATGTCCAGTAAACCTGTATGCATTCAATGTAAAATGCATGACAGGACATTTTCAAATGTACAATTTCCATATTTAAAAGGACTTTGAATACTGGCAGTTCACAGGTACCTGCACGTGACACACACACACACACACACACACACACACACACACACACACACACACACACACACACACACAAAAAACACCCTACCAGAGGCCACTTAACTATTCCACTTTAAATTTCAGTTTTTTGTAAGATGATCAAATTAGACATTTTTTTCCTTGACCCAAAAATGTGGAACACAAAAACACACTTTGGCTTAGGTGTCTGTCAGTTTTTATTATCTAGATATATTCTCTGTTCGACACCTTACGGTGTGTAGTGGAGGGTACAACCATTTCTATCCTTTACTATTCTACTCATGCATTTTGCACTGGAAGTAAAATTGTCATTAATCATTGTGTGAAATGTAGGCACGATGTTAAAGTGTTCTATATTCTTACAGGTAGTGGTCAAAATGAAAAGTCCTACAAACATTTGTCTGGAAATGTCTGTTGAGATAACAGATCATTTCACTTGTGCTGACAATTGTTAGCAGTCAGTCCTTATGATGACAGTGATTGATTATTGGTTGTGTGTGTCTCCGTACTTAAATCATGACTGTGATTCTGTTGGACACACAGCACATACAGATTAACCAAATCCTTTGATACCACTTTGCCACATTTCACCCTAAGATAGCCCTCAGGATATGCTACAAATCGGTACTTCACCACAACTAAGATTATACATTCACATTTGTTAGCTTGACCAATTCACAAATCAGACTGGCACCTTTCAATCCAACCTATATACAGGGTGTTACAAAAAGGTACGGCCAAACTTTCAGGAAACATTCCTCACACACAAGGAAAGAAAATATGTTAAGTGGATATGTGTCCGGAAATGCTTACTTTCTCTTCAAATCACATTAATCATGGAATGGAAACACACAGCAACAGAACGTACCAGCGTGACTTCAAACAATTTGTTACAGGAAATGTTCAAAATGTCCTCCGTTAGCGAGGATACATGCATCCACCCTCCGTCGCATGGAATCCCTGATGCAGCCCTGGAGAATGGCGTATTGTATCACAGCCTTCCACAATACGAGCACGAAGAGTCTCTACATTTGGTACCATGGTTGCGTGACAAGAGCTTTCAAATGTCCCCATAAATGAAAGTCAAGAGGGTTGAGGTCAGGAGAGCGTGGAGGCCATGGAATTGATCCGCCTCTACCAATCCATAGGTCACCGAATCTGTTGTTGAGAAGCCTACTAACACTTTGACTGAAATCTGCAGGAGCTCTATCGTGCATGAACCACATGTGTCGTACTTGTAAAGGCACATGCTCTAGCAGCACAGGTAGAGTATCCCGTATGAAATCGTGATAACGTGCTCCATTGAGCGTAGGTGGAAGAACATGAGGCACAATCAAGACATCACCAACATTGCCTGCCCAAACGTTCACAGAAAATCTGTGTTGATGACGTGATTGCACAATTGCGTGCGGATTCTCGTCAGCCCACACATGTTGATTGTGAAAATTTACAATTTGATCACGTTGGAATGAAGCCTCATCCGTAAAGAGAACATTTGCACTGAAATGAGGATTGACACATTGTTGGATGAACCATTCGCAGAAGTGTACCCGTGGAGGCCAATCAGCTGCTGATAGTGCCTGCACACGCTGTACATGGAACGGAAACAACTGGTTCTCCCGTAGCACTCTCCATACAGTGACGTGGTCAACGTTACCTTGTACAGAAGCAACTTCTCTGACGCTGACATTAGGGTTATCGTCAACTGCACGAAGAATTGCCTTGGCCATTGCACGTGTCCTCGTTGATCCAGGTCTTCCCCAGTCGCGAGTCATAGGCTGGAATGTTCCGTGCTCCCTAAGACACCGATCTATTGCTTCGAACGTCTTCCTGTCGGGGCACCTTCGTTCTGGAAATCTGTCTCGATACAAACTTACCACACCACGACTATTGCCCCGTGCTAATCCATACATCAAATGGGCATCTGCCAACTCCACATTTGTAAACATTACACTGACTGCAAAACCATGTTCGTGATGAACACTAACCTGTTGATGCTACATACTGATGTGCTTGATTCTAGTACTGTAGAGCAATGAGTCGCATATCAACACAAGCACCGAAGTCAACATTACCTTCCTTCAATTGGGCCAACTGGCAGTGAATCGAGGAAGTACAGTACATACTGACGAAACTAAAATGGCCTCTAACATGGAAATTAAGCATTTCCGGACACATGTCCACATAACATCTTTTCTTTCTTTGTGTGTGAGGAATGTTTCCTGAAAGTTTGGCCGTATCTTTTTGTAACACCCTGTATAAAAAGAAAGGAAATACTGCCAAGTGTTTTGTTCTCTTCCTTCTACTGAATTTACGAGTTCACACTCTACATCATAACATCAAGGTACAAAGCCAAAATCCAGTATCAGTAGCTTCAGTTAACCCATATACACAACTATATACATCAGCCATTCCATGTGTATTTTGAGGATGTGCTGGCATCAGAACAAATTAGTAATTCTATGGGGTGGAAACAATTCAAACATGGAAATGGAGACTTATTATTCCATACATGAGACGGGAGGTATGGTATTACTCTACAATTTAGGAAATGTGGAGGAGCTAGCATTGCAATGAGAAGAATTTAATCCTAAAACAACTAAGCAACGTGTTGAAGCTACTGAATACATAAACCAGGCTCACGTACAGACATCTGCATGAGCAGTTACTTTCTCCATTTCACTAATAGCATGTTCTAGTACTTAGCACACAAGATATTCATGCGCAATCACACTTCTGCCAACGGATTCTAAGATGGAGCAATGGAGAACCATCATTCACAGCTTGCATTTCATTTACATATAAGTTGGGATTCACACAGAACAGGATAATAAATTAACACAATATGCATATGTAGTCACATGCCAACGCTCAAGTAATTGTGGAAGCAAGGCATCATATTCACTTAGTTTTAGTGCATGAGCAGGAACTACTGGTGACCCAATAAAAATAAGACCATTCAGTTTAGCTGGCACGTTGACGGGTGAGGTTTATCACTCCCTTTTCTGAGTACAAACTGCTTGCACTAATGGAGAATGTTACCATTTCCCTCATGCAACAGTATATAACTAGTGTTCGATGAGTCTTGAACTGATCAAAAATCCAGCTCCACATTCATCTGACTGTAATATCTTTGATCTTGCTGTGATGTCCTCTAATGTCATTGTTGGATCCCATATCCATCAACAACGACCATGTTGCAGGAGCATATGCCCAACACTACACGAAATCCATGGTGTGATTCTTTGAAGGCTGAAGGATGTATAAGAATGAGTGGTAAACACACTGAGCAGCTCTTACTGTGTCAACAGAAAAATTGCTGTCACAGCACAGAATGAGTCAATCTCAAGTATTTGTTTCTCAATACATAGTGCGTTTTCTTCCGAAGTGTTGGCCAGTACTTATGACAGTAAGAATAAAGGACACTTTCTAAACACCCTGTGGGGCTGTATACGGGAGGAAGTAAGCTCAAACTAACTTTGTGACGGACAGATTGCAATTGGTGTTTCGAGCAGCACAGCACATACATCCTCATACACCTGTACACCTAAGAACAGGTAACACAGGAAGCAAGTGGCACTTTAAAAAAAGGTGATGGCAGCTGGTATCTTCCATTTCACACACTATAATATCAGCTACAAAATTCTTGAACTGTAGTCTGATGAACATGTACAAATACCTCAATTATTCTTAATGTACTCTCTAAGATTAACCTCTGTGTGTCTCCAGAAATTTCTATCATTTTTAAAATGTTTCTACTTATTTCGTAATTGATTTTTCTTGCTGTAGACAGGAGGAAGAAAAAGTCAGAGCGAAAAACTTCATTTACTTTTAATAATCTCTGTTACAGAAAATTAATTAGACATGAAAATTATTTGTCTATGCTAAAGTAATGTATGGTGGTCTACTTCAACACATATGTAATATGAAGTTCATAAATAAGCTATGATTTGTGTATACTGCAAGTATTGAACCAAGGCCTGAAGTACATTATGGACAGATGTAAGATAAGCTACTAAGATAATTAAATCTATATTAATTGCAATTAACATGCAGTCGAGAATGTAGAATAAACATTTTGTATATAGTTGTATACAGACATATATGACAAGCTGATCACACTTTGAAACAGACAACAATTCTCAGTCTGACAATCTAAAAGAAACTGAGCTCTCCCACTGATGCAAAGTTTAATCACTTCAACTGCTTCAAAGAAATTTATTACTTGCATCATTAGCACAGTTATTAAGTTTTATATCTCTCTTATTGCTAACATCAAAGTTTTGATGACTAAGTAACCATTTGTTTGAGCACTGAAACACAGGTGACATAATACTGTCCACAGCATAAAATTAGAAATGTGTGTTACTCCAAGCAAGTTTGGCACAGTTATAACATAAAAACTATTATAAAATGTGAATTAATAATTGTTTTCAACATTACTTTCCGAATATTATTCCTTCTCCACCGCTGCAACATGAATGAAAAACTAAATCTAAAATTACCTAACTATTGTTTATATGTGCAATGATAGTCATATTCATTAATGTAAGGGACTTAAATAAAGTAGAAGACTTTGTTAATACTTCAGCTTCACTACTGGAAATTTCATGAATACGACCAGAATAATGTCTTGTATTACAAAACAAGCACTTAATACTACAATACAAACAAAAACATTTAATTAATTAATGGCTGAATAAGTGTTTGAACTTCAATCACTCCAGCTCTTGTTATACACATCCTTCATTTAAATACCGACGCTCCATATACAAAGTCCCAGTATTAAGTGGAAATTGGGAATCTTTGTCTAAATGTAATATAGTTGTTGAGAGTTTAACAATATTGTTATTATAACAAGTGTTGCCAAACACTTTTAGGGAAAACATTGCTACCTGTCAGTCAGTGGCATACCTATAAACAATAGCTTTCCACTGGGAAACTATAGGCCTACAGCGTGATATGTACTTTCTTATTACCGCAATATGAGCAAATCATCGTACACTGGACGCGTCAGATTTTTCCAATAAAAAATTCCTTACAATATTTATTTACAAGTCTTGTGTAAGCAAAAATCCAAAACACTACATCGTAATGTGTCTAAAATTTGCTGCTTTCACTGACCTCTGGAGAAGTCGATCTGCACATCGTCTTCACTATCCTGTGGACCTGAAATTTGAAAAAAAATAAAAGTGAACTACTAGGCGATCTTTAATATAGTGTAGCCTGAAAGACACTCGCAACCTCACTCACTGCGTATGGAACGGCCAGCACGCGAACTCCTCCCTCTTAACATCCAACTTGCGATTGCCATCCTTTACTACATATGTAAAGGACAATGAGAAACCCCAAACACGATGGCATACATCGTATTTTATTACGGATTTCATTCAACTACTGTCAGAGCACTACACTGACAAGTCACGATCTTCAATTGTACCAATACAAATTTAACCAAAGTTCCTACAAGCTAGAGTGACAATACAAATCGCAGGCCGCTCCAAAAGAATCAAATCACTACATCACATCAGTTTTTATTATCACATTGTATGGGATGTGCTGTATAGCATTAAGCGGTAATTCAACTAATTTTAAATTAGGGCAGTTAGACGGTAGTGAACGTACGCAAAGATATTATTTGCAGCCACCTGTCTACACCTGATACACTACATCAACAAAAAAAGGGCCGATACTGTTCTATAATGAAAAAGGACATTTCGTGACATTGCAGTCAAAAGTACGATTGCGTATTTTGATAGGGAAAAATGTAAGGGCAGAATTGCAAATATGAAGCTGCATACATTAAAATATGACTTTTCTGAACACTAAGGACAGAGAAGGAGCGGAGACTCAACACATCAATTACTATTGCGTCTTTATACTACTAATGATCTTTGATACACTTTCTTATTTGTGCACATTCCATATCCCGTCAAAATGGGCATGTCTTATAAATTACAGTATGTTTTACTAAATTCAGACGAGCTGAGTGTGGAACGATGGATTTCAAATTTACTTGGGACGTTATTTCCATTTCTGTACTGGTATCGCCACGTAGAAAAATCCCCCAGAAACATTCGTGGGTAACGATGAACTGGTATAATTGAGTTTAAGGCGGAGCATTATGCCCTATATAAAATTCCATAGACAGCGTTTATACAGTATTTGTTTGGATACAGGAAGGAATAAATATGAAAATCTTCCACCTGAATGTTCAGTCAGAAACAAACCACGTAAAACTGATATTTTCTGGAATACAAATGTCATGTTTTCTGGGCGAGTGAAAATTCTCTTTGTAGTACACCGGTACCGGGTGACATTTCGATGGTTACGAAGACGTCGAAAAGCACAGATAATTTTCAGAGAAAAATTCTGCTCCGATATTTGGTTTAGTCAGCGCTTTAGTCAATAATTAATATCAAAGTTTTATGTTTTTGGGAAGGGCCTTATGCCTCAGCCTGTGGCTGGAACTGGCAAGCTCACATGATCATCAGAATAGGCAGTGGAGTGGGAGTATTTGCGTTGAAAATACACTGCGCATGAGTTTTCCAAATATCTGTAGAGAAACTCAATAAAACAAAAAGTATTCCACATTCGCCGCATGCAGTCGCCAAGTAGCTATCAACCAAGCCCGGAGCAAGTTTTGTTTTTCCAAAGTTACTATTCCCTTTGCCTTGTTTCACAACCGAACTTTGCCACCAACGTGTTTCTTTTAGCCGAAGCAGATCTTGAAAAAATTTTCATACTGTGACAATTTTACATATGAATTACGTTAGTCGTTTTATGTCGTTCCAACTAGTCGTTTATAAGTTATACAAAAGGGTCACTAGTTCCATAAATATTGTCACGTGGTAACCAGAGACGAGTTAAAATCAGAGTCATAGATGAAGCACAACACGTAAACACTGAACGTACATTTATTACGACCACTAAAGTACAGCCACAACAGAACTGAACTCCTGGATGGAGAGTGCTATACTATTTATAAAAACACCGAATATTCCAAAATATACAAACATTACAACTATAAGAAATTTAGAGAAACTTCCAAGCTACTAACAAGAACTGAAAGAGGTCAGTTGTGAACTGGCGATTCCCCATATCTCAGCCAGCAGCACTAATTGCTATGTGACAATGCGTGCAACACAGTTTGCAGCATTGCTGTCTTTCTAGCGAAACAACGACCCGCTGTTTCTGAAGTTCTCATTAGAGCCAACTCCAGCCCACTCGATCTAGATCTTGTTGATGGTTCTCTGTATGGCAGCGCTGGCAGATCCTCGCGTTCTATTCGTGTTGACACAACATACCGTATTTACTCGAATCTAAGCCTCACTTGTTTCCTGTTTTTGTAATCCGAAAAACCGCCTGCGGCTTAGAATCGAGTGCAAAGTAAGCGGAAGTTCTGAAAAATGTTGGTAGGTGCCAATACAACTAACTTCTGCAGTCGAATATATGTAGCGCTACACAGGCATGCTTTGTAGGCACAAAGATAAATACTGACGCCAAGACCTCTGCGTCAGTAAATAAATTAAAAAATAAAGATAGGTGGAAGACGAGCTTTTTTTCTCCGCCCCGAGTTTCGACCACTGCATTTTCATACATTATCCAACGAAGTAAATACAAATTCCGTATTGTTCATCTTCGAATGTAGCAGAATTTCAATGTACTACGAAAATCCGACTAGCAAGACTGTTGAGAATGTTTTTCAATATGGCCAACTCTACGTTCTGAATTTTTTCCTACCTGTGAGAAGAGATGGTTGCTAATAGGAACCTGATGAAACGTGAATCACATGCAGTATTCTCTTCACCATAAGAATAATACGAATTATAAACATTTTGCCATGTATTCTTTCGCGTTTGCTGCTATCTCATTTAAATCCTGTCTGCCTAATAAACTACGAAACTAGAGTGAGACAACAGCAAACGCGGAAGAATATACGTATCGTGTCATGTTTATATTCGTATTATTCTTATGCCTAATAGTGATACAGTCAGAAATGAAGCACGGCAACTGACTAGATTTTTAAATCTAAGATGACTCTAATTTCTGTGCAGAATTTGATGTACTAAAGAAGCGGCCGCAAAGATTTTCAAACGGAGAAAAATTTTCGCCTAACTCTCGTTCAGAACAAGTTCTATCACACGAAGTCTATTATTTGGTTCTTGTTGATCATTATCAAAGAAAGCAGCAGTGTAAGTAACAACAAATAGCAGTCTGTTGCCATTGTTTCGCTAATGAGGCGATTCCTCTCTCTCTCTCTCTCTCTATTTTTTTTTTTTTTTTTTAATTGTAAGCGGCGGTAGCGCGCACAAAAGCAAGCCGTGCCGCGAGCGGCGACAGGCCGTAAACACGCACAATCAGAATGCGACAAACAATGCATGAAACAGTACAGTAATACATTTTCAGCTTAGAGTGATGTGAACACCTATAACAAAGAAAACAGCACTTATCAGATCAAAGCAAAATAAGCAATCGATTCAAACCAGACGGAGCACGTGATAAACGAAGGGTACTCGTATAAATATGGACGGAGCGCCTGACGCATACCAATGACTACCTGGTAAAGCTTAACTGCTAAGCTTACGACTCGAACCAAACTACTGTCGCTGTATCGTCATTCATTCGACGTAAATTGTGTCTCATATTACAATGGACCAACTTTGTTTCGATATGGAGGTGCGGCCTAAAACTTTTCTCCCCCCTTGAATTTCGAGTCGCAAATTTCAGGTGCGGCTTAGATTCGGAATTTTTTTTTTCCTTTATTTCAAGTCTCATTTTTCAGGTGCGGCTTAGATTCGAGTGCGGCTTAGATTCAAGTAAATACGGTAGTCACTATGACGAACACCAAAGGTAGCCCATCCCATCTTTGCAGTCGTCAAATGGCTCTTCAGCTCCCGGAACGAAGAGTCCCCATCGTCGACCTGCTCCTCTGGACTGGAGTATGACTTCATATGGAGGACATGTACGACGTCTCTGGACTCTTATCTTCTTAGTGAAGGGTCATAATCCTCAACGTCATATGTGACGTCCAGAAAATGACGAAGGTATCAAACGGTCCATAGCAGATTATAGCAATCTGTATCTCAATGGCTGATGTTTGGCATTACATGGCTCTTAGTCTTCCTCCTGGGTGTCCAGTGGTCATATGCGAGCCAGCTGTCTTGCTTATTTGGTCCTGGTAAAGAGGCGCTTCACGTAGTCGTCCTGAGTACCGTCCAGTTCAGACAGGAATAGTTTATTCACTGTTTTTTCCGCCTCACAACCATGAAGCAGAAAGAACTATGTGGAGCTTTTAGTGTCTTACTTCGCTCAGTAGTACGTGAATGTCATTAGACATCAACAGCATACCAACCAAGGTCTTACCGAAATGTTCTGAAAAGGGAACCTCCCCATCGCACCCCCCTCAGATTTAGTTATAAGTTGGCACAGTGGATAGGCCTTGGAAAACTGAACACAGATCAATCCAGAAAACAGGAAGAAGTTGTGTGGTACTACGAAAAAATAAGCAAAATATACAAACCGAGTAGTCCATGGGAACATAGGCAACATCAAGGATAGTGTGAGCTCAGGAGCGCCCTGGTCCCGTGGTTAGCGTGAGCAGCTGCGGAACGGGAGGTCCTAGGTTCAAGACCCCCTCGACTGAAAAGTTTTTCTTTATTTTTTGTCCGTTCGTTCATTGACGTCTATGTTCACTGTATTAAGTTTAGTATCTGTGATTTGCGACCGCACCGCAAAACCGTGCGTTTAGTAGACGAAAGGACGTGCCTCTCCAATGGGAACCGAAAACATTTGATCACAAGGTCATATGTCAACCGATTCCTCCACAGGAAAACACGTCTGATATATTCTATACGACACTGGTGAAGGCATGTGCGTCACATGACAGGAATATGTTGTCGACCCACCTAACTTGTACACTTGGCGAATGGGTAAAAAGATTCTTCTACCTTGCCCGATTTAGGTTTTCTTGTGGATGTGATAATCACTCCCAAAAAAGTGATGAAAACATAAGAGTTTGTCACATAAACTGCAACAAATGAATGCAACAGTTTCCCAGTCGCACTGTTTTCCCTGTGCTCTGTCAAAACATATGTTTTTAACGTTTTCAAATTTTTCCGTGTGTAGACCGTCAAATCCTGCATATGTCCAAGCAAATCTGAACATGGCCTGGAATTTTGGAGAGCGAAGTTAATTGTGTGTGAGTGCCTGAACACTGATAATTGTCTGAAAATAAAAAATTGAACTTTTCGCTCGAGGGAAGACTTGAACCAAGGACCTCTCGTTTGGCAGCTGCTCACGCTAACCACGGGACCACGGCGCTCCTGAGCTCACACTATCCTTGATGTTGCCTATGTTCGCATTGACTACTCGGTTTTTATATTTTGCTTATTTTTTTCATAGTTCCACGCAACTTCTTCCTGTTTTCTCGATTGATCTGTGTTCAGTTTTTCAATGCCTATCCACTGTGCCAACTTATAACTAAATCTGAGGGGGTGCGATGGGGAGGTTCCCTTGTGAGAAACCATTCGTCTATAGGTGGCATTCTGCGGGTAACGTCGAAATGTGAAATTACATCTGATACCGTACTAGTCTCGACTGGAAAACGTTTCCACGTTTAGATTATCCATTGATTCCTGTTTGACATCTTCGAGAACCTCCCAAAGAAGTTGCCATGTGCTTCTGTATCTGGGCCTTACAGTGGCTCACATAGTGTCTAATGACCGAGCGAGGTGGCGCAGTGGTTAGACACTGGACTCGCATCCGGGAGGACGACGGTTCAATCCCGCGTCCGGCCATCCTGATTTAGGTTTTCCGTGATTTCCCTAAATCGCTCCAGGCAAACGCCGGGATGGTTCCTTTGAAAGGGCACGGCCGACTTCCTTCCCCGTCCTTCCCTAATCCGATGAGACCGATGACCTCGCTGTCTGGTCTCCTTCCCCAAACAACCCAACCCCAACCCTCATCTTCATGTGGATTAGTAGTGTCTAATGGATTGTCAGAGACCTGGACAGTGATATCTGGATCTGATTCTGAGCAGAATCTTCATAAATCCAAATGATAAGATGTTGGGATATATGGAAAAACTCAGGGTGGCTGGTTGTAGATGAGCTGGGATGATGAGCTACCATTTCCAGCACATCGTATCGTAGTTCCTCTTATACAAAGTTCCGTTTATTACTGGAGTTCTCATTTGGTTGGTTCCTGGTTCTTCAAGTCTTCTATGGTTTTTAGCAGTGCTAGATCTTTCATTTATTCAACAGCAATGTCATTTAATGCAGGAATGACTGGGTTTTCGTCTGTGCTGCTATTTTCCGTGACATGACCCCTTCAAAGGTACTCAGCACCCTTGTTTTTGCATCAGATTTTGTATGTCACTGTGACATTATATTCTTGAAGCCACAGTGCCCATCTCAACAGTCGACATGACAGATCCTTCAGCCTACGTTCGTGAATTGTTTGTCAAATAAATATGGCCAGAACTTGTTGATGGCCCAAACAAATACAAGGCACAACAACAACAACAACAACTACTACTACTACTACTACTACTTTCTCGGTTGCAGAGTGGTTCTTCTTGATCGCAAGAGTACTATGGAAGCACAAGCATTGCAACTGTACCACAACTTCTAGCGTTAGTGTGATTTTCTATATTGACATTCTCATTATACAATATTAGGACTGGAGAATATTTTAGCATCTTTTTAACAACAAGGAAAGATCTTTCTGGCACCCTGTTCCAGGAAAATTTTACGTCTTCCAGCAGTAGTTCATGCAAAGGACATAAGTAGGTTATCAGTGTATGTTGTGGTACTGATCTGGTTATAACTGGTTTCATATCTGTAGATGCCATATGGACTTCTGGTGTCAGGTTACACCCGAGTCAACTATTATACTGCTTATGCCACAAATTTCGACTACTCCCTCTGTACGAACACACATATCCTATATTACCACTTTGTATCCAGATTTTTCCATATTTGCCACATTTTTCTAATTTTTCTGTTTTTCCCACATCTTTCAGTCTTTCCATTTTCCATATTTTTACATATTTTGCATATCTTCCATTTTTCCGCATTTTTCTCGTTTTCTCTATTATTTTTTACACTTTCACAGGTTGTATGTAATGCAAAAGTATGTTCATATGCTCTTATTGCATACCATGCCAAGTTTCTTTAGAAACCAGCTGTGATACAGATTCTCCACCCAGTTAGTGCATCTACAAACTGTACTTCTTCCAAATGTCATCCCACACAATACTGACTGCCAAAGCCAACTCTTATATTCTCAATATCAATTGAGGTATTATATGTCATACATATTACTTGGTCGACTTTCCCACTTCGCTGATACAAGCTGCAGCCCTCTGCTGCTCCAAATTGTAGCATGTAATGTGATTGTGTGTTACATAACTATGTTGATGCATGGGAGACTCTCAGAAAACTGAATGCACGAATTTGAAGAGTCTACACGTTCTCCTTCAGCATGACAATCCCAGATCACACATGAGAACTGCAACATCTGCAACACTGTAGCACCTTGGGTTCACTGTCATTGATCATCCTCCATACAGTCTTGACTTGAGCCCATCTAATTTTCATCTGTTTCCAAAACTTAAAGAACAGCTTTGAAGACTTCACTTTGATAGACATGAAATGGTGCAAGCAGAGATGAGATTGTGGCTCCATAAAAAAAGTTAACCATTCTACAGTGAGAGTATCAATAAAGTGGTCTCTCATTGGGAGAAATGTGTATGTCACCAGGGTGACTACACTGGGAATTAAATATACAGACATGAGGAGAATAAAGATGTAGGATATTAATAAAGATTGTTTTATTTAAAAAGCTTTAACAGTTTTCACATAAAATATTCAGAGGCATTACTTTTCAGTACACCCTCATATCACACTATGACCACAACATGATGATGTCATTCTTTTATACTTCCTCGAACATTAACAACACAGAATACAGTCAAAGTATAGATATCAATACTCTAGCGATATAAGGTAGGAATAATGTCCAATACACTGATAACTGGAGCTGTCAGAGCTTAGATTCAGGATATGTGTAAGTGACAAATGGATATAATAATGCTTGAGGAACTGACTTTAGCCTATAATAAACACACATGTAGCTGAGTTACGCTATTGTGTGTTGGTTTTCTCACAGAGGCCTCTACTGCCTACCCCTCCTGATCTACCAGGGGTGGATCGACTTAGGATACCATCCCAGACTTATTGTTGACAGATTCACCTTCTTATACTACCCCACAGTTAACACTGGTGGATCCATCTTCGGACGATATCCCAGATGTAACACAGATAGATCCACGCCAAACAATGGTGTAATGCTAGTGGATTCACCTTTGGACACAATACCCAGGCTTGATGTCAGTGTATCCACCCTAAACACGTTGCATTTATAACAGGGTAAAGTCAGTTCTTCCGATTTTACTATATCCATCTGTTACATACATATATCCTGGATCTAAGCTTTCATAGCTGTAGTTGATCAGTATTCCAAACATTATTCCCATCATGTAACTGTAAAGTATATACTAAGCTTTTACAGACAAGGCTGAACTGTATCCAGTGTGATTAACATTCAAGTAAGTATAAATGAATGTCATTGTAGTTTTGCGGTTATGGAGTGATATTTTGTAAGAATCAGTAGGGAAAAATCTCTATTTAAGATATCCTCCTCCACAGCAATCCAAATGTGTGTTAAAGAAACTTATGCAATAAAAGCATATAAACATACTTGTATATTGATAAGCAGCCTAAGGAAAATGTGGAGTTCGTCATGTCCTTCAAAGTTCAAACACATGCATAACTAGCTGCTAATGAACAACTTAAATTTTTAATGTCACTTTGTGTTAGACAACAAGTGTGATAGGTGACTTTCAAACTGCTCATAGATGCACATGGTCTTATGAATGCAGTGAAATTACAAGTGATTCTTTGTTGATGGCAATGATAGACCGCTTAGCGCTCTTAATCATGACTTTTCTTACTAGTTACTGCATCTAGGCGTAACTATCCAGAGTGACCTTACGTGAAATGGCCATATAAAACAGATACTGGGAAAAGCAGATCCAGATCAGATTCATCGGAGGAATCTTAAGGAAGTGTAACTCATCCACGAAATAAGTGGCTTATAAGGTGCTTGTTCGCCCGATTTTGAGTATTGTTCATCTATATGGGATCCCTATCAGGTAGGACTGATAGGAGAGATAGAGAAGATCCAACGAAGAGCGGTGCGTTTCGTCACAGAATTGTTTAGCTGGCGAGAAAGCATTACAGATATGTTAAACAAACTCCACTGTCAGACGTTACGGAGAGATTCACTATAAGAATTTCGGGATAGCACTTTTCAGAAGGAGTCGGACAACATACTACTTCCTCCCACATACATCTCGCGTATTGATCAAGAGGAGAAAATTCGAGAAATTAGAGCCAATACAGAGGCTTGCCGACAATCATTCTTCCCACGCACTATTCGCGAGTGGAACAGGGTTGGAGGGATCAGAGAATGGTACTGAAAGTACGCCCCACCACACACCATTAGGTGGCTTGCGGAGTATGATGTAGATGTAGATTAACCATACTATACGAGGTCTGTTCAAAAAATTCCGGAATATTGCTAATTTCGCGCCAATGTTGTGTTGGAGGGAAATGCGGTTGGCATCCCTGCACACGACTGTGCTTGATCTGTAACTGCCGGAAGTTTCATTGTTGTATGTGTGTTAGTTATTGATCAGTGCTGTATTGAGTAGAACGTTGTGTCGCACAAATTTCGTAATGGTAGAATTAGAGGAGCAACGCGCCCGCATTAAATTTTGCGTGAAACTCAAGAAAATCTTTACAGAGACGCACCAAATGATGAAGGAAACCTACGGCGATGAGTGCTTATGCCATACTCGGTGTTACGAATGGTTGACACGGTTTAAAAATGACCGGACGAAAGTTAGGACGCCCTTTGACGTCTATCGATGACGCACATTTCAGGAACTTCAACGAAACTGTGCATGCCAAGCGAAGACTGACTGCCCGCGAGACTGCAGAAGAATGTAATATTTCAGTTGGATCATTTCATGAAATCCTGACATAGCATCTTGGAATGCATCGTGTTGCCGCCAAGTTCGTACCACAGCTCATGAGGCAAGACCAGAAAGACATTCGTCTCACAGTTTGTGTAGAGATTTTGGACTGAGCAAATGAGAACGAGATGTTCCTTAAGAGGGTCAAACCGGTTAGGAGACGTGGGTCTACGGCTATGATATTGAGACCAAGGTTAATGGATCGGGAAAGGTTATCCAAGACCAAACACAGCTCGTCAGGTCAGGTCCAATATCAAAGACATGCTGATATTTTTCTTTAACTTTGAAGGATTAGTTCATCATAAGGAAATTGCCTGAAATGTGACGAGACAATTCATGGCCGTTGGATCACGATAATGTACCCGTACATTCGCCGGCCGGAGTGGCCAAGCGGTTAAAGGCGCTACAGTCTGGAACCGCGCGACTGCTACGGTCGCAGGTTCGAATCCTGCCTCGGACGTAGATGTGTGTGCTGGCCTTAGGTTAGTTAGGTTTAAGTAGTTCTAGGTTCTAGGGGACTGATGACCTTAGAAGTTAAGTCCCATAGTGCTCAGAGCCATTTGAACCATTTTGAACCCGTACATTCATCCTCGTTGGTGCATGACTTAGGACACAAAAAGAAAATCACTGTAATGCCTTATCCTCCGTACTCTCCAGATCTGGCCCCTTCGGACTTTTTTCTTTTCATTTTCACGCCGTTGAAAGGACGAAGATCTGTTACGATAGACGAGATAATATATAATTGACGGACGGTGCTTCACAAAGGGTAAACGGCGTTGAGAGCGGTGTATCGATTGTGGAGGAGAGTATATCGAAAGAGACTATTCACAATAAGTAATAGCTAAGCGTAGAAAAATGTTTTGGCCGAAGTTCCAGAATTTTTTGAACAGACTTTGTACAAAACCACTCGCCAAGCGAATGGCGGTTAATTGGTGTTTGGAAAACCTTTTAGAAGTAAGAATATTTCGAATTATCGTAGAATTTTTGTTCAGATGTTCTCGAAAATCTCTTATTCATAAATGAATTTAGTTTTGTGTACAGATTACTGCATGATTTATGTGACAGAGTTACAGGCATTATTTGTCTCTGATACTAATGAGAGGGGTAACGTCACTTATTGTAATAAATTTGAGTTAACAAGCGTTAAGGACCGTCTCATCTGTAGTAACGTGTTTACTGATATTTGTAGTATTGTGGTATTTGTTGGACCTGTAGTTATTGCCATATAGAGCATCGTTCTCTAGTGGTCACTTGTGGTATCCATTTTGTATAGTCAAAGGACAGTACCGAAAGGTGATTAGGGGATCTGCAAGACAGGTACATTATGTGGGTTGTATGTAAATCAAGGAGAACGCAATTTAGGTCGTTAGGACGGTCTTGAGTGTGATAGTACTTGTACTCGCGCCATCTACCACAACTAGTCGGACCCACATAGTACGACATTCAGTGCAGCATGGAACACTGGCCTGTCCAGGTGCATATTGGGGTAAAGAAGGAGTTTTGTCGTGTGCAGGGATTTGTGGCTGTCCAATGCGCAATGTGCCATGGAAGAGGCCGCTATTTCCGTGTTCCAGACAGAAGGACTATATCCAGGTGGATAGAACAACGGCGTGAGACGGGTTCCGTAACCAGTGTGAAGCATAGGAGGCATGAAATAACAATCTGAACGCTGGAAAATATCCGACGAGTTGGTGCAGCTCTGCAACAAAGCTCTCACAGCACTCGGTTCAGCGCCATTCCAGAACACTGCAAATCTCTCATGCATCTTTATAGAGGATTGTAAAAGAGGATTTAAAGTTTCATCCTTATAAGCTCCAAGTGGCTCTATAGTTATTCCTGGGAGACAAAGTAAGTAGGTGCAATTTCTGCACAACATTATAGGACAGAATTGACCAGGATGAAGCATTTCTGACAAATCTTATGATGTACAACAAGGCAAAATTTCATCTAAATGAGTCTGTCAATAAACAAAATTCCAGCACTATTCGGATACAAACCCACAGCTCATTCATCAAAAGGCTTACGGTAGACCAAATGCCATCGTCTGATGCGCTACTGGATCGGCCATTGGAATCGTTGGACCATCGTTTTTTGAAGACAACAACAGCTGGCCAGTGAGTGTCAGTTCTGAGTGCTATGTGGCGATGAGTAACAATGTCTTTATTCCACAGTATTTGAGATATTGCCATCTAAAAGCGATATGGTTTCAGCAAGTTAGGTCTACAGCCTGTATGGGTCATAGTTCAGTGAGTACACTGAGGCTTCACATTTCCTTCAAGATTCGGTATGGCCTGGCCAGCGAGATCATCTCATCTTTGAGCCTCTAATTTTTTTTTGTATGGGGTCATCTCAAAAACAAAGTTTCTTCCACAGTGACTCCACAATATACACTCCTGGAAATGGAAAAAAGAACACATTGACACCGGTGTGTCAGACCCACCATACTTGCTCCGGACACTGCGAGAGGGCTGTACAAGCAATGATCACACGCACGGCACAGCGGACACACCAGGAACCGCGGTGTTGGCCGTCGAATGGCGCTAGCTGCGCAGCATTTGTGCACCGCCGCCGTCAGTGTCAGCCAGTTTGCCGTGGCATACGGAGCTCCATCGCAGTCTTTAACACTGGTAGCATGCCGCGACAGCGTGGACGTGAACCGTATGTGCAGTTGACGGACTTTGAGCGAGGGCGTATAGTGGGCATGCGGGAGGCCGGGTGGACGTACCGCCGAATTGCTCAACACGTGGGGCGTGAGGTCTCCACAGTACATCGATGTTGTCGCCAGTGGTCGGCGGAAGGTGCACGTGCCCGTCGACCTGGGACCTGACCGCAGCGACGCACGGATGCACGCCAAGACCGTAGGATCCTACGCAGTGCCGTAGGGGACCGCACCGCCACTTCTCAGCAAATTAGGGACACTGTTGCTCCTGGGGTATCGGCGAGGACCATTCGCAACCGTCTCCATGAAGCTGGGCTACGGTCCCGCACACCGTTAGGCCGTCTTCCGCTCACGCCCCAACATCGTGCAGCCCGCCTCCAGTGGTGTCGCGACAGGCGTGAATGGAGGGACGAATGGAGACGTGTCGTCTTCAGCGATGAGAGTCGCTTCTGCCTTGGTGCCAATGATGGTCGTATGCGTGTTTGGCGCCGTGCAGGTGAGCGCCACAATCAGGACTGCATACGACTGAGGCACACAGGGCCAACACCCGGCATCATGGTGTGGGGAGCGATCTCCTACACTGGCCGTACACCACTGGTGATCGTCGAGGGGACACTGAATAGTGCACGGTACATTCAAACCGTCATCGAACCCATCGTTCTACCATTCCTAGACCGGCAAGGGAACTTGCTGTTCCAACAGGACAATGCACGTCCGCATGTATCCCGTGCCACCCAACGTGCTCTAGAAGGTGTAAGTCAACTACCCTGGCCAGCAAGATCTCCGGATCTGTCCCCCATTGTGCATGTTTGGGACTGGATGAAGCGTCGTCTCACGCGGTCTGCACGTCCAGCACGAACGCTGGTCCAACTGAGGCGCCAGGTGGAAATGGCATGGCAAGCCGTTCCACAGGACTACATCCAGCATCTCTACGATCGTCTCCATGGGAGAATAGCAGCCTGCATTGCTGCGAAAGGTGGATATACACTGTACTAGTGCCGACATTGTGCATGCTCTGTTGCCTGTGTCTATGTGCCTGTGGTTCTGTCAGTGTGATCATGTGATGTATCTGACCCCAGGAATGTGTCAATAAAGTTTCCCCTTCCTGGGACAATGAATTCACGGTGTTCTTATTTCAATTTCCAGGAGTGTAGATGAGCTGAAAGTTACAATCCGGGAAGGGACAGAAACTACATCGGAACAGGCCTCGGACGGCACAACGTTACCGACTGACCGCCATATCATCCTCAACCGATAGGCGTCCCTGGATGCAGATATGGAGCAGCATGTGGTCAGCAGACCACTCTCCCGGGTGTTGTCAGTTTCTGTGAGAGAAGGAGCTGCTTCCCAGTCAAGTAGCTCTTCAATTGGCCTGAAAAGGGCTGCGTGCACCCCACTTGCCAACAGCGCTCGTAGACCCAGAAGGTCACTCATCCATGTGCTAGCCAAGCCAGAGAGCGCTTGACTTCGGTGATGTGACGGTTACCACTGCAGTATGGCTGACGGTGTGAAGCGATACATGCCATTTGTTACAAAATGATCGAGAACTTAATGAGGAGTCTCCGTGAACGTCTTCAGCGAAGCATCGCCAATGATGGAAATCATTAATGTGACGTACTTTTTAAGAAATAAACTGGTGTATGGCTTTCCAGTCACGGAAATGTGTATAGAACACTTGCCACAAGTTATATTGTTGTAAATGTACGCTAAACTTAACGATAATCGAATAAAATAGTAATACTTCCCACGGGCCACCCTGTACACGATTTGGTTCTGCTTTTCCTATGGAATCGTGCAACACATTCCATACAATCCTGATGATCTCATAACAAGCATTTACTATCTCTTCGGACAGTCAAAAGACGCATCTGGTCTATCACCACTTCATAACTGATGCGGACGTTCGGATGCTGTAGTTAAGTTACTCCTCGATGTGGACCATAATTTCTTTTATGACAGTTTCGAAAGACTGGTTTACTGACGGAACCAATGGTCAGACAGTCATAGTGACTATGTGGGAAGTAATACGTACAAGGACCTTAGTAACTTCATGTATTTCTTAGGTTTCCTAAACAAACCTTTTCTTGCAGAGGGCTTGTCACCTTACTTTTGGAACCAAATTCGTATATAAAATATATATAGAGTGCAGATATACCTTAATGAGAAACTACAACTAACTGTAGAAGGTTTCTTGAGGAATAAATTTACTGTAGGAAGCCATGTACAGAAACATTGCACAACAACAATACAGTGCGTCAGAGTTATAGGAGCTAAAGCAGTCGTTAGACTGTCAGTAACGTTGTGCAATATTTCATTCTGTGCAATATTTGACAGTCGTGCAATCTACTGTACAATATACTGACGGATCTATTGAAATTAGATTTTATTGTGCAAACTACTTGGACTGTATCATCTCTAGCTAATATCATACAGGGTGGTCAGAAAGAGTCTGAAAAGTTTGTGAGAGTGTGGCTGGATGGCTTATGCTGAGAAATATTGTTAAGAAAACAATTCGGTTCGTTGTGCCCGTTGCTAATTAATTAACATAGAAGTTAGCCAATCAGGCCATTGCACGCTCAGATCCAAGTGGCCCACCAGATACAATTAGTGTCAGTTGATATCGTAGCATAGATGATAGTGCACGAGACTGTTCAGCCTTAGGCTCAGGTTCGATCCTGTTTTTCCTATGGACTAGTTGCAACACATTCCATACAACCTTGATGATCTCACAACAAGCATTTACTATCTCTTCGGACTGTCAAAAGCATGGTTTCAGAAAACATCGTTCTTGTGCAACGCAGCTGACTCTTTATTCGCACGAAGTAATGGCCCCTATCGACAGGGGATCTCAAGTTGATTCCGTGTTTCTAGATTTCCGGAAAGCTTTTGACTCCGTTCCTCAAAAGCGACTTCTAATCAAGCTGCGGGTCTATAGGGTATCGTCTCAGTTGTGCGACTGGATTCGTGATTTCCTGTCAGGAAGGTCGCAGTTCGTAGTAATAGACGGCAAATCATCGAGTAAAACTGAAGTGATATCAGGTGTTCCCCAGGGAAGCGTTCCTGATCTATATAAATGACCTGGGTGACAATCTGAGCAGTTCTCTTAGGTTATTCGCAGATGATGCTGTAATTTATTAAACGATTATTTACGAAATATTGCAGAACAATATGACTGCAATTTTTAACTATTATGATTGAGAATGTCATTCAAACGTTTATAAAGATGTGTGTAGCCAGTGCAGAGTCACCATCTCACCACAGCCACCAAGCTACTACTGCTCACTGGAGAGTAGAGAAGATGGAGAATGAAACTTCCTGGCAGATTAAAACTGTGTGCCCGACCGAGATTCGAACTCGGGACCTTTGCCTTACGCGGGCAAGTGCTCTACCATCTGAGCTACCGAAGAACGACTCACGCCCGGTCCTCACAGCTTTACTTCTGCCAGTATCTCGTGTCCTACCTTCCAAACTTTACAGAAGCTCTCCTGCGAACCTTGCAGAGCTAGCACTCATGAAAGAAAGGATACTGCGGAGACATGGCTTAGCCACAGCCTGGGGGATGTTTCCAGAATGAGATTTTTCACTCTGCAGCGGAGTGTGCGCTGATATGAAACTTCCTGGCAGATTAAAACTGTGTGCCAGACCGAGTTCGAGTCTCGGTCGGGCACACAGTTTTAATCGGCCAGGAAGTTTCATATCAGCGCACACTCCGCTGCAGAGTGAAAAATCTCATTATGGAAGATTGAGAATGGTTGCTCTTTGTCACACTGGCCAACGACGAAGATGACAGTCCTGCCAACCTGAACTTGTCGTGACCACCAGCAGCCACCATCAGAAGTATTGACTCACACACAGACATTTGAGAGACAACAGTCCCACCTCCTCCCACAACAGGAGCAGCATCGATAAATTCTGCCTCAACCTGTCAAATTGTCCAGCTATCGTCCACTAATATTCTATAAGAAAGAGCGCAAACATGAGAACAGCTGACATATGTCAACAGGGCGCTGCAAGCCTGCAGTAGTATGACTGAGCAGCATTATAAGCTCTTAGCACATCTGTTGGGATTACTTTTCCGTGGATCGACTTATTATTTAAATACACAGACTGAAAAATGCAACACTATAAAATTATTAATGTACAGTACTGAAATTTCACAAATACATTTGGCTAGGTAATATATTAGCGTTGCATGTGCGAGATAAGCCACTGCAAACGTGAAATGCTCATACAATAATAACCAGTGTAGCAACCAGAATGTTGAATCCAAGCATACAAATGTACATGCATTTTCTTCTACAGGAGAAGGATGTCAGTTTGTAGGATGGAGTTCCATGCGTGTTGCACTTGGTCGGTCAATACAGGGACAGTTAATGCTGGTTATGGAAAATGCTGGAGTTGCCATCTAATAATGTCCAACACATGCTCGACTGGAGATTGAGCAGGCCAAGGCATCATGTCAACACTCCGTAGAACATGTTGGGTTACAACAGCAGTATGTGGGCGACAGCTATTCTGTTGGAAAAGACCCCTCGAATGCTGCTTATGAATGACAGCACAACAGGTCGAATCACCAGATTGATGTGCACATTTGCAGTCACGGTGCGTGGGATAATCACGAGAGAGCTCCTGCTGTCATACGAAATTGCACGCCAAATCATAATTCCACGTGTAGGTCCTGTGTGTCTAGCTATATTGCAGAAGGAACATACAGCTTCTCGTAGCACTGTTACACGACCTCATTCAAGCTCAGAGAGGTGTTGATAATGACGTCTTTGTCGCCTTCAAGGCATTCTTGACTGACATCAACTCATCACGTCCAATCTCAAAGGCAATTGTCATTCATGCCAGTTACAGCGTGTATTTAAAGCAAACCTGATCTGAATGCTACTAGCGCCACTCGTATGCGACTGGCGCAAAATTTAAATGGACAGCATCTTTCACATGTAGAAACACACCTACCAACTTTCATTTATGTCGCACAGCTCCTCAATTGTGCTGTGATTTTTTTCCGTCAGTGTTTTTCACTCTTTCAGATGTTCAATAACTTCGTCTCCAAGGCTTTTAAAGGTCAATTCACACTGTATGTCACTGCACCATTACATCACGGCACCGTCACGTCAAGGTGTACTCACACTGTCCATCACAGCATGGCTTATCAACTCAAGTCACGTGATCTCAAGTCGCATAGCTGGCCTCTGCTGTTTTTTCGCGGGATTTACGATCTTCGCAAGATGATTTTCAACTTTTTTTATCCGGGAAGAGGACATACAAAATACGGTGCATACATTTGTGGATGGTGTAATCCACACTTGTACGAAAATGACATTTATTGGGATCAAATGGCTTGCAGCTTGCAGAAGGAAGACAGAAGTGCAAAACAACGCAAAAAAAGCGTGCATCTGAAAAATGTCATTACGTGGTACAGAAGGGAAATTTCACACATTTTCTTCAAGGAGCTCGAGGAAGAGGGATCTGCATTTTATATTTTAGAATTTCGAAGAACCAATTTTTTTCATTTGTTACGTCGAATTGCTCCCAGAATTTCTGAAAGAAACTCTGTATTACGAGCTGTCATCGCATCCCGTGAAAAACTGATGTGAAATTTACCTTCCAATGCAGTACAAATTTATGTGTAAGTCATATCTCCCTCAATACCTTTCCCTTCAAGATGTGTAGGTTTTCTTTCTATCTTGTATTCGACCTTTAACAGTTCAAGTGCCTCCTTTGTACTAGGGTTAGCTAGTGAAACCACATAAATATTGACACATATGCTTGGAAACTGTTTCACACACAGTTCAGAGAGCCACTTAACAATAAATAAGCCTGCCACTAACACATATTGAAGCAAACATTACTTGATGTATACTTCGCAAAAAAAAAAAAAAAAAAAAAAAAAAAACATTTTACCACTGTTGCCTGAAGGTTTGTTCATTTCCTTATCAAACATTATAAATGCCTGACAGCATACAAATAAATTCCACATACTAAACAGATTCAACCCACAGTACTTTTTTCAATTCATGTTGCAGCCATTTTGCTATCCATTATGTGGTGTCACCGCCAGACACCACACTTGCTAGGTGGTAGCCTTTAAATCGGCCGTGGTCCGTTAGTAAACGTCGGACCCGCGTGTCGCCACTATCAGTGATTGCAGACCGAGCGCCGCCACACGGCAGGGCTAGTCCAGAGAGACTCCCTAGCACTCGCCCCAATTGTACAGCCGACTGTGCTGGCGATGGTTCACTGTCTACATACGCTCTCAATTGCCGAGACGACAGTTTAACATAGCCTTCAGCTACGTCGTTTGCTACGACCTAGCAAGGCGCCATATTCAGTTACTATAAGTGATATCTTCTGAACAGATAATATTGTGACTCATGTACCGTCAAGAGCGACGTTCATCATTAATGGATTAAAGTTAAGTATCAAACTAGCTACGTCCGCTTTCTAAATTCTAATTCCTTGTCATGTTCCAGACCTCTCGTCAGTATAGTCCTTCCCTCCTCACGCCAGCCTGTGTGAGCTAAAACGCGTGCATTTCGGCCTCCAATAGTAACACGCTGTTGGCTCTTTAGCCAACACAACACATTACATTCTAAACTATTAAATACGGTAGCAGTATCAATAAAAATACACTTTATAAATGTAGTAAAGGGCAAGTAATTTAGTATGCTCATGTCGTAAAATTCAGACTGTTGCCTCACTGCTTCAATTAATCTTTCGTCATTTATTATAAATTTTAACAAAAGAAGTACCGAATTTAACAATTTGCATCGAAGAATGAACAACATACAACAGACATTAACCACAAAAACCATGTTAAATTAAACTACTGAGATCACAAGGAAATGAGCTTGGGGGTCGCATGATCAACAACGGATGTCAGCCGTAAAAACTTTTTTCGCAAGAAACCCTGACAATGCCATGACGTGACGTGACGGCATGGGGCGGCCAGTATGGAAGCCATTTAAAATGCATTGCAGAATGTTTTGACGATACATGACGTGACATGAATTGGCCTTAAGACGTTTGCTATAAGAGCTTTTGCAGACTACATGGCCTAATTTCTCAGCATGATGTGAAGTGACACTTGAGTTGCATTTTACAACCTCCTAGGTGTTCAAAACAGTGATAAGCGAAGTAGTTAAAACTGTACAAGCTTGGCTATTGACAAATTTCGCAGCTTCATACACGAAATCACACACACTATTTACTATCCACAGTAATAATTCTGAAAGACAGAAGAAAATATTACACTGATCATTCTTAAAAAATAATGTCCATTAGTGGACATCTACACTTTTCTGTTAGGCTATGGCACGATTCACATTCTTTTTTAATTTCATTTGTGTCGAAACCACAGAAAAAGAAGTAATACAAGTTTAATAGATACTATTATATTTATTTTATAATGCCAATACTGTTGTTATTCATAATACTAGCAGTGATGAAATTTTTGAAGAGATTATACGAGGGCTATCCACAAAGTACATTACGTTTTGGAATTAAAAATAAATAAAGTATTGGAAATTTTTTTATTATATACAGATGAATGCCACACATAAATACTACTTTTCTACTTAGTTGCCATTTAAATTAAGGCACTTATCGTAGCGATGGACGAGCCTGGAAATTCCTTCGTCGTAAAATTCGGCCGCCTGCGCCTTCAACCACGTGGCTACTTCTTCTTGAAGCTGTGCGTCGTCATCAAAACGCTGCATAGCCAACCACTTCTTCATTGCTGGGAATAAGTGGAAGTCGCTCGGTGCCAGGTCGGGACTGTACGGCGGATGAGGAAACAACTCCCACTTAAAAGATTCGAGAATTTCACGAGTGGCACTTGCCGTGTTGGCCCGGACCTTGTCGTGAATCAGCAAGATCTTTGAGCCCAACTTTCCCCTGCGTTTGTTTTGTATTGCTCTTCTGAGGTTGTGCAGAGTTTGGCAATACCTTTGAGAGTTTATTGTAGTGCCTCTTTCCAGGAAGTCCACAAAAATCACACCTTTTCTGTCCCAAAAGAGGTAACCACGTGGTTGATGGCGCAGGCGGCCCAATTTTACGACGAAGGAATTTCCAAGCTCGTCCATCGCTACGATAAGTGCCTTAATTTAAATGGCAACTATGTAGAAAAGTAGTATTTAAGTGTGGCTTTCATCTGTATACACTCCTGGAAATTGAAATAAGAACACCGTGAATTCATTGTCCCAGGAAGGGGAAACTTTATTGACACATTCCTGGGGTCAGATACATCACATGATCACACTGACAGAACCACAGGCACATAGACACAGGCAACAGAGCATGCACAATGTCGGCACTAGTACAGTGTATATCCACCTTTCGCAGCAATGCAGGCTGCTATTCTCCCATGGAGACGATCGTAGAGATGCTGGATGTAGTCCTGTGGAACGGCTTGCCATGCCATTTCCACCTGGCGCCTCAGTTGGACCAGCGTTCGTGCTGGACGTGCAGACCGCGTGAGACGACGCTTCATCCAGTCCCAAACATGCTCAATGGGGGACAGATCCGGAGATCTTGCTGGCCAGGGTAGTTGACTTACACCTTCTAGAGCACGTTGGGTGGCACGGGATACATGCGGACGTGCATTGTCCTGTTGGAACAGCAAGTTCCCTTGCCGGTCTAGGAATGGTGGAACGATGGGTTCGATGACGGTTTGGATGTACCGTGCACTATTCAGTGTCCCCTCGACGATCACCAGTGGTGTACGGCCAGTGTAGGAAATCGCTCCCCACACCATGATGCCGGGTGTTGGCCCTGTGTGCCTCGGTCGTATGCAGTCCCGATTGTGGCGCTCACCTGCACGGCGCCAAACACGCATACGACCATCATTGGCACCAAGGCAGAAGCGACTCTCATCGCTGAAGACGACACGTCTCCATTCGTCCCTCCATTCACGCCTGTCGCGACACCACTGGAGGCGGGCTGCACGATGTTGGGGCGTGAGCGGAAGACGGCCTAACGGTGTGCGGGACCGTAGCCCAGCTTCATGGAGACGGTTGCGAATGGTCCTCGCCGATACCCCAGGAGCAACAGTGTCCCTAATTTGCTGGGAAGTGGCGGTGCGGTCCCCTGCGGCACTGCGTAGGATCCTACGGTCTTGGCGTGCATCCGTGCGTCGCTGCGGTCCGGTCCCAGGTCGACGGGCACGTGCACCTTCCGCCGACCACTGGCGACAACATCGATGTACTGTGGAGACCTCACGCCCCACGTGTTGAGCAATTCGGCGGTACGTCCACCCGGCCTCCCGCATGCCCACTATACGCCCTCGCTCAAAGTCCGTCAACTGCACATACGGTTCACGTCCACGCTGTCGCGGCATGCTACCAGTGTTAAAGACTGCGATGGAGCTCCGTATGCCACGGCAAACTGGCTGACACTGACGGCGGCGGTGCACAAATGCTGCGCAGCTAGCGCCATTCGACGGCCAACACCGCGGTTCCTGGTGTGTCCGCTGTGCCGTGCGTGTGATCATTGCTTGTACAGCCCTCTCGCAGTGTCCGGAGCAAGTATGGTGGGTCTGACACACCGGTGTCAATGTGTTCTTTTTTCCATTTCCAGGAGTGTATAATAAAAAAAATTCCAATACTTTATTTATTTTTAATTCCAAAACGTAATGTACTTTGTGGATAGCCCTCGTATATACCTTGTGACCCATTAAGTTTCTGCAGAACTTTTGTCACTCTTTCGAGAATCTTAGGTATCACGTCCAACGAAGCGACTCAGATGACTTTAAACAGCTAATAGCATCCACCTTGTGGCGTCGTTTGAAGAGCGAGGCGCTAAAGCAAGGTTGGTACCTCACAACATGACCACAAGAGAAGATAGTCGCTGCAAGCCGCGTCGATGAATCAGTGACACTAGGACAGCCATGCCCAGAAACGTTCTGTTGCCGCAACAACTCTTCTACTTGCGGCCGAGCGCAGTGCTGCTCACAACATGATCATCGACTACAACAGCATCATCTTCTAGTTGGTCAGCAGTGTGATCAAAGTGTTAGGCGGAACTCTACATCAAAGTTATTGTTAAATGAACTCTGGTTGAGAGACTTGTATTTCGTCTGTTTCAAGCTTACGTTAATGTTCAGAGACAGTTGTAAATACCCATAACATTACTGTGGACATGGATTACACAAAGTTAAGTGATTCTTGTTATCTATGTTGTAGTAAATTGAACTTATATTTTATGTGTTAAAATGTCCACTAGGTCTCCTCTCAGAGCAAAGTAAAGAACCTACTGTTGTACCGACGAGTGTATTTTCGTCTGGTACAAAATATCTCATGAGCATGCTGATTTATTTATTGCAAAAGAATACATAACTTCAAAATTCTGTTGAGGGCAAGTATTGCAGCTTTTCAGTCCAGCATGTCATTGTTGCCTGAGGCTCTCCCCAAAGAGCTACAGAATATATCTATAGAATCGCTGTTAAACACTTTTGTTAGCACGAAATGAAGGCCTGATGGCAGTAAGTATCAAACATACAATACTATAGAATGTAGTCAGCCAAGTTGCTTTGTAAGTCTTGTCACTCAGTAAAACCACTTCTTTCTCAAGGTATGATTTTTTCATATCCTCAAGATACGTAAGGAACTCATTTTCCAGACAACAAAGCCTGTCGTCATCTGTGTTGAAAAACTGGATCTTGTGAGGACAAAACTTAGCGTTGTTATAACATCATGGATATTGAACACTTTCTGAATTATTTTCATGAAACCTGATGACACTGTGCCTGGCATCACCAGCAGGGCTAGCAACGTGCCTTACAAATCATTTCGATGGTACCATTGGGGGAGGGGGGGGGGGGGGTACACAGAAAACAGGTCTGGAATCTAGTAGATGCAGTGGCGCGAAGCAACTCGCTTCCACAACTTCCAAAAGGCTTCCAGTAAAGGTCACCAATTAAAACTACTGTACTTCCATTTCTGTGTTCGTAGTACGTAATTGCAAATGTTTTGTAGAAGACCCACTGTAATCGCTGTATGACAAATAAGACACCAGATACCATACCACTGACTACTTTTAGCAAATAAAAACAAATATGCCTCAAACCAGAATCGAACCCTCGACCTCCTGCATGCTAAACCAAATCATTATACAGGGTGTTACAAAAAGGTACGGCCAAAGTATCAGAAAACATTCCTCACACACAAAGAAAGAAAATATGTTATGTGGACATGTGTCCGGAAACGCTTACTTTCCACGTTAGAGCTCATTTTATTACTTCTCTTCAAATCACATTAATCATGGAATGGAAACATTGTTGGATGAACCATTCGCAGAAGTGTACCCATGGAGCTGCTGATAGTGCCTGCACACGCTGTACATGGTACGGAAACAACTGGTTCTCCCGTAGCACTCTCCATACAGTGACGTGGTCAACGTTACCTTGTACAGCAGCAACTTCTCTGACGCTGACATTAGGGTTATCGTCCATTGCACGAAGAATTGCCTCGTCCATTGCAGGTGTCCTCGTCGTTCTAGGTCTTCCCCAGTCGCGAGTCATAGGCTGGAATGTTCCGTGCTCCCTAAGACGCCGATCTATTGCTTCGAACGTCTTCCTGTCGGGACACCTTCGTTCTGGAAATCTGTCTCGATACAAACGTACCGCGCCACGGCTATTGCCCCGTGCTAATCCATACATCAAATGGGCATCTGCCAACTCCGCATTTGTAAACATTGCTCTGACTGCAAAACCACGTTCGTGATGAACACTAACCTGTTGATGCTACGTACTGATGTGCTTGATGCTAGTACTGTAGAGCAATGAGTTGCATATCAACACAAGCACCGAAGTCAACATTACCTTCCTTCAATTGGGCCAACTGGCAGTGAATCGAGGAAGAACAGTACATACTGACGAAACTAAAATGAGCTTTAACGTGGAAATTAAGCGTTTCCGGACACATGTCCACATAACATCTTTTCTTTCTTTGTGTGTGAGGAATGTTTCCTGAAAGTTTGGCCGTACCTTTTTGTAACACCCTGTATACAGCACCAATTGCACAGAAGTGGCCTGTGTACTGCCAATGGTAGATAGCGTAAATGTGATTACAGTGTGGTCAGATTGCCAGCCTTTAACGTACATTTACTGCCCGAAATATGCGCAGGACGAAATTTTATGAGAGAAATTTTTGCATTGCCAGTATTTGAGAAATCGTGTTGTGAAGTCCAAGTGCGTGAATTTTTCTTCACTCTGTATACAATATTTGCACACACACATGGTTGGCCCGCTAGATGGCGCTGCCATAGGTCAAACGGATATCAAATGCGTTTTTAAAAATAGGAACCCCCATTTTTATTACATATTCGTGTAGTACGTAAAGAAATATGAATGTTTTAGATGGACCACTTTTTTCGCTTTGTGATAGATGGCGCTGTAATAGTCACAAACGTATAAGTACGTGGTATCACGTAACATTCCGCCAGTGCGGACGGTATTTACTTCATGATACATTACCCGTGTTAAAATGGACCGTTTGCCAATATTGGAGAAGGTCGATATCGTGTTGATGTATGGCTGTTGTGATCAAAATGCCCAATGGGCGTGTGCTATGTATGCTGCTCTGTATCCTGGACGACATCATCCAAGTGTCTGGACCGTTCGCTGGATAGTTACGTTATTTACGGAAGCAGGAAGTGTTGAGCCACATGTGAAACGTCAACCACGGCCTGCAACAAATAATGCTGCCCAAGTAGGTGTTTTACCTGCTGTCGCGGCTAATCCGCACATCAGTAGCAGACAAATTGCGCGAGAATCGGGAATCTCAAAAACGTCGGTGTTGAGAATGCTACATCAACATCGCATACACCCGTACCATATTTCTATGCACCAGGAATTGCATGGCGACGACTTTGAACGTCGTGTGCTGTTCTGCCACTGGGCATAAGAGAAATTACGGAACGATGACAGATTTTTCGCACACGTTCTATTTAGCGACGAAGCGTCTTTCACCAACAGCGGTAACGTAAACCTTCATAATATGCACTATTGGCACTCCGTCTTCAGGCCAGGAGTGGCCTACGGGAACCATCCGACAGCCGTGTCATCCTCAGTGGAAGATGCGGATAGGAGGTTCGAGGGGTCAGCACACCGCTCTCCCAGTCGTTATGATGGTATTCTTGACCGAAGCCACTAATATTCGGTCGAGTAGCTCCTCAATTGGCATCACAAGGCTGAGTGCACCCCGAAAAATGGCAACAGTGCGTGGCGGCCTGGATGGTCACCCATCCAAGCGCCGACTATGCTCGACAGCGCTTAACTTCGGTGATCTCACGGGAACCGGTGTATCTACATCTAAATCAACATGACTAATCTGCAATTCACATTTAAGTGCTTGGCAGAGGGTTCATCGAACCACAATCATACTATCTCTCTACCATTCCACTCCGAACAGCGCGCGGGAAAAACGAACACCTAAACCTTTCTGTTCGAGCTCTGATTTCTCTTATTTTATTCTGATGATCATTCTTACCTATGTAGGTTGGGCTCAACAAAATATTTTCGCATTCGGAAGAGAAAGTTGGTGACTGAAATTTCGTAAACAGATCTCGCCGCGACGAAAAACGTCTTTGCTTTAATGACTTCCATCCCAATTCGCGTATCATATCTGCCACACTCTCTCCCCTATTACGTGATAATACAAAACGAGCTGCCCTTTTTTGCACCCTTTCGATGTCCTCCGTCAATCCCACCTGGTAGGGATTCCACACTGCGCAGCAATATTCTAACAGAGGACGAACGAGTGTAGTGTAAGCTGTCTCTTTAGTGGACTTGTTGCATCTTCTAAGTGTCCTGCCAATGAAACGCAACCTTTGGCTCGCCTTCCCCACAATATTATCTATGTGGTCTTTCCAACTGAAGTTCGTAATTTTAACGCCCAGGTACTCAGTTGAATTGACAGCCTTGAGAATTGTACTATTTATCGAGTAATCGAATTCCAACGGATTTCTTTTGGAACTCATGTGGATCACCTCACACTTTTCGTTATTTAGCGTCAACTGCCACCTACCACACAATACAGCAATCTTTTCAACTTTGCAACTGATACTGGTCTTCGGATGACCTTACTAGACGGTAAATTACAGCATCATCTGCGAACAACCTAAGAGAACTGCTCAGATTGTCACCCAGTTCATTTATATAGAACAGGAACATGAGAGGTCCCAGGACGCTTCCCTGGGGAACACCTGATATCACTTCAGTTTTACTCGATGATTTGCCGTCTATTACTATGAACTGCGACCTTCCTGACAGGAAATCACGAATCCAGTCGCACAACTGAGACAATGCCCCATAGGCCCGCAGCTTGATTAGAAGTCGCTTTTGAGGAGCAGTGTGAAAAGCTTTCCGGAAATCTAGAAATACGGAATCAACTTGAGATCCCCTGTCGATAGCGGCCATTACTTCGTGCGAATAAAGAGCTAGCTGCGTTGCACAAGAACGATGTTTTCTGAAACCATGCTGATTACGTATCAACAGATCGTTCCCTTCGAGGTGATTCATAATGTTTGAATACAGTATATGCTCCAAAACTCTACTGCAAACCGACGTCAACGATATAGGTCTGTAGTTTGATGGATTACCCCTACTACCCTTCTTAAACACTGGTGCGACCTGCGCACTGTGGCAAGGCCCTTGCCAATATGCACTATTGGGCAACAGAAAATCTACGATGGCTGCGACAAGTGGAACATCAGCGACCTTAGCGGGTTAATGTATGGTGCGGCATTATTGGAGAAAGGATAATTGGCCCCCATTTTATCGATGGAAATCTAAATGGTGCAATGTATGCTGATTTCCTACGTAATGTTCTACTGATGCTATTACAAGATGTTTCTCTGCATGATAGAATAGCGATGTACTTCCAACATGATGGATGTCCGGCACATAGCTCGTATGCGGTTAAAGCGGTATTGAATAGTATATTTCATGGCAGGTGGATTGGTCATTGAAGCAGCATACCATGACCCGCACGTTCACCGCATGTGACTTCCCCGTATTTCTTTCTGTGGGGAAAGTTGAAAGATATTTGCTATCATGATCCACCAACAACGCCTGACAACATGCGTCAGCGCATTGTCAATGCATGTGCGAACAATACAGAAGGCAAACTACTCGCTGTTGAGAGGAACGTCGTTACAGATATTGCCAAATGCATTGAGGTTGACGGACATCATTTTGAGCATTTATTGCATTAATGTGGTATTTACAGTTAATAACGCTGTAACAGCATGCGTTCTCAGAAATGATAAGTTTACAAAGGTACATGTATCACATAGCAAGAACCGAAATAAAATGTTCAAACGTACCTAAGTTCTGTATTTTAATTTAAAAAACATACCTGTTACCAACTGTTCGTCTAAATTTGTGAGCCATATGTTTGTGACTATTATAGCGCCATCTATCACAAAGCGATGGTCTAACTAAAACATTCACATTTCTTTACGTACTACACGAATATGTAATCAAAAATTTAATAAAATGCAGTTGATATCCGTTTGACCTATGGCAGCTTCATCTAGTGGGCCAAGTTAGACAAGTTTCGTTTTTTGTAGTTTTTTCGTTTGACGCTTATTTCGTGAGATATTTGGCCCGGTCACGATCAATAGACCACCCTGTTCAAATGGCTCTGAGCACTATGCGACTTAACTTCTGAGGTCATCAGTCGCCTAGAACTTAGAACTAATTAAACCTAACTAACATAAGGACACCACAAACATCCATGCCCGAGGCAGGATTCGAACCTGCGTTCGTAGCGGTCGCTCGGTTCCAGACTGTAGCGCCTAGAGCCGCACGGCCACTCCGGCCTGCCGGACCACCCTGTATACACACATAGTGTGCAGTCAGGCATGCATATTCACACATGTAACTATAGGAAGCGTATCATCCAACTAATTTGCAAACACATCTACTATTTTCAAATAAATTAACCAGCCACACACACAATCACTGAGTGAATAGTGTGAGTACAGGATGGTTCGAATCCCATTCCCAGAGATGAACAGTTTGTTATAATGATGTTACAATCCTACATTCAGATGCAGTGCAGTATGTAGCATATGGCCTCATAGTCGAAAGACTGTCTGGTGCACCATATGCAGAGCCATGCCAACAGCCTCGAGGAGGCACCTAATCATCAACTGTAAGAGCCTTTGATACTGAGTGAAGAACACCCTTAGCCCGGCTTAGCCTGCATCTGTGAGGTACGCATATATTTTCGATCTGAGCCCCACAAACTCCACAATCTGCAAACCATGCACCTCGTCTTTCATCACGCCAATAACCTTCTTGATTTCTGTGTTTATTCCATATGGATTGTCAGTCAAATAAGCAGATGTGCAGAATGTTTTGGGATTGTTCCTAATTGCCTCATATGGATTGCAGCCTTTCACACAGTAAATGAAACTGCCTGTATTCATATCAAGTAACCTAGGATTGGCGAAGTTTGGTTTCACAGAATCATAGTGTAATCAATACATGTAGGGTTCGGAGAGGTCTAGAACGTACATACTGATACAGACAAGCTTTGTGAACTGTACTGAAACCTTGACCATCTCCACAGCAACTCGTCCACTTGAAATTGTGGTCTGATGGTGTCATCTCTTGCGGCATAACGACCCCTCCTGTACCCGCCCCCTCCAATGCTAAACTAAATGAATTTTGTGGTATTTTATAGTATTTCCCATTGTTTTCCAAAAGTTGAGTTGTTGAGATCAATTGCTAAAATTCACACATCACGAGAGCCGTGTATTCAGTGTTTACAGCAATGTACTCTTTCAATCAACAATGCTATTTGAAGGGATGCTGTATATCGCTGTTTTTCCCCAGCAGTGTCAACAGCTTCATGATGGAACCTTTTTGCAGGACTAAGCATTCCTAACATGGTGGCATGTCACCATGTGTGTGTGTGTGTGTGTGTGTGTGTGTGTGTGTGTGTGTGTAATGCAGTTGGGTGGGATATGCCAGTTCTACTTCCAGAACATATCCCGCACAAGCATCCACAGCCACATCATGGATCTTGTCCTTCGATCTGATGATTTCCTCCTAACGCAGCCACCAGAACATTCCAAATGGTATAGTTTGTTGTATGGAATACCCATAGAATTTGTTTACTTCCAAGTAAAGGATGTAACTTAAATTGTCAAAGGTGCTGCACTTCTCCTCGCTCATTTGCAGATTATTCACTTTGGCATACCCATGCATGCACTGACAAAGCCCTCCACAAATGCTACATTCGAAGATGAGTGGCACGGCAACATCAGTCAACAGTTTGATGGTGACACGTGTTTTTCTTAAGGGGAGTTGGAATGCCGGAAAATGGAAAAAATTCACATTTTCAGTTTTTAACCTTATAACTTAATTTGAAATTTTCTGCTTAAAATGGTGCAAAATTTGTTAAGAAATTCCAATTGGAAGTATTTTTATTTAATTTTTCAAAATTACATGTGCGCCCAGCAAAGTTACCCATCTTGTGATTTGTACACATTTAAATCTTCGCATTTCCGAAAACATTACATATAGAAGGCTGTGGATTTCACTCTTCAGTTGTAGAATCTTTGATCCTTCCATAGGTACCATTGTTTTTACGACTAGCTGTGTTTATTGTTCAGTTTTTGATCTGTGAGTGTTTGTTTTGAGCCTCGAGTTTAGTTTGTCGCTCATTTGGAGTTTGTTATCTGTCTTGTTTTGACTTTCAGTGGTGAGTGCGTAGTTTCTACGATGCCTAGGAGTGCATCATTATTTAAAAAGCGAAAGTTTCGCGGTAATAGATTTACAAATAACGTTTGTTCAAGTGATTCTGCTTCAGCACCTGTTGATGCTGGTGAAAGTTCTGACGTTTGTACAGCTGAGATGTGTGAAGGAGACACGCCCACCAGTGCATCAAAAAAGAAGTTATCAAACTGTGCAAGTGAAATTACAGATGAAGCTTCTAATGAACAATATGTTTTAGTCGACTTTCCTGTTTTTACTGAGTTTATGAAGAAATGTTTGTGTTGTAATCTTTGTGGAGGTTCTTTTGATATGAACATAACAAAATCTATAGGACTTTCCTGCAAAATTGCTATAGTTTGTGCCAGTTGTGAAAATGAGACCTGTTTTTGGAGCTCTAAAACATGCAGTAGCAATTTGTTTGAGAGTAATATCAGGCTAATGTATGCAATGAGAGCAATTGGTAAAGGACATACTGCTGCTCAAACATTTTGTGCCATAATGAATCTTCCACCTCCACCTGCTAAAATTGACAATTACACTGAAGTGATAGGAGATGCTGTTCAGTCTGTAGCAGATTTATCAATGAAAGCTGCTGCCAGTGAAGCAAAATATATAAATGAAGGAAACCCAGATATCCCTGTTGCTTTTGATGGAACCTGGCAGAAAAGGGGTCACACATCCAAAAATGCTGTTGCTACTGTTACTAGTGTGGACAGCGGTAAAGTTTTGGACTATGAAGTGCTCACTAAACATTGTTACCATTGTGCATCTGGTAAGATAGAAGCAGCTCACATATGTAGCAAGAATTATGAAGGTACGAGTGGAGGCATGGAGGCTGCCGCTGCTGTGAAAATGTTTAGCAGATCAGAAAAAGAACGGGGAGTATTTTACACAAAATTCCTTGGAGATGGGGACTCCAAGGCATACAAAAGTGTTACAGAATCCATGCCATATGTCAATAAGACAATAACTAAACTAGAATGTGTCGGTCATGTTCAGAAACGAATGGGCACTCGTCTAAGGAAACTGAAACAGAATCTGAAGGACAAAATTTTGTCAGATGGTAAAACCATTAGAGGTCGCCTGTCAGATAAAATTATAAATGAATTACAACAATACTATGGTATGGCAATAAGAAATAATGCAAATAATTTGCAGGAAATGAGACAAGCTGTATGGGCCACATATTTACATCGATCATCAACTGATGATAATCCTCAACATTTTGCTTGTCCAGATGGTCCTCAGTCATGGTGCAATTATAGAAAATCTCAAGCTACTGGGGATCCTTATCACCATAAAAATTATATTCCATTGGCTGTTATGGAAGTAATTAAACCAATATATAGAGACTTGGGGCATCCTGATCTTCTGCGAAAATGTCTTCATGGTTGTACCCAGAATCAAAACGAGTCGTTCAACAACCTCATTTGGACTCGTGTACCTAAGAATGTATTTGTTGGGATAAAAACATTGAAATGGGGAGTCAGTGATGCTGTTATTTCATTCAATGATGGTCATATGGGTAGGCTAAAGGTCATGGCAAGGCTCGGCATTGCTCCTGGTATCAACACCATCAGAGGTCTTCAGCTTCTGGACAGCGTGCGAGTAAGGAAGGCTCAGTATGCAGCTGAATTTAATACAAAAAAAGCAAGGGCAGCAAGGAGAAGAAAGCTTCTAGGTGAAGAAGAAGAACTAGAAGATGACCCTGATTACTCTGCTGGACACTTTTGATAATAGAATAAAAGGTATTTGTGAATTTTCATAATAAATTACTTTAATCGCATTTTCTGGCATTTGACATTTTTAGTGTTACATGTACCTTTATCTCATAAACCACTCAACCAACAACATTCAAATTTTCAGAAATGCTGCAAAACAGTTCAAAGAGGCCACTGAACTAGAATCATGACAAGAACTGGCTTATTCTCTGAACTAGGGAAGTTTATGTTATACTTTTTCCAATAAAAAATGGCTTAATGGTAAAAAATTCATAAATACTATACCAACAAAAAGAAAACATTGGTTCTAGTTCAGTGGGCTCACAATATATGCTGAAAACCTCTGCCAGAATTTCAAAGTTCTGAAGATAATAGTTCCAAAGAAAAAGGTACACAAAGTTAGCAAATTTAACATTGGCGAGATAGGGCATTCCAACTCCCCTTAACAGTGCATCCCACAAAAGCTATGACATGCTGTAATAGAAGGCAGGATCACAAGAGTATGTGCCCAGGCACATACACCAGAATTTCTCGAAGCTGCTATTCATATATAACATGGCATATTCTCCTAAATCATGGATGCTGAACTCCTGCCAAACATTCACTGTATGCTCATACTCCACATCCATTATGGAAGTGCTGTTATTTCACTGTATGTTCATGCTCCACATCCATTATGGAAGTACTGTTATTTTACTAGAGAATGCTTTTACGACAGTCAGTGTTGTTTCATACAGTGTCTTCATTGAATCCAGGTATTTGTATGGAAAGATACCCCTCATTTGTCACAAGCTGAAACTTTGCATCAATGGGATATGCAGTCCTTGTGATGTGCATGTCCTCCTAACACATTGTCTCAGCAAGCTTATGGAGGGACTCGTGCATCAAGCATAATGAATCCAGGAAGTGGAACATTACTTTTTGCATGATTCTCTTGGAAAAAGAAATCTACTTTTCTATTATGTCAAGAATTACAGTGGCCTTATCACCCTTCAAACTAAAATCACCCAAATGCTCAACGGGAATGTGGGCATCGTATCCAATCAAACTCTGAAAGAAGACAAGTAAGGGCTGTGATATTTGGTACTTCAAGTTTCATGCATTGTGGGCTGTGCTGTGGAACTTCCCTGTTACATTCAAATGAGCTCTACAAGGAGTTTATGCTTATCTATCCAACAGCAGCTCACAAATTTAACAGTGAATTGCATGTTCATACAAGGCATCATTTTCCTGTGAGTCGGCAATGGGAACATTGTTGTGATAAATCCCATCAACTTCCCACATAAGTTTTCAGGGCTCAGAGAGCAAACATCTCATAGGATTATCCCTTATGTGTGTTTCGAATTTATAGTGACTGGAATCACACGAGCATACAACTTGATATGCCGCCACATACAATATGTGTGCTCCCTGCCGCCGTTGGATGAGCAGCTGCAGCAGCAAGTCGTATACTCCTAGCTCACTCATTTGTTACATAGTTTAATTCTTAATTTCTTTGCGTGTTTTTGGTACTTGCATTGTTTAATTCATAAATTTCGGGCGTATTATAGTATTTGGGAGTTGTAGCATCGCGTTTTAGTACGTGAATAGTGTAAATTCGCGTAGTCGTTAGTCTTCTGTTTTTGTTTTGAACGGCCAGTGTCGGTTGGTCACAGTCAGTGTGCTCCCTGCCGCCGTTGGATAAGCAGCTGAGCAGCAAGTCGTATACTCCTAGCTCACTCATTTGTTACATAGTTTAATTCTTAATTTCTTTGCGTGTTTTTGGTACTTGCATTGTTTAATTCATAAATTTCGGGCGTATTATAGTATTTGAGAGTGTAGCATCGCGTTTTAGTACCTGAATAGTGTAAATTTGATTAGTCTCCTTCCGCTGCCGAGCAGTGTCAGCAGTGCGCAAGTAGCAGCATTACTGCATTTACTAGGCAATCTTGTATTTTAATAACCGTTTAAATTTTGTTTATTTGTTTGCGCTCTCTGTAGATTAGTTCAGACGTTCTTTGCAAAACAGTTTTTAGCATGGATAGGGACTGCAACTGCTGTGTTCAGATGCAGGCTGAGTTGGCATCCCTTCACTCCCAGCTTCAGGCAGTGTTGGCTTCGGTCACACAGCTTGAGGCTGTTGCCAATGGGCATCACTGTGGGGGTCCGGATGGGGGTTTGTCGGGGATGGCCAGCTCGTCCCACGCATCCCCTGATCGGACTACGACTGTGGTTGCCCAGGATACTGCCCGCATTGAGGCTGATCCCTCACCTGTGGTAGAGTGGGAGGTCGTCTCAAGGTGTGGCAGGGGGCGAAAGACATTCCGGAGGGCTGAACGGAAAGCCTCTCCAGTTTGTCTGACGAACCGGTTTCAGGCTCTGTCTCAGGCTGATACTGATCTTCGGCCTGACATGGCTGCTTGTCCTGTTCCAGAGGTTGCCCCTCAGTCTGCAAGATCCGAGCAGTCGCAGAGGGTGGGCTTACTGGTAGTTGGGAGCTCCAACGTCAGGCGCGTAATGGGGCCCCTTAGGGAAATGGCAGCAAGAGAGGGGAAGAAAACCAATGTGCACTCCGTGTGCATACCGGGGGGAGTCATTCCAGATGTGGAAAGGGTCCTTCCGGATGCCATGAAGGGTACAGGGTGCACCCATCTGCAGGTGGTCGCTCATGTCGGCACCAATGATGTGTGTTGCTATGGATCGGAGGAAATCCTCTCTGGCTTCCGGCGGCTATCTGATTTGGTGAAGACTGCCAGTCTCGCTAGTGGGATGAAAGCAGAGCTCACCATCTGCAGCATCGTTGACAGGACTGACTGCGGACCTTGGGTACAGAGCCGAGTGGAGGGTATGAATCAGAGGCTGAGACGGTTCTGCGACCGTGTGGGCTGCAGATTCCTCGACTTGCGCCATAGGGTGGTGGGGTTTCGGATTCCGCTGGATAGGTCAGGAGTCCACTACACGCAACAAGCGGTTACATGGGTGGCAGGGGTTGTGTGGCGTGGGCTGGGACGTTTTTTAGGTTAGATGGCCTTGGGAAAGTACAGAAAGGGCAACAGCCTCAACGGGTGTGGGGCAAAGTCAGGACATGCGGGGACCAAGCAGCAATCGGTATTGTAATTGTCAACTGTCGAAGCTGCATTGGTAAAGTACCAGAACTTCAAGCGCTGATAGAAAGCACCGAAGCTGAAATCGTTATAGGTACAGAAAGCTGGCTTGAGCCAGAGATAAATTCTGCCGAAATTTTTACAAAGGTACAGACGGTGTTTAGAAAGGATAGATTGCATGCAACCGGTGGTGGAGTGTTCGTCGCTGTTAGTAGTAGTTTATCCTGTAGTGAAGTAGAAGTGGATAGTTCCTGTGAATTATTATGGGTGGAGGTTACACTCAACAACCGAACTAGGTTAATAATTGGCTCCTTTTACCGACCTCCCGACTCAGCAGCATTAGTGGCAGAAGAACTGAGAGAAAATTTGGAATACATTTCACATAAATTTTCTCAGCATGTTATAGTCTTAGGTGGAGATTTCAATTTACCAGATATAGACTGGGACACTCAGATGTTTAGGACGGGTGGTAGGGACAGAGCATCGAGTGACATTATACTGAGTGCACTATCCGAAAATTACCTCGGGCAATTAAACAGAGAACCGACTCGTGGAGATAACATCTTGGACCTACTGATAACAAACAGACCCGAACTTTTCGACTCTGTATGTACAGAACAGGGAATCAGTGATCATAAGGCCGTTGCAGCATCCCTGAATATGGGAGTTAATAGGAATATAAAAAAAGGGAGGAAGGTTTATCTGTTTAGCAAGAGTAATAGAAGGCAGATTTCAGACTACCTAACAGATCAAAACGAAAATTTCTGTTCCGACACTGACAATGTTGAGTGTTTATGGAAAAAGTTCAAGGCAATCGTAAAATGCGTTATAGACAGGTACGTGCCGAGTCAAACTGTGAGTGACGGGAAAAACCCACCGTGGTACAACAACAAAGTTAGGAAACTACCGCGAAAGCAAAGAGAGCTCCACTCCAAGTTTAAACGCAGCCAAAACCTCTCAGACAAACAGAAACTAAACGATGTCAAAGTTAGCGTAAGGAGGGCTATGCGTGAAGCGTTCAGTGAATTCGAAAGTAAAATTCTATGTACCGACTTGACAGAAAATCCTAGGAAGTTCTGGTCTTACGTTAAATCAGTAAGTGGTTCGAAACAGCATATCCAGACACTACGGGATGATGAAGGCATTGAAACAGAGGATGACACACGTAAAGCTGAAATACTAAACACCTTTTTCCAAAGCTGTTTCACAGAGGAAGACCGCACTGCAGTTCCTTCTCTAAATCCTCGCACAAACGAAAAAATGGCTGACATCGAAATAAGTGTCCAAGGAATAGAAAAGCAACTGGAATCACTCAATAGAGGAAAGTCCACTGGACCTGACGGGATACCAATTCGATTCTACACAGAGTACGCGAAAGAACTTGCCCCCCTTCTAACAGCCGTGTACCGCAAGTCTCTAGAGGAACGGAGGGTTCCAAATGATTGGAAAAGAGCACAGATAGTCCCAGTCTTCAAGAAGGGTCGTCGAGCAGATGCGCAAAACTATAGACCTATATCTCTGACGTCGATCTGTTGTAGAATTTTAGAACATGTTTTTTGCTCGAGTATCATGTCGTTTTTGGAAACCCAGAATCTACTATGTAGGAATCAACATGGATTCCGGAAACAGCGATCGTGTGAGACCCAACTCGCTTTATTTGTTCATGAGACCCAGAAAATATTAGATACAGGCTCCCAGGTAGATGCTATTTTTCTTGACTTCCGGAAGGCGTTCGATACAGTTCCGCACTGTCGCCTGATAAACAAAGTAAGAGCCTACGGAATATCAGACCAGCTGTGTGGCTGGATTGAAGAGTTTTTAGCAAACAGAACACAGCATGTTGTTATCAATGGAGAGACGTCTACAGACGTTAAAGTAACCTCTGGCGTGCCACAGGGAAGTGTTATGGGACCATTGCTTTTCACAATATATATAAATGACCTAGTGGATAGTGTCGGAAGTTCCATGCGGCTTTTCGCGGATGATGCTGTAGTATACAGAGAAGTTGCAGCATTAGAAAATTGTAGCGAAATGCAGGAAGATCTGCAGCGGATAGGCACTTGGTGCAGGGAGTGGCAACTGACCCTTAACATAGACAAATGTAATGTATTGCGAATACATAGAAAGAAGGATCCTTTATTGTATGATTATATGATAGCGGAACAAACACTGGTAGCAGTTACTTCTGTAAAATATCTGGGAGTATGCGTGCGGAACGATTTGAAGTGGAATGATCATATAAAATTAATTGTTGGTAAGGCGGGTACCAGGTTGAGATTCATTGGGAGAGAGCTTAGAAAATGTAGTCCGTCAACAAAGGAGGTGGCTTACAAAACACTCGTTCGACCTATACTTGAGTATTGCTCATCAGTGTGGGATCCGTACCAGATTGGTCTGACGGAGGAGATAGAGAAGATCCAAAGAAGAGCGGCGCGTTTCGTCACAGGGTTATTTGGTAACCGTAATAGCGTTACGGAGATGTTTAATAAACTCAAGTGACAGACTCTGCAAGAGAGGCGCTCTGCATCGTGGTGTAGCTTGCTCGCCAGGTTTCGAGAGGGTGCGTTTCTGGATGAGGTATCGAATATATTGCTTCCCCCTACTTATACCTCCCGAGGAGATCACGAATGTAAAATTAGAGAGATTAGAGCGTGCACGGAGGCTTTCAGACAGTCGTTCTTCCCGCGAACCATACGCGACTGGAACAGGAAAGGGAGGTAATGACAGTGGCACGTAAAGTGCCCTCCGCCACACACCGTTGGGTGGCTTGCGGAGTATAAATGTAGATGTAGATGTAGATGTGTCATTCTGTGAAGGTAGTATGGTTGGAAGGGGGATTGCCTTCACAATGTGCCACAGGAGCTAGGAGGGACTAGAAGTTGTGAATATGAAAACTGGACATCACTCCTGCTGATGGGCATTCTTAAACTTCATGAACTATTTATCCTGGGAGGTATTTCCATACGTATCAGTTCCCAGTTAGAGTAATCAATGAGGGGATAAAGAAGTTGAGACATCTACAGCAAAAATACCTTCCACCTTCATTTTTTGACAGATGGGGGGCAGTAGGCATCACCTCTGTCATCATCATCAACTGCACCTACAAACAAATAAGAATACATCACTTTACGAATGCTTGCAGTTCTGTGGCTGACAAGTGTATTATTACAGAAGAGGAATAGGATGAAGTACTAGTACTGTATGTATGCATTCCACAAGGACTGGAGTCACCCCCGTGAGCTCATGGCAGAGAAAGACATTGCTCAGATATGGGGATCTCTGGCTGTATTATTTGAATATCCAAATCAATTTCAATAACTGACGGCAGCATTAATTTAATTATTATTCGAATTGGTAGTTCATTGTCCATACCCATAGATGCGATTTTGTTTGAAAATTCTACAAGAAGCAGAAAAAAGCATAGTGTTAGATAACTGCATCATTCATAAACATAGAAAGGGAGACAGAGAGAGAGAACAGGTTCTTACATTCATAAGCTTCTGTAGTTACCCATGCATCATCCTCTGGAATACCAAGAAGGTTTACCAAATCCTCCAGTGTACAGTCTTTCATCAGGGATGATCTGCAACACAAGAAAAAGAAGAAGAAGAAAAAGAAGCATTTCTCCCACAGCATCTGATGTAGCCTTATTTTTAGTACCTCTGGCTTATCGTTAAATACATTTTTGCTCATTAATGTGTTATACATTGTCATCCCCATATACTGTGGAGCCCATTCATATAATTTCAATTTGTGTGTGGGAAGCATAATTTTTTTATTCTTGTGTTGTATGTGCGGTTAAAATGATTTTCCTCAAATAACTTTTGCCTGCTGTGTAGGAAGATAATAATTTCATAAATGTATATGGAGGGTACAGTTAGGATTTGCAGTTGTCAAAATAATGGGCGACAAGATTCTGTTTTCCGTGCAGTACTCATGTATCTGATAATTTTTGTCTGAAGTTTCAGTATATGAGATACTCTACTTGAACTTTCCTAGAAAATTGTACCATACCTAATGACAGATTCAAAATAACTATGGTATGCTATTTCTCATGTACTCATGTTGGTAGAATTTGCAAGTATCTGTATTGCAAATGCAAAACTGGTTAGTTTATGTGATAAGGAGTCAGTATGTGTGTTCCAGTTCAAATTCTTGTCCACATTTAGTCATAGGAATTTGACAATGTCAACTTCTTCCATAAGTTGATTATTGCTTTGTATTTTAAGCTCTGCACATTTTGAGTGTTTGGTTTGGAAATGTACCATTTGGGTTTTTGCAATGTTCAGTTTCAACCCATTTAACTGGAACAAGTTTTCTAGGGTATCCAGTGTGCTCACAATGAAGCTTGGAATTTTTTCTGCATCACCATCTTCAATTAAAACATTAGTATCATCTGCAAACAGGACTGATGGGGTATTGATATTTGTGTATGTCATTTACATAGAATAGGAACAAGATTGGCCCTAAAATGGAGCCTTGAGGCACACCTTGTGATACAGTACTCCACTTCGAAAAATAATTCACCACATTTGAAGTGATAGTTGCCCTTTGTTTTCTGTTCTGCAGGTATGATGTAGGCCATTTGAGAGTATTGCGCTTAATCCTATATATATCTAATTTGTAGATAAGCAAGGCATGGTTTACAGAGTCAAAAGCTTTAGTAAGATCACAGAAAATACCAGCAATTTTACTTCTCTGGTCCAGTGCTTTGCATAGCTTTTCAATAAAGTTTTCTACTGCATCCAGGGTGGTTTTTTCTGGTTGGAAGCCAGATTGATAAAACCGAGCGAGGTGGCGCAGTGGCTAGCACACTGGACTCACATTCGGGAGGATGAAGGTTCAATCCCGCGTCCGGCCTTCCTGATTTAGGTTTTCTGAGATTTCCCTAAATCGCTCCAGGCAAATGCCGGGATGGTTCATGTGAAAGGGCATGACTGACTTCCTTCCCCATCATTCCCTAATCCAATGAGACCGATGACCTTGCTGTCTGGTCTCCTTCCCCAAACAATCCAATCCAATCCATCTGGATTGATTATTTATAATAATATCATTCTTTACAATAAATTTTGTATTCGGTTTGCAGCTACTTTCTCAAACACTTTCGACAAGATTGGAAAACTAGAAATAGGATGATAGTTTCCCATGTCTTCACTCAACCCTGTCTTGAACGGAGGTCTGACTTTGGCATACTTCAACACATCAGGAAAGCATCCCTGTTCGAAAGATTGATTAATTATTTTACTTAGTGGAGGTGCTATTATGTGGTACACTGCTTTAATCACTTTAGTTAGTATTCCATCCCACCCAGCTGAGTTTTTATTTTTTAATGATAATATAATATTTTCCACATGCTTTATAGAGACTTTTTTACAATCTGTGAGATACTCAGCTCCTTGCTGGAGTCCAGAGGGGTTTACTTTCTCTGATACTCTACTATAACAACATCTGAATTTGCCACATTTATGAAGAATTCATTTAAACACTCCGATATTTGAACTGGATTTACAATAACGCTATCATTTACTTTAATCCTAAATATTTCATTTCTATTAATTCTAACACCTAACTCTGATTTGACAACAAGCCACACTGCCTTTGTTTTACTTTTGTGTTGTGAAATGAACTTATTGTTTGCCATTTGTTTGGCTGCTTTCACAACTTTTTTGAAGGTGGCTTTATAGCGTCTAACATATTCAGTAAAATACCTTTTTTTTATTATATTTCAGTTCATTATGTAGTTGCCTCTTTCCAGCACTAGAAATTTTTATACCCAGAGTTATCCATTTAACTTTACCAGTAATTTTGTTACATGTGGTTCTAAGCGGAATAGTTTCATTGAACACCACAAGAAAACTGCTTAAAAATTTGTCAAAGTTACTACTACTTGAAATATAGCTGTCATAAAGCCATTCAACCTCTCTTAACTTATTTCAAAATACAGTTAAATTTTATTCATTGAAGTTCCTTTTCATAGAGCTTCTATTACACGGAATTTCTTTGTTGATTTTTGGTAGTTCAGTGAATAATGCAAAGTGATCAGAGATTCCTAGATCTAAGCAAAATTTATGGACATCTTCATACACATAGTTGGTTAGGCTATTATCAATACAGGTGGCTGACTGTGCATTTAGCCTAGTGGCTTGCTTAAAGTTTACTTTGAAGCCAAAACTTTTTACTATGTTAGTGGATTTGGAAACATCATTGCTTTCACCTAGGATATGAAAGTTGAAGTCAGCAGCTAGTAGAACCTTTTTTCCTTTTTCTTTGTTTAGGTTTCTAAGGAGGCACTGAAATTTGGCCAGAAAAGCTTCAATCACAGCTTTCTCTGGTACTCTGTAAATAGAAACTACTATGATATTTAGGTCCCTTAACTCGATACAGCAGCTCTCAGACATACTATCTTCATTCAAATGATTAAAATAATTTCTTATTACATATTTTGTATCAAAATGAGTAAGTATGCAAGAGCTTCCATGTATAGGAAGTCAGGGAAAACTGGGATAGCTACTGAGAAACACCCACAAGTGGCTCTGGCCGGTCTACTCAGAAGCCAGGAAGGTAAGTGACTTCCATCAGTGCTCAGACCAGAATGTCATCCTCAACAGGGCAGCCCATTTTTATAGGAGAGAGCCACTTCCATTGTATATTTCAGACAATAGGAATCAAGGATGCTTATTACTGCATAGACTGGTTGGATCCTGCATGTGTAGGTGCAGATAAGCTAGGGCCTGTCCACTATCAAGGCAGTGTGCATTCTATACCATCATGGGAGCGACAGTGCAATTCAGCAGCACTCTGTGATCAAAAGAAATGCATTTTCTTCCAGTGCTTTGCAGCTCCCAGTTAACAGCAGTGCTATCACACCCATGTTCCTATACAAGGGTTGGAACTTTAATAGTGGCAACTATTTATTTACAGTTCATACAAAATAGATTTGTGTTTCAGAGTTTTACTGACCTTCAAAGTAGTCACCGGCATTGTGTATAACCCATTGCCAGTAATTTGGAAGTCATGGGATAGCTACTCTTAGCACTGCCAGTTGTGTTGGCTGTTTGAGCGATGCAGTCTATTACCCAATGAATTTGTAGCAGTTCTGAAGCGAATGCCATGTAGTGTTTACTTCAGTTTAGGAATCGAGTTGAACTCACAAGAGCTGAACCCAGGGGAGTGCAGTAGGTGGTATAGCACTTAGCAGCCCCATCAGTCAAACAAATCAGTAACAGCTTGCATAGTACGTGCTTGAGCATTGTCCTGCAAAATGATGGTCAGGTCCTGCAGAAAGTGTCATCACTTCTGTCTCTAAGCTGGTCGAAGGTTGTGTTCCAAAAATGAACAGCATAGAGACAGAAGGGATAACACTTTCAGCAGGAGCTGACCATCATTTTGCAGGAGAATGCTCAAGCACGTACAGTGCAAGATGTTGCTGATTTGTTTGATTGATGGGGCTGCTGAGTGCTATACCACCTACTGCACAACTCTGGCTTCAGCCCTTGTAAGTTAAACTCGATTTCTAAACTGAAGGAAACACTTCAAGGCATTCGCTTCAGAACTGCTACATATTCGTTGGACAATAGACCGTGCTGCTCAAACCGTCAACACAACTGGCACTGCCAAGAGTATCCCATGACTTCCACATCACTGGCAACGAGTTATACACAATGCTGGTGACTACGTTGAAGGTCAGTAAAGCTTTGAAACTCTTATCTATTTTGTATGAGCTGTAAATAAATAATTGCCACTATTAAAGTTCCAACCTTCATATTTCAGTGCAGGTGTGTACGATGTCATATTTGAGGTCACACAAGGATTGCAGCACATCTGTGGTTGAATATTCTTCCAACACTGTGTGGGGCACTCTATTAACATTAGAGAATTGACCCATGTGTGAGAGTGATGGCTACCGCCGTCTGCCATGAAGCTGTGGAACACTATCCTCACCGTTGAATGTTGTCACTAGCTGCCTGGACAGACAGGGTTGCTAGTGCTCTGTACTGGCGTTTGCCTCGACAGCTCAGCAGCGTGCACTGGCTGTGACATGCTGTGGCTCAGTTTATGTATTAAATGAGTGGTCACTTACTTTGTACAGAGGGGCCTGTGTGAGCCCTTGGGTGCAGGTGGCTATGAACAGGTGGGACTTCCAGAAATGTATTGAGGAGACTTGTAGAAATATAACTCTGATCCCCACTGAATGGCACAAGCAGCATATAATGAATCCTTATGCAAACTCTATAACAGGAAGATATGAATAAATAAAAAATCATACAGTTACAATAAAGACAGGATCATTTATTGATAATTCAGCTTGAAAGTGTTTTTACATTTTCTGAAGCACAAATATGATCACATATGTGTCCACCATATTTTTTCCTGAGTTTCTGAATATCTGGGCAGTTCTAATCTTGAAGGCTCCTTATTGATACACTTTTGAAAACACATTTTCATGATATTTGACATGAACTATGCTGTCATAGATTTTGTATGACATCACCATTTACTCACATTGCAAACCGTCATCATTCCACTACTTTCCATGGTGAAAGCAGGTCAACCAAGCAGCTGTCCATCGAATCTTGGCACTCTGTAGTGCACTGTGGGGTTTGAGTGAACTGACAATAGTGGAAAATTTCATGAATACCTGTCCAGTGTTCACAAATGTAGCATCTTTACAAACAAACTGTCCACTCTCATCATAAAAGCCATGCTCATCCGTGAAAATGATTGCATGCTTCTGGTGTGGAGCAGCAGAGCCACATTTATGCTAATCACTACACAATTTCTGTGAGAGGTGAGTAATTAATAATGCAATCATGCAAAAATAATGCATATGCCATGTTGCCTGGAAGGAAATTGTCTGATGATTCAAATTCAATACAGATGCAAAGAGGGCATGTCTTAATACTCTGATTTTGCTTCAAAATGGTTCAAATGGCTGTGAGCACTATGACTTAACATCTGAGGTCATCAGTCCCCTAAAACTTAGAACTACTTAAACCTAACTAACCTAAGGACATTACACACATCCATGCCTGAGGCAGGATTCGAACCTGTGACCGTAGTGGTCCTGCAGTTCCAGACTGAAGCACCTAGAATGGCTTGGCCACAGCAGCTGGCCTTATTTTGCCTACAGCAAATGATCCTTACAACCAGCGCTATTTCTTTAAACTTCTGTGGGTTGACCATGCATCTAAATTCGTCAGCCTCATAGTGAGAAGAGCGAATCTCGAGCGCATATCATACAGCAGGCTAGACCAATATTGTCATTTTTCCAATAAGGCTGTAGATTATTGTATGGGTAATATATAGAATTCAGTAACACTTTTGCATTAGTTAGATTCCAGTTGTTGAATAAAATGGAATCCTTATACACATCCCCTCTCCTGTCTGTCTCCAGTGCCACAATAATGAATTGAGGCATTTTTAGTTGAATTGATATCTTCATTGTCCAACCATGAATTGAGGCATTTCCAGTTGAATAGATATCTTGATTGTCCAGACATGTCTTAATATTGTCAGTAGAACTGGGTATGCCTAGAGTTCCCACGAATGCAGACTTAATGGCTGCTGATCTCCAGAATTCAGTACGTGTAAATGTTTCATGTGTTCCGCATCTGATATGGGTAGCTATGTGCAATACTTTCCATACCAATTTAGACAAAACAATTTTGTTTTCTGCAGTTTGCGCTTCTTGAATGTACACATTATTACTTGTAGTACTTTGAACAAGAATCAGTTCCTTCTTGGCATTCATAATGATATGTTTATTTTCATCTAAGTACCTCATAAACGTTTTGAGAGGGATGCTCACACTAAAGTGATTACTTATCAATAAGTCAATGAACCATCCTGCATTTTATAGAGCATTCAGCTTCAGAATTGAAGCAGATATGTAAGTTTTGAATACTAATATGATTCCAGAGTTTCTTGTGTGGTCTACCTCATCTCCATTATGTTCTTATATTATTTCTTGAAACAAAAACACAAATGCATTACATGCAAAGTGGTATGTTAAACCCCAATCTTCTTTCCTCTTTTTTCTTTTATTATGTCAGAAACAAAACACCGAGATTTCAAAAAATGCTGTAGAAATGCGGCACCCAGTATATACTCCACTACACACAGAACAGCTACATACGGGATTTAGGCATAGACATAGACACAAAATTTCAAACATCATATTTCTGTATGCCTTAAGATAGATTTCTGTTATTTCAAGCAGATGTGGTGAAGTAGTGCCTTAAAACTGTGAGTGATGTATTAACTTACACTGGTAAATAATGTGAACAGTATAGTAATTATGTGTAAATGTAAGTAACATATTTACAAAAATATTGACAGTAATATGAGCAGTTAATTTGTAAATGCTAATTCTTGTAGCATTTTGTACCCTATGCTTGAGCAAATCATGAATGTCAAAATGCTTTTCTTTATAGAATCAGCATTTTTGAAGCAACCTGCGATTTGATTGAAGTTCAGCACTTGGATGTTCATTTCCTGTCCAAAATGTTGGTTGTTTTAAAAGTTCTGAGCTTATGAAAATAACATTATGATTTAAGAGATAAAGTTTCCTCCTTCTACTTCAGCATAATCACATTTCTAGCAAGTACATTTAGTCTAATGATTTTGCAAATTTTTAATACCCTCTGTAAAACAAGCATCTGCCCCTTTACGTAGTGTAAGATTTGACTGTGTTACGCATCCAAGGATATTAAATACCATCTGTGGTGTCACCGCCAGACACCACACTTGCTAGGTGGTAGCTTTAAATTGGCCGCGGTCCATTAGTACATGTAGGACCCGCGTGTCGCCACTGTGTGATCGCAGACCGAGCGCCACCACAAGGCAGGTCTCGAGATACGGACTAGCACTCGCCCCAGTTGTACGGACGACATTGCTAGCGACTACACGGACAAAGCATCGCTCATTAGCCGAGCAGACAGTTAGAATAGCCTTCACCTCAGTCAATGGCTACGACCTAGCAAGGCGCCATTAACCATTTTAAGATAGAGTCTCACTTGTATCATCAAGGAATGCTGTATACAAAGGATGGATTAAAAGTTAAGTATTATAGCAGCTCTGTACTTTTCTTGCTACCATTCATTACGTATCCTGTTTCAGACCTCTCTCTAGACTACGTGCGATTAATCCGTGCCTTTCGGCTACTTCAGTGTGGCATAGCTGTCTTGTTACACCATAACAGTTGGTGACGAGTCAACGGAAAGGATCTTGTTCTTTCTACATTTACTTGTGTCATGGCTTCGCCAGATGTACTGTCCGAATTTTATCGCTTGCAGAATCAGCAGACGCAGGCGTTATTGGATGCCCTTGGACAGCTCGTCCAGGGTCAACGTGCACGGCAAACCGATGCGGCAGCCGCCGCTCCACCGCTACCGCAGCCACAACACGCAGTTGCACCGCCGTTTTGCAATTTTGACGCGGCGCAAGAATCATGGACCGAGTGGTCACGCCAGTTTGGATTTCATCTCGCTGCCTACAGAATTCAAGGTAACGAGCGGCAGTCTCATTTATTGGCGTGTGTAGGGGTGCAAACGTACCGTGTGATAGTGAAATTATTTCCCCGACGTGACGTAGCGACTCTGTCCTACGATGAAATTTTGTCGGCATTGGACGCCTATTTCAAGGAAATGGTTAATGTAGTTGCAAAAAGGTATACTTTCTTTTGTACAAAACGTATGGCCGGTCAAACTAATAGGGAGTGGGTTGCAACATTGCTAGGCCTTACCAGGGATTGTGCTTTTGAGTGTGAATGTGGACTCCCTTATTCAGATACAATGGTACGTGATGCAATAGCACAGAACGTTTCTGATTTTCGTATACGGGAACAGATTTTGAAACTCGTTAATCCCTCCCTTCAACAAGTGATAGACATATTGGATAGGCAAGACACACTTGACTGTGCTCAGGAATCATTTGCAACTTCACCAGCCATGTGTAACATTAACCGGCCCGCCGGGCGCGCTGCACGGACCGATAAACAGCCCTTGCGCTCGTCCGCGCAGCTGCCGCCTAGCTCTCCACGTGTGCCACGCCAGCATACAAATGCAGTGAAATCATGCCCGCGGTGTGCTACTAGACATTCGCGTGAAAATTGCCCGTCACGCCAAGCTATTTGCTTTTTCTGTAATACGAAAGGACATATTCAAAATGTTTGCCAGAAAAAGCTCAGATCAGACAATCACAGCCATTCCAGGCCCTTTGCTTCGCACCGGAATCGAACCAAGAATACTCAGGCTCGTGAACCTTCACCCATGGACATTCATGTAGTTAATTCCACTTCGCCCAGTGCCACTGTCTCTAACAGTGACTGTGTTCGTCCCACAAATACTGTGCGTCGACGTCGCCGGAAATCGCGTCAAGTCGCAAGTGCTGCTGTACCTGTATCAGTTCAAATTGCACGAGACAGTCGCTCTTGTCGTCGGCAGGACAATAAACTTTTTGTAGATTTGGACTTTACTGGCAAGGTCATACCATTCCAGCTCGATACCGGAGCTGCAGTTTCATTGCTCAATCACGACATGTACAAACAACTGGGCAAACCTCCGTTGCGTGCCGCAACTGTTAAGCTCACTACATATTCAGGACAGCAGATCCCTGTGTTAGGACAGTGCACTCTTCTTGCCACATACAAGGGACAAACAAAACTTGTGTCATTTTACGTTCTTCGTTCTTCTACTGCAGTGAACTTGTTTGGTTTAGATTTATTTCAGTTGTTTAACATGTCTATAGTAAATCAGGTCCTATCAGTGAATAAGACTGTGCCTTCAGACAGTGTTTCTCGTCTGTGTGAAGATTTTGCAGACATTTTTGCACAGGGCTTAGGTTGCGCTCAGAACTATGAAGCACATTTGGAACTGAAAGTAAACGCGCAACCGAAATTTTTCCGAGCACGCAATGTTCCCCACGTGTTGCGTGTTGAGGTCGCAAGAACATTAAACGATTTAGAATCACAAAGTGTGAGTGAATGCGTGCAATGCCTCTTCCCTTTCAGCTCCGCTTCATCGCTTACGCCATACAGGTGTTCCGTTTCTCTGGACGACGGAATGCGACCGCGCTGTTCGCCAGTTGAAATCGGCGTTGCTTTCAAATACTTGCCTTACGCCATTCGATCCCCGGAAACCCCTTTTGTTGATGGTAGATGCATCGGATTTCGGGATCGGTGCTGTGCTTGCGCACAAAGATGGATCGCATGATCGCCCTATTGCCTTTGCGTCAAAATTGCTCTCGTCTGCGCAAAGAAATTATTCCCAGACAGAGAAAGAAGCTTTGGCTCTCATATTTGGTGTTATTAAGTTTCATGATTTCTTGTATGGTCGTCACTTTACCATCATCACAGACCACAAACCTTTGACGTCGCTTTTTCCTCCGAACAAGCCTGTACCTCCGCGTACAGCGCAGAAATTCATTCGCTGGTCTATTTTCCTCTCGCAGTACCGCTACGATATCTTGTATCGGTCCACTGCTAAGCACGGAAACGCCGATGCATTGTCCCATTTGCCTGTTGCTGAGGATCGAGCATTCGATTCTTCCAAACTTGCTTGCATGTTCATTGATTCGGAAACCGATGAAGTGGTCGAATCGTTTCCGATTGATTTTCGTCGTGTAGCTACAGCCACAGCTGCTGACCCTGTCCTTGCTACCGTTTTGCGTTTTGTTGCTACGCAATGGCCTTCGTCAAAGTCTCGGATCGAGGATCCGTTGGTTCGCCGATTTTTTGCTCATAAGGAGAGACTTTTTGTTCGACGTGGTGTTTTGTTGTTGCGTTCTGATAATGATCAGTCCAGAGTCGTGGTCCCACCTTCGTTACAGTCCTCTGTTTTACGGCTTCTTCACCAAGGACATTGGGGTATAGTGCGAACGAAACAACTTGCTCGTCAGCACTGTACTTGGTTCGGAATCGATGCTGCGATTACGAATATGTGTTCTTCTTGCATGGCGTGTGCCGAACAACAATCCGCACCGCGGCGGAAAGTCTTTGCATGGCCAAAAGCCACTTCCCCTTGGCAACGCTTCCACATCAATTTTGCTGGTCCATTCTGGAATGCTCGATGGTTGGTTGTGGTAGATGCCTTCAGTAATTTTCCTTTTGTTGTCCGGATGTCTTCCACGGCGTCAACTGCCACCATCCAAGCGTTGTCTGCTATCTTTTGCATTGAAGGCCTTCCACAGACTATTGTTTCCGACAATGGCCCACAATTCATGTCCGCAGAATTTCAGTCATTCTGCCAGGCCAATGGTATTCAACATCTGACATCCGCGCCGTTTTCACCTCAGTCAAATGGTGCCACTGAACGATTGGTCCGCACTTTCAAGTCACAGATGTTGAAGTTGAAAGAGTCGCATTCTTGGGAGGACGCGTTGTTGCTCTTTTTGTCATCGTATTGCTCTCAGCCCCGCTATGGTCGCTCGCCGGCTGAGTTGCTCCATGGTCGTCCTCATCGAACCTTGATGTCTTGGCTGCATCCGCCGCATCAGGTTCCTGTGCAGCGGCAGACTTCTGCTTTTGCTCCAGGCGACGTTGTATTCTATCGCAACTATCGAGGTTCACGGCGTTGGCTCGCAGGGCGCATTCTTCGCTGCCTCGGCCGTGCGATGTATTTGATTTTGGGGGCCTCTGGTGAGGTGCGTCAGCATCTCAATCAGCTGCGCCTCTGTCGTCGCATGGGTTCTGCCGCTCCCCGTCTGCTTTCAGGGACAGTTCCGTCCGGTCAGCGCCCTGGGGACCCATCTACTGACTCGCCTCATCCCCAGGTGTTACCGACGATGCCTTTCATTTTGCCCCATGGCGACGCGCCGCCGCAGCCGCCGCCACCGCCGCCTGTTCTCGCGCCGGCGCCGCCCGCATTCGACGCTTCGCTGCAGCCGCCAAGCGCCTCCCTGGGTCACGCGCCGCCGATCGCTTCCCGTGACCAGCCGTCCTCCGCCATGGAACTCTTGCCCGCTCCGGACCACATGACGTCTTCACGCGTCGGTTACCCCGACGCAATGGAGGTCGACCCTTCGGCCCCTCCTGTCTCTTTACGGGCGCATACACCGCATGTTGACGTGCACCCTGGACTAGGTTTTCAGGCGTTTCCTAGCTCCCCTCGGACCGAATGGCCAGGTGCGGGTGGCACAGCCTCGCCTGTCGTTAGGCTCCCCACCTCATCGCATACGTCAACATGGGGTCCTCCCCACGGCGGGAGGAAGCCTTATAACACGACCGTTCGCCGATTTGCGTGGGAGGAATGTGGTGTCACCGCCAGACACCACACTTGCTAGGTGGTAGCTTTAAATCGGCCACGGTCCATCAGCACATGTAGGACCCGCGTGTCGCCACTGTGTGATCGCAGACCGAGCGCCACCACAAGGCAGGTCTCGAGATACGGACTAGCACTCGCCCCAGTTGTACGGACGACATTGCTAGCGACTACACGGACGAAGCATCGCTCATTAGCCGAGCAGACAGTTAGAATAGCCTTCAGCTAAGTCAATGGCTATGACCTAGCAAGGCGCCATTAACCATTTTAAGATAGAGTCTCACTTGTATCATCAAGGAATGCTGTATACAAAGGATGGATTAAAAGTTAAGTATTATAGCAGCTCCGTACTTTCTTGCTACCATTCATTACGTATCCAGTTTCAGACCTCTCTCTAGTCTACGTGTGATTAATGCGTGCCTTTCGGCTACTTCAGTGTGGCGTAGCTGTCTTGTTACGCCACAACACCATCATGCCAAGTGCTTCATCCCTATGATGATGACAGATGCAATCTGGGTGACCAGAACAATCTAGCAACAGTTGTTTTCCTTGGAGTGTCTGCATATGGACATGTCCATCATGATGCTTTACACATAATTGGGACTCATTTTAAAAGATGGCCAGATGTTAGTCCTGTGTCCTGCATTGTAGTTTGATGCACCATTGTTGGCATGCCACTCTCTGCTTCCACATCAAGGGAACACATGACAGTTATCACTATGCTGACAGTCCATGGTGCTCCAGACATTCTTGTACCATCAATGTGGACACTTTTCTTCATGCAAAACAAGCAATCAAGCCCATTTCTTGACTAAAGCTATGAACCGTGGCTGAACAATTCTTAAGAGCCATGTTTGTTCTATGGGCACTAGTTGCATGCACAGCCGTTCTGAGGTGATCCTACGCAGTGGCAAAACTGCCAAAGACATGCCTCCCCCCCCCCCCCCCCCCGCCTCTCCCCACCCTGTTCCCCATAACACTACCTTTCCACAATTTTTCTATTGAGGTTTTATAATTTTGTACCACGCATAGCTTTAAGAAAAATGAGGCATTATTCTACAAGTAATATTTAAATGAATTCTGTTGATATAATATCTTGCCTGCAACAAGCTAAATCTATCATTGCAAAATATCAATTGCAAGTTATATAAACTTTCTGTGAAAATTGAAATTAAAACTAGATCTATATCACATTGTTCATGCGCCTACTGTGCATTGGTTTTAGTATTGTGTTTAATAAAGAAAATATTTCATTTGTTCCTCATAAATTATTAATAGTGCATCATTTACAAATCAGAAATAAAAGACGAAGGGTTGTAATTAATAGGTGAGAACACATCCCTTTCCAGAAATTTTTAATCACTGTAATTTTACTTTTCGTTTCCTTGATTCAAGCAAAGCAAACTTATTGATCATGCCACTGATGTCCCGTTTGGTAGCTTTGTTGCATTCATCAAGAAGGAAGCAAAATTTTATGGCCTGATTACACCTGTACTTAACTTTAATTTGCTGAAACTGCAATCACAAGATGCTCCAACCAACGACATTGTCATAAATATTATGAAAGCTATTTAGATGTTCAGATAAGCAATTCTTGACCAATGCTTTGAACTAAAAAAGCCTTCAAAACAAGCAAATGGGAAGCTGTGTTCATGCTCTTTATCAGCTCTTTCACCTGGGACTTGACAGAAGCCACTTTGTTGACTTGCTCCACTGTATCAATATCTCTACTTCATTTAACAATCAAAGTCAAATTAAATGATGTGATATATATATATATATATATGGGATCTGTTTTCCATTTCACTTATTAATGTATCAAACACTCAAGCACTAACAGCCTCACTACAGTCCTCAGTCAGCAGAAATCAGAAATGATCTGAAACATTTGGTCACATAGCATACTTCCTTCAGCATCTGCTCACTGACATTTGAGATTCTACAATAACCCACAGAAGTAGCAGCAAGAACTCCATTGTTGAATAATGAGTTGTGTAGGCTGCAGCTGTGTGTAGCAAGTGTATTTTCATCACATAAACAATGTTAACGGTTGACTTCTCTTCTGTAGTACTCATTCCTTTATGACTCTATTTGGACGAAATGACACTGTGACAACAATGTGGGTTTACTGTCACACAACAGGCTTCTTCTTGTAGGTAAATGATAGGAACATGAGGGATAGGAGAACCCATGTAACACTCCTCATTAATTCTTAAATCCACTTTTTTTTCTTGCCTTCACATAACACACCTGGTTAATTCTTAAATCAACTTTTTTCATGCATTTTTTCAGTCAATGTTTGCATCCGCTCTGTGCCTACATTCTTGGCAGTGGCCTACCTGACTCAACCCTTGATGTGGTCCCAGTTGTGTGGTGCCATTGTGATCCCGCATGACGTTGAGTATGTCTGTCCTGAACTCTCTGATCCCACATTTGCATGAAAGTCGTGGGATCCCAACAAATGCAAGAAACATATCGTGGAATGGTAAACTGTGGTCTTTGTAGATCCCACTTCTGATGCTGTTGAATTTTGACTTTTTTCCCCTTTCACACAACACATATCTTTTCACAAACAATCAACATTTCTGATTGAGAAATCCACTGCACAGTTTTCCCTTGTATACAGAATATAGATGGTGGTACTCTTATCTACTTTGTACAGTTGTACTGAAAAGCTAATCGTTTGTATATCCAAGCATGCAGTACACTTCATAGCAACTTGCCATTTGTTGCATGGTACCTTCGTGGAATTCCAACTCTAATGATCAGCAGTGTTATTTGTAGGCCCTTTAGAAGTAGTGTCATAGGAAATCAATTGTGTACAGTAAATACACCAATAAGTCTAAGCAAAAGGCTATCATTCAGCTTTCCAGGTGTCCTAGCTATACGCAATGTTGTAAGTTGCATCTGGTACACGGTACACCTTGTTCCATGGATTACTTGGACCACATAACTTAAGCTCAGTCAATGCCTACATCATAGCATTATGCAAATGCCTGAGTGTGATTAAGACTGTTTGTGCAGCCTATCCTGAATTTTGAGAAGCAGCAGGTTGCATGTTTTCAAATGAAAAATGGTATATGTACAGCAAGTCATAGACATATATCTGATCAGGGTCAGTATAGTTATTGAAGTCAAAGATATGCTATTTAAAATACTACAGTTCTTGCTTCAGAGGTGACTGGATCATACTCTCAAATATCCCTCAAATCCACAATGTACACCTTCCATCATATGAACCACATGCATTTCATAACATACACCAATGGCTATAGCTCATCAACGGAGTGTTGCTACTTGGTAGCAACACAGATGGACTTGTGTAGTTGTTCCTTAAGTCCTACAAGTATTTTGGGACTGTCACTAATGTAACCATTAGGTAAATGACATGCTTACTAGCCACAACTCAGCAAAGATTTAGAAAACATGATCCCTGCTCACACACAATGCACCAAATAGCAACTGGGTCCCCCCAAAAAACTCACAGCATGAGAATGAATGTATCAAGATCCTGCTGTCCCATTTTTGGGTACCATGTGATAAATCATGTTGATTAATAGTTTAATTTTCCATACATCATAAAGATGCTTGTACTACTGCTGAAGTCACCCTTAGCACACATGCAAAGGTACAGATATTTAAAGGCTAATTGAAAATTCTGATTGAAGGAATTCAACGAGTTGTGCAAAACAATTGTGTCTGGCACCTCACCTAAAATCCATTCCACTATCAGAGAAACATGATGCTGAACACATGCTAAGAAAGTTCTAACAGCACATCCCAAAAGAATCACAGAAATTTCAATGAAAACTGCACTTGTGATGCTTCTGTGCACTTCCAGGACCATGCTGGTCAAACTCCACAGTCTCTCTAACATGGGTCATCAAACTATGGCCCATGGGCCAGATGCAGCCCACAAAATTAGTTTATAAGGCCTTCGGATGGTACTTGAATTTGCTTTGTAAAACATATGGGTCATGAGGCATTTTGATATAATTTAAATATTATGTTTAGAATAATAGGGAATCTTCACATGCTCAGAGACCTCCTGGCCTTAAATTTACTGTGACCAGTTCTCAATCATTGTAACTGTATTTTATTGTTTATTGTAGTATTTGCTCATTTCACACAATTCCAGGATTTTAATTATGTTTATAATTCAACATCTTTTCAGATCCTGTTTACTTCTCTTTCATTGTGGCTACTATGGAATCAAAGTGGATGGTAATGGGGAGTAAAGTGCTTGTTTGTGGAAACAAAGGAACAGAAAATTACTTGTATAATATACAGTGAAAGTGTTACAGTTTTGGGAGAGTAGATTCTTTGGCATCACTATGAAACAAATTTTCTGGGAAGTTACACTCTGAGAAATATGAGTCCATGAAATATAATTTAGAAACCCAAAGGCATCTCTTCATGAGAAAGGTTACTGGAAATGAATCTGTCACTCAGGCAAGCCACAAAATAATGAACAAGACAGCAGAACAAGGTAAACTGTTTACTGATGGCAACTGCATCAAAGAGTGTATGATGGGAGCAGTACATTACTTGTGTCCTAAGATAGCCAATTTGTTTGGAAGTATCTGCCTTTTGGCAAGCTCAGCTGCATGGCAAACAAACACTGGAAAATACATTTTCATGGATTTGCAAATTTTTTTGGAAGACTGTAACTTTCACTGAAATCAGCTTCAAGGTGCTACGGTTTATGGAGGACAAAACATGGCTGGTGTGAGGAAGGGTGTAGTGGGGCAGATCAGGACCTAGTCAGAAGATTTGCAAATTCTGTGTACTCTGTCCATACACTGCATAATCAAGCACTCTGTTGAAAGACTTGGATATTTCTTTTCTACTAAAACCAGTCATTTCTGCTGTGAGCTTTACTCAGGGACATACACTCAGTCACTGTCAGTTCCAGGCTTTTCTTGAAGAAACCCACTGTGAATTCTATGACTTACCTACTGGTAATACAAAATATAATTTATTTACTGATGAAGTATCACGTATATTTGAAAGTGTCTTCCCAAAAAACATCTATAAACTGCAGGTCAGGCAATCAGGCAAAAAACCATGGCTCACCAAGGGCATAAAAATATCGTGCCAGAGAAAAATAGAACTGTATATAATATCCAGAAAATCTAATAATCCTCTTGAACTTAACTATTATAGAACATACTGTAAAATTTTTAACAAAAGTAATTAGTAAATCAAAGCATATGTGCATAAATTCTTAAATTAGCTGTTCAAATAATAAAATCAGAATGATTTGGAATATAATAAAGAGGGAAACAGGAACTTCACCAACTGAAAATGTAAGAACTGCTGTCTTAAAAATTAACGATTCAAAAAGAGTTGATGGTAAACAGATAGCAGACACATGTAACCACCATTTTTTAACTGTCTCTTCTCAAATAGGTTACAGTGGTGATCTAGGTGAAGCTGTAGATAATCTGAAACTTAACCTCCTTGAAATTTCTAATGATATAAATGTATCACCCATAACTGTCAATGAAATAAAAAAAATAATTCACTTATTAAAAAGTAAAAGATCTTTAGGTATAGATAACATCTCTAGCAAGCTGTTAAAAGCCTGCACTAATGAAGTAAGTGTAGTATTTGCTCACATTTGCAACACATCTCTTTGTTAAGGAGTTGTTCCAGAGAGGATGAAATATGCCATTGTGAGACCTCTTTGCAAGTCCAGCAATGTTACAGGTGTTACGAATTATCATCCTGTCTCTCTGTTAACAACATTTTCAAAGGTTCTTGAAAAAGCAGAGTATAAAAGGATTGTGGCCCACCTAGATAACCATAAAATTCTTAACCATAGACAGTTTGGTTTTCAGAAAGGGGTTTTCCACAGAGCAAGCCATACACTCACTCACAAATGATATCTTGGAGTCTATTAACAATAAGAAGTCACCAGTTGGTGTTGAAGTATGACCTTTCCAAGGTTTTTGATTATGTAAACCACAAGATACTCTTAGAGAAGGCCTATCATTATGGAATCAAAGGGCCTATAGGTAAATGGTTAAAATCATATTTCGAAGACAGGAAACAAAAGGTGGTCCTACACGGCTGCAACAATGGATCTCGTAATACTGTGGCTTCTGAATGGGGCAAAATACAGCGTGGGGTTTGCCAGGGATCTGTTCTTGGGCCCTTACTGTTTTTAATATATGTTAATGATCTATCCCTGTCCATTAGTAAAAAATGTGAATTCACAGTGTTTGCTCATGATACAAGCATTGTGGTACATAGTACATCCCCTACTGATCTAGAGCCTGTTGTTAATGACATAGTCAGATAAGTTACAGCTTGGTTTACAATTAATTCTCTTTCAGTTAACATTAAAAAGTAATTTTATTCAGTTCCACATTTAAAAAAATCCAGAAAACATAGTCATTGCACATGACAGCCAGGTACTAGAACAGATGCACTCCACTAAATTCCCAGGGGTTCATATTGACAGTAGGCTCAACTACGAACATCATGTGCCTCTGGCTCTAAAAAGGCTGTTAACAGCAACTTTTGCTTTAAGAATCATCACTAATCTTGGGGACATCACTATTTTAAAATCAGCTTATTTTGGGTACTTTCACTCATTAATGAGTTATGGCATAATCTCCTGGGGTGATTCAAAAGTCTAAAAAAAAACCTAACAGCTCAGAAGAGAGCAGTCACAATTATGTGTGGGGTTTCTCATGAACCTCATGTAGAAGACCCTTCACACAGTTAGGAATTCAGTAAATATACTCTCTGATGAATTTTGTCATTAAAAATTATGCTCAGCATGAAACAAATTTTTAATACCACAACTATAGCACTAGAGATAAAGATGATCTCCATTTTGAACTAGGCCTAAAAAAATTTTCACTTGTACAGAAGGGAGTAAAGTATGCTGCTATTAAGACTTTTAATGCACTGCCTAACTATATTAAATGTACAATGGAAAATGAAATGCTATTCAGATGTATGTTAAAGAAATATCTGCTTGACCATCCACTGTACTCCCTAGATGAATTCTTTTCCAGAAACAATTAAACATTCCCACACACACTTTTAATGCACTTCTTGAATAAAAAGAGATATCTTGTAATTCAGTTATTAGATGAAAGATACAATAATATGTTTATGTTAGACAGTGAATGACAATACTAGATTAATGTTGGCTAGTAAATAAGAAAAATTGATACTTACTATTATTTATATTATTATACTATTTATTATTATTATTCTGTGGTATTAATTGTATTTGTATAATTGTATTGACACATTCCACGTCCAAGGAAATTAATTGCATGTACGAATCCATAGAATACACATACCACATAAAATAATAAAATAAACAGCAGTGAGGTGGCTCTGTTAAGTAAAGTTCTGTTTCATTTTTTCCAGCTCTAAACAAAATAGATGATTTTCTCATTGAAAAGATAGATCTAATGCGCTGATGTCAGAGCCTACCTGACTATCAAACTTGTCATTCTTGGTCAACATTGCATCCCACTTGAATGAACTGAACTTTAAACTTAAGGGAAAGGATAACCTTATCTGTCATCTCTACAGAATCATCTAAGGATTCTCGAAATAGCTAGTGTTGTCTGAATCACAACTGGAAAAAAAAAAGAGTAGTGAGTTGAAGAAGCACTTTTTTGGAGACATTTTTCAGATCTTGATAGAACTTAGAGTGTCATTCTTCTGTTCCAGAATCTGTTTGATTGAACTATGGTTGGCACTCACTGATTTGCAAGCAAATAACTGTTTGAAAGGGAAGCACAGAGAATGAAAACTTGTTGCATTTTACTGCTGCTTACCTGATTCCTGAAATTAAAGAAATTTGCTGTTTGTATGGCATCAGTGTTTGGAACAAGTTATGTCTGTGAGCAAATATTTGCAAAAATGAAGTGCTGCGTGCAGAGTCAGCACATAAACAAGAGTAACTGTTGAACATTTGAAAGCAATTCTCTTGATTGGATGCAGCAATACCAATATCATGAAAGCCAAATGTCAGTGCCACAAATCCCACTAAAGTTTGTCATATATGTGGACACTAGGTCTAATGTAACTATCTTTTTGCTAATGTAGCCTTCTTTGACAATTTTTTTAGGAATTAATATGTTGACTGTCCTCATTTTTTGTGCAGTGCATGCCACAGACCCATGATTAACAGAATGATAAACTCACTTTTCCATCCTCTCGCCCAGACCTTTAATTCTTGGTTGCAAGTACTGTACAGAATGAGGAAGCAACCCATGCTCATCATTTTGTCATTTATCCATCTTACCAAGAAAAAAGTTTGGTGTCCTATGCTCTAAGAGACTAAGGGGTGCCAATCATGTGCATTCTTAGATGTGCTACATATGAGGCCAAACATAAGAAAAAAATTCCAATCAATGATGAAGTCATTAGAGACAGAGAAGGAGCTCAGATTACGGAAGGAAATTGGCTGTGCGCATTTCAAAGGAACTGTCCCAGCATTTCTCTTTAGCAGTTTGAGGAAACTACAGAAAACCCAAATCTGAATGGTTAGACAGGGATCTGAACTGCTGTACTCGCAAATATGATTCCTATGTCTTGCTACTGTGTCAGCTGAGCCTTTTGCCTTTCCATTGCCATTCCATCCTCCAGTCTGGGCCAACAACCTAAGGTGGATTCTGATGATAGTGCCTTGCATTGTCACCAGATAACATCTGGGTCATTCACAGCAGACAACAGCACACACACTGCCACCACAGTTTGCTTGCCAACAGCATCTTATTCCATAATCATTGAATTTTTGCAGCAATTTAGACAATGCTATTCCTCATACATTGAGGACAGTTTGCAGCATTACAGGAGTTGTTGAACATAGAGAGGCAACCAGCAAATATTCTTCTGAGAACAGATGCTGACTGGTATGAGACTTCTCCTGTCTGCAGTTCTCTGGTGGGTCTGCCAATGATATTTGGGACATTTCCCCATTTTACACAGTCTTCAGAGTGAACTAGAACTTTTTCCATAGATTGTGTTTGGTATATGCATGTTCTCTGTGTAGTACATCTCTCTTCTGCTGTGATTCTGAAACTAAGTTGAATGCCGATTGGTACTCTCTTTGCCTAGTTATATACGGTATACAAATTTCAGTGAATCATCTTACGAGCTATATACTTGAGTGTTTATTTAATATTTTATACCATAAAATTAATGTTCTACCAAGCTTAAAAATATGGAGGAACCTCCTGTTCCTTCTAATTATTTGATTTTAGTCTTCATTCTTTCAATCATTTCTTCAGGTCTCAAAACAAAGTTAACTGCTGGGTGTAAAATCTGATGGTTACAGTGGATGTGGAAGCACTTTGAACTGATATTCGTGTAGTCTTGCAGAAATGATTAGTAATGTGTGAGGGAACATTATTGTGATAGCCAATGTACTTCTTCTTTGTAAGATTTGTACATTTAGCCTGAATATCATCCTTCAGTTCACCCAGACATAACACACACTCTTGCTCAGTGAAAGTAGTCTGTGAGCACTACATCATGAGAAACCCAGAACATGATACCTGTGCCTTTTTCTACAGAAAGACTATGTTTGCCTTCTTTGGTGCACTTTCACCTTTGCTCACACAGGTTTGGTGAATTTTCACATTAGCCATCCATCATTTCATCTTCTCCTGCTCTCTCTGATGCTTCCCCAATTCATCTTTCCCTACTCTTGTCTCATCTGCAAGTAGGTCTCTCTCCTCCTGATGTCTGAGTAACATTCCGCAACCTATCCATGTCTTTTCCCTGGGGAAGGTACTAATAGTTCTGAAATCTGGGACAGTGACATCAGTATTTTCAAAGATTTTGATGAACTGGAATTCAATTTAATATGTGTGAGAATTATGAATGCAGATTTTTCAGAATACTAGAATCAGATAATCAACTGCTTTGATTGTAAAGCAGTGTCTGTGCTGTTGTCTGCTGTGAATGACCCAGATGTTATTTGGTGACAGTTAAAGGCACGCACTATCACCAGAATCCAGCTTAGGTTGTTGGCCCAGACTGGAGGACCTTGGTCACGATATAATTCATGTGGCAATGAAAAGACATGAGCCTCAGGTGACACAGTAACAAGTAGTAAATAAATGGCAGTAATAAGAATTTTACCTCCTGCAGGTAAGCATTGGCCAGCAACTCTGCCTCATAGTTTATAAATAATACATATAGACATGCAAGTATTATTCAAATGGTACAAAGAAAGGATTGATAAAAAACCAATGTAAATAAATAATAACTATCTCTGCAAAGGTGCAGTATACAGTCAACACATATTGCATCTAACTGTTAAGTCTTATGCCCATGATCTTTGATGGATAATATAAACTCTTTCCATTTTAATGAGCTCAACATCTTTTTCACATGGGAAGGGATGTTGACTTAGTTTTTCAGACAGATGCAATAACACAAGACAAAAGTGGAACTGTCATCATGGTCCAGATGTCTCACAGTTACAGTGGGGTGAATGTGTGCATGTGTGTAAGTGTGTTTGTGTGTGTGAAACAATATGAATACATGGTATATCACTATGTACTGAGATTTTTGTTCATTGTATGAAAATTTTTAAACCCTTTGTCAGTTAGACATATTTGTAATTTGGCTGCATGTGTGTGAGGCGACCATCAACCGCCAGTAACTGCCACCTGCCAAGTGCAGAGTAAATTGTCTTCAAACTTGGTGTTCTTTGGACTGTGTGTGCTTAGAACTCTGGTGGAGATGTTTCAGTTATTCTTGTCTGTACTGTTTTTCCTGTGTTTGGTGTAATTATACAAGCCATAATAAAAGTGCCCAGTCATAATCAGTTGGAGTTTTCTGTGTGCGGTCAGTCAGTATAGCTAGAAAACCCACACTTGTGACTGTGAGTCATAAAAACACGTTGCATTTGCTCGCTGTGTATCACTGGTTTTGTGCCAATAGACAATGTTGCAACCTCCAGTTTTTCTGGCAGTGCAGGACAGAACACCTTGACCGCAGAACAGATCTTCGACTGGGCATCTCAATGCTTTACCCTGTGTGCTACTAATACACCAGAAATGGTTGTGTCTCTAGTGTTTGCTTCATCAAACCTAACCTCCGACAGCACACCACACTGGGGCGGAAGCCTTCTACGGCATTCTATGGTTGACAGGATGCTTCTCCAACACAAGATTCTGGATTCTTCACACCCAAGTTTCTACCACACTCCAACGTCGACCACATGGCTGTCCAGTTTCGGGGACCACATTCTTGGCTGCCTTCTCCTGAGAGTGGTCTGTCGTTTAATGTGTCTCCCCTCTGCGCTGGTTGAAGGGACACTCGCATCAACCGTGCCGGGCCGTGTATATGCCTATCCATTCTGCCAACCTGCGTACACCTCGGGCGATGCACCTGCCATGGTTCTGCCTTGTTACTCGGTGCTCTATCATGATTTGGCGCCTGTACTCGAGATTTTGTCTGCATTAGCCATCAATCCTTCCATGCCTGCAATTCAATGCACTACATTACCTGTGACCAAGGTGCAGTTTGTGTCAATGAACACTGTGCAGGATCCCTGCATGATTTGTGCCTCTCCTACATCCCTGCAAACTCTGGCCCCAGGTCGTTTTCCAAAGCTTCTGTCATTACAACTGGACAACCCAGTGATGTGATTTACCTTGGTGGATAACATGTTGGACATGCACAGCATTGTGGGTGATGGCACTCGTTTTGTGTGTTTAGTGAACCAACTGCATGACCGCCCGACCTTATCAGTGACTTGTAGCTGAACCCACTCAAGAGCAACAAACATGTCACTGTGTGTGCACTACTCATCGAATGCCTTTCTTGTCCACCAACTGATACTATTCACAACATCATTTATGATGAGACCTTAGGTTACAGAACCCCCTCCCAGCTTTTGTGAGCAGGTCACTACCAAGATCTTGTTGAACGAAACGCTCTGGGCAGTGCGGTTGGTGAAGCTGCTGCAAGAACTACAATTACATTTGCTTCTGCATGCTGCAGCATCACTCGAGGATAAACTATGGCTGGCAGACCAGGCATATGCCATTATCCAGCACCGCCATCCCCCTCCGCATAGCACCGCGCCTAATACTGCCGAGGTTCGTATACTGTGACTATACTTCCAATGTCAGGGGCATGCCTATTGCAGACAGCACATGGAACAGCAGCCACCTAGTGGCCAAGAATGGGAATTGCCACTGGTTCAGCGCCAGCCTCTCCCCACCCCAACCGGGCTAGTGCCTACCATCCCCGCCTTCCCCTCTCCTGGCGCTTCGGCTGGTGGGACAAGTACTGCTGACTCACGCATATGGTGGCTCGACTCCACTTACGAGGTCACCACTCGCGTTCCCAAACACCACATGTGGGCCAGAATGGGTGCAACGGCTCGTGGGTATATGGAAGGGCGCCCACAGACATTGCATTCCGTCAGATCCTCCAACTCACAAGGTCGTCTGTACGCCTTTTGATTTAGGTTCACGCCAGTATTTTCTCGTTGGCACTGAAGCAGATGTTAGCATTTACTGTAACAGACATGACACCAGCCAAACTGTTTCTTTGAGCAGCAAAAAAATCGTCACTTTGTGTCGACAGTTTTGCCAAGATACATATTGAACTCATACCTGGCAAACGTTTCACTTGGTCCTTCTACGTGGCTGACATTGGCTTGTGAGTTTAGTACAATTCTAAGTTACTTGTGTACCCATGCATATGCAGATGTTAAGCCTCTATTAAAGAAAAGGGATACAAAGATACCATCAAACTACATACCGATTTCACTTTTGCCAGCATTCTCAAAAATTTCGGAAAAAATAATGTACAGGCAGCTTCTCAGCCATCTGACCACAAATAACATATTATCAAGAACACAGTTTGGATTTCTGAAGGGTTCTGATATCGAGAAGGCTACTTACACCTACAGTGAAAATGTACTAAATTCATTAAATAACAAGTTACAAGCAGCAGGTATTTTCTGTGATTTGCCAAAGGCATTCAATTGTGTGAACCACAACATCCTTTTAAATAAATTAGAATTCTATGGTGTCACGGGCAGTGCTGCAAAATGGTTCAAGTCATACCTCGCTAACAGGAATCAAAGGGTGTCAGTGCAAGGGACATGTGAATTAAGTAATCAGTCATCATCAGAATGGGAAGAAATTACATGTGGTGTCCCACAAGGATCCATCTTAGGGCCATTGCTTTTTCTTGTGTACATTAATGATCTCTCATCAGTTACACTGCCAGAAGCTGAGTTCGTTTTGTTCGCAGATGACACAAGTATTGTACTAAATAGTATGTCGAGTTTAGTTCTAGAAAGATCTGCCAATTATATTTTCATGGATATTAATAAATGGCTTAAAGCCAACTCACTGACATTAAACTTCGAAAAGACTCACTATATGCAATTCAGAACCTGTAAGAGGTTTCCACCCAGCATATGCATAAAGTCTGAAGAAGAGCAGATAGAAGAGGTTGACAGTCTTAAATTCCTTGGACTACAACTTGATAATAAATTCAGTTGGGAGGAGCACACCACAGAACTGCATACACGCCTTAACAAATCTGTATTTGCAATTCGAATGTTAGCAGACATAGGCTACATAAAAATGAAAAAGCTTGCATATTTTGCCTACTTTCATTCCATAATGTCATATGGTATAATATTTTGGGGTAACTCTTCAAGTCAAACAAAAGATTTCAGAGTCCAAAAGCGTGTAATACGTATTATTTGTGGAGTAAATTCACAGACGTCCTGTAGAAACCTCTTCAAAGAACTGGGTATACTAACTACTGCCTCTCAGTATATTTACTCCTTAATGAAAATTGTCCTAAATAATATATCTCTTTTTCCAACAAACAGCTCAGTTCATACATACAATACCAGGAACAAAAATGATCTGCACAAGGACTTAAAAGCACTTACTTTAGTTCGAAAAGGGGTCCACTACTCAGGAACACTCATCTTCAATAATTTGCCAGCAAACATAAAACATTTAGTTACAAATAAAGATCAGTTTAAAAGGAGCCTGAAAGACTTACTGGTGGCCAACTCCTTCTATTCCATTGACGAATTTTTTAATAGAAACAAATTATGTATGTATATATTCATATTATTAGTATTGTTATTTCAGCTTTAAAAAAAATTAAAAAAAATAAGAATGACATGTTCCACATCCACGGGATGTGCCTCAGCACGGATCTATGGAACGAAAAAATAATCTAATCTAATCTAAACCCAGTATTAGGCACTGACTTCCTTCTTCACTTTGGTCTGTCTCCGGACCTCCAGTCTGCCGCATTATTGCGCCACACCTTGCCTACTTATATTTGTGTTCAGTCGCCTCCTCAGCTCCCCCTCCCCCACAGCTTCCCAACGATTTTGACACAGCCCTCAGTGATTGCTTTTTACTGGCGGACAGCCACGCAGCTTCCATTACCCAGATTCAATCCAAGTACTCTGCAGTCGACAATCTCCGCACTTTCAACGCCAAACTGAACCGCGCCTTATCTTTAGCTATGCAAGCCCTCACCGAGGCACGATGCCTCGTACAATGCCTGTCAACACCACCGCTCCCAACACCGGCGATGCACTGCATGGAAATTTGACGCCACTGTCTCCCGAAACCAGTTATGCACCTCGTGGAACTTTGATGCCACCACTGTGGACAGCTCCGCCGGCACATCAGGTTAGTGACTCTTGTGTGCTACTGATTCCTGTTCGTGACGGCCCCCGAGCGAGTTCGTCAGCCCAGATGAACGCTATCACGAATGGAATGACACACAACATTGTCACAACAGATGGGCCACCAGTGTGTCATAAAGCGCGCCAACTACCGCCACATAAACTACACCTTGCTAAGGTCACAGTGGAGGAACTTCTGTTGGCAAGTATTGTCCGTCCGTTGGACAGTAACTGGTCTTTGCCCATACATTTAGTTCCCAAAAAAATGGCACAATGTGCCTCTGCAGCGGCTATTACCACCTCAATACACGGACTGTATTAGACAATTATCCTACACTTCACATACAAGTCTTCGCACAAATACTTAGCGTAGCGCACATCTTCAGTGTCTTGGACTTCCGCAAGTCATATTTGCAGATACCCATGGAACAGAGTGACATGCCAAAGACAGTTTTGATCACACCCTTCAGCCTCTACGAGTTTTGTTATATGCCTGATGGTCTCAAAAACGTGGCCCAAACTTGGCAACGTTTTATAGAGTCACTTCTGTTTAACTGCCCATATTCATACCTCGAAGATATACTCATTTTTTCCTCCTCTGACAGAGAACATGATCTGCACCTGGCTATGATACAGGGCCTACTAAAACGCCGTAAAGTCGAGATCAATAATGACAAGCCACAACTTAGATGCACTGCTGTCACTTTTCTGGGGCACACCTTCTCCTCCTCCTCCTTCTCCTCCTCCTCAGGAGCAGGTTGACTGCATATGTGATCTACCTCTCCCAGTGGTGTTTCACGATTACGCCAATGTTTAGGAACCATCAATTTCTACCGTCATAACCTACCGATGGCGGCAACCATTCAAGCCCGTCTGACTGACACATTGGATGGTAAACAAACTTCTGGCAGAATGAGATTTTCACTCTGCAGTGGAGTGTGCGCTGATATGAAACTGCCTGGCAGATTAAAACTGTGTGCCCGACCGAGACTCGAGCTCGGGACCTTCGCCTTTCGCGGGCAAGTGCTCTACCATCTGAGCTACCGAAGCACGACTCACGCCCGGTACTCACAGCTTTACTTCTGCCAGTATCTCGTCTCCTACCTTCCAAACTTTACAGAAGCTCTCCTGGCAATTGCCGGGTACCGTGGTCTGACAGTATTATCGCGGCAGAAGCTGAGTAGCACTGTGGTGTAGTGGTTATGATACTAAACTGTTGCATGGAGGATCGTGAGTTCAAAACTCACCTGGGCTGTAAAATATTAATTTGTATATTCGGTTTGAGTACATTCTAGAAGTATCCAAAAATGTCAAGAATCATGGTACTGAAATGTTCTGTAGCTGTATATATACTGTATGTGTTCTGGTCAGAGGCAGTTCGTTCCGTGCTCTTGTATGTGCAAGTGCTGAATAAACCTTCGTTAAGTGAAGTTCGTGTTCGTCATTCATCTAATTACACCTTCTTCTACGTGACATTATTATGATGGAGACGCTGGGTATCGGAACTTGTGATACCGCACATTATCGACGACACAGTGACTCCTATCAGGCCACGACAGAGCGGCCGTTTACGTCGCGAGAAACGCGAGTTAGAGCCATATTCGACAGATCGCAATCTATCGGAGGCAGAAGAAGAAGAGGACGTTACGATGACAGCAACTGTGTGCCACCACATGAGACATCCTTCCGGGTACTCTGGTGACGATGGCTAAGATCCAAACAAGTGGTTGAAGGTATATGAGCGTATAGACAAATTTAACAAATGGAATGACACTGTGTGTTTAGCTAACGTATTTTTCTACTTGGAGGGTACTGCCAAGCGATGGTATGAGGACAACGAGGAGAAGTTCACAAGCTGGGAAGTATTCCAGGCGGAACTGCACAAGTATTTTGGCGACACACAATGACAGAAGTGCAAGGCTGAAGATAAATTAAAGTGCAGGGCACAGCGTCCAGGAGAAACAACAGCATCCTAATTCAAGATGTCTTGGAGCTGTGTGAAATAGTGGATCCTAGAATGAAGGAGGAAAACAAGGTGGCACATCGCATGAAGGGTGTTGCTGAGGACACGTATCGAGCCCTACTCCTGAAGGAAGTTTCGACAGCAGATGACTTCATAAAATAGTGCCAGTATACCGAGACAATGCATCAGAAAAGAATTACACGCAAGAAGTTTGAACGGCTTCCAAATGTCGTATCGATGTCTGTGATGGAGGAAGCAACTGATTTCACAAGTGTTCTTCGTCAGATAGTGAGAGAGGAAGTTCAGAAGGCACTTGGATTGCGCGGCGAGCAAAAAACCGAGACACTTCAAGAGGTCATAAGGGAGGAACTGGAACAGACATTGAACCCAATCTCTCGTTCATTTTTCTTGAAAATGGCGACAATGTCGAGACCCAGGCGGAGTTACGTTCCTACAATGCCACATGAGGAACCTGTTTGGGCACTAAGAAAGACACGTCTGCAGGACCCAGGCTAACCAACCAGTATGTTTCCACTGTGGACGACCGGGACATGGGGTGCGCTATTGTCGAGAAAGGTGGCGGATATTTGATGACGCCCACGCTAAAAGACAGCAAACTGATCTTAGCCGACGCCAACTCCGGGACGACGAAGATGAACAAGAAGATGTGGATGCAGGACGACGTAGGTCACCATCGCCGCAAGCTAGCTGCTGGAGAGGACGCTCTCCAACACTCCGATCAACGTCTCCATCGCCGTTTAAAAGCTCCAGCCTATCACCTAGCCGCCGCAACCTGGAAAACTAAAGGGTGCGTCCTTCCTTGGAGGTGAGGCCACCGAAGAGAAAAATACTCCGCCGTCAATCACTACAAAAAAATCTAGGAAACTACGTCGATATCCTCATGGGTGGCCGACCAGCCGAAGCTCTTGTGGACTCTGGACCATCATATTCAGTCATTTCAGAGAAGTACCGCCGCCAGTTGCAGAAAACCGTATTCGTCGACAGCAAAACATCTCTGCTGAAGGTGGCTAATGGGAAATATGTAAAACCTGTAGGAAAATGTACCATTTGTGTGGGTAAAAGTGGCCATGCACAGCCCTTACAATTCATCGTCTTACAAGAGTGTAGTCATGACGTCATTCTCGGATGGGACTTTTTGAAAGCTTCTCAGGCAATCATAGATTGTGGTCCCTAGAAGATTATGCTAGATGAGATGAGATACTGTGGACAGGAAGATGCGCATCCTAGTGTGTGGAGACTATGTGTGCTGGATGAAGTGATCATTCCTGCAGTCAGCGCTAGACAGGTAACTGTAACGTTTCATGCCATGCATCAATCCACGGATCTTGTAGTGAAATGTACGAGAAGCATACCTCTGAAGAATAACTTGGTCATCCCAGCCTCTGTCGTCTCGTTTAAGAACGGATTCGGTGAATTGTGGATAGTTGACTGTCGCCGAGAACTGCAGATCCTTCCAAGACGCATGTGCGTAGCAAATGCTGAGCTGTTAACTGAAGAACAGCTGAACGTCATAGAAACCTCTGATACCGAGTCTGTGGGCGAAATTAGCGCTACCACTACGAGACAAGATCTTCTAGCTCTACTATCACCAGATCTCACTATGCGACAACAGGAGAAGCTACTTGCCAATCTTCAAGAGTTATCTGAAAGCTTCAGTCCACAGGTGAAGAGCAAATTAGACAAATCGACAGTGAAGCACCGGATTAGCACTGGAGACCATCAACCAATAAGCCAGAGAGCATACCGTGTGACAGCAAGAGAACATCGAATAATTCGCGACGAGGTAGAGAAAATGATGAAGAATGACATCATTCAGCCTTCGCAGAGCCCATGGACGTCACCAGTGGTCCTCTTTAGGAAGAACGATGGCAGTTGGCGCTTTTGTGTTGATTACAGGAAGCTTAATAAGATAACTAAAAAGGACGTTTACCCTCTTCCACGAATTGACGATAGACTAGATTGTCTGAAGGGAGCTAAGTTTTTCTCAACCATGGACATGTAATCGGGATACTGACAAATCTAAGTAGATGAGGCTGACCGTGAAAAAACTGCATTCATCATCCCTGAGGGCCTGTACGAGTATAAGGCAATGCCGTTTGGTATGTGTCATGCACCAGCAACTTTTGAACGGTTGATGGATAATCTTCTAAGGCACCTGACGTGGACGATGTGTCTTTGTTATTTAGATGACATTATAGTGTTCTCAGAGACATTTGATGAACACGTAAAAAGACTAGGGGCCGTTCTTAAGTGTCTCCAACAAGGTGGACTGAAACTTAACCCAAGAAAGTGTCTCTTTGGAGCAAAAGAAATCAACATACTTCGACACCTTGTGTCAAACAAACTTGTGCGACCAGACCCAGAAAAGGTGAGATCTATAACGGAATTTCCTATTCCTAAAAGTATTAGAGATGTGAGGTGCTTCCTCGGATTATGTTATTATTACCCTTGTCTTATCAAAGACTTTAGTATCAAAGCCAGACCACTCCAAGAGTTGTTAAGAGCTGATGCTCAATTTATCTGGGGTGGTGCTCAACAAGATTCTTTCAATGTGCTGCGAAAAGATCTGACGACTGACCCTGTACTTTGTATGATGAGGGAACACCTACAGAACTACACACAGATGCCAGCGGGTATGGGATTGGTTCTGTTCTGGTGCAAATTTCGGATGGAAAAGAGAAGGTTATACCCTATGCATACAGGTCACTTACAAAAGCCGAGAGAAACTACTCAACTACAGAAAGAGAATGTCTTTCTGTGATCTGGGCCACGTGCAAATTTCAACAGTATCTCTATGGAAGACCATCCACAGTTGTTACAGACCATCATTCAGTTTGTTGGTTGACAGGTCTTAAGGATCCAACAGGACGACTCACCAGGTGAGCACTATGTCTTCAAGAGTATGACATTACCATAGTGTACAAAAGTGGAAGAAAACACTAAGATGCCAGCTGTCTCTCAAGAAACCTTGTGCAAGACCATCACGACTTTGATGAGGATAGTGACTGTCTCGCTGCACTCCAGGATCTCTCTGCTGAGCAGAAGAAGGACGCCAAGATATCTCAAATTATGCTTGCGTTAAATCGCTCAGAGGATGTGAAAGGGCCATTAAAGGTAGTTAATGGATTACTTTGCAAGAAAACTTTGATCCGTTTGGAAAGAGGTTGTTACCAGTGATTCCTAAACACATGCACTTAGATGTTCTACAGAAATTTCATGACACACCTGAGGCCAGACATTTAGTATTTATCAAGACATACGATAGAATCCGCAAGAGATTTTTCTGGCCAGGTTTATTTAGGAATGTCCGTCACTATGTGTCGCACTGTCAAGAGTGCCAGAGGAGAAAGGTAGTTCCTCAGAAACCACCTGGCCAACTCATACCAATTCCACCAGCTGAAACGCCTTTCCAGCGTGTTGGGATTAACCTCCTCGGACGATTTCCAACGTCTGTGTGTGGCAATAGATGGATTATTGTTTGCACTGATTATCTGACACGCTATGCCATTACAAAAGCCGTGAAAACAGCCAAAGCATCCGAGGTAGCCAAATTCATTGTATTAAAACACGGTGCCCCAAGGTCGTTAATTACGGATCGAGGGAAAGTTTTTCAATCGAATCTTGTGACAGAGATAAACCGTCGGTGCAACATTACTCATCACATGCCTACCATCCGCAAGGTAACAGGCTTACTGAACGCCTTAATAAGACCTTGGCCGACATGCTATCAATGTTCGTCAGTGTTGAGCAAAGCAACTGGGATGAGGTGCTACCTTTCGTGACGTTTGCCTACAACAACGCCAAACAAGACACCACAGGATTTACGCCATTTTTCCTGGTGCATGGGTGTGAGGTGACTACGACGATGGACACTGTGTTTCTGTTACATCCTGATGACGTGGACGACGGCTACATCGGCTAGGTGTTAACCAGAGCTGAGGAAGCTCAGCAGTTAGCTCGACTCCGCACGCTGCAGGCTCAAGAAAACGATCGCCGAAGGTAAGACGCGAGCCACCGCCCTGTTGTCTACCAGCCTGGTGACCTCGTCTGGTTCAAATGGCTCTGAGCACTATGGGACTCAACTGCTGAGGTCATTAGTCCCCTAGAACTTAGAACTAGTTAAACCTAACCAACCTAAGGACATCATAAACATCCATGCCCGAGGCAGGATTCGAACCTGCGACCGTAGCGGTCTTGCGGTTCCAGACTGCAGCGCCTTTAACCGCACGGCCACTTCGGCCGGCGACCTCGTCTGGATCTTCACTCCTGTTCGGAAGGTTGGTCTCTCTGAGAAGCTCCTCAGGCGCTACTTTGGACCTTATAAGGTTGTAAGACAGTTGTCTGATGTTACTTATGAATTTGAAGATTTAGACCCCAACAAAAGACGACGAAAGATCAGAGATATGGTCCACGTCCTTCGAATGAAGCCCTACAAGGATCCTGCAACCCAGAGTAAATTCGAAGCTCCAGTGACAGACAGCAGCTGGAAATGTGATGAAGAGCGTAGCGGCAAAAGAAGTTCTACGAAGAAAACCCCCAGGGCGAAAATCAGTCATCAGTAGTCAGAGAATGCAGGACTGATGACTAATTCCCGGACTAGGAGGACATAACACCGAGACATTGCTCGTTAAGGAGGGAACAATATTGCAGAAGAAGCTGAGTAGGACCGTAGTGTGGTGGTTATGATACTAAACTGTTGCGTGGAGGGTCATGAGTTCAAAACTCACCTGGACTGAAGAGTTTTAATTTCTGTATTCAGTTCGAGTAAATTCTAGAAGTATCCAAAAATGTCAACAATCATTGTACTCGAATGTTCTGTAACTGCATATATACTGTATGTGTTCTGGCCAGAGGCAGTTCGCTTCGTGTTCATTTTATGTGCAAGTGCTGAATAAACCTTCGTTAAGTGAAGTTAGTGTTCATCATTCATCTAATTACACCTTCTTCTACGTAACAATATGGTGAGAGCTTTTGAAGATCTTAAATCAGCATTAGAACATGCTGTCACTCTAGCCCACCCTTTGCTAGATGCCCGCATCTCTATTACAGTGGATGCGAGCAGTTTTACAATCGATGTTGTCCTCCAACAGTACGTTGGCGACACAACACAACCATTTTGTTCTTTTTTCCCAGAAAACTATCTACGGCTAAATGATCAGCGTTTGACAGAGAATTGCTTGCAGTGTATGAAGCTGTAAAATATTTCTGCACAGACATCAAATGCAGGACCATAACAATTTTCACAGTTCATCGCCCCCTCATGGTTGCTATTTATAACCCTGCTGTTGGTCTTCCTCCATGTCAGTTTCGGCAGATGGACTTAACTTGCCAATAAACAACAGAAATTCGTTATATCCGAGGTCAGAAAGTGTAGTGGCTGACTACCTATCACATATAAATGCAATTTCATCCCCCATTTATTTTGATGAACTGGTCCACTTACAGGACAATGATACCAAACTGCACAACCTCCAACAGGACCCTGCTGCTTCCCTCCAGATTGTTTCCTGCAATCTACCTGTTGTAACTGTGACCGGGACGGTCGCGGTGTTGAAATGATGGAAAGCACAGCGGGTCTACATCTACATCTACATTGATACTCCGCAAGCCACCCAACGGTGTGTGGCGGAGGGCACTTTACGTGCCACTGTCATTACCTCCCTTTCCTGTTCCAGTCGCGTATGGTTCGCAGGAAGAACGACTGTCTGAAAGCCTCCGTGCGCGCTCTAATCTCTCTAATTTTACATTCGTGATCTCCTCGGGAGGTATAAGTAGGGGGAAGCAATATATTCGATACCTCATCCAGAAACGCACCCTCTCGAAACCTGGCGAGCAAGCTACACCGCGATGCAGAGCGCCTCTCTTGCAGAGTCTGCCACTTGAGTTTATTAAACATCTCCGTAACGCTATCACGGTTACCAAATAATCCGGTGACAAAACGCGCCGCTCTTCTTTGGATCTTCTCTATCTCCTGCCCGCAAACAACAACACAATGAGAGAGGATGGACACAACCAACGAAGGACAGAATGAACAACAACAAGATCGAACAACGAAGTCTCAAGGAAACCAAACAAACACGTCCACTCGTACAAAGAACAAGAAAGTAAGTAAGCTGTCTAACGCGAGGCGAGGTGTCCACAGACTACACGAGATTATACTGGCTGGCTGAGCGAGAGGCAGGCGCTTAAGTAGTCTATCGGGGGCGCCGTTATTGGCCGCTGGAACCACGTGTTCCACGGTGGCGCCCTCACACTAACAGCGGGCCAGGAGGCGTGCGCCGCCACAGTTTAAGGTGCGATTGTGCAGAGACCTCTAGGTGTCTTCGACGTCCATGACGTCTGGCGGGGATTCAAATTCCGCGGTGCGTGGTACCAGATCCCTCCCCCCTGAAACTTGCGCGTAGAGGCGGAAACGCCCTGGACGGTGCTGAGGTGGGCGGCAGCGGGAAGAGGAACTGGGCACATCAACCGCAATTGGCGTGGAGGAAGGGACGCCCGAGGTATCCATGACAGCCAATCCAGGGCAGGGGAGGGAGCCGCCGATCCACCTGGAGTCAGAGAGGGGCGGCGGGAGGCCCACGGGGAGACGGCAATTGGGGGCAGGGACGGTGACTCGAGGACGATGTCTGTACCTGAAGGAGGTAGGGAAAGAGGCGGTGGCGCGAGTCCTGTGGCAGCACGAGGGCAGAGTTGATTGAGAGGTGGCACTCCAACCCTTTCGACATCTGCACTGACGTCACATCCAGCCCATGGGCCGCGACGACCGTGGCGAGTGTCCAACCCACCTTGCGCCTTACTCGTGGGCCCACACGGCCGTGCCAGGGGCATACCGCAGCGAGGGCCGGGAGTGGGGGCGGGAGGAGGATGGCATCAGCAAATGGAGCAGGGTCCGCGGCTGTCGTCCACGAAGCAGCTCTGCCGGACTGCGTCCGTCAATTGGCGTAGTGCGATAGGTGCTCAAAAACAGAGTGAGAGCTGAGGTGGTTGGAGATGTGTCGACCGCCTTAGTCAACTGGTGTTTAAAAGTACGGACAAGCCTCTCCGCCACACCATTGGATGAAGGGTGGTAAGGGGGCTGCAGATATGTTTGATACCGTTGGCCTGACAGAAGTTGTGGAAGGAGGACGCCATGAATTGGAGACCATTATCGGAGACCAACGTGTGTGGCAGGCCCTCAATGGCGAGAACCTGTGCCAGGGCCGTGAGTGTAGCCTCCGTGGTGGTGGATGCCATGCAGACAACATATGGGTATTTGTAGTAGGCATCAACGATGAATAACCACATGGACCCCAAAAACAGGCCTGCAAAATCGATATGGATGCGTTCCCAGGGCCGGTGAGGCACAGTCCAGGGTGCAAACAACTGAGGGGAGCTTGCCTGGTGACGCACAGACATTGCACCCATGGACCAAGTGCTCAATATCGCCATCGATGCCAGGCAAATACACATGCCGGCAAGCCAAACCTTTCATACGGGACATACCCAAATGCCTGCGGTGTAACAAACTGAGTACCTGAAGCCACAATTCCGGAGGGATGACCATCTGGTGGGCATCCGACTCCACGGCCAACAGAAGGACATCATCGACCACGGAGAGCCTGTGGGACCGGTGGCGCCGGGGCTGAAATCGGACTGCATCTAGTGAGTAACATAAGATGGCCACTCGTGGACCACGTAGTTGAGAACCTGCCGCAACACTAGCTGCAGCAATGTGAGCAGCCATAAGAGGCAGACCGTTCAGCGCATCCCGGCAGGCGGAATCAATGTGAAAGCAGAGGACCTCGTGTTGTCAAAGGCAGGATTGGGGCCTGCTGAGAGACGTGACAAAGCGTCTGCATTAGCACGGTGGGCGGTGGGCTTATACCGGATGGTGTAAGTGTAATTACGTAAAAACAATGCCCAGTGCTGGAGACTTAGAGCCATCCGCTATGGAAGGTGAGAGTGGGGTCCAGAAAGTGTAACCAAGGGTTTATGGCCCGTCAGGAGGGTGAACTTTGCCCCAAAGAGGTAGGTGTGAAATTTTTGGATGGAGAACACGTTCACCAGGGCCTCCTTTTCAATTTGGGGTAGTTCCGTTGTGCTGGGGTCAACGTCTTAGAGGCATAAGCGATTGGCTGTTGGAAGCCATCGGCATCCCGGTGTGTGAGGATGGCCCCAATGCCGTATGATGACGAATCATCCGCCACAACCAAGGGGTGGTCCGAAGTGGAGGGAGTAATGCAAGGGGCGGACTTCAGCATTGCCTTTAAAGAGGGAAAAGCCGGGTCACAGGCAGGAGTCCAAACAAAAGGTACCCCTTTGTGATGCAAGTGATTGAGGGGTTGAGCAACGGAGGCAGCCTGGGGCAAGAACTTTAAGTAATAAGTAACCTTGCCCAAAAACACCTGCAGTTCAGATAAGTCCTTGGGATGAGGAAGGGCCTCAATGCCCGCGACATTATGACCCGAAGGCCGAATGCCATCTTTGCTGAGCCAGTGTCCTAAGTATTCCACTTCCGGTTGGAAAAAACAACATTTGTCCAGCGGACAGTGTAGACCAGCAGACTGCAGAACGTGAAATAGGGCGCTGAAATTTTGCAAACGTTTCTGGCGGGAACGTCCGGTGACATAGTGGATCAGGAACCAGTTGAACCACCACATCCCAGATCAGGGAGTCCTCATACGAAGCCTTACACTGCTGATTTGTGCATGTAAAATCGCATTGACAGCTGAGACCCTTCGTTGGTTGTGTCCAGTGACTTCCCCCCCCCCCCCCCCCCATCACCCTAGTACCCACTATGTCAAAATTTCAAAATTTCGCATCTCGATCAACGTCTCTGGGTGTCCACATGATGAGCTTTCCTTATAACTCCATGAGGGATCCATTTTCATCCTTTGCATAGGGGACACTTCGCATGAGTCCACACTCACATCACATATCACTATTCTGCACACAGTTCCTATCCCAAATGGGGTGGATTAGGCTGGCATAGCTGCAACGTTCAGCACCGACTGGATGCTCAAGATTCACATCCCCCTGTTTGCCTGTAGCCGAATGCTGACATCTTCTGTGCCAGTCTAGTTCACACGTGCAGGTTGACCAGCCCATCCTCCCCACTGGATGATGGACTAGACCATCGCTGGTCCACCCTGCACAGACAGCATGGACTCTTTGCACATGCCTCTATCATACAGCGAGTGTCCACAACACCACAAACAGGAAGACACCCCACGTCCTCCCTCCAGTGTTCCGCACTTCTGGTGGAGAGGGGTGGGGGGAGGAGGGGCTCTGTGGCAGCCATCGACTACCAGTAACTGCCACCTGCCAAGTGCAGAGTAAGTTGTCTCTGGACTTGGTGTTCTTTAGGCTGTGTGCACTTAGGACTCTGGTGGAGATGTTTGAGTCATTCTTGTCTGTAATGTTTTTCCTGTGTCTGGTGTAATTATACGAGCTGAAATAAAAGTACCAGATTGTAATAAGTTGGAGTTTTTGTGTGTGGTCAGTTGCTATAGCTAGAAAACCCACAAGTGAATTAATTTTCTTTTTAATCTCTTTGTATTAAGATGGCATGTCAAATACCATTTTGTAAATGATCTGTAGATGAATAGATTAACTAACTGACAGTTTATGATACATGGTTCAGGAAACTAAAAATTTAATTTCATGTCCCTTATTTCCATCCTTATGATTTTGTTGGCTGTTATGAGTTCATTTGTAACTATTATTGTACGTAAAGCTAAGTTGAAAAACTTTAGATGCAGCCATTACCATTGATGATTTTCTCTAACTTTTAAAATAATTACCAAAATGTGCACCTTTTGTTATCCATCCAGTGTTTCCCAAAGGTAATTCCATCTCCTTCCAGTTTCTAAAATTGAGACAACATTTAAAATATATTTCAAATCACATCCATTCTGTGAACAACATTGGAAAAATATACAGGGTGTGTCAAAAAAACGTATACACACTTTGAACTGTCATAGACAATTTATTTTCCATTCTACAAGGTTAAATATCTGTGAGAAAGTAATGTTATGTTTCTTCAACAGGTGGCAGCAGCTACGTGACAATCCAGATCAAAGGTTAGAATTTTGTGAATGGGTTCAGGAGATGGTGAGACGTGAACTGGGAATTATGGGTAGCATAATTTGGTCAGATGAAGCCCAATTCAAACTCAATGGAACTGTCAATAGGCACAATTGTGTGTACTGGGCTGAAGATAATCCTCACATTACAGTTGAAAAGACTGTGAATTTGCCTGGTGTAAATGTGTGGTGTGGTTTGTCTGCAAGGGGACTCATTGGGCCTTTCCGCTTTGAAGGTACTGTTACTGGAGAAACGTACCTAACAATGCTTGCTGACTCCACATTCCCTGCCATTTATGCATTATACGGTAATGATGAGATTTATTTCCAACAAGATGGTACCCCACCACACTATCATAGGGACGTTTGAGCATACCTGGATCACAATGTGCCAGGCCAGTGGATAGGATGCAGGGGACCAATCAAGTTTCCTGCACGCTCTCCAGACCTCACGCCGCTGGATTTCTTCTTATGCGGTACTGTAAAAGATGAGGTGTACAAACGTAAACCACGTAACCTGGACACACTTTGGAATGAGATTCAGGTGGTGTGCGCAGAAATCTCATTGGACACTTTGGTACAATGTACGGAATCAGTGGTGACTCGTACTCAGAAATGTATTGATGCTGAAGGCCACCAGTTTGAACATTAATCACATTTGCAAAGTACATTTATTTTTCCAATTGGGCTTTAAGCTTTCCATTTCCAGAAATTTAACATTGTAGAACGGGAAATAAATTTTCTATGATGCTTCGAAGTGTGTATACATTTTTTTGACACACCCTGTATTTTTTTGTCTAATTACCAAAGTTGCTTTATGGTGAAGTCTCATTAATGTTTCTTAACTGTTCTGAAAGCAGAAGATATACTACAAAGGACATCTGCAACTGAGCTCCATAATAGAATCAGACAATCAACTGCTTCAGGTGTAAATAGTTTTATTGGTTCAAAAACATGACCATTTTAGGCTAATGCTTATAACTGTCCAAAACCAGTAATGTTTTTGAACCAATAAAATTGTTGGCAGCTGAGGCAGTAGATTATCTGATTCTACTATTCTGAAAGATCTGCATTCATAATTCCCCATGAATTAAATTGAACTCCATTTCATCAAAATCTATGAAAAAAAAACTTATTTGTCTTACAAACATAAAATAATAACCTTCAGATCGTTCTTGAGATGTCATGCTCAAAGCATTATATGAATACATGATGTTGTTGTTGTGGTCTTCAGTCCTGAGACTGGTTTGATGCAGCTCTCCATGCTACTCTATCCTGTGCAAGCTGCTTCATCTCCCAGTACCTACTGCAACCTACATCCTTCTGAATCTGCTTAGTGTATTCATCTCTTGGTCTCCCTCTACGATTTTTACCCTCCACGCTGCCCTCCAATACTAAATTGGTGATCCCTTGATGCCTCAGAACATGTCCTACCAACTGATCCCTTCTTCTGGTCAAGTTGTGCCACAAACTTCTCTTCTCCCCAATCCTATTCAATATTTCCTCATTAGTTATGTGATCTACCCATCTAATCTTCAGCATTCTTCTGTAGCACCACATTTCGAAAGCTTTTATTCTCTTCTTGTCCAAACTATTTATCATCCATGTTTCACTTCCATACATGGCTACACTCCATACAAATACTTTCAGAAATGACTTCCTGACACTTAAATCTATACTCGATGTTAACAAATTTCTCTTCTTCAGAAACGCTTTCCTTGCCATTGCCAGTCGACATTTTATATCCTCTCTACTTCGACCATCATCAGTTATTTTACTCCCCAAATAGCAAAACTCCTTTAAAATGAAACACTGAGTGAGATGGTGCAGTGATAAGACAAAACTCATTTTTGAGAGGACAGCAATTCAAATCCCTATCCAGCCACTGAGCTTTAGTTTTTTTGTGATTTCCCTGAATTGCTTAAGGCAAATGCCAGAACGATTCCTTCAATAGGGCACAGCCAATTTCTTCCCCAAATCTGAACTTGTGTTTTGTCTCCAATTATTTCATTATTGATGGGACATAATCCCTATACCTCCTTCCTCCCAACAATGAAAATTTTCTGTCTAATGAAATGCCCTATTTGATGTCTGAACTTATTGTAAGAACCAGTTTCACTGAGGTTTAAATATACCATAAAAGATAAAAATTAGTTCTGGGAATTTGCTTCAGAGTGGGTTAAAACTGGGTGAAGGAAGGAATAAGGAACAGTGATAGCAAAATAATTTGTATTGCAAATACTGATCTCTCCCATGAAGTAAAAACAACTTCACATCTTTTTTCCTTAAACATGAAGTTTTTGTGACTTTCAAAAAAACTCAATAAAAAACTCATTTATTGTAAAAAAGAGCAATTTATATTCAATAAATATATCATTTACTTTACATGATAACATGAATATCTTATAACTACCTCTACGAATTTATTTTATGAACAAATAATTATGATCACATGACAATGATAAAAGTGGGTGGCCTGAAAGAAAATAGCAAGCTATGCAAAAAAGTAAAAAGTTAAATTTTAATGATACATTGTGACCAGAATTTTTAATTGCTTAGTAGGGAACCTAAAAACATTATTTCCAAACAGATGACTTCATAAACACAATCTAGAACCTCTTGAAAATGACTTTATGTATAACTGTCACTGTTGCTCTTGCATGGACACAGACCAAATATGAAAAGTATGTATGATCTATCACAAACTAAGTTTCTTTAATACATTTAATAAATATTTGGCAGTCTTACAGAAAACTGAATCACAGTCAAATATTGATAAATACATTTGTCACCTATTGGGAACTCTAGAATAAACAGGGTGAAAACCATCAACATATCCCCCTAGGTTGTGATGGGCATGATTGTGTGGATATACCTTCTGAGTTCTAAAATTCTTGAACTCTTCTGGTGTTACTGTAATCTTTTCAACAAAATATTCTGTTTTATTACCTTCCAGATAATGAAGAGGTATATATTTGACTTTATTTTTGTCCTTCCTCTCAGGATCAGTAATACTATAACTGTATGTGTAAGGGACTAATACAGCTGTCTTATCAGACAAGACATTATCAGTATTACTTTGTGACTGTGTATGTGATAAATTGCCCTGACTTTCTGAAACAGGATCACCCATCATTTTTGTTCCATCTGAAAGATATGACTCTGATATATTTTTGCCTGAATCAGCTGCTCCTACATGCTTAGGTTTTCGCTGAGTGTACTGTGTATTTGCTAGGCCATTGTTTATAAAAGTATCTTTGACATTTTCAGCTTTTTTGTTACTTGCTGAAAATGGTTTCAAAGAGTTGCCAAAAGATGGAAATCTCATTACTGTCATACGTGCATATCTTTCAGCCTGAGCTAAGAGAGAGGCCAGTCGTTGTGGGAAAAACTGAACTGTGAGCTGTTGATGAGCTGGTTTCATTGATCTTTGAAAATTTGGACTTGTAGACCCATTACTATAAGCCCTGGAAGTATTCTCAGTGGTGCTTTTCCAGAGTGTAAATGAATGCTCTGCATTCAATGGTGGAGGGCTTAATTCAGTAGATGGGCTCCTTGTTTGCTTTTTCGCTTTTAGATTGCTGTCCTCTAAAATGTCCGATGAAATTCTTATATTCCTTACAGGTAGGAGAGTACGGACTGAAGAAGCAATAACGTTGTCTGCTGATGCAATTGCACTATTGTTTGTTGCTGGAATGGGTACGGAGTTACTCTCAGAAGCATTAACAGAGGTGGGAGGCATGGTGACACTGTCTTTTATTGTTTTAGGATTCAAGATAGGTTCTCGTATTTCAGGTTTAGGAGTAGCTATCAGTTCTCCTGGCAAAAATGTGGCATCATAATTTTCCAGCAAACTCCAAGAGGGCTGCTTATTTGATGTGTCTCCTAACCAGGAGCTCTTGGCAGCAGATGTTCTTGCAAGTAGAACTGGTTCTTTAATTTCTGGTCTAGCAGTATTCTCATCAGTTGCAGATGACGTACTGCCAGATCGTCTAGATATGGCAATCTTGCTACTGTTTCCATCAGAGTTATTGGTGTGTTGAGGTGGAACACTATCTGGAGTAACATTGAATAAAATCAATTGTGATTCATGAGTGCTAAGGGACCTTGAGTCTTCCTTAACATTGTCAAGACTGTTTGTGTTAGTATGGATTGCCTCTTGGTATTTCACTGGCTTCCATGACAGTTTGTCTATCTCTTTGTCACTTTGCACTGTATCTGTGTATTTCACATCTAACTGCTCTGGAGAATTTTCTGTGGTGTCACTGAGCTGGTATTCTGGTGCAGGATTGAAGCTTTCATTTGCTGATGTATGGCCAGCTGAGTTCAGTTTAATTTCTTGTATTTCTGTTTTCTCCTTCTGCAAAAAAAGAAAAATTCAATTTGGAATTTATTGACATTTACACGAAAAATAGACATAATGAGCTGTGATACTCAAGAAAATCATTTTTAATATGTCATATACTATTTTGCTCAAAGTAATCTGTCCATTTGAAAATAATCCCCTAAGAGGTTCTTTCTATTTTCCTTATCTGCAATCTTGTTTCTCATGGATCAAACACTGTTTATGGAATAGAATAGAATAGAATAGAATATTTTTATTAGCCCTTCAGTATTTTTCATACAATTGGCTTCGTCAAAGTTTACAGAGGGTTTTAGATTCAGTACGATATTCAAATCATTACAGAAAGGGGAGAAAAGGAACTAAAGACCATTTCTTCAGCATTATGTAAAACAATGTTTTATACAGTAATTAAATGCACACTTAAGAAAAGAATCACAGCAAATAACTAGCTTATATAATATCAAAACAGTTTCTTCATAACTTAGGTAAAACATCTATTTTGATGATTAGATTCTAAGAATTCTTCAGTTGTATAGAATTCATTGTTTTTTAGCCAGGTTTGCAATGTATTCTTATATTTATTTAGTGGTACTGTATGAGCTGAGCATGGTAACTTATTGAAAAATTTTATGCTTAAGTACTTATAGTTATTATGGACTACAGCAAGTCTTGTGGAAGGCAAGTCCAGCAGGTGACTGTTTCTTGTACTGTGTGCATGCACATCACATCTCATGTTCAATTTTTTCAGATTTTCTCTGGCATATATTAGACAGTTATATATGTACATGCTTGGCACTGTCATTACACCAAGAGATTTAAAATAATTTCTGCAGGACTCTCTGGGTGCTAACCCCTCCATGCACCTGATTGCTTTCTTCTGCCATCTGAAAATACATTCAGCCCCTGGGGAGTTACCCCAAAGCAATATTCCATATTTCAGTTGGGAATGCAAAAAAGCATAGTATGAGTGGAGTAGCAATTGCTTGCTCACACTGTTTCTTAATTTATACAATAAGAAAAGTACTCGTGCTAGTTTACTACATAGATAATTGGCGTGTCCTTCCCAAGAGAGCTTTTGGTCTATGATTAGTCCAAGTAATTTCATTGTTTTGTTTTAATTTTTAGTTACTTTGAGATTAAATATTATTTCTTCTGTTTTTGTTTGATTTATGCACAGCTGGTTAGCCTGACACCAGTTAGCCATTTGCATCATTTCTCTATTTTTGTCCAGTACACTCTGTAAGTTCTCTCCTGTACTTATTAATGTCATATCGTCAGCATATAGTATGTTCGTACACAGTATGTAATTCAAGAAGTCATTAAGATAGACAATTTATGTGGCTGGATGTGCCACATAACAGCACATCATCCTTAGGGAATGAATATAATAAGCACCATATGTTTGAAGAGATGACTCACCTTCCTTTTACATTATGTAATATGCTATGAGCAACTTAATCAAGGAGGAATGTGTTCTTCATTACAGATAGCATTATGAGTATTTGGCATATTAGGATATTTTACTTGACTAATTAAAAGACCGATTGCACAGAATTATAAGAAAACAAAATTCAAAACTCTTTGGATGCTTAAGCAGTTCAGAAGGACTTTTTGATGATTTTCGAACAATTGAAAGTCCAGGATGGAGCAACAACAATATTGGGGTAAATTGCTTCTACTCACCACATAGGGGAGGCACTAAGTCACATTAGGCACAATGAAAAAGAATGCTAAAAATATTTCATCTTTTTGATGAAGTACTACTTCAGAAGCAGAAAACTCATGCAAATTCTCACAAGAACCACTCACACACACATGGCCACTGTTGACTCTGGGTGCAAAGGCCCAACTGCAACTGCATCTGTTATGAGCAGCACTCTAGTTGGGGTGGGTAGTGGTGCTAAGAAAAAAGGCATGTGGTGGGGAGGGGGAGGAATAGCAAGACAGGGATGGGGGAAGATGCTAGTGCTGATGCTTACTATAGGAGCATGCAGGGACATGGTGGTGACAGGATAGGGCTGTTAGGTGCAGCACTGAGGGGGCAGGGAGGGGGAAAAGAAGAGGAGATAAGTAGAGAAGAGGAGAGGACTAGTAGGTGCATTGGTGGGGGTAGAAGGTGTGTGTAGTACTGGAGTGGAAGAAGGGAAGGGGATAGACAGGTGGAGGATAGGAACCAGTGAAGTTGAGGCCAGGGCGTTAAGGAACACAGGATATGTTCTAGGTAGAGACCCAGCTGTGCAGTTCAGAAAAGCTGATGTTGGTGGGAAGAATCAAGAAGGCACTGATTGTGAAGTACTCATTAAAGTTAAGCTCATCATTTTGGGTGGCATGTTCAACAACCAAATGGTCCAGTTGTCTCTTGGCCATAGTTCGGTGGTGGTCACTCGTGTGGACAAACAGCTTGTTAGTTGTCATACCCACATAAAATGCAGCACAGTGGCTGCAGCTAAGCTGGTAGGCCAGCTGGCAGATATATCACCAAGCAAGCCCTACCACAGTGACCCATTCCAGAAATTCAGCAGGATTTCCAGTTCGTCCTCAAGTCCTTAGGTCCATCCCAGAACCTCTCCCCAAAGTCTATTTCTCTCCTCCCACATTCCAACTTTCTACATGCTTCCTAAAGTTCATAAATGCAACTGCACTGGAAACCACACTGTGGCTGTTTACTGTGCTGTGGATCAACGCCTTCTATCCATTATCTGTAAGTTATGCTCTCATACAAAAGACACCAACAATTTCCTCCACTGACTCTCCATCGCTCCTGTTCCTTTATCACCTGATGCTCTGCTCATCACTCTCAGTGGCATACTCCTCTACACTAACATCCCAAATACTCATAGCCTTGCTGTTATTGAACACTATTTCTCGCAATGCCTGACCGACTCCAAACCTACAACCCCCTTCCTGGTTACCAAAACCAACTACACCCTGAACCACACTTTCTTCTCCTTTGAAGACATCACTGGGCATCCACATAGCTCCATACTATGCTAAACTATTCATGGACCATCTGGTGGAAACCTTCCTAATAACTCCAAATCTCAAACCCCTGATCTGGTTCAAATTCATTGGTGATATCTTCATGATCTGGGCAAAATTCCTCCAGAACAACACCTCCCCCCCCCCCCCTCCCATTTACTTCACCTGGACCTCCTCAGTCCAACAAGTCACATTCCTTGATGTTGACCTCCACCTCAAGGATGGTTACCTCCATCCACATCAAACCTATGAAACACCAACAGTACCTACACTTCAACAAAGTGCCACCTATTTCATGTCAAGAGGCCCCTTCCATACAGCCAAGCCTTCCATGGTTGTTGTATTGGTAGTGCCGAGCAGCCCCTCTCCAAACATGCCAAGGGTCTCACTGAGGCCTTCACAGACCAAAATTACCATCCGAACCATGTCTGGAAACAGATCTCCTGTGCCTTGTCCCACTAGTCATCTACCATCCCCCTGCACACCCAATGTCTGGCCACAAAGGAACATTCCTCTCATGGCTCAGTACCACCCAGTACTAGAGTAATTGAATTACAGATTCCTGTAGCTTTTCAACTACCTACCATCTTGCCCTGAAATGAGAAATATTCTCCACAGTATCCTCTGCACCATTCCCACAGCAGTATTATGCCACCCACCCAAACTATGCAATATCCTTGTCTATCTCTTCTCCAACCCTGCTCCCAACCCACTTGTATCATGGCTCATATCCCTGCAACCGACCTAGATGCAATACATGTCCCATACATCCTCCCAATACCACCTACTCCAGTCCTGCCACTGACATCTCCCACCCCATCAAAGAAAAGATCACCTGTGAAAGCAACCTTGTGATCTACCAGTTTAGCTGTGACCACTGTGCTGCTTCTACAAGGTCAAGACAACCAACAAGCAGTCTGTCCACATGAAAGGCCATGGAAAATCATGGCCAAGAGGAAGCAGGACCATCGAGTTGCTGAACATGCTGCCCAACACAATGTACTTCATTTTAATAACTAATTCACAGGCTGTACCATCTGGATTATTTCCACCAACATCAACTTTTATGAACTGCACTGGTGGGACTCTCCCTAGAATATATTCTTTGTTCCTGTAATGCCCTGGCCTCAATCTTCACTGGTTCCTGTCCTTCATCTGTCTATCCTCTTCCATACTCCCACTCCTCTACTACACATACTTCCTATCCCACCAATGCACTCACTAGTTCTTTCCTCCTCTTTACTTCTCTGCTCTCCCTTTTCCCCCTCCCTGCTCTCTCAGCACAGCGTCCAAATGCTGCTAACCTGTCCCACCCATGTCCCTGCATGCTCCTACAGCCAGCAGTAGCATCTTTCCCCACCCTTACCCTGCAATTCCTCTCCATCCTCATCCCAACTAGATTGCTGCTCACATCGGAGGCAGTTGCAGCTGTCATTTTGCACCTGGAGACAACAGTGGCCATGTGTGTGTGAGTTGTTCTTATTGGAATGTGTCTGAATTTACTACTTCTGAAGAAGTACTTTATCTGAATGCTGTATTATTTTCAGTAGTCTTTTGCACTGTGCTGATTCAGTGCCTCCCCTATGTGATAAGTAGCATTCTATCCTTTCCATATTTTTTTGAAGATTTTCATGGACAACACAAACTGTGCAACTGCTTCCACTTTTTAACTCATAGTTTGCTCTAACCAATGGGGCTGAATTCTAAAAATTGATATTTTTCACTCAGTGCATGTTTACATCTCCATGTTTAGATGTGAAAATCACACACAAGAACCAAAATTGTAAAATTTATGAGATCAGGTCACATAATCCTTTGTGTCCAGCATGGCAAACGATGCAGGAGATTGGGGAAAATACAGTTACTAATAGCCATATCATGTCATATGGTGGCTTATAGATAACGATAATGAATGAAGGTTTGTAAATGGTAATATAAAAAGCAAAATAAGTCATATCAGTGTATCTCATTGTTGTCTGTAATAACGTCCATGATCAGGTTAGTGTCACCTACCTAATAACTAAGAAGAGAGGAAAATTTAAAGAACAAAAGTGAATGAACACCTTGCAAATAACCCTCTGAGACACAGGAAATATTCATCATAAACCAGTACAATGTTTACTTCCACAGACTGCCTTGCTTGTTACAAGCAAAAAATGTGAAACTCCTTTGTGTTATAGCAGTTGCTACTTATTCCTGTTTAATAAAAATTCCATGGAATTAGTTCCGCCAGTTTCCTCTCATATTGACTGACTCAAAATTAGTATTTGTTGCATGAAAGACAAGCTTGTGGGAATTCAAATATGTAGCCTGATACTTGAGTTGAAAAGGGAACATGAGATTTTTAATTGTTTACTTATTATAATTAAAACCCTTCTATCACTTTTTTCTTAATAACAGGATGCCTTAGAGCACAATACTATCACAAATCACAGGTCCTGAAGCAGATGAATTGATTAGATTTGTGTATTTCCAATGGAGGTGCAAATAATCACAACATACTTGTGTATTTATTTTTAAAATTTACTTATTTTGAGGTTTTTTTTTTTTTTCCTCCAACTAGGATCACATTAACAACTTCAGTTCCTCTTCTTCCTTTGTTGTTGTTTCCTATTTTTCCAGTATTCCCTCATTTTCTCCCCATGAAGTCTCTTCCTTTCTTCTGCCCATGTTGTTCCCGATTTTTTATTTCTTCTGCTTGGAAAGCCTTCCAAATTTAGTATTTTTTTAAATGGTTTCTTTCTGCTATTTCTGATTCTTTGATGTTGTTTCTTTCTAGCTCTTTCCTTACTTCTGTAATCCATGCTATTGTCGATTTCTTCTACCAGAAATATAGGAGTATTAGTTTTGTTAGTCTATTTCCATCCATTTGGCAGAGATGTCTGAAAAAGGTTAATCTTCATTTGGCCATTACTTCAGGTATTTTCTCTATATTTTTGTAGATCTCCTCATTACTTCTTATTTTCCAACCATCTGCAGTTTTTATTGCACCCATTATTTTTCTAACAATTCTTCTTTCCAGTTCCTCTAGTTTGTCCATTTTATAGTTCATGATTAGGCATTCAGATCCATATAAACATTCTGGTCATACCACTGTCATGCAGTGTTTTAGTTTTGTTTTGTTAGATATACATTTCTTGTTGTAAAGATTTTTGGTCAAACCATATGCTCTTTCCATTTTGTTAATTATTATATCTATTGCAGATTTTTCTAGTCCATTCTGTTGTATAGTTTCTCCAAGATATTTAAATTTATTTGCTATTTTACCTATTTGTGTTTCTATGAATTTTGGCACATTTTTTTATATTTGCCATGAATTTTGTTTTTTCAGCTGAAATTTTGAGACCAGTTCTGTTTGCTATTTTTACCAGAAGGTTTCTCTGAATAGTTGCTTCTGTCAGGTTTTCTGAAAGTATTGCAAAATCACCTGCAAAGGCCAAGCAGTTTACCTTAATTCCATTTGTTTTCCTTCCCAGAATTATTGGTTCAATTTTGTGACTTTTTAGCTCCGAATTTCAGTTCTTTACAGTTTTTTCTTGAACACAATTAAACATTAAAGGTGATAAACTGTCACCTTGTCTAACACCAGTTTTTATTTCAAATGGCTGAGATACTCATCCCACAAATTTGACTTTAGATATTGTACCTGTTAGTGTTTCATGAATTATATTTGCTAATTTTGATTTAACACCAAATTATCTAATGACCTTAGCTATTGTTCTTCTGTCTATACAATCACATGCTTTCTTGAAATCAATAAATGACACTATTATTGGTTTGCTGGCTAACATTCTATGGTGAATTACTGACTTCAAGTTAAAAATTTGTTTTGCACAGGATCTTCCTTTCCAATTATTTTCAGTTATTTATTTATTAACAAGTTACAGGCCAAATGAGGTAAACAATCACTACTGTCATCCATTCAGCTGGTGGAATGTCCATGAGCACTGCCAGTCAGATTTATTTGATTGAGTCTTAAAATCCTAGCAACCAAATGTTCAAGTATAATAATTTCTATTCAAGCCACTAAAACACAATTCATGCTCAAATGCATGAGACATGACTTAATAAAGAGATATTATGAGCCTCTAAAAAGAACAGCTTGGTTACTACATTCCAAGCTCACCAAACTGCTTAGATTACCAGCCAATCCTGAGCAGCATTGCTTATGATGCCTGCCATTCACTAAGTCATGTATGCTGGCAAATTTTGAAAATAGTTGCCTCTGAATATATATATTTTCTGATCCTTGTGAAACACTGTATTTGTATTTTTCATCCTGCCACTGGGCTCATTTAACAAGTAACCATTCTGCCAATTCCATTATATTTTTGCCAATGTATGCCTAGCTCTAGTGGTAACCTTTGTTCAATGAAAGCTATTACCCTCTAATTATCTATTGTTTGATGCTATTCATCAGTGGTTATCAGAAAAATTACCAATCCAAATTAAATGTGTGAACTGTTGTACTTATTATACAATACTGGCACATTATTTTTTAATCAGTGTTCATGTACATTAACATTTTTATCTGTTCTTGTCTGCCCTTTGGTCTTCATCATACCAAATTGAAAGTTCACCACTTTCACTGGTTATTCTGTCTTGTTATTAGCCTTTCTTAATTTAGTGCCATTTTCTGTATGTATCTGCATTTTGTTCTAGTACCATCTCAGTTGGCCACATGTAGTAGTAAACTTCCTTCATCATTGTCTACATAGTCTCTAAAGTGAACAGTATAAGAAATCAAAACTGAATTTTAACAGAAATTTTCTTTCTTATTTTACATTTGTTTATTGTGTTGAGACTGAGCACATATCTTTTGTTCTTATACTAGGTCTACAACTTTGCTTCGGTTTTTTCTCGAAGTTTGGGTCTTTAATGCGAAAAACTTACAAAAAAATTATGATTCATAATATTGCCCATTGCTGGTCACTACATTCTCCCATCTTTCGGATAGCATACGAATCCCGTGGCAGAAGAACCGGACATCTTTTGTGGGGATCCATGAATCGATTCAATTTTGCACTTGTTCATATAATCAGAAGTGCTGGTCAGTCAGACTGTATGCCACTGATCGAAAAAGGTGGTAATCAGAGACAGTAATGTATGGAGAATATGGTGGAAGGGATAAGACTTCTCATTTCAGCATTTCCATGTATATTTTGATGGGTTTTGTGACATGGGGTCAAGCACTAACCTGCTGCAAAATTACCTTTACGTGTCTACCGCTGTATTGTGGCCATTTGTGTTTCAGTGCTGGGCTCGAATGCATCAATTGCTTTTGATAATAATGATGTCCTGTGACTGTCTTCATCTGTTTCAAATGGCTCTGAGCACTATGGGACTTGACATCTGAAGTCATCAGTCCCCTAGAACTTAGAACTACTTAAACCTAACTAACCTAAGGACATCACACACATCCATGCTCGAGGCAGGATTCGAACCAGTGACTGTAGTGGTCGCGCAGTTCCAGACTGAAGCACCTAGAACCACTCAGTCACACCGGGTGGTCTTTGCCTGTTTCAGTAGCTATGAAAACACTCTGTCTTCCCCCGCCTTGCTGGTCTTCGACATCAAAATCACCGTTCTTAAGGTGTTGAAAACATTCTCTGCACATCCTTCCACTAATAGTTCCATCAACATTGGTCTTGCCCAGCATTTTAAGAGTCACAGGGGCAGATTTCTTCATATTAAAACAGAAAATTAAAACTTCCAACAAATGGCAAGAAATGGGTACATAAGTTGACGTACTTAATCGAGAATAACCTTATGATGCAATCACAAATCAACTAATATTTTTATGGCATTACATTTACAGATGCCTAAGCTTATTGTATTACACCTATGACCAACCACCTGAACCCCACTTGCCGCTACTGCCATCTATTGCGAAATAGTGGAAGCAAAGTTGTAGATCTAATAGATACCTTCATCTCATTTAATTTACTTTTGTAAGAATTTTAAATAAACGCTGAATGAAGTGAGTGTCTTGCCTGCTCTCTTTAGTTTGCAAAAGAAGACTTTGCCGGCTGTGTTTATGTATTTATTTTTATGTGTGTAAAGTAAATTAAAAAAGAGGAAAATTAGTTATAAATTGAAAGCAGGTTCTAGTTTTATTTACCTCAGTGTTTGTAGTAGAGTCATTAGCTTCCTTTGGAGGATTGCAGTCGCCAGGAAATAAAGGCAGGATCCACGGTGTGCCAGACTCTAAAGGAAGATCCTTCTTGCATACTGATAAACTGGAACAATGAAATGCCATGATGCTTACAGCTATAAACAGATCACTTTATCTCCTTCACATGAAAATATTAAGCATATAATGATGAAATACGTATCTTGCAGGAAGCATGAGTGTCACTGAATATGTTTGGTGATATTAAGTTAAGAAACAGAGATTATGATTTTCAATGAACTATTTATCTGTGTGAGGTTCAAATTTTCAGGAGTTCTGCCCAAATGAGTTTTTGATTAATTTTTTTGTTGAAGCATCCTTCAGTGCCAAGCAATTATAGTTGAGTTCATTTATTTTCTTTTATTGTCCATGTCATAATTTATTACAATCTTCTCTGGATTGTGATACAGAAAGCTTCTGGGTGAGGAAGGCACACAGCAGTATATCTCAGATGTAACCAACATTAGAAATTTCAGGTTGAAGGTACCAAAATTTAAAATATATGTCTTTTGGAACAACATACCAGCATTCACTAAACAAATGGAACTACCACTGACAAACGGCCTTCTAGAACAGAGACAAAAACTCTTCAAGATTTCATATTTAAATTTCTTGTCAGAAGTTGAGAGAGAGAGAGAGACAAGAAAATATCTATGCACTGCAATCAACATAGCACTGAGATAACTAGTAGTCTTAACTGTGAAGTTGCAGACAGTTGTAGAGTGTAACGAGCAAAACAGTTCATATCAGTGCACAACTACTGACTAATAGAAACAAAGAAGACGTAGTGTAGAAACAGATTCAAACAGATGATAACAGAGATGAAAGAGTGAATGAGCTAGTATGCAGCATGGAGTAAAAGGCGGAGAATGGGACAAAAAGAGAGAAAAAAAATCAGAAAATAAAATTATGAATTCTTTTCTGCATTTCAACCCCTTTTTTCTTCCTACTAAACCCCCTTACTTCTGCCTCCATATGCAGTGTATCCTATTTGATCCAAATTGTGATATATCCTTAATTCTGTGCTTTGAGTCATCCAACTCATAATTTTTCCCCTAATGGCTGGCCTCTTACCTTTTTTGAATAATACTCCCTACTTTCTCTCATTTAGATGCTCCTCTCTATGGCCCGCCACTTTTGCACTCCCACTAGCTGCCTAACCCTGTCACTACTCAGGTTACCTTCCCTCCCTTCTCTGTATACTGTTTAAAACTGCAAGTTTACCCTTTAGCACTTATTGTAGCTGTGGAAAACTATACATCATGTATTTCAACAGCTGGTCTTCTTCTCATCTTTTTCTTTTGCCTTTGTCCTGTAACTGTTTGTGTGTAGTGTAACCCATGTGAAAGGTTGTCAACTTTTTCTAAATGTTTGGGAATTGTGTAACTGATGTGGGAAATCAGTACCAGCCTCGTATTCACCTAGTTGGATATGGGAAACTGCCCTAAAATTACATCCAGGCTGATGGAACACCAGCCTCCATTGTTAATCCACAGGGTGGATTCAATCTAGGGCTGATACAAAGTCTGAATCCCAGAGGCAGTCTGTTAACATGTGCAGCTCTCCTGGTGCGTTCACATTTCAACTGCTGATGAAGTATATAAATTCAGATGACAAAGAAATGTTTGGTTCCATTCTGTGTTTTTGTCTATGTGTCATCTCTATTTTAACTGTTAAATGAAATAACATCTATAATTTTGAAATGTTCTCTTGTATTCAGCTTGACTGTGCAACATTTTGGCAAGTTGACTTGTTGAAATATTGCACCATTGGTATGGTGACTGAAGATAGTAACAAAAAAGCATTTTGGCTTTGATCTAATCCCTCTGAGATTATATTTATACATTCAAATGCTGCTGAAACCATTGATTTTCCTTTCTGGAATACAAACTGTCTACCATTGATAATGTCATTTCTTTTAAAATACGACATAAATCTAATACATACACTACTGGCCATTAAAATTGCTACACCACAAAGATGACATGCTACAGACACAAAATTTAACCGACAGGAAGAAGATGCTGTGATATGCAAATGATTAGCTTTTCAGAGCGTTCACACAAGGTTGGCGCCGGTGATGACACCCACAACGTGCTGACACGAGGAAAGTTTCCAACCGATTTCTCATACACAAACAGCAGTTGACCGGTGTTGCTTGGTGAAACATTATTGTGATGCCTCGTGTAAGGAGGAGAAATGCGTACCATCATGTTTCCAATTTTGATAAAGGTCGCATTGTAGCCTATTGTGATTGTGGTTTATCATATGGCGACATTGCTGCTCATGTCGGTCGAGATTCAATAACTGTTAACAGAATAGGGAATTGGTGGATTCAGGAGGGTAATACGGAACGCCGTGCTGGATCCCAACGGCTTCGTATCACTAGCAGTCGAGATGACAGGCATCTTATCTGCATGGCTGTAACGGATCGTGCAGACACGTCTCAATCCCTGAGTCCAACAGATGCGGACATTTGCAAGGCAACAACCATCTGCACAAACAGTTCGATGACGTTTGCAGCAGCATGGACTATCAGCTCGGAGACCATGGCTGTGGTTACCCTTGACGCTGCATCACAGACAGGAGTGCCTGAGATGGTGTACTCAATGACGAACCTGGCTGCATGAATGGCAGAACGTCATTTTTTCAGATGAATCCAGGTTCTGTTTACAGCATCATGATGGTCACATCTGTGTTTGGTGACATCGTGGTGAACGCACATTGGAAGCATGCATTCATCATTGCCATACTGGCGTATCACCTGGCGTGATGGTATGGGGTGCCATTAGTTACACGTCTCGGTCACCTCTTGTTCGCACTGACGGCACTTAGAAGAGGGGACATTACATTGCAGATGTGTTACGACCTGTGGCCCTACCCTTCATTCGATCCCTGCGAAACAATACATTTCAGCAGGATAATGCATGACCGCATGTTGCAGGTCCTGTACGGGCCTTTCTGGACACAGAAAATGTTCAACTGCTGCCCTGGCCAGCACATTTTTGCAATATCTTTTGAGGAAATGGACAGTAGGTTAACTGGTCTGTAGTTGCCAGAGCATAGTCAATCTCAGTTTTTATATAGTGGTAAAACTCTGACTATTTTTGTGGTGGACTGCCCACATATGCTGCCACCATGATGTCAATGTTCATATTCGGCGCCACCCATGACAACACATTATGAGGGCACCTGCTTCACTTGGTGGCAGTGCAACCTCTGGACAAGCGTTCCCGGTGGTACACAGACTTCGTGTCATTATAGGATAACATAGTATGTGATCAGACTCAACATGGACTTGTACTCTTCAGTCAATGTTCTCTCATGCCTGTGTAATACCAGTGCTCACTGTAGTTGTATATGATTGTCGTTGTTGTTGTCAATAAAGAACTGTATATACTACAGTTTTTGGTGGTGAGGCTGTTTTGTCGCTGCATGTGTCCCACAAGTATGATGGATTCAGCATTGGTTCAGTCATTAAAAAAACAGCAGCAGCTTTCTCAGCAGCAATGGTAGTTTCATCAACAACAATAGCAGTTAGGTTTGCTTTGTCAGCTAGTTACAACTTTACACAGTGCCGTAGGCCCTTCACAATTCCCCTTTCCATGCCCAACATTCCCTCAACTTTTACAGTGTTGCAGGAAGCAAAGGGAGATTGGGGTTTGTACATGTGCCATTTGCAGCAACATTTCACAGTGTTTCAGGTGGAGGACCTGTCTTTGCAAAAGTCTTTCTTCTTGTCTTGGGTTGAGCCTGAAACATTTCATTTGCTTTGAAAACTTGTTCTGTTAAAGGACTCAGCAGCATTGTCATTTTCTGAAATGTATGAATTGCTCAGTTCTTGTTATCTTAAGCAAACCCACATCATTGCTTCCCATGTGGAATTTCACCATTGACAAAAGAAATTGGGCCAGTCCTATCAGGCATGGGTGGCTGACTTTTGCAGTTTAAGCAGGAAATGCAAATTTACCTGAGCTCATTGTCAAGGTTCCTATTCAGACTCTTTGCTACATGACGATGTCGTCCATTCTGCTCCAGACAGGAACGTATGTAGCAAAGCTTTTTGTTTAGAAGAGCTGACAGTAGAGGAGGTTTTGGCTATTGCTCAGGCATTTGAGGTGTCTCAGACTGTGAGAGAACAATTTGAGGGTATCTTGGATTTCACATCAGTGCGCGAGTTTCTGCAGTGAAGGAATTGTTCTGTGACACCCTCATCATGCTCAACAGGTTCATGCCGATCACAGTCAGACAATGCCCCCTTCTGACGTTGTTCCCCTCATGTCCTAATCGATCCTGTGTAGTACACAACCACAGTTGCTCATCACACTGGCAGGCACAGTGCACAGCTTGTCATAAGCAAGGCCATGTGGCAGCTGTCTGCTGTAGCTGCCTACGCTGCCAGTTCTCAGTTGTGGATGTGGAGTTTATGGAGGTTGGCTGGTTCACTGCTTGATTTGGGGGAGGAAACCAAACAGAAAAGTCATCGGCCCCATCCAATTAGGGAAGGATTGGGAAGGAAGTGTACTGTGTCATTTCAAAGGAACCATCTCAGCATTTGCCTGAAGCAATTTAGGGAAATAATGGAAATCCTACTCTGGACGGCCAGACATTGGTTTGAATCGTCACCCTACCGAATACTACTCCATTGTTCTAACCACTGTGCCACCTCGCTCAATATTTATGGAGGTCCATAGTACACATGGATGGCCAGGAGCTCAGTGTTCCCAGCAAGATCTATATTTGCTGCACATTCAGCTACATACCAGGGCCAATATGTCTGTAGTGAATATCGGAACTTTACACTTCTTGGGTCACCCTACTCTTTCCTCAGCAGATTATCATTTGGTTGGTCATGACTAGCAGCCTATTCCTGTTTGTGGCCAGTTCATGACTGACATTGCATATCAGCATCTCATGAAGGCAATTACATTTTTATCAGTCAACAGTGCAATGTCAGAAAACAATTTTGATCTCAGTGCAGTCACCGATTTTGGGTTTTGCATTCAGCATTTTCTGTATCTTGTTTCTGATTTCATTCCATTCCAAGCATTGGATGAGCTCTGCTGTGAGTTCAGGTCGCTCTTTTCTCCTGGACTGGATGTCGCAAAGGACTATGGTGCTCACATCACATTAAACTTACGGCCATTCCCAAGTTTTGTCATGGTTGGCTGATCTCTTTTGCTCTGTGACAGGCTGTCAAGGATGAACTGGACAGGTCACAAGACCTGAGCATCATTGAACCAGTTCCTTCTAGCCAGAGGGCTGTGCCTCTGGTGGTTATTTGTAAGCACACAGGGCACTTCATTTGTACAGGGATTTTAGGTCCAGTGTTAATGCCCAGTCAGCAGTCAATTGCTAGCCAATTGCACACACCAACAAAATTCTTATGAAGCTGGTAGGCAATGAGTGTTTTTCGAAAACTGGCTTAGCAGAGGTATACCTGCAGCTTTGTCTCAATTCTGCCTCTAAACAATTTATGGTTGTTAACACTCCCTTTGAGTTATACCAATATACACACCTGCATTTTGGCACACGAGTGCTCTCACCATTTTTCAGAGATTTTTGGAACAGTTGATGAAGGATTTACCATGCTGCACAAATTACCTTGATGACATAGTTGTCACCACACTGTCACAGCAGGAACATTTCACTAACCTTCATATCCTGTTCACAAAACTGAAAAAGTGTGTCTTAAGTGCAGTTTGAACAGTAGAAGGTTTTGCAGATAGAAATCAAATATATGGGACACTTTTCTAAGGGCAGCATCAGATCCATGGAACAGCAGATGGCAGCAACTGCCAACTTACCTTCACCACAGAACCTGAAGGAACTCCAGTTGTTTCTGGGAAAAGTCAGTTATTATTCCAAATTTCTCCCCAACATGGTGGACATCATTCCACCATTCAACAGCATGCATAAAAAGGTATTCCTTTCATTTGATCGAGCAGACCATGACAGAGTATTTGCCCCCATCAAGTCACTTCTCAAGTCATCACTGTGCCTCAGTACGTTTAGACAGGGTAAATAGCTTGGCATTGTCACAGACACCCCACACACAGGTTTGGAGAAGTCTTGGTTCACAAAAGTGCTGACATTATGAACTGCCTATGACATATGCCTCCAAAATGTTGACAGTTGCAAAATGCTCTGGCCATTGTGTACGCAGTCTGAAAGTCCCATGTGTTCTCTGTGGCAACAAATTTAATCTCATCATCATTTGTAAGCTGCTTTTGGCACTCTTCAGCTCATTCACACCTTCCTGATAGGACTGCATAATGACTCCAGCATTGGGTTTTGTTTTTGAGTGTGTATCACTATGAGATTCACAACAGACCGACAGCGCTGCATGAAAATGCAGACACGTCATTGTGTTTGGCCATGGGACCCGACCTGGTCTTCAACAGAGCTGAGGCTGTCTGTTTTCAGATTGATGAGTATTTGCTGCAAGTAGCTGATCAACTTCCAGCAATGGCCCATTTCACAGCCCAAGCCACCCAACAGCATTCTGTGCTCTGTCGTGTGGTTCAGTTTGTGTTGGACAATTGGCCTGAGCATTTGTCCAACAAAGTATCTGGTCTGCTCTACAACTGTTTCTTCCCCTGACATCAGCTGGCAGAAGTTGACTGTGCACTCCCCTTTAGCACCAATCTGATGACTGCTACACTGTTGTCCCTCTGGTCCTGTGAGCTTGCATACTTGCTCTTCTACATCATGGTCACTGGAGCGTGGCCTGTATGAAGGTCTTTGCACAGCGATTTGTCTACTGGCCTGGCAGTGATTAAAAAATTGAGATGGTCTTTCATGAGTGCGAACAGTACGCTGAGCAACAGGCACCATCACCACAGACTTACATCCAATGGCCATCACTCTGTTGGCCATGGGGCCACTTCCACATAGACTTTGTGGGCCCCTTCTGTGGTGCCATATGGTTGATAATAGTTGATGTACTGTCCTGCCGTCCATACGTCATGCAAATGCACTCCACCATGATGGAAGCTATTGCACAGGCTCTAGAGCAGGTTTTTGTGATCGAAGAGCTGCCCCGGATGATCATTTCTGATACTGGCCCACAGCTGCTTTTTCGTGTTGTTTCAGACTTTCTGCACTTGAAATGGTACTACTCACCTTACTTCTACTCCATTTCACCTACAGTTAAATGGAGAGGCAGAGTATATGGTGCACACATTTATGACTAAATTAAAGAAGTGCTTGATGGATTTGTCAGCAGATTCAGTGTTGCCTCTGTTTCTCAGCGCCTACAGGAACATCCCACTGAATGGTCGCAGCATGGCAGAAATCCGCCATGGCCATCAGCCTTGGATGCTGCTTCATCTGTTCTCCCTGCACCTTGAACTGAGATGCATTTGTGTCCTTTGCTTTATGCTCCAAGTAATCCTGTCTAGGTGCACACCTTCAGTCAGTGGCCTCGGTGAATGCTGGTAACAGTGCATGCAATGTGCAGTCGGCACATGTTCATGATGGATGCTGGTGGGGTATCCCTCTCCCACCATCATAACCAGCTGTGCTTTTGGTGGGACCGTGACCTACCACATTTGCAGTTGCTTTAGCTGCCCCTGGGGCCTGACGCCATGGGTGCGTCTCCGGGTGATGTGCTGTTGGGCGACAGTGACATCAGAATGCAGCTGCCAGACACTCTGGAGCCTCTGCCAGTGTCCAACAGTGGCTGCATGGATTCTGCCATTTTTCAGGGATTCTAATATGTGCTGACAGACTTGGTTACCATACATGTGGTTACAGTGTTGCCAGATTGGCACTCTTTAATGTCCTTTTCTGCCAGATGTACTCGCCGGACGAAATTTTGTGAGGGACATTTTTTTTATCACTGGCATGTGAGGAGTCATGCTGTGAGGCCTGAAGGAGCAAATTTTGCTTCACCCTGTATATGATATGAAAATATTTTAAGAACATTTACTTAAGAAAGTTGAACAATAAATTTGACTTTTGTTGTTCAAGATCATTTTATGAAATGCAATTGCTCATTAGTACTGTGTTGGATTTTTTTTTTCAACATTCCACTTCCAAAAGTATTATATCTACAGTTCACTTCAGCTTAATAGCCCAACAGCAGAAAGTGTAGCAGAGATGACTTTGGTATGCAAATGTAGTCTGACAGTCATGTACATTGGCTTACTTTTTAAATCTGATACACCAAGCAAAGCATTTAACCTATATCAATAATTTTTTAAATGTGTAAAAGAAGAGATCTAAAGTAGTTCAGCCAGCAGAGCAAATGAAATGTTTAGGGGATAGTTTAAAAACTCACTGAAATTGCCAATTTTTAAAGACCAATACTTCTGGACACTACACTGAATGAAGACAATTACAAAAAGGCTACCTATGTGCTTCCCTAAAAAAGCAGAAGATTTTTGCAGAAGTCACAGTCTAAAACATTATGGCGTTGGAACTATGTATTGATAAAGATAATTATTTGCTGGTGTAAGTACACCAACTTAAACATAAGTGTAACAATAAAAAAGATAAACAATAAAACAGATAATCAAAGCAAAAATTTTGAAAATGACATATAGTTAAAAGTAAAAAGTAAATTTAAGTAATAATAGTAATCACCAGGCAATAGAATTTTGAAGCTACTTCATTACTGCAACACCATTTCCTAATATACTAGCAAACTGTAGCTTTTAATTCCAGGCTTACCTTTTTCCAAAGCTATCTGTTAGTATAATTTTGTCAATATGCCACGCAGTTAATCCACTAGACCACCAGCCATTGTAAGCAGTGTACAATATTTGAACTGCATTTGGTTCTTGGAGAACAGGATGGGGAACCACTATGCGAGCCAGAGACTCTCCTGCCTTCAGCTCTTCATCGTCTTTCCTAGATAAATGACCAATTTGACCAAATTACAGCTACAGTGATAATAAAGACACGCAAACAATGGAAAATCCAGGAGACAATAATGGCAATATTATGAAAAGGAAGCATTACTACTTGTAGACAGGCACAAGAAAAAGACTGCTATACATTCGACATTCTTGGTAAAAAGCCTTCTTCTAAAGTATAATGGGCAGTAAAGTGAAAACATAACATCCATTACCATCAGACCAGGGAATGGTTCCATTCAAAGGTAACCACCACATGCATTAAGACATTTATCCTACCAGTTCATGAGGCAATGAATACCTGTTTCATAGAATGTGGTCAACTTTTGATGGATCCACAATCGCACCCACGCTTGCACTTACTTACTCATCTGACTGAAACTGACGTCCATGCATGTCCTTCCTCAGGTGACCAAAGATGTTAAAATTACATGGTGATAGATCCCGACTGTATGAGGACGTTGCAGTATTTCTGAACCAAATCGCTGAAGCATAGCCTTCGTCTGATTGGCAAGATGGATGTTGACATTATAGTGCAACAGCATGATTCCATCTGATAACATTCCTGAGTGTTTTGACTTAATGTCTTGTCACAGTTTCTGCAAACTATTCTCATAGCACTGTATGCTGATTGTGGTACCACACTCAAGGAACTTGACGAGCAGAGGGCCCCAGCAGTCGAAGGAGGTCATCAAGACATTACCAGAACTTGTGTGAAAGCTTTAGACTTATTTGGCAGGGCAGATGTGGGGTGTTTCCACTGTTGGCTTTGCCATTTGCTCTCGGGCTGTTGGGATGCTGTCGGACGGAATCATCCTGTTGCTCGATAACATCCGATAACATTCAATGAAACAGGAAATGATCATATTGTCTCCCAGTGGGATAAATGTCTTAATGCATGTGGTGGTAAACTTTGGAGTGGTACTTCTGTGATCCCATTGAGGTGGGTGTTTGCTTTTCATTTGACTGTCCCTTGTAGAAAACACACACACATTCACACCAGCACATCTCATACACACATGACCACTGTCTCTGGCCACTGAGGCCAGTGTCAGCATAACACTGTAATTAAAAAATACATGCACTTTCTTAGTTTATGGATAATTGCATTTAGTTAATGTGTCAACTAATTCTTCACATGCCTGGAGAATTGCTTTTGTTATGTAGTAGTACAACTATTGAAATTTAAAGCAGAAATTTTGCATACTATTTGTTATTTTAAATATTTTTTACAAATTATTCTTATTCAACATTTTTGAAGTGTAACTAGATTTTGAAAGTTAAAAAAGGTAATGTTATCATGAACTCAAAGGTTGGTTAGAAAAAAACAGTGCTCTACTGACTACAGTATTTCATCACCACCTCCCAACTCTTAAAATGAATTTCCCATCCAGTTATAGAGGGTCTACCATTAAATGAGGACTCTGAACCATGGTGCAGCTCAGAATTATTGTATGACTAATTCTACATCTACAACTATAGTCTCCAAACAATACTGAAGTGCATGGCAGAGGGTACTTCTCATTGCACCACTTTGTGTCATTTCCTTACATGTCATTGTGTGCACTGTTATTAATCTAATCGTGTCTTCACAGTCCCTGCAGGAGCAGTATGCAGGGTGTTTTATGATACACTCCTAAATTCCTCACTTAAAACTGGTTCTTGAAACTTTGTAAGCAGACTTTTGTAGGATGGTTTGTATTTGTCTTCAAGCACCTGCCAGTTCAGGTTTTTCAGCATATTTGTGATGCTCCTCCATGAGGCAAATAAACCTGTGAGCATTCATGCTGGCCTTCTTACAGTACATTCAATATCCCCTGTTAGTCTTATCTGACTCAGGCTCCACACAACTTCAATAATATTTGAAGATGGGCTGCACATACCAGACATATGTTTTGTAAGCAATCTCCTTTGTAGATGGACTCCATTTTCCAGGTATCCTACCAATGAACTAAAGTCAGCCACCTGCTTTAGCTATAACTGAGCCTATTTGAGTATTTCACTTCACATCTACAAAATTTTACACCCAAGTATTTGTAAGAGTTGACTCATTCTAACTGTGAATCATTGGTATTGTTGTCATGTGATATGTCATTTTTTCATTTTGTGAGGTGTGCAGTTTTACATTTTTTTAACATTTAAAGCAAGTTGCCAATCTTTGCTCAACTTTGAAATGTTATCAAGATCTAACTGAATATTTGTGCAGAATTTTTCAGACAGTACTTCATTATAGCTAACTGTATCGTGTGAAATTTCTAGCATTATTATTTATATTGTCTGTCAGGTCATTAATATATCACGTGAAAAGCAATACTCCAAATGCACTTTCATGGCATGCACCAGAAGTTACTTCTGCATCTGTCAGTGAGTCTCCAACTGAGATAATATTAGCAAACATTTCCTATGGTGAAAGAACTGATATGTGAAATAAAAATCCTAGGAGTGACAGGGATCAAATCACTGATCTTTACCACTTAACCAGTGTGCCACAGAGACACTCTTTTGGCAGTTTTACTGAAATATTTCATGGTTCAGAAAGGCATATGTTTATTTACTAACATTTATAGAGGTGGCAAAATAGTTAATAAAACCAGTTCAAAAATAACACTTGTAAGGACACACAAAAATACCACAGTCATAAATCAAAACATACTAAAACAAGTAACAGATAATCCCCTCTCCATGGGAGATGTATGTGACAATCAGTCCAAAATGTCAAACCTTGGACTCCTCTCTACAAAAATATAACATGATGGCTGCTGCTTTGTCTAATGGTATCATAGTATTAAGGTGGGTGACGTACAGTTTGTCTCAGCATAATGATGTACTTTATTTTCTGGTATGTAATTTCTGGTATGTAATTTTGGTATGCCTCATTTCCATGACAAGCTGCTTGTTGCTCCTTTTAGGTTTTTTACTGGGGTCCCTTAACCCACAAGGCAACAGTACACAAATTTTATGAGACTAGCCTCAAATTCAAGTTGTATTCCCCTTGTGCAATAGACTATTGAATATTAGTCCCTTGTTTTAAGTCTACTGTTTTGACACATGTCACTCTCACAATCAAAGCTGAGCTTCAGATACATGCCAGAATCATTTAAACTGAATTACTCTAGTCAGGTTTCGTCTTCCGTTGCTGTGTGTAGTGGGTATACAGGAAACATATTTTTGTACATTCTGTCTATTGAGTTAAAAACTGACTTTGAACATTTGACCTTGTACAATCAGTAGTTTATAAGATAAATATGACATCAAAAGATCTCACTTGAAGTTGTGTGCTATTTTAATGTCTGCTGGCCTAATGTTTTTTTGTGTTGATAAGAAGAAAGTGTTCAAATCAATACTGCACGTTCAAAGCTGTGATAAATACTTGGTTACACAGGGTAATAACTTTCATGAGGAACAACATAATCACTATTCCAAAGAATTAAGTGTGAAGGTGCTGTTTCTTTTTGTTTTCAACTAATATTTATAAAGAAGTCCAATAATTTCCTTTACTTACTGAGTCAGGGGAAAAGTTTCATTTATTTCAGAACTTCCAATGAGTGTGATCTGTATTTTCCCATAAGTAGCTACAGGCTCTGTCTTAGCTGAATTTTCTACCCTCACATGGTACTGATGAGCTGTAAAAGAATGACACTAACATAAATCAGTATCTGTTCATGTAATACAGTTTCTATAACAGGAATATCATGAAAAAAATGGTAATGTTTTAAAGAAACATTACAAAAAAACCATAATGCATGTGAATTCATGATCTTATAGACAAGTTTTGATACAAGTGCATTAACTATGTAAAGTACAGAAATCGCTAATAAACAATGTCACATAAGTATCTTCGTTCACTCACACAGAAAGTACTATTGATGCCACCACGAAAGAAAACAACCAATGATGTAGACATTACAGAGGACAGAAATGACAAAGCAAGATTCAGTATTTTAAAATTTAATCATTTTTAAAATTCCTATTAAATATGATTAAAGCAATTCTTGAGTTTCTCCCGGTGTATTTGATAGTCAAAATATCCACGGGTGTGCTGCCGGTCTATAGTGTCCAACCAGCAGCACACCCGTGGATATTTTGACTATGATTAAAGCATTTTATGGTAGTGATTAGCTATAATAAACATGATTAGGGATTTAAATCAACATCACTGAAAGATTAAATGAGCGGTCTACACATAACTTGCAAATAATAAAACAATAACTGAGCAGTGCTTACCACAGAATGGTTCTTCATCTCTCGTTATTAGAAATAATGTACCACGGCCATGGGACCGATCTGCATAATAGCCCATGTTGCCACACTGTCGATCACCATTACATGGAAAACACTCTCCTTCCAAGAACTTCTCATATGACTCACAGGGGAAAGCAGGGAAATGGCATCGTGGGGAAACCGAGTCAGTGAAAAATTTGTATGCCCTGCGGTGATTACAGAGGCTGCGACCTTCAATCTCAGAAGCTGAAATACAAATAATCATAAAATAATAACATTGGTCTATCATCACACATCTGTGTCATTTCACATTTATCAGTTATGATCCAGTTTACTTGCTGACCTGACCTGTCATTTTAGCGACTCCAAATTTCTTGCAATCAGTTTCTTTCTATGTCTAATGTTATATGGCAGAAATGAAGAAGCTAAAAGCCTACAATGTATGCTTTTTCCAATCTTCTGTTGTTTAAGTTCCAACAGCCAAAAGTGCAATGTTTAATTCAATACCTGGTGACCATACACAGTCATTTGTTACTGATATATATGAAACTTTCTCATTTGATTCTCTTAGCTATGTAACGTGAGTGCTATCTGCTGTGATTGTATGTTTTGTTCAAGTGGCCAACTTTTTTATTACTGTTAATGTAATATTACCATCAATAGCTAGATATTTACATTAACATGTATCATACAATCTATTGAGAGGCTACCCTGAATTTTAACAGGGAGAGGATGGTGGGTGATGATATTAGTTTCGTAGTGAATGGTAAAGCAGCTTTGAGATCTCATTTCAAATATCTCTGGGTACACTAGTCAATGGGTGTTACATGTTCTGGCTTTCTTCAGAGTGATGGTATGTTTCTACATCTGTTTGTTTGGCAGGGCAGGTTGCATGTTCAGTGCGCAAAATTTTTCTCTTAGGGGAACAGGGTGAGGACGAGCAGCTGCCATCCCCTGCCCCTCACTGGATATGTCTTTGTAACATATTATTTTTTATTAGGCACTAGGTTGCATGTGTAATTAAAAAAAATACTGCAGTGCCAATTCTTTCCACTATTTAAGATGGAAAAACCTTCACTATGTACATTTCATTTCATGCTGCAATAAGTTCCAGTACAATTTTGTGGCGACGCATCTATACCACAGGTGTAGATAGAACATTAAAACTGCAAAAAGGACCAATCTCATACATAGTCAACCTTAAAATAGAAGGAATCATATAGGCCTGCCTTTAAGGAACTCACGTCAGCCCTACTGAAAATATACGCCTATGAATTGCTATGACAGAGAACATTCAAATACTTCCCTGGTACCATGATATTTAGCTGCTTCCTGTATCACAGCTGAGATGCTGTGAAAATCAATAAATGCACTGAAGCTGTTAATATCTACCAACTGGGCAACAGAAATAATTCCTGAAGAATGGAAGGGAGCAAATATATGCCCTTGCTTCAAGAAGTGTGACACTATACAAGTATTCAGCTGCCAAGAGAGTTCATTACTGGAATTTGGTTATAAAGTCTGTACAACACTGCAGCTAAATCACATGAAACCACTGACTGATGGAATTGTGGACCCTTATCAATGTGGCTTCATCCCTGGACAGTCAACTTTTCATCACATATTTACCTTGAGGTAGCTGATAGCAAACTTTTATGAGCTCAGGCAGGAATTGCACCTCATCTTCATTGATTTTCAACAAGCCTATGACAGCACTGACTGCTCCATGTTACACAAAATATTGGAGGTATTTTACATCCAATTGAAACACATCTAATTTTAGCTTACTACTCATCTTGTCAAGTACAGTTTGGCAACCAACTTTTGCCACCATTCAGTATTTAAAATAGATTGAGACAAGGAGATAGTGGTTTGGGCACATCTTTCAATCTGATGTATCCCTTCCTAACCAAGTCCCCCTACTGCAAAATGCTCAAGGGGACATCCAAGGACACAATGGAAGTATAGAGTACCAACAATCCTCAAACAAGTGGAGCCAACAGAAGAGTCTATGTAACTATATCCATACAATATTACATTGAATCTAGATGTAATAATTAAATGAAATGAAAATGCTGCAGTAATATGAAAAAGAGGTATGTTACAATGCTTATTTCATTCTTACACTAAACATAGGTTTGTGTTTCTGGGGAAACTCAATAAACAGAATCAAAATTGAATGTAAATATTCATGTAAATACTATTTAAGATCTCAGGCTTGTTGTTACCATGTTTATATAGGATTTAAACACATTTGTTCTTTAAAATAAGTATCACTGGAGACTGTAAGAACAACCTTGATATTCACGGACATACCGTATTTACTCGAATCTAAGCCGCACTTTTTTTCCGGTTTTTGTAATCCAAAAAACCGCCTGCGGCTTAAAATCGAGTGCAAAGCAAGCAGAAGTTCTGAAAAATGTTGGTAGGTGTCACCACAACTAACTTCTGCAGTCGAATATATGTAGCGCTACACAGGCATGCTTTATGGGCACAAAGATAAATACTGGCGCCAAAACCAATGCGTCAGTAAATAAATTTTTTTAAAAAAAAGATGGAAGACGAGCTTTTTTTCTCCGCCCCGAGTTTCGACCACTGCATTTTCATACATTATCCAACGAAATAATACAAATTACGTATTGTTAATCTTCGAATGTAGCAGAATTTCAATGTACTACGAAAATCCGACTGGCAAGACTGTTTGTCGATATGACCAACTCTACGTTCTGAACTTTTTCCTACTTGTGAGGAGAGATGGTTGCTAATAGGAACCTGATGAAATTTGAATCACACGCAGTATTCTCTTCACCATAAGAATAATACAAATTATAAACATTTTGCCATGTATTCTTTCGCGTTTGCTGCTATCTCATTTAAATCCTGTCTGCCTAATAAACTACGAAACTAGAGACAACAGCAAACACGGAAGAATATACGTATCGTGTCATGTTTATATTCGTATTATTCTTATGCCTAATAGTGATACAGTCAGAAATGAAGCACGGCAACTGACTAGATTTTTAAATCTAAGACGACTCTAATTTCTGTGCAGAATTTGACGTACTAACGAAGCGGCCGCAAAGATTTTCAAATGGAGAAAAATTTTCGCCTAAATCTCGTTGAGAACATGTTCTATCATACGCAGTCTATTATTTGGTTCTTGTTGATCATTATCAAAGAAAACAGCAGTGTAAGTAACAACAAATAGCAGTCTCTTGCCATTGTTTCGCTAATGAGACGATTCCTCTCTCTTGTTTTTTAATTGTAAGCGGCGGTAGCGCGCACAAAAGCAAGCCATGTCGCGAGCGGCGACACGCCGTAAACACGCACTATCAGAATGCGACAAACAATGTATGACACAGCATAGTAATGCATTTTCAGCTTAGAGTGACGTAAACACCTATAACAAAGAAAACGGCACTTATCAGATCATAGCAAAATAAGCAATCGATCCAAACCAGACGAAGCACGTGAAAAAGGAAGGGTACCCGTATAAATACGGACGGAGCGCCTGATGCATAGCAATGGTTACCTGGTAAAGCTTAACTGCTAAGCTTACGACTCGAACCAAACTACTGTAGCTGTATCGTCATTCATTATACCCAAATTGTGTCCCATATTAGAATGGACCAACTTTGTTTCGATTTGGAGGTGCGGCCTAAAACTTTTCTCTCCCCTTGAATTTCGAGTCTCAGATTTCAGGTGCGGCTTAGATTCGGGAAATTTTTTTTTTCCATTATTTCGAGTCACATTTTTCAGGTGCGGCTTAGATTCGAGTGCGGCTTAGATTCGAGTAAATACGGTAACACCAAACAAAACAAAAACTTTTACTTGATCCATACCAACACTTCCTTGTGTCAGAAAGCTACTTCCCATATGTGTAAACTATTCCAGCTCAAGTGCCTACCAGCATTTGGGCATCCAGGGATACAGGTGGGCAAGGGTGCACAAACAACTGATGTGCAAGCAGTAGCCTGTGGTATCGTAATGCTGTGAGTGAGAGGCTGCCGGCAGGCTACATGAAAGGGTGGCCTAATGGTTTATGCATATACAGAATGTGTGCAACAGGGCTACCTAGCAGGATACCTACCTCACCTGAACCTGCTTGCATGTGAACAGAGGGGTGCCTGGGGGCAATCCTGCCTGATGGAACAGTTCTGGACTATACCACATATTGGAGTAAAACTCTACAACAAATACTTTGTACATATAAAAGCAGTCACTGCTTTTACTCCACCAATGAAAATTTCAGTCTGTAAATTGTATCATACAATGAAAACTCTAATTGTACCCATAAGCTCATGTAGCAAAAAGAGCTCTGCTTGGTCGAATGTGGTGAAGCAATAAGTGTGGGGATGGAGGAGAAGTCAGCCTATGTTTCTGCCTGTTCTGCTCTGGGCCCCATTTGTATCTCAGTGACTGCAGCAGCCACATCACATCTCAGTAATGTGTATCCAGGAACCAAAGTTAGTACTATAATATTAATACATATCAATAGAAATGTATATTGTGTGACTAATGGGTTGTATATAAATCAACATCTCACCTCTACCTGTACATATGCACCTAACAAGGATCTAACTCGACGTGCCCAATATCTAGTAATTAAGCCACTAAAGCAAATAAGAGGACCGATAAAATAAAATACAAAGTACGATAAAATTCCAGAACTTCTGGTAGGAAAAGCAAATGAAACATTTATGTAATGGTCATTAAGTAATAAAAAGATATTGAAGACAAAGAAAATAAATAGTATTATTTTTCAGCCGAAGGAGGGTAAATAATACAACGAAATTAAATGTAGATGAGAATCTTGTAAATTTTGTTACGAACACAACATTTTTAGGGATGAATATTGACTGCCAATGGAAGTGGAACGAGCACATTATGCAATAACAGTCATGTTGTTAGTGCACAAGAGCAAATGCCATGTAGTTACAGACTATTCTATGTACACAGTCTGTAGTTATGAAATAATTTATTTGTGGTATCAGAGAATAGTCATGATCACCACAGAAATCTGTCTAAAGTGATGGGTCTTATGAATAAATATACCAATCCATTATACATCTAATCATGGAACAAGAGACAGACTTACACTCACCAAGCAAAAAAAAAAAAAAAAAAAAAAAAAAAAAAATTCAGAACAGTAAGTCTATTTACCAGGGAATTGAGCTGTACAGTTAATTATCTAAAATGTTAAATAGATAACCACTAGTAACATAGTAAAAAGACAGTTACAGCATAATACACAATGTAAAATAAAGACTATTTAGATAACATGCAGTAGGAGCTGTGAAAATAAAACCTATGTTAGCTACAACATACTTTCACTACATTGTGCATCTTAGTGGGAAATTTCTTCCTTCATTTCAGTGACTGCTTCACAGACTGTACCATCTGGATCCTTCCCACAAACACCAACTTTTCTGAATTACACAGGTGGAAACTCTCCCTGCAATATATCCTATGTTCCCATTACCCTCCTGCCCTCAACCTTCATTAGTAATTGTCCTTACCCATCTTGCCCCTTCCCTGTTCCCATTCCAGCATGACACAGCCCTCTATTCCACCAATGCACCCAGTCTTTTTACTTCTCTTCTTTTTCACTAATCCCCCCTTCCCCCGCCCTTCATGTATCCTCCCGACTGCACTTAGATGCCCTACTCTCCACCTCGTACCTGCACGCTCCCAGCAGCACTTTACTGTCTACCACCATTACCCTGCTATCCCTCCCTCTCTCTGCCCCAGCCTCCTTCTTACCCCCACTCGTTTGCCCTTCCTATAATGCACTGCTGCTCGCAGTCTGGCTCCAGCTGCCAATTGTAGTCACGTGTGTGTGTGTGTGTGTGTGTGTGTGTGTGTGTGTGTGTGTGTGTGTGTGTGTGTGTGTACAATCTTTATGCTGTGCCTTTCTGTGACTCAGCATCTATGCTATATGGTGGGTAGCAACTATCCTTTTTATTATATTTACCATTCCATCCTGGATTTCCCATTGTTTGATCATGTCTCCTACCCATTCTTTTAAATTACATATCCATCCAAAAACAACAACACTTGACAGTTTCTCATTCAAACTATAATATAGGTTTATATCTGATGAGTTATACACACACTTTGGTGGAAGGCATCAGTGAGACACCAGCAACAGTAAATTTCCAGTTTTCAATATGGCATTTTGTACATTACCACAATAATCAAGCAATCGTCGGGAGACTTTCAACTGAGCAGGAAAGCACAGTGGTTAAAACACTGGACTTGCTTCAGGAGGAGTGGAGATCAAATCCTTGTTTAGTTATCCATATTTAAGTTTTCCATGGCTTCCTCAAAAGCACTTCATATGAATGCTATGAAGGGTCCTTTAAAAAGGCTACAACCAATCTGCCCGCTCCTTACCTAAGCCGAATTTGTTATCAACCTTTTATGTCTTTGTCATTGAAGGGACATTAAACAAGTGGCAGTTTGATACATAGATCAGTGTGACCTGTCTTTACAATGATCTTTGAACTTAACTGATGTCTAGTTTTGTTATGTGTTGTTATGTTTTGTGATCATGAAGTGAATAAAGTATATCATTATGATAAAGTGGTGTTAAATGTTATTATCTCACTGTAATATCATTACTCACCATAGACTCAGTTTTCGTTCCTTTCAGTTTCAACAGAAAAGTTATTAATTTCTTTATGGATAATGATATTCAACTTTCAAGACATTTTATTTCTTACCCAATCTCTTACACACAAAATGAAGAACATCGGTTCTGAAGATTCAAGATAATTTGATCTTCTGAAGTATAGTCTGTTTTTCTTCAATATATTGCTTTCTCACCTTTTAAAGAGTGCCTGAAAATTAACTAAAACACAAGAACATGAGGCCCACCCACAGAGCCAAGTGTGTTAATGTGCTGCTTCTGGGCTTTGGTGATGTGAGACTGCCCCATATTGAAACCCCCTCATGGATTAACAATGAGGACTGATAAGCCCACCAGTCTGGATATAGTTTTTAGGTAGTTTCCCACACCCAACTAGGTAAATACTGGGCTAGTAACCATGTCCCACATCAGATACAAACTGTGTAAACAAGTTGAAAATGTTCCTATACTTGAACATGGGATTTAAACTAGGTGCAGACAAACGGGCTATACAGATACCATTCTTTGGGGAGTGGTGGTGTCAGGAAGGGCACACAGCCACCCACTGTTGCTTGCCATATAACAAAGGTGACCCAGAAAGAGAAGTGGAAAAGGACAAGGAAAAAGAAGAAGATTAGAGCACTTTTGTCACTAACAAAATTGCAAGAAAATAAGAAGACCAATTTGAATGTACCAGCTACCGTCTATTAAGTCACTATATATCAGAAAGTGTAAATGATACTTACACCACAGTATGTCACTGACTGCTCCCACAAATAAGTTGCTACATCCTTTCTGCATTCTGCCACCATTTGGATAGAAATCTACATCTCCCATTGGTTGCCATGAACCTAACCCTCCAAGAATCAAATTTTCTCCATTAGAATGGATAACATCAACAAACATTGCATCACTGGAGTCAAGACGGGCATGTGGATCTTGGCTCTCAAATAAGGGACCTGCTGGATCCAATCCTGAAATTATAATAAAGAACAAAATATGATTCTGGTGTATGAATAATTTAAGATTTTTTTGTTATGTGCACTTCAATTTACACAAAACATTGAAAAATGTATGATGTAACATAATTATGTGTCTCAGGATGGATAAAATGCATGCATGTTCATTCTCCCCCCCCCCCTCCCCCAACCTCCCCCCCTCTCAACAGAAAACACACATGTTGTTTTCTCTTCATATTATGAAACTTGACTGGTAGGAGTACTGATCTTGGCAGAGGTGGGTGATGGTGGTGAGGAAATGGAAGAAGCATGTTTTGGGATGGGGACAAACAATAAAGGAAGGGGTAAGGGAAGACTGTGGCAGAGTGGAACATGTCAATGCATGCAGGTAAAGCTAATAATTAATATTAATATTATAATACTTCATTATTTTAAGGAAATCTTTTGAATATCAGCTAAAAAAGAACACGTTCCCTTGGATCCATGGAATGTGTTTCATGTAGTGTAATATAAACAGTAAGAGGTCACTATCACTGTTGCAGTTTTCTGAATTGCAAGGGAAGAATAAAATGTTGATTGTCAATACTGACTGATGTGTAGCACTATGGTTAATGGCATACTGTGTAATCATCAATGATGTAGCATTTGCAGGCACATATCACCACATGTCTGCATAACTGAACATTAGTTGCGGACCTATGGATCTTATTATTCATGACATGCTGCAGTAAGCAGCACATCAGTACTGCCAAAACGATACTAACTGTTTATCAGTGAAGGAAAAAAAATAATATTTTGATACCCAGTGATTCCACATATGATACTGTTTGACTGAAGGAGGTTGAGAGTATTGTTACTCACAAAATATTGTTGCTATATTGTTGTATTTCACATAGTATGTGCAGTGAACAATTAGCGACATTGTGATGAGATTGAAAACTAGCAGAGACCTGGAAGGAGAACACAGTCTCTATTCTGACATATTTTCTAGGTATAGTAGTGTAAGACCAAATTCTGTTCAAGTAAACATGCAAAACAAATGCATCTTTGTGTGAATATTCTAAAATTCCTTGGATCTAGCTTGAGAGAGTTTCATGCACATGGATCTTCAGGTCTAGCAGATTTCAAGAATTTCTGAATTGATACCAAAGAAAAAGCAGTGGCATGTGAGCAGACATAGAGTCAGTCAACTGATTTTTTCCCAGTTACATTAAGGTATAAGTGGTTCTATGGAACATGAGTATTGAAAGTAATAGAAAATAAACACTGAGTATTGATGGCATAAACTAAGTTCTAGAGCTAATGAACAAATTCAAATCAGTTATCAACAATATTGACATAATCTACATTTTGGTGCTTTCAGTAACAGCTGTAGTTCTTATGGAGCCCTATGTTCCACATAGCACTGTACTGCCATGATTGATTTGGATACATATTTTTCATGCATGTATTGATCAAACATACTCCTGAAACACAGCATACTTTGACATGATGATACATTTTATGTAATCACAAATCTTGAACTTTGCCACAAGGGGATCGCTTGTGTGCCTCAGTGATACATGTAGACATACCGCAATTGGAACCACATTGGAGGGATATCTGTGAAGAAGTCAGACTAGTATACAGTTCCTGAAGAGGGGCAACAGCCTTTTCAGTAGTAGCAGGTGCAACTGTCTGGATAACTGACTGATCTGGCTTTGTACACTAACTAACATGGCCTTATACATTGGTACGGCGAACAGCTAAAAGCGAGGGGAACCTATGCCATTGTATTTCCCAAGGAATGCGGTTCTACTATATGGCTTAATGTTGATAGTATCCTCTTCAGTAAAATAGCCAGAGCGGAAAACAAACACCCATTTGAATCTTGAGAAGGGGACTCTTCAGGAGTATGCTGTCACGAAGAAAATCAAAACAGGCATTCTAAGGGTCAAAGCATTGAAATTTAGATTCCATAATTGGGTAGGTGGGCTAGAGACTTTAAGAAGAGAAATGGATGGATTGAAATTACATATAGTGGGAATTAGTGAGGTATGATGGCAGGAAAAATAGTATTCCTGGTCATGCAAGTACAATGTTACCAAGAAAAAATCAAATAGAGATAATACTGGAGTAGATCTAATAACATGAGGGCAAATCAGAAAGTCTTTGCCCCTTCTCTTTTTAGCCAAATTACGGCTGTAAATGGGAGGTCAACATATCCATTACCAGTGTTGGACCTTTCTTGGTTCTTGCCGGCCTTATCTGTTGGTAGCTCCATCAGTCAGTTGTTAAAAATGGTGGTTGTGCTTCACACGTCTGTGGCGTTAGAGAAACAAAGTGTGATTCATTTTCTGTGGAGCAAGGGATGAATGCCCATCAAGATCTACAGGAAAAAACAGCCCACATATGGGGAAAGCTGTCTTGCTTTGAGAATTGAGAGGTGGTGGTGTTGTGAGTTCAGCAAAGGCCATAAAAATTTGCACAACAGTGAGTGGTCAGGGATGCCGCATTTGTCACTGACTGATGACAACATTTCCCTTGTGGATGCAATTGTGAAAGTAGATCGGTGTGCACACATCACAGTCATTTCCCAAGAACTTGGAATATCATGAGCTTATGAAACGACATTTATGGGTCCTTAGGGTACTGGAAGATTTCTTGTCAGTGGGTGCCTAAGCAGCTGGATGACATGATGAAAGGCAAGTGAATGATGTCTTCACTGAATCATCTGGAACAGTACTCTAAGAAGGGTGAAGGTTTCCTGGACTGCATTGTTACTGGTGATGAAACACTGATACTGCATTTCATGCTGGAATCCAAGCAGCACAGCATAGTGTGGAAATATCGGGTGTGCCTGTGGCAAAAAAATTCCATTCAGTGTTATCTGTTGGGAAAGTGATGTTAATGGGCTTCTGAGATAGCCGTGGACCACACCTGCTGGATTTCATGCAACAAGGGGCAACCATCAATGCTGACAGCTATTGTTCCACACTGCAGCGTCTGAGGACTGCCATCAGGCAAAGGTGCCAAGGGATTCTCAAGATGGACAACATGGTTCTACTTCACAACAATGCAAGACCACATGTGCTAATCAGAACTGTCAAAAAGCTACGGGCATTTCACTGTGAGATTCTGAACCACCCATCATACAGTCCACACCTTGTCCCTAGTGATTTCCTCATTTGCAGACTACTGAAGAAGTCCCTGGCAGGACAGCGATTCACAAGTAACAATGAAGCCAAGACAGCAGTCTGATGGTGGTTCCACAGTCAGCCAGATGAATTCTACCACAGGGACATTTCAAATTTAGTTCTGCAATGGGACAAATGTGTGAATCGGTATGGGGCCTATGTGGAAAAATAGTCTAAGGTATGTAGAATAGGACATACATTTGTCATTACATGTATGTATCCTACTTTGGTTAATAAAAATAGGGGCAAAGACTTTCTGATTTGTCCTTGTAAAATGAAAATAGGAATGACAGTGAGCTACTACGAATAGCATAGCGAATATATTATCATAGCCAAGAAAGACAGAAAGCCAACACCCATCACATCAGTAAAAGTTTACGCACATCTTGGTTCCGCAATTGAAGAAATTGAAAGAACGTATGATGAGATGAAAGATGTTGTTCAGAGCATTAAGGGGCATAAAAATTTAATTGTGATGAGGTGAAAAGGAACAGAAGGAAAAATTGTTTGAGCAAGGACTGGGGGAAAGTAATAAAAGGGAAAGCCGATTGGTATAATTTTTACCTGAGAACAATTTAATATTTGCTAATGCTTGGCTTCAGAATCATGAAAGAAGGTTGTGTGTGTGGAAGGGATCTGGAGGCATCACATGATATTAGGTAACTACATAATGTTAAGAAAGAGATTTCAAAATCACATTTCAAAATGCTAAACATTTCCAGAAGCAGATGTGGACTGTGACCATAATTTATTGGTTATTAATCCATATTACAAGTGAAGAAATTGTACAAAAGTAGATATTAAGGAGATGGGATTTGGTTTAGGTTGAAATAAGGAGAGGCTGTTAAGAATTTCAAAGGAAGTGTTGGACAATAATTGACTGAAACAGGGGACAAGAATACAATGAAAGAAAAATGGTTAAATTTGAGAGATGAAGTAGCGAAGGCAGCAAAGGAACAAATTGGTAAAAGACAAGTCCTAGCAAAAGTTCTTGGACAACAAATGACATACTTAATTTAACTGATGAAAGGAGAAAACATAAAAATACAGCAAATGAAGAAGGTAAAGAGGAATACAGACACCTAGGAAATGGGACTGACACAAAGTTGAAAATAGCTAAGCAGGAATAGCTAGAGAACAAATACACACATCAAAAAAAAGTTTAGCATCACCTCAGTTCTGAGAGTACGGGAACCTGTACAGAAAATTGGAATAGAGATCAACATAAACATCATTTTTGCCCTTTTTGTTGCTCATGAAAACCACACACTGCATGTTGAACCACCATACAGCGAGACCTTGAGAGGTGATGGTCCAGATTGCTGCACACACCGGTACCTCTAATACCCAGTAGCATGTCCTCTTGCATTGATACATGCCTGTATTTGTCATGACATACTATCCACAAGTTCATCAAGGCACTGTTGGTCCAGGTTGTCCCACTCCTCAACGGCGATTTGGCATAGATCCCTCAGAGTGGTTGGAGGGTCACATCATCCATAAACAGACCTTTTCAATCTATCACAGGCATGTTCAATAGGGGTCATGTCTGGAGAACATGCTGGCCACTCTAGTCAAGCGATGACATTATCCTGAAGAAAGACATTCACAAGATGCACACGATGGGGGTGGAATTGTCTTCCATGAAGACGAATGCCTCACCAATATGATGCCGATATGATTGCACTATCTGTCAGAGGATGCATTCACATATCATACTGACATTATGGCGCCTTCCATGACCACCAGCGGCATACATTGGCCCCACATAATGCCATCCCAAAACAGCCGGGAGCCTCCAACTTGCTGCACTCACTGAACTGTGTGTCTAAGGCATTCATCCTGGCCAGGTTGCCTCCAAACACGTCTCCGACAATTGTCTGGTTGAAGGCATATACGACACAGTGAAGAGAACATGATGCCAATCCTGAGCAATCCATTCAGCATGTTGTTGAGCCTATCTGTACTGCACTGAAGGGTGTCGTGGTTGCAAAGATGGACCTCGCCATGCACATCGGATTGAATTTGCATGTCATGCAGCCTATTGTGCACAGGTTGAGTCATAACATGACGTCCTGTGGCTGCACAAAAAGCATTATTCAACATGGTGGCATTGCTGTCAGGTTTCCTCCGAACCCATAATCCATAGGTAGCGGTCATCCACTGCAGTAGTAGCCCTTGGGCAGCCTGAGTATGGCATGTCATCAACAGTTCCTGTTTCTCTGTGTCCCCTCCATGTCTGAACAACATTGCTTTGGTTCACTTCGAGACGTCTGGACACTTCCCTTGTTGAGAACCCTTCCTGGCACAAAGCAACAATGTGAATTTGATCGAACTGCGTTAATGACCTTCAAGGCATGGTTGAACTACTGACAACATGAGCCACTGTGTACCTCCTTCCTGGTGGAATGACTGGAACTGGTCAGCTGTCAGGTCCCCTCCATCTAATAGGTTTAGTGACATCTCTGAACAGTCAGAGGGACTGTGTCTGTGATACAGTATACACAGTCAATGTCTATCTTCAGGAGTTCTGGGAACCGAGGCGATGCAAAACTATTTCATATGTGGACATAGCTTTAGAACCTTGCATACCTATATGAAATATATGTGCTACCTATGGGAAAATCACTGAAACTTTTGCAGAAAACAGCTGCAGGTGTGTGAATGTTAAGGGAGCAGATGCAAGTAAAGAAAGGAATGGTGAATGGTAGAAGTAATATATAAAAGCTTTACAGAGGAAATGAACTTGATGACAACATTATTGAAAGGGAGAGGGTATAAGATAAATGGAGATGGGATATGTGATACTTTGAGAAAAGTTTGACAGAGCAATGATGGATCAAAGTCGAAAGAAGGCATTTGGAGCACATGACATTCCCTCAGAATTCTTGAGATTCATGGGAGAACATACCATGACAAACATTTCCATCTTGTCTGCAAGATATTTGAGACAGGCAAAATACCCTCAAATTTCAAGAAGAATGTAATAATTTCAGTTCCAGAGGAGGCAGGTGTTGGCATGTGTGAATATTATCAAAGTACATATTTAATAAGTTATGGTTGCCAAATACTGTCACAAATTATTCATAGAAGAATGCAGACATTTGCAAAAGCAATCCACAGGGACGTTCAGTTTGGCTCATTGAGAAAATCAGGAATACACAAGGCAGCACTGACCTTATGGCGTATCTTAGAAGATGGGTAGAAGTAAGGCAAACTTACATTGATAGAATTTGTAGATCTACAGAAAGCTTTCAACAGTATTGACTGGGACACACAGTTTTAAATTTTGAAGATGGCACTGACAAAATAGAGGGAGTGAAGGTTTATCTATAACTTGTACAGAAACCAGACTGCAGTTAGAAGAGTTGATGGACATGAAAAGGTGACATTAGTTGAGAAGTACTGCAGCCTACTCCCATGTTATCTGAATTTTGAGAGAGCAGCAAAGGAAAGCAAGGAAACATCTGGATTGGTATTTAAAATACAGGGAGAAGAAAGTAAAACGTTGAGGTTTGTCAATGATGATGTAATTCTGTCAGAAATGGCAGAGGACTTGAAAGATCAAATGTACAGAATGGATAGTGTCTTGGAAATAGGTTATAAGATGAAAATCAACAAAAGCAATGGAATGTAGGTGAATTAAAACAGGCGATGCAGAGAGAATTAGATTATGAAACTAGGTACAAAGAGTAATAGATGTGTTTTGCTATTTGGGCAGCAAAAGAATCAAAGATGGCTGAAGTGTAGACAGTATAAAATGTTGATTGGTAACTATAAAAAAAAAAAAACATTCATGAAAAAAATAAATATAAATTTAGATGTTAGGGATTTATTTCTTAAGATACTTGCCTGGATTTTAGCCTTGTGCAGAAGTGAAACATAGATGACAGATGGTTAAGACAAGAAGAAAATAGAAGTTTTTGAAATGTGTTACTACAGAGGAAATGCTGAAGAGTAGATGAATATGTTAGATAACTAATGAGGAGGAACTGAATGAAACTGGGGAGAAAAATTTTGTGGTACATCTTGATTAAAGAAGTGATTGCTTGATAGGACATATCCTGACAATTAAGAAATTGTTAATTTGGTAATTGAGAGAAGTTTGGGGGATACAAATTAAATGGTGAGGCCAAGGCTAGACTACAGTAAACAGCTTAATGTGGACGTAGGTTGTAGCAGTTATGCAGAGATGACAAGGCTTGGACAGGACAGATTAGTGTGGAGAGCTGCATCAAATCAGTCCTTAGATTGGAGACTACAGCACTGTACAGCCTGATGGATCTGATTAGACAACTCACTTTCATTCTTCTGTGGTGTAGTTTCAAGGTTCCTTTCCTCATATCAATCGCAACTGACAATGTCAGTGAGGCAAGGATGCTACACATTTGGCTTCTGTGTTGTGGAATCCTATTTTAAACAAACTGCAGTGAATGATGTGCTCTGAAATATGTGTCCTTTTTGCATTGCCATTTACTATGCTGTCCATAGTGACTACTACTGTAATGTCCCTGTTCTTCAACAAGATGGAGCTAACCAACATACTGTTGATAGGAAAAAGGTTTCTGTGACATTTAATTATGTAAGATACTGCTGATGGCAGCAGTTGAATATTTAATGATCCCCACCACCTTCCAACAAGTGTGACCTCATTATCTGACCTTTATCAAATCTAATTAAATCAGCAGCTTTCATAGTACAATGGACATCATGTGAAGGTTTCATTTCTCCATGCCCTCAGCACTCAGTGCATACTTTTCATTAACCATAATGTGATCTTCACATGACCTAAAATTGATAACTCCCATAATAGATAGTGTTCATACTGCTCACTATTGTCACTGACTCTCATTTTACAAATTCCTTGAATAGGTTCTTATACTATATCTTTCCATGTCTTCAACTCTGATTATTTCAGAGAAGAAAATTTGTTTTTGCTGTATTCCACTTAAAATTGTGTGCTTTCATACAGTGTCAGTCTATTCCTCTCCTTTGCAAAATGTGCATGCTGAAGAACTGCACCCAGATGAACAATATGGATTCAGGAAAGAACATGCCACAACACACCAACTCGTCCACCTTGTGGAAGAAGCACTTCATGTCCTCGAAGTTCAGGAGTACTTTGAGCTGGTATTTCTAGACGTTTTGAAAGCATCAGCTCTGTGTGGCATTTTCAGTAGGATTTTGGAACATCTACTGTGTTCAAACACATTTATTACCTTGAAGAAAATGATCTTTAGAAACAAAGTTAGCACAGATTCAGAAAATATCACTCATGCACAACACAACTATCTCTTTACTCTCACGAAGTAACTAGTGGAATTGACAGGGGATCTCAAATTGATTCCCTTCCTCACAAGGAGCTTCTAATCAAGTTGCATGTATATTCACTATTGTCTCAGTTGAGGGGCTGGATTCATGATTTCCTATCAGAAATGTCAAAGTTCATTGTAACTGAAGGATCGTCACTGAGCAGGACAGAAATGATATCTGACTTTCCCCAAGGAAGCGTTGTACACCCTCTGTTGTTCATAATCTATATAAATGACTTAGGAGACAATCTGAGGAGCCTTCTTAGATTGTTTCCATATTATGCTGTCATTTGTCATCTAGTAAAGTCATCAGAAGGTCAAAACCAACTGCAAAACGATTTAGGCAAGATACTGGTGTGAGATCAACCATATGAGCACTAAAAGGAATTAGTTAAATTTTCGTTGCACAATAAATCGCACAAATCTAAAGGCTGTCAATCAACTAAATACCTAAATTACTGACAAATTAAATTGAAACGCTCCGATAGATCATGTTGTGGGTAAGGCGAACCACAAATTGCATATTACTGGCAGAACACTCAGGAGATGCAACAAATCCACTAAAGAGACTGCCTACACTACGTTCGTCCGTCCAATTCTACAGTACTGCTGTGTGTTATCGGATCCTTACCAGGCAGGATTGAGGGCAGACATGGGAAAAGTTCAAAGAAGGTAAGCTCGTTTTGTACTATCGCGAAATAGGGGAGAGAGTGTCATAGATATATTACGCAACTTTCGTAGCAATCATTAAAACAAAGACATTTTTCGTTGCGGCAATATCTTTTAACGCATTTCATTCAGCAGCTTTCTCCTTCAAACGGAAAATATTCTGTTGACGTCCCTGTTGTTATCATCGTAATAAACTAAGAGAAATCTCAGCTCGCAGGGAAAGCTTCAAGTGATCGTTTTTACCGCACACTGTTCGGGAGTGGGCAGGTAGAAAAATAGCGTGAAAGTGGTTTGATGAACTCTTTGCCAGACACTTAAGTGTGACTTGCAGAACAGTCAAGTAGATGTAGATGTAGAGGTGTTCCTCCTGTAATTGGGTGACCCTTCCAAATGCATGTCTCCTGAAATCCTACCTCTACGGAAGGAGCTTCCATGTAAGGGTCAAATGAATATTGTCAAATCGTCACATCCTCATGGGACTGCCTGAGGGTTCTGTATTCGGCCCACTCTTGTATACCCTTTACACAGTGGACATGCCGAAGGCAGGGCACGAACCCCTCGTGTTCAAAACCACCATACATCTTTCTCAGTCTAGTTACGAGTTTGTAGAAGGTGACATAGGTGATGTACAGACTGACTGACCGATCCTGTTGCTCTGGAACTGCAAGATTAAAGATAAACCTTTCTGGATTACCTTTGTGAACTGGGGCGTATGACATCCTCCTACCTTTTCCGGGCAGTTCTCTCGCTGATGTAGTGTCACGCAGCAGATCTTACAGTATATTGGAACTGTTCAGAGCTGCTAACAGTCTATGTGGCTATGATGGGATGTATGGATAGTTAATTTACGAGGGCACATTGAAAAGTAATGCCTCCGAAATTTTTTCCGTTCTCAGTATTGGTTGAGATCTACATGTCATGCGTATTATTCAGTCGACTGTCCGGCTTCAATGACGCAAGTTGCAACCCTCTGCCTCTAGAAAGCTCCGAATTGTAGCTTGTAACATGGGGTGTGTAGCATAACTATGCAAATGATTAGCTTTTCAGAGGATTCACACAAGGTTGGCGCCGGTGGCGAATCCTACAACATGATGACATGAGGAAAGTTTACAACCGATTTCTCACACACAAACAGCAGTTGACCGGCGTTGCCTGGGGAAACGTTGTTGTGACGCCTCGTGTAAGGAGGAGAAATGCGTACCATCACATTTCTGACTTTGAAAAAGATCGGATTGTAGCCATCGGGATTGCGGTTTATCGTATCGCGACATTGCTGCTCGCGTTGCTCGAGATCCAATGACTGTTAGCAGAATATGGAATCGCTGGGTTCAGGAGGGTAATACGGAACGCCGTGCTGGATCCAAACGGCCTCGTATCACTAGCAGTCGAGATGACAGGCATCTTATCCACATGACTGTAACGGATCGTGCAGCCACGTCTCGATCCCTAAGTCAACAGATGGGGACGTTTGCAAGACAACAACCATCTGCACGAACAGTTCGACGACGTTTGCAGCAGCATGGATTATCAACTCGGAGACCGTGGCTGCGGTTACCCTTGACGCTGCATCACAGACAGGAGCGCCTGCGATGGTGTACTCAATGACGAATCTGGGTGCACGAATGGCGAAACGTCTTTTTTTCGGATGAATCCAGGTTCTGTTTACAGTATCATGATGGTCGCATCCGTGTTTGGCGACATCGTGGTGAACGCACATTGGAAGCGTGTATCCGTCATCGTCATACTGGCGTATCACCCGGCGTGATGGTATGGGGTCCCATTGGTCACACGTATCGGTCACCTCTTGTTCGCATTGACGGCACTTTGAACAGAGGACGTAACATTTCAAATGTGTTACGACCCATGGCTCTACCCTTCATTTGATCCCTGCGAAACCCTACATTTCAGCAGGATAATGCACGACCGCATGTTGCAGGTCGTGTATGGGCCTTTCTGGATACAGAAAATGCTCGACTGTTGCCCTGGCCAGCACATTTTCCAGATCTCTCACCAATTGAAAACGTCTGGTCAATGGTGGCTGAGCAACTGGCTCGTCACAATACGCCAGTCACTACTCTTGATGAACTGTGGTATCGCGTTGAAGCTGCATGGGCAGTTGTACCTGCACACGCCATCCAAGCTCTGTTTGACTCAATGCCCAGGCGTATCAAGGCCGTTATTACGGCCAGAGGTGGTTGTCCTGGGTACTGATTTCTCAGGATCTATGCACCCAAATTGGGTGAAAATGTAATCACATGTCAGTTCTAGTATAATATATTTGTCCAATTAATACCCGTTTATCTTCTGCATTTCTTCTTTGTGTAGCAATTTTAATGAGCAGTAGTGTATCTCAGTGGATGAAAACCAGCATACTGTAATCGAGTTTCTAACCGCAGAAAACGTGCCTTCAATTGAAATCCATAGAAGAATGACAGCTGTGCATAGCAATGATTGTATCAACATCAGTAATGTGCCCATAATGAAAGAAACGGCGGTGCTAACCTTAATATGTGTAACAGAGCTCGGAGGTAATGACTGCATACGACAACCGACGAGAGTCTTCGGAATCGAGATGATGAACTCTTCAGAGATAATCTTCAGATCGGCACGGAAAGCCACGTTCACAGTGTTCTGGAATGTTCAAAGTGTGGCGCATTATGAATTCATGCCTGAAGACATCATCATAAACTCTGCAAAGTATTGCGAGGCCCTCAGAAAACTGAAAGCACGACTTCGAAGAGTTTGTCCACACTCCCCGTCAACACGACAATGGAAGACCACATATGAGCGCTGCGACATGTGCAACAATCCAACGCCTTGGATTCACTGTCATCGATCGTCCTCCATAGGTCTACAGTCCCAACTTAGCCCCATCCGATGTTCATCTGTTTTGAGAACTTAAAGAACATCTTTGAGGTCTTCACACTTTGATAACAATGAAGCAGTGGAAGCAGAGGTGAGGTTCTGGTTCCGTCAACAAAGCCAAAAATTCTACACTGACAGTATCAACAAACTGGTCTCTCGTTGGGGGAAATGTGTTCGTCACCAGGGTGACTATGTTGAGAAATAAATATGTAAACCTGATCAATAAAGATGCAGAAAGTTAATGAAGTTCGTATTATTAAAAATGCTTTAAGAATTTTCAAATAAAAATTGGGAGGCATCACCTTTCATCACCCTCTCGTACTTCAAATAATATTCTAGTACTACACAGTTCCTCAGATTGGTACAGTTAATTCTAAGGAATATGGGAATTGAGAGCGTAGTCGGGACATATATCAGACTTGAAGTACATCCTATTGCCGACTGACTTACACTACTTGGTGCACAGCGCAATGATCTATTAAAACGTTGTACATCATCGCAAAGATTTGTGCTTCGTCGATGCTGTTTAACTATCATTTGTATCTTATTACAACTAGTTTACTGAATAGCAGATTTATATTAAAGATGCATTAACGACTTTTAGACTGCCCTTAGATTTTCTATGTCAAAAGAGGATTTTAATTATTCATGTCTGATATACACTCCTGGAAATTGAAATAAGAACACCGTGAATTCATTGTCCCAGGAAGGGGAAACTTTATTGACACATTCCTGGGGTCAGATACATCACATGATCACACTGACAGAACCACAGGCACATAGACACAGGCAACAAAGCATGCACAATGTCGGCACTAGTACAGTGTATATCCACCTTTCGCAGCAATGCAGGCTGCTATTCTCCCATGAAGACGATCGTAGAGATGCTGGATGTAGTCCTGTGGAACGGCTTGCCATGCCATTTCCACCTGGCGCATCATTTGGACCAGCGTTCGTGCTGGACGTGCAGACCGCGTGAGACGACGCTTCATCCAGTCCCAAACATGCTCAATGGGGGACAGATCCGGAGATCTTGCTGGCCAGGGTAGTTGACTTACACCTTCTAGAGCACGTTGGGTGGCACGGGATACATGCGGACGTGCATTGTCCTGTTGGAACAGCAAGTTCCCTTGCCGGTCTAGGAATGGTAGAACGATGGGTTCGATGACGGTTTGGATGTACCGTGCACTATTCAGTGTCCCCTCGACGATCACCAGTGGTGTACGGCCAGTGTAGGAGATCGCTCCCCACACAATGATGCCGGGTGTTGGCCCTGTGTGCCTCGGTCGTATGCAGTCCTGATTGTGGCGCTCACCTGCACGGCGCCAAACACGCATATGACCATCATTGGCACCAAGGCAGAAGCGACTCTCATCGCTGAAGACGACACGTCTCCATTCGTCCGTCCATTCACGCCTGTCGCGACACCACTGGAGGCGGGCTGCACGATGTTGGGGCGTGAGCGGAAGACGGCCTAACGGTGTGCGGGACCGTAGCCCAGCTTCATGGAGACGGTTGCGAATGGTCCTCGCCGATACCCCAGGAGCAACAGTGTCCCTAATTTGCTGGGAAGTGGCGGTGCGGTCCCCTACGGCACTGCGTAGGATCCTACGGTCTTGGCGTGCATCCGTGCGTCGCTGCGGTCCGGTCCCTGGTCGACGGGCACGTGCACCTTTCGCCGACCACTGGCGACAACATCGATGTACTGTGGAGACCTCACGCCCCACGTGTTGAGCAATTCGGCGGTACGTCCACCCGGCCTCCAGCATGCCCACTATACGCCCTCGCTCAAAGTCCGTCAACTGCACATACGGTTCACGTCCACGCTGTCGCGGCATGCTACCAGTGTTAAAGACTGCGATGGAGCTCCGTATGCCACGGCAAACTGGCTGACACTGACGGCGGCGGTGCACAAATGCTGCGCAGCTAGCGCCATTCGACGGCCAACACCGCGGTTCCTGGTGTGTCCGCTGTGCCGTGCGTGTGATCATTGCTTGTACAGCCCTCTCGCAGTGTCCGGAGCAAGAATGGTGGGTCTCACACACCGGTGTCAATGTGTTCTTTTTTCCATTTCCAGGAGTGTAGAAAAAGTCGCAGATTCGCGCCAGTCGGGTGGTCACCGGTACTGAAGATCGCCAAGTTAGATTCGCTCCCATGACTCACACGGCTTCCCATATCACTGCCATACCTTCGGCACCCAGACTCGTAGCCTGCGTTTCCAACAATGGGAACTGCCTTACTCGACGCTGTCCTGATCTGTATCACTGCTCAAAAGCGAGAGTTATTCATCTTAACTGCAGCGTTCAAATACGTGCGATATTCTCAGTGAATGGGCGACGAAGTCGCGCCAGTTTTTCACTTGTGCCAAAAAGCAAACCATCATTATTGCCAGACGATACGGGCCAGCATGACTTAAAGCTATTAACGTCCGGGGAATTGCCGTTGCTTGGGGCAGCACTGCAAATACCTACGGGGGACGATATTTTGCCTTTTTCTAATATGATACCCTACAAACCACGGATGGAGGACAACAGGCAGATTCCATATTCCTAGAGCTCAGGAAAGTTGCGGCAGCATATGGTTTAGGTTCCCTGATACGTGAGTAGCTTGAAGATTTTAAGTACCAGAACCCAGTGCGTGGTACTTGATGGCGAGTGTTCATTAGAGACAAGGATATCATCAGGAGTGCCCCAGGTAAGTTTGACAGGACCGCTTTTATTCTTTATATACATAAATGACCGGACGGGGTGAGTGAGCAACAATTTCCGGCTGTTTGCTGATGGTCCTGTGGTGTACAGGAATGTGACGTCGTTGAGTGACTGTATGAATATACAAGATGGCTCAAACAGAATTTCTAGTTGGTGTGATGAATGGCAGCTTGTTCTGAATATAGAAAAATGGAAGGTAACGATAAAAAACAGCATTACTAGGGTGCAGCTTGACAGTCACTTCCATTAAATAGCTAGGCGTAACGTATAAAGCCACATGAAATGGAATGAGCACGACTGGTTGGTAGTAGGGAAGGCGAATGCTCGACTTTGTTTGATTGGGAGAATTTTGGGAAAGTGTAGCTCATCCATTTATGTAGATGTCGATGTCGTATAGAACGTTAGTGTGACCCGTTCTTGGGTACTGTTCGAGTGTTTGGGATCTCCACCCGGTCGCATTCAAGAAAGATATCGAAGCAATCGAGAGGTGGGATGCTAGATTTGTTAACAGTAGATCTGATCAGCATATGAGTGTTATAGAGATGCTTTATGTACTCAAATGGGAATCCCTGGAAGGAAGATAATGCTCTTTTCGCAAGGCCCTATTGCACTAATTTAGAGAAACGGCATTTGAGGCTTTTAGACAATCGTTTTTCCCTCGCTCTATTTGCGAGTGGAACAGGAAAGGAAATGCCTAGTAGTGGTACAAGATACCCTCTGTCATGCACGGCTCTGTGGTTTGCGGAATTGTATGTAGACGCAGATATGGATCTACATGTCTTGGGACTGCCATACAGCTCCCCTCTGCTGCAACTCTGCCGCAGTAGTTTAGTGCAACACAGCGGAGGTCCACATCGCACGGCCTTAGCACATCCCGCGAGATTGCGCCTGTTGGACTTCCAGGGCTGCAGAGGTGCCTCTGCCCGCAGACAATTTTCGCAAGGGGGCGCATCTGTTTTACACTAGGGCTGTTGGTAAAATATCGATACATCGATATTTTTCCAAAAAATATCTATATATACCGGCGATACTTTATCCCCGATATATCGATATCAAAAAAGGCAATATGGAGTTACCGTATTTTTACTTTGTATTATATTTTTTTAATTTTACTTTCATTGTGTGAAGGAGTCTTACTACTATTTGAGCTTTCACCACGTCCAATCTTTCTCTTTGAGTGTGTGAAGCAAGTATATGTGGCACAAATGAAGAACTCGATTGCATTGTGTCCGGGGGGGGGGGGGGGGGAGTGTGAATGGAGTAACAAGATTTCCGATGTGGTGAAAAAGCACACCATTTGCGTTAAAAAACAATTTTTAACGCAACTAGTATGCTATATCTTCACATCACCATTCTTCAAAAACAATTGCTGAAAATGATGAACAAAAATTTAAATAACAAGTTTGGTCGTTGCGGTGGTTGGAGACGCGTGAGGGGAAATGCTGACGTAAATCGACGCTCGGGGCTACCAACAGAAACTGCAACGTTTAACTTTACCAAGCAATTTTGACACTGCTGCTACTAGGTTGTTAGCGTTTGTAGAAATGAAAAAAAAAAAAACGGGAAGTCGACATGAAGTGTTCCGGATAAATCCGATATGTGACGAAATCGAACGATGGACCCATCAGACGCCTTTTATTGTGCCACTTACATGCAGTTACCATTGTTAGCAGAATGATTATCACCAAGCTTGAACGTGCATTGTTTTCCTTTCAGTTCTTGCTCTAACGAGGATAGGTAGGCTGCTAGTTTGTTGATTTACAAAATATCTAACAATAAATCAATATTTAAATGTACGACTCTAAAACTGGCAGTATACACTCCTGGAAATTGAAATAAGAACACCGTGAATTCATTGTCCCAGGAAGGGGAAACTTTATTGACACATTCCTGGGGTCAGATACATCACATGATCACACTGACAGAACCACAGGCACATAGACACAGGCAACAGAGCATGCACAATGTCGGCACTAGTACAGTGTATATCCAACTTTCGCAGCAATGCAGGCTGCTATTCTCCCATGGAGACGATCGTAGAGATGCTGGATGTAGTCCTGTGGAACGGCTTGCCATGCCATTTCCACCTGGCGCCTCAGTTGGACCAGCGTTCGTGCTGGACGTGCAGACCGCGTGAGACGACGCTTCATCCAGTCCCAAACATGCTCAATGGGGGACAGATCCGGAGATCTTGCTGGCCAGGGTAGTTGACTTACACCTTCTAGAGCACGTTGGGTGCCACGGGATACATGCGGACGTGCATTGTCCTGTTGGAACAGCAAGTTCCCTTGCCGGTCTAGGAATGGTAGAACGATGGGTTCGATGACGGTTTGGATGTACCGTGCACTATTCAGTGTCCCCTCGACGATCACCAGTGGTGTACGGCCAGTGTAGGAGATCGCTCCCCACACCATGATGCCGCGTGTTGGCCCTGTGTGCCTCGGTCGTATGCAGTCCTGATTGTGGCGCTCACCTGCACGGCGCCAAACACGCATACGACCATCATTGGCACCAAGGCAGAAGCGACTCTCATCGCTGAAGACGACACGTCTCCATTCGTCCCTCCATTCACGCCTGTCGCGACACCACTGGAGGCGGGCTGCACGATGTTGGGGCGTGAGCGGAAGACGGCCTAACGGTGTGCGGGACCGTAGCCCAGCTTCATGGAGACGGTTGCGAATGGTCCTCGCCGATACCCCAGGAGCAACAGTGTCCCTAATTTGCTGGGAAGTGGCGGTGCGGTCCCCTACGGCACTGCGTAGGATCCTACGGTCTTGGCATGCATCCGTGCGTCGCTGCGGTCCGGTCCCAGGTCGACGGGCACGTGCACCTTCCGCCGACCACTGGCGACAACATCGATGTACTGTGGAGACCTCACGCCCCACGTGTTGAGCAATTCGGCGGTACGTCCACCCGGCCTCCCGCTTGCCCACTATACGCCCTCGCTCAAAGTCCGTCAACTGCACATACGGTTCACGTCCACGCTGTCGCGGCATGCTACCAGTGTTAAAGACTGCGATGGAGCTCCGTATGCCACGGCAAACTGGCTGACACTGACGGCGGCGGTGCACAAATGCTGCGCAGCTAGCGCCATTCGACGGCCAACACCGCGGTTCCTGGTGTGTCCGCTGTGCCGTGCGTGTGATCATAGCTTGTACAGCCCTCTCGCAGTGTCCGGAGCAAGTATGGTGGGTCTGACACACAGGTGTCAATGTGTTCTTTTTTCCATTTCCAGGAGTGTATTTGCAGTGTGCAGTCGATATTTTTATATGCAGTACGTCGATTTTTTCCGGCAAAATTCGATGTATCGATACATTTTCTCAATATATATGAAAACTGGTAACGATATTTTTTTAAATATCGATATATCAGATTCCCGATATTTTCAAAAATATCATCATTCCTATTTTAAACACAGGCTACACGGTAAAGTGACAGATACATCCATACTCAGGGCTGCGGAGTGCAGTGGTTAGCCACCACGAGATGGGCATACCTGCTGTGTGACACACAAGAGGCCAATAGGCAAAGCAAAGGAAGACAAGCAAGGGCAAATAAAACGCGAGGCTGACCAAGAACGCCACACAGAGAATTTGGATGAATAACTGCGTAGTTTGAACTCCACAGACAGTCAGGGATTCTGTTATCCCCTCCATCTGCAATGGTTGTCTGGTCTCTTCCTCTGCTACTGTTGTCCGACTTACCTCTACTTATGGACTGACCACTGAAACTCTTCACTGTCTACATAGTGTTATAAATTATGAACTTACGAGTTTTCACCACCACTGGGTTAATGGAACTTAGAAAACCAAATGCGTGATTATCGGCTAAGTAGTGCTCGGACTTCATTCATCTTAACGAGAAACTGTCTTATTAACTTCTATTGTGGCTCAGATGAATATTCCGCCAAGAACTATTAATGCTTGGTTATCAGACTAATCGACAATTTTAATTTGTTGTTACAGAAGTTTCTTGTGTTCAATAAACGTCGTTGGGCCAAAGTAAGGGTTATAACAGGTACACGGCCGAAACTTTTTGCAAATACACACTTTTAACACTCATAGACGACGATGAGATGTTTCAGAACCCTCGCCTCAAAAATTTAATTAGGTTGGTGTTCCTGAGCCACAGCCCTCATACCTCATATGGGAAGGCGACGTTGTGCCCAGAGGAAGGAAACCCATCGCCGGCCGCGGTGGTCTAGCGGTTCTAGGCGCGCAGTCCGGAACCGTGCGACTGCTACGGTCGCAGGTTCGAATCCTGCCTCGGGCATGGATGTGTGTGATGTCCTTAGGTTAGTTAGGTTTAAGTAGTTCTAAGTTCTAGGGGACTGATGACCACAGTACTTAAGTCCCATAGTGCTCAGAGCCATTTTTTTTTAAGGAAACCCATTCTGTTTAGATCACTGAACAACACGCTAAGGTCTCCCTGCCAACAATGCCATACGACACATTCATCCACTGACTCTTTTTGCAGTTTGCCGATTTTTTCCCGAAACCAGTGACGCTACCTTACAAGGGAACCCCGCCTTTTCATCACCACCGGTTTCGTCCAAATTAATGGTATCTGCAGGGCTTGACCAGAAATGGAAGTGACGGAAGTGAGAGCTCCAGATGGCCAAGCGTTTACACCCCAGAAAGAGTACAGAAAGGCAATGCGAGGATCAAACATTAATAGCCGGTGTATCCGGCAGAACGTTGAATACAAGCATGCAAACGTGCATGCATTGTGTCGAACAGGCGCCGGATGTCAGTTTGCGGGATGGAATTCCATGCCTGTTGCACTTGGTCAGTCAATACAAGGACAGTCTATGCTGGTTGTAGATGACGCTGGAGTTGTCGTCTGATGATGTGCCACATGTTCTCAACTGGAGACAGATCTGCTGATCGAGCAGGCCAAGACAACATGTCGACATTCTGTAGAGCATATTGGGTTACAAGAGCGGTATGTGACTGAGCGTTATCCTGTTGGAAAACACCCCCTGGAATGCTGTTCATGAATGGCAGCACAGCAGGTCGATTCACCAGACTGACGCACAATTATGCAGTCAGGATGCGTGGGATAACCACGAGAGTGCTCCTGCGGAAATTCTAAGTCGCACCCTAGACTGTAACTCCAGGTCTAGGTTCAGTGTTTCTAGCACGCTGACAGGTCGGTTGCAAGCCTCAACTGGCTTCCTTCTAACCACCAAATGGGCATCACTGGCACGGAGGCAGAACTAGCTTTCATCAGAAATCACAACAGACTTCCAACCTGCCCTCCAATGAGCTCTCACCTGACACCAATGAATCGCAAATGGCGCTGGTTTGGGGTCAGTGTAATGCACGCTTCATGGTTCGGGGCTGTCCTTGAAGTAATCGATTTGTAACAGTTCGTTGTGTCCTTTGGTGTCAACTGCTACTTAAATTGCTGCTGTAGATGCAGTAGGAAGCGTCTGAGCCATACGCCGAACAAGAGGGTCTTCCTCTTCCCTCTCGGTAGTGCCACGTGCCCGTACGGAGCCCGTGACACCACCGCCAGCTATCACGTACAGTGGCTACATTCCTGCCAAGACTTTCTGCAGTATCACAGAAGGAACATGCAGCTTCTCTTAGCCCTATTACACAACCTCATTCAACCTCAGTGAAATGTTCATAATGGCGTCTTTGTCGCCTTAAATTCATTCTTCAGTAACATCAACTCACCAAGTGCAGTCTCAAGCGCAACTACCGCGCACGACCGTTAAAGCGTGTATTTAACCGTTTGTGCGTCAAATTTAGAAAAAAATTGGGGATTTTTTTGTGATATTTACCGAATATGTTGCACATATGCCATATCCATTGCAAGAGTTCTTTTGAAGGTATTGGTTAATAAATAAAATAATGATTCAAAATGGCATCATTAGAAATTACAGAATAATTACTCAAAAATAATGCATACATAACTGTATTGTAAACTTACTGTATTTCTTTCCCTTGCCCTTGAGGAACTAGGTAAAGTTGGTTCCATAAGCAAGAATTTCAGCATACACAGAATAAAACTAAACACAACAGTTATTTTTCACTCACAAATGCAGTAGCACAACTCACGACACTTCTCTGTTCTGCACTTCAAACAAACGGCGAGTCATGAAAGCGAACGCCACTGTGATCTGTTGGCCAAACTTGGAACTACGTGAAGCGATGCCAAATGGTATCATTGAAGCATTGGGAAGCTCAAAAAAGCCAGGAATACTTAATGATGCCGTTTGGAATCGCAGACGCAAAAATAGTTAAAGCAAACATAACTTGCATCCTCACAACTCTTTCTTGCAGTTGTGATTTTTTTCCGTCAGTGTGTTTTCATAAACGGCGTGAAAAGGAAAGACAGAAAATATGGGATGGTAAATGAATTTCCAAGAAGGGTCTGTACCTGCACAATGCATGAGGACTCAGAAAATAACTTTGCAAGATGAGACTGTAATTAAGGCATACAGGACTTTGTGTTCGATTAGTTTCATTTTGACTTTCGGGAGCGTTACGCGTGGCTTGTTACAAACTGTGTGTTGAGAGAGAACCTTTGATGAATGTAAACTACTAGGTCTAGAACTTTGCTTCCGCCGTTTTTTCTCGAAGTTCGAGACTTTATTGCGAAAAACTTACAAAAAATTTACGATTCAGAGTATTGGCCATCGTTGGCCACTGCTTTCTCCTAGCTTTAGGGCAGCATACGAATCCCGCAGTGTATACATCTACATCTACATTTACGTGATAAATCTGCTATTCACAATAAAGTGCCTGGCAGAGGGTTCAATGTACCACACCTTTGTTTTAATGATTGCCACTCCAATTCACGTATCATGTCTGTGACACTATCTTCCCTATTTCGCGATAATACAAAACGAACTGCCCTTCTTTGTACTTTTTCGATGTCATCCGTCAGTCCCACCTGATGCGGACCCCACACCGCACAGCAATACTCCAGAATAGGGCGGACAAGCCGGCCGGAGTGACCGAGCGGTTCTAGGCGCTACAGTCTGGAACCGGGCTACCGATACGGTCGCAGGATCGAATCCTGCCATGGGCATGGATGTGTGTAATGTCCTTAGGTTAGTTAGGCGACTGACGACCTCAGAAGTTAAGTCGCATAGTGCTCAGAGCCATTTGAACCATTTTTTTGGGGCGGACAAGCGTGGTGTATGCAGTCTATTTAGAAGACCTGTTGCACCTTCTAAGTGTTCTACCAATGAATCGCAGTCTTTGGTTTGCTCTACCCACAATATTATCTATGTGATCATTCCAATTTAGGTTAATTGTATTTGTAATCCCTAAGTATTTAGTTGGATTTACAGCCTTCAGATTTGTTTGGCTTATCGCGTAATCGAAATTTAGTTAATTTCTTTTAGTACTCACGTGGATAACTTCACACTTTTCTTCATTCAGAGCATCTTTTGAGGGGAGCCATGAATCGATCCAATTTTGCCCTTGTTCATATGACCGCAAGTGCTAGTCAGCGAGGTCGTAGGTCATAGATCGAGAAAGGTGGCAGTCAGAGAGAGGAATATCTGGAGAATACAGCGGGCGGGCTAGAACTTCCCATTTCAACGTTTCTAAGTATGCTTTGACGGCATTTTCGACAAGGGGTCGTGCACTGTCATGCTGCAAAATCATTTTTTCATGTCTATCGCTGTAGTGTGGCCGTTTGTCTTTCGGTGCTCGGCTCAAACACATCAATTGCTTTCGATGACGATCTCCTGTGATTGTTCCCGTCGGTTGCAGCAGCATATTAAGCTTTCTCTCTTTCACAAACATGCCGGTCTTCAACGTCAAAATCACCATTCTTGAAGCATGGAAACCATTTTCTGAGAAGTTCTGTCACTAACAGGCGTCTCATCATAGGTCTTACCCAGCTTTTTATGAGTCTCAGCAGCATATTTCTTCATATCAAAGCAGAAAATTAAAACCTCCCGCAGATGACGAGAATTGGGCTCATAAGTTGACGTATTCCGTCGAGAATAACTTTATGATGCAATCAAAAATCAACAGATATACTGATGGCGTTATGTTCTCAAATGCCTAAGCTTACTGCATGATACGACGAACGACTTGCACCACTACTTTCCACCACTGCCATCTATTGCAAAACGGCGGAAGCAAAGTTGTAGACCTAATAAGTATGTTTTTCTATAGAAAGTTTAAACAAAAAATGTAATTGTACGAGTTAGTAGGGTTTAAGAAGCGTGCAAGACGTCGAGAAAATTACTACTTCCCCCGTTTTATGATAAGTATAACCCCAGAACCTGTAAGCGACTAACTGTAGACTAATAAAAGGATCTAATGTTATATACAAACTTGTCATGTGAGACTGCCACTCCTTTCCTCGAAATTTTAAGGGGAGCCGGAGGTGGTCAAATCCAAAAAATTACGATTTTTTTTTTGCTACCGAAAATTAATTGGAACATTCCTCTTTAATGAAAACTTTGAATTATTGTTCTACTCGCCCTACAAGTGGAGTTATTACCATTTTCCCCCACGCCTGCAAAGGAAATGGGCGGCCGCTGAATGCATCTAACACCCTCTCGTGACTTCCTGGCGAACTGCTTGGGGTTTTCTCGGCCTGTTACGCATACAGCGCCTTAAGTTACGCGTACAGCGAGTGTGCAAGAGTTGGCTACGTTGTTTTCTGTGACAAATGAAGCGCTGAGAGCGCGGAACATCGTCTCTTTGCTGTTTACCGTTTCGAATTAGTTCAGTGTTGCGCCTGTTGTTGGTAGTATTATACTTCTTGTGTAAAGCGTTGTTCTGGTTACGATGCCACGTTTTAGTAACCGTGTATATAAGAAGAGGAAGAACGTACGGAAAAGAAAATTAACACTAATACCAAGTTGAGATACTACAATTACTGAAACAGTGCGTTCTTCTGCTAAGCAACACATGGCCGGCCATGGCCCTGTGACATCTTCTAGCAAGAAGCTGACTGATGGAAGTGACAGATTTTGTGAATATGTTAGTGACAGTGATGATATTAACGAAGTACTGAATATTGGATTATTATCTTCTGTGCTGAAAGAAAGTGTTCTGTGCAAAATGTGTTCAAGTGTAGGAGTGGGACTAGAGATAACAAAGCACTTTGGTTTAGCTTGTGAGATGAAGATAATCTGTGCATGTTGCAAGTATCAAGTGACTTTCTACAATTCACATGCCAGTCTCTTTGGTGAAAATGGATGATCTAGAGTGTTTGATGTGAATGTTCGACTTGTGTATGGTCTTCGATCCATTGGAAAACTGCTGGTAAACTGTTTTGTGGTATTATGAACTTGCCATCGCCTCCAAGCAAATTTGGGTACTACTGTGAACTGGTAGGATCCTCTGTTGAAGATGTGGCTTTGAAAACCATGAAGGAAGCAGTGGAGGAGTCTGTAGAAATGAACGGTGGTTCTAGGGATTTGGTAGTGGCATTAGATGGTTCCTGGTGGTGGTGGTGGTGGTGGTTAGTGTTTAACGTCCCGTCGACAACGAGGTCATTAGAGACGGAGCTCAAGCTCGGGTTAGGGAAGGATTGGGAAGGAAATTGGCCGTGCCCTTTCAAAGGAACCATCCTGGCATTTGCCTGAAACGATTTAGGGAAATCACGGAAAACCTAAATCAGGATGGCTGGAGACGGGGTTGAACCGTCGTCCCCCCGAATGCGAGTCCAGTGTGCTAACCACTGCGCCACCTCGCTCGGTGATGGTTCCTGGCAAAAGAGGGGTCATAAATCCCTGAATGGGTTTGTAACTGCTACTTGTGGTGATAGTGCAAAAGTGATAGATGTTGCAATATTATCAAAACATTGTAGGTGCAAAAATAAAATCAAAGGAGAGCACAGTGGAACCTGTGAGGCAAATTTTAGTGGATCAAGTGGAGCAATGGAAGTGGATGGAGTGAAACAAATTTTTGAATGTTCAGTTCCCAGATACAACGTTAGGTACAAATACTACCTTGGGGATGGTGACTCCAAAGGTTTCAAGACTATAGGGGAACTGAAACCATATGGAAATGAATTTGTAGTTGAAAAGTTGGAATGCATTGGGCATGTGCAAAAGCGTATGGGTGCACGGCTTCGAAGGCTCAAACAAACTTTGGGTTCAAGTAAGCTCAGTGATGGAAAGACAATAGGAGGGAGAGGCAGGCTCACTGATGAGGTGATTGAACGTCTACAGAGATATTATGGGTATGCTATAAGGCAAAATACTAGTAATGTTAGTGACATGCGAAAAGCAGTGTGGGCATTGTTCCTTCATACTGCCTCTTCCAATGAATACCCTCAACACAGCCTGTGCCCAAAAGATTCCTGGTGCAAATATAATGCAAAAAAGGACTATGATCACAAACATGGTTTGCCAGCAGCTGTGATAAATGCAATAAAACCAATTTTTCATGACTTAGCACAGCCAGAATTGTTACACAAATCTCTACACGGAAAGACGCAGAATCCTAATGAGAGCGTAAACAATTTGATTTGGAAAGTGATTCCTAAAAGGGTGTTTGTAAGCATAAAAACAGTGCACTTTGGTATTTATGATGCAATAGCAACCTACAACCAAGGGAACAGTGTGAAGTTCTGAAGGCATTAGGATTTACAGCTGGGGCGAACACTGTATGAGCACTAAGAAATATTGACAGAGAAAGGATAAGAGGAGCAGAAAGAAGAGAAAGGCATATGAAGTATGATGGAACAACAGGCCAGAAAAGAAGACAGAAGAGGAAGCTTTTGGAGGATGAAGAAGAAGACCCTGATAATCCATCCTATAGTGCAGGAATGTATTGAGAAACTTTGATAGCCATTTCCCGTAAATTAGAATTTTTCGAATATAAGGAACATTTTCTCAAAATCCACTCAAGCTAGAGAGACGAAATTTTTATGCAGCACTCCTAGTGGTCAAACTTACATTCTAACACAGCCATTTGGCAATATGTTCAGTAGTTTCATCTCAGTTTAATTATAAAGCAATTATTTGTAAAAAAATTTGGGTCATTAATAAAAAAAATAATTCGAAGGAAACTAGAAAAGATACACCAAAATCCCTCTGTCGTAACTGCAATACTAAACCACTCTATATGTAAAAAAAAATTCAAATTTTTCTTTTTGGTAGTTTATTCATAAATGTTCCTCAAACTTAGTGATTTTAAAATGGGCAGCATAGGCACCTCCGGTTCCCCTTAATGGGTATCTTCGTGGATGCTGTAAACAAAATCTTTTCTTGGTAATTTATTTGCTATCCCAAATTTTCCTTTGCTTTTCCTTTTCTTGCCTTTCATGAAAATATTAATAAACACAATGTACTGAGCATTACACTCAATGTGACAAACGTCATGGAATAGTGGTATGCACATATACAGATGGCGGTAGTATCACGTACAAATGGTATAAAATGGCAGACATTGGTGGAGCTATCATTTGTACTCAGGTGATTCATGCATAAAGGTTTCTGATGTGATTATGGCCGCACTACGGGAATTAACAGACTTTGACCGCGGAATGGTAGTTAGAGCTAGACGTATGGGATATTCCAATTCGGAAATCGTTGGGAATTCAATATTCTGAGATCCACAGTGTCAAGAGTGTGCCGAGAATGCCTAATTTCAGGCATTACCTGTCACCAAGGACAACGCAGTGGCCGACGGCCTTCTCTTAAAGACTGACACCAGCAGCATTTGCCTAGAGTTGTCAGTGCTAACAGACAACTAATACTGTGCAAAATAACCACAGCAATCAATTGGGACATACGAAGAACGTATCTGTAAGGATAGTGCAGCGAAATCTGGCATTAATGGGCTATGGCAGCAGATGATCGATGCGAGTGATTCTACTAACAGCACGATATCGCCCGCAGAGCCTCTCATGGGCTCGTGATCATATCGGTTGGAACCTGGACAACTGGAAAATCGTGGCCTGGTCAGATGAGTCCCGATTTCAGTTGCTAAGAGCTGATGGTAGGGCTTGAGTGTGGCGCAAACCACATGAAGCCATGACCTAAGTTGTCAACAAGGCACTGTGCAAGCTAGTGGTCGCTCCATAATGGTGTGGGCTGTGTTAACATGGAATGGACTGGGTCCTCTGGTCAAACTGAACAGACCACTGACTGGAAATGGTTACATTCGACTACTTGGAGACCATTTGCAGCCATTCATGGACTTCATGTTCCCAAACAACGATGGCATTTGTGTGGATTACAATGCGCCATGTTACCGGTCCACAATTGATCGCGATTGGTTTGGTTAACATTCTGGACAGTGCGGGAGTATAATTTGGGCACCAAGATCTCCCGACATGAATCCCATGGAACATTCAAATGGTTCAAATGGCTCTAAGTACTATGGGACTTGACATTTGAGGTCATCAGTCCCCTAGACTTAGAACTGCTTAAACCTGACTGACATAAGGACATCACACATATCCATGCCCGAGGCAGGATTCGAACCTGCGACCGTAGCAGCAAGGAACATTTAAGGAACATTCTTGAGAAATCAGTTCCTGCACAAAATCCTGCACCGGCAACACTTTCGCAGTTATGGGTGGGTACAGGGGTAGCATGGACAATATTTTCTGCAGGGGAGTTCAAACGACTTGTTGAGTCCATACCACGTCGAGCCGCTGCACTACGCTGGACAAAAGGAAGTCTGACACAATATTAGGAAGTATCCCACGACTTTTGTCATCTCAGTGTAATTCCGTTTATTTGCAGTGTCAACAATCTAAAAATTTAATGTAAAAATGTCCTCGAAGGCGCTCGATCGCATTATCCTTGGATTACAGTTTTGTACTCTTTCCTCAGCGCCAACCACTATGGAGAAACTACGCAAACATAGATGGTTCAAGCCTCGCACCATCCGTGCCAAAAATGATACATACACTACTGGCCATTAAAATTGCTACACCACGAAGGTGACGTGCTACAGACACGAAATGTAACCGACAGGAAGAAGATGCTGTGATATGCAAGTGATTAGCTTTTCAGAGCATTCACACAAGGTTGACGCCGCTGGCGACACCTACAGCGTGCTGACATGAGGAAAATTTCCAACCGATTTCTCATACACAAACAGCAGTTGACCGGCGTTGCCTGGTGAAACGTTATTGTGATGCCTCGTATGAGGAGGAGAAATGCGTACCATCACGTTTCCGACTTTGATAAAGGCCGGATTGTAGCCTATCGCAATTGCAGTTTATCATATCGCGACATTGCTGCTGGCGTTGGTCGAGATCCAATGACTGTTAGCAGAATATGGAACCGGTGGGTTCAGGAGGGTAATACGGAACGCCGTGTTGGATCCCAACGCCCTTGTATCACTAGCAGTTGAGATGACAGGCATCTTATCCGCATGGCTGTAACGGATCGTGCAGCCACGTCTCGATCCCTGAGTCAACAGATGGAGACGTTTGCAAGACAACAACCATCTCCACGAACAGTTCGACGACGTTCGCAGCAGCATGGACTATCAACTTGGAGACCATGTCTGCGGTTACCCATGACGCTGGATCACAGACAGGAGCGCTTGCGATAGTGTACTCAATGACGAACCTGGGTGCACAAATAGCAAAACGTCATTTTTTCGGATGAATCCAGGTTCTGTTTACAGCATCATGATGGTCACATCTGTGTTTAGCGACATCGTGGTGAACGCACATTGGAAGCGTATATTCGTCATCGCCATACTGGCGTATCACCCGGCGTGATGGTATGGCGTGCCATTGGTTATACGTCTCGGTCACCTCTTGTTCGCATTGACGGCACTTTGAACAGTGCACGCCATTGGTTATACGTCTCGGTCACCTCTTGTTCGCATTGACGGCACTTTGAACAGTGGACGTTACATTTCAGATGTGTTACGACCCGTGGCTCTACCCTTCCTTCGATCCCTGCGAAACCCTACATTTCAGTAGGATAATGCACGACTGCATGTCCTGTACGGGCATTTCTGGATACAGAAAATCTTCGACTTCTGCCCTTTCCAGCACATTCTCCAGACCTCTCACCAATTGAAAACGTCTGGTCAATGGTGGCCGAGCAACTGGCTTGTCACAATACACCGGTCACTACTTTTGGTGAACTGTGGTATCGTGTTGAAGCTGCATGGGCAGCTGTACCTGTACACGCCATCCAAGCTCCAAGCTCTGTTTGACTCAACGCGAAGGCGTATCAAGGCCGTTATTACGGCCAGAGGTAGTTGTTCTGGATACTGATTTCTCAGGATCTATGCACCCAAATTGCGTGAAAATGTAATCAACTGTCAGTTCTAGTATAATATATTTGTCCAATGAATACCCGTTTATCATCTGCATTTCTTTTTGGTGTAGCAACTTTAATGGCCAGTAGTGTATATATATATTTTATAACCTCTTGGCCATCTGAAGCTCCCACTTCCGCCACTCTCATTTCTGACCAAGCCCTGCATATACCATAAATTTGGACCTAATTGGTGATGATGAGTGGGCGCAGTCCCCTTCTCAGTTTTACATAGCTCACTATCGCCGTCTTCCAGAAGCAAATGATACCAATTAGTGTCCCGATGGCCTTAATTCCATTCCATTACAGTGTTGGCCAGTACCCCCACACACCTAATCAAAAAGTTTCACGACCAAAGCAAAATGGAGAGAGAGGTGTAAAGGAAACTTATTGTGTGTATTTCCGGTTGAATAAAAAATCACATTGTTACTAGATTAAAAATTAATGATAGTGAAAACGAGTCCTAAGCAATGAAGGGAAAGCAGAAAGGTGGAAGGAGTATATAGAAGGTCTATACAAGGGTGATGTACTTGAGGACACTATTATGGAAATGGAAGAGGACGCAGTTGAAGATGAAATTGGAGGTGTGATACTGCGTGAAAAATTTGACAGGGCACTGAAATACCTAAGACGAAACAAGGCTCCGGGAGTAGACAACACTCTGTTAGAACTACTGATAACCTTGGGAGAGCCATGACAAAACTCTATCATCTGGTGAGCAAGATGTATGAAACAGGTGAAATACCATCAGACTTCAAGAAGAATATAATCATTCCAATTCCAAAGAAAGCAGGTGCTGACAGGTGTTAAAACCACCGAACTATTAATTTAATAAGTCACAGTTGCAAAATACTAACATGAATTCTTTCCCTGACCTCGGGAAAGATCAGTTTGGATTCCAGAGAAATGTAGGAACACACGAGGTGATACTGACCCTACAACTTCTAACAGAAGACGGGTTAAGGAAAGGCAAACCTACATTTACAGCATTTGTAGACTTATAGAAAGCTTTTGACAATGTTGACTGCAATACTCTCTTTCAAATTCTGAAGGTGGCAGGGATAATATACAGGGAGCGAAAGGCTATATACAATTTGTACAGAAACCAGTAGGCAGTTGTAAGAGTTGAAGGACAGGAAAGGGAAGCTATGGTTGAAAAGGGAGTGAGACAGAGTCGTAGCCTATCCCCGATGCTATTCAATCTGTATATTGAGCAAGCAGTAAAGGTAACAAAAGAAAAATTTCTAGCAGGAATTAAAGTCCAGGGAGAAGAAATGAAAACTTTGAGGTTTGGCGATAGCATTGAAATTCTGTCAGAGACAGCAAAGGACTTGGAAGAGCAGCTGAACAGAATGGAAAGTGTCTTGAAAGCTGGCTATAAGATGAACATTAACAAAAGCAAAATGAGGATAATGGAATGTAGTCGAATTAATTCAGGTGATACTGAGGGAAGCGGATTAGGAAACGAGACATTTAAAGTAGTAGATGCGTTTTGCTATTTGGGGGAGCAAAATAACTGATGATGGTCGAAGTATAGAGGATATAAACTGTAGACTAGCAATGGCAACAAAGGCGTTTCTGAAAAAGAGAAATTTGTTAACATAGAGTATAGATTCAAGTGTCAGAAGTATTTTCTGAAAGTATTTGTATAGAGTGTAGCTATGTATGGAAGTGAAACATGGACTATAAACAGGTTAGAGTATGAAAGCTTTTGAAATGTGGTGTTGCAGAAGAATGCTGAAGATTAGATGGGTAGATCAAGTAACTAATGAAGAAGTATTGAACAGAATTGGGGAGAAGGGAAATTTGTGGTACAACCTGACCAAAAGAAGAGATTGGTTGGTAGGACACATTCTGGAGTATCAAGGGATCATCAATTTAGTATTGGAGGGAAGGGTGGTAGGTAAAAATCATAGAGGGAGACCAAGAGATGAATACAGTAAGCAGATTCAGAGGGATGTAGGCTACAGTAGTTACTCAGAGATGAAGAGACTAGCACAGGATAGAGTAGCATGGAGAGCTTCATCAAACCAGTCTTTGGACGAAGACCACAATAACAAACAACAACAACAACAACAACATATTAGAATGTGTAAAGGACACAAAATTCTTGGGGCTGAATGTAGACTTTCTGCTGAAATGGTCAGAACATATAAAAGCTTTGGTGAAGAGACTCTCCACAGCATGTTATGCTTTGCGAATACTTGCACCAGTGTGTAATGCCTCGAAGTGACTTATTTTTGATATACAGGATGGCTACTCAAGCTTGAAAAAAAATTCTCTAAGAGTTCCAGGTATGGGGAGCAACATGGCGTCATAAGAAGTCCCTCATAAATTAACGTTGAGCGGGGAAGGGAGGGAAACTTTTCTCTCTAATGAGATGTCATGGCCTTAAGCAGTAGATTGACCGCAGTTTTTAAACATTGATAATTTATATGGAACGATATTCATATAGTTAACGCTCTTTGAAGTTATAAGTATTTTAAAATTTGTCATTTATAAAACTCGAATAAAAGTAAATTCCAATGCTAGGTTAAGAATACAGAGCTCCCTGAGATTTTATGAAATTCCTGAAATTCCCTGAGATTTCCCTGATTTTTCCAGGTAAAATCTAATTCCCTGAGAAATCCAGGTATTCCAGAAGAATCGTCAGTCTGATATATATAGATGCACTGGTCAGTTACGGAATCATGTTTGAGGGAAGAAGTGCAGGGAACATTCAGGATGTCTTCAAGTTACAGAAAGGGTAATAATGAATAATGAATAGTAGCAGTAGGGTCCATTGTACTGATTTACTCAAAAAGCTAGAAAGTCTGACTGCCCCATGTGAATTCATTTTTGAAATTATGATGTACATAAGAAAAAATATTAATCTGCTCAATACATGAGCATGAAACTAGATCCAGTCACAACTTATACCTAAACATCAGGAAAAGCAAGTCAAAAACCACTTAACAGTGTGCTACATAATGTCCTAAAACTGTACAACACGCTGCCACAGGAATTTAAAAGTGTAAATGAACTTCATACCTTTAGCCAAAAGCTAAAAACATATTTATTAAGTAAAATCTGTTACACTGTAAATGAATATTTAGGATAATTATAGGTAGCCACTTAATACTCACAGATATTGCATACATTAAGCATCACTATATGGCATAATTAAAATATTGTAAGAGTAATTGTAAGAACCGTAAAAATAGTAAGAGGTCATGTACGAGGGGCTAAAAAAAAAAAAAAAAAAAAAAAAAGAAGCCGGCCGGAGTGGCCGTGCGGTTCTAGGCGCTACAGTCTGGAACCGAGCGACCGCTACGGTCGCAGGTTCGAATCCTGCCTCGGGCATGGATGTGTGTGATGTCCTAAGGTTAGTTAGGTTTAATTAGTTCTAAGTTCTAGGCGACTGATGGCCTCAGAAGTTAAGTCGCATAGCGCTCAGAGCCATTTGAACAAAAAAAAAAAAAAAAAAAAAAAAACCGGAATTATTTTTCAGAAGCTATATATTTTCAAATTGTTTACAAAACAACCATATCCCCTTCAAAATACTCTCCATTACAACTAATACAATTATCCCACCAGTGATACCACTTTTCGAAACTTGTTTGTAATGATCTTTAGAAATGGCTGACAGCATCTGCTTCGTATTTTTCCTTACTTCTTCAATGTTGTCAAATGCCTCTTTTCATGTATGGAAATAACAAAAAGTCGCACGGAGCCAGGTCAGGCGAGTAAGGTGCTTGGGGCAGTGGAACCATGCGATTTTTAGCCAAAAACTGCCTAACAAAGATGGCTGTGTGTGCAGCCTGCGTTGTCGTTGTGGAAGAAACAGTCTCCTATCTGCCACAAATCGGGTCTTTTTTTGACGAACATTATTGCGCAATCTTCTTAAAACTTCCAGATAAAAGGTAGGATTGATGGTCTGACGTGGAGGAACAAACTGTGGATGAACTACGCCCTTAGTGGCAAAAAAATCAGCATTGTTTTGATGTTTGATTTGACTTGGCGACTTTTTTTGAATGGGGTGACGAGGACGTCTTCCATTGGCTTGACTGTTGCTTTGTTTCTGGGTCAAAACCATAGAACCATGACTCATCACCAGTAATGACCCTTGACAGAAAACCTGGATCAGTTTCAAGCTGTTGTTTCAAAGCACGATATGTTTCAACTCGACGTTTCTTTTTATTATCTGTGAGAACCAGAGGAACAAAGTTGGCAGCAATCTTTTTCAGTTCCAAATCTTCCGCTAAAATTCGCTGAACCGAGCTCCAAGATAACCCGCTAATCTCTGACAGTTGATCAGTTATCTGTCGACGGTCTGTGAGCCGCGCGGTTAGAGGCGCGATGTCACGAATCGAACGGCCCCTTCTGCCGGAGGTTCGAGTCCTCCCTCGGGCAGGGTGTGTGTGTTGTCCTTAGCGTAAGTTAGGCTAAGTTAGATTAAGTAGTGTGTAAGCCTAGGGACCGACGACCTCAGCAGTTTGGTCCCATAGGAACTTACCACATATTTCCAAATATATTCAAAGTTTCAAGTGTACAGTATATTTCTTTTGTTTTTGACAGGTAGAAAGGTTAGACATGTTTTAGTGTGCTCGGTGATTTTCGATTATTATAAAAAATGTAGCAAAGAATTTGCATCAAATTTTGTGTGAAAAATGGGAGTAAGTGCTCTAAAACACTGGAAATGTTGAAAGTGGCATACGACGAGTCTGCTCTAAGATAAAAAAAATTGTTTCAAAGTGGTACAAGCTCTTCCAAGACGGCCGAGAAGATGCCAATGACGAGTCTCACTCTGGACGTCCCAGCACATAAACAACAGATGACAACGTCGAAGCTGTGAAGCAAATTGTTTAGGAAAACCGTCGAATTACCGTAAGAGAAGTTGCTGAGGATGTTGGCATATCGATCAGCATGTAATTTTTTCAGATGTCTTGGGCGTGAGACGTATGTCAGCGAAGTTTGTTCCAAAACTTCTCAATTTTGATCAGAAGAACCGCCGCATGAGCATCGCTCAGGAGCTCTTGAATGACGTCAATAATGATCCTGATTTGCTCAAAATAGTCATAACTGGTGACGAAACATGGGTTTACGGTTATGACGTCGAAACCAAAGCCCAGTCGTCCCAACGGAAGCATCCCGCAGAACCACGACTAGAAAGCACGCCAAGTTCGATCAAAAGTCAAAGTTTTGCTCAATGTTTTTTCAATAACGCAGCGTAGTGCATAAAGAATTTTTGCTTCAAGGTCGCACGGTCAGTAAATATTATTACCTTGACGTTATGCGCCGTTAGCGAGAAGCAATACGCTAAAAACGTCCTGAATTGTGGAAAAACAATTCATGGCTTTTGAATCACGACTATGCATCGCTACTTGTGAGAGATTTTTTTTGTCAAAAACAGCACGACAATCATGCGTTAGCCACCATATTCACCGAATTTGCCCCCCCCCCCCCCCCCCACTACGACTTTTTCCTGTTCCCAAAAATGAAGAGACCTATGAAACGCCGAAGGTTTTCAACGACTGAGGAAATAAAAACTGCATCGCTGGAAGTACTCAAGGCTGTACCAAAAATTGCTTATGAGAAATGCTTCGAGGATTGGAAGAAGCGTTGCCCCAAGTGTATTGTATCTGAGGGGGATTACTTTGAAGGGGACAGCATGAATATTGATGAATAAATAAATATTTTTTCATAAAAATATAGTCACCTTACTTTTTGGAAAAAGGTAGAGAAATCTTTGCTGTTTTTATAGATTTAGAAAAGGCTTTTGACAGAGCTCAGTGGAACAAGCTGACGGATATTTTGAAGAGGAAAGGATACAGAATATATATTTACACCAGAAAGTAAGGATAATAGGAAATGAAATGTCAGAAGGAAGCAGCACTGGGCGAGGTGTTACACAAGGTTGTAGCCTTTTTTCATAAAAATATATAGCCACCTTACTTTTTGGAAAAAGGTAGAGAAATCTTTGCTGTTTTTATAGATTTAGAAAAGACTTTTGACAGAGCTTAGTGGAACAAGCTGATGGATATTTTGAAGAGGAAAGGATACGGAATTTATGTTTACACTAGAAAGTAAGGATAATGATAGAAAATGAAATGTCAGAAGGAAGCAGCAGTGGGCGAGGTGTTACACAAGGTTGTTGCGTTTCCCCACTGTTGTTTAATGTATACCTTGAAGAGATCATTACGAAAGGATTAGATGGGGAAAGAGGAATATGTATTGGTGGAAAGAGAATAGAATGTATAAGATTTGCTGATGACATGGTATTAGTGGCACAAAGTGAGCGGACAGTGAATAACATGCTGAAAGATCTGAATGAAGCTTGTGTGGAATATGGGATGCAAATAAACACAGCAAAAACAAAGAGTATGGTAATCAGTACAAGACGCAGACTGTCCAAAATTAAAATATGACAATCTACCATTACAAAAGTAAGTGCATTTAAATCTCTTGGAAGCACAATAACTGAAGACTTGAGATGTCACCAGGAGGTGAAAACTCGAATTGCCATAGCGAAGGAGGCATTCAACAGAAAGAGGAGACTCTTATGCGGCAAATTAGATAAAGGACTAAGGAAAACGCTAGGGAAATGTTTTGTCTGGAGTGTGGCACTATATGGGGCAGAAACATGGACGCTGAGATGAAAGGATGAAAAAAGGTTAGAAGCATTTGAGATGTGGATATGGAGGAGGGTGGAGAGAATAAGCTGGATGGAAAGTGTTGTGTACATAGTTCCGCGTAGTCAGTGCGCACACAACTTTCCCAATAGAATGCGCCCCGCTAAGCACAACAGCGCAGGCGCAGCGCTCGTCCCTCTCCGCACTACGAGATGGCGCTGCCTTAGAGACGGTCCAAATTCTGCTTCCGCTGATCCACGTATTAATATGTAACGCAGCCAATGAGATTGTGGCTAAAGTAGAACCTTTTCTCCTCGCAGATCACACTCGCGCAGTGATACCTGAACGCACGAGGTATTATAATGAGTGTACAGACCTCCGATCAGTCAGTCTGCATTTGTCTGCACCAGTCGGTACTAGCCTGCATTAGTCTGTATTAGTCTGCATTAGTCTATAGTCAAGTTTCAGCCTGCGCCTAATAAGATTATCATATTCCTGCACATAGCCATGAACAGAAATGTATAGACACTTTGTCAAGTATCAGAGATATGTGAGAATAAGATTAACGTACCAAGACCGAAGGAATTTCAGATTGTCAATTGTAAACATCATCCAGAATCAAGTTACGTAATATCTATGTTATTTATTATTTTAATAAATGTGTGTGAAAATTAATCAAGTTCTGTTTAAAGTTGGTCACCGTCAATTTGCTACTCTAAGTATGCAAGTGGCATTTCTATCGTCTGACCTAACGGCAGAAGATAAACACGCCACGATAAGACCACGAGACATATTGCTGACACTCGCCTACTTCGTTAGAGTGACAAGTCAAATAATCTGATGGTGTGTGTACCGAATGTCTTACAGTACGCACACCACAGAAAGAGTGAGTAATGAAAGAGTACTGGAAAGCGTTGGTGAGAGAAGATGTCTGCTGAAGGTTGTAAGAGAAAGGAAAGAGAACTGGTTGGGACATTCATTGAGAAGGGAGTGCTTCCTAGCAGATGGTTTGGAAGGATTGGTTTGTGGGAGAAGACTGAGAGGAAGGAGATACAAGATGATAGACGACATAAAGGGAAGAGTGTGGTGTTACCGCCAGACACCACACTTGCTAGGTGGTAGCCTTTAAATCGGCCGCGGTCCGTTAGTATACGTCGGACCCGCGTGTCGCCACTATCAGTGATTGCAGATCGAGCGCCGCCACACGGCAGGTCTAGAGAGACTCCCTAGCACTCGCCCCAATTGTACAGCCGACTTTGCTAGCGATGGTTCACTGACTACATACGCTCTCATTTGCCGACACCGCAGTTTAGCATAGCCTTCAGCTATGTCATTTGCTACGACTTAGCAAGGCGCCATATTCAGTTACTATATCTTCTGAACAGATAATATTGTGACTCATCTACCGTCAAGAGCGACGTTCATCATTAATGGATTAAAGTTAAGTATCAAACCGCTTTCTGAATTCTCATTCCTTGTCATGTTCCAGACCTCACGGCAGTATAGTTCTTCCCTCCTCACGCCAGCCTGCGTGGGCTAAAACGCGTGCATTTCACCCTCCATTCGTAACACGGTGTTGGCTCTTCAGCCAACACTACAAAGAGAAAATTATGCAGACCTGAAGAGGATGGCAGAAGAGCGGACAGCCTGGAGAACTACCATGTGAAAACCTGCCTTTTGGCAGAACACTGATGATGATTACTTTTTGAACACACCTCGTAACACGCCTAGCGGCAGAAATGCGAACAGTACGTGCTCCGCCCACGGCAATGTTATTCTGTTTTTTTTTGGGTACCTCTCGTACGTTTATTTAATAAGAAACCATGTTCTAACAGTTGACGACATCCGTACGATTTGTATTGTTGTACGGACGAATATATCTATCTAGCTAGGCGTGCTCACCAGTGATTCGTGAGACGTTGCGCAGCATGGCTCCCGCGAATCCGGCGACGTGCGCGCCGAGGCTGAAGCCGATGAGGTGTGTGCGCGCCGGCTCGGCTCCCAGCGAGCGCAACAGCTGGGCCAGCTGACGGCCCACCAGTCGAGCGTTCGCCGCCGCGCGCACGTAGTTGGGCACCGCCGCACCGTTCTCCCAGTCCACGCAGATCACGTTGCACTTTTCCTGCGACACACAGTCCTAAGCTCAAGAAATTCACCATTTGGAAGACGACATTTTCATCATCTACACTCTTACTCATAAATTAAGGATAATTGCAAAATCTACATCTATATCTACATGATTACTCTGCAATTCACATTAAAGTGCTTGGCAGAGGGTTCACCGAACCACAATCATACTATCTCTCTACCATTCCAATCCCGAACAGCGCGCGGGAAAAACGAACACCTAAACCTTTCTGTTCGAGCTCTGATTTCTCTTATTTTATTTTGATGATCATTCCTACCTATGTAGGTTGGGCTCAACAAAATATTTTCGCATTCGGAAGAGAAAGTTGGTGACTGAAATTTCGTAAATAGATCTCGCCGCGACGAAAAACGTCTTTGCTTTCATGACTTCCATCCCAACTCGCGTATCATATCTACCACACTCTCTCCCCTATTACGTGATAATACAAAACGAGCTGCCCTTTTTTGCACCCTTTCGATGTCCTCCGTCGATCCCACCTGGTAGGGATCCCACACCGTGCAGCAATATTCTAACAGAGGACGAACGAGTGTAGTGTAAGCTGTCTCTTTAATGGACTTGTTGCGTCTTCTAAGTGTCCTGCCAATGAAACGCAACCTTTGGCACGCCTTCCCCACAATGTTATCTATGTGGTCTTTCCAACTGAAGTTGTTCGTAATTTTAACGCCCAGGTACGTAGTTGAATTGGCAGCCTTGACAATTGTATTATTTCTCGAGTAATCGAATTCCAACGGATTTCTTTTGGAACTCATGTGGATCACCTCACACTTTTCGTTATTTAGCGTCAACTGCCACCTGCCACAACATACAGCAATCTTTTCTAAATCGCTTTGCAACTGATACTGGTCTTCGGATGACCTTGTGTGGTGCCACACAACGTGGCACTAGACAAAATTGGTGCTAATAGCATAGGCACATAGGAAACACACACGACACAGATCTGTAAGTCCACAGTATTGAGAGAACCGTCCCGAAACACATTTGCTACAAAACGCCACTGTTTCCTGCACATGTACCCCGACATCAATATGGGATATGATCGCCATGCACACGTACAGAGGCCGCACAACGAGTTGGCATACTCTGGATCAGGTCGTCGAGCAGCTGCTGGGGTATAGCCTCCTATTCTTGCACCAGTGCCTGTCGGAGCTCCTGAAGTGTTCTAGGAGTTTGAAGACGTGCAGCGATACGTCGACCGAGAGCATCCCAGACATGCTCGACGCGGCTTAGGTCTGGAGAACAGGCAGGCCACTCCATTCGCCTAATATCTTCTGTTTTAAGGTACTCCTCCACTACGGCAGCTCGGTGGGGCCGTGCATTATCATCCATCAGGAGGAAGGTGGGACCCACTGCACCCCTAAAAAGGCGCACGTACCGGTGCAAAATGACGTCCCGATATACCTGACCTGCTAAAGTTCCTCTGTCGAAGACATGCAAGGATGTACGTGCACCAATCATAATCCCACCCCACACCATCAAACCACGACCTCCATGCCGGCCGGGGTGGCCGAGCGTTTCTCGGCGCTACAGTCTGGGACCGCGCGACCGCTACGGTCACAGGTTCGAATCCTGCCTCGGGCATGGATGTGCGTGATGTCCTTAGTTTAGTTAGGTTTAAGTAGTTCTAAGTTCTAGGAACTGATGACCTCACAAGTTAAGTTCCATAGCGCTCAGAGCCAGCCACGACCTCCATACGGGTCCCTTTCAAGGACATTAAGGGGTTGGTATCTGGTTCCTGGTTCACGCCATATGAAAACCCGGCGAGAATCACTGTTCAGACTATACCTGGACTCATCCGTGAACATAACTTGGGACCACTGTTCCAATAACCATGTACTGTGTTCTTGACACCAGGCTCTACCGGCTCTCCTATGACCAGGGGTCAGTGGAACGCACCTTGCAGGTCTCCGGGCGAATAAACCATGTCTGTTCAGTCGTCTGTAGACTATGCGTCTGGAGACAACTGCTCCAGTGGCTGCGATAGGGTCCCGAGCAAGGCTACCTGCAATACCTCGTGGCCGTCTGCGGGCACTGATGGTGAGATATCGGTCTTCTTGTGGTGTTGTACACTGTGGACGTTCCGTACTGTAGCGCCTGGACACGTTTCCCGTCTGCTGGAATCGTTGCCATAATCTTGAGATCACATTTTGTTGCACACGGAGAGCCCGTGCTACGACCTGCTGTGTTTGACCAGTCACCAGTCGCCCTAGTATTCTACCTTTCATAAGGTCATCGATATGTGTTCTTTGAGCCATTTTCAACACAGAGTCACCATTAGCACGTCTGAAAACGTCTGCACACTTACTCGCTGCATCATACTCTGACATGCAGCAACACAACTATGCGTATGTGGACTGCTGCCAGCGCCACCGTGCGACGACCGCAGGTCAAATACACCGCTTGGTCATACCCCGAGGTGATTTAAAGCCGCAAACCCCCCCACCAGAGCGTTGTTTCACCATCTATCAGCACTATCCTTAATTTATGAGTATGAGTGTATTAGAGAGAATGAAAACTCGACGGAAAAAAAATTGGCTAGGTGCGGGTAGGACTGTTTTTTTAAGTCATCAGTCTTACGACCGGTTTGATGCGGCGCGCCATGATTTCCTCTCCTGTGCCAAACTCTTCATCTCAGAGCAGCACTTGCAACATACAATGATCAGCCAGAGCATTATAAGCACCTACATAATAGCCGGTATGTCCACCTTTGGCACGGATAACAGCGACGACGCGTCGTAGTATGGAAGCAATGAGACCCTGGTAAGTCGCTGGACGGAGTTGGCACCACATCTGCACACACAAGTCACTTAGCTCCCGTAAATTCCGGGGAGTGCCGCTAGACGTGTATAGCGCAACTTGTTACCAGTTCAGTGCCGCCTGTGTTGTGGACCTAGCTTGTTCTGCTCATCTGCAGTGATTGTTTTTGTTAGCCCTGTTTGGTTCTTGTTTTGTTTTTTATGATGGACGTTTAAGTGAACAACATGCATTTCTGATGGCAAATTTAAGTGAACAACATGTATCTATATTTTGTTTTCTTCTTGGTTAAAACGCTGCTGAAACTGTTTTAATGTTGAAAACAGCTTACCAAGATGACGCTACGGGAAAAACTCCAGTGTACGAGTCGTTCGCTCGATTTAAAAATGGCGACACGTCGATTGATGACAAACCTCGTTCTGGACGGCCACCAACTGCCTCGAAACGTCCATTAACTGCCCAAATCGACGAAATATTGAAAAGTTCATTCAGAGTTTGTTCCCCCAGATCAGACCGTCATTTAAACCTGTTATTTTGAAGTTTTAAGAAGATTGCGCAACAGTGTTCGCCAAAAAAGACCCGATTTGTGGCAGACGAGAGACTGGTTCTTCCACCATGACCACGCATCTACACACGCAGTCCTCTCTGTTAAACAGTTTTTGGCTAAAAATGGCATGGTTCCACTGCCCCACGCACTGTACTCGACTGCCATGCTACTGTGCGCCTTTTTCATATTACCACGTATAAAAAGATGTATGACACCGATTTGACAACATTGAAGAAGTCAAGAAAATAACGAGGGAGGGGCTGTCAGCCATTTCTAAAGATGACTACAAAAAATGTTTCGAAACGTGGAAGCATCGGTGGGAAAAATGTATTAGTTGTAATGGAGAGTATTTCGAAGGGGATAAGGTTGTATTGCAAACAATTTGAAAATATATGGCTTTTTAAAAAATCCGTTTTTTTTTGTAGCCTCCTCGTAAGTTGCTGCCAGCCATGTATTTAGTGCATTATAGATTCCTAGAATTTTAACAATAAGAGGAAATTTCCGAAAGTAAGTTTCTGCATTGCTTTTGAAAGAGAAGATGGTACAGCAGGTGACACAAACAAATGCCATATTAATCCACACCCATTGTTGGTTCAATGACGGAAGGAGCGTAAGCAGAAGAGGAATGATGCATGCGCAGAGTGCTGAAGAAGGGAGAATAGCAGCAGGCCGGCGTGCCTTAGGGTATTCGAGTACAAATAACGATTGCAGACGGACGTGTTCCAACAACATGCTCGCTAATGGAAGTGCGTGCTGTTATCCGGTATAAATGGGCACAAGGAGCTACTGTGTCCATCATCCATGAATGCCTACAGACCATGTATGGTGAAAAGCTCAGGTTGCATCTAATGGATGGGCGCTGGTGTTGCATGTTCAGAGAAGGAAGGCAGAGTGTGGAGGATTAAGTTCGAAGTGGGCCTCTCTCCACATTCACAAATGAAAACTACATTGCTAGAGTACAGGGCATAGTGTTAGCGGACAGGTACGTAACAGTATCAGACATGGCATCTACACTGTGTATTGGCCATGCTCCGTCCCATCACATGTTCTGTGAAATGTTGCGTTATCGAAAAGTGTCTGCAAGATGGGCGCCGAGAAACCTGACTCTGGATCACAAGAGTACAAGAATGGGAATCAGCCTCAGTCACTTGATGCGGTATGCACAAGAGGGAAATGAGTTCCTGTTCAGAATCACCACTGGTGATGAGACACGAGTGCACTGCTCTATCCCAGAATCCAAGGCTACCTCAATGACGTGAAAGCATCAGAGTTCAACAGTGAGGAAAAAATTCATATCCACAGGAACTGTTGTGGCCACAGTGTTCTGGTATGAAAAAGGTGTGATTATCCTTGATTTCCTCCAGGAAGGGACCATCAATGCAGCACGCTGCTGCGACAACCTCATCAAACTCAGGTGTGCCATTCGATGAAAGAGACCAGGGCTTTTGAGAGAAGGTGTTGTGCTGCTGGACAACAATGCAAAGCCGCATACAGCAAGGCTCACACAGGATCAGATTCATCGCTTCGCATGGGAGAGATAGGATCAGCCAGCCTACAGCGTCAGTCTAGGACCATCAGTCTTTCATGTGTTCCCTGCATGTGTTCCCTGCTTTCTCGGTATGTCACTTCCAAAGCAACGATGAGGTGGAGCATCCGCCCACGACAATGTAATTTCGGTTTTTTTGGGTACCCCCTCCTATATTTTGTGGCGGAGGAAACGCAGAGACAGTGACAAACTGTGCCCCGTTGTCGCCCTCTCTTTCACCGTCCCAGAACCGAACCCTGAAATCGCGCCTGGCCCCTTATACCAAATGTTGTTGTGGTCTTCAGTCCAGAGACTGGTTTGATGCAGCTCTGCATGCTACTCTATCCTGTGCAGGCTTCTTCGTCTCCCAGTACTTACTGCAACCTACATCCTTCTGAATCTGTTTAGTGTATTCATCTCTTGGTCTCCCTCTTCGATAGTTACCCTCTGCGCTGCCTCCAATACTAAACTGGTGATCCCTTGATGCCTCAGAATATGTCCTACCAACCGATCCCTTCTTCTAGTCAAGTTGTGCGACAAATTCCTCTTCTCCCCAATTTTATTCAATACCTCCTCATTAGTTATGTGATCTACCCATCTAATCTTCAGCATTCTTCTGTAGCACCACATTTCGAAAGCTTCTATTCTCTTCTTGTCCAAACTATTTATCGTCCATGTTTCACTTCCATACATGGCTACACTCCACACAAATACTTTCAGAAATGACTTCCTGACACTTAAATCTATACTCGATGTCAACAAATTTCTCTTCTTCAGAAACGCTATCCTTGCCATTGCCAGTCTACATTTCATATCCTCTCTACTTCGACCATCATCAATTATTTTGCTCCCCATATAGCAAAACTCCTTTACTACTTTAAGTATCTCATTTCCTAATCTAATTCCCTCAGCATCACCCGATTTAATTCGATTGCATTTCATTATCTTCGTTTTGCTGTTGTTGATGTTCACCTTATATCCTACTTTCAAGACACTGTCCATTCCGTTCAGCTCCTCTTCCAGGTCCTTTGCTGTCTCTGACAGAATTACAATGTCATCGGCGAACCTCAAAGTTTTAATTTCTTCTCCATGGATTTTAATACCTACTTCGAATTTCCCTTTTGTTTGCTTTACTGCTTGCTCAATATACAGATTGAATAACATTGGGGAGAGGCTACAGCCCTGTCTCACTCCCTTCCCAACCACTGCTTCCCTTTCATGCCCCTCGACTCTTATAACTGCCATCTGGTTTCTGTACAAATTGTAAATAGCCTTTCGCTCCCTGTATTTCACCCCTGCCACTTTCAGAATTTGAAAGAGAGTATTCCAGTCAACATTGTCAAAAGCTTTCTCGAAGTCTACAAATGCTAGAAATGTAGGTTTACCTTTCCTTAATCTACACTACTGGAAATTGAAATAAGAACACCGTGAATTCATTGTCCCAGGAAGGGGAAACTTTATTGACACATTCCTGGGGTCAGATACATCACATGATCACACTGACAGAACCACAGGAACATAGACACAGGCAACAGAGCATGCACAGTGTCGGCACTAGTACAGTGTATATCCACCTTTCGCAGCAATGCAGGCTGCTATTCTCCCATGGAGACGATCGTAGAGATGCTGGATGTAGTCCTGTGGAACGGCTTGCCACGCCATTTCCACCTGGCACCTCAGTTGGACCAGTGTGGGTGCTGGACGTGCAGACCGCGTGAGACGACGCTTCATCCAGTCCCAAACATGCTCAATGGGGGACAGATCCGGAGATCTTGCTGGCCAGGGTAGTTGACTTACACCTTCTAGAGCACGTTGGGTGGCACGGGATACATGCGGACGTGCATTGTCCTGTTGGAACAGCAAGTTCCCTTGCCGGTCTAGGAATGGTAGAACGATGGGTTCGATGACGGTTTGGATGTACCGTGCACTATTCAGTGTCCCCTCGACGATCACCAGTGGTGTACGGCCACTGTAGGAGATCGCTCCCCACACCATGATGCCGGGTGTTGGCCCTGTGTGCCTCGGTCGTATGCAGTCCTGATTGTGGCGCTCACCTGCACGGCGCCAAACACGCATACGACCATCATTGGCACCAAGGCAGAAGCGACTCTCATCGCTGAAGACGACACGTCTCCATTCGTCCCTCCATTCACGCCTGTCGCGACACCACTGGAGGCGGGCTGCACGATGTTGGGGCGTGAGCGGAAGACGGCCTAACGGTGTGCGGGACCGTAGCCCAGCTTCATGGAGACGGTTGCGAATGGTCCTCGCCGATACCCCAGGAGCAACAGTGTCCCTAATTTGCTGGGAAGTGGCGGTGCGGTCCCCTACGGTACTGCGTAGGATCCTACGGTCTTGGCGTGCATCCGTGCGTCGCTGCGGTCCGGTCCCAGGTCGACGGGCACGTGCACCTTCCGCCGACCACTGGCGACAACATCGATGTACTGTGGAGACCTCACGCCCCACGTGTTGAGCAATTCGGCGGTACGTCCACCCGGCCTCCCGCATGCCCACTATACGCCCTCGCTCAAAGTCCGTCAACTGCACATACGGTTCACGTCCACGCTGTCGCGGCATGCTACCTGTGTTAAAGACTGCGATGGAGCTCCGTATGCCACGGCAAACTGGCTGACACTGACGGCGGCGGTGCACAAATGCTGCGCAGCTAGCGCCATTCGACAGCCAACACCGCGGTTCCTGGTGTGTCCGCTGTGCCGTGCGTGTGATCATTGCTTGTACAGCCCTCTCGCAGTGTCCGGAGCAAGTATGGTGGGTCTGACACACCGGTGTCAATGTGTTCTTTTTTCCATTTCCAGGAGTGTATTTTCTAAGATAAGTCGTAGGGTCAGTATGGTCTCACGTGTTCCAACATTTCTACGGAATCCAAACTGATCTTCCCCGAGGTCGTCTTCTATGTTTTTCCATTCGTCTGTAAAGAATTCGTGTTAGTATTTTGCAGCTGTGGCTTATTAAACCTCAGAAAATATCCCTGAACGACCTTAACAGCTGAGACTTGACTTATCAAGAATGTGATTGTGAAGACAGAGATAATGTACTTACGACGGTCATGAGGGCAGAGCGCATCTCGTAGACCCACACGTGCGAGCAGCTAGAGCCGAAGCCGTGAACGATGACCTTGGTCGGCAGCGATGCGTTGAAGGCGGCGGCGGCCTCCGCGACGTCGGAGCGCAGGCTGGTGGCGTTCAGGTGTCTCGGAGCGACGGTGCGGCCCGAGTACAGCATGAAGCGCGTGCCCACCTCCTGCGGCGGCGCGGGCAGCATGTCCAGGTACCCGAACACACCCGAGTCGCTGAAGCAGCCCACCTCGTCGTAGCACACCACGTTCGCCGCTCGCCGCTGCCTGTGGAACACACGCTGTTAAAGTGCGCGTCATTTATGACGGCGGCCGAGTTTAGGTTCGTTCTGTGCATCTGACGTCACAAAATACAGTCAGCCAATGAACAGAGAACAACGTTGCCAGAGCTCGACTGCAGTACAGAGCACGGACGAGTGTCTTCAGTTTTAGAGACGTTCAGTCATAAATAAAGTAACTGAACGAAAGCAATGTCTTGATAGCAGAATTTCTTTTATGGAAAGTTTGGAAAAAGCATTCTTTATACCAATTGCTTCATATTCTATTAATTAATTAAACCAAACAAGCAATAAGCCTCCTAATTCAGGCAATAGCAAGGAAAGGTGTTTGTATCATTCTCACTAACCGTTTTTTCGCAATAAAGAACAGCGGTAATTGTTTATTTCCTATTGTAACTCCACGAAACGTGAGTAATTCACAGTCATACCAACAGTGTTCGTCGGTATTTTGCGTCCTAGTTTAAAGACCTTCAGGAAGTCTATTGAACGACGAGCCGCGTTATCGTAATGGTTAAAGTGTTTGGCTGCTATGCGGAAGGTTCCGAGTTCAAACCTTGTTACACAATGTGCCTGTGGCATCACAAGTGCATCACATACAGAAACATGAACTCAAAATCAATGCATTGATGCTAAATATAAACTGTTATGCCTGTCCTGCAATGTCTATCCCACCCCCCACTCCCCACCCTCCCAAAAAAAAAGATGACAAATGGCCATGTAAAAGGGTTTAAGGAACAACAATAAGAGAAAAACGAAAAAGGAAAAAATATATAAACGGAAACTTATAAAATGACAGTAATATTAACCAACACTAGGAATATAATAGGTTAATAGAATAAAATGTCTTTTTTTAAATGTATTGTTGTTAATATATTTAAATAAATATATATGGTTACAAACAAAAAAATGTTCGGCGCATAATATTTTCTTTATTTAAAAACAATATTGAAGTGTCTTACTTCATGAATTTTATTCGTTTGAACGTATTTTTTTGAAATTTCTAGTGGCAAATGGACCATACGGAAAGTATACGCTATGGACTTTTACCTCTGCAAGCTCTTCAAAATTTCGTGCAGTGGTTTACTACATTTAATGCTGCACAATAACTGCGTTGAACATCGAAACAAAATTAAGTCATTTATGGGGGGAAGGTATTAGTCAAGAAGATGTGTAAAAATCAAATTTTTGGGCCAAATACTTTTTGTGAAATCTAATGATAAGTGTGTCAATGCAGTCGGAACACCATGTGTCTACACAGGCGAGCAGTGCAGTGATGACAAAATCGCGCACAGCGCGGAATGCGGGGAGCACGTCTCTGTAACAGCGAAAGGGGTAATGCGGCCGTGGTGGCTTTACTTCACATAAACTGCTCGCTCCCCCCTAAACGTAAGTTTGCTTGGCGCGTGCAACTGGCAACGCAGCAATCTCCCGCGTCTGGGCGGGCATGCGCAAACCGCAAAGATAAAAGAATTGAACTATAGTACACCGCTTCTCGTACATTAGCCTGGTCGCGTCAGTTTGAAAGGTATGTGCTAAGGTCTGATCAGGGTAGCCCCAGAAAATAAAGTCGGTAGTTGCCAACCGCAAGGTGGAACGAGTATAATATCTTTGAGTAGGACGATCTTTGATGGTTAAGAGAGCCGGGCGCGCTTTAAAAAACAGGAGAATCGCAGGTAGGTGCCCGGAGGAAGCAGACGTGCGGTGACAGCGTTGAGGTAGGTCGCTGCCCCTGACCAAACTTTAGCACGTAAACGAGAGAAGATAATCATTTCAAATTGGTTTTTGTTAGATAATGTTCAGAGTTAGGATTTGTATGTCCAAGGTTTGACGCAGTAAGCGTTTTGTAAAATTTTTTGTAAGAGTGATTCGTGCTACAAAAATGTTTGAAATGGTAGGTTTTGTGTATGACTTAAAATTTTAACAATATATATACATTGAGATCAACATTGTGTTTAAATCTAATAGCCTGAATCATAATCCACGTCCTTTGCTTGTATTGAACATGAAAATGAGTAGTAAAGTTACCCACCAATGAAAGAATGTAAAGAAAATGAGGCCTCTATGCAATATATATGTGCAATTCATGGTTTGAAATCGATTCTGGTCGAACTAACGTTATCAGAGCCAAGTTAATTCAAATAACTAATTTAATGCCATTTCAGAACTGGCGTTATTCAGGCCAAGATATAATTTCATTAAGTAAACATTAGGGCCAAAAGTTAATTTTTCAGTACCATCTTAATGCCATTGCACAAACGGCATTATTCTCTTAAACTTGATTGCTTGAGTCAAATACATGTTGCATTTCTTGCAAAATGGAGGAGTGCAAGAAACAAGTTCACAGATGCAGTCAGATGCAGGTTTGTTGAAAAATTAATTTAGAAAAATCTTATCAATGACACTTTCACAAATAAAAAAAGGTTATAATTTTATCTGAGATACTTTCAAGCTAACACGAAACTGAGATAATGGACCTCTGATGATATGAGGGGCACCCAAATGAAAACCGAACAGCTGCCACAACGGGACCGTGGAATGATTCTATTCAAAAGTAATCAGCATACATCTTAAGACATTTATCCTATCGGGAGTCGAGACGATCAACTCTTGTGTCGTAGACTACGTCGGCTGCTTACAGATCCTCAACCGCACCCACTCTTGCACTTCTTCGTCCGACTGAAACCGTCGTTCATACACGCCTTTCTTCAGATCGCCAAAGATATGAAAATCACGTGATGAAAGATCCAGGCTGTATGGGGGGCGCTGCAGTACACTATGTGATCAAAAGTATCCAGACACCCCAAAAACATACGCTTTTCATATTAGATGCATTGTGCTGCCACCTGCTGCCAGGTACCTCGTATCAGCGACCTCAATAGTCATTAGACATCGTGAGAGAGCAGAATGGCGTGCTTCGCCGAACTCACGGACTTCGAACGTGGTCAGGTGATTGGGGGTCGTTTGTGTCATAAGTCTGCACTCGATATTTCCACACTCCTAAACATCCTTAGGTCCACTGTTTCCGATGTGATAGTGAAGTGGAAACGTCAAGGGGCACGTACAGCACAAAAGCGTCTGTTGACTGACAGAGACCGCCGACAGTTGAAGAGGGTCGTAATGTGTAATAGGCAGGCATCTATCCAGACCATCGCACAGGAATTCAAAACTGGATCAGTATCCACTGTAAGTACTATGACAGTTAGGCGAGAGGTAAGAACATTTGGATTTCATGGTCGAGCGGCTGCTCGTGTCACACATCACGCCGGTAAATGCCAAACGACACCTCACTTGGTGTAAGGAGTGTAAACATTGGACGATTGAACAGTGGAAAATCATTGTGTGGAGTGACGAATTACGGTACACAATGTGGCGATCTGATGGCATGGTGTGGCTATGGCGAATGCCCAGTGTGTGTAGTGCCAATAGTAAAATTCGGAAGCAGTGGTGTTATGGTGAGGTCATGTTTTTCATGGAGGGGGCTTGCACCCCTTGGTGTTCTGCGTGGCAGTATCACAGCACAGGCCTACATTGATGTTTTAAGCACCTTCTTGCTTCTCACTGTTGAAGAGCAATTCGGTGATGGTGACTGCATCTTTCAACACGATCGAGCACCTGTTCATAATGTACGGCCTGTGGCGGAGTGGTTACACAACAATAATATCCCTATAATGGACTGGCCTGCACAGAGTCTGACCTGAATCCTATAGAACACCTTTGGGATGTTTTGGAACGCCGACTTCGAGCCAGGCTTCACCGACCCACATCGATACCACTCCACAGTGCAGCACTCTGTTAAGAATGTGCTGCCATTCCCCAGGAAACCTTCCAGCACTTGATTGAACGTATGCCTGCGAGAGTGGAAGCTCTCATCGAGGGTAAGGGTGGGCCAATACCATACTTAATTGCAGCATTACCGATACAGACGAACTTTTAGTCATTTTCAGCCAGGTGTCCGGGTATTTTTGATGATATAGTGTATTTCCCAACTAAATAGTTGAAGCATAGCCTTTGTCCGATTGGCAGCACCCCGACAGCCCGAGGGAAAACGGTAAAGCCAACAGCGGAAACTTCCCACATCTCCCCCACCAAAGAAATCCAAAGCTGTTCATACAAGTTCCAGTAAGATCATGAGGACCTCCTTCTTTGACTGCAGGTGCCCTCTGCTTATCGAGTTCCTCGAGCATGGAACCACAATCAAATGACAGCGCTATGAAGACACTTTTCAGAAACTGCGACGTGCCATAAATTCAAAACGCCCAGCAATGCGTCGGACAGAATTATTCTGTTGCACGATAACGCCCACGCCCGTACTACCAATCGGACGCTTAAGCTATTTGGTTGAGAACTACTGCAACATCTTCTATACAGCCTTGATCTTTTATCGTGTGATTTTCACATCTTTGGCGAACCGAAGAGAGACATGCGTGGATGTCGGTTTCAGTCGGACGAGGAAGTTCAACAAGTCGGTGCGGTTGTGGATCCGTCAGTGACCAACAACGTTCTACAAAACAGGAATTGATCGTATCTTCTAGCTGGATAAATGTCTTAACGCGTGTGGTGGTTGGAATCATTGGTCAAATGTGTGTGAAATCTTATGGGACTTAATTGCTAAGGTCATCAGTCCCTAAGCTTACACACTACTTAACCTAAATTATCCTAAGGACAGAAGCACACACCCACGCCCGAGGGAGGACTCGAACCTCTGCCGGGACCAGCTGTACAGTCCACGAATGCAGCGCCTAAGACCACTAGGCTAATCCCGTGTGGCTGGAATCATTGCATGTTACCGTTGTGGTGTGGGTTCGGGTTCCATTTGACTGCCCGTTATAGGATGTAGGTCATTCCCAGACAATGGTTGACAAGTGTTTAAATGTTCGTCCTTTCCCACTTGGAACTTTTAGCCAACGGCTGCTATGGATTACATGCGTGGTTTAGTAAGTCAGTTATATAGTTACTTACAAGTCCTATAGATTATCTGAACGATTCTTATTGAAATGATGTGCAAAGAGTTAGTTTACAAGGATGTATAGATGATTAGTTTCAATGGATTTTATGGCTGCCCTTGCGTGGCAACCATAATTTGGATATGGAGTAGGACGTGACCAGGTTGTGACTAAAATCTAGTGGCAGGAAAACGATTAGTGACAAATAAGCGCCAGCTAGTATAAAACAGTTACTTAGCTTTATTGACAGCGAAGAGAGTACCGTAGATACGGTTCCAATTAGTGTCCAAAGAATATTCCTGATTCGTGGCCTAAGTCGTTATACAATACTGAATCACACAGCGAGCTAGCTAACCAGACAACGAACGACGGCACTGAGGACTGCAACGAGCTGTCTGCAAGACTCCCTGACTCGGGGCCAGCGCTCCTGTTATGTCGTGAAGCCAGAGGGCGCTGTAGCGACACCCCCGGGATAACAAGGCCGTCCAGCAGTCTTAGTGACGTCACACTAAGCGGCCCATAGCCGACGCAGCAGTCCACGGACACCTCTGTACAGACGCGCCTGATGCTAACGATCTTCTGTCCGTCATACAGAAAGGAGCCAACTATAATTCGAACCAAAGGCCAAATTATATATATTCTTGTAAACAGCATAAAGGTTCGTAACGAAATACCGATTACATATACGGGCAGGAATAGGTTCTAGAACTCCTCTGAAAAGTGTTTATCTTCAGTACCAGAATGAACATCAAATTGTCAGGTTTTCTAAATAGAAAAGCACTTTGTTAGTAACAGACAGCAATAATGAGACTTGCAGTTGGTGATTTCTACGTGGAAAAGCTGTAGAGAGATTGAAAATGGTAAGTAAAGAGAGCCTCAGCCTTTTGCTCACATTCTTACATGTAATGCACTTGGTTGTTTTTCATTTCCTGACCTTTCATAACATTTTTTAATATTGTTTCAAGAAGTGTATCTTCAATAGCAGAGTGAACTTCAAATTGTCAGGCTTTTCTTAAAGGAAAGAGCAGTCCCTTAGTATCACAGTGCAAGACAGAATCTTGTGTTCAGTGATGTCTATGTTAAAAGGAGAATATTTGATATCTATCTTTTGTTCCCATTCTTTATTACTGGGGATACACTTGTAAAAATTCTTGAAAAGAGCTGTCACCATGAACATATGAGTAAATTCACAATAGTCATGTGTTTTATGAGATAAAGCGAACTCTTGTTACCTTATTGTAAACGAAAGTTGTGAGGGTTTTGCTATGTATGACAGTGTTTAAGATAATTTACTTTCAGTGTAATAGCTTGAAAATGTTAAGTCCTGCTGTCAGTTGGCATTTGTCACCACCTGTATGCGAGTTTTAAAGCTAAATAGTGTTCTGACAATTATAAAATAGTGGCAAAGTTCCTCAATCGATTAAACTTATTCCTGCCCGTATATGTAATCGGTATTTCGTTATGAACCTTTATGCTGTTTACAAGAATATATATAATTTGGTCTTTGGTTCGAATTATAGTTCGCTCCTTTCTGTATGACGGACAGAAGATCGTTAGCATCAGGCGCGTCTGTACGGAGGTGTCCGTGGACTGCTGCGTCGGCTATGGATCGCTTAGTGTGACGTCACTAACACTGCTGGATGGCCTTGTTATCCCGGGGGTGTCGCCCCAGCTCAGCAATGGCGCGACGTCTTCGGTCGGCGGCAACGCCATGCGCCGCCGGCGGTCGCGACGGGAAACTGGCAACCGATGCGACGGCAGGGCGCGCGCGCTATTCGGTTGGGTCCGCGGATACAACAATGGGCGTGCCACATGCTGGTCATTTACAAGTTCCTAAATGGCACACTGGCCTAAATTTAACATTGATGAACATATTATTTTTGAGTCCTACTCATCCAACTACACTTTTTTACCGTTACCAATTTTTTAATAAAAATTTGGCAATGAAACTAAATGAGTTATCCAGAGGAAGCGATTTTAGCTTAGATTTAAAACCAGCTTTGCTAATTGTAAGACATTCTATGTTATTAAGCAAATGATCAAAACTTTTGTAGACGCATATCGAAACGCTTTCTGATCCAGTGACTGCCTTCATAAAGAGTAATAAAAATCATTTTTTTCTTATAGTGTTGTAGGTATGTACATCGCCATCCTTCTCAAATTGTCACGTATTATTTAGAAGAATTTCATAAGGGAATATATACGGGGTAGCCAAAATAAAACTGGTCGTGAAAATACACTACCTGACAAAAAAGTGAAGCACCCACAAGACATTGTCAGATGCCATTGTAACTGCTTACACGTACACACCACTGGTGGGTATGTAAATACTCATCGCACTGTGACCTGTCATTTCCGACCGCGAATGTATGGGAATGAATGCCCCAAAGAAAAGGGGTGGTTTCATTGATGCTCTCTTGCTACCCCTTGGGGCCTTTTCGTGTCGATTCTGAGTAGGGGTGTGTCTGAAATGTTTGCCTCAGCCATCCGTAAGATGACTGCACGATTTCAACGCTGAGCGCTGCGGTTCTGACCTCAACTGCAGAGAGACCAAAAGAAGGGGTGATAAGTGCGTAACAGGGGGTGTGACGATCTTAATATCGTGTGACACGTCCACTGTGCCGTTGCTCAGAATTTTGGTGAAATTTGGTGCCAATGTGACATAATTAACCCATCTTCCTCCTCACATGCTCTTCTGAAATTTGGCTTTCTTTTGGCATGTGTCGACACCTTGTTGTGTGAACCGCCGCCGAGCTCGAGGGTGATTTTGCAAAGCGCCAAGCGTTTGCGTTATTACAGAGAAAGGTTGTAGGGACCTTTCAACCAAGTTTTAAAAGAATGTGCAGCACTGGGAGACAATTAAGGGATTTCAAAAAAGTGATCCTTTATTTGTGTGGCACAATGTACACTGATGAGACAAAACATCATGACCTGGTGCTTATTAGCTTGATTGTCCATCTTTGGAACGAAATACATTGCTGATTCTGGGTATAGGGATCCGAAAGTTCGTTAGTAGGTTTGTGAAGGTATGTCGGTTTAGATGTCTGCTTACAGGTCTTGTAATTCGCGTAAATAACGAGCCGATGATTTGCGTATGCGATGATGGCGCTCGATAGCGAGCCAGATAGGTTCCATACGATTCACATCAGACGAATTTGGTCACCGAGACATCAATGTGTGTTCAATATAATGCTCTACAAACCACTGTGGCACAGTTCTGGCTCCGAGATACGGACAATTATACTGCTGAAAAATGACAACGCCGTCGGGGAAGATATCAGACATGAAGTAATGCAGGTGATTCGCAGCTGTCAGCGTGTCTTTGATTACTACCACAGGTCCCATGCAAGCGCAGGTGAGTGTCTCCCATAGCATAGGCCGGTATTACACTATCAAATTTCTTTGTCCAATATCTTTGTCAAAGATATTTGATAGTTTAATAGGGACTTTGTCAAATGTCGTCCAATATTTGATCAAATCTAGGGCCTCGCTGCATATTTGATCAAAGAAACCGCTTGTCTTCTGTTCACTGCAATGTGACATGTTACCACATGGAGCGCTAGCATCGCTGCAGCGTTCTGTCGTCTGTAGTGTTTTTATAACCATTGCCGGTAGATACAATTGGTGTGTGCCGACAACTACAAAATTAATAGAGATGTCTGAAGCTGATGAGGCGCTTTACAACGTGAGGCACCCTGAATACAAAAATAGATTAAGAAGATTGGAGACCTAACCTAACCTGACATAACCCTCCCCTGTAGCAAGGAATCGGAGTGTTATAGTGAGCCCGTCTTCTGAAGATGTAGCAGTTCTTAAGTGAATATTGTGCTTTGTGATATGAGGATACACTTCATTGAGCACATACAGATATGTATGCTCATCCATTCTTAAGTAATGGATGTACAACTTGACGTCTTCCACTGTAAGCTCACGTAACAAGTTTTGTTGAATGCTTTTATCGTGTCGTCGTTTTAACCCACGGCTTCAGCCAGATTAGATTAGTTTTTCCTTCCATAGATCCGTGCTGAGGAGATCCTCGTGGATGTGGAACATGTAGATTTTTTTTAAGCTGAAATAACAGTACTAATAGTATGAATAAATACAATACATCATTTGTTTCTATTAAAAATTTCGCCAATGGAGTAGAAGGAGTTGGCCAGTAGTAAGTCTTTCAGGCTCCTTTTAAACTGATCTTTATTTCTAACTAAATTTTTTATGTTTCCTGGCAAATTATTGAAGATGAGTGTTCCTGAGTAGTGGACCCCTTTTTGAACTAAATTAAGTGCTTTTAAGTCCTTGTGCTTATCATTTTTGTTCCTGGTATTGTATGTATGAACTGAGTTGTTTGTTGGAAAAAGAGATATATTATTTACGACAAATTTCATTAAGAAGTAAATATACTGAGAGGCAGTAGTTAGTATACCCAGTTCTTTGAAGAGGTTTTTGCAGGAGGTCCGTGAATTTACTCCACAAATAATACGTATTACACGCTTTTGGACCTTGAAAACTTTTGTTTGACTTCAAGATTTACCCCAAAATATTATCCCATATGACATTATGGAATGAAAGTATGCAAGCTTTTTCATTTTTATGTTGCCTATGTCTGCTAACACTCGAATTGCAAATACAGATTTGTTAAGGCCTTTCTGCAGTTCTGTGGTGTGCTCCTCCCAACTGAATTTATTATCAAGTTGTAATCCCAGGACTTTTAAGACTGCCAACCTCGTATGTATGGTTCCATTTTTTCCCCCCACTTCTTTTCCGCATGTGCACACAATGCAATTGGAGTACGTAGAACTGCTGCGGTTAATAACAAGTTGTTGTCAGCCATCTTGAACTTTGACGAAAAATTTGATGACAGTGCAATGCCCCTTCTAGCGCTACGTCAAAGATCTTTGTCAAATATATTGGACGGAATATTGGATCACATCTTTGATCAACTCTTTGACAAAGAAATTTGATAGTGTAATACCGGCCATACTACTGCTCCCACCAGCCTGCGTCTGTGGCGCGCTACACCTTTCGAGCCGCCGTTCACCTCGGTGATGGTATTTGTGGAGACGACCATCGATCTAGTGTAGCAAAAATGTGATTCACCCGAAAATCCGACACGTTTCCACTGATCGACGGTCGAATCCCGATGGTCCCGTGTCCACCGCAGTCGTAACTGACGATGTCGTTGGGTCAACATGTGAACACGTAGGGTTGGTCTGCCGCAGAGCTCCATGTTTAACGATGTACGATAAACGGTGGGCTCCGAAACACTTGTTCGTGCACCAGCACTGTGCTCTTTCAGCAGGTGCCATAGATCACCATCTATCCTACTTTACAGAGCAGACAAGCCCCCGAACCCTACGTTCTGGGGTGGCCGAGCGATTCCAGGCGCTATAGTCTGGAACCACGCGACCGCTACGGTCGCAGGTTCGAATCCTGCCTCGGGCATGGATGAGTGTGGTGTCCTTAGGTTACTTAGGTTTAAGTAGTTCTAGGTTCTAGGGGACTGATGACCTCAGAAGTCAAGTCCCATAGTGCTCAGAGCCATTTGAACCAACCCTACGTTCTGTGATGAGTCGTGATGACGTCCAACCATTTAGCACCCAGTGGTAGATCCGCTGTCCTTCCACCTGTTTCCACAGATGCTCACAACATTAGCAAGTGAATATTCGACCAGCTTCGCCGTTTCGAGATTCTCGTTCACAGGCTCTTCGTAATAATAATCTGCCCTTTGTCAAAGTCACTTATCTCAATGGATTTCCCCATTTGCCCATGTGTAGCCCATAAGCCCAAATCTTCGCAGGGCTGTCCCCCGTCCATGTCTGCCTCGCTTTCATACTTTTGTTACCGCATCACGTGCCCACAACGCCACCAGTCGGCAACTAATGTTGCGGTGGGCAGTGGTATAATGTTTTGGCTGATCAGTGGATAACGATATCAATGAATTTCCTCTTGTTTATAGCTTCTTTGATTCATATAAATTAAAAGTGTCAAAATCTTAGGCTAATGAAACTCTTTTGTCCACTTACGGGCTTTCGCAGTGATGTCTTCTACAGAACGTGAATGGGTAAAGAATGGAAGAGAAGTTGCAAGTCAGTATCGTACATGAGCCTCATGACGCAACAGAAAGCGCCTTTACAGCGAGGAGAAACTGTAAAGCTTACTTTCAGATGCAATCGTTCCAAAACTGCCAACTCATTCTAGTGGCCGCCTACAGAGGCTGCGGTAAGGGACATCTCTGACCCACTGCGTTCCAGTTAGAGATTCATGGAGATGTGCTGCATCCTAAATGACATGGACTGAGGCTTCCGTGACACCTGGAAACATAGAAACGAACGTCGCAAAAGCTGAAGAACACCAAAAAAAATTACTTTCCCCCTTGTTTTCATAAACATGGTTGTTGCGAAGTATTTTATTATCCTGATACTAGTAAGTCGTAAAATCTACGACCGAAATCAGTTTTAACGTCAGAATGGTGGATTTACATCCTACAAGAATGACACTGAAACAGCCTGAAACTTCCCTTTGAATGTAAAGAGTGACTGTGCTGGTAAAACTTCTACGTTCCTTGGTTTTCCAACTCCAGAGTGATGCATCAATGCATCGATGCAAGAGGACGTGCTTCTGGGTATTAGAAGTGTACAGCAGTCTAGACTACCACCTATGATTGCCTCGCTGTATGGAGGTACAACATGCAATGTGTGGTTTTCATGTGCAATAAAAAGGGCGGAAATGATGTTTATGTTGATCTCTATTCCAATTTTCTGTACAAGTTCCGGAACTCTCGGAACCCAGATGATGCAAAACATTTTTTACTGTGTGTATATTGGGATGGGATTACCTACTGCTAAATATCTAATTACCTGTCACCAGTTAGAACAGACAGTCATGTTTTGCATGATTAATTTCACTATAAATAGGAGTCCACACAAACACTGCTTGACAATAAAAGCGAAAGCTCCAGAAAGGGAGAAGAAAACGAAATGAAACGTTACAGATTGTAAGCGTATATGATATTATTGCAGTGACTGCAAAATCGAGTCAAATTTACAGAGAACTTGGTAGTATGAAAACAATTATCACTATGATACTGCGGCCTTTCTGGAATGGATGCATGCACTGATTCGTTGGGAAGGGTATCATAAAAGTCGTAGTATCCTTTGCTGAGGCCAACTAGCTCACGACTGTTGTAACTGGTCCTCTGCATCATGGGTACTGGCAGTATCTGATCTGGTCCCACTCGCGTTTTATCGGGGACGGGTCTGGGGATCTTGTTGGCCACGGGGTACCTCAACATCACGTGGAGACGTGCATTGTCCTGTTGAAAAATAGCACCACGATACTGTCGCGTGAGAGATAACACCTGCCGACACAGTATGTCCCTGACGTCCGGTTGTGTCGTCAGATTTCCCTTAATCACTACAAGGCATTACCTGAAGTCACACCTGATGGCTCCCCATACCATGACACCGAGAGTCATGTCTCTCCAAAAGCATTGGAGGAATGGGTGCTCTACGCAGATCGTCGGCATACTCGCCGATGGCAGTCATCTGGGCTATGCAGAATTGCAATTTATCATTGAACACAATGCGACGCCATTTATCAGCGGTTCATTCTTCTCGACCACGGCACCACTCCAAACGCAGTAGTTTGTGTTGCGATGTTAATGGCAGCCTATGTTGGGACGATAAGTGCCTAGTCCGGGGGCTGCTGGAAATGCCGTGTGGCTAGAGCCTCCCGCCGGGTAGACCGTTCGCCTGGTGCAAGTCTTCCGAGTTGACGCCACTTCGGCGACTTGCGTCTCGATGGGGATGTAATGATGATAAGGACAACACAACACCCAGTCCCTGAGCGGAGGAAATCTCCGACCAGCCGGAAATCGAACCCGGGCCGTCAGGTATGACATTCCGTCGTGGTGACCACTCAGCTGTCAGGGGCGGACCGGATGCTGCTAGTCGCCAGCCAATGGTGCAGGATGACACAGAATGTTGCAGGGTGTCCATTACTTGTTCTCGGACCATTGGCGGAGATGTGAGGAGGTTACGATGTGCTTTGTGCGTAATATGGCGATCCTTCCTTATTGTGGTCAGATGTGGTCGGCCGGAACCTTTCCGACGAGTATGCTTGCCCCCACGCTCCGATACAGTCCAACATCGAGCCACTGTCATATCCAAATGCCCCACAAATTTGGATATTCCACGATTTCATCAGCCAAATGGAGAACCCACGGTGATCTACTTACAAACTCTGCCAGGTGCTGATAACACTGTCTCGTATGAGTACGCTGCATCTCCGTGTCCTTCACAGGGATCACTCAACACTATTCACGCCCCTTATATTACCTACCAAGCCTAGTAACAACATAAAACACGGACAAGAGTAATGCACTCTGGTAGCCGTTCTAATTGTCACACGGAATTGCAAATCTAATCATTTACATACCCGCTCACGTTGTACAAAAGATACATTGCTATCCGATCGTGTCTTCTGGGTGCTTCACTTTTTTTGTGAAACAGTATACGTACACTGATGAACCATAATATTACGACCGTCGGTAGAAGATGACTGCACAAATTTCCACGAAGCAGCCAGATTGGTGAGCTCCTCGAAAGACAATGCGCACACTTTTGTTCCGAAAGTGGCGCTGGCCGCTATGTGGAGGGAACCAGGTCGTCACGCTTGGATGGATGTGGCCCACCGCTTTGTGGTATGTAGCAGCAGTTGCTAATGGACTACTTCACCGCTATCTGGGATAACTTCGGCCGGTCTTGTCACACATTTGTTCACAACCTTCTTGTGCTTCGTCCAGGTTCCGAAAATAAGTTTACATTGATCCTCCATCGTTAGCACATCTGTTGAGTGACGCACTGCTGGACATTACAGCTGCGGCGCCATGAAGACGAAATGCAACAAACGACAGTACTTGGATATTATTTCATTGCAACCTCACAAAATTTGATTAAAGCCATCTACACGCTTTATACTGGGTGATTATAATTAAAAAGCAGCTATCCACAGATTTCCAGTGTGGGCTGCAATTATCGCACAGCAGCGAAACTCGGTAAATATTCTAATGCGTTAATATGGAACCGTTTTATACTAAAAAATCTGATATTGTGAAGATGATTGCATATGTAATACACTAGGAGCGAGGCGTGGGCAGAAAAGATGAAACAAGTGAAAAAGGCATAACGTTGATTTTATTATTAAATTCCACTTAAAAAATTTGTTCAATATTAGCACCGGAGACGTCGACGAGATGCAGTACAGCGCCACATTTGCACCTGGTGGCCAAAATTAGATCTAATTTTTTCCACCGTAAATCGGTTTTGTATTGACGCATTTGCATATCTACCAAGTTTCGCTACCATACGATAATTGCAGCCCACACTTCCATGAGTAGTTGCATTTTAATTATAAGTACTGGGTATATGGAAAGATTACGCAGCGGATTTCTGATCTAGAAATTGCATTTGAATAGGTTATGTTACATCTCGTGTATGAATGAGAAACGTCTACCACCACGTGTACGTCGGCAGCATAGTGGCCGATCGAGACTGTGGTTCATCGTTCCGCGACATTGCTACTCACGTTGGTCAGGATCCCACGACCGTCATGCAGTGAGTTCAGGACGGCGTTACTCAACGCCATAATGTATCTCAACGGCCCCATACAACTACTGTCCCAGAGGACAGACATATTGTTCTCTCTGCTGTGCAGTAGAGTTGTGGCGATTCGTGAATGAGTCGTTCATTTGAACGACTCTAAATAAAGAACCGTAAGAATCGAATCGTGATACGGACGAATCGTCGTTCAAAAGAATCGTAAGAACGATTGCGTGTTTCGGAGTCGTGACGATTCCAAGTTCCAACAATTCATTGATTCTTAGTACGCTATGCTTCAAAGGCAACTACCGAATCATCCCGAGCCGTGCCGAATGATTACGACTGCCAGATGGCAGTCAAGTGGATGATGCGTATGAACAAAGGAAGCTCGGAACGAACAAACGAAGTCCATGGCCCGTAATATTACTCGTGAAAACAATAGATGCAATCAAATCAAATGTGACCTTTCATCAGTTAAGGCATTACACGTATAAATCGAGAATCACACTTGTAACGTCATATGCATGTTTACTCATAAATGAACTATTTCTGGCATATCTAATCATGACACAGTTCGATTCTAACCCCACTGTCAATTTCAGACATGTCCTGCCATCTGTGAGTAAGATGTAGAACTTTTTGCATTCCGTAAGAATCGTGCCATCGCAGACTAGAAATGAATGAATCGTGAACGAATCGTAGGAATCGATTCGCAGTGTGAGATTGAATCGTAGGAATCAAATCGGGAAAAAGAATCGTGTTGCCCAATTCTACTGTGCAGGTTTGTACGTCACGTGACGTACCTCGGAGCTTGCGAGATATACGGGCCCTCTGGCGTGCCTTCACAGCACTACAGGTCTTACGAGTTGCAGTGACCATCTCCGGTGGGAAGCAAGTTACTATTTTAGACCAGTTTAATATTTCGCAGCTGTGTGTTTGAGTACACTCACACTTTTGAAACATATGACAAATTTCAGGACTTAAATGGGTACCTTTCCATTTATGTGATAGTTTCCCGTCTGGCGCCGGACTAGGGCTGTTGATGTTTTTAAAAATATCGGGAATCCGATATATCGATATTTAAAAAGTGACATTGCACACACTCGATGTATCGAAAAAAGTATCGATTTATAGAAGGATGAAATATCGACGTATCGGCTGCACATTGTAAATGTACAGCCGATTTTAGAGTTGTATATTTAAGTACAGGAGTATTACAAATGATTGAAGCGATTTCATAAATTCACTGTAGGTCCATTCATTGACATATGGTCATGAAACACTACAGATACGTAGAAAAACTCATAAAGTTTTGTTCGGCTGAAGCCGCACTTTAGGTTTCCGCCTCCAGAGCGCTCGAGAGCGCAGTGAGACAAAATGGCGACAGGAGCCGAGAAAGCGTATGTCGTGCTTGAAATGTACTCACATCAGTTAGTCATAACAGTGCAACGACACTTCAGGACGAAGTTCAACAAAGATCCACCAAATGCTAACTCCATTCGGTGATGGTATGCGCAGTTTAAAGCTTCTGGATGCCTCTGTAAGGGGAAATCAACGGGTCGGCCTGCAGTGAGCGAAGAAACGGTTGAACGCGTGCGGGCAAGTTTCACGCGTAGCCCGCGGAAGTCGACGAATAAAGCAAGCACGGAGCTAAACGTACCACAGCCGACGGTTTGGAAAATCTTACGGAAAAGGCTAAAGCAGAAGCCTTACCGTTTACAATTGCTACAAGCCCTGACACCCGATGACAAAGTCAAACGCTTTGAATTTTCGGCGCGGTTAAAACAGCTCATGGAAGAGGATGCGTTCAGTGCGAAACTTGTTTTCAGTGATGAAGCAACATTTTTTCTTAATGGTGAAGTGAACAGACACAATGTGCGAATCTGGGCGGTAGAGAATCCTCACGCATTCGTGCAGCAAATTCGCAATTCACCAAAAGTTTACGTGTTTTGTGCAATCTCACGGTTTAAAGTTTACGGCCCCTTTTTCTTCTGCAAAAAAAACGTTACAGGACACGTGTATCTGGACATGCTGGAATATTGGCTCATGCCACAACTGGAGACCGACAGCGCCGACTTCATCTTTCAACCACCGCACTTCCATCATGATGTTCGGCATTTCTTAAACAGGAGATAGGAAAACCGATGGATCGGTCATGGTGGAGATCATGATCATCAATTCATGTCATGGCCTCCACGCTCTCCCGACTTAACCCCATGCGATTTCTTTCTGTGGAGTTATGTGAAAGATTCAGTGTTTAAACCTCCTCTAGCAAGAAACGTGCTAGAACTGCGAGCTCGCATCAACGATGCTTTCGAACTCATTGATGGGGACATGCTGCGCCGAGTGTGGGAGGAACTTGATTATCGGCTTGATGTCTGCCAAATCACTAAAGGGGCACATATCGAACATTTGTGAATGCCTAAAAAAACTTTTTGAGTTTTTGTATGTATGTGCAAAGCATTGTCAAAATATCTCAAATAATAAAGTTATTGTAGAGCTGTGAAATCGCTTCAATCATTTGTAATAACCCTGTATTGATTTATTAGATATTCTGAACATCAACAAGCTAGCAGCCAGCTTTACAGCAAGAACTGAAAGAAAAACATTTAAGTTGAAAATTTGTAAGTTATATTGGGACATTGTGCACATGAAAAGCTTGTATTACAATACCTTTTTGTTGGACTATTGTGTTGTTAAATTTGGAAACTTTGGAGATTTGTGGTAAGTTCCTATGGGACCAAACTGTTGAGGTCATCGGTCACTAGGCTTATACACTATTTAATCTAACTTAAACTAACTTACGCTAAGGACAACACACACACCCACGCCCGAGGGAGGACCCGAACCTCCGACGGGGCTAGCCGCGCAAACCGTGGCAACGCGTCCAAGACCACACGGCTACCCCGTGCGGCTATTGTGTTGTTTATTAACAACTGAATACATGATGCATTGTCATGCAATATTTCATTCCAGTTAACTGCTCATATCTCATTTTCTTAATTTGTCATTGGCAAATTTCGAAATAAACCTTTTTCACGCGGATATAGGAAAACTGCGTCGTGAAGCTAATCGTTGGACGCTGTGGCGATTCGACGGCGCATATTGTCTGGCGTAGTCCGGGCTTCATGACAGGCTGCAACTTTTAGTGTTTACCAGACAAAAAAATATAGAGGCGTCAAATCAAGAGACCTGGCCAGCCAATGTAGTGCAGTGTTCTGTCGCATCCAACGGTCAGGAAACTTTACATTCAGTATTGGCGTTACGACACGGGAAGAGTGTGCTGGACAGCCGTCGCGCTGGAACCACATAGATTGTCTTTTATCCAATGGTACCTCTTCTAGAAGAACAGATCGGACGTTCGTAAGAAGATAACCATACATATTTCCAATTAACGTTCCTGGGATGAAGGAAGGTCCAACAATTGAATTTCCTATGATGCCGCACCATAGGTTTACGACACGCGGTCGTTGTTGTTGCACCCGACGAAGGTGGCTGCTCAATAGCGCACGTTACGTAAATTTACGTTACCATGGTTAGTAAAATATGCTTCGTCGTTAAAGAGCACACGCTGTACAAACGTAATGGCGTCTCTCAAGCCATGCAGAATAAACCAATAAAATCCTATACAACATTCGAAATCACGTCCGCGTAGTATCTGATGTAGTGACAGATAATAAGTGTGGAATTTAAGTCGAAATAAGAACGAAACTCCTCTGGCTAATTCCACATTCCTTGGCAACAAGTCTCGTGTTACCATTCGCCGTATAAAAGTAGCATTTCTAACTTATATTACACACTTGCAACATGTCTATTCATAGTGTACTTCAAAACCATGTACCCATTACTGGGAAACCTAAATTATTTTTCGATTTGTCTTACTTTTGTAAACTTATATTCAGAATGTTCCACTAGAGTTAACCTAAGTTTGTAAAAAAAATTGATGTAGACTGTCAAAGAATCTGAACATGAAGGCTCAGGGCTCATAATGCAAGTCCGCAGCTCGTGGTCTTCCCGAGCACGGGGTCCCGGGTTCGATTCCCGGTGGGGTCAGGGATTTTCACCTGTCTCGATATGACTGGGTGTTTGTGTTGTCCTCATCATTTCATCATCATTCATGAAAGTGGCGAGATTTGACTGAGCAAAGGTTGGGAATTTGTACGGGTGCTGATAACGCGCTCAGTTTAGCACCCCACAATCCAAACATCATTATCATCATCGAAATGCAATATACACTGAAATAAAATCATGATTGTGACTCAAAGTAGTTGTTCTTTATTTTAATCGCCTATTTTTCATACATCTACATCTACATCTATACTCCGCGAGCCACCTTACGGTGTGTGGCGGAGGGTACTTATTGTACCACTATCTGATCCCCCCTTCCCTGTTCCATTCACGAATTGTGAGTGGGAAGAACGACTGCTTGTAAGTCTCCGTATTTGCTCTAATTTCTCGGATCTTTTCGTTGTGATCATTACGCGAGATATATGTGGGCGGTAGTAATATGTTGCCCATCTCTTCCCGGAATGTGCTCTCTCGTAATTTCGATAATAAACCTCTCCGTATTGCGTAACTCCTTTCTTGAAGTGTCCGCCACTGGAGCTTGTTCAGCATCTCCGTAACGCTCTCGCGTTGACTAAATGTCCCCATGACGAATCGCGCTGCTTTTCGCTGGATCATGTCTATCTCTTCTATTAATCCAACCTGGTAAGGGTCCCATACTGATGAGCAATACTCAAGAATCGGACGAACAAGCGTTTTGTAAGCTACTTCTTTCGTCGATGAGTCACATTTTCTTAGAATTCTTCCTATGAATCTCAACCTGGCGCCTGCTTTTCCCACTATTTGTTTTATGTGATCATTCCACTTCAGATCGCTCCGGATAGTAACTCCTAAGTATTTTACGGTCGTTACCGCTTCCAATGATTTACCACCTATGGCATAATCGTACTGGAATGGATTTCTGCCCCTATGTATGCGCATTATATTACATTTATCTACGTTTAGGGAAAGCTGCCAGCTGTCGCACCATGCATTAATCCTCTGCAGGTCCTCCTGGAGTACGTACGAGTCTTCTGATGTTGCTATTTTCTTGTAGACAACCGTGTCATCTGCAAATAGCCTCACGGAGCTACCGATGTTGTCAACTAAGTCATTTATGTATATTGTAAACAATAAAGGTCCTATCACGCTTCCCTGCGGTACTCCCGAAATTACCTCTACATCTGCAGATTTTGAACCGTTAAGAATGACATGTTGTGTTCTTTCTTCTAGGAAATCCTGAATCCAATCAGAAACCTGGTCCGATATTCCGTAAGCTCGTATTTTTTTCACTAAACGTAGGTGCGGAACCGTATCAAATGCCTTCCTGAAGTCCAGGAATACGGCATCAATCTGCTCGCCAGTGTCTACGGCACTGTGAATTTCTTGGGCAAATAGGGCGAGCTGAGTTTCACATGATCTCTGTTTGCGGAATCCATGTTGGTTATGATGAAGGAGATTTGTATTATCTAAGAACGTCATAATACGAGAACACAAAACATGTTCCATTATTCTACAACAGATTGACGTAAGCGAAATAGGCCTATAATTATTCGCATCTGATTTATGACCCTTCTTGAAAATGGGAACGACCTGCGCTTTCTTCCAGTCGCTAGGTACTTTACGTTCTTCCAGCGATCTAAACTGTATACTCACAATAAGTAAAATTTTGTTATATGCTAACCTGCTGGCGATGGAGTTTTAATGTTCAGCAGTTTAGCAACAGATTTCTTCACAACTGGTCACTCCTGATTACAAAATGGATAAGAGAATGATGCACAGACTCACACTCAAGGGCAGTCTGTTGGAGGATCCTACCGAATACGTGTAGCTCGAACATTGTAGTCTTCTTAGAGGAAAATACCTATATATAAAATTAAAAAAAAAAAAACTGTGCAGATTCAGGAAACATCGGTCGTGTGGAACGCAGCTCATTGATAATTTTCATATTTTTGTCTGTTTCCCGTCGTTCCTTAGTTGCTTCAAAATTCGTGGAGGTATGTTCCGTCTGTGCAAATAAGTTTATTGCCATATGCGTTTGCTTATTTTAATTGCGAAGCATCTTCAGTGGCCTGTAAGACATGTTTCTTTTTATACATATAATTATGTGGTAGTTACAATATGTTACTATGTTACTTTTGTCTTGTTTCTCTGATTATAATCAAATTTTGTAGTACAAATTTGGTGATGTGAAATTATCGTTCTGTGTTACGATTTTCAGCGCTGTTAGCCCATGTGCATGGTCCTGGAGATGTGTTCATTAGTCTCCATGCTCCAGTTGGCCTATTTCCGGCGTTCTTTGTGCGTGCGTGCGTCTGTCTCTGTGTGTGTGTGTGTGTGTGTGTGTGTGTGTGTGTGAATGTGTCGTTTTTTGTGGGAGCATGATCATGTTAGCTACTAAAACAATAACAAACAGAGATCTGAAACATAACCAAATAAATAATTAATGAATCTTCCTCTCTCTCTCTCTCTCATGCACACGCACGCACGCACACACACACACACACACACACACACACACACACACACACACACACACACACACAAATATCCATTTTTAAAAAATCACGTTCCCCAATGAACGACACATTTACACACAACTAAATACACAGACGTGCACACACACACACACACACACACGGAAAACAAATGAAAAATATCAAACCACACACACATAACCCAAACAAAAGCGACAAATGGCTCTGAGCACTATGCGACAACTTCTGAGGTCATCAGTCGCCTAGAACTTAGAACTAATTAAACCTAACTAACCTAAGGACATCACACACATCCATGCCCGAGGCAGGATTCGAACCTGCGACTGTAGCGGTCGCGCGGTTCCAGACTGTAGCGCCCAGAACCGCACGGCCACTCTGGCCCAAAAGCGACAGTTGGTAATACAACACACCATAAACACACACATGTTGAACACAAAACGTAAAGTGCAAGTGATGTATAGATGTGTTGAAACAAATGTGGTTGAAAGAACTCCGGTAATCGGCCAACTGGAGCATGGAGACTACTGAACGCACCTTGGGCTAACTGCTGAAAATCGTAAATAACATCGAACGATAATTTAACATCACGAAATTTGTGCTACAAAAGTTGATTCTAACCTGAAAAACAAGAGAAATACATGACAAAATGTTTCCATTTCACTATCTCATCGGAAACAGTGGACCTAGGGACGTTCAGGAGTGTGGAAATCTCGCGTACAGACTGTAACACAAGTGACACCCAATCACCTGACCACGTTCGAAGTCCGTGAGTTCCGCGGAGCGCCCCATTCTGCTCTCTCACAATGTCTAATGACTACTGAGGTCACTGATATGGAGTACCTGGCAGCAGGTGGCAGCACAGTGCACCTAATATGAAAATGGATGTTTTTGGGGGTGTCCGGATTCTTTTGATCACATAGTGTATGTAAGCGGAGCAGATACGGGCGGAGGATCACCTAGGAAAGATATGGGCTGGAAATGGGGAAATCCATTGAAGTAAGCGTCTTTGACATAGTACAGATCATTATTATGCAGAGCCTGTGAATGAGTGTGTCGAAAACTGTGGAGCTGGTCGAATGTTCGGGTGCTATACGAGGTGCGGCTAGAAAAAAACCGGACTGATACTGGAAAAAACATTTATTTACAATTATTTACAATTTCATGTTATCTCCTTCAATGTACTCTCCTCCTAGGTCTCTACACCGCTCCATACGAATTTTCCACTGTTCATAGCAATGCTGCAGATCATTTTCGGTAAGTCCATACATTGCTTCCGTCGCTTTTTCTTTTACTGCTTCAACAGTCTCAAATCTAGTTCCTTTCAAAGCTGACTTGACTGTAGGGAAAAGAAAAAAGTCACAGGGGGCCAAATCAGGTGAGTAGGGTGGATGATCTAAGATGGGAATGTTGTGTTTTGCCAAAAACGTCTTCACTGACAACGCACTGTGAGCTGGGGCATTGTCTTGGTGAAGGATCCATGACTTTTTTCTCCACAAATCGTTCCGTTTTCTCCGTACTCGCTCACGTAGGGTAGCCAGGACGCTAATGTAGTAATGTTGATTCACTGTTTGTCCCTCTGGTACCCAATGAATGTGCACAATCCCTTTGATGTAAAAAAAAAAAACAATCATCATTGCCTTGAATTTCGATTTTGACATTCGTGCTTTTTTTTGTCGTGGAGAACCAGGAGTTTTCCTATGCATCGATTGGCGTTTAGTTTCGGGATCGTAAGTAAAAAACCACGATTCATCGCAAGTAATAACATTTTGTAAGAAGGTGGGATCACTTTCAATGTTTTCCAGGATGTCAGAACAAATCATTCTTCGGCGTTCCTTCTGTTCAATTGTGAGACACTTTGGAACCATTTTTGAACACACTTTGTTCATGGTGAAACTTTCATGAAGAATCTGCCTAACACTTTCCTTGTCAACTCCTGTTAACTCAGACACTGCTCTGATTGTTAAACGGCGATCTTGTCGAACAAGTTTACCGATTTTTTCAATGTTTGCATCAGTTTTTGCTGACAATGGTCTGCCAGTGCGAGTGTCATCACTGGTGTCTTCGCGGCCATCTTTAAATCGTTTAAACCACTCAAACACTTGTGTTCGCGATAAACAATCATCGCCGTACACTTGTTGTAACATTACAAACGTTTCACTTGCAGATTTTCCTAGTTTGAAACAAAATTTGATGTTAACACGCTGTTCTTTCTGTACACTCAACATTTTCCGACGCACAGACGAAACGTCAACTACTTAAAACAGACGCCACGGGCAGACTGAGTGCAGGAGGCAGATGAAACTCGAGCAGTAGGCGGAGCGAGAGTCACGTGACAGGCCACGCAACTTTCAGCCTTATTGCATTCGTTTTATTGTTTCACCAGTACTAGTCCGGTTTTTTTCTAGCCACACCTCGTTACCTGCTTAGCTGAGCGGAAATAAATAAATAAAGCCGTAACGTGTTTGCCTACCATGCAGCAGGCCCGGATTAGATTCCCGGCCGGGTTGGAGATTTTCTCAACTCGTGGACTGGGTGTTGTGTTGTCCTCACCATCAATTATCCTCACCGACACGTAAATGGCCCAGTGTGTCGTCACCTGCTATAAGACTACCAACTCGGCAGCCGAACTTCCCCGCATGGGGGCTCCCGGCCATCAGTGCCACGCGATCGTTTCATTTTTTTTCTTTGATCACGTGGTACTGTCGTAAGCATCTACGGAAAGAGATAGAAGGATAGTGAAACTACCAGTAGGCGTAATTGGGCGTCCACAACTCTTCACAGAACGCAGGGTTCGGCGACTTGTCTGCTCTGTAAAGTAGGATAGATGGTGATCTATGGCATCTCTGCCGAAAGAACACAAATGTTTCGGAGCACATTGTTCATCGTACATTGTTGAACACGTAGCTCTGCAGCAGACCACCGCTACATGTTCACATGTTGACCCAACGACGTCGTCAATTATGACTGCAGTGAGCACGGGACCATGGGGGTTCGATCGTCGATCAATGGAAACGTGTCGACTCTTGGGATGTATTACATATTTACTACACTAGGTCGATGGTCGTCTCCACAGACGTCATCGAGGTGAACGGTGGCTTGAACCGCGGACGCTGGCTGGTGGGAGCAGTATTATGCTGTGGGAGACATTCTCCCGCGTTTGCATGGGACCTGTGGCAGTAATCGAAGACACGCTAACAGCTGCGAACCCACCTGCATCCCTTCACACTTGATGTCTTCCCTGACGGTGATGTCATCTTTCATCAGTATAATTGTCCGTGTCTCTGATCCAGAACTGTGCTACAGTGGTTTGAGGAGTATTATCGGGCAGATTTGGTAACGTGTTTACATTTTTCGGCGTGCAGTTGCAGCTGTTGCGGTTATAAAGCTAAATACTGACAAAGTTATTTGTGCAGTGTAATACAGTTATTAAATTTAATAACTTTCAGCGGTGTTTCGGGCCGCTTGTCGCGAAATAACAATTTAATAAACTTTTGGAAACGTTCGCTCGCTTGTTTTTTTAGAGTTTTCTGTGCGTTGAAGTCGTTTAGTAAATTTCGTGCTTTAGTTTTCAGCTGACGTTTCTTATTGTTTCTAGTGAACTATTTCAGTAAAACTTTCATTCGATGTTTTAACTTCGTTGATTGTTCCAGTGGTGGCTTGCATTTTTGGTTTTACCTAATAATTTTATGAAGTTTTGTTGGTATTGGTATTAGTTATGGTCTAGTAGTATTAATACAAGTGGTTGCTTACTTAGAAGAGAGAGATTTTCGTGACCGCTATTGTTAGTTCTATAAATAGTTCTACTGGTGTAACTGAACTTAGGTAGCGCAGACATATATTTCTTTTTCAGTAACTGTAAAATTTCACCACGAGTAAGAAGTGTGGGTTCTGTCGTAGGTTTGTGGGTAGTGGGTTGCGGTGTCGGATTTGTTAAAAATATTTTCATTGGGGAGAATGCAGTGGGGAAGCCAGTAGACATTCTAGCGAGATCCTCTCCTGGCAATGCAGAATCTGTAGTGGAAATAAGTTGATAGAGGTGCAGGAGCGTAAGATCTGTGCCCTGCAGGTGTAGTTACAACATGCAAAGGAGAAACTAGATAGGTTGAGCACGGTGAAGGGTGCTGGGGAATGGCAACTGGCAGTTGGCAAGAAGTCAGCTAGGAGGAGGAGGAGGTATTCAGACAGTTGCACTTTGCGTATATGCAATAGATCTGACCAACTGTCAGAGCTGAGTGGAGAGGAGCCTCTTGTAGCTGTAGGTGTAGGGAACACGCAGCAGTCCTCAGCAGTTAGGAAGCCTAGGTAAGCTGCAGAGTCTAACAGAAAGAAGAAGGTTCTCCTGCTAGGCAGTTCGCACGGTAGAGGTGTAGGCCAGCAGTTGCAGGAAGTGTTGGGGAGTGAGTACCAGGTTGGTTGGTTGGTTGGTTTGTTGGGAGAAGGAGACCAGACAGCGAGGTCATCGGTCTCATCAGATTAGGGAAGAATGGGGAAGGAAGTGGGCCGTGCCCTTTGGAAGGAACCATCCCGGCATTTGCCTGGAGAGATTTAGGGAAATCACGGAAAACCTAAATCAGGATGGCCGTGAGTACCAGGTCACCAGCATTGTGGAGCCTAGTGCAGGGTTGGCTCAGGTGACTGACAGCATGGGGCAGTTACGAAGGAATTTTACGAAGGAGGATCAGGTAGTGATAGTGCGTGGAACAGTGAACAGTCTTGATATGGACAGGGAATATGATGTAGGTGGTGACCTGGTGAAGATTGCGACTCAAACTGGTGTCACTAATGTGCATTTCGTGCAACTGTTTCAGCCTAATGATCGGCCTCATCTTAATGCGGCTGTTAGGCGAGTTAACATGGGGCTGGAGAAGGCACTGAGGGCAGTGGGCATGGGTCACATTTCAGTGGTGAGAGTTGAGTCTATCAGTAGATCGGGTTTCACTAGACATGGCCTGCACCTCAATTGGTATGGGAAGGGGAGGTTGTCAAAGCGTGCAGGTGAAAGTATAGCGGGTGGTGGTGGGATCACTCATGGAAAAATTCCTGTAGTTGTTTGTGTTAGAGCTGCACCTTTTTTAGATTGAAGTCAGCTGATAGGTATACCTGCTTAAAGGAAGCCCCTTTAACTAAGGGCTCACACTGAGAGGACTTCCTGTTTCCAAGTAGAGAAGGAATTAGCATATTTCATCAAAATATGAGAGGTATTAGAGATGAAGTTAGTGAACTGCTTATGGATGTTGACTCTGAAATTATTGGTATATCGGAGCACCACTTAAATAATTTGACAATTCAGAGGCTTTCTTTACCATGATACAGATTAGATGGCTGATTTTCAAGGAGTTCCTCGTGGGGTGGGGGAGTGGCCATGTACGCAAAAAACAGTATTCCATTTGAGTCCATAGACGTATCGCGGCACTGCACTGAACAGATATTTAAATGTTGTGCAGGGCCAGTTGAATTTAGTGAAACTAAATTTTTAATTGTTGTTGTTGTTTATAGGTCCCCTAAATCTGACTTCAGAGTATTTCTGCTCAAGCTAGAGAGGTTTCTTGATTGACTTTATAGGAAGTACGAGAAATTAGTTGTATGTGGTGACTTCAATATAAATTTTGTATATGATGGCGCAAGAAAAACGATGTTGGTAGATCTCCTAAATTCATATGATCTGATGCAGACTGTGTTTTTTCCTACTAGGGTGCAGGGGAACAGTAGCACAGCCATAGACAATATTTTTATTCATTCTTCATTACTAGATGGAAATTCTGTTAGCAAAAGGGTGAATGGCCTTTCAGAACATGATGCACAAATTTTAGAGGAACAAATCTGGCAGGATGTTTATACTGCCAATAACATAGATGACAAATATAATGGTTTCCTAAACACATTCCTCATGCTCTTTGAGAGTTACTTTCCATTGGAACATCTATTCCAGTCTCGTATTGTTCGTGGAAAGAAGGATTGTCGGTATGCCTCTCTGTGGGCCCTAATCTCTCTGATTTTATCCTCATGGTCTCTTCGCGAGATATACGTAGGAGGGAGCAATATACTGCTTGACTCCTCGGTGGACGTTCTTAACGGGGTACTAGCAGTAAAAGGCAGCCCGGGTGGCTGACTAGTGGGATAAGGTTATCATGTAGAAAAAAGCGGGAATTATATCAAAATGTTAGAAGTAGCCAGAATCAAGCTACAGTAGCCCATTACAGACATTACTGTAAGGTGCTTAAAAACGTTATTAGGAAGGCAAAGAGTATGTGGTATTGAAATAGAGTAGCTAATTCACAGGATAAAATTAAAACCATATGGTCAGTTGTGAAGGAAGTGTCTGGTCAGCAACACAAGGTCGACAATATGACGTTAGTTCGTAATAAAAATATTTCTGTTACTGATAAATCAGATATATGTACTGTATCTAACAATCATTTTCTGAGAATTGCTGGTGAATTAAATAAAAATTTAGTTTATACAGGGAATCATGTAAGTCTCTTGGCAAATGCCTTTCCGAGATCGGTGTCGGAAATACTCCTCTGTGAACAGACAAGGGGGAGATAGAGTCAATAATACAATCACTGAAGACTAAGGACTCTCATGGATATGATGGAGTTCATAGCAGAATATTAAAGTACTGTGCTGCACATGTTAGCCCTGTATTTAGCCATATTTGTAATTTTTCCTTTAGGAATGGTCAGTTTCCTGAACGATTAAAGTACTCAGTAGTAAAGCCGCTTTATGAAAGGGGAGATAGGGATAATGTAGACAATTTAGACCTATTTCTATGCCATCAGTGTTGGCTAAAGTTATTGAAAAGGCTGTGTATGGAAGGATAATTGATCATTTTATATCACATGATTTGCTATCGACTGTATAATTCGGCTTTAGAGGTCGTTTAACAACTGAAAATGCTATATTATCTTCTCTTTGTGAGGTAGTGGATGGGTTAAACAAATGGTTTCGAACGCTACACATATTTTTTGATTTAACTAAGGCGATTGATTGTGTTGATTACAAAATATTTCTCCAGAAGTTGGACCATTACGGAATATGATTGGTTCACCTCTTACTTTAGCAACAGGCAGCAAAAGGTCATTATTCACTGTGTTGAGAATGGATGTGATGTGGGGTAAGAGTGGTGTACAGTCAAGTGGGGGGTGCCTCAGGGATCAGTGTTGGGGCCACATCTGTTCCTTATTTACATAAATGATATGCCCTCTAGTATTACAGGTAACTCTAAAATATTTCTGTTTGCTGATGACACTAGCTTGGTAGTAAAGGATGTTGTGGGCAACATTGGCTCAGTTTCAAATAGTGCAGTTCATGACATAAGTTCACGGCTTGTAGAAAATAAACTAACGCTAAATCACAGTAAGACTCAGTTTTTACAGTTTCTGACACACAATTCAACAAAATCTGACGTTTTAATTTCACAGAATGAGCATATGATTAGTGAAACTGGACAGTTCAAATTTCTAGGTATTCAGATAGATAGTAAAATGTAGTGGAAAGCCCACGTTCAGGGTCTTGTTCATAGGCTTAGTGCTGCCACTTTTACTATTCGAACGGTATCTGTAGTAGGTGGTCGTTGGACACGAAAATCAGTCTAGTTTGCTTATTTTCATTCGCTTATGTCGTATGGTGTTATATTTTGAGGTAACTCCTCCCAATCTGTAAGGACATTTTTGGCTCAGAAACGGACGGTTCGGACAGTAAGTGATGTAAGTTCATGAACCTCTTGTCGACCCCTGTTCATGAGTCTGGGTATTTTGACATTCGTCTCTCAATATATATATTCCTTACTATCATTTCTTATTAACAATATTACCTTATTCCCAAGAATAAGCAGTTTTCACTCCGTTAATACTCGGCAGAACTCCAACGTGCGTTTGGCTCGTATTTCCTTAACTCCTGTGCAGAAAGGTGTGCAGTGTACTGTTGCATCCATTTTCAGTAAGCTACCACTAGAACTCAAAAATATTAGCAGTAATCCTCGCGCTTTCAAATTGAAACTGAAGAGTTTCCTCATGGGTCACTCCTTCTATTCTGTCGAGGAGTTTCTTGAAAAATTAAGCTGATTCTTGTTGTACTGTTGATTGCGATTACTTAAACTTATGGCTTGACTTTTTCGGGTTCATAAACATTTTATTTTTATCTGTTATTACTTTTATGTTGTAATTTCATGTACTGACACGTTCCATGACCTTGGAGATTTGCTCTTCAATTTGGTCCTACGGAACTCGACGAGTAAATAAATAAATAAATTTCCTTCCACATTTCCATCGCACTGAAATAGTGCTCCATCTTCAGTGACGTCGTTTTCTGCGCGACGTTAAAATATAAACTTGTTTCCTTATTTACTTAAATCGTAGTAGAGTGTTTCTATTCAAAAACTAAATCTTCTATTTAGTTCTTTGTGTACCTGCAGCTAACAGTACTGTCTGTCGTTGTTAGCCGTGAACACATTAAAGCCCGCTAGAATTTATGGCTGCTGAATTTTCTGAACTTAGTCATGTATATTACAGTATATTATATCTGCATGATTGCTCTGCAACTCGCACTCAGCACTTGGCAGAGGTTTCATAGAATCACTTTCAGACAATTTCTCTACCGTCGCAGTATCGAATAGCACATGGGTAAAATTAAGACCCGAATCTTTCAGCGCAAATTCTTATTTCTCTTCTTTTTTTAACACTATGGCCATTTCTCCCTATGTACTTAGGAGTCAACAAAATACACTCCTGGAAATTGAAATAAGAACACCGTGAATTCATTGTCCCAGGAAGGGGAAACTTTATTGACACATTCCTGCGGTCAGATACATCACATGATCACACTGACAGAACCACAGGCACATAGACACAGGCAACAGAGCATGCACAATGTCGGCACTAGTACAGTGTATATCCACTTTTCGCAGCAATGCAGGCTGCTATTCTCCCATGGAGACGATCGTAGAGATGCTGGATGTAGTCCTGTGGAACGGCTTGCCATGCCATTTCCACCTGGCGCCTCAGTTGGACCAGCGTCCGTGCTGGACGTGCAGACCGCGTGAGACGCCGCTTCATCCAGTCCCAAACATGCTCAATGGGGGACAGATCCGGAGATCTTGCTGACCAGGGTAGTTGACTTACACCTTCTAGAGCACGTTGGGTGGCACGGGATACATGTGGACGTGCATTGTCCTGTTGGAACAGCAAGTTCCCTTGCCGGTCTAGGAATGGTAGAACGATGGGTTCGATGACGGTTTGGATGTACCGTGCACTATTCAGTGTCCCCTCGACGATCACCAGTGGTGTACGGCCAGTGTAGGAGATCACTCCCCACACCATGATGCCGGGTGTTGGCCCTGTGTGCCTCGGTCGTATGCAGTCCTGATTGTGGCGCTCACCTGCACGGCGCCAAACATGCACACGACCATCATTGGCACCAAGACAGAAGCGATTCTCATCGCTGAAGACGGCACGTCTCCATTCGTCCCTCCATTCACGCCTGTCGCGACACCACTGGAGGCGGGCTGCACGATGTTGGGGCGTGAGCGGAAGACGGCCTAACGGTGTGCGGGACCGTAGCCCAGATTCATGGAGACGGTTGCGAATGGTCCTCGCCGATACCCCAGGAGCAACAGTATCCCTAATTTGCTGGGAAGTGGCGGTGCGGTCCCCTACGGCACTGCGTAGGATCCTACGGTCTTGGCGTGCATCCGTGCGTCGCTGCGGTCCGGTCCCAGGTCGACGGGCACGTGCACCTTCCGCCGACCACTGGCGACAACATCGATGTACTGTGGAGACCTCACGCCCCACGTGTTGAGCAATTCGGCGGTACGTCCACCCGGCCTCCCGCATGCCCACTATACGCCCTCGCTCAAAGTCCGTCAACTGCACATACGGTTCACGTCCACACTGTCGCGGCATGCTACCAGTGTTAAAGACTGCGATGGAGCTCCGTATGCCACGGCAAACTGGCTGACACTGACGGCGGCGGTGCACAAATGCTGCGCAGCTAGCGCCATTCGACGGCCAACACCGCGGTTCCTGGTGTGTCCGCTGTGCCGTGCGTGTGATCATTGCTTGTACAGCCCTCTCGCAGTGTCCGGAGCAAGTATGGTGGGTCTGACACACCGGTGTCAATGTGTTCTTTTTTCCATTTCCTGGAGTGTATTTTGGTATTTGGAGGACGAAGTTGATGAGCGAAATTTCTTAAAAAGATATTGCCACAACGAAGAATCGCCTTTGTCTTAATGAGTACCACGTTACCATAACCGTGCCACTATCTCCCCTTTTTCACGATAACACAAAATGAGCTGCCCTTCTTTGAACTTTATCTACGTCCTCCGTCAGTTCTATCTGGTAAGGATCCCATGCCGCACAGCAGTACTCCAGAAGAGGATGGACAAGCGTAATGTAAGCAGTCTATTTAGTGGATTTGCTGTATCTTCTAAGTGTTCTGCCAATAAAGTGAGGTCTTCGATTCGCCTCACACACAACGTTCTCTATGTGATTGTTCCAGTTTAAGTTGAAGGTAATTGTAAACTCTAGATATTTAGTTGAATTGACAACATTTAAATTTGTCTGATTTATCGTATAACCGCAATTTAACCGAATGTTTTTAGTATTAATATGGAGGATCTCACATTTTTTACTTCAGTGTGAATTACGGCCTTTAGCACCAAGCAGGCATCCTGTCTAAATCATTCAGTGAGTCAGTTTTTACTTCTGACGACTTCACTAGACAATAAACGATCGCATCATCCGCAAACAATCAAGACGGCTGCTCACGTTGTCTCACAAATCTTTTACACGGACTAAGGATAGCATAGGGCCTGTAAGCCTCCTTAGGAAATCCCAGATATAACTTAGATTTCACTAGATGACTTCCCCTCAGTTACTACGAACTGTGAACTTTGTGACAGGAAACCACTAATCAAATGGTACAGGTGAGACGAATTTCTATAGGCATGCAACTTGATTAGAAGCCATTTGTGAGGAATGGTATCAAAACCCTTCCACAAATCTAGAGATAGAGAATCAACTTGAGATTCCAGTCGACAGCACTCATTACTTCGTGCAAAGAAAGAGCTAATTGCATTCCAAAAGAACGATATTTTCTGAGTCCGTGCTAGTCATGTGTCAACAGACCATTTTTTTTCGGGGTATTTCATTATGTTGGAATACAGACGTGTCAGGGGGTTGTCGATGGTTTACACGTGCCTGCAAGTGACAATGAGACTGGTGTCTCCATTTGATAATTTAGCGATTTGATAATGTAGAAAGCTATCAGAGGGGAATGGTACAAACTGAGGTTGGAACACAAATGTCCGTCCAGCCGAAGTCAGGAAATCGCGTAATAACATCACGTCTCCGAGGGCGGAAAGCAATATCTCTCGGAGCGCTGCTGACAGTGTTAAGGGGCGGTACGCAGTAAGGAAGGAAAATTAGGATTTAACGTCCCGTCGACATCGAAGTCATTAGAGAGGGCGGTACGCAGTAGAGCATGCAGCACTGCATACAAATCAGTCACTCCATCCTGAGAAGCGCCTTCCGGTATTGCTCGCTTAACCACCAGTGCAGATATCCGTTTCCTCGAACTGTCCAGAAAGTGGGGTAGGCACGTTGTCTCTAAAAGTTGTGTTCTGCAAAGCTGCGTACGGGGAAATCGGCGTGCGGAGCAAGGTGGCAATCAAGACATGAAACGCGAGCTATGGTAACGTGCTCTGCTTTCCCTTCGGAAACAATAAGGCACATCCGCCAACGCGGAAGCACGCCGACGAGCTCTGTCGGCCTCGCGAAAGCCTAATTATGTCACAAGACTGTACTGGCAGCCAGCACAGGCCTTGTGAAACAGTATGTCCAATTCTACGAGCATACTTTTCTGGCAATAAGGAAAGTCTCATTAACGTGTTGCATAGTTGTTTCCTCTCTGATTACGCAACCTCACAGATTTTCCGTTAGCAACAAAGACCTGAGGGCTCTCAAAGCACACTTGGAATTAGTTTGTCTGTCACTGTTTTATGTGTTTATAGCGACGTCCTGTTTCACCTAGTCTGGAAGGTACATGCGACGGGCGAGACACCCACAGACTTCAAGAAGAGCTCAGAATGAGATTTTTACTCTGCAGCGGAATGTGCGCTGATATGAAACTTCCTGGCAGATTAAAACGGTGTGCCGGACCAAAACTCGAACGCGGGACCTTTCCCTTTCGCGGACAAGTGCTCTGCCAACTGAGCTACCAGAGCACAACTCACAAGCCGTCCTCACAGCTTCAGCCATCTTTTTGATTTGCAGCTCCTTGTATTGGCCGTGTTTGCAGTTAAAATTTTTGGATTTGAGGTCCGCCAGTTATGCAAAACACCGTTTTTCTCAGTACCGAAACGTGTTTCGGCTCCACTGTGAGATTTTCACTCTACAATGGAGTGTGCGCTGATATGAAATTTTCCTGGCAGATTAAAACTGTGTGCCGGACCGAGACTCTAACTCGGGACATTTGCCTTTCGCGGGCAAGAGCTCTACCCCAGAGTTTGGAAGGTAGGAGACGACGTACTGGCGGAAGTAAAGCTGTGAGGACGGTGCGTGAGTGGTACACGGGTAGCTCAGTTGGTAGCGCACTTACCTGCGAAAGGCAAAGGTCCAGAGTTCGAGTCTCGGTCCAGCACACAGTTTTAATCTGCCAGGAAATTTCAAGAAGAGTGTCTTAATTCCGTTGCAAAGAAGGCAGGTACTGACATGTGTGACACTACTGAACCATCAGTTTACTACGCCATGGATGTAAATCACAGACACGTATTACACTCCTGGAAATGGAAAAAAGAACACATTGACACCGGTGTGTCAGACCCACCATACTTGCTCCGGACACTGCGAGAGGGCTGTACAAGCAATGATCACACGCACGGCACAGCGGACACACCAGGAACCGCGGTGTTGGCCGTCGAATGGCGCTAGCTGCGCAGCATTTGTGCACCGCCGCCGTCAGTGTCAGCCAGTTTGCCGTGGCATACGGAGCTCCATCGCAGTCTTTAACACTGGTAGTATGCCGCGACAGCGTGGACGTGAACCGTATGTGCAGTTGACGGACTTTGAGCGAGGGCGTATAGTGGGCATTCGGGAGGCCGGGTGGACGTACCGCCGAATTGCTCAACACGTGGGGCGTGAGGTCTCCACAGTACATCGATGTTGTCGCCAGTGGTCGGCGGAAGGTGCACGTGCCCGTCGACCTGGGACCGGACCGCAGCGACGCACGGATGCACGCCAAGACCGTAGGATCCTACGCAGTGCCGTAGGGGACCGCACCGCCACTTCCCAGCAAATTAGGGACACTGTTGCTCCTGGGGTATCGGCGAGGACCATTCGCAACCGTCTCCATGAAGCTGGGCTACGGTCCCGCACACCGTTAGGTCGTCTTCCGCTCACGCCCCAACATCGTGCAGCCCGCCTCCAGTGGTGTCGCGACAGGCGTGAATGGAGGGACGAATGGAGACGTGTCGTCTTCAGCGATGAGAGTCGCTTCTGCCTTGGTGCCAATGATGGTCGTATGCGTGTTTGGCGCCGTGCAGGTGAGCGCCACAATCAGGACTGCATACGACCGAGGCACACAGGGCCAACACCCGGCATCATGGTGTGGGGAGCGATCTCCTACACTGGCCGTACACCACTGGTGATCGTCGAGGGGACACTGAATAGTGCACGGTACATCCAAACCGTCATCGAACCCATCGTTCTACCATTCCTAGACCGGCAAGGGAACTTGCTGTTCCAACAGGACAATGCACGTCCGCATGTATCCCGTGCCACCCAACGTGCTCTAGAAGGTGTAAGTCAACTACCCTGGCCAGCAAGATCTCCGGATCTGTCCCCCATTGAGCATGTTTGGGACTGGATGAAGCGTCGTCTCACGCGGTCTGCACGTCCAGCACGAACGCTGGTCCAACTGAGGCGCCAGGTGGAAATGGCATGGCAAGCCGTTCCACAGGACTACATCCAGCATCTCTACGATCGTCTCCATGGGAGAATAGCAGCCTGCATTGCTGCGAAAGGTGGATATACACTGTACTAGTGCCGACATTGTGCATGCTCTGTTGCCTGTGTCTATGTGCCTGTGGTTCTGTCAGTGTGATCATGTGATGTATCTGACCCCAGGAATGTGTCAATAAAGTTTCCCCTTCCTGGGACAATGAATTCACGGTGTTCTTATTTCAATTTCCAGGAGTGTATTTATAGAAGAATGGAAAAGTGGTAGAAGCCGACCTCGGGGAAGATCAGTTTCGGTTACAGAGAAATCCGTGCGAGGCAATACCGACTCGACGGCTTATTTTGAAGAATATGTTAACGATAGGCAAATCTATGTTTACAGCATTTGTAGCTTTCGACAATGGTGACTGGAGTGTATTCTTTGGAATTTTGGTGGCAGCCCTGATATAATGTAGGAGAGGAAGTTTGTCTACAACTTGTGCAGAAACCAGTCTACAGTTTTAAGGATCGAAAGACATGAAAAGGAGGCAGTAGCTGAGAAGGGAAATTTGGGAAGGCATTTAAAGTTCAGGCAGAAAAAGTAAAAACTTTGCTGTTAGCCAATGACATTGTACACTGAGGTGCCAAAGGTCATAGGATAGTGCTATGCACATATACAGATGGCGGCAGTATTGCGTACACAATGTATAAAAGGACAGTGCGTTGGCGGAGCTGTCATTTGTACTCAGGTGATTCATGTAAAAAGGTTTCCGACGTAATTATGGCAGCACGATGGAAATTAACAGTTGAGATAGACGCATGGGACATTCTATTTCGAAAATCGTTAGGGAAGGAGTAGTCAGTGCTAACAAACAAGCATTACTACGTGAAATAACCGCAGAAAGCAAGTGAGTGAGTGGCTTAAGCTGGATACGACGATCCTGCACAACTTTGTGGATTCACTTCCTAAACGAATCCAGGCGGTTATAAAGTCCAGTGACGACGGGGGGGGGGGGGGGGGGGGGGGGGCAGAGGTATTTCTCTGGAGCGTAGCCTTGTAGTGAAGTGAAACGTCGAGGATAAACAGTTCAGACATGAAGAGAATAGAATCTTTTGAAATGTAGTGCTACAGAATAATTTTGTAGACTACGTGGGTAGATCGAATAGCTGATGAGGAGGTGCTGAACAGAATTAGAGGAAAAAAATTATGGCGCAATGCGACCAAAAGAATGGATCGGTTCGTTGAACGCATTCAGATGCATGAACGGGTCGTCAATTTGGTAACTGTGGGAAGCGGGGGGAAGGGGGGGGGTAAAAATTGTAGGAGGAGACTCACAGTAAGTAGGTTCAAATGGATTGTAGTTTGCAATAGTTATATTCAGAGATCACGAGGCTTGCAAGGAATAAAATGGCGTGGAAAGCTGCAAACCGGTACTCGGACTGGAGACAATAAAAACGCGGCGTTTCCAGTGACGTTCTAACGCCGTTGGGATTAATGAACGTTTCGTCAAAAATTATGGCACTTCCTGCACCGCTCAACACGTTAAATTTTTGTAGGCATGCTTCCTTAGATACAAATAAAAGTACAGACTGCAATTTTATTCGTTATTTGATTACATGTATATCTTTGTAATTATTCGAAGGTGTTCGGCTTATGCTAAGGGCGCTCCACAGTACATGGACAACTCAGAACGCTCTGCAGTTCGCCAGCAGATAGATTTTATAATCTATATGATCATCTAAATACCACTGATAAACGAAGGTTGCCAGGTTGTTTGTACACGAAATAACTAGGCTCGTTTTCCTGTCCGATGACAATCCTGATTTTGGTTGTTCGTTGCTTCCCTCAATCATTTCAGGGAAATCCTGTAATTTTTCAAAATCAGTCACGGCCAATTTTCTATCTTAGTCCATCTGAGTTAGAGCGTCCTTCCTAGAGAGCTTGATGTCGACGAGACAAACTCTAACCTTTGTCCGTTCCTTTCTTTAACGTGCAAGAAAGAGAAAAAAGAAACGCCGAATATCAGTTTCCTGTAATGGAAACGAATCTGAAAAAAAATTTTGTTTGCAAATACAAACAGAAAAGACAAAATAGGGTTAGACCGGAGTACAATTTCTGAATATTATTACGGGAAGAGACACGTCAGCTAAACAGGGGAAGGACAACTGCGATACGTTTATATGACGGCTGTTCAATAAAGAATGATCATAATTTCTTTTTTGACAACGTACCTTTACTCATTCTCATAATTTTGATGGTCCTTCTCAAAGTAGTCTCCCATGAATGCGATGCACTTGTCCCAGCGTCTCTGCCAATCTTCAAGTACATGCTGGAAACCATTTTTTGAGAGGGCCTTCAAAATCGCCTCCGCAGCGTTCACCACTGCTTCTGATGATTGTTAATGCCTCCCACGAAGGCGTTTCTTCATGTTAGGGAATAGAAAAAGTCGCATGGGGCTAAATCCGGACTATAAGGAGGGTGAGGGATGCACTTCACGTTGATTTTTGCAAGATATTCAGCAACAACATTAGCAATATGCGGCCGCGCATTATCCTGCGTGCTTCACGGAAATGCGGTCTTTTGCGCCTGATATGGACTTGCAATGTTTTCACGACATCCCTGTAGTACTGTCCAGTAACTGATGTGTGTGCAGGTACAACATGCTGGTAAACCATTCCGTGAATATCAAAGAATGAGATGACCATAACTTTCCCAGCAGAAGCAACCACTTTCGCTTTTTTGGGGATTGGGGGTTGGTGATGAAGGAGGTTTCCACACTGAGCTTTGCTGTTTGCTCTCAGGATCAAAATGATTTAGCCAATTTTCATCAGCAGTGATTACATTTGAAAGAAACTCCGAATCTTCCTCTACCATCAACTTTAACTGCATGCAGATCTGCACGCGAATGTCTTTTTGTTCGCGAACCGCAGTCTTGGAACCCATCCCGCACAAACACGTGCATGTGTAATTTTTCTGTCACCATCGTGTGGGTGGCACCCAATGAAATGTTCAGTATTTCAGAAAGTGATCTTAAGGTAATTCGTCGATCCTATCTCACAATGACAGCAGCAGTATTGATGTTTTCTTCCGTAAGAGCAGTAACTGGAGCACCGGATCCACCTTCCTTTGAAATTGATTGTCTCCCCTCTTTAAACATTTTAAACCACCTTCGAGCTGTGCTGTAGCGAAGAACAGACTCTACATAGGCCTCCTGTAACATTGTATAGGCCTCAGCTGAAGGTTTGTTAAGACGAAAGCAGAATTTCAAAGCAGCATATTGGTCCTCGCGTGTTACCTCCATTGCAGCAGTAGGTGATACTGAACATGTCTGACCTTGGCTGCCTCTCACAGATGGGACCCAGGAGTCCCAACAATGAAACTACTACGGCATGTTTGTTGCACATTAAGCTAACAGAATATCATAAGATTAAATTTTAGCGCGAGAAATTATGACCATAAAAAATTATGATCATTCTTTATTGAAGAAACCACGTATATTGGAGCCGTAGAAACCATCGGTTTTCGCCGGATGACTCATTTCGATACTAAAACTTGTGGTGCACCGTCTTCTTAGAAACGTAATTTATCGGAATTGAATTTAATGGGGATTCGCTTGGAAGTCGTATTGAAGACAAGCTAGCACCTTCCCTGACTATTCCAAAGATGGAGACTACCCTTTCTGAGCTGTTCATAATGTCCTTACCGACGCTCTCATTGAAACCACGTCAAACAGGTGCGAAGCAACAATGGTGGTACGCTAGTGACCACACACCGTTATTAGGGGCAGTAATGATGGTCGCTTTGCCGCTTTATAAGCTATTCCACCGGAGCAGAAACGTTCTCCCACCTCTTTAGACATAGCGACAAGAACTTTGCCGCACCAAAGTCAGTTTATTTCAATATACACTATGATTCACTAAATTGTTAACCTTAAGTAATGCCGGGAAAGTTTAAGGTAATGCAATTCTGCTTCACAACCACGTAATTAGTAAGAAGGTCCACGGTAAGTGAAGTATAGTCTACTTTCCTTGCAATATTAGTTAAAAAGATCCCGATGTCAATTTCGCTTTTTTCGAGCAGTACTTCTGCAACTAGTATTGCAGTCGAAGATCCTAAGTACCAGAATTCAATGGCGTTTTATTCTCAGATATCCCGTAACCTAGAGCTTAGCACTTCCCAGTTTTGAAAAACAATTTGATTTCTGTCTTAAGTGGAAGTTCGTGATGCGTGGAAATGTGGCGCCCGGCTTATGAGTCTTTCCAGATCGATACAGGTACTAAATACGTGATATTAATTACAGATCAAAGCAGTGGACACGCAGTGCCCAAAGCTGCATTTCCTCTCTGTTCCTTCTATACTAGTATCACTGCGGTGCTATATTTCGTTTCCTCCTTATCCAACTGGACGTATTTCCTTATTTGGTACGAAAACGCAAAGTTCCGCATAAGACAACAACGACTTGGATCTTCAAAACAGGGAAATCATAAGTTCTAAACATTGAAATTTCTCCGAAGGTGGTTATCGGATTTCGGGGAGCGAAACGCCCGTTAAACTTGTCTCCTTCAGATCTACAATACCAAGAGTAGAAATTCTATACCTAATTAAAAAAACTGATTCCAAGTTTTCTATAATTAGTATCGCTATAAGATTTATATGTCGTTTAGTAAGGACTTTCCTATAATTCAATTCACTAAAAAAGTACCTAGATTATCTTACAATGATTTCGGAATTATCTGAGATTAACAGTTATCTATCTAAAAATACAGGGTGTTTAATGCACGACGCAAACACAATCTCCGGCTTGGCGGTCTAGTGGTAAAATGTGAGCCTGGAAACCGTAAGGCTGCAAGATCGAATCCCAGTAAGACACGGAATTTTCAACCTGCCTTTACGCTACTAGCCTTCACGTCTCAATGCCGTGCACAGGAGACCCCCTTTTCCTGGTAAATTTAGATTGAGTGAGGTGAGAAGTCGTCAATGTGGCGCGCAATTGAAAGAATTCGCAAATACGAATTTAAAAAAAAGTATTACGAAGTGTTTTTGATAACAGGAAAGACCCTATCACAGGTAGTTCTTATCCTATGATAGAGATTGTCATGGAAGCATTTTCAGTATGTGCTCTGGCTCTGTCCTGTAAGAAACGACCGTAGGTCTTTCCATTAGTTGTGAGGTCTCTAAAAATAGGGTAGCAACGTATTGGTTCACGTATCTATCACAAGTTACCGTTGCCTAAAAAAAATTGCTTCACTAATTCGAGTTGCACTAACTGCACACCACAATCCTGTTTTCGTATAGTGCAGAGGCGCTTGTTAATTTGCAATATTTCAGCTCTGTGATCAGATGCTACTGACATACCATTGTGAACTCCCCTCCCCCCCCCCTCCCTCCCTCCCTTCCACCTTGTATTCATCCATGCATCCATCCATCCATCCATCCCCCCCCTCACTGTATGCAAAACATAATTTTTTTAATTTGTTGTGATTTCATACCCCTCGCCTTATATAGGCGTTGGGTGGGCTGACAGTGGTTGTATTCCACTCTTCAGCCAATAGATTTTTTAAAAATATAAGAAAAAGGAGAAGAAATGTTACTGAAAGTTAAACGTTAGACTTGGTTCCAGCCGGATGATGTGGCCGAGCGATTCTAGGCGCTTCAGTCTGGAACCGCGCGACTGCTACGGTCGCAGGTTCGAATCCTGCCTCGGGCATGGATGTGTGTGATGTCCTTAGGTTAGTTAGGTTTAAGTAGTCCTAAGTTCTGGGGGACTGTTGGCCTCAGATGTTAAGTCTCATAGTGCTCAGAGCCATTTGAACCATTTGTACTTGGTTAAAAAAAAAAAAAAAAAATGAATTTTGCTTGCGTCCATATAAAAAACATTAAGAGTGTGTTTTTTAATTTAAAATGAAAGGGCTAACAGCTAACAAACGAAAATATGAATATAGGTTCCGCCGTTTGTGCAAAACACTGTTTTTCTTGTTACCCAAACATGTTTCGGCACATCTGTGTTGTCATCTATGGGTTTTTGTTATTGGAAAACTGTAAAAAGTGAACATGTTTTAGGTTGGAACTGATCTAATGAAATCAGGCTTAAAGACAGTTGTTCGTTTTGTTCTTACCTTGATTTTACAATATATGGCTTTGCAGGACCATCTGTGTGGTGTTCTGCACTGATAGCTTGTCATCTGCAAACCAAAAGATGTAAATGTGAATTTTATCAGCGAGTTAACACATCCCTTAACTTATAACTGATTTTGGTGTGGCAAAGTGATTTGCGTATATATTTGTTACTGTTTTTATGTATTGTGATTGATCCACCTCCACTCTCGCCGGCATACGTTCAGTCAGGTACTGGAAGGTTTCTTGGGGAATGGCAACCCTTTTTTCACGGAGAGCTGCACTGAGGAAAGGTATCGATGTCGGTCGATGAGACCTGGCACGGAGTCACCGTTCCAAAACATCCCAAAAGTCTTCTATAGGATTCAGGTCAGGATTCTGTGCAGGCAGATTCAGAAGGATGTAGGTTGCAGTAGGTACTGGGAGATGAAGAAGCTTGCACAGGATAGAGTAGCATGGAGAGCTGCATCAAACTAGTCTCAGGACTGAAGACCACAACAACAACATTGTCGTGTAACCACTCCGTCACAGGTCGTGCATTATGAACAGGTGCTCGATAGTGTTAAAAGATGCAATCGCCTCTCCCAAATTGCTCTCCAACAGTGGGAAGCAAGAATGTGCTGAAAACCTCAATGTAGGCCTGTACTGTGATAGTGCCACATAAAACAATAAGGGGCGCAAGCCCCCTCCATGAAGAACACGACCACACCATAACACCATTTACTGTTGGCACTACACACGCTGGTAGATGACGTTCACCGTGGATTCGCCATACCCACACCCTTACATCGGATCACCACATTGTGTACCATGATTCGTCACTCCACGCAACGTTATTCCACTGTTCAATCGTCCAATGTTTACGCTCCTTACACCAAGCGAGGCGTCGTTTGGCCTTTACCGGCGTGATGTGTGGCTCATGAGCAGCCGCTCGACCATGAAATCGAAGTTTTCTCACCTCCCGCCTAACTGTCATAGTACTTGCAGTGGATCCTGATACAGTTTGGAATTCTTGTGCGATAGTCTGGATAGACGTCTGCCTACTACACATTACGATCCTCTTCAACTGTCGGCGGTCCTTGTCAGTCAACAGACGAGGTCGACCAGTACGCTTTTGTGTTGTACGTGTCTCTTCACGTTTCCACTTCACTATCACATCGGAAACAGTGGACCTAGGGATGTTTATGAGTGTGGAAATCTCGCGTACAGGCGTATGACACAAGTGACACCCAATCACCTGACCACGTTCGAAGTCCGTGAGTTCCGCGGAGTGCCCGATTCTGCCCTCTCACGATGTCTAATGACTACTGAGGTCGCTGATATGGAGTACCTGGCAGTAGGTGGCAGCACAGTGCACCTTATATGAAAAACGTATGTTTTTGGGGGTGCCCGGATACTTTTGATCACATAGTGTATATGTAACTTATTAACACTACGTCAGACAAGCCTTTCGGTCGTAGATACTTAGCTCTACCTGTGCAAAGCTTGTGTGGGTAGCTAGTCCTTTCAACGAATAACGTATAATCCATGCATTGTTTTGAACGGTATGTTTCTATGTACCTCGAATTTCTACAACCACATTTAAGTACGAGTAGACTTCAAAAAGTAAGTTATACCAGTCTTCCCACGCTAAGACCCTGGCGCAACATGAGTGCCACATAGAAGCGAGTAGATGTTCCGCTGCGGAATGGATAACAGGTGCCTCACAATATGGGACTGATATGGCGCGACAACTGGAAGTGTACTCCTAACTTGAATACGCGGTGCAATGGAATATTCTAGTGAGCAAAATGTCTAAATTGCACACAGGTTCACCATGAAATTCAGGAGGTAGATGGACCAAACGCAGTGTAGCGTCGAGTAGTAGTGAAATGGTGGCAACAATTTGAAGGAAGGGAGGAAGATTAGAGTTTAACGTCCTGTCGATTTCCAGGTCATTACAGACGTAGCAAAAGCTCGGATTGATTCAAGTATTGGGAAGGAAATCGGCCGTGCCCTTTCGAAGGAACCATTTTGGCATTTGCCTTGAACGATCTGAGGAAATCACGGAAAACATAAATCAGGATGGTCGGATGCGAATTTGAAGTGTAGTCTCGCGGAATGAAGGTCCAGTGTGCTAACCACTACGCCGCCTCGATCGGTGTCAACAATTTGCCCAAGGCCGCATAGGTGTGGGTGATGTTGACCAGGAAGGATAGGCATCGATATGGACTACAAACGGCAACGGCCTCAGCGACTGTAGACTTTCCGACAATGGGGACATTCTCACAACCGTTATTCAATGGCTCCGTGACCAAGACACGGATTCCTATCGTCGAGGAACTGAACGACTGTTAGAGGGCTCCGATCGTTCTTTACAGAGACTGTGAGAGTATGTTGAAAAACAGTGTGAATTATCTGCGTCACTCTGATGTGTAGTGTAGCATTTAATTTATGTGTAACTTACTTTTTGAGATCCCCTTGTATATAAGAATAATTTAGCGATATATACAGAAGGAAGGCACGTTAGATCAGAAAATCTTGGTGCTCTGTTGACGCCCAATAAGAAGCAGGGCCGTAGTTTTGTGACGACAGGCAGAAACACTGTCTCCTTGTCTGCCTATGCAGCCGTACAGGATCGCTATTATTACTGGTCAGACAACCAAGTTTGTGGGCGGCGGGACTTGAATCAGCAGCGCTAGTTAAGCCAATTGTCAAATGCGCAGCACTCGTTTGCCGACATCTGAGCTTCAGTTTCTGTGTTGGGTTTCGAGCAGGATGAGGATCTTAAGACTCGCAAGTTAATTTCAGGAAGCAAAACCAGGTATTACGTGCGTGTGTCTGGCATTTCGCTACATTGACGTATAGAAAGTTACTAGATCTGTCTATGTCTTACCGAGGAATAGCACAAGAACTCCAGTAGCGTCAGAAGCGATTAGGATATAGTTCTCTTTGAAGAGAATGTATCAAAACTACAGCGAGGCCGCGCGGGATTAGGCGAGCGGTCTGGGGCGCTGCAGTCATGGACTGTGCCGCTGGTCCCGGCGGGGGTTCGAGTCCTCCCTCGGGCATGGGTGTGTGTGTTTGTCCTTAGGATAATTTAGGTTAAGTAGTGTGTAAGCTTAGGGACTGATGACCTTAGCAGTTAAGTCCCATAAGATTTCACACACATTTTTGAACTATATTCTTTCACTATATTCAGCTGCGTGTACGTTTTCCTCTTCCTGCAAGTATGTTCATTTTTTATTGTTTACTTGTCAACAGGGTGAAAAATTTTTGGGTTGAACCACTAATCGAAATGTGTCAAAGGAGGCGGAAGGGAAACGCAACATATTGTTGTTATTTACGTAGATAGTTTTAATCCGACGATAGTTTCAAAAGGTACTAAGTTTCAGAAACGACAAAATATGCCTTTCTCCGAAGTGAACAGAGATGTTGCAGCATTTAGGCATTAAAAGCTAACAATAAGTAGTAATTTATGTTCCTGGCATTAGAGTTAAAAGGTGATGTGCAACGTAAAACTATATTATTATTATGAACAACTACTATCATACGGATCAGTGTATACGGCTGCGACAAGATTTGGGCTTGATCGCTGGAATGTTCACTGATCTCCCCACATATATGGAGCCATGTTGTTCGCAGAAAGTCATACAGTTGTTGAACAATGGGTGACGGATGATTCTCATTTAAACACTACGTTCGAGACGTCACCACTTACGCTCAGTTGGGTTGAGGTGTGGGGAATTTTTGCGACCAGGGAGCTACTCTGACATGTTCATGGTGCAATGGCATGAATTTGGAGGCGCACTTAGAATTGTGGCAAGAAGCACTGTTATACTAAAAACTCCGATTCTCGCCATGTCAGACAATCTTCATATGCGGTACACCGTAATCTCTAAGAATAGATTCGTAATCAATACAAGCAAGAGAGCGTTCCACTTTGAATATGGTTCAAGAGAATCCCAGGAATACGTCCGTCAAAGCATAACGATTCTTCAACTGCCTTGTTTTTGGACGTTCCAGTCCCGTACGGAAAAGCAGAAAACTTGACTAAGTGGAGCACTGCAGGATCGTTCCCCCGTAAAGACCACTGTAAATTTGCTGCCCCTTTCTCGTCCAGCCGAGCTTGTGGTGCGTATGTAAAGACATCGATTTTGACGGGACGTTGAACTATAATCTTATTTTTTACCTACAAAGATACTCCTGCATAGCTCGACGAGCTGATCCACCTCGGAAGAAGGATAAGGAGGAGAATGACTTCAGCAGAATCTCTGGATTCTTTCCGGAATGAATATTTCATGCTGCAGTGCAGTGTACGCTGTCATTAAACTTCTTTACAGACGATAATTTGTTGGGACCTTGGCATGCAGGGAAGCCTCTGCTGGGTTTGGAAAAGTAGTAGAGATACAAGTTGTCCCAGGAGGAACGGTCAATATTCAGGGATATTCTAACACTGTCAAGGCAGACAGGGGAATGAATGTTCGAAATATCATCTGTCACAATATGTACACGGGGACGCACAGTGATGCTAAGGCCGGTATTACACTATCACATTTCTTTGTCAAATATCTTTGTCAAAGAAATTTGATGGTGTAATAGGGAACTTTTTCAAATCTAGTCTGTCGTCAAATAAATGTGATCAAATCTAGGGCCTCGCTGTTCAAAAATGTGTATGAAATCTTATGGGACTTAACTGCTAAGGTCACCAGTCCCTAAGCTTACACACTACTTAACCTAAATTATCCTAAGGACAAACACACACACCCATGCCCGAGGGAGGACTCGAACCCCCGCCGGGACCAGCGGCACAGTCCATGACTGCAGCGCACCAGACCGCTCGGCTAATCCCGCGCGGCCTCGCTGTAGTTTTGATCAAAGAAGTCGCTTGTCTTCTGTTCACTGCAATGTGACATGTTACCACGTGGAGCACTAGTATCGCTGCAGCGTTCTGTCATCTGTAGTGTTTTTATAAACATTGCTGGTAAACACAATTGGTGTATACAGACAACTACAAAATTAATAGAGATATATGAAGCTGCTGAGGCACTTTACAACGTGAGGCACCCTGAATATAAAAACAGATTAATAAGATTGGAGACCTAACGTAACCTAACCTAAATCTCCCCTGTAGCAAGGAATCTGAGTTGTACAGTGCGTTAAGGCGCTCAGTCCGGAACCGCGCGACTGCTACGGTCGCAGGTTCGAATCCTGCCTCGGGCATGGATGTGTGTGATGTCCTTAGGTTAGTTAGGTTTAAGTAGTTCTAAGTTCTAGGGGACTGATGACCACAGAAGTTAAGTCCCATAGTGCTCAGAGCCATTTGAACCATTTGTACAGTGCGCCTGTCTTCTGCAGATATAGCAGTTCTTAAGTGAGTATTGTGCTTTGTGATGTGAGGATACACTTCACTGAGCACATACTGAAATGTATGCTCATCCATTCTTAAGTAATTGATGTACGACTTGACGTCCTCCACTATAAGCTCACGTAGCAAGTTTTGTTGAATGCTTTCATCAAATTCAAATTGCTCTGAGCACTATGGGACTCAACATCTTAGGTCATAAGTCCCCTAGAACTTAGAACTACTTAAACCTAACTAACCTAAGGACATCACACACACCCATGCCCGAGGCAGGATTCGAACCTGCGACCGTAGCAGTCCCGCGGTTCCGGACTGCAGCGCCAGAACCGCTAGACCACCGCGGCCGGCATGCTTTCATCGTGTCGTCGTAAAATCCCCGGCTTCACCAAGGTACGTTTCCTTTTTTTCCCCCGTTTCTCTTCCGCATGTGCACACAGTGAAGTTGTGGTACATGCAACTGCTGCGGTTAATAATAAGTTGTTGTTGTCAGCCATCTTGAACTTTGACGAAAAATATGATGACAGTCTAATACCACTTTTTAGCGCCACGTCAAAGGTCTTTGTTAAATATATTTGACGAATATTTCATCAAATCTTTGGCCAAGAAATCTGATAGTGTAATGCCGGCCTAAGTGTGATTTATATTTGAAAGCGCAATTCCCCACTATCTCACTACTCGTAACGAAATTATAGCCAACTTTCTTTCCTCCAGTCTCCGTCTGTGGCGAGCTCTAAAGCTTTGCAATAAACAGTGCACAACAAAGCAGCAAGTGGGTAGGTTTAAATGCGAAGTGTAATGAGAATCGTAAAATGTCAGGATGCCAACTAATTTTATTTTATTTGTCCAACTGCAAAATTAGTAAAACGATTTCTAGAGCCAGTCTATCGTTAATATTCATCACAAGATTCATGATCGTTAATCAGTAGTTCACGAGCACCGCAAAAGTCATAAAATTCTTTACGCGGTCTTAGAATCCACATGGGATCGTACAAATATGTTTTCGGAGGCAATTTAACAACTGATTCCGTCTTTACATGGAGTTGCACTTCACACACCAGTTTGCGAGTTGCCACCTCGGAAACCGATCGTAGACTGTTCTGGATTAACACATCATACAAGTACAATTTTTCAAAAAAATTGTTCCGTCTTTACGTGGGATCAGATTTTATATACGGATTCATGTATTACCTCCTCGAAAACAGATCACAGAGTATTAGTGAGCTATCTAAACAGTTTGGCGTCTGCCCTCTCAGGGCGCGCTTCTGATTGGTCCTTCCTTTCCGTCAATAATCACTAAAATTTGTAATTAGCGTTTCCTGATGAATTGAGTGATACTGAAGTTATGACTAACACGTTCTCAGTGCTAGTAACGTCATCAGCACGGCTGGAGGTTTATATTAATATTTAAACAGTAAATATACACTCCTGGAAATGGAAAAAAGAACACATTGACACCGGTGTGTCAGACCCACCATACTTGCTCCGGACACTGCGAGAGGGCTGTACAAGCAATGATCACACGCACGGCACAGCGGACACACCAGGAACCGCGGTGTTGGCCGTCGAATGGCGCTAGCTGCGCAGCATTTGTGCACCGCTGCCGTCAGTGTCAGCCAGTTTGCCGTGGCATACGGAGCTCCATCGCAGTCGTAAACACTGGTAGCATGCCGCGACAGCGTGGACGTGAACCGTATGTGCAGTTGATGGACTTTGAGCGAGGGCGTATAGTGGGCATGCGGGAGGCCGGGTGGACGTACCGCCGAATTGCTCAACACGTGGGGCGTGAGGTCTCCACAGTACATCGATGTTGTCGCCAGTGGTCGGCGGAAGGTGCACGTGCCCGTCGACCTGGGACCGGACCGCAGCGACGCACGGATGCACGCCAAGACCGTAGGATCCTACGCAGTGCCGTAGGGGACCGCACCGCCACTTCCCAGCAAATTAGGGACACTGTTGCTCCTGGGGTATCGGCGAGGACCATTCGCAACCGTCTCCATGAAGCTGGGCTACGGTCCCGCACACCGTTAGGCCGTCTTCCGCTCACGCCCCAACATCGTGCAGCCCGCCTCCAGTGGTGTCGCGACAGGCGTGAATGGAGGGACGAATGGAGACGTGTCGTCTTCAGCGATGAGAGTCGCTTCTGCCTTGGTGCCAATGATGGTCGTATGCGTGTTTGGCGCCGTGCAGGTGGGCGCCACAATCAGGACTGCATACGACCGAGGCACACAGGGCCAACACCCGGCATCATGGTGTGGGGAGCGATCTCCTACACTGGCCGTACACCACTGGTGATCGTCGATGGGACACTGAATAGTGCACGGTACATCCAAACCGTCATCGAACCCATCGTTCTACCATTTCTAGACCGGCAAGGGAACTTGCTGTTCCAACAGGACAATGCACGTCCGCATGTATCCCGTGCCACCCAACGTGCTCTAGAAGGTGTAAGTCAACTACCCTGGCCAGCAAGATCTCCGGATCTGTCCCCCATTGAGCATGTTTGGGACTGGATGAAGCGTCGTCTCACGCGGTCTGCACGTCCAGCACGAACGCTGGTCCAACTGAGCCGCCAGGTGGAAATGGCATGGCAAGCCGTTCCACAGGACTACATCCAGCATCTCTACGATCGTCTCCATGGGAGAATAGCAGCCTGCATTGCTGCGAAAGGTGGATATACACTGTACTAGTGCCGACATTGTGCATGCTCTGTTGCCTGTGTCTATGTGCCTGTGGTTCTGTCAGTGTGATCATGTGATGTATCTGACCCCAGGAATGTGTCAATAAAGTTTCCCCTTCCTGGGACAATAAATTCACGGTGTTCTTATTTCAATTTCCAGGAGTGTAAATGCTAAAAGATTCGCATTGTAAGTGAATACCCAATGTCTCTCTGTAACAGTACGATACGGCTCTTGCTCTCCCAGCAGTTCTCACGCTATGAGACTATCCGGAGCCTCGTTCGATGAGTCAGCCTTGTGATCCTTCGTACTCGCTAGCCTCCCGTAGCAAAATTTGCCCATACTGTGCATTTAAACTCAACAACAAAACTATAATAACGGCGGGATGTGGCATAAACGACACAATATGACATGAACGATCATTCAAAGCAAGTCAGCAGCTCGTGGTCGTGCGGTAGCGTTCTCGCTTCCCACGCCGGGGTTCCCGGGTTCGATTCCCGGCGGGGTCAGGGATTTTCTCTGCCTCGTGATGACTGGGTGTTGTGTGATGTCCTTAGGTTAGTTAGGTTTAAGTAGTTCTAAGTTCTAGGGGACTGTAGACCATAGATGTTAAGTCCCATTGTGCTCAGACCCATTTGAACATTCAAAGCAAAAAGGTCTAGTAAACATGGACTTTAAAAGGCATATCTTAAGAGCCATGAGCACTCGCTTAATAAGTGACATGGGTTTTACAGTAGCGAAGATGAACAAGAGCTCATGGAACATACTTTGTGTTCAGACATAATGACCTTTCTAGACTCTGAGAAGCTCATCTGCAGAAACCAGCACGGTTTTAGGAAACAGCGGTCATGCGAGACACAGCTGGCCCTCTTTGAGCATGATATACAATAGGCTCTAGATACCGGCTCCCAGGTTGATGCCATTTTCCTCTCCTTCGAAAGGCGTTCGACTCAGTTCCGCACTGTCGCTTGCTACAAAAAGTGCGCGCTTATGGTCTCCGATAACATATGCGGTTGGATAGAAAGTTTTCTAACAGACAGGGAGCAGTATGTCGTTCTGAACGGGGTGACTTCAACAGAAACAAGCGTAACTTCAGGTGTGCCCCAGGGCAGCGTAATAGGTCCTCTGCTTTTTACGATTTACATAAACGATCTGGTTGATGGTATTGACAGCGGCCTGAGACTGCCGATGATGCTGTAGTCTACAGGAAAGTAGTATCACACGTAAGTTGTGAACAAATCAGTGAGGATTTACAGAAAATAAATGCGTGGTGTAATGACTAGCAGTTATTTCTCAATATTAGTAAGTGTAACCTACTGCGTATAACAAGGCGAAAATCCCCATTAATGTACAAAATAAATGCCCCGTCTTTGGAAGCGGTAGCGTCCGTCAAGCATCTGGGTGTGACTATTCGAAATGATCTCAAATGGAATGATCAGATTACACAAGTAATGGGTAAGGCGAACTCTAGATTGCGGTTTATTGGTAGAATCCTGAAGCGATGTAGTCCTTCAACAAAGGAAATAGCTTACAATACGTTAGTTCGTCCTGTCTTGGATTATTGTTCGTCTGTATGGGACCCTTACCAGTTGGGTCTGATTCAAGAGATTGAGAAGGTCCAAAGAAGAGCGGCAAGAGTCGTGACTGGTACATTTAGCCATCGCGGAGCGTTACAAATCTCATAGAAAGTTTGAAGTGGGACACACTTGTAGATAGACGGCGCGCTAAACAGAAGGGGCAGCTCACTAAATTCCGAAATCCGATCTTCATCGAGACTGTAGAGGATATATTATTACCACCAACTTTCGAATCGCGCAATGATCACCAATCAAAGATAAGGGAAATAAGAACTCGTACTGAGGCGTTCAGACTCGTTTTTCCTCGCGCGATCCGCGAGTGGAACAGAGGGGGAAAATATGATTTTGATGCGAATTGTGACCTGCGCCACACACCGCTTGGTGGCTAGCGAAGTATGTATGTAGATGTAGATAACTCTTAAGGCATGTAGTTTAGAGACCATTTATGCAGAACGTTTTTCTTGTTTTGATCCTTACTACCTCCTCTCAAAATATGGAAAGCAAAGAGTTTGCAGCAGGAGAGATTTGTTTCGTAGTATCGAAGGTGAAGATGAGCTCAAAGCTCTTAAGGTATGCATCTGAGAGCCCACGTTTATTAGACTATCTTGCTTCGAATGATCATTCGTGACATATACATGAACACTGATCGTTCCTCGTGGGACACCTTGTATACTGTTGGGTCAAAACTTTTGATGAGACTCGTAACACATGTTCCGATGCCTCAGTTGGCAAAAAATGTTTTTCGCTAAAGATCAGCTCCAGATTCGAGTATTTGCCGGGTAGATAGTTTTAATGTATGAGAATTGTTGACGATACTGCGCTATCATTAAGGATATAGGGTTTCGCAAGACTGTCCCATAATATGTGAAATATCTCCCCATAAAAGACTCCTGAACTTTGCGTAGTTGCAAACAGGAAGGAATATTAGAGTTTAACATCCCATCGACAAGGAGTTCATTAGAGTCAGAGCACAAGCTCGGATTATGGAAGGATGCGAAAGGGAATCAGCCGTGCCTTCTCAATGGAACCATCCCGTCATTTGTCTTGATGGGTTTAGAAATATCACGGAAGACTTAAATCTGGCTGGCTGGAAGGGGATTTGAACCGACGTCCTCCAGAATACGAGTCCAGTGTGCTAGCCACTGCGGCAGTTCACTTTTTGTACTGTAGTTGCGCCCGTACCTGGGGAGAGAACCACCTTGGTCCGGAACTTCACAGTGAACTCCATAAAAATTTTCAACTTTTTGTGAGTTTAGTACGTAAGTTATTCCGAGACATATTTAGTGAGGCTATAACACACCGCTGGACCACCTACTCAGTACAAGCAGGAAGAAAAGACTCGGGGTGTGTTTCGAAGAAACGGGAGGCGAAACTTTGGGGCATGCTTAACATCTTATCAACGTTGAGAATTTCGGCTAGTCAAAATTTTCTGCGGTAACAGTAAATTTAAAATTGTTGCACCTGTCATTAAAGAGCAGTTTCGGCTGTCATCTAGAGGTGCTCAGAAACACTTCAGTAGCTATAAAGAACACTTGACGCGTAGTAACTGTGAATCTTCTGAAAGTATAGTGCTGTCAGAGTTTCAACAAAGAGTGAGGCCGTCAAATTGGCACTAGACACGTTCCACTTTCTGGAGATATTTGCACTGTGTGAAAGCGCGGTCCCCCGCGCGCAGGACCTTGGCACGCAGTTAGAGCCTGCGATTTCCAGTCCCGCAGCCAACAGCACTTGCTTATCTACATCCTATGTATCTGACACAAGCAAGTAAAATGTGTTGGTATAAGAAGATGGTACCTAACTGAAAGTAATAAAGGAAGCAAAATTACAAGCAAAAGATTCGAAACGTTTCGGAATGGCTCACTTCAAAGAGTATTGTCGACAAATGTCTGGTGGTCTCGTTGGTCTTCTTTTGACGCAAGTCACTCAGTATCGTGGGATGTTTTGGAGGATTTGTAGAAGAACAGCTTCGAAAGTAACAGGAATATACAGCGTGCTTCAAGAAGATTAACCAAATTTCACAAGACTATGTTTTCTACAAGAATGAAGATAGAAAGTTGGGTGAATTTTAAGTCTCGCATCGAAAATGGTTCAAATGGCTCTAAGCACTATGGGACTTAACATCTGAGGTCATCAGTCCCCAGACTTAGAACTACTTAAACCTAACTAACCTAAGGACATCACACACAGCCATGCCCGAGGCAGGATTCGAACTTGCGACCGTAGCAGCAGCGCGGTTCCGGACTGGTGCGCCTAGAACCGCTCGGCCACAGCCGCCGGTTCGAAACTAAAAGTTTACCATGGTGTTAGTTTTAAGTTGCCGGTTTTTGTGGCTAGCGGTAGGGATCTCCCTAGCTAGCTAGCTCGCTCGCTCGCTTGCTTGCTCATTCATTAACCAGTGTGCGTGAATCGAGAACGTGACAACACATCAACAAAGGACGTTTTGCGTTCTCCGTTTCATGAGGTGCAATTCAGTTGCAACTGTATGGTGTGATTTTGTTCGAGAGTTGGGCTCTGCGCCTACTACAGCTCAAGGCATGCGATGATAGCACCGGCAGGTACTGCTTGTTTATAAAAGAGGAAACCTACAGGTCGCCCGCGTGTGTCCGTTCAAGACGCAAGCGTATTCTACATCTACATCTACATCCATACTCCGCAAGCCACCTCACGGTGTGTGGCGGAGGGTACCTTGAGTACCTCTATCGGTTCTCCCTTCTATTCCAGTCTCGTATTGTTCGTGGAAAGAAAGATTGTTGGTATGCCTCTGTGTGGGCTCTAATCTCTCTGATTTTATCCTCATGGTCTCTTCGCGAGGTATATGTAGGAGGGAGCAATATACTGCTTGACTCCTCGGTGAAGGTATGTATTCGAAACTTCAGCAAAAGCCCGCACCGAGCTACTGAGCATCTCTCCTGCAAACTCTTCCACTGGAGTTTATCTATCATCTCCGTAACGCTTTCGCGATTACTAAATGATCCTGTAACGAAGCGCACTGCCCTCCGTTGGATCTTCTCTATCTCTTCTATCAATCCTATCTGGTACGGATCCCACACCGGTGAGCAGTATTCAAGCAGTGGACGAATACGTTTACTGTAACCTACTTCCTTTGTTTTTGGACTGAATTTCCTTAGGATTCAACCAATGAATCTCAGTCTGGCATATGCTTAACCGACGACTAATTTTATATGGTCATTCCATTTCGAATCACTCCTAATGCCTACTCTGAGATAATTTATGGAATTAACTGCTTCCAGTTGCTGACCTGCTATATTGTAGCTAAATGATAAAGGATCTTTCTTTCTATTTATTCGCAGCAAATTACACTTGCCTACATTGAGATTCAATTGCCATTCCCTGCACCATGCGTCAATTCGTTGCAGATTCCTGCATTTCAGTACAATTTTCCATTGTTACAACCTCTCGATATACAACAGCATCATCTGCATAAAGCCTCAGTGAACTTCCAATGTTATCCACAAGGTCATTTATACATATTGTGAATAGCAACGGTCCTACGACACTCCCCTGCGGCACACCTGAAATCACTCTTACTTCGGAAGAGAATGACATACTGCGTTCTGTTATCTAGGAACTCTTCAATCCAATCACACAATTGGTCTAATAGTCCATATGCTCTTACTTTGTTCATTAAACGACTGTGGGTAACTGTATCAAACGCCTTGCAGAAGTCAAGAAACACGGCATCTACGGCATCTACCTGGGAACCCGTGTCTATGGTCCTCTGAGTCTCGTGGAGAATAGCGCGAGCTGGGTTTCACACGATCGTCTTTTTCGAAACCCATGCTGATTCCTACAGAGTAGATTTATAGTCTCCAGGAAAGTCATTGTACTCGGACATAATACGTGTTCCAAAATTCTATAACTGATCGACGTTAGAGATATAGGTCTATAGTTTTGCACATCTGTTCGACGTCCCTTCTTGAAAACGGGGATGACCTGTGCCCTTTTCCAATCTTTTGGAACGCTACGCTCTTCTAGAGACCTACGGTACACCGCGGCAAGAAGGGGGGCAAGTTCCTTCGCGTACTCACACAGTGTTTAGCACAGAGTCCACACAACTCTCTACTCGCCGTGCCAGCCGAGACTTAGTCATTCTTCATGTGTCTGTGAGGCGTGTTTTGCAGCGACTTTTGTGTTTCAAACCATACTGGATTCAGCTGCGAGAAGTTCTTCATGATAGAGGTAAACAACAACGTACAGAGTTTTGTAAGTTCATTCTGGGCGTAGAGATAGAAGATAAAAATTCTTTTCCGCGTTTAGAGTTCACTCATGAGTAGAATTGTAAAAATACCGTAGACTATCATAAATAAGCGTAGACTAGGATAGTTTTCCTAGTAGCCCCGGTGAGTTAAGGTTGTAACCGCTTTATCCGCACCTTAGGTGTGTTGCATACCTATCGAGCGTTACCTCATTTCGATCGGTTTCTTTGCATATGGGGTAAATGTCAGATTCCCGTAGAAACCGGAAGTGTTGAGCTGTCTAGAAACTAAATGATGATATGTAAAGCGTCACGTACTCTACAGAACATTTTTGTTCTGCTTAGTTATCCTCCTGCCTGTTATTCGAAAATAAGCAGTATTTGCAGCAAAATTGAAATTGTCAATGTTTAATTCAGGTTTTATTCGAAAATTGTTTATTTATAAACGTGAAACAGGGGGATGTTTTTGTAAAAATTAAAAAGATGAAATACAGTTTTTTCTTACAGCATTTGAAAACGCAGCTTCCTAAAAAAGGTAAAATAAAAAAACTTCGCTTCAATACTTCTTAGAGCTTTTATAAGACATGTTTCCGTTATTCATAAAAAGCTTTCGCACTTACAATAATAACAGGAAACTCTTCCCTTTGATCATGATGAAGAATGTTCTACTGAGTACAAAAAACAATTATAATATAGATTTTTTGAATTTTTGTGCGTGTGAACTGTACTGGCACCAACAGTAATTGCTTTGGTTGCACAAAGGCGCAAATTTACGCTATCAACTAACTTTTATTACTTAAAAAATGCAATTTACGGCCGCCCGTGTGGCCGAGCGGTTCTAGGCGCTTCAGTCCGGAACCGCGCTGCTGCTACGGTCGCAGTTCGAATCCTGCCTCAGGCAGCGATGTGTGATGTCCTTAGGTTAGTTAGGTTTAAAAGTAGTTCTAAGTCTAGGGGACTGATGACCTTAGATGTTAAGTCCGACAGTGCTTAGAGCCATTTGAACCATTATTTATTTATTTATTTATTTATTTATTGCAATTTATGTAAGGAAATAAAATGGACTAACACTGAACGATGTGCGGTTCTAGTTTTGTACAAAACTAACAAAAAAGAAACACAGAGAAGTCATGGACTCACAGTTTCGCTCACACATTCATTTATGTACCTTTCCCTACTAATGCTACCAATACTACAGGTAAACCTACCATTTACTTCGACATATATGTATTGTACCAAAACTACCGAACAGTAGTTTTGGTACGGTGCAACTCTAGTCATGAGGCTATGTGTCATTTTAAATGGAAAAGTGAACTGCCATAACGTAAGAAAATGGGAAACGCAGCAGACAAGTGCTACCGAGACTCTCCAAAGGTTCATGTGTGCCACAAAGTATTTTATCCTACAAAATTATCGAAGGTATATAGATGAATTATACGTAAAATTTCTATAATTCTCTGGTTTGGTTTTATAATAACGTAAATTTAAAAATGTACTTCATAATGTATTATCAGTTATATGTATTATGTATCTATGTTTTAGACTACATAGAAAACTTTAATCTGTCAACTGTCACAGTGCTACCTGATGGGCGTACATGGTGGTCGTTGTGTTTACACCACTTCTCTATCAGTTGCCAGCTGGTGGTGAACATCAACATTAGTACTCGGTACAATATACACTCCTGGAAATGGAAAAAAGAACACATTGACACCGGTGTGTCAGACCCACCATACTTGCTCCGGACACTGCGAGAGGGCTGTACAAGCAATGATCACACGCACGGCACAGCGGACACACCAGGAACCGCGGTGTTGGCCGTCGAATGGCGCTAGCTGCGCAGCATTTGTGCACCGCCGCCGTCAGTGTCAGCCAGTTTGCCGTGGCATACGGAGCTCCATCGCAGTCTTTAACACTGGTAGCATGCCGCGACAGCGTGGACGTGAACCGTATGTGCAGTTGACGGACTTTGAGCGAGGGCGTATAGTGGGCATGCGGGAGGCCGGGTGGACGTACCGCCGAATTGCTCAACACGTGGGGCGTGAGGTCTCCACAGTACATCGATGTTGTCGCCAGTGGTCGGCGGAAGGTGCACGTGCCCGTCGACCTGGGACCGGACCGGACCGCAGCGACGCACGGATGCACGCCAAGACCGTAGGATCATACGCAGTGCCGTAGGGGACCGCACCGCCACTTCCCAGCAAATTAGGGACACTGTTGCTCCTGGGGTATCGGCGAGGACCATTCGCAACCGTCTCCATGAAGCTGGGCTACGGTCCCGCACACCGTTAGGCCGTCTTCCGCTCACGCCCCAACATCGTGCAGCCCGCCTCCAGTGGTGTCGCGACAGGCGTGAATGGAGGGACGAATGGAGACGTGTCGTCTTCAGCGATGAGAGTCGCTTCTGCCTTGGTGCCAATGATGGTCGTATGCGTGTTTGGCGCCGTGCAGGTGGGCGCCACAATCAGGACTGCATACGACCGAGGCACACAGGGCCAACACCCGGCATCATGGTGTGGGGAGCGATCTCCTACACTGGCCGTACACCACTGGTGATCGTCGAGGGGACACTGAATAGTGCACGGTACATCCAAACCGTCATCGAACCCATCGTTCTACCATTCCTAGACCGGCAAGGGAACTTGCTGTTCCAACAGGACAATGCACGTCCGCATGTATCCCGTGCCACCCAACGTGCTCTAGAAGGTGTAAGTCAACTACCCTGGCCAGCAAGATCTCCGGATCTGTCCCCCATTGAGCATGTTTGGGACTGGATGAAGCGTCGTCTCACGCGGTCTGCACGTCCAGCACGAACGCTGGTCCAACTGAGGCGCCAGGTGGAAATGGCATGGCAAGCCGTTGCACAGGACTACATCCAGCATCTCTACGATCGTCTCCATGGGAGAATAGCAGCCTGCATTGCTGCGAAAGGTGGATATACACTGTACTAGTGCCGACATTGTGCATGCTCTGTTGCCTGTGTCTATGTGCCTGTGGTTCTGTCAGTGTGATCATGTGATGTATCTGACCCCAGGAATGTGTCAATAAAGTTTCCCCTTCCTGGGACAATGAATTCACGGTGTTCTTATTTCAATTTCCAGGAGTGAAGTTATGTTTATGTCAGTCACCATCTGGTGCTTAACATCGGTGCAATATAGTTATGTCAGTTTTTGTACATAATACTTCTGGGTTTGACATACCGATGTATAGTGATCGTCATGGTGTGGGAAGCGCATATGCAGTGTGAAGTAACTTACGACATTGATGATCAATATGTTGTAAAATTTTTAAAGCTTAAGGTATGTTATAATTCCATAAATTGTGTAACACGACAGTTTATTACGTTGTAGTGTTATGATTTTCCTATCAACTACTGTTCATCTTCTTGCAGATCTGATGATGACAGCATAGCTCTGTTGAAACCGGTAATCCAATAAAATGTTTTTTTAATGATCTTGGCTTGTGAAGTTTTCTTCGTTTATCATACACTGCGGATCGTCCCCTGACTGACCGTGTCAGGTGTATACAAAATTTTTACCCTAAACGTAATTGTAAAAAGTACTATAACGTGCATGTAAATGATATACCATAGAAAAATCGAATGGGTCCATTGAAAATATAAAGTTTGTTGTCCTAGACATCATGTCAAGTTTATATCTCATTCATGCAGAAGACATTATAGATTTGTTAAATCGGATGGATCTTTTTGTTACACACTGTGTAATCTCGCGAAAGATTTTGATTAGTAATCTTCTGAATGTAATAATTTGTTGTAACAACGTATTGTAAAAACTACCTTAAAATGCACTGCGTGACTGAAAATCACACGTACGTCGTTTCAACTCAAGAGCGACAAACCGGACTTTAATCGGATTTGCCTTGATGGTCAACGGTACACGTGCAAAGCTGTCTCGTTTTCACTTTTTCAGCGGTAACAGGTACACCTGGGAAGCTGTAAAGCATTAAGTCATCCCTTCTCTCACCAATCCAAGAACTAAATTACGGCAATACAATGCTCGTCTAAATATTAAAATAAAGGTTGAAGACTCCTTTTATGAACGACAGATCCCACTTTTCCTCTGATATGCTCTTTGACGTAAGAATTCGCCCGCCGAGCATGTGTTTCTCGTGAGCACGGTGGAAATTTAGTATGGCTCTACTAATAGCCAATATAATAACCGAACGTGATGCCACAGGGGTTAAAATCGTAACTGCAATGCGCAGAATCCAATTCCATGAGTGGCTCTTCACTTTACGGCTCTTCATAGTTTCGATAACTCACTTAGAAAAAAGATTTTGACATCCAATTTGATTCTCTGTCTTCGTTCAAATAGTTAGTAGGAGTGCCACTGTGCTAAAGGTCATGGGCGTGTTTTTCTGTCGACTAAACATAATTAGGCGAAAGCTCGTTTAGCCCACCTCCCCTCCTCGACAATTTCGTTTGAATTTTCAACCAATGTGTCACATTTCACGAGCGTTTTCTTTCTTTTAGTAATTATATGAACGTCGCGATAAAATTTATCAGTACGAGAAGGAGAGGAACTGGCCAAAAGATAAGATGATTGAGAGAGAGACAGAGAGAAAGAGGTGTCTCAGGACGGAAATAACCTTTTTGCATTTGTGTTATAACTGGAAACGATAAGGTTGAGTAATGTGATTTAGTGGAAGCATATAAGGTAGTTTTAACAATACAGAATTTTAGAGAACAATGCCTGCTATTAGCTTTTCCACGGCTGACACAGTTGCAGCGTTATCGGGGTCAACAGCAACACGAGTGCGACGTGAATAGCTGAATCAACAAAAAGTTTATAGTTGCAAGTCACTTTCCACTCGGCAATGAAAGTGGCCGCGGGACGATGACTGTGCAGAACTGAGCAAGCAGTCGGGATGTTTGGAAGAGACCCGTCATAATGTTACCGAAAACATGGACATTCGCCGAAATTTACCAGTAATTATATTTTATTCATTTATTTAACCTGATCAGATTAGGGCTATAAGGCTCTATCTTACATCGGATCAGAGCATTGCAAATGGAGTATTTTTAATATAATAGTTAAGAAACGACAGTACTTTTAATCTGATAGTAATGAAATGGTATTAATATAATTAAAATGATTTGAATGTACGACGGTGGTTTGAAAAGTTCTCGGAACGGAATAGAAAAAAAGTACTTACGTCACTGAAACTTTTTTAATTTTTCTATGTAGTCTCCTTGTAGATTAATGCACTTGGTCCAACGATGTTCCAGTGGGTGAGCACATTAAACAGTTGTCGGAATGTGTGTCTAAATACGTAAGTAGGAAAAAAAACGAAGAACATATTTGTCTACCGTGATATATGTTGCAGTTGTTTACGTTCTGTATTCTTTACATTGTTTCTCCTTCACTGTCACCTGTTTGTACTGTTTTGTGGCAAAATTTCTGTTTGTTGCTTTAATTTTGTACTTAGATGTAACAAACGCTGATCTTGTATGAAGCGCTTTTCAAGCGTTTTCGAGAAATCGAGATTCAGAGTGCTAAGACTGTGGTGTCGTTGCAGTCGATGCCACAGGAATCAGCGTCTGGCGATAGTTGGATTGCACTTCAGGACTGACTAAAGTTAAGTAAAAATACATTTAATGACTATTGGTACTGATTAATTATTTGCCCTTGTGCAGATCTCTCACGGCGACAGTAGGCGGTTCCGCTACTCCTGGCCACTTGTCTTCCTATGTTGGCACCCAACGGAGGGATACCACAAACAACCCGAAGAACATACGAGAGCGTCACCGATTGAGGAGCGGCAGATTGGAATAATATCTGTACTGCGTTCCAGCCTCGTCGGTTATTTTTTGCTAATCTCTCAGTTGTATGAAGAGTATTCAGTAGCAAAAAATGGTTCAAATGGCTCTGAGCACTATGGGACTTCACATCTATGGTCATCAGTCCCCTAGAACTTAGAACTACTTAAACCTAACTAACCTAAGGACATCACACACATCTATGCCCGAGGCAGGATTCGAACCTGCGACCGTAGCGGTCACGCGGTTCCAGACTGAAGCGCCTAGAACCGCACGGCCACACCGGCCGGCTATTCAGTAGCCTTTGAAGGTCCGACCAGACGCTCCTTTTAGGAAACATAGTAAACCTGTCTTGATAGAATACACTATAAAGTAACGAACTAGCGTCTTTAGCGGTTATGAACCGTTCACTAAAAGGTAGATCACTTCTGTAATCGAACTGAACCTGTCCGCACGACAGCACGTACAAGATTAGGCAACTCTGTCCCATTCCGCTAATAGGAGACACAACAGCTTAATATTGATGTTCCAAAAGCAATACTTTGCTTTCTGTAAACGATTAATTCATTACGCAGAACAATGTAGATAAGCTTTAAAAACCATTTATATATCCGAAATAACTTTTGTAAAAGCTCTAATTTGCTGATGTTATTGTTGTGGTCTTCAGTCCAGAGACTGGTTTGATGCAGCTCTCCGTGCTACTCTATCCTGTGCAAGCTTCTTCATCTCCCAGTACCTACTGCAACCTATATCCTTCCGAATCTACTTAGTGTATTCATCTCTTGGTCTCCCTCTACGATTTTTACCCTCCGCGCTGCCCTCCAATACTAAATTGGTGATCCCTTGATGCCTCAGAACATGTCCTACCAACTGATCCCTTCTTCTAGTCAAGGTGTGCCACAAATTTCTCTTCTCCCTAATTCTATTCAATACCTCCTCATTAGTTACGTGATCTACCCATCTAATTTTCAGCATACTTCTGTAGCACCACATTTCGAAAGCTTCTTGTCCAAACTATTTATCGTCCACGTTCCACTTCCATACATGGCTACACTCCATACAAGTACTTTCAGAAGCGACTTCCTGACACTTAAATCTATATTCGATGTTAACAAATTTCTCTTCTTCAGATACGCTTTCCTTGCCATTGTCAGTCTACATTTTATATCCTCTCTGCTTAGACTATCATCAGTTATTTTGCTCCCCAAATACCAAAACTCATTTACTACTTTAAGCATCTCATTTCCTTATCTAATTCCCTCAGCATCACCCCACTTAATTCGACTACATTCCATTATCCTCGTTTTGCTTTCGTTAATGTTCATCTCATATCCTCCTTTCAAGACACTGTCCATTCCGTTCAGCTGCTCTTCCAGGTCCTTTGCTGTCTCTGACAGAATTAGTATGTCATCAGCGATCCTCAAACTTTTTATTTCTTCTCCATGGGTTTAATTCCTACTCTGAATTTTTCCTTTGTTTTCTTTAATGCTTGCTCAATATACAGACTGAATAACATCGGGGATAGGCTACAACAATTTCCTGATATCTACGACAAAAACAAAAATTACGGAATAACAACGAAATTATCCAATTAGAGACAAGATAATAATTGAAAATCAACCAGCAGAACAAGCTTCAACCTTCATTTATCTTCGTTGTGTTTTACCTTTTAACGACGGTGACGAAGTTTCAGTATACATGTGGAATAACTAGGCGAACATTGAAGGGTGAGGTGAGAGAAGAGATTCAAATTTTGTAATACTATAACTGTGCCAACAATAATGTATGGGAGCGAGACGTAGGTGAAAATACAGTCGTCTGAAATGTGGTTCCTCAGATCAGTGTATGGATACTCCCCAAAATACAAAAAACGCGATGAAGAGACAAGCCAACAATTAAATACATTGACGGAAAAAAATCGAAACACCAGACAGGAGCTGTCCGACATAAACGAAAGATGGTAGGCTTGTTTCTGCATCCGAAAGATGAAGTCTATTCAGATTTTGCGTCAGTCGCATAAGAGTGGGGCTAGTAGCGCCAATATGAGGATGCAAATCAGGTTTTAAATACACGCTGTAACGGTCGTGAACGTTAGTTGCATTTCAGACTGCACGTGGTGAGTTGATGTTAGTCAGGAATGCCATATGGCGACAAAGAAGTTTGAACGAGGTCGTGTAATTAGGCTGCGAGAAAGTGGATGCTCTTTTTGCGTTACCGCAGAAAGAATTGGCAGGAACAGAACCACTGTTCGTGATTGCTGGCAGCGGTGGTCACGAGAACGTACGGTCACAAGAAGACTGGGCTCCGGACGGCCACGTTGCACTACCGAAAGGGAACACCATCGTGTTCGTATCGTACTAAATCTGCAACTGCAGCACCAAAGTGACACGACGAACTGTTCCAAATCGGTTACTTCAAGAGCAGCTCCGAGCCAGACGTCCTGTAGCGTGCATTCAGCTGACCCCAAACCACGCCGGCCTTTGTGGCCGAGCGGTTCTAGGCGCTTCAGTCCGGAACCGCGCGACCGCTACGGTCACAGGTTCGAATCCTGCCTCGGGCATGGATGTGTGTGATGTCCTTAGGTTAGTTAGGTTTAAGTAGTTCTAAGTTCTAGGGGACTGATGACCTCAGATGTTAAATCCCATAATGCTCAGTGCCATTTGAACCATTTGAAGTGCCATTTGAACCCGAAACCACCGCTGTTTACTGCTTCAGTGTGTAAGTAGGCTGTTTAGGTATTTATCTTGGTAACGCCACGTAGCGCTCTATATGAAAATCAGCGCTTGCCACACTTAGTACACAAACTAGGCGCGTACCCCCTGAGGATTAATGTAATTATACTCTCAGGTGTTACAGATTACAGCAATGGAATGAAATGTATCACGGAAAACCTTTGTATCTTTGTAATTCAAAAACCTTTAAGAATAAATGTTTTAAGTGCAAAATTAATCACTCAAACACGTCTACTGTAGCGCTAAACTGTGCGTCTTGTTGTAAGATAATCTCTGTCATTACTTACGGGAAAAAAACGTGCCAAGTGTCGTAATCATCGTCGTCCGTAAGCAAAGCTCTGTAGAAGTCAATGTACTTACCTCATAATAAACAAAAGTGAAATGCTTTGCGTATAGAAAAATACACTCCTGGAAATGGAAAAAAGAACACATTGACACCGGTGTGTCAGACCCACCATACTTGCTCCGGACACTGCGAGAGGGCTGTACAAGCAATGATCACACGCACGGCACAGCGGACACACCAGGAACCGCGGTGTTGGCCGTCGAATGGCGCTAGCTGCGCAGCATTTGTGCACCGCCGCCGTCAGTGTCAGCCAGTTTGCCGTGGCATACGGAGCTCCATCGCAGTCTTTAACACTGGTAGCATGCCGCGACAGCGTGGACGTGAACCGTATGTGCAGTTGACGGACTCTGAGCGAGGGCGTGTAGTGGGCATGCGGGAGGCCGGGTGGACATACCGCCGAATTGCTCAACACGTGGGGCGTGAGGTCTCCACAGTACATCGATGTTGTCGCCAGTGGTCGGCGGAAGGTGCACGTGCCCGTCGACCTGGGACCGGACTGCAGCGACGCACGGATGCACGCCAAGACCGTAGGATCCTACGCAGTGCCGTAGGGGACCGCACCGCCACTTCCCAGCAAATTAGGGACACTGTTGCTCCTGGGGTATCGGCGAGGACCATTCGCAACCGTCTCCATGAAGCTGGGCTACGGTCCCGCACACCGTTAGGCCATCTTCCGCTCACGCCCCAACATCGTGCAGCCCGCCTCCAGTGGTGTCACGACAGGCGTGAATGGAGGGACGAATGGAGACGTGTCGTCTTCAGCGATGAGAGTCGCTTCTGCCTTGGTGCCAATGATGGTCGTATGCGTGTTTGGCGCCATGCAGGTGAGCGCCACAATCAGGACTGCATACGACCGAGGCACACAGGGCCAACACCCGGCATCATGGTGTGGGGAGCGATCTCCTACACTGGCCGTACACCACTGGTGATCGTCGAGGGGACACTGAATAGTGCACGGTACATCCAAACCGCCATCGAACCCATCGTTCTACCATTCCTAGACCAGTAAGGGAACTTGCTGTTCCAACAGGACAATGCACGTCCGCATGTATCCCGTGCCACCCAACGTGCTCTAGAAGGTGTAAGTCAACTACCCTGGCCAGCAAGATCTCCGGATCTGTCCACCATTGAGCATGTTTGGGACTGGATGAAGCGTCGTCTCACGCGGTCTGCACGTCCAGCACGAACGCTGGTCCAACTGAGGCGCCAGGTGGAAATGGCATGGCAAGCCGTTCCACAGGACTACATCCAGCATCTCTACGATCGTCTCCATGGGAGAATAGCAGCCTGCATTGCTGCGAAAGTTGGATATACACTGTACTAGTGCCGACATTGTGCATGCTCTGTTGCCTGTGTCTATGTGCCTGTGGTTCTGTCAGTGTGATCATGTGATGTATCTGACCCCAGGAATGTGTGAATAAAGTTTCCCCTTCCTGGGACAATGAATTCACGGTGTTCTTATTTCAATTTCCAGGAGTGTAGTTCAAATGGCTCTGAGCACTATGGGACTTAACTTCTGAGGTCATTAGTCCCCTAGAACTTAGAACTATTTAAACCTAACTAACCTAAGGACATCACACACATCCATGCCCGAGGCAGAATTCGAACCTGCGACCGTAGCGGTCTCGCGGTTCCATACTGCAGCGCCTAGAACCCCACGGCCACTTCGGCCGGCCTTTACGTATAGATATCGTAGTTATTATACTTATTGCCGTGATGAAGGAAGTACTGTACTGTAACATATTGTTGTGCTACGGTAAAGGCTGTCTCATTGTAGCTATACCACAAAGTTTCTACTAAAACATGTTTCAATTTCCAGAATGATTCAGAAAAACTGTGCAGATATAAAACAGATACAGCGCAAAAGCAACAATGTAAATTGTGTCACACATTAGTAGCGTCGTGATATAATCGTGTAGCTGTCAAAGAAACCAAATACTAAGTTATCGTTAATCTCACAGAAAGTACTTCAAATAAAAAATGTCTTTTCAAGTAAACCAAAATGTTGCGTTAAAATCTCATTATATTAAGGTAAATACATTGTTTGTTCTCTATCAAAATCTTTCATTTGCTAACTATGCCTATCAGTAGTTAGTGCCTTCAGTAGTTAGAATCTTTTATTCAGCTGGCAGTATTGGCGCACGCTGTATTGCAGTAGTTTGAGTAACGAAGATTTTTGTAAGTGATTCATGAAAGGTATAGGTTATTGTTAGTCAGGGCCATTTTTTTGTATGGTTTATTGAAAGTCAGATTGCGTTGCGCTAAAAGAAAAAAATATTCTGTGTCAGTTTAGTGTTGATCAGAATAAGTAAAGAGAGAAATGTCTGAGTACGTTCAGTTCTGCTCAGCTGTTTGAAAATCAAATAACGTAAGAGTTTTTCCAGCACAGTCATTCATAATTTTCAAAGGGGACGTTCCAAGTGGTGTCAAGTGAGAGCTCATTGAAGGGCACGGGCGAGGTCTGTTGTGTTTTCTGATGAATGCTGGTTCTGCGTCGGTGCCAGTGATGGCTGTGTGTTCAAATGGTTCAAATGGCTCTGAGCACTATGGGACCCAACTTCTGAGGTCATCAGTCCCCTAGAACTTAGAACTATTTAAACCTAACTAACCTAAGAACATCACACACATCCATGCCCGAGGCAGGATTCGAACCTGTGACCGTAGCGGTCTCGTGGTACCAGACTGTAGCGCCTAGAACCGCACGGCCATTCCAGCCGGCGGCTGTGTGTTGATTAAAAGGAGGTCACTTGAGAGTCTCCAACCAATCTGTCTACGTGCTAGATACACTGGATCTACACCTGGAGTGGTAGTCTGGGATGAGGTTTCAAATGACAGCAGGAGAACACTCGTGGTTATCCTACAAACCGTGACTGCAAATTTGTGCGTCAATCGGGTGACTTGACCTGTTATGCTGCTATTCGTGAACAGCATTTCAGGGGATGTTTTCCAACACGATAACGCTCGCCCACACACTGCCATTGTAGCCCAAGGTGCTCTACAGATTGTTGACATGTTGCCTTGGCCTACTTGATCACCAGATCTGTCTATGTCCAGCACATATGGCACATCATCGGACGACAACTCCAGCGTTGTTCACAAACAGCATTAACCGTTCCTGTATTTGCCGCCCAAGTGCAACACGCTTGGAGCTCCATCCCACAAACTGGTATCCGGCACCTATTCAACACAATTTACGCACGTTTGCGTGCTTGTATTCAACATTCTCGCGGTTACGCCGGTTATTAATGTAGCAACATTCCACATTTGCAATGGCTTACGTTGCGCTTACATTAACCAAATAAAAAAAAAAATCTGTAATGTTCAAATACAGAACTAGCCATGTGTTGCTTGACACCGTCAGTTTAAGAGTTACGCTGCAATGCGGTATGAAATGGAACGATCACGTAACGTCGGTAGCAGGGATGGCGAATGGTCGACTTCGGTTTATTGGTAGTACTCTAGAAATGTTCAAAAATGTGTGTGAAATCTTATGGCACTTAACTGCTAAGGTCATCAGTCCCTAAGCTTGCACACTACTTAACCTAAATTATCCTAAGGATAAACACACACACCCATACCCGAGGGAGAACTCGAACCTCCGGCGGGACCAGCCGCACAGTCCATGACTGAAGAGCCTAGACCGATCGGCTAATCCCGCGCGGCTTACATTAACCCGTGATTTTGCAATGTTAATGTCTTAAATATGCTACCTAGACAAATGTATTCCCAACGTTTCATTACTCTACATTAATTATTTTTTGGCGTTGTGATTTTTTTCCGTCAATGTATAGTCTCGTTGAATGACGCAAGTTTCCAAAACAAAGGAAACTGAAAAAAACACAGTTTTAGAATGGAGGACAATATAATTCTGAAGCTTGTATTTAGATATTATTTTACCGGAGGAAGAGATGTTGGTCGATCCATGAGGAGATGGCAGGAAAAGTGATGTCAGAACAAGTTAACAGCCTAATCCTGGAAGAGGAAGTACTATGTAAAAGCAACATAATTACTGTGTAGATTATGCGAAGCAGGCTTAGTCACTATAACTTCACTCCGAGAATAGTGTAGTATGGCTTCACTGGGATAAGCGCACGAACGTATCTGTAAATAAATCATTTCATCATGATTCCTTATTATATCCTGATTATATCTCGCCTCGAATGTACCACTATAATTATTATCTTTCCTTTCTCAGACGTTATGTCTGGTTAAAAATGGAAAGTGACGCGGACCTTGATCAAGCGTGACTTCCTTTTAACTGTACGGTATATGTTACATTGCATTTAGGAACTTTCGGGTAATTGAACATGTATCAATAATTACAGATTTCTGTAGTTGTATATATACGTTTGGATGTAGCTGTATTGCGTCGATGTACTGGTGGATATTGTGTGGTATGACTCCTGTAGTTGATAGTATAATTGGTATAATGTCAACTTTATCCTGATGCCACATGTTCTTGACTTCCTCAGCCAGTTGGATGTACTTTTCAGTTTTTTCTCCTGTTTTCTTCTGTATATTTGTTGTATTGGGTATGGATATTTCGATTAGTTCTGTTAATTTCTTCTTCCTTTTATTGGTGAGTATGATGTCAGGTTTGTTATGTGGCGTTGTTTTATCTGTTATAATGGTTCTGTTCCAGTATAATTTGTATTCATCATTCTCCAGTACATTTTGTGGTGCATACTTGTATGTGGGAACGTGTTGTTTTATTAGTTTATGTTTTATGGCAAGTTGTTGATGTATTATTTTTGCTACATTGTCATGTCTTCTGGGGTATTCTGTATTTGCTAGTATTGTACATCCGCTTGTGATGTGGTCTACTGTTTCTATTTGTTGTTTGCAAAGTCTGCATTTATCTGTTGTGGTATTGGGATCTTTAATAATATGCTTGCTGTAATATCTGGTGTTTATTGTTTGATCCTGTATTGCAATCATGAATCCTTCCGTCTCACTGTATATATTGCCTTTTCTTAGCCATGTGTTGGATGCGTCTTGATCGATGTGTGGCTGTGTTAGATGATACGGGTGCTTACCATGTAGTGTTTTCTTTTTTCAATTTACTTTCTTCGTATCTGTTGATGTTATGTGATCTAAAGGGTTGTATAAGTGGTTATGAAATTGCAGTGGTGTAGCCGATTTATTTATATGAGTGATTGCTTTGTGTATTTTGCTAGTTTCTGCTCGTTCTATAGAGAATTTTCTTAAATTGTCTACCTGTCCATAATGTAGGTTTTTTATGTCGATAAATCCCCTTCCTCCTTCCTTTCTGCTTAATGTGACTCTTTCTGTTGCTGAATGTATCTGATGTATTCTATATTTGTGGCATTGTGATCGTGAAAGTGTATTGAGTGCTTCTAGGTCTGTGTTACTCCATTTCACTACTCCAAATGAGCAGGTCAATATTGGTATAGCGTAAGTATTTATAGCTTTTGTCTTGTTTCTTGCTGTCAATTCTGTTTTCAGTATTTTTGTTAGTCTATATTTCTTCTTTAATATTTGTATTATCTATTCCTATTTTTTGTCTGTATCCTAGATATTTATAGGCATCTGTTTTTTCCATCGCTTCTATGCAGTCGCTGTGGTTATCCAATATGTAATCTTCTTGTTTAGTGTGTTTTCCCTTGACTATGCAATTTTTCTTACATTTGTCTGTTCCAAAAGCCATATTTATATCATTGCTGAATACTTCTGTTATCTTTAGTAATTGGTTGAGTTGTTGATTTGTTGCTGCCAGTAGTTTTAGATCATCCATGTATAGCAAATGTGTGATTTTGTGTTGGTATGTTCCAGTAATATTGTATCCATAATCTGTATTATTTAGCATGTTGGATAGTGGGTTCAGAGCAAGGCAAAACCAGAAAGGACTTAGTGAATCTCCTTGGTATATTCCACACTTAATCTGTATTGGCTGTGATGTGATATTACACTCCTGGAAATTGAAATAAGAACACCGTGAATTCATTGTCCCAGGAAGGGGAAACTTTATTGACACATTCCTGGGGTCAGATACATCACATGATCACACTGACAGAACCACAGGCACATAGACACAGGCAACAGAGCATGCACAATGTCGGCACTAGTACAGTGTATATCCACCTTTCGCAGCAATGCAGGCTGCTATTCTCCCATGGAGACGATCGTAGAGATGCTGGATGTAGTCCTGTGGAACGGCTTGCCATGCCATTTCCACCTGGCGCCTCAGTTGGACCAGCGTTCGTGCTGGACGTGCAGACCGCGTGAGACGACGCTTCATCCAGTCCCAAACATGCTCAATAGGGGACAGATCCGGAGATCTTGCTGGCCAGGGTAGTTGACTTACACCTTCTAGAGCACGTTGGGTGGCACGGGATACATGCGGACGTGCATTGTCCTGTTGGAACAGCAAGTTCCCTTGCCGGTCTAGGAATGGTAGAACGATGGGTTCGATGACGGTTTGGATGTACCGTGCACTATTCAGTGTCCCCTCGACGATCACCAGTGGTGTAGGGCCAGTGTAGGAGATCGCTCCCCACACCATGATGCCGGGTGTTGGCCCTGTGTGCCTCGGTCGTATGCAGTCCTGATTGTGGCGCTCACCTGCACGGCGCCAAACACGCATACGACCATCATTGGCACCAAGGCAGAAGCGACTCTCATCGCTGAAGACGACACGTCTCCATTCGTCCCTCCATTCACGCCTGTCGCGACACCACTGGAGGCGGGCTGCACGATGTTGGGGCGTGAGCGGAAGACGGCCTAACGGTGTGCGGGACCGTAGCCCAGCTTCATGGAGACGGTTGCGAATGGTCCTCGCCGATACCCCAGGAGCAACAGTGTCCCTAATTTGCTGGGAAGTGGCGGTGCGGTCCCCTACGGCACTGCGTAGGATCCTACGGTCTTGGCGTGCATCCGTGCGTCGCTGCGGTCCGGTCCCAGGTCGACGGGCACGTGCACCTTCCGCCGACCACTGGCGACAACATCGATGTACTGTGGAGACCTCACGCCCCACGTGTTGAGCAATTCGGCGGTACGTCCACCCGGCCTCCCGCATGCCCACTATACGCCCTCGCTCAAAGTCCGTCAACTGCACATACGGTTCACGTCCACGCTGTCGCGGCATACTACCAGTGTTAAAGACTGCCATGGAGCTCCGTATGCCACGGCAAACTGGCTGACACTGACGGCGGCGGTGCACAAATGCTGCGCAGCTAGCGCCATTCGACAGCCAACACCGCGGTTCCTGGTGTGTCCGCTGTGCCGTGCGTGTGATCATTGCTTGTACAGCCCTCTCGCAGTGTCCGGAGCAAGTATGGTGGGTCTGACACACCGGTGTCAATGTGTTCTTTTTTCCATTTCCAGGAGTGTATTTGAATTTGTTTGGATATTAAGTGTGGTTTTCCAATTTTTCATTACTATGTTTAGGAACTGTATCAATTTAGGATCTACTTTGTATATTTACAATATCTGTAGTAACCATGAGTGTGGTACACTATCAAAAGCTTTTTGGTAATCAATGTATGCGTAGTGTAGCGACTTTTGTTTAGTTTTAGCTTGATATGTCACCTCTGCATCTATTATCAGTTGCTCTCTACATCCTCATGCTCCTTTGCAACAGCCTTTTTGTTCTTCATTTATAATTTTGTTCTGTGTTGTATGTGTCATTAATTTCTGTGTAATGACTGAAGTTAATATTTTGTATATTGTTGGTAGGCATGTTATGGGGCGATATTTAGCTGGGTTTGCTGTGTCTGCTTCATCTTTAGGTTTCAGATAAGTTATTCCATGTGTAAGTGTATCAGGGAATGTGTATGGGTCTGCAATGTACCTGTTAAATAATTTAGTTAGATGTGAATGTGTTGAGGTGAACTTCTTTAGCCAGAAATTTGCTATTTTATCTTTTCCAGGGGCCTTCCAATTGTGAGTAGAATTAATTGCTTGGGTGACTTCATGTTGGTAAATTATCACTTCAGGCATTTGTGGTATCATCTTGCATGTGTCTGTTTCTGCTTGTATCCACTGTGCATGCCTGTTATGTTGTACCGGGTTTGACCATATGTTGCTCCAGAAGTGTTCCATGTCTGTTATGTTTGGTGGATTGTCTATTTTAATGTGTGTGTTATCTATTGTCTGATAAAATTTCTTTTGGTTTGTGTTGAATGCTTGGTTTTGTTTCCTTCTATTTTCACTTTTTTTGTATCTTCTAAGTCGTTTGGCCAATGCTTGTAATTTCTGCTACTTTTCATCTATTTGCTCTATCGCTTCTTGTTGTGAGATTTTACCTAACCTTTTTCGTTTTTGTCTGATATTTCATTTCTTATAAATTGTGTTAGCTGTCCGGTGTCTTTTCTCAGTTTTTCTATTCTGATCTGTAGCCTGTGTTGCCATGCTGGTTTTGTGGGTTTCTTCTGTGTGTTGGTTGGTTCTGATCTCAGCCTAGTGTGTATATTTAGTGTAGTGAGTGCTCCTATATAAACCAGTAGTTGTAACTCTTCCATAGTTGTATTTTCATTTATTTTGTTGTGTATGATTGTGTTGATAGTTGTTATTGTTGTTTCGACTTGTGGGTTATTTGGTGGTCTATGCAAGAATGGTCTAATGTCTGTATTTGTGTCTTTGTATTCTATATATGTCAACTGAAATTTTTCTTCTATATCTGATATGTGTGTCACTTCATGTTCTATTTGTGCTTGTTCTGGTGGCTGTCTTACGATTTCGTTTTCGTCTGATTGTTTAATTGATGCGTCGTGTTCTTTGTTTGTTTGCTCTGAGATGTTTGAGTCCATTACTGTATTTTCTTCTTCTTCTGATTGCACATTATTTTGTTCCAGTATTTGTTGTACTTGTTGTTTGATGTTTTCTAATTCTGACTGGGGTATCCTGTTATTTTTGATCATTACACGGATCTGATCAGCTAGTCGTTGTTCTGTTAAAAATTTTAATTCTGGGTATCTGGTAATAAATGTTGTGTATATTTGTGATCTGTATCCAGTTGTGTTGGCTCCTAAGTTTGTTGCTTGGTAATAACAGAACATGAGGTGTCGGTTAACTTCATCTGACTATCTCATCCTCTGTCTTTGTTTTCCTTCTAGAGTGGTTGGAGGAAGCATATCCTGCAAAACACCTCTATTTGGATTTAAATCATTTTCCGTGTGGCTAGCAGTGTCGTTACCATTGTGGACGGGCATAGGGGTTCAAGCGTCGTCCCCGACCATGACAGCGCTTGTCCGAGGCTTCATTAGTTCTGTCCTGAACCAACTAATCACACTAAAAGGGGGGTTAGCCCTATTAGTGGTTTGCTCTTTTCGTCGCCTTTTACGACTGGCAGAACATACCGAAGGCCTATTCGTTTCCCGGGCCTCCACGGGGTTTATTATTATTATTATTATTATTATTATTATTATTATTCCTGTTATTAATGCTCGTTTCCAAAGACAGATGGTTCGTTAGAGTGTTTGGTGGAAGACTAGGAAGAAAATGGCGTAACTTGAACGCATTAGGGGCGATATTTTGTCTATCGCCAGAGCAGGTTGCGCCAACGCTGGTGCTCGACTTCTCTAAAGCACTTGAGATGTGTATCGTACAAGAGTATCTTCTGTTACGTCGAAATATGTAACACAGCCGTGCGAAAGGCGAATGAAGTGGGTGAGCCGTCGGTGAAGTAAGGTGGCCGATGGACTCGTGTTATCGAGAAGCGGCATTAAGATTCCCGATCGGGTAACATATTTTGTTTCTCTGAGGTTTGTCTCAGTTACACCAGGCGGATGATAATTTATTCGGATGAAACCGTCGTCGATTTCTGCCCTCATCATTTTCCAGCTGAACTAGATACTAGAGCACCGCGTTTAACTACACTACTGGCCACTAAAATTGCTACACCACCAAGGTGACGTGCTACAGACGCGAAATTTAACCGACAGGAAGAATATGCTGTAATATGCAAATGATTAGCTTTTCAGAGTATTCACACAAGGTTGGCGCCGGTGGCGACACCTACAACGTGCTGACATGAGGAAAGTTTTCAACCTTTTTCTCATACACAAACAGCAGTTGACCGGCGTTGCCTGGTGAAACGTTGTTGTGATGCCTCGTGTAAGGAGGAGAAATGCGTACCATCACGTTTCCGACTTTGATAAAGGTCGGATTGTAACCTATATCGCGATTGCGGTTTATCGTATCGCGACATTGCTGCTCGCGTTGGTCGAGATTCAATGACTGTTAGCAGAATATGGAATCGGTTGGTTCAGGGGGGTAATACGGAACGCCGTGCTGGATCTCAATGGCCTCGTACCACTAGCAGTCGAGATGACAGGCATCTTATCCGCATGGCTCTAACGGATCGTGCAGGCACGTCTCGATCCCTGAGTCAAGAGATGGGGACGTTTGCAAGACAACAACCATCTGCACGAACAGTTTGACGACGTTTGCAGCAGCATGGACTATCAGCTCGGAGACCATGGCTGCGGTTACCCTTGAGGCTGCATCACAGACAGGAGCGCCTACGATGCTGTACTCAACGACGAACGTGGGTGCACGAACGGCAAAACGTCCAGGTTCTGTTTACAGCAACACGATGGTCGCATCCGTGTTTGGCGACATCGCGGTGAACGCACATTGGCAACGTGTATTCGTCATCGCCATACTGGCGTATCACCTGGCGTGATGGTATGGGGTGTCAATGCTTACACGTCTCGGTCACCTCGTGTTTGCATTGACGGCACTTTGAACAGTGGACGTTACATTTCAGATATGTTACGACCCGTGGCTCTACCCATCATTCGATCCCTACATTTCAGCAGGATAATGCACGACCGCATGTTGCAGATCCTGTACTGGTCTTTCTGGATACAGAAAATGTTCGACTGTTGCCCTGGCCAGCACAGTCTCCAGATTTCTCACCAATTGAAAACGTCTGGTCAATGGTGGCCGAGCAACTGGCCCGTCACATTACGCCAGTCACTACTCTTGATGAACTGTGGTATCGTGTTGAAGCTACATGGGCAGCTGTACCTGTACACGGCATCCAAGCTCTGTTTGACTCAATGGTTCAAATGGCTCTGAGCACTATGGAACTTAACATCTGTGATCATCAGCCCCCTAGAACTTAGAACTACTTAAACCTAACTAACCTAAGGACATCACACACATCCATGCCCGAGGCAGGATTCGAACCTGCGACCGTAGCAGTCTCGCGGTTCCGGACTGCGCGCCTAGAACCGCTAGACCACCGCGGCCGGCTTGACTCAATGCCCAGGCGTATCAAGGCCGTTATTACTGCCAGAGGTGGTTATTCTGGGTACTGTTTTCTCAGGATGTATGCACCCAAACTGCGTGAAAATTAATCACATGTCAGTTGTAGTATAATGCATTTGTTCAATGAATACCCGTTTATCATCTGCATTTCTTCTTGGTGTAGCAATTTTAATGGCCAGTAGTGTACCTTTATCGTCCGAAGACGAGAGATGGCCCTGAAGATAATTCATCATTCTCGTGGTATGTCTTCGCATTTAGCTTATAATGCCTGGTAAATCATTCGTTATGTTCGTGCCATTAAATTAGCTTAACGACTGCTGTATGCCAAATTAAGAATACGTTTTATTTAGTGTAGCACAAATTTGCATTTCTTACAGCCAATGTTTCCATTTAAGTGTTTCAGATGAATAATGCAAAAGTGGACCGCAGTGCCCATAATTAATGTTCTATGATGACGGGTTTATGAGTGAAGATATTTGGCATAATACATAAAATCCCGGACGTCCCCAATTACTTATTTGATTACGGTTGACTGGTATTCCTAGAAGCTACATGTATGTTAGTTATTTATTTATGTTAAGCTGTCAGTAATCGCAACCATAGGCATTCAGCGTGTGAATCTTCGAAGTTTAATTCTGTGCAGTTTTTGCCTCAACGAAGCAGAAGTACACATCGCCCTGTCTTGTAGGCCTCACAAAGAGTCATATCAGTGCTTTAGGTATCAGGCTGTTAGTTTATGATACTCAAACAAGTCGTAGAGGGATTTTGCCCATGAGAGTATGTAACAGACAGATATTCGTGATGCCGTACAGAGCATGCGAAAATAAATTATGGCACGTATTCGCCAAATTCTACACCTTTCTAAATGTCACTGAAATTCAGATAGCCTGCAGAGTTGTTTATCACCGTAATTGCAGTTATTTTTCGATGTTTTGTGCAACTTTAGTTTACGCTCAACCGTAAAATTGACGTCATAGCAGACAGAACTTTATATAAAGTATGACTTATGTAATTTTAAAAACACGGCAATTTTTTAACGCCCTTACACTTAAAATTAACTCAGGGAATTTCTCTGCAGTACGTATGGTACGTAATTCTTATCGTATTGTAATTCAACACCTGCCCCCCCCCTCTCTCTCTCTCTCTCTCTCTCTCTCTCTCTCTCTCTCTCTCTCTCCCCCTCTCCCTCTCTCCCCCTCTCCCTCTCTCCCCCTCTCTCTGAAATTACTTCCTTTTTCTTGCAGATAATTTTGGCTAAATATTTTTATTTTATGGAGAATGTTTACTTTACAAAAAAGTTGTTGAGCAATAACAGCGTACAATTTTCATCACTCTAAGTTACCCAGTTGTGTGTGGGGGTCCTAACATACATATTAATGAATGGAGTTTCAAGAGTTTTGTGTAATTCTCTCTATATGATCCATTTGGATGGGACAACAGGGATGGTTCTCCACGCGAGCTAACTCACAAAGCTCGATCTGTATCTTTGTTCGAATTATACACTGTCCAAAAGAATTAGGGGAACATGACTTTGATCGTCTGCCATACTCCATCGAGCAATAATTTAACAAATTATACCTTTACCTATCGCAAATTAAGCACACACTACAAAACATCAATACATCCTCGATAGTTTACCTAAACACAACTGAAATGTCCGCCAAAGGGGAAACAGTCATTTATGCCGTCATCCTTGGCGCTATTCATTGAACTTCGAGAGCTCCTGTAACGTGTATGCTCTCCGTGAGCGTTTATCACTGCCTGACACCTACGTGGAATGCTCCGTATAAGTGCGCAGAAATAACCCTGTTGTATACGTTCCCACTCTTCAATGAGAGCCCACGAGAGTTCTTGGAGAGTCTGTGGTGGAACGAGACGACCACGAACACGTCTTCCAAGCATGTACCACATATGCATAGGTCGGCACTCGCCGCCTGCCATTCCATTATTTGAGTGTCCACGCTTCGCAAAACATTGCTGACGCCCGCCACATAGAGGCTGGCCTCAGAAGGAATTCAAGGCCACCACCGGATGCATGAGCCACCGCATAGTCCAACAGGGGAAGACGACAATGAACAATGACAAGATCCGTATGGCTATCCACACCGAAGCCTCCCCACATCATCTCAGAGCCTTGGAAATCTGTCGATGTCCTGGACAACATTTGAAGGGCTTCTTTCAATAGTGGTACAAGTCCATTTTTGTTCATTCTGAGATGCAGAGTCCTAAAGTTAAAAGAGCGCTGTAAAATCTGCAGTTGAGATACCAGAAATATTCAAGTATGTACAATACCACAAGTATATATACTTGAATATTTCTGGTATCTCAACTGCAGATTTTTCAGCGCTATTTTAACTTTAGGACTCTGTATCTCAGAATGAACAAAAATGGACTTATACCACTATTGAAATAAGCCCTTCATTTGGTAGGTACCGGTCACCATGGGTCTCCACAAACCAACACGGCCATCACCTTGCGTCAGAGGGTACCTGGACTCGTCTGCAAATAACACGTGTCGCCAGTGACGAAGTTTCCAGTTGGCATGGGAACGGCAGAAGGCGAGCTACAAGATATTTTCGTATGAAGTGGGGTACTCGAATAGGACGTCTGGGTAATAAGGTCCTTTCTCGTAACCTGTTCATTACAGCCTGATAGGACAAAGCGGCTCCAGTGGCACTTCTGAGGTCGTCTTCCAGTGCTCCGTACGACACCGAAACGCAAAGAGGGCCAGATATCGGTCTTCACGTGGGGTTGTGATGCGTTGGCGACCTAGTCCAACTCGCCTTGGTCTCCCATGTCCTCAACCTATGGATGACACCTTGAGAGGCATTGGAATCTGCAACAACATGACCGAAAGTCCATTCGTTTTGGAACAAACAGACCGCCCTTGCAATTTGCGTTTCATTAAGATGTTGCATTGTATGTGCATGGTGGAATACTACTGCCATCTGTGTACATCACTGGAAAACACTGGGACACTGGTAATCACTTCCTTCTGAGGGTTCTAGGGGCTTCAGTCTGGAACTGCGCTGCTGCTACGGTCACAGGTTCGAATCCTGCCTCGGGCATGGATGTGTGTGATGTTCTTAAGTTAGTTAGGTTTAAATAGTTCTAAGTCTAGGGGACTGACGACCTCAGATGTTAAGTACCATAGTGCTTAGAGCCATTTGAACCTTCTGAGGGGTCATATGATACTGTAATGCATAACAAGCCAATAAACGGCGATTGATTTTAATTGTTGCCTACACTGAAAGCGAAAATTTCAAGCCGTGCAAGAAGACCACAGGTACCGCCTGTATCAAAACAGAGTTAACATAGCCATAATTCTTTTGAACAGTATACAAACTGAAGCACAACAGTCGGTTTCATGTTAATTCCCATTTTCACGATTATTAGTGACGCCTAAATGCAAACTCTGTTTTTTATCCCTGTGTTAATTTAAGAGCCAAATGGAAGATGCGTTTCCTATGGAAATTCTGCGGAACAAACTCACCACTTACGTGTAAGGCAGCTTATTCACGACGTAATTAATTACATAGCTTCACAGTCTGTGGTCAAGCAAAGGTTTACAATCGAAGAGTTGGCCAATATGGGCCTCGTATATATGTTTACTGAAATCAATGGAAGAATGGCACAACAACGCTACGCCGCGCTGTTCCTGCAGGACGTCAATCAAATCACAGAGCTTTTGCATTTCATCAGTAAACCCATCAACAGTGCTGCGCACAACTTACTCTGCCGGAAAAACAAATCTGAGACAGAACAGTGCAGTACAGTACTGAGTACAGGCTAGAGGACGAAGACTAATGTGGTCACTTCTGTTGTCAACACCAATACCTTGCAGTATTACCTTCATTTAATTTATTATTTAAAATTACTGTACAAAGATTTTGGATTAGAGCTCTTATGAAAAGACCGTAATAAAGAACACAAGGACAGAATTTAAAACCAAATGGGAGCCAAGAGGCGAGTGAGGGTTCTTTGCGCGAAACTGAAATCATGAGATACGGGCTTAAGTTGTGGTAGAGTCAATCCGATATTGGTTCAAAATGGCTCTGAGCACTATGGGACTTAATTTCTGAGGTCATAAGTCCCCTAGAACTTAGAACTACCTAAACCTAACTAATCTAAGAACATCACACACATCCATGCCCGAGGCAGGATTCGAACCTGCGACCGCAGCGGTCGCGCGGTCCCAGACTGTAGCGCCTAGAACCGCTAGGCCACCCCGGCCGGCAATCCGATATTGGTCTAGTAACCATTCTGCAGCACGGCATTGATTACGGAGATAGACGAAATGTATTCGCGGATTGAGAATATGATTACGCGTTAGCTATACAATATATTAGTGGGGCATGAACATTTGTGCTGAACTGGGACTCAAACCTGCATATCCCGCTTAGCGCGAGTGGCCCCTTTAACCACTTCGGCTATCTGTGCACGCCTTCCGGACTAATCCATGTCTCCATGTATTCTACTTGCAGAGTGTCTGGCACATAGTATTAATGTACCTGAGCGGTTGCGTGCCTATTGTTCTGATTAACTTTACATCAAGTGATGATTATTATCACTACAAAATTGTTTTAGTGCCACTGAATCTCCTACAGTTGCTTAGTTTGATAGAACAGATAAAGGGCAAAGATAAACACACGGTTAAGTAGTCACTAATACCTTTATTTAATGCAACGTTAATTCAAAAAACTTTATCATCTCAATGGAAACATGCGCAAATTACAATGATTCTGAAACGTGGAAAACTCAAATACAACCCTAACTCACACCGACCTATCGCATTATTTCCAGTAGGTGGAAAACCTTTGAAGCAATAATGAACAACGGACTACAGCAGTATGCAGAACGCAACAGCATTATTTCATATGAACAAGCTGGTTTCAGTACCGCTGTTCCATTATTAAGACTAACTAGCAAAGTAGCAGAAGCCTGCAACTTAACAGACGTGACTGCTGCTCTCTTTCTGGACACAGAACGCGCCTTCGAAAAGATATAGCATGCGGGACTTCTTCACAAAAGTCTAAAATACAACTTCCCACCTGAAATAGTACAATTAATAGCTAATCTAATTGGAAATAGAAAGGTACAAGCACGAGTTGGGGATCAAAAATCATCCTACTTTACAACCAAAACGTGAGTCCGCCATCTTCCCATTGTTATATTCGATATATACAGCCGACGTCCCAAGACCCTGGTGGTGGAACGAAGGCATGGCTCTGTATGCAGATGACACCACTTATTGGTGTCATGCACCCACCTGCAATGCAGTCAATGAAAAGCCAACAGGTGCATCAGCAAACTTGAAGTCTGGCTCAGTAAATGGAGAATCCGACTTAAACCAGCCAACAGCAGGACCCCAAAAACTCAGCATTCGACTTTGTGGGCAAGAAATTACGCCACAGCCAAACGTCAAATGTCTTGGAATCTATCTAGATTAACTCTTAAATTGGCAGAACAACACGACTGAAAAGATTAAACAAGCTGAAACGACTTAGCTTAGTACGTCTCATGAAATACCGCACGCGTGGAGTGGAGCAACCAGTTGTCCTTCTTACATACAAAAGATTTGTCCGACGCATTCTCGAATATGGATCTCAAGCATGGATTATGTCGTGTAAGCAAACGACAAAAATTGTATCTGCTGACCGAAGGATGCTTCGAGTAGCTGGAGATCTAAGGTATTACTTCCCAACAAATTTCCTTTACGAAACACTTAAAACCAATAACATATTAGACAGAATAAAAGAACAAATCACCATATTCTGGCTCAACAGACTACGTAAGACTCGACTTATAAAATCACTCTTGCGGCACGATCCTACACAGTTTAATTTTCTGAAATTCAAATATATATTTCTTCCCTACATTATTCTAGAAGCAGTATCGAGTTAACTAACAGAATCCTCTGGAAAACTAAGAAATCAATGAAACTATCAACAAACCCAGAACACCTACAAGGATTTGGGATGATGTAGCAGCCTGATATAGAAAGACTAACTTATTGAGCAAACGTACTGAATCAACTCCTATAGAAGAAGAAGACAATATTCTCTACATCGACTAGACTTTCAAGTCTTTCATCTTCTACACAACTGGACGGAAATTTTCTACATCAACAAAATTCCAAGATCACAATATAAATTATCAAGACCACTGAGACAATATGAAGACATATAAGCTGGGCAACAGACAACCAATCCCAGCTGGGTTTTTTTCGACCGAGAGGTTTTTTCGTCAGCCGCAAGGAAAATGACATGATTTGTAATGTCCTAAATAAATGGTGTCACAACAGCATAAACTGCAGCTGTCGGCTGATAAGGGCTATTCTCTCCTACAGCCCACCATCTCCTTCAGAGGTGAATTGAAAGATTTTTAAAAAAAGATGTGGAACAATAATTTTCTGGATCACTCTTGAATTTCACTAGTTGTGTTGTCATCACGGCAGGTACCTGACCGTTTTCAGGTTAAACTTTGTGACCGAAACCTACTGTTTATGTGTCTGTATGTCATCGGTTACTTTCGATAGAAATACTACATCAAATGTTGCAAAAACAATGGAATCAAAGTACTTATTCTACCAGTACTAATCAGAAATGTATATTCAGATGTTTAACTGGGATATCAGCTCCATTTCCCACACGTTTCGGTGGCTAGACAAGTGTTATTCTTCAGATACTTTTGACGATGATCTTTGTTACGCATGCTGTGTGGAGTAAAACCATAAAACTCATAAGTCTGTGGTTGAAATATAAGTCGAACTTTAAAAGCCTAAAAACTCTTATTACTGCATTTTCTGTTTTTGACTCGGTATCGTCTACAACAGCAGGAGCACCTTGTCCACAATGTTCACGGAAGCTTCAAAGACAGTTTCAACATTTCCCTCTGTAGATAACAAGAGAGCTTAAATTACAGCTATTTGGAACAGGGTGAGGAAAGAAATGTACAAAACCGCTAGCGAATTTTGCTGAGCTGTAACCACAGTAGAATTATGCAACACATCCTGTGTTGAAACATAATGAACGCCCTCGCACTTTGCAGCTTTCTGCACGCAGACAAGCGCAAATAACGGCCACGAGTCGTTAGAAACCCATTTCATTAATTACTTGGGAGGGGCCCTGAAAAATGTATATAGGGTATAAAAGTAAACAGATTTCATAACTGAAGACAGCGACTGAAGCATAGCGACCACTTTTAATGTAACCTCCTCAGTCCTGAGCTTAGATTTTATGTATGAGAAATTAATAAAAGTGGTCAATACATTGTTCTGGGACAAAGTAAGACTAAAATGCTAAATTTAAAAAACTTGGTGTGACTCGCAAAAAAACTGCAACATTTTCAAAGTGAATACTATTTATTTTAGAAAATAATTGAAATATATTATCACTTACTTACTCGTTCGGCATCACAGAGGCATAATTTACAATATTCTTATCACTATATACTAAAAAAGAAAACAATATAATGCTACACTATATTAGATATGTTTTTGAGCCACTCTATGGCTGAGTCACTGAGTCTATGTATGTCCATGAGATCACCACCATAGCCATACACTTTGCACACGAGTAGATGGTCAATTGTCTGTATTTCACCGCACTCACATACAGCGCTGTCTGCCAGGCCCCACTTGTTCATCAGGTGTTTACATCTCCCAACACTCGTTCTGACCCGGTTTAGAGCTGTCCACACTCTTCTTGGTAGGTTGAAGCCATCAGTCTTCTTGTTCGGATCGTGTACTAAATTTTTGTTCTTAAATTCACTTGCCGACCATACTTCGTTCCAGGCCGTTCTCGGCTCAAAGGCTTGTAGTTCTTCACCGATTTTCCAAAAAGGTGATTTGGATTTAAGCCTGTTTGTCGATGTCAGATCTTGGTGGATAGGGAGGTCCGGGTTGTCTATAATTTTCCTGTAGATTTTTAGGGCTAGCTGTGATCGCCTGATTTCTGGAGGCTCTATGTTCGCTAGTACAGGAAGCCATGCACAGGGGGTGGCCCTGAGTGTTCCTGAGATTATTCGCATTGTCAGCCTCAGCTGGACATCCACTTTAGATACGTGTGCACTTCTCCTCCAGACTGGTGAACAGTATTCAGCTACACTGTAGACAAGGGCTAGTGCTGCAGTTCTCAAAGTGCTCGCTCCACATCCCCATGTTGTTCCAGCCAGTTTCGAAAGGATAGCATTGCGGGATTTTAGTTTTTGCTTTGTGTCTTCGAGGTGTGAGCTGTACGTTAGGGTCCGGTCTAGTTTCACTCCCAAATATTTAGGCTTATCCTCATGTCTTATGCTTTGGCCATTCGAAGAGAGCTGTAATTTTCTGTGTCTCTCTCTGTTGTTGAGGTGCATTATGGTGCTGGTTGTTTTGTTGGGGTTGGGAAGTAGGTGCCACTTGGAGTAATAGGTGTTCAGGACTTCAAAGTCTGCATTCAGTGTTTCGTCGAGATCGTTGTAGTTTTTACTCTGATATGCGATGGCCAGGTCATCTGCATATGCAAATTTGCGTGATTTAGTTTCTGGCAAGTCAGCTATATATAGATTGAAGAGAGCGGGTGCTAGTGCCGAACCCTGTGGCAGACCATTAATTAATTATCAGAAAACTCAAAATTAATGTAACACCTAATAATTATGAAAAATGTCACTGGACTGTGGAAGCATACATCGTTGCCCAATGCAGACCCAGTCTTACATCGAAAAATACATATCGCGGTATTGTTATGATGCAATAGTTAACCATTTGTTCGATAGCGTAGGGCTCGTTAGAAGTTACAGCATATTCTAAACGCATTCTAGTTCAGAATTACTAAAAACAAACAGAAATTTCTTGAAGACATGCTGAAAATACGAAAACAGCTTTCTTCAAGCAAATGCGGCCACCTACTGGAAACATGCAGAAATGAAAACAAGTGATGTACACAAAGCGCATACTCTAAAGTACAGTATATGCTACAATCAGGAACAGCGAATTTAGTTTATTCACTGAACTAGAAAAAGATAAAAGTAGGATGTAGGATATAAGCTACATAAGGACTGAGGAGAAATAGTGAAGAACGGCAGAAAGCGTCCAGATCACTTTTTATGTTTATCTGAATTACCGGTCTCAACGTTTGTTACAGCTTACCCTCAGATCCAGTATGCAATTTTTGCGATGCGCGTCTTATCAGCAGGGCGAAGAATCAGTTAAAACCACGGAAGCTGTGCAAATTTACTTGTTGTCTGTACGTCTTCATTATGTAGTACATTGGCTGGGTAGAAGCACGATACTTGCAAAAACTTCATTATGTAGTCCACAACCATCTGATACCTTAACATTTCTTACAGAGGTGTGCTTAGTATCTATCCCTGAAACCTCTGAATAGTGCAGTTGCTGTAATTATGGCGATAACAATGTACAGAGCAAATTATTTCGAGTTTGCATTTTTAAATAAATCCCATTGACTAGGAGGCTATTATCCTTATGTAGTCCAGTTCTACCTATAATTTCAGTTACACACACTATGTAAACCGTTGAAGTGGGTCCGATAGTGTAGAAATAATTCCTATCACCAGATATGTAACAAACCACGGTTCATCGGATACGCAGGGCGCCACGAAATAAATTATTCGCTACTGCAGCGGTCTCATTTGTACTTCTGCAGTTTACAGAAACCTACCGCTGTAAAAATACATAGCTGTAGTTTATAAATAGGCCTAAAATAAGAAGACTCTACATATAATGCTTGATTTTCGAAAGAAAGGAGTCAGATAGCTCAAAGCTTAATGTGCTGTTCACGTGTAGATACACTACTGGCCATTAAAATTGCTACACCAAGAAGAAATGGAGATGATAAACGGGTATTCATTGGACAAATATATTATACGAGAACTGACTGCACGATCCGTTACAGCCATGCGGATAAGATGCCTGTCATCTCGACTGCTAGCGATACGAGGCCGTTGGGATCCAGCACGGCGTTCCGTATTACCCTCCTGAACCCACCGATTCCATATTCTGCTCAGTCATTGGATCTCGACCAACGCGAACAGCAATGTTACGATACGATAAACCGCAATCGCGATAGGCTACAATCCGACCTTTATCAAAGTCGGAAACGTGAAGGTACGCATTTCTCCTCCTTACACGAGACATCACAGCAACGTTTCACCAGGCAACGCCGGTCAACTGCTGTTTGTGCATGAGAAATCGATTGGAAACTTTCCTCATGTCCGCATGTTGTTGGTGTCGCCACCGGCGCCAACCTTGTGTGAATGCTCTGAAAAGCTAATCAATTGCATATCACAGCATATTATTCCTGTCGGTTAAATTTCGCGTCTGTAGCACGTCATCTTGGTGGTGTAGCAATTTTAATGGCCAGTAGTGTAAATGCGAAGACGTACCACGAGAATGATGAATTATCTTCAGGGCCATCTCTCGTCTTCGAACGATAAAGGTATTATTGTCATTTAAACAATGCGGGAAATGCACTCACTAGTGAGTGAGTCATACAGGTAGTACAGCGAGAACACGTCCTCTCCGGTGCGTCGTTGTAAACGCAAGGACAAGAAAGCCACGCCCCACGAACTTGGAGCTACTCAGCATTCGCTGCGTGTGGCACCTACTTGGCAAACATTCTTCCTTTCGCCGGCTACTGTTCCGAATCCAGTCCACTCTGACAGACGGTCTTCTTGCAATTGACGTCGCGATTCTTTCCTTCTAAATTTCTCATTTCCTTAGAGGAGCAGAAGCACTGAGCAAGATTGTTATGATGTTCATGTTCGTATCGGTTTATCGTTTTCTCTGAGCGACGAAATAGTACCATAAAAATATCATACGAAGATTAGTCGCTGCCTGCGCTATCTTTCAAGCAATCAAGGGCTTCTCCGTGCCGATGCCCCAAAAACGTACACAGTTCTGTCACCGATAAACTAAAATTTAGACAGCTATAGTGCTGATACATACGAGGGTAATCACAAAAGTAAGGTCTCCTATTTTTTTATAAGTACATAGACCTGTTTATTTCTACTATGGTTTACATCAGTTTACAGCTTGAACATTTAGCTATTTTTCGACATAATTACCATTTCCGTCGATGCATTTTTGTAGACGCTGTGGCAGTTTTTGTATGCCCATGTCCTACCACCTCGCCGCCATGCTGTTCAGAAATTTATGAACCTCTTCTTTCACCTCGTCGTCGGGGCTGAATCGCTTTCCGGCCAAATGTTCTTTTAACTTACGGAACAGATGATAGTCACTGGGCGCCAAGTCAGGACTATAGGGTGGGTGGGTGATTATGTTCCACTGAAACTGTTGCAGGAGAGCAACGGTTTTCCGAGCGATGTGTGGGCGAGCGTTGTCATGGAGAATGTGTACGCCCTTGCTCAACATTCCTCTTCTCCGGTTCTGAATTGCCCGTTTGAGTTTTTTCAGAGTCTCACAGTACCTGTCAGCGTCAGTTGTGGTCCCAGTGGGCATAAAGTCGACCAACGATACCCCTTTCCGATCCCAAAAAACGGTTGTCATGACTTTACCAGCAGACTATTTGTTCGAATTTCCGCGGCTTTGGCGAAGATGGATACCGCCACTGGCGTGACTGTAGCTTGGTCTCAGGTGTAAAGTGGTATGCCCAGGTTTCGTCACTCGTGACAATTGGGTCCAGAAAGTTGTCCTGTTCGGCTGCAAGGCGGTGAAGAAATGCGCGGGAAGCATCAACTCGTTGCCGCATGTGATCCTCAGTCAGCATGTGTGGCACCCATCTTGCGCACACCTTCCGGTAGTTCAATGTTTCCGTTAAAAGTCTGTGAGCGGTGCTTCGGGAAACCTCAGGAACCAACGTGCAGAGATCATCCAGTGTGATTCGCCGATCTTCACGCATGCTTTGCTCAACCTTCAACAATGTCTCCTCAGAAATTGATGGTCTCCCGCCCCTTTGTTCGTCGTGAATTCCGTTCCGACCAGCTGCAAAATCTCTACACCACTTACGAACACTTTTGACATCCATGCACGACTCATCATACACTTCCGTCAATTGGCGATGAATTTCAATCGGCGCAGTGCCCTTTGCGTTCAAAAACCGAATAACAGCGAGCAATTCGCACTTGGCGCTAACATCCAACGGGAGCTCCATTCTCAACGGCTGCCAAGCCAAGACTGAGCGCCTCAGCACGGGGTGCGCGTGTTTACACACAGCGCGTGAAGCACTCTCCATAACAGTGTTACCAACTGCCACACAGAGTTCTGTACTTATAAAAAAATACGAGACCTTACTTTTGGGATTACCCTCGTAGTATATCTGACATCTTGGGTCAACAAGTGACAGGTAAGAGACGGGTACAAACTGACTGTTTAAAGATAGGAAACCACAGATCCGACATACACCATTACGAAGCATCATGAGTTGTTGCGCAAGCCATCTCCTATTGTTTGCTAACGCCGCTGTAGAGTACGGGAAAGTGTCGTCGTTTAGTGACTGTAGGGCGATACAGGGCGATAAAATTATTAAACGCTTGTTTTTTAAAAAAAATTGTAAGTTACTTCCGAGCAAAATTAGTCTGCTTTTACAGTAAGTATAACTTTCTGTAGTTCGGTGTTCCTGGATTATGCACTGTGGCCACCGAGCTATTCTTAGAAAACTGTGTTACGATCAAAGCAAGTTGGAAAACTTTGTGTTATTTTTCATAGATCGGGACTGAATCTGATTTCGTTTCTCTGAAAAAAGTTGTGGGGTGTAGCGTAATTTTTTCTTCAAATAGGGGATGGTGGGTCGGATAAGGTTGAAAACCTACGATTTAAACAAACTTTCTCTTTGGTGTGATGAATGCCAGCTTGCTCAAAATGTTGAAAAATGTAAGTTAATGTACACTACTGGCTATTAAAATTGCTACACCACGAAGAAGACTTGCTACACACGCGAAATTTAACCGACAGGAAGAAGATGTTGTTATATGCAACTGATAAGCTTTTCAGTGCATTCACACAAGGTTGGCGCCGGTGGCGACATCTACAACGTGCTGACATGAGGAAAGTTTCCAACCAATTTCTCATACACAAACACCAGTTGACCGGCGTTGCCTGGTGAAACGTTGTTGTGATGCCTCGTGTAAGGAGGAGAAAGGCGTACCATCACGTTTCCGACGATTTATCGTATCGCAACATTGCTGCTCGCGCTGGTCGAGATCCAAGGACTGTTAGCAGAATATGGAATCGGTGGGTTCTAATACGGAACGCCGTGCTGGATCCCAACGGCCTCGTATCACTAGCAGTCGAGATGACAGGCATCTTATCCGCATGGCTGTAACGGATCGTGCAGCCACATCTCGATCCCTCAGTCAGCAGATGGAGACGTTTGCAAGACAACCATCTGCACGAACAGTTCGACGACGTTTGCAGCAGCATGGACTATCAAGTCGGAGACCATGGCTGCGGTTACCCTTGACGCTGCATCACAGACAGGAGCGCCTGCGATGGTGTACTCAACGACGAACCTGGGTGCACGAATGGCAAAACGTCATTTTTTCGGATGAATCTAGGTTCTGTTTACAGCATCATCATGGTCGCGTTTGGCGACATCGCGGTGAACGCACATTGGAAGCGTGTATTCGTCATCGCCTTACAGGCGTATCACTCGGCGTGATGGTATGGGGTGCCATTGGTTACACGTCTCGGTCACCTCTTGTTCCCATTGACGACACTTTCAACAGTGGACGTTACATTTCAGATGTATTACGACCCGTGGCTCTACCCTTAATTTGATCCCTGCGAAACCCTACATTTGTGCAGGATAATGCACGACCGCATGTTGCAGGTCCTGTCGGGCCTTTCTGGATACAGAAAATGTTCGACTGCTGCCCTGGCCAGCACATTCTCCAGATCTCTCACCAATTGAAAGCGTCTGGTCAATGGTGGCCGAGAAACTGGCTCGTCGCAATACGCCAGTCACTACTCTTGATGAACTGTGGTATCGTGTTGAAGCTGCATGGGCGGCTATACCTGTACACGCCATCCAAGCTCTGTTTGACTCAATGCCCAGGCGTATCAAGGCCGTTATTACGGCCAGAGATGGTTGTTCTGGGTACTGATTTCTCAGGATCTATGCACCCAAATTGCGTGAAAACGTAATCACATGTCAATTGTAGTATGATATACACTCCTGGAAATGGAAAAAAGAACACATTGACACCGGTGTGTCAGACCCACCATACTTGCTCCGGACACTGCGAGAGGGCTGTACAAGCAATGATCACACGCATGGCACAGCGGACACACCAGGAACCGCGGTGTTGGCCGTCGAATGGCGCTAGCTGCGCAGCATTTGTGCACCGCCGCCGTCAGTGTCAGACAGTTTGCCGTGGCATACGGAGCTCCATCGCAGTCTCTAACACTGGTAGCATGCCGCGACAGCGTGGACGTGAACCGTATGTGCAGTTGACGGACTTTGAGCGAGGGCGTATAGTGGGCATGCGGGAGGCCGGGTGGACGTACCGCCGAATTACTCAACACGTGGGGCGTGAGGTCTCCACAGTACATCGATGTTGTCGCCAGTGGTCGGCGGAAGGTGCACGTGCCCGTCGACCTGGGACCGGACCGCAGCGACGCACGGATGCACGCCAAGACCGTAGGATCCTACGCAGTGCCGTAGGGGACCGCACCGCCACTTCCCAGCAAATTAGCGACACTGTTGCTCCTGGGGTATCGGCGAGGACCATTCGCAACCGTCTCCATGAAGCTGGGCTACGGTCCCGCACACCGTTAGGCCGTCTTCCGCTCACGCCCCAACATCGTGCAGCCCGCCTCCAGTGGTGTCGCGACAGGCGTGAATGGAGGGACGAATGGAGACGTGTCGTCTTCAGCGATGAGAGTCGCTTCTGCCTTGGTGCCAATGATGGTCGTATGCGTGTTTGGCGCCGTGCAGGTGAGCGCCACAATCAGGACTGCATACGACCGAGGCACACAGGGCCAACACCCGGCATCATGGTGTGGGGAGCGATCTCCTACACTGGCCGTACACCACTGGTGATCGTCGAGGGGACACTGAATAGTGCACGGTACATCCAAACCGTCATCGAACCCATCGTTCTACCATTCCTAGATCGGCAAGGGAACTTGCTGTTCCAACAGGACAATGCACGTCCCCATGTATCCCGTGCCACCCAACGTGCTCTAGAAGGTGTAAGTCAACTACCCTGGCCAGCAAGATCTCCGGATCTGTCCCCCATTGAGCATGTTTGGGACTGGATGAAGCGTCGTCTCACGCGGTCTGCACGTCCAGCACGAACGCTGGTCCAACTGAGGCGCCAGGTGGAAATGGCATGGCAAGCCGTTCCACAGGACTACATCCAGCATCTCTACGATCGTCTCCATGGGAGAATAGCAGCCTGCATTGCTGCGAAAGGTGGATATACACTGTACTAGTGCCGACATTGTGCATGCTCTGTTGCCTGTGTCTATGTGCCTGTGGTTCTGTCAGTGTGATCATGTGATGTATCTGACCCCAGGAATGTGTCAATAAAGTTTCCCCTTCCTGGGACAATGAATTCACGGTGTTCTTATTTCAATTTCCAGGAGTGTATTTGTCCTATGAATACCCGTTTATCATCTGCATTTCTTCTTGGTGTAGCAATTTTAATGGCCAGTAGTGTAATTGAGTAAGAAAAATAAATCTGTAATGTTCAAATACAGAATTAGCCATGTGTTGCTTGACACCGTCGGTTTATGAGTAACGCTGCAATGCAGTATGAGATGGAACGATCACGTAACGTCGGTAGCAGGGAAGGCGAATGGTCGACTTTGGTTTATTGGTAGAACTCTAGGAATGTGTTGCTTATTTATAAAGGAGGCCGCGTGTAGAAGACTCGTGCGACACATTCGTGAGTACTGCTCGAGTGCTTGGGATCCCCTCCAGGTCGGATTAAAGGATGGCCTCGAAGCAGTTCAGCGGCGTAGAGATCGAGTTGTTACCAGTAGGTTCGATCAGCACGTGAGCATTACGTAGATGCTTCGTGAACTCAAACGGGAATGGCTCGAGGGAAGACGACGTTCTTTTCGCGAAACACTACTGATAAAATATAGAGGTCCGGCATCTGTCGCCGACTTCAGAACGATTCTACTGCCACCAGCTTACTTTTAGCGTTAGGACCGCGAAAACAATATAAAAGAATTTAGGTGACGTACAGCGGCGTGTAGATAGTCGTTTTTTCCACGCTTTATTTGCGATTGGAACAGGAAAAGGAATGGCTAGTAATGGTAGAAGCCACCCTCCGCCATGTATCGTATAGTGTGGCTTCCGGAGTATGTATGTAAATCTAGATTAAGACCTAATGAGGTGGCAGAAATATAGTAGTATTGTAGCCTGGTTTATTATATATCAGACAAGAATAATGCTGTTCCTTGTATATGTAATCGTAATAAAATTAATGGCTGTTTTGACATCATTATCAAGAAGACGGCATCGCTATATGTAAAGTATGTGCGTATGTCCGCCGTCCGGAATGACCGAGCGGTTCTAGGCGCTTCAGTCTGGAACCGCGCGACCGCTACCGTCGCAGGTTCGAATCCTGCCTCGGGCATGGATGTGTGTGATGTCCTTAGGTTAGTTAGGTTTAAGCAGTTCTAAGTTCTAGGGGACTGATGACCTCAGATGTTAAGTCCCATATTACTCAGAGCCATTTGAACCATTTTTTTGCGTATGTCCCAAGATAACAACTGCCTGATTGCTTGTATAACAGATACCAGAGATATTTGGAACAGTAAGATGAAGTCCCGTCATGATGGTGATGGTCGTTACTTTACATATTCGTAATTGTATGTTGTTGGTGAGTACAAAAGAGAATCAGTAGCTTTTTTAATACAGCATGCGGAATACACAAATCGGAATGACTGTTTTTAACGCCACGTAAAACCAACCTGAAGTTTGTTTGTAAAAAATAAAGCAGAGAACATCGCCAGGGTTGCATAGATCAATCTGAAACCCAGCCCCATCGGACCAGAAGCGCCACACATGTGGGCACATCTCTAAAAACTCTGTCTCATATTCGGGAGAAGCGCACTTGAGATCCATGTCCATCCATCCTAATTAAGTAGTTTTTGATTTCCCGAAATAAATTTTGGAGAATGCCGGTATGATTACTTTAAAAAGGCAGTTCCTTCCCCGTCCTGGCGCAACTCATGCTAGTGCATAATCACTAATGATTTTGATAGTTACGGAACGATTAATCAAACATTCTTCATTTCCTTCGTTTCTTTAATGTACTTGTTTCAGGCCCCAGAGAATAGCTGTTTTTGTTTCCTGAGTGATTACATACTATCAAAAGAAAGCACACGAGGATGGATAGTTGATGCGTATGTCCGAAGATGACAATTGCCTGCTTGCTTGTTTAACAGATACCAGAGATATTTGGAACAGTAAGACGAAGCCTTGTCATGATGGTGATGGTCGTTGCTTTACATATTCGTAATTGTATGTTGTTGGTGAGTTGATGGATGGATTACGTTCGAGTAGTTGAAGCGACTTGTGCCGATTCCTGTAATTGTATGAAGAGCTGTACGCTGGTTTTGTAGACGAATAGTCCGGTTTTATTAAAGGAAAGATGTGATGAAGCTACAGTAAGTTCCTATAAGTGACATGCAACGTATATCTGGCAGTCATCAGTTCGTCATTGTCTTTGATACGTACCTTGTAAATATTCCCAATTTTATACACTCAAAGAAAATTATCTTCTTCTGCGCTCTAAGTTTTGTGCTTGAACGTAGTTTACACCACCGATCGGTTTCTCCACTACAAGACGTGCACTTCTGGATACCTTAAGGCATGTAGTAATGTGCGTCTATTATCAAGCTGGCACAATGATTAAGGCATTGGAGTTTTACTAAGGAAGAGTGGCGTTCGAATATCAGTACAGTCATCTTGACTTAGGTTTACCGTAGTTCCCCAAAACCCGCAGAGGCGAAGAAGGCCAAGGAAGACTGCGTTCCCCATCCTTGTATAACCAGAGTTCATGCTATGAATTGAACTACTATTTTCTGTTAACGCTTGCCGAAGCCCCTTCCACTGTAATTCACAAAACAGAACCAAAGACAGCGAAGTTCCACCAATAATAACATAAAAAATTCAGAAACAAAAGTCCCGCTATAATTTTACACACATGGGGTATGAGAGAGTTTCTTCAGTCACAAATGTTCATTATTTTGTTGCATCCGAAGTCGAGAAGAGTAATATCGATCTAGTCGTTCATAGCAATTACTTTTGTTATACCAGAGGGCAAAAAGATAAGTTAGAATCTAACGACTTGCAGACGTCGAGATCATTAAATTCTGTGCATCTGGTTTGTCGAAAGAGAATACGGTGAGGTAAGTGGCGGTGGAATTTCTAACAAACCATCCAGAATTTCACGTGAAACCATGGAAACCTAACTCAGGATAGCCAGACGCTCGGAACAAAGACGAGTCCAGTGTCTTAACCACTCCACAACCTCGCTCGGTTCACATGAAGGAAAATAGGAACAGTTCGTATTAAAATTGGCACTACTATCACATTTCGAGTCTGTGCAAAAGGATCAACTTTTTCTAAATGAAACGTGGGAGGAAAGGAGGAAAGGCTAGGGTTTAAAATCTGGCCGACGACAAGGTCCTTAGATACGGAGGACAACCTCACATTGGGCACGAATAGTAAAGAAAATCAGCTGTGTCCATTCGAAAGGAACAATCCTAGCATTTACCTCAAGTGATTTCAGGAAGACACAGAAAATTACATCTAGATGTCAGGACAAACACAAAAAACAAAATGGCACATACTACTCTACAGTAAAAAAATTGTCCAGAGAATAGGCGACATATTGAAGAAACAGGGACTTCAAATGGGATACAGGACAGACAACACAACACAGAAAAAGCTCAGAACACAGGAGACACCCACAGATAAATTCACCAGATCAGGAATATATGAACTTACGTGCAACACTCGTCAGTCTTGTCATACAAAGGACAAACATGCAGGAACTTTAAAACAGGCGATCATTGTAGGCACAACCACCCCTTCCTTCTGTCTCCTTGACTTCTATACCACCATTTGTGGCCGTCCTATCGCCCTCACCCCCACCCTTAAGTACCTTGGCGTCACCCTTGACTGTCGCCTCTCCTGGATCCCCCATCTCCGGACTATACAAGCCAAGGCATGTTCCCGACTCAGTCTCCTCAAGCTCCTTTCTGGCCGCACATGGGGTCTGGACTGCTCCACCATCCTCCACACCTGTAAATCCCTCATCTGCCCTATCCTCAGCTACTCCCCCCCTGCTTGGATCTCCGACCCTCCTACCTTTTACCAATCCCTTCAAATCCTAGAAAGCCATGCGCTCCGCCTCCCCCACGTATGACCTTATTCTGTTCCCGCACCTCCTCCTTTTCCTCTACAGCGCCCGTAAACTTGATCCCCCTCACCCACTTGTCTTTCCCATCCTTTCCCACCCCCGTCCACTGCCGCGTCTGTATTCTCACGTCCCACCTGCTCTCCATCTCTCCACTCTCCAACTCTCCATACCCTCACCCAAGGTGGCTTCCACCAATTCTCCCTCCCTGATGATGTCCTCATCCCCTCCATCTACCCCTCCTACCAACTTTTATCCCCCCCTTTCCACACCCTGTGTTTTCTTCCTTAGGGCACCCTCTGTCCCTTCTCTCCCTCCTCCCTTCCTCCCCCCTCCTCCCCCTGGGCTTCCCCTCCCCCTACCTTCTTTCCTCCCCCTCCTATCTCCTCTGCCACTGGCATCTATGCCCTCCCCTCTCCCTCCTCCCCCACCTTTTCCCCTTTTGGCAGGTCCCTGGACTCGTACACGTAAAGTGAACATTCGCGCGCCGGAGATCGTCGCCAGTGTTTTGTGTGTGCCATTGTGTTAGTGATTCAGAGTTCTGTCATTTGTGCTCCTTCGTTCACGTGTGCCGTTTCTGTCATCTCTGTTAGTGCCCGAGTGCTGAACGTTTTTTTCTTTAGACGCTGCACTTGTGAACGACTTCAAGTATTTTTCAATTCGTGTGTCTATTGTTGTCTGTCCACCGTGTTGTTTCGTTTTTCGATGTCTCCACTTGTAATAAATGTATTATCTGTGGCCGAAGAGCGGTGTAGTATTGCCGCTGCCGGCCTACCTTTGTATAAGGTGTCAAAATAACAATAAAGGAAAAAAAAGAACTTTAAAACGAGATACTCAGAACATCTCAGAGCCCCAAAAAGTAACAGCATCCATAGCACATTTGCTAACCACTTAACAGCCCATAACCACGACCTAACTACAGCAGAATCAGACTTAAATATACTGTAATCCAGCCACAACCTGTACTACAAACTGCCAATAGAAGAGAACTTCCACATACAGAAGGCAATAGCAAAAGGCAAACAAGTTTTAAATGAAAACACCACACTCTATAAAGGCACATTATTTAACACATTAAAGGAACTTTACAAAAAAGACATCACAGCAAGCGAAAGCAGCTTACACACGCGCGCGCGCACACCCCCACACACACACACACACACACACACACACACACACACACACGGAAAGAGAGAGAAAAGTAAACAAAATTCAAATTCGATGCCAAATCCTGTGCAAAACTCTGTCGGGAACAAATGGACGCCGACGGGGTCAGGAAACACAACATAGTGCTCACCGCATCTTGCGAAGTAAAAAGGTGTTTATAAAGAAATAAATTACATTAATATGTGTGCGCAGTGTCCTCGGAATCCGAAAAAGAAGGATCAGACACAACAAAACGTGAGTAGTAACAAATATATACGCAAAACATTTTGACACGCCAAAAATCACGTTTTTAATAATCAAGGGATGTGTTAAATCGCCGATGAAATATACATTTACATCGTTTGATTTGCAGATGACAAGCTAGAGTTGGTCCTGCCAAAGCACGTAATGTGATATCACGGTAAGAAGCAAAATGAACAAAAACTTTCTTTAGGTCTCACATTGTTAAATCTATTAAAACCTAAAATATTTTCACTTTTTACAATTTTTCAATGAACAAAAACCCGCTGATGATGGTTCAGAGGTGCTGAAACATGTTTGGGTAAAAAGAAAGGCAATGTGTTTGCCAAAAGGCGGAACCCAAATCCTGTAAATTAACTGCAAATGCGGAAAGAAAGGACGAGAGCTTCAGATCCAAAAGAGGAATATTACTTCATGAATTTCGATCAAAAGTAAATGGGGAAACGAATTTTGTATGTAATGTCTGGACCGCTGATCGTATAAAAAAATGTCCAAATGGTTTGTATGATAATTTGTTACTGTGGATGAGACGTGGCCCACTACTCATACAAGAAACGAAAAAATAATCGAAGTAGTAGTTGTACGCCAATGTCCCGCCAAAGAAAGGCGAAAGCTGGTTAATTTCCTAGAAGTTCCAGAATTACAAGAAACAATAGATTTTAACAATGTAAAATGTAATGTCTGGATCGCTGATCGTATAAAAAAAATGTCCAAATGGTTTGTATGATAATTTGTTACTGTGGATGAGACGCTTAACCGAAAAATATATAATTGCAGTAGATGAAGAAAGCAAGAAAAAATTTAAAAACCGTAAGCAGGATGGATAGAGCAGAATTACTAAACACGGTTTTCCGAAATACCGTCAACAAAGAAGACGAAGTAAATAGTCTAGAATTCGAATCAAGAACAACTGTCAACATGTGTAACTTAGAAGCAGATATCCTCGGAGAAGTGAAGAAACTTAAATCACTCAATAAAAGCAACTCTTCCGGTAAGCAAGTCTTCCGGTCCAGATTATATATCAATTACTTTCCTTTCAGAGTATTCCAATGCAGTCGCTTCGTACTTAACAACCATACACAACCGGTCGCTCGACATAAGGTCCGTACCCAAAGACTGGAAAGTTGCACAGGTCACATCAACATTCAAGAAAGGCAACAGGAGTAATCCACTAAAATACAGGCCCATATTATTAACGTCTATATGCTGCGGGATTTTGGGACATATTGTGTTCGAACATTATGAATTACCTCGAAGAGAACTGTCTATTGACACATAGTCAACACGGATTTAGAAAACAACGTTCTTATGAAACACAACCAGCTCTTTACTCACACGAAGTGTTGAGTGCTACCGACAAGGGATTTCAAATTGATTCCATATTTCTAGATTTCCAGAAGGCTTTGACACCGTATCTCACAAGCCGCTTGTAATCAAATCGCGTGCTTGTAGAATAGTGTCTCAGTTATGCGATAGGATTCGTTATTTCCTGTCAGAGAGGTCATAGTTCGTAGTAGCTGACGGAAAGTCATCGAGTAAAACAGAATTGGTTTCTGGCGCTCCCCAAGGCAGAGTTACAGGCCCTCTGTTGTTCCTTATAAACGATCTAGGAGACAATCTGAGCAGCCATCCTAGGTTGTTTGCAGATGATGCTGTCGTTTCAGGTAAGATATCTGTATGGTTCGAAAATAGGTAATTGACCGTAAATAATGAAAAGTACTAGGTCATCCACATAAGTGCTAAAAGGAGTCCGTTACAACTCATAACACGATAACTCAATCAAATCTAAAGGCCGTAAATTCAATTAAATACCTAGGAATTACAACAACGAACAACTTAAATCTGAAAGAACACATAGAAAATGTTGTGGGGAAAGCGAACCAAAGAATGCATTTTATTGGCAGAACGCTTAGAGGGTGCAACTGATCTACTACAGAAACTGCCTACACTACTCTTGTCCGTCCTCTTTTGGAGTACTGCTACGCGGTGTGTGATCCTTACCAAGTAGGATTAACGGAGTACATTGAGAAAGTTCAAAGAAGGACAACACGTTTTGTATTATCAAGAAATAGGGGAGAGGGTGTCACGGACATGATACAGGATTTGGGTTGGACATCACTAAAACAAAAGGCGTTTTTCGTTGCAGCGGGATTTTCTCACGAAATTTCTATCACCACCATTCTCCTCAGAATACGAAAATATTTTGTTGACACAGACCTACACAGGGAGAAATGATCGTCATAATAAAATAAGGAAAGCTCGCACGGAAAGATATAGTCGTTCGTTTCCACCGCGCTCTGTTCGAGAGTGGAATAACAGAGAATTAATGTGAAGGTGGTTCGATGAACCATCTGCCAGGCACTTAAGTGTGATTTGCAGAGTAACCATGTAGATGCAGACGTAGATGTAGGTAGTGTGTGTTGGTGCGGAAGGATGGAAAGCGTTTAGCGAAGGTGTCTGCCTTTGTCCGGTCACGGACTCGCTCTCTCGCCCTGCCCACGTATGACAGCTGGCCTTGTTCACGCAGTACGTGCCGCCCCTGGCGAGAGAGCGGGCCACTCCGTCTTTCCCTTTTCTCTTCTGGTCAAGGACATTCAAGAGGTGGAGTAATGGCAAAAAAAATGTTGCTCTTTAACAGTGCATCCTACAGTTTAAGACCCCATCGTCGCTCGCCTCGTAATCCGCAGTAGAGGCCAGTCGGCTATGATGATGAGCTGGTTTCGTACTCAAAGAGTCATTTGTACGATTAATTTTAATGATGTAGAACGAGTCATTGTACATTGCACGTTCGCCGAAGATCATCGCCATCGGTTTTTTGTGTGCCATCGTGTTAGTGCCTTAGTGTTTCACCGTCCGTGCTCCATCGTTCACGTGTGTCGTTTCTGTCATCTATGTTCGTGTACCAGTGCTGAAAGTTTTTTATTTTCGCTACGCCTGTGAACAGCTCCATGTATTTTACTTTGTGTGTCTACTGTTTTTATATCCATCGTTTTGTTTTTGTTTTTCTCTGTCTTCTTCTGTACTAATTGTAATATCTGTAGCCGAAGAGCGGCGTAGTTTTGCCGCTGCCGGCCTACCTTGTATGAGGTATTAAAGTGACAATAAAGAACCAAAAAAAATTGTACGTTCACTTTACTTTGCAAATATGGCTACATGCTGGCCATTTACCATTTACATTTTTTAAACGTACAGGTATGAGCGAGTAATTTCTATCCACCATCTTTTGCACATTACAAAAATAGAAATTAACCTACAGAATGGAAGGAGTAAATGGAAAATGTTTTTAAAATACAGCACACTGATTTTTGTGTGGGATGAAAGATGCGAGGGAAACATCAACGGAGTTGAGAGATGGCATCTAAAACTGTGGCTATTTTTCGTGTACCTAGAGCATTTCAAAAAAATATTCTTTCACGTTTACTCTTCTCATCAGTTTTGTGGCTGTACCATCGTTTTTCCATATGTACGAGGGCAGTTCAATAAGTAATGCAACACATTTTTTTTCACGGCCAATTTTGGTTGAAAAAACCGGAAATTTCTTGTGGAATATTTTCAAACATTCCCGCTTCGTCTCGTATAGTTTCATTGACTACCGACAGGTGGAAGCGCTGTATGGAGCTGTTAAAATGGCGTCTGTAACGGATGTGCGTTGCAAACAACGGGCAGTGATCGAGTTTCTTTTGGCGGAAAACCAGGGCATCTCAGATATTCATAGGCGCTTGCAGAATGTCTACGGTGATCTGACAGTGGACAAAAGCACGGTGAGTCGTTGGGCAAAGCGTGTGACATCATCGCCGCAAGGTCAAGCAAGACTGTCTGATCTCCCGCGTGCGGGCAGGCCGTGCACAGCTGTGACTCCTGCAATGGCGGAGCGTGCGAACACACTCGTTCGAGATGATCGACGGATCACCATCAAACAACTCAGTGCTCAACTTGACATCTCTGTTGGTAGTGCTGTCACAATTGTTCACCAGTTGGGATATTCAAAGGTTTGTTCCCGCTGGGTCCCTCGTTGTCTAACCGAACACCATAAAGAGCAAAGGAGAACCATCTGTGCGGAATTGCTTGCTCGTCATGTGGCTGAGGGTGACAATTTCTTGTCAAAGATTGTTACAGGAGATGAAACATGGGTTCATCACTTCGAACCTGAAACAAAACGGCAATCAATGGAGTGGCGCCACACCCACTCCCCTACCAAGAAAAAGTTTAAAGCCATACCCTCAGCCAGTAAAGTCATGGTTACAGTCTTCTGGGACGCTGAAGGGGTTATTCTGTTCGATGTCCTTCCCCATGGTCAAACGATCAACTCTGAAGTGTATTGTGCTACTCTTCAGAAATTGAAGAAACGACTTCAGCGTGTTCGTAGGCTCAAAAATCTGAACGAACTTCTCCTTCTTCATGACAACGCAAGACCTCACACAAGTCTTCGCACCCGAGAGGAGCTCACAAAACTTCAGTGGACTGTTCTTCCTCATGCACCCTACAGCCCCGATCTCACACCGTCGGATTTCCATATGTTTGGCCCAATGAAGGACGCAATCCGTGGGAGGTACTACGCGGATGATGAAGTTATTGATGCAGTACGACGTTGGCTCCGACATCGACCAGTGGAATGGTACCGTGCAGGCATACAGGCCCTCATTTCAAGGTGGCGTAAGGCCGTAGCATTGAATGGAGATTACGTTGAAAAATAGTGTTGTGTAGCTAAAAGATTGGGGAATAACCTGGTGTATTTCAATGCTGAATAAAACAACCCCTCTTTCAGAAAAAAATGTATTGCATTACTTATTGAACTGCCCTCGTAATTCCAAGAAGTGAAAACGAAAGAGAAAAAATTTACAGACGTAACCTAAATCTGCTTTAATTGTGATAAAAACAGTTACTAGCTCGAAGATGCCAAACTTAATGGATGTCTCGTGGTAAATGTTTAGAGTATCGAAGTTTTCCTGGAGTTATACAGTGACAGAAGGCGAGAAAATCATTGAACAGATCGATGTGTTATATGAAGGCCGGCTCCACCCAGTCGTCCTCTTCAACTCCCCGACATCAACTCCTAGACATCAAACATTAATATCACTATGGTTCCTCCAAATCAATGGTGTTCCATAGCGTCTTGTTTTCAGCGAATCATTTCCTCTGACTAAGGACATTGATCAGCGATTTTACTCGCTTCTGTTGATCAAACACTATCCTAAACTGGACGAACACATTGACCAGAGAAAAGGCCAACTTTTCTGCTGTGTTGTAGGCCTACGCTACTGAACAGACTGTCGTTCACTATACAGATTGATGCCACACTTCCTCAATGCTCCATCATGGCTTACAATGCCCTAAATTCATTACGACGAATCGTCAAATCTTGTTGTGACTAAACTGCAAGCACTCGTCCAACCCAATATGCCGAAGAAATTTTCGACCCCGAAGAAGACTTACAACCACGACAACGCTAGCCTACTTAAAACTTACCGATGCCAAGAAATGAACACCGACGAACGTCTCTATCTCATCACGTCTAGCTAGAGGATTAACCGTGAGAAGAACGCATTACCTGAAGAACACGTTGGGTTACCTCAAATGGATTTGACCGAAATAGCAGCATTTTTGGTATGACAGCCGCTGGAGTCCGTAGAACGACTATGGGAAGTTTGGATGGGGAAGACAGTGCATATGTGTTGCAACAACATTACGATTGGTGGGAAAGGATCGTGTTCTCTCCAATGGCTGAAGACCTACGTCTAAGCACTCCACAGGCAACTTGGAGGTGTGCACCTATGATTTAATAAGTGCCAACATGCATTTGTGAGGGCAGTTCTGTTCTGTTCGATTCTGAAGAGCCTGAAGATCCCTCCCAGTTATGTTGTTCAGAAGATTCATGCTAGTTGCAGTTCCATACTTGAGACGCTAAGAAATCTCGCAGCATGCCCTGCGACTGCCAGAAAAAGTCTCCAGCCGCCGTTGACAAATGTAGACGTAACACGTTCGTAACACAACGTTCCACATCATGTACATCGATGGTCCGATGAATTCTACAGCCCCACACGCGAAGTTCCAAATCCACTTCTAATATGCTTGCAAACACCACGCACAATGATAAGCACTTCGAGACTATAAAGGATCTCAATAACAGATCTTTTTTGTTTCAGTTTGTAATAAATAGGATGTCACTTGTGTGCTTGCCCACAATAAATGCAAACTATGAATTCCTGTTTGTTTGAGGACGCAGATTTCAATCTTCGTATGATACAAGCGGTAGTCAAAGTTTTAATTATCACCTCGAAAAAATAAAATCATAGAATTATTTTTTGGTCGTTTGTTTCTAGGTACATGTCCACTGTTCTGGTGTGTATTTAAATTTAAATCCCTGCGCCACAGATCCGTAGCACGCCGCTTGTGACGATTCGCCTATACCGCCTTCATTGCGCCCTTTTTTTTTTTTTTTAACTTCCTTTAACTACAAATAGGTAGTAATGTTAGAGCGATGTGGAAAAGCGTTGCTGAGTGGCAGAATTAAGCTACAAGAAGGGTATAAATCTTGTATTAATATTTTTGAAAACCTGTTTCAGTAAATACAAACGCCGCCTCGCAGTATTTCGACTCGCTGGGGAGAGAACCGTCTGGGCCGTAGCAGCGTAGCAGCGGCTTAACAACGGGTCTAAAAACAAGGAGTGTCCGGAAGATAATACGATTTAATGAAGATTTCATTTTAAATTTTGGTTTGTATTCTTATGACATTGGCATAAGGTTGCACTGGGCCAGACTGTTTGATGAAAATTGTCGTTAATTGAACTTAAATTATTAAAAAATTAGCCAAGGATTACGAGGCACACTGTAGTAATTAGTTAGCCCGCCCGGTTAGCCGCGCGGTCTCACGCACTGCTTTCCGAGCGGGAAGGCGTGCCGGTCCTCGGAACGAATCCGCCCGGCGGATCAGTGTCGAGGTCCGGTGTGCCGGCCAGTCTGTAGATGGTTTTTGAGGCGGTTTTCCATCTGCGTCGGCGAATGTGAGCTGGTTCCCCTTATTCCGCCTCATTTACACTGCCTCCATGTACGCGTACACCATAATTACTTTACCACGCAAACATTTGGGATTACACTAGTCTGGTGTGAGACGTTCCCAGAGTGGGGGGGGGGGGGGGGGGGGGGAGGGATTTCCAGGTTCCACAGGTTCCACTGGTAGCCGAACAGCACAATAACCCTGAGTTCAGTGTGGGGCGGCGGTGGGGTGGGTGGACTGCTGTAGCCTGTTGTCGGGTTGTGAACCACTGAGAGCTACGGCGGGGACGAAGTTTCACAATATACGCACCAGTTTGTTCAAATATAGCACTTTTATTTCATGAGTATGGTTGACTGCTAACGTTGCAGTGTGATGTTTTATTTGATGATCTACACTCAGTGCACTACATTTATTGATTTAAAGAATATTACGTCAGAATTAGAGTATCATAATTGTTCCTTGGAAAATATAAACATTCTTTCAACCTTAAACTTTTACGTAGAAAAGAGGTTTATTTAACAGACAGTCAGACGTACATTTAGGGCTGTAAATAGACAATTTAGTCAATTATCCACTGAGCATATTCGGGGATTATGATTACACATCAGCTAACTTTCGGACGATAAAGTAACATGGAAACAGAGTTTCGACAATACTTTTCATCCGATGTTTTTCTCTGAATTTCAATCTCTTCGAAATTACGCTAAAGCGATTTACTAATTACTGATATAAATAAATAATTATTATGTTAGGATGTTTTATGCCAGTAAACATCCCATCTCCGTTTGATTAAAGCATAGTACTACAGTTAATAAAATAGTTTAGTACGTCTGATTACTTTACAAATGAGTTAATGTGTTAAATACTTGACGTAAAGCATGTAAGAGAGAAAAAGTTTACAAAAGGTTTGAAATTGTGTTTAAAATTTGTTGGAAGTTGCTAAGTGCTCTCTTAAATAAACACTGGGTGAATACACTCTGATTAATCTGTGCTCCGCTTTAAACAAAATTTAGTTTTGCACGCATCGCAATGCTTATGACGTCATATCTCCTGAACTACGTGTCGTATGTTGTTGTTGTCTTCAGTCCTGAGACTGGTTTGATGCAGCTCTCCATGCTACTCTATCCTGTGCAGGTTTCTTCATCTCCCAGTATTTACTGCAACCTACATCCTTCTGAATCTGCTTAGTGTATTCGTCTCTTGGTCTCCCTCTACGATTTTTACCCTCCACGCTGCCCTCCAATGCTAAATTTGTGATCCCTTGATGCCTCAGAACATGTCCTACCAACCGGTCCCGTCTTCTTATCAAGTTGTACCACAAACTCCGCTTCTTCCCAATTCTATTCAATACCTCCTCATTAGTTAAGTGATCTACCCATCTAATCTTAAGCATTCTTCTGTAGCACCACATTTCGAAAGCTTCTATTCTCTTCTTGTCCAAACTATTTATCGGCCATGTTTCACTTCCATACATGGCTATACGCCATACAAATACTTTCTGAAACGACTTCCTGACACTTAAATCTATAACCGATGTTAACAAATTTCTCTCCTTCAGAAACGATTTCCTTGCCATTGCCAGTCTACATTTTATATCCTCTCTACTTCGACCATCATCAGTTATTTTGCTCCCCAAATAGCAAAACTCCTTTACTACTTTGTCTCATTTCCTAATCTAATTCCCTCAGCATCACCCGACTTAATTCGACTACATTCCAATATCCTCGTTTAGCTTTTGTTGATGTTCATCTTATATCCTCCTTTCAAGACACTGTCCATTCCGTTCAATTGCTCTTCCAAGTCCTTTGCTGTCTCTGACAGAATTACAATGTCATCGGCGAACCTCAACATTTTTATTTCTTCTCCATCGATTTTAATACCTACTCCGAATATTTGTTTCCTTTACTCAACATTTTTATTTCTTCTCCATCGATTTTAATACCTACTCCGAATATTTGTTTCCTTTACTGCTTGCTCAATATACAGATTGAATAACATTGGGGACAGGCTACAACCCTGTCTCACACCCTTCCCAACCGCTGCTTCCCTTTCATGTCCCTCGTCTCTTATAACTGCCATCTGGTTTCTGTACAAATTGTAAATAGCCTTTCGCTACCTGTATTTTACCCGTGCCATCTTTAGAATTTGAAAGAGAGTATTCCAGTCAACATTGTCAAAAGCTTTCTCAAAGTCTACAAATGTTAGAAACGTAGGTTTGCCTTTCCTTAATCTATTTTCTAAGATAAGTCGTAGGGTCAGTATTGCCTCACGTGTTCCAACATTTCTGTGGAATCCAAACTGATCTTCCCCGAGGTCGACTTCTACCAGTTTTTCCATTCGTCTCTAAAGAATTCGCGTTGCAGCAGTGACTTATTAAACTGATAGTTCGGTAATTTTCACATCTGTCAACACCTGCTTTCTTTGGGATTGGAATTATTATATTCTTCTTGAAGTCTCAGGGTATTTCGCCTGTCTCATACATCTTGCTCACCAGATGGTAGAGTTTTGTCAGGACTGGCTCTCCCAAGGCCGTCAGTAGTTCCAATGGAATGTTGTCTACTCCCGGGGCCTTGTTTCGACTCAGGTCTTTCAGTGCTCTGTCAAACTCTTCACGCAGTATCGTATCTCCCATTTCATCTTCATCTACATCCTCTTCAATTTCCATAATATTGTCCTCAAGTACATCGCCCTTGTATAGACCCTCTATATACGCCTTCCACCTTTCTGCTTTCCCTTCTTTGCTTAGAACTGGGTTTCCATCTGAGCTCTTTATATTCATACAAGTGGTACTCTTTTCTCCAAAGGTCTCTTTAATTTTCCTGTAGGCAGTATCTACCTTACCTCTGGTGAGATAAGCCTCTACATCCTTACATTTGTCCTCTAGCCATCCCTGCTTAGCCATTTTGCACTTCCTGTCAATTTCATGTTTGAGACATTTGTATTCCTTTTTGCCTGCTTCATTTACTGCGTTTTTATATTTTCTCCTTTCATCAATTAAATTCAATATTTCTTCTCTTACCCAAGGATTTCTACTAGCCCTTGTCTTTTTACCTACTTGATCCCCTGCCGCCTCCACTACTTTATCCCTCAGAGCTACCCATTCATCTTCTACTGTATTTCTTTCCCCCATTCCTGTCAATTTTCCCCTTATGCTCTCCCTGAAACTCTGTACAACCTCTGGTTTAGTCGGTTTATCCAGGTCCCATCTCCTTAAATTCCCACCATTTTTGCAGTTTCTTCAGTTTTAGTCTACAGGTCATAACCAATAGATTGTGGTCAGAGTCCACATCTGCCCCTGGAAATGTCTTACAATTTAAGACCTGGTTCCTAAATCTCTGTTTTACCATTACATAATCTATCTGATACCTTCTAGTATCTCCAGGATTCTTCCATGTATACAACCTTCTTTCATGGTTCTTGAACTAAGTGTTGGCTATGATTAAGTTATGCTCTGTGCAAAATTCTAACAGACGGCTTCCTCTTTCATTTCTCTCCCCCAATCCATATTCACCCACTATGCTTCCTTCTCTCCCTTTTCCTACTCTCGAATTCCAGTCACCCATGACTATTAAATTTTCGTCTCCCTTCACTACCTGAATAATTTCTTTTATCTCATCATACATTTCATCAATTTCTTCATCATCTGCAGAGCCAGTTGACATATAAACTTGTACTACTGTAGTAGGCGTGGGCTTCGTGTCTATCTTGGCCACAATAATGCGTTCACTATGCTGTTTGTAGTAGCTTACCCGCACTCCTATTTTTTTATTCATTATTAAACCTACTCCTGCATTACCCCTATTTGATTTTGTATTTATAACCCTGTATTCACCTGACCAAAAGTCTTGTTCCTCCTGCCACCGAACTTCACTAATTCCCACTATATCTAACGTTAACCTAGCCATTTCCCTTTTTAAATCTTCTAACCTACCTGCCCGATTAGGGGATCTGACTTTCCACGCTCCGATCCGTAGAAAGCCAGTTTTCTTTCTCCTGATAACGACGTCCTCCTGAGTAGTCCCCGCCCGGAGATCCGAATGGGGGACTATTTTACGTCCGGAATATTTTACCCAAGAGGACGCCATCATCATTTAACCATACAGTAAAGCTGCATGCCCTCGGGAAAAATTACGGCTGTAGTTTCCCCTTGCTTTCAGCCGTTCGCAGTACCAGCACAGCAAGGCCGTTTTGGTTAGTGTTACAAGGTCAGATCAGTCAGTCATCCGGACTGTTGTCCCTGCAACTACTGAAAAGGCTGCTGCCCCTCTTCAGGAACCACACGTTTGTCTGGCCTCTCAACAGATACCCCTCCGTTGTGGTTGCACCTACGGTACGGCCATCTGTATCGCTGAGGCACGCAAGCCTCCCCACCAACGGCAAGGTCCATGGTTCATGGGGGTAGGACGTGTCGTAAAATGATATGATTTTACAAGTACATTTAGTCGTATATATGGATAATGTCTGGAACATGTGCTGCGTATAGAGTTAGTATACAGAAGTAATGAATCAGAACGTCAAACCGGATGCTGAAGTTTTACTGCTTGGACAGCGAAAATGTAGGATGTATAATATTTTTTCCTTACATTTGGTGGGGTGTCAGCGAGAAAAAGTTTCGGAAAGGTTTGAAATAATTTTTGTTGGACGTCGGTAAGCACTCTCATTCTCAAATAGGGGATGCATATAGTCTGGATAATTTGCGCGCCGCGAGTTACGCTGTTGCAAGATGTACACGATATATCATAGTTCACGACTTAAACGCCTACAGTTGAAAGTACACGGTAGAAGAAGCTAAAAACTCTCAGTAAGCATTGGTTCTAAAACGCATACCTTAAGAGCTATGAGCACTTCTTGAGCCCCCATACTGTGAAAGATACACAGGGGTGACGAAAGTCATGGATACCTCCTAATATCGTGTCGGACCTCCTTTTGACCGGCGTAGTGCAGCAACTCGACATGGCATGGACTCAACAAGTCCTTGGAAGTCCCCTGCAGAAATATTGAGCCTTGCTGCCTCTATAGCCGTCCATGATTGCGAAAGTGTTGCTGGTACACGATTTTGTGAACGAACTGATCTCTCGATTGTGTACCATGAATGTCCGATGGGATTCATGTCGGGCGATCTGGGTGGCCAAATAATTCGCTCGAACTGTACAGAATGTTCTTCAAAGCAGCCGCAAACAATTTTGGCCTGGTTACAGGGCGTATTGTCATCCATAAAAATTCGATCGTTGTTTGGCAACATGAAGGCCATGAATAGCTGCAAATGGTCTCCAAGTATCTGAACATAAACCATTTCCAGTCAATGACCGGTTCCGTAGGGCCAGAAGACCCAGTCCATTCCATGTAAACACAATCCAGACCATTTTGGAGCCACCACCAGCTTGCACAGTGTCTTATTGACAACTTAAGTCCATGGCTTCGTGGGGTTTGCTCCACACTCGAACCGTACCATCATCTCGAAATAAAGACTCATCCGACCAGGCCGCGGCTTTCCGTTCGTCTAGGGCTCAACCGATATGGTCATGATCCCATGAAAGGCGCCGCAGGTGATGTCGTGCTGTTAGTAAAGGCACTGACATCGTTCGTCTGCTGCCATAGTCCATTAACGCCCGATTTCGCCTCACTGTCCTAACGAATACGTTCGTCGTACGTCCCACACTGATTTCTGCTGTTATTTCACGCAGTGTTGCTTGTCTATTAGCACTGACAACGCTACGCAAACGCCGCTGCTGTCGGCCGTTAAGTGAAGGGCGTCGGCCACTGAGTTTTCCGTGGTGAGAGGTAATGAGTGAAATGTAGTATTCTAGGCACACTCTTGACACTGTGGATGTCGGAATATCGAATTCCGTAACGATTTCCGAAATGAAATTCCCCCTGCGTCTAGCTCCAGCTACCATTTTGCGTTCAAAGTCTGTTATTCCTGTCACGCGGCCATAATCACGTCGGAAACCTTTTCACTTGAATTACCTGAGTACAAATGATAGCTCCGCTATGCTCTACCGTTTTATACCTTGTGTGCGCTATGCTACCGCCAGCTGTATATGTGCATATCGGTATCCCATGACTTTTGTCACTTCACTGTATCTCTTCAACGGCAAGCTCTTTGCTTTCCATACTTTGGGAAGGTCTAGTACGGACCAAAATGAGATAAAAGTGTCCAGTAGACATGGGCTCTAAAGAGCATATGTTAAGATCTACGAGCAGTTCATCTTCGCTTATGTGAAACGTCTGTTCTACCGAACAAGCTCACCTGCCTCGAGATGATTGGGTGTTTGTGTTGTCCTCATCATTTCATCATAATTCATGAAAGTGGCGAGATTGGACTGAGCAAAGGCTGGGACTTGGTACGGGCGCTGATAACCGCACAGTTGAGTGCCCCACAAACCAAACATCATCATCATCATCGTCACCGAACAAGTGCTCATAGATCTCTAGATATGCACTACAGAGCCCATGCCTGCTAAACATTTTTTTTTCTCTTTCTGGTCCGTGCTACCACCTTTCAAAATATGGAAAATAAAGGGCTTGAAGTAGAAGAGATTTTTTCACGGTATTGAAGCTGAAGTTCCCATAGCTCTTAAGGTATGCATTTTGTAGCCCATGTTTACTGAGGCTCTTTATCTTCTGGTACCGCGTACTTTGAATTGTACACGTTTGTGCCATTAATTATGACACACTCTGTATACACAATGTTGAATCTAACATGAGATTATCCCTCTTAACAAGAATATTATGAGAGCATTTTAAAGCTTTAAATTTGGTCAATAATTATATTAAATATTGGAAATAAAATTTTTATTGCCCCTGTAAGCTGTTAAATGATTACAGATTTAGTATTGAAACTTCCTGGCAGATTAAAACTGTGTGCCGGACCGAGACTCGAATTCGGGACCATAGAGCACTTGCCCGCGAAAGGCAATAGGTCCCGAGTTCGAGTCTCGGTCCGGCACAGTTTTAATCTGCCAGGAAGTTTCGTATCAGCGCACACTCGGCTGCAGAGTGAAAATCTCATTCAGGTTTAGTATTATTGATTTTTATTGTTACTGTTATTAATATCTTAGGCGTCTCTGGTACAATAATAATAGGAGCGCCAGCGAGCCATTATTGGCGTGGAGGAGGAGAGGGTAGTAACAGAATGTGCCTCCCCCTCCCCTGCCCAGATTCTAACTCTCGATCCACACCTGATGCTGCAAGAAGCAATCGTTCCTCAAACAAATCCGCAGTCTCTACGGATAAAAAGTTTCTGCGATAGGGAAATCTGTGCCAGTTGGTTAGTCTCGCTTTCACATTTTTCGTTAGGAACGAGCTGAGTCGATTGTGGGAAGTCAGGCGCCAGACGCATGTCGGTAGAACAAGCGACCGTTTGGTTTCGCTGACTGCCTTTCGCGAGCGCGTGTCGCGCCACCTCTACCACTCTCGCCTCAGCTAGAGCCGCGGGTGTGGGTGTGCAGTAGCGCTTCGCTATAACGTGGTGCAGCTTACTTTCTAGGGCGGCTTAGTTACTTTCTCTTCCTACACACCGTCAAGCGCTACTTCCGTATCACAAATAACTCTTCACATACGCTGTCAAGTATGCGCGCGTAATTTCCTTTCCTCTCAGTTCTAGTAAAAGCACACGAAAAATGTAGAGACGGCGGAAGGCATGAGCTAAGCGCCGTGTCCAAATCTAGGGCATCCGATCCGAGGCTCAGCTGGGCAGGAATGGGGTAGAAAATCGGCTGCGCCTGTTTTGGAGGAATTCTTTTTATTTTTATTTTACCTGATTTATTTTTTTAAATGAATGAAATCTAGTTTCTTTTATATAAAAACCTTTATATAATTCATCCTTTCACAAACATTAAAATCATTTGCTAATAGTTCACCTTTTAATTTATTACGAAATAGCAGTGCCCCCGTTATTAATAAGTACGATGCACTGTCCCTTCGGACATACCTGGACGTACGAGTGCAGCTTGCGTGACACATGGACGACGACATACAGAGGTTTGGGTCTGGACGTGATTCGTGCACGGATAGCCGAAGCAGTTAAGGCGACCGCTGACGTAAAGCGGGAAATACGAGTTCGAGTTCCACTCCGGCACAAAATTTCATTCTCGTCGTTCCAACGCAGCCGACTGTGGTTCATATTCGCAACTGCAAATACATTTCCTGTATTTTAATTTATTGTTTTCGTCTTGGGTTTGGTTCAAATGGCTCTGAGCACTATGGGACTTAACTCCTGAGGTCACCAGTCCCCTATAACTTAAAACTACTTAAACCTAACTAATCTAAGGACATCACACACATCCATGCCCGAGGCAGGTTCGAACCTGCGACCGTAGCGGTCGCGCGGTTCCAGACTGTAGCGCCGAGAACCGCTCGGCCACCTATTGGGTTTGTATAAACCCTTTCGGTTAAGAGGGGGTTGACTGCACAGCTGGCAGCCCACCCTCCGCCCATATGCGGCGAGGGGGATGAAACAACAATGAAGAAAAAAATATGAAGAAATCGCAGTCATCTGACATTTAGGGAAACCGCGGAAAACCTCGATCAGTATGGCCGGATGCGGGCTACGTCCAGCTGTAGCCGATTAAGAATCCAGCACCATTTCGCGATAATCTATTTCGTGGTGTCCGCCCCTGGTAGCTGAGTGGTCAGCGCAACGGAATGTCATACCTAGCGGCCCGGGTTCCCGGCTGGGTCGGAGATTATCTCCGTTCAGGAATTTGGTTTTGTGTTATCATCATTTAATCCCCGTCGACACGCAGTCGCCGAAGTGGCGTCAACTCGAAAGACTTGCACCAGGCGAACGGTCTACCCGACGGGAGACCCTAGCCCATTTCCAGCAGCACCCGGACTAGGCAGTTATCGTCCCAACATAGGCTGCCGCACGGTTATTTTTTATTTCTTGGTAACGTGGTTAGAAATGATTCTCATAATCACATAAAAACTTCAGAAACAGAAATCAGTGCTGCGAATAGCAGAGCCACATTTTAAATTCTTGCAAAAACAATGATAGAAAAAAATTTATACAAATCGTTTTACTGTTCTCCAAAATATTCGCCCTTAAAATTTACATACTTTCGCATGCACTGGAAGCAATTCTTTGGAACATTGTTTCATTCTTATGTCAGTGCCTCAAGAAAAAGAAATGGTTTTCGAAGGATTCAACCATTTCGTAAGTTGATGAAACACGCTGTCAATGTATTTGTTATTTGATAACAGGAAACGAAAATAAATCGTGAGGAAATAAGTCATGTGAACGCGGCCAATGAGACATGAACTCGATGCTTTTTTCGTGTCGAATTATCAACTGAAGAATGGGCATGACAGACGTTCTAGATGAAATTTTTTAATAAAAAAAAACATTTTTATACCATTACGTTCTCGGTTTTCTGTTGCATATCCCTAAACTTGTTCCAAGTACCAAATCGCGAAGAAAATATTTGAGACATTCGTTGCTAGATGGTGCATGGAGTTCGGACCAAGCGATGTCTCTCCCTAGAGTTACAAGTGCCATGTGTTAAAGTCTTCGTTCTGCAAAATTGTTGAGCCAGCTGAAGTTATAAACTCAGTCCATTTAATTCAAATGTGCAAAACTGACTTCTTTGATTTTAAAGCTTCTGGTGAAACATTGTTGTTAAAGAACTAAACTAAACCCTAAACTCCGTCCGAACAGGCCTTGGAAGGCTCAAAGGCGGTGTGTAATATCTCAAAGTGCAGTATGATCAAAGTATCTCATACTCATCTGTTTCAAATACCTACCGAATTCCTTACTCTGAAACAGAAGGATTGAAAAATGTCAATATATCAAAACGAGGAAAGGCTTTGGCTGATGAATGTTTTGCCGTACTTCGTCTCAGACCAACTATGTTTATCAGTTGCAAAATATGAAGACCTTTTGACGATGTAACCATTTGTTTCACTAAAGCACAGGAAGCTCTACAGTAAACTGAGCAACATCTGATACCAACAATGCAGTTGAGTAGGAAACAAAACTCAATACTGAGGGATTTTTTCTAGAATTTAATTTTGTTATTATCTTGTACAATATTAAAAAGAGGTAAGAAATGGTTATTGTTGTCTATCATCCCACTAGTTAAAACATTACTGCTATATCAGACATAAAACGTCGTGCGTCAGTGTTACAGCAACTTGAGACAAAAATTTTGTTACTGGACTTAGAAACAGTTAGTTCCCTGGTATGACATTTCGAAAGTTTTAAATAAATTGTTTATTCTCTAATTTGTCTCATTAATTTTTGCATTGATGAAGCGAGCAGCATAATTCTGTGGTATCAGAATGCCTTCTCAATTTTTTGGATATAAATAAATTATGTAAAAAAGAGATACATTGTTTTTTTATTCCCCTGTCAAATGTGAGATTTAACATTTCCACCCTTCAAACGTCTGACGTACTGTGACAGCTGTTATTTTCACGATAAAGAATGGTGCGACGTTTGCGATTGTTTTTCCTGATTTCATTGATGACCTGTGGCAAAGTTTGTCGTATAGACTAATACTCGGCCGAAGCCGTTTGTGATCTTTCTAAACTCCAAAGCAATGGCTGTGACATATACTGCATCAACCAAGGAAGCGGTCATCCTTTTGTTGCAGGAGGTCCGCGAACGAACCGAACCACTCTTGTTGGTTTCTGTTCAAATCGAACCACGAAAATAGTTGACTACTGCTTAGTTTCCGTTTCGTACGAATATGTCAAAGGTTCGTCTCCTGTGAGGACGTTGTATGTGGATTTTGTGTTTCCTTGGTCGACTTTTTTGAGAGTTTTCTAACATTAATTAATACGAGGCTGTCCGCCGTATTGTACGGAATACACCATGAACACATCTTTTTCTTAGAAGCAAAACCAAACGTACTGCAGTCTGCGATACGTGGAACGTTGGGTCTACCTTACGTTACGCTACATAATATAATTTTGCGCACAATATCAATTTTATTTGCAACAAGCGATTTTGATCGACCTCAACGAAATTCATCGCTGACGAAAGTATGACTATGACTAAATTCTACAAACCAATATCGAACAGTCTTTTCTGAATAAGATTGGATTCCAAACGCTGAACGAATCGATTCGAGGCATTTTAGTTGGGTTATGTCTTTATGAAAATCGTAAAAAAATCATCCGCCGAATGAGTTAAGCTTTTACGAAAATTGTATAGAATGATACAACGAAAACTTTGAACTAAACTGGTCATTTTTCACAACACTGTTTCTTTAAACGCTCACTGTAAAGATACTACTCGGCCAGTTTCCGAGCTGTCAATAGCAAATGACAAATTTTCTGTTGATGTTCGTCCTAGCTGTGTCTTCTTGGATGTTATCTCCCCGCTTAATTCTGGGTCTTCCTCTTCCTCTCGTTCCACCTACTGTTCTGCAGAATGTTATTCTAGCTTCTCTGTTCTCCACCATTCTTGCTATACGGCCTGCCCAGTTCAACCTTCTCTTCTTTAGTACTTCGACGATGTTATGGTTTTCGAACATATTTCCTTATTTCTTAGTCTCCATTCCATATTATTTTTATCACGTACATGTCCAAAAATTTTCCTTAGTATTTTTCTTTCGAATTTTTTTCCTTAGTATTTTTCTTTCGAATTTTAATAGTTTTGCTTCAAATTTATATTCAAATATTAAGGCTTCACATCCTTACAGTGTTACTGATACAAGCACATTATGAAGCTAGTACTAAGTGATCTTTTCATTAGAATTTTGGTGAAACTAAAGTGTGTATTGTTCGTTGTTTCTAGATCGGCATCTATTTCTATGTCCGATCTATTGTTATTACTGAAAATAGTCTCTCAGTACTTGAAGCGGTCAATAGTCTTCAAAGTGAATCCATCTACAGCCAAAACTACATCATTTCTGATTTTCGTACTTATGGCCAGGTAATCTGTCTTTTCTTCTTTAACACACAATCCTCTTCTCTGGGCGATTTTGTAATAAATTTTCATTATTCTGATTACTTAGGTTTTGGAATTACTATACTACATCATTTGCGTAGGCATGTCTACTAATGTTCACCTTATTTAGTTGGATTTCTTGTGGATGATTTGCATCAAATTCTCTATCGATCTTCTCTAAAACAAGGTTGAATAAAGTGAAAATGTTCAAATGTGTGTGGATTCCTAAGTGACCAAACCGTGTAGTGTGTCTGTTCCTAGACACACTACATAAACTAACTTATGCTAAGAACGACACACACACCCATGCCCGAGGGAGGACTCGAACCTCCGGCGAGAGGGGCCGCGCAAGGAGTAAAGTAGGTGAAATGACATCCTCTTGTCTCATCCCACTGTACACCTTGAAATTTTGAGTTTCTCTTACACGACATACTACAAAAAGTATGGTCTATACACATTTTAACTACTCAGATTAACTTCTTTACAGTATTTAAAATTCCCTCATTATATTTAGGAGTGTCTGCCGACGTATGCTATCAAGGGCCTTTTTGAAATCCAGAAATAACATGTGGCACACCTATGCTAAATTCCCACGCCTTCGCAGTTATTTGTCTTAGAGTGATTAAATGATCTAATGTGAATCTACAGGGCTATTCAGAAGGAAGAAACAGATTTCAAACATTTATTGTTTCCAAACTACAAAAGATAGAGACAATTCCAAAGTTCCTGGAAAGATAAAAGTTCAAATTTTTATGCTTTCAATGTGAGCACCATGTGTTCCACGACAAATATCAGAACGGTGGCTAATTCCCCGCCACACACGAAGCATCTAGTATCTCGCTATCGAGCTTCAACAGTGCGATGTCGCAAACCCCACAGATAAAACTCACAAAGTGAGAGGTCTGGAGACCTGGGAGTCAGCCGGCCGTTGTGGCCGAGCGGTTATAGGCGCTTCAGTCTGGAACCGCGAGACCACTACGGTCGCAGGTTCGAATCCTACTTCGGGCATGGATGTGTGCGCTGTCCTTAGGTTAGTTAGGTTTAAGTAGTTCTACGTTCTAGGGGACTGATGACCTCAGATGTTAAGTCCCATTGTGGTCAGAGCTATTGGAACCATTTGAACCTGGTAGTGCACCGGCGACAACGTTCATCTTCAGCTTATGCTCTTCCAATCCAACGTCCTGGAATGGTATCATTCAGGTAACGTCGGTCGTCCTTAGAGAATTTATCTGTGGGGTTACGAAAAACACGGTCAAGAAAGTCTGCGACACCTCATTGTTGACGCTGTGAATTCGATAACGAGAGACCAGCTGATTCGCGTGTGGCAGGAAATGAGCCACCGTTTTGATATTTGTCGTATAACACATGGAGCTCACATTGAATGCATACAATTGTGAACTTTTCTCTTTCTAGGAACGTTGGAGCTATGTTTCTGTCTTTAGTAGTTTAGAAGCAATAAATGTTTGAAATCTGTTCCTTCTCTTTGAATAGCCCTGTATTACTGTCCTTCGAAAAAAAGTGAAGCATCCAAAGGAGGAAACGAAATGAAACTTCACGTGTCGAGAGGGTATGTCATGTTATCTGAGTGATCACAAAATCGAGTCAAATTTGCTAAGATCCGGTCGGTGTGGCCGAGCGGTTCTACGCGCTTCAGTCTGAAACCGCACGACCGCTACGGTCGCAGGTTCAAATCCTGCCTCGGGCATGGATGTGTGTGATGTCCTTAGGTTAGTTAGGTTTAAGTAGTTCTACGTTCTAGGGGACTGATGACCCCAAATAGTCCCATAGTGCTCAGAGCCATTTGAACCAATTTTGCTAAAAACTTTGTAGTATGACCCCACTTATCAGTATGACGTTGTACCCTATCTGACCAGGTTGTTGTATCCTCTCCTGAAGAAGTGGGCCCAAAGCTGTTTTAACTGGACCTCGACATCCTGGATGCTGTCGCTGGGACGCAGCTGACGTTCGAGCTGGTATCTCGCTGGCCACAACAGTACCTCAACACCATGTAGCCAGTTCATAGAGATACGTGTTATGTGTAGACGAGCAATGTCGTGTTTAAAAAAGATAGCCTGGTATCGGGTCCGCGGCTCGTCGTCTAGGGGCTAGCGTTGCTGCCTCTGGATCACGGGATCCCAGGTTCGATTCCCAGCCGGGATGGGGATTTTCTCTGCCTGGGGACTGTGTGTGTGTTGTCCTCTTCAATTCATCATCATCATCATCATCATTCGTGACAGTGGCTAGTTTGGACTGTGTAAGAAATCGGACTGCGAAAAAGTTGGGACTTTGTACGGGTGCTGATGACCTCGCAGTCGAGCGCCCCACAAACCAAAACTTCATCATCATCATCATCATCTGGTATCGGGCCGGGCGGAAGTTCAATGCCCGCCGGAATAAATGGATCTCGATGGCCGGTAGAGCGCAATGTCGCCGCAGCGCTGCACTCGCCTTGAGTGCCCCACCGTGTCGCCACGTGAATACACCTGCCAACAGTGTCCCTCACAGCTGGCATAAATACCGCCGCATCTCGACCGCAACACCAACTACTGCGTGTTGTCGAGGACGCGATGGGAGCCCTGGAGCGTCGGGAGTACTCAGGGGCGGTGCTTCTTGACATCTCCAAGGCCTCTGACTGCGTGTGGCACGAGGGCCTCCTCTACAAACTTTTTGTACTGAGGTTTCCGACGTCGCACGTCAGACTCATCGCGTCTTACCTGCGTGACCGGACTTTTCACGTTCGTGCCGAAGACGGCATCTCAGCTAACAGGCCTATACGTGCGGGAATGCCGCAGGGGTCGGTTCTCGGCTCCCAGCTGTACTCCCTGTATACAGCCCATGTACCGCACACAGATAGGGTATACCTAGTATTATACGCAGATGACACCACACTCGAAGCGCGTTCCCAAAGGATCGACGTCGTTCGTCGCCGTTTACAGGAGGCATGCGATGTCCTGGGAGCCTGGGCTAAGAAAGGGCGCCATAAGTTCAATGCCACTAAAAACCAGGCTGTGGTAATAACGCGACGTAGAGTGCCCAGGAGCTTCACTCGTTGCGAATCGTGGGAGGCCCCGTCCCCTGATCCCGCACGGCTAAGTACCTATGGGTAGCACTTGATAGGCATCTGACCTGAAAACCGCATATTCGTGAGGTCTGCGGGAAAGCGCATGCCCGTTTGAATGCACTTTAACCCCTATTAAATCTGGAATCAACGCTTCCTCCACTCTGTGGAATTACGCTATATCTAGCACTGATGCGACCAGTGCTATAATATGTGGTGTCACCGCCAGACATCACACTTGCTAGGTGGTAGCCTTTAAATCGGCCGCGGTCCGTTAGTATACGTCGGACCCGCGTGTCGCCACTGTCAGTGATTGTAGACCGAGCGCCGCTACACGGCAGTTCTAGTCTAGAGACACTCCCAAGCACTCGCCCAGTTGGACAGCCGACTTTCCTAGGGATGGTTCACTGTCTACATACGATCTCATTTGCCGAGACGACAATTTAGCATAGCCCTCAGCTACGTCATTTGCTACGACCTAGCAAGGCGCCATATTCAGTTACTATATGTCTTCTGAACAGATATTGTGAATCATGTATCGTCAAGAGCGACGTTCATCATTAATGGATTAATGTTACGTATCAAACTAATTACGTCCGCTTTCTGAATTCTAATTCCTTGTCATGTTCCAAGACCTCAAGTCAGTATAGTTCTTTCCTCCTCACGCCAGCCTGCGTGAGCTAAAACGCGTGCATTTCGGCCTCCTCTTGTAACACGGTGTTGGCTCTTCAGCCAACACAACAGAATACGCGTCCTCAGTGTGGGGAAAAGCAGCCGATACCCATATTCGTCGTCTCCAAGGGGTGCGAGGGAGAGCTCTGCGACTCGCCTTGCACTTACCGCGAGAGTACTCGACCAGGGCCTTGTACGAGGGATCTATGAAACTTCGCGACAGTCTGACAATCGGCTAGTTTCAAGGCTGGGATACCAGTAACACAGATGACGGACCACCAGGTGGCCCGACCTGCTTCGGCAGTGAGCCAGGCTCAAAACACACTCGTCAGTGCTCACGTCGCAGAGATCACAAACAAAACAGTTGGGTGAACACAAATACACTTCGAGGAAATGCAGGAACAATTTTATAAACCTTATCCTGTGCAAAACATACAGTTAGGGTTGTCTTTTATGAAAAGAGCAGATACCGCTCATTGAGTCGTGTACTTCGTCTGACAGTGTCCGTTACTGTCTCCATCGTACTACTGACTATTTGATATTGGTTTTCCCCTCTGCTCTCGATTTGGTCTGTGGCTCGTACTCGATCTGTTGACAGCTTTGTGTCGAAAGTTCGTCGCACTTCGTTATCTGCATATCTACATATATACTCCCCTAGCCACCAAGCGGTGTGTGGCGGAGGGCACAATTCGTGACAAAGTCATAAAGTCATATTCCCCCCCCCCCCCCCACTGATCCACTCGCGTATCGCGCGAGGCTAAACAGTACGAGCTCTAATCTCCCTTATCTTTGAATGGTGATCACTGCGCGATTTGAAACTTGGTGGTAATAATATATGCTCTACATCCTCGGTGAAGATCGGATTTCGGAATTTAGTGAACAGCCCCTTCTGTTTAGCGCGCCATCTATTTCCAAGGGTGTCCCAATTCAAACTTTCTATGAGATTTGTACCGTTCTCGCGATGGCTAAATGTACCAGTCACGAATCTTGCCGCTCTTCTTTGGACCTTCTCAATCTCTTGAATCAGACCCAACTGGTAAGGGTCCCATACAGACGAACAATACTCCAAGACTGGACAAACTAACGTATTGTAAGCTATTTCCTTTGTTGAAGGACTGCATCGCTTCAGGATTCTACCAATAAACAGCAATCTAGAGTTCGCCTTACCCGTTACTTGTGTAATCTGATCATTCCATTTGAGATCATTTCGAGTAGTCATACCCAGATGCTTGACGGACGCTACCGCTTCCAAAGACTGGGCATTTATTTTGTACATTAATGGGGATTTTCGCCTTGTTATACGCAGTAGGTTACACTTACTAATATTGAGAGATAACTGCCAGCCATTACACCAAGCATTTATTTTCCGCAAATCCTCGTTGATTTATTCACAACTTTCACTCCTTTCCTGTAGACTACAGCATCATCGGCATACAGTCTAAGGCCGCTGTCAATGCCATCAACCAGATCGTTTATGTATCGTGTAAATTGCTATTGACTTTTTCTCGTTGTGTCGGGTCCGCCGTTCATCTGCCCCATTGCTCGATTCCGGCGTGAGTTTGAGTCCCGGCCACAGGCGGTCTTTACGCCTCGCGTCGTCACCGTTTCTCGCCTGTTCCTCTGACGTTTGCACCGGATATAGCAGATAGAACGCTACTTTGCACGGGAGGTAACACACGACGGCGCAGGAGATCTGTGAAGTATCGCCAGAGTTCCTTCAAGTCAGTACCAGCCGTGGCCTCAAGTCATACCCGACGGTTTCCCACACCGTCACTTCCGGACGTCTCCATAGGTCAACGCCATGATCGTCAACGATGGTCATCCGGAGTAGTGCAGTATCGCGTTTCATTGCCGAACACAATGCGACGTCATTCATCAGTGGCCCGTGCTTTCCGGTCATGGCACCATTCCAAACGCAGCCCTTTGTGTCGTGTTGTTAGGGGACGTCCATTAATTGCGCGAGAGGGGAAGGGGTTCGGCAAAATCTCACCGTAGCTCATTTAAAGCGGGCGCGGTGGCAATCACAATCTCTCGTCAATTTTTTAATTCAGAGAACACGCATTACTATAATGGATAACATTTTGTTTTATAAAATTAATGCCGCGCCACACAGAAAGTGCCCTCCAGTCGTCGTGGCCTCTTTGAAGTGAACTGAATGCTTTACGCGTCTGCATGCCAGATTTGAAGTAAGTGCCGCACAGGTGTGAAATTTCATTTCGGGGGTTCCCCCTGCAGCACTGGCCGAAAACACAGGGTGTCAGTCAGTGAGTCAATCGTGATATTCTGCATCTCACGTAAGGCCGATGTTATTGTGTTCGACACGAATTTGTATCAAAATTTTTAAAATGCCTATGTTAAGCAGCATGTCGACAGAGAGTCGAAACACGAGTGAGAGCAAGAAGCTATTCGTTTGTGGAAGGAAGCTACGCTGAAGTTCACCAACAAAAAATCTCTTAATGATCGTATAAAGAAAGACTGAAAACCTACATAATCGTAAGGTTCAAAGAAAGGTACAAACAATGTTGTCTTTCATCTGCAAAAGTAAGTAAAGTTTCAGGACATTTAATGTAAGTAACGTGTGAATGAAAGGACAGTTTTTTAGGGATCCGTCAAAATGGTTAATACTACGTTCGTGAAGCATTTCTGTCTGTCTGTCTGTCCCTGTCTGTCCGTCCCTCCGAATATTGCTCAGGTTTGAAACTTCCTGGCAGATTAAAACTGTGTGCCCGACCGAGACTCGAACTCGGGACCTTTGCCTTTCGCGGGCAAGTGCTCTACCATCTGAGCTACCGAAGCACGACTCACGCCCGGTAATCACAGCTTTACTTCTGCCAGTATCTCGTCTCCTACCTTCCAAACTTTACAGAAGCTCTTCTGCGAAGGTACGCCCCAACATCGTGCAGCCCGCCTCCAGTGGTGTCGCGACAGGCGTGAATGGAGGGACGAATGGAGACGTGTCGTCTTCAGCGATGAGAGTCGCTTCTTCCTTGGTGCCAATGATGGTCGTATGCGTGTTTGGCGCCGTGCAGGTGAGCGCCACAATCAGGACTGCATACGACCGAGGCACACAGGGCCAACACCCGGCATCATGGTGTGGGGAGCGATCTCCTACACTGGCCGTACACCACTGGTGATCGTCGAGGGGACAGTGAATAGTGCACGGTACATCCAAACCGTCATCGAACCCATCGTTCTACCATTCCTAGACCGGCAAGGGAACTTGCTGTTCCAACAGGACAATGCACGTCCGCATGTATCCCGTGCCACCCAACGTGCTCTAGAAGGTGTAAGTCAACTACCCTGGCCAGCAAGATCTCCGGATCTGTCCCCCATTGAGCATGTTTGGGACTAGATGAAGCGTCGTCTCACGCGGTCTGCACGTCCAGCACGAACGCTGGTCCAACTGAGGCGCCAGGTGGAAATGGCATGGCAAGCCGTTCCACAGGACTACATCCAGCATCTCTACGATCGTCTCCATGGGAGAATAGCAGCCTGCATTGCTGCGAAAGGTGGATATACACTGTACTAGTGCCGACATTGTGCATGCTCTGTTGCCTGTGTCTATGTGCCTGTGGTTCTGTCAGTGTGATCATGTGATGTATCTGACCCCAGGAATGTGTCAATAAAGTTTCCCCTTCCTGGGACAATGAATTCACGGTGTTCTTATTTCAATTTCCAGGAGTGTATATAAGATAATATAACCGCATAAAATACAGTAATCTGTCTGTACACTTGATGTATTAAAGTCCCCATCCGCGTTTTTCTGTCTGTTCGTGAAGACTAATGTGAAGAACAATCGTAGGGATTTTGATACTGTTTTCAACGTTGAATAGACTGATTTACGAGGAAGGTTTTGTGTATATAATTTGTAAGTATTTCATACCAGTTGGCTCATATACGATAATTTAAAGTCCTCCACCGTCTTTTTCAATTTGCATGTCAAGACTAATCTCAGAAATTACTGTGAGGATTCAGAATACGTTTTTCAGAGATAGGCAGTCTGATTCACGACGAATAATTTATTACCACCATCCCAGACAAGTCGTCGTGTCGTATATACTTCGTGCTACCCCTTCGAAGCAGAGGTGGATCGCTAATACAGTACTAGAAGAACTAGAAAAGAAATACTTGACAGCTGAACACAATGTTACTTATTTAATGACCGAGCGAGGTGGCGCAGTGGTTAGCACACTGGACTCGCATTCGGGAGGACGACGGTTCAATCCCGTCTCCGCCATCCTGATTTAGGTTTTCTGTGATTTCCCTAAATCGTTTCAGGCAAATGCCGGGATGGTTCCTTTGAAAGGGCACGGCCGATTTCCTTCCCAGTCCTTCCCTAACCCGAGCTTGCGCTCCGTCTCTAATGACCTCGTTGTCGACGGGACGTTAAACACTAACCACCACCACCACCACCACCACTTATTTAATTAGAGACATAGGGTTGTGTGAGGGAGGAGACCAGACAGCGAGATGTTCGGTCTCATCGGATTAGGGAAGGACGGGGAAGGAAATCGGCCGTGCCCTTTCAAAGGAACCATCGCGGCATTTGCCTGGAGCGATTTAGGGAAATCACGGAAAACCTAAATCAGGATGGCCGGACGTGGGATTGAACCGTTTCCTCCTGAATGCGAGTCCAGTGTGCTAACCACTGTGCATTTAATTAGATATGAACATATTTTTGTTTCCAAAGAATCATCTTAATATCCAAGTTCAATATTGCGTTTTAAGGACTAGAATGTCAGTTTTAAGATACAAGTTATTCTTATTTCTTCCGTTATTTTCAAAATTGAAGTGTTTCATTGTTTTGTTTTACTTGCTGGAGAGATGTCTACTAATACCGACTTAAGGAGAATATATATTTTGAAGAGCAAGGATTTTATCTTTGTTCTAAGAAACGACGAAATTTTAGTTTCAAAGTAAAAATGAAAAAACAACAGAAAAGAATAAAAGAACATATTTAAAAAAATTCCTGGTACTGCCATTGATTTTTTTCGTGGTGGGGTTACTAGAGAGAGGTGTATTTAGCACTTGAGGAACTGCTTGAGTGGGAAGTATAGGTTTCCAGGTCTGAGAAGTCGACAACGACAGGTAGAGCTGTGTGCTGACCCCACGGTCCTAAATATCGCACGTAAATGACGCCGCAAGGCAGAGGGTGACACGGTTGCCGCTCAGCACCGTATAGCTGAGCTAGTATACCCATGGGTGCCCGCTTCGGGGTGAGGTGTTGTCCGAAAATGAATTATGACTGCGTCCGCGCAGCCGTGTTTACCTGTGACGGTGTTTGAGGCGCTGTCGGCGCTCCCAGGCGGCCACGGAGGTGAGCACAGCGCGCAGGATCTCCGCGTCGTTCTGCTCGTCGGCCGCCTCCTGCGCAGCCGTCGCCCACGGCGATCCACCGCACTCCGCCTCGAGAGCTGCAACACGCAATACGCCAGTCGTAATCTCCGCGTCGTAGTCGCTACAGTGCAATCTTGCGCAACGATAAACACTACTGGATATTAAAATTGCTACACCACGAAGATGACGTGCTACAGACGCGGAATTTAACCGACAGGACGAAGATTCTGTGATATGCAAATGATTAGCTATTCAGAGCAACGTGCTGACATGAGGAAACTTTCCAACCGATTTCACATACACAAACTGCAGTTGACCGGCGTTGCCTGGTGAAGCGTTGTTGTGATGTCCCATGTAAGGAGGAGAAATGCGTACCATCACGTTTCCGACTTTGATAAAGGTCGGATTGTAGCCTATCGCGATTGCGCGTATCGCCACATTGCTGCTCGCGTTTGTCGAGGTCCAATGACTGTTAGCAGAATATGGAACCGGTGGGTTCAGGAGGGTAATACAGAACGCCGTGCAGGATCCTAATGGCCTCGTATCACTGGCAGTCGAGATGACAGGCATCTTATCTGCATGGGTGTAACGGATCGAGCAGCCATGTCTCGATCCCTGAGTCAACAGATGGGGACGTTTGCAAGACAACAACCATCTGCACGAACAGTTCGACGACGTTTGCAGTAGCCTGGACTATCAGCTCGGTGACCGTAGCTGCGGATACCCTTGACGCTGCATCACAGACAGGAGCGCCTGCGATGGTGTACTCAACGACGAATCTGGGTGCACGAATGGCAAAACGTCATTTTTTCGGATGAATCCAGGTTCTGTTTACAGCATCATGATGATCGCATCCGTGTCTGGCCACATGGCGGTGAACGCACATTGGAAGCATGTATTCGTCATCGCCATACTGGCGTATCACCTGGCGCGATGGTATGGGGTGCCATTGGTTACCTCTTGTTCACATGGACGGAACTTTGAACAGTGGACGTTACATTTCAGATGTGTTACGACCCGTGGCTCTACCCTTCATTCGATCCATGCGAAACCCTACATTTCAGCAGGATAATGCACGATCGCATGTTGCAGGTCCTGTACGGGCCTTTCTGGATACAGAAAACGTTCGACTGCTGCCCTGGCCAGCGCATTCTCCAGATCTCTCACCATTTGAAAACGTCTGGTCAATGGTGGCCGAGCAACTGGCTCGTCACAATTCGCCAGTCACTACTCTTGATGAACTGTGGTACCGTGTTGAAGCATGGGCAGCTGTACCTGTACACGCCATGCAGGCTCTGTTTAACTCAATGCCCAGGCGTATCAAGGCCGTTATTACGGCAGAGGTACTTATTTCTCAGGATCTATGCACCCAAATTGGGTGAAAATGTAATCACATGTTAGTTCTAGTATAATATAGTTGTCCAATGAATACCCGTTTATCATCTGCATTTCTCTTGGCGTAGCAATTTTAATCGCCAGTAGTTTACAAGAATCCGTACAGATTCAGGATCTCCATCGTGTGGGTTCTTCTGGACGAAATTTATGCTCACAGTTCTTACCCTCGTTTCTCTTCTACGTCTATATATATGGACTCCGCAAGCCACCTTATGATGTGAGGGGGAGCAGGGCTACCACTCTCTCTCTCTCTCTCTCTCTCTCTCTCTCTCTCTCTCTTTCTCCTCCCGCCGCCTTTCCCAAATGACCATGGGTACAATTACTGTTGGTAAATCTCTGAATGGGTTCTAATCTAATTATCTGATATTCTAGCCCTCAACATTTTGCAAGATCAATACGGGAGGAAGCAATACATTGTTCCACTCATCAAGAAATGTATGCTCTCGCTCTTTCAGTTGTCAAACATGGTATTTCTAGGTTTTCTTAATCCCCATTACTCACTGTCAACCCAATTACCCATGGCTCACTCATTTACCCTTTCAGACACCACGTAGAATTTCCTGATCCCAAACATTTCGTTACTAAAAATTCCCCTCCTACAATGTCCAACATAATCAATTAACTTTAAACAGAATACGAAGCGAATTACTGTAGTCAGTTTCGACCTGGAAGACTGGTAAATATTTACCCTTATTATATATTATTTGAAGCCAAAAAGAGGCGCATTACTGTTAATAATATAATTGACATACAAAGTTCCAATTAAGGAAATGGAAAGCCAATATGAAAGTTGCTAACTTTTTATATTAGCGGTTAAATTCCGTTAAACTCTTAACATTTATATAGATTAAATACAACATTCTAGAAACTACCAAGCTGCCCCTATTGAAATCCAATCACATTGGTAAACAGTACCCAGAGTCGCAATTCCCATTCCAATGTAACATCTGCATTTTATCACACCCAATGCGGTACCAGGCACGGATCGAACGCGAACGGAAGGGTTATAGAGTATATGACACTCCACCTCCACCAAAAAAAATCTTCGTAAACGCATTTGTATTTTTACATAATTCAGTTTTCAAATTTACCAGTGACTTTCAGAAAAGAAAGTAGTATCAAAGCTAATACTCTAAAGAATAGCAAGGAGTTCTAGAAACTTCCAATTATACTGAACCCAGGAAACTTCTCAGTTGCAAGGACTTGCTCACATAGCTGGAATTGCAAAAAATGGCTCTGAGCACTATGCGATTTAACTTCTGAGGTCATCAGTCGCCTAGAACTTAGAACTAATTAAGCTTAACTAACCTAAGGACATCACACACATCCATGCCCGAGGCAGGATTCGAACCTGCGACCGTAGCGGGCGCTCGGCTCCAGACCTGGAATTGGAGACTTACTGGCTGCAAAGAATATACCATCTAGGAAAAGGTTCCCATTCACAGACTCACTGTAACCGCCGTCAGCAACAAATCTGTCAGTTCTGAGTGGACAGGTTGGAATGGCAAACCACAGGAAGTTGAGTGGAGCAAGAGAGTCTCCACTACGAAAAGAATATCAGAAAGGTCGACTTCCCAAACGTAGGTGGAAACATACGAAATAAATAGCATTACCATGATTTACCACACAGTCATAGTCTATAGACTCGTATTCACAATCGAAGTGCTAAGCGACATACTTATAGTGGTCAGTGCAAACTACGATTTTATATTGTGTAAATTGTGCAGGCGTTGAAGTTGTTCGAATTTTGTTGTTGTTATACTAGGGGACCTAAAAAAGTATTAATATGTGACACATTATTATGGCAGACCAAGTAACTTATATGAAATGCTGCACTACATTTCAAAATGACACGAACACATGACACTATTTTTCAATAGAGTCACCAAGTCTATGTAAACAACGGTCAGAACGTTCTACCAACAGTTCAACTCCTTGAGGATAGAAATCCGCTCCTTGGTCAAGGAGGCCATTCGAGGACCACTGCGCGAACGTCCTCATTGAAGCAAAACCTGCGACTGCTACGAATCAGTTCCTCAGCTGTTTGGAAATTGTCGTCTGTGATTAATGTCGATGGCCTGCTTTCCGAATAAACACCACCTATGACTGTGCGGCCTTGGTCAAGTTGTTGTCACCATTTCACTACGGCTGGACGCGACTTTACAAAATGGTTCAAATACATCTGAGCACTATGGGACTGAACATCTAAGGTCATCAGTCACCTAGAACTTAGAACTACTTAAACCTAACTAACGTAAGAACGTCACACACATCAATGCCCTAGGCACGATTCGACCCTGCGACCGTAGCAGACGCGCGGTACCAGACTGAAGCGCCTACAACTTCTCGGCCACCCTGGCCGGCGCGCGACTTTACATTTGGTCCACATATCGCCAGAATTTCACGGTGAATCTGTGTGCAATGTCGACGGTTTGCCCACAAGGATCATACTGTCCCGCGTACTTCAACTTTGTAGTATGTTTCCAGCTACTGCCCACACTGTATTACACCTGTTCTCCGTACCGCAGCAGTGCTGTCGCTGCACGAAACCCAGAACATGACAACGCACCACTCTTGCTACGCAGTGGCCTTACCGTGGGACGACATGTGTAACCTACTTTATGAAGTTTGCGACACATTAACTTCTCAAATTTTCGGACGAGTGCTTACTAAATGGTGTATTTCTCTGAATCACAACTGCTTCGAAGTTATGCTAAAACGAGGTACTAAACGCTGTTATTGTTAATATGGTTATACACCCCTGGAAATGGAAAAAAGAACACATTGACACCGGTGTGTCAGACCCACCATACTTGCTCAGGACACTGCTAGAGGGCTGTACAAGCAATGATCACACGCACGGCACAGCGGACACACCAGAAACCGCGGTGTTGGCCGTCGAATGGCGCTAGCTGCGCAGCATTTGTGCACCGCCGCCGTCAGTGTCAGCCAGTTTGCCGTGGCATACGGAGCTCCATCGCAGTCTTTAACACTGGTAGCATGCCGCGACAGCGTGGACGTGAACCGTATGTGCAGTTGACGGACTTTGAGCGAGGGCGTATAGTGGGCATGCGGGAGGCCGGGTGGACGTACCGCCGAATTGCTCAACACGTGGGGCGTGAGGTCTCCACAGTACATCGATGTTGTCGCCAGTGGTCGGCGGAAGGTGCACGTGCCCGTCGACCTGGGACCGGACCGCAGCGACGGACGGATGCACGCCAAGACCGTAGGATCCTACGCAGTGCCGTAGGGGACCGCACCGCCACTTCCCAGCAAATTAGGGACACTGTTGCTCCTGGGGTATCGGCGAGGACCATTCGCAACCGTCTCCATGAAGCTGGGCTACGGTCCCGCACACCGTTAGGCCGTCTTCCGCTCACGCCCCAACATCGTGCAGCCCGCCTCCAGTGGTGTCGCGACAGGCATGAATGGAGGGACGAATGGAGACGTGTCGTCTTCAGCGATGAGAGTCGCTTCTGCCTTGGTGCCAATGATGGTCGTATGCGTGTTTGGCGCCGTGCAGGTGAGCGCCACAATCAGGACTGCATACGACCGAGGCACACTGGGCCAACACCCGGCATCATGGTGTGGGGAGCGATCTCCTACACTGGCCGTACACCACTGGTGATCGTCGAGGGGACACTGAATAGTGCACGATACATCCAAACCGTCATCGAACCCATCGTTCTGCCATTACTAGACCGGCAAGGGAACTTGCTGTTCCAACAGGACAATGCACGTCCGCATGTATCCCGTGCCACCCAACGTGTTCTAGAAGGTGTAAGTCAACTACCCTGGCCAGCAAGATCTCCGGATCTGTCCCCCATTGAGCATGTTTGGGACTGGATGAAGCGTCGTCTCACGCGGTCTGCACGTCCAGCACGAACGCTGGTCCAACTGAGGCGCCAGGTGGAAATGGCATGGCAAGCCGTTCCACAGGACTACATCCAGCATCTCTACGATCGTCTCCATGGGAGAATAGCAGCCTGCATTGCTGCGAAAGGTGGATATACACTGTACTAGTGCCGACGTTGTGCATGCTCTGTTGCCTGTGTCTATGTGCCTGTGGTTCTGTCAGTGTGATCATGTGATGTATCTGACCCCAGGAATGTGTCAATAAAGTTTCCTCTTCCTGGGACAATGAATTCACGGTGTTCTTATTTCAATTTCCAGGAGTGTAATAAAACATTTTACACACATCAAATAAAAGTTTTGCATCATGTCGGTTCCGAGAGTTCCGGAACCTGTACAGAAAATTGGAATAGAGATCAACGTAAACATCATTTCCGCCCTTTTTATTGCTCATGAAAACCACACATTGCATGTTGTACCACCATACAGCGAGACCTTCAGAGGTGGTGGTCCAGATTACTGTACACACCGGTGCCTCTAATACCCAGTAGCACGTCCACTTGCACTGATGCGTCCCTGTATTTGTCGTGGCTTACTAGCCACAAGTTCATCAAGGCACTGTTGGTCCAGATTGTCCCACTCCTCAATATTCGCCGTAGATCCCTCCGAGTGGTTGGTAGGTCGCGTCGTCCGTAAACAGCCGTTTTCAATCTATCCCAGGCATGTTCGATAGTGTTCATGTCTGGAGAACATGCTGGCCACACTAGTCGAACGATGTCGTTATCCCTAAGGAAGTCATTTACAAGATGTGCATGACGGGGGCGCGAATTGTCGTCCATGAAGACGAATGCCCCGCCATTATGCTGCCGATATGGATGCACTATCGGAGGATGGCATTCACATATCGTACAGCCGTTACGGCGCCTTCCATTACCACCAGCGGCGTACATAATGCCACCCCAAAACTGCAGGGAATGTGCACCTTGCTGCACTTGCTGGACTGTGTGTCTAAGGCGTTCGGCCTGTTCGGGTTGCCCGTCTCTGACGATTGTCTGGTTGGAGGCATATGCGACACTCATCGCTGAAGAGAACGAGATGCCAGTGCTGAGCGGTCCATTCGGAATGTTGTTGGGCCCATCTGTACCGCGCTGTATGGTGTCGTGGTTGCAAAGATGGACCTCGCCATGAACGTCGGGAGTGAAGTTGCCACTCAAGCTATTGCGAACAGTTTGAGTCGTAACACGACGTCCTGCGGCTGCACGAAAAGCATTGTTCAACATGGTGGCGTTGCTGTTTAGGGTTCCTCCGAGCTATAATCCGTAGGTAGCGGTCATCTACTGCAGTAGTAGCCCTTGGGCGGCCTGGGCGAGGCATGTCATCAACAGTTCCTGTCTCTGTGTATCTCTTCCATGTCCGAACAGCATCGCTTTGGTTCTCTCCGAGAGGCCTGGACACTTCCCTTGTTGAGAGCCTTCCTGGCAGACAACACGATCTGTGTACCTCCTTTCTGGTGGAATGACTGGGACAGTCAAAAGGACTGTGTCTGTGATACAATACCCACAGTCAACGTCTATGTCGGCCGTTGGTGGCCGAGCGGTTCTAGGTGCTTAAGTCTGGAACCGCGCGACCGCTACGGTCGCAGGTTCGAATCCTGCCTCGGGCATGGATGTGTGTGATGTCCTTAGGTTAGTTAGGTTTAAGTAGTTTTGAGTTCTAGGGGACTGATGACCTGAGATGTTAAGTTCCATAGTGCTCAGAGCCATTTGAACCATTCAACGTCTATCTTCAGGAGTTGTGGGAATTGGGTGATGCAAAACTTGTTTTGGAGCGTGTACGTATTTTATTGATATTACTAAAATCGTAAGCATATCTGGCAAGTTAAAAGTGGACACGATGGCAATTAGTTGAGGTGATTGCAATCATTTTGAGGGTGGAGGGGGAGGCAGTAACAAACTGTGGCCCCCTTCAGAATCAAACTCGGTACCTGCGAACTAAATCCACCACACAAAAAACCTGAAAGGACTGCTCCCATCCACAGACACTTTTCTATCCCGCCTGGTAGGCGGCACGTGGTTAGGAACGGGAAAAGGTAATAGAAGACGGTACTGCAAGAAAATTGTTTACAGGTGCCAAAACATCGTCATAAACGGTTACATAAGTTTGTACGTAGGTGCGATGCTGAAGCGAAGTGTCCTGGCTGGCTGCACCTGATCAAATGGGGTGACGCAGTCGCGGAGTTCGTAGACCTCGACAGCACCGGCTAGATACCGCTGTCGTCGGTGTGTCTCGTAGTGACAACCTAGCAGAGCGGACCTACGTTGTGGCATCGTAGCTATCGATACCACAGACACACCAGTCCAAGCTAAGAATTCCTGACGACTAAACCCCATAACAGATATGTGACCCCTTTTTGTCACAACTGCCTTCCAAAATATACATCCCTTTTAGCGATTCCATAGCCTTCATCAAATTAGCTGGCAACCCCTGCATGGCACGGCGACAAAGTCCCAGAATCACTTCCACTTCATTCTTTCTCATCTAGGTATCTTCGCCTAATACCACTCCTGCGTTCCCATGTGCATTATATTTAATCCTACAACACCAAATCGATATTAGGAGGACAGCTAGATGCTTTCCTATCACTTCATCTGACAAATTACCTCATTCAACTCCCCAAATCAACTCCCCATCCTACTCCTCATTCCGTTTTCGTGCTTTTGACCTCATTTCATTTGCTCATCTACCTGCAGCCGGTTATCAAGCCTCCAGACATAACCCTGCAGCTGAAGTATAGAAACACTGACATCATCCGGTTTAATCGAAGCCACAAGGCCCACATATCAAAACAATGATCATCACACAGTGGTTTATAAGCACCCATGTTCCATTAACGAATGTAACCCAAGAATGTCTTAAAAACGTAATATAATAAACAGTACAGTCTGCCTCATTTTATAGTGATTCGCAAATATGATTTTCTCTCTCTACTGCGTGATAATCCAACTAATGTGAGAGTAGTCCACAGACCACTGCTGAGAACAGTGATACCTTACCGAAGGAGTGTTTTTTGTTTGTGCCTCAATGGTCGGGTACAAGTCTTTCAATTCGACTCCACTTCGACGACTTGCGTGTCCATAATTAACCCCAGTTATCCAATCGGGGAAAGGGGACCTACAGTTTAATGTAGAATCCAAAAAACGTGTCGTTCCTGGCGACTCCTCATATCGTTGAGAGATGAAGACTAAATTAAAATTAAAACAAAGTTTCCGTGGTCCGCCTGGGATTCGATCCCACGACTTCTCGATGTACAGGTACGCACTTTATCGCTAGACAACCAAGCCCGTCACCGAAAGGACGAAAACGTTGCATTAGAGTTTTAAGAGGGGCATTCAATAAATAATGCAACACATTTGTTTCCTTGGCCAATTTAGGTTGAAAAAATGCGGATTTTTTGTGAGACATCATGGAATATTCCCTCATCAGCTCCTATAGTTTTATGAAGTTCCTACAGGCGGCGGCGCTATACGTAACCTTCAAAATGGCGTCTGTAACGGTGATACTTTCCAAGCAGACAGTTGTCATTAAGTTTTTTGGCGGGAAATCAGGGCATCGTATATGTTCATAGGCGCTTGCAGAATGTCTATGGAGACCTGGCATAGAACAAAAGCATGGTCAATTGTTATGCGAGGTGTTTGTCATCATTGGAACAAGGTCGCGCAGCCTATAAGATATCACGTGTGTCGGCCAGCCGCACATAACTGTGACTACTACAACGTTGCAACGTGCGGACACTCATTTGAGATGATGGGTAACAATCAACCACCTTGCTGCTTAACAGGACATCTCAGTTGGTGGTGCCGACACACCCGTCCGCCAGTTGGAGTACTCAAGAGTGTGTGCCCGCTGGGTTTCCTACACGCCTAATAGAAGACCATAAAGAGCAACGAAGGACCATCTGTGCGGAATTGCTTGCGCATTGCGAGACTGATCGTGACAATTTTTTGTCGAATATCGTCACAGGCGATGAAGCATAGGTCCATCATGTCGAACCGGAAACGAAACGCTAATCCATGGTGTGGCGATATACTACCACTCCGCCGAACAAAAGGTTAAAAGTCAGTAACATCATGACGATGGCCTTGTGGGACTCTGATGTCCTCCCTCATGGTGCAACGATCAATTTTGAAGTGTACTGTGCTACCCTCAGGAAACTGAAGACACAACTTCAGCGTGTTCGTTGCCACAAAAGTGCAAACGAACTTATTTTCGTTAATAACTGTGGTGTCACCGCCAGACACCACACTTGGTAGGTGGTAGCCGTTAGTATACATCGGACACGCGTGTCGCCACTATCAGTGATTGCAGACCGAGCGCCGCCACACGGCAGGTCTAGTCTAGAGAGACTCCCCAGCACTCGCCCCAGTTGTACAGCCGACTTTGCTAGCGATGGTTCACTGTCTACATACGCTCTCATTTGCCGAGACGACAGTTTAGCATAGCCTTCAGCTACGTCATTTGCTACGACCTAGCAAGGTGCCATATTCAGTTACTATTCTGAACAGATAATATTGTGAATCATGTACCGCCAAGAGCGACGTTCATCATTAATGGATTAAAGTTAAGTATCAAACGCTTTCTGAATTTTCATTCCTTGTCATATTCCAGACCTCAAAAAAATGGTTCAAATGGCTCTGAGCACTATGGGACTTAACATCTGTGGTCATCAGTCCCCTAGAACTTAGAACTACTTAAACCTAACTAAACCTAAGGACATCACACACACCCATGCCCGAGGCAGGATTCGAACCTGCGACCGTAGCAGTAGCGCGGTTCCGGACTGAGCGCCTGAACCGCGAGACCACCGCGGCCGGCTCCAGACCTCACGTCAGTATAGTTCTTCCCCCCTCACGCCAGCCTGCATGAGCTAAGACACGTGCATTTCGGCCTCCACTAGTAACACGGTGTTGGCTCTTCTGCCAACACAAAAATAACACAAGGCCTCACACTAGCCTACGCGCCCGAGAGGAGCTCACAAAAGTTTCTTGGACCGTTCTTCCTCATCCACCCTACCACCCAGATCTCGCACATTCCGACTTCATTTGTTTGGCCCAATGAAGTTTGCACTCCGCAGGAAGCAATACGTGGACGATGTGGAGGTTATTGATGCAGCAAGACATTGGCTCCGACGTCGATTGGTCCGTTCCATCGACAACGAGGACAACGAAGGCAGACACAAGCTGGTATTGGGTAGAGATAGGGAGGGAAATTGGGTGTGTCTTTTCCAGCGGGGTCACTCTCGCATGGCACAGTGGAAAATGGGAGGATAGTCGTATGCTCGATATTTTTTCCCATGTTCACTCGACTGAGCCACTAAGATCATGTACAAGGAAGACTTCGTGGTTATATGGTAATAGAAACATAAGAGGCCGGCGAGCAGGCAGCGAAGTGTGGAACTGGTGGCGGCTCGTTCCTGGCGTGTGGGCTGGCGTGCCGCTTTCTGCTTTCTGCACGGCTTCCCGACACTGGAGAGAGCCGCCGCTCATATCTGCCACATCTTCTTCGTCTTGCGTCACACGATGACGACCAGACAACCTTACTACATCCATACGCACAGCAAGTTGCAGAGGTCTTCAGCTTTCATTCCAATGAAAGTCAGTTTCCTCGCAGCTGTATTTTTTAAAATTTCATTTTCATGTTTATCTCATCAGTGTGCAGTCAATTTTATAATACTGCTCATCTTCAGGTACCTGCTATGCATGCTTTATGAATCGAACGCCGTAAGTATCGTAATTGTCTTTCCATTAAGCGAGGCGCCTTTATCCTCGTCAGTGCTGAGTTTAGATTTAGTGAATGATAAGTTTATACTGGTGGTCATTGTATTGTTGAGGACTAAATAAGACTAAAAAAACTAATTTTTTTTAAGAAAACTGGTGTGATTCAACTAAATTTGAGGACAAGTTCTAGGCGAATAGCCCGCATCTCGTGGTCGTGTGGTAGCGTTCTCGCTTCCCACGCCCGGGTTCCCGGGTTCGATTCCCGGCGGGGTCAGGGATTTTCTCTGCCTCGTGATGGCTGGGTGTTGTGTGCTGTCCTTAGGTTAGTTAGGTTTAAGTAGTTCTAAGTTCTAGGGGACTTATGACCACAGCAGTTGAGTCCCATAGTGCTCAGAGCCATTTGAACCATCTAAGCGAATATTATTTATATTACAAATAACTATAAGAAAATAACGTGGAGGGACACGTACAGCACAAAAGCGTATAGGCCGACCTCGTCTGTTGAATGACAGAGACCGCCGACAGTCGAAGAGGGTCGTAATGGGTAACAGACAAACATCTGTCCAGACCATCACACAGGAATTCCAAACTGCATCAGGATCCACTGCAAATACTATGACAGTTCGGCGGGAGCTGAGAAAACTTGGATTTCATGGTCGAAGATTGCTCATAAGCCACATATCATGCCGGCAAACGCCAAACGACGCCTCGTTCGGTGTAAGGAGCGTAAACATTGGACGAGGCGGTGGTGTTATGGTGTGGTCATGTTTTTCATGGAAAGGGCTTGCACCCCTTGTTTTTTTTGCGTGGCACTATCACAGCACAGGCCTACACTGATGTTTTAAGCGCCTTCTTGCTTCCCACTGTTGAAGAGAAATTCGGAGATCGCGATTGCATCTTCAACACGATCGAGCATCTGTTCACGGCCTGTGGCGGAGTGGTTACACGACAATAACATCCCTGTAATGTTTTGGAACGCCGACTTCGTGCGAGGCCTCATCGACCGACATGGATGTCTCTTCTCAGTGCAGCACTCCGTGAAGAATGGGCTGCCATTCCACCAAGAAACCTTCCAGCACCTGACTGAACGTATGCCTGCGACAGTGGAAGCTGTCATCAAGGCCAAGGGTGGACCAACACCATTACCGATGGAGGATGCCACGAACGTGTAAGTCATTTTCAGCCAGGTGTCCGGATACTTCTGATCACATGTGTATCTCTGTCTTCTCTGCCCAGTCTGAGTTGGGTTGTGTTGTTTGGGAAAGGAGACCAGACAGCGAGGTCATCGGTCTCATCGGATTAGGGAAGGACGCGGAAGGAAGTCGGCCGTGCCCTCTCAAAGGAACCATCCCAGCATTTGGCTGGAGCGATTTAGGGAAATCACGGAAAACCTAAATGAGGATGGCAGGACGCGGGATTGAACCGTCGTCCTCCCGAATGCGAGTCCAGGTGCTAGCCACGCCCAGTCTGAACTTAACGAGTTCGCTCTGACTACCTTGCCAAGAAGCGGCCATTGTATATACTTCCTCCCAGTACAGCATCAAGAGCTACGTGTTACCAAGTATGTGTCGTACCTTCCTTCAGCTACCTCCCTCGCTCATGTCATTGACAGTTTTAAGAAATATATCTAAAAATGTCGATGACAAACATTTTCTCAGTATACACGTCCTGCTCCCTGCACGGTTTACTTTATATCTAGAATTATTTTTCTTAAGCCTCCTACAATACAGCCAACGGCCTTCCGCAGTGGTAACACCGGTTCCCGTCAGATCACAGAAGTTAAGCGCTGTCGGGCTGGGCTAGCACTTGGATGGGTGACCGTCCGGTCTGCCGAGCACTGTTGGCTAGCGGGGTGCCCTCAGCCCTTGTGAAGCAAACTGAGGAGCTACTTGATTGGGAAGTAGCGGCTCCGGTCTCAGAAACTGACATACGGCCGGGAGAGCGGCGGTGTGTTGACCACATGCTCCTCATATCCACATCCGGTGGCGCCAATGGGCTGAGGATGACACGGCGGCCGGTCGGTACCGCTGGGCCTTCATCTCCTGTTCGGGAGGAGTTTAGTTTAGCATGCTACAATACAATACTGCAGTCTTAATACATCTTAAGAAAATTCTACTTCTTGTTGCTATTCTTCCGTCGTTCACCTCTATTTCTCCTCCTCCTCCTCCTAAATTCGTCCTCCTCCTCCTTCTCCTCCTCTTGTAGCGATGGTTCATCAGGTATCTGAGATTACTGCTGCGAGATACACCGCCTGCCGTTACACTCATAGGCGTTTGTACATCCATTTCGTGCCAACACCTTATGTTTTACAATGACTGGAGGCTCCCTCCTAGATCTCTGATTTCTAATATTTGCCCTCTGGGAACAAATTAAAGTATTCCTCTTATTCCTGCATCTGCATTCTCTTTAACTGATTGTTCAGCCCCTACGCGTAATGTTCTGCAATATCCCAACTGCTTCGTGTTACTAACTGCAAATTACAAAAAAATTTAAATGCTTCTGAGCACTATGGGACTTAACTTCTGAGGTCACCAGTCCCCTAGAACTTAGAACTACTTAAACCTAACTAACCAAGGACGTCAGACACATCCATGCCCGAGGCAGGATTCGAACCTGCGACCGTAGCGGTCGCGCGGTTCCAGACTGTAGCGCCTAGAACCGCTCGGCCACCCAGGTCCCAAACAGTCCTACAGGTACGTCTTATTACACACCAACGAAGAACGTAAAAGCATTTATAATGATGAAATATAAAACATACACTCCTGGAAGTGGAAAAAAGAACACATTGACACCGGTGTGTCAGACCCACCATACTTGCTCCGGACACTGCAAGACGGCTGTACAAGCAATGATCACACGCACGGCACAGCGGACACACCAGGAACCGCGGTGTTGGCCGTCGAATGGCGCTAGCTGCGCAGCATTTGTGCACCGCCGCCGTCAGTGTCAGCCAGTTTGCCGTGGCATACGGAGCTCCATCGCAGTCTTTAACACTGGTAGCATGCCGCGACAGCGTGGACGTGAGCCGTATGTGCAGTTGACGGACTTTGAGCGAGGGCGTATAGTGGGCATGCGGGAGGCCGGGTGGACGTACCGCCGAATTGCTCAACACGTGGGGCGTGAGGTCTCCACAGTACATCGATGTTGTCGCCAGTGGTCGGCGGAAGGTGCACGTGCCCGTCGACCTGGGACCGGACCGCAGCGACGCACGGATGCACGCCAAGACCGTAGGATCCTACGCAGTGCCGTAGGGGACCGCACCGCCATTTCCCAGCAAATTAGGGACACTGTTGCTCCTGGGGTGTCGGCGAGGACCATTCGCAACCGTCTCCATGAAGCTGGGCTACGGTCCCGCACACCGTTAGGCCGTCTTCCGCTCACGCCCCAACATCGTGCAGCCCGCCTCCAGTGGTGTCGCGACAGGCGTGAATGGAGGGACGAATGGAGACGTGTCGTCTTCAGCGATGAGAGTCGCTTCTGCCTTGGTGCCAATGATGGTCGTATGCGTGTTTGGCGCCGTGCAGGTGAGCACCACAATCAGGACTGCATACGACCGAGGCACACAGGGCCAACACCCGGCATCATGGTGTGGGGAGCGATCTCCTACACTGTCCGTACACCACTGGTGGTCGTCGAGGGGACACTGAATAGTGCACGGTACATCCAAACCGTCATCGAACCCATCGTTCTACCATTCCTAGACCGGCAAGGGAACTTGCTGTTCCAACAGGACAATGCACGTCCGCATCTATCACGTGCCACTCAACGTGCTCTAGATGGTGTAAGTCAACTACCCTGGCCAGCAAAATCTCTGGATCTGTCCCCCATTGAGCATGTTTGGGACTGGATGAAGCGTCGTCTCACGCGGTCTGCACGTCCAGCACGAACGCTGGTCCAACTGAGGCGCCAGGTGGAAATGGCATGGCAAGCCATTCCACAGGACTACATCCAGCATCTCTACGATCGTCTCCATGGGAGAATAGCAGCCTGCATTGCTACGAAAGGTGGATATACACTGTACTAGTGCCGACATTGTGCATGCTCTGTTGCCTGTGTCTATGTGCCTGTGGTTCTGTCAGTGTGATCATGTGATGTATCTGACCCCAGGAATGTGTCAATAAAGTTTCCACTTCCTGGGACAATGAATTCACGGTGTTCTTATTTCAATTTCCAGGAGTGTATATCGAATTTATAACGGTCTTTTTAAGGAATAAATTCCCATGCTACTGCAAAAATATAAATATTTGGCAGAAACACAAAATGGAAACAAGAAATGCAATCCTAGGAATACTAAGCAATATAGCAACGAAACCTGGCAACCAAAATTGAAATTCTATTCAAGCACATCAGCGATATGATTGTCAACTGAAAATATTTGTTGAATTTTCATGGTTTACAGTTTTTATGGGTGTTCCATCTTGAGCTTATAGCAGTTTAATTAAAGAGAATCGCGTTTCTCTGTCATTTATGAAGCATCTTCCGTGGTTATTCTGAAAGTTCGGTATATGCACTATCGCTCAAAATTTTTCGAACGCCCTGAAAGTAAGATAAAAAAAAAGCTAGTTATCAGATTCAAATACGAATTAGCCTTGTTCTTTCCCCAGTGTCATGCTCAATATAACGTTTAAGAGTAGTGTTCCATGGTTTTAAATGCCGTTAATTTTGTATTGTGGTGGCGTAATACACACATCAAAAAAGTTTTGCATCAGCACGGTTTTCAGAACTCCTGAAGATAGATGTTGACTGTGCATATCGTATCACACACACAGTCCCTTTTATTGTTCAGAAATGTCATTAAACACGCCCAAAGATATAAACAACCATGCATGAACAGGGCCTATTAAACGGAGAGGGTCGGACAGCCGATCACTTCCAGTCATTTCACCAGGAAGGAGGTACGCGGTTCATGTTATCTGTAGTTCAACCGTGCCTAGACGGTCAATACCGCGGTTCGATCGCGTCCGCATTGTTGCTTTGTGCCAGGAGGGCTCTCAACAGGAGAAATGTCCAGGCGTCTCGGAGTGAACCAAAGCGATGTTGTTCGGACATGGAGGAGATACAGAGAGACAGGAACTGTCGATAACACGCCTCGCCCAGGCCGCCCAAGGTCTACTACTGCAGTGGATGACAGCTACCTACGGATTATGGCTCGGATGAACCCTGACACTAACGCCATGTTGAATAATGCTTTTCGTGCAGCCACAGGACGTCGTGTTACGACTCAAACTGTGCGCAATAGGCTGCATGATGCGCAACTTCACTCCCGACGTCAATGGCGAGGTCCATCTTTGCAACCACGACATCATGCAGCGCGGTACAGATGGGCCCAACAACGTGCCGAATGGACCGATCAACATTGGCATCACGTTCTCTTCGCCGAAGAGTGTCGCATCAACCAGACATTCGTCGTAGACGTGTTTGGAGGCAACCCGGTCAGGCTGAGCGCCTTACACACACTGTCCAGCGAGTGCAGCAAGGTGGAGGTTCCCTGCTGTTTAGGGGTGGCATTCTGTGGGGCCGTCGTACGCCACTGGTGGTCATGCAAGGCGCCGTAACGGCTGTACGATACGTGAATGCCGTCCTCCATCCGATAGTGCAACCATATTGGCAAGGCATTCGTCTTCATGGACGACAATTCGCGCCCCATCATACACATCTTGTGAATGACTTCCTTCAGGGTAACGACAACGCTCGACTAGAGAGGCCTGCATGTTCTCCAGAAATAAACCCTATCGAACATGCCCGGGATAGATTGAAAAGGGCTGTTTAGGGACGACGTGACACACCAACCACTCTCAGGGATCTACGCCGAATCGCTGTTGAGGAGTGGGACAATCTGGACCAACAGTGCCTTGATGGGCGTGGGGAGCGAGGGAGGGAGGGATGGATGGAGAGGGAGGGGGAGGGAGGGAGGGAGGGAGGGAGGGAGGGAGAGAGAGAGAGAGAGAGAGAGAGAGAGAGAGAGAGAGAGAGAGAGAGATTAGAAGATGGGGGATCGTAGTGGGTGAACGTGTGTGGGTGCGTATGTGTGGGTGCGTATGTGTGTGTGTGTGTGAGTTAATGTAAATTAGCGAAAATGTCTAACAAGAAGGGGAAAAAAGCAGTGGTTTGGAGAACACAGTGTCAGAAACACCGTCAGTAGTTTGCCCTCCAACTTTAAAAACAAAACGCTTTTTTTAATCCAAAATAACCAAAAGTGTACAAACATGTATCGAATTTGCAGAATAGCTATGGAAGATGCTTTATAAAGAAAAGCGAAACGCGTCTGGTCTGAGACAGAAAAACCAATAATAACTGTATTTAACAGCTGCTTCGACAGACGGCCATGAAAACAAGCATATTACTTCATGCTTTATTGTAGGCACAGTATTTCGAAGTCACAACTTTTGTGCCGGCCAGAGTGGCCGAGCGGTTCTAGGCGCTACAGTCTGGAACCGCGCGACAGCTACGGTCGCAGGTTCGAATCCTGCCTCGGGCATGGATGTGTGTGATGTCCTCAGGCTAGTTAGATTTAAGTAGTTCTAAGTTCTAGGGGACTGATGACCAGAGCAGTTAAGTCCTATAGTGCTCAGATCCATTTGAACCATCACAACTTTTGTATTGCGTAAATCGAAGCAAAGCAAAACTCCATGTTCTGGCCCTGATGAGCCAGTCGGCGTCGATCGACCACCGTGTCATCCTCTACGGCGGAGGTTCGAATCATCCCTCGGGCATGGGTGTGTGTGTGTGTTTGTCCTTAGGATAATTTAGGTTTAGTAGTGTGTTAGCTTAGGGACTGATGACCTTAGCAGTTAAGTCCCATAAGATTTCAGACACATTAGAACTTTTTTTTTTTTTTTTTTATATATATTGTATGGAGGGGCATGGGTCGGCACACCGCTCCGCTTTCTTGACATAGGAGCCGCTACTTCTAACTCAAGTAGCTTCTCAAATGCCTGCCCGAGGCTGAGTGCCCCTTGTACCAAGGAAAAAGTCTCTGGCAGTATCGGGAATCGAACCCGTGTGTCGCACAGAGTAGCCAGACACGCTGACCACTGACCTACAGATGCGCTCTGTATTGTGTAATGAGAATGTCCAAGGCGAGTTGTCGATTAGTTTCTAAGAACGGACAGCGAAGCAAATGTCCATGTTGTCTTACGAAAAGCTATGTCAGCATTTGTCTGAGGGATTCAGAGAAATTACGTGGAACCTTTATCAGGACAGATATAGTAGGATAAAGACGGCGCTCCTCCCCGTAAACTAATAGTATTAGTTCTGTCTTATCTGTAAATTACAAGACCAGGAAACTAGAAGATGAATAGATGTACCAGAGGTAACAACGTTCTCATTTGGTCTCCTCGCTGCGGACATCTTACTACACATATCACGCAGAGATGCAAGTGAGGAACGCACTAGAAACTGACCAGTAAGTCTATAGACCTAATCAGCTGGGGTATGACCCACAAGCGTAATATAAATCAGATTAATTTCAGCGTTCGGTAGTTTACCGTCAGGCACCTTAATAACCACAACTGCATCCCCGTTTGACGATTAGGATTTTACTTTCCTGTGGTTTCCCTAAATCGCTCAAAGCGATTCTTGGCAAGTTCCATTTGAAAAATTCACAGTTGATTTCCTTTCCCATCCTTGTCCAATCGTAGCTAGTTTTGTGTCTCTAATGATATTGTCATCGACGCGATGTTAAAAATTAATTCTTCCTTGCTTAACAAGTGAAAAATTATCGTCGATGGTGACACAACGCAAGGCCGTGTTGTTATGCGACTAATATCGCACTTAGTCAGCACCGAAGGGTCACACGTCATCGCGTAAACAACGAAAGTAAAAATCAGTGTTCCTCCCATCAACCTCACTACAGAACCTGTGAGTCTACATGCATCTTGTCGTCTTAGCGAGAACATGTAACATGGCTGAAGCTTTTGAGATGTGTTTCCATTTAGTTTATTACTCGTACACTGCACAGCTTTCTTGGAGACGGGGCCGGCCGCGGTGGCCGTGCGGTTCTGGCGCTGCAGTCCGGAACCGCGGGACTGCTACGGTCGCAGGTTCGAATCCTGCCTCGGGCATGGGTGTGTGTGTGTGATGTCCTTAGGTTAGTTAGGTTTAAGTAGTTCTAAGTTCTAGGGGACTTATGACCTAAGATGCTGAGTCCCATAGAGCTCAGAGTCATTTGAACCATCTTGGAGACTGAGCCCCTATAATTGAACCAGTAACCTTCCGATAAGAATAGGAATGCAGAACCGCGTGCGTGGGCCTACGGAAAGCGCTATCACGCTCACGCTCGAATTTCGCTGACGAGAATGTTGCAAACGACGCGGGATGAAGGCGCCGGACAGAATGTGGCTCAGAGGGCGGTGAAAGCGACGCTGCCTAACTGGGCTGATCCGTATGCCATTGTTTGAATAGCACTTTCAGTCGCGCTCTACTTTCTCATTCGCAGATTCCTTAATGGTCGCTAAACGACAGAACAACGTCATGTCACCGCTTCTGGTTGGTTTCGACTGCAGAAAGACGTGTTAATTTCTTTCGAATTCGAGATGTTCACGACTATAGCCTTAATCGGGACGATTTTGGTTTGAAGGCAATTGTATCTATTTTCACGTCTTTCCCTCCTCCCCTCCCCTCTCGCTCTCTGTTATAGTTGCGATTTGACAGTTGTGTTTACATCTTAGTACTTTCCCCATGCACAGTACGCAGCGGAACTACAGGACGTCGCACTCCAATTCTCTGTTCTCAAAGTGGCATACAGTTCCATATTTTTGACAAATATGCTTCGTGCTCCATTCGTCCAGGATATCTGTACCAAATCGATCATTTATTTTAGGTTATCTGCAATATATTACGACTTATTTATCCTGTCTTTTACGATTTGGTGTAAGCACTAACTATTATACTTTATTGCGCTTACTACTACATATATCCATAAGCTTTCCTATTATTCCTTTTCTTCTCATTAAATATACAAATTTCTGATGTATTAATACTGTAATATCATTTCCGATTGATTTACTCCACCTAATAGTATTTAGTACTTGTTTTGGGTTCAAAAAGGGTTCAATGGCTCTGAGCACTATGGGACTTAACGTCTGAGGTCATCAGTCCCCTAGAACTTATAACTACTTAAACCTAACTAATCTAAGGACATCACACACATCCATGCCCGAGGCAGGATTCGAACCTGCGAACGTAGCGGTCGCGCGGTTCCAGACTGTAACGCCTAGAACCGCTCGGCCACACCATGAATCCTGCAGGGCTGTCCATAAATCCGCAAGAGTATGGGGAGGGGGGGGGGGTTGAGATCTCTTCTGTACAGCACGTTGCAAGGCATAAGGCATCACAGATATGCTCAACAATGTTCATGTCTGGGGAGTTTGGGGGCCAACGGAAGTGTTTAACCTCAGAACAATGTTCCTGGAGCCACTCTGTGGCAATTCCGGACGTGTGCGGTGTCGCATTGTCCTGCTGGAATTGCCCAAGTCCGTTGGAATGCACAATGGACATCAGCGGATGCAGGTGATCAGACAGGATGCTTAAGTACGTGTCACGTGTCAGAGTCGTATCTAGACGTATCAGGGGTCCCAAATCATTCCAACTGCACAAGGCCCACACCATTACTGAGCCTCCACCAGCTTGAACAGTCCCCTGCTGACATGCAGGGTCCATGGATTCATGAGGTTGCCTCCATACACGTACACATCCATCCACTCGATACAATTTGAAACGAGACTCGTCCGACCAGGCAACATATTTCCAGTCATCAACAGTCCAATGTCACTGTTGACGGGCCAAGGCGAGGCGTATAGCTTTGTGTCGTGCAATCATCAAGGGTACACGAGTGGATCTTCGGCTGCGAAAGCCCATATCGATGATGTTTCGTTGAATGGTTCGCACGCTGACACTTGTTGATGGGCCAGCATTCAAATCTGCAGCAATTAGCGGAAGGGTTGCACTTCTGTCACGCTGAACGATTCTCTTCTGTCGTCGTTGGTCCCGTTCTTACAGGATCTTTTTCCGGCCACAGCGATGTTTGAGATCTGATGTTTTACCGGACTCCTGATATTCACGGTACACCCGTGAAATGGTCGTATGGGAAAATCCCCACTTCATCGCTACCTCGGAGATGCTGTGTCCCATCGCTCGTGCGCCGACTATAACACCACGGCCAAACTCACTTAAATCTTGATGACCTACCATTCTAGCAGCAGTAACCGATCTGACAACTGCGCCAGACATATGTTGTCTTATGTGGGTGTTGTCAACAGCAGTGCCGTATGATTCCTGTTTACATATCTCTGTATTTGAATATGCATGTCTATACCAGTTTCTTTGGCGCTTCAGTGTATAACCTGCTACAGTTTATCGACTGGCTTTAGGTTAAGCAATCAGTCAGATACTGGTTTGATTAGAGCTGTGGTGACAAGTTTTGTATAAGATGAACTACACGAGAGTGATGCCTCATTTTTGGCTATGAAGGAGTAGAGGATGGGGGTTGAAGTGCAAAGGAATTCAGGTTAAGCCATGCTGGTGGTGCCCGTTAGGTTTCAAACGCTGTGGTTGCTGGAAATGGCGTTCTGCTAGGTGCTTTTATAGTGGAGTTTAATGTTAGGCTGCGGTCTGATTTCGCTCACAGATATTTGTGGTTTCCACGCTGGAGAGACACAGATCTCTGCACGAGATATCCAGTTTCTTTTAAGCCTATTCTCTTTAGAAAATAGAAGGCAGGGATTTGCGTTTAACAGGAATTTTTCCTCTGGTCGCTGCTTTCTAGTACAGTCTTAGCTCTTCTAGAGCAGCAGATGGGTCTTGTCAATTCATTCAGTGTTTTACTGCGCAGCTGATGTTATTCTCCTTCCTGCGGAGTCCATTTCTTCTCGGTGCTCCACTGTCAGTTTCAATGCATAAGGCTAACAGAGACTTGCCTGTTTCTGAAGCGAGCAGTGAATAATAAGTGCCTGTCGCTGTACTTTCATTATTGTGTATCTCTTGTATGTCATGTCGATAGGAATTACTCTTCTAATTTGACTTTTTTCAAATCAGTTCTCTGTATCTTGATTTGGATAACAGTATTTTTTTTCCACAACATGACCTTTATGTCAAAAACAAATTTTATTTGTGAAAGAACTTGTCTTACCGTGCATAAGACGTGACTTGAAGTTAGTACTATTCTTAATTGTGTAAAATTGCATTTACAAGTGGGCTGTTTCCGCAGAAGTGGGAACGCAACATGAGAGGGAACAGAGCAAAAACAGCCCCAGTTAAAAGACAACGTACAAACACAAAATGTGCAGATCGTTTGTGACCACTAAACGCCTCGTTACCTTCGCGTCTTTGCGCTGTCGGATCTTATTTTTTGCAAGTTACTATATTTCGTGTAGTTTTTTTACTGCAATTAAAAATAAACAACTGGCGACTAAGCAACATGAAAAGTTTTTTCTGATCAGTACTTTTTTTGTTGCAATAATCCTGTGTGATACGTTTATGTGGCTGACGCTGTTGCGGAGTTAATAATACACTCCTGGAAATGGAAAAAAGAACACATTGACACCGGTGTGTCAGACCCACCATACTTGCTCCGGACACTGCGAGAGGGCTGTACAAGCAATGATCACACGCACGGCACAGCGGACACACCAGGAACCGCGGTGTTGGCCGTCGAATGGCGCTAGCTGCGCAGCATTTGTGCACCGCCGCCGTCAGTGTCAGCCAGTTTACCTTGGCATACGGAGCTCCATTGCAGTCTTTAACACTGGTAGCATGCCGCGACAGCGTGGACGTGAACCGTATGTGCAGTTGACGGACTTTGAGCGAGGGCGTATAGTGGGCATGCGGGAGGCCGGGTGGACGTACCGCCGAATTGCTCAACACGTGGGGCGTGAGGTCTCCACAGTACATCGATGTTGTCGCCAGTGGTCGGAGGAAAGTGCACGTGCCCGTCGACCTGGGACCGGACCGCAGCGACGCACGGATGCACGCCAAGACCGTAGGATCCTACGCAGTGCCGTAGGGGACCGCACCGCCACTTCCCAGCAAATTAGCGACACTGTTGCTCCTGGGGTATCGGCGAGGACCATTCGCAACCGTCTCCATGAAGCTGGGCTACGGTCCCGCACACCGTTAGGCCGTCTTCCGCTCACGCCCCAACATCGTGCAGCCCGCCTCCAGTGGTGTCGCGACAGGCGTGAATGGAGGGACGAATGGAGACGTGTCGTCTTCAGCGATGAGAGTCGCTTCTGCCTTGGTGCCAATGATGGTCGTATGCGTGTTTGGCGCCGTGCAGGTGAGCGCCACAATCAGGACTGCATACGACCGAGGCACACAGGGCCAACACCCGGCATCATGGTGTGGGGAGCGATCTCCTACACTGGCCTTACACCACTGGTGATCGTCGAGGGGACACTGAATAGTGCACGGTACATCCAAACCGTCATCGAAACCATCGTTCTACCATTCCTAGACCGGCAAGGGAACTTGCTGTTCCAACAGGACAATGCACGTCCGCATGTATCCCGTGCCACCCAACGTGCTCTAGAAGGTGTAAGTCAACTACCCTGGCCAGCAAGATCTCCGGATCTGTCCCCCATTGAGCATGTTTGGGACTGGATGAAGCGTCGTCTCACGCGGTCTGCACGTCCAGCACGAACGCTGGTCCAACTGAGACGCCAGGTGGAAATGGCATGGCAAGCCGTTCCACAGGACTACATCCAGCATCTCTAGGATCGTCTCCATGGGAGAATAGCAGCCTGCATTGCTGCGAAAGGTGGATATACACTGTACTAGTGCCGACATTGTGCATGCTCTGTTGCCTGTGTCTATGTGCCTGTGGTTCTGTCAGTGTGATCATGTGATGTATCTGACCCCAGGAATGTGTCAATAAAGTTTCCCCTTCCTGGGACAATGAATTCACGGTGTTCTTATTTCAATTTCCAGGAGTGTATTTATCTACTTAAGTACGAAACTAAGTGAATATTCTGTTGAACATTTCCGTTAAATATTTACGGGTATGACAGTCTTCAACTCTTGTCTAAAATAATATTATAAAGGAAAACATTCCTAATATTTATTTGGTCAACAACTTGCTTTCACATACTTAAACTATCTTCAGGTCTGATGGCTCAAATCGCTCTGAGCACTATGGGACTTAACATCTGAGGTCATCAGTCCCCTAGAACTTAGACCTACTTAAACCTAACTAACCTAAGGACATCACACACATCCATGCCCGAGGCAGGATTCGAACCTGCGACCGTAGGGGTCGCGTGGTTCTAGACTGAAGCGCCTAGAAGAACCGCTCGGCCACACCGGCCGGCTCTTCAGGTCTTAAGATGAGCTGAGAAATCTAAAGCCGGTTCATGACCAATTAATTATAACTTTACAGAAAATTAGGAAGCGTTTTCCTTAAAACACTGATCACCCAGAACATCATGACCATCGACATACTATAGGTATAAACCTGTCCAGGCGATAGCAGCGTCACCTGGCGAGGAATAACTGCCACCAACACGCAATGTACATGTAGTATCAGTGAGCGTGCTGTGCGTGTGTAGAATGGGAAGGCGCGCGCAATCTGAGTTTGACCGAGGGCAGATTGCGATGGCCTGGAGGCTCGGCACGAGCAATTAGGAAACCGCACGACTTGTTCGGTGTTCGAGGAGTGCTGTGGTGGGTGTCTTCAACAGCCACAAGACCAAGCTGAAACCACGTCCAGGTATCGTGGGGTTGGGTTGCCACCCTCATTACAGATGTCGAACGTCGTGAGCTGAAGCACACTGGTAAAGCAGGACAGGCAGCAAACTGTGGAGGAACTAACATCACACTGTAATATCAGGAAGAGTACAAGAGTATACGAACACTCCTAAGAATCGGCCTCCGCAGGCGACGACCCATGTATGTGCCAATGTTAACACCACGACATCGCTGACCATCGGCACTGGATGTTGGCGCAGTGGTAGAGCGAGCTTTGCATGTTGTGATGAATCCCGATAGCTTCTTCATCGTCCCAATGGGAGGACGCGAATCTATCGTCTTCCAGGAGAACAGCTCCTTGACACCTGTACTGCAGGACCGAGACAAGCAGGCAGCGGCTCAATTATGCTTTAGAGAACATTCACGTGGGCATCTATGGGACCAGCGTAGATCGTGCAAGGCACCATGACGGCCAAGGAGTATCTTACACTGGTTGCAGACCACGTAAACCCCTTCATGACGATTATGTTTCCCGACGGCAGTGGCATTTGCAACAAGATAATGCGCCCTGCCAAAAGGCGCGGAGTGTGATGGAGTGGTTCGAGGAACACAGTGGCGAGTTCCAGTTGATGTACTGACCCCCCAACTCGCCAGCTCTGAACCCGATCGAACACATACAATATGTGATTGAGCGCGGCGTCAGAGCTCACGCCCCTGTCCCCGGAATTTACGATGAATTAGGTGACTTGTGTGTGCAGATGTGGTGCCGACTCCCTCCAGCGACTTACCAAGGCCTCATTGCTTCCATGACACGACGCATCGCCGCTGTTATCCGTGCCAAAGGTGGACATAACGACTATTAGATAGGTGCTCATAATGTTCTGACTGATCAGTGTAATATTATGAACATGTTCTGCCACGCACCGACGGAACATTCAATGAATCTTGTCTAAAATATAAATTCACACGAACTGAGTCATAATGCTATTACTAGTAGCAAAAAAAGAACAGACTCGTGTCAGTGGGAGATCTTCAACTGCTACATATTCTACTGACCGTCAATAAAACTGAAGAGGACTTCAAGAAACAAATGAAACGACACAACGAACTACTAATGAGAGAATTTATTCGTGTAGTGGAGCTTACGTTGAGCGCTTTTAAATTGTTGTCACTTATGATGTCAAAGAGCAGCTAGAATGCTACATCAAGAGCAAGAAAGAATAAATAAACTAATAAGACTCCCTTGAAAATAAGATCAGTTACTGCAAAGTCGTGTGACTAGCGTCTGCCGTCGGGTAGACCGTTCGCCGGGTGCAAGTCTTCGATTTGACGCCACTTGCCGGCCGCGGTGGTCTAGCAGTTCTAGGCGCTCAGTCCGGAACCGCGCGACTGCTACGGTCGCAGGTTCGAATCCTGCCTCGGGCATGGATGTGTGTGATGTCGTTAGGTTAGTTAGGTTTAAGTAGTTCTAAGTTCTAGGGGACTGATGACCACAGATGTTAAGTCCCACAGTGCTCAGAGCCATTTGAACCTTCTTTTTTTTGACGCCACTTCGGCAACTTGGGCGTCGATGGGGATGAAATGATGATGATTAGGACAACACAACACCCAGTCCCTGAGCGGAGAAAAATCTCCGACCCAGCCGGGAATCGAACCCGGGCCCTTAGGATTGGTATTCTGTCGCACTGACCACTCAGCTACCGGGGGCGGACTAGTCACTGCAATAGTTGCCTAAGATTCGATGGAAAATACCTATTTTGGACATTACCAGAATCTTCTCACGTTTTCCGCAACAGTCACATTGAAACAGATACTTGGAGAGATGTTGCAGAATAAACGAACATTTTAAGATATATTGCGTGACTAAAACAGCGAAGCACTCAAAGGGGAGGAGGAGGCGAAATGAAACTCCAAGGCTGAGAGGGTATGTGATTTATTTCACTGATTACAAAATCAACGCAAATTTACGAAATTCTTTGTAAGTATAAGCCCTCTCATCAGTACCGTCCACAGATTCGGTTGGAAAGGGTGTCAAAGCGTTTGTATCCTCCCCTGAGGCAACCAAGCCACAGCTACTGCAAGTGGTTGTCGATATCCTGGATATTTGCGCCGGGACGCAGTCCCAGCTGGTTCCACACGTGTTGAGCTCTGAGCACTATGGGACTTAACATCTGAGGTCATCAGTCCCCTAGAACTTAAAACTACTTATACCTAACGACATCACACACATCCATGCCCGAAGCAGGATTCGAACCTGTGACCGTAGCAGTCGCGCTGTTCCGGACTGAAGCGCCTAGAACACACGGCCACGCCGGCCGGCTGTTCCACACGTGTTCTAATGGGGACACATACTGGGATCTTGCTAGCCACGCGAGTATAAAATCACGCAAACACTTCATAGAGATACGTGTTAAGTGGGGACGAGCGTTGTCCTGTTGAAAAATGGCACCACGATTCTCTCACATGAGAGGTAACAGATGACGACGTACGATGTACGTGACATACCGTTGTGCAGTCAATAGTTCCTTCAGTCAGTACCTGTAGTCACATCCGATGGCTCCCCACATCATGCCGATAGGAGTAACTCCGCTGCACTTCTCCAAAACATTGGAGTAATGGGACCTCTCACGAAGTCACCGCTATACGCGCCAATGACGGTCATTCGCGTTGGTGCAGAGCCCTGATTAATTGCCAAGAACAATGTGACGCCATGCTTCCTGACCACGGCAGCTTACGCACGCTATGGCAATTCCCTATTCCGGCTGCTGCTAGTCTCAGGCCAACCGTGCAGGATGACGCCGAGTGTTGCAAGAAGTCCATTACTTGGTGTCGGATGACACATGCGGATGAGAAGGGGGTACGATGTGCTCGGTACACATTATGGCGATCCTCCACTGTTGTGGTCAGACGTCGTCGACCGGAACCTTCCCGTTCACAAGCCGTCCCACACCAGGCCACTGTCACACCCGAATGCACCACAAATTTGGGTGTTGCACGATTCGACCAGCGGGCCAATTGGAGGCCTTCAATCAGGCCCCTTTCAAACTCTGTCAGGTGCTTAAAACGCTGTCTTACACGAGTACGACCCATCTTTGTGTCCTTCACAGTAATCACTCAGCATGAGACGCTGTTCTCACTCTAGAACCGCGCGACCCCTAGGTCGCAGGTTCGAATCCTGCCTCGGGCATGGATGTGTGTGATGTCCTTAGGTTAGTTAGGTTTAAGTAGTTCTAAGCTCTAGGGGACTGATGACCTCAGAAGTTGAGTCCCATAGTGCTCAGAGCCATTTGAACCTTTCTTTTCTTGGTTGCCACATTTGTGGAATGGTGCGCCGAGTTCCGTACTGCTTCATGACGACCCACGGCCTCTTATCGCAAATGTTATGGCGCAGAAGTTACGTCAACTCCAGTGGGAGACACTCGAGCTCCCGCCCTCCAATCCCGATCTCTTCCCATGCGATTATCACGCCTTTGGTCCCTTAAAAAAGGTCCCGCAGTGTCAACGATTCCTCTCGCACGAGGATGTGGAGCAGGCAGTTACGGACTTCTTCACACAGCAAGACATGGTGTTTTACCAAATGGATATCTTCAACCTTGAGCGTCGGTGGGATGAGTGCCTCAAGGCTCACAGCGATTTTGCCTAATTGGCATACCGATTCTGGACTGTACGGCCTTCGAAACTTTTTGACCGTGTCTTGTACACTACTGGCCATTAAAATTGCTACATCATGAATATGGCGTGCTACAGACGCGAAATTTAACCGACAGGAAGAAGATGCTGTGATATGCAAATGATTAGCTTTTCAGAGCGTTCACACAAGGTTGGCGCCGGTGGCGACACCTTCAACGTGCTGACATATGGAAAGTTTCCAACCGATTTCTCATACACAAACAGGGCGTAGCCTCGTGAAACTTTGTTGTGATGCCTCGTGTAAGGAGGAGAAATGCGTACCATCACGTTTCCGACACTGGTAAAGGTCGGATTGTAGCCTATAGCGATTGAGGTTTATCGTATCGTGACATAGCTGCTAGCGTTGGTCGAGATCCAATGACTGTTAGCAGAATATGGAATCGGTGGGTTCAGGGTGGTGATACGGAACGCCGTGCCGGATCGCAACTGCCTCGTATCACTAGCAGTCGAGATGACAGGCATCTTATCCGCGTGGCTGTAACGGATCGTGCAGCCACGCCTCGATCCCTAAGTCAACAGATGGGGACGTTTGCAAGACAACAGCCATCTGGACGAACAGTTCGACGACGTTTGCAGCGGCATGGACTATCAGCTCGGAGACCAGGGTTGCGGCTACCCTTGACGCTGCATCACAGACAGGAGCGCCTGCGATGGAATACTCAACGACGAACCTGGGTGCACGAATGACAAAACGTCATTTTTTCAGATGAATTCAGGTTCTGTTTACAGCCTCATGATGGTCGCATCCGTGTTTGGCGACATGGCGGTGAACGCACATTGGAAGCATGTATTCGTCATCGCCATACTGGCGTATCACCTGGTGTGATGGTATGGGATGCCATTGGTTACACGTCTCGGTCACTTGTTCACATTCACGGCACTTTGAACAGTGGACGTTAAATTTCAGATGTGTTACGACCCGTGGCTCTACCCTTCATTCGATCGATTCCTGTGAAACTCTACATTCCAGCAGGATAATGCACGATCGCATGTTGCAGGTCCTGTACGGGACTTTCTGGATACAGAAAATGTTCGACTGCTGCCCTGGCCAACACATTCTCCAGATCTCTCACCAATTGAAAACGTCTGGTCAATGGTGGCCGAGCAACTGCCTTGTCACAATACGCCAGTCACTACTCTTGAAGAACTGTGCTATCGTGTTGAAACTGCACGGGCAGCTGTACCTGTACACGCCATCCAAGCTCTGTTTGACTCAATGCCCAGGCGTACCAAGGCCGTTATTATGGCCAGAGGTGGTTGTTCTGGGTACTGATTTCTTAGGATCTATGCACCCAAATTGCGTGAAAATGTAATCACATGTCAGTTCTAGTATAATATATTTGTCCAATGAATAGCCTTTTATCATCTGCATTTCACCTTGGCGTAGAAATTTTAATGGCCAGTAGTGTAATTTTGTAGTATGTTCGACACTTACACTAAAGCCGTTAAATTAGCGTCAGAAATATTTATTTTTGCTGTTGCTTTTACGAAGCAAGCTGTCTGGTTCACGCTAAAGTAGCACAACAAAAAATAGTCTAGAACCGTAAATTGGAAAACGGGAAGAGATTGCTTTCGAAATGTGTATACAAGAATAGATTTGAGAACACACACAGGGTATTTCCGTAAGACTGTGCAAAAATTTAATACGACATAGAAGATGCTCCACTGAACAATTTGAGGTATGGAACCTGGGGTCGGAGAAGCCAGCTTAGGGAGATAATAGGAATAAAAACACGTTATGGTGCACTTTTTTATTTACATTACATCTACACATCTACATCTATACTCCGCGAGCCACCTTACGGTGTGTGGCGGAGGGTACTTATTGTACCACTATCTGATCCCCCCTTCCCTGTTCCATTCACGAATTGTGAGTGGGAAGAACGACTGCTTGTAAGTCTCCGTATTTGCTCTAATTTCTCGGATCTTTTCGTTGTGATCATTACGCGAGATATATGTGGGCGGTAGTAATATGTTGCCCATCTCTTCCCGGAATGTGCTCTCTCGTAATTTCGATAATAAACCTCTCCGTATTGCGTAACGCCTTTCTTGAAGTGTCCGCCACTGGAGCTTGTTCAGCATCTCCGTAACGCTCTCGCGCTGACTAAATGTCCCCATGACGAATCGCGCTGCTTTTCGCTGGATCATGTCTATCTCTTCTATTAATCCAACCTGGTAAGGGTCCCATACTGATGAGCAATACTCAAGAATCGGACGAACAAGCGTTTTGTAAGCTACTTCTTTCGTCGATGAGTCACATTTTCTTAGAATTCTTCCTATGAATCTCAACCTGGCGCCTGCTTTTCCCACTATTTGTTTTATGTGATCATTCCACTTCAGATCGCTCCGGATAGTAACTCCTAAGTATTTTACGGTCGTTACCGCTTCCAATGATTTACCACCTATGGCATAATCGTACTGGAATGGATTTCTGCCCCTAACTGGAAATACCCTTATTGGTTGGGCTGATTTGGGGGAAAGAGACCAAACTGCAAGGTCATCGGTCTCATCAGGTTAGGGAAGGATGGGGAAGGAAGTCGGCCGTGCCCTTTCAAAGGAACCATCCCGGCATTGAAGGAAATCACGGAAAACCTAAGTCAGGATGGCCGGACGCGAGATTGAACCGTCGTCCTCCTGAATGCGAGTCCAGTGTGCTAACCACTTTTTTTGTTCCATTTTGTTCGTTGTATATGTTCGGGACGGACGTCTCATGACACCCGTTCAGGTTGTTCGTTGATCCGTTCGCTCAATTTTTTTTATTACAGAGGGTAGGTACCCCTCTGACCGAACAGGCTGAGCTCCCGTGCCGGCTAAAAACTCATTATTGGAGCCACTGAGCCACCTCGCTCGGTTACCCTTATTGACACGATGAACGTACCATTTGTAACATGTCTTACAAAATGTGCTGAAACTGACGGCCACCAACCTCAATGGAAGCACGACATCGGCGAACAAGATTCTGACGCACCCTGACAAGAATCCCTGGCGTGTTTCGCATCACATCACAGGCAGCTACGAGGGCAGTTCAATAAGTAATGCAACACATTTTTTTTTCTCGGCCAATTTTTGTTGAAAAAACCGGAAATTTCTTGTGGAATATTTTCAAACATTCCCGCTTCGTCTCGTATAGTTTCATTGACTTCCGACAGGTGGCAGCGCTGTACGGAGCTGTTAAAGTGGCGTCTGTAACGGATGTGCGTTGCAAACAACGGGCAGTGATCGACTTTCTTTTGGCGGAAAACCAGGGCATCTCAGATATTCATAGACGCTTGCAGAATGTCTACGGTGGTCTGGCAGTGGACAAAAGCACGGTGAGTCGTTGGGCAAAGCGTGTGTCATCATCGCCGCAAGGTCAAGCAAGACTGTCTGATCTCCCGCGTGCGGGCCGGCCGTACACAGCTGTGACTCCTGCAATGGCGGAGCGTGCGAACACACTCGTTCGAGATGATCGACGGATCACCATCAAACAACTCAGTGCTCAACTTGACATCTCTGTTGGTAGTGCTGTCACAATTGTTCACCAGTTGGGATATTCAAAGGTTTGTTCCCGCTGGGTCCCTCGTTGTCTAACCGAACACCATAAAGAGCAAAGGAGAACCATCGGTGCGGAATTGCTTGCTCGTCATGTGGCTGAGGGTGACAATTTCTTGTCAAAGATTGTTACAGGCGATGAAACATGGGTTCATCACTTCAAACCTGAAACAAAACGGCAATCAATGGAGTGGCGCCACACCCACTCCCCTACCAAGAAAAAGTTTAAAGCCATACCCTCAGCCGGTAAAGCCATGGTTACAGTCTTCTGGGACGCTGAAGGGGTTATTCTGTTCGATGTCCTTCCCCATGGTCAAACGATCAACTCTGAAGTGTATTGTGCTACTCTTCAGAAATTGAAGAAACGACTTCAGCGTGTTCGTAGGCACAAAAATCTGAACGAACTTCTCCTTCTTCATGACAACGCAAGACCTCACACAAGTCTTCGCACCCGAGAGGAGCTCACAAAACTTCAGTGGACTGTTCTTCCTCACGCACCCTACAGCCCCGATCTCGCACCGTCGGATTTCCGTATGTTTGGCCCAATGAAGGACGCAATCCGTGGGAGGCACTACGCGGATGATGAAGTTATTGATACAGTACGACGTTGGCTCCGACATCGACCAGTGGAATGGTACCGTGCAGGCATACAGGCCCTCATTTCAAGGTGGCGTAAGGCCGTAGCATTGAATGGAGATTACGTTGAAAAATAGTGTTGTGTAGCTAAAAGATAGGGGAATAACCTGGTGTATTTCAATGCTGAATAAAACAACCCCTGTTTCAGAAAAAAAATGTGTTGCATTACTTATTGAACTGCCCTAGTATAATTCTGGCATCGAATTTCAGTCCAGTATCCACTGAAGCCTCATGCACAAGTTTCTTTAGATATCACCATAGCATATAATCGAGGAGATTCAGGTCAGGTGACCTCGCAAGCCATGGAATAGGACCTCTCCATCCAATGCAGCGACCAGGAAATACAGCAATGAGATAGTTGCGGACATCCACAATGAAGTAAGGCGGTGCACCGTCGTGTTATATCCACATCTTCTCACGAACGGCCAAGGGCACGTTCTCCAACAACTCAAGTAGAGCTCTTTCCACGAACATCAAATACAGGCGGCCATTCAGGCGGCCTACTGCATCATGACTTCCTAATAATCAGGCTCGTCCTCCTTGTTTCCTTGCAGGAAAAATAATATACATGTAAACAGACAGCACAGCACGTGTAAACCTGTTCGCATGTTATTTGTAAATAAAGTTGGAAAACAGTAATGCAGGACAAAGTGGCAGACAAGTTTACTTCCATATCTCCTTTGGCTTCTCCGACCCTAAGTTCCCTACCTCAAATTGTTCAATGGAGTATTCTCTATGTCCTGTTACTTTTTTGCGCTCTTACGGGAACACTCTGTATACAGCGTGTAAACGATAACTGATTACAACGTACCACAATGGTGTAGAGGAACCAGCAACGACCAGTTTGATATAAGACACTTGTGGCCTATGAAATTGGGAAACAACCTCAAACTGGCCTACAAACGCTGCTTAAGACACAGTACTTGCGCGCCGCGCGAGATCTTGAATATCCTCTCGCCCACGTATGCCGGGTCAGCTTACGTTAAAATTAGTAAGTTAACTTTTCCTGTGAAGGTACTGAAAGGGAAAGACTTTTGAACACGTTATGCAAAAACTAATTGCGTTTCCAATTCGATATAAACCTAACCTATACAAGCACTGTCATCTCGTAGCAAGGAAGCCAAATAAGCAAGACGGTTTATTTGTTAATTTTAAGCTGTTAAAATTCAACAAATTGCGGAGCAAAGTTCAAGAAGCGTCAATTTTACACTTTGTGAGTGCACGACTAGGCACAAGAGGGCTAGAGAATATTGAAAAGCCGGCCGGAGTGGCCGAGCGGTTCTAGGCGCTGCAGTCTGGAACCACGCGACCGCTACGGTCGCAGGTTCGAATCCTGCCTCGGGCATGGATGTGTGTGATGTCCTTAGGTTAGTTAGGTTTAAGTAGTTCTAAGTTCTAGGGGACTGATGACCTCAGAAGTTAAGTTCCATAGTTCTCAGAGCCATTTGAACCATTTGAATATTGAAAATATCACGCGATGTGTACACACTGTAGCTCAGGTGGCTTTTGTAGGCAAATTTGAGTTTTTTTCCCGGCTTGATAAACTACAAGTCCTCATATCATCGTTCGTCTCGACTTCCCCTACGCCACTGTGATACATTATAAATAGTTATCTTTTACACTCTGTATATGCATATACAGCCGGCGGTGGTGGCCGACTGGTTCTAGGCGCTTCAGTCCGGAACCATGCGGCTGCTACGGTCGCAGGTTCGAATCCTGCCTCGGGCATGGATGCGTGTGATGTCCTTACGTTAGTTAGGTTTACTTAGTTCTAAGTCTAGGGGTCTGATGACCTCAGATGTTAAGTCCCATAGTGCTTAGAGCCATTTGAAGCATTTATTGTATTCATACATAGGGCGTAATAGGCGTAAGTGCAGATATTTCTATTGATGACTAAGGACGCTGTTGTGAACAACATTACATTAGTATTTATATCATTTCCAGACTAATAGCTATAGCTATTACAAGGCACATATTTTTAGGTTGGGTAATATCTCCAAGTACCTGTGGCAAGTGCAAGCTTCTAATACTTATATCCCCCTGGGCAAAAGGTCAGGTGTCGAAGTGTGGACACATGGATGCTAAACGATTAGTCTATACTGACAGGCGTAGATCACTTAGTGGAGCAGTTACGACAACGCAGAGAACATCAGGTAGTAAGGTTTGTGACACGTTTGTTGGAAGCCTGTTTGAATCAGAGAGAAAAAAACCAACACACTCATGTGTTTACATATTTTAAGGTAAGACATACAAAAATATCCGCAATTATACCCGTTACAACCTGTATAATTCTCTATGCACAAGTCGACAAAATTCACAGAGTAGTGGAAATCAGTGTAAAGGCACGCTTCCTACGAAAGTAATAGTACAATGTCTGAAGCATATAAAAAGCGCTCTGTCTTCAGGCCACGAGTGGCCTACCGGGACCATCCGACCGCCGTGTCATCCTCGGTGGAGGATGCGGATAGGAAGGGCGTGGGGTCAGCACACTATTCTCCCGGTCGTTATGATGGTATTCTTGACCGAAGCCGCTACTATTCGGTCGAGTAGCTCCTCAATTGGCATCACGAGGCTGAGTGCACCCCGAAAAATGGCAACAGCGCATGGCGGCCTGGATGGTCACCTATCCAAGTCCCGACCACGCCCGACAGCGCTTAACTTCGGTGATCTCACGGGAACCAGTGTATCCACTGCGACAAGGCCGTTATGTCTGAAGAATATATGTATCGAAATTATGAAAATAGTAGATACATATAAGACACAAACAATCATGACGGAATTTCATAGTTTCTTTCGTAATATGCATAACAAAATAAGGCGTTCGCATTCCCTGAATGGAGATTGATATAACTGCACTCACTGTCTTGGTGTCTTACTGTATTGCTAGTACTTTTTCCAACCTCTGCTCTCCTTAATTACCTCAAAAATTCTCTTCGGTGTTGATTTTGTTTCTTGCAGTGGAACTGTCGCCCATTCTTCTCTTATCGCTATTTACAGCTCACATACGGCCTCAAATTGCCTTCCATTGTGATACACACACATTGCAAGTATTCTCCGAAGATTTTCAATGGGTTCAAATCCGGGCTACGTGCAAGCCAGGGAAAGACATCGATATCTTTATCTTTAAATCGCTTTTTGGTTGTAGCAGGAACATACACAGATGCACTATCTTGTTGAAACATTAGACTTTCGTCCCCTAGAATGTATGCCTTCTAATCAGTTCTGTCTCTAGCATCTCCGTGTACATTCGTACAGGTCGTTCTAATATGCAACCAAGAACTGCGTCACTTTTAGCGCAGAACGCTGCCCGAATCTTAACATTTCCACAACCAAAATTTCTGCTCATTCTCACCTGCTGCTTTGTTCTCACATCATACCAACCATGCTAAAATCTATCCAGTCCATCCAAAGTAAACTTTTTCTCATCATTGAAGATCACTTTACTCTGACGTCCGTGACATATGCTTTTCGCCGGCCGCGGTGGTCTAGCGGTTCTAGGCGCTCAGTCCGGAACCGCGCGACTGCTACGGTCGCAGGTTCGAATCCTGCCAAGGGCATGGATGTGTGTGATGTCCTTAGGTTAGTTAGGTTTAAGTAGTTCTAAGTTCTAGGGGACTGATGACCACAGCTGTTAAGTCCCATAGTACTCAGAGTCATTTTTTATGCTTTTCAGCAAACTCCTATCTAGACTGTTTATTTTTGGGTGTTAGAGCAGGTTTCTGCGCTCGTTTCTCGAATGCTAGATGTTTGTCCTGTGACAAAATTTGTCGTACATGTCTGGCAGTTACTGGCGACTGTACTCCAGCGACAAGTCGAGATGAATAACGGTTTGTGGTCCTTGCTTTGCACAAAACTAGCCGTTTAGATGCCTCCGATAGTTTTCTACTTTGCCCATATTTTCCGTTCTGTCCACATCGTGCGCCAAGTCTAAGGAAGTTATCAGTCACTGTACTAGAATGGTTACCCTTCTTGCCGATTTGACGATTAGTGTCCCATTTCCTCGCGCGCACCAATTTTTGCTTCTTCAACACATGACAACTGTTTTCCGCGTGGTATTGTCACAATCGTGGTTTATGAACACAACACGCACTGTCACTAATGGTGTCTGTTTCCTGTCTACAGTTAAGACATGTACGCAAACACTTAACACCGACCGAGGGAGGTGACGTCGTGGTTAGGACACTGGACTCGCATTCGGGAGGATGAAAGTTGAAACCAGCGTCCGGTCATCTCGATTTAGAGTTTCCATGATTTCCCTAAATCGCGTCAGACAAATGCCGGGATTTTTCCTTTGAAAGGGCACGGCCGACCTCGTTCCCTAATCCGATGGACCGACGCCCTCGCTGTATGATTCCTTTCCCCAAATCAACCAACCAACCAACCAACCAACCAATTTAACATCGCACAGAGCCCACTGCCTCTATACCGAGTTCCACCCTCTGCCACGTGAAACGTTAATGTCTTGTTATGTACTATACTACTGACATCAAATGCGGTACCATTTATCGGTATACTATATCTCACACTATTGCATGTACACTATGCACAAGTATTTCAACCAACAATGTTAATTTCCCTACAAATATCCATGCTTTTATACTGTTTACCACTACTGTATATGACTAGCAAAAATAAAGGAACGTGACTGAAGCGATAATGAAGAATATTAGTAAGTTACTGAATCAAATAAACTGAATGTGAAGAACTGCTGACCTCGGCGTGGCCACTTCCAGCACTTCGCGTTGCCTCCAAAGTTGATCAACAATCGAGGTGGCGCAGTGCTTAAAGCTTTTTGATTCGTGTTCGAGTGGAGCAGGTTACAAAAACTCGGCCGGTCGTCTTCAATTAAATTTCCAAAATTCCCCTAATCCACGTAGGCAGTTGCCACATCATATATTTTAGTTCAGTATATGGCCACAAATTTAGGGCTGTTTATTTAGCACCACTTCTTGAGAAATTAGAAGCCAGACAAAAGCTACAAAGTATGCGGACGACTTGTTGCTTCTAGTGTACGCCAACAGTCAATATTCGATGAAAATAAACTGACGGAAAAAAAATCGCAACACCGACAAGGAGTTGCGCGACATAAACGAAAGTTGGTAGGCGTATATTCATCTTTTGGATCTGCAGCTTTGGTCCTTTCCTTCCGCATTTGCAGTTAAATTATAGGATATGTATTCCGCATTTTTGCAAACACACTGCTTTTTCTTTTATCCTAACATGTTTCAGCCTCTCTGTGCCAACATCAGTGGGATTCTTGTTTATTGAAAAACTGTAAACACTCAAAATATTTTACGATGTAATTGATTTAACAAGTGAGGCCTAAAGAAAGTTCTCGTTCGTTTTGCTTTTTACCGTGATTTTACATTATGTCGTTTTGCAGAACCAACTCTATAGTATCCAGCACTGATAGCTTGTCATCTGCAAACCAATCCCTTGACTTTTAAAAACTTGATTTTTTGGGTGTCAAAATGTTGTGAGTGTATATTTGTTACTACTCACGTTTTGTTATGACTGATCCTCCTCCTTTCAGATTCCGAGGACACTGCACACACATATTAATGCAATTTATTTCTATACATAACCCTTTTTACTTCGCAAGATGTGGTGAGCACTATGTTGTGTTTCCTAACCCAGTCGGCGTAGATTTGTTCCCGAGAGTGTTTGGCGCCGAATTTGAATTTTGTTTATTTTTTCTCTATATTTCAGTGTGTGTGTGTGTGTGTGTGTGTGTGTGTGTGTGTGTGTGTGTGTGTGTGTAAGCTCTTTTGCCTTTATAGAAAAGGCAACACCAGCTAAGGAGCTTACACAGACACACGCCCGCGCGCGCGCGCGCACACACACACACACACACACACACACACACACACACAGAGAGAGAGAGAGAGAGAGAGAGAGAGAGAGAGAGAGAGAGAGAGAGGTGTCGTTTGGCATTCACCGGCATGATGTGTGTGGCTTATGAGCAGCCGCTCGACGATGAAATCGAAGTTTTCTCACCTCCCGCCTAACTGTCATAGTATTTGCAGTGGATCCTGATGCAGTTTAGAATTCCTGTATGATGGTCTGGATAATGTCTGCCTATTACACATTACGACCCTCTTCAATTGTCGGCGATCTCTGTCAGTCAACAGACGAGGTCGGCCTGTACGCTTTTGTGCTGTACGTGTCCCTTGACGTTTCCATTTCACTATCACATCGGAAACAATGGACCTAGAATGTTTAAGAGTGTGGAAATCTCGCGTACAGAAGTATGACACAAGTGACACCCTATCATCTGACCACGTTCGGAGTACGTGAGTTCCCCGGAGCGCCCCATTCTGCTCTGTCACGATGTTTAATAACTACTGAGGTCGCTGATATGGAGTACCTGGCAGTAGGGGGCAGCACAATGCACCTACTATGAAAAACGTATGTTTTTGTGGGTGTCCGAATACTTCTGATCACATTGTGTATGATTGCAGTGGGCACAGCATCACTGATTTTTCATCGTGGATCAATAGGCACGTGTCGCCTGTCGGATGAATCTCATTTCTTGTTACACCAGATCGCTGATTGGGTCCTTACAACCATCATCCAGGCGAAAGGCTGCACGAAACACGCATCGCGCCGCAGATGCAGGCTGCTGAGGGCAGAATTATGCTATGGGGTACATTGAGTTGGACTTTCATGGGGTCTGTTGTGGTAGTAGAAGGCGTCATGACAGCAGTGAACTATGTGAACATTATTGCGGACCACCTGCATCGCTTCATGCTTTAAGTCTTCCCCTACGGCGAAGACATTTCCCAGCAGGGTAACTGTCGGTGCTGCAAGGTCAGAATCGCGCTACGGTGGTTTGAGGGGCATTATAGTGAACTCACACTGATGGCTTTGCTAGCAAATGTGCCTGATCTGTACCTACTGAAACTCATATTGGGCGCCAGCTGCGTGCTCGTAAACCACAATCCCATAATTTGGGGGTATTGCTTGACCAGTGCGTAGTGCCTTCTGGAATCCTGTCAAGGATTTTTAGAATCCATGCCAGGCAGATTCTCTATTGTACTGTGTTTGAAAATTGGAACAACATCCTAGTAAATATTTATATGGATATGTTGTATGTTCTTTCGGACATGTCCGAAAGAACAGACACCATTGATGACCTGCAGCCGTCTAGAACGAAATTAGAATTATATTAATACCGTCAGCTGCGCACGGGTGTTGATATAGATCAACGGGGACAGGGGAAAATGTGTGCCCCGACCGGGACTCGAAGCCGGGATCTCCTGCTTACATGGCAGACGCTCTATCCATCTGAGCCACCGAGGGCACAGAGGATAGTGCGACTGCAGGGACTATCTCGCGCACGCCTCCCGCGAGATTCACATTCTCACCTTGTATGTCCACACACTACATTCGTTGTGTCCTACCCCAACACACTCATTACTCTTGGAAGACATTCTTCCAAGTCCCGTAAGAGTTCGGGGAATATGTGTGCATCCGCACAGAAGAAGAAGGTCATGGCCGGTATCGCCAGAACTATACATTTATATGGATATGGTGTATGTTCTTACGGGCCTTGGAAGAATGTCTTCCACGAGTAATGAGTGTGTTGGGGTGGGACACTACGAAGAATGAGTCTCGCGGGAGGCGTGCGCGAGATAGTCCCTGCAGTCGCACTATCATCTGTGCCCTCGGTGGCTCAGATGGCTCAAATGGCTCTGAGCACTATGGGACTTAACATCTGTGGTCATCAGTCCCCTAGAACTTAGAACTACTTAAACCTAACTAACCTAAGGACATCACACACATCCATGCCCGAAGCAGGATTCGAACCTGCGACCGTAGCGGTCGCGCGGTTCCGGACTGAGCACCTAGAACCGCTAGACCACCGCGGCCGGCGTGGCTCAGATGGATAGAGCGTCTGCCATGTAAGCTGATGACCACATCTGTGGTCATCAGTCCCCTAGAACTTAGAACTACTTAAACCTAACTAACCTAAGGACATCACACACATCCATGCCCGAAGCAGGATTCGAACCTGCGACCGTAGCGGTCGCGCGGTTCCGGACTGAGCACCTAGAACCGCTAGACCACCGCGGCCGGCGTGGCTCAGATGGATAGAGCGTCTGCCATGTAAGCTGATGACCACATCTGTGGTCATCAGTCCCCTAGAACTTAGAACTACTTAAACCTAACTAACCTAAGGACATCACACACATCCATGCCCGAAGCAGGATTCGAACCTGCGACCGTAGCGGTCGCGCGGCTCCGGACTGAGCACCTAGAACCGCTAGACCACCGCGGCCGGCGTGGCTCAGATGGATAGAGCATCTGCCATGTAAGCTGATGACCACATCTGTGGTCATCAGTCCCCTAGAACTTAGAACTACTTAAACCTAACTAACCTAAGGACATCACACACATCCATGCCCGAAGCAGGATTCGAACCTGCGACCGTAGCGGTCGCGCGGTTCCGGACTGAGCACCTAGAACCGCTAGACCACCGCGGCCGTCGTGGCTCAGATGGATAGAGCGTCTGCCATGTAAGCTGATGACCACATCTGTGGTCATCAGTCCCCTAGAACTTAGAACTACTTAAACCTAACTAACCTAAGGACATCACACACATCCATGCCCGAGGCAGGATTCGAACCTGCGACCGTAGCGGTCGCGCGGTTCCGGACTGAGCACCTAGAACCGCTAGACCACCGCGGCCGGCGTGGCTCAGATGGATAGAGCGCCTGCCATGTAAGCAGGAGATCCCGGGTTCGAGTCCCGGTCGGGGCACACACTTTCACCTGTCCCCGTTGATGTATATCAACGCCCGTGCGCAGCTGACGGTATTAATATAATTTTAATTTCGTCCTACTAAACAGGTGGTCGCAATGTTTTGGCTCATCGCTGTATAGGGTTACAAGAGCTGACTTCCGCCTGCAGCCTTCTAAGGACTAGCGCAACTCCAGACTGCAGGCGAAAGCTAGCACACACGCCGTGCACGGCTCAATTTACGGTTGAGTTCCGCCTACATTTGCTTCCCACATGGCACATCTACTCTGCACGGACTGTCCCCGTCCTTCACGCTTTCGTTTTGCAGTTCGGACGCTTATTTACATCCCTGTTGCCGCTCTCTCTTATTCCTTCCTCCATGTTCCCCCGTCACTTTGGATGTCCAGTGTATCACACTGTATTGCCCTCACCTTTTACAATCAAACGCGACTGTTTCATTCCACGAACTACCTCCAATTACGTGAAGATCGTTATCCCTGGACACTTCTCGCGAAATAATGTTATTTTTTCATTTTTTTACACGACAGACTGTAAATTTCTACATTAATGGCAACAACTTTTCAAACTGTTAACGTCCTTAGTAAAATCAGTTTGTCCAATCGCAAAATTATGTTCTGTATCAGTTTGACCTTCTTAATTTAGCGAGTATCTTCGTCCACTCACTCTTTGTGTCAGTGTTAAGAATAGAAGGTAATCGCTGGGAGCTAAATTCACTGTGGAAGCGCTACAAAGCGAACTTGATACATTTTTGCTGTAACAATGAGAGACGTAAATGAGAACACTTTACCGTAATGAAAGAGCTGTCTGTGACCGAGGGCCGAGCGGTTCTAGGCGCTTCAGTCCGGAACCGCGCTGCTGCCACGGTCGCAGGTTAGAATCCTGCCTCGGGCATGGATGTGTGTGATGTCCTTCGGTTAGCTAGGTTTAGGTAGTTCTAACAAGGGAACCTCCCCATCGCACGCCATTCAGATTTAGTTATAAGTTGGTACAGTGGATAGGCCTTGAAAAACTGAATCCAGATCAATCGAGAAAACAGGAAGAAGTTGCGTGGAACATTGAAAAAATAAGCAAAATATACAAACTGAGTAGTCAATGCGCAACATAGCCAACATCAAGGACAATGTGAGCTCTAGAGCGCCGTGGTCCCGTGGTTAGCGTGACTGGCTGCGGAACGCGAGGTTCTTGGTTCAAGTCGTCCATCGACTGAAAAGTTTAATTTCTTTATTTTCAGACGATTATTATCTGTCCGTCCGTTCGATGCGAGGTAACTGCGCCGTAGTATGGGCACCCCACACCTAAACAAACATCGAAACAAACGACGTCAGTCGACTACAGCGCGCGGAAGAGAGAGTATTCCTGCTAACGAGGCTCCCTGGCTGGCAGTTGACTGTTCGCTACTTTGGACGAGAGTGCATTAAATACGTGAGATGTATTCCGTGGGCAATATGAATCCAGCAAATATAGCTCGCGACTTCAATAACAATCGCACGGTTTTGCGGTGCGGTCGTAAAACACAGGCGCTAAACTTATTACAGTGAACAGAGACGTCAGTGAACGAACGGACAGATCATAACTTTGCGAAAATAAGGAAAGTAAAATTTACACTTGAGGGAAGACTTGAACCAAGGACCTCTAGTTCCACAGCGGCTCACTCTAACCACGGGACCACGGCGCTCCTACGCTTCCATTGTCTTTCATGTTGCCTATCTTCCACATGACTACTCAGTTTGTATATTTTGCCTACTTTTTTCATAGTTCCACACAACTTCTTCCTGTTTTCTCGATTGATCTGTGTTCACTTTTTCAAGGACTATCCACTGTGCCAACTTATAACTAAATCTGAGGGGGGTGCGATGGGGAGGTTCCCTTGTAAGTCTAGGGAACTGCTGATCTCAGACGTTAAGTCCCATAGTGCTTAGAGCCATTTGAAAGAGCTGTTTTTTTCTCTATAAAATGTGACTGTCTAACCTAAACAGTACCCTTCAGTGTGTCCAGTGTTGAAGCGCAAAATTCCTCGGTTATGGCTCTACCCATTGTGGAGGTAGTCCATGAACAAAATGCTGCAATAACATCAGAGCTCGCTAGTCACGATTTTCTCTGTGGATGGAACCATTTTTATTTGTGCTGGTGCCTTTTATTGCTCACTGTTATGGCTGCTCCTTCGTTTCCGATGCATCTACTATTGTGAGACGTCGGAGAAGCTCACAGCGCTTTCGTTGGAGCAAGCCTACACATTTTTTAAGAAATTTTAGTTAGAACGCGTTGGATGGTGATTAACAGACTCGTCACCCATAGAGCGGAAAGATTCATTGTATCCAAAACTTCGTATAATATGTGGTGTATATGACCTATCGAGATGTTGGAAAGATTGATACTTTCTAATGATAGTAAGATACTACGAAGTTCTTACACAGTTTCGTCTGGCGTACAGCTTTTTTGACGTCCTGACCACTCATCATCTTCAATGGATGCGCCTACGCGATTAAATTTAGCAACCCGATTATTAATCGTTGAGAATGAATGGAAATAATTCTTTGATATCGACTCAAACTTTTTTTATACACGCAATGTGATTAAAGCACTTGAAACGATATATCTCGTCACAGACCATAATTCAATGCCCTCCATTTTAAACGAAAATTTTTAACACGATCACACGAAAAAGCAATTGAAAGTACGACTCTCAAATTTCAGTGTGCTAGGCAATCTTGCTTTCTAGATGATCGTAGTATTTTGGCTACATACTTTCCTGATCACAAAAATTTATTTTTAAGGAGCTATGGTAGATACAGCTATGTGCTTTGTTGTAAATGGTACCTTAATTCAAAGTTTTTTATGGATCCACTTCCATGTGTGCTGCCTCTGTTGTCTGTAGAGCTTCTAGGCGATCCTCAATATCTCTCCATGCCTTTGCCAACATCTCTCTCGACATCATCTACAACATCTCGTATTCGTGCCGTACGAGGTTGAACATCCGTAATTGGCGAACTGAACACTGTCCTCAACGTAAACCAACCAAAAAAAAAAAAAAATCAAGAGGAGCTATGTCTGGTGAACACGGCGGCAATGATTTTGGGCCATTTCTAACGATCCGTCTGTGCCGAAAGCATTTATCCAAGAACTGGTGGTGCACCATCTTCTTGACACACTATCTGTGGCTGAAATTCCTGTAACTGAGGAGCAACGTAAAGTTCCGACACGTCCAGGTAAAAACTTCACGAGTTAAGATATCATTTGCAACAAATCACATTGCTGTACCAAAAATAATTCCTCAGAAATAAAATTTTTATAATCAAGGATAGACTTCCTGCTCACCCTGTATGTTTCAATCAATTGTCTATACAGACGCAATGTCGTTTCCTTTCTGACACGGCTGCTACGTTTTGGCTCTTCTTTTGCATAGTTCCAAAATATTTTGGCACCGTGCTAGATGGAACACTCATAAGGCACTCTGCTCGTATTCTGGCCTGGCAGTTTTAATTTTGTTTTTCGGTTTCCGTCAGTCGCCTGGGATAGAAAGATACCGCGGGCGATTCCTTGTTTCATTTCCCAAAATGACCTAGCGTTCACTGTTCTGTAATCAATAGTAAATTAAATAAAACGAAAGATTTATTGAGGACAATTTATTTTATTTATTTATTTAATATTTTGCTACTTGGACCTTTGTGGCAATGGCACAAGGTCGCTATAAACATATTCAGAATTTTTTAGAAGAAAATCAGCGGGGTGATGTTTATCCACGTCGGTGTATAATGGAAGTTTGTTGCTGCAAACTCAATCGCTATAAATGTTGCAATATTTTAGATCACGTTTAGTGCACTGTTTATCATACTGTACTGTCATGCAATGTACTGTAAATGCAACCAACAGATTACTAGCCAACAGTGGCTAGAAACAAGTTTCTTGATATACCAGTTTTTCAGCAGAATAAATTCAGACAGGTTGCTGTTTCTGCTAGATTAGTCTTTATTTACACAGAAAGTGCAGTGTTGAACGTCTACAATGGATAAGATTAAATTAAAAAAGTTTCTCTCTCATGTGATTACAACCTAACAGCGAGAATGTCCCGGAACTTAAACTGACTACATGTGTCACGAACTTCCTTGTAACAGCCTTTCGAGCCGATTGAAAGCTAGTCTTCCTATTTGCAGTTTTACTGCGCTTTTTAAACCTCGGTCTCTGTTTTGCGAAAATCTTAAGAGGTGGAAGAGAACCGACGGCTGTGGCCGAGCGGTTCTAGGCGCTTCAGTCTGGAACCGCGCGACCGCTACGGTCGCAGGTTCGAATCGTGCCTCGGGCATGCATGTGTGTGGTGTCCTTAGGTTAGTTAGGTTTAAGTCGTTCTAAGTTCTAGGGGACTGATAACCTCAGATGGTAAGTCCCATTTGTCGTTCTAAGTTCTAGGGGACTGATAACCTCAGATGGTAAGTCCCATAGCGCTCAGAGCCATTTGAACAATTTGGTAGAAGAGAGAAAATGTTAATTCTAGGATGCACGACAGAAGGATCGTCGTCAACGTTACACTGGACAACTCTTTTGCAGTGCTCGTGTTGACAAGAAGGGCAATAACTGTTCCCGATATAGGATGAAACGAATAAATTTCGAGTCTTATATACACGGCACACCTGAAGTTTCATTTTACTGATGGCTTTACGCTATGGGCCTACCTCTGTAAACCTATACGTAAAGGGACGCTAACAAATATTGTCTCGAAGACAGTAGTTTCAGAATGTCTGCGCAGAAACTACATCAAAAAGCTGTGTGTGATTCGTGACTTCATTCCTAGTGTTTCGTCCTTATTGACTATGTCAACTAAATATCACTCAACATTGCATATCATAGAAAGCTGGGTAGTTATACTTAAGAGTTTTTCTATGAAACTGGGGCCCCCTTTCCATTCTTCCCAGTTTCACCAGGCATTTTTGTCGCCTGCTCTTTTAGTACACCAGTCTTGGGCTCATAAACTTTTTTCCTAAGACTGATTTTTAAACGAAATCACTAAAATAGTCCTATAATTCGTACTGTTAAAGCTTTTATACGATAAGCATAAAAGTTTTTTTCACGCAAGATGAGATGCTAAAAAAATTTTTAAAAAAAGATTCATCTACACTCCGGAAATTAACCTTTTTTAAGAAATTTGGTCATAAAATCACAAAAACAACCAGGAAGAAAACGAGATTTTCTTCAAAAAAATTTTCGATTAAATTCGTATCGCTGTTTCTTTTTATACGAGCACTCGAAATAACACATGTAACAGAAATGTACAGCTAACGTGAAACGCAGCTTGTGATTTTTCTGCTTACACACATGTATGTATGTATGTATGTGTGTGTGTGTGTGTGTGTGTGTGTGTGTGTGTGTGAAACTGGGGCCCCGTTTCCATTCCTTTTTTAAGAAATTTGGTCATCATATCATAAAACAACAGGAAGAAAACGAGATTTTCTCATAAAAGTTTTTCTATTAAATTCGTATCAGTGTTTCTTTGCATATGAGCACTCGAAATAACACAAGTAACAGAAATGCACGACTAACGTGAAATGCAGCTTGTGACTTTTCTGTTTACACCGATTCTAAGGGATATATGCTTACACCGATTCTAAGGGATATATATATATATATATATATATATATATATATATATATATATATTGGTCGGACAATTACTATGACCACCTCCTTAACAGCATGTTGGCCCACCTTTGGAATGCACTATACAACGTTTCTTCTTGGCATGGATTTGACGGTCCCTGGTAGGTTTCCGGAGGTATGTACTATGTCTATGTACAGGTCACACAATGCCCGTAAATTTCATGTCGGTGGTTTCTGGACGCGCAGCGGCGCCCTATGGCTTGCCAGATGTGCATCATCTGGTACATATCAGGCAATTTTAGCGGCCGGGAAATCTATATCAACATGAGATCAATACCGTGATCCTCAAAACGTGTAAGCAAGATTCTGGCCTTGTGACGGAGGCAATTATCACTCTGGAAGGTGCCATTGCCGTCGAAAAAGTCATCCAGCAGGCATCGTTATAGGTGGTCAGGAACAATGTTCACGTAGTCCACAGCTGTTGTAGCGCCTTAGCCATGGAAGTCAATGTGAATGTTCCCCATATCATAACAATGCCCCACTGACCTGCATCCATGGTGAGGTCCACGTTTCGAGCACCCTTTCGCCTGTTCAAAATGGCTCTGAGCACTATGAGACTTAACATCTGACGTCATCAGTCCCCTAGAACTCAAAACTACTTAAACCTAACTAATCTAAGGACATCACACACATCCATGCCCGAGGCAGGATTCGAACCTGCAACCATAGCAGTCGTGCAGTACCAGTCTGAAGCGCCTAGAACCGCTCGACCACTGCGGCCGGCTCTTTCGCCTATATGACGGCTTATTCGGACGCGTCCCACGACCTAGAGTAATAAGAAACGTGATTCACCCGACGAGGTGAAATGTTTCTAATGATATGCGGCCCAGTCTCAATGGCCCCATATCCACTACAGTCATAACTGACGATGCCGTCGGGACAACTTGGGAAAATGTGGACGTCATCTGTTGCGAAGCATAGTTTTCAACATTGTACGCCAACTGGCGTACTCCGAAACTCTTGTCTTTGCACCAGCACTGTACTCCTCAGATCTGCCACAGATCTTTACAGACCGTGCACGCCTCTCTCTGATGAGGCATGGACGTCCAACAATATTGTCGCCTACTCGTGGTTCCACCGTCGTTCAACTACTTCCCACATAGGCTCACGACAGCTGTAAGCGAACAGCCGACCAGCTTTGTCGTTTCCAGGACGCTCGTTCCCTGGCGCCGTGCCACAGCAATCTGCCCTATACCAAGGTCAGTACATTTCCCCACTTGCGGCCCATAATGTCAGTAGAATGATTCCCCATGTTTTTTCCTTTATTGAATTTCGATTTCCCCCCACCCTCAGAGGAGGGGGGGGGCGGGTTGGCAGCAGCTTAATACGCCGCTCTTCAGCCTACAGAGGAGTCTAAAAACATAATGAGAAGATAACAAACAATAAAAACAGGCGATATTACGGTGACTTTTTAAAAACTGGAAGTTAAAATATAAAAACACAGGGTTGAAGATGCTAATGAAGACACACAGTAATTAGACGAGGGGAAAGCAAAAGGACTTTGGGGGGAGGGGGGGGAGAATGGAGGCAAAGAGAGGGTAGGCGGGGAAAAAGCGATGGAAGGGGGGGGGGGGGAGAGGGAGCCCGGGAAAAGGACAGAGGCAGGGAGGGGGAGGTGAGGATCAGAGTTGATAGGAGGGATAAATGGAGGAAGAGACGGCATCATTCAGGAGGGGGAGTTGTTCCCCATTCGTCTCTGCTCTGCTTATACACTTTCCTTACCGCGTCGCGTACCCGCTACGTCATCAGACAGTTAGCAGTGAGCAATATGGTTTGGCTCATCAGTGTAAGATCTCCATTCAACGATCATTTGTACAGAACCTGTTACACACGATGAACATAAACACACTGAACAAAACATTAGTCTGCCCCAGGAGACACCATACTAATACCGTGTTACACCGCCTCTAGACTTGGGAGTTTTCAAGATTATTTAGGCACATGTCTGAAAGAACAGACACTAAGCAGTCATATACCTGATTCGCCTCGATGGGCGACGGATTCATCGTCTTCAAGTGCGGATGCACGATTACGTCTGAACTCCTGCAGGAATCTCAAAGTAGCGAACATGGAGGACGTCGACAGGGACTGTGGATAGATGGCGCTAGGTGGGAGTGTGGGTTGTCTGGGAGGCTTAACGCGACTGCCTGCTAAGCAGGAGGTCCCATGTTCGAACCCCAGTCCAGCACACGTTTTCACTCGTCCCCGCTGATTCCGCGTAAAGTCCTGATGCATCAATAATCCCTTTACTTTCCTTTCCTTCCCCCCCCCCCTCCCCCAACTTCAGTTTACATTATACGTATCACAGCTTCGGATTCCGCGTTGTGTGTGTTCTTTCGGACATGTCCGAAACAACAGACACCATGTATTCATATTTATAAAAAGTGGTTGCTGTATTTCTTAAAGTAACTTAATTGACAGCCACGGAGCTCAACAATCAGTATCATGGATAAATTAATGTTCAGCGCCGTATATTACGGAAACCAGACTACAAGACACTCCGTCTCATGATCACAGTTATTTATGTGCAGTCTACATACTATGTGTCGTACGAGCTTGCAGTATCTGATCTCTCGTTCACTTACTCGTATATCGGTTAGCTCGATAGATCCGTCGTGAACGGTACAGCTCTTCGCACGAACTCTTTGAATCCAGGTTATGATTCCGAGGCAGCGGCTGTCTCGCACATATGGAAAAACCAAAAAGATCGGCCACAGGACTAGTGTAACCAACCGCTGGTCAAAGGCACATTTTCTTGTGATCTGCGTCTGTCGTTTGCCTTCTACAAAACATGTTTTATCTAACTAAATATCGCTTAAAAGACAATAATACACAAAGGGAAAAGGGAGTAGATGAAATGAGGGATATGATACGGCGAGAATATTTTGACAGAGCAATGAAACGCCGAGGTTGCAAAAGGCTGCTGGAGTAAACGACAGTCTCTCACGACTGTTGAGACTGTGGTGTCGACAGGTCGTATCGCCCACGATTAACAAAATCACTCTTATTGCTCTGCCGAGCCTCCATGTTAGTTTTTAGTTCTGTTCTGTATCTCAAGCTGTGTACATGTTTATGACTAACTACGAAATATATCTCTATGGGGAATTTAATGGGGATAGTTATTGCATTCGGCCGATAATCGTATCCCGTTCCCATAAGACCTTTGGAGAGACAGTCATGACGAAACTATTCCACCAGGTATGAAAGATATATGAGACAGGCAGAGTACCGTCAGAGTTAAAAAAGTAATAATTGCAATTCCGAAGAAGGCAGTTTCTGAAAAATTTGAAAATTAGCTAACAATGAGTTTAATAACTCATGGTTGCAAAATACTGACACGAATTATCTGTAGAAGAATGGAACGTTTAGTAGAAGCTGACACAGGGGAAGATCCGTTTGGGATCTGGAGAAATGTAGGAACGTGTGAGACAATACTTATCCTCTGATATTTTTAGAAGAGTGATTGAATAAAGACAAAGCTACATTTATAGCATTTGTAGACTTAGAAAAGTTTTTGATAATGTTTATTGGAATTTGCTCTTTTGGATTATTAAGTTATCAGAGACAAATTACAGGTAGCAAAAAGTTATATCGAACTTGTATAGAAACCAGACTGTAGTCATTAGACTCGAAGAGGATGAAACGGAAGCAGGAGTTGAGAATGGAGTGTAACAGGTTTATAGCTTATCCCCAATGTGATGGCCACACAAACAAAGTTGTGATTCAGTCTGTACATTGACAGAGCAGTAAATGAAAACAGAGAAAAATTTGGAAAGGGAATTGGAGTTCAGGGAGAAGAAATAAAAATGTTGAGGTTTGCTGATGACATTGCAATTGTGTCAGAGATGGCAAAAGTGAAAGGAATTGTATTAACTTGAAACTTCCTGGCAGATTAAAACTGTGTGCCGGACCGAGACTCGAACTCGGGATCTTTGCCTTTCGCGGGCAAGTGCTTTACCATCTGAGCTACCCAAGCACGACTCTCTCCCCGTCCTCACAGCTTCACTTCTACCAGTACCTGTACTATATGAATTATTGTTTAGGCAATCTCAGCAGGTGTTGCCAAATGAAACCAACTGGCTTAAACTTAATAGCTGAATTACCCTGGTACTTGCTGGCAAATTCTAGGCGCTACAGTCTGCAGCCGAGCGAACACTACGGTCGCAGGTTCGAATCCTGCCTCGGGCATGGATGTGTGTTGTCCTTAGGTTAGTTAGGTTTAACTAGTTCTAAGTTCTAGGTGACTGATGACCTCAGAAGTTAAGTCGCATAGTGCTCAGAGCCATTTGAACCATTTTTCTTTTACTGCCAAATAAATGTTATACGAAGTAATCAATTAAAAGGTTAACCCCTGGAAATACACATTGCTTGATTATACTTTCATGTAAACAGGTTATTCTTTGTAGGGACCACCAGTGCAAAGGCACATGTTCATGTTGTCTGTGCTAGATCAATAATTCAATAAAAGAATAACTAAGCAATACATATTTCTACGGCTTAACCTTTTATATTGATCATTTTGCATAACTTTCATTTGGTAATAACTGCCACGATATTTCAGCTACAACGTTTAAGCAAGTTACTTTCACTTGGCAACTCTTCCATGACTGTTGAACTAATGACTCAGTAAGTTAATACATATTCCTTTCATTTGGTGAGACCTGCCAAGGACTTAATGCTATTAACTGTTCTCCCGATGTTTTGTAAAATATTTTCTCATTCACCAACGCTTAAATTTTTCTCCCGGTTTATACACAAATCGTTGAAGATACATCATTACTGTAGTCCAATGCATAATATACAGCTCTTCATTTATCATTGCTTCAAAATTTCTTTGACCTTGTGGGCAAAACATGTGAGACATTATTCTCATAGTAAGATGCAAGTTTACTTTGTTAATTATACTTTTGTGTAATTATTGATCTAATACAGACAGACAGCAGGTGCACGGAATGAATAGTGTTTTGAAAAGATATTATAAGATGAACATCAACAGAAGAAAAGCAAGAGTAATGGTGTGTGATCGAATTAAATCACACGAGGCTTGAGAAATTAGATCAGGATATGGGATTAAAAGTAGTAGATGAGTTTTGCTATTTGGGAAGAAAAATAAGTGACAGTAGCCGAAATACAGGATATAAAAACAGATTGGTAATGACATGAAAATTCCTGAAAAAGAAACTTTCTGAAGTTTTTACAGAAACTATTTTTCTGGAGTGTAGTTTTGTATGGAAGCGAAACACGGACGAAAACAGTTCAGACAAGGAAAGAATACAAGCTTTCGAAATGGATGGATGGATGGATATGGTGTTATGGGCGCTCAACAGTGTAGTCTTTAGCGCCCGAACGGAAACAACAACGGACGAGTGTCACTAAAATGCAGGAAGTGCAAAAATATGACGAAAATTAAAGGTTGCAGTCTACATAGGCAGTGTGCACGTCAACAGTTGCAAAGTGGAAAGCAGCTCATAAAGAGGAGAACTGCAAGAGAACGTAGGGGAAGGGGTTAAAATTAAACACATAGCACATGTCTGGAACTGGCCCATTACAAGAATAAAAAAGGAGTGGTCAGCCACTCGGCAACACACTAAAAAGTCCAACCTAAAATTTTAGGCTGAAGCCCAGAAACATCACAGTACTTTAAAACTTTTTTGACGCTCGCCTCGTCATCGGCTAAAATCGAGGGCAGATCCCCACTAATATTAACTTCCGCCCTGACAGAACGATACAAAGCACACTCAACTAAAATGTGGCGTACAGTGATTCGTACGCCACAGGCATCACACAGCGGGGGTTCCTCTCGCCGTAGTAAGAAAGCATGCGTAAGAGGACAGTGCCCTATGCGAAGACGTGTAAGGGTCACTTCATCACGTCTAGGTGACCGGCAGGAGGAACGCCACGGCTGGATGGTGGGTTTCACCAACCGCAGCTTATTTTCCCTCACCGCCAGCCATTCCTCCTCCCACAATTGCATAAACTTCCGCCGCAGCAGAAACGACACCTTGCAAAGGAACAGAACATTGTGTCACCTCCGGTAACCTGCAGGCGTCCTTGGCAGCTCTGTCAGCTTGTTCATTTCCCCGTATGCCCACATGCCCTGGCACCCAGCAGAAGGACACTTGCTTGCCCTGTCGTTGGAGGATGTACAGTTGGTCGTAAATCAGCTGTTCCAACTCCTCCGCTGGGTACAGGTTCTGCAGTGACTGTAATGCGCTCAGTGAGTCAGAGCAAGTTGAGAAGTGTTTGCCCTGAATACACCGTATCTGCTCCAATGCCTTCAGGATCGCGTGAAGTTCTGCGGAAAAAAACAGTGTATGCCTGGGGAAGGCGAATACTAATGACACGGTCGGGGAACACGACTGAGCAGCCAAGAAAATCCCCCTGTTGGGATCCATCAGTGTAGACTACTGTAAAATCATGACGCCTGTCTAAAATGTTAAAAAACAAAGATTTGAAAGTAAAATCTGATGTACTTTCTTAAAATTTGCCAAATTTAAAATCAGTGTGGGCCTCTGGAGGAGCCAAGGTGAATATCTGCTCCAACCTCGACGGGAAACATTAAAACCGGCCACACCCATCTCTAAAATGCAATCCTTTGCACGAATCCCATAGGGCCTTGTTGCTCGTTGCCGGTTGCGAAAAAGCCTTTCCAGTGGAGGCCGAGCAACAGTGTGGTATGCAGGTGTGTATGGTGTGGATAATGTTTTATAGGCCTGGCGCACCATTAGGAGACGCCGCCGGAGCTGAAGTGGCGGTTCACCAGCCTCTGCACAGAGGCTCGGTATGGGGCTCGGTCTGAAGGCCCCAGTGGCCAACCGAATCCCCTCATGGTGCACCACATCCAACAGCTTCAAGTAAGTGGGTCTTGCAGACCCATACACTGTGCATCCATAATCAAGACGGGACCGCACGAAGGCTCTGTAAAACCGGAGCAGACAAGTCCTGTCTGCTCCCCATGTGTGGTGACTAAGACATTTTAAAATAGACAGCGCCTTAATAGACCGTTTTTCAGTTCCTTAATGTGTGGCAGCCACGTTAGCTTAAAATCAAAAGTGAGGCCCAGAAACTTCACCGTGTCTTTAAAATTCAGAACGGTGTCCCTCATCCTCAACTCAGGCAAGTCAAAAATGGAACGACAACGGTTAAAAAGAACACACACCGACTTATCAGTTGAAAACTTAAAACCACTCCTCTGTGCCCATTCATCCAAACGTCGCAGAGTGAGTTGCAACTGACGAGTCGTCGTTGCAAGGCTTGAAGAAGAGCAAAATACAGAGAAATCGTCCACAAACAAGGAACACTGCACAGGACTTTTCACAACAGACGTAATACTATTAATAGCAATAGCAAAGACCGTCACACTTAAAACACTACCTTGAGGGACACCGTTCTCTTGTTCAAAGCGACTAGACAGTACGTCTCCGACTCGGTACCGAAAATAACGTGGCGACAGGAAGGACCGAATAAAATTGGGAAGACATCCACGAAATCCCCATTCGTGGAGCTGCCTGATGACGAGATGCCTCCAAGTAGTGTCGTATGCCTTCTCAATGTCAAAAAATATTCCCAACAGATGATGCTGGCGCAGGAAAGCCTGTTGTGTAGCCGCCTCCAGGAGGGCCAGGTTATCAAAGGTGGAGCGATACCTCCTGAACCCACACTGAAAGCGACTAAGGAGTTGTCTGGATTCTAACATCCAGACAAGGCGGCGGTTGACCATCCGCTCCAAGGTCTTTCCCACGCAGCTAGTGAGGGCAACACCACGGTAACTACCTGGGCACGTGCGGTCTTTCCCAGGTTTTAAAAGAGGAATTAAAATTGCTTCACGCCACAAGTCGGGGAAGTGACCAGACATCCAAACTAGATTAAAAAGTCGGAGGAGGATTTCTTTATTTCCTCCTGTGAGGTGCCGCAGCATGCTATAGTGGATTCTATCCTGACCAGGGGATGTATCACGAGACCCACACAATGCAGAATCCAGTTCCCACATGGAAAATGGGCAGTTGTACTCTTCTGCATTGGATGAGCGGAAGTCAAAACTGCTCCTCTCAGCAGCCACTCTGTGGGGCTGGAAAGCTGGATTCTGACTGGCAGTTGCAGTAATAGCTGCAAAATGAGCCGCCATAGACTGGGCAATATCTTTTGGGGTCGTTTGGAGAGTACCATTCCACATTATAGCAGCCATAGGGCACCTCCCACCTCTCCCAGAAATCCTCCTTATGGTCTCCCATACAATGGAACTACGTGTAGAACGATTAATGGTGTTCAGGAACTGCTGCCACGACCTCTTCTTGCTCTCTCGTATAATCCGACGACACTTTGCCCTCGCCACCCGAAAGGCTGCAAGGTTCTCTACAGTTGGCCGGCATTTGAACCTACGCAGAGCTGCCCGCCTAGCCCTGACTGCAGAGCGGCATTCGTCGCTCCACCAAGGGACAGGCTGCCGCTTCGGTTGTCCCATGGACTGTGGGATAGATGCTTCACTGGCGCGGTGGATCACTTCAGTAATATGATCCACCCATTCCTGGACACTGACCCGATGTTCAAACTGGGCTAGTTGACTATACAGTGCCCAGTTGGCTCTACGGAGCACCCATCGAGGCGGTTTCTTCTCCGGTTCCACTGCATGTGGCAGGTGAATCCAGATGGGGAAGTGATCACTACCGTGCAAGTCATCAACCACTTCCCATGCAGCAGTGTGGGCGATGGCTGGAGAGCAAAGCGATAGATCAATGGCAGAGAACGACCCAGTTGCAATGCAAAAATGCGTGCTTTGACCTGTATTTAGCAAATAGGCACTGGAAGACAGAAGAAGCCGCTCGATTGCTCTACCCCTGGGGCAAGTACTCACAGAGCCCCAAAGCATATTGTGTGCATTAAAATCACCACAGAGGATGAACGGGTGGGGGAGCTGTGTAAGAAGATCACTGAGAGCCTCTTCGTCGAGCACATCATGTGGGGGCAGGTAAAGCAAACATACTGTTAGCACATGACGCACATGTACCAATATTGCAACTACCTATAAATTCGTCGTGAGGGAGAGAGGCGAGGAGTGGTAGTCGGTGTTGACGAAGATACCTACTCCTCCTCGAGCTCTCTGTCCACTCAGGTCGTCCTTTTTGTGGAGGAGATAACTACGTAGCTCAGGGGTGTATGTTTCACTGAAATTGGCCTCTTGCAGACATACACACATAGGTCTATCCTGAATCAATAGACGTAGTTCCTCCACATGTGTCCTGAACCCTTGCAGGTTCCATTGCAATATGGGAGCCATCACGGTGGTTGTATTTTCTACCTCTCTTTCCGCCGAGGTGGGGAGACTGCAGCGGGTGGAGGCTCAGTCTTGGGGCGAGATGATTGCCCCATATTCTCAGACTCCATCAGCTCTGGGGAAGAGTCTGATGAAGCGTCTAGTGGGACCACATTAACATGATCCGAGGGTTTACCAGCCGATTTAATCTGTTGGTGCTGCTTGATGTGTGCTTTCCTTTGTTTAGGCGGCTTTGCTATGACTGGAGCAGGGGTGTTTATGACCATGCTGGGCTTTGGAACAGCCTCAGCAATCGGAGATGCCTGGGGCTCTTCAATGTTAGCTACTGTACCTTTCTCTGCTGTTCGAGGAGGGGCTACAGGCTCTGATACACTTCCTGCCTTGCAAGTGCACGGACACGTGCAGGTGTTCGTGCCAACACTAACAACCTCCGTCTGTGTAGATGCATCTACTTTGGGAGGCGGCTTCTGAACAATGGAAGCAAAAGAGGTAACGAATGTGGGTGGCTGCATGGCTTTAAAGATCTTTTTGGCTTCACTGTAGGGGATACGCTTGGTTGTTTTTATTTCTTGTATTTTACGTTCCTCTAGGAAGATTCGACAGTCCCTACTCCAAACAGGGTGGCTTTCAGAACAGTTTATACATTTGACAGGCGACGAACAGTCAGTTCCGTCATGGGCAGCCTTACTGCAGTTGCCACACATCGCTTCGCCTTTACACCCTAGAGTTGTATGCCCAAAACGCTGGCACTTAAAACAACGCATTGGGTTTGGGACATACGACCGGACGTTTAGTCGAAGAAATCCTGCCTTGACGTGTTCTGGGAGTTTGGGGGTATTGAAAGTAAGAATGAAGGAGTCAGATTTCACCAGGTTCCCATCCACCCTTCTCATGATGCTCTGAACGTCAACAATTCCCTCCTGAGCCCACTCACTCTTTAATTCTTCAACAGGAATGTCAACCAGATCCCTACAGGTAACAACACCCTTACTGAAGTTCAGGGTATTCCACCAAGCTTTTAGCTGTTTGAAGGTTAACTGCTTGCTGAACAGTTGATGTTTCAACAAGCAGTGTCCCATTCCGTAAACGTTTCACTGATTTTAAAGTTCCAGCTATTCCTTCTAGACCCTTTTGGATATAGAATGGCGAAACCTTTTCAAAGGAACCCTCTTTCCTTTTTATTATGAAAAACACATTCTGGTTGTCAGTATGTGCTCTGTTACTCTGAACTGCTGGACGTTTGCTGACGCCTGAGTCAGGAGGACTGGCTAACCGAGCCCTCTTGTTGGATTGGGCGGTAGTGCCTACCAGCGGTCCACCCATCCCACTGGCCAGCGAAAAATTAGAAGGAGAAAAAGAGGAAGAATTCGTGGTATCCATGGTCGTCCCACGAGCAGCTAGGGAAACTATGTCCATCCAGACAGAGCCCCGCATGCCTGGATAAGCCTTGTACAACTGAGGTGCGGCAGGTTCCCCAGAGGTTGCCCGCTAGCGACCGTTCCACCTCAACAGCCATGCATCTTGTCGGCGCGCAGCACACCTTAAGATTGAAGGGTTATTTATAGAGGTATGTACCGTCCTCGCGATCCAGGCAATCAAGCCAAGATCCCCGGTCCCTACGACACACAACGTTCCACCGTTGCGCCACACGGTGGTCGCTGAAGCATGCCCAGAGCTTACGGTATCTGCAGACTGGCGGCGCACACCAGTCCACAGCTCGAGGACCCCGGGTTCGCCAAGCCCGTACCCAGCAAACGAATGCTGAGCCCCCTGAGGGCAAGCTTTCGAAATGTGATGCGACAGAATAGTAACGAAGATTTGATGAGTAGATCGAATAGCAAATGAGGAGGTACTGAATCAAATTCGGGAAAAGACAAATGTATGCTTCAGTGTGACTAAAAGCAGGAATCGGTTGACAGGGCACGTCCTGAGACATCAAGGAAAAATCAGTTTGGTAATGGAGCGAAGTGTGCGGATGTAAATACTGTAGAGGAAGACCAAGGTTTGACTACAGAAGCTGGTTTAAATGGATGTTGGTTTTAGTTAGGCAGAAAAGAAGAGGCCTGCACAAGATAGAGTAGCGTGGAGAGCTGCATCAAAGCAGTCTTCGTACTGACTACCATAACAGCGAAATCAACAAAAACCTCACTTAAAACTGCAAGCACACGATACTACACCACCACGATATTATTGCACTTGGCCTCCCGTGGCCGTTGTCGGAAACACGCGGTGGCTTGACAGTAAACAAGCCCAGGTAAACGCACGGCACTGCGAATGATTTCAAGACGACTTTGCATATATTGTCAAGTGTTTCAGCGTGTTCTCTTTAAATATCTCAATAAAAACGCACGATAAGCCGACCGAAGCGCCCCCACTCACAGGTGCAATTATATCGTGGTCGACTAATACGTGCCACATGTAAATCATCAGAGTGACTTACTCATGCTGTCGTTAAATGTGTTCAAACAAATCCACCACTTTCATTTCACTTTTGGGTACTAACAAGTGAAGACCACGGCGCTGGGATCAAGGATTTACTTAAAACTATGTACACCTTTAGTAGGCCATTCAAACAACACATATGCAAGTAATAAGGTGCACTGCTCTTGGAATTCCGTGAAAATCACAAGAGAAGTTTTACGCGTCTATTATGTGGCTTATTCGCGCTTTTATTATTTACTTTATATGAAATTTGAGAGGTAATAAAACGAAAAACCACATAAATTTTAATGAAGTTGTAGTGAATATCATATGTTATTTGAATATTTACTATTTGTAATTAAATTTTCGAGGACGAGGGACAGACTTGGAAAAGCCCAAGCCAAACCTCGATAAATAATGATGCGAATGATGTTATTCACAATCAGTAATATAGTAAGTCAGAATGAGCCAGACCACAAGACTCAAATGCATCAAATGGCTCTAAGCACTATGGGACTTACCATCTGAGGTCATCAGTCCCCTAGTCTTTGAACTACTTAAATCTAACTAACCTAAGGAAATCACACACATCCATGCGCAAGGCAGGATTCGAACCTGCGACCGTAGCAGCAGAGACCACAAGAGTAACGTACAATCACTCGTCGGATGTGCTCTCGACATCGCCGGCCGAGGTGGCCGAGCGGTTCTAGGCACAGGTTCGAATCCTGCTTCGGGCATGGATGTGTGTGACGTCCTTAGGTTAGTTAGGTTTAAGTAGTCCTAAGTTCTAGGGGACTGATGACCTCAGCAGTTAAGTCCCATAGTGCTCAGAGCCATTTGAACCATTTTTTGCTCTCGACATCACACGCTGTAGGGTGGTATTTGTCATACAGACATGGAAAACAAAGTGAAACTTGATGCAAATACTTCATGCAAAGACACCTGGTTGTTTTCATTAGATTACCTCTCAAATGTCATGTAAATCAAATAACATGACGAGTCATGAAAAGAATAGATTAACAATTAAGTTTGAGCGTGAGTCGAACCGTCGGCTCATGCACGTTCATCTTATGAACCTCTAACGCTAATTACTTGACCACCATGAACTCTAACGTCCAGCGCCTACGCATAGATACATAAGCCACATAACAGACGTGTAAAACTTCTCTTGCGATTTTCTCGGAATTTCCAGAATAGTGCACCTTATTACCTGCACATTACGTTGTTTTAACGGCCTACTAAAGGAACACAAAATTTGAAGTAAATCTGTGACCTCCCCTTGTAAGTTACGAACTTACCATAGATTCAGGTCCTAGCTGAACTTCATCAAGAAATAAATCTAGCAGTTATGTACAGGAAACGAACTGATCTATCCTTCAAATGGTTCAAATGGCTCTACGCACAATGGGACTTAACATCTGAGGTCATCAGTCCCCTAGAACTTAGAACTACTTAAACCTAACTAACCTAAGGACATCACACACATCCATGCCCGAGGCAGGATTCGAACCTGCGACCGTAGCGGTCGCGCGGTTCCAGACTGAAGCACCTAGAACCGCTCGGCCACAACGGCCGGCGAACTGATCTATCCCATATACCATTTGTTGTGAATCACTATTATACGGATGAATAGGTCCTACTGCCAACTGCTTTCCTCATTTCCCCGGTTTAGAAAAAGCTTTTACCGCTCCTCCGTCTTTTTCTCTTTACCTGTAGTGGAAACCGAAGTGGCCGGGTATGAATAGCGATGTTCCTTTTTCTGAAGCGCAGAGCTGTGACGGGATCGGTGCTAGTGAAAGGGCTAGAACGGCTCCTCTGACCACTCACTGTTCGCGTTCGGAAGAAAGCCGTGATGTAAGCGACTTACTAACCCCGATACAAGCGCCCTGCCACCGACGCGGACGCAAGTAATGGATACCACCGCACTCGTAAACAGGCTAGGCTGCGCTACTAAACGAGACTTACCCTAGTATCTCTCCACCGCTCGTATTTCATCCAATACAGCCATTTCGCATATGTTATTAAAGGACATATCAACAGCTGGCCGCTGTGGTCGAGCGGTTCTAGGCTCTTCAGTCCGGAACCGCGGTGCTGCTACGGCCACAGGTTCGAATGCTGCCTCGGGCATGTATGTGTGTGATGTCCTTAGGTTGGTTAGGTTTAAGTAGTTCTAAGTCTAGGGGACTGATGACCTCAGATGTTAAGTCCCATAGTGCTTAGAGCCATTTGAACCATTTGAACATATCAACATCGCTGCTGAAGATTTTGAAAATGAAACTTCCTAACAAATCAAATCTGTAACAGCACGGGGGTTCGAACCTCCAGCCTTATCTTCTCCTCGCAGCTTTCTTCCAATCTGAGCTTCTGAGTATGCCTGAGAGCCAACTCACGGTTTCAATCTGGTCTGGTGACTCAGTTTCCAGTGAACGGCAAATATCCGAGTTAGATTACCGGCACGACAAAAAGAAAAACACACACACGTTCAGTTTCAGCGTGTCAGGAAATTTCATTACAGGTACCGAGCGAGTTGGCGCAGTGGTTAGTAGCTTTCTGGAGGACGACTGTTCGAACTCGCGTCCGGTCATCCAGATTTAGGTTTTCCGTGATATCCCTAGATCGCTCCACGAAAATGCCTGGATGGTTCCTTTGAAAGGGCACGGCCGATTTCCTTCACATCCTTGACACAATCCGAGCTTGTGCTCCGTCTCTAATGACCTCGATGTTGATAAGACGTAAATTCTAATTCTAATCTTCTTTCCTTCCTTCATTACAGTTTACATACTTTTTACAGTGTGGAATATTCATTCCAGAAGTTGCAATATTTTCCACATCTACAGCTATATCTACACTCCGTAAGTCACACTGCGGTGTTTGATGGAGGGTACTTGTGGTACCAATATATTTTCCTCGCCTTCCCTATTCCATTTCCAAATAACACCTACGAAGAATTGCTGTCGGAAAACCTCAGTATAAGTTCTTGCTCTTCTTTCCCTTATCTTTTATCCCGTCTAGTACGAGGTTTGCTTTTTCAGGACTTAGCAAATTTCATTTTATTATTCAGTTTTGCAGCCGAATGCCCTTCCTGACAACAAGGTCGCCAAAGTAATCAGAGATACGGAAGTCGTGTTCGCCATCTGTCTGTAAATCGTGTAAACTTTGTGCTGTGTGTTATAATATTTAATATGCTACTATCTGTTAGAGTGACAGCGACAGCGTGTATTAGAAGGCAGAGTTTACATACCAGTAGAGGCATGAAAAAGAGGAATCAACCAAAAATGACCCACTGGAACAAAATATCAGCTGTACTGCGAATGTCACCACATAACGTCAGTATGTGACACTAAGAAAACAATAATGAACGCAGTGACGATGGTGAAACTTCACCGAAGCTTGTTTGAGTGTTAAACAAGAATGATATTATGTTTGCTCAAGTAAGAACCGTATTGGCTCTGAGTACTATGGGACTTAACATCTATGGTCATCAGTCCCCTAGAACTTAGAACTACTTAAACCTAACTAACCTAAGGACAGCACACAACACCCAGCCATCACGAGGCAGAGAAAATCCCTGACCCCGCCGGGAATCGAACCCGGGAACCCGGGCGTGGGAAGCGAGAACGCTACCGCACGACCACGAGGTGCGGGCTAAGAACCGTATTTCTATAATTATAGGATAGGAAGAAAACGCGGACAAAAAGTAAGCTTCTGCTACAAGATGAATATTTAAACTGAAAATTTCCTGACAAATGGTTCAAATGGCTTTGAGCACTATGCGACTTAACTTCTGAGGTCATCAGTCGCCTAGAACTTAGAACTAATTAAACCTAACTAACCTAAGGACATCACACACATCCATGCCCGAGGCAGGATTTGAACCTGCGACCGTAGCGGTCACGCGGTTCCAGACTGAAGCGCCTTTAACCGCACGGCCACACCGGCCGGCTAATTTCCTGACAGATTAAAACTGTGTGCCGGACCGAGACTCGAAATCGGGATCTTTGCATTCGCGGGCAAATGCATTCTGGAATATTTAAACTGCTTGTGCCTAGTATAATCTGTGACTGACTCTTGGGAACAGCCCAGCATTTATCTAAATGAGCGCGAAAAACAGCATAAAACCAAACTTAGGCTGGCCGTTGTACCAACCTCACCTGCGCACTACGCTATACGAGCAAGTCGAATGAGCTCTCAATTCTATTATTTCCTCGTTCTGGTCGTTTCTCGAGACTTATCTTGGAGGAATTAATTCGTTGCCCGACTCTTCCCTGTGCATACGTTGCCAGAATTTAAACAGTACACCTCTCCGCGATGCACAAGCTCTTGCTTATGGGGCCTGCCGCTGTAATTTGTTGAGCATCGGTATTACACTCTCGCGCCGCTCTGCTTTGGATCTTCTCTATCTGTTTTAATAATGCAATCTGGTACCAGAGTCCTTGAATGATAAGCAATACCCAAGAATCGGTCGAACAAGTATTTTGTAACCTACTTCTTTCGCGGATGAATTACATACCCATAAGATAAATCCAATGATTCTCAACATAGCGTCTGCTTGTCCTACAGTTTGGTTCTTGTGGTCATTCCACTTTAGGTAGTCCCTGATGGAAAGTTCTGGGTATTATATGGAACTTACAGTTTCTAGTGACTTGTTGCCCGATTTTAATAGAAAAATTGAGAATTAAAAAGCTTTTAACAGCCATTTAAGTGCCTGTGAGAACTTCCTTTCAACATACCACTCATTGAGGTATTCGTACGCTTTAGTTTCACTATATCGATCTAGGCTTCAAAACCAGTATCTTCTGTCCCGTTCAGGTTTTCTGTCGTTCCTCTACAATCATGAGCCAAAACATTATGAGCACCTCCTCAATTGCTTTTTTGTTCGTCTTTGGAACAAAATACATAGCTGATTCTGCGTATTACGGATCCGACAGTTTGTTGGTAGGTTTTTGGACGTATGTGGTGTTACATGTATACACACAGGTCATGTAATTCGCGAAAATAATGGGCCGCTGATTCGCCTACCAGGTAATGGCACCCGATAGCGACCCAGATGGCTTCCATACGAGTTGCATCAGGCAAATTTGGTCGCCGAGATTTCAACGTGAGTTCACTATAATGCTCCTCACAGCGCTGTAGCACGGTTCTGGCTTCGAGACACGGACAATTATACTACTGTAAGAGGACATCTCCGTCGGGGAAGGCATCAAGAACGAAGGGACGCATGTGGTCGCAGGTGTCAGCGTGTCTTCCATTACTACCACAGGTCCCATGCAAGCGCAGGAGAATGTCTCCCACAGCATAAGAGTGCTCCAACAGGCTGCTTCCGTGGCGCGCTGAACGTTTCGTGCCACCGGTCACTTCGATGACGGCGTTTGTGGAGACGACCATTAACCTAGCGCAGCAAAAATGTGATTCACCCAAAGAGCCGATACGTTTCCCTTGATCGACGGTCGAATCCCGGTTGTCTCTTACCCACTGCAAACGTAATTGAGGATGTCGTTGGGCCAACGTGTGAACACGAAGGGGTGGTCTGCTGCGGAGCTCCGCCGGCCGCGGTGGCCGAGCGGTTCTAGGCACGTCAGTCCGGAACCGCGCGACTGCTACGGCCGCAGGTTCGAATCCTGCCTCAGGCATGGATGTGTGTGATGTCCTTAGGTTAGTTACGTTTAAGTAGTTCTAAGTTCTAGGGGACTGACGACCTCAGATGTTAAGTCCCATAGTGCTCAGAGCCAGTTGAACCATTTCTGTGGAGCTCCATGTTCAACAATGTAAGATGAACAGTGTGCTCCGAAACACTTGTTCGTGCACCAGCGTTGAGCTCCTTTGGCAGAGATGCCACAAATCAGCATCTGTCCTACTTTTCAGAGCAGAGAAGCCACTGAACTCCACGTTCTGTGAAGAGTCGTGGACGTCCAACCATTTAGCGCCTAGTGGTAGTTTCGCTGTCCTACCTCTTACCGTCGATTCTAACGACAGTAGCACGCGAACATTCGAGCAGCTTCGCTGTTTTTAGCCGAACGGTCTAAGGCGCTGCCGTCATGGACTGTGCGGCTGATCCCATCGAAGGTTCGAGTCCTCCCTCGTGCATGGCTGGCTCTGAGCACTATGGGACTTAACTGCTGTGGTCATCAGTCCCCTAGAACTTATAACTACTTAAACCTAACTAACCTAAGGACATCACACACATCCATACCCGAAGCAGGATTTGAACCTGCGACCGTAGCGGTCAGCGGTTCCAGACTGTAGCGCCTAGAACCGCTCGCCCACTCCGGCCGGCCCCTCGTGCATGGGTGTGTGCGTTTGTCCTTAGGATAATTTAGGTTAAGTAGTGTGTAAGCTTAGGGACTGATGACCTTAGCAGTTAAGTCCCATAAGATTTCACACACATAAAAAAAATGCTTCGCTGTTTCCGAGATTACTTGCGCACATGCTCTGCGCAATAATAATCTACCCTTTGTCGAAGTCGCTATGTCAACGGATTTCCCAATTTGGAACTCATATCTTCGTTAGGGAGATCCCCCCGCCCGTGTCTGCTCCGCTTACATATTTTTGCTACCGCGTCACGTGCCCACAACGCCACCAGGCGGCATCCAACGTCGCGGTGGGCAGTGGTCATAATGTTTCGGCTTAGCGTAAATAATTTCCAGCTAATGTTGCAATTGTTCCTTTAGGCAAGGCACTACCAAATGCTCCCTACCTTATTGCCGCATAAATACGTAAAGCTGTCGTCAAGCGGAGGACTGGTTTGAAGATCAGACTTGATTACTGGCTTTGAAGTGACTTATCCAGACAGTCATAGAGAGGCATACAGTTTAACGTGAATTCGAACCACGGAGCATTTTATCATTTTTCAGATAACCGAATCATTTCTACAAGTAAATTGTCAGAAACAAGTCCTAGCACAGACAGCTGATCGAACCCCGACCAACAAATTTGTAATCTGACACTTACCCGTTCAGCCAACGATCTACAGTTTTACCACATAAATAAGAAGAAAATTGAATTCCTCTTTCATGCTTAAATGCTAACAGGTGAGTTCTATACATCGGCTAAACCAAACTGTAAGAACATTTTACAGAACACAGTTCTGGCTAGCAACTATAACTTCATCTACATCTACATGGATACTCTGCAAATTACATTTAACTGCTTGGCAGAGGGTTCATCGAACCACCTTCACAATTCCCTATTATTCCAATCTTGTATAGCGCACGGAAAGAATCAATACCTATATCATTCCGTACGAGCTCTAATTTCCCTTATTTTATCGTGGTGATCGTTCTTCCCTATGTAGGTCGGTGTCAACAAAATATTTTCGCATTCAAAGGAGAAAGTTGGTGATTGGAATTTCGTGAGAAGAATCCGTCGCAACGAAAAACACCTTTCCTTTGATTTCCAGCCCAAATCCTGCATCATTTCTGTGACACTCTCTCACATATTTCGCGATAATACAAAACGTGCTGCATTTCTTTGAACTTTTTCAATGTACTCCGTCAGTCCTACCTGGTAAGGATGCCACACCGCGCACGGAAAGGCGTAGTGTAGGCAGTCTCCTTAGTAGGTCTGTTACATTTTCTAAGTGTCCTGCCAATAAAACGCAGTCTTTGGTTAGCCTTCCCCACAACATTTTCTATGTGTTCCTTCCAATTTAAGTTGTTCGTAATTGTAATACCTACGTATTTAGTTGAATTTACGGATTTAGATTACGAGTTCCTTTTAGCACTCATGTGGATGACCTCACACTTTTCGTTATTCGGGGTCAACTGCCACTTTTCTAAATCGTTTTGGAGTTTATTTTGATCTTCTGATGACTTTATTAGTCCCTAAACGACAGCGGCATCTGCAAACAACCGAAGACGGCTGCTCAGATTGTCTCCCAAATCGTTTATATAGATAAGGAACAGCAAAGGGCCTATAACACTACCTTGGGGAACGCCAGAAATCACTTCTGTTTTACTCGATGACTTTCCGTCATCTACTACGAACTGTGACCTCTCTGACAGGAAATCAAATCCAGTCACATAACTGAGACGATATTCCACAAGCACGCAATTTCACTACGAGCCGCTTCTGTGGTACAGTGTCCAAAGCCTTCCGGAAATCCACAAATACGGAATCGATCTGAAACCCCATGTCAATAGCACTCAACACTTCATGTGAATAAAGACCCAGTTGTGTTTCACAGGAACGATGTTTTCGAAACCCATGTTGACTGTGTGTCAATAGACAGTTTTCTTCGAGGTAATTCACAATGTTCGAAAACAATATATGTTCTAAAATCCGGCTACATATCGACGTTAACGATATGGGCCTGTAGTTTAGTGGATTAACTTACCTTAACTGACGTTCGTTCATTTGTTTGTAATTCTTATTATACAGGAGCGCGAAATCAAAAGAAACAGAGAGAAGAAAGCTGGACTTCCTCAGTGTGATGAAAGGCGTGTTGTTAGGAAACACTTTTTAATAGCCTAGTCGAAGAGTTTCTACTAGTGAGTATTGCGAGGGGAAGTGTTTTTCTGCCTAATTCAGGCAGAAAGTTTGGAAGGTAGGAGACGAGATACTGGCAGAAGTAAAGCTGTGAGGACCGGGCGTTAGTTGTGCTTCGGTAGCTCAGACGGTGGAGCACTTTCCCGCGAAAGGCAAAGGTCCCGAGTTCGAGTCTCGGTCGGGCGCACAGTTTTAATCTGCCAGGAAGTGTCATATCAGCGCACACTCTGCTGCAGAGTGAAAATCTTCTATTTGTGCATATCGCTATCCCATGACTTTTGTCAACTCAGTGTGGTACATACATTAATTTTTAATCGATTCAAGTCATAGTGATGAAGTGAGATTGAAAATTGGAATGCGTCATGGTTACTAAGTAAAGAAAATTAATAAAAGAGCTATTATCGAAAAATGAGCAAAAGAATCTGAGACTCGTTTATTTCGTTTACCAGTAAAAGTCCAGAAAAAATACGAGACGTGTTTTTTAAGTAAGTATCGTTCTGAAATTAAAAAACACGTGCTAAAATATCTCAATTTTATTTTTACATGAAAGCCTGTACCTTAATCTACTTTTCTACATAATTTCCGTCAATACTGAGGCACTTGTCATAACGTTGTACCAGTTTTTGAATACCCTCCTCCTAGAAGTCTGCCGCCTGACTTGTTAACCACTGCATTACCACGGCTTTGATTCGTCATCGTCTTTGTCATCGCCATCGTCTTCGTCGTCGCCTCGTAATAAGACGATCAATGCAGCAGCTTAGTGTAAGACATTGCACAATCTGCGCTGTTCAATTCAAATCAGAACAAAAGATGTGGCAAGTTGAACAAGGGCATCGTTTTGCAGCAAGACAATGCCCGTCCGCATGTGGCGAATCAGACCAAAGATCTAATCTTTTCGATGGGAAACTCTAGATCAGTGGTTCCCAACAGGTGGTCCGCGGATCCACAGTGGTCCGCGAGCTATGCCAGAGGGGTCCGCAAGATGCTATTAGAATAAAAAATATATTTCGTGTGATAACAGATTTTTGTTTTGGCCGCTTCCTGCATGAGCAGTTTTAAGCTCAATATCTTTTCAATAATAAATATGTCAATGTTTTTTCTAAATACCAAAAATAGAAAACGTATAAAAAGACTCTTAATTTGGCTTTTTTAGGTACTTGATACTGTGATATGACAAGGTACCAATCATGCTCGATGAGGGAGTCCTCGTGAAAATTTTGTTGGGGACCCCTGCTCTAGATCATCCTCCGTACAACCCCGATCTTGCGCCCAGTAACTGCCATCTCTTCCTGCTCTTGAAGAAACGCCTGCGCGGTCAGCGTCCTCAAGACGATGACGAAGTCAAAACAGTGGTGATGCAGTGGTTAACAAGTCTTGCAGGAGATTTCTATGAAGAGGGTATTCAAAAATTGGTACACCGTTATGACAAGTGCCTCAATATTGGCGGATATTATGTAGAAAAGTAGATTAAGGTACAGGCTTTCATGTAAAAATAAAATTGAGATATCTTAGCACGTACACTCCTGGAAATGGAAAAAAGAACACATTGACACAGGTGTGTCAGACCCACCATACTTGCTCCGGACACTGCGAGAGGGCTGTACAAGCAATGATCACACGCACGGCACAGCGGACACACCAGGAACCGCGGTGTTGGCCGTCGAATGGCGCTAGCTGCGCAGCATTTGTGCACCGCCGCCGTCAGTGTCAGCCAGTTTGCCGTGGCATACGGAGCTCCATCGCAGTCTTTAACACTGGTAGCATGCCGCGACAGCGTGGACGTGAACCGTATGTGCAGTTGACGGACTTTGAGCGAGGGCGTATAGTGGGCATGCGGTAGGCCGGGTGGACGTACCGCCGAATTGCTCAACACGTGGGGCGTGAGGTCTCCACAGTACATCGATGTTGTCGCCAGTGGTCGGCGGAAGGTGCACGTGCCCGTCGACCTGGGACCGGACCGCAGCGACGCATGGATGCACGCCAAGACCGTAGGATCCTACGCAGTGCCGTAGGGGACCGCACCGCCACTTCCCAGCAAATTAGGGACACTGTTGCTCCTGGGGTATCGGCGAGGACCATTCGCAACCGTCTCCATGAAGCTGGGCTACGGTCCCGCACACCGTTAGGCCGTCTTCCGCTCACGCCCCAACATCGTGCAGCCCGCCTCCAGTGGTGTCGCGACAGGCGTGAATGGAGGGACGAATGGAGACGTGTCGTCTTCAGCGATGAGAGTCGCTTCTGCCTTGGTGCCAATGATGGTCGTATGCGTGTATGGCGCCGTGCAGGTGAGCGCCACAATCAGGACTGCATACGACCGAGGCACACAGGGCCAACACCCGGCATCATGGTGTGGGGAGCGATCTCCTACACTGGCCGTACACCACTGGTGATCGTCGAGGGGACACTGAATAGTCCATGGTACATCCAAACCGTCATCGAACCCATCGTTCTACCATTCCTAGACCGGCAAGGGAACTTGCTGTTCCAACAGGACAATGCACGTCCGCATGTATCCCGTGCCACCCAACGTGCTCTAGAAGGTGTAAGTCAACTACCCTGGCCAGCAAGATCTCCGGATCTGTCCCCCATTGAGCATGTTTGGGACTGGATGAAGCGTCGTCTCACGCGGTCTGCACGTCCAGCACGAACGCTGGTCCAACTGAGGCGCCAGGTGGAAATGGCATGGCAAGCCGTTCCACAGGACTACATCCAGCATCTCTACGATCGTCTCCATGGGAGAATAGCAGCCTGCATTGCTGCGAAAGGTGGATATACACTGTACTAGTGCCGACATTGTGCATGCTCTGTTGCCTGTGTCTATGTGCCTGTGGTTCTGTCAGTGTGATCATGTGATGTATCTGACCCCAGGAATGTGTCAATAAAGTTTCCCCTTCCTGGGACTATGAATTCACGGTGTTCTTATTTCAATTTCCAGGAGTGTATTTTATTAATTTCAAAACGATACTTACTTTAAAAAAATATTCTTCGTAATTCATCATTTAAATTCCGAAAAAAAGACTGGAAAATGGAGTTAGAGCTTTCTAGCTGCCTCGAAAATTTTGTTTACTGTTGAGTAAGGAAGAAAGATAGGAGTTCAATAACTCGGAAGACGAGGCCAATGGCGAAATGGGAACTGGCAGTAGTTAGCAGCTGACCCTGGCGGCTGAGTGTGTGGGCGGGCTTCTCGCCGCCAGTGAAAGCAAGGGTCGGCGCACTGCCACTCTGCGCTCGCCGTCACCAGACACTTCCTTTCTGCGGGAGAAATGCCTGCCACCTTTCCCCTTGCCGGCAAGCGCTATCTGGACAATGGTTGCTTCGTATCTTTCGATTTTACTTCGAAGAAAGTGCACTCCCGTCTCACTGCCACATCTGTCCCTCAGTCGTAACTGGCTGTTTTGCTTTGGCGCTACACACAGATTTTCTGTCCTCCTTTATTGCGGTAGCGCGCGGAGTGGTCGCACGATTTGAGGCGCCATGTCACGGGTTGCGCGGCCCCTCCCGTCGGAGGTTCGAGTCCTCCCTCGGGCATGGGTGTGTGTGTTGTTCTTAGCATAAGTTAGTTTAAGTAGTGTGTAAGTCTAGGGACCGGCGACCTCAGCGATTTGGTACCTTAGGAATTCACACACACATTTTGCGGTAGCTTCTAATCTGGGTTTGCTGCCTCGAGCAACCCATAAGTCGCCATTAAACGAATCTAGGACATGCATTTCTTGACAGTTGTTATGGAACAATCACATACAGAGTTTTGGTTTTGGTTACTATAAGTGCATGGACTTATAAAGTAGTGTAATGTATATTTTGTTCTGGGTGGCTAGGAAATAATCGGATAAGAGGATGTGAAGAGTTGAAATCCGGTGCTACCGCACACTCCATACCTCTCGATGATCGCTGTGGGTAATGTAGAATTTGAAATTCTATCCTACGGGCAGATCTCTTGTGTGTTAAGTCCTCACTCCACGAAACGCTGTGGGGAAATCTGAAATGTAACCCGGATCACTTCCGCAACGTCAAGTGGTAAGGAAGTTTACGCCAATACCTTCCTATCCGCATTCTACCGATGAAAATATAACGTTGTGATTAGAACAGGCTACCGCTGTGATCAGCGCCATTTGATTACCAAGATTTAGCAATGTGCCAAGGTCGATAGTGAACACGTACACATCCGGCAATTTAAATCTGTTCCTTATATGTGTCTGAATGTGATGAATAATGCTCCATTTGGAGGAGCCTTTAACAACCGCCTCAAAACGTCAACCTCTTCTACACCGCATATTGCAACTGACGCAAAAAGAAGGAAGCAAACTTAAGGTCGACGATGACGAGGTCATTTGACACAGTGTCAGGGTTCGGACTGGACACGGACGTGAAAGGGAATCGGCTATTGTCTTTTCAAAGGAACCAAACCAGCATTCGATTTAATTGATATGGGGAAACCCTGGAAAATCTAAATCTAGGAAAGGGGCTGGCTCTGAGCACTATGGGACTTAACATCTGAGGTCATCAGTCCCCTAGAACTTCGAACTACTTAAACCTAAGGACGTCACACACATCCATGCCCGAGGCAGGATTCGAACCTGCGACCGTAGCAGTCCCGCAGTTCCGGACTGCAGCGCCTATAACCGCACGGCCACCGCGGCCGGCTAGGAAAGGGGGAGTTTGTTTCCTGCTCCAGATTGCGAGTCAAATATTATAACCACTGGGACATCCAACTTTTATTTCTATTTGACCTCTAGAGTTTGTACACTATTTGGGCATCTAAAACTCATGTTTACATAGTATACGCGACTACGCGGAAAAATACATAAACGCGTATTTACAGATTTAGAAGCTCAAGTTGTCACAACAGTTTCCACAATAAATTTTTAACGAATCACATTAGAAGCAAAGTAGACATTTTTGTGCTATCAATTCAGACTATTTCTTAAATTTATTGAGAAGCGATACACAATGTTATGGATTGGCACGAGAGCCAACCCAGGAATACTAGAGGAAGCCGAAAGGCACGCGTTTTAGCTCACGCAGGCTGGCGTGAGGTCTGGAACAGGACAGGGAAATTAGACTTTAGTAAAACGGACGTAGCTGGTGGAATACTTAACTTTAATCCATTAATGGTGAACGTCGGTCTGACGGTACATGCATCACAAGATCAACAGCAACTGATAATGGCGCCTTGCTAGGTCGTAGCAAACAACGTAGCTGAAGGCTATGCTAACTATCGTCTCGGCAAATGAGAGCGTATTTTGTCAGTGAACCATCGCTAGCAAAGTCGGCTGTACAACTGGGGCGAGTGCTAGAAGTCTCTCTAGACCTGCCGTGTGGCGGCGCTCTGTCTGCAATCACTGATAATGGCGACACGCGGGTCCGACGTATACTAACGGACCGCGGCCGATTTAAAAGCTACCACCTAGCAAGTGTGGTGTCTGGCGGTGACACCACACATAAAAATGAAAAAAAAAAATGTTTAAAATGTGTATGAATTCCTAAGGGACCAAACTGCTGAGGTCACCGGTCCCTAGACTTACACACTACTTAAACTAACTTATACTAAAAACAACACAGACACTCACGCCCGAGGGAGGACGCGAACCTCCGGCGGGAGCGGCCACGCAATCCGTGACATGGCGCCTCTAACCACGCGGCCACTCCGCACGGCCATAAAGATGAAAGTATGAATAGTATACAGAACATGGAATATTCCCTACACTCTTAAAGAAATTAACGGTAACTATTAAAGTCGAATGTGTTTAGTAAAGAAAAGAGAAGAAACTGACTGAGTGAGCTGGTATCCCATAGTCATCAATGTCTTTAAAAAATTCCTATCGTTCATAGTCAAATTTGTGACACAAAAAGAAAATGTGGCTTAAATCAGCTACTAACTCAAGTACACTCACATGTAGAAGAATCGTAAATGTTGATTCTGTGTAAATGTACAGGAACAGAGGCGCGGTTACAGCGGAGTCGAATGATGGTGGAAATCGCTTATCAGTCCAAATGTACCAACCGTAAACCAGTGCCTTGTTGGAATTTCAGGATGTAATGTCATCTTTTGTTTGTTGGGACACATTCCACATCTCTTGCCAGAGCTGTTTCCTCTGGATGTTGACCTCCTATAAGTAGTTTGTATGCGGCAGTTTCTATAGATTAAGTTGCTTCGCTAATACGTCAACTTCCTCATTATCCCGGATGCCAATGTGGGATGGCATTCTGTGGGGCCGACTTACGCAGCTGGTGGTCATGGAAGGCGCCGATGCCATCCTCCGGCCGATAGCGCAACCATGTCGGCAGCATATTGGGGAGGTAATCGTCTTCATGGACGACAATTTGCGCCCCCATCGAGCACACCTTGTGAATGACTTCTTTCAGAATAACGATATCGCTCGACTAGAGTGGCTAGCATGTTGTCCAGACATGAACCCTATCGGACATGCTTGGGATAGATGAAAAAGGCTATTTATGGACGACGTGACCCACCAAACACTCTGAGAGATCTACGACGAATCGCCGTTGAGGAGTGGGACAATCTGGAACAACAGTGCTTTGATTAACTTGTGGATAGTATGCCACGACGAATACAGGCATGCATCAATGCAAGAAGGCGTGCTACTGGGTATTAGTGGTACGGTGTGTACAGCAATCTCGACCACCACCTCTGAAGATATCGCGGTATGGCGGTACAACATGCAATGTCTGGTTTTCATCAGCCATGAAAAGGGCGAAAATGATGTTTATGTTGATCTTTATTCAAATTTTCTGTACAGGTTCCGGAACTCTCGAAACCGAGGTGATTCAAAACTTTTTTTGATTTGTGTACATCGATACTTCGCAATCCACGTTACGGCGCGCGGCGGAGGCCCCGTACCTCCACTAGTCATTTCCTTTCCTGTTCCGCTATCAGACAGAATGAGTGTATGTGTGTGTGAATTCCTAAGGGACCAAACTGCTGAGGCATCGGTCCCTAGACTTACACACTACTTAAACTAACATGCTTCTTTGAGCGCGTGACCTTGAATTGAGCGTCTGCAACACAACACGAGCTCTAGTATTACTTAGCTCGTGTTGCAGAAAAAATGGTTAGGTTACTTCCGGTTGCGCAATACTTGCGCTGATAAGGAGCTGATAACGCGCGTTTCTGTTACATTTAGAGGAGCAGCTGCGTGTGTAGTTGCATGTTAGAGTAATGTTTTATAACCTCAATAGAATAAAAACCTCAAAGTCCTTCTCAGACACACAGCCGAAGGCCATCCTATGAAATGGCCTCACGGTAAGTGAGGTCTCCTTGTTAGGGTGATTAAAGTAGGCAAATAAATATAACGCATGCTGTTTGGGTGGTCTACTGTGTATAGGAGCGGGGATGGTGGGTGGGTTTCATGCGTTAAATACGTTAAGCTTCTTTGAGCGCGTGACCTTGATTTGAGCGTCTGCAACACAACACGAGCTCTAGTATTACTTAGCTCGTGTTGCAGAAAAATTGGTTAGGTTACTTCCGGTTGCACAATACTTGCGCTGATAAGGAGCTGATAACGCGCGCTGCTTGCGCGTTTCTGTTACATTTAGAGGAGCAGCTGCGTGTGTAGCTGCATGTTAGAGTAATGTTTTATAACCTCAATAGAATAAAAACCTCAAAGTCCTTCTCAGACTCGAACTTCCGGCGGGAGGGACCTCGCAATCCATTACATAGCGCCTCAAACCGCGCTGTCACTCCGCGCGGCTAAACAGAATGAGGGAAAAACAACTCGCTACATGTCTCCGAATGAACACTGATTTCTCGTACCTTATATTCGTTACGCGCAGTGTATCTTGGGGGCAACAGAATTGTTCTGTAGTCAGCCTCAAATGCCTGTTCCCTAAATTTTTTCAGTAATGTTCCCCGAAAAGAATGTCGCCTTCCCTCCAGGGACTGCCATTTGAGTTCCCGAAGCATGTCGAGAATATTTGTGTGTTGTTCGAACCTGCTAGTAACAAATCTAGCAGTCCCTCTGTGAATTTCTTCGATGCCACCCTTCAATCCGTCCTGGTACGGATCCCAAACGCGCGAGTACTACTCAAGAATAGGTCGCACTAACGTCCTATAGGCGCTCTCCTTTACAGATGACCCACACTTTCCTAGAATTCTCCCACTACACCGAAGTCGACCAGTCGCCTTTACAACTACAATCCTCACATGCTGGTTCCATTTCATATCGCTCTGCAACGTTACGCCCAGATATTTAAACGAGGTGACTGTATCAAGTAGGACAGTACTAATGCCGTAACCGAACATTACGGGTTTGTTTTTCTACATGCCGGAGTGGCCGTGCGGTTCTAGGCGCTACAGTCTAGAACGAGCGACCGCTACAGTCGCAGGTTCGATTGGTTGGTTTGTGGGTTTAAAGGGACCAGACTGCTACGGTCATCGGTCCCTTTTTCCAAGTACTAAAGACACCCACAGACAATAAAAACGATTAACAGAATAGAGCACAGACGACACAGAACAGGAGAAACTGAGACAAAGACCAGGCAACACGAACTAAAATCACACAGAGTGTGACGGTGGTTGGCCGACCATAGAAATAAAAAAAGGAAAAGCCAACCACTTAAAACACATTACAAAAATCTGTTTAAAACCGGAGGCCAGAGGCCAGAATCAACACAAAACAATAAAATAAAACAGAAACACTCAGATTAAAGAATAAAAACCCCCTGCCCTAATAAAACGTAAAACTAAGGCAGCCATAACAGGGTCATCAGATAAAATGGCAGGGAGCGTATCAGGCAGCGCAAATGTCTGCCTGACCACAGCTAAAAGGGGGCAGGCCAACAAAATGTGGGCCACTGTCAAAGCCGCCCCGCAGCGACATACAGGAGGGTCCTCCCGGCGCAGTAAGTAACTGTGTGTCAGCCGGGAGTGGCCAATGCGGAGCCGACAAAGGACGACTGAGTCCCTGCGGTTGGCTCGCATGGATGACCGCCACACAGTCGTCGTCTCCTTAATGGCACGGAGTTTATTGGGCGTGACCCGATCGCGCCATTCAGCGTCCCAAAGCGCCAAAACATTTCGGCGGAGGACTGCCCGCAAATCAGCCTCTGGGAGGCCAACATCCAGAGATGGTTGTCCCGTGGCCTCTTTCGCCAGGCGGTCAACATGTTCATTGCCCGGGATACCGACATGACCGGGGCTCCACACAAAGACCACAGAGCGGCCGCAACGCACAAGAGTATGCAGGGACTCATGGATAGCCATCACCAGACGAGAACGAGGAAAACACTGGTCGAGAGCTCGTAAACCGCTCAGGAAATCGCTTCAGACAACGAAGGACTCACCTGAGCAGGAGCGGATATACTCTAGTGTTCGAAATATGACGACCAGCTCAGCAGTGTAAACGCTGCAGCCAGCCGCCAAGGACCGTTGTTCGGAATTGTCCCCTACAGTTAGCGCATACCCGACACGACCAGCAACCATCGAACCGTCGGTGTAAACAATTCCAGAGCCCGGATACGTGACCAGGATGGAATAAAAGCGGCGGCGGAAGGTCTCTGGAGGGACCGAGTCCTTCGAGCCCTGTGCCAAGTCGAGCCGACGGCAAGGGCGAGGAACACACCACGGGGGTGTACGCAGGGGTGCCCGGAAAGGAGGTGTAACAGGGAAAAACCCAAGCCCGCAGAGAAGCTCCTTGACGCGTACGGCGATCGGACAACCCGACCGGGGCCGACGGTCTGGCAGACGGACGACTGACTGCGGGAACAAGACACGGTAATTTGGATGCCCGGGCAAGCTAAAAACATGGGCAGCATAAGCAGCCAGTAATTGTTGGCGTCGTAACCGCAGTGGAGGGACACCTGCCTCAACAAGGATGCTGTCCACAGGGCTGGTGCGGAAGGCACCAGTGGCAAGTCGGATCCCACTGTGTAGTATTGGGTCCAGCACCCACAACGCAGAAGGGGATGCTGAGCCATAAGCCAGGCTCCCATAATCCAGGCGGGACTGGATTAACGCCTGGTAGAGCCGCAACAGGGTAGATCGGTCGGCGCCCCAGCGGGTGTGGCTCAAGCATCTCAGAGCGTTGAGATGCCGCCAACACGCCTGTTTAAGCTGCCGGATATGAGGCAGCCAAGTCAACCGGGCATCGAAAACCACCCCCAAAAACCTGTGTGATTCCACCACTGAAAGAAGTTCGCCGGCAAGATAAAGCTGCGGCTCCGGGTGGACAGTGCGTCGCCGGCAGAAATGCATAACGCAGGTCTTGGCTGCCGAAAACTGGAACCCATGAGCTACAGCCCAAGACTGCACCTTGTGGATAGCACCCTGTAGCTGACGTTCAACAACTGCAATGCCAGGAGAGCTGTAATAAAGGCAGAAGTCGTCAGCATACAGGGAAGCAGAGACAGAATTTCCCACGGCCGCAGCGAGCCCGTTAATGGCTATTAAAAACAGGCAGACACTTAAAACAGATCCCTGTGGCACACCGTTCTCCTGGACGTGGGTGGAACTATATGAGGCTGCGACTTGCACGCGGAAGGTACGATACGACAGAAAATTTCTGATAAAGATCGGCAGAGGGCCCCGAAGACCCCATCCATGAAGCGTAGAAAGGATGAGATGACGCCATGCCGTATCGTACGCCTTCCGCATGTCGAAAAAGACAGCGACCAGGTGCTGACGGCGGGCAAAGGCAGTACGGATGGCCGACTCCAGGCTCACCAGATTGTCGGCGGCGGAGCGGCCTTTACGGAACCCACCCTGAGACGGAGCCAGAAGGCCCCGAGACTCCAGTACCCAAGTCAAGCGCCGGCTCACCATCCGTTCGAGAAGCTTGCAAAGAACGTTGGTGAGGCTAATGGGGCGGTAGCTGTCCACCTCCAAAGGGTTCTTGCCTGGTTTCAGAATGGGGATAACGATACTTGCCCGCCATTGCAACGGAAACTCACCCTCGACCCAAATATGGTTGTAAAGGTCGAGGAGCCGTCGCTGGCAGTCCACTGAGAGGTGCTTCAGCATCTGGCAGTGGATGCTATCTGGTCCAGGAGCGGTATCAGGGCAAGCGGCAAGGGCACTGCGGAATTCCCACTCACTGAATGGAACGTTGTACGATTCTGGATGGTGGGTGCGAAACGAAAGGCTCCGACGTTCCATCTGCTCTTTAATGGAGCGGAAGGCCAGGGGGTAATTCGCAGAAGCGGAACTCATAGCAAAATGCTCTGCCAAGTGGCTTGCAATGACGTCGGAGTCTGTACAAACTGCTCCATTCAGTGAGAGCGCAGGGACACTGGCAGGGGTCCTATAGCCGTAGACGCGTCGAATCTTGGCCCAGACCTGCGATGGAGTGACATGGAGGCCAATGGTGGACACATACCGCTCCCAGCACTCCTTCTTGCCTTGGCAGATAAGGAAGCGGACCCGCGCACGCAGCCATTTGAAGGCGATAAGGTGGTCGATGGAGGGATGTCGCTTGTGACGCTGGAGCGCCCGCCGGCGATCTTTAATCGCTTCAGCGATCTCAGGCGACCACCAAGGCACAGCCCTCCGCCGAGGGGACCCAGAAGAACGGGGAATGGCAGATTCGGCGGCAGTAACGATGCCGGTGGTGACTGATTGAACCACCGCATCAATGTCATCAGTAGAGAGAGGCTCAATAGCGGCAGTGGAGGTGAACAAGTCCCAGTCAGCCTTATTCATAGCCCATCTGCTAGGGCGCCCAGAAGAGTGACGCTGTGGTAGTGACAGAAAGATCGGAAAGTGGTCACTACCACACAGGTCGTCATGCACACTCCATTGGACAGGCGGTAAGAGGCTAGAGCTACAGATTGAAAGGTCAATGGCGGAGTATCTGCCATGCGCCACACTGAAGTGAGTGAAGGCACCATCATTTAACAGCGAGAGATCGAGCTGCGACAATAAATGCTCAACGATGGCGCCTCGACCTGTTGCCACTGACCCACCCCACAGAGGGTTATGGGCGTTGAAGTCGCCCAATAGCAAGAAAAGTGGCGGCAATTGGGCTACCAGTGCAGCCAGGACATGCTGCGAGATATCACCATCCGGTGGAAGGTAAAGACTGCAGACGGTAACAGCCTGTGGCGTCCACACCCGTACAGCGACAGCCTCTAAAGGTGTCTGGAGAGGGACAGACTCGCTGTGCAGAGTGTGAAGGACATATATACAGACGCCACCAGACACCCTTTCATACGCTGCTCGGTTCTTATAATAACCCCGATAGCCACGGAGGGCGGGGGTTCACATTGCTGGAAACCAAGCTTCCTGCAGAGCAATGCAGAAGAAAGAGTGAAGGCTGATAAGTTGGCGGAGCTCAGCTAGATGGTGGAAGAAACCGCTGCAGTTCCACTGGAGGATGGTGTTGTCCATGGCTGGGGAAGGCGTGACGGGACAGGGAAGGCAGATTACGCCGCTGGGTCACCTGCTGCCTCCGATTGAGCACCTGCGCTAGTGCTATTCATGGCGTCTGAGGGACCGGTGAGATCGAGGTCCTCAGCGGACGCCAGAATCTCCACCTCGTCCTCAGACACAGAGCTGGAAGGTTGCGGTGGGGTGGCTGCCACCGCGAATTCCTTGGGCTTAGAGCTCTTCTTCTTTGATTTCTCACGCTGCTCCTTGGGTTTAACTGGCTGGGAGGGTTTCACCGATTCAGTCTCCGGGACTGAGGAGGATCGTGAAGCCCGTCGACCAGCTGATTGTGGGCACTTACGCCACTGTCGGTCGTCAGCCTTCCCGCTGGTGGAAACCTGGGAAGGGAGGGACCCAAGGGACCCCTTCCGAGCGTGAGAAGCCGAAGAAGTTGGACACTTCGCCGGCTTAGAAGCGGGGACCGACGTCCCCGATGGGGGGGATGGTGTTGCTCCTGAGGTAGGTGGCACAGGAGCAACCCGGTGGGTAGAGCCCCCCACTGGCAAGGGGGTAGGAGGAGTTGTACCACTCGTCGATCCGGCCGGAAGTCACGAAACTGATGGGGCGAGCACAGGTGTTGTAGCAGCGGCATAGGAAGATGTCATTCTCACTGGATGTAATCGGTCGTATTTCCTTTTGGCCTCAGTATAAGTCAGTCGGTCCAGGGTCTTATATTCCATGATTTTGCGCTCTTTCTGGAACATTCTGCAGTCTGGCGAGCAAGGTGAATGGTGCTCCCCGCAGTTGATGCAGATGGGAGGCGGGGCACATGGAGTATCGGGGGGATGAGATGGGCGTCCGCAATCCCGACATGTGAGGCTGGAAGTGCAGTGGGAAGACATATGGCCGAACTTCCAGCACTTGAAGCACCGCATCGGGGGAGGGATATAGGGCTTGACGTCACATCGGTAGACCATCAGCTTGACCTTTTCCGGTAATGTATCACCCTCGAAGGCCAAGATGAAGGCACCGGTAGCAACCTGATTGTCCCTCGGACCCCGATGAACGCGCCGGACGAAATGAACACCTCTACGTTCTAAGTTGGCACGCAGCTCGTCATCAGACTGCAAAAGGAGGTCCCTATGGAAAATAACACCCTGGACCATATTTAAACTCTTATGTGGTGTAATAGTAACGTTAACATCCCCCAACTTGTCACAAGCAAGTAACCTGCGTGACTGGGCAGAGGATGCCGTTTGTATCAGTACTGACCCAGAGCGCATTTTAGACAAGCCCTCCATCTCCCCAAACTTGTCCTCTAAATGCTCGACGAAGAACTGAGGCTTTGTGGAGAGAAAAGGCTCCCCATCAGCTCTCGTGCAAACTAAGAATCGGGGCGAATAACTGTTACCTCCATCCTGAGACTGACGCTCTTCCCATGGCGTGGCCAGGGAGGGGAACGTTTTCGGATCGTACTTCTGAGCATTAAATTGAGCCCGAGAACGCTTAGAGACTCCTGGCGGCTGGCCGCCAGCGAGAGATGATGTACCACGCTTCATTGCGGGTCATCCGCCCTGATGCCACCTACTCCGACCAAGGGCCCTCCCCACGGGCGCCACCCAGCCACAGCAAAGGCCACCTGGCAGGATGGCCGTTACCGGGAGTCCCGATACCCCAGGAGGAAGGCATCTACTCCTTGGCATACGTGGGGAGTTAACGGCGCAGGCATCAGTAGAGCGATCCCTGTGTTGTCAGGGGGCTACAACCAAGAGGGTACATGGCGGCCCCACCACAACGGACTGGCTACCGTGCTGGATCTTAGGTGCAAAAATGTCCAAGGTCGTCGTCGCATTTAAAAGAAACACTGCAGAGTGCAGCGTGGTAATCGCACCCAGGGACGTATCCTCGCCCAAGAGATCGAAAACGAGCGGGACACCATTGCAACGACGAGAAAGCCGGCTAAAGGTCTAATTGCACGACGGATACAGTGCACCATGTAAGGCGCCCTTCCCCAATCGGCTCGCTCTTCGGAATAATTTATGAAGATGGAGGTCAAACCCGAGAGGGGACCATCACATAAGGCCGAAACATGTGAGACTCCTTTTAGTCGCCTCTTACGACAGGCAGGAATACCGCGGGCCTATTCTAACCCCCGAACCCGCAGGGGGTCGCAGGTTCGAATTCTGCCTCATGCATGGATGTGTGTGATGTCCTTAGGTTAGTTAGGTTTAATTTGTTCTAAGTTCTAGGCGACTGATGACCTCAGAAGTTAAGTCGCATAGTGCTCAGAACCATTTGAACCATTTGTTTTTCTACATTTAGATCTAGCTGCAATGCATCACACCAACTGGAAATTTTGTGTGAATCACCTTGTATCCTACAGTCACTCAACGACGACACCTTACCGTACACTACAGTATCATCAGCCAACAACCGCAGACCGCTGCCCACCCTCTCCGCCAAATCATTTAGATATACAGAGATTGGCAGAGGTCCTACCACACTTCCCTGGGGCACTTCTGACGATACTACAGACTCTGATGAACTTTCACCGTCGAGAAGAACACACTGGGTTCTATAACTTAAGAAATCTTCGACCCATTCACATACCTGTGAACCTATTCCATACGCTCGTACCTTCTTTAACAGCCTGCAATGGGGCACCGTGTCATATGCTTTCCGGAAATCTGGAAATATGGAATCTACCTGTTGCCCTTCATCCATAGTTCGCAGTAGCGTAAGCTGACTGCTGTTCATTGGCGATTAAGGCTCGAATTTGCACGCCAGTACCTCAACTGGACGTCCACTGAGTGACGACAAGTGGGCCTTTCCAGATGAATCACGTTTTATGCTCCATTGTACAGATTGCCCTTGGTGCATACAGCGTGAAACTTCTAAAAGCACCGAGCGAGGTGGCGCAGTGGTTAGACACTGGACTCGCATTCAGAAGGACGACGGTTCAATCCCGCATCCGGCCATCCTGATTTAGGTTTTCCGTGATTTCCGTCAATCGCTCCAGGCACATGCCGGGATGGTTCCTTTGAAAGGGCATGGCCGACTTCCTTCCCTAATCCGATGAGACCGATGACCTCTCTGTCTGGTCTCCTTCCCCAAACAACCCAACCCTTATAAAAGCAAACGGTCCAGGCCAGAGTAACGGGCGTTATGGTCTGGGAAATGTTTTAGTGGTATTCCCTGCGTGAGCCCGTCATTCTGGCAGGCACAATGTGTCAACACAGGTCTGCACCTATTGTCGGGGACCATCTCCACTCCTACACGCAGTTTGTTTCTCCTTTGCACGACGGAATCTACCAGCAGGACACTACAACATGTCATTCTGCTTGTAGTGTATAGTCTGTCTGTAAACTGAAGAGCGAGCGAGCGATTCCCCACTCTGCCTACCCTGCTACGTCACAGGGCGCTTCTACAGGCTGTTTCACAACGTAGTACAGTCCCTGCCGCGGCGCGCGCTTTAAATCTGTTGTGACGCCGTGTGAAGATACCTCCTGCCTGCGTTTATTTTTAGGCAAACGCGTTAAGAGTATAAGGAAAACAAAAACGATAGCTTCTTCGAAACAAAACATTATAGAGCAAATAATATTAACGGAAGTCAGGATTCTACTACAAACATAGAACCGAATGCCTATTCATGTGAATGTATGTTCCTCTATTTGTAAGACGAACCAGATATAGTCCAATCAATCTGTAGAATTTAAGGCTTGTCCTTGCTTTTTGTTTCTACTAAAAGGTAAACGTTTTCTTTGAAGGGCTGCATTGAAATTTAACAATTCTTGGAGCACGATGAGTGTTTAAAAAGTAACCAGAAATTTATAATTTCGTATATTGTATTAGTTCGATTCGCACTGCTTTTTTTGTCACTGTCTTCGTAAACATGTCTGAAAAGTATTTCCAGGTAAACCCCATTTCACGCAATGTCTTATGTAAAACATCTTTGTGCCAAGCGAAATGTACTTTTTGTTTCACGTCAGTAAGTAATTTCCGTAATGTGGGCACTATTTTTTTGGTTTATGTAAAAGTCCTCCATCGTTTGTCGAATGACCGATTCTGTGAAACTGTCTATAACGATGGGTTTCCTCCCTAAATTATTAGTTTTCCTTCTCGGCGATTCAAGGAAACCATGCGCCTTGTTTTCACGTTCCTTCCTTATGCGTCCTGTTGTGGCGAGGCTGACGTTTGCATATACTGCAGCCCTTTGCTTGGGACTGGAAATATTAGCCAACAGTTTCTTTTGTGTCGCCTCCTTAACACACGTTCTTGATAACGTTAGAGACGATCGAACGCTTGTTACTCAGCAAATACCTCCTCTTCTTCGTATTCTGCACAGTTTCTTGCAATGCAGGGCGATTATCCATAACTTCCGGATACTGAAGTATATCAGTGAGTACACAAAGTCAATTGACTGACTCTGGCACCTAAGATTCCACGAACAGAGACGACCTATATCACTGCACGCCGAGCTACACCGCCAGACAAGTAACGGGCAACTGATTTTGGATGCCCTTGTAGTCCAGTGGCAGGGTTCTTCCGGGAAAGGCCACTTCCCCCACCAAAACCGCTGCTCGCCCTTGAGTTTACAGACAGACTGTACGTGCGTGGTTCGTAGTTTACCGCACCCCCCCCCCCCCCCCATCAAACTCCGTGGATTTAAACACAATCAAGAATCTGTGGGGTCACCTCGAGTGGGCTGTTTGCGCCATGGATCCTCACCCAACAAAACCCAGCTTGTAAGGGTGTTACAGGGAACTCTGTGATGAGAAATAATTATTAAGAAAAGATTCGGTACGTTGCGCCATTTCCGAGTTACTTAAAATCGAATTTTGCCGAGCAGGCCGTTGTGCGCGGAAATTCAATCTGCCTGCCAGATACAATTAGTGTCAGTTGTTCTCATAACGTAGATGTAAATGTCGTGTGGCTAGGGCCTCCCGTCGGGTAGACCGTTCGCCTGGTGCAGGTCTTTCGATTTCGGCGCAAGAGACTGCTCACAAGGGAACCTCCCCATCGCACCCCCCTCAGATTTAGTTATAAGTTGGCACAGTGGATAGGCCTTGAAAAACTGAACACAGATCAATTGAGAAAACAGGAAGAAGTTGTGTGGAACTGTGAAAAAATAAGCAAAATATACAAACTGAGTAGTTCAAGGCAAGATAGGCAACATTAAGGACGATGGGGACGCAGGAGCGCCGTGGTCTCGTGGTAACGTGAGCAGCTGCGGAACGAAAGGTCCTTGGTTCAAATCTTCCATCGAGTGAAAAGTTTAATTCTTTATTTTCATCACTTTTTTGGGTGTGATTATCACATCCACAAGAAAATCTAAATCGGGCAAGGTAGAAGAATCTTTTTACCCATTCGCCAAGTGTACAAGTTAGGTGGGTCGACAACATATTCCTGTCATGTGACGCACATGCCGTCACCAGTGTCGTATAGAATATATCAGATGTGTTTTCCTGTGGAGGAATCGGTTGACCTATGACGTTGCGATCAAATGTTTTCTGTTCCCGTTGGAGAGGCACGTCCTTTCGTCTACTAATCGCACGGTTTTGCGGTGCGGTCGCAAAACACAGACACTAACCTTGTTACAGTGAACAGAGATGTCAATGAACGAACGGACAGATAATAACTATGCAAAAATAAAGAAAGTAAAATTTCCAGTCGAGGGAAGACTTGAACCAAGGACCTTTCGTTCTGCAGCTGCTCACGCTACCACGAGACCACGGCGCTCCTAAGCTCACACTGTCCATTATGTTGCTTATGTGCCCCATGGACTACTCAGTTTGCATATTTTGCTTATTTTTTCATAGTTCCACACAACTTCTTCCTATTTTCTCAATTGATCTGTGTTCAGTTTATCAAAGCCTATCGACTGTGCCAACTTATAACTAAATCTGAGGGGGGTGCGATGGGGAGGTTCCCTTGTCAGCCTTTCGCTGGGGTTCGATCCTTACTAGCGTTCCGTATCCAATTTTTGTATCTCTCACTTTATCGGTTTAGGAAACCAAATGAAGCACACTTTTGGTGACGCCGTCTCTGGAGGACCGCTTGCGCGTCCAACGGCTTGGTTGGCTGACTGCAACGCTAATTAAATCGGAATCGGCGCAACATATAAAATTTTTTTGTTAACAGTTATTTATCAGCACAACCTAACCCGCAACAACCTTACAGGCTTTTCAGACTCTTTCTGACCACCCTATATACAGACATCAAAAAAGGTTTGCATCACCTCGTTTCCGAGAGTTCCTGAAAATGTACAGAAAATTGGAATAGAGATCAACATAAACATCATTTCTGCCATTTTTATTGCTCATGAAAACCACACATTGCATGTTGTACCAACATACAACGAGACCTTCAGAGGTGGTAGTCCAGATTGCTGTACACACCGGTACCTCTAATACCCAGTAGCACGTCCTCTTGCACTGATGCACGCCTGTATTCGTCGTGGCCACCCCAAAACAGCAGGGAACCTTCACCTTGCTGCACTCGCTGGAGAGTGTGTCTAAGGCGTTCAGCCTGACCGGGTTGCATCCAAATTCGTCTCCGACGATTGTCTGTTTGAAGGCATATGCGACACTCATCGGTGAAGAGAACGTGATGCCAATCCTGAGCGGTCAATTCGGCATTTGTTGGGCCCATCTGTACCGCGCTGCATGGTGTCGTGGTTGCAAAGATGGACCTCGCCATGGACGTCGGGAGTGAAGTTGCGCATCATGCAGCCTATTGCGCACTGTTTGAGTCGTAACACGATGTCATGTGGCTGCACGAAAAGCATTATTCAAGATGGTGGCGTTGCTGTCAGGGTACCTCCGAGCCATAATCCGTAGGTAGCGGTCGTCCACTGCAGTAGTAGCCCTTGGACGGCCTGAGTGAGGCATGTCATCGACAGTTCCTGTGTCTCTGTATCTCCTCCATGTCCGAACAACATCGCTTTGGTTCACTGCGAGATGCCTGGACACTTCCCTTGTTGAGAGCCCTTCCTGGCACAAAGTAACAATGCGGACGGGATCGAATCGCGGTATTGACCTTCTAGGCATGGTTGAACTACAGACAACACGAGCCGTGTACCTCCTTCCTGGCGGAATGACTGGAACTGATCGGCTGTCGGACCCCCTCCGTCTAACAGGCGCTGCTCTTGCATGGCTGTTTACATCCTTGGGCGGGTTTAGTGACATCTCTGAACAGTCAAAGGGACTGTGTCTGTGATACAATATCCACAGTCAACGACTATCTTCAGGAGTTCTGGGAACTGGGGTGATGCAAAACTTTTTTTGATGTGGGTACATATACTCTGCTATTACCCGCCACCGTAGCCGAGGTCACTGACACACGCATGTGCAGTGGCGCTTCTCGGAGGTAAGCCGGTTCGAATCTTCGTGGCGGATGAAATTTTCACTGCTAGTATTTGGCCGGTAGGGGGAGGAGAGGTGTTGGCGTGAAGTCTTTGATCACCAGTCTTTGGGCCAATGTCCTGAGTTAAATCCCAAACCTATCCTCTGTCTCTCATGAAGTGCGGTCATGTGGCTCTGTTGATGGTGATCCGTCCGTCGGATGGGGATGTTACGCAGGGCGGCCCCTTGGAGCTTATCGAGAGTAGTAGGCTATGTGCTGGATTCGGGTTTTACTCTCTACTGATCATCTCTCATCATTTCCAACACGAACTTAATACTACACTCCATACACACCCCCTACAGTCACTCATACTTCACAAATATGCTTCCATACAGAGCTCATACATTTCGAAGGAAAGGTTAGTGTGGGCGCGAAGGAGAGGGAAAACCTTTCAAATTAGGCGGCTGGACCTGCCGTTCGGGGTCTCCCAGTTACTCATGCCATGCGACTCTTTTTTACTCCTGTTTGTATAGAAGTTGCTTCAAGTCGAATTTATAGAAACGTTTCAAGTTCAAATTATGTTGCAAGGACTTCTCTGATACAATAATAAAAAACCATGAAGACAGCAAATAAAGAGCTAAACATAGGCCTATACGAGTACAAGACAAATAAATTAATTGTATCTTGCATAAGGCAGAAATTTTCTCAATTTTTTCAAGCTCACAGAGCTACAATATCCAAACGATGAAGTAGTTACACTTGAGACACCACGTACCCAGGCCCCTAAAATGGCATCAGCTAGAAAGACTTTCACCAAGTTGTGATCCACATAAAATGATGATCAACTACAATTATTACTCATTTTGAAAGTGGGATTATACGCAGCGTTTCTGAATTTACTGAATGTAAGATACAATTCGTTAAAACGCTTAACTTTCCTAAATATGAAAACATGCGCGTTGAAAGCGGAGGCAAAAGAAGCAACTAAATCTTTCTTCGTCTTGTTAGCTCGATCACAGAAAGCCTAAGCAGTGAATGCTCTTAGACAGTTGTCTGGATTCTGTCAGCTTAACATTGTCAGGTATTACGTACTTTACGTTAGGGAAACGCGAAGGCCGGCGCAGTAGATGCGCCTCAGTGCACTGACTGCAGAATTTCTCCCGCCACGCTGCGTCTGTACTCCTCTCGAGGGCTGACAGCTGGCACAGTCACGCCCTGACACCGGGCCAAATCCTTCGTGCCAGCGCCGTTCGGCCTCCACTCAAAACACTTGCCACTGACAAGGAAACCATTAAGGAAAGGACTTCGCACAGTAAACTGTCTGATTTTTTTTTCTTCCAAGTGTAATTAGAATCGTCATGCAATATAAATTCATTCCTGTTACAAGCACAGGACTGTTATGTATGGTTACTCATCGTCGAAACAAAAAATTAATTTATTCGACGTATCTTTTCATCGTATTAGAGGTCGACATAAGTATGTTTCCCGTAATTCACCGACTGTGGCAGAAATATTCTATTTATTGTTATACGACAAACGCTACTCTGCCATCCATTCCATCGACGAGGGTCGTTCAATAAGTAATGCAACACCTTATTTTCTAGGCCAATGTGGGTTGAAAATAATGCGGAATTTGTTGTTGGACATCGTGGAATATTCCCGCTTCAGTCCCTATAGTTTCATGAATTTCCCATATGTGGCGGTGCTGTACGTAGCCTTCAAAATGGCGTCTGTAACGGAGGTGCGTTCCAAGCAGAGAGCTGTCGTTGAGTTTCTTTTGGAGTAAAATCAGAGTATCGCAGATATTCACAGGGGCTTGCAAAAAGTTTACGGAGACCTGGAAGTGAACAAAAGCACGGTGAGTCGTTGAGTGAGGCGTCTGTCATCATCGCAACAAGGTCGCGCAAACCTGTCCCATCTCCGCGTCCCGGCCGGCCGCAGACACCTCCAACTCCTGCAATGTTGGGACGTGCGGACACTCTCACTCGAGGTGATCGACGGATCACAACCAGACACCTCGCCACACACGTGGACGTCTCCGTTGGTAGTCCTAACACACTCGTCCGCTACCCGGGGTACTCAAAGGTGTATGCCCGCTGCGTTCCTCGCCAGCTAATAGAAGATCATAATGAGCAACGGAGGACTATCTGTGCGGAATTGCTTGAGCGTTACGAGGCTGAACGTGACAATTTTTGTCGAACATCGTCACAGGCGATGAAACATGGGCTCATCACCTCGAACCGGAAACAAAGCGTTAATGCATGGAGTGGCGCCACAACACCTCTCCTCCGAAGAAAAAGTTCAAAACCCCACCCTCAGCAGGTAAAGTCATGGCGAATTGTCTTCTGGGACTCTGAATGGGTTATTATGTTTGATGTCCTCCCTCGTGGTGCAACGATGTACTCTGGAGTGTACCGTGCTACCCTCAGGAAATTGAAGGAAATACTCTAAACGAACTTCTTCTCCATGACAACGCAAGGCTTCACGTACGCCTGTGCATCCGAGAGAAGCTCACAAAAATTCATTGGACTGTTCTTGCTCATCCACCCTACAGCTTCTAACAACCCTACCACAACAAAGGTCAGAATTTAATAACGATTGTGGTGTTGCTCACGCTGCTAAATACTGCATTTTCGTGCAACAACAGTGATATTATGTGGCAGTTGTCATTAGAGCACAGTTAATAAAGTCATTTCATGTAATAATCAGAAAACTAGGCACTCATCTTTTTGTGTTTCCCACGTTAGTCTCGTCGTAAAATCATGGCTCAATCGTTGAAAATCTAGGTGGTTATGATTCCAAGCTCGGATGCAAAGAGGCCTAGGTTTTATTCTGTTATATTCATAAGTTTTGTAGATGCGCTTCACAAAACGTTCTTCAAGATTAAACCTTTCAAAGTTAGCTCAATAGTGACGTAAAAAAAATAATCAGCACTCCGAATTTAAGTTACACTACCTTTTAATTGCAATATCACGTAAACACAAAACATCACTTCAGAATACAAAACATACTTGAAAACATCTTCCTCACATTTTATAAGCCAACTATAATATGCGTCTTTCCAGCATGACGTCCAAGACTTGACTTTTTCAAGGTCCGACTCTCTAACAACTTAACAACTAACTAACTATCGCTTACGCGCCCAAAAATCAGAGTTACAAGTACGTCAAAGATCATAGTGACAAAAGAAAGAATACACATAAGAATAATATCTTTGCAATATAAACATATCGATGTATCACAAATGAAATCAAATCTGAATGTTGTCTCAGAAATATGTCAACTACTTTGCAGAAACACAGTAGAATATAGCTGGTATCGAGAGGTTCAGGTGAGGTGCCGTATTTTTTTTTTTTTTTTTCTTTGGTCATCAGTCTACTGACTGGTTTGATGCTGCCCGCCACGAATCACGAATTCCTTTCCTGTGCTAACCTCTTCATCTCAGAGTAGCACTTGCAACCTACGTCCTCAATTATTTGCTTGACGTATTCCAATCTCTGTCTTTCTCTACAGTTTTTGCCCTCTACAGCTCCCTCTAGTACCATGGAAGTCATTCCCTCATGTCTTAGCAGATGTCCTATCATCCTGTCCCTTCTCCTTATCAGTGTTTTCCACATATTCCTTTCCTCTCCGATTCTGCGTAGAACCTCCTCATTCCTTACCTTATCAGTCCACCTAATTCTCAACATTCGTCTATAGCACCACATCTCAAATGCTTCGATTCTCTTCTGTTCCGGTTTTCCCACAGTCCATGTTTCACTACCATACAATGCTGTACTGCAGACGTACATCCTCAGAAATTTCTTCCTCAAATTAAGGCCGGTATTTGATATTAGTAGACTTCTCTTGGCCAGAAATGCCTTTTTTGCCATAGCGAGTCTGCTTTTGATGTCCTCCTTGCTCCGTCCGTCATTGGTTATTTTACTGCCTAGGTAGCAGAATTCCTTAACTTCATTGACTTCGTGACCATCAATCCTGATGTTAAGGTTCTCGCTGTTCTCATTTCTACTACTTCTCATTACCTTCGTCTTTCTCCGATTTACTTTCAAACCATACTGTGTACTTATTAGACTGTTCATTCCGTTCAGCAGATCATTTAATTCTTCTTCACTTTCACTCAGGATAGCAATGTGATCAGCGAATCGTATCATTGATATCCTTTCACCTTGTATTTTAATTCCACTCCTGAACCTTTCTTTTATTTCCATCATTGCTTCCGCGATGTACAGATTGAAGAGCAGGGGCGAAAGGCTACAGCCTTGTCTTACACCCTTCTTAATACGAGCACTTCGTTCTTGATCGTCCACTCTTATTATTCCCTCTTGGTTGTTGTACATATTGTATATGACCCGTCTCTCCCTATAGCTTACCCCTGCTTTTTTCAGAATCCCGAACAGCTTGCACCATTTTATATTGTCGAACGCTTTTTCCAGGTCGACAAATCCTATGAAAGTGTCTTGATTTTTCTTTACCCTTGCTTCCATTATTAGCCGTAACGTCAGAATTGCCTCTCTCGTCCCTTTACTTTTCCTAAATCCAAACTGATCGTCACTTAGCGCATTCTCAATTTTGCCGTAGTGGTTGCGTAATTCAAGTACCACTACAAGCTCCGATCTCGCACCTTCCGACTTCCATCTGTCTAGCCCAATGGAGGATGCTCTCCGCTGGAAGCAGTACGCGGATGATGGGGAAATTATTGATGGAGCAAGACGTTGGCTCCGACGTCGACCAGTAGAGTGATAGCATGCAGGAATACAGGCCCTCCCAGTTGCGTGGCGTATGGCAGTCGCATTGCACGTAGATTATGTTGAAAAATAGGGGTTTTCGGCCAAAAGAGTGGGGAAATAATATGGTGTACTGGAATCATGAATAAAACCAGCCTGCTATCAGAAAAAAAGTGTTGCGTTACTTATTGTGCGCCTCTCGTACATAGTATCAATCTGAGCTCGCACACTACTTTACGTTCCAATAATTGCCGTGTACAAAGAAAGAAAAAGTTAGGTCTGCCGTTCCGCCGTTGATAAGATCATTGTAGACGGAGCATAATCTCGGTTTGAAGAAAAAGTGGGAAGGAAGATAGGAATCCTCCCGGTATTTGCGTTAAGAAAATTAGGAAAATCACGAAAAAAGTAATTGTTTACGACTAGACGGAAGTTTTAAATTCTGTCCTCCCGCGTACAGTTTAGTGCTACCAGTTTGACACCTTGCTCTGTGCGCCTACAAGAATGGTTCAAATGGCTCTGAGCACTATGGGACTTAACATCTATGGTCATCAGTCCCCTAGAACTTAGAACTACTTGAACCTAACTAACCTATGGACATCACACACATCCATGCCCGAGGCAGGATTCGAACCTGCGACCGTAGCAGTCTCGCGGTTCCGGACTGAGCGCCTAGAACCGCGAGACCACCGCGGCCGGCGCCTACAAGAGATTCAGGCTTGACACCCCTAAAAAAGAAAGCAACACGGGCTGTTCGAGCTATATGTGATGTAAGTTCGAGAACGTCTTGTCGACCCCTATTAAAAAATCTGGGATTGCCCTCACAGTATATATTTTCTTTAATGTCGCTTGTTGCTAGCAATATTAGCCTATTCCCAAGAGTTAGCAGCTTTCACTCAGTTAATACTAGGCAGAAATCAAATCTGCATGTAGAATGCACTTCCTTGACTCGGAGTGCAGTATTCTGCTGCATCCATTTTCAATAAGCTACCACAAGAACTCAAAAATCTTGGCAGTAGCCCAAACTCTTTTAAGTCTAAACTGAAGAGCTTCCTCATGGCTCACTCCTTCTATTCTGTCGAGGAGCTCCTGGAAGAGCTAAAAAATTAAGCAAACTCCAGTGTTACATTGTTGATTTTCTTCATTTAAACTTACGACTTGTCACCTGAACATGTTTTTTTATATTTCATTTTATCTGTTTCTAATATCGTGTTATAATTTCATGTATTGACTCGTTCCATGACCATGGAGACTTCTCCTTAATTTGGTCCCACGGAACAATAAATAAATAAATAAATAAAAATAAACAGCGTGCATCATAATAGCGAAAACTTACATGGGTGAAAATATACTAAACTAGAAATAAAAATGTCCCAGTAAATATCGATCTGGAAACGTGCGGTTCGAGACGTCATTGTGAACGTGTGGCATTATTCCGTCTCTGAGATCAGTATAGACATTGTCCTAGTTAGTAAAAGTGAATCTGAAATGTAAGCTTTTCGAATACGTGCATTTATTAACAGACCACTTAGAAGATGCAACAGGCCTACCAAAAGAGACTGCCTACACTACGCTTGTCCGTCCTCTTCTGGAGTACTGCTGCGCGGTGTGGGGTCCGCATCAGATAGGACTGACGGAGGTCAAAGAACGGCAGCTCGTTTTGTGTCATCGCGAAATTGCGGAGAGGGTTTCACGGATACTATACGCGAGTTGGAGTGGAAATCACTAAAACAAAGGCGTTTTCCGTTGCGGCAGGATCTTTTCACGAAGTTTCAATCACCATTTTTCTACTCTGAATGAGAAAATATTTTGTTGGCGCCCACCTACATAGGAAGAAATGATCATTGTACTGGAATATAAGAGACATCAGTGCTCGCACGGAAAGATTTAAGTGCTCGTTCTTCTCGCGCGCTGTTCGGGAGTGGACCGGCAGAGAAATAGCTTCAAGATGGTTCGAGGAGTCCTCTGGCGGACACTTAATTGTGAGTTGCAGAGCAGTCATGTAGATCTAAGCATGGGTTGCCGACAGACTGGCACGCCACTGAGTAAGTCCGCTCCTTTAGCTGAGTGATCAGCGTGTCTGACTGCCATGCAGCGGGCCCGGGTTCGATTGCCGGCCGGGTCGGAGATTTTCTCCGCTCGGGGACTGGGTGTTGTGTTGTCCTCATCATCGTTTCATCATCATCGAAACGCAAGTCGTCCACTGTGGCGTCAACTGAAACGACTTCTGACTCTGCGGCCAAAACTCCTCAGGTGAGGACTCTCGCGCCGGCCGTGGTGGCCAAGCGGTTAAAGGCGCTACAGTCTGGAACCGCGCGACCGCTACGGTCGCAGGTTCGAATCCTGCCTCGGGCATGGATGTGTGTGATGTCCTTAGGTTAGTTAGGTTTAAGTAGTTCTAAGTTCTAGGGGACTGATGACCTTAGAAGTTAAGTCCCATAGTGCTCAGAGCCATTTGAACCATTTTTTTTTTTTTTTTTTTTTTTGAGGTCTCTCGGCGATCAATGTCATACGATTATTTCATTTCAGCATTGATTAACTCTGCGATGGAGCTGAAGGAGCATGGAATGACGTACTCGTATCTCTCAATCAAGCTCAGTTTGCCTGGATGCCCAGCGGGGTTCGAGCCACTGTTGCTGCTAGACGTGGCATCGCTGTGTACTAAATTTCGCACCCTTTATACCCCAAATCACCTACAAATTTAATCACATTTTCTTCCTGTTGTGTATACGGACAATAAGTGAACTCTCTTTATTTTTCGTCCTTTCCGGTGTGGCAATATGTACGGCCAGCAGTATAAACATATACAGGGTTATTCCGTGATGATGTTACAATCTCTCAGCGATGATGGGGAAGGGCAGCTGTATCATTCTGAGGTAAGGGACCCTAGTCCGGGAACGAACGAGTCGAACGGTATAACCTAAAATCTACTCATGTTCCGACTTACCCTCGCGCAGTGCGCACGCTAAGGTCACCAACTTCCGAAGTCATCAATACGTATAGAATTCCCACTAAATATACCCCAGTACCATCAGATAATTTCACCTGTTGATGGACTAGTAACTCCGCACGTAACATGATGTCAGAAAGACCGAAAATCTTGCACTGATCTTTCCAGGCAGTAAATGATATGTGCACTAGGTCTGGTTGAAATCGGTACAGTGCTTTAGGAGGAGATTTGGAACATACATACATGCATACGTTTATACATCTATACAGGGTGTATCATAATTAATGGCGTAAACGCATACATGTGAAAGTACAAGATACTGGAAGCAAAAAAGTCTCAGTAAACATAGGGTCGAAAATGCATACCTTACGAGCTACGAGCAACTTTTCATCTTCGATACTGTGAAACAAATCTCTTCTACTGCAAGTTCTTTGCTTCCCATATTTTGGAAACTGGTAGTATGGACCAAAAAAAGAAAAAAAGTCCAGTAAACATGTGCTCTAAAATGCATTTCTTAAGAGCTATGAGCACGTGTTCATCTTTGCTACTTTGAAACACAACACTTCTAATGATCAAGTGCTCGTAACTTTTAAGGTATGCGTTTTAGAGCACATGTTTGCTGGACATTTTTTTCGTATGTTGATCCATACTACCACTTCCCAAAATATGGAAAGCAAAGAACTTGTAGTAGAAGAGATTTGTTTCGCAGTGTCGAAGATGAAAAATTACTCGTAGCTCTTAAATACCTTAAGACCCTATGTTTAATGAGACATTTTTGCTTCTAGTATCATGTACTTTCAACTGTATGCGTTTACGCCATTAATTATAGTGCACTCCGTACATGCATGCACACATACATCCATTTTTATAATTTATGTGGCTAGACTCTGGTGTTCAAATTTTAGTACGAAAGTAACATTCGCATGATGTGTCACTGCGAAGTAACATGGCTCGATGAAACTTGCTCCATCATAGTACAGAAGGTAACTGAAAGAACGCGCTATGAGACGAACAGAAACGATACTTTTATTCAAAGACACTAATTACACCGAAATCATCGCGATTCATGATGGTCCCCTGAACATTGCAAAAGGTGGCCCAGGTGTTATGGTGTGGGGAGGCATAATGTTCCATGTGAGTACTGAATCTCCAAATCTTTGAACACGGTGCACTCAACAGTCAACGCTGATGCGACACTGTACACGTTCCCCGTGTGCGTCTTTTCAGGGTACGTTCGGCCATGACTTGACTCTTACGGATGAGAATGCGCGACCGCATCGCACAGCGCAGGAGGAGGAGGTGGCGGTCTTGGACCGAGAGGATATTCGACGAATGGGCCGCCTGTTCCCCCGACTAAAATCCATCGAGCATGTGTAGTAAGCGTAGGGGAGCGTACTTCAGCATGTCCACATCCACCAGTGACCAACCAGCAGCTATCAACCGAGCTTTTGGATTGGAACGCCCTACCACAAGAACTCCTTATCGATCTTGTGGCCAGGACAGGAGTACGTTGCAGAGCATGCAATGCCGTCGTTGGTTATCAGACATCCAATTACGAATCATGTCCCACAGCGGACCATCATGAATCGCGGTGACTTCAGTGTTATTAGTGTCTTTGAATAACAGCGTCATTTATTTTTGTCTCATGGAGTATTTCTTTCAGTTACCTTCTGTTCTATACTGTAGCAGTTCTTTCTATGCATGGTCCGAGTTTCATCGAGCTATATTACTTGGCGGTAATACATAATGCGAAAGCCGCGAGGAGAGGCCGCACGGTTTGAGGCTCCATGTCATGGATTGCGCGGCCCCTCCCACCGGAGGTTCGAGTCCTCCCTCGGGCATGGGTGTGTGTGTTGTTCTTAGCATAAGATAGTTTAAGTAGTGTGTAAGCCTAGGCACCGATGACCTCAGCAGTTTGGTCCCTTAGGAATCCACACACATTTGAACATAATGCGAAAGTTACTTTCGTGCTTATGTTTTGCACACCTGCGTTGCTTGCTTTCTTTCTTTGCGGACCTTGGAGAGACACAGCGTACCAGTAGAGAATATATAAACGCTGCTTAGGTCTACTGCAACTACATGTATAATTAATCCTTGACACCAAAGCAACAGTCCGTAGCTCGTGGTCGTGCGGTAGCGTTCTCGCTTCCCGCGCCCGGGTTCCCGGGTTCGATTCCCGGCGGAGTCAGAGATTTTCTCTGCCTCGTGATGACTGGGTGTTGTGTGATGTCCTTAGGTTAGTTAGGTTTACGTAGTTCTAAGTTCTAGGGGACTGATGACCATAGATGTTAAGTCCCATAGTGCTCAGAGCCATTTGAACCATTTTTTGAACCAAAGCAACATAAATTATATGTATTGCTTTTTAGTAATATCAGGCGTTAAAGCAAGGAGTCACTGACCAATATGCGAATCTTTTCGTGCCGTTTTCCTGATGCACAGAACAGTTACATTGTTCACGTGTCCTCCTTCGTTGCAAATATCACACATGCAAAAAAAATTCGATTCTGTTCAGCACAGTTAGCATGAAATTGTACCATTATACAACCATCTGCTTGTAATCGTTGTCTATCGTGGCAAATCACGGAGATTCCCTTTTTTTTTTTTTCAGCTAATCACAATGCATTCCGTTTGTATTCTTTGACGAACTGCATTATGTGTGTCAGTCTTTCAACGCATTACTGTTTATTAAGGTCATCATTTTGTTGTAAGGAAATATATCATTTTGTTTTTCTTCGAAATTTAGTGCTCGTTTGGCCAAACTGAATGACGCTTCGCAACACTATATGCCACTGTGTCCACCCCCCCTCCCCCCCCCCACACACACACACACACACACACACACACACACACACACACACACACACACACACACACACACACACAAAGACACACACAGAATTGTTACTAACCTTGGTCCAAAATTATTGCAGAGTATAAAGTATTCAGGGAAAAACATTTTCAATAAAAAAAATTGCTAGCAAGCATTAAAAACTTGGTTGCAGATAAAGCACAGTTAAAGCAGAGATTGAAAGACTTTTTGGTAAGCAACTCTTTCTACTCTATAGATGAATATCTTAAAAGGGACTGTTAGACCAGCTTAAGTAAAACTGTCTATCAGATTTCAGTATTGAAAACACGTGGTCACAACAGTCAAGATTAGGAGATTTTGTGTATGAAAAATTTATTACAAGTGCATAACTATGTTTCATTCTGACAGTGTATTAATTCCGTAAATATTAGCAGTTCCAGTTTACTGTAATGTACTCACAACCTTTGACAACCTCCGGACAAATGGTCGGGGAAATGAGTATTATATTCAAATGTTCTATGTTTTTGTATGTTATTTTATGTTATACTTTCTGACATGTTCCACACCCACGAGAATCATCTCACTTTTGGGTCTATGTAGCGAAAACTGAATCTAATCTAATCTAATCTTCTCAGTGTTTCGACGTGGTAACCTTTTTAAAAATGGAGAAAATACATCAACCTGATGAAGACTACCCGCTACAGCATCCGAAACTTTGCTTTTGTTAACATCATGACGGCGCGGTCACGCATCCGCAAACGCTTTATTGCAGAGTTTTAATAAAGTATTACTGACGATAACTTCTAATTTTTATGTTTAGGTTTTTTGAGACTCTTCAGTAAAGTCGAGCCAAAGACTAATATCAAAACAACACTCCATTTGCAATATATCTGCCACATTTTACTGACTCCCTAGTTGGATGTCTGCCGCATACCACACTAATAGATTATTAGATAGGGTGCGTACGTTCTGAGGGGCTGTATAATGCGCACGCAGCTTTGTCGTCATCTGAGGTCTTGTGTTCTACACTACAAAATGGTTCAAATGGCTCTGAGCACTATGGGACTTAACTTCTGAGGTCATCAGTCCCCTAGAACTTAGAACTACTTAAACCTAACTAACCTAAGGACATCACACACATCCATGCCCGAGGCAGGATTCGAACCTGCGACCGTAGCGGTCGCGCAGCTCCAGACTACACTACAGAAGTGGCCTTTGTGTGCTTATAATGCCCCTCAACATCAGACCGGAGTATAAATTTTGTATTACGAGTTCACCCGATTTTGGTGTAGAGATTAAAACTTTTTCACCGTACTTGAAGCAGAGGAATTCAAACTGGACCGACGAAAATGAATGTCAAGTCGATCGTTCTGCTGTGCCGACTGGCAGCAGAAACCAACTAACTGCACTGAGTCAGCAAAGGTCTTGCCCTACATAGCTCATAAAGGACGGCGGCGAGAATACAACAGACAATAGTGACAGGGAAGACCTAGGAGAAATGTGCTGATAGAAGAAAAACGGCCGTTTCTGTACAGAATGGCGGAACTAGCGGGCCATCGATGACAGTGCGGGAAACGTTGCAGACTTTCGCCTTCGAAGTCTCGCTCTTTTTTGCCTTTCCTTTTCATGTGCCCGCAGTCACCGTCTTCTGGTGATAGAACGTATTTTTCCCCTCACTCTACTCCCACAGCAGCGCCGCCATAGTATAACGATTAAACTCGTTTGTTCCATTGATGTCCTGAATCCTGCTTCTCGACTTGAAGAGGTTTAATTTACCAGGAACAACCCTAGTGACCAGTCAGTGCTCGCTACAATACATGTTTACCAATCGCCAGAGACTACTGTGACAAATTCTCTCGCTCCCGTGAGGACAAGGATAATATTTCTCGAACTGACCGCACCGAATGTTTATCTTATGCCAAAGACGAACTTATTTTCCGACGCTGTCTCTTTTTAGGGGAATACACTTTGTACAGCTTTTCTCCGGTGAAAGATTCTATCCCGTATGGTCAGCAAATCATCCATGTAATGCCACCATAGTCCCTAAAAACTCGATCGTGTGTTACCTTACGGGACTGACCACATAATCCATAGGAGGTTCTGTGGTGCACAAAAAAGCACCGTCAAGCACAATCGTATGGAAAGGCAGAAGAACGTGGACAAAATTTACATGTGGTATAAATGAACGACATTTCACTTTAAACGTGTATAAATGAAAGAAAATGCCTGTAACAAAGACAGAGAAATTACACTGTCCAGTCACATTAACGTGACCACCTGTCAAAAGCCTGCATGACCAACTTTTGCAGCGCGAGACGTGCAGAAACAGGGTGTGCCGCAGGGGAGTGTCGTAGGACCGTTGCTGTTCAGAATATATATAAATGACCTTGCGGATAACGTCGGAAGTTCACTGAGGCATTTTGTGGATGATGCTGTAGTATATCGAGAGGTTGTAACAATGGAAAATTGTACTGAAATGCACAAGGATCTGCAACGAATTGACGCATGGTGCAGGGAATGGCAATTGAATCTCAATGTAGACAAGTGTAATGTGCTGCGAATACACAGAAAGAAAGCTACTTTATCATTTAGCAACAATATAGCAGGTCAGCAACTGGAAGCAATTAATTCCATAAATTATATGGGAGTAGGCATTCGGAGTTATTTAAAATGGAATGGTCATATAAAATTAATCGTCTGTAAAGCAGATACCAGACTGAGATTCATTGGAAGAATCCTGAGGAAATGCAGTCCGAAAACAAAGGAAGTAGGTTACAGTAGACTTGTTCGCCCACTGCTTGAATACTGCTCAGCAGTGTGGGATCCGCACCAGATAGGGTTGATACAAGACATAGAGAAGATCCAACGGAGAGCAGCGCGCTTCGTTACAGGATCATTTAGTAATCGCGAAAACGTTACTGAGAGGATAGATAAACTCCAGTGAAAGACTCTGCAAGAGAGACGCTCAGTAGCTCGGTACGGTCTTTTGATGAAGTTTCGAGAACATACCTTCACCGAGGAGTCAAGCAGTATATTGCTCCCTCCTACGTATATCTCGCGAAGAGACCATGAGGATAAAATCAGAGAGATTAAAGCCCACACAGAGGCATACCGACAATCTTCCTTTCCATGAACAATACGAGACTGGAATAGAAGGGAGAACCGATAGAGGTACTCAAGGTACGCCAGCCTGTGTGGCCGTGCGGTTCTAGGCGCTTCAGTCTGGAAGCGCGTGACCGCTACGGTCGCAGGTTCGAATCCTGCCTCGGGCATGGATGTGTGTGATGTCCTTAGGTTAGTTAGGTTTAAGTAGTTCTAAGTTCTAGGGGACTGATGACCTCAGATGTTAAGTCCCATTGTGCTCACAGCCATTTGAACCATTTTTTACTCAAGGTACTCTCCGTCACACACCGTGAGGTGGCTTGCGGAGTATGGATGTAGATGTAGAGCCAATGAGGTTCTGGGAGGTACCGACAGGGATGTGGAACCACGCCAACGCCAATGCTGTGGCCAGCTGCGCTAGGCTTCTCGGTTGAGGATCCCTGGCATGAACAGCCCGATAGAGTTGGTCAGACAGACTCTCGATTTGGTTTAAAGCCGGGGAGTTTGATGGCCAGCGGAGTACCCTGAACTCATCCTGATGCTCTTCGAACTACGCACAGAAACTGCGAGCTGTGTGACACGCGGCGTTGTCCTGCTGGTAGATGTCATTCTGCCGAGGGAAAACAAACTACACTCATGCTCATAAATTGAGGATAATGCTGATACATGGTGAAACAACGCTCTGGTGGGCGGTTTGCGGGTTTAAATCACGTCGGGGTATGACCATGCGGTGCATTTGACCTACAGTGAGACAGACGCAGTTCCGAGGGGAGAAACGAGAACAGAAGCCGAGAGCAGAACCGTGTTAAGCGAGAAGGCCCTACGATAAGGGACGGACACCCACGTCGCCAGCTAACCGCTACGACCACACCACCCGCAAGTTTTTAGCGTGAGACTTTTTCGCATCTCTGTTACGTTAGGACCACCCCCCAGCCCATGTTAAAAGCTAGAGCCCTCCAGAAGAACAGTCTAGATCTTACGATAACACAAAAAGGGCTACACCACCCGCAAGTTTTAGCGTGAGACTTTTTCGCGTCTTTGTTACGTTAGGACCACCCCCCAGCCCATGTTAAAAGATAGAGCCCTCCAGAAGAACAGTATAGATCTTACGATAACGCTAAAAGGACCACACCACCTGCAAGTTTTAGCGTGAGACTTTTTCGCGTCTCTGTTACGTTGCAAACTTTAAAAACATTGCCCCACCACGAAAAGTATAACGTTTCTCATCGGATAGACAGAATTTTTGTAGGCAGAGCTTAAGGTTAACATTGAGACCCTGATTGGTCAGATGAAAACACAGCCAGATAGTTTTTTTTAAACCAACTTCGGCAAATTGTAGTAAGGAGAAGTTAGGAGAAGAGTTGCTTCCGAGAGGGCGAGCTGGACGGAGCTGCGCCGGCCACCGCCCCCTGACGAACACCGACAAGGTAATGAACACACGCGATGCCGCATTTTTGAGCGCATAAGGCTTCACTCAGAACTGCAGAAGTCTCATCTGTTACACCCCCTTTTTGCGTAATACTAGTGTCGATCGTCAACAAGGTAATGAACACACGCGATGCCGCATTTTTGAGCGGATAAGGCTTCACTCAGAACTGCAGAAGTCTCATCTGTTACACCCCCTTTTTGCGTAATACTAGTGTCGATCGTCAATTAAAGCTCATGGTGTTCACATTTGCCACTTGAAGTAAAAATCTGAAACGCGATGATTCTTCTGTTACATAGTTATTGAGAAGCCACATCAGCCACTGTAATTTACAAGTTAGATAAGTAACTAAAGATAATTGAGGGTCACTGTAGACCATTTTGATAGTTTTCTCTTTTGTGAAACTTAATTTAAACCTAGATTATAGATGTGATATGGCATAGGTCATCCTTCGATCCGTTGTAGAACTTGGAAACCCATTCAGGGAATATTCGTTCACATTTTTGTTGAACGCAGTTGGTTTTTACCATCCTGTATTAAAACATTTCCTTTTACCAATAGTGTAATTTATAAACAATGTTTTGTGAGTAGAATAAAATTTCCAATGGTAAACTTAACTGCTTTTTCGACGTTATTTTACCAGCTAACTAAAAATAGGAAAGCCTTGAACCCCTTCTACTAAATTTAGTTAGTATTAAGATTCTTTTACAGGGAGTGCAGTGGAGCTGACGCTGAAATCATTAAGTATTTGGTTATATCATCGCTAGTCTCACTGAACTCTTCTGAATTCTACATGTCATGTGTGGTCTGGCGTCTCCTTACCAGCAACAGTTCCCAGGTTCAAACTAGTCAATTCCCTGAAAAACACGCTCAGAGCGTCATTGCGCGAAAGTGGTATGGAGACACGATATAGAACAAACAGACACCACGCAGAATGTTTAGAAGCTGCTCGACCACCTGATTCAGAGTACGCCAACCCGTTGTGTGACCAGTGTATGTGTGCATGGTGATCATATCCAATATTGATGTCGGGGTACATAAGCAGGAAACAGTGGCGTTTTGTAGCACATGTGTTTCGAGACTGTTTTCTAAACTTATTACCAACACCGTGGACTTACAGATCTGTGTCGTGTGTGTTCCCTATGTGGTTATGCTACTAGCGCAGTTGTATGTAGTGCCACGTTGTGTGGCAGCACATTCTGAAATTATCCTTAATTTTTGAGCATGAGTGTAGTTGTAGGGGTTAACATGGTCCCCAAGGATATACGCATACTTATGTTAATCCACTGTGCCTTCCAGAATCACGAGATCACACAGGGAATGCCCCGAAAACACTCTCCGGAGCATAACGCTCCTTCCTTTGGTCTGAACCCTTTCAACGATAGTTGCAGGATGTTTGCTTCCTGCCGTAGATGCCAAGGGCCGTCTGTACGATGGAGAATATAACGTGATGCCTCCGAAAAGGCCCCCTGTCGCCACTCAGTGAACGTCCAGCTGCAAATTCCAGCCTTCGTCACCGATTAACAGCAGTCAGCATGGGTGCATGAAGTAAGCACCTGCTGCAGAAGCCCATACCTAGCAACGTTCACTGAACGGTCGTTGAGGGAAGACTGTTAGTAGTCCCTTGGCTCATCTGGGCGTTCAGTTGCTCAACGCTTGCACGTCTATTCGCCCGCACACATCTCTGCAGCCGTCGTTCGGCCCTGTCTTCTATGGCTCGTGGTGTACCTAATTTGCTTCGTCGGGTTTTGGTAGTGCCGTTTTGCTATGCGCGGTATACTTTAAACAAGGGGGCACGCGAACAGTTTACATACTTAACCGTTCCCGAAAGCCAGTGATCATGCCCTTTTGGACGTGAGATAAGTCGCTCTTTTTCTGCACTATGACAACGACTTCACTGTTTTCCGCCCCACCCCCCTCCCCCTTTTACTGAGGAAATACACTCCTGGAAATTGAAATAAGAACACCGTGAATTCATTGTCCCAGGAAGGGGAAACTTTATTGACACATTCCTGGGGTCAGATACATCACATGATCACACTGACAGGACCACAGGCACATAGACACAGGCAACAGAGCATGCACAATGTCGGCACTAGTACAGTGTATATCCACCTTTCGCAGCAATGCAGGCTGCTATTCTCCCATGGAGACGATCGTAGAGATGCTGGATGTAGTCCTGTGGAACGGCTTGCCATGCCATTTCCACCTGGCGCCTCAGTTGGACCAGCGGTCGTGCTGGACGTGCAGACCGCGTGAGACGACGCTTCATCCAGTCCCAAACGTGCTCAATGGGGGACAGATCCGGAGATCTTGCTGGCCAGGGTAGTTGACTTACACCTTCTAGAGCACGTTGGGTGGCACGGGATACATGCGGACGTGCATTGTCCTGTTGGAACAGCAAGTTCCCTTGCCGGTCTAGGAATGGTAGAACGATGGGTTCGATGACGGTTTGGATGTACCGTGCGCTATTCAGTGTCCCCTCGACGATCACCAGTGGTGTACGGCCAGTGTAGGAGATCGCTCCCCACACCATGATGCCGGGTGTTGGCCCTGTGTGCCTCGGTCGTATGCAGTCCTGATTGTGGCGCTCACCTGCACGGCGCCAAACACGCATACGACCATCATTGGCACCAGGGCAGAAGCGACTCTCATCGCTGAAGACGACACGTCTCCATTCGTCCCTCCATTCACGCCTGTCGCGACACCACTGGAGGCGGGCTGCACGATGTTGGGGCGTGAGCGGAAGACGGCCTAACGGTGTGCGGGACCGTAGCCCAGCTTCATGGAGACGGTTGCGAGTGGTCCTCGCCGATACCCCAGGAGCAACAGTGTCCCTAATTTGCTGGGAAGTGGCGGTGCGGTCCCCTACGGCACTGCGTAGGATCCTACGGTCTTGGCGTGCATCCGTGCGTCGCTGCGGTCCGGTCCCAGGTCGACGGGCACGTGCACCTTCCGCCGACCACTGGCGACAACATCGATGTACTGTGGAGACCTCACGCCCCACGTGTTGAGCAATTCGGCGGTACGTCCACCCGGCCTCCCGCATGCCCCCTATACGCCCTCGCTCAAAGTCCGTCAACTGCACATACGGTTCACGTCCACGCTGTCGCGGCATGCTACCAGTGTTAAAGACTGCGATGGAGCTCCGTATGCCAAGGCAAACTGGCTGACACTGACGGCGGCGGTGCACAAATGCTGCGCAGCTAGCGCCATTCGACGGCCAACACCGCGGTTCCTGGTGTGTCCGCTGTGCCGTGCGTGTGATCATTGCTTGTACAGCCATCTCGCAGTGTCCGGAGCAAGTATGGTGGGTCTGACACACCGGTGTCAATGTGTTCTTTTTTCCATTTCCAGGAGTGTATTAAGAAGTGATATGAACTGGGGCGGACACGCAAAATCGGCACTGGAGAAGACGAATGTAATACTTACATTATTGGGAGGGTTACAGAAAAATGCAGTGCATCTGCAGTGGAAATCGTATACAAGACGCTAGTATGACTTATTCTAGACTATTGTTTCTGATTGCAGCACTCTGTCTTTAGGCCACAAGTGGCCTATCGGGACCATCCGTCCGCCATGTCATCCTCAGCTGAGGATGCAGATAGGAGAGGCGTGTGGTCAGCACACCGCTCTCCCGGTCCTTATGATGGTTTTCTGTGACCGGAGGTGCTACTATCCGGTCGAGTAGCTCCTCAATTGGCTTCACGAGGCTGAGTGCACCCCGAAAAATGGCAACAGTAGAAATATGTCAAAAGTTATTACACGCATGCTGGTCAACCAGGTAATCTTCTAGTTCGTCTTTTTATTAATATCGAGTCGGCTTGTGTAACCAGTGTTGCAGGTTCATTTCTTAATTTCCTTTCCCGTGAACATACAACTCATTCGCATGTATCAGTTTCGGTTAGCCTCTGGTCGCTAGGGCATCTGCTGCATGGGCGGGGATACATAACATAACAGCCTCCCACGAGAACATCTTATCCCCTTTTATAGTCTATATCTGGAACGGCACACATTGGAACAGCTTGGAATTTTTAAGTGAAAAGAATTCCCCATATGTATAAAAGATACCTGGATATTATGGAAAATCCTCATATTTGGAAGGCATCGCGTATAGAGAAATAAGGTAAAGTGTCAGTATTTTTACTGCATGAGGAACTGTGTGAATTCAATTACTGAGTTTATATTTTTTAAACTTCTTGGCCTTGTTCCGATTTTAATATTACAGCATTTGTTACGGTCAGGCACGTTTTTTATTTTAGTTGATTTTGCACACGAGCTTTTTTTTTACTACATAATAGCACCTTACACGTGATGGCTGATGTGTTAAGGTGCTGCATGATCCTCGCGAGTTCACTGCAACACAAATGCGCAAAAAAATTGTCGTTAGTGACGATTCTGTGCGTATAGAAAACAAGTTTTTTTGAGTGTTGTTATGCAGAAACCCAAACGTCATACATCACTTACACACATTCAGCCATCCTAACATATCCCTCATTCGGTTCAGGCGAATGGTTAGGATGATTATTAAACACAGTCTTTTTCCCTTCCCATTCTTCTGAAAGTTCACATAAGCCGCGCTAGTGGGTTGTTGCATTGGCACCTTACTTTTGTGACGGATGGCGAGGAACCGTAAGTCCTGTTTTCAAAACCCTCAAAAATTTCAGTCCAATCTGCACTGGTAATCTTTATTTTCTTATGTCTCATTCATGGCATGCAGAAAAGTATTGTACATTCTAGATGAAAATGGTATGCCTGTTCGGGACTTGAATCTGATCAAAGACTCACCAGCAAAACCATCAGAGCAGTCTCCACATGCCGACGCGAGGCTCAATCGTTTCTAATTCTCTCCTACTTTCTAGATCAGCTCTTTGGAAGCGTTGTTTCTGATTTCATAGGTGCTCATTCTACTTCATCTTCCATTGTGTGATTCCACTCTTCTCCAGCTAGGCTCCAATTTATACAGCCTAAATGATTGAGCTTTTATATGTGTACTTTTTAATAACCAGCTGCGGTAAGGTTTCGTCAGTACGAGCGAAGTGTACTTTTTTGTTTTCTTTTAATTGTTGTTGTTGTTGTTGTTGTTGTTGTGGTCTTCAGTCTCGAGACTGGTTTGATGCACCTCTCCATGCTACTCTATCCTGTGCAAACTTCTTCATCTCCAAGTACCTACTGCAACCTACATCCTTTTGAATCTGCTTAGTGTATTCATGCTTTTAATTAGCGTACGGTAATTTAGCCATACATGCTTTTTGGAATTATATGCTATACAGGGTGTCACAGGAGAAATGAACGAGATTCAGGGATATGACAGGAAGATCATCTGAAGCAAAAATGTCTAGCAAAACTGGCACTAAAATCCATACCTTAAGAGCTATGAGCACTGGTTCAACAGAGAATGTGTTTCACCATATCGAAGATGAACAAGTTCTCATACCTCTTAAGGTATGCACTTAAGAGCCCATGTTGACTGGATATTTTTCTCTTGTTTTGGTCAATACTACCATTTCTCACAATAGGAAAAGCAAAGAGCTTACAGTAGTACAGTATCGAAGATGAAGAAGTGCTCATAGCTCTTAAGAATACATCTTAGAGCCAATGTTTACGAGACTTTATTGCTTCGAATGATCGTTCCTCTCATATCCCAGAATTGGGACATTCATCATGGGACGCCTTGCATGTTGCAAACACACAATGCGTTTAGACAGCACACGCCACATCAACTTTAAGCATGACGTTTTCTACGAACATTCTGATGTAAAAACACGACATACATACTAACGACACACTGAAAAATCACGTACATGTCCGAAAGAGAAGCGTAACCCTCAGTCTCCGTTCTTGGAGGCAGCGACAGAACCACAGAGGTCGACGACTGCGCTTAAAAGGAGTCATGTTGAAACCGTTTCAATGTCGGCTGTCTGAGTGCCAGTAAGGATTGAAAAACCTCGTCAGGACCTTCATCAAGGCCTTGTCTAAAGCGACAGTACAACTTCAGCTTCAATGCATCAGGTAAACGGACAAAGTAGTACCATCATGCATTCAAATAGATCTGTACGTTCCTCCAATGCAGGTTCTGTCTGTGAAGACGCTGTGATCTCCACGTACGTGTCTGAGAGTTTGTGGTCTTTCCTGTCTACACGCCATGGCATGACAGTCAAATTACGTCCTCAATGAGAGATCACGATAGGAAAGATGCTATAAAAATAAAGGCAGGTTAGAGTATAATGTCACGTCGATAGAAATCATTAGAAACAGAGAAAATCTCAGATGAACAAGGAAGGGGTAGGAATGGGCAAAGATCTTATTTAAGAAATCATATCGACATTTTCGTAACTCATGGAAGGAAGGTACGTTGCAAATTTAATGTCCCGTCGGCAGCAAGGTCATCAACGACGAAATGCTGTCTTGTATTGGACAAGGAGAGGGAAGGAAATCGGCCACATTTAAGAAACAATAACAGTATTGGTTTCAAGTGATGTAGATAAACGCAAGAAACATACATACAACGCGAGAAACACGCCCTAACGTTATGACCACCACCCTAATATCGATATAAACCAATCCAGGCAATAGCAACGGCACCTGGCGACGAATGACTGCTAGTCAGACACAGGCACGGTGCATTTACACTACTGGCCAATAAAATTGCTACACCACGAAGATGACATGCTACAGACGCTAAATTTAACAGACAGCAAGAAGATGCTGTGATATGAAAATGATTAGCTTTTCAGAGCATTCACACAAGGTTGGCGCCGGTGGCGACACCGACAACGTGATGACATGAAAGTTTCTAACCGATTTCTCATACACAAATAGCAGTTGACCGGCGGTGCCTAGTGAAACGTTGTTGTGATGCTTTGTGTAAGGAGGAGAAATGCGTACCGTCACGTTTCCGACTTTGATAAAGGTCGGATTGTAGCCTATCGCGATTGCGGTTTATCGTATCGCGACATTGCTGCTCGAGTTGGTCGACATCCAATGAGTGTTAGAAGAATATGGAATCGGTGGGTTCAGGAGGGTAATACGGAACGCCGTGCTGGATCCCAACGGCCTCGTATCACTAGCAGTCGAGATGACAGGCATCTTATCCGCATGGCTGTAACGGATGGTCTCGATCCCTGAGTCAACAGATGGGGACGTTTGAAAGACAACAACCAGATGCACGAACAGTTCGACGATGTTTGCAGCAGCATGGACTATCAGCTCGGAGACCATGGCTGCGGTTACCCTTGACGCTGCATCACAGACAGGAGCGCCTGCGATGGTGTACTCAACGACGAACCTGGGTGCACGAATGGCAAAACGTCGTTTTTTCAAATGAATCCAGGTTCTGTTTACAGCATCATGATGGTCGCATCCGAGTTTGGCGACATCGCGGTGAACGCACACTGGAAGCGTGTATTCGTCATCGTCATACTGGCGTATCACCCGGCGTGATGGTATGGGGTGCCATGCGTTATATGTCTTGGTCACCTCTTGTTCGCATTGACGGCACTTTGAACAGTGGACGTTACATTTCAGGTGTGTTACGACCCGTCGCTCTATCCTTCATACGATCCCTGTGAAACCCTACATTTCAGCAGGATAATGCACGACCGCATGTTGCAGGTCCTGTACGGGCCTTTCTGGATACAGAAAATGTTCGACTGCTGCCCTGGCCAGCACACTCTCCAAATCTCTCACCATCTGAAAACGTATGGTCAATGGTGGCCAAGCAACTGGCTCGTCACAATACGCCAGTCACTACTCTTGATGAACTGTGGTATCGTGTTGAAGCTGCATGGGCAGCTGTACCTGTACACGCCATCCAAGCTTTGTTTGACTCAATGCCTAGGTGTATCAAGGCCGTTATTACGGCCAGAGGTGGTTGTTCTGAGTACTGATTTCTCAGGATCTATGCACACAAATTGCGTGAAAATGTAATCACATGTCAGTTCTAGTATAATATATTTGTTCAATGAATACCCGTTTATCATCTGCATTTTTTCTTGGTGTAGCAGTTTTAATGGCCAGTGTAGTATCAATGAGCACGCTATCCGTGTGTAGAATGGGGAAGGCGCGCAATCTGTCTAAGTTTGACCGAAGGCAGGTTGTGATGGCCCGTATGCTGGGCAAGAGCAGTTAGCAAACTACACGACTTTTCGGGTTTTCGAGGAGTGCTGCGGTGAGTTTCTTCAACACGTGGCGAAGCCATGGTGAAATCACGTCCAGACATCGCAGGATTCGGCGGCCACCCCTCATTACAGATGCTGGACGTCGTAGGTTGGACAGACTGGTTAAAACAGGACAGGTGGCGAATTTTGGAAGATCTAATATCAATCAGACTTTAATGATGGACAGAGTGCAAGTGTGTCTGAACACACAGTGAAACGAACACTCCTAACGATGGGCCTCCGCAGCCTTCGACCCAAGCATGTGCCAATGTCTACGCCACGACAACAGCAACTACAACTGAAATGGGCAAGTGACCATCGACGCTGGACGTTGGCGCAGCGGCAGAGCGTTGTATGGTCTGTTGAATCCCGATACCTTCTTCATCATGCCTATGGGAGGACGCGAATGCGTCATCTTCCAGGGAAACAGCTCCTTGACACCTGTACTGCAGGTCGTAGACGAATTGGCGGCGGTGTCTTATGCTCTGGGGAATATTCACGTGGGCATCCATGGGTCCAGTGAGGTTCGTGCAAGGCACCATGACGCCTAAGGAGCATCGTACACTGGTTGCAGACCACGTACATCCTTCACGACGATCATGTTTCCCAATGGCAGTGGCATTTTTCAACAAGATAATGCGCTATGTCACAAAGCCTGGAATATGATGAAGTGCTTCAAGGAACACAATGACGAGTTCCAGTTGACGAGCTGGCACCCCAACTCACCAGACCTGAACCTGTTCGAACACATGTCGCATGTGACTGATCGAGGCGTTAGAGCTCATGCCCCTCCCTCTACGCCTCCCCCTCCCGGAATTTAAGGGGATTAGGTGACTTGTGTGTACAAATTTGGTGCCAGTTCCCTCCAGCGACTTACCAAGCCCTCATTGCTTCCATGCCATGACGCGTCGCCGCTGTTATCCGTGCCTAAGGCGCACATACCAGCTATTAGGTAGGTGGTCATAATGTTCTGGCTGATTCGTGTAAGACATCAATATTATCGTGATGGCTGAACTTCATTGGCAATTTCGATTAGTGTAGTCGAACGAGGTATTGTTCACACTTGGATCGAGCTGCTGCGTGCGTAACTCCGCTACCACAGCGTATCAAGTTTTGAAACTTCCTGGCAGGTTAAGACTGTGTGCTAGACCAGGACTCCAAAACGGAACCTCAGCACTCATGGGCGGGACTAAAGCTGTGAGTCGTGTATGGATAAATGCTAAAAAAATCCAAAGCTTGGTGGTATGTCTGATACGGTAATATCTTTAAGACTCCCTTTAACACAGCCACCCCTAACATGGCCGATGGAGGTTTAGGAATCAAGAGTTAGCAGCTTTCACTCAGTTAATACTAGGCAGAAATCAAATCTGCATGTAGAATGGACTTCCTTGACTCCTGTGCAGAAAGGAGTGCAGTATTCTGCTGCATCCATTTTCAATAAGCTACCAAAAATCTTAGCAGTAGCCCAAACACTTTTAAGTCTAAACTGAAGAGTTTCCTCATGGCTCACCCCTTCTATTCTGTCGAGGAGTTCTTGGAAGATCTGAAAAATTAAGCAAATTCCAGTGTTACATTGTTGATTTTCTTTATTTAAACTTACGAATTGTCGCCTGAATGTGTTTCTTATATTTCATTTTATCTGTTTCTACTATCGTGTTATAATTTCATGTATTGACTCGTTCCATGACCATGGAGACTTCTCCTTAATTTGGTACCACTGAAGAATAAAAAATAAATAAAAAAATAAAATGGCGCAAGCGACAGCACTATTTCTGAGAGCAACACCTTATAAATAACAACTACTATGTAATGCCATAACGAAACGCTTATTTACGAAATTATGACCACCAACCATCTATCAATTAACGTGGGCCCCATGTATTGGCAGCTGTATTATATACGGCGATACAACTTAGAAGCCGGCCGAGGTGGCCGAGCGGTTCTAGGCGCTTCAGTCCAAAACCGCACGACTGCTACGGTCGCAGGTTCGAATCCTGCCTCGGGTATGGATGCGTGTGATGTCCTTAGGTTAGTTAGGTTTAAGTAGTTCTAAGTTCTAGGGGACTTATGACCTCAGATGTTAAGTCCCATAGTGCTCAGAACCATTTGAACAATTTTGAACTACTTAGAACTCGGTTATTTGCAAGAAGTACTGAATCGACCTACCATGAAACTCTTGTGTGCTAAATCACGCAATCCATCAGAACAACAGCATCCTAACACAAATTGCCATATGACTCTGAAGACTGTAAACAACCCCACACTGCAATGTAACGTCTAGGCCAATTAACATTACGTCGTTAATAACACCATCCCAACTGGATAAAAACTACATAAAATCAAGTTAACTTCAAACCCGATATGTCCACAATGTCAAATAGTTGACTACCTCCCTCACATGTTTTTGTGCGTGGATCAGACTGAGACTTGGAAACGGAAAAAGAAGAAAGTGGCCACTATCACAAGATCTGAGGAATCGCAAATAATTATAAACCATATTAGAAAATCTAACAAGAACTGATATCTCAGTGCAAAAATTAAAGGTGTTCTTGGCTGCTGGGTCAGTATGCTCACTACATAATACCCAAGAGTGGTGCTTCATTGACGGACTTTCTCCAGGTCTTCACAGTGAGGCATGTTGTTATCGTTAAAATCTAAATAGAAAGTGTGAATACGGAACTATCTTGCTAACTCACTTCTGACTCGTAAAATAATTCACTTCGTTTTAGCAGAGGTTTCATTTTTGATCAGAAAAATACTTATTTGTTTGATTGAGTGATTTCTTTTTATTTACACTACTGGTCATTAAAATTGCTACACCACGAAGATGACGTGCTACAGGAAGGAAATGCTGTGATATGCAAATGATTAGCTTTTCAGAGCATCCGCACAAGGCTGGCGCCGGTGGCGACAGCTACAACGTGCTGACACGAGGAAAGTTTCCAACCGATTTCTCATACTCAAACAGCAGTTGACCGGCGTTGCCTGGAGAAACGTTGTTGTGATGCCTCGTGTAAGGAGGAGAAATGCGTACCATCGCGTTTCCGACTTTGCTAAAGGTCGGATTGTAGCCTATCGCGATTGCGGTTTATCGTATCGCGACATTGCTGCTAGCGTTGGTCGAGATCCAATGACTGTTAGCAGAATATGGAATCGGTGGGTTCAGAAGGGTAATACGGAACGCCGTGCTGGATCCCAACGGCCTCGTATCACTAGCAATCGAGATGACAGGCATCTTATTCGCATGGCAGTAACGGATTGTGCAGCCACATCTCGATCCCTGAGTCAACAGATGGGGACGTTTGCAAGACAACAACCATCTGCACGAATAGTTCGACGACGTTTGCAGCAGCATGGACTATCAGCTCGGAGACCATGGCTGCGGTTACCCTTGACGCTGCATCACAGACAGTAGCGCCTGCGATGGTGTACTCAACGACGAACCTGGGTGCACCAAAGGCAAAACGTCATTTTTTCGGATGAATCCAGGTTCTGGTTACAGCATCATGATGGTTGCATCTGTGTTTGACGACATCGCGGTGAACGCTCATTGGAAGCGTGTATTCGTCATCGCCATACTGACGTATCACCCGGCGTGATGGTATGGGGTGCCATTAGTTACACGTCTCGGTCACCTCTTGTTCGCATTGAGGGCACTTTGAACAGTGGACGTTACAATTCAGATGTGTTACGACCCGTGGCTCTACCCTTCATTCGAATCCTGCGAAACCCTACATTTCAGCAGGATAATGCACGACCGGATGTTGCAGGTCCTGTACGGGCCTTTCTGGATACAGAAAATGTTCGACTGCTGCCCTAACCAGCACATTCTCCAGATCTCTCACCAATTGAAAATGTCTGGTCAATGGTGGCCGAGCAACTATCTCGTCACAATACGCCAGTCACTATTCTTGATGAACTGTGGTATCGTGTTGAAGCTACATGGGCAGTTGTACCTGTACACGCCATACGAGCTCTGTTTGACTAAAATGCCCACGCATATCAAGGCCGTTATTACGGCCAGAGGTGGTTGTTCTGGGTACTGATTTCTCAGGATCTATGCACCCAAATTGCGTGAAAATGTAATCACATGTCCGTTCTAGTATAATATATTTGTCCAATGAGTACCCGTTTATGATCTGTATTTCTTCTTTGTGTAGCAATTTTAATGGCCAGTAGTGTAACTGAAAAAATGCAAACAGTAAAATTCAGTCAAGAGAAATAATGAAGTTTATAGACACAAGAATTTATAGCAGAGAACAACGTTGATAGCAATTAGTAGTGGAAATCCTATGAGAACCGTGTCATAGAAAGAAGAAGCACCATTAGTTTATATAAAATCTTTACGTTCCCGGGGCAGTGGTCTGGATTCCACTCTAGCTCCTAGATATAATTATAATGTCACGAAGATTCATAAAAGCGCACACTCCACCGAAAAGTGATAGATTCATTGTTTGCTAACACTTTTCTCAGTAAATGAAGGTGGTAGACGAGTGTCAAATGCGCAACCGAGCTACTATTTTAGGTAAACTGTTGAAGAAAAGTTGTGTCACCCTCTGGTTTGTGAGATGCATATAGCGAGTCACAGCGCTGGCTGTGAATGCCCGGTTTCGCTTACGGCCACCCGGGTTAGGATGCTAGGAGAAAGTGACCATGGCCTTCTGCGGGCCTGTCAGCTGCGTCACACCATCTCAAATACGCTAATCGCGCGTCACGTTAGGACAGGAAGGATCTCGCATTTACTACCTTTTCCTGTTAGCCGGCCGGAGTGGCCGAGCGGTTCTACGCGCTACAGTCTGGAGCCGCGCGACCGCTACGGTCGCAGGTTCGAATCCTGCCTCGGGCATGGATGTGTGTGATGTCCTTAGGTTAGTTAGGGTTAAGTAGTTCTAAGTTCTAGGAGACTGATGACCTCAGAAGTTAAGTCCCATAGTGCTCAGAGCCATTTGAACCATTTTTCCTGTTACTAAACAACATTATAATTTTTATCCATTTACTAGGTTTTCTCAAGGTGAACTTGTGTTATGGTTTTTATTTGTCTCCGTTACTGGTCAGGGGAAAATGAGACTGGTGAAAGATGGTAAGATTTGAAGACTTATGTGTGACTCATTGTAAACAAGTTGTAATCTTCACTCAAATAATTTTCAGCGGCGCATTGGGGAGGACCGGTTTTATCCCACGTCCAGTCAACTTTATTGATATTTCACACGGTCTCCCTAATTCGTTTCAAGCGAGAGCTGGAATAATTCCTTAAGAAAGGTCACGGCAGATTTTCAAATTTCGTCCCTCTCGCTGGTCCAACCGCACTTCTTATGGCCCTTATAACGATAATACGTTATATTCCCTGTACAGTCTTTCTTTGTGCGCGCTTTTCCCGTAAGTACATAGACGTGAAAGTAAAAATAAAGCATGAACCATCCCTAGTTAGACGAGGCGGAACCTTTTCGCGTTGGACTGTAGAGCTTTCACCGATTGTTGTACAAATGCGGCGTTATCAATTTGAGCAGTTTATTACAATAGCCATAATGTACGAACATATTGATTATTTACCACACGCCCGTACATGACCTGATGCCGCAATGTTATGTAAACTGTTGAATCAAACGTATCGAGACAGCCCTATCTAACGCAGAACTATCCACTAGATGTCAAAAGGGGCAGGCCGGCCAGTGTACAAGGAGGCGGGGAGCATTGTATTGTCAGTATAGAAGCAACAACAGCAGAGTGGGTCAAGAGAGCTCTATGGTTTCCCACGTGGAGTAGTCTGGATGCCACCTGAGTAACAAATCTGCCAGGGACATTTCAACTCATTTAAAGCTGCCAACGTCGATTGTTGCGGACGTGACTCTGAAATGGAAACGCGAAGAAACGGTGGATGACTAGAATCGAGGTATTTGGAGTGACGAAAAGCGCTATAACCCGTGGCAATCCCATGAAGCCGACCGGGTTTGGCGAATGGCTGAAAAACGTTAGCTGTCAACATGCGTGTCAGCGTCGTCGTAACTGCCGTCTGCTTCGCATCTGATGTGCAGCGAGCTACATTAATGTAAGTATTCACTGTATTTTTCTTACTTGTCACTTCTTCTTCCGTGTGTTTTTGCTTTTAGGAAGCTTCAATTTTCGAGTACTAGTAATATTGTTCCATTGATTTCGTGTTTGTTTTGAATACAGTCAAAGAGAGAATTGAAATTATATTTTGCTTGAAGTCTGAGGGTATACCACCTGTCCCATCCATCTTGCACACCAGATGGAACAATTTTGTCATAGCTAGTTCTCCCAAGGCTGTCAGTAGTTCTGACAGAATGTCGTCTACTCCCACGGCCTTGTTCCAACGTTGAACTTTCAGTGTTCTGTCAAACTCTTCTCGCAGTATCACGTCTCCCATCTCATCTTTACCTACGTCCTCTTCCATTTCAATACTACTACCTTCAAGTACAGCTTTCTTGTATGGACCCTTTACATACTCCTTCCACTTTTCAGCTTTCCCAACCGAGCGAGGTGACGCAGTGGTTAGCACACTGGACTCGCATTCGGGAGGACGACGGTTCAATCCCGTCTCCAGCCATCCTGATTTAGGTTTTCCGTGATTTCCCTAAATCGCTTCAGGCAAATGCCGGGATGGTTCCTTTGAAAGGGCACGGCCGATTTCCTTCCCAATCCTTCCCTAATCCGAGCATGAGCTCCGTCTCTAATGACCTTGTTGTCGACGGGACGTTAAACACTAACCACCACCACCACCACCACCACCACCATCAGCTTTCCCTTCTTTGCTTAGGACTGGTTTTCCATCAAAGTTGTGATATTCATACAGCTGCTTCTCTGCTCTCCAAAGGCCTCTTTAATTTTCCTATAGGCGATGTATATCTTCCCATAGTGATTTATGTTTCTGAATTATTACATTTGTCCATCAGCCATACCTACTTAGCCATTTTGTACTTCCTGCCAATCCCATTTTGTAGACGTTTGTATTCCCTTTCACATTCTTCATTTACTACATTTTTTATTTTCTGCTTTCATTACTTAAATTTTATATCTCCTGTGTTATGTATGTACTAGGCAAGTGATATATCCTCAGGATTTCTACGAGGCCTTGTCTTTTTACCCATATGATCGTCTGCTACCCTCACTACTTCATCTTTCAGTGCTACCCATTCGTCTTCTACTGTATTCCCTTCCTCTGTTCTTGTCAATAGTTGCCTAATGCTCCCTTTGAAACTCTCAACTTATCCAGACCCCATCTCCTTAATTTCCTAGGTTTTTGCAATTCTTCATAACCAATAAAACGTGAGGTCCACATCTGCCCCTGGAAATGTCTTACAGTTAAAATCTAGATCCGAAATGTCTTTCTTACCATTATATATTCAATCTGAAAGCTTCCGGTTTCTCCAGGTCTCCTCCAAGCATACAACCTTCTTTCATGATTCTTACAACAAGTGTAAGTGAGATTAAATTATGCTTTGTGCAAGATTCTATCAGGCAGTATCCCCCTTCATTCCTTTTCCCCAGTCTGTATTCATCTATTATTTTTCCTTGTCTTCCTTTTCCTACAATCGGGTTCCAGTCCCCCATCACTACTAAATTTTCGTCTCCCTTAACTATCTAAATAATTTCTTTTATCTCTTCATACATTTCTTTAATCTCTTCATCTGCGGAGCTAGTTTGCATATAAACTTGTACTACTGTCAATAATTCATACTAATCGCTGCTTCTCTCCACAACCATGCTGTCCAAAAATTGTACTACTGTGGTGGGTGTGGGCTTCATGTCTACCTTGCCTACAATAATGCATTCACTATGCTGTTCATAGTGGCTTATTCGCTTTCCTATTTTTTTTATTCATCATTAAACCTTCCCCTGCATTACTCCTAGTTGATTTTGTATTTATAACACTGTAGTCATCTGACAAAAGTCTTGTTCTTCCTGCCACCGAACTTCACTAATTCCCACTATACCCAACTTTAATCTATTCACTTCCATTTTTAAATTTTCTAACCTATCTGCCTGATTTAGAGTGTGTGACATTCCATGCTACGATCCGTAGAACGCCAGGTTTGTCTCTCCTGATAACGACGTCGTCCTGAGTAGTCCCCGCCGGGAGATCCGCAATACTTTACCCAAGGGAATGCCATCAATATTTAACCATGCAATAGAGCTGCAATCCCTCATGAAAAATTACGGCTGTATTTTCTCTTTCCATTCAGCCGTTTGCAGTACCAGAACAGCAAGGCCGTTTAGGTTGACATCAGAAGGCCAGATCAGTGAGTCATCCAGATTGCTGCCCCTGCAACTATTGGAAAGGCTGCCGCTCCTCCTGGGAAACCACATGTTTCTCTGGCCTCTCAACAGATGCCTTTCCGTTGTGGTTGCACCTACGGTGCGGCTATCTGTTTTGCCCGGTCACACAAGCCTCCCCACCAATGACGAAGTCCACTCTCTATGAAATCCTTGCTTCATTGCATTTATACGACCGTCAACCACAAAATTATCAAAATCATCACGTGCAACCTCCATTTTATCGAAAGTAACACACTGACAAACCTGAACTCCAGCCGAAATGTGCTGAAACTGTTACAACAATTATGTTTGTGGATCTTGCAACTGTCAAAATATTTAAATTATCTTTTCTTCATACCTTACATTAAACGTAACCGGTATTCTCTTAAACGGATAGGCAAAGTATTAAATAAGATGAATTGTATACCCTGCCTAATGATTTTTGGTATTCTATATAATGCCTAGGCTTTCCATAAAATGCCGGATCATAGTTTGCCGGTAACATATACATTTCTTTGCTCTGTTTCGCCCTAAACTCCTTTGACTGCTGTCCCGTCAGTGTGCAGTGTCATACGTGGTACACATCACTAAAACTATCCTAGAAGCCTGATCATACGACCTTAGCTTAAGAGACAGCGAAGTTAACCAGAAACAATAAACCACGTCCCGGATATTAACAACGGCTGGCTGATATATCGGCCAGCCTGAGTGTACGTATGTTCCTATACTCACTTAGGCAAAACACGTCAGAGGCGTAACATACCCACTTTTTAAACACGAAAAGCCACAATTTTCACCATATTTGCAGCTGTGATATACACAAACTTCCCTCCCATTTTAGATTAGCCCAGGTGCAGCTCATGGTTTCCATACTGGGGAAGGCTGTAACATTTATCAATCGGAACTAACTTAGGTCTCGAGCTACACTACAGATCAGTCTGTCACCACAACCTAGATTTCAGGAGGGGGCCGGGAGAAATGTCAAATTCTATCCGAACGCTTACATACTGTATCTACTTTCTGTTTCATAAGCAAAAACTAAATAACATCAAAAGCTAACTCCAAGACAAAATCTACAAGTAGCTTATCCCCCAACGTCACATTTCCCGATAGTTTACCACAACAAATCGTACTAAAAGACACGTTTTGGAAAGATATTTAATGCAGTGTGTGTTAGCTTCTCTGCATCCCTAACGTTTGTGGTATTCTCATTTCTTTACCTCAGATGTTTAATGTTTTGCCTGCTCAATCCGCGGCGTCTGTAACTCCGCATGACGAAACAATGTTGTTTCCATGACGTCACGGATCTTGTGCTTTGATTGGCTGACATGAGTAACCTGAGCAACCGCTTTGGTAATTTACACACCATATTTGTCGTATTCATTCTTATTTGCTACTTCTCCATTTCACTGGTCCACGTTACCTCGTGTTCCCAAGAGATTTGCTACCACAGTGCTTGGAGACTGTACCCCTTGTCCGGGCGAAAGGATGTGGTTTCAACACGATGGTGCACCAGCCCATTTCGATGTTAATGTCCGCGAGCACCTGAGCAACTCCTGCTATCATCGCTGGATCGGAAGTGGAGGTCCTTTCCCATGGCCAGCGCGATCTCCGGATCTCACATCTCTCGATTTTTGCCTCCGGGATTACGTCAAGACGTCGGTGTACGAAACCACCGTAGAAACCGTTGTAGACCTGCTTGCTAGGGTCCAAGCTGCCTGTCTCCCGGTGCAGCAGACACTAGGTAACTTTGAGAGAGAGCGGCAGAACTTCGTACGCCATTGTCGTGTATGCATTGAGACTGGCGGTCTCCATTTTGTATTGGAGTTAGCTACGTTGTTGTTATTCAGTGTGCGCTTAGTATATCAATACCATAATAAATATGAATTTCCGACCATTGGTTCCCTAGCTGGGGTTGTGAACCCACTATCACTCCGGCCGGAGTGGCCGAGCGGTTCTAGGCACCGCGCAACCGCTACGATCGCAGGTTCGAATCCTGCCTCGGGCATGGATGTGTGTGACGTCCTTAGGTTAGTTAGATTTAAGTAGTTCTAAGTTCTAGGGGACTGATGACCTCAGAAGTTAAGTCCCATAGTGCTCAGAGCCATTTGAACAATTTTGAACCCACTATCACCTGTTTCAATTTGACCAAAAAGGTTTGAGACAGCCTATATACAGAATGTAGATGGCGTTACTCCTGAGTAATTTCTGCGGTTGCCCTGGACTGGTATTTCGCATGTCCACGTACATAGTTTAAATTCGTGCCAATTTCACGTTTGTTGCACGCCGCCTTCGCGGTACTGTAATTTCAGAGGCCAGTTGTATACTTTGATCGACGTGGTCACGGTGGGCACCGCTGTGTAACGTACGTAGCGACGAGCACGGCCAGCCGGAGGACAGCCAGTCAGACAAGGAAACAGCCGGCAATACTCGGAAGCCCCGTTACGGTAGCGGGCGGACGTGCTTTCCGGTTGCGCTCGTGTCCAGCCGGCCACAGCCCCGCGCTTACTGGCTGCGCCCAGCGTATCGCACCGTTTCGGCGCTTGTACCTCGCTCTAAATTTCCAGTTCCGCACGTACTCCAATGAAGCAAAATTGGAGGGGTACCCAAAAACACCGAAATTACTTTTTGAAAGCAATGTCTTTTCAAACTGTTTACAATACAACCTTGTTGTTATTGTTGTCTTGGGTGGACTTGGCTGCTACGGTCATCAGTCCATGGGCGTACCCAGCGAGGGGCAGGGGGGGGGGGGCAGCTCCCCCTCCCCCCCCCTCCCCACCGGCCCCCTAGAGGAACTCGTTCGAGCAGATCCGGGAGTAATTTTTTCGTCTTCGGCACGTTACTGTCGGCAGGGAAGTTTATAGAAATAATAAATTTAGCCATAAGCAATCCGATCTGCTATTCGTAGGCATGTTACGTCGCCAAGGAACAGCGTATTCACTTGTAGGCAGTAAGGGATCATGACTATGTGAAGTTTCTAACGAACAATCCACCATCCCAAAATGACAACGAATACTGGCGACGTTCGCTGGTAATACCATACATCGAATCATTCATGTCATCATTAAATATACGATTTTCACCAGAAAATACACCAGCTTTTGCTCTAAATAAGCAACATCCCTTGAATATGAGCAGTTCTAGTGTAACAGACTTCCTTAAAAGTGCAGAATTGTTTAAAACAATTTATGGATTGGATGATATTGCCGGAGAACTGGAACTATGGTACAATTTGTGGAGGAAAAAGAATATAACTGAAGCTAAATTAAAGGATATGGAGGTCGTTGACCTGTTTAACGAGACTAATATTTTTCCCTAGCATGACAAAAAGCACTAAAAATTTTGAGCACTATTCCATGCACAACAGCGACTGTGGAACGATCCTTCAGCCCACTTCGAAGAGTGAAGACGTGGCTCAGAAGCACTATGGGAGAAGAAAGGCTCACAGGATTGTGCGTACACCGCAATTATGTAAAAGAAAACTGCGAGATGTTAGAGAAGAAAGTAATTGCGAAATTTGCTGCAAATCCTAGAAGATTATTACTGAATTAAAAAGTTGTATTTTTAAACATGTGCATTCTTATATTTAAAATGTTTATTGAAAGCAGTTTTTCACTAGTTTACTGTTTTATTTGACAAGAAATGCTGCATGTTTTCTCGGAATGTACAAGTGAATTCTTGTACTTAAGATGTTTATTTAAAGCAGTTTTTCACTGGCTTATTGTTTTATTTAATAAGGAGTGCTGTTTGTTGTCTCGATTCCTTGTTTCCTGAGACTAGTATGACCTGCCCCCCCCCCCGCCCCCTAGTTCAGATCCTGGGTACGCCCTTGCATCAGTCATGCACACATACCCATGCCCGAGGGAGGACTCGAACCTCCGCCGGGATCAGCCGCACAGTCCATGACTGCAGCGCCTTAGACCGGTCGTCTAATCCCGAGCGGCTGTTGTGGTCTTCAGTCCAGAGGCTGGTTTGATGCAGTTTTCTGTTCTGCACTATCCCGTGCAAGCTTCTTCATCTCCGAGTAACTACTGCAACCTACATCCTTCTGAATCTGCTTACTGAATTCGTCTCTCCGTCTCCTTCTACCATTTTCACACTCAACGCTTCCGTCCAGTACTAAATTGGTGATCCCTTGATGCCTCAGAACTCGTTCTACCAACCGCTCCCTTCTTCTGCCAAAGTTGTGCCACAAATTCCTCTTCTCCCCAATTCTATTCAGTACCTCCTCATTAGTTACGTGATCGACCCATTTAATCTTCAGCATTTTTCTGTAGCACCACATTTAGAAAGCGTCTATTCTCTTCTTGTCTAAATTATTTATCGTCCGTTTATTTCACTTTCATACCTGGCTACATTCCATACAAATACTTCCAGAAAGGACTTCCTGACACTTAAATCTATACTCGATGCTTACAAATTTCTCTTCTTCAGAAACGCTTTCCTTGCCGTAGCCAGGCTTCCCAGATAGTAAAACTCATCTACTACATTAAGTGACTCATTTCCTAACCTAATTCCCTCAGCATGACCTGATTTAATTCGACTACATTCCATTATCTTCGTTTTGCTATTGTTGATGTTCATCTTATAGCCTCCTGTCAAGGCACTGTCCATTCCGTTCAACTACTCTTTCAGAGTCTTTGCTGTATCTGACAGAATTACAATGCCATCGGCAAAACTCAAAGTTTTTATTTCTTCTCCGTGGATTTTAATTCCTACTTCAAATTTTTCTTTTGTTTCCTTTACTGCTTGCTCAATATATAGATTGAATAACAATGGGGATAGACTACAAACCTGTCTCACTCCCTTCTCAACCACTGCTTTCCTTTTATGTCAGAACCTGATTTCTCTGGAATTGGAATTATTATATTCTTCGTGAAGTCTGACGGTATTTCGCCTGTCTCATACATCTTGCTCACCAGATGATACAGTTTTCTCATGGCTGGCTCTACAGGCTGTCAGTAGTTCTAATGGAATGTTTTCTACTCCCAGGGTCTTGTTTCGACATAGGTCTTTCAATGCTCTGTCAAATTCTTCACATAGTATCATATCACCCATTTCATTTTCATCTACGTCCTCTTCCATTTCCGTAATATGGCCCGTAAGTACCATCTATATACTCCTTCCACATTTCTGCTTTCCCTTCTTTGCCTAGGACTGCTTTTCCATCTGAGCTCTTGATATTCATGCAGGTGGTTCTCTTTTCTGTAAAAGTCTCTTTAATTTTCCTGTAGGCAGTTTCTATCTGAACCCTCGTGATATATGCCTCTACATTCTTGCATTTGTCCTCTAGCCATCGCTGCTTAGCCATTTTGTATTTCCTGTCGATCTCATTTTTGAGACGTTTGTATTCCTTATCGCCTGCTTCATTTACAGCATTTTTATGTTTTCTCCTTTCACCAGTTAAATTCAATATCTCTTCCTTTAGCCAAGGGTTTCTACTAGCCCTTGTCTTTTTACATACTTAATTCTCTGCTGCCTTCACTATTTCATCTATCAAAGCTACCCATTCTTTTTCTATTGTATTTCCTCCCCCTATTCTTCTCAATCGTTCCCTAATGCTCTCTCTGAAACTCCCTACAACCTCTGGTTCTTTCATTTTTTCCAGGTCCCATTCCCTTAAATTCCTACCTTTTTGAAGTTTCTTCAGTTTTAATCTACTGTTCATAACCAATAAATTGTGGTCAGGGTCCACATCTGCCCCTGGAATCGTCTTACAATTTAAAACCTGGTTCCTAAATCTCTGTCTTACAATACAATCTATCTGAAACATTCCAGTGTCTCCAAGTCTCTTCCAAGAACACAGCCTTCTTTCATGATTCTTAAAACAAGTGTTAGTGTGATTAAATTATGCTTTGTGCAAAATTCTACCAGGTAGTTTCCTCCTTCATTCCTTTCCCCCAGTCTGTATTCACCTATTGTTTTCCCTTCTCTTCCTTTTCCTACTATCGAATTCCAGTCCCCCATCACTACTAAATTTTCGTCTCCCTTAACCATCTAAATAATTTCTTTTATCTCATCATACATTTCTTCAATCTCTTCATCATCTGCGGAGCTAGTTGCCGTATAAACTTGTACTGTATTTATAACCCTTTATTCACCTGATGAGAAGTCTTGTTCCTCCTGCCAACGAACTTCGCTAATTCCCACTATACCTAAGTTTAACTTATTCATTTCCTTTTTTTAATTTTCTAATCTACCTGCCCATTTAAGCGCTCTGACGTTCCCTACTCCGATCCGTAGAACGCCAGTTTTGCTTCTCCTGATAACGACGTTCTCCTGAGTAGTCCCTGCTTGGAGATCCGAAAACCTTATCCCCTTCATATTACTTTCTCTTACAAATAATACTTTTGTCCCACCAGTGCTTTCACTGTTCGAAACATTTTTTGTAGTCATCTTTAGAAATGGATGACAGCTCCTCCTTTGTGTTTTTCTTGACTTCTCCAGTGTTGTGAAACCGGTGTCCTTTTTGCCACTTTTCATGCGTGGAAATAAGAAAAGTCGCACGGAGCCACGTCAGGAGAGTAAGGTGCGTGGCAACCATGCCACTTTTAGCCAAAAACAGTCAAACAGAGATGGATGTGTGTGCAGGTGCGTTGTCGTGGTGGAAGAACCAGTCTCCTGTCTGCCACAAATCGAGTCTTTTCTGATGAACACTGTTGCGCAATCTCCTTAAAACGCCTTAAAACAATCTATGAGCACGAGCTCTCGAAGTTTTTCAATATTTTCGTCGATTGGGGCAGTTGATGGACTTCCATAATAAGGTTTGTCATCAATCTTCATGTCGCCATTTTTAAATCGAGGAAACCACGCGTACACCGGAGCTTTTCCCATAGCATCATCTTGGTAAGCTGTTTTAATATTAAAACAGTTTCAGCAGCATTTTCATCGAGTAGGAAACAAAATTTCACAGCTGCACGTTGTTCACTTAAACTTGCCATTATAAAAAACGAAACAAGAACAAAACAACGCTAGCAAAAAGAATCACTGCAAATGGACAGAACAAGCTAGGTCGACAACACAGGCGGCACTGAACTGGCAATGAGTTGTGCTATACATGCCTAGCAGCAGAAATGCGTACTACGCAAGCTTTGCCCTCGGCAATGTTATTCTGGTTTGTTTTGGGTAACCTCTTGTACGTCTCGATTTAGCGAACAGTAGGGCGAAGATGTGGTGGCCATTTAAACGACACTACGAGGGGTCTACAAAAAGTAAGTTAAACATTATTATGTCACACCAAGTAACTGTTATTGAATGCTGCACTGTACTTCTAAGTGACACAAATAATTACACCGTTTTTAACGTAGTCATCTTTCTACCATCGTTCAACTCTTCGACGACAGAAATCCGCTCTTTCGCAACCGAACCACCCGAGAGCTGCTGTGCGAATATCCTCATCGTTGCAAAATCCCTTTCCCCAGATGTTCTTTCAGCTTCTCAATTGTCTAGACATTGTCGACTGTGGCCGATGTCGATAGCATTCTTCCCGATCACCATGTACGGCCTAGGTTAAATTGATGGCAACTTTTCGCTTCGGCTTGACGCGACATTGCATTTGATTCATATATCACCGAAATTTTACGGAGCATCTGAGTGCAGTTTTGACTTTTTGTCAACAAGAATAGTATCGTCCATTGTACCTCAACTGCCGACCGTTGTGACCGAGCAGTTCTAGGCGCTTCAGTCCGGAACCACGCTGCTGCTACGGTCGCAGGTTCGAATCCTGCCTCGGGCATGGATGTGTGTGATGTCCTTAGGTTAGTTAGGTTTAAGTAGTTCTAAGTCTAGGGGACTGATGACCTCAGATGTTAATGCTTAGAGCTATTTGAACCATTATTTTTACCCCAACTTTGAAGGACGTTACCAGTTGTATTCCCACACTGCGATGCACCACAGCTGAACTGTGTCAGCAGAAAACATGGAACATGTATTCTCTCCTGACAATGTGACACTTTTGTTACGCAACGGTCTTAGCATGCTACAACATATGTAACTTACTTTCTGAAGTCCTACATATGTTTTAGAGGGAAAGTGAGAAGATACTATAAAAATTAGGCAAGCGATATAATAATAGGAATGTATTAGACGATGAAAAAGAAAATAGAAAGTTATCATGAGCAAATATCACATTTCATCAGTTCAGATGACAAATGTAACAGAAACTAACAAATGAGAGGAAATTTTGCTAGAATTTCCAGACTTCTTCATATTTTTGCAGAGTTCAAGAGATGAATCACAAGCAAAGGTACTTTGTAATGAATATAATAACATTTCTGAAATAATATAAGATCAAATGTATAAAGGTTTCTGAGGTACGAAAAGAGGAAAGGGGTACAGACACATTCACTCTGAATGTTCAAATCTCAAAGGAAGTGCTGTCGAGGAAAGTACGAAACTAAGATGCACAGGATTGCAGATATTTCAACATCGTTTGTTTTCCGAAATCAATAAACTTGTGCAGATACTGTGCACTACATGTAGGCATCTAAGAGCTCTTATTGTATTAGTGGATTCAGTATTGTTTTACTTATTGCTCCTGCATATTTTTTCGGACCATGGCAGTTTGCTGTATGCACTTTAATATTGACACTCGCAAATAATGCGATAGGGATAACCTTCTGAAGAAGGGCACTAAGTGCCCGAAACCGGTGATGAAATTAAATTTCCTTTATGCAACTGGTAGCTTATTATTTCATTCTAAACCTGAACTTAACACCTGATCTGCTACCTGATGATGAAGACAACCTCGGAAACATGTCGTAAATTTTAAAAGAAAACTTAATTTTTGGTGAGTAGTAACGTTGTGTTCACATTGTACTTCAAAATTAGTCATTCTTGGCAAGTAACATTGGATCCTATAGAACAACGTGGAGCTACGGCCTACGCCATCAGATAACCACCTACACGTTCAGGGGTAGAAAGTCGTATCCCATAAATAATCTTCTTTTTGTGACGGTACACACAAACCAGACCTGATGTGTACAAGATGTAAGAAAACCTATTGGAACATATTATCTCTCAGTCATCGGTGCTTCATACTGCATCGTCTTGGCTCTGTTTGCATCGTCTTGACGCTACTTTATGAAGTGCCAATGTTGGGGGGGGGGATTGCCGCTGATGCAGTTTGTGCAACTGTGTCGCACGGTGATAACATAACCCGATTGTCGAGATCGAGTTTTGTGATAGTAGAAACAGACTGACGGGATCAAGTTTTGTGATAGCAGAACCGGTTGACGAGACCGAGTTTTGTGGGAGCAGAAACCGGTTGTCGGGATCGAGTTCTGGTGCTACCCTGCATCGCATAATCTCTACTGTTACGTGGGGCAATCTTCGTCACTGTTGGTCGATCTTGATCACTCTTCGTCTCCATGAACTACACTGCCAGTCTTCAATACTTTAGCTAAAAAGTCGGAGAGGACCCGAACTTCCCGAATTTCCACGTGACCATTTGGACAGCACTACAGACTAACTTCTTTTGTCGAAATAACGAACAAAAATGACAGTAAACAGAGTTTTTACACCAAAAGGAAGCTGCGGTGAGGAACACAGGTGCTTCAGTTACTTTGAGAGCCATCGGCAAATATTTTCTGAGACAGCGTCCGAATTTACGCTATCGTCAAATTCGTCTGCTTGAGAACTGAAATGGGGAATACATTATTTTAAGAAATACAGCGACCAACCACTTTTTCACAAATCTTTATACATGCCAATATGCGTTTGGGGCTTTCACCCATCTTCAATTGGCGTAAAACATATTTCAATCTTCAGTTAAAAACATCGACTGCCATTTGGAAGCTATCACGACAAATGATGACGGGGGAAAGCCCAAAATGCTTAGTAGCTTAAACAAGAGAACATAAAAAGTGGCTGCTCGCTGTATTTCTTAATATAATATAATCCACAGCCACAGAAAATGGTTCAAATGGCTCTGAGCACTATGGGACTTTACTTCTGAGTTCATCAGTCCCCTAGAACTTAGAACTACTTAAACCTAACTAACCTAAGGACATCACACACATCCATGCCCGAGGCAAGATTCAAACCTGCGACCGTAGCAGCCGCGCGGTTCCAGAGTAAAGCACTTAGAACCGCTCGGCCACCCTGGCCGGCCACATCCACAGAGATCAATAGCTAATAAAATGGGTAAATTATCGTTAGCGAGAATACGGTCACAGAAGGCGGACACATATAGTATCAGTCACAATGTCGGTTCTGTATCTCGACAGTTGCTTCGACTCACGTTTGGTTCCACGGAATCCTCGAAGAGCTGACTGATAAAATAAAGACGAGGTCAAAAGGTGACTCATGAGCTAAAGATTCTTGCTGGGGAAGTGGGGGACAACCCAGCAACGGTATAGGATATAGACAGAAACAAACATAACTTATACAATATTGGTACTCCTAAATTGTCTCCGGACGTGAAGACTAATTCAAAAAACCATCAAAGACACCATGTGGCCAAAAATCTCCTGGTACGTATTCCAGTTCGTTCAAATGAAGTCGCAAATCGACTATATTTTCACGTAGTTTTCAGTGACATCGACTGAAATACCTGTATATGTACTCCGTAATTAAGTGTACGATGTATGGCGTAAAGTATTCAGAGCACTTATTATTATTATTATTATTCACCCCCTTTTCCGTCCAGCTGGCCGCTGTGGCCGATTGGTTCTAGGCGCTTCAGTCCGGAACCGCGCGACTGCTACGGTTGCAGGTTCGAATCCTGCCTCGGGCATGGATATGTGTGATGTCCTTAGGTTAGTTAGGTTTAAGTAGTTCTATGTTCTAGGGGACTGATGACCTCAGGTGTTAAGTCCCATAGTGCTCAGAGCCATTTTGAAACTTTTCCGTCCGATTCGCGTAAAGAGCGAGAAAAATGCTACTGTATGCATACCTATACTCCCAAAATCTCCATTTTGTCGCACTTACAGGGCTCGGATGAACCAACAACGCCAACAAAACTTCTTTTCCATCTGTGCCAGATACTCTTTGCCTAAATTCACTGAACATCATTTTGCCAGGAAAAATTTCGTCTTTATACCACTGATGATAGTTTAAGGTTCCTCTGCACTTGCTAAACATTTCCACGGATTAAAGTGGCCATTTATTAACTCGGAGATAAATCTCCGAATTCCTTCGTTCTCTTCCTAGATTGCGACTTAGGAAGAGTCTAAATAACTCGAGCAACACTCACTAACATATCACACGAGAGTTTGTACACGGTCTCGTTTGGAAATTTGCAACACACAATTTTTTCATCAAACCGAAATCATCCACTCTCCTTCCTAACACTCATACAACAGATTTTGTGTGTTTGGCCGACATCATGCCGCATCGAAACTCTTAACATTAGACATAATAGCAGTGTCATATTGGAGTTTTCAGCTCCGCTCCCGTATTTAGAGAAAATAACAATGGATTAAGGATGCGTCCGCCAGTTTGTACGTACACACGATTGTTTTGTTTTAATACTCAAACATGTTTCACCACAGATGTGGCATCCTCAGTGGGTTTTTTCTTTTATTTTTCTGAAATAGATACATGTATGGATTAGGAGATACATTGCTATTCTGTTGCTATTTAAATTACATATGCACTTTACTTTTAATTTTACGTTGTGTGTGTCCTGTGGCTACCAACCGAAAGCAGCCACAGGTCTAAATTAGCACAACATGTAATTTGCAAACAAGAGGATTTTAGGATATCGTCTACCACGATCTTTAAAATGGCCGGCCGCGGTGGTCTAGCGGTTCTAGGCGCTCCGTCCGGAGCCGCGCGACTGCTACGGTCGCAGGTTCGAATCCTGCCTCGGGCATGGATGTGTGTGATGTCCTTAGGTTAGTTAGGTAAGTAGTTCTAAGTTCTAGGGGACTGATGACCATAGATGTTAAGTCCCATAGTGCTCAGAGCCATTTGAACCATTTTTTTCTTTAAAATGTATGTTCAGGTAAAATTCGTGGCTTATGCCAATTTTTGGACTTACCATTGTAGTGTTTGGCTAGTCTGTGCTGTGACAGGTTTATTTTTGTGTGCCAAATGTGTTTTTGTATAGTCAGACTAACCTGTGGAGATAGGCGACATTTTTTGAAGCTTCGGTATGGAGAACCATTTTGGAGTAGTTTGTTATTCACGGGTTATGTTTCTTAATTTGACAGTGTTTACTAGCGTTTTCTCCTGCTCAGTTGTGGATATTGCGTCTTGCTATGTTGCTGTGACTTTCACACATCTTTCACTGCACTAATTTACGTTTCTGATGCGCTTTTGACTGCTGTCTGTTTTTGTTTTGTTTTGGTTTGACGTCCGCTAACTTTGAATCTCTTCAGTCCGTTCTTCATGAACGTGTGTGTGTGTGTGTGTGTGTGTGTGTGTGTGTGTGTGTGTGTGTGTGTGTGTTATTTTGTGTTTCCAATGGTTCGTTTAGAGGGTTGAATAGTATTTTGTTACATAGTACTATTCGTTATTGATAACTTTTTTGCCCTATGTGATAGCTTTTTATTATTATTATTATTTTGAGCTTTTCCTCATTACAGAGGCTTATCTCCAACATAATAATTTACCTGGAAATGACAATACAAACAATAAACGTTCTTAAACTATACTCTCAAAATATTTCTCCATGTGTTTCGATCTTGCGTGTCCTCTTCCTCTGCGCCCATTCTCCTCATTGTGTGCTGTACATTTTGGAGCCAGGTGGTCACAGGTCGTCCTCTTCTTCTTCTCCCCTCCGGTTCCCACTCCAGTATCAATTTTGGTATTCTGGCTTCCTCCATTCGTCGTACATGCCCGTACCACTGTAATTTCTTCCTATCCATTACGTCATATATTCTTTCTTTTATTTCCATTCTCCTTATTACTTCGGTGTTCCTTATCTTTTCTTTCCTGGAGATTCTTGCTGATCTTCTCCAAAAGTCCATCTCTAGAGCTTGTAATTTTTTAATGTGCTTCATGTTAATTGTCCAGGTCTCCGTTCCATACAGAACCACACTCTCTAATATGGATTTGTATATTAATTTTTTTGTTCTGCTCATTACATTCCTGCTCCATAAGACTGAGTTAAGCATCCCAATGACCCTCCGTCCGCTACTAATTCTTTTATTGATTTCTGACTCTGATTTTCCCTCGATTTCTAAAATGGATCCCAAATAACAGAAAGTGTTTATCTTTTTGATTTTCTTTCCTTCAATGTATAGCTCATCTGAATCATTAGTCAAGTATTCTGTTTTTTGGTAATTAATCTTCAAACCCCAAGTTTTGTATGCTACTGCTAGTTGATTGCACATATAGTTAGCATCCTCCCCATCTTGTGCTACGACTACTTGATCATCAGCAAATAATAAATGATGTAGGTAAACTCCATCTCTTATTTCTAATCCCATACTATTACATTTACGAGACCATGTTCTAAGGCTAATATCTATATAGATTTTAAATAATGATGGTGACATGGGACAGCCCTGTAAAAGGCCTTTGCTTGTTCTAAATTTCTGTGAAAGTTTATTACCAACTTTCACTTGGCAAATGTTATCTTTATACATCTGTTGTATTATTTTAATCAAGGAAGGGTTTATGTTTGCCATATGTAGTGCTCTCCAAAGTAATTTTCTTGGAACAGTATCATACGCTTTTTCTAGATCTATGAAAATTAATCCTATACTTTTTGATTTTTCCCTATGTTTCTCCAAAATCTGTCGTAATGTGAAAATATGGTCTACACATGATCTCCCAGCCGTGAATCCACATTGTTCTTCTTGGGTTCTAAAATTTTTTTCCAGTTTGTTTTTAATTACTTTCGCAAAAATTCTCATTAATGTGTTTGTAACACAAATTCCTCGATAGTTTGAACAAATTTTGCGATCCCCTTTCTTAAATATTGTATTAATGTAACCTAGCTTCATTTCGTTGGGTATTGAATCTCCATGTATCATTTTGTTGAAGAGCTGTGTTATCAGTTTCACAATTTTGTCACCACCATATTTCAGACACTCCAGATTGATATTGCCTGGTCCCGGTGATTTACCATTCTTTCCTGTTCTCAATGCCTGAAGTACTTCACTTTCTAAAATATGGATCTCATCATCTTCATGTCCTTCATCTTCCCCTGTTCCTTCTTCTAGATATTCTTCTCTGTCCTCATTTAATAATTTTTGGAAATACTCTTCCCATTCCTTTTGTGTTATCAGTTGGAGATTAGTTTTGCTTTTTGTATCCTGTCGAAGCCCTTTCAATACTGACCATGCTTCTTTTGCTCTCCCAAATCCTAATTTGCTATTCACCTTGGCACATGTTCTTTCCCATGCTTCATTTTTTGCCATCCTTATTTTTTTCGTCACTTCATTCTTCTTTTCCTTGTATATTGACCTTGTTTCTTCTGATTTATCATTCAACCACTGAAGGAACGCATTTCGTTTTTCTCTAATGAGGACCTCTAGTTCCTCTGACCACCACTCTGCTGCACGGTTGTGGTTGCTATCTTTTTTACCCAACACCTCTGTTGCTATGATTTTCACATTAGCTTTTATATAGTCATATATTTCCTCTGTACTTCCTTCAAATGATTCAACCAGTTTCCTTTCCATCCTGGCCGCAAAGAGTGTTCTGATACTTTCGTCTTGTAGGCTGTCAATATTAAAAGGTAAATTTTCATCTTTCTCAGTCTGGTTCGTTTTATTTATGTTACTTGTATCACTCCTTGCATTCTTCCATGGCCAGAAAGACTTTTTGGATGTGGTAATTTTCTTTTATTGTTAGAAATTAGTAGAGATGATTACTGTATTTTAGGATTTGGAGGCCTGCTTCTACGCCACTGGGCACTAGGATAGTAGTTGTTTTTGATGAGATGGTTTGCAAATGAGGAATGTGTGCTGTCACTTTTCAGTGCTCTTAAATGTTCTGAGCATCTTATCCTGAAATTTCTATATGTCTGCCTCATGTATACCGTATACATATATACAGGTCAGCTACTATATAGCTGCTATATTGAATTTATCTATGGTTGTGTTGGACATTTTTAATCTTTTCTGCAGTGTTGTTTGCTTCATATGTCACATGTACACTATGTGATCAAAAATATCCGGACACTTGAGAAACATACCTTTTTGCATATTGCCAGGTACTCCATATTAGCGACCTCAGTAGCCATTAGACATCGTGAGAGAGCGGAACGGGGAGCTCCGCGAAACTCACGGACTTCGTACGTGGTCAGGTGATTGGATGTCACTTGTGTCATACGTCTGTATACGAGATTTCCACACTCCTAAACATCCCTAGGTCCACTGTCTCAGATGTGATAGTGAAGTGGAAACATGAAGGAACACGTAAAGCACAAAAGCGTACAGGCCGACCTCGTATGTTAACTGACAGAGACCGCCGACAGTTGAAGAGGGTCGTAATATGTATAGGCAGACAGCTATCCAGACCATCACACAGGAATTCCAAAATGCATCAGGATCCACTGCAAGTACTATCACAGCTAGGCGGGAGGTGAGAAAACTTTGATTTCATGGTCGAGCGGCTGCTCATGAGCCACACATCACGCCGGTAAATGCCAAACGACGCCTCGCTTGATGTAAGGAGCGTAAACAATGGACGATTGAACAGTGGAACAACGTTGTGTGGAGTGACGTATCACGGTACACAATGTGGCGATCCGATGGCATGGTGTGGGTATGGCGAATGCCCGGTGAACGTCATCTGCCAGCCTGTGTAATGGTTCAAATGGCTCTGAGCACTATGGGACTTAACATCTGGGGTCATCAGTCCCCTAGAACTTAGAACTACTTAAACCTAACTAACCTAAGGACATCACACACATCCATGCCCGAAGCAGGATTCGAACCTGCGACCGCAGCAGTCGCGCGGCTCCGGACTGAGCGCCTAGAACCGCGAGACCACCGCGGCCGGCGCGTGTGTAATGCCAACAGTAAAATTCGGAGGTGGTAGTAATATGGTGTGGTCGTGTTTTTCATGGAGGAGGCCTGCACCCCTTTTTGTTTTGCGTGGCATTATCACAGTACAGGTCTACATTGATGATTTAAGCACCTTCTTGCTTCCCACTGTTGAAGAGCAATTCGGGGATGGCGATTGCATCTTTCAACACGATCGAGCACCTGTTCACAATGAACGGCCTGTAGCGGAGTGGTTACACGACAATAACATGCCCGTAATGGACTGTTCTGCAGATTCCTGCCCTGAATCCTATAGAACACCTTTGGAATGTTTTGGAACGTATTCTTCGTGCCAGGCCTCACCGACCTCTCCTCACTGCAGCACTCCGTGAAGAATGGGCTGTCATTCCCCAAGAAACCTTCCAGCACCCAATTGAACGTGTGACTGCGAAAGTGGAAGCTTTCATCAAGGCTAAGGGTGGGCCAACACCATACTGAAGTCCAGCATTATCGATGGAGGGTGCCACAAACTTGTAAGTCATTTTCAGCCAAGTGTCCTGATACTTAGTGTATACGTTGTTTTCTCATGATATTTTGTATTTTGTATTTCCTCTCTCTCTCTCTCTCTCTCTCTCTCTCTCTCTCTCTCTCTCTCTCTCTCTCTGTGTGTGTGTGTGTGTGTGTGTGTGTGTGCATATATAATTTAAACAGCAACAAAATCTGATGTAACATATCTTCTAACCTACACATAAGCTGTATACGTGTATTTCAGGAAAATAAAAGAAGAAACTCACTCTCGATGCCACAACTGTGGTGAAACATGTGTGAGTGTTAAAACAACAATTTTTGTACTTGCAAGAAGGGTGACCCATTAAGATATAGTAGCGTTTGTGAACATTTAATCATCTAGGAAGATTAACCCGAAGGAATCCGAACTCGCAATATGGGTAGAACGGTGAACCGGCAATAAGTGAGAAAGACTACAGGAAAACTGTTATGCGAAAGCCCAGTAGCTTCTGGCTTTACTGTCTGAAGAGACCCATGGAAAGAATATTAGTGTTTAACGACACACCAACGACAGTTCAGTAGAGGCGGAGCACAGGTAAACACTAAATTGAGGCATTGAAAAACAGCGAATTCAATGCACCTGCTAGTGTACCTTATAGACAATAAAGTTCCAAAGTTCGTAGTATCAGCAAGTGAGTGATGTCGATAGGCTCCTCAGGATTCGTCCCCGGAAAATGAGTTTCACATACCGCAGCATTTTCCTTGTACAGGACACGGATCTGCAACAGTGATACAGGATCACTGGCATAGCATGACCCCAACGAGTCGCACAAGTTCGTACGCAGTGTCGTCGGCTATGAGGTTGATCCGTGGCACACATACCGCTGTGTCGGCTTGCAGTGTTTCGAAACCACAAACGCCCGAACAACAATTGACAAGTAAACGGCGTCGATTGTATTCACACGAGTCCCGCTTCAGCCTGTCTTACACTTGCGGCTGCATACGTGTTAAAATGTTACGCGCTGCCTGCAGTAAGGCAACCTGTATTGTCGAGTGGCATAGGCGACAAATGCCTAGTATGATGTTTTGCGTGCTACTTCATACAATACGAGATGTCGACCGCTACGTACTGGGGCAATCGGCACAGCAGACGCTGCGTCACGAAGGGATTAAAACCCAGATTATTGCTTCTCCTTCGGGTTACTACGCAATCCATATTGTAGCAGGACAATGTATGGCCACATACACTCCTGGAAATGGAAAAAAGAACACATTGACACCGGTGTGTCAGACCCACCATACTTGCTCCGGACACTGCGAGAGGGCTGTACAAGCAATGATCACACGCACGGCACAGCGGACACACCAGGAACCGCGGTGTTGGCCGTCGAATGGCGCTAGCTGCGCAGCATTTGTGCACCGCCGCCGTCACTGTCAGCCAGTTTGCCGTGGCATACGGAGCTCCATCGCAGTCTTTAACACTGGTAGCATGCCGCGACAGCGTGGACGTGAACCGTATGTGCAGTTGACGTACTTTGAGCGAGGGCGTATAGTGGGCATGCGGGAGGCCGGGTGGACGTACCGCCGAATTGCTCAACACGTGGGGCGTGAGGTCTCCACAGTACATCGATGTTGTCGCCAGTGGTCGGCGGAAGGTGCACGTGCCCGTCGACCTGGGACCGGACCGCAGCGACGCACGGATGCACGCCAAGACCGTAGGATCCTACGCAGTGCCGTAGGGGACCGCACCGCCACTTCCCAGCAAATTAGGGACACTGTTGCTCCTGGGGTATCGGCGAGGACCATTCGCAACCGTCTCCATGAAGCTGGGCTACGGTCCCGCACACCGTTAGGCCGTCTTCCGCTCACGCCCCAACATCGTGCAGCCCGCCTCCAGTGGTGTCGCGACAGGCGTGAATGGAGGGACGAATGGAGACGTGTCATCTTCAGCGATGAGAGTCGCTTCTGCCTTGGTGCCATTGATGGTCGTATGCGTGTTTGGCGCCGTGCAGGTGAGCGCCACAATCAGGACTGCATACGACCGAGGCACACAGGGCCAACACCCGGCATCATGGTGTGGGGAGCGATCTCCTACACTGGCCGTACACCACTGGTGATCGTCGAGGGGACACTGAATAGTGCACGGTACATCCAAACCGTCATCGAACCCATCGTTCTACCATTCCTAGACCGGCAAGGGAACTTGCTGTTCCAACAGGACAATGCACGTCCGCATGTATCCCGTGCCACCCAACATGCTCTAGAAGGTGTAAGTCAACTACCCTGGCCAGCAAGATCTCCGGATCTGTCCCCCATTGAGCATGTTTGGGACTGGATGAAGCGTCGTCTCACGCGGTCTGCACGTCCAGCACGAACGCTGGTCCAACTGAGGCGCCAGGTGGAAATGGCATGGCAAGCCGTTCCACAGGACTACATCCAGCATCTCTACGATCGTCTCCATGGGAGAATAGCAGCCTGCATTGCTGCGAAAGGTGGATATACACTGTACTAGTGCCGACATTGTGCATGCTCTGTTGCCTGTGTCTATGTGCCTGTGGTTCTGTCAGTGTGATCATGTGATGTATCTGACCCCAGGAATGTGTCAATAAAGTTTCCCCTTCCTGGGACAATGAATTCACGGTGTTCTTATTTCAATTTCCAGGAGTGTATATCGAAGAAAGAGCAAGCCTTAAATAAACGGTCCTGGCGGAAGGAGAGCTCAACTGGTGGAGCACTTACTCGCCAAAGGTACAGTCCCGAGTTCGAGTCTCGGTTTGGCACAAAGTTTTAATCTGCCAGGAAGTTTCAAGCCATAAATAGGTTTTGCCTTGAACAGTATGCATTTTTTTTTCTTTTCTTGTCTTTGCCCATACATGTTTCGATAATGTTACACCATCATCATTTTATCCAGCTGCACAAATCGTTCATCTTGCTATCTGTCTTCTGCAGTAAAGCCGACATTTCAATGTAGTTTAAAATTTCAGATGACAAACTGTACTGAAATAGCAGCTGCACTGCAGACGACAAACAAAAAATAAAGGCAAACGCAATGATTATGGGGTAACATCACTAAAACATATATGGGTGCAAAGACAACAAAAGAAATTGTGTTTTGTTCACGAAAGATTCTTCAAAACATTTTTAAGGGTTGGTCATTCTCCGCTATACATGGCCAGATATTGTCATTCAGATGAATGTGAGCAAACATTTCTCGAAGAATTCCGAGCATAACCGCTTCCCAGACCTGCATGTTCACTTCATACGACGTACACCAAATACGTCGTCTGAGATGTGATTGGTCGATAACCTTTCGCCAAAATCCACCATCAACTCCGTTTAGACTTTGTGCAGCCGTATTCAACCCGCATGGAAGACTATTCCATAAAAATATACCGTATCCAATATTTGGTTTTATGCCACGTCGTTTAGAGCATTAGCTCGCAGCATGAGGGATCTTCGCAACGTATTGAATCCTCAGAGACAGAGATCGTGGACAGTTCTATAGCCCTAACCGTCTGTGCACTGCCATATACCACTTCTAAACTACCAAACACTTACTCAATAAAGAAAATGTTCTGAATCCAACAGAATGCTGAGCGAACTTTCTCACACTGCTGTTCTCTCTCCATGATATGAAGGGCTTATTCCAATAGTGGTACAAGTCCTTTACGTCCACTTTTCTGCCTATAATGCTCCTGCAATTAATGATCCAAACAAACAGAAAGAAAGGTTTCATCTCTAGCACGAAGCCATATTCTTGGATATTTCTGGTATCTCAACTGCAGATTTTTCAGCACTCATTTAACTTTAGGACTCTGTATCTGACAATGAACAAAAATGGACTTGTACTACTATTGAAACAAGCCCTTCATATGTGGTATTAACTTGGAGATGTAGAATAGGCTGCCGATTTGGGGAATTACATTGACTTTTCAAAGGCTGTTCATGGAGTTTTGTTCTTAATAAACCGATTATTATCGAAACATACCATACGTCCTTCAGCGGGCAGTAAAGTTTTTCTCTAAACGGTTACGGTGACGATAGTGCATTAAAAGACTATTTTGTTTACGCTTAGGGATGTAACACGTTTCTTCAGTAACATCTATAGAACGACTTGTTCTCGGAACAGACTTTTGTCATTGTGCTGAATAAAAGTCACTGAAGGGAATGCTCACTTTATTAAAGTATAACTTTTGACAGTTCTGAAGTTGGTCTCGTTGTCGTTTTATCAGGAGTACGACTATGGCCACAGGTCTCGAATGTGCTAAGAATATATATTTGATTCCAGGGCTGTGAATGTTTAAATGAATCACTAACACCGAAATGAAATAAAAGTCTACATTTTTAACTTTTGATTTTTAACTCTCCATATATCAGACTGACAACATTTAACATCCATTCTCTCCTTTGAGCCACCAGTTCCAGCTAAACATGTCTGCTTTGTTGCAAACAATTTGACGCCAAGTGCGAACTAAAAGAAGCGCAATGATTACATCTGAGGCAAAGAGATTAAAATGATGTACGTCGTTGTCAAAGACATTGTTTCAACTAACTGATACATAATTTCTCAAAACTTAGCAAAAACTAATTTTATAGATTTTCGAGTTAAAAGTTCAAAATTATCGTAGAACATAAAATATAAATAGTTCTGTATGAAATAATAAATTGTAGTTAAATATACTTTTACGCAAACTTTCCTACTTATAAATGAAATGACCGATACCCATTGGTATCGGTGTCTTCAGAACGTGTATCAGGCTCGATCACATCATTCGGCGAATTCAGGATCCAGTTTTTGTTTGGAACTGGCTGTTGATACGTTGAAGCTATTCGCTTCATGAGACGTTAGTTCATGTAGGACAGCGGAGAAGTTCACTCGAATTTGGGAAGAAGGGTTCAAATCCTCGTTCCGTCATCCAAATTTCCGTAGTTTTTCCAAATCATTTAAGGCAAATGCAGAAATGTTTCCTTTGAGACGATGGACACGGACGAGACTTCCTTTCCAGTCATTGTGCACTGCCGGCCGTTGTGGTCGAGCGGTTCTAGGCGCGTCAGTCTGGTCGCAGGGTCGAAACCTGCCTCGGGCATGAATGTGTGTGATGTCCTTACGTTAGTTAGGTTTAAGTAGTTCTAAGACTAGGGCACTGATGACCTCAGATCTTAAGTCCCATAGTGCTCAGAGCCATTTGAACCATTGTGCACTCCGAAATTGGCCTCTGTCCATAATTGCTTCACCGCCAAAGATACGTTAAAACCCTAATTTTCCTTTCTTCGGAGCACAAAACAGCGTAATGGAGTTCTTTCAATTCGATTGGATTATCACGGTAAGTCTTTTCCTAGAAGGAATAGTTTCCGTAAAAGCTACTTCTCCGGCTTGTACTACAGTTACAAAGATCTTCTTGTGTGACTTGACAAAGAAATTTCACAATGAGAAACTAAGATCTAGTGAATTTAAGACGCATATTTTAATTTTAAAAATATATGGAAACAGGCTCACAGTCGAAATACCAACCACAGCGCGTCTGATTTCGTCCAGAGCTTCCCTCTCACATGACCATGGATAACCTACCGTATGGTCATCCTACGAAGGTCGCGGTCGATTTCCATTTCTTACTAAAACTGGAACACGTTGCAGTACATCCAGTGGCCTGAAAATCGAAAGGCGGTCAAGGTCGATGAGATGTTTGTTTGTCGAAAAGTTCCCTGGAGGTCGCCGTTTAATATTCCTGCGATTATAGAGAAACGTCTAAAATTCTCTATTTTATGGGGCTCTTCTGTAAAAGTGTGTAAAACCTAATCGGATAGTAGAGGCCATTCTACTGTATATTTTAGACAGGAACGTGGTGTCCGGGAAACTAGACTGAAGAGGCGTGAGCCTCAAAATGTGTATCGACGGCGTTGACTGTTCATCGTATTATTTCACTTACTTTCGTTTCATACGTTTATGACATATCTATGTGTACAAATGATTTACATTGCCATTACTCTTTCCTGTCCTTCCTAGAACCAAGCAAAAATGCTTCCTCCCACACATATCTCGATGAAGATAAGTCTAGAGACATTCAATCTCTTATGATGGCTTGCGAACAGCGGTTTTTACGCACTCCATTCGCGGCTGAAATAGCATAGGGCGAAGTGATATTTGTACACAAAGTACCCTCTGCTACACGCTGTAAGGTGGCTTGCGGAGTATTTGTAGCTGTAGACGTAGATATAGGAGTAGATGTAGCTAGAATGCGTCAAGAGTGTATCTGTACGGTGTGGAAGACCGTTATGAATGTTTGTATTGTGTCTGTTAATTTCGGAACGGAAGTGAAGGGAGAAGAAACAATCCACTCCATGTGACATAACAGAGAGGTTTGGAATTTAACCAAGAAACAATGACTCACACACCAGTGATGGGGAATTGTACCAGAATACTGGTACTCATCGGCCAGATACCTTACGTTCTACATCTACATCTAAATTTAAACTCCGCAAGCCACCCAACGGTGTGTGGCGGAGGGCACTTTACGTGCCACTGTCATTACCTCCCTTTCCTGTTCCAGTCGCGTATGGTTCGCGGGAAGAACGACTGCCGGAAAGCCTCCGTGCGCGCTCGAATCTCTCTAATTTTACATTCGTGATCTCCTCGGGATGTATAAGTAAGGGGAAGCAATATATTCGATACATCATCCAGAAACGCACCCTCTCGAAACCTGGACAGCAAGCTACACCGCGATGCAGAGCGCCTCTCTTGCAGAGTCTGCCACTTGAGTTTCATAAACATCTCCGTAACGCTATCACGCTTACCAAATAACCCTGTAACGAAACGCGCCGCTCTTCTTTGGATCTTCTCTATCTTCTCCGTCAACCCGACCTGGTACGGATCCCACACTGATGAGCAATACTGAAGTATAGGTCGAACGAGTGTTTTGTAAACCACCTCCTTTGTTGATGGACTACATTTTCTAAGGACTCTCCCAATTGATCTCAACCTGGCACCCGCCTTACCAACAATTAATTTTATATGATCATTCCACTTCAAATCGTTCTGTACGCATACTCCCAGATATTTTACAGAAGTAACTGCTACCAGTGTTTGTTCCGCTATCATATAATCATACAATAAAGGATCCTTCTTTCTATGAATTCGCAATACATTACATTTGTCTATGTTAAGGGTCAGTTGCCACTCCCTGCACCAAGTGCCTATCTGCTGCAGATCTTCCTGCATTGCGCTGCAATTTTCTAATGCTGCAACTTCTCTGTATACTACAGCATCATCCACGAAAAGCCGTATGGAACTTCAGACACTATCTACGTTGAGCCGGCCGCTGTGGCCGAGCGGTTCTAGACGCTTCAGTCCGGAAGCGCATGACTGCTACGGTCGCAGGTTCGAATCCTGCCTCGGGCATGGATGTGTGTGATGTCCTTAGGTTAGTTAGGTTAAGTAGTGTGTAAGCTTAGGGACTGATGACCTTAACAGTTAAGTCCCATAAGATTTCACACACATTTGACATTTTTGTGAAATGGAAATGCGAAGCAACAACCACCGATAAACCAAGACCGGGCACATGTCATACGCTGATGGACAGGGACCACCGAGCATTGCCGAGGGTGGTTATAAAAATCGCATGAAATGAACTGAAGGAATCACTTGTGAGTTCAAAAACGTTACCAGCAGTGTAGCTAGCAAATGTGCATAGGGAGTTAAAAGAATGGTGTAGAAGCTCCTCAAAGGTACAAGTTTCTATAGTCAGTGACGCTTGAGATGGTGTAAAGAACGATGCCACTGGACAGTGGCTGACTGGAAAGAGTGATTTGGATTAATGAATCACGCCACATTCTGTGCCAGTCCGATGGAAGAGTTTCGGTTTAGCCGCGCGGAGTGGCCGTGCGGTTAGAGGCGCCATGTCACGGATTCTGCGGCACCTCCGGACGGAGGTTCGAGTCCCCTCGGGCATGGTTGTGTTGTTCTTAGCATAAGTTAGAGTAAATTAGTTTAAGTAGTGTGTAAGTCTAGGGACCGATGATCTCAGCAGTTTGGTCCCTTAGGACTTCACACACACACACACACACACACACACACACACACACACACACACAGTTTCGGTTTAGCGAATGCCTAGGGAACATTACCTGACATAACATTATCGAAGTGGACTGGCCTGCCCAGAGTCCCGACATGAACCAAATGGAATACCTTTGGGATGAACCTGAAAGTCGACTTTGCTGCAGAACCCGGTGTTCTACATCATTACCTTCTCTGGTTTCGGCTCCTGGGAAAAAATGGGGTGCCATCCGTCCACAGGCATTCAGAGACCTCGTTGAAATTGTCCCCAAAAGAGTTCAAGCCATCATAAAGACGAAGTGTGGACACACCCTATATTAATGTCCACTAAGAGATGTCCGGATACTTTTGATTAGATAGTGTGCCACCTTCAACAGGACCATGCCTCAAACCAACGTTAAGGTTGAGCAAGCGTTTAGTTGAGTACATTCAACGACTTTGCGATCCTATAAGAACGCATACTAGATCTTTTCCTTTTTTCTTTTGAACACATATCAAATACTATTATCTCTTTAGCTTATGTCCTTGTATGAGCCATTCTAATCGACGTCACTTCGGCGGCTTGCGTGTGATGTGTAGCTACAGGGTACCTTTAGTGAGTGTGCGTTGTCATGCACTGAAGAGCCAAAGAAACTGGTACACCTGGCTAATATCGTGTAGGGCCGCCGCGAGTACGCAGAAGTGCCGCAACACATAGACTCGACTAATGTCTGAAGTAGTGCTGGAGGGAACTGACACCATGAATCCAGCAGGGCTGTCCATAAATCCGTAAGAGTACGAGAGGGTGGAGATCTCTTCTGAACAGCACGTTGCAAGGCATCCCAGATACGTTCAATAATGTTCATGTCTGGGAGTTTGGTGGCCAGCGGAAGTGTTTAAACTCAGAAGAGTGTTCCTGGAGCTACTCTGTGGATATTCTGGACGTGTGGGGTGTCGCATTGTCCTGCTGAAATTGACCAAGTCCGTCGGAATGCACAATGGACATGAATGGATGCAGCTGATCAGACAGGATGATTACGTACGTGTCACCTGTCAGAGTCGTATCTAGACATATCAGAGGTCCCATGTCGCTCCAACTGCACATGGCCCACACCATTACAGAGCCTCCACCAACTTGAACAGTCCCCTGCTGACATGGATTCATGAGTTTGTCTCCACACCCGTACACGTCCATACGATCGATACAATTTGAAACGAGACTCGTCCGACCAGGCAACATGTTTCCACTCACAAACAGTCCAATGTCGGTGTTGACGGACCCAGGCGAGAGGTAAAGTTTTGTGTCGTGTAGTCATCAATGGAACACAAGTGGGCCTTCGGCTCCGAAAGCCCATATCGTTGAATGGTTCGCAGTCTGACACTTGTTGGTGGCCAGCATTGAAATCTGCAGCGGAAGGGTTGAACGATTCTCCTCAGTCGTTGTTGGTACCGTTCTTACAGGATCTTTTCCCGGCCGCAGCGATGTCGGAGATTTGATGTTTTACCGTATTCCTGATATTCGCAGTACATTCGTGAAATGGTCGTACGGGAAAATGCCCACTTCATCGCTACCTCGGAAATGCTGCGTCCCATCGCTCCTGCGCCGACTATAACACCACGTTCAAACTCACTTAAATCTTGATAGCCTGCCACTGTAGCAGCAGAAACCGATCTACAACTGCGCCAGACGCTTGTTGTCTCATATAGGCGTTGCCGACCGCAGAGCCGTATTCTGCCTCTTTACATATCTCTGTATTTCAGTTACTTTGGCGGTTCAGTGTATTATTATTACCTCGTGTGGCTTATGGCCTGGTATGAGCCTTTCTAACTGACCTCACTTCGGCGGCTTGAGTGTAACGTGTAGTTACTGGGTGTCTTTAGAGAGTGTGCGATGTCATATTTGTGTTGCTGATGGAAATGAGACACAATGGACGAGGTGACACCCAGTGTCAGAATATGTCTTTTCCCTCTTCATTAGTACCAGTGACGTCCGCGTCCGACAGCCAGATTAAAAATAACATTGTAACTTGTCCTCTCTCCGCGAGACACTGCGGTTTAGAATTTAAAACAGGACATTGGAAAGCAGTCTCATTAACAGGACCTTAACGCCATCACTGGACCTCTTTTCGCTGGCCGGATAATGGTGATGAATATTTCTTCCACTGTCAGGATTCGAACCGGTTGCCTCGTTTGGGAGCGCCAGTGACCTCGACTACGGAGGTAAGTTTCTTAGTTTTAACATTCATTAATTGGAAGGTCATTAGAGACAGAGCACTAGTTTCGTTGCATTAAGTGGAAAGGATATACCGTGGCCTATGGGAGAGTCCTAAGTGTGAATCGTGTGAAACACTTTAGAGAGTGCGGTTGATCGTGTAACTCATCGTGGAGGCGACGTGAGAGCTTATATTCGATCTGATCTAAACCCGAATATACCAACTCTATCTGACGGAAATGGTGAACGAGAAGCAGAGTTTTTGTTTTCTGAAATATGAAACAACCAAAATACGTACTTTATCATCCTTGAAATCAGGCATGTACTCATCAGTGTCACAGTACGAACATTCAATCGTCATGGGTGACGCAAATATACACCTGCAGTTAATATCTCGCCCTGCAGAGAATTTAAGGAGACCGTTCTATTCTAAAGACATGAGTAGGATACCTCCGGATACAACCTACCACACGTCACACAGTCACCACACCTTTGTAGATACAACAGCAACAAAGACAATAGTCAGACTTCTGCTCCAGGATGCTCTGCTCATGATGTGAGATTTTCAATGTACTCTGTGCAGACCACCAGAGAAAAATACCATCTAATAACTAAATACACATAAAACAAGTTAACAATGGTCCACTACAAGAGGACTGTTCAGACATTCCATAGCACGATACACGGAATTAGCCGATATTAAACGGCAAAGCCCGGGAATGAAGTCGTAGACTTATTGCATTATATCATAACTATGCCCCTTAACGTTCTGTCAAAGTAAAGAATGCTTCTGTTTCGTGGGTGACTGCATAATTACGCCGGATAATTAATAAACGTGGCTCTGCAGACGGAAAATTCAAGCGAAATGCAACTCCTGAACTATATTAAGTATACAGGAAGCTTCGAAACAAAGCGAAACAATACGTGTGCAACGCCAAAATCAGGCATGCCCGCTGTTACATGTAGCATATGGAATCCTGCAACACTGTGTGAAAAGCTGCGCAGCTTTAACATAGGAAAAGCCAAATATGATACTGTTTTTCAAGCCCCTCCAACGAAACGAACGGATTTTTTCTCAACAGAACCAATTCTCAAGCTATGATTTTTTTATCAGCCACAAAATAGTAACTTCTCGGGAGATTCGTATTTCTGAAAACGTGTTTCTACAATCACTGTACGAAAACTGGCCATGAGAATCTCCTCTCAGGCAATAGCTACTGGTTTAATGAGCCTAAGTACGATTAAAAACATTTTCTATACTATTACTTCAGTTGTCACAGACATCTTCAGTGTCTCTCTTGTGATTTTTACTTATTTTTTATTTACATGCCAAGTTCCGTAGGACCAAATTGAGGGGCAAATCTACAAGGTCATGGAACGTGTCAGTCCATGAAATTACAACATAAAAGTAATAAAATGTTTATGAACCCAACAAAAGTCAAGCTATAGGTTTAAGTAAACGCAGTCAACAATATAACATAAGAATCAGCTTAATTTTTCAGGAAACTCTTCGACAGAATAAAGGGAGTAACCTATGAGGAAACTCTTCAGTTTCGACTTGAAAGCGCGTGCATTACTGCTAAGATTTTTAATTCTTGTGGTAGCTTACTGAAAATGGATGCAGCAGTATACTGCACACCTTTCTGCACAAGAGATAAGGAAGTCTGATCCAAATGCTGGTTGGATTTATGCTGAGTATTAACTGAGTGAAAGCTGCTTTTTCTTGGGAATAAGGTGATATTGTTAATAAGAAACGACAGTAAATAGCACATTTGTTGAGAAGCCAATGTCAAAATACCCAGACTAGTGAACAGGGGTCGACAAGAGGTTCGAGAACTTACACCACTTATCGCCCGAACCGCCCGTTTGTGAGCCAAAAATATCCTTTTAGAATGGGAAAGATATCTCAGAATATAATACCATACGACATAAGAGAATGAAAATAAGCAAAGTAGATTAATTTTCGTGTCGAACGAAAATACCGTTCCAATAGTAAAAATGGCAGCATTAAGTCTGAATAAGATCCAGTTTACTATCTGTCTGAACACCTAGAAATTTGAACTGTTCAGTTTCACTAATCATATGCCCATTCTGTGAAATTAAAACGTCGGGTTTTGTTGAATTGTGTGTTAGAAACTGTAAAAACTGAGTCTTACTGTGATTTAGCTTCAGTTTATTTTCTACAAACCATGAATTTACGTAATGAACTGCACTATTTGAAACCGAGCCATTGTTGCACACAACATCCTTTACTACCAAGCAAACAGAAATATTTTAGAATTACCTGTAATACTAGAGGTCATATCATTTATATAAATAAGGAACAGTAATCGCCCCAACACTGTTCCCTGGGGCACCCCCATTTGACTATGCCCCACTCAGACCCCACATCACAGCCATTCTCAACACTGTGAATAATGACCCTTTGCTGTCTGTTGTTAAAAGTAAGAGGTAAACTAATTGTGAGCTACTCCCCGTATTCCGTAATGATCCAACTTCTGGAGCAATATTTTGTGAGCAACACAATCAAGCGCCTTAGTTAAATCAAAAAATATGCCTAGCGTTCGAAACCATTTGTTCACCCCATCCAGAACCTCGCAGAGAAAAGAGAATATAGCATTTTCACTCGTTAAACGACTTCTAAAGCCGAACTGTATATTTGATAGCAAATTATGTGATATAAAATGATCAATTATCCTTACATACACAGCCTTTTCAATAACTTTAGTAAACACTGATGGCATAGAAATAGGCCTAAAATTGTCTACATTATCCCTTTCTCCCTTTTTATAATGGTACATCTCCTACTGAGTGGAAGCAAAGTTTAATTCAACCAATAACCCAGAATCTGCCTTGCCCTTTCAAAGGAACCATCCCGGCATTTGCCTTAAGCGATTAGGAAAATCATGGAAAACCTAAATATGGATGTCCAGACGCGTATTTGAGGAAATTTAAGGTTTATTTATTACTATCGGCGTAGCTTTTCCCTCTACGTTTTTACTCATCCCTTTCCATTCGTATTTTCTTCTTTACATCTCACCTGATAATCTTATTACCCTTATATGCTCTTCATCTAACAAGTCAAGTTCTTCTCCACGTCGATTCCTTCCGTACTGTTCTCAAACATTTCTGTTAGATATCACTACTCACTTTCGACAAGAACGTAATAAAGAAATCGCTTAATGTTAATAAGACTGACATCTCTTACATTCCACATTATTAATTACTATAAACACTGTCATTATGACTATTATTGTTATTTCTTTCCTTTCTCAGGCGTTATGTCTGTTTAAAAATGGAATGTGACGCTGACCTTGATCAATCGTGACTTCCTTTTAACTGTACGGTATAGGTTACATTGCATTTAGGAAATTTCGGGTAATTTAATATGTATCAATAATTACAGATTTCTGTAGTTGTATATATACGTTTGGATGTAGCTGTATTGCGTTGATGTACTGGTGGATATTGTATGGTATGACTCCTGTAGTTGATAGTGTAATTGGTATAATGTCAAGTTTATCCTGATGCCACATGTCCTTGACTTCCTCAGCCAGTTGGATGTATTTTTCAATTTTTTCTCCTGTTTTCTTCTGTATATTTGTTGTATTGGGTATGGATATTTCGATTAGTTGTGTTAATTTCTTCTTTTTATTGGTGAGTATGATGTCAGGTTTGTTATGTGGTGTTGTTTTATCTGTTATAATGGTTCTGTCCCAGTATAATTTGTATTCATCATTCTCCAGTACATTTTGTGGTGCATACTTGTATGTGGGAACGTGTTGTTTTATTAGTTTATGTTGTATGGCAAGTTGTTGATGTATTATTTTTGCCACATTGTCATGTCTTCTGGTGTATTCTGTACTTGCTAGGATTGTACATCCGATAGTGATGTGATCTACTGTTTCTATCTGTTATTATTATTATTATCAGATATAATTACATGTTGCACACGTACCATATGAATTTTCTATTGGTCTCTCCGAGATTGTAAAACGAGATTTCTCCTATAATACAACATCGCTCAGTAAAATGTACTACTCTCCATGTGACGCATTTCCCATCAGTTTGCCCACAAATTCTGTCAGCATCTCATTCAAAGGGATATACGAAACGTTCTTAAGTGCTAAAAGCATTTTCTGCAAGCAATATTCCGGTCAATATTTGTGGTGTACACTTCACTCCCGCAAAGAATCTACTTCTTGAAAGAAATTAAAGCCACAATCTTCAAAGAGTTAGCAGTTCGGGTGTAAAATACAGCGAGACACTGATTTCGGAGACAGAAAAACAACGTCTAAACTTTTAAAATTGTGGAAGATAAATACGTCTACGTCCTGTTATTACATGCTTAAAATTAAATAAAAAATAGTCTTTTTTAACTCTTTCTGAAACTAACACTTAGTTAGCATAAGGAATTTACTTGTAAGATCGTAAGGAAGGGAGGCATCAGGCAGAACGGCACTGGCATAGTGCTATTGGAAAAGGTACTCCCTTGCTTTCTTCAGACCAGAAAACCATCTCACCCCTCAGTTACGGTTAGAGATCGCTATGGATGTGGACATCCATGGGTCTGCAGATATCCGCGCTAACAATTACTTTCTTGCTAAGAGGTAAATTACAGTTGAGAATATTATGATTACTGTGTATTTCCTTAACAGTCTACTTAAGCAATAAGAACAATTATTGTTACACATTGCGGACGGAGTGCTACTGTGTTGAACTGAGTGTGCATTGCCTTAGCGAAGGTATGTGAGTTGTTGATATCTGCATAAGCTAAAGATTGCGACAAAAAAATGGCTCAAATGGCTCTAAGCACCATGGGACTTAGCAGCTGAGGTCATCAGTCCCCTGAACTTAGAACTACTTAAACCTAACTAACCTAAGGACCTCACACACATCCATGCCCGAGGCAGGATTCGAACCTGCGACCGTAGAAGCCGCTTGGTTCCGGAATGAAGTGCCTAGAACCGCTCGGTCACCGCGGCCGGCTAAAGATTGCAACAATTACAGGTAATTCTGCTTCCATCGTACTACCAGTTATCTTACGTTTGAGTTATTTCTCTTTGATTATATGAACAAAGATCACATACGTAGTTACTGAAAGTTGCCACATAAATACTATTCTAGGACAATCCATTGATTAAAATTTTCGCTTCACGTTCAGACACGTGTTTGTCTATCACATACGACAGAAACAATGTTCGATATGGAATGACGGAATCTACCAGTGTCTTTTAAATGTAGTTATAAACACCAAATGGAACGCTTATTACAGTGAGAAGTGCAGCACGGTAACGTGATTTTAGATTATAGTGAATTAAGACAATTTGTTAAGCGAACTATATGACTAACATTTAACAATAAGCAAGGTGTGGCGACAACTTGTGAAATACTTCCCTACTGCCCTAACATCATTTAGCTACAATAATTATATCTAATTCAAAGTGAAATATTGTGACAGTTTAGACTACTTAATGACTTTGAATTGAAAATGTAGCGACCAAGGAGGAAGATATTCTCTTTTAATGGCTGCACATTTTAAACGCCTCCTTGATTCAGAAAATAAATTCTGTTCTTTGCTTTTAATATTGAAAATATGCTAATTCCGATTTCAGAAGAAGTTGTACTTAATGTTTGCTTGATTTACTTTTGAACTTTTCTGGCAAAGTCTCGTAGTTCATTCAACGGCGTTTCTGCGATCTCGTTCAGAAACTATAAGTTATCCGTCCCTAGAATCTTCATAAAATAATTACTTTCACCTTCATAAACAGTCCGGAGTCCGCGCGTGTGCTAATAGGGCAGAGTGGAGGGTAGTCGTCGTACTGCCGTGATTAAAAAAGTCATAGAAATAAAGAAAAATCCTAAAACGAATATGACCGCGTTTGCAGGTTCTAACCATCCATCCACTCTTCATCAATCCGCACAATCTCTGAATCCAAAATACACGGAAAAAAATCGCAACGCCGAAAAGGACTTCTGCGACATAATTGAAAGTTGGTAGGTGTGTTTCTATGTCTGAAAGATGATGTCTATTCAAATTTCGCGACCATCGCATAAGAGTGGCGCTAGTTTCGCCACTATGGGGACGCAAATCAGGTTTGCTTTAAATACACATTGCAACGGTTGTGAACACTAGTTACCTCTGAGCCCCGACGTAGAGAGTAATGTTAGTCAAGAATGAATTTAAAGCCTCAATGACTCCATTAACAACATGTCATTTAGTTTGAACGAATAGGGCTACAAGAAGCTGGATGTTCCTTCTACGATACCGCAGAAAGACTTGATAGGAGCCGGCCGGGCTAGCCAAGCGGTTCTAGGCGCTTCAGTCTGGATCCGCGGGACCGCTACGGTCGCAGGTTCGAATCCTGCCTCGGGCATGGATGTGTGTGTTGTCCTTAGATTAGTTAGGTTTAAGTAGTTACTGTTAATAATATAATTGAACTATGAAGTTCCAATTAAGGAAATGTAAAGCCAATATGAAAGCAGCTTACTAAGTTCTAGGGGACTGATGACCACAGCTGTTAAGTCCCATAGTACTCAGAGCCATTTAGAGCCACTTGATAGGAACGTAGCCACTTTACATGATTTGGTGGTAGCGATATTCACGAAAATGTATGGTCGCACGAAGAAATGGCTCTGGACGGCTATGTGGCACTGCCGAGGTGGAAGACAATCGTGTGCGGCGTATCGCTCTGGTATAGCGTATGCATCTGCAGCAGCAATGTGAGCAACAGTTGCCACCACAGCGATGACACAACGAACTGTTACAAATGCGCTACTTGAAGGACAGCTCCGAGCCAGACGCCCTGTAGCGTGCAATCCACCAACCCCAAACCACCGCCATTTGCGACTTCAATGGTGTCAAGCGAGAGCTCATTAGAGTGTGCGGTCGAGGTCTGTTGTGTTTTCTGATGCAAGCTTGTTCTGCGCCGGTGCCAGTCATGGCTGTATGTTGGTTAGGATGAGGTCAGTCGAGGGTCTGAAGCCGGCCGCGGTGGTCTAGCGGTTCGAGGCGCGCAGTCCGGAACCGCGCGACTGCTACGGTCGCAGGTTCGAATCATGCCTCGGGCATGGATGTGTGTGATGTCCTTAGGTTAGTTAGGTTTAAGAAGTTCTAAGTTCTAGGGGACTGATGACCACAGATGTTAAGTTCCATAGTGCCCAGAGCCATCTGAGGGCCTGAAACGAAACTGTCTGCGTGCTACACACACTGGAGCTACCCCTGGAGTTACGGTCCTGAGTGTGATTTCGTATGACAGCACGAACGCTCTCCTTATTATCCCACGCAGCGTGACTGCAGAATTGTACGTCAATCAGTTTCACATTTGCAACCTGTTATCTCGCGCTTGCATTAATCTGACATCTGGTAATGATAATCACTTATACAGGGTGTTACAAAAAGGTACGGCCAAACTTTCAGGAAACATTCCTCACACACAAAGAAAGAAAATATGTTATGTGGACATGTGTCCGGAAACGCTTACTTTCCATGATAGAGCTCATTTTATTACTTCTCTTCAAATCACATTAATCATGGAATGGAAACACACAGCAACAGAACGTACCAGCGTGACTTCAAACACTTTGTTACAGGAAATGTTCAAAATGTTCTCCGTTAGCGAGGATACATGCCACCCTCCGTCGCATGGAATCCTTGATGCGCTGATGCAGCCCTGGAGAATGGCGTATTGTATCACAGCCGTCCACAATACGAGCACGAAGAGTCTCACCATTTGGTACCGGGGTTGCGTAGACAAGAGCTTTCAAACGCCCCCATAAACGAAAGTCAAGAGGGTTGAGGTCAGGAGAGCGTGGAGGCCATGGAATTGGTCCGCCTCTACCAATCCACCGGTCACCGAATCTGTTGTTGAGAAGCGTACGAACACTTCGACTGAAATGCGCAGGAACTCCATCATGCATGAACCACATGTTGTGTCGTACTTGTAAAGGCACATGTTCTAGCAGCACAGGTAGAGTATCCCGTATGAAATCATGATAACGTGCTCCATTGAGCGTAGGTGGAAGAACGAAACTAAAATGAGCTCTAACATGGAAATTAAGCGTTTCCGGACACATGTCCACATAACATCTTTTCTTTATTTGTGTGATAGGAATGTTTCCTGAAAGTTTGGCCGTACCTTTTTGTAACATCCTGTATACGTCACCCAGGCAAATGCATTCCCTAAATTTCATACTCTATCCAGACTATTTTTGGTGTTGCGATATTTTTTACCTCAGTCTGTTTAAGACGTATGAGATTCTATCTACAAAAATTGAACTCCAGCATACCTTTAGAACTAGGTAACAAAATACAAGGGTTAGAACTTTAATAGTGGCAACTACACTCCTGGAAATGGAAAAAAGAACACATTGACACCGGTGTGTCAGACCCACCATACTTGCACCGGACACTGCGAGAGGGCTGTACAAGCAATGATCACACGCACGGCACAGCGGACACACCAGGAACCGCGGTGTTGGCCGTCGAATGGCGCTAGCTGCGCAGCATTTGTGCACCGCCGCCGTCAGTGTCAGCCAGTTTGCCGTGGCATACGGAGCTCCATCGCAGTCTTTAACACTGGTAGCATGCCGCGACAGCGTGGACGTGAACCGTATGTGCAGTTGACGGACTTTGAGCGAGGGCGTATAGTGGGCATGCGGGAGGCCGGGTGGACGTACCGCCGAATTGATCAACACGTGGGGCGTGAGGTCTCCACAGTACATCGATGTTGTCGCCAGTGGTCGGCGGAAGGTGCACGTGCCCGTCGACCTGGGACCGGACCGCAGCGACGCACGGATGCACGCCAAGACCGTAGGATCCTACGCAGTGCCGTAGGGGACCGCACCGCCACTTCCCAGCAAATTAGGGACACTGTTGCTCCTGGGGTATCGGCGAGGACCATTCGCAACCGTCTCCATGAAGCTGGGCTACGGTCCCGCACACCGTTAGGCCGTCTTCCGCTCACGCCCCAACATCGTGCAGCCCGCCTCCAGTGGTGTCGCGACAGGCGTGAATGGAGGGACGAATGGAGACGTGTCGTCTTCAGCGATGAGAGTCGCTTCTGCCTTGGTGCCAATGATGGTCGTATGCGTGTTTGGCGCCGTGCAGGTGAGCGCCACAATCAGGACTGCATACGACCGAGGCACACAGGGCCAACACCCGGCATCATGGTGTGGGGAGCGATCTCCTACACTGGCCGTACACCACTGGTGATCGTCGAGAGGACACTGAATAGTGCACGGTACATCCAAACCGTCATCGAACCCATCGTTCTACCATTCCTAGACCGGCAAGGGAACTTGCTGTTCCAACAGGACAATGCACGTCCGCATGTATCCCGTGCCACCCAACGTGCTCTAGAAGGTGTAAGTCAACTACCCTGGCCAGCAAGATCTCCGGATCTGTCCCCCATTGAGCATGTTTGGGACTGGATGAAGCGTCGTCTCACGCGGTCTGCACGTCCAGCAGGAACGCTGGTCCAACTGAGGCGCCAGGTGGAAATGGCATGGCAAGCCGTTCCACAGGACTACATCCAGCATCTCTACGATCGTCTCCATGGGAGAATAGCAGCCCGCATTGCTGCGAAAGGTGGATATACACTGTACTAGTGCCGACATTGTGCATGCTCTGTTGCCTGTGTCTATGTGCCTGTGGTTCTGTCAGTGTGATCATGTGATGTATCTGACCCCAGGAATGTGTCAATAAAGTTTCCCCTTCCTGGGACAATGAATTCACGGTGTTCTTATTTCAATTTCCAGGAGTGTATTTATTTACAGCTCGTACAAAATAGATACGTGTTTCAAAGTTTTACTGACGTTCAAAGTAGTCACCAGCATTGTGTATAACCTGTTGCCAGCGATACTCTTACCAATGCCAGTTGTGTTGACAATTCGAGCGGCGCTATCTATTGCCCGACGAATTTGTAGGAGTTCTGAAGCGAATGCCGTGAAGTGTTTCCTTCAGTTTATAAACCGTGTTGAACTCACGAAGGCTTAAGTCAGGGGAGTGCAGTAGGTGGTACAGCACTTAGCAGTCCCATCAGTCAAGAAAATCAGTAACAGCTTGCAGATTGCACTGCACGTGCTTGAGCATCGTCCTGCAAAATGATGGTCAGGTCCTGCAGAAAGTGTCATCACTTCAGTCTCTATGCTGTTCTTTTTTGGAACACAACCTATGACCAGCTTAGAGCCAGAAGTGATCACACTTTCTGCAGGACCTGACCATCATTTTGTAGAACGATGCTCAAGCACGTACAGTGCAAACTGTTACTGATTTGACTGATAGGGCTGCTAAGTGCAATGCCACCTACTGCACTCCCCTGACTTAAGCCTTCGTGAGTTCAACTGTATTTCTAAACTGAAGGAAACACTTCACGTCATTCGCTTCAGAACTCCCACAAATTCGTCGGACAATAGACTGCGCCGCTCGAGCTCTCAACACAACTGGCACTGCTAAGAGTATACTACGGCTTCCACATCGCTGGCAACGGGTTATACACAATGCTGGTAACTACTTTGCAGGTCAGTAAAACTTTGAAACACGTATCTATCTTGTACGAGCTGTAAATAAATACACTCCTGGAAATGGAAAAAAGAACACATTGACACCGGTGTGACAGACCCACCATACTTGCTCCGGACACTGCGAGAGGGCTGTACAAGCAATGATCACACGCACGGCACAGCGGACACACCAGGAACCGCGGTGTTGGCCGTCGAATGGCGCTAGCTGCGCAGCATTTGTGCACCGCCGCCGTCAGTGTCAGCCAGTTTGCCGTGGCATACGGAGCTCCATCGCAGTCTTTAACACTGGTAGCATGTCGCGACAGCGTGGACGTGAACCGTATGGGCAGTTGACGGACTTTGAGCGAGGGCGTATAGTGGGCATGCGGGAGGCCGGGTGGACGTACCGCCGAATTGCTCAACACGTGGGGCGTGAGGTCTCCACAGTACATCGATGTTGTCGCCAGTGGTCGGCGGAAGGTGCACGTGCCCGTCGACCAGGGACCGGACCGCAGCGACGCACGGATGCACGCCAAGACCGTAGGATCCTACGCAGTGCCGTAGGGGACCGCACCGCCACTTCCCAGCAAATTAGGGACACTGTTGCTCCTGGGGTATCGGCGAGGACCATTCGCAACCGTCTCCATGAAGCTGGGCTACGGTCCCGCACACCGTTAGGCCGTCTTCCGCTCACGCCCCAACATCGTGCAGCCCGCCTCCAGTGGTGTCGCGACAGGCGTGAATGGAGGGACGAATGGAGACGTGTCGTCTTCAGCGATGAGAGTCGCTTCTGCCTTGGTGCCAATGATGGTCGTATGCGTGTTTGGCGCCGTGCAGGTGAGCGCCACAATCAGGACTGCATACGACCGAGGCACACAGGGCCAACACCCGGCATCATGGTGTGGGGAACGATCTCCTACACTGGCCGTACACCACTGGTGATCGTCGGGGGGACACTGAATAGTGCACGGTACATCCAAACCGTCATCGAACCCATCGTTCTACCATTCCTAGACCGGCAAGGGAACTTGCTGTTCCAACAGGACAATGCACGTCCGCATGTATCCCGTGCCACCCAACGTGCTCTAGAAGGTGTAAGTCAACTACCCTGGCCAGTAAGATCTCCGGATCTGTCCCCCATTGAGCATGTTTGGGACTGGATGAAGCGTCGTCTCACGCGGTCTGCACGTCCAGCACGAACGCTGGTCCAACTGAGGCGCCAGGTGGAAATGGCATGGCAAGCCGTTCCACCGGACTACATCCAGCATCTCTACGATCGTCTCCATGGGAGAATAGCAGCCCGCATTGCTGCGAAAGGTGGATATACACTGTACTAGTGCCGACATTGTGCATGCTCTGTTGCCTGTGTCTATGTGCCTGTGGTTCTGTCAGTGTGATCATGTGATGTATCTGACCCCAGGAATGTGTCAATAAAGTTTCCCCTTCCTGGGACAATGAATTCACGGTGTTCTTATTTCAATTTCCAGGAGTGTATTTATTTACAGCTCGTACAAAATAGATACGTGTTTCAAAGTTTTACTGACGTTCAAAGTAGTCACCAGCATTGTGTATAACCTGTTGCCAGCGATACTCTTACCAATGCCAGTTGTGTTGACAATTCGAGCGGCGCTATCTATTGCCCGACGAATTTGTAGGAGTTCTGAAGCGAATGCCGTGAAGTGTTTCCTTCAGTTTATAAACCGTGTTGAACTCACGAAGGCTTAAGTCAGGGGAGTGCAGTAGGTGGTACAGCACTTAGCAGTCCCATCAGTCAAGAAAATCAGTAACAGCTTGCAGATTGCACTGCACGTGCTTGAGCATCGTCCTGCAAAATGATGGTCAGGTCCTGCAGAAAGTGTCATCACTTCAGTCTCTATGCTGTTCTTTTTTGGAACACAACCTATGACCAGCTTAGAGCCAGAAGTGATCACACTTTCTGCAGGACCTGACCATCATTTTGTAGAACGATGCTCAAGCACGTACAGTGCAAACTGTTACTGATTTGACTGATAGGGCTGCTAAGTGCAATGCCACCTACTGCACTCCCCTGACTTAAGCCTTCGTGAGTTCAACTGTATTTCTAAACTGAAGGAAACACTTCACGTCATTCGCTTCAGAACTCCCACAAATTCGTCGGACAATAGACTGCGCCGCTCGAGCTCTCAACACAACTGGCACTGCTAAGAGTATACTACGGCTTCCACATCGCTGGCAACGGGTTATACACAATGCTGGTAACTACTTTGCAGGTCAGTAAAACTTTGAAACACGTATCTATCTTGTACGAGCTGTAAATAAATACACTCCTGGAAATGGAAAAAAGAACACATTGACACCGGTGTGACAGACCCACCATACTTGCTCCGGACACTGCGAGAGGGCTGTACAAGCAATGATCACACGCACGGCACAGCGGACACACCAGGAACCGCGGTGTTGGCCGTCGAATGGCGCTAGCTGCGCAGCATTTGTGCACCGCCGCCGTCAGTGTCAGCCAGTTTGCCGTGGCATACGGAGCTCCATCGCAGTCTTTAACACTGGTAGCATGTCGCGACAGCGTGGACGTGAACCGTATGGGCAGTTGACGGACTTTGAGCGAGGGCGTATAGTGGGCATGCGGGAGGCCGGGTGGACGTACCGCCGAATTGCTCAACACGTGGGGCGTGAGGTCTCCACAGTACATCGATGTTGTCGCCAGTGGTCGGCGGAAGGTGCACGTGCCCGTCGACCAGGGACCGGACCGCAGCGACGCACGGATGCACGCCAAGACCGTAGGATCCTACGCAGTGCCGTAGGGGACCGCACCGCCACTTCCCAGCAAATTAGGGACACTGTTGCTCCTGGGGTATCGGCGAGGACCATTCGCAACCGTCTCCATGAAGCTGGGCTACGGTCCCGCACACCGTTAGGCCGTCTTCCGCTCACGCCCCAACATCGTGCAGCCCGCATCCAGTGGTGTCGCGACAGGCGTGAATGGAGGCACGAATGGAGACGTGTCGTCTTCAGCGATGAGAGTCGCTTCTGCCTTGGTGCCAATGATGGTCGTATGCGTGTTTGGCGCCGTGCAGGTGAGCGCCACAATCAGGACTGCATACGACCGAGGCACACAGGGCCAACACCCGGCATCATGGTGTGGGGAACGATCTCCTACACTGGCCGTACACCACTGGTGATCGTCGGGGGGACACTGAATAGTGCACGGTACATCCAAACCGTCATCGAACCCATCGTTCTACCATTCCTAGACCGGCAAGGGAACTTGCTGTTCCAACAGGACAATGCACGTCCGCATGTATCCCGTGCCACCCAACGTGCTCTAGAAGGTGTAAGTCAACTACCCTGGCCAGTAAGATCTCCGGATCTGTCCCCCATTGAGCATGTTTGGGACTGGATGAAGCGTCGTCTCACGCGGTCTGCACGTCCAGCACGAACGCTGGTCCAACTGAGGCGCCAGGTGGAAATGGCATGGCAAGCCGTTCCACCGGACTACATCCAGCATCTCTACGATCGTCTCCATGGGAGAATAGCAGCCTGCATTGCTGCGAAAGGTGGATATACACTGTACTAGTGCCGACATTGTGCATGCTCTGTTGCCTGTGTCTATGTGCCTGTGGTTCTGTCAGTGTGATCGTGTGATGTATCTGACCCCAGGAATGTGTCAATAAAGTTTCCTCTTCCTGGGACAATGAATTCACGGTGTTCTTATTTCAATTTCCAGGAGTGTAGTTGCCACTATTAAAGTCCCAACCCTCGTATATTCTTGAAGAAGCAGTACACGTTTGCCCTGCACATTCGCTGCGATTCCTTTCATAACTAGCTCACAGTAGTTACATAAAGTTAACATGTACTGAATTTAAGGTAATGACGGCTGCTAATAATGCCTAGACTATACAAAAAAATATAGTTGCTATAACGTCGACTATCTTCGTACAAGCTCACGAACGTAAGTCTAGTATATCTCAGTTCCTTTTTGGAGAATCCTATTGTCACGGAGTTCATGCCGAAATTCAAAGAGCGCTAAGCTCTCTCGCAGACCAATCGACGATGTTCATCTCATATCTCTGGCGCATAACTCGCGGGACATCGTAATAATATTGTTCAGATTTCCCGTAGAGAAACGAAATAACGTTTCACAAATACAGCCCAATATTCGATATATTACACTTTCAAGACGATTTCATTTGTCTTCCCAATGTTGCGGAAATCTTCTGCAGAAAATTTTACAAAATCCGCCTCAAAAGTTAGGGAACATTATCAATCTGTGGAATGTAAATTAGGAGATCGGTCTTCAAACGAAGACTGTTGAAAAGCCGGGGTCAAGCCTACCGCCAGAGTTTGCGCGTACCTAACGGGTTGAAGCGGTTTACAATATTTTAATATCCGCAGATGTGGATAGAAGACTTAGCATCTCATCTTGTTATACAATGTGTTGGTAGAAAATAGACACATTCAGTGTCATACAATGTCAGAAAAACTACGTAGACTTGAGCCCATAACGCTTTCACTGCAAATCCCAGGTAAGGAAGGGGACTGAGGAATCGCCCCAAGTGCAGGCAGTGCTTAATTTCTAACTTTTAGGTGCGGGGAACGCGCCCCCTACTACCATCCCCCCCCCCCCTCCCTCCCGCCGGCCACAGAGAGAACCTTGTGATAATAAGACTTACAATGAGGAATCATTTTTTAGAAAATACTGTTCTGAAATTCAGGTTTTTAAACCATAATATCTTATAATCAAAAACATAACATCACAAGGTTCCAATAGAAACAACAGCTGCCACCGCCAACCGCCGTACCAGTGTCACTTTGCTCCATAGTTTTGCTTCATACGTATTGGCACAACTCGGTAGTCTTCGTGACTATGACATCATGTTTTCAAATACTGCCAGCCACAGCGTTCGAACAGTTGTTTTGTAGCTGCTCTATGAACGCGTGCCCAGTATTAATCAACAAGGCATTTAGCGGTTAATAATGATGAAGATATTCCTGCTCCATCTGGGTCTCGTACAATTCCGATTTCCCACGTATTCACGAAACGTTAATTTCGTGTGCATTTTGTACCGTAGCAGCTGATCGTTGCGTTGCGCCTGAGTTGATAGCAATGTAAGACAAAGATAAAACACTGCCCCCTTCGCCGGCCGCTGTGGCCGTGCGGTTCTAGGCGCTTCAGTCTGGAACCGCGTGACCGCTACGGTCGCAGGTTCGAATCCTGCCTTGGGCATGGATGTGTGTGATGTCCTTAGGTTAGTTAGGTTTAAGTAGTTCTAAGTTCTAGGGGACTGATGACCGCAGATGTTAAGTCCCATAGTGCTCAGAGCCATCTGAACCATTTTTGAACTGCCCCCTTCCCCCTCCTCACTCTGAGGCTGCCGTAATCTTCATCCTCTCCCCTCCTCGCCACATCATGTTACACTGCCATGGGCAAAGACTATATGTAATCATTACAGTGTAATGTTCTTCAGTCAGATTTTGTCATTTGAAACTTTCACGATAGTGAGTGAAAAAGAAGTCACAAGTTTTATTTATACTGTAATAATTAAATTTGCTTCTAAATGTAAAATGTAACTAGTAGAATAAAAAATATCTATGACTTACATTTACATTCATAAAATAATTAAGTAGTTTCTATGTTACTAGCCAAAGAGAAAGGTCTTTACCATTTAATTAACATGACACTCTACGTGTAAAAATTGAACTGAAAAACCACTATTGTTGTTTGTAATTTTTGGTGGCCTTGGTCATACAAACACACACACACACACACACACACGCACACACACACACACACACACACACACACACACACACACACTGTACCTCCTGCCCGCCACATCACGTTGGCGACCCATTGTCACGTTCACTTGTGCTGGCGCGGCGGCAAATTATAGTTACGTTGTGATTTAATACACGTGTACTATTTCAAATCTCCAGTGCTGAACTGTTGGGAAAAAAAGGGGGGGCGGTGTTTCTGGGAGGTGCCGGAACGCCTTCCGTGCGAAATTAAAGCCCTGAGTGTAGGTATAAATTCTTGAACAATGTAACCTCTATTAATTCGAGTTTGGAGTAGGACTGTTGATATTTTTAAAAATAACCTAAATCCGATATATCGATATTTAAAATATATCATTAAAGGCCCTCGATATATCGTAAAGAATTATTGATATATCGACAGAAAATATATCTACGTACCAGCAAAATAAATATACTGTCAGTTTTTGAGCTGTATATTTAATTATTGATTAATTGTCAGATATTTTGTACATCAACAAGCTAGCAGCCAGCTTATGCCCTTCAGAGCAATAATTGATAGGAAAACGACGCGCGTTCACGCTTGGCGAAAACCGCTTTACTAACAGTGGTAACTGCAGGTAAGTGGCACAATAAAAGGTATCCGATGGGTCCGTCGTTCGGTTTCGTCACATATCGGATTTGTCTGGAACACTTCGTGTCGACTTCCCTATTTTTTCCTTTCTACAAACACTAGCGACCTAGCAGTTATGGTGTCAAAACTGCGTGGTGAAGGCGCGACTGCTACGGTCGCAGGTTCGAATCCTGCCTCGGGCATGGATGTGTGTGATGTCCTTAGGTTAGTTAGGTTTAAGTAGTTCTAAGTTCTAGGCGACTGATGACCACAGATGTTAAGTCCCATGGTGCTCAGAGCCTTTTTTTTTTTACGTGGTGAAGTTGCAGTTTTTGTTGGTAGCGCCGAACGCCGATTACGTCAGCATTTGCCCTCACACGTTTCCGCCCACCGCAAAGACCAATCTTGTCATTTAGATTTTTGCTCATCAGTTTCATCAAGTGTTTTTGAAGAATTCCGGTGTGAAGAAATAGCACACTATCTGCGTTATTTTTTTTACGCGACTGTTGTGTGATTTCTTCACATTGGATATCTTATTCCATTCACACCGCCACCACCCATTGCAGTCGGACTCCTTCTTTGTACCATCGACAGGGTGTTACAAAAAGGTGCGGCCAAACTTTCAGGAAACATTCCTCACACACAAATAAAGAAAAGATGTTATGTGGACATATGTCCGGAAACGCTAAATTTCCATGTTAGAGCTCATTTTAGTTTCGTCAGTATGTACTGTTCTTCCTCGATTCACCGCCAGTTGGCCCAATTGAAGGAAGGTAATGTTGACTTCGGTGCTTGTGTTGACATGCAACTCATTGCTCTACAGTACTAGCATCAAGCACATCACTACGTAGCATCAACAGGTTAGTGTTCATCACGAACGTGGTTTTGCAGTCAGAGCAATGTTTACAAATGCGGAGTTGGCAGATGCCCATTTGATGTATGGATTAGCACGGGGCAATAGCCGTGGCGCGGTACGTTTGTATCGAGACACATTTCCAGAACGAAGGTGTCCCGACAGGAAGACGTTCGAAGCAATTGATCGGCGTCTTAGGGAGCACAGAACATTCCAGCCTATGACTCGCGACTGGGGAAGACCTAGAACGACGAGGACACCTGCATTGGACGAGGCAATTCTTCGTGCAGTTGACGATAACCCTGATATCAGCGTCAGAGAAGTTGCTGCTGTACAAGGTAACGCTGACCACGTCACTGTATGGAGAGTGCTACGGGAGAACCAGTTGTTTCCGTACCATGTACAGCGTGTGCAGGCACTATCAGCAGCTGATAGGCCTCCACGGGTACACTTCTGCGAATGGTTTATCCAACAATGTGTCAATCCTCATTTCAGTGCAAATGTTCTCTTTACGGATGACGCTTCATTCCAACGTGATCAAATTGTAAATTTTCACAATCAACATGTGTGGGCTGACGAGAATCCGCACGCAATTGTGCAATCACATCATCAACACAGATTTTCTGTGAACGTTTGGGCAGGCATGGTTGGTGATGTCTTGATTGGGCCCCATGTTCTTCCACCTACGCTCAATGGTGCACGTTATCATGATTTCATACGGGATACTCTACCTGTGCTGCTAGAATATGTGCCTTTACAAGTACGACACAACATGTGGTTCATGCACGATGGAGCTCCTGCACATTTCAGTCGAAGTGTTCGTACGCTTCTCAACAACAGATTCAGTGACCGGTGGATTGGCAGAGGCGGACCAATTCCATGGCCTCCACGCTCTCCTGACCTCAACCCTCTCGACTTTCATTTATGGGGGCATTTGAAAGCTCTTGTCTACGCAACCCCGGTACCAAATTTAGAGACTCTTCTTGCTCGTATTGTGGACGGTTGTGATACAATACGCCATTCTCCAGGGCTGCATCAGCGCATCAGGGATTCCATGCGACGGAGGGTGGCATGTATCCTCGCTAACGGAGGACATTTTGAACATTTCCTGTAACAAAGTGTTTGAAGTCACGCTGGTACGTTCTGTTGCTGTGTGTTTCCATTCCATGATTAATGTGATTTGAAGAGAAGTAATAAAATGAGCTCTAACATGGAAAGTAAGCGTTTCCGGACACATGCCCACATAACATATTTTCTTTCCTTGTGTGTGAGGAATGTTTCCTGAAAGTTTGGCCGTACCTTTTTGTAAGACCCTGTATACTTGCTTTTCACAGTCAAAGAGAAAGACGGGACGTGATGAAAGCTCAAAAAGTAGAAACACGACTTCCCACAGTGAAAGTAAAATTATGTTCTACTACAATCTCAAAAGAACAACTTCAAATATTTATCGAAAATTGCGAAAAAATATAATATAAAATAAAAATATCGGCACTCATTATTGCCATTTCGAGATCGATATTTCTGTACATCGGACAAATAAGTATCGCCGATGCATATCAACATATTGTGGAGAAAATATCGATATATCGTAATTCGATCGGGCCATTGTTTGGAGGCTCAGTCGCGTAGAATGTACGCTTAAAGAGGTCGCCATTCCAAATAATGTCGTTTCCAATAGCGTGCCTGACAAATTCGCATATGCTAGAGCATTAACGTCTCTTGTCGAACAGAGCAGAAACTGGCATCAGGACGGTAACGAAACTTGTCGCATTATACAGCAGCGGCGGCCGTCCATCACTCCGTCCGACATCGGCAGCTTGCAGCGTGCGGAGCCGTGTTGCTCCTCCGTTGACTGGAAACTGGTTCAGAGGGCTGCAAGGTCACCCCGTGCCCGGAGTCACTGACCTCCTACAGACTCCCACATTCCACAGAAGGCCGTCATTAAATCCAGCACCATTTCGGATTGAACTCTCCGTTAACTGTCAGCATCTTTCCAGAAAGACTGCCACAAAACGGTAGCGTCATTTCTGCTGGCCGCAAATCGCTTCCGTGATGCTTAGGATGCAACGCTAAGGCTATAAGCTGCATTCGGCAACACTGAAATGGCTACTGCAATCACCGAGCAATTTCAGAGCACTGTCGTTTACTTGATCACCTTCATTATTGTGAACTGAACACAATAAACATTTTTGCTAATTCGTGGTGGGACCATCGTGTAAGTAGGCTGTTTAGGTTTTATGTTGGTAACGCCATGTAGCGCTCTATATGAGAGTCACTGACTGTGCTGAGTGCAGTCTGTAGCTGGTTTGCGTTGTTGGAATTTGCTATTGTAGTGTTGGGCAGTTCGCTGTTAACAGCGAGTAGCGTTGCACAGTTGGAGGTGAGCCGCCAGCAGTGGTGGATGTGAGGAGAGAAATGGCGGAGTTTTGAGAGCGGATGATCTGAACGTGTGTCCATCAGAGACAGTAAATTTTTAAGACTGGATGTCATGAACTGATATATATATATTATGACTTTTGAACACTATTAAGGTAAATACATTGTTTGTCCTCTATCAAAATCTTTCATTTGCTAACTATGCCTATCAGTAGTTAGTGACTTCAGTAGTTAGAATCTTTTATTTAGCTGACAGTATTGGCGCTCGCTGTATTGCAGTAGTTCGAGTAACGAAGATTTTTGTGAGGTAAGTGATTCACGAAAGATATAGGCTATTGTTAGTCAGGGCCATTCTTTTGTAGGGATTTTTTAAAGTCAGATTGCGTTTTTCTAAAAATATTGTGTGTCAATTTAGTGATGATCAGAATAAGTAAAGAGAGAAATGTTTGAGTACGTTCAGTTTTGCTCAGCTGTTTGAAAATCAAATAATGTAAGAGGTTTATCAGCACAGTAATTCATAAATTTTTCTAAGGGGACGTTTCAATCGGAAGACTTTGTGCTTTTCTTTGATGTTCTGTAGATACCGTCTAGAATTTCTGACCAACTCAAACGTTACAAGCAATCGTTCTGGTGTTTTAACTAAAACACAACTTAATGAGGATGGCCCATCAAATCAATAGTCCATGCAGAAGGCACTCAAAATATTCAACAGCAGCGTTTTTGCTTCTGTCTTGTAGCTATAGCCATCTACCATCTATTCGATGAATTTCCAACCTCGTAGAATCGCGTCTATTCCATTACAGGAACAGTTGGAACTGCATATGGTAAACAATGTGAAGCCAGACAGCTTTTAAGTATTTTATTAGTAATGACAATGCATGAAACGTGCAGGTAATGAATTAAAAATAAAACTTTTTGTGGCTAAGTGGCATTGTTGCAAAGTGTCTATAAGCACGTCGCCAGTGCAGTAACAATGAAGATGAGAAACTTACATAACACGAAGAAGGGAGGAATTACAAGTTCTGAAGGAAAAACTCGGCGGCGCACGCTTGTATACCACACAACACGGCACTGAAATGTTTACCACAATATTGCCTAGTAACACACGCGAGTGATGTTCATCACATGTTTGTCGACAACTGAAACGGTACAAATACAAACGGTAACTATGTTTTAAACACTGATGTATTCGGAAGCTGTACTTCAATTATCTACATTATAACGAACAAATACGCATTTGTTACACAAGAGAAACAACAGACATCTACACAACACACTGTCCTCTTATTGCTCTGAGTTTCAATTTATGTGTAGTGGCCTACATAGAAGCACGGATACATTCGTAGTAGGTACGTCTGAATGCAGAAGTCCTTCACCTATATGGCAACTCACCGTAGCACTCTTTGAGATCAGGGCCGTCTGACACACGAGAACTGTCGTATTTTCTTAGAAGTAGATACCTTAGGGGTTGCGACGCAACTCAAATCGTTTGATACGGGCAAGTCTTCAGGTCCAGAGTGTAAACCGATTAGGTTCCTTTCAGATTACGCTGATACAATAGCTCCCTACTTAGCAATCATATACAACCGCTCGCTCACCGATAGATCTGTACCTACAGATTGGAAAATTGCGCAGGTCGCACCAGTGTTTAAGAAGGGTAGTAGGAGTAATCCATCGAACTACAGACCTATATCATTGACGTCGGTTTGCAGTAGGGTTTTGGAACATATACTGTATTCAAACATTATGAATCACCTCGAAGGGAACGATCTATTGATACGTAATCAGCATGGTTTCAGAAAACATCGTTCTTGTGCAACGCAGCTAGCTCTTTATTCGCACGAAGTAATGGCCGCTATCGACAGGGGATCTCAAGTTGATTCCGTATTTCTAGATTTCCGGAAAGCGTTTGACACCGTTCCTCACAAGCGACTTCTAATCAAGCTGCGGGCCTATGGGGTATCGTCTCATTTGTGCGACTGGATTCTTGATTTCTAGTCAGGAAGGTCGCAGTTCGTAGTAATAGACGGCAAATCATCGAGTAAAACTGAAGTAATATCAGGTGTTCCCCAGGGAAGCGTCCTGGGACCTCTGCTGTTCCTGATCTATATAAATGACCTGGCTGACAATCTGAGCAGTTATCTTAGGTTGTTCGCAGATGATGCTGTAATTTACCGTCTAGTAAGGTCATCCGAAGACCAGTATCAGTTGCAAAGCGATTTAGAAAAGATTGCTGTATGGTGTGGCAGGTGGCAGTTGACTAAATAACGGAAAGTGTGAGGTGATCCACATGAGTTCCAAAAGAAATCCGTTGGAATTCGATTACTCGATAAATAGTACCTGGGTGTTAAAATTACAAACAACTTCAGTTGGAAACATCACATCGATAATATTGTGGGGAAGGCGAGCCAAAGGTTGCGTTTCATTGACAGGATCCTTTGAAGATGCAACAAGTCCACTAAACAGACAGCTTACACTACACTCGTTCGTCCTCTGTTAGAATATTGCTGCGCGGTGTGGGATCCTTACCAGGTGGGATTGACGGAGGACATCGAGAGGGTGCAAAAAAGGGCAGATTCCTGTCTGAAATTTAACTGTCGGAAAAGCCACTCCCTCGGCGCTCTATGGTTGAACCACTCCGTAGCAGTCGTAAAGATTTCATAGGTCAAAAAGACACCACGACAAGGACGTACTCGTAACCTTACCAGAATAAAAATCTGTATATCTCCCTGTTACGCACAGGACGGTGGCACAAAAAGTAAGAGGTGACAACAATAAATGACTCAGTGTACAGTGAGAGCATCAAGAGATGTATGAAGTGGAAAAAAGTAGTTATGTACGTATGTATGTATGTATTAAACCGGGACCTAGATGCGATGGAGCGGCTGCGTCCCGCTGTAGCCCTCAGTGGTTCAGAACAGGCCACAGCAGTCCACCCACTCCACCGCCGCCCCACACCGAACCCAGTGTTATTGTGCGATTCGGCTCCCATTGGATTCCTCCCCCCCCCCCCCCCTATCCCCCGGGAACGCCTCATACGAGTCGAGTGTAACCCCAAAGGTCATAATAGAGTTAATGGCGATAGCAAAGAGGACGACGCTCAGGACTGAGCCCTGAGGCACCCCGATTTCCTGGATAAAGGTGTCAGACAAGGCAGTTCCCATTTATATCTTTAAAAAAATCTATCTTTTAAACATTCCTGAAGAAAATGGGGCAGACGGCCTCAGAAGTCCCATGTGCAGAGAGAATGGAGGATACCAGTCCTCCAGCAGGTATCGTACGCTTTCTACAAATCAAAAAACACGGACATAGTCTGGTATTTCCGCAGACAACCGTTCATGACATGGGTTTACAAAGTGACCCGATGGTCAACTGCAGAATGGCGCGCTCGAAATCTACATTCTGCAGTGGTTAACAGATTTGTAAGACTCGAGCCACCATACCATCTGGGCATGAATCATACGTTCCATCACCTTGCAACACAGCTGGTGAGCCAAAAATGGCTCTGAGCACTATGATACTTAACTGCTGAGGTCATCAGTCCCCTAGAACTTAGAACTACTTAAACCTAAATAACCTAAGGACATCACACACATCCATACCCGAACCATTATTCGAACCTGCGACCGTAGCGGCCGCGCGGTTCCAGACTGCAGCGCCTAGAACCACTCGGCCACTCCGGCCGGCGCTGGTGAGTGACATGGGGCTGTAGTTAGAAGGAAGTTGTTTGTCCTTACTGGGCTTAGGTATGGGTATGACAGTGGCTTCACGTCATAGTCCGGTTGTATGCATGAAGGAGAAAATGCTCGCCCACAGTGTGGCAACATCTGAATGTGAACACTGTCCGGCCCTGGGGCGGAAGATCGGGAGGACGTGAAAGCATGATCTAGCTCCCACAAAGTAAAGGAGGCGTTGTAGCATTCGCGATTCTGAGAGGAGAAGAGTATCACCTGAGCCTCCTCCATTCGTTTCCGATGGGGGAACGCAGGGTGATAGTGGGTGGAGCTCGAAATCTCAAAATAGTGGCCCAAGGTGTTGAAGACAGCAATATGGTCCACAATGACATCACCTGCTACGGTCAGGCAGGCAATTGGGGAATGGACCTTGGTTCCAGAGAGCTGTCAGAGGTTGGTCCATACGACAGAAGAGTGAGTGGAACTGTTAAAACCGCGAGACCGCTACGGTCGCAGGTTCGAATCCTGCCTCGGGCATGGATGTGTGTGATGTCCTTAGGTTAGTTAGGTTTAACTAGTTCTAAGTTCTAGGGGACTAATGACCTCAGAAGTTGAGTCCCATATTGCTCAGAGCCATTTGAACCATTTTTGAACCAACTGTTAAAAGAACTAGTAAATGAAATCCAGCTAGCTTTTTTGCTATCCCAAAGAAAGTGACGACACTGCACACACAACTGTTTATAACGAGTGCAGTTCGCGATCGTAGGATGACGGTTAAAAACGTGGGGAGCACGTGTCCGCGTACGAATTGCGTCACGGCACGTCTCAGTCCACCCTGGGACATGGCGCGGTAAAGGTGAAATGCGAGGAATGGAACGTTCTGTGGCGGCATGGATAACATTTGTAATGTATTCTACCTGGTCATCACAACTGGGGAAACGTTGTTCGTCAAAGGTCGCCAGGGAGGAGTAAAGCCTCCATTTGGCATTAGAAAGCGGCCAATTAGGTTTACACGTAGTTGGTGTAGGAGCCAGCAAACGGATAGCACATGGGAAATGGTTGCTCGAGTATATGTCAGAGAGAAAGAACCACTCGAGATGATTGGCAAGCTGGGCAGTGCAGAACAATAGGTCCTTTTTGGAATAGGTGTGTGTGGAGTCTGAAAGGAATGTGGGTCTCCAGTGTTAAGGCACATGAGGTTCAGTTGACTGAGAAGGTTAGTCAAGAGGGCACCTCTCTTACAGGTTCTGGGAGAGCCCCAGAGTGGATGGTGCGCATTAAAGATAGCTCGCAGCCAGACGCTCAGTGAGATGTTTTGACTATGAATATCAGGCCGGACGAGCAGCATGACTCCCCCATAAGATGGGATGCCGTCCTCTGGGGGAAGGTCAAAGTAGACCGAAAAGAAACGCGAGAGGTCGAAACAGTCGTGAGGACGCAAATTTGTTTCCTGGAGGCAGGAAACAAGTGGACACTGCAATTCCAAGAACAGCTGTAATTCCTCATTGTTTGATGTAATGTCGCGAATATTCCCTTGGAGGGGAGTCTTGAAGGGAAAGGGAAGGAGGGAAAAAAATAAAGGGTTGTCACATCGACGGTTGCCGAGTGCCAGCCTTCAAAGACTCACTGCTACATTGTGCAGAGGCTGAAGGCTCCTGCTCCATGAGATCTACAGAGGCGTCAGCATCCTCCCTCAGTTGGTCTGCAGATTCTAGGGCTGAAAAACGGTTGGCGGTGCGCACCTGAGGATATCACGCGGCGACACTGCTGAAGAGGATCTCTGAGTCGGCGAAGGAGAAGACCATTTGCCTTTGTTTGATTTCTTGGAGCCTTTGCAGCTGGCAGATGAAGACTCAGATATTTGTTGGCTGGAGGGACGTAAAAAGTCTCCGCAGGAATATTCCTTCTGTCATTTCGGCCTGCCGGTTGTGTAGCAGCTGATTTCGCCGCCAGAGGCGAAAATTTTGTGGGTTGTTGCACAGCTGGCGGAGAAGGAGACGGGAATGCTACCGTGACACTGGGCGATTTTACGACTGCAGTGTTGAATTTGAGATCGCTAATCTGCGTAGTCGTGTCCTTTGTGGAGCGAGGTGTAGCAAGTAAGTGCCAGATGGTAAAACGCAGGGCTTTCTACTAGCCAACAACTTGTGAGAGACAATTTTTCCTTCACCCAGATCTCCCGGACGACCTGCTCGTCAAGATACATGGGACATTCTCGGGATGAGGCTGCATGGTCACCATTGAAATTGATACGGTAAGGAGAAGGGCAATCGCCCTCGTGAGCATCCCTACCACATGTAGCACATTTGGCCAGGTTTCGGCAGGACAATTGAGCGTGGTTGTAAGGTTGACACTGGCAGCAGTGCATCGAGTTTGGAATGTGCAGTTGGACTGTGATGACTTCATAGCCTGCTTTGATCTCTGATGGAAGCACTACTTTATCAAACGTGAGAGAAAGAGTGCATATAGGCACTAAGAATGCATCAACCTTTTTCATCATCCGATGGACTGCAGTGGCGCCCTGATCAAAAAAATGGCTCTGAGCACTATGGGACTTAACATCTAAGGTCATCAGTCCCCTAGAACTTAGAACTACTTAAACCTAACTAACCTAAGGACATCACACACATCCATGCCCGAGGCAGGATTCGAACCTGCGACCGTAGTGGTCGCGCGGAACACCCTGATCAGGGAGGTAAGTTTGGATTTCTCCGTCGGTTAGACCTTCGAGCTGCCTACTGTAAATAACACCACGCGAAGAATTCAGCGTTCGATGGGCCTCGACACAAACAGCATAGCCATGAAGGAGAGAAGCTGCAAACAGTGGCTGTGCTTGATAATAACAGTTAGTTTCCAAAAGCATTGCGTAAACGAGAGCAGGATTTCACAGGACCTGCAACTGCAGCAACACCTTTCTGAATAATAAACGGATTTATCGCCGCAAAGGACTGATCACACAAGGAACCGAAGTGCAGCTGGGAGAGTATTTGAATCTTTAACCTCATTCCGTTCACGTCTATTAGACGCAGTGTGAGATGCTGATGGTTGGCACATTGCGAGAAAATCCCCACGATTGCCAACATCTCCGATGACGCGCTCCTTCCAGCTGGTGGGCTCCCCTCAGAGGAGAGCTCATCCTCTTTAGGTGATTGTTCACACCGCAGGTAACACCTCCCGAACTCCTGACAGAGGGACCAACTGACAATTTTGGAAGGTAACAGCTCGGGCACCCCCTCTCCCCCCTCCTCCCCCCACCACCACAACCGGTCCTGGCCTGTATCAGGGGGTACGTGCGAATCCTACCTGTCCATTCTGGGCTGGGTATTACGAGTTACCCAATCACCTGTTATGCGCCAGAAGCGTGGGCCGGCCTTCAAGAGCGCACTGGGAGGAAGAAGACACGAAGAGGAACCTCAAACGCCGAAGCGGAGGAAGGATAGGAGAACGAGAACGAAGGAAGAAAGAAAAAACAGTGGAGGAACATTTCTGAAGTTGGCTACTGAAAATTCAAAACACATTCCCAAAAAGATCCCAGACATGTTCCCCAAGGGAGGGGAAAAAGTATAGCAGAAGGACAGACATGCAGCACGGAAGGGAAAAGGTGCCTCAAAGGCTGGGGCGCCGTCGTAGGTAAGCACGAACTCACCAATGGGTGCTGAGCCCCCTGTGGGGACCGCCACTAACTGACTGCCTCAAAAACGTCTTCCACCATTTAGCACGAGTGAACTGTGGAATGTGGATGATAGGGCACTAATCCAGAATCTCACATGCAATACGACAAAGTGTACAAGCTATAGCTTGCGGTAGGCTTACAAAACACCGATACACAGCTTATATTTGCTCCTCATAAATTACTGTCGACGTATAAATTTTTGATTAGAACTACAAGGAAAAGGGTTATAATCAATAGCTTAGAAAATAACTCTTCGCAGGAATTATGTTTTTAATACAAATTCACTGTGCATTTCCTTGCTGTGACCGAAGCATACTCATTACGTCACTGTAGTCAGATTTAGTAGATGTGTCGTATTCCAACGACAAGACAGCTAAAATTGACGCTTAGCGACTCCCGTAATATTACACTACTGGCCATTAAAATTGCTACACCACGAAGATGAAGTGCTACAGACGCGAAATTAAACCGACAGGAAGAAGATGCTGTGATATGAAAATGATTAGCTTTTCAGAGCATTCACACAAGGTTGGCGCCGGTGGCGACACCTACAACGTGCTGCGTGAGGAAAATTACCAACCAATGTCTCATACACAAACAGCAGTTGACCGGCGTTGCCTGGTAAAACCTAGTTGTGATGCCTCGTGTAAGGAGGAAAAATGCATACCATCACGTTTCCGACTTTGATAAAAATCGGATTGTAGCCTATCGCGATTTCGGTTTATCGTATCGCGATATTGCTGCTCGCGTTGGTCAAGATCGAATGACTGTTAGCAGAATATGGAATCGGTCGGTTCAGGAGGGTAACACGGAACGCCGTGCTGGATCCCAACGGCTTCGTATCACTATCAGTCGAGATGACAGGCATCTTATCCGCATGGCTATAACGGATCGTGCAGCCACGTCTCGATCCCTGAGTCAACAGATGGGGACGTATGCAAGACAACAACCATCTGCACGAACAGTTCGACGACGTTTGCAGCAGCATGGACTATCAGCTCGGAGACCACGGCAGCGGTTACCATTGACGCTGCATCACAGACAGAAGCGCCTGCGATAGTGAACTCAACGACGAACCTGGGTGCACGCATGGCAAAACGTCATTTTTTCGGATGAATCCAGGTTCTGTTTACAGCATCATGATGGTCGCATCTGTGTTTGGCGACATCGCGGTGAACGCACATTGGAAGCGTGTATTCGTCATCGCCATACTGGCGTATCACCCGGCGTGATGGTATGGGGAGCCACTGGTTACAAGTCTCGGTCACCTCTTGTTCGCAGTGACGGCACTTTTAACAGTGCACGTTACATTTCAGATGTGTTACGGCCCGTGTCTCTACCCTTCATTCGATCCCTGCGAAACCCTACATTTCAGCAGGATAATGCACGACCGCATGTTGCAGGTCCTGTACGGGCCTTTCTGGATACAGAAAATGTTCGACTGCTGCCCTGGCCAGCACATTCTCCAGATCTCTCACCAATTGAAAACGTCTGGTCAATGGTGGCTGAGCAACTGGCTCGCCACAATACGCCAGTCACTACTCTTGATGAACTGTGGTATCGTGTTGAAGCTGCATGGGCAGCTGTACCTGTACACGCCATCCAAGCTCTGTTTGACTCAATGCCCAGGCGTATCAAGGCCGTTATTACGGCCAGAGGTGGTTGTTCTGGGTACTGATTTCTCAGGATCTATGCACCCAAATTGCGTGAAAGTGTAATCACATGTCAGTTCTAGTATAATATATTAGTCCAATGAATACCCGTTTATCATCTGCATTTCTTCTTGGTGTAGCAATTTTAATGGCCAGTAGTGTATTAATCGACCACAGAAGGCTTGTTCTTGTATCGTTATTCATTGACACAGCAGATCGTAGCAAGTGAAAGTTGAGAGCAGCAAAAGTACTGGTTGGGCGGGAAAGTATTATAAATTACCTATCTCCTCCATCTTTTATCTTGCTCCTCCACCGTCACGTCACGCTCGACTCCTCAGTCGGCACAGACCGGTAAAATGCGGAAACCCTCGGTCAAGTAGCATAATTGCCTCAGCATCCACTCGCCAATCTACGAGAGCCTACACTAGAATAGCGAAGTGAAATTGTCACGCAAACTGTCCAAGCGGCTCCAAATAGAAAGCCTAACACCACACTGATAGCGACATCACGTTTACTTTTTTCGCGAATTAGATTGTGGGGTGCCCAAATCATTCGACACTTCATTTCCGAGATGGTGAAGGCACTGGGCTCTTCATCTGCTACCGTGTCTACAATGTGCCATGAGTAACTCGATTGAGTGAGACCAGCCGGCATCAGAGAAAACTGCTGTGACCGACAATGAATGGTTGACAGAGGTCACCGTCGACTTTCGCAGATTATTACAGAGGATAAGCCAACCATAGAGCGGCAGATCACTAGCCAGTCAAATGCCGCACAAGAAAAACTTGTGAGTTTGCCGTACCATCCAGACCCACCTCATAGCCGTAGGGTACACAAATTTCCGGCCCACAAGTGTACCTGTGCTCCCTGCAAATCAAAGGGTGCAGAGATTAGAATGGCAACAGGAAACCTGTCATTATTTGCTCTAAGCCTAGGAAAAGGTCGCCTGAATTGATAAGTCACAATAAATGCCACGAGCATGTCGAGAAGTAATTTGAAGCACTCCACGCAGACTGCCTACTGGTCGCTGTTCAGGCCGGTAGTGGAGGTATTCTCATAATTGGAATGTTTACATGGTATGAAATGGAACGTCTACTACGTCTTCCAGAACCATCTTCAAAAGTTCTATGCTCTACCCTACCGCTTCGTAACTGTGTGAGGACGGATTTAGAAATACTCTGCGGACACGGGAGTGTTTGTGTGGCACCAAATCGCCTGAAATCAATCCAACTGATATATGGGGAGAGCCATGGATAGAAATGTGTGCACCTTAGACCCAGCTTCGACTAATCCTTTTGAGCTGCTTTGTCTGTTCAGTGGTAATGGATCATGTTAGTTTCCCAACATTTTCGGTGTCTCATGGAGACCGTATCACAACGCGTCGCCGCAATCATCACAACTAAAGGGTTTGTTACAAACTACAGAATGTGCGCTGTTTTGAAATTTCGTGGCAGACTAAAACTGTATGCTCGATCTGGACTGTAACCCAGAACTTCGCAGTTTGTGGGTAATGCCCTTACCGATTGATATTTCCTTTCCCTTCTGTTCTTATGGTCACTCCTTTCCGTTTTTCACAAATAGTATAATTTAAACTTGTATAGACATGTATAAGATAAGCTGAATTTTTTGACACAAGTCTTAAACGTATAAAAGGAAGTGAACTGCTTATTCTTGGTTCCAAAAAATAAAAAAATAAAAAAACAAAAAAAATAATTTAAAAGATACGTGCTAAGGTGAAGGAAAGGTCTCTTTAGTCTTGAAGCAATTTTACTTTAAAAAAATTCTTTTATTGTGAAATAACTTCGAAGTACATTTGAAACATGTCCTAGTATTTTTTAAATTCACTTATTCACAACCACTCTATTCATAAAAAATCGCCAGAACTCTCCAGTTCTTTATCACTTTCCCTTATGACGAAGCGGACAAAATTTTCGAACAACTATGGTATAAAATTTTGTTTCGTTGGCAGGTAGTGTCTCCTCTCTTTTTTAAAAATTTCTGTTATTTTTATCGTGTTCCTCCACTCATTAAAGCAAGTTTAATTTTTGTCTACAGGTTTATCATATCGTATTTGATGCACAAACATGAGCTACTGGTTTTCTTTTCCTCTGCAGAGTGAACAGTTACTACTTCTGCGTAATTTAACTGAGTTAAGCTTTTCATTTAGTACTGTTTCATTCTGTACCTGATACTAAGTAATGCACTTTCAGAATTAAGCGTTTGTTGGATAAGTTTGTCCATATTACTGTCCAGCTTCTATTTGTACATTTCGTTTGCGTCCCCCTCATTTCGGATTAATGGAGCACAGAGCACATCTTTTACACCTCCGCTGCTTTTATGGAAATTTTGTGACTTCTTCGGCCCATCATTCAGGGTGTTCCATGAGGAATGGTCAATATTTAGGGATATGACGGGAGCGATCGTTCGAAGCAAAAAAAAAAAAGAAAATAATAATAATAATAAAAACAGGAAAATTAAAACATCTTACAGATACCCTCAAACATCATAGAATACTCATAACATCACTACAAGAAACTCGATACATAGATGAAAACAATTTTGATTCCGGAGGTTTCAGAATATACAAAGGAAAGGTAGGCAAAAGAATAATGAAAAACACACCCCACCTCGGAACGGGCTTTACAATAGATAAAAGTATTTTAGACTCCATTATCAGCTTTCAATCACAATCGGAAAGACTCTCCACACTCACTTTTAAATCTGCTAATAGAGTATACACAATTGTGAATGCACATGCCCCCATAAATGAAGACAATAGGAAAAATAAGGAAAAGGTGGAACGTTTTTGGGAACAACTAGATGACGTGGTGCAAAAGATCCCAGACAAACACAACATCATACTTACGGGGGACTTCAATGCTCAAGTAGGAAAAGAGAAGAAATACAAAAATATTGTTGGAAACTACCCAGCGCACAATAGAACTAACCAAAATGGAGTCAGATTAGTAGAACTCTGCCAAGCGCATGGCTTGATCCTGAAATCCACAGCCTTTAAGAGACTACCCAGAAAACAGAAGACATGGACCTCACCAAACCCACACTTGGGTGAATTTCAACTTGATCATGTGGCGATAAAATGGAAACACCATACAGAAATACAAAATGTCAAAGTACTCAGAGGAGCAAACTTGGATTCTGATCACTATCTTTCTAAAATAAAACTCAAAATTATCCCCAAAAGGAAAGATAGAAACAGTAAACCCAAAAGCAGAAGATACGATCCAGAAAAGATAATGAATTCGAAGGAGTTTCCCCTCGCGACTCAAGATATAAGGAACCAAAATTGGGATCAAATGAAGGAAAGCCTACTAACCAAAGCTGAACAAATAGCACCTATAACTAAAATCAAAAAACACGCATGGTGGACAGAGGAATGTGACAAACTTATTGAGCAAAGAAAGAAAGCATGGCAACAGATGCAATCTCAGAAAAATGAATATAATAGACAAAATTTCCTGAGTGTAAGAAAACTAGTGAGTAAAAACCTCAAAAGAATTAAAAAAGCACAAGAAGATCAACTACTTTTGCAGATCAACGAAGACTTCAACAAAAACAAGACTAGGAGCTTTTACAGAACTTTTAAACAAAAAATAACCAAGTACAGCCCACCGACACTCCAATTACAAGATAAAAATGGTAATATTGCACACAACAACAGGGATAATTGCAAAATTTTGAGGGAATATTTCAGAAACCTTCTCAACTGTAAAGAACCAATTGAAAAAATGGATTTCAGCAACTCAACTTCAACAAGTCCTAACTCAGAACCACCCACCGTCGAGGAACTACAATCAATCATTTTGAATCTCAAAAACTATAAGGCTTCGGGAGAGAACCAAATTACAGCTGAACTGTGGAAAAATGTCAATAGAAATGCCATAGAATCTCTCCAAAACATATTTGAAGAAATATGGAAAACAGAAAGAATTCCGGATGAATGGAAGATGGCCCTCATTCACCCAATTCATAAGAGGGGATCCAGAACAGACCCCAACAATTACAGAGGGATTTCGCTCCTTGACGTAACATACAAAATACTGTCTAAAGTCCTTTTGAACAGAGCAGAACCCCAGCTAGATTGTCAACTTGGAGAATACCAGGCAGGCTTCAGGAAGGGAAGATCCTGCCCAGAACAAATTCTAAACCTCAAAAATCTTATGGCCTACCAAAAATCGAGAGCAAAAGCGTATGTCATCACATTCATTGACTTTCAAAAGGCGTACGACTCCATAGACAGGGAATCTCTAATCTCCATATTAAAAGAATTGAACCTAGACAATAAAACTACAAACCTAATTAGAGAAACCATCACCAACACATACTCCAAAATTAAATTTATGGGAGAACTCTCAGACCTATTTGAGATAAAAACTGGAGTACGACAAGGTGATGGACTCTCTCTATTGTTATTTAACTGTGCCCTAGAAAAAATAGTAAGAGAATGGAACAAGAAAATCAATAGTGGAATCCGACTAGGAACAAAAAACAAAGGCATCAAGGTTAATTGCCTAGCATTTGCAGATGATATGGCCCTACAAGCTGAAACATGGGAAGAAGCCAAAGAACAGATCCTCGAATTACAGAAATAAGCAGAGAAAATAGGCCTTAAAATTTCTTTTGAAAAAACCAAAATAATCACAAATATAAAAAAGCCAATGAAATATCTTAAAGTAAGAGACCAAAAGATCGAAATTGTTAAAGAATTCAAATATCTTGGTGAATGGATTAGCTGGAACGCCCTTGAGAAAAAAGCAATAGAATTAAGAAGAAACAAAGTTGAACTAGCCTTTCAGCTTACTAAAAATACTTATAATAAAAAGTCCCTCTCATGGAATTCAAAAATAAAACATTACAACACTGTCATTAAACCAGAAGCACTATATGCAGCTGAGACATTATCTATCACTAACCATGGCCCAATTGAAAGGCTAGAGATCAAAGAAAGAAAAATATTGAGAAAAATTTTAGGCCCCAAATTTCATAACGACAAACTAATTCATACCAAAAATGAAACACTCTACAAAACCACAGAAAAACTTTCGGATACAATGAGGAAAAGAAGAATTGAGTTTTATGGGCACATTCTCAGAATGAACCCAAATAGACTTACAAAAAGAATGTTTGACTACTTCAGGAATAAAAAATCCAAACCAAATTGGTTTATCCAAACAGAGAAAGACTTAAGAGAACTACACATCACAGAAAAAATGCTCACAGACAGGACAGCAAAAATGATAAGCAAAGACAGAAAAGAGGGATTCCAGCTCCAAAATAGAAAGAAAAGAACGATTGTCATCTCTGATGAGGAAAGAAAAGCAAGATCAGAAAGAATGAAGCAGTACTGGGCGAAAAGAAAGGCACAGAACACACAGAAGTGATTGATTCAACGTACCCCAAAGTTGGGTGAAACGAATAATAATAATAATAATAATAATAATAATAATAATAATAGTAATCTAGTAACTATGGGTTCTGAAACCTATACCTTAAGAGTTATGAGCACGTGTTCATCTTATCTAAGTATAAATCCTAACATACTCATTTTAAAGCACACGTTTATCTGACATTTTTTTCTTGTTTTGGTCCGGACCAACTCGCGCAAAATGTGGAAAGCAAAGAGCTTGCAATAGAAGTGATTTGCTTCACAGTATGGAAGATGAAGAAGTGTACATGGCTCTTAAGGTATGCATTTTAGAGCCCATGTTTCGAATGATCGTCCCTGTCATATCCCTGAATATCGACCATTCCTCTGGGACACCCTGTATAACGGTATTCCAAGTATTATAGCCTAACCCAGTCCAGGACGTGGCTGACGTGAGATATTCATTCGTGGGTTCAGGTTTTGTGGTCGCATCCGTTTCAAAATCGCAGCTGTTGGACCAACCGGCGGCACTTTTGCTTCCTTCTGCGATCTATACAAAAGTAAGGCATCATATCGCCTTTCAACGTCCCAGTCAAAATCCCCCTTCAGTAACCTTGAAGGCATTATGCTGGCAAATAAATCTCGTCCTATTTGAAATTGTTTCGGTACAGATATTATCTTTGTAACGCCATATTTTAGCCTACATATGATTATTAACAATATTTACTTTTTGGAGTAATGACACGTCTCTGAGTTTTCCTTCAGTTTCCCCCTAGCAGCTCCCAACATCTTTCTCCAAGTACTTGCAGCTATTTGTTGACGGTTCTTGTACATGTGCACACCTAGTATTTTATGGGTCTTTGCCTCCTGAAATCCATGATTGCTGGCCGATCTTATGCCCTTTCCTAATATAAGATTCTTGGGCTTGTGTAGATTTTCAGGTATGTCCACTATTTTTATGATTTTCAACAAATATTGTTGGTTTTTGTACTGCTATTCCGGCTTCATCTGCATAAATTTGATATGTAAAATCTAAACCAAAAGCATTTCAATTGTCTAACCGTATGTCCTACCCCTAACAAAAGGGGATCCAAGGCTACTGCGAACAAAATAATGGATACGGGACACTCTTGTTTGACGGATCGATTTATGTTTATAAAATCTACCATATGGCCACTTAACACAATTACCGAGCTTGGCTGATTCTATAGTCTTTTAATAACGTTAATTAATTCCTGTCACAGTTCGTAGTAATTGACCGAAAGTCATCGAGTAAAACAGAAGTGATTTCAGGTGTTCCCCTAGGTAGTGTTATAGGCCCTTTGCTGTTCCTTATCTATATAAACGATTTCGGAGACAATCTGACCAGCCGTCTTAGGTTGTTTGCAGACGACGCTGTCGTTAATCGACTAATAAAGTCATCAGAAGATCAAAACAAATTGCAAAACGATTTATAAAAGATATCCGTATGGTGCGAAAATTGCCAGCTGACCCTAAATAACGAAAAGTGTGAGGTCATCCACATGAGTACTAAAAGGAATCCGTTAAACTTCGGTTACACGATAAATCAGTCAAATCTAAAGGCCGTAAATTCAACTAAATACCTAGGAATTACAATTAACTTAAATTGGAAGGAACATACAGAAAATATTGTGGGGGAGGCTAACCAAACACTGCATTTTATTGGCGGGTTGTTGTTGTTGTTGTTGTTGTTGTGGTCTTCAGTCCAGAGACTGGTTTGATGCAGCTCTCCAGGCTACTGCTGGTTACCTCTTTTGCCGACTCTTTTTCAAAACCATCTGTAATAGCGTTGTTGTCAAATCATCAGATTAAAAGAAAACTTAACGCGTCAGAAGGCGTCACTCCACCCGCTTCAGTATAAGGATGGTAAACTCCCAAGACCTCAAAGTAGTGAATAAAAAAAGAATACTTGTAGTACAGGCCGAGACATGATGTTCTTGCTGTATTGAGTAACGACCGAAATGTGAACACCATTTTGCAAAGAGCCCGCTTGACCTTGAAGCGGCTGTCGTGACGCGAATAGAAGCCCAGCTTAACTATTCATTATCTGATTTGGGCTGGCTTCCAAGATTGTCTGCGACATAGCTCGTCTTTGCGGTTCACTCCCATTGTGGTCACTTCGCAGCTCAAAAAATGTGAGGATAAACGACGGAAAGATGGCGAAAAACAGGCACATACGTTCATGTACTCCTAACTGCTACGACAGCAAAGTACGAAGGGAAGAGCGTAACTACAGTAATTTGATGTTTTAGATATGTACTGCCCAACCGCAGAAACGTATGTACATGTTTACACTACTGTCGCAAATGAACAGCGAGTGAAGTGGTGCATTGGTTAAGGTACTGGGGAGGAACGGGGTTCAGATCCTCGTGTCACCACCCACAGTTCCTTTTTCTGTGATGTCCTTCATAAAAATGCTGAGATGGTTCATTTGAGAAGATCACGACTGCTATCCTGTCATATCCCAACGCTCCAGCTGTGTAAAGACGAAAATACGTATTTGAGACAGCATCGTCGGCATTTGTTGTACATCGTAGTAAGCCCAGGTTTACTTCAGGAGGAGGTCAAACCGTTACAAAACACATAAATTATTGGTTCATTTTACGACAGCTCTTTAACACAGAATACTTAACTTAGATGCGTTCCAGTCGACTTGAATGACAATATACAAGGTGTTTCCATAAGAGCGTACAAAATGCAACAGGATATAGAGGATGTTCCACTGAACAATTTGTGGTAGGGAACCTTGGATCGGAGAAGCCAGCTTAAGGAGATACAGAAGTAAACTTCAAGAACAAGATTTTCACTCTGCAGCGGAGTATGCGCTGATTTGAAACTTCCTGGCAGATTAAAACTGTGTGCCAGACCAAGACTCGAACTCGGGACCTTTATCTTATCGGGCAAGTGCCCTGCCATATTTTTTTAATCTTCTTTTGTTCGTTTCCGTCCGTTGTATCTGCTCGGGGCGGACGTCGCAAGACACCCGTTTCAGTTCGTCGTTGATCCATTAACTCAGTTTTTTTATTACAGAGGGCAGCTAATCCTCTGACCGAACACGCTGAGCTGCCGTGCCGGCACCATCTGAGCCACCCAAGCACGACTCACGCCCCGTCCTCACAGCTTTACTTCTGCCAGTACCTCGTCTCCTACCTTCCAAACTTTAAAGAAGCTCTCCTGCGAACCTCGGTCCGGCACACAGTTTTAATCTGCCAGGAAGTTTCATATCAGCGCACACTCCGCTGCAGAGTGAAAGTCTCATTCTGGAATATGAAACTTCCTGGCAGATTAAAACTGTGTGCCCGACCGAGACTCGAACTCGGGACCTTTGCCTTTCGCGGGCAAGTGTTCTACCAACTGAGCTACCCAAGCACGACGCACGCCCCGTCCTCACAGCTTTACTTCTGCCAGTACCTCGTCTCCTACCTTCCAAGGTTTTCAGAAGTTCTCCTGCGAAGCTGCAGAACTAGCACTTCTGAAAGGAAAGATACTGCGGAGACATGGCTTAGCCACAGCCAAGGGGACGTTTGCAGAATGAGATTTTCACTCTGCAGCGGAGTGTACGCTGATACGAAACTTTCTGGCAGATTAAAACTGTGTGCCAGGCCGAGACTCGAACTCGGGACCTTTGCCATTCGTGGGCAAGTGCTCTACTATCTGAGTTACCCAAGCACGACTCACGCCCCGTCTTCACAGCAAAGGTCCCGAGTTCGAGTCTCGGTCCGACACACAGTCTTAATCTGCCAGGAAGTTTCAGAAGTAAACTTTTCTACCGCTTTGTCGAGCATTACTGCTTTCCTGCTTATTTACAACTAACATTCGTACAAGCTTACATGTACTATGCTGTTTATTTACATTAAAATTCTTTGTTTCCAGCAAGGAAACGAGGAGGACGAGCCTGATTACTAGGAAGTTTAGCCGGCTGGTGTGGCCGAGCGGTTCTAGGCGCTTCAGTCTGGAACCGTGCGACAGCTACGGTCGCAGGTTCGAATCCGGCCTCGGGCATGGATGTGTGTGATGTCCTTAGGTTGGTTAGGTTTAAGCAGTTCTAAGTTCTAGGGGACTGATGATCTCAGATGTTAAGTCTCATAGTGCTCAGAGCCATTTTTTGAACTAGGAAGTCTAACTGGCCGTCTGAAGGGCCAGCTACTTAAGGTTCATGCAAAGAGTTCTATCTGAGTTGTCCTTGGCTGTTCGTAGAGCACGTCGATACACCAGGACGATGCACCGCCTCACTTCAGTGTGGCTGTCCGCAACTATCTCAATGCTGTATTTCCTGGTCTCTGGATTTGAAGGGGAGGTCTTATTCCATGGCCTGCGAGGTCACCTGACCTGAGTACCCTTGATTATTTCCTATGGGAATATCTAAAATCACTTGTGTATGAGAACCCAGTGGATACGGAGATGGAATTAGTTGCCAGAATTGTAGCTGCCTGTGATGTGAATCGAAACACAACAGGGATATTTGTCAGGGTGGGTCAGAATTTTGTTCGCTGCTGTCATGCTTGAATTGAGGTTGATAGCCGTCAGTTTCGGCACATTTTGTACGATACAGTACAAACGGCATGCTTTTTGTGTCAGTGATGGTATTTGCAGTTAACTGTAATTAATGTAAATAAAAAAGTACACAGTAATGTGATTTTATTCCTATTATCTTCTTAAGTTGTCTTCTCCAGCCCCAGGCTCCCTACCTCAAATTGTTCAGTGGAGCATCCTCCACGACCTGTGAAATTTTTGCACGCTTTTACGGAAACGCCCTGCATAGTTTTTACTGCCACAGAGTACAAGAATACTAGAATGAAATTTTCACTCTACAGTGGAGTGTGCGCTGATATGAAACTTCCTGGCAGATTAAAACTGTGTGCCGGACCGAGACTCGAACTCGGGACCTTTGCCCGCGAAAGGCCCGAGTTCGAGTCTCGGTCCGGCACACAGTTTTAATCTGCCAGGAAGTTTCATATCAGCGCACACTCCGCTGTAGAGTGAAAATTTCATTCTAGATACATCCCCCAGGCTGTGACTAAGCCATGTCTCCGCAATATCCTTTCTTCCAGGAGTGCTAGTTCTGCAAGATTCGCAGGAGAGCTTCTGTGAAGTTTGGAAGGTAGGAGACGAGGTACTGGCGGAATTTAAGCTGTGAGGACGGGGCGTGAGTCGTGCTTGGGTAGCTCAGTCGGTAGAGCGCTTGCCCGCGAAAGGCAAAGGTCGCGAGTTCGAGTTTCGGTCCGGCACACAGTTTTAATCTACAAGAATACTGTTTAAACGGGGTGTTCAAAAAGTCTCTCCGCAGTGCCGTATAAATGTTAGCCGCGCGTGCCGTATGCCGCAGTGAATATACCGAAATGAGACTCAGTGAAATACAAGATATTAATTTATTAAATGTTCATTTTTAGCTGGCCAATGTGGCCGAATCCTGCCTCGGGAATGGATGTGTTTGATATCCTTAGGTTAGTTAGGTTTAACTAGTTCTAAGTTCTAGGGGACTGATGACCTCAGAAGTTAAGTCCCATAGTGCTCAGAGCTATTTGAACCATTTGTTCCATGTGCGAATGGCTCGTGGAACGGACAACTGTCTGGTTCTTCTTGCAACCTACGCTCTCAGAACTTTAACAAGAAACTGCTCCGTGATGGTTAACACCTGCCTTGTAACGTCTGCCATTGGAGTTTCACGAGCATTTCCGTAACGCCCTCGACTTTACTAAACGAACACGTGTGACGAAACCAGCCGCTCTTCGTTAGATTTTCTGTATCTTTCGGACGAATCCCTCCAGGGGAGAGTCCGAGACTGACGAATGATATCCAGTAATCTACGGAACGAGTATTTTGCAAGTTAAATATTCTTCTAAGGAATCTCGTCATAGCATCTTATTACCCTACAACTAGTTTTATATGACGATTATACTTTAAGCGGTGCCGCGCGGGATTAGCCGAGCGGTCTAAGGCGCTGCAGTCATGGACTGTGCGGCTGGTCCCGGCGGAGGTTCGAGTCCTCCGTCGGGCATGGGTGTGTGTGTTTGTCTTTAGGATAAGTTAGGTTAAGCAGTGTGTAAGTTTAGGGACTGATGACCTTTGCAGTTAAGTCCCCTAAGATTAAAAAAAAAAGAACTTTAGGTAGTTGCGGGGGATTTCCCCTGTGTATTTTACGGTTGCTACTGATTCCTGTGTATTATCGCTAATAGTGTGATCCAAAAATAATAGCTCTATTTAGGCGCAACACGTTGCATACACGGCAAGCTACCACTCGCTGCACCAATCGCTGATTCTCCGCAAATCTTACTGTATTTCGTTACAGCCTTTCGGCGGCACAACCTTCCTGTAAACAACAGCTCGCCGAGCTTCCGACTCATCCAATCGTTAGTTCATCTGTAGGTGTTGTAGGCTAAAATAGTGACCGCAACTTAACACTCCCTCGGGGTAGGTTATCCTCCCGAAGCTATGTTTACATCTATCGATTTCGTCCCGTTAATAATGTAGCAATTCCAAACCAGTTCTGATAAAACTTTCTCGTTATGGTGTGGGTTTTGAGCAAATGTAAAATCGTGGGGCTGTCACTGATTTACTAACACAGTTTGATTTTGAACAATGCAGTCAAACTCTGCGAGACGACTCTTTAGAATTTAGAGGATATGTAACGCACGAGGTCGAATGAACAAATATCTGGAAATACACGGCACCAGTGGTAAATAATGATGATGATGATGCTGATGATATTCAGTTTCTGGGGTGCTCAACTGCGCGGTTATCGACGCCTGTACAAAATCCCAACCTTTACACTGTCCAGCCTCGCCACTTTCCCGAATGATGGTGAAATCGTGAGGACAACACAAACACCCAGTCTCCAGGAGAAGAAAATCCTTGATCCAGTCGGGAATCGATCCCGGCACCCCACAATCCAGAGGCAGCAACGCTAGCAACCAGTGAAGAGACCAACCGGCCGGTGTGGCCGAGCGGTTCTAGGCGCTGCAGTCTGGAACCGCGCGACCGCTATGGTCGCAGGTTCGAATCCTGCCTGGGGCATGGATGTGTGTGATGTCCTTAGGTTAGTTAGGTTTAAGTAGTTCTACGTTCTATGGGACTGATGACCTTAGAAGTTAAGTCCCATAGTTCTCAGAGCCATTTGAAGAGACCATTTTGTTCATACCGTGTACCCCGCTATTCAGCACATTCAGTGAGCGACAAGCTTTCGTTTCGAGTCAAAGAGCAGTACCGTTCCCCACGACTGCAGCGGTTCTGCGCATTAGACCTCTCGAGGATCGGCATCGTTTCACATCTTACAGGCGAGACGCATCTACACTTCCTGTCCTCTCTGCTGGAAGACATGCGTTTGACGTTACGAAGGATGGAGACTGACAATTCGTCCACTGGAACGTGCTATACTGAGTGCTGCATGGCATGAATAGCATCCGGCCATCCAGATTTGATGAAGGAACCGTCCTGTATTCAGCCAAAATGATTTAAGGAAATGGTTACGAACCTAGAGTCGAAATCTCGGTGGCCGTACTGGAATTTGGGCCTCGATTCCCGTGAATGTCAATTCCTTGCTACAGCTACTGCCTAACCTCTGTCGACACCCCTAAAGAAACTTTGCGGTGACAGAAAATACGGCGTGCAAGCCCACAGAGCATCTAGTAAACTGGATATTCATCGTAATTCCAGCAAAACGTGATAGCTTGTCTACGGAGACGACAAAAATGCCGCGACAGACGAAAATGTGTAGTATGAAAGTAGTCACGTTTCTCTGGAATACAAACCGAAGAAGACACTCGCGTTATTGTACTATTCTTCATTAAAAAGGAACGATGATGGAGGAAAAGCTACTTGCTTCGCGAGTAACATTAAAACCATCGAAGTAAACTTGCAAGTCTGTAATTATTGCTTATTCCACCATATCGCATAGATTTTTTCCTCAGTCAGCGTAATTAGAAATTCAGAAATAAAACTGAAATCCCCTTTCTCTTAGAACTTTTTCATACGTCGCACTGAAATGGCCACCTCTTGACTGACAGCGATTTAGGCGGCATTATATGCCTCTGCGCTGGTGGATGCAGGCCAGTAATGTGTCTGTAGGATAGGGTGGCATGGACAGCTCTATCAAACCACTCTTCGGGCCGCGCGGGGTAGCCGCGCGGTCAGAAGCGCCTTACCACGGTTTCTTGCGGCTCCCCCTGTCCGAGGTTCGAGTCCTCGCTCGGGCATGGATGTGTGTGTTGTCCTTAGCGTAAGTTATTTTAAGTTAGATTAAGTAGTGTGTAAGCTTAGGGACCTCAGCAGTTTGGTCCCATAGGAATTTACCACAAATTTCCAAACCAGTCTTCGCACTAAAGACCACAAAGACCACAACAACAACTAGGCAGTGTGCAGTGAATCTGCAACGTCTATTCGTGGGGACGGAGAGTGGGAGTGGGAAGGAGGGACGTACATCAAATGATGCGGTACTACTTATTGTCCGATAACTTTACAATTGTATTCATTTTTTTTCTTTTTCTTTAAACTAACAACCCCCCCCCCACACACACACACACACCCACAAACACAAACATACACAGTTTTACTCTTAGGACAACGCATGTTTGTTGATGTCCGTCGTCTCGGAGTAGCTTCACTGGGTGGTGAGGCGGAATGGCAGATTCGGTCCTCGCGCAGGACATGGTTGTGGTTTTCAGTGAACTGCTTTTGTGTCTATCCTCCACCGTGGATCGTCACACTACGCTACCTCGGTCCTAAGTGCGACAGATGGCCGAAGTTAAAAAATGGCTCTGAGCACTATGGGACTCAACTGCTGAGGTCATTAGTCCCCTAGAACTTAGAACTAGTTATACCTAACTAACCTAAGGACATCACAAACATCCATGCCCGAGGCAGGATTCGAACCTGCGACCGTAGCGGTCTTGCGGTTCCAGACTGCAGCGCCTTTAACCGCACGGCCATGGCCGAAGTTACTACAGTTTTGATCATGAATATTCGCATTAGAGACAAGCGGTTATCGAATATCCTCCGTTTATCTAGATTTAGATTTTCCGTGCTTTCCCTATATTACTTAAGGGCACGCCGGGGTATGGAATCTAAATACCGCTAATGTGTGGTCGAAACGAACCACAATTTAAAACGTGTTGTGTGATTGTACTAAAAGAAATAAAAATAATTATAGTAACACTATCGACATATGGCAGTGAGACATGGACGTTTAATGTGAAAATTATCGATAAACTGAGGGTGTCTCATTGAACAAGGTAAAGATGCGTGACTCGGAGAGACAGGAAAAGATGAAATGGATCAGGGAACCGGCTGGTCTGGGAGACTCACAAGGGGCGGCCACGACGTTTGGAACGCGGATTTACTGCAAACTTCGCACACTCGTAGTACTCTATGAGGACAACAAAATGTGTAAGCAGTAACGCGTACTTCTCAAGCGTTATTGAGAAAATCGCAACGTAATTTCGGTCGTCAAATATATACCTGTGCGTGGCCACTTTCTACCAGGAAGCGGCGGCAGCCGATTGGTTAGCGTTCAAGCCCCGTAATCATTGGATCGATGGATCGAGTCCCGCTCGTCAGTTTTTTAGATTTCTAACACATTAATTTTCTTTACTATTTATATTACAATTGATATAATGGGGAAAATACGTGTAATCGGATGAAATTTTATTAAATTTACAATTTATTTGGCAGTCTACAAATTTTTATCATCACAAATAATATAATATTCATTAACTATCGCCTAGTAAACGACCAAACAAATAAAGTGATACTGAAAATGTATGCTTGTCCATGTTTTCAAAATTGTTCGTATTTAATCAAAAGAGAACGAGAAATTGCTACTCGTGAAGACTCTATTAAAATACAGTCGATACTGCATGACCAATTATGAGCGCCGATATTTAAGGAAATGCTGCGTTATGCATGGTTTGCTTCTAAATTATCGTCTGAAAGAGAGATTTTTGAATATGTTAACGACGTTTGTTTTTCTACGGAAAACCTCAAAAGACCTTGCGTATGCGGAAACATAGCATTTATTCAGCTGGTGCCGTTTAACTTTATGTTTTCCACGTTTTTACGAAAAATACCATCCTGCAACTTGTACTCGTAATGTCGAAAGCGACGAATGATTGTACATCTTTCGACAGCAGTCTGTACCGGTCAAAACTTGGAGGTAACAAGTCGTTTAGGACTCCTTCCACGTATATTGGATTTCTCAAATCACAGACAAGCATACATTTTCAGTATCACTTTATGCATTTGGTCGTTTACTAGTCGGTACTTATGAATATTATTTTATTTGTGATAGTAAAAATTTGTAGACTGCCAAATAAAATTGTAAATTTAATAAAAGTTCATCCGATTACACGTATTTTTCCCATGATATAAATTGTAATATAAATAGTAAAGAAAATTACTGTTTTAGAAATCAAAACAACTGAAGAGCGGGACTCGATCCATCGATCCATTGATTACGAGGCCTGAACGTTAACCACTTTTTTTTTTTTTTTAATCTCATTTTACTCTATATTGGTCGCTGAATATGTTCGTGGCGCACGTCCGATGACAGCCCTTCAGGTTCTTTGTTGATCCGTTCACTCAGGTTTTTTTTTTTTCGTGGTAAAAAGTGGCCACGCACAGGTATATATTTGACGACCGAAATTATCTTGCGATTTTCTCAATAACGCTTGAGAAGTACGCGCTACTGCTTACACATTTTGTCGTCCTCATGGAGTTCTACTAGTGTACGAAGTTTACAGTAATTCCGCGTTCCAAACGTCGTGGGCTCCCCTTGTCAGAAATGGGCTGGCCATGTATCCACCAACATGGATAATAAATGGACGAAGGAAGTTCTTCGCTGCTTTCCAAGAAATAAGAAAATGCCGAGACGACGGCGTAATTTTCTGTCTAAATGTTGTTTTTCCTGGCTCTTATCCCATATCTTCACGAGGTCGGCATTTTAATTATTGGATTTGGCAATGATAGTAGTACAGGATGGCTGGGTGCCCTTCCTGTTACCACAAACCTTCACATTCAACGTCACTTCTGCATTCAAGCAGTCCAATATCAAACAACATGCTAAATACATTTTGAAAGCATGGTATTGGTATGCCATTGTCATAACCTGCCTCTTCCCAACCATATTTTAACATAGGTTTGTACTTGATTGTATAGCACAGAGTGAAATCTGATGATGAAATTGTTGTGGATTGGCAGGAGCCAACCCACGGAGTTTGGAGGAAGCCGAAAGGCACGCGTGTAGCTCACGCAGCCTGGCGTGAGGTCTGGAACAGGACAAGGATATTAGAACTTAGAAAAAAAGGAGGTAACTGGTGGAATACTTAACTTTAATCCATTAATGTTGAACGTAGCTCTTGTCTGTACATTCTTTACAATACCAATAGCAACTGAACATGGCGCCTTGCTAGGTCGTAGCAAATGACGTAGCTGAAGGCTATGCTAACTATCGTCTCGGCAAATGAGAGCGGATTTTGTCAGTGAACCATCGCTAGCAAAGTCGGTTGTACAACTGGGGCGAGTGCTAGGAAGTCTCTCTAGACCTGCCGTGTGGCGACGCTCGGTCTGCAATCACTGATAGTGGCGACACGCGGGTCCGACGTATACTAACGGACCGCGGCCGATTTAAAGGCTACCACCTAGCAAGCGTGGTGTCTGGCGGTGACACCACAGAAATGACGATCGTGTAACTTTCCTTGTGGTTTTTGGCAGTGTAGTCCGACGAACTCTGTGCCCCTTCTCACGTAGAGCTCACATTGGCTAAAGAAGTACACGTAATGATGAGGGTGGAAATATTTCGTTGTCTTCGGTCCTATTCTATCCATATTTTGTATCTTCGCGTTACCAGGTTTCTTCTCTTAGACCTGGAATAGGTGATCATTCAAATGTCTCTCGTGCTAAGATATGCATTTTTACATACGAATGCCTCATACCACTGTTATTTGAAATGAGCGATTTATATTCTAAGCACATTTTCGTGCGGTTCTGAGCGTTGTAGGACACGCACTTCCCTTGTCAGCAATATCACGTGGGAGCTAAAGCGATGATGGTCCGCTTTTCTATCGCAGATCCGAATGACGGAACACCGACTTCCCCCACGCAGCTAAAACGCTGGCTACTAATAGTCTGTAATTATTTTTAAAATTTCCCCCTTGTCGAAGCGTCCGTACTTCCTGCCTCGCACAGTTTTTTTTAGTATAGCGTCCCTTCACTAGCGATGTCATTAGAGAGGGAAAACTAGCTGACATGGACAAGGAGCGGGTATGAATAGGTAATAGAGTTGTTAAAGGAGCCACTTCGGCCCACGCCTGGAGTAATTGGGGCGAATCACAAAAAACGTGGATCGGAATGACTACTGCCCTACTAGGCTCCAGTTTCTTGGCCACTGCACCGCCACAGCCGTACCGGACACTTCCTGTGTCTTTGCCCGAAACTTACCGCTTCAGCACACAAAAACGACGCCGTTCCATTCAGCGCACAGTCGGCGAAATACGGCCACGGCATTCGTGTAACTGTATGCGACGCGACACACGCGCCAATACAGCGCCATCCGCTCAGGCTTCTGCACCACTCACTTGGCTGCATATCACACCTCGTCCCATTCCGTTGGTTCTCGCGTTTAAATCGTTCGAGCCGATCGAAACTCCTAGATTTTGCCTACGCAGATACTCCTTGCACACGAATGGTCATAGGTTTGTTTCATCCACGAGAAAACGTCACGGAGAGGCTGAAAACCTGAACTGGACCAGGCACGATTTCCCTTTATTATTATTTGCGAATAAATCGATTAGGACTTCTCAAAGTACTTAGAGGCGGGCATTTCCTTCGAGCCCATACCATTCCCATCCTGTGGGCTTCCTTTCTCTTTTCAGCCCATGCTTGTCCAGTCATATTCTTCTTTATTTTTTCTTTTTTTTCTCAAGCAGCTTGCCACTTGTGAATTTTCTTGTCATCATCCGGTGGAATTCCTGCCAGTTTCAGATTAGATTTGACTTCGTCAATCTGTTTCATCGTATCCGTTTTGGCTTTACACCAGTAGTCAAAGAATGAGACTATTTGCTTTCTAAGTCTGCCTGGGTTCATTATTCTAATGTCTCCATAGAATCTTAACCTGCGTTTTCTAACGACACGGTCGATATTTGTGTGTTCTTTGATTTCCTGTTTGCCTCTTAGTCGGTATTGTTTGTCTAGAAGATTTTGGCCTAGAACTTTTCTTACGATTTTGCGTTGCTTTCCCTCATTGTTTTCAGTGTCAGTTTTCCTGTTAAGAAATTAGTGTTTCTGATCCATAAACGCATTCTGGTTTAATTACTGTATTGTAATGTCTTAGTTTCGTGTGCTTAGAGATATATTTCTTGTTGTTGATACTTTGCGTAAGTTGGTATGTAATTTCCACCTTCTTGCATTTAACTTCATTTGCTTTTGAAACTTCCTGGCAGATTAAAACTGTGTGTCGGACCGAGACTCGAACTCGAGACCTTTGCAAAGGCAAAGGTCCCGAGTTCGAGTCTCGGTCCGGCACACAGTTTTAATCTGCCAGGAAGTTTCATATCAGCGCACACTCCGCTGCAGAGTGAAAATCTCATTCTGGAATCATTTGCTTTTGTTTAGATACTATTTTCCTGAATGGTTTCACCGAGATATTTATATTGTCTACGAGGTCATTAATATATAAAACGAATAGCGTGTGTCCCAAAAGAGTTTCTTGAGGTACGGCCTAAGTTACTTCTACTTTTGTCGATCGCTCTCCTTCCGAAATAACGTGCTGAGGCCTCCCTCCCGACGAACCGTGCGAGGTGGCGCAGTGGTTAGCACACTGGACTCGCATTCGGGAGGACGACGGTTCAATCCCGTCTCCGGCCATCCTGATTTAGGTTTTCCGTGATTTCCCTAAATCGTTTCAGGCAAATGCCGGGATGGTTCCTTTGAAAGGGCACGGCCGATTTCCTTCCCAATCCTTCCCTAACCCGAGCTTACGCTCCGTCTCTAATGACCTCGTTGTCGACGGTACGTTAAACACTAACCACCACCACCAACACCACCTCCCTACGAAGAAATCCTCTAACCAATAACAAATTTTGTTTGATACCCCATACGATCGTGCTTTTGTTAATAAACGTCGGTGTGGTCGCGAGTCAGTGATTTTCGGTACTCAAGAAACGCTTCATCCACCTGACTGCTTTCATTCGTGGCTTTCAGCGTGTCATGTGAGAAAAGCGCGAGTAGGGTTTTGAATGACCCATATTTCACCTCTATGAATTCTGATACTTGTTTGTTGCAGGTCATCTATTCTGTCTTCAGAAAAAGATACCTGGAGACCAACTTTTTCTGCAGTTTTTATCAAGAGCGCAAAATGTTTTTAGGTTGATGAAATGTCGCCAATTAAGATTGCTAAATCGTCTGCAAACGCTAGGCAATCTACGCAGGGTGTCCCAGGATGAATGATCAATATTCAGGTATATGACAGGAACGATAATTCGATGCAAAAGAGTCTAGCCGACACAGGCTGTAAAATATATACCTTAAGAACCACGAGTACTTTCATCTTCGATAATGTGAACCAAGTATCTTCTGCTGCAAGTTACTTGCTTTCCATATTTTGGAAGGAGGTAGTATGGGCCAAAATAATAAGAATTTGTCTAGTAAATATGGGCTCTAAAATGCATCTCTTCAAAACTATGAGCACTTGTTCAGTAGAAAGACGTGTTTCACATTAGCAAAGAGGAACAAGTGCCCATAGCTCTTAAGATATGTCCCGTCTCCGGCCATCCTGATTTAGGTCTTCCGGGATGGTTCCTTTGAAAGGGCACGGCCGATTTCCTTCCCCATCCGTCCCGCACCCGAGCTTGCGCTCCGTCTCTAATGACCTCGTTGTCGACGGGACGTTAAATACTAATCTCCTCCTCCTCCTCTTAAGATATGCACTTTAAAGCCCTTGTTTACTGCACATTTTTTTCTTGTTTTGGTCCTCGCAACCCTCTTTCAAAATATGGAGAGCAAAAAGTTTGCAGCAGAAGAGATATGTTTCACAGTATCGCAGATGAAAACGCGCTAATGGCTCTTAAGGTATATGTTTTAGAGCCCACGCTTACTAGATTTTTTTGCTTTGAATGACCGTTCCTGTCAAATGCCTGGATATTGAACATTCCTCCTGGAACACCTTGTACAGATTCCTCGCTTAGTACTAGTTCTCTTCACTTTTGTAAGCAGGCTTCCGTAGACTGACTCTGAGGTCTATCGTCAAGCGTATCCCAAACAGGCGTTTATCCAGGAGTCTATTCTGGACGAGGAAGGGAAGGGGGAAGAACATACCATAGATGCCTACAGTTTTAATTATAATAACAATAAAACACATAAAATGTTAAAACGTAATAATAATCAAATGGTTCAAATGGCTCTGAGCACTATGGGACTTAACTTCTAAGGTCATCAGTCCCCTAGAACTTAGAACTACTTAAACCTAACTAACCTAAGGACATCACACACATCCATGCCCGAGGCAGGATTCGAACCTGCGACCGTAGTGGTCGCGCGGTTCCAGACTGTAGCGCCTAGATACGCTCGGCCACCTCGGCCGGCTAATAATAATCATCCTTTGTTTTCATCGCCGGCCGCTATGGCCGAGCGGTTCTAGGCGGTCCAGTCCGGAACCGCGCTGCTACAACGGTCGCAGGTTCGAATACTGCCTAGGGCATGGGTGTGTGTGATGTCCTTAGGTTAGTTAGGTTTAAATAGTTCTAAGTTCTAGGGGACTGATGACCTCAGAAGTTAAGTCCCATAGTGCTCAGAGCCATTTGAACCATTTTTTTAGAAAAGCGCGAGCAGGGTTTTGCATGACCCATGTTTTCGGAATCCACGTTGGTTGTCATGGAGGAGGTCATTCTATTCGAAATACTTCATTATGTTTGAGTTCAGTTTATGTCCTAGGATCCTAGTATTTGCTTATTTCGTACGAACTGTACTGAACTGAATTAACAACATTTGTGCGTGTGCGTACGCGCTTAGCACGCAATAGATGTTAGTATGGTCGTAAATTAATTCATAGGAATTGGAAGACGCATTGCTTCCTGCACACACTTTTATTTGGTACGTAAAATACAGTCTCACGGCAGGTTACAATTTAGTAACGACCGGTTTCGGATGGAAAAGCAGCTATAATTAATTTTCAAACAGTGATGAGCGTTCAACGTGGTTTGCCGCGCGGGATTAGCCGAGCGGTTTTAGGCGCTGCAGTCATGGACTGCGCGGCTGGTCCCGGCGGAGGTTCGAGTCCTCCCTCGGGCATGGGTGTGTGTGTTTGTCCTTAGGATAATTTAGGTTAAGTAGTGTGTAAGCTTAGGGACTGATGACCTTAGCAGTTAAGTCCCATAAGATTTCACACTCATTTGAACATTTTTTTCAACGTGTTTTGAAACTCGGTAATGGATGATCTGACATCCGAACCGCTCGTCAATAAATTATGTGCGTATGAGACGGCAGTCTACTTATTATATTCTGACAAATTGGCGTTGCTCCGCGCCACCATAGCATATAGAGCCAATCCCTTTCTTTATTGCAAAAAGGGCAATCAGGAAAACCCTTTATACTCTAAAAACTACACGCGTTTTTATCATTCCTCATTGTGTACTTACACTTTTGAGGCGCGTGCGCTGCTTGTCTAGGCAAGCGATAATCTCGTAATGCAACCATCAGGTAAGAGCACTGTACAGCAGATGTTGCGAACTTGAACAGCCGTAAAGAATGTTTCCGTGGCCACAAGAAGTATCCACTTCCGTATCGATCATTCCACATTTTCCAATTCTCTTGTCTCGCGAGATATATTGCACATTAGTAACAGGCCGTGATATCACTCAGAACACAGTTCTGCACGCACTCTCTCTGACGATTTCGAACAAGCTTTCTGAGTCAGAGACGCTGGAATAATGCTATAGCTAAGTCGTGGCGATTGTTCGTCCAGAATGACGCTAGTGCGTGCGATGTTAAAATAAACCGACAAACACGTCTTAGTGAGCGCGCTTGTGCCACTGGTGTATATGTCTCGCTAATGCAAAATTAACCGTATTGTTGCTGCGAGCATGTTCGTGCGAAGTCACTGATCTTCTACGGAAGTGTTTCCGGTACGAGGTCAGCAACATCGATGACAACGACGTAGCCGCACTTCCGGGACCACGAGAACTCTCGACTGTGGGCAGGCGCGCCGGTCTGTCAGCGTGAGTCGACTCACCCCATGACAGCAGCAGGTGCAGCAGTGCGCCAGCGCAGAGGGTAGCCGCTAGCATGTTGTCCAGCGGCGCGCTACATCTTCACTGCAGGCGGCAGTCAGCTGGGGCTGAGATTTGGGGCACTGCCGCCGTTACTCCAGCGGGCTTTCACTCCCCTCCACCACGCCACGCCGCCTCCCTGCCGCAGGTACTCGCGGCCGCTCGGACAACTCCTGCCACACGCACGCGCCTCTGCTGTCGAGGTGGACGCCCTGGCCACCGGCTCCGCAAAATGTGTCATTCTAGGCTTCACCACTTCTTTGGTTAACCGCCTGTTTCACAGCACAGCGTAGCTACCTAACAAACGTAATGAGCCGGGAATTTAACTCCTCTTCAGTACGATACTAGTAGCAGAACACTTTGTTGTCGATTTGATCTTCCACTAGCCGAGTTCCCGGCGTTGCCCTGTTATGTATTGTTTCTAATTTTCTGTCAGTCCATTTCCTCCTACCACCTTTGTCCATCATCTCCTCTCAACACTCTCTGCCCATCACCTCCTTCCTACCTCTAATTCCTTCCCCTATTACCCCCGCTAACAAGGGAAACTCCCCATCGCACCCCATTCCGATTTAATGGTAAAGTGGCTCAGTGGACAGCCCGTCATAATCTGAACACAGATCTACATCTACATGACTACTCTGCAATTCACATTTAAGTGCTTGGCACAGGGTTCATCGAACCACAATCATACTATCTCTCTACCATTCCACTCCCGAACAGCGCGCGGAAAAAACGAACACCTAAACCTTTCTGTTCGAACTCTGATTTCTCTTATTTTATTTTGATGATCATTCCTACCTATGTAGGTTGGGCTCAACAAAATATTTTCGCATTCGGAAGAGAAAGATGGTGACTGAAATTTCGTAAATAGATCTCGCCGCGACGATAAACGCCTTTGCTTTAATGACTTCCATCCCAACTCGCGTATCATATCTGCCACACTCTCTCCCCTATTACGTGATAATACAAAACGAGCTGCCCTTTTTTTGCACCTTTTCGATGTCCTCCGTCAATTCCACCTGGTAAGGGTCCCACACCGCGCAGCACTGTTCTAACACAGGACGAACGAGTGTAGCGTAAGCTGTCTCTTTAGTGGACTTGTTGCATCTTCTAAGTGTCCTGCCAATGAAACGCAACCTTTGGCTCGACTTCAAATGGTTCAAATGGCTCTGAGCACTATGGGACCTAACAACTGCGGTCATCAGTCCCCTAGAACTTAGAACTAGTTAAACCTAACTAACCTAAGGACATCACACACATCCATGCCCGAGGCAGGATTCGAACCTGCGACCGTAACAGCCGCGCGGTTCCGGACTGAGCGCCTAGAACCGCTAGACCACTGCGGCCGGCCGGCTCGACTTCCCCACAATATTATCTATGTGGTGTTTCCAACTGAAGTTGTTCGTAATTTTAACACATAGTTAGTTAATTGAATTGACAGCCTTGAGAATTGTACTATTTATCGAGTAATCGAATTCCAACGGATTTCTTTTGGAACTCATGTGGATCACCTCACACTTTTCGTTATTTAGCGTCAACTGCCACCTGCCACACCATACAGCAATCTTTTCTAAATCGCTTTGCAACTGATACTGGTCTTCGGATGACCTAACTAGACGGTAAATTACAGCATCATCTGCGAACAACCTAAGAGAACTGCTCAGATTGTCAGCCAGGTCATTTATATAGATCAGGAACAGCAGAGGTCCCAGGACGCTTCCCTGGGGAACACCTGATATCACTTCAGTTTTACTCGATGATTTGCCGTCTATTACTACGAACTGCGACCTTCCTGACAGGAAATCACGAATCCAGTCGCACAACTGAGACGATACCCCATAGGCCCGCAGCTTGATTAGAAGTCGCTTGTGAGGAAGCATAAAAAAAGAAGGTGTACCGAACTGTGAAAAAAGAAGCAAAATAGGAACAGTGAACGGTCCAAGCTCAAGATGTGCAACATTGAGCGACTTGCAAGAGCGCCGGCCTCGTGGCTGTATGGTCACAGTGTTGGACTACAAAGTGGGAGATCCGTGTCGAAATCACCCTCCTGTCATTCTCATTCATTTTTTTCCACCAATTTATGAGCTGCCCGTCCGATCATTGGCGTGTCTTTTCTCCTTCTGTAGTCTTGGTAATTGTCACACTACACACTGGTTGTAGAATGTGAGTCATGTGATAAGGTTATATGATCGTCACAAGTAAATGTGATGAATAGTGAGAGCAGGCGAGATGCCTCATAAACCTCTAACAGAAATGAAAACAACAACGTAAAAGGGTTTGAAGTATGTTACAACGAATAAATTCGGGAGTCAAAACTCCTGAAATGGAACGCAAGAGGCATAACAGGTGGATCAGCCGGTACGGCAGCTCAGCGTGTTCGGTCAGAGGGTTTAGCTACCCTCTGTAATAAAAAACTGAGTAAACGGATCAACGAACAACCTGAACGAGTGTCATCGGACGTCCGCCACGAACAAATTCAACGAACAATATAGAACAAAATCAGATTAAAAAAAAAAAAGCGGTAACGTTCTCGCTTCCCGCGCACGGGGTCACGGAGTCGATGGTGGCGGGGTCAGGGATTTTTTTCTGCCTCGAGATGACTGGGTGTTGTGTGTCTTTCATCATCATTTCATCCTCATTCACTCGCAAGTCGCCGTGGTGGCGTTAAAGAAGTTGTGGAGCGGCGGCCGAACCCACCCGCGAGGGGTCTCCCGGCCACCAATGCCATACGCTCATTATTATCATTATTATTACCACAAGCTACACTTGTTTTTCACTTGTGCAAGCAAAGATCAGACAAAGTTTTATCGCAATCGCACGAACGGCACAACAGCGTATAACGTGCTCACAAACGAACAAACAAACATTGATTTTTTTATATATTAGATTTACAAAAAAATGGTTCAAATGGCTCTGAGCACTATGGGACTCAACTGCTGAGGTCATTAGTCCCCTAGAACTTAGAACTAGTTAAACCTAACTAACCTAAGGACATCACAAACATCCATGCCCGAGGCAGGATTCGAACCTGCGACCGTAGCGGTCTTGCGGTTCCAGACTTAGATTTACACTACTTTGGTAGAGGCAGCGTTTAATTTATTTACGTTTATAAATTTCCAAATTTATCAGCTAACTTGCGGAGAACAGAACGGAAACTGCGCCTCTCCAAAATACCAAGTACAGTAGGGCCTTGATAATCCGGCATTCTCGGGGGTTTGCCAGTGCTGGATTGTCAAATATGCCGGATTATCAAGGACATTTTTAAAATCCGTTTTAAAAAGAAGCGATGTAAGCAGAACCTATAGTTTAAATTGAGAAAGACAAATAATATTTATTTATTAAACAGGAGATACAGTAGAAAAAATTTAAAATATTTATTACTTAAAAAAAAGTTCTATTAAATCAGTTTAAGGCTCGAAGTTTTAGAAAAGTTTAGTACATGCAAATAATATTTTTTGCGCCAATTAAGAATCGAAATCAGCACCACTGATTTGAAAAGATCCAGAAAAAGGTAAATAATAAAAACTGTTGCCAAGAAATTGGCGCAGTTTAATTAGCATCTCTGGCTTTAGGAGTAGCACAGATGTCTCACTTTGCCTAGGGCGTAGAAAATATGACTGACTGATATCTACCAATGATAGTTTAGCTGAAATTTTCCTGCCGGCCGCGGTGGTCTAGCGGTTCTAGGCGCTCAGTCCGGAACCGCGCGACTGCAACGGTTGCAGGTTCGAATCCTGCCTCGGGCATGGATGTGTGTGATGTCCTTAGGTTAGTTAGGTTTAAGTAGTTCTAAGTTCTAGGGGACTGATGACCACAGATGTTTAGTCCCATAGTGCTCAGAGCCATTTAAACCATTTTTGAAATTTTCCTCGGAACCCTCTGGAACATTGCAGGTATGTTAACTGGTTTCTTGGATTGAGGAATATAAGTATATATATATATATATATATATATATATATATATATATATATATATATTTATGATGTGCCGATTCATAACTTCAGAAGCATTGTATTGTTGGCTACTCTCAGCGATTTTTACAAAAGTGTTCAACGATTCTGAAGCCTCATCCCAAGAGATGTGAGTTGTAGGCGATTTTTTCTTTGCCACTTCCAGTTTTTGGTGCCTCCTGTGGACTGAAAACGCTTTTTAATATCACATCGTCAGTCAGATCTTCGATAGCTGAATTTCTGTCAATGTCGTTCCATTCGTCAACTACTTCTGTTGAAAACGCACTCAGTTGATTAATGGATACAGAATTTATCATTCGTGCAATTTAAGAGCGAATAGTTGCCAACTCATCATTATTTACATTACTTTCCATCTCGGCTACTTCGACCGGTTTGGAACACAGTTTTCTCCAGATGCTGTACAATGTTGTATTTGTTATATAGGTCCAAGCGATTGCAGCCGTGAAAATAACGTATTCGATTTTAAAATTGCAGTGGAACTTCTTGACACTGCAATCTGAGCTTAGCAGCCTTTACACAAACACTCATATGTTGCAGTACTTGAGATTTTATATGATCCCTCGGTGTCCGCCAGTTTATCGAGTGCAAGGTTATCACTGTCTTGCAATACTTCTAGAAATTACAAGCTACGCTTAACACAGGATAATTTTCAGTCCCGCCGTGGAACGTGGACCTAGCCGAGGTGGAATGGCTTGCGTGCTTCAGTTCGCTTAGGACCGCCGCTGCCGCCAAAGACAACTGCCGTGGACAACAGCGTATTGGTTAAGTTTTAAAACTACAGTAAACTACCGTAGACTATCGTAAGTCAGCGTTTTCCTAGTAACTTTGGTCGATTAAGATCGTAACCGCCTTACCTGTATGTTAGATGTGTTGCATACCTATCGGGTGTTACATGATTTCTATCGTCTTGTTTGCGTATGTGATCGGTCTCTTACCAGGTGCCCCTGGAAACCGGCAGAGGTGAACCGTTTGGAAACTGAGTGGCGATATATAAAGGGCCGCGAAACTTACGAAACATTTTTGTTCTACATACTTATGCTTCTGTCTGTTACTTGAAAATAAACAGTACTTACAGCAAAAATGCAAACTGTCAGTGTTGGTTTTATTCGAAAATTGTTGATTTGTAACGAGGAACAAAGGGATATTGTAGTAAAAATTAAAAAAAACAATACAAATCAATCATATTGCGCTATAAAACACAATTTCCTCAAAAAAGGTAATATAAGAAAATTACAAAACAAAAACGTATCGCTGGCCGGAGTGGCCGAGCAGTTCTAGGCGCTACAAAAAAAAAAAAATGGTGCAAATGGCTCTGAGCACTATGGGACTCAACTGCTGTGGTCATAAGTCCTCTAGAACTTAGAACTACTTAAACCTAACTAACCTAAGGACAGCACACAACACCGAGCCATCACGAGGCAGAGAAAATCCCTGACCCCGCCGGGAATCGAACCCGGGAACCCGGGCGTGGGAAGCGAGAACGCTACCACACGACCACGAGATGCGGGCCCTAGGCGCTACAGTCTGGAACCGCGCGACCGCTGCGGTAGCAGGTTCGAATCCTGCCTCGGGCATGGATGTGTGTGATGTCCTTAGGTTAGTTAGGTTTAAGTAGTTCTAAGTACTAGGGGACTGATGACCTCAGAAGTTAAGTCCCATAGTGCTCAGAGCCATTTTTTGAAACACGTATCAAATATCAAAAAATGGTTCAAATGGCTCTGAGCACTATGGGACATAACTTCTGAGGTCATCAGTCCCCTAGAACTTAGAACTACTTAAACCTAACTAACCTAAGGACATCACATACATCCATGCCCGAGGCAGGATTCGAACCTGCGACCGTAGCAGTCGCGCGGTTCCGGACTGAGCGCCTAGAACCGCTAGACCACCGCGGCCGGCATCAAATATCGCTTGAATACTTCGTCGAGCTTACATAAAACATATAACCAATACTTGCATCAAAAGTAATTTCTTTGGCTATATAAAAACGCAGAAGTTACGAGATCAACTAATTTTTATTACCTATAAAATGCAATTTATATTTTTAAAGACATAAACTGCTCGGCGGACTAACACTGGGCGATATGCAGTTCCAGTTATGTGCAAAACAAACAAACAGAAAACAAAGAGGAATAGTCCGCTCCCAGTTTTTCTTCTCTTACACTTTTTTTTCTGATTTCCCTACGAATGCTACCGATAATCCCACAACTAATTATGTCATATGTACTGTACCAAAACTACCGAAACGTAATTTTGGTAGAGCGCAACTCAACGTATTGATGATGAGTTGCCGTTCACTATCTATAACTATAGGGAAGACAACCCACCGTAGCGGAAGCCGCTCGCCGGTTCAGTGCTGGACAAAAACACTCAGAGGGCAGCCTTACCGTCCAGAACCAACACTTTACTAGGTGTACAAAAAAGCCACGTACCTCTGCTCACCGCACGGAATATGGCATGGGCTCAGGAACACCGCCAATGACTATTCGAAGCGTGAATGAGGATCGCCTGTACTATTTAATCACGGTTCGCGTTAATCCACGCTAGGGGCAGAATACGAGTAGGCCAAAAACCACACAGTGGAAACATCCTACTTTCCAATAAATTTAACGTTTTGCAAGTGCTGGAAATATTCTCACATGAATGATGTTTATATCAGACGAACTGATGCCCCCGATACGCTTACCATCGTCTGTCCCCTCCGAACATTACTGAACTTCCATTCGTTTGTTCAGCAACAGTGCTCCACAGGCGTCCTGCATATTCAGCAAGAAAATGCGCCATTCCATCACTCCTAAATTATGCCACAATTGTTTGAGGAATATTCGATGCAGGTTTACCTGTTCTCACTCATACTGAGAGTGTCTGACATGTCATCAGGCTACAAGTTTCTTGTACCCACCTCCTAGCAATCTGCGGGAGCTGCTGCCAACGACTGAGCGTCCACGGATCAGGATGGCTTCCCGACGCTTTCGGTGTCTCTGGAGTCCATTCCACTTCGTATCGCCGTCATCGTCGCAAATAAAGGGGATCGCACCGCCTACTAGGTAGGCGTGTCTAATTAGTTTAAAAATGTTCCGATGAGTTCTACGCAGTGATGTTGCATTCTTCTTTTCTGCCAAATAAAAGAAGCTAGATGGGGTTAAAAAGACAGAAAAGAAGAAGTTGCTAGGAATTATTTAAAGCCCCGACAGGCAGATTTTTTTCTAAGTTATGGACCAGCGGGGTATTAACACTGATAATGAAGAATGTGTAATGAGATAAACTATTCAGCTCATTAAGGGAGGCGAAAATTTAAGTTTTATAAGGGACTGCAGTTAGATAGTGGAAGTGGAGGAAAAGGAAAGGTAATAGGAGAATATGGACTGGGGACAAGAAAGAAAGCGGAAGCCAACAACTAGAATTTTCCACAGAGCATAATTTAATCATCAGAAACCACTTGATCTACGAATTATATACGAAGGTTGTGTACCTAGAAGAGACCGCGAGTGTCGCTTATGCCTTCAACCAGACAATCGTCGGAGACGTGTTTGGAGGCAACCTGGACAGGCTGAACGCCTAAGACACACTGTCCAGCAAGTACAGCAAGGTGGAGGTTCCGTGCTGTTTTGGGGGGGGGGGGGGGGGGCATTATGTGGGGCCGACGTACGCCGCTGGTGGTCATGGAAGACGTCGTAGCGGATGTATGATACGTGAATGCCATCCTCCGACCGATAACGCAACCTATCGGCAGCATATTGGTGAGGCATTCGTCTTCAGGGACGACAATTCGCGCCCCCATCGTGCACATCTTGTGAATGAGTTCCTTCAGGATAACGACATCACTCGACTAGAGTGGCTAGCGTGTTCTACAGACATGAACTTCATTGAACATGCCTGGGATGGATTGAAAAGGGCAGTTTATGGACGGCGTGACCCACCAACCACTCTGAGGGATCTACGCCGACTCGCCGTTGAGGTGTGGGACAATCTGGACCAACACTGCCTTGATGAACTTGTGGATAGTATGTGACGACGAATACAGTGATGCCCAATGCAAGAAGACGTGATACTGGGTATTAGAGGTACCGGTGTGTACAGCGATCTGGACCACCACCTCTGAAGTTCTCGCTGTATGGTGGTACAACGTGCAATTTGTGGTTTTCATCAGCAATAAAAAGGTCGGAAATGATGTTTACGTTGATCTCTATTCCGATTTCCTGTACAGATTGCGGAACTCTCATAATTGAGGTGATGCAAATTTTTTTTTGATGTGTGTATTTTGACCTTCAATGACGGTGTGGATACCACGACGCCTCTGTACTTGGAGACGAGTGCTGCAGTGCCTCTTTTGCTATTATAAGATACATGTAAATGAGCTGTATTTGTCTCGAAACGTACTTGGCGAGTACTGTACGCTTTGTCCTCAGTTGCTGGAATTTCCTGACAAGTTTTACGAATATTCGAGATGAAGGGAAAACATCATGCCACAAAAGTTAAAAACGCTTTCACTTTGTGACGCCACTTTTCTTCCCTCACCAGCAATTAGCGTCAGAAGGGACCACCATCTTACAGACTAACAGGCCGTAACTCATGTATTTCATGTTTCTACGCGTGTATTACGAAAAAATGTAGTTTCAGTGATACACTATACTAATGATCTCTCCAAAACACGTTGTTGAGAGGGCGGTTTATCATGCTACAGCGGCAGACTGTGCAACTTCGGTCTCTAAAGTTTTTGCGAATGAGGTTATGAGCACATAATGGTTAATTTACGTGGTGAAAGTACATGTTTCATTTATATGATGCATGCATAAAATTTGTATGTAAGGAAGCAAGCATTATCTAATTAGTAAAAGATAGACTTGTGATTTCACAGCCGCTCACTTTATTGTAAAGATGGCGAAAATTTATGCAGTGCTGCCTGGATATTCAGACAATCAGAATCTAGTACACTTCACTGCTCTCTAAACACTAGTGGATTTGTGAAAGGAAGTAACGATATTTCTGGTCGCAGTACTATTTCAGATTGAGTGTTGCTTTTAATAAAGAAAATCAATATTACAGTGTCTTTTAGTACACTTGCATAGCTTCAAAATTCGGTTTAGAAAAAATTAAAAATTACCTAGAACAGGTATTTGAGGTGCAAGAGTGAAAATATTAGATTTTAAATTAGTATTTAGATCATTGTAAATAATATGTAAAATATCACACATAAACTTTGAAACTGTACTTTTCAGGTCGTGGTATAGGTCAAAGATGTAGTCGCCAGATGCCAAATATCAAAGTGTCGCTTCTGGTTTTACTTGAACCAGAACTGCATCTTTAATGTGATAACTGTAATTTTTAATACAGCTCGAATCACACCTCTACAAGTAAGGGCCTACTCGAAATGTGTTTTGCTGAATTTATTTAACGTCGTTCAGCCATACGTCAAATAACCTACAATGACTCTCATTCAGTATAAGTGTGAAAGACAAACAAAGTTTAGTGTAAGATACTCTGAACACCCAAAGCACTGAAAAGTGGGAACAAATACGTACACCACATTTGCAGACCACTTCACGTAACAGAATCACCACCCTACTGCCATAAAAACAACGCTAGTAAGCAGTTATTATAATTTGTAGACAGCTGATGTCCACCTACCACAACCCATAAGTAGAAGATAAGCCATGCTTGTCACTTGAACAAATTATTTTTTTGGGTTACAATCCGACACCCAAAAAAACTTTAATGTCTCGCAAAGAACATGGGGAGTACTATACACCATGTCCTCAGTTATCGGAATAACCAAACAACTTTTACGAATATATGAGATGACAGGAGAAACGTTCTGTTACATACTCGAGATAATTCGGGGTGATCTTTAAATGCAAGTTATAAACACTCTGTTTCGCTGTATGCATTTAAAGTTGTGCTGACGTACGTCAGTTAACCTTCAGTGTCTGTCATTTAGCACACGAGTGAAAGACAAGCATAAAGTGTAGCATAAAGTACTCTGAAAACCTAAAGCACTTAAAAGTGGAAGTACATACCGTCCACCAAATTTGCAAACCACTTCATATTAACAGTATCATAAAACGTCAGTAAGCACTAATAATAATTTGTAGACAACTAACGATAATCTACGACAAAAAAGATCCAGTTCAGTAATTATAAGTATATAAGATACGCCACCCTCTTCACTTGAACAAATTAATTTTTGAGATTATAAGCTATGCCTAAAATTTCTAATAAAGATTTTGCCTTTTTTATGTTTCAAATAAGCCTGCAGTTTCATTATATTTTCAGCCTCATGATGCCATAAACTCGCTCTTTGTTGGACTAAACTTATCAGTTTCTTACGCTCCATATTTCGTGTGCGAGAACGTCGATCGATTTGACCGAAGGATTTGAATTTCACCGATTGTCGCCGGAAGTCTGTACGTTCGGGAGATAGGATCGGCTATAGTGTGACCGCACACGTAGTGGCGTACTGATTTGAAAAGATCGGCCGTCTCCGGCCGATGTCGGTTGTCGGTGGCAGCCTTGCGGACTCAGAAGTGCAGCCATTCTTCCCTCATGAGGGGGCGTGCAGCCTCCGCTGTCCACCTTCTGCTCCTTGAACAGAGACTCCTCTGCTGCTGGCCACTTGATGACTCAGCACGACTCCACACACTTCACCCACGGCTGCCGACTGCCTCTGGCAGAGTAAAGCCTCTTTTACCCGATCGACTTTTTTGTCTCAACTGACTGCTCGAGACAAGTGTGTCTGCTGCAGTGCCCCCTCTCCTTATCCCCCCTTCCCACCCGCCCAGCGTTTTATTGAGTCTCGTCTGTTTCGAATGGTCATTTTCGTTTGCACGTCAGCGCCAAAATAGCCAGTGTTGTGTGAGCTGTCTGCTGTGCAGTTTGGCAACTGAGTGGTGATAGCGAGGTTATGAAGGAGTATTGTTTTTACTGAAAAACGAAATATACTAACAAATTGTAGCAGCAAGCAATGACAACAGAGTTTATTAATGACCAAAGCAGAATTCGCAGTGGAAGTTCATGTCAAAGGTCGTGTGGTAAACTGTTCGCACTCCTAAGAACGGAAAGAATAAGAAAAGTCATCCAAACATTTGAGAACATATACATCTTTGTGCTCTAGAAAATATATACACACATCAAAAAAAGTTATGCATCACCTTGGTTCCGAGAGTTCCGGAACCTGTACAGAAAATTGGAATAGTGATCAACGTAAATATCATTTCCGCCCTTTTTATTGCTCATGAAAACCGCAAATTGCATGTTGTACCACCATATAGCGAGACCTTCAGATGTGGTGGTCCAGACTGCTGCTCACACCGGTACCTCTAATACCCAGTAGCACATTCTCTTGCACTGATGCATGCCTGTATTCTTCGTGCCATACTATACACACTTTCATCAAGGCACGGTTGGTCCAGATTGTCCCACTCCTCAATGGCGATTCGGCGTAGATCCCCAGAGCGCTTGGTGGATCACATCGTCCATAAACATCTCTTTTCAATCCACCCCACGCATGTTCGACAGTCCTTTTGCACTCATGCATGCCTGTATTCATCGTGCCATACTATACACACTTTCATCAAGGCACTGTTGGTCCAGATTGTCCCACTCCTCAATGGCGATTCGGCGTAGATCCCCCAGAGCGCTTGGTGGATCACATCGTCCATAAACATCTCTTTTCAATCCACCCCAGGCATGTTCGACAGTCCTTTTGCACTCATGCATGCCTGTATTCATCGTGCCATACTATACACAAGTTCATCAAGGCACTGTTGGTCCAAATTGTCCCACTCCTCAACGGCGATTCGGCGTAGATCCCTCTGAGCGTTGGTGTATCACGTCGTCCATAAACAGCCCTTTTCGATCCATCCCAGGCATGTTCGACAGGGTACTTGCCTGGAGAACATGCTGGCCACTCTAGTCGTGTGATGTCGTTATCCTGTAGGAAGTCATTCACAAGATGGGCACGATGGGGGCGCGACGTGTCATCCTTGAAGACGAATGCCTCGCCAATATGCTGCCGATATGGCTGCACTATCGGTCGCAGGATGGCATTCACGTATCGTACAGCCGTTACCGCGCCTTCCATGACTACCAGCAGCGTAGCAGCGAACGTCGGCCCCACATAATGCCACCCCCAAAATAGCGGGGAACCTCCACCTTGCTGCAGTTGCTGGACAGTGTGTCTAAGGCGATCAGTGTGACCGGGTTGCCTCCAAACACGTCTCCGACGATTGTATGCTTGAAGGCATCTGCGACACTCATCGGTGAAGAGAACGTGATGCCATCCCTGACCGGTCCATTCGGCATGTTGTTGGGCACATCTGTACGCGCTGCACGGCGTTGTGGTTGCAAAGATGTACCTCGCCATGGACGTCGGGAGTGAAATTGCTCATAATGCAGCCAATTGCGAACAGTTTGAGTCGTAACACGACGTCCTGTGGCTGCACGAAAATCATTATTCAAGATGGTGGCGTTGCTGTCGGGGTTCCTTCCGAACCACAATCCGTAGGTAGCGGTCGTCCACTGCAGTAGTAGCTCTTGGGCGGCCTGAGCGAGGCGTGTCATCGACAGTTCCTCTCTCTCTGTATCTCCTCCATATCCGAACAACATCGCTTACGGCTGGACACTTCGGCTGTTGAGAGTCCTTTCTGGCACAAAGTAACAAGGCGGGCGCGATCGAACCGCGGTATTGACCGTCTAGGCACGGTTGAACTACAGACAACACGAGCGGTGTACCTCCTTGCTGGTGGAGTGACTGGAACTGATCGGCTGTAGGACCTCCTCCGTCTAATAGGCGCTGCTCATGTATGGTTGTTTACATCTTTGGGCGAGTTTGGTGACATCTCTGAACAGTCAAAGGGACTGTGTCTGTGATGCAATATCCACAGTCAACGTCTATCTTCAGGAATTCTGGAAACTGGGGTGATGCAAAACTTTTTTTGATGTGTGTATTTCCAAGCACATCAGACAATATGTAGAACGCAGTAAATAGGGCCTTTTTGATTTACCCTCTGTATCTTGTTTCCTTGCTAGGTGAAATAACAATGAAAATTATTTTTCTCGTCCAATAAATCTGACTTTTTCACTGTTGAAATAATTTTCGTTAAAACATCTTTGTTTTCGTTCGTATTTATGTATTCGTTTCCCTTGTAGGTGAATATTAGTAGAAAAAAATTCCATGACCTTGTGTAACTTTTCAATGTGCCACGAAAACAACGCAGACAACATAGTGAAGATCAAGAAGACACGAAATCAGTTTCTATAATACGAATGAGCTCCACTGTAATAGGTTATACCTTCCGATGCTAGCAGGCACTGGTGTAGTCGTTTCTCTCCGCGCATGCGCAGCGTGGAGCATACTCAGTCATTTAGAACTCATACTCGGCACAATCTATAGACCATTAACGTCACAGAAACACTCGCGTCGTGGTTGATTGCCGATTTACCTGCAGGCACGAAAAGCGCAAGCATTTCGAGTAGTCGATTTTGAACAGAAAGTCGCACATATAAAACGGGCTCAACAGACGTCCAGAGTCGTCTCACAAGCGACCTTGTACCACTACAGCGTCCACGCCGACCGCACGCTGGCATATTCCTGGAGGGGCGCCGGCTGATCCTGCTCTGCTGCTGCGGGTAGCCTAAAACTTCAGCGCAACGTTTATCTATGGTTGGGCAATAATTGTTTGGTTCTTTAATACTGCTTTACTAACGTCAACCAGGGGTGTGACAGGAATCCACTCAGCAAGGCACCATTCACCCGCATCTCGGAGTAATGGTCCTCGGCATCCTGACTGCGGCCTGCCCTCGACTACCATCCAATGTAACCTCCGCCCCCTGGTGTTACAGTGTTATCACATTTTACACTACTGGCCTTTAAAATTGCTACACCCCAAAGATGACGTGCTACAGACGCGAAATTTAACTGACAGGAAGAAGATGCTGTGATATGCAAATGATTAGCTTTTCAGAGCATTCACACAAGGTTGGCGCCGGTGGCGACACCTACAAAGTGCTGACATGAGGAATATTTCCAATCGATTTCTCATACACAAACAGCCGTTGACCGGCGTTGCCTGGTGAAACGTTGTTGTGATGCCTCGTGTAAGGAGGAGAAATGCGTACCATCACGTTTCCGTATTTGATGAAGATCGGATTGTAGCCCATCGCAATTGTGGTTTATCGTATGGCGACATTGCTGCTCGCGTTGGTCGAGATCTAATGACTGGTAGCAGAATATGGAATCAGTGGGTTCAGGAGGGTAATACGGAACGCCGTGCTGGATCCCAACGGCCTCGTATCAGTATCAGTCGAGATGACAGGCATCTTATCCGCATGGATGTAACGGATCGTGCAGCCACGTCTCGATCCCTGAGTCAACAGATGGGGACGTTTGCAAGACAACCATCTGCACGAACAGTTGGACAACGTTTGCAGCAGCATGGACTATCAGCTCGGAGACCACGGCTGCAGTTATCCTTGACGCTGCATCACAGACAGGAGCGCCTGCGATGGTGTGCTCAACTACGAACCTGGGTGCACAATTAGCAAAACGTCATTTTTTCGGATGAGTCCAGGTTCTGTTTACAGCATCATGATGGTCGCATCCGTGTTTGGCGAGGTCGCGGTAAACGCACATTGGAAGAGTGTATTCGTCATCTCCATACTGGCGTATCACCCGGCGTGATGGTATGGGGTGCCATTGGTTACAAGTCTCGGTCACCTCTTCTTCACATTGACGGCACTTTGAACAGTGGACGTTATATTTCAGATGTGTTACGACCTGTGGCTCAACCCTTCATTCGATCCCGGCGAAACTGTACATTTCAGCAGGATAATGCACGACCGCATGTTGCAGGTCCTGTACGGGCCTTTCTGGATACAGAAAATGTTGGTCTGCTGCCCTGTCCAGCACATTCTTCAGATCTCTCACCAATTGAAAACGTGTGGTCAATGGTGGCCGAGCATCTGGATCGTCACAATACGCCAGTCACTACTCTTGATGAACTGTGGTATTGTGTTGAAGCTGCCTGGGCAACTGTACCTGTACACGCCATCCAAGCTTTGTTTGACTCAATGCCTAAGCGTATCAAGGCCGTTATTACGGCCAGAGGTGGTTGTTCTGGGTACTGATTTCTCAGGATCTATGCACCGAAATTGCGTGAAAATGTAATCACATATCAGTTCTAGTATAATATATTTGTCCATTGAATACCCGTTTTTCGCCAGCCGGGGTGGCCGAGCGGTTCTAGGCGCTTCAGTCTGGAACCACGCGACTGCTACGGTCGCAGGTTCGAATCCTGCCTCGGGCATGGATGTGTGTGATGTCCTTAGGTTAGTTAGGTTTAAGTATTTCTCAGTTATAGGGGACTTATGACCTCAGAAGTTAAGTCCCATAGTGCTCAGAGCCATTTTTTTGAACCCGTTTTTCATCTGCATTTCTTCTTGGTGTAGCAATTTTAATGGCCAGTAGTGTATTTTCGAACATTATGAATTACCTCGAAGAGAACAGTCTATTGACATATAATCAAAACGGAATTAGAAAACACTGTTCTTGTGAACCGCAACTAGCTCTTTACTCAAATGACGTGTTGATTGCTTTCAACGAGGGATTTCAAATTTATCCTGTATTTCTAGATTTCCAGAAGACCTTCAATACCGTACCTCACAAGTGGTTTGTAGTCAAACTGCGTGCTTGTGGAATAACGTCTCAGTTATGCGACTGGATTCGTGATTTCCTATTCGTAGTAATTAACGGAAACTCATCGAGTGAAACAGAAGTGATTTCTCGCGTTCCCCAAGGTAGTGTTATAGGCCCTCTGCTGTTCCTTATCTATATAAACGATTTAGGAGACAATCTGAACAGCAGTCTCAGGTTGTTTGCAGATGACGCTGTCGTTTACAGCCTAGTAAAGCCATCAGAAGTTCAAAACCAATTGCACAACTATTTAGAGAAGGTCTCTGTATGGTGTGAAAACTGGCGGTTAACCCCAAATAACGAAATAACGAAATAACGAAAAGTTCTAAAAGGAATTCGTTAACCTTCGGTTACACAATAAATCAGTCAAGGCCGTAAATTGAATTAAATACCTAGGAATTAAAATTACGAACAACTTAAATTGGAAAAGACACACAGAAAAATGTTGTGGGGAAGGCGAAACAAAGACTCCGTTTTGTTGGCGAACACTAAGAAGATGCAGCCGATTTACTAAAGACACTGCCTACACTACGCTCCTCCATCCGCTCTTGGTGTACCGCTGCGCGTTGTGCGATTCAACCCAGACAGGGTTAACTGAGTACATCAAGAAAGTTTAAAAAAAAGGCAGCAAGTTTTGTACTATCGAGAAACAGGGGAGAGAGTGTCACGGACATGATACTGGATTTGGGGGGGGGGGGGGGGGGGAGAGATCATTAAAACAAGGAATTTCTCATTGCATTGTGGCTGGATCTCCTCACGAAATTTCAATCACCAACTTTTTCCTCCGAATGCGAAACCATTTTGTTGACGCCGACCTTTATAGGGAGAAACGATCATCATAATAAAATATGGGAAATCAGAGCTCTTGCGGAAACGTATAGGAGTTTTTTTTTCTCCGCGATCTGCTTGAGAGTGGAATAACAGAGAATTTTTGTGAAAGTGGTTCCACGAGTCCTCTGCCAGGCACATAAGTGTGATTTGCAGAGTATCTATGAAGACGTAGATGTAGCAGTTCGAGATGCTGCATATAAAGAAAACGAAGGTGAGGTTTGGAAAGGGAATTACATTTAAGGAGAAGGAATTAAAGCTTCGAGGCTTGGGATGACAAATGGCTCTGAGCACTATGGGACTTAACTTCTGAGGTCATCAGTCCGCTAGAACTTAGAACTACTTAAACCCAACTAACCTAAGGACATCACACACATCCATGCCCGAGGCAGGATTCGAACCTGCGACCGTAGCGGTCGTGCGGTTTCTGACTGTAGCTCCTAGAACCGCTAGGCCACTACGGCCGGCTGGGGGATGACAGATTTTGTAAGAGAGTACTGAAATGTCCGAACCTAGGATGGGCAAAGGATAGGAGACGTGGAAGGGCGAAACCCGGCTGAGCGCGTTTTTCCTTAAGAAATTACAAATTTGTTTCAAAATACGCCAACAGTCAGAATGATAATTAAAACCACAATTTTCTCTTGCAGCTGATATATAATGATCAACAGCAAGTTTCTCTTACACAAGTAGTGCTTAAGAGAAACATCAATTTAACCTAAAACTAAGGAATAACAAATGGAAACACCAGTGCACATTAAATAACGCCGGCAGACTCTGAGCAGAATAGTGCAAAGACAAATTTACCACTTCAGTCAGTGTTCAGAGCCCCTTCTAAGTAAACATTCACGTAACCTGCGACTAACTCGGAGATTCTACAGACCAGCTGCCCGTGCAACACTTCTTATACACGTTTAAACAGAAATCACTAAGCAAATCTGTTTCCGCTTAACATCAAGCGCCGACACGTCGGCCTGGAACGTAACACCATAGAAGGCCGTGAGACGACGTCAGCCAATACTACGCTGACTAGGACCGCACCACGACCCGAGCGGCCCTTATACGAAGAGAATATAAGTTCCGCGGCCGCACTAGAAGAACCTCACTAGAAGACGAGCCGTGGCTTGTGAACAGTATTAGTTGCTTGCATGGAAATTGTGTATATCGAAGGACATCGATTAATTGCATGTCGCCATTTGCTAGCGACAACTCATTGTAAATCCTCTAAGTATCATCAATTCAGTTTACTGTAATAAACTCCATTAATATGATTTGCTTGAGTTGTTGTCCAGCTATCCGATAAAACAGCTTCCTAGGCACCCTATACTAGACTAGTAGGCCGGACATGACATTTTGACGACGAGGATTCACAAACAAATTCCGCGCCTCGCGGCCACGGAATTTTCTTTTGTGTTTTGTTGGCGCCTTAATTCTCTCTTGGCTTTATTTTGCGGGGGAGTTTAATTACTTTAACAGTCTCTTTTGCTAATCAGTGTATTCAGATGGGTGTTGCAGAAATTTTCTTTGCTTGTGTACTTATTTTTCTTGCTTTCCCTGTCTGTTTTTTGCATTTGTCTCTACCAAAATGCCTACCCCGTCTATCCCACCCATGTTCAGGTGCCATAGCCGCCAGTGTTAGATGCAACCCAGCTAATGCAGATGTTTCAGACCCAGACACAGCAAATCTCTACACTGCTCAACACGGTGCAGCAGCTACTGGTCAACGCTGCGCGCTTGACGGAACAAGCACCACCTACAGTAACACTTACAGCTATACCGCCTTTTCGCCAGTTTCGTGAACAGGAAGAGGAATAGCTCGAGTTATTGCAACAATTTGTAGCCCATATACGAGGGTTGGAACTTAAATAGTGGCAGCTATTTATTCACAACCGATACAAAAGAGTTACATGTTTGCGCTTGTTACTGTCCTTCAAAGTAGTCACCAGCGTTGTGTAGAACCCGTTGTCAACGATGTGTACACCGTTAGCAGAGCCTGTTCTGTTGATGGTGCGAATGGATCGGTCTACTGCCTGTCGAATCTGTGGAACAGTTCTGAAGCGAATGCCACGAGTGGTTCTTTCATCTTCAGAATCAAATCAAAGTTACAAGGACTTAAGTCCAGGGAGTATGGTGGATAGTACAGTACTTCCCAGTTCCATCGACCGAACAGAGCATCCACAGGTTGCGCAGAATGCGTTCACGTATTTTCGTGCAAAATGATGGGTGGGTTGCGCAGAAAGTATCGCCGCTTCTTTCGCAAAGCTGGTCGCAGGTGATGCTCCTAAAACGAACAGTAATACTGTGCATTGACGGTCTGCTGTGGAGGAATGTAATGCGTTAGGATAACACCATCACAGCCGTACCCGAGAATCACCGTAGTTTTCAACATACTGGCGCTCTGACACACTTTCGACTTTCGTGGCGACCCATAATGCTTTGCGAAAGAAACGGCGACACTTTCTGAGCAACCCACCCATCATTTTGCACGACAATGCACGGGCACATACAGCGCAAGCTGTGGCTGCTCTGTTCAGTAGATGGGACGGAAGTATTGTACCATCCACCATACTCCCCGGACTTAAATTCTTGTGACTTTGATTTGATTCCGAAGACGAAGGAACCACTTCGTGGCATTCGCTTTATAACTGTTCCAGAGATTCGACAGGCAGTAAACCGTTCCATTTGCACCATCAATAGAATAGGCTCGGCTAATGGTATACTACGCCTTCCACATCGCTGGCAACAGGTTCTACACCACGCTGGTGGCTACTTTGAAGGACAGTAACAGGTGCAAACATGTAACTCTTTTGTATCGGTTGTGAATAAATAGTTGCCACTATTTAAGTTCCAACCCACGTAATTGCCCACAACGTACCAGGTGCTGTGAAAAGCCGGCCTGGGTGACCGAGCGGTTCTAGGCGCTATAGTCTGGAACCGCGCGACCGCTACGGTCGCAGGTTCGAATCCTGCCTCGGGCATGGATCTGTGTGATGTCCTTAGGTTAGTTAGGTTTACGTAGTTCTAAGTTCTAGGGGACTGATGACCTTAGAAGTTAAGTCCCATAGTGCTCAGAGCCATTTGAACCATTTTTTGCTGTGAAAAGCCATTACTTTCTCTCAACATTAGGAAGTGCAGTGTTCAGACTAACCCAGAAACTGTTTCCTAACGCCACTCCGAGTGAACTTTAGTATGAACAGGTTGTAGATTCGCTAACTAATTATTATGACCAACAACTGAATGTGATAGCAGCTAGGTATCAATACTTTAATTGTAAAAAACGGTCAGAACAAACTTATCGCGAATGGGTAACAGATTTTCAGGTTATGACGAGGAAATACAAATCCATATGTGCTTGTGGCATTGTATATTCCGATGTTATGTTGCGTGATGCGATCGTGTACAATGTACCTGATGCCAAACTCAGAGAACAGATTTTGAAACAGTCCAATCCATCATTCAGCAGGCAGTGCAAATACTAGATCAGTACGATTCAGGTGCCCTGTCGGCCGATAAATTTGAGCAGCCAGCAATTTGTCGGGTTGAGTCCCTTGTTTGCGACTAGCCGATTCAGTGGCAGCTTGCGCTCGCCATGCTGCGTAAACACCTCTCCATGCCACGTAAGTAGGTCGCTAAACAGGCGGTTACACAGGCGAGCAGAACTAAGTCTTACCCTTCATGGCATAAGTGCCAAGACTGCCCCTCCCTACAGGCTCAGTGTTACGCCTGTGGCAGGAAAGGACATGTACAATCCGTATGTTTGCAACGGAACAATCATAAGAATTCGGCCCACTCACAAAAATGTAGTCACAAGTCCCATGTCATTAATACAGTATATTCAAAGTCTCCATTAGGCATTAGCAAAACTAGCAAATGTGCAGTTTCTTCAGTGATACGCCAGTCCAACAAACTCTTTGTTCAATTATTTCTTTGTGGGAAACGTGAAATTTCAGTTGGACACAGGTGCCTCTTTCACATCGCTAAATTGTCACACATATGAACTGTTAGCCTCCCCACGACTATCTAAAACTAGCACGCAACTGAATGATTATGCTGGACAAGACATTCCTGTTCTCAGAAAATGTACTTTGCCTGCAGTGTATCGCTCGCATATGCGAACAGTGACTTTTATGGTGCTACAATCGCGCGATTGTGCGAACATGATTGGTCTTGATTCATTTGATTTGTTTGGCTTTAACATTCAGGACAATGTGTTGTCAGTGTATGCATTACATGCAAAAGACATTTGCTAAAGGAGTTCCCGGAACTCTTTTCTGAAGGTTTAGGCAAGGCTAATAATTTTGTTGCACATGTTACTCTGATAGACAATGCTCAGTCGAAATTTTACTGGGCCAGAACTGTTCCCATTGCATTATGGGACAAAGTCGCTGCTGTACTTAAAGAATTGCAAGATAGCAGAGCTATTGCACCTGTAGCAGCTAGTCAATGGGCAAGTCCACTGGTTTCTCTCCGAAAACCTTCAGGTCGTATTCGCCTCTGTGTTGACTTTAGTCTACAGTCAACCCACAAACTGCAATTGATACTTATCCATTGCCACGCCCAGAGGATCTCATGGACAGATCATGTGGTGGTAGCTACTTTTCAAAAATTGATTTGCGCGACACGTACCTTCAAATACCGCTCGATGAAAAACTCAAAAAGTGTGTGTAGTGAATATTCATTTGGGCTTGTTTAAATATTTGCGTTTGCCTTTTGGTAGTGCTTCCGCACTTCCATTTGCCAACAGTATTTGGAACAGATGACTACACAGTTCAAATGGCTTTGAGCACTATGCGACTTAACTTCTGAGGTCATCAGTCCCCTAGAACTTAGAACTACTTAAACCTAACTAACCTAAGGACATCACACACACCCATGCCCGAGGCAGGATTCGAACCTGCGACCGTAGCGGTCGCGCGGTTCCAGACTGTAGCGCCTAGAACCGCTTGACCACCCCGGCCGGCGACTGCACAGTCAAACTATTTGGACGATATTGTCGTAGCAGGTCGTACACCGGAAGAGCATATTGCAAATTTGTGTGCTTTGTTTCGTGTGTTATCTGATGCAGGACTAAACTGTAGGCTGGATAAGGGCGATTTTTTTAACCCTGAGTTGCAGTATCTTGATCATCTCATAAACAGTCAGAGTGTACATCCAATTCAGTCGCATTTGTTAGCCATACAAGATTTTCCAGTTCCCCACAATGTCACAGAATTGCAGTCAGTCTTAGGGAAAATGAACTGTTATATTCGGTTCATACCGAATGCTGAACAAATCGCAGCTCCATTGCATCGCTTGCGTCGAAAGAATGTCCCCTTTGTTTGGACAGATGGGTGCAAAGTATTTTTTCCAACTCTTTAAGATGCATTGCTCAGTGATCGATACTTAGTTCACTTCGATTCTTAAAAACCAGTTGTATTTCAAGTTGATAATTCCTCTTACGGAATTGGTGCAGTGCTTTTGCACAGAATTGGTGATAAAAACAGGCATATTGCTTTGGCATCAAAAGTGTTGTTCAAAGGTCAGTGTTACTACTCACAAATTGAGGAAGAGACTTTGGCTATTGTGTATGGTGTCACCAAATTCGCCGGCCGCGGTGGCTGAGCTGTTCTAGGCGCTTCAGTCCGGAACCGCGTGACTGCTACGGTCGCAGGTTCGAATCCTGCCTCGGGCATGGATGTGTGTGATGTCCTTAGGTTTAAGTAGTTCTAAGTTCTAGGGGACTGATGACCTCTGATGTTAAGTCCCATAGTGCTCAGAGCCATTTGAACCATTTCACCAAATTCCTCCACTATTTGTACAGCAGAAAATTCTACTTACAAGGGAACCTCCCCATCGCACCCCCCTCAGATTTAGTTATAAGTTGGCACAGTCGATAGGCCTTGAAAAACTGAACACAGATCAATCGATAAAACAGGAAGAAGTGGTGTGGAACTATGAAAAAAAAAATAAGCAAAATATACAAACTGAGTAGTCCATGCTCATGATAGGCAACATCAAGGACAATGTGTGCGCAGGAGCGCCATGGTCCCGTGGTTAGCGTGAGCAGCTGCGGAAGGAAAGGTCCTCGGTTGAAGTCTTCCCTCGGCTGAAAAGTTTACTTTCTTCATTTTCGCGAATTTATGATCTGTCCGTTCGTTCATTGACGTCTCTGTTCACTGTAATGAGTTTAGTTTCTGTGTTTTGCGACCGCACCGTAAGACCGTGCGATTAGTAGACGAAAGGACGTGCCTCTCCGATGGGAACCGAAAACATTTCCTCCACAGGAAAACACGTCTGATGTATTACATACGACACTGGCGACGGCATGTGCGTCACATGACAGGAATATGTTGTCGACCTACCTAACTTGTACACTTGGCGAATGGGTAAAAAGATTCTTCTACCTTGCCCGATTAAGGGTTTCTTGTAGATGTGATAATCACTCCGAAAAAAGTGATGAAAACATAAGAGTTTGTCACATAAACTGCAACAAATGAATAAAACAGTTTCACAGCCGCACAGTTTTCCCTGTGCTCTGTCAAAACATGTTTTTAACGTTTTCAAATTTTTCCGTGTGTAGGCCGTTAAAATCCTGCATATGTCCAAGCAAATCTGAATATGTCCTGGAATTTTGGAGAGCGAAGTTGCTTATGTGTGAGTGCCTGAACTTTGATAATTGTCTGAAAATAAAAAATTAAAATTTTCATTCGAGGGAAGACTTGAACCAAGGACCACTGATTCCGCGGTTGCTCACGCTAACCAGGGGACCACGGCGCTCCTGAGCTCACATTAGCCTTGATGTTGCTTATCTTGCACATGGACTACTCAGTTTGTATATTTTGCTAATTTTTTTTATAGTTCCATACAACTTCTTCCTGTTTTCTCGATTTATCTGTGGTCAGTTTTTCAAGGCCTATCCACTGTGCCAACTTTTAAGTAAACCTGAGGGGGGTGCGATGGGGAGGTTCCCTTGTTAGTAACGGATCACAAGCCACTGCAGTCCTTGTTTCATCCTACGAAACCCGTTCTTGTATGAAATGCCCAAAAATTGCAAAGATGGGCTTTGTTGTTGTCTCAGTACCAGTACGAGATGGTGTATTGTCCGACAGCTCAGCATGGTAATGCGGACGCACTTTCACGTCTTTCGATTGGCCCTGATACAGGCTTTGACGCTTCTGCTGCATCTTGTTGTCACATCGATACTCAGGACTCTGAATTGCTTCAATCTTTTCCGCTGAACTACAGGAAAATTGCACAGGCCACGGAAGCTGATTCATATTTGAACATTTTGCTAACGTACATTCGCACATCTTGGCCTCGTTCCTTGCATAGCATAAAGAACTCTGCACCGCGCCGAAACTTCGCACGTCGGCATAGCCTCGCCATACAGAAAGGAGTGATTCTTGTTCAAAATGACAGTGGAGAGTCACGTGTGTGGACTCCTAAAGCTTTGCAAAAAGATGTGTTGCAGTTCACACGATTCCGTTTTTGTCAAGCGTGAACAATCGCGGAACCCATCTTGCGGATAGCTTTCTCATGTCCAAATGTTTATGCAAAATATCATGTACCCGTTTATTCGAGATGCCCACAGACTAGCAATCTCACGCACCTTATCTCTTCTGTCATTCATCACCATATCATGGATTTTATCAATGATTTCTGAAGTCGTAACCTCCACAGGGCGTTCAGAACGTTCAGCGTCACTTGGACCCATATGGCCACTCCGAGAATTTTGAAACCACTTATAAACCGTTGTAATCGAAGGTGCAGAGTCACCGTATTGTTTATCAAGCTTCTCTTTAGTCTCCTGAGGCGTTTTGCCTTTCATAAAGTAATGTTTAATCAACATACGAAACTCTTTTTCGTCCATTTTTTGACAATCACTCGACTTCCTTGATTCACACGATGACAAAGACAAAGAAATATGGCTGAAACTTGGTGTGCGTTCTTTCCAAAGATGCTACTAACTAAACATGACCTCGATACCCACCGATGATGCCATCTCTCGGACTTTGCACGGACTTTTCATCGCCCCTCTTAGTCGCACATATCAATTCAGGTAAAAAAAATCTAGCGTTTTAAACAAATCCATAAACTAGTAGTTATCTATAGAAGGCCATTGCAATAATACAGGCCGATGACCCATTTCAACGTCAGCCAGTTCAGCTTTAGATAGAGGCCGGCCAGGGTGGCCGAGCGGTTCTAGGCGCTACAGTCTGGAACCGCGCGACCGCTACGGTCGCAGGTTCGAATCCTGCCTCGGGCATGGATGTGTGTGATGTCCTTAGGTTAGTTAGGTTTAAGTAGTTCTAAGTTCTAGGGGACTGATGACCTCAGATGTTAAGTACCATAGTGCTCAGAGCCATTTGAACCATTTAGATAGAGTTTTACATTGCTGCTGCATCCACACCAATTTATCTTAACTGTAACTTGGGTTTTCTCTTATGATGCTAGTCAATTGTCAGGATGGGCATTACTGCAAAGGGCATTTGATTCTAAAGCATTACGTCAGGGTGAAAAACACTAAGTAAATTACTTTTTCTCTCTTAACAACATGTGGGCATGGTGGGTTCTGCCCGCATCTCGTGGTCGTGCGGTAGCGTTCTCGCTTCCCACACACGGGTTCCCGGGTTCGATTCCCGGCGGGGTCAGGGATTTTCTCTGCCTCGTGATGGCTGGGTGTTGTAGATAGAGGAGGCCGAAATGCACGCTATCTAACGCAGACGGGCGTGAATTCTGGAACAGGATAAGTAATGAATGGTAGCAAGAAAAGTACGTAGCTGCAATAATACTTAACTTTTATCTATCCTTGTTGTATACATCTTTCTTCTTGTTGAGACATTTCATACGATAACTATCAAACTATGTAAGGCTAATGGCGCCTTGCTAGGTCGTAGCCATAGACTTAGCTGAAGGCTATTCTAACTGTCTCTCGGCAAATGAGAGAAAGGCTTCGTCAGTGTAGTCGCTAGCAAAGTCGTCGTACAACTGGGCGAGTGCTAGTCCGTATCTCGAGACCTGCCTTGTGGTGGCGCTCGGTCTGCGATCACACAGTGGCGACACGCGGGTCCGACATGTACTAAATGGACCGCGGCCGATTTAAGCTACCACCTAGCAAGTGTGGTGTCTGGCGGTGACACCACATTTTGTGTGCTGTCCTTAGGTTAGTTAGGTTTAAGTAGTTCTAAGTTCTAGGGGACTGATGACCATAGATGTTAAGTCCCATGGTGGGTTCTTCCTTGGCTCGGGTATGAGGTAGAATGAAACAGCATTTTTGCATAAGATAACTTTTATTGAAAGTTTTGTGCAACTGTTTCCTTCCTGGATGTTCTGGCTGGGAGAGCGGCAGCTGTGTCGTTTGCGAAGCCTTCTGCTGTGGCAGCGGCGGCGTCTGATTACGCCTGGCGGTGTGTAACTCGTGTCGCCGTCCCGCCCAGTTGACTGGAGACGCGCATCGTGGTGGCCCGTTTAATTATTGAGAACGAAGTCGTGAATCGGATGGTGATACCTTGGATGTGGCGTCCCAGTGTTTCTCTTTTCTAAGCGGCCGCGTGTGTCAGTGTTGTGCGTCGGACAGCGGAGCGGCGCGGCGGGGGAAGGCCAGTGTCCCGCACTCAAACAACGGACTCCAGCTTGCCCGTCTTCGGCTGTCAGATCATCATCCCAGCTCACAGGTGACTGCTGATGTGAGGCCGTCTCCTTCCTGTCCTCACGAGTCACCCGGGTACGTAAAAATCAGTCTTCGAATGCCTTCTAACTTCTGTCTTCCGGCGGTGAGGCTGCTGCTTGCTATTCCATTACAGCGGCAGACTTGGTGCTTCTGTGTACGATGTAGTCTCTTTCTGCATGACGGCCTTTCAGCACCGAAACTGAACTGAAAACTACTCTTCTTGTCGTGCCCACTGCATCTCGCGTATTTATTCACTTCAGTTTGCTGGAGGTGAACGACTTCACGGTCATTGCCTCTTCTGTCACGTTGAAAAGCTTCTCGAATAATCTTCTTAACGTCGGTCATTGGCTCTTGGAATGTAGGCGAGGGCCTTTGATCACATGTGACAACTGAGAAACACGTGAGCCGGTCGGGCAATGCCCAGACGGCTGAATAGACAGCTTCCTGAACGTGCTGACTTCATGGTCATTGGCTCTTCTGTCACTGCTGCTCTGCCGCTGTTTGCCAGTGTGCAGTTCTTCTAAACTAAACTAAGTTTTTCATTTATTTTCTAATTTCAACTTCACTTCACATTGATTTCACTAATTTATTTACCTATCTTAAGTACCACTCAACATTCCTCCACTGTTCGGAGAAATTCGCCCTCGAATTTACCACTCAACATTCCTCTACTCTTCACACGGGAAAAGCACTAACACAAGCAACGAAAACTCTCGACTTAGACGATTACACATGCTTCACATTAAGTATGTTGAAAGTACTTTATCACTTTACCAAAGCACTGTACACTCATGAATCACATAGTTCACACATAAATCGTTATAATAAGTGTAACAAATCTTGATGACAATGAATAAACAAAAATAGATTTTTCACTTAGAAAATTACATAGCAACACCTGTTTAATCTACCCTATATTAATGCAAGAATATCTATTCTACAGTATTGTTTATTTTAACGTGAGACTGTTTAATAAAGACTGAAGTATTAGGTTAGGTTAGGTTAGGTTAGGTTAGGTTAGGTTAGGTTAGGTTAGGTTGTAGATACCTTAGGGGTTGCGAAGCAACTCATATCACTTGATACGGGCAAGTCTTCAGGTCCAGATTGTATACCTATTAGGTTCGACAGACAGACAGACAGACAGACAGACATGAGACTGTTTAATAAAGACTGAAGTACAATAAACAAAATTAATACACTAATGCTCAAAAGTAACCACTGAAGTACACCAGTTAAGAGTGTGGTATCCAGTTAACAGGGATTGATGAAATGGTATATTATTATTTGGCTTATTTTTTCGTCTTAAATAAAACAAAACTGTACAAAGCAGAAACACCAACACAAAGGTTCCAGATATACCTATTCCTAGCATTATAATTTTAGTTTTGTGTTCACTTTTTAATTTTAAGACGTGTTGCATCATAACATTGGCATCAATTTTGCCTTGCTGTGAATTTATGAACATATCTAATGACTTCAGAAGGGAACTGTCAAGGGAGTCATTGAGGCAGGATAGGTTTCATGTAGGAATACATTGTTAACTACAAGATCAACATGTTTCTACGTTCAAATTTTTTTTTTTTTTTTTTTTTTTAAAATAAACCATTATCATTTATTAATTATTTACATTTGTATACTATCCACACCCCCCCCATGAACCATGGACCTTGCCGTTGGTGGGGAGGCTTGCGTGCCTCAGCGATACAGATAGCCGTACCGTAGGTGCAACCACAACGGAGGGGTATCTGTTGAGAGGCCAGACAAACGTGTGGTTCCTGAAGAGGGGCAGCAGCCTTTTCAGTAGTTGCAAGGGCAACAGTCTGGATGATTGACTGATCTGGCCTTGTAACAATAACCAAAACGGCCTTGCTGTGCTGGTACTGCGAACGGCTGAAAGCAAGGGGAAACTACAGCCGTAATTTTTCCCGAGGGCATGCAGCTTTACTGTATGATTACATGATGATGGCGTCCTCTTGGGTAAAATATTCCGGAGGTAAAATAGTCCCCCATTCGGTTCTCCGGGCGGGGACTACTCAAGAGGATGTCGTTATCAGGAGAAAGAAAACTGGCGTTCTACGGATCGGAGCGTGGAATGTCAGATCCCTTAATCGGGCAGGTAGGTTAGAAAATTTAAAAAGGGAAATGGATAGGTTGAAGTTAGATATAGTGGGAATTAGTGAAGTTCGGTGGCAAGAGGAACAAGACTTCTGGTCAGGTGACTACAGGGTTATAAACACAAAATCAAATAGGGGTAATGCAGGAGTAGGTTTAATAATGAATAGGAAAATAGGAATGCGGGTAAGCTACTACAAACAGCATAGTGAACGCATTATTGTGGCCAAGATAGATACGAAGCCCACACCTACTACAGTAGTACAAGTTTATATGCCAACTAGCTCTGCAGATGACGAAGAAATTGAAGGAATGTATGATGAAATAAAAGAAATTATTCAGATTGTGAAGGGAGACGAAAATTTAATAGTCATGGGTGACTGGAATTCGAGTGTAGGAAAAGGGAGAGAAGGAAACATAGTAGGTGAATATGGATTGGGGGACAGAAATGAAAGAGGAAGCCGCCTGGTAGAATTTTGCACAGAGCATAACTTAATCATAACTAACACTTGGTTTAAGAATCATGAAAGAAGGTTGTATACATGGAAGAACCCTGGAGATACTAAAAGGTATCAGATAGATTATATAATGGTAAGACAGAGATTTAGGAACCAGGTTTTAAATTGTAAGACATTTCCAGGGGCAGATGTGGACTCTGACCACAATCTATTGGTTATGACCTGTAGATTAAAACTGAAGAAACTGCAAAAAGGTGGGAATTTAAGGAGATGGGACCTGGATAAACTGAAAGAACCAGAGGTTGTACAGAGATTCAGGGAGAGCATAAGGGAGCAATTGACAGGAATGGGGGAAATAAATACAGTAGAAGAAGAATGGGTAGCTTTGAGGGATGAAGTAGTGAAGGCAGCAGAGGATCAAGTAGGTAAAAAGACGAGGGCTAGTAGAAATCCTTGGGTAACAGAAGAAATATTGAATTTAATTGATGAAAGGAGAAAATATAAAAATGCAGTAAGTGAAACAGGCAAAAAGGAATACAAATGTCTCAAAAATGAGATCGACAGGAAGTGCAAAATGGCTAAGCAGGGATGGCTAGAGGACAAATGTAAGGATGTAGAGGCCTATCTCACTAGGGGTAAGATAGATACCGCCTACAGGAAAATTAAAGAGACCTTTGGAGATCAGAGAACGACTTGTATGAATATCAAGAGCTCAGATGGAAACCCAGTTCTAAGCAAAGAAGGGAAAGCAGAAAGGTGGAAGGAGTATATAGAGGGTCTATACAAGGGCGATGTACTTGAGGACAAGATTATGGAAATGGAAGAGGATGTAGATGAAGATGAAATGGGAGATACGATACTGCGTGAAGAGTTTGACAGAGCACTGAAAGACCTGAGTCGAAACAAGGCCCCCGGAGTAGACAATATTCCATTGGAACTACTGACGGCCGTGGGAGAGCCAGTCCTGACAAAACTCTACCATCTGGTGAGCAAGATGTATGAAACAGGCGAAATACCCTCAGACTTCAAGAAGAATATAATAATTCCAATCCCGAAGAAAGCAGGTGTTGACAGATGTGAAAATTACCGAACTATCAGCTTAATAAGTCACAGCTGCAAAATACTAACACGAATTCTTTACAGACGAATGGAAAAACTAGTAGAAGCCAACCTCGGGGAAGATCAGTTTGGATTCCGTAGAAACACTGGAACACGTGAGGCAATACTGACCTTACGACTTATCTTAGAAGAAAGATTAAGGAAAGGCAAACCTACGTTTCTAGCATTTGTAGACTTAGAGAAAGCTTTTGACAATGTTGACTGGAATACTCTCTTTCAAATTCTAAAGGTGGCAGGGGTAAAATACAGGGAGCGAAAGGCTATTTACAATTTGTACAGAAACCAGATGGCAGTTATAAGAGTCGAGGGACATGAAAGGGAAGCAGTGGTTGGGAAGGGAGTAAGACAGGGTTGTAGCCTCTCCCCGATGTTGTTCAATCTGTATATTGAGCAAGCAGTAAAGGAAACAAAAGAAAAATTCGGGGTAGGTATTAAAATTCATGGAGAAGAAATAAAAACTTTGAGGTTCGCCGATGACATTGTAATTCTGTCAGAGACAGCAAAGGACTTGGAAGAGCAGTTGAATGGAATGGACAGTGTCTTGAAAGGAGGATATAAGATGAACATCAACAAAAGCAAAACAAGGATAATGGAATGTAGTCTAATTAAGTCGGGTGATGCTGAGGGCACTTAATGATTAGGAAATGAGGCACTTAAAGTAGTAAAGGAGTTTTGCTATTTGGGGAGCAAAATAACTGATGATGGTCGAAGTAGAGAGGATATAAAATGTAGGCTGGCAATGGCAAGGAAAGCGTTTCTGAAGAAGAGAAATTTGTTAACATCCAGTATTGATTTAAGTGTCAGGAAGTCATTTCTGAAAGTATTTGTATGGAGTGTAGCCATGTATGGAAGTGAAACATGGACGATAAATAGTTTGGACAAGAAGAGAATAGAAGCTTTCGAAATGTGGTGCTACAGAAGAATGCTGAAGATTAGATGGGTAGATCACATAACTAATGAGGAAGTATTGAATAGGATTGGGGAGAAGAGAAGTTTGTGGCACAACTTGACCAGAAGAAGGGATCGGTTGGTAGGACATGTTCTGAGGCATCAAGGGATCACCAATTTAGTATTGGAGGGCAGCGTGGAGGGTAAAAATCGTAGAGGGAGACGAAGAGATGAATACACTAAGCAGATTCAGAAGGATGTAGGTTGCAGTAGGTACTGGGAGATGAAAAAGCTTGCACAGGATAGAGTTGCATGGAGAGCTGCATCAAACCAGTCTCAGGACTGAAGACCACAACAACAACAACTATCCACAGTCTACTATGATTCAACTAGACATTCGCACCCTTGGTCGAAGATTGTATGGTGCCATGTCTGTATGTTGTGCTGGTGTCGCCACTCTTTTTCCTTTTCGGGGACTTCCTCCACCCTTTGGAAAAGCAGACACTATTCTTGAGGGAATTACATCTGGAGCGCCCTTAAAACGTTTTAAACGACTTGCATGGACAATAGTAGTTCGGGTGGGCAGTTGCAGTTTAACGTTGACTGGTGATGTGATCTCAATGATTTGATAAGGACCTCTGTAGTTTGTTACAAATTTCTTCGTTTTTCCTTTCGCAATGTATGGGGTTGACAGCATCACCCACTGACCGATTTTGTAATTTGGATATTTAGCTTGGGCATTACCTAATCTTTCCTGTCGTTCCAAAGCCTTTGTATCAGATTTTTGAACCTTTTTCCATACATCCTTCATCATTCGACAGAAATCTTTTACTGTTTCTCCGACTTTTCCGTTTTCCTGCCCGATTACATCAAACGGGGACGGCATTTTTCTCCCATAGACCACTTCATAAGGTGACATGCCAGTTGTTTCATGCGTTTTGGCGTTGTATACTGACACGATTATTGGTAAATACGTATCCCAATTAGAATGTTGTTCGTTAATATAATAACTAAGCATCTTGCCAATTGTCCGATGAACTCTTTCTGTGCATCCGTTGCACTGAGGGTGTAACGGAGTTGTGCGTAATTTACGTATTTTTAGTAAGTGGCATAGCTGTTTCATTAATTCAGACATAAAATTAGATCCCTGATCTGTGATAATAGCTTCAGGCACGCCAAATTTAAGTATCCAGTTGTTAACTAAAGCTTGGGCAACTGTATTTGCTTGCTGATCTGGGAGACTCACCATAGCTAGATAGCGTGAAAAGTGATCTATAATCGTAAGAACATACTTATTACCAGCAGGTGTTTTATGAAATGTTCTGTAGAGATCCAGTCCACAGGTTGGAAATGGACATGAAGCCTCGGGGAGCCTCTGCAAGGGTATTTTTAAAGGAGAAAGTTCAGCTCGTTGTGCGCACGCAATGCAATTACGAACGTACTGCTCCTGCTTTCTGGTTTGCCACCAAAATCGCTCTGCTACGCGTCTTTCGGTTGTCCGCTGTCCACCGTGTTCTGCAAGGATGTCATCGTGGGCCTCTGCCATTATTTCTTGTCTAAGGTGTTGGGGAACAACAATTCGCGGTCCGAGTTTTGTTTTACGGCATAATACACCATCTTCAAAGCAAAATTGTTTTTGAGTTGCGTATTTTTTGCATTCTGTATCCTCATCTTGTACCTTTCTCCAGTCCTCAGTATCTCGCCCTGTTGCTTCCAAAAGTGCTATTTTCCGACTTAGGCAATCTGCATTCGTGTGTTTTTTGCCTGGTTTATGGATAACTTCGAAATCCATTTCGGAAAGGCATAGGGCCCAACGGGTGAGACGACTAGATGGATCCTTTAACGCAAGCAACCATTTTAAAGCTGCGTGGTCTGTAATAACCTTGAATTTCCTACCATACAAGTAGCATTTAAAGTATTTGATGCCATAAATAACACTTAACAATTCTTTCTCCGTTGTGGAATAATTTCTTTCTGCCGTTGTTAGTTGTCTCCAAGCATAGCTTAGTGGGGTGTATATTTCACAAAGCACTTGTTAGTGGATCATATGGCACAGTGTCGCACAGATGTTAACAATAATATTTACTGGGGGACGAAATAATGTTTTTAACCCTATGGAAGACTGCATACGTTGGCAGAAAGGTGGTATTATATCTCAATTCTATGCTTCGACACTAAAATAATCGCGATCCTGCAACACAGATCACAGTGTAATCATAACTGTCACATTAAGAGCAGACCTAGGTGCGATTAATGTAAGAAAATAAAAGAAAAGAACGCATTTTAACTATAATACTTTATTCTTCACAATGTGTATTAAAAAAGAATGAAAAGTACATCATAAAATAATAGTATGCCTTACAACATCGTTTCCTCTGTCAAAAATTCTCTTACTGTAGCTGAAATAGATCTTTGACACACAGCATAAGAGGAAAGTGTAGGTCCACTTTTAACCCAAACAGCAATATGTCTGTAGGGAGAGAATAATACTCCTACTTGTTCCTGGAAGCAAATTTAACACAGGTGAGCATAGTCAGAAGCTCTCACAATCACCTAGAGTTCTGATGCTGTTTTGAGAAAATTTGATGAAAACTTAATATTAACTGCAACTTTTGCAGTAAATTTTGCATCTCTGTTCTGACAAATATTATCCACAAAATCGTTACCCCTTGCAAGAAGCACGAACAAGCACTTGGAAAACCACACACCATGTTAACGCATGGGTTAATCGTTTCACCCCAATATTTCAACCATCCACCATGATGGAAACAAACAGTTTCGACACAATCACCAGTTTAAAAGAAACCGGCTTCACTTAGTTTGTCAGGACGTTGTCTAGTAACTAAAGAGTAGCCTTTGAAAGTTGCCAATTCTGTACAGGTTTCAAATATCGTACTAAACCATCGATATACCTACGCAACATCCTCAGACGTCCATTGTGTTACAGAGCAACCTGCTTTCAAAGCTTGCTTTACAAATAGCCTTTTCTAAAGATCCAAGGTGCCAAGACTTCTGCTCACGTGATCATCACGTCACTTCTGGCCACATATTCTAAATTTGTTTGTAAATGTAGTAGAAGTGTAAACAGTGTGGTTGCGCTATTTTTCTATATGTGTGTATCGGTCTCTCGCAGGCAGGAGGGGGGGGGGGGGGGGAGGGGCGGCAGAGTACAGGATAGTCCTGGGATAGGACCGTGATAGAGCTAGTAGGTGGATACACCATGTGTTGCATCTGGCATAGGGTTCAAATATGGATACACCACGCGTTGTCTCCCATAGTATAAAACTGCTCCCAACAGCCTGCGTCCGTGGTTCGTTGCACGTTTCGAGCCGCCGTTCACCTCGATGACGGCGTTTGTGAAGACGACCATGGACCTAGTGTAGCAAACATGTGATTCACTCCATGAGCTGACAAGTTTTCATTGATCGACGATCGAATCCCGATGGTGCTGTGCGCACTACAATAGTAACGGACGATGTCGTTAGGTCAGCATGTGAACACATACGGGTGGTCAGCTGAGGAATTCCATGTTCAACAATGTTCGATGAAAGTTGTGCTCCGAAACACTTGTACGTGCACCGACTTTGTGCTCTTTCGGTAGAGATGCCACACATCATTATCTGTCCTGCTTTACAGAGCAGACAAGCCTCCGAACCCCATGTTCTGTGAAGATTCGTAAACGTCCAACCATTTAGCGCGTAATGGTAGTTTCATTGTTCTACCTCTTACCGTAGACGCTCACGACAGTAGCACGTGAACTTTCGACCAGCTTCGTCGTTTTCGAGATACTCTTTCACAGACTCTGCATAATACACTACTGGCCATTAAAATTGCTACACCAAGAAGAAATTCAGATGATAACCGGGCATTCATTGGACAAATATATTATACTATAACTGACATGTGATTACATTTTCACGCAACTTGGGTGCATAGATCTTGAGAAATCAGTACCCAGAACAACTACCTCTGGCCGTAATAACGGCCTTGATACCCCTGGGCACTGAGTCAAACAGAGCTTGGATGGCGTGTACAGGTAAAGCTGGCCATGCAGCTTCAACTCGATACCACAGTTCATCAAGAGCAGTGACTGGCGTATTGTGACGAGCCAGTTGCTCGGCTACCATTGACCAGACGTTTTCAATTGGTGAGAGATCTGGAGAATGTGCTGGCCAGGGCAGCAGTCCAACATTTTCTGTATACAGAAAGGCCCGTACAGGACCTGCAACATGCGGTCGTGCATTATCCTGCTGAAATGTAGGGTTTCGCAGGGATCGAATGAAGGGTAGAGCCACGGGTCGTAACACACCTGAAATGTAACGTGCACTGTTCAAAGTGCCGTCAATGCGAACAAGAGGTGACCGAGACGTGTAACCAATGGCACCCCATACCATCACGCGGGGTGATACGCCAGTATGGAGATGACGAATACACGCTTCCAATGTGCGTTCACCGCGATGTCGCCAATCACGGATGCGACCATCATGATGCTGTAAACATAACCTGGATTCATCCGAAAAAATGACGTTTTGTCATCCGCGCACACAGGTTCGTCGTTGAGTACACCATCGCAGGCGCACCTGTCTGTGATGCAGCGTCAAGGGTAACCGCAGCCGTGGTCTCCGAGCTGATAGTCCATGCTGCTGCAAACGTCGTCGAATTGTTCGTGCAGATGGTTGTTTTGTCTTGCAAACGTCCCCATCTGTTGACTCAGGGATCGAGGCTAGTGATACGAGGACGTTGGGATCCAGCACGGCGTTCCGTATTACTCTCCTGAACCCACCGATTCCATATTCTGCTAACAACCTTTGGATATCGACCAACGCGAGCAGCAATATCGCGATACGATAATCCGCAATCGCGATAGGCTACAATGCGACCTTTATCAAAGTCGGAAACGTGATGGTAGGCATTTCTCCTCCTTACACGAGGCATCACAACAACGTTTGACCAGGCAACGCCGGTCAACTGCTGTTTGTATGTGAGAAATCGGTTGGAAACTTTCCTCATGTCAGCACGTTGTAGGCGTCGCCACCGGCGCCAACCTTGTGTGAATGCTCTGAAAAGCTAATCATTTGCATATCACAGCATGTGCTTCCTGTCGGTTAAATTTAGCGTCTGTAGCACGTCATCTTCGTGGTGTAGAAATTTTAATGGCCAGTAGTGTAATTATCTGTGCTCTGTCAAAGTCGTTTATCTCAATGGATGGTCCCATTTGCAACCCATATCCTCGCTGGCGTGATCCCCATTCGTGTCTGGTCCGCTTACACACTTTTGTTACAGCGTCACTTGCCCACAACGCCACCAGGCGGCATCTAGCGTCGCGGTGGGCAGTCGTCATAACGCTTTGGCTGATCAGTGTATATCTAATATTAAAGTTTGCATCTCAGCGCAAAATACAAACAGCTTTATACTGAAGTAAGGTGATAATTCCAGTTTGATAGTGACTTGCTCTGCACACTCTGCTCGCTCTATATACAGGGTGTTTCACTAAATGTGTTTGTCTCTGTAAGTTACGAAGTAATAGGCGACGGAGATATTTATTGCGGTAGGTCACCGTAAGAAACGTTACACTGTCTGCGGAGCTATGAACATAGTTTACTGTGTTATTATCCAAAGAGTTTCAGCAAAAAGATACAATTTTTTAACTGGAACAATAGTTGTTTCTATCATGCACTGGAATCAGTAACACCAGCTGTGTATACATCAACTTAAATTACATTCCTATCGCTTTTAGTTTGGGAGCTACAACTCTTCAAGGTTTCAGGGGAGATACCACACGCTGTACATAATACATGGCTGTGTGGTGGGTGATGGATGTTCTGGCGGTGGAAGTTGATTTAAATGAGATGTTCAAATGTGTGTTCATGTACCTGAATGGGCCTTCTAAAGGATCTGCGGACGAGATGTAACATCGCCTGTGTCAAGGAGCAACATGCGTCCTCGATACGCCGTTTTAGATCTTCTGGGGATGTGGGCTCAGTGACAAAAACACGATTCTTTATATATCCTCACAAAAAGAAATCTAATGGTGGTAAATCGGGCGACCTTGCGGGCCATGAATGAGGACCATGACGCCCAAACCACCTTCCTGCAAACCTGTTGTTTAGTTCTTCCACAACAGCACGCGCAGAATGGGCTGGGTGACCATCGTGCTGCATCCACATATGGACTCTCGTGTGTAGACACACATGTTCGCGGAGACCACCCAAACTGTCGACTATAAACGCGTGATATAACTCACCTGTCAGTGTACCTGGGAAGCAGCGTGGACCGATGATTTCATCCCCAAGGATTCCACAGCATACATTAATAGACTACCTACGTTGACGGTCGACAGGTCGCACCCACCGAGGATTGTCTGCGGCCCAGTAGTGCACTTTATGGCGATTCACTGCATCATAATTTGTGAACGTGGACTCATCAGAGAACATAACACCTTGTAAAGACTCCAGCGTGAAATGACGCGTGACCCATTCACAGAATGTAACTCTCGCACGGAAATCGTTCTCATGCAGCTCCTGGGTCAGTGACAGGCGGTACGGGTTAAACCTGTGGTCGTGTACTATACGCCACACAGATGTGAGACTGATACGAGCGACTGCCGCAACGGCTCATAAGCTGACATGAGGATCGTGGTGTACTGCAGCTAAAACAAACACCTCCGTCTCCTCACTTGTTGCAGTTCTTCTTCTGTTACTGCGGCACATTAGCAAGCTGCCTGTTTCGCGAAGTCGTTGTTCGGCACGTAAGAACGTAATGGCTGCTTCAGTGGCATCGTGTCGGCACTCGCCGAGAATCAGCAACATGTCAACGTACTCGTTGTTCGTGTATGCCATCTTCATCCGATGTCAGTAACTGTGGTATATTGAGAGCCGTTTGTTTGTGTGGCTCGAACTGTCGGGTATACGCCCGTGTGCCGCGACAGTCGGCAGCGCATCGAGGAAACTTCTCGCTCCGTGACACCGGCGACGTTACAACTCGGCCGCACCACATTTAGAAGGCGCACTGCGTTATGCACAGCGTGTGTGTATCTGCCCCGGAAACTTTGAAGGGTTGTAGCTCCCAAACTAAAAGATATAGGAATGTAATTTAAATTGATTTATACACAGCTAGTGTTACTGATTCCAATGCATGATAGAAACAACTACTGTTCTATTTAAAAAATTGTATCTTTTTGCTGTAACTCTTTGGATAATAAATGGTTGGTTCAAATGGCTCTGAGCACTATGGGACTTAACATCTGTGGTCATCAGTCCCCTAGAACTTAGAACTACTTAAACCTAACTAACCTAAGGACATCACACACATCCATTCCCGAGGCAGGATTCGAACCTGCGACCGTAGCAGTCGCGCGGTTCCGGACTGCGCGCCTTTGGATAATAACACAATACACTATGATGATAGCTCTGCAGACATCGTAACGTTTCTTATGGTGACCTACTGACATAAACATTTACGTCGCCTATTACTTCGTGTCTTACAGAGGCAAACACACTTAGTGAAACACCCTGTATATTCCTATACTATGATATTCACAATCTCTGAATCAGTTTGTTCTGGTGAAGCAAACTCTTAGAGAAAATTCCCTTTCACACTAAAGAAACAACTGAGCATCATCTTCATGTATGATCTCATTCTACATGAGTTTTATGGCGTCGATGACGACAATTTGTTGCAGTGGCTAGAATGATGTTTGGTAAGCCAGATCGTAATCCTAGTATAATGTCGATTCATCAGTCATAATTTTAGAAAAAATTAGCTTTCTAACAAGGTAAGGTCACGGTAGTTGTTGCGGAGAAAAGAACAAAACTATTTTTGTTTTGTTACTGACTCGAAAGAAAAACTTTTTGTAAAGTTTTAACTACTATGCTGCAACGGCATGGACAGGAGAGGGAGGAACAGAACAGATGGGGCGGTAATAGGTTTCTCCTCTCTTCTGACGTCCCCCCCCCCCCCCCCCCCCGCCCCCGCTGTTTACGTATTGCTCTGCAAGCACTGTGGGCACAGTAAGTCAGATGGGTTCGTGTTTGCTGTTAGAGTAGGTCAGATTATATTTGTGGTATGGAAGTGTGTTTACCGATTTAGTAAGCGTTTCACCCTGGACAATGAGACGGACTGTAATTGCGAAACAGTTGGAGGAATACTTTGACACTGCAGAAAATGTACCTACAGGATAAATGTGTGTTATTTCTGAACAAGTAAAGCTACACCTGACAGAAGAAGATGCTGTAAAAGCAGAGTTTATTACACCTATAACAATTGAAGAGGCGTGAAATGAAGAAAATGATAGTGCCATTGCAGTGAGGGATGAAGTAACGTCACTAGTGGCGGATTTTCACGGAAGCAGCGGTTCATCTTATCAGCTATCACCTCCAAGAATACTAACGAAGTTTCCAGAAGGATGTCAGGCTGCTGCGTACAAGATGTGGACAAAACAACCAAGGGACAAAAATGAAAATGTTGATCCTCCTCGTTTGTGTCGTCCTGGATTTGCTATTGATATGACACCGCTCCTGAAAATTACAACAGTGTTGGGACTAAAAAGGAAAATAAAGAGTAAGACTGTGTTACAAAACTTTGGAAACAGGCTAAAACAACGGCATTCGTCAAACCAAAAACTTCTCAATGATATGATAAATCGTAAATTACGTGGTTATTTTATAGCGGAGAGACAGAAAACCGCAATACATGATCGCACATTGAGACTTTAGGGACAGAAAATGAAGAAGATAACTGACTCTAACAATTCATTGCAGTTCAAAGCTTCCATCCTGTGAGTAAAGAAATTTAAATATAACAGTAAGACTATCTGTCGCAAAATTACCCGCAAAGTTAGCAAGCGGTTGGTTGAAAGGGATACCGATAGTCAACAAGAATCTTATCAGTTCGTGGGAGAAATCAGGTCTCGTATTGAGAAAAAACGTCTGTCGGCAGATAAAGTAATTAATACAAAATTGTTAAGGCTTTCGTGGCCACTTGTTGACAAACTGCCTACTGGCTTCTGTCTCGGGTTCTTCGGCAGACGTTCATCTAACGATTTTTCTGACGTTTCGCCAGCACGAGTGGCTGGCATTGTCAAAGCTTCACCCTCCATTGCCGGTGGTGAACTGGAGCCGAGCTCGCGGGCGCAGACTATATGTATTGACTAAATTTAATAAACATACAAGTTTACCTTTACAACGTGCACTCAGATGATCCCAAATCACTTTTTACAATTATTCTGTCTCACTATCGCCGTACTTTTGACTTTTATGTACTTTATCAAGAAGTGCATTTTCGTTTGAAATTGTATCATAAAAGTCAGTACAAGATACAACATTAAAGTGTGTTTTGACAATGAGCAAGGCCCTCACTGTTTCAACTTTCATTCCGTTTTTTTTCATCTGACCACAAAGAGTTCTCTAACGAAAACACACGTTCCACAGCAGCATTTGACCCAGGAATTGCCAGACAAAACTCCACCAAATGAATCATGTTTTCCATGTTAATGTTTTTACTTTTGAAATAAGCAAATACGTTACACCACGTTGCACTAATACTTTCTTTGTCTCCCTCACTTTTTATGAAGTTCTGTGCACATGAAAATTCATCGAACAGTTCGTCATCAACAGGAAAATTTGGTACAATACTTTTAACAAAAACACAACAGTCCTGAATATCCTTCCACTGTAGCTGCTCCTTTTCAGTATTAACCCAGTCAAATGCTTTAAATGTGTGAGAAATGTGTAAACACCATTCTTCAATATACTCAATGCAAGGGTCATAGAAGTTGTCAGCATAAATATGAAATTGTTCTACAGTAATTTCACCCTCTTCTTCCAGCTTTCGTAGAGTCTCATGTACAAAGGATGTGAGAAATCTTTCAGATTTTCTACATTGTAATTTGCCCAATAATTTGTTTATTTCATGATAAACTTCCACTATTGTGATTTCTTGTTTGTCAATACATTTAATTGTTGTGGAGAAAGGTTTTAGCTGGCTAACAAGAAAATCTAGAAGAACAATACACACAGGGTTATCAAAGAATTGTTTAAGAATAACAGGACACTTATCAAGGGAAATGAAATATGATTTCAAAGCAGGAAATACCTCTACAATTCTTTCCAATGCTGGTAGCAGAGACAGCCACCTTGTCTTGCTGTGCCCAAGTACAGTTTTGTATTCAGTTTCAGTAAACTTACAGAATGACTTCAGAGATTCAACCCTTCCTGTATATATGTGGAAATGCTGGTAGATTTTGTTTACAATTAATTGGCAGTCGATGAGTAGGCAATCTGAGCCAGTTTGTAAGGAATTGTGCACCACATGTGCTGGACAGCCAACACCTACTATATTATTCACTGTGTTCTGTTGCAGTTTATAGAACAAATTGTTTTTTCCTTTCCTCTACTCGTCAGCAAAATTGGTGTTACTGTTGTCTGCAGAAACTGCAATCACCTTTCCCTCAAGATCATATTTCTTTAAAACCTCCAGCACATAATTCTGAAGCAAATCTGAAGTCTCTCCAGGTAAATTAACCAATTCGATCACTTTCACTGTGGCGCCATTTTCAGTGTGAAAATGCCTGATAAGGAGAGGAACCAACTTCATATCCAGATGATTCGATGTATCAATGATTACAGAAATGAATCAAGCACTTTTCAGTTCAATTAAAACCTGCTGAGCTGCATACGGAGCAATAAAATTTGAAATGATTGCTTTACATTTTGTGTGTCCACATGTGAATTTAGGATTGAAAAGCTTTTTAACAACTGCTGTAGTACAGTCCATTGACTTAAAGCTGTGGTTATGCATTGCACTGTGGTATGCTAACGTAGCTTCTTGTGCTGCCAACTGCCTATCCATTTCTGTTACTGATTTTAAGTTTACATAGTAGTCACTCACGCATTTATTTGCTCTTTTCGTTTGATCACTCATGCGATGTTTCTTTGTCTTAATGTGATTCACAATGTCAGACCTTCCACCATGACCAATAGCAAATTTTGATCCGCACAACGTACATTCTACAGTTTCTCCACTACCAGTGATAAAAGCAAACTCGCTTTTTATATTGCTGTTAAAATTACACTTTCGTTTTGGCATAATGAAACAGTGATTGCACAGTGAAAAACATTAAAAGTGTGGTGGCGAAAGCCAGAGAGCAAGTATCAGTGGTGTAGAGTATCTCTGGACCGAAAGGACGGATTCAGTGGATCGATTTAGAAGAGAAGAATCTTCGTTGTTATTCGTAAAGTATAGTGCGTTTAAAATTACTTGGGATTTTGACAGTTCGGTACATGTTTGGGGTATGCTGAAAGTCATCACACGCTTCCTAGCGTAAATATTTGCGCAGTTAATAGCAAGTCAAACAACCAGTAGAGTAAAATACTCTATCCAAGAGGAATCATAAAAAAACGGGACATTTGAGCGTCCCCAAAAAACTTTCGGGACAGCGGGTCATTTTGGTAAAAAAACGGGACTGTCCCGGGAAAAACGGGACGAATGGACACCCTAACCTAGTGGGATGTGGAAAACCGCCTAAACACATAATCTAGGTTGGCTGGCACATCGACCCTCGTTAACAATTCGCCGGGCGGACTGGATGCGGGGCCGCACATAGTTTCGTCCCGTTTCTGCTTTAACATGCACTGCTATCTGGGCGAGTAAGTAATTCTAGTGTAACGTGTCACTAGAAATGTAGTATTTACAATGACAGGCGTATTTCTCCGCTTCTAATTGTGGTGATATGAAAGCTTTCACCAGGATATTTCAGTGGTAAAGCAAAGGTACGGAGGTAAATCGACCGTTGCTGTGTTACGTGATTATTCCTACAGGGTGAAAAGGGACGCTACTGCAACACAGTACCGGTACCAAAGGCAGGCCAGAAAAGACGCTGTTCAGGTATCTGATTTTTTTCGTCATTTATTGTAAGACACATTGCCTTTAATGTAATGTTCTCAAAAATGACAGCCTGTCACCAAATCTGGGCTTTAATTTTGGGTTCTGTGACACAAAAATCATAAAAAATTGTATTCTATTCATCATAACATTCGATTTTAAAAAATTGTAGAACAATGTTACCAATCGAATCGAGCGGTCATAAACGGCTTCTCTTCAAAAATAAAGAACATAACTGCTCTTTCAGGCGTCCTCTGAAACAAAAGCGGCGCTGCCAAAATAAAACTCTGCAGTCTCGTGCGCTATCCCGTCAGCTAACTCCACCTGGTATCGGAACTTGCAACTACATCCCGCTTACCCGCCAAGGCACGGAACTCCGTTATTTAATGCCCCCTCCTCCATCCTCGTTTAATGTAACTGCTGATTGGGGTAATGGCGCACCGATATGACATCAACTATGCTGTATAAAACTGAACCACGCAAACAAGATATTTCAAAAACATCTTAATTACAGTGAGGGTGAAAATTCACTGTCGGCAGTAGTATCTTCAGGTTGATTTATTCTGTGCCACGCCTTTCACACTTTGAGTATGATTCATGTAATTGGGCTCATTAGTTTTTCAATAAACATTTTTCTTGGTTTTCCTCTGTTCGTGGTTACCATTATAATTACGTACTCCTGTATCAGAATGTGTTGCCAAGATTCAGTTTTAAGTGTGACTCTGGTACGATAAATGTTTAATATTAGTATCCTCATTTAATCTTGGTAATTAGACGGTTGATTTTTGCGAGACAGACATTTTTAAATTAATGTACACAACATTTTGTGAAAATTATAACATTAAAAAATGGTCAAAACGAATGGAAACGGTGAGAGTTTGTAGAAACGGCAGTAGCGATTATGACTGCAGATAGAGGGTAAAGAGATGCTATTTGGGCAGTCCAAGGAAGCTGACACTGTGCGCAGTGGCTGATGGGAAAGATTCTCCCATTTACGGCTACGCATTCTAGAGAGAAGGTGGCATTTTTTACGGTCCCATCAGCTATCGCGCCGTGTCAGTTCGGACTGTGCGAATTGTACACGGTGCCCCACCAACGACGTTCCTTGTGTGACAGAAAAAGTTGAGTGAACGAGGTGACGCAGAGGTTGGCTTACTTCGCTCGCATTCGAGAGGATCAAGCATCTACAATATGTGATCCAAATTATCCGGACACCTGGTTGAAAATGACTTACAAGTTCGTGGCGCCCTCCATCGGTAATGCCGGAATTCAATGTGGTGTTGGCCCACCCTTAGCTTTGATGACAGCTTCCACTCTCACAGGCATACGTTCAGTCAGATGCTGCAAAGTTTCTTGGGAATGGCAACCCATTCTTCACGAAGTGCTGCACTGAGGAGAGGTGTCGATGTCAGTCGGTGAGGTCTGGCACGAAGTCGACGTTCCAAAACGTCCCAAAGGTGGTCTATAGGATTCAGGTCAGGACTCTGCGCAGGCCTGTCCATTCCAGGGATGTTACTGTCGTGTAAACACTCCGGCACAGGTACTCGATCGTGTTGAAATATGCAATCGCCATTCCCGAATTGTTCTTCAACGGTGAGATGCGGGAGGTGCTTAAAACATTAATGAAGGCCTGTGCTGTGATAGTGCCACGCAAAACAACAATGGATACAAGCCTCCTCCATTAAAAACACAACCACACCATAACACCACCGCCTCCGAATTTTACTGTGGGCACTACACACGCTGGCAGATGACGTTCACTAGGCATTCGCCATACCCACGCCCTGCCATCAGATCGCCACATTGTGTACCGTGATTCGTCACGCCAAACAACGTTTTTCCAATGTTTACGCTCCTTACACCAAGCGAGGCGTCGTTTGGCATTTACCGGCGTTATGTGTGGCTTATGAGCAGCCACTCGACCAAGAAATCCAAGTTGGTTCAAATGGCTCTGAGCACTATGGGACTCAACTTCTGAGGTCATTAGTCCCCTAGAACTTAGAACTAGTTAAACCTAACTAACCTAAGGACATTACAAACATCCATGCCCGAGGCAGGATTCGAACCTGCGACCGTAGCGGTCTTGCGGTTCCAGACTGCAGCGCCTTTAACCACACGGCCACTGCGGCCGGCGAAATCCAAGTTCACCTTCCGCCTACCTGTCATAGTACTTGCAGTGGAATCTGACGCAGTTTGAAATTCCTGTGTGATGGTTTGGAATAGATGTCTGCCTTTTACACATTACGACTCTCTTCAACTGATGGCGGCCGGCCGCGGTGGTCTCGCGGTTCTAGGCGCGCAGTCCGGAACCGTGCGACTGCTACGGTCGCAGGTTCGAATCCTGCCTCGGGCATGGATGTGTGTGATGTCCTTAGGTTCGTTAGGTTTAAGTAGTTCTAAGTTCTAGGGGACTAATGACCACAGCAGTTGAGTCCCATAGTGCTCAGAGCCATTTGAACCATTTTTGAACTGATGGCGGTCTCTGTCAGCCAACAGACGAGGTCGGCCTGTACGATTTTGTGCTGTACGTGTCCCTTCACGTTTCCACTTCACTATCACATCGGAAACAGTGGACCTGGGGACGTTTAAGAGTGTGGAAATCTCGCGTACAGACGTATGACACAAGTGGCACCCATTCACCTGACCACGTTCGAAGCCCTTGAGTTCCGCGCTGCGCCCCATTCTGCTCTCTCACGATGTCTAATGACTACTGAGCCGGCTTCTGTGACCGAGCGGCTCTAGGCGCTTCAGTCTGGAACCGCGCGCACGCTACGGTCGCAGGTTCGAATCCTGCTTCGGGCTTGGATGTGTGTGATGTCCTTAGGTTAGTTAGGTTTAGGTAGTTCTAAGTCTAGGGGACTGATGACCTCAGATGTTAAGTCCCATAGTGCTTAGAGCCATTTTGATTACTGAGGTCGCTGATATGGAGTGCCTGGCAGTAGATGGCAGCAAAATGCACTTAATATGAAAAAGGTATGTTTCTGGGGGTGTGTGGATACTTTTGATCACATAGTGTACAAAGGACGTAACTGACAGAAGGAAATTTAAAGGCAGAACTCAACTAACTTATTTTCAGATCATTTTTAGGTGAAAGCTGAGCGCATTCAGCGTCCCATAATTCCCAGTCAGACTGTTAGAATTCGTGAAAATAGTGACGAGAATCAGCAGTTAAAACTGATGGAATTAGGAAGACGGCCGTAGAAGGAAGCCAGCTCTAAAAAGAACAATACATTTGTAAAAACAGAGAACGGTAGGCTATCGATGAAAGCGAATTAAATAGTAATCGTAATTAAAACAAGACGTAGCGGAAAGCACCAAAATGATTCCGTAGAATAAAATATCACGCGTAGTCTGTCTTCTGGGTAAGCCGTGCCTGCCTGTTTACATGTTACTCGCGTATACGCAGAGTACCCTGCTGGCATCCGCCCATGACGGTTCTCTGCGACATGCATCAAATCCATTCCGGTAAAACTTTAAAATAACAAGTCTTATTGTTCCTTTATTGGTTCTAGTTTTATTCTACAGCGCCTTTTTCGTGCTGTACACTATGTCCTGTCTTTTAGCACGATTGTTATTTAATTTCGCTTTCATCAGTAGCCTCCCTCTTTTCTGGTTTTCCAATCTAAGTGTTCATTTTAAAACTGAATTCCTTCTATGGTCGTCTTTATCATTCCGCCTGTTTTAACTTCTGATAGCCGGCCGGAGTGGCCGAGCGGTTCTAGGCGCTACAGTCTGGAACCGCGCGACCGCTACGGCGTAGTTTCGAATAATGCCTGGGGCATGGATGTGTGTGATGTCCTTAGGTTAGTTATGTTTAAGTAGTTCTACGTTCAAGGGGACTGATGACCTCAGAAATTAAGTCCCATAGTACTCAGAGCCATTTGAACCGTTTTTTTAAACTTTTGACTCTCGTCGCTATTTTGATAGATTATTACAACCTAACTGGGAATGATGGGACTTCGAATGCCCTCAACTTTTGCCTGTAAATGATATGAAAATAAGCAAGTTGACTTCTGTATTTAAATCTCCTTTTGTCAGTTATCTTCTTTGTCTGTGACGCTATATTCTTCTTCCTAGATTCTTGCCATTCTAAAAAAAATGTAATTTTATAATTCTTAATTCCCCCACCTGTCATTCTTCTTTATTTCGATGTATCTGAAGATGCAAATCAAACGTTGCGAAACAGGTAGTATTACTAAAAGATAATGCAACAGCTGTTTGCTGCTTGTATTTCAAGAATGTTTTCCAAATTGTTTATTACATAAAATTTCAGTTAGTCTCATTAAACAAGATTTTGATGGTAATAGTTATTTAAATCTCAGTTTTACAGTACGTCTACAAAAAAAAGCAAAAATTACATTCATGTTTTTCTGCAGACTGGCCATCAGGTGATAGTACTTCACATGAACGCTGTTTAGTTTTCTATTCGTAATGCCTTTGATTTCGGTACATTTCCATTTGTGACGCACATACAAATTTCAAATGAGATATTTCACTTTATTACATACGTTAATGACAACCTTGTTAAACAACTTTTCACTTTTGCCTTTAGTAAATGTGAAGATACTTGATATGGTGGTTCTGTCACAACTCAGTGTTGGCTTTCATCTTCAAACCACGTTTCTTTCTTTCTGATACTCTCGCCTTGACTTTGAACTTGAGTCATCTGTTCATCAGGGTTCGTCTTTTTCCTTGTTCTCAGGCATCATTGATTATATTGATATTGTAAGTGTCGTGTACATAGTTCCGCGTAGCCAGCGCGTACACAACTTTCCCACTAGAGCGCACCCCACTAAGCACAACAGCGCAGGCGCAGCGCTCGTCCGTCTCCGCACTACGAGATGGCGCTGTCTTAGAGACGGACCAAATTCTGCTTCCGCCGATCCGCGTATTAATATGTCACGCAGCCAATGAGATTGCTGCTAACGTAGAACCTTTTCTCCTCGCGGATCACACTCGCGCAGTGATACCTGAATGCTCGAGGTATTATAACGAGTGTACAGACCTCCGATTAGTCAGTCTGCATTAGTCTGTAGTCAAGTTTCAGTCTGTGCCTAATAAGATTATCATATTCCTGTACATAGCCATGAAGAGAAATGTATAGACACTTTGTCAAGTATCAGAGATATGTGAGAATAAGATTAACGTACCAAGACCAAAGTAACTTCAGATTGTCAATTGTAAACAGCATCCAGAACCAAGTTATTTTTATGCTTGTTATTATTTTAATAAATGTGTGTGAAAATTAATCAAGTTCTATTTAAATTTGGTCACCGTCAATCTGCTACTCTAAGTGTGCAAGTGGCATTTCTATCGTTTGACCTAAAGGCAGAAGATAAACACTCCACAATAAGACCACGAGACATATTGCTGACACTCGCCTACTTCGTTCGAGCGACAAGTGAAATAATCTGATGGTGTGCGTACCGAATGTCTTACAGTACGCACACCACAGTAACATTCCGCACTGCGTCTTCAGGCCACGAGTGGCGTACCGGGACCATCCGACCACTGTGTCATTCTCAGGGAGGATGCGGATAGGAGGGGTGTGGGGTCAGCACATCGCTCTCCCGGACGTTATGATGGCATTCTTGACCGAAGCCTCTGCTATTCGGCCGTGTAGCTCCTCAATTGGCATCACGAGGCTGAGTGCACCCCGAAAAATGGCAACAGCGCATGGTGGCCGGGATGGTCACCCATCCAAGTGCCGACCACGCCCGACGGCGCTTAACTTCCGTGATCTTACGGTAACCGGTGTATCCACTGCGGCAGGGCCGTTGCATTGTAATTAACAATAGAAACATATTTTAGACAATACACACAAAATATTTTTAACATTTGCCGTAAAACTTTCCTTGATCAAGTGACATACAAATATTATTAGAACTACCAATTTAATGAATATGATTATTTATGGAATGAAATTTTCACTCTGCAGCGGAGTGTGCGCTGATATGAAACTTCCTGGCAGATTAAAACTGTGTGCCCGACCGAGACTCGAACTCGGGACCTTTGCCTTTCGCGGGCAAGTGCTCTACCATCTGAGCTACCGAAGTACGACTCACGTCCGGTACTGACAGCTGTACTTCTGCCAGTATCTCGTCTCCTACCTTCCAAACTTTACAGAAGCTCTCCTGCGAACCTGGTTCGCAGTTTCTGTAAAGTTTGGAAGGTAGGAGACGAGATACTGGCAGAAGTAAAGCTGTGAGTAGCGGGCGTGAGTCGTGCTTCGGTAGCTCAGATGGTAGAGCACTTGCCCGCGAAAGGCAAAGGTCTCGAGTTCGAGTCTCGGTCGGGCACACAGTTTTAATCTGCCAGGAAGTTTCAGGATTATTTATTTTCTTTATATACGTAAAATAATTTTCTTTGGTTGAGTTATCTAACAAGGAGATCAGTCTATCCATTGATAAAGTTATTATTTACGTGTTGTGTTTACAAACGTCTCCTACCGTGTTATGCCCACACTCAACGTCACTGTGACCTCACAGCTCGCTGCAATACTCGAAAAGCTGGCTGGCGCGTTGCAGCTGGTCATTAGCTGCTGGAGACACAGCTGTCTGTTGCCCTTTATACTTCTCCCTAGTTCGTACTCTGCTTTATTCATCCTTCATATGGTGGCCATTGAGCACTGACAGGCTCTAGCATGTTTATAAACTTTATAAAGGACGTATATCCTTTATAATTACTGTTCATTTCACCTGTACATTTACAATCGTTCGTTTATCTTACTTTACAATACGCACATAGATCTACTTAATATTCTGTCTTTTAGCAATTCTCTGTCCGCAAACGAAGTGCTTCTTACAGCACATGGTATTCACGTTATCATAGTCAAGTGGCTTTCTATTAATTACCGTGATATCTCTTGACATCTACAATGCTATACACTCCTTTCACTGACTGGGATGGAGGATAAAGGCTGTGACACCTGTACTGTATTTGATTGATGTACTCTGCTCACCACATTATGGAACTCCAAGAACCTCATAAAATTTCTCTATGTTCATATTAATCTTGGGTGACTTTCCATGTGTTTGATTAGCACAGTATCTCCTATCACACTCTCTCCTGGAATAATTTTTCGGATCAAACCTAGCTTTTCATGATTCGTGTTTTTTTTTACCATGTTTTCCAAGGGTAATTTTCGCGTCTCCTCTAAACACATGTCCGTTCTATTTGGGAAATGTAGCAAATGCTCAGTCAAAGTCTTGGGCTTCTTACCTGTTAACAATTCATAACATTCAAGTTTCAGTTGTTGAATGTGATACATCATTAAGTATGTCCTGAAGAACTTTAATGTAAAGTCACCAAGGAGGATATTGCTCATGACAGAAAGCACTGCAGAGTCAAACCAACTCTCTCATTACTGTGGCTACTGGATTGGAAGCCAGGTGACATCTGGATATATAAATGGCCTTTAAAACTAGCCTTTTCATTGTGTTTTTCCAAGGCCTGTGCAAAAATGAGGACTGTTATCACTGAGTATTTCCTTACGTTTAGTTTCAATAGATGCATCAACTTTGCTCATTTCACTGGCCACCGTCCTTCCAGTACGTTTTCTTAATGGACACACTCTCAAAAACTTCGAAAATAAGTCCATAATCTCTAAAACATTATCAAAACCACTTCTGGTTCCTGGGAGGTGCCCAAACAGATCTACAGTGGCTAAGTCTAGGGCGGGACTGAAACCAACTGTGTGCTATCGAGTCGATCGAATCTTGGGTGCAAGTTTTGTTTCGGGGACAGAGACAGATGCTACATCGGCTTCTAGACGTTGAAGGGAACGCCACATACCATTAAGCCCGTCCATCCTGGTTGTGTCTATCAGATTACTAGCGTGTGTAGGCGACTTTGGGCCTGCAGGTGCATATACAGTCATGGAAGAGCGATAAGCACCTGCAGCTGACCTACCAGATTGTGAGGCTAAAGAAATGAATCCTTCCCCTCCGTCTTCTATGTCATAGTTACTCTTTTTCTTTGTATGTCTTCTCACTGTAGTGGTTACCTTCGTTCTTCCTCACGTCTTAATACTCCATACACATGCACATGCATTATTGATGGATGAAATTATCTGTTGTATATGTGAATGAAGAGACGATGAAGATGAAGGGCACTTGTGTTGACTTGCCTCTGTGACCCCGAGAAGGCAGCGGAGCAAATGAAAGTGGTGTTGATGTGTTGATATACATGAGTTACAGTGATAACTGATAAACACGAATCGATGTGAAGATACAGAGATGGCCATCTTCCGGAAAATGGTGTGGAGGTGATGTACACAACTATTATGATAGCTTTTTTATGTTGATGTCTTTGACCTTTAATCTTCAGTAGGAACAGCAAGATGTTGGGAACTGTTACGTAGCGAGTTACCAGTACAAAACTGTGTTATTGTACACAATTGGCCATTAAAATTGCTACACCAAGAAGAAATGCAGATGATAAACGGGTATTCATTGGACAAATATTTTATACTAGAACTGACATGTTAATACATTTTCACGCAATTTGGGTGCACAGATCCTGAGAAATCAGTACCCAGAACAACCACCTCTGGCCGTAATACCGGCCTTGATACGCCTGGGCATTGAGTCAAACAGAACTTGGATGGCGTGTATAGGTACAGCTGCCCATGCAGCTTCAACACGATACCACAGTTCATCAAGAGTAGTGACTGGCGTATTGTGACGAGCCAGTTGCTCGGCCACCACTGACCAGATGTTTCCAATTGGTGAGAGATCTGGAGAATGTGCTGGCCAGGGCAGCAGTCCAACATTTTCTGTATCCAGAAAGGCCCGTACAGGACCTGCAACATACGGTCGTGCATTATCCTGCTGAAATGTAGGGTTTCGCAGGGATCGATCGAATGAATGGTAGAGCCACGGGCCGTAACACATCTGAAATGTAACGTCCACTGTTCAAAGTGCCGTCAATGCGAACAAGAGGTGACCGAGACATGTAACCAATGGCACCCCATACCAACACGCCAGGTGATACGCCAGTATGGCAATGACGAATACACGCTTCCAATGTGCGTTCACTTCGATGTCGCCAAACACGGATGCGACCATCATGATGCTGTAAACAGAACCTGGATTCATCCAAAAAAAAAAAATGACGATTTGCCATCCGTGCACCCAGGTTCGTCTTTGAGTACACCATCGCAGGCGCTCCTGTCTGTGATGCAGCGTCAAGGGTAACCGCAGCCGTGGTCTCCGAGCTGATAGTCCATGCTGCTGCAAACGTCGCCGAACTGTTCGTGCAGATGGTTGTTGTCTTGCAAACGTCCCCATCTGTTGCCTCAGGGATCGAGACGTGGCTGCACGATCCGTTACAGCCATGAGGATAAAATGCCTGTCATCTCGACTGCTAGTGATTCGAGGCCGTTGTGATCCACCACGGCGTTCCGTATTACCCTCCTGAACCCACCGATTCCATATTCTGCAAACAGTCATCGGATCTCGACCAACGCGAGCAGCAATATCGCGATACGATAATCCGCAATCGCGATAGGCTACAATCCGACCTTTATCAAAGTCGGAAACGTGATGGTAGGCATTTCTCCTCCTTACACGAGGCATCACAACAACGTTTCACCAGGCAACGCCGGTCAACTGCTGTTTGTTTATGAGAAATCGGTTGGGAACTGTCCTCATGTCAGCACGTTGTAGGTGTCGCCACCGGGGCCAACCTTGTGTGAATGCTCAGAAAAGCTAATCATTTGCATATCACAGCATCTTCTTCCTGTCGGTTGAATTTCGCGTCTGTAGCACGTCGTCTTCGTGGTGTAGCAATTTTAATGGCCAGTAGTGTAGAATGTCTTTCGTGGCACACAGCTGTCGCATTTGCAATAAACTGGCCATTCAACGACGTACCGCTACCATTCCCCGCTTCCCCACCTTCAGCATTTTGCAGTGCCTACTCCTACCCCTCCCGTCTCGTGGAAGCTGTGTCTTACTGCCCCTCCTCTCACGTTCTTGGCTGTCATCAAGGATTGGTGACTTATCACAGCGTTTAGCCTCTTATCCACACATGCTCTTTCCTGGCTGTGTATGATTTCTTGCCTTGCAACATGTCATGTTTTGAACGGAACGAAGCATTTTAATATTTCGTGCGCTTCTTGTAAGTTAGATACAATTTTTTCTTCCCCGTGTACAAGAGTTATACTGCTTTATTGTCAACCTTTTTAGAATTTTACTGTTAAGTTGAAACGACCGCAGGATAATTGCGTCAGCTGAGCGCCCCACTGTCTCATGTCTCAAGCGTCTTGTCTTATGCCTCAACAATTATGTCTGTTAACTTAAACTTTATATTTAGTAATTAATTTGAGTACATGTTTGTCTTGTCATTACATTATGTGAAACTTCACGTGTCTCAGTTGAAATGTGCTACATGGACACATCATCGTAGAATTTGTGATCATATTATGTAGGTTTAGTGTTGCGAGTGATGTGTGTTTCTGTAGGATAATGAAATGGTGCACCATTCTCTATTTGTTATATGAATTTTGTAGATATCTGAAGAAGCCTATAGTTTTTAAGTTCCCTTGAAGGTTTACTAACCTGCCATTTTCACATGCGGTTATTTTATCTCCCAGGTGAATGTATTCAAGTTGAGGTAGTGACATTTTATTAGATTATCTGACTAGCTAATATTGTCATTTTTCTGTTAAGGTTCCTGCGTCAATTCATCTTGATCTGTAAGTAAGATTTACTTGTGTATTTGCTTCAAGACTCATCCAAACTCGTGTTCAGTGTTGTTCCCTTACTGGTAAAGCATTATGAGTGGAATGACTTGCACCTGCAGCGAGCAGGGGCTAGTTTGCATATTTCCATTCGTACAGTTTCTTCACGCTGCTGAGGCGGTGCAATCACAATCGTATCTTCTGTCAATATTGGTGGACGATTGCCTCTGACATCGAAATTACGAGAGAGCACATTCCGGGAAGAGATGGGCAACATATTACTACCGCCCACATATATCTCGCGTAATGATCACAACGAAAAGATCCGAGAAATTAGAGCAAATACGGAGACTTACAAGCAGTCGTTCTTCCCACGCACAATTCGTGAATGGAACAGGGAAGGGGGGATCAGATAGTGGTACAATAAGTACCCTCCGCCACACACCGTAAGGTGGCTCGCGGAGTATAGATGTAGATGTAGATGTAGACATCACCCACTTAATTTTTTGGGTCAAATGGGTCTCAGCACTATGGGACTTAACAGCTGAGGTCATCAGTCCCCTAGAACTTAGAACTACTTAAACCTAACTAACCTAAGGACATCAAACATATCCATGCCCGAGGCAAGATTCGAACCTGCGACCGCAGTGGTCGCGCGGTTCCAGACTGAAGCGCCTAGAACCGCTTAGCCACCCCGGCCGGCCTTAATTTTTTTTCCCCACTGTTTATCTTGCCCCCTTGCTGTGCTACTTACGCTATTCTGTATCTCTTCGAGGTCGACAGTATCTCTTCTTCTGTCAAAGGAGGATAGTTCACACTGAATCCTTCCAGCAGTCGCTTTTTCATCCGCTATAAATGAGGCTCCGCGCGTATCTTCTCATAGTGTTAGCAAGTACCCTCGTCACGTGTCTTTGCTGTTCGAAATGAGCCCTCCTTTAACTCTCCTTGTGCATATCCAGTAAGCTGTTAGCCACATTAATCTATATCATGTTTACCTTATTAAGCACATTCTGAATGATGCCAGTGCTTGCTACAGTCGCCTTAGAGCCACACATTTGAACCCACTACTAGCCATTTTCAAATAATACCTACTTATTTCGTTTGTAAGATTTAATTTTACTGCTGCTGTCTATGGATGTATTTATTGTTACAGTCTGTGTTACTGGCCCTACCTTATGATACAGGGAACTGTATTACAAGTTAACTTCATTTATCCCATGATCTAAGTATTCCAAATGTCATAGTAATTGAAAGTGATATATTTGTTGTTAGATCTACTCCCTTACATGGGTATGAGTGCATGAAGCCGCACTGTCTTAGCATCCATAGCAATACGGTTCCATGTTAAGTAGGGTTATGGGACGTACATGGGTTTCCATGGTTTATTCAAATTTTCCATTAGCAGTTAGACAGTATGGATAAGCAAGGTTTGATGTTTACACATAAATGCATTATTTCAATTAACATAAATCTGCCAACATGTTAGGAGCGTGTAGAACCTATAAGTACACTCCTGGAAATGGAAAAAAGAACACATTGACACCGGTGTGTCAGACCCACCATACTTGCTCCGGACACTGCGAGAGGGCTGTACAAGCAATGATCACACGCACGGCACAGCGGACACACCAGGAACCGCGGTGTTGGCCGTCGAATGGCGCTAGCGGCGCAACATTTGTGCACCGCCGCCGTCAGTGTCAGCCAGTTTGCCGTGGCATACGGAGCTCCATCGCAGTCTTTAACACTGGTAGCATGCCGCGACAGCGTGGACGTGAACCGTATGTGCAGTTGACGGACTTTGAGCGAGGGCGTATAGTGGGCATGCGGGAGGCCGGGTGGACGTACCGCCGAATTGCTCAACACGTGGGGCATGAGGTCTCCACAGTACATCGATGTCGTCGCCAGTGGTCGGCGGAAGGTGCACGTGCCCGTCGACCTGGGACCGGACCACAGCGACGCACGGATGCACGCCAAGACCGTAGGATCCTACGCAGTGCCGTAGGGGACCGCACCGCCACTTCCCAGCAAATTAGGGACACTGTTGCTCCTGGGGTATCGGCGAGGACCATTCGCAACCGTCTCCATGAAGCTGGGCTACGGTCCCGCACACCGTTAGGCCGTCTTCCGCTCACGCCCCAACATCGTGCAGCCCGCCTCCAGTGGTGTCGCGACAGGCGTGAATGGAGGGACGAATGGAGACGTGTCGTCTTCAGCGATGAGAGTCGCTTCTGCCTTGGTGCCAATGATGGTCGTATGCGTGTTTGGCGCCGTGCAGGTGAGCGCCACAATCAGGACTGCATACGACCGAGGCACACAGGGCCAACACCCGGCATCATGGTGTGGGGAGCAGCTGTACTTCTGCCAGTATCTCGTCTCCTACTTTCCAAACTTTACAGAAGCTCTCCTGCGAACCTGGTTCGCAGATTCTGTAAAGCTTGGAAGGTAGGAGACGAGATACTGGCAGAAGTAAAGCTGTGAGTACCGAGCGTGAGTCGTGCTTCGGTAGCTCAGATGGTAGAGCACTTGCCTGCGAAAGGCAAAGGTCCCGAGTTCGAGTCTCGGTCGGGCACACAGTTTTAATCTTCCAGGAAGTTTCAGGATTATTTATTTTCTTTATATACGTAAAATAATTTTCTTTGGTTGAGTTATCTAACAAGGAGATCAGTCTATCCATTGATAAAGTTATTATTTACGTGTTGTGTTTACAAACGTCTCCTACCGTGGTATGCCCACACTCAACGTCACTGTGATCTCACAGCTCGCTGCAATACTCGAAAAGCTGGCTGGCGCGTTGCAGCTGGTCATTAGCTGCTGGAGACACAGCTGTCTGTTGCCCTTTATACTTCTCCCTAGTTCGTACTCTGCTTTATTCATCCTTCATATGGTGGCCATTGAGCACTGACAGCCTCTAGCATGTTTATAAACTTTATAAAGAACGTATATCCTTTATAATTACTGTTCATTTCACCTGTACATTTACAATCGTTCGTTTATCTTACTTTACAATACGCACATAGATCTACTTAATATTCTGTCTTTTAGCAATTCTCTGTCCGCAAACGAAGTGCTTCTTACAGCACATGGTATTCACGTTATCATAGTCAAGTGGCTTTCTATTAATTACCGTGATATCTCTTGACATCTACAATGCTATACACTCCTTTCACTGACTGGGATGGAGGATAAAGGCTGTGACACCTGTACTGTATTTGATTGATGTACTCTGCTCACCACATTATGGAACTCCAAGAACCTCATAAAATTTCTCTATCTTCATACACTCCTGGAAATGGAAAAAAGAACACATTGACACCGGTGTGTCAGACCCACCATACTTGCTCCGGACACTGCGAGAGGGCTGTACAAGCAATGATCACACGCACGGCACAGCGGACACACCAGGAACCGCGGTGTTGGCCGTCGAATGGCGCTAGCTGCGCAGCATTTGTGCACCGCCGCCGTCAGTGTCAGCCAGTTTGCCGTGGCATACGGAGCTCCATCGCAGTCTTTAACACTGGTAGCATGCCGCGACAGCGTGGACGTGAACCGTATGTGCAGTTGACGGACTTTGAGCGAGGGCGTATAGTGGGCATGCGGGAGGCCGGGTGGACGTACCGCCGAATCGCTCAACACGTGGGGCGTGAGGTCTCCACAGTACATCGATGTTGTCGCCAGTGGTCGGCGGAAGGTGCACGTGCCCGTCGACCTGGGACCGGACCGCAGCGACGCACGGATGCACGCCAAGACCGTAGGATCCTACGCAGTGCCGTAGGGGACCGCACCGCCACTTCCCAGCAAATTAGGGACACTGTTGCTCCTGGGGTATCGGCGAGGACCATTCGCAACCGTCTCCATGAAGCTGGGCTACGGTCCCGCACACCGTTAGGCCGTCTTCCGCTCACGCCCCAACATCGTGCAGCCCGCCTCCAGTGGTGTCGCGACAGGCGTGAATGGAGGGACGAATGGAGACGTGTCGTCTTCAGCGATGAGAGTCGCTTCTGCCTTGGTGCCAATGATGGTCGTATGCGTGTTTGGCGCCGTGCAGGTGAGCGCCACAATCAGGACTGCATACGACCGAGGCACACAGGGCCAACACCCGGCATCATGGTGTGGGGAGCGATCTCCTACACTGGCCGTACACCACTGGTGATCGTCGAGGGGACACTGAATAGTGCACGGTACATCCAAACCGTCATCGAACCCATCGTTCTACCATTCCTAGACCGGCAAGGGAACTTGCTGTTCCAACAGGACAATGCACGTCCGCATGTATCCCGTGCCACCCAACGTGCTCTAGAAGGTGTAAGTCAACTACCCTGGCCAGCAAGATCTCCGGATCTGTCCCCCATTGAGCATGTTTGGGACTGGATGAAGCGTCGTCTCACGCGGTCTGCACGTCCAGCACGAACGCTGGTCCAACTGAGGCGCCAGGTGGAAATGGCATGGCAAGCCGTTCCACAGGACTACATCCAGCATCTCTACGATCGTCTCCATGGGAGAATAGCAGCCTGCATTGCTGCGAAAGGTGGATATACACTGTACTAGTGCCGACATTGTGCATGCTCTGTTGCCTGTGTCTATGTGCCTGTGGTTCTGTCAGTGTGATCATGTGATGTATCTGACCCCAGGAATGTGTCAATAAAGTTTCCCCTTCCTGGGACAATGAATTCACGGTGTTCTTATTTCAATTTCCAGGAGTGTATTTTTACAATGATCAATGAAGAGTTTTTACTTTTTGATAATTGCACATACGTCATAACTACATTTTATATAGTAAAAACAAATCAAGGGTTTTAACAAATTTTAAAGTGAATTAAAGCATAATGTTGCAAGACGCCACTGAGGTTAGGCTTTACTCAATAAAATTTGTTACAGACGTGCACTGAGTATCCCCTCTAAAGGTGCAGGTCCCCCACTATGGCCGTTGTGTGGTAATCAACTGTGTGCAAGGGAAGTGAAGGACGGGTGGACCTGACATGAGAATCATAGCTGTGTGTCCTGGTAAACATTAATAAATTATTACGTAGTGACGGAGGCTATCATCTCCTGTAAGGAAACAGGGCCTGCAAATCACGTACATTTATTGACTGAGAATTCAAATAATAATGCTCATAACAAACACTGAATCAAACAACTCGTTAGGAGAAAATGAGTGGTGATCCTCACACCAGTGTGTGATAGCCATGGGTCACTGGGGAGTAACAAAGTGGAAATGCTCCAACAGAATAAACAGAATTGGTGAGGATCATGTCCACCCGTGCTATCTGAATTCTAATTGTGAAATTAAAGTGATGATAATGATTACACTGCAAGGTTAGTGAGTAAATGAATGAGGACTCCAAGTAGAGACCAAGAGCCCACCTTAAAGGTGAACAAAGGAACAAGGGTGCTCATACCAGACGGCAAGGGGGGCCCCGTTCCCCAGTCAGGTCTTTTAAAAGTAGATATTACCCATCGTTTAAACAGGGTCAGAACTGGAACTTTTTTACGGCGGCTTACAAGCCGCCATACGTGTTCCAAAATTTTAATAACACTCCTCACCCGCAGATCTTGGCCTCCCCCTACAGACTACACTACTGGCCATTAAAGTTTGCTACACCAAGAAGAAATGCAGATGATAAACGGGTATTCATTGGACACATATATTATACTAGAACTGATATGTGATTACATTTTCATGCAATTTGAGTGCACAGATCCTGAGAAATCAGGCAGCTTCAACACGATACCACAGTTCATCAAGAGTAGTGGCTGGCGTATTGTGACGAGCCAGTTGCTCGGCCACCATTGACCAGACGTTTTCAATTGGTGAGAGATCTGGAGAATGTGCTGGCCAGGGCAGCAGTCCAACATTTTCTGTATTCAGAAAGGCCCGTACAGGACATGCAACATGAAGTCGTGTAACCAATGGTACCCCACACCATCACGCCAGTATGGCGATGACGAATACACGCTTCCAATGTGTGTTCACCGCGATGTCGCCAAACATGGATGCGGCCGTCATGATGCTGTAAACAGAACCTGGATTCGTGCGAAAAAAAAAAGACATTTTGCCACTTGTGCACCCAGGTTCGTCGTTGAGTACACCATCGCAGGAGCCCCTGTCTGTGATGTAGCGTCAAGGGTAACCGCAGCCATGTTCTCCGAGCTGATAGTCCATGCTGCTGCAAACGACGTCGAACTGTTCGTGCAGTTGGTTGTTGTCTTGCAAACGTCCCCATCTGTTGACTCAGGGATCGAGACGTGGCTGCACGATCCGTTACAGCCATACGGATAAGATGCCTGTCATCTCGACTGCTAGAGATACGAGGACGTTGGGATCCAGCACGGCGTTCCGTATTACTCACCTGAACCCACCGATTCCATATTCTGCTAACAGTCTTTGGATATCGACCAACGCGAGCAGCAATGTCGCGATACGATAAACCACAATCGCGATAGGCTACAATCCGACCTTTATCAAAGTCGAAAACGTGATGGTCCCATTTCTCCTCCTTACACGAGGCAACACAACAACGTTTCACCAGGCAACGCCGGTCAACTTGCTGTTTGTGTATGAGAAATCGATTGGGAACTTTCCTCATGTCAGCGCGTTGTAGGTGTCGCCACCGTCGCCAACCTTCTGTGAATTCTCTGAGAAGCTAATCATTTGCATATCAGAGCATCTTCTTCCTGTCGGTTAAATTTCGCCTCTGTAGCACGTCATCTTCGTGGTGTAGCAATTTTAATGGTCAGTAGTGTATAACCATTAAAACTGTTAATGGCGTAATATGTAACCGAAGTTACTTCTGAGTGAGAACGAGAAACCCTATAAACGGATTCGGAGCCCGTAAAAAAGACTAGCTATTATTCGGCAAAATTATTCTTCAATTTTGAATACATTACTATTCGACTAAAGAAAGAGGAGTCAGGCGTCGGCAACTGCAAAGGCAACGTAACATCAGGGCCGGTGAAGCAGAAGTTGAAACCTTCGAAAAAGTCTTATTTCTCAATTGCAGCCTGTCTTTAAGTAGGCTTTGTTCATCAAGCTGCAGGTGTTTAAAGATTTGCAACTCCTCAAGGATGTCAAGCCTAGTGCCTTTAACCTCACAATTTAATAGCTCTCTATTATTTGGCGGATTGGGAGCATGGGCCAACTGAACACGGTGGTCGGCAAAAGTCGAGCCACGCATGCCATCACCACTTTTCGTGGGTATATGTTCTTTATATGTAGCTGAGAGGGCTCTCCTTGTCTGGTCGATGTAATAACTCGAGCAATCACTACAGGTGATTTTGTACACCCCAGAACGAGATAATTTGTCATTAGTATTCCTTAACGAATGGACCAAGTTCTTTTTGAGGCTGTTATTCGTAGAATATGCAATCTTAAAGCCGTAGCTCTTTAAGAGTCACACTATTTTATAAGATGCTTTGCCTGTGGGAGGGAACAGCGGTCGAGTTCAAACACACCTTCGTTGTCAATCTTCTCAATTTCCCACGCGATCACGAAATCTATCCGACACATACTAAGTATTAGTTCGCCATTCGGTCGTCTAGAGGACAACACGGTTAAGTCATCTACATTTTCACACTCCTACAACCCTCTTCATTTGGGCAGACCGTACCGTTAGCTGGAAACGTGAATCATTCCCACCACAGGCCAAGCGTTGACGGAATCATCCTACAAAACTGGTCACATGAGTATTTGATCACTATACTTACGATTAAATGTTACGATTGCGGTTTCAGTTGAATGACAATTGACAATGAGCGAAGTATCGGAAATACATCCTGCTGACGGCCGTGGCTCTGGAAATAGAAATATCTCTACCATTCTTATGACTTGACATACTCTTCCCTCTGATATCACAGTATTCCACAGTCATCTCCTATGCACATGTCGAAACACAAACACATACTTCATAAGCCTGATGCTCAAGGTGAACCTATCACGCATCCCCTACTACTACTAAGTATAATACTTCGTCAATAACTGATTGCCTACGATACGAAATAATACTGAGAGAAAATCGGCGATGGGCGGACATGTCTAATAAGTTTTTCTTGTGAGTAATACCACTGTGTCTTAGAAAGATAGGCGTTATCGTCTCATATGTTAAAAAACCCGATCGCAACAACTACTCTAGGTTACTGTCACAAGCGCTCTTGGTTCTACAGGTGCACACAAGTATCTATGTTAAAGCTATACTTGCTTCATAAATCGAGGTACGACATTACCTCTGAACGAGGTGCTTTCTTTGTCCAGACAAATACCGAGACGGTGATCGCTGGATTATCATATTAGCAGTCCAGTTACATGTAGCCCACGATGCAATGAATATTGAAAGTGATTTGGCTATGGAACGTGGTATGAAACCGCTGTCTGCAACTCCCTCACACTGCTAGATATTTCTATTGTTGTTGTTGTTGTTGTTGTTGTGGTCTTCAGTCCTGAGACTGGTTTGATGCAGCTCTCCATGCTAATCTATCCTGTGCAAGCTCCTTCATCTCCCAGTACCTACTGCAACCTACATCCTTCTGAATCTGCTTAGTGTATTCATCTCTTGGTCTCCCTCTACGATTTTTACCCTCCACACTGCCCTTTAATGCTAAATTTGTGATCCCTTGATGCCTCAGGACATGTCCTACCAACCGATCCCTTCTTCTAGTCAAGTTGTGCCACAAACTTCTCTTCTCCCCAATCCGGTTCAATACCCCCTCATTAGTTACGTGATCTACCCACCTAATCTTCAACATTCTTCTGTAGCACCACATTTCAAAAGTTTCTATTCTCTTCTTGTCCAAACTATTTATTGTCCATGTTTCACTTCCATACATGGCTACACTCCATAAAAATACTTTCAGAAACGACTTCCTGACACTTAAATCTATACTCGATGTTAACAAATTTCTCTTCTTCAGAAACGCTTTCCTTCCCATTGCCAGTCTACATTTTATATCCTCTCTACTTCGATCATCATCAGTTATTTTGCTCCCCAAATAGCTAAACTCCTTTACTACTTTAAGTGTCTCATTTCCTAATCTAATTCCCTCAGCATCACCCGACTTAATTCGACTACATTCCATTATCCTCGTTTTGCTTTTGTTGATATTCATCTTATATCCTCCTCGCAAGACACTGTCCATTCCGTTCAACTGCTCTTCCAAGTCCTTTGCTGTCTCTGACAGAATTACAATGTCATCGGCGAACCTCAAAGTTTTTATTTCTTCTCCCTGGATTTTAATACCTACTCCGAATTTTTCTTTTGTTTCCTTTACTGCTTGCTCAATATACAGATTGAATAACATCGGGGAGAGGCTACAACCCTGTCTCACTCCCTTCCCGACCACTGCTTCCCTTTCATGCCCCTCGACGCTTATAACTGCCATCTGGTTTCTGTACAAATTGTAAATAGCCTTTCGCTCCCTGTATTTTACCCCTGCCACCTTTAGAATTTGAAAGAGAGTGTTCCAGTCAACATTGTCAAAAGCTTTCTCTAAGTCTACAAATGCTAGAAACGTAGGTTTGCCTTTCCTTAATCTTCCTTCTAAGATAAGTCTTAGGGTCAGTATTTCCTCACGTGTTCCAACATTTCTACGGAATCCAAACTGATCTTCCCCGAGGTCGGCTTCTTTCAGTTTTTCCATTCGTCTGTAAAGAATTCGTGTTAGCATTTTGCAGCTGTGACTTATTAAACTGATAGTTCGGTAATTTTCACATCTGTCAACACCTGCTTGCTTTGGGATTGGAATTATTATATTCTTCTTGACGTCTGAGAGTATTTCGCCTGTCTCGTACATCTTGCTCACCACATGGAAGAGTTTTGTCAGGGCTGGCTCTCCCAAGTAGTTCTAATGGAATGTTGTCTACTCCCGGGGCCTTGTTTCAACTCAGGTCTTTCAGTGCTCTGTCAAACTCTTCACGCAGTATCGTATCTCCCATTTCATCTTCATCTAGATCCTCTTCCATTTCCATAATATTGTCCTCAAGTACATCGCCCTTGTATAGACCCTCTATATACTCCTTCCACCTTTCTGCTTTCCCCTCTTTGCTTAGAACTGGGTTTCCATCTGAGCTCTTAATATTCATACAAGTGGCTCTCTTTTCCCCAAAAGTCTCTTTAATTTTCCTGTAGGCTGTATCTATCTTACCCCTAGTGAGATAAGCCTCTACATCCTTACATTTGTCCTCTAGCCATCCCTGCTTAGCCATTTTGCACTTCCTGTCGATCTCATTTTTGAGACGTTTGTATACCTTTTTGCCTGCTTCATTTACTGCATTTTTATATTTTCTCCTTTCATCAATTAAATTCAATATTTCTTCTGTTGCCCAAGGATTTCTACTAGCCCTCGTTTTTTTACCTACTTGATCCTCTGCCGCCTTCACTACTTCATCCCTCAGAGCTACCCATTCGTCTTCTACTGTATTTCTTTCCCCTATTCCTGTCAATTGTTCCCTTATGCTCTCCCTGAAACTCTGTACAACCTCTGGTTTAGTCAGTTTATCCAGGTCCCATCTCCTTAAATTCCCACCTTTTTGCAATTTCTTCAGTTTTAATCTACGGTTCATAACCAATAGATTGTGGTCAGAGTCCACATCTGCCCCTGGAAATGTCCTACAATTTAAAACCTGGTTCCTAAATCTCTGTCTTACCATTATATAATCTATCTGATACCTTTTAGTATCTCCAGGATTCTTCCATGTGTACAACCTTCTTTCATGATTCTTGAACCAAGTGTTAGCTATGATTAAGTTATGCTCTGTGCAAAATTCTATCAGGCGGCTTCCTCTTTCATTTCTTAGCCCCAATCCATATTCACCTACTATGTTTCCTTCCCTCCTTTTTCCTACTGTCGAATTCCAGTCACCCACGACTATTAAATTTTCGTCTCCCTTCACTACCTGAATAATTTATTTTATCTCATCATACATTTCTTTAATTTCTTCGTCATCTGCAGAGCTAGTTGGAATATAAACTTGTACTACTGTAATAGGCATGGGCTTCGTGTCTTCTTGGCCACTATAATACGTTCACTATGCTGTTTGTAGTAGCTTACCCGCACTCCTATTTTTTTATTCATTACTAAACCTACGCCTGCATTACCCCTATTTGATTTTGTATTTATAACCCTGTATTCACCTGACCAGAAGTCTTGTTCCTCCTGCCACCGAACTTCACTAATTCCCACTATATCTAACTTCAACCTATCCATTTCCCTTTTTAAATTTTCTAACCTACCTGCCCGATTAAGGGATCTGATATTCCACGCTCCGATCCGTAGAATGCCAGTTTTCTTTCTCCTGATAACGACGTCCTCCTGAGTAGTCCCCGCCCGGAGATCTGAATGGGGGACTATTTTACCTCCGGAATATTTTACCCAAGAGGACGCCATCATCATTTAACCATACTGTAAAGCTGCATGCCCTCGGGAAAAATTACGGCTGTAGTTTCCCCTTGCTTCCAGCAGTTCGCAGTACCACAACAGCAAAGCCGTTTTGGTTAGTGTTACAAGGCTAGATCAGTCAATCATCCAGACTGTTGCCCCTGCAACTACTGAAAAGGCTGCTGCCCCTCTTCAGGAACCACACGTTTGTCTGGCCTCTCAACAGATACCCCTCCGTTGTGGTTGCACCTACGGTACGGCTATCTGTATCGTTGAGGCACGCAAGCCCCCCCACCAAATGCAAGGTCCATGGTTCATAGGGGGGGGGATTTCTATAGTATTTGTAACGTATTCTGTCTCGATACCATGTCAGAGGTTCTGCGCTATATCCACTGAGCTATAGGCGATGACTGCTTGAGAAGGCTCACAAACAGTAGTAGATGGTGTGCTGAGTGAGGTCGTAAGAAATGTACACTAGCTTTTCAGATCTCTAGTGTTACGCTACCTGCTAGAAATGATATCTATGATTTGGGATCAAGTTTCTCCGTTCAACCACACACCTGAGTTGGATCCTATGGAGAAGTCCTCTAATGATTACAGTCACTAGTGAATCATATTTCTGGCACTCTCATATCTCGAAACAAGACACCTTTCTCGAACCTGTCTGGTGCAGTAAAATTCCAACGTGGTTTTAGTCAGTCCCTACACATCCTGCAACTGCCCCATTTTTGCAGCTTTGCGCATGTGATCATTCCAACTTAGGTCGGAACTGAGCAGAAGTCAGAGAAAGCCATATCCAGCACCTTCTACAGCCCATGTGGAAACAGAACGACCTGAGTTAGTGCAACAGGACCGTGTTTTGACCATTCAGTGGAAATGCGCGTATTGTGGTGCATCTTCAAACTAGATAAAGATACTACAATCTGAAGCGATTCCGCGTCCATTCACATCTATCTCCCCAACATGCTATCATCGTTATTCTGTACCATCCAACAGAGAAAAATTACGAACTATAAAAGCTCCACTAACTTCATCCGATATAGAACTCACCTAGGCACCATTGATGGCGCGACGACACATAGCTGCGATGTGCGTCTGGCGCAGAGAGAGAGTTGTTGCGATGCTTCCCAGAATAGCATTCCTAACGGGACACCCCATCCGTCATCGAATTTACCTATCAAACTGCTGCTGCTGCCGATGCGGGACGATCCTATGAAATATACAGCTTATGATCCATTGGAGAGGCCAGTTTAAGGTTTCGTCACCTGTACTGTAGGAGGATGGCCGTATCCCACAGACTATACTGTAAGTCGCAAGAGACACTCCCTGTGACCCTGTGTCATTGTTTGAAACATTGTTTTCTAACACGCTTTGTACACTGCCATACATTTTGTTTTTCTGCCACTACTTCGAGGTGTGTGTCAGGTCCTAAACTGACATTAAGATGCTATAATCCACGGCCTCTCGCAGAAAACTAGACATCGCACAATGTAAATCATATTGTTACTGTAGCTACCATAACACGCCACACATACTGGATGATTTTAAATAAAAGAGAGTTACAACATAAGCAAATTGGAGGAGTTTTGCGGCGTTGTGGATGGTTTCCAAACTACAATCCGAAAGTGACTGACGACTTCTACATTTAAACTCATGTGTCATAGTCATGGAATAGCTGATGACTATATGAACCATTTCGACTGGTTCATCATATTGCAGTCATGTATGCGATCACTGTTTTGGTGCTATCCACCCCAGAGGGTATTGTCCATCCACCAAAACTCTTTCTCCAACTCAAACAAGCAATGTAAGTAAATCATTATGTGGTAACCAACAGCGTGCCAGTGGACGGATGGGGTGAAAAAGACACCATCGATGTACTCTAATAATGAGCATCGCTGTTGATAGTGTGAACAATATTAGCAATTTTAGAATAATTTCAACACCGAACAATGATGTGACAGCATGTTTCCCAATTTCGGTATCATAGCTAACCCACCTTTTCTCCACTTTGCGAGTATTATTGGGTAGATGACTGTGCAGTACGTCCATTCATTGTTAATTCTTGAACACATACACCATCAAAGTATATCAGACAGCACACTAAATATTTCTAACACCTCGAGCGTAGTGCTTAATTTATGATCTATTTCTCTCTGTGTATGGGAGTCACAGAGCATTCTCGCTGTCTTAGGGTAAAATTAGAGAGTGAAAGACCCACCTCACACTGCCATTGACCAAACTGCCCTGCAGCACCGTTACTGATTTAATCTGCAACCGACCAGAAGTAGGCCACTACACTCCACGTCTCGTGAATGAATGGAGCTTGCCAAGTCCTCACCCATCCAAGTGCACAAGATTTCTCGAGATGCACCCATGTCGAGGAGGTTAACACTCCTTATCGATGTATAGTAGCAGATTTCAAAGTGGTTAAGAAGAACAAGAAACGAATGATTTTTATGCATGATGGAGCTCCAGACGGATGGAGTTCGACGCATTTGTATGTAAATCAACCAAGCCATCAACTCTAAATTATTGTTCTAGAGTCCAGTATCAGTACCTGGAAGGTATTGATAAGAGAGAACATAAATACATGCACTCCTAAGGCTACAACGTTCTCCACTTAAAACGGGCTATAATGTTTGATCGCTTGCATTTCTGACCTATCAGTCATATGGAATGTGGCGCTGTTAATATTCCAATGTAAGAAATATATTTCAAGCAGATGACATACATCCTTTTTCCCAGTTTCTCTTCGATAAACTATGTTATCGAACGATAAAACGAAAAAACTACCTCCTTAAAACATTGGCTCTGTGTGATACGAGTACAATATAGCTTTCCAGAAATGTATAACGCCCACTGTTCACATCCGATCACGGTTCAGAAATTATACTATGCCTGCATCAGGCCTATATAAAATGATCATTAGTAACGGCGAATACCTCTTACAAGGAAAAAGACAAATGCATAGCAGCAGCGGCCAACATGTGAAAATTACGAGTCATTCCGCCACTAACTCTGTAAACAGCACATCTGTCAGTCAAATGTATACAGGGGGATTGCAGTGCCTCACAAGCATGTACCGCTAGCTTAGTTATGAAGCTGAAGTCTCGTTTTACATTCATAGGGTGTTCATTTAGAGGAATGTGTTGCGTTTCATCACACGTGAGATGGAAGTCCTTTGATGACCGACAGGTTTACCGTTAATGATCGCAAGTAGACAATGCTTTAAATCACATACAGAACATGTGGCCGTATACGAGTCGAGCGCAGGCTCTGTCACGTGACTGATGCATCCTGACAGAACAGTGGAAAATTGACCTGCAGCAACTTCCCCCTATCTAGAAGTCATCATACGTCCACCATTAAATCGCACCTCATTACAGCTCTATCTCAATCGATCACCATGTCCACTCTCTGTTATCCTTTAACACAGATGCAAATAAGTTTATAGGTGGATGGTTCTCTGTCTACCTGAAAAGCATCAAATGCAGTAGTCAACTCGCGTGTATCACTGGTACCTCAATAGACATACATTATAGTGCTACCTCAACAGAAAATAATTTCCTGCTTCCCTGATTCCCTTCGCTTCCATGTCAACATTTTCTCAGATTCACTTGCTGCCACATACTTGTTCCCATGTACAAATTGTTCTGCGCAAACCAGTAGATACACAAGTACTTCCTCAATTTCCCCACATTTTGGTGTATATTCAGTCAATTTATATCTATTCCCTATCATTTTTCGCAATTATATCGATTTTATGTCAGTTCTACTCATGCCATCATGACATAACCTCTCATTCTGTGTTCTAAAATTGCTTGTAAGTGTAGCACAGCTGCCAACACCTCGCCCAAATGCACTGATCATGGGGTGTAGTATAGCACTGGACTCAATTGTATCCAGTCACATCTACGTTGGGAGAGCATTTCCTCTGTTTTCTGTATGTCTGTGTACATGCATGTGTTGCATATATACTACATCGAAACGGTATGTGGTGATGTGTTGCTGGGTTGGAGATCGGTATCGCACTCTAATATTCAAGCTCCTGTCCTCAGTGGGAGAGCAGTGTAATTGAGGAAGAGTCTTTCCATATCTGACGATATGTAGGGGCACTTTGCAGGGTTTAATTCTCGGTGCAAAATGGCGATCTTTGTAAGATAGTTTTTTTCCTGCTGGAAGTCTCATCTGCAGAAAGAAAGAAAAGGCAGACAGTGCTTCGATACCAGCGGCATTAGTAACTCAGTGGGTAAAATTAATAAGAGTCAATCATAATGCTCAATTCATTCACAAGACACTCTTTGGTGCTGGGATATAGGTGTCTCCATACAGTGGTGGGAACGTTTTTGTGTGTTGGAAGCAGGAAGGGTAAATCGTGATGGATAGGGTACCACATTAGGACCGCTAGGAAGACTGCATTCAATGTTATTCTGCGCTATTTTCGGAAACAGATTCTGTTAGGGCAAGAATTTCCGTGCATACAAGCTGAGACATCAAGAAAGCAAGTGTTAACTGTTTCTGGGACACTATACAATTTCCGAGAGGTCAACTCGGTTCTTATTTTAGCCATGTGGCATCACTATAAGATTGAGGACGTTGTTAGATGTACTTGCAATGGTTTGTAACACGCACGCCCACTTCACGGCGTTGCGTCACTCACAGTGGGGCAGTTAAGCATGATTAGACACATCTCGCATGTCGTGCTAGGAACAACGCACCCTGTGCTGTTCAGCGATGTCAGTATCCCCAGGTATCACATCAGCAGTGGTGAAACATATGTGCTGCCTAAAGGTGCCTCACATATGGGACCGGTGTGAGCGAGCATTGGAGTTCTGTGACGTCATTATAACACTTGAAGAACTGTATACCCGAAAATAGAAGGGACTTTCACCTGCTCGCTGCAGGTAGCAGCAGCATGAGAGAAATTGCTCATGCTGGCATGCATCCAGCGGTGGCCTCAACACACACGCACTCTTGGAGCGTCTTTGCTCTGCTCTCGATGGTTGTGTCAGCAACGGTGCCTAGGTGATCATGTATCTTTGAGAGCAATTTCTCAGGTGTCAAATATGAAAGGGATATTGCTGCCTTATGCTTGAGGGCACCTGTGCTTGGTTTGACAGGTGATGGCTGCGTCACTTCATGGGGGGTGCTGTGTGGTCTAGTGGACAGGGGGTGGTGGATGGTGTTTGCGCACATTGATTGCGTGACTGTTGCATTATTTTGCTAGCAGGTCTGTAGACTGTGTTATGCGTTATGTGGACAGTTTACAAGTTTATTTCATGTTCGCACATCGGTTTACTGCATTATTTAGGTGCAGTTTGCAGGTCTGTACTGAAATTATTTCGGTAATTCAGGAGTAGTTTGCGTGTCTGCAGAGCATTATGTAGCAGTAGTTTACAGGGCTGTGTGACGTGACTCTAAGGACGTCACAGCGTGTGTTTTGTTTCGGTGTGATAAATATACAAAAAATGGTTCAAATGGCTCTGAGCTCTATGCGACGTAACTTCTGAGGTCATCAGTCCCCTCGAACTTAGAACTACTTAAACCTAACTAACCTTAGGACATCACACACATCCATGCCCGAGGCAGGATTCGAACCTGCGACCGTAGCAGTCGCGCAGTTCCAGACTGTAGTGCCTAGAACCGCTCGGCCACACCGGCCGGCGATAAATATACAATCTTTCAAAATCCATCCCGAAATAAATTGTTCCAAAATAAATAAACTACACTCCTTCTTTACTCTCTCCAGCAGCCCAATGCAGGCTGAGTCACTTCCCCCTCCAGACAGTCATCTTGAGTTATGTCATGGAACATATGACAGCGCCCTCTGGTGACAGTACTGTGTACTAGGTCCAGACCTCATGGTGACCACACTGTTTCCCTCCATTTTCCCCCACTGTCTTGTGTTACGTCACGGAATGGACGTCACTGCTCTCTGGTGGCAGTACAGCGCACTAGGTCAGTTGGACTCCGGACCTTGTGGTGAACACACTGGATGGCTGTACTCCATCAAATTGTTTAAATAAAGACTGGTGCATGATTTCGAGAGTTGATGATTATCAAATATGTTTGCAGAGTCTTTTAGATGTATTATTATTTAAAGTATTTATGGATTGTTTGGGTCTCTGGACATAATATTTATTTAATTATTTTACGTGTGGTTTACAGGTCTGTAGGCTGCATATTGCATTATTTTGAGTGTTTACAATCAGCAAGCATGTGTGCAAATCATTATACATGGGTTATTTATTATGAGTAGTTTGCATGTCTGTATGCTATGTGGCGTGACCCCAAGCATGTCAGAGCATGTGTTCTGTATCACTGTGATAAATATACTCCATCCTTAAATAAATTGTTCCAAAGTAAATGAAGTACAATCCTTCCTCTCTCCAGCAGCCCATCACAGGTCGGGTCCTCCCCCACGCCATTTATCGCAGGTGGTGTTGTCTAGTACAAGTGGAGGCTCGCGAAATTTATTTGAATTCGAAGGTGTTCTCGCAGGTGGTGTTGTCTAGTACAAGTGGAAATCGTGAAAACAACAGTGTTCTGTGCAGTAGTGCTATTTTTTTTCTGTGCTCCGCTAATATCTTCGAGAAAATGGTAAACAGAAGAGTGAACAGCAGCGCGTCCAGCAGCGGGGAAGCTGCAGGTGCGGCGGGCCCACTCTTGGCGGAAGGTGCGGCCGCGGCTCCCGGTATAGCGGAGCTGGTCCGCTCTGAGGTAAACGCTGCGCTTCGCGATAAAAACAATCTCGATCTGATAGCAGGCACTATATCAGATACTGTAACGGCAGCAGTATTAGCCAAAATGCGTGAAACTGTTGAGGCCAATACTGCCGAAATTACAGCACTAAAAAAGTCTGTGTCTGAATACGAGAAAAAGGCACTAGAGTTGGAAGTCAAACTATCTGCCGCAACTAACGAACTAGAACAGTACCAAAGGCGAAATAGTCTACGACTGTTTGGAGTAGTAGAAAATAAGGAAGAAGACACGGACAACCTGCTTATACAGGTTGCGCGTGAAAAATTAGGCGTTGAAGTGACCAAGGCAGACATTGACAGGAGCCATCGGGTGGGACGAAAATTACCAGGTGCCACCAAACCTCGTCCAATAATAATTAAATTTGTCTCGTACCGAAAAAGGGCAGAGATCTTTACCCAGAAGAAGAAGTTAGCAAGGACAGGGCTTACAATAAGGGAAGATCTGACACACGAACGGCTAAAGATTTTAAACAGTGCCATATCCCATTTCGGTCTTCAGAATGTGTGGACTCAGGATGGCAGAGTAATCATTAAGACAGCAGCTGGAAAGAAGACAGTCACAAACATGACAGAACTGAATAGTATTAAGTGAAGCTACTCGAGCCAAAAGTGCAAACTTAACACCATTTGCAATTGTAACAGCCCCAATACTCAGATATAGTCTTGTAATTTTATTAATTTTTTAATTATACCCATATTTGTACCTTCAACTAATTGTTTTTGTAACTGTATTAACTTTTCACTATTTTTTTGTGTCTGTAGCTCTAACCATTACTTAATTTTAGTTACTGCTAATTCTTTTTTTCATTTTCTCAGTTTATTCTCTTCCGTTCTGAAATACTTCTATTGCAATTATTAGTCTCTCCTTTAGTTCATTAATCACCCATCTCTTCGGTTTAAATTGTTCATAACAAAAATCACTATCAGTATCACTTTAGCAAATTTCAATCTAATTGTAGCTTCCTACGATAATCACTACCAGTATCACTTTAGTAAATTTCAATTTGATTCTAGCTTCCTACGATAATCTATTAATTACTAAGCTTACTTCTCACTGCTGGCAGCATCGGCCTCTTAAATCACTCCCTTCTCCCTTATTTCCACCCTAAGCTGTTTCAAATACGCTAATTACATTTCTCCTCGTACGACAGAGGATACACAGTGACACACAGCCGTCACTATTTTGGTCATATTCTCCTTGCACAGAATACCACTAATCCATTTTCTATACTCACGCAACCTCAGGAAATCTTTAGCAGGCGCCTTTCTTTCGGCACTCGCGGTGTCACAAACAGGGCGTGCAAAATCTCGGACACCCCTGTGTTATGTCACTTGGCGGAAGCAGCGGCCAGTGCCCCTCGCGGCAGGTAGTGCCTAACAAAGGGACAAACCAGTCTGCCACCCTACTCCAGGCTGCTCGGCGGAACGCGTCAGAGCTTTTAGCAGCTCACTGCAACATCCAGTCTTTACCTGCGCATTACGAAGAACTTAGCCTCCTCTTCAACCAACTAAACTACCATGTAATCCTCTTATCCGAAACGTGGTTGAAACCACACATATCCTCTGCATCTTTTCATCTCCCAGGGTACACATTTCTTAGGGCAGACAGATCAAAAAAGCGAGGTGGCGGGGTCGGCGCGTATATACGAACAGATCTCAAAGCGAAAGTCTTATGTACGTCAAATCCTGCTGAAGAAAAAGAGGCTGAATTCATGTTCATTGAAATAAATATACAAAGTCGGAAATTCTTGACTGGCGTCGCGTACAAGCCGCCAAAAATAAGCTCAATGAGTTCCTTCCAGACGGAATTACATTCACTTCATTGTCAATACGAACATGTCATCGTAATGGGTGACTTGAACATAGACCTGCTAAGAGACACTCCCTCCGCAATAAACCTAAGAAGACTGTTTAGTTGCAATAGCATGAACATTCTTCCATTACAACCTACACACCATACGGTGCACAGTCATACTCTTATAGACGTAATCGCAACGAAACAGACTGACAAAGTAAGAGATGTTGGTCAAACATCGGCCCCTGGCCTCTCAGCACATGATGTAATATTCCTGGTCTACTCTGTGCAGCCCCCAAGGATCAAATCGCGTTACATAACTTGTAGGAACATGAAACGTATTGACCTTGACGCTCTAACAGCCGATTGCTCAGAAATCTCATGGCATCAAATAATCAGAAAAGCCACAATCGATGGCAAAATTAATGAACTTGGTGATAAACTCACTGCCCTCTATGACAAACATGCACCTGTGCGCACAATCCGTGTAAGAAAATCTCCTGCTCCATGGCTGACAGCTGAATTACGTCAAATGATGACTAATAGGGATGCTGCCCACAGGCGTTTCAAGGCAGATCCGAAACCCGAGCGTTTCGAAGAATATAGAAAGCTACGGAACAGAGTGAAACAATGCATTCGCAATGCTAAAATCAGGCACGCTCGCTCCCTTGTATGCAGCGATCTGACGCCCACGACTCTATGGAAGAATCTCCGTAGCTTGGGGGTCGGAAAGGCAAAATCGGAAACTACTTTTCATGTGTCAGCTAACGAATTATATGAATTCTTCTCTGCACCTCTGAATACCAGGACAGCTGATAATTACCGTCCACAAGAATCCCCAAACAGGATAACTAACAACGATACCTTCCATCTAAAACATGTAACAACAAATACGGCAAGAAAAGCAATAATGAGAATCTCTTCTGATGCAATAGGCAACGACAGTATCGGTATAACCATGATTAAGAATGTTGCCGATATCTTAGTACCTGTCTTAACTGACATATTTAATTTTTCCCTCGTGAACGGAATATATCCTACTGCATGGAAAAGAAGCCTAATTCGACCCATCCCTAAGATCGAAAACCCGCAACTGCCTAGTGATTACCGACCAATTAGCATACTGCCTGCTGTTTCCAAAGCACTTGAATATATTGTTCATGACCAAATCACTGAACACTTGCATGAATTCAGCCTATATGACAAATTTCAATCCGGTTTCCGTAAACATCACAGCACAAACACTGCTCTAATTAAAGTAACTGATGACCTGAAATATGCCATCGACAATCGAAAGGCAACAATATTGACGCTACTGGACTTCAGCAAAGCTTTTGACACTGTTAACTTTGACATATTGCTCAAAAAAATGCAACAGCTTAATTTCTCTGATAGTGCAATGAGATGGTTTGAAAGCTACTTAAAAGACAGACAGCAATGTGTTGTCTGCGTAAATGAAAAATCTTCCTGGAAACATGTTTCCTCGGAAATGCCACAAGGATCAGTCTTAGGACCACTTTTGTTTTCTTTATATGTCAACGATATTTCGTCGGTTCTGTCCTCCTGTAAATATCATTTCTATGGCGACGACCTCCAGCTCTACCTAAGCGTCAGACCTGAAGATGTAAACACTGCAATCGCTCAGATGAATGATGATCTGTCTTCAGTAGTGAGATGGGCGAAAAACCTGGGGCTTAAACTAAATGCAAAAAAGACGCAAGTAATCTTAATAGCCCATCAGAAATTAATAAGTTCAGATTTCCGCGAACGGCTACCTCCTATTCTGCTCGACGGTACTCCAATACCATATCAGAAAACAGTGAAGAACTTGGGTGTAACTTTGGATGAGCATCTCAACTGGGCGGAGAATACAGTCGCAGTGTGCCAAAAGACGTCTGCTTGTCTCTATGCTCTCAAAAAGTTTCGGAACATATTTCCACAGGACTTGAAATGCCAGCTCGTGCAAGCACTCGTTCTACCAAACCTCCACTATTGTGATGTGATTCAACAAGCCATGAGTAGTGAAAACAAAAGACGGCTAGAGCTAACCATGAATGCCTGTGTGCGTTACACCTGCAACATTCGCCGATATGATCATGTTAGTGCTTCATACTCCGAGCTAGGGTGGCTGCGGCCGGACAAATTGCGTGACTACCACACTCTATGTCTACTCCACCGACTCCTCATCGCGCAAGCACCCCAGTACCTTGCTTCAGAGATTAAAAACCTGTCATGTCATCATAATCGAAACACGAGGTCACTCTTATTTGGTATCCTAACTGTGCCCACTCACAAAACAAAAACTTTTGCAAACTCCTTCTCAGTTGCCGCTGTCCGCCTCTGGAACAAACTGCCCCTTACCTTGCGCAAAATTCGATCTCCTGCTGCTTTTAAGAAGAAGTTGAAGCATTTCCTACTATCATCCTCACAAAGTTCTCCACAAAATTAATGCACAAGGACAATCCCCTCATCTGTCAAATAGCAAAGCTAGCGTCTCCTATCTTGCTCCTGAGATGCCTTCCTCTTCATCTTTCTCTATTAGCCACGCAATCTTCTTTTCCTTTATATTTCCTTAATTATGTTTCATCATGTCTCTATTCTTCTCCTCCCTTCACCATGAGTCTCCCTCATACTCCCTGCTGCCAGCACTCCTATCTAAAATCTGTCTCTTCAATAATGTCTAATTATAACAGTACTTGTGACCTAAGAATATAAACTCTATATGTACGTATTTTTCCAGGTGTACCTTTCAAATTGTTTATTTCACTTTTTGTACTAGATGTAGTTTAACATGCCTACTAAAACATATGAATGTAAAATAAGTAGAATGCCTGGTTAGATGTAAGAGAGGGCCTGATGGCCCTAATCTTGCCAGGTTAAATAAATCAATAAATAAAATAAATAAATAAATAAATTTCTGAGGACAACGTGGTGGTTGGGTGACTTAGGTTAATGGAGGTAGTCCAAGTGTCCTTTCTTTCCCGTCATTTTCTTAGGTTAGTAGAGATATCCCAAGTGACCTTTCTTTATCACCAAAATTTAAACTTCATGCCAATCCCTAGGATAAGGTGGTGGTCAGATGACTTGGGTTAGTGGAGGTAGCCCAACTGCCCTTTCTTTTCTGTCATTTTCTTAGGTTAGTAGAGCTTGCATTATCCTGAGGGAATTTGAACTTCCGGCCATTTTCTGGAGGAGGGGGTTAGGTTAGTGGAGGTAGCCCAATTGACAGATCTTCCCACCAAAATTCAAACTTCCTGCCAAAATCCTCCATATTGAATTACTTCATCACCGCTATCTTGGATCACGTCATGTGTTGTTGCCAAGTCTACACACCATCATCTTGGATGACATCATCGCCGCCATCTTGGATACATCTGGCAACAATGGAGAATGGGGTGGTGACTGCTTTGTCCCAATACTCACGTACTCAACAATGGATGGATTATGTCAGCCAGCAAAACGTTCTTCCCAGGAAACCTTGATGGTGTCATGACGTGATGTGATGGGATGGGATGGACAGTGTGGAAGCTGCCATTTGAAATACATTGCAGAATTTTTTGTCCACACACGACGTGATGTGACATGATGGTCAGTGTGAATTGGCCTTAATCCAGTCAAAGGCTCATGCCATCTTTGGCTGCACAGAATGGGCTGAGGGGCTTCTCCCAGAGGCTTAGAATGGACCTGTGTTCCTCGCCATGCCTCCTATGGGTAGCAGAAATCGCTGAGCAATAACTCCACTCTCCGCTAACTAGCGAACAAATAAACTTATCAAGTATTTTAGAATTAAAAGGAAAAATGAAATCATTAACAATTATCACGCACTCCCACGGATAATGCTGCTCTATGTTGCATAACCTTAGATATCATGGAAGAATTTGCCCTATTACATCAAGTAATTAAGCTTGCTAGGTGAAAAAAAAAGAAACACGAGGCTGGTGACAGCCTGACGTGTTTCATTGTAACATCATTTCAATTATTACTATTAATTTCCTTGAATTGCCGAGGGCCCAGATTCGATTCCTGGCTGAGTTGGAAATTTTTTCCCCCCGTGGGCTGGGTGTTCTGCTGACCTCATCATCATCTCATCATCACAGATTAGCAAGTCGCCCAATGTGGTGTCACCTGAAATAAGACTTGCACCCGGCTGCCAAACTTCCCCACACAGGGTCTCCCAGCCAACAATGTCACAGGATCATTTCATTTTTTCTTTTTCGTAAATTGTTTCTCAGATGATTTTGTTTAGAAGTTCAGTAATTTTATTCCGTGTAAATGAGAACTGCTCTTCTAGTTGAACAATTTAGTTTACTATGTTTTGTACACAATTTGAATATTTAGTATTTCCTCATTTGGTAAATTCGATACATAACAATATGCAACCGCCCCCTCTCTCCAATTTACACTACTGGAAATTATTTGTAACAGATTGCTCCGATAGACTTTAAGCCCACTTTCAGCAGCTCATCTATCCATGGACATCGGTGGAACCGCAAGTCTCTGTGGCCACCTCTTCCATGGAATGTGAAGGGTGTACAGTAATATGCGCCATTCAGGGGATATTCTGGGGATTCTGTAAAAAAAATTATTTCAAAGGTACTGACCATATCCTTCACTCTCCAGCACAAGTCACCACAGGGCCTACATACCAGGGAACCGCAGCATCAATATCATTTTTCATGTTGTTTGCTGATTACCTGCACCACCATGTTTAGTGTATATGAACGTGAGAAACAATAAACATGTGTGGTTGCTGGGGCATCTCGAAATCCCAGGTGCAACATAGAAGCTCTCTTGGATTTCAGCCTTCAAACAGAGCAGACGGCTTCTGTCGTCTGCCTCTGGCCCTTTACACCAGGATCGTCCACTAGCCACACAAGTGCAAAATGACTCCTCTCCCTATTCCATTTAGTTTTGTTCAAATCTTCTGGGCTGGTAGTCAGCCCATGCTTCCACCCCAGGGCCAGCCCTTCTGTAACCGGAATACCAAGAATATACCACTGTTCAATGAATTTCACTCTTTCGAAAATCGCCTTTCTAACGCCCCCCTCTCCAGTCGTGACCACTTTCCTCTTATTTTACGCCTAAATAATGGCAAACGTGTTTACCAAAAAGACAAGCTCCATAGGATCGATGGTGATGTACTTGTTGCAGTAAACAAGGTCAGTGCAAAAATGCTCCTGTTGGAGCACAAAAAAGGCGAGTATGTTCCTCTCCAAAGCACTCGAGCCAGCTGCCTCAATCCTCATTTGCCCCTTCCTCACCAAAAATTTTGGCATGTTACAATATTCGAGCTCTTTTAACACAAAAAATTCAAAGTACTTTTACCCAGTCTCTCTTCATAGCTAAGTCTTCATACCAAGCATCTCCCTCTCATTGCCAGTGTCTGTATATATCTCTCACCTACTCTCTCCTTTTTCTCCCATCGATTTGCAGTACAACCAACTGGCACTGACTCCTCTCTCACTTACACTGTCTCCTTTTGTCTTTATTTCCCACTGCCACTGTCTCCATCATACTTCAGCAGCTAAAAAATTCTGAGGGGCCCAACTAATTTTTTCCACTATACCCACATGTTTTAAATTTCGGTTCAAAACGCGTCATCCTCTAAAACTAACTGTTTAAGTTCGCCGGTCTAGGGGGGTCCCGACCTCCCAAGCCTATGTACGATCTCCATTCATCTGTACTTTTCATTTCCACCCACTTCTCACTCTTTTGCTCCCACTGCTATTGTCTTCATACATCTCTCTTTCTCTTCCCACTTCCTCTCTCGCACCATCACTGTCTCCTCTTTCTTTCTCTCCCACCCTGATACAGGGATTTGATACATGTCCCTGAGTACCGTCATGAGCAGATGCCAGCAGGTTACTATGTGTATACGAGAGTAACATGTAAGCAGGCAGGCACGGCTTACCTGGAACAGACAGGCGACGCATGAAATAGTATTCTGCAGAACCATTATGGTGCTTCCACTTCGTCCTGTTTTAATTGCTATTACGATTTAATTTCGCTTTCATCGATAGCCTCCCGTCCTCTGTTTTTACAATTTTATTGTTCTTTTTAGAATTGACTTCCGTCTCTGGCCGTTTTAACTCTGATTCTCGACACTATTTTGATGAATTCTCACAGCCTGACTGGGAATTATGGGACCTTGAATGCGCTCAGCTTTCACCTATAAATGATCTGAAAAGAAGTTAGTTGACTTCCCCATATCGCAAATGCTGTTACGCAGAAGCTATGACAACTGAAGTGGGAAAAACTCGAGCACCTGCCCTATAGACCTGATCTCTCCCCATGCAATGATTACTCTTTCGGTCCCTTAAAAAAGGCCTTGAAGGGTCGACGATTCTTGTCGGACGAGGATGTGCAGCACGCTGTTATCGACAGTAGTAGGTCAATGGCGGCATCAGGGCGTTTGTTAGTGCAGGTTGCCTACATCAGGAGCATGTATACAATTAGGGGCAAACCTATTGTTCTCTTTTGATTGAAAGGTTCTTAACCTATTGTTCTGCTAAGTGGATTATAAACCCTTGGGGATAAACTGTCCTTTTGAGAAACCTCCACCCACCCCACCCTTCCCTCTCCCCCCCCTCCTCCTCCTCCTCCTCCTCTCAACCCTCTGGAAACCTCCAACCCTACCTCCTCCTCTTAGCTGACACAGGCTCACTTTCAGGCTTGAGTTATTCAAATAGCTCCTTCCTACTCTCTCAATTTGACTGACTAATCAATTAAATTGATCAATTAATTGACCCCTCCCCCCTCTGGTAATTCCTCCTCCCATCCCCTCGCCTCCCCTCCCCTACTCCCCTGCCCCTCCCACCCAGAAATTAGTGGCTCTGTGCTGTAGAGAAGGGATGTCATGGCAGGAAATTCAATTACATAGCAGCGGGTATATTGATTATTAATAAAAAAATTCAATTTGCAGGTGCTGGAGCTCTCTTTGTCATCATTCTCTGCTGTTTGGGAAGATGCAGGTCTTACAAAATACATCGAAAAGAAGAGATCAAGTCGACTGCTTTCTTTTATTTCTAACGCACAAGGGATACCGCCACGATACACTCATCACACGTAATTACACTGTTAAAAATCTGTAAATCGCGAAGCACATGGCGTCCGTCAGGCAACACCACATGGAGTTGTTCAAGAGACTGCACTACGCCTGTTTGGGACCCCGCGATCACTGTATTCACACCGCCAGCAGCCTTGCGCGGCGTACAGACAGGATGTTGCGCTAATCCCTGAAAAAAGCGTTCAGGTGGCGGCATTCCTTTGACAATTGATACCCGAGAAATTACTATCGGAACACGTGCTCTCTCCTAAGGGGTAACGTCTTGTTACATGTCACTGCCAGGCCTACACGCATCGTCAGCCACATTCGGATTGAACCCCAAATAAATCAGCATTTACCGAGGAAACCCCCAAGACTTCACCTGCAGAATACTGGCGTATGCTACAACTCCTTCCAAGGCAAATGACTGACTGAGAATCGATCCAGAAATACTGCTGAAGTCAATAAATTGATTGAGTAATTAATTTCCCGTCATGTGATCATGATGTAGGGGATATAAGGCGCGAGTGGTTGCTCACCAGTCCGCCGCAGACAGTATGTGGAAGAAGAAGAACCATGAAGCATCGCCAGCAGCAGTTGAGATCGTCATCTGCCTCTCCATCGCAGAAGAAGCATAGCAGTAAGTACTCCTTACATGTCGTTCTACTATTACAATATGTAGCGGTTCCTCCTCCTTTCTCTGTTGAACTCCATGTCATTGTCTGTGGATGTCTATTGCTTATTCTTCGCAATTCAGCTACCTCTGGTGTGTCTGGACCAGCAGCAGCCACCATCGGTTCATTGGGACTTGCAGCAAACTCTGGCCTTTCAGGATCAGCAATGGTAGCAGCACCGTGGGATACTGCAGTACACCTGACCAGCATGTTGAAGCAGGACATCGAGCTGCTATTATTCATCCCACTCATTGATTTAGGCGCCCAACAAGTCCTTGACTCTCAAGAAAACTGTGCTGGAGGCCCTACACCAGAAGGTGCCGGTCAGCACTGGTCTCTGACATATGAACCATTCCAGACATTCTGGTGTTACTGCAAGGACAGAGTGTTGATTTGATGAATGAGAAGCTACCGATTCTTCCCAGTGCTCTGCTGCTTTTCACTTCAACTTATAATTTAACAGCTAGCAGTTCAAAATGTTTATATATTGGTACAGAAGCATCAGTGGACAGTGACTGGCGTGGTGTGTTGAAGATTGGAACTGGATCAAGAAGTGTTAAAGTGCGGTTTACAGAGTCGGAATGGGATGATGAACTGTGTTGTGTAGAACACTACATCAACTAACAGATGACCTCCGAGTATTCTCCATCTCTGGACATTTACTGTGCTGGTCTGACACTTTTTATAACGTCATTGTACGACGGCGTCACACTTATTGTGAGATCTGGAGATCGATCCATTTACCTGCAACACTCCACCACTACAAAGTTGTTCAGTCTACAGACGTTGCTATCCCTTGTGCTGTAAAGGCTGAAAAACGGGCTGCCGTGTGTTCAAATTGTGTATAAAGACATTGTGAAATATCTCAGTACATATAGTGTGCATGTAGATGATTTAGAACAATGCACCGGTACGGTATCAAAAGAAGAAGCTAAAGGTACACCCATCAGTTTGAGGAAAATACATGCTGAATTTACTGCATACAAGAAGCAGTTATTTGGGAAAGCCTGTAAAAAATGAACCAATTGTTTTTGTTGTTGATGTAATGCAAGCTATGTATCGTTGCTAAAATGTAAATAAAATATATATAATTGAATCTTTGTTCTTTTTCTTATTTTACTACCCTGTCATTATGTAATGTAACGTGTTGCCTTTGTAGCTCAGTCGGTAAGATGATTGCGCTCTAGTGGCTACATATATTACCTTAATTACAAGCGTTCATTTTTTCTATAAAAGCCCATTGCACATTAAAACCTGACATAGTCAGTATCATGGCCAGGTGGGTGAAGTATCAGGGCTTTGCTGTAAGTATCTGGTTCTGAAGAAGAGGAAGAAGAAGAAGAAGAAGAAGAAGAAGAATGGGGCACTCCTATCCGATAACATAAAAGTGATAACTTCAAGTCCGTCCAACTGTGGCAAGACAAATGTTCTCATGTCACAAGTAACACCCTGCTTTAAGCGTGTATGTGTATTTTCAAAAACGCTGTTTCAACTCAAGTACCAGCTACTGCAAAAGATACTGCATTGTGTTGATGGTGTAAGATGCACGACATTCAATCAGAGCAGTCAAATTCCCCCGCCAGAAAAAATAACGCCAAACACAGTGTTCGTATTTGATGACGTTACTGTAGAAAACCAAGATCAAATGTTACGATATTTCTGTTTTGGTAGTCATATGGCTATTGACGTATTTTACTTGAGACATATTCCAGAATCCTGAAACAGTTGGTAAGGGATAATGCAAATCTCATTATAGCTTTCAGACAAGAAAATTTGAATCTAAAACACATATACCAGGCACAAGCAGGAACCGACATGTCATTCATTAATTTTGTAAAGATATGTGCAAATAGCTGGCATCGCACACAGTTCGGTTTCTTGTTGCTGATAAGTCAAGAAAACTGAATGACGGTATGTATAGACGAAACTTCCAGGAGTTTCTGTGTATATAGAAACGAAGAAAAGTGATGAGTGTGTCAGTATACATCACACCATGGACAAGTTCGCACTTGTCAGCCACGTAGTCTGAGAGGATAGGTCTGCATAGACAGAGAATGCGTCTGAACATAGATGGAAATATCGGTCTCTCGAACGGAAAGTTAAGGAGCTGGAGATGTATGCCCAGACCCTTCTTGGAATGATCAGTGGATTAGATGCTAAGGTTAAAAGGTTAAGGAACTAGAGGCGTACACACGCATCATACTGAGAAAAAAAGTAGACGACTTAGGTGAAAAAGTTGATGGAATTGAAAAGAAAGTACATGACTTAACTGTAAAATATGAGAGAAATGTATGTTTGGTACAGCCCGTGAAGCAGCCCTCTTAGTATATAGCAAGATGTCACCCAAGCATAAGGTCATCGTTGCACGGAAGGCCATTCGAGAGAAGTTACGGTCGCTGAGGTTAGGACATTTGGATCGAGAGAAGACAGAGCGAGAAACATTTAAACCAGTTACTGTATCTCTCGATGAACTCTCAGTGAAATCACACAATGGCGACAATTATGCTATTACCGGTTTCATTAACCATTACAGCGAAGCTAGAAGAGACAAACATTCGGTGTCAGTGGTGAAAAACCATACATGTTGGGCTTGCAGCCTATACCTTTAAATGAAAATACAATAACAGTAGGGGACAGAGAATTTCAAAGAACGCCAGGTCTACTGAACCTCATTTTCCTAAGACCCTCGAAAACAGTAAAATTTTCACCGAAAGATCTGGAGATGTATTGTGAAATACTACACAACTGGCCATTAAAATTGCTACACCACGAAGATGACGTGCTACAGACGTGAAATTTAACCGACAGCAAGAAGATGCTGTGATATGCAAATGATTAGCTTTTCAGAGCATTCACACAACGTTGGCTCCGGTGCCGACACCTACAACGTGCTGACATGAGGAAGGTTTCCAACCGATTTCTCATACACAAACAGCAGTTGACCGGCGTTGCCTGGTGAAACGTTGTTGTGATGCCTCGTGTAAGGAGGAGAAATGCGTACCACCACGTTTCCGACTTTGATAAAAATCGGATTGTAGCCTATCGCGATTGCGGTTCATCGTATCACGACATTGCTGCTCGCGTTGGTCGAGATCCAGTGACTGTTATCAGAATATGGAACCGGTGGGTTCAGGACGGTAATACGGAACGCCGTGCTGGATCCCAACGGCTCGTTTCACTAGCAGTCGAGATGACAGGCATCTTATCCGCATGGCTGTAACGGATCGTGCAGCCACGTCTCGATCCATGCGTTAACAGATGGGGGCGTTTGCAAGACAACAACCATCTGCACGAACAGTTCGACGACGTTTGCAGCAGCATGGACTATCAGCTCGGAGACCATGGCTGCGGTTACCCTTGACGCTGCATCACAGACAGGAGCGCCTGCGATGGTGTACTCACCGACGAACCTGGGTGCACGAATGGCAAAACGTCATTTTTTCGGATGAATCCAGGTCCTGTTTACAACATCGTGATGGTCGCATCCGTGTTTGGCGACATCGCGGTGAACGCACATTGGAAGCTTGTACTCATCACCGCTATACTGGCGTATCACCCGGCGTGATGTTATGGGGTGCCATTGGTTACACGTCTCGGTCACCTCTTGTTCGCATTGACAGCACTTTGAACAGTGGACGTTACATTTCAGATGTGTTGCGACCCGTGGCTCTACCCTTCATTCGATCCCTGCGAAATCCTACATTTAATCAGGATAATGCACGACCGCTTGTTGCAGGTCCTTTACGGGCCTTTCTGGATACAGAAAATGTTCGACTGCTGCCCTGGCCAGCACATTCTCCAGATCTCTCACCAATTGAAAACGTCTGGTGAATGGTGGCCGAGCAACTGGATCGTCACAATACGCCAGTCACTACTCTTGATGAACTGTGGTATCGTGTTGAAGCTGCATGGGCAACTGTATCTGTACGCTCCATCCAAGCTCTGTTTGACTCAATGCTCAGGCGTATCAGGACCGTTATTACGGCCAGAGGTGGTTGTTCTGGGTACTGATTTCTCAGGATCTATGCACCCAAATTGCGTTAAAATGTAATCACATGTCAGTTATAGTATAATATATTTGTCCAATGAATACTCGTTTATCATCTGCATTTCTTCTTGGTGTAGCAATTCTAATGGCCAGTAGTGTGCAACTGACCGGTTTACACTCGAAAGCAGGAAATCAACGCAGATCGAAATACAGAGACATTATAAACCCATTATTACTAGACATCGGTATAGCAGTGGCGATGGTATGGACATACAGCACAAAAAAGTCAGGAGTCAGTCTCCTCAGTACGACGACCCCAATGAGATAATAGATCGACTAAGACTGCTCATGGCGGCAGCTGCAGTGGGCATTACGGCTCATTCAGACGCGGTTGTCTCAATAATTTCAGAACTTAGGGAGAGACGTATAATCGAATAAGTATGGAGACAGTAATTCGAGAACTGCACAAACCAGCGCGCAAAACATACCTTCGTAGTCATGCTATGATTAAAAGTTTGGGTGACTTACGGCAGGTTACTCTTGTGGATATGAGAGAATATTCAAACGAGAGTAATTAATTCAAATATGTTTTAATGGTTATTGATACATACTCCAAATTTGCCTGGGCATTACCTGTTAAAACAAAGGAGGGGCGAAATGTCGCGGATGTGTTTGGGCGTTTGTTGCAGACAGGGATGAATCGATGCCTGAACAACCTCCAAACCGCTCACGGTGGAGAGTTTTGCAATAGGTATTTCAAGACTGTGATGCAGCCATATGGAATACATCACTACTCAACATTCACCCACCTGAAGGGGAGTACCATGGAACGTCTGAAAAGAACAATAAAAGGTCAAACGAGGATGCATTTGAATCTTCGTGGCTCGTACAAATCGATAGATATCCTGCCAGAAATAACTGCTCTATACAATCGAACCAAACATAGAACAATGAAAATGAAATTATAAAATAGACTCATGGATACGGCGTACTATCGTATTGAAATCGTGGATACACGTAAACAGAAATTTAATACAGGTGATTTGGTACGAATCTCAAAACACAAGACAGTATTTGAGAAGTCATGCCTCCCAAACTGGTCGAGTGGGATATTCAGTTTCCAAAGTGCAGAGAATAAATTCCAGAACTTACGTAGTAAAGGACAGCAATGACACTAAAATTTCGGGATGCTCTTACATTGAGGAAGTAAAGATGAGTTCAGGACCACACGTGTTTCTCATAGAGCGTGTCATAAGACGTCGAGGGAATAGAGTACTAGTTAAATGGTTTGCTTTTCCCACTACCGAAACAGCTGTATTGACGCTGATGATTTGTTATATAATGGGGTGCACAGAGCACCTCCGGTACAGCAAGCATTATAGGAGGCGGTGGAATTCTAGGCAAACTGCCAGTGGAATTATACATTCTGGGATATAATTACTGTGGACATGGTACAAAGGCTACTGGAACGTTTGGCTCGTGGTGATAAGGGGATTAACCTGCTTGCCGAGGCGTCTTTGGAACACAACACTGCATACGCAAAACATACAGATCTCCCAGGACGTCAAGTCGCAGATCGAATTTTGGCTGATAAAGCCAAGATGATATGGAGAAGAAAAGATACTGGTATAGGATAGCGCATTGCTGCATTTGTAGTTGATAAAACAATGCGTGGTAAAATTAAGTTTTTGCTTAGGGGTGATGAATTCAAGCAAGTTACGAATGCTGCACTTCTTGCACTGAAGAAAAACTGGTGTTTAAAAAGCTGTATCCTGACAGCGATGTATGCAGCTAAAAGTGCCCTGAAGTATATATGCAGCTGAAAGTGCCCTGAAGCATAAAGGACCGGTTAAAGCACCTAGGGTTCTGCCGATACCTAAGACATAAGATGGAATTACCCCCTTCCTCATTCCTGCCCCCGCAGGTCTCTCAGCAATGGGTTCACTGGTTGGTGGCGCTGCGGCTATTGCCAGGACAATAAAGAACACACAGAACTCCCAGGAACAGCTAGAGAAAGCAACAAGACATAACCGCAAGATGGAAGCAGCAGCCACCGGAAAAGGACTATACCTAAAACCATACAAGAAAGGGTTTGGTCTCTTCATACAAAAAAGCCCATTAGCTATTCTACCGGACAGACCGCTTACAAATACAAATGGCTCTGAGCACTATGCGACTTAACTTCTGAGGTTATCAGTCGCCTAGAACTTAGAACTAATTAAACCTAACTAACCTAAGGACATCACACACATCCATGCCCGAGGCAGGATTCAAACCTGCAACCGTAGCGGTCGCTCGGTTCCAGACTGCAGCGCCTAGAACCGCACGGCCACTCAGGCCGGCGCTTACAAATACAGATCTGCTCAAATTTGTCAGGAAAAAAAATTAAGCATTCCAAGATACTGTCATGTGTTTATGCGGGATACATTACCGAAGACTATGTAGAAATCTGCGGACGGTAGAATTGTAAATTTATATGTTGCTGAGGGACCAGGAACCCACTGGGTGGCGTATGTCAAGAAAAATACAAATAATGTCAGCTATTTGGACTCATTTTGAGACTTGCAGCCGCCAGAAGAGTTACAACGACACTTCATCGAGGTGTGTTCTACAATTTTCGGCCGGCCGCTGTGGACGAACGGTTCTAGGCGCTTCAGTCTGGAACCGCTCTGGCAGATTACGTTCACCAGGCATTCGCCATACCCACACCCTGCCATCTGATCGCCACATTGTGTACCGTGATTCATCACTCCACACAACGTTTTTCTAATGCTTACGCTCCTTACACAAAGCGAGGTGTCCTTTGGCACTTAACCGGCGTGATGTGTGGCTTATAAGCAGCCACTCGACCAACAAATCCAAGTTTTCTCACCTTCCACCTACCTGTCATAGTACTTGCAGTGGATCCTGACGCAGTTTGAAATTCCTGTGTGATGGTTTGGAATAGATGTCTGCCCATTACACATTACGACCCTCTTCAACTGTCGACGGTCTCTATCAGTCAACAGACGAGGTCGGCCTGTACGCTTTTGTGCTGTACGTGTCCCTTCACGTTTCCACTTCAATATCGCATCGGAAACAGTGGACCTGGGGATGTTTAAGAGTGTGGAAACCTCGCGTACAGACGTATGACACAAGTGACACCCAATCACCTGACCACGTTTGAAGCCCGTGAGTTCCGCGCAGCGCCCCATTCTGCTCTCTCACGATGTCTAATGACTACTGAGCCGGCCGCTGTGGCCGAGCGATTCTAGGCGCTTCAGTCTGCAACCGCGCAGCTGCTACGGTAGCAGGTTCGAATCCTGCCTCGGGCATGGATGTGTTTGATGTCCTTAGGTTAGTTAGGTTTAAGTAGTTCTAAATTCTAGGGGACTGATGACCTCAGATGTTAAGTCCCATTTGAACCATTTGAACAATTTTCATCGCTACCAAGGCTTTAATCCCTACTTATGCGGACATCTGTGCATCATGTTACTCGTAACGTTTACAAAGGAGCATATATAGTATATAAGGAGATGCATTAAGCATCCACCCGTCAGTCGAGGTTCAGATGCAACGATTGTCAGTATTACGCGCGAATTGCTTCCAACCGAATGATCTAAGCAACGAGGAGTGGAGTATTGCGCTGATTGGACAGGAGACTTACAACAGCATCCCGAATATCACAGAAGCTAACAATAAACTTCATCTGGAAATTAATGACGGAAAAAATTATGGAAATAGAACCTGGTGCATACGATACTGACGATTCAAACGAAGTTTTAAAACGGTCTGGAAAAGGGACTGCGCTACGTGCAGACATCAATACACTTAAATCTGAAATAAAGACAACGAGTGCAACGACACTTTAACCAGAAAGGATCAGTAGGAGCGCTGCTGTGTTTCACAAAAGGACAAGTTTTGAAGAAAATTCTACAGATCCGACCAGTCGGTGGATATACTCCCCATCAGTACAATCCATGTTGAGTGTAACATCGCGACAAACTCATATCTCAACAATAGATTGATTTATACAATTTAATGATTCTTTCGATCAGTGGGAACAGGGTATAAGATAGTTGAGACCCCTACGAACGCTATTTACCTCCCAGTAACAAAATGGTTCAAATGGCTCTGAGCACTATGGGACTTAACTTCTGAGGTTATCAGTCCCCTAGAACTTAGAACTATTAAACCTAACTAACCTAAGGACATATCACACACATCCATGCCCGAGGCAGGACTCGAACCTGCGACCGTAGCGGTCGCGCGGCTCCAGACTGTAGCGCCTAGAACCGCTCGGCCACTTTGGCCGGCCGCTCCCAGTAACAGTTCAGGCTTTGGACTATCTGGAAACGCGTATTGTGGACCAGGATAATCAACTTGTCGATTTTCGCGGGGACAAATCATTGCACGACTATATCCATAGCGGAACCAGCAACGACCATGAACATGCAGAGACCCAGAAGCGGTGGCAGCGACCTTCAACCCGGCAGGGGATCGCAGCAGCCCCGTGTTGTCAACGAAGACAGGATAGGCGTAAGGTATAAAACGGCACTTCACAGCAGAACAGCAATGTGATAACAAGTGCAAACTAAGAGTTTCTTAAATCAGTGGGCCTGAAGTCGTGCAGTGACGTCGTTCGATATAACTAGCCCGGAGTCGAATAAGACGAGAATATTATACGCCAGGAATGCTTCTCGCATGGACCTTATGCATCAACCACATTTAACAAGAACGATGAAACTAGGGTTGTCAGCCACCCATCTACACTCTGAGCAGTTGCGAGACAAATGACCTACATGTCTACATGTAGCCGGCCGGGGTGGCCGAGCGGTTCTAGGCGAGTTAGGTTTAAGTAGTTCTAAGTTCTAGGGGACTGATGACCTCAGAAGTTAAGTCCCATAGTTCTCAGAGCCATTTTTTGTCTACATGTAAAACATGTGGCTGCTGCAGCCATAGTGCACAGCAATTCTGCCAGGAAGTTTGAAAAACTGACACCCTACTGGTACTGGGTTAACTATTGCCCTTGAACAATGATAAGCACACGGGCTTGGGTGGCTTTGCAAAAGTAGCCTTAAACATACTATATCCAGGACTCCACAGATTAGGTCTAATAACTGAGAACAAATACTGAATTAAACATAAACAAAGTGAGACTTACTGTATCCCATTGTGCTGAGGCTATAATTCCGAAGTGGAGGTATGCCAAGTACCAATGCTCGTACGTAATTTACTAAAGTACCGAGTCTTACTGCTCATCATCAAATCTCAGTGTCTGGGTGTCAAGAATTACCCAACAATCACTTCTCTCACCAAACCATAGCAGTTGGACGAACACATCCCAACACAACCTGCGTTGGAAGGTGTAGCGACCATTTGCTGACACCATCTGTAGCGACCCAGCCTATTCCCGACTGCTGGGCATAAGGATGAGGGAGAGGGCAGATTTACGCCAGGGTACAGATGTGAACAGTAGTATAATTGATAGGTGTTTATTCAAGCAGTCTTATACAGCACTCCAGCTGCCTTCATGGTGTACTGTGTGCTTGCAAATGAAGCCGATTGCAGAATGCACTGACACCCCAATCCGTCAGTGACGCCTGTTATTGTCGGCCGGAGTGGCCGACCGGTTCTAGGCACTTCAGTCTGGAACTGCGCGACAACTACGGTCGCAGGTTCGAATCGGGCCTGGATGTGTGTGATGTCCTTAGGTTAGTTAGGTTTAAGTAGTTCTAAGTTCTAGGGGACTGATGACCTCAGAAGTTAAGTCCCATAGGGTTCAGAGCAATTTGAACCATTTTTGAAGACCTGTTATTCGGGGTCGTGGGGAACAGTTACCTCATTGCCAAGCAACCCACCAGTAGGCGAAGCCATGAGTGCTGCCAGCGGTGTAGAACGAGTGCAGCCTGGTCAGGTCTTCCGGATTCTTGCCAGCTACGCACGCCTGCATGGTCCCAATGTTGTGTGGTTGGGTGTAGTAGCTGACACCAGACGTCCATTGCTGAGTAGCCATCGCCTGGTCACCCCTACCTCCAGGGCTCAACCAGGACGATGGTCGATGGTATCTATGTGGCTAGAAGGCCGCGTGAGTGCACCTCCTTCAGATACATCATAGACAGCTTTTAGTCCGTCGGCTGAAAGGAAACACCGCATTCAGCAGATAGTATGCTGCGAATTTCATGTGGCAACCCCGACAAATGCGTAACTGTAGCACCTCTCTCGAGTAAGTTCAGTCTGGAACCCAACACTTCAGACTTTCCTTTCGACAAGGACAAATCGCGAACCAGTTTGGCTTGACTTTTAATGCCATTTTCGGGATCATTCGTGTATTCCATAGCTCCAGCGTCACTGTCATTACCTTCAGTATCACTTTCTTCGTTGTTCATTGCATCGAATGAAGGAGGAATAGGCACAGGGTTATCTGCACCATGCGCCACAGGCATCAGAGCAGACGGACAATCCGGATATACGATTTTTAAGTTCTTCTTCTTGCTGTACCCGGATGTGTTGGTCAAACAGAAATACCGATCAGAGTGGCGATCGTTCTGCTCTGGTCAAATCGTGGGAACGGCAAAAGGCATTCGATATTGCTTACCATCTAACCACTGGGTTAGGCCAGAGTAACAGACAGTACAACAGAGATGAAGAGCCCAGGATTTTGTTTGATCTCCGATTTCACATCCGAAGTAATGTTTGTAAGCTGTACATTGCGTTCTCGTCATGTACTTGCGCTGGTCGGACGTCGTATACTTGGCACATATGCAGCAGAAGTAGTCCGAACAGTTCACACAACTGCTCCTATTCATCTTTCGTTTACTGAATCACTATATACCGAATTACTGAATCGTCTTATACGACATCACTAATATGCATTTCACTGCGCCTTTGATTAATGAAACAGAGAACCACACTAGCACGAATTATTCTCGAGCCACCTCCGAATTAGACTGATGGACGAACAAGAGAAATTGCAGAGGAATTAACTTTATAAAACGTGTTGAAATCTGTCTCCATAATGTAGCTCGTAAACAGGTTAGAATTTATGGTGGACTAGTTAGTACTTGTCCAAGTCTGCCTGTTTGTGTTTACTACTGCACATTTATTTCCCATAGACACACAGAAAAGATAACCTTCGGAACATACACACACACACACACACACACACACACAAAATCTTACATCAAACACAGCTTGTTGATGCAGCTACATATTAACTCATGTATAGGCTTATAATATCATAATACTTTCAGCTATAACTTCACATCCAGACTCCTACAACATTTCTGATTGCAAAATCGGAATCAGCGCACTCTATTAGATAACGCTCGCGTTATTTTCACACAGTTGCAGATTCACTGTTTTTTTTTTTTTTTTTTTTTTTTTTTTTTTTTTTTTTTTTTTTTTGCACTTTTCATTCCCTTCTCAGATGGAGAAGGGCGGGCTGTTTGAGAGCGTGCGATTGCTCTTTTCAGCCATGGGGTTGGAGTAGTTCTGTGTTGGCTCTGTTTATTATTGTTTGCTGGGGTGCAAGGAAGGGGGGGGGGGTTTTCTCCCAATTGGGAATTTATTTGCAGGAGTTTGTAGGGGACAGTTCCGGTATTTACCTTAGCGGCCAAGGAAAACCTGCAAAACCCGGCCAGAACTGCTTGTAATGGCTTGACTTCTCTTTATTTGCCGTGTTGCCAGCGTTGGCGCTGGAGATCACGGTGGGCTTCGCGTCGTCTGTCTCGCTCCGCCTCTTCCTCCTCTCGCCTTCTCCTGAGCTGCTCTTCTCGGGCTTCCTTCTTTCTTCTTATGAGCTCCTTGCTTTGCAGGAAGCTCATTTGGTGTGTCTCTTCTCGGTCGGCCAAGTTTGGGATGGTGTCGTCGAGGATTTCGCTGTCCACTAGGGCATTCCAGTGGTTGACGAACTCCTTCGTTTGGACGCTTGAGTCCTGACGTGCTCCCGTGCCTTCTGACGAGACCTGTATGGCTCGACCGATGGTCAACTTCTTCGGCCAGGCCGTTTGTGTGGCCTGGTCACGCCTGGGGTGTGCTGCGTCTGTTGCCGACCCGTCGTCTTTGTGCTGCTGATCCGTCTGCAGCGCCTGCGTCTCCTTGCTGGTATTGCGACGGAGGTGTTCACGGAGAGTGAGGCACGCGGCCTCCATCTCTGCATGGAGGACCATGCGGAATCGTGTTTCCGCCTCCTGGAGGGCCGAGTCGATGTCGGGACCAGCTGTCGTCGCCGTCTTCCCACTCGCTGCGTCGCACCGCCGCCCCCCTCCACCGCCCTTGCCACAGGCGGCGGGGGAAGGCGGCCGCACGTGAGCGGTGGCCGTCCTCGTATCTCCTCCGGGGGCCGCCGTTGTTCCCGCGGCGTTGCCTCCTCCTCTCGCTGTTTCTGTCCCTCCGTTGCTCGCCGCAGCTGCAGAGCGTTGTCTCCTTCTCCTGCGGCGTCGCCTCTTTGTCTGGGCCGCAGTCTTCTTTGCAGTGGCGGGATTTCGGCCGTTGAAGGCCTGACATCCGCGCCAGCTGGCGACGTGCTCGCCGCCGCAGCGGGCGCATGTCGGTTTGACGGCTTTGGTGCTGGTACAGGTGCGGGTGTCATGGTGACATCCGCACTTGACGCACCTGGCGGCGTTGCGGCAGTGCTTTGCCACATGCCCCTCCTCCTGGCACTTGAAACACTGCGGCTTCATGTCCAGGTGGGGGGGGGGGGGGGAGAGTCTCCGGCTGCACGTGGAAGCCCAACAGCTTCCGGATGCCAAGAACGTCCCTGCCGTTGTCCGCCGCTGGTGTGGCGACAATGAACAGAGGCGGCTTCGTCCTATTGGTTCTGTTGTGCAACCTGACGGTTGCCCCAACAAAACCTTGGCGGCGCAGTCCTTCTTCCACTGCCCGCTCCGTCAGGATCCAAGGTAGTCCCCTCAGAAGCGCCTTGGTGACTTCTTTGCGACGAGTCTTTTGACCCGTCGCACCTCTTTCCGAGGCGTCTACCGTGTGAACGGCCACAAGTGCCTTCAGGGCCCTGTAGTCCTTCCAGTCACCGGCCTGGAGCTTGACGGTGGCGTCGGAGTCGACGGACTCAACGACGACCTCCTTGTCGCAGCTCTGCCCCATCTCATCGTATAGTTCCACCCACTCGACCTCCTTGCACTTGATGTACAGGGCGGGAGTGGGGGAAACTGCTTCTTCTGTCGCCGAGTTGCCGCCTCTCGCGACATCTCGTCCCACGCTGCTCATCTTAACCATACTGCGCGAGGGTTTGACAATTTGCTTTTTTGCCGTCAAAACAGCAACACGACAATTTGCCACCCGCGCGCAGTACGTTCTCCTCGCTGACTCTCCCGCAGGAGCTGAGCGCCGCGTGCAACAGTGACCTGCGTGCTACGGCTGGGGATTCACTGTTGCATAGTGTCATGGACAGCAACAGAGGTAAGACATGGGTAAGACTGCTACAGTAACAGCAGTTGGTACAGAAAGGCGAAGATAGTCCTCCAATCGTCTCCTGACATTTTCACGATACACAAGTTGTAAGTGTGCTGCAGTATTATGAGCCGGCCCGCTTGGCCGAGCGGTTCTAGGTGCTACAGTCTGGAACCGCGCGACCGCTACGGTCGCAGGTTCGAATCCTGCCTCGGGCATGGGTGTGTGTGATGTCCTTAGGTTAGTTAGGTTTATGTAGTTCTAGTTTCTAGGGGACTGATGACCTCAGAAGTTAAGTCCCATAGTGCTCAGAGCCATTTGAACCATTTTATTATGAAGTCTATTTACGAGGGTTGCCCAGAAAATAATGCACTGAATTTTTTCTTCAACAATTCTATATTGAAATAATGAGAATTACACACATGAAAGAATGGTGTTTCATCTACATACACTATTTTTCCACCTAATCTCCACCCTGTTCTATTGCCTTCGTCCAGTGCAAAACAAGTGCGCGTGTGCCCTATCAGTACCAATACTTGTCCTGGTGTGTGAAACACCTCCTCATCGTCCTCAAAATGTCTTCCACGAATAGCACTCTTTAATGGCCCAAACTAGTGGAAGTCCAAGGGGACTAGGTCAGGGCATAGGGTGGATGGGGTAACACTGACCAACCCTGTTTTGCGATGTGTTCAGCAGTCCTCAGACTTGTGTGGGGCCGAGCATTGTCGTGTTGCAGCAAAACAACTCCTGGGTTGCTGTGGCGCCTAAGTCGCCGGAAGCGCGTCTCAAGTTTTGTTAATGTGTTGACATATGATTCTGAATTAATGGTACCGCCTCTTGGCATCGAATCAGTGAGAATCACACTTTCACAGTCCCAGAACACGGTGATCATGACCTTGCCGGCAGTAGCAGTTGCTCTGATTTTTTTTTCTGTGGGGAGTGGGAATGACGCCATTCCATCGTCTGTCGTTTTCTTTTGGGCTCAAAATGGTGATCCACCACCAGTCAAAATCCGGGACAAGAAGACCTCCGCCTCAGCTTCAAAACATTGCAACAGATCAAGACAAAGGTTTTTTCTGTGTGATTTGTGATCCATCATTAGACACCACGGGACGCATCTTGCACAAACTTCAGAATATCCAAGAGTACAGATAATTGCACCCACATTTTCTTTGCTGATTCACAGATGCAGCGCCATCTGCCGAGTCGTAATGCGTCTGTCCTCGCGAATGACAACATCAGCTCGCTGCAACATGTCAGGTATGACAGCCGTGGATGGTCTCCCTGACCGCTGCAAATCGTGGAGCTCCAACGATGACCTCATCCTCCGTGCCCAGCAGATGCTCCATAGACTTTGCACAAGCGTTTGTGAATATTCCCCACAGTTTCTTTCTCTGTAGTGAGAAGTTCAATGACGGAACGTTGCTTCTAACTACAGACGCCATTTTGAAACTGTCCTGCAGCTACGCTATCTGTCGGAAGTGACGGAAACCAGTGTTGCCAATTTAGCGACCTTGTCGCTAGAAATGGCGACTTTTGCCTTCGTCTTAGCGACAAAAAAAAACTTTTTAGCGACAAAAATTATTTAGCGACTTATCAGGCGACTTTTGTAGTACTGACGACTTTTGAAGTACAAATCAAAACTATTTTGGGCCAGTATTTTCATTAACAAAACTAAGATTTTAGCTGTAGAATGGGTCCTACCACTGACTCTGATCTAGATTTACTAAGCTAAATTAAGTTCTTAGCAGATCATGTAGCATTGTTCAGCATATAGTAAATCTGAATATGGGAATTACCTACAGAGTAAGAAAACCATGACTATAGAACAATTCACTATTCATTACCCACTAGCCTGTTATCGTCGGTAGCGTATCGATCTATAATTCTTCAACTTTTGAACTGACAAAAAACGTACGTAATATTAAGTATAATAAAATACATTTCTGTCCAGCAACCTCTAATTTTTCGAAATGTTAACTCGCAGTCAAATTATTACCACATGCACAGTGGTAACACAAGAACAATTCGGTGGGGGTATCTCAGACATTATTACGTTTTAAACAATGAACAATAGGACTGATATCGAGTTACCGAGTGAGTAGATTGTTTCATGACCTCTAGTTCACCTGAGTTTTAATGTATTTTCAGTGAGTATAAATTGGTGAACTTATGTTGAGGTGGCTTACATAATGGATTTACCGCGGAAGAAGAAGCAGTACGCTCAAAAATATCGGGATGTGTGGGAAGCAGAACCTGAATTCAATGGGTAGCTGAAACCAGTCATTGGAGACTTATCCAAGGCAAGATGTCAAGTACGTGCAACAGAGTTTTATGCTAAATTGTGTGATGTTAGAAAGCATTCGAAAACTATTAAGCATAAACAAAGAATTGATTTTAAAAAAATACAAACCACCTTACCTCTGAAAATTCTTCCGAAAACTGCAGTTAGAATAGTAAGCAGAGCGGAAGGCGGCCTTTCTTTATTTATTGCTGAACATTGTTCTATTGTAGCTGTAGATCATTTAGGAATACTGTGAAAGAAGGTGTTTTCCGGTAATGAGGGCGCTGGAAACATGCATTACATCGTACAAAGTGCACTCACATTATAACTGAAGTTTTGGCTCCATATTTTACACAATCATTGGTTGAGAATATGGGTAACCAAAAATACAGTGTACCAATAAATGAATCCACAGATGTATCAATATTTAAAATGCTAGGTATCGTTATACATAACTATAGGGTAAACAACCAAACCATTAGATCAACATTTCTCAAACTCGCAGTAGTACAAACTGCAGATGCAAGAAATCTGGCTGCTGTTCTTGTGAATTCTTTGAAAGATCTCAAACTTCAAATCGCTAATATGGTAGGAATTGGCACAGATAATGCTTCTGCAAAGGATGGAATAAGTAATGGGCTTTTCGAATAACTCAAGAGAGAATATGGTTTGAAGCATTTGGTATTGATCCGTTGCATTTGTCACTCTCTTCAGCTTGCAGTTTTGCACGCCTCAGTGAATACCATACCTACAAACATAGAGTTTCTTGTACGTGAAATCTACAATTGGTTCTCCATTTCACCCAAAAGACAGGAGGATTATAAAAAGGTTTATGAGACAATAAATTGTGGAAAACAGCCACTAAAAATTTTGAAGGTCTGTGCAACATGTTGGCTTTCAAGTGAACCAGCAATACGAAGAATTCTGGAGCAGTGGGAAGAACTAAAGCTACATTTTTCACTTGCCATGGTTCAAGACAATTGTTACACTGCTGATCTTTTGTACAAGATGTATTGTGACGACTCAAATCATCTTTACATGTTTTACCTTAAACATGCTTTAAAAGACGTACAAATAACAATAAAAGCTTTTGATGGAGAAGACAATGACCCCACTAAATTACTAGTTACACTTGTATTTCTCATGCAGTCACTCGGACAAAACATAGTTTTTCCAACTGTTGATTTGTTGCCGGCCGCGGTGGTCTAGCAGTTCTAGGCGCTCAGTCCGGGACCGCGCGACTGCTACGGTCACAGGTTCGAATCCTGCCTCGGGCATGGATGTGTGTCATGTCCTTAGGTTAGTTAGGTTTAAGTAGTTCTAAGTTCTAGGGGACTGATGACCACAGATGTTAAGTCCCATAGTGCTCAGAACCCTTTCAACTCCCCCTTTTGATTTGTTGATAACACCAGTTCCAAGCAAATGTATGTACGCAAATCCGAACCTTGGCTTTATGTTTGAACAGAAATTCTCTGAAGAAAATAAAGTTTATTTGAAGAAGAGATGCATTCAGTTTAGTCTGAAACTCATAAGAGAAATTCAACAAAGACTGCCAAGTAACGTTACGATCCTGAAAAACGGTCAATGCTGAATGTTGAAGAAACACTAAAAGTGAATAAAAATAATGCTGTAGCTGATGTAGCCAAAGAATTGGGTTTTAGTGACGATTTCATAGACGGTATGCTGCAAGAATGGCATAATATCAACTTCATTAGGTGGAATAACACTACTAACACTGTTCGATTTTGGAGTGAGGTTTTGCAGTATAAAAATTTCGCAGGGGAGAATCCTTTTTCTTTGATTTCACAGCTAGCAATGACTGTTGTATGCCTACCGCATTCAAATGCAGAAGTGGAAAGAATATTCAGTTCTATGAACATTATAAAAACTAAACAACCTAAGACAATTAAAGACAATTAATGCTTTGATCATATTGAGAGACCAGCTGAAGAAACAAAATAAAGATTGTGCATCTTTTGACATACCATCAAACGTATTGGAGCTTATTGGAATGAACAAAAGTTACTCCTTTGCGACCAAACCAGTAGAACTGCAACATCATCTTTCGAGCGACGATCAACCCTCTACATCAAATACAGTTCTGTCAGTGCATGAAACAGAAGAGTTATTCGATCTTCTGAGTGACGACGATGAATAGCTCACATACCGGTATGTATATATTTTGTAACCTAATTTGCGTTCTTGCTTTCTTTTGTTACAAATGTAGTTGTATATTTCTAGTATATTTGACTACTGTGATTGAAAAAACAATTTGTGTGTTGCGTCAATTATGATAACATGTTTAATTAAACATTAGCGTATTTTATATGTATGTTGTTGCAAGCGATGCGTCATTTAATTAAGACAATATAGCAATTATGTATGAGACAATTTTTATTAATATTTTATTAACCTCCCCCACCCCTAACTGGCTTATTGCGCCATTCACAGTACGAAGTTTTCAGTACACCCCTAGTAAAATCAGTTTTAGCGACTTTCTAGCGACTTTTGATATTGAATCTAGCGACTCGGGTTTTTTAGAGTTGGCAACACTGACGGAAACTTGGCGCACTCACTCAGGAGACTTCAAATAATACTTACACAACGTTTCGCATCCGTAGCAATGTTTTCAGCTGAGAAAAAAGTACGGTGCATTACTTTCTGGGCAACCCTAGTATATACTCGAACCCAGTGTGTCTTCCGAAATGTTTAAATGTCAAAGGTCTATCTAATTGCATAGACGGACGTCGGGTAGAAAAACTGTTGCATATTCTTATGACAGACTCGCTCAGAGTTAATCCTAAAACATTCTGGATGACTTTGGACGTCCAGCAGCATTCCAAAAACGTTTTAGGAGACTTTAGATTAAAAGTATGGTGATGTTAATCGTTAGGAACCACTTAGTTCTTGCCCTGTCTAACTCATTTTGTAGCACTACCACCACGAATTGGGTAATTATGTCATGGAGACACATGGATGCGATAATGTTAATTTAAAAAATCATTTTTGCTTTACTTGTAGCTTTATATGTCAGCTTCACTATGATGTGCCCATCATTTTGTTGGTGGTCATAGTTATTGTGATATATACATGGACGTAAGACACTGCGCGAAATTCCAAAAAGTCTGCAATAAAAAATAGGGGTCGCTATGGTTTTGCCTTTAGTGCATATTATATAATATGTTTCAGTGTATGAAATTTAGCTAACGTACTTTATTTTTCTTTATACTTGGGTGCAGGTCTCCATCAGTCGCCAATCTCGACAAAATTAATCTGACGTAGCACACTCATTTGCGATCGAGACACGCCAGCGATAAAGTCTGAGTGAAATATCCACAACATTCCTCATATTTCATAAACGGTTCTAGATATCGAAATGAGATTTTGGGAAATTATAGCACGCAAAGAGCAGAGTATTTTGCCGTATGGTTATTGTTGTGGGTTACCAAGCCAAGTACAAGGATAGCGTACCAACAGGGACAAGAAAGGAGGCATGAAGGGCGCCAACAGAAATAACAATCATCCATTTATTGCACCATTACACACGCACATCGTGATATATGAGACATTATGACAAACAGTGTGCATAATGAAGGCCGCACAATTTTACTAATGTAAGAAATTAAAATAATACTAGCACAAAATTAACTAAAGTGTCTTGAAGGAAATGTTTATGAGAAGAACACGACGTGGTTGCAAGGGAGGAGGCAACACAATACTTATCTCAGGTGCACCAAAACAAACAACGGACACCAGGCCGCGCCAACAATGGACACATAAGGCACACAACTACTCTCTCCGTTGCGGTTCGGTGCGTTCCACCCAAGTAATAGCTACCTGAAACATTTTAATACTTGGAACAGTATACCAGTGATCGGCAAATTAAAAAAAAAAACAATAACATGACATATAAATACAATAATTTAAGACAATCACATCATATGAGTATGAGCTTACGGTCTTTCGGTAATTAACAGATTACGAAAGGTAAAGGGGCATGTGCCACTATTAAATATTGCGTAATTACACTACTAAATTTTTCAGTTACCCAAGTTGCAATTAACGCAACAAGAATTAAATCATTTAAGTGATAATGTTACTTTAAAATAATAATAAAATTATTTCATACAAAGAAAACCAAGAATGGCCCTATCAGTACTCCCCAGTGAAGCAGTTCACAGAAATGGTACTCCACGGCTCCGAGCACACAGCCCCATACAAAATGCAACACAACCACAGCGACCCGGCGTACTACCAGAACCACCAGGCAGTAAACCAAAATCGTACTAAGCCAAAACAAGGACCGACCTTTAAAATAACGAGACCTAGCCCGGGCCAGACAACAGACCAAATCCCGGGAAATCCATAAGAAACCTCAGCCAGCTTAATACCAAAACAACAATTTATGAACAATATGCAAAATACAAGACCTCTCAGTCCAAAGGCTTCCGTTTAATCGCGAAGGTGGCTCCGACGTGCCTGCTGAGGTACCAAGCGTCGTACGGAGTGCCGAATCAAGCTTAACCTTCGTTGACGGAAAGCGGAAGCACCACAAGACAAAATAAACTCCAATCTAACTGCGCAAGGCAAACTCTAAGGAGTGCCACTCGAAGACTATGCACTTGAAAATCAAACATAAAACACCCAGACTAACGTGCCGCTGAACGACGCACTTCCATCACCAGCGTCTAGTACAGTACGGAGAGCAGCGTAGCCCATCGATATACATCCATGGGACGGTAAACCAGGATAGCAATCCCAGCGACGGAGAGACAGGAGGACGAAATCACATCCCGCCGCACACAGAAGGCATGTCAAACTCAGGCTCGACAAACTACAACAGGCGAGATTTTGCTCTCCTTGCGAATCAAGTTAAACGGCACACGACGGCGCTGTCCACACTATTAACCGTAAAATCACGGTCCGGTCTTCCCATTGGGCCCCACTCTGCGTCCAGACGCAAACAACCCCAGCCGAGCCGAACTGTCTGCACGCCAAGGCAGCCACCTCTCACCTCCTCACACGCCTCCAGCTAACCCCGGCCAGCGATCACACACGGAAACAACCGCCTAACGCCAAAGCGCCATCTGAGTGAAAACTCAGCACTAAGATCGATACGGTCCTGGAAATAAGCGAGCACCGTAACAGTTATTATGCAAAACTTATTTATATACCGTGTTATTCCGCTAACTACGGACTTCTTCGATGAAAGAACGTAATTTTTAAGGGTCATCGATAGCTGATGAAACGAGAAATGTTGTGGGTTGTGGAGCAACATAAGCGCAGACATTACCCATTTATTTTGTACCGATGAAGTGCTTCTTAATAAGATACTGACCTTACTTTTCGTCAATTCCTCACTTAATAAACCACTGTTTCAGAATTCTCTCGCAATTGCGTCTGCAAAACATCTTAGTGAGGTGAGACTGTAAACTGCGCTGTGTTTTCGCAAAAGAAGCAAATTTTAACGTGGTAACAAGAGAAATGTGTAGGTTTTACTCATAATTCGCTACTCGTGACACTCCTCTGAAAGTTACAAATGGTTAACAAGACAGGTGAATCCTTGCATTTTCGGCGGAATTCTTTTTAGATACTAACCATAGCAGATGTGACAGATCTTTTTGAATGGTCACCATGCAAGTGTGCAAGTGTGGGTGTGGAGAGGCCCCGCTTAATATTTACAAAAAATGTAAATGAAGGCTTCAGTTTAGAATGGCAGTTCCCCTCCAGCACTCAGCATTTCCGCTATAGCGCCTGCCTGCAGCCCGCACCACTACCGCTCTTTCTAGGCGTGCCCTGCCAGCTGCGCATCTGCTGGCCATGCTATTCTGCGTGGACTATACTCCATTGTTTGATATGGGGCTTTTCTCCATTATTCGTAAATTTTTACTAACGAGATTTTCATGAAAAATTAATAGTATAAAAATAGATGAGTCACTATATTTTCTGTATGCTCCAACATCCATGTAAGTAAACTTATAATCCGCAGCGTATAAAGCGAGTCAAACGACCGAAAAATATATTTATGATTATAGAAAATTACGTTTGTTATGATAAAATAGGCGTAACATATTTCATGTCCATTTCGCTTGGCTGATCAGACGACTGACCGTCAGCCAGCTGACAAAATTGCCTGCTAAACATTGCGGCTGCCTAGTGCGTTATAGCCCAAACCGCTGAGGCTATTCGTCTATTTTTGTTTCATTTATTATGCTCTAAATCAAGAGAAGCTGTGCTCAATTTCAAGTATGGTTTCGACGCTGCAGTGCTTTACTAGGCATGGTGATGTGCCCTTGATTGCCTCCCACCTCTGAACAAACATATATACTGGGATCTACATTTGCATATATACTCCAAAATACGGTGCAATTTAACTTGACATTATTGTCATTGTTATATGAAAGAAGCGACAAGAACAGGGAATTTTGTAGCCTGGAACTCAAGTCACTGAGCCACAAAGGCACGTTTCTGGACAAACCATTAACAAGTTATTTATCAATGGAACAAATACTGAAGGAAGTAATCAACGAAAATACCGCGGCATTGTATGTTGTTCGTTATTTAATTTACAGATAATTTGTTGGCGGATAAATTTGTTTCAATGATCTGTTTATTATAATAATTATCTAGCTACCTTAACTTTTTTGTTGATTTGTTAAGTTTTTTGTTAATTATGAACAAAGCTGACTGTTATATTCTGTTGCCACACTTCTCAACGTAAATCTTTTTAATTGGTTCTGTTCAGAATATGTCTAAATGTCAGTGAGATTTAGCAGCTGACTGAAAGCGAACTTTAATTCATCAGCTAAGGTTTCACGAAAATATGCAGTTCCACAACTGAAACAATGACCTCCGACAACATTCAATATTCGGTTATCACTTTAATTTTCGTTATACTGTGGTAACACTTGGTCAATCCCAGGTAAACAGCACACATATTCTCCACAGAAAACATGGAAGATCGTCATCTGAAAAGAAATTCTAATTCTAAATGCATTTGATAACTTGCCAGGCCCATTAGTGCCGCTATGTTTGTCGAAGCTGTATAGTGTGTAGAGGCTATGCTTCCTTATCCGTGTGGCAAGGGCACGCGGTTATTGTCTGTCACTCCATTAATGAGCGCCCCATGATACCGAGTGAGCCAACTGACAGCTGAGCTTACGTATAGCAAATCGGCAACTTCCGCCAATGTTTGTGAAGTGTATTTGCGCTCTCTTGGAGACCATAGGCACGTGCAGACCGTGCGCTTGCGTGGCTTTACCTAACTCTACAGCACTACAGTAATCACGCATTGTTCATGTCAGGGCAGCGACACCATCTAGCAACCAGCCAGACAGCCTGTCAGCCAGCAAGTACCTTTCACTCGTTATATGTTTTTTTAAAGTTTAACAAGTACTGCAGTGCAACAGTTAATATACTATAGCTGCAAAGTTTTTATTGGAGAACATGTTATTGGTGGTAGTTAGTACAACACAGTAATACCCAAATGTGAGATATATTGTAGATGGTTTCTTTTTGCACATTTATGTTACGCATCTGCAACTTTTACTGGGGTCTGCCTATAGCTTTAATGATATACATATCAGTAGTGGCCGCAGGCCAGTCCAAAGGCAAAGATCCCATTGTTCCACTCAGATGCCCTAGCTCCCCTCATGTAAACAAACGGCTCACTTGTGCTTATATTTTTTTATTTGAGACATAATCAATGGGCAACTATTGCCCTTATGATTTGTGTAATTTATACGCAAAATGGTGGTTGAGTGGGGGACTTGGGTTCATGTGTACCCTCGTGTCCAAACACTTTTAGTGTAAAGTAATAACTTTCATTTTAATTATGGTATTAATTACCCAAAAAATTGGCATCTTCTCGTTTGTGGTCCTATGGGACCTTCCCCAACATCGCCCCCACTGCTTCTTACCACCCTAAGCATCCTGAGAACAACATTTTTAATCTGTATGTCACTCGAGCACACCACCTCCATGAAGTGTCTTCAATTTCCAGCACAATAGTGCAGCCCAGTGCTATTTACTGATTTACATTTTTTAAAAAGAATATACTTTTAATGTGGAACTTAACACGATAGTGCACTAAAAAATACGCCTTAGCAAGAGCATTGTAATATAATGCTATTGCAACTAACATCACAATGCATAACCTGCAATCATGCATAAAAAAATGCCAAAGTAACATCACTCTCATCCGACAAAATATGCTATTGCTCCCCTTATATCACAGTAAGTAACAGTGGAATAGGTTATCTGTCTACTTTAATTTTTCACACACTGACACTGTGCTCGACCAGTGGCATGTGGGTGAGTTACAGAGGTGCAGCAGCACACAGGTGTCTCCGAGAGTGAACTGCAGCTGCCAGCACATGTGGCAGACAGTGGTGGATCGGTGAGTGACAGGGGCACATGGCTGCAATCCAGGTGGAGGTGGTGGGGGCAGTGTGTCCCTCCTCCTCCAAGATGGATGATAGAGTAAACACTCAGCCCTCACTGTAGGGATCCCCAAAGGGCTCACTGATCTTTGGTGAGTAGGTGCTTGGCTACTACGGGGCCCCAGCCTTTGCAGCACTACCTCCTTTTTCTGTGCTACAAACCTACAGTTCGACATCTCTTACCTTCTCGTTGGATGATCTTTTGGTGCAGACCCCGCCTGGACTTCATTCACGATTCTGGTCTTGTTTTCTACACTCGTGCTCATAAATTAAGGATAACTGCAGAATGTTGTGCCACACAACGTGACACTACACAAAACTGGCGCTGATAGCATAGGCTCATAGGGAACACAAACGACACAAATCTGTAAGTCCACGGTATTGGTGATAAGTTAAGAAAATCGCCCAGAAACACATTTGCTACAAAACACCACTGTTTCCTGCACATGTACCCCGACATCAATATGGGATATGATCACCACACATACATACACAGGCCGCACAATGGGTTGGCATACTCTGGATCAGGTGGTCGAGCAGCTGCTGGAGTATAGCCTCCCATTCTTGCACCAGTGCCTGTCAGAGTTCCTGAAGTGTCCTAGGGGTTTGAAAACGTGCAGCGATACGTCGACCGAGAGCATCCCAGATGTGCTCGATGGGGTTTAGGTCCGGAGAACAGGCAGCCCACTCCATTCGCCTGATATCTTCTGTTTCAAGGTACTCCTCCACGATGGCAGCTCGGTGGGACAGTGCGTTATCATCCACCAGGGGGAAGGTGATACCCACTGCACCCCTGATGCAAAATGACGTCCTGATACACTTGACGTGTTACAGTTCCTCTGTCAAAGACATGCGTGGGTCTACATGCACCAATCATAATCTCACCCCACACCATCAAACCACGACCTCCATACAGGTCCCTTTCAAGGACATTAAGGGGTTGGTATCTGGTTCCTGGTTCACGCCAGATGAGAACCCGACGAGAATCACTGTTCAGACTATACCTGGACTCGTCCGTGAACATAACCTGGAACCACTGTTCCAATGACCATGTACTGTGTTCTTGACACCAGGCTTTACAGGCTCTCCTGTGACCAGGGCTCTGTGGATTGCACCTTGCAGGTCTCCGGGCGAATAAACCGTGTCTGTTCAGTCTTCTGTAGACTGTGTGTCTGGAGACAACTGTTCCAGTGGCTGTGGTAAGGTCTCGAGCAAGGCTACCTGCAGTACTCTGTGGCCGTCTGTGGGCACTGATGGTGAGATATCGGTCTTCTTGTGGTGTTCTACACTGTGGACGTCCCGTGCTGTAGCGCCTGGACACGTTTCCTGTCTGCTGGAATCGTTGCCATAATCTTGAGATCACACTTTGTGGCACACAGAGGCCCATGTTTGGCCAGCCTCCAGTCGCCATAGTATTCTATCCCTCATAACGTCATCAATATGTGTTCTTTGAGCCATTTTCAACACACAGTCACCATTAGCACGTCTGAAAACGTCTGCACACTTACTTGCTGCACTGTACTCTGACATGCACCAACACACCTCTGTGTATGTGGCCTGCTGCCAGCACCACCGTGTGACGACCACAAGTCAAACGCACCGCATGGTCATACCCCGAGGTGATTTAAACCTGCAAACCGCGCACCAGAGTGTTGTTTCACCACGTATCAGTATTAGCCTTAATTTATGAGCATGAGTGTAGATTCAGTCCCGGTGCTATCTTCACCATGTTAACGATTACATGGTCCTCATTATTGGGTTTGACTTGCCATTTTTCCAAAATCTACAGAAGTTCATGTCATGCAGGCAAGGCCACCCACTGCCACCTCTGTGCACTTACACCCTGGCACTGTTCCTTACTTTTGTCATAAGCCCAAAATCCAGCACAGTAGCCATCCCGTTATGGGGTGGTTGTAAAGTACCTGCATGGTGGTAGTCCCTGACCATACAGGAATCACACTGTTGGTGCTTGTGCTGCATTCTCTCCGTGTATGCCATAGAGTATTTGCCCACTATGACTGCGGCGTGGGGACTCCTGGCAATGACTTGCTGGCAAGGTAGCCATTGCTGTGGCTGGGTGGCACCCATGGTGAGAGCCCCCATTCAGAGTGGATGGCAACACAGTGGATAGTTCGCACTTTAAGTGACTTAAACTTTCTCCCACTGGTGGTTGCAGGGTCCCAGCAGTCTCTTCACATGGAAAGGCCTAGTATAATGCAACTGTATAATACAAAGGCGTTCCCTTCCCTGGCTACACTATGGGAGGAACGCAGGGCAAGACAACAAGGAACAAAATCCTCCCCCCAATACCTTGTCTGTACCACAGACGCCTTTTTGGCAACAAAGCCTTTATTTTTTGTTGAAAACATTGAGAACACATACAGGGAAACTGCAGCCATCTCTGAGACGAAGAGCAGTTCCCTCCTGATTAAAATGTCATCTCCTGCCCCACGCTGCTCTATTGGGGAAAGTTGGGTGGCATTCCCATGACTGTCATTCCCCACAAGAGTCTCAAGATCGTCCAAGGTGTCATAGTTCACTGTGATCTTCTTTTGCAATCTGACAATGAGCTGTGGGCCATCTTAGAGCGACAGTTTCTATCAAGGCCTTCATATTGGCCTTTAAGGGTGGTACGTTACCTGATAAGGTCAAGGTGTTGGTCTACTGGTGTGACTTAAAACGCTATGTTACTGCTGCCATGAGATGCTTCAGGTATATGAAGTTCAGACATATGTCTTCCCGTTGCACTATCTGCAGGGATTGTGGACATCTTCTGCATGTGAATGTTCCTTGTGCCCTCTCCTCATCTGTGCAATCTGCAGCGAACTAAGCTCTCCCTGCTCACCAGATTGCTCCATTTTTATGTGCGAGAATAAAATCCAGGCTCACGTATCAAGAGGCCAGAAAAAAAGTATGAGCATCTTAGTCTCATACAAATGACACAATCTTACGCTACAGCCGCAACATCACCACCTTGTCCGTCGATGACATATTTTTTCTGATGGTGCTTTCTGTTGCGCCTCTTACAATGAGCCCTCAGAGCCGCCTGCAAATTTCTGCCCCCCATTGCCGAGGGCAACTGGAGGCTCAGAAGTCATAGAGACATCTGAAAAAGACGAAATACGACGTTAGTGCAACCTGGCGGTCGTCCTATGATGACGACGCTGGGGAGGCGAATGTGGTAGTGCATGAGCTGTCGCCACTTGCGGTCTTGCCAAGAGTCGTTCGTTATCCACATGTGCAATTTGGATGAATGAGCAATATGGAAGATGTCCTCTAACGACAGGATTATCCAGTTTCAACGCCGCCTTGCGAACCTCCAGGTCAGATGCCAGTTGAACCACCACATCGTGAATCAAGGAATCAGCGTAGGAAGTCTTACAACCTTGATTAGCGCAATAAAAATCACGTTTTTTACTAAGTCCTTGTAAGTCAGTGACCCCACAAGTGGAATGACTGTCCCGGCTGTTTATGATATTGATGAAACTCTAGCCTGGTGGCAACCACATGGTACCACTGGGAATAATAACTAGTCAGCAGAGCGCAGATCTCCTGAGAAAAGAGGGCAATAGGGTCAGGCAGGTGCGCCAATTTCGGAGTAGAAAAAAGTTGTCCAGCGACGCCCAAGACAGAAAGAGCGACCGCTGCAGTGAGTCGTCTGTGACTTTAAACGCCGTGAAATGTTGCTTCAGTCGATGCAAATATGTGTCCCAGTCCCCCATAGCGTCATTGAAAGGAGGAAACGACGGAGGACAGTATGTGGTGTCGAGCACAGGGGGCGCCGGTCCTTGGGGCGTAGCAGCTTCCTGCACACGAAGCGTGTCCACTAAGAACTGAAGTGGCTTTTGTAACAAGTCCGTCTGTATCTGCTGCTGGTGCACCAGCTGGTGCTGTTGCTGGAGCAGGCTAACCAATTTAGCTTCCATGCTAAGAAGCAACTTCCTTTTCCCTCGTCGCCAGTTGTTACATTCGCGAGTTGCCGGACACTGGTGCACCTGTCAGCGAACAGGCGAGAAATAATGCTGACGCAAGGCGAGAAGACCGCCTGGGGTCAGGACTCAAACCCACTCCGGCGAACCCTACACAAGAGTATGGCAATCTAACCCACAACAAAAAGTGCGATGATCCTTCGACATAGCGCTGTCAATAGATCAAGTACAACCACAATCCAAAACGAGACCAGCGGGAAGAACCAAAATCAAACTGAAATCGTCTGTAAGTAGTCAGTAGTACGGTGGAGACTAAAAGCGAACGCTATCGGACAACGGACACGACTGACTGAGCGGTCTTTTTTTTTCTTTATTGTAAATTCATTCCTCATACGAGGCGGTCCGGCAGCGCTCTACATATGCCGCTCTTCAGCCAATAGGTACAACGTTAGATACAATAAAAGACAAAGAATAGAAAAAAATGCATGGTAAAACTTGATGATAAACGTAACATGATAAAAATGAAGCCATTCGTCTGAAGGCACTGGGCACACAAAGGAGGTCAACAGTTAAAACAAAGGTAGACATCCAGTTGGATACACGAACGTAGGACACTGATGAAAACACTGTTGCACAAAGCGAAGAAACACTGGCGCACAAAGCCACTGTGGTGATAATCATCAGCAAAACAGACACCAACACACTGATGAAGGGGGGGGGGCTGCCACTGGGTGTAGGGGAAAGGCAGGGGGAAGGAGCCAGTGGGAGAAAGAAGGGAGGAGGAGGGGAGAGGGTAGGGGTTGGAAGCCCAGAGAGGGGGAGGGGAGGAAGAGGGATACAAGGGAGAGAGGAGGGGGGAGAAAAGAACGTGGGAGGAAGAGAGGGAGCCCAGGAGGAAAAAGGGGGAGAGGGAGAGGGGTTAGATCTGGTAGGAGGGGTAGATGGAGGGAACAAGGATATTATCAGGGAGGGGAAGTTGATGGAAGCCACCTTGAGCAAGGGTATGGAGAGTGTGAAGATGGAGAGCAGGCGGGATGGAAGAAGACAGATGCGGCAACAGGCCAGGATGGGTGAGAATTGGAGAAATAAGCGGGTGTGGAGGATAGAGCTTGCGGGAGGTGTAAAGGATTCGTATCCATTCGAGGAAAAGGAGAAGGTGTGGAAAGGAACCAAGTCGTAAAAGATCCGTGTGGGGGATGGGAGGTGGATGCGATAGGCAAGGTGGAGTGCATGGCGTTTCAAGGATTTGGATGGACTTATAGTAGGTGGGAGGGGCAGAAATCCAGGCGGGATGGGCATAGCAGAGGACGGGGCAGATGAGGGATTTATAAGTGCAGAGGATAGTGGAGGGGTCCAAACCCCACGTTTGGCGAGAGAGGAGTTTAAGGAGACAGGTATGTGCCTTGGTTTGGACTGTCCAGAGATGGGGGGTCCAGGAAAGGTGGCGGTCGAGGGTGACACCAAGGTACTTGAGGGTAGGGTTGAGGTTAATGAGGTGGCCATATATGGTTAGATAAAAATCTAGGAGACAAAAGGTAGGGCTGGTGTTGCCTACGATGATTGCCTGATTCAGCGGTCGAGATGTGGTGGTATTTATCCAGCCACGAGGGAGACTATTTGCCAGTGCATTCACGTGATGACATGGTGGCGCACTGACTAGGCGAGTGCAACACTGCGCCAGCACTGCCCTCTACTGGCTATCGACATCAGTCAAAGTCATTCAAAAGTATTTTAGGATTTACTCTGAGTAAGCTTGTCATTGGAATATGAAATAGTTTTTCGATCCGTTTTTCATCTGTGCAGCTATATAGAGTTCAGAGATTCAAAAATTTCAGAAGAGACACTGGGTTTGAGCACGTAAGAGCTCATAATATTGCAGCACACTGTCAACTTTTGTATCACAAAAGTGTAAAGAGATGATTGAAGAAATTTCTCGCCATCTGCACCAACTGTAATTGTTGTAGCAATGTCTTACCCACAATTTAAAAACTAGTGGTTAATCTGCGTAGCTGTCGGTGACCAAGGGATGGTTACAAAAAACGGCAGACATATAACAGCCAAAGAACTGTAAAAGAAATTGAGTCATGAATCTCAACTGATATAATGTAAAAAGATTTTTTTTTGGAAGTGATTTGAGAAGTGAAGTTAATGTGGAATTGCAATCAATTATTAGCCAAAACCTACAGTGGCTCTGATCATTTCTCAATACTTGATGACAAAGATTGGAAGTTGGAAGTCAAATATTGTTATGAAATAAAGGTTAATTCAGGAGATACATTTAATGCACTGATATGCTTTTTCGTGTGTAGAACGTATTTTCTTTAGTTTCACAATGGCAGATATTCGAAAATCAGACAAAGATTCTGATACGTTTGACAAAAAACTAATTTAAAAGAAACAAAAAGTATATTCGTTTGAAAAATGACAAAGAATTGGAGTAGTAAATGGCACTGGAGTTTGAATTTATCTATTATTTGTCACACATTTTATTCGCAGATGACAAATAAGTGTTTTGTGTAAGTGCATGTTCGTGAATAACAAATATTATTCGAAACAATAAGAATAATAATTTATATCTGTATTCATCATTCACATAAATTTCGCCCAACTCTGGTGGTAAGTAAAGTGTGTTGTGTTGTGTCCTGCCTACTCATCAAGTATGGGGTGCCTAGGAAATCTGCTTTCTCGAATTGCTAGACAACAATTCAATCAAATCGTATTACTGAATTTTATTTACAGAAAATGAATGACAATACTTAACTCTGAGAAATACCGATGTGTCGTGAGCAAAGGGCGACAGAGAAACAAGAAATCTCTTCAGTATATACAACTTGTAACACAAGACAAGTAATACAGTGAATGCTTCTGTCCAGCTCGCTGGTCTTTACTCTTCCCGTAGAACTCCTAGAACTCGCCGCTGCTAGGCATCGCGGCGCTTATGTCATCTTCATGTTGAGGGCGCTGCCATTACATTGTCATCCTGGAGAGGGTTCAGTCAGTGTGCAATTGGCTGACATTGTCTCGCAGCCTTCTCTGCGCTAACATTCCCACCTCGTGTACCAGCGCTTGACTTTATGCCGGAACACATCGAGCATGTGCATGTTGCAAATTCATAGCCTATGTGCAAGTGAATTTAGGCACGAGAAACCTGTGTGGCTGTGAATAAGCGGTTGTGCCAGCCACGTGGCCTGTCGGCATGGTCCACATGCGCCTACGTTGTGTGAATGAGAGTGCGAATACGCTTGGCGAACGTTGGCAGAAGTTGCTGAAGATTACTTATTTTAAAGACAGTCGTGTAAGTGCATGTACAGCAGCCACGCAGTTGGCACATCCGTGTGAGGGCTTGTCTGCAGCCATGTGAGTTTCATAAGCCTTCACACACTTGCAGATAGGATGCGCATTTGCGCTTAGCTTTGTGCCACACTTGGGCGAAATTTACGCGAATGATGAAAAACGCTTACAGATATAAATTATTGCTTGTTATTCGTGAATAACAAATATTATTGGAAACATTATTCCCTTCCACAAATAAAAATACTTATTCGTCATCTGTGAATAAAAAGTGTTAATAATAATAGACAAACTTGAAATCCAATTGCACTTATTGCTCCAATTCTTTGTCATTTTTTAAACGGATATGCTTTTCATTTCGTTTAAATTGGATTTCAGAACAGCTGCTTTTTTTTAAACGCCTCATCAGAAACTTAGATTTACGGAGATTTACCTAAGTGACACTAAAGAAAATAGTTCCACACATGCAATGCTCTCTTGAGTTCGTCGTTAATGGTGACTTTGATGTATGACTTTCAGCTGACAATTTTCTTCAGCAAAAACTGAAAAATCATCAGTTCCACTGCAGTTTCTGGCAAATAATTCTTTTTGATTCCACTTTAACTTCACTTCTCAAATCAAATACAAAATAAACTCGTCTTTTTAGGTGATAAAGTCATTCGAAACTCGTGACCCAATTTCTTTGACATTTCTTTGGCCCTTATATGTCTTACGTTTGCTGTAAGTCTTCCTTGGCAATGGCTTCGTTTAAATGTGTGTAGAGCTTCTTGCTTTCCGCCTGTGAACATCTACTGCCCCCTATAGAAACCAGCAGTAATCTCCCATCATGTTCGGACTAGAGCGGCCTTGGTATCTTGCTTCCATGGTGGACATCTTCAGGTGGAATCTTTCACCATGCTCGTCATTCACAGTTCCCATATTTGACAGAAAGGAGGTGAGATGCGAATGCAAGAAACACATCTTTAGTGGCATTCGGCAACCGAGATGCTGGAAGGCTCTTAGCAAGTTGTCCACAATTTCTGCGTAGTTGTCTGCTCTGTGGTTCCCAAGAAAGTTGTGCACGACAAGCACAAATGCATCCTAACCAGCTAGTTCTCGTTCTGTGAGCTCCAACGTGAATTGTGGATCTGGTCCAACGAAGACTCACACTTTCAACTTTGCATCAGTTTTAGTCTTTCCAAACTTGCCGTTTAGGTACTGAAAAACGCAATTTGTTTTATCCATCGTTGCAACAGACCCTTCCATAAGACCCAGTTGGATATGGAGTGGGGATAAGTAAATCTTATTACGATCCACAAGAGATACATGTTGAACGTTGTGCTGTCTGACTACATGTAAATTTCTGGGTGGCCAATTTTTCACTATGTAGTGATTCTCGTCATCACGACTATTTCATAGGCAAAGAAAGAACATGTACTTTGTATACCCATACTGCATTCCTAACGGAAGGGCTACAACCTTCAAGTCACCGCAAATGTTCCAATTATGCTCAGAGTACTTAATAAGCACGAAGAGAGTGTTCATTGTTTCATAGGTCTCCTTCATTCCCACAGCATGAGCAACTGAAATAGATAGTCTGGTTGCCATTGAGCCATATAATGCTCCATTCAGTGAATGGGAACTCTCCAGTACCATAGCCCATTGCCTGGGTATTGCCCCAGGGCAGACCGCATCTACAACCAAATGCTGAAATATCTCTCAGTGTATTGTCAGCATTACATCATTGCTCTCTTTAATCGGATATGGAATGAGGGTAAGATCCCATCTGAGTGGCGAGAAAGCGCGATAGTTCTGGTACTGAAACCAGGCAAAAAACCCTGTCAAGATGGACAGTTATCGCCCAATTAGCCTTACTCACATTTTCTGTAAGGCTGTTTTGGCTCCTCGAATCTCAGGGCCTTTCGGCTGCATCTCAGTGGGGTTTTCGCCAAGGCCGCTCCACTGCTGATAATTTGGTTCACCTAGAGTCCACCATCCGGACGGCCTTTACACACTGTCAGCACCTAATCACTCTCTTTTTCGATCTACAGAAGGCTTATGACACATTGCGTCACCACATCCTTACTACGTTACTTGAGTGGGGTCTTTCTGGTGGCCATCAATGGTCTAACGGCGGCTGTAGGGTCTTTGGTGTCGCCTTCTTTCTTCTTTATATGTCGTCGATTTTTGCGTTTATTATTGTTCCTCTAGTTTGGTTGTTGCTGGCTCAAATGGCTCTGAGCACTATGGGACTTAACATCTGTGGTCATCAGTCCCCTAGAACTTAGAACTATTTAAACCTAACTAACCTAAGGACGTCACACACATCCATGCCCGAGGCAGGATTCGAACCTGCGACAGTAGCGGTCACGCGGTTCCGGACTGAAGTGCCTAGAACCGCACGGCCACACTGGCCGGCGGTTGTTGCTGAGCATAGCCTACAAGGCCCCATACTAATGACGCAGTCATGGGCTCTAACCCATGGTATTCAGTTTTCAGCTGCCAAGCATCATGTCATGCGCTTTTGTCGACATCGTACTGCCCAGCCACACCCAGAACTTTACCTTGTCTATCAATTGCTTCTTGTAGTTGAGACACACCACTTTCTGGGATTAGTCTTCGATTCCCAGCTGACACGGCCAACTTAAATGAAAGTGCTGGCGAGACCTCAGTACCTCACTGGCACAGTAACAATAGCTGGGGTGCAGATCACTCTACGGCTTTGTGGTTCTAAAAAGCCGTGACTCAATCGTCTTGATTATGGGAGTCTTGCATATGTTTCAGCATCACCCTCAGAATTGCGGACACTGGACCCCATTCACCATTGTGGGGTCTGATTTGCGACAGGAGCCTTCCAAACTAGCCTTGTGAAGAGCCTACTAGTCGAGACTGGAATCCCTCCATTACCTATCAGGCAACAACATAGCTACTGAAATATGCTATAAACGTTCGTAGCTTTCATGAACATCCCAACTATTGTGTCTTTTTCCCTGGAATGGAGCTCCACCTCCCACAGCAGTGACCCAGAACTGGGTTTACAATTACTGCATGCCTCCATTGTCTCTGGTCAGAACTGCAACTTCCTCAACTGTCGCCTCTGATCAGGGAGACATTGAATCTGTCCAAATGGCTTGTGCCCCAACCTCAGATTTGCCTCCAAGTCTCATTTGGTTGAAAAGATTCCATTGACCCGTATCTGGGCCCAGAAGTGGTATTCACCGATGGCTCAGCAGTCTATGGATAAACAGGCTTTGCATACACGTATGTATAGTCACAGAGTCTTTACTGCTGAATTGATGGCCATTAAATTAGCCCTTATCCATGTTCGTTCTGGTACTGGGAAGAGTATCCTAATCTGTAGTATCTCCCTTAGCAGCCTTCAGGCTATAGAGGAGTGCTTCTCATCCACTGGTTGCAGCTATCCAGGATCTGGTCTCTGACCTCCATCAAGCTGGGCAGCCAGTCGTTTTCATGTGTACCCCTGGGCACCTTGGGATTCTGGGGAAATGAATAAGCTGACAGTTGGCTGAGCTGGCCACCAAGATGCTGATTCTGGCAATGGGGGTTCCAGACTGGACCTTTGGTCGTTTGTATGTCATCAATTGTTGGAAGTGTGGAACTCAGATTGGTCTGTCCTGATCTCCCAAAACAGACTTAGGACAATCAATGAGACCACGACCACACGGCAGTCTTCCCTGTGTGTTTCTCACAGGGAATCCATCATCCTCAGTAGCCTCTGCATTGGCCACTTTTGGCTGACCCATGGCCACATTCTCAGACATGAAGACCGCCCTCACTGCTGATGTGGAGCCTACCTAACAGTGGCCCACTTACTCATAGACTGCCGTAATTTGGCTGCTTTGAGGTGGCATCTTAACCTTCCTGACACGCTAACTCTGGCACTAGCAGATGACACCAACTTGGCAGACCTTGTGTTACATTTTGCCTGCGATGATGGTTTCTGTTCATCCCTGTTGGGTAGGGCGTTTTGGCCTCATTGACCACCTGAGAGGTTGGTGGGGCACATCTCTGTCTCCCTGCCCCCCTCTTCCCCAAGGGTCCCATGGCAACCCTTGCTGGGTGGCCAGCTTGTCCTCTACCATTTCCACCTATTTATTCTCTTTACTCTTTTTCATTTCTTGGCTTTAATGTCTTGTCTTGCCTGATCTTTTAATGACTTATCTGTGCTGCCTTTTTTCCGGGCTTTGTTTTTTGTTGTATAAGTTACACCTAGGCTTTCAAGGATTTGCCTTTCGCCTCCTTCCTTTGACGACTACTCCTGGTTTACCACTTAATGGATGAAAGGACTGATCACCTCACATTTTACCCCCTTTCACTCCAAACCAACCAGCCAATCAATCACTGTAGGATCTAAACTTTATTAAAAGACAGTGGAGACATGCAACTAGTTTAGCACATTCAGTAGGTACTTGCAAACATAGAAAAGGTAACATCATAGTTTAATAGGTGGTGTACCATTAGCCTCGCAGTGCCCATCCAACTGAAAATATTTATCACAACATTAGTCATACTTGAAAATGAACTCATCACTCTGAAACACTGGCAGTAGCTTGTGAAATTTGTGTGTAATATTACACAAAGCAGGTATCATTCTTTAGGAAACAGGCACAGATCCACAGGAATCAAATTATAGCACTTGTCCATACGTTTCTTACAAATTTCAAGAATCATGTTAGATACATTTGCAGATCTAAGCCATTTGCATATTAATATGCATCAACACTCTCCTTGTCGAATCCATAGTCTTCTGGCTGCACTATCATCATGTATTCTGGTATAATTTGTTCCGAAGTGTTTAGAATGGCTGGACTGAGAAAATTCCTCGAAAACACCAGTGTCCTACAATCGTCATTCTGCATTAGCAGCAACTTAACAGTTGACTGCAGTGTGTTGAATGATGTTTTGGTGCTGAGAACTTGCAATATACACCTGTTACCTGCATGTAAATTAATGAATAATACCACCACTCTCTTATTGTCGCATTTAGTGTCTAATTCCATGACTTTATTCAATGTATGACATGTGATGAACTAACTGTGGCGCTCTCGGTATGGTTCTTATACACCTGAAACCAAAGATGATATACATATAGTTTTTTCTTCTTTAATGTTTCATACACTGCTGCAAACAGCGGTTTAAAATGGCGCTATACGAGTTGAGTAAGAAGTCTAAAGCGAGAATAGGTTGAACCCCGCATCACATCTCACCTTGATGCAGGCACCAAATAAGTATTAGTCATAGTGGAGTTAGTAAAAGAAAAAGATACCAAAGAAAAAGAGGACTGTAACCACAGATTTATAGCCCCCAGGGACCCCACAGCTCTTTTGTGAGTGTTTGTGTTGTGCACATGGGGCCCCAGGCTATTGCAGCCTCTCCTATCTCCCAGGCTACATTTCCTTCCCCATATCCAATTATTCTAGTTGCTCCTCCTCTTTCCTCCCTGTTTCTCCCTCAGTGATCCCCTTTACAACGACCCAGCTATTCCCTCTGTTCCACTATTACTTTACAGACTTCTCTCATGTTTCGACTCTGCCATATTTTTCGGATTATTCTCATTATCGTTGGGGTCTGACCCCTCTAAATTGTTTCCTTACTGTGAGCCATCTGTGGAAGAACTCTCTCCGTCAAGCTGTTGCACTATACTGGGCAAAATGAGATACGACACAATATTAGGAGGTATCCCATTTCTCTTGTCTCCTCAATGTATGTAGATGTAAAGTGCTCCACTTCTTATTTGGTAGATGCTCGTCATTCTAACATGTGATAATTTTTTCTTCTAGTACATGGACACTTTGGAAAACTTGAAGCACGCCATCAAGTTCAAATGACCAGGGATGTTGATGGACAGTATCTTTTAGTTAGGGTATAATGCCTGCCCACATGTTGCCAAGGTTGTTTAAGAGTAAGCTGTAGACATTTCGCTGTGAAGTCGTTACACATCTTCCTTATAGTCTCGATCTCTCCCCACCAATTTGCACATTTTTGGAGCCCTGAAGACAGGCACTTGTGGCTGTCCATTTGCTTCATACACATAGAGGAAGACTGTTTCAAACAAGCGAACATGCTTATCAGGGCGGTTAGAAAGTGACTTGCACCTCTGCTCCTCCATAATGCAGAATGGGCAAAACAAAACTTGCTCTGAAATATTTCGTGCGCCTTAAGACAGGCAATCCAACTTACATTACACACATCTGGGGACAGGGTTGCTTAAGGCACATGAAATATTTTAAGACCAAGTTTTGTTTTGGGCTTCCTGTATAATACCAGCAGTATTGCGATCAACTGCCTTTTCTCTATCTCTAATCTGCTCCTTCCCATCCATCTTTTCTGCAAATTTCCAGTACCACTTACCATGATTCCACCAACTAGGCGTGAATAGCAATTTTCTTTTCAGTTCTTACACCAGCTACTCCTGTTGTATAAGTTGTAATGCCAACAAAAATGTGTTTACTTTCTTAGTGATGATGCCCCCATCCACTAACAAATTACTTACCACAGGTATCTCATCCTCCAATGCTGCTAGTATTTCTAACCGAAGAGTAACCTTCGAGTATAAAACTGCATTATACAGGGTGTCTGTTAAAAATCGTCAGGCTCATTTTCTCTGGTGTTTCAGCAGATATTTGAAACTTCAGTTTTGCACTGTATAGCTGGAAACAGTCCGCTGCTCGTGGTAGTGTTCTCGCTTCCCGAGCACGGGGTCCCGGGTTCGATTCCCGGCGGGTCAGGGAATTTTCCTGCCTCGAGATGACTGGGTGTTGTTGTGTCGTCTTCATCATCATCATTCATCTCCATTACGGTCGGAGGAAGGCAATGGCAAACCACCTTCACTAGGACCTTGCCTAGTACGGCGGTGCGGATCTCCCGCATCGTTCCCCTACGCTCCGTCATGGAGTATGGGACTTCATCATCATCATCATCATCATCATCATCATCAGCCTAAAAAAATAGTGTTCATCATGTCTTTCGTGGACAGTGCGACGGAAGGCGTCGGTTTGTTTCCCTTAAAAACAAAATTATTTTTAAAGCTGAACTTTACATGCCTATTCAACAGAGCGATCTCAGATTAGTCTAGTATGATATTTTTTGTGAATATGTATTAACAGGGACTGTGGAACACTAAGAACAACCAGTACTCCAGCAGCAACAGAAATGTCCTGGCCCACGCTGACTGCTACCACCAAGCATGTAGAAGTACTGCGTCGCTTTTTGTTTGGGCCAACTCCAACTACACAATGCAAGAAACGAAATTTCGGATATACTGAAATACCAGATACAATGCGTCTGGCAATTCTTTGGAGACACATCTCATATATGATAAACAAAATCACTGCAGGATATTCGTTAGAATCACAAATTCAGGGAGATTATACTAATACAAAGAAAATAAGAAATTTCCTTTGCATTACATTTAAACTACATGGTCCAATCACAATGTGACCACCATCTATGCTTGACGTCAACATGCAATAACCACTCACAGACGGCATGTGGCAGCACTAGCAGTGGAGGGTATAGACGCATGTCTGAGGGATGCAGTAAACATTGCAGTCGTTATAACATAGGGAAAATAGCGATCTACCTGACGCCAAAAGGGCATGATCATTGACTTTATGGCCAAGTGTGGAAGCATTTCCGAAACAACTAAATTTGTAAACTGTTCGTGTGCCATTGTGGTTATATTATACCGTGCATGGCAAAGTGGAGTTGTCAAACACTGTGGCCGAGGAAACTGTGGTGCACCACAGGCCACAGACAACAGGTGAACGATGGCTGCGGAGGTGTGTACAGGTGAACGGATGTGCAACTGACTGATAAAATGAACCAAGGGACTACCAATGGAGTCTTCTCAACGACCATTGTGCTAGCGTTGCTATGTACGGGCCTCCGCAGCTGGCATGTTCATACACCCGTGCCAGCTGCTGTTCATCCCCAATAACGCAACTGAACGTCCATCAAGTGGCGATAGATAGCCTTTTCAAATGAATGATGTTTTATGCTCCATCAGACATAGAGCCTTTGGCACACTGAAAGCAAACTCCCTGCAACAATTGTCGTAAGTATCCATGGCAGAGCAGGGAGCATTAGAGGAAAGGTGCCTAATAAGAGACACACTTTTGTAAACCCATTTGAAAGACCTAAAAGTAAGTGCAATTGTATGTTTTATCATGGTAATAAGATCTTACATTATTTAATTTTATCATACAATTATCGTATTTGCAATAATAAACAATCTTTCAGAGTAGTTATTAAATCTTCACAAATAAGGCATTTCACAGAAATGAGATCAAGGTTTCCTAATATGAGACAGTAATAATATTTTGCTTTAATTATTTTATTACATAATAATGACTTATGAATACACAATTTTACATGCTCATTCATTTCTGTTATCCTTCACTCATTTCACACTACTAAGGTTTATATTTATGACATCCGGGGCAAACAAAATTGTCTTCTGTGACACTGCAATCTTCATGAGCCCAGCGATAACATTTCGTGCACTGTGCCCATTTCTCCCCGTGTTTGCTTTCAGAAAAGCGCCCAGTACAGAACAGACACTCTGCGTCATCGCCATCACTGCTGTCTGAATCCCCACTGTCATCAAGATGGACATCGGATGCCGAGTTACTAGACAATTCTTCTGCTTTAGGTCTACGATTGGAAGATTTTCCTCTCTTGTCCCGAAATAACTTTCTCGCTGTTTTCTTAGCTTCAGCCTCTGATTTCTTCTGTTTAGATTCTTGCAATTGCTTCACATAAGGAGTTGAAGTTAGTAATGCAGCAGAGCACGAATGCAATGTTTGACCTATTTGACTAACTCCAGGTGGTTTTGCGATGTGTGGGAGAGGTCTGATGTCTGCCGGGCTGACAGCCTGACCATCACCATCAGTAGTTTCATTTTCGTTTTTGGCATCTCTTTCTTGAAGAGCGTTAGCATGGTGATGAATTGAAAATTCATGTTCCCTAAAGATGTTTCTGTTGCATGGGATGAGACCTGTTTTTCTGAAGGCATTCACAGATGCTTCCATTTTTGCTGTTCAGTTGTAAGCTGCCCCAAATAACTTGGCTGTTAATAATGGGGTGATAACATGACCTGGGTTACTTGCCAACCACGTTTCTACCTATTGGGCATAGTAGGTTTTCAAAGACCCCATAAATCGGACGTCAAGTGGCTGCATTTTATGCGTCGAGTGAAGTGGCAAACATACAATATGAACATTATTTTCACGTGCTTTATCTAACACATCGAGATTCTTTGAGTGGGAATAATGCCCATCAAGAATCAAAATGACAGGGTCATTTGAAGATGGCTTTACATGACTCACAAAATGATCAAACCACTGAGTAAAAATGTAAGTTTGTATCCAGCCACTTGGATGACAAGCTGCTATTGATCCTGCAGGTGTACCGTCCATCAAGCTGCAGAAAACATTCCAATTTCTGATCATAAGACTAGTCAAAATAATCCCTGTTTATGATAATTTAATCGAATTAAAATAAACGCAGTTGCCAAAATTTTACTACAATAAATGATGAAATATTGTTATCTCATGACAGTATTGCGTGAATTACATATAAAAATTCGTGAGAGAACGAGTTCCCCCAATATGCGATAGGTATCGTAATATGCGACAATGTCGCGTATTTGGATCCCCATACTATCACATATTAGGAATTTCGCCATCTTACACAAAGAATCACGCACTTGCTAACAACGTTCGTTGGAAAATGAACCTAATTGTCAATAATTATAGATAATACATTACAAATAACAACAATAAAAGAGTGCAGTAATGTCCACTCACCTTTAAGCTGAAATACTGTCTCAACACCGATGTCGCAATAACTCCAAACACAAGAAATTTTGTATCAACCTCTACGTACTGTGTCCGGCTCAGCTATGGCGTCCTGCTCGCTGTGTCGTCATCTGACACGCAATAGATGTGTTTAAGAAACTCTCCACCAGAGTGCAACCCCTAACATGAGCACAGTTGGGGTGTCTCATATTAGGGAACTATCGCATAATAAGCACCTCTCCTCTATAGTCCAGAGAATGTTTTTGTGGCATTCCATGGATGATCTCATCATTCTGGGAGGCACAATGGATCAATACAATCCTTGGAGACCAGTTCCACCCTTACATACAGTTTGTTTTTCCAAAGTACAATGGAATTTACCAGCAGGACAATGCATCGATTCACACAGCTTGCAGTGTATGCGCATAGTTCAAAGAGCAGCTTGATGAGTTAATCATAGTCCCCTGGTCACCAAACTCCCTGGATTTAAACCTAATCTAGAATCTGTAGAACATGTCAGTTGGACTGTTTGTGTCATGAATCCTCAAGTGAGAAACCTAGCACAGCTAGTCATGACACTGGAATTGGCATAGCTCCATATCGCTGTCACTACCTTCCATAACCTCACTGACACTCTTCCAGCACATCTCACAGCAGTCCACAGAGCAAAAGGCAGTTATTTAGGCTATTGGTCACAATAATGAGACTGGACTGTAAATATATTCTTACAGGTGTACACTGTCTCAGAAATTTTCATTCTTTCACATGTCCTGAACCTATTTAAACCCCATTAATATGGTAAGCATTTGAATGAGCATGTCACTCATTGTTCATTCTGCAAAAGTGGGCTGCATCTACCACTTGCAAAATAGTGGTTCATCTCCACTCTTTCTTCTGGGATAAACCAATGTTATCATTGCTTATGTTTTTAACTACTATATCTTAAGACTTTGTAGAGAACATGCCAATGGGCACTGGAAATCTTTGACAGCATGGTTTTGGCAGAAACTAACCTATCCAGGAACATTGACTCCACAGTTTGCACATCGTACTGGTATTAGCTATGTCCATATACATTTTACATTGAATTTTGGTTAGAAAATAACTGAACATGCCAACAGGGTGCTTTAATGTCTAAAATGAGTTGCTCTGCATTGAGCTGCTAACAATGCAGCACAAATGTCAGGAATATGGTAAAAGGGTGGGAGAGTGGGAAGGGGGGGGGGGGGGGGACTTCAAAACTCACTTTGTTATTCACATCCCAAAGCATTAAGTTACTGGTAAAACCTGTTGAAAAAAGTATGTAAACTCTTACCTACCCCCAATCAAACACCTGCAATGACATCGGATAAAATACCTCTAATATTGTCCTCAAGTGGCTCATCATGTGATAACCAATTTAGGCAAATAAAAGCAATCATATGACAGTATGATATAATTTTAACCAGCAGTTTCTTTGAACAAGGAGCAAGCATTTAGAAGTGCAGTGGCCTATCACTGCACAAAACTGATGGGATCCTGTTTCCAATAACTGCCACAGATACTGACAGCACCATAACACAAAAGAATCGCCACTACTTGCACTGTGAAGGAACTATTTGTTATGGCGTATTAGTGAACATTTTTACCTTAATAGTGGCCTTATATTGTGACAAGTTTCACTAAAATGAATCACCTCCGTGGCAGTGAACGAGCAGTTTAATACAGACACCACTGGAAGCTGAAGGGTCAGATTTCATGTACAGTCTCAAAGAAAACATAAAACTACATTTTGAGCATCAGAAGGCACAACTGCACAATGAGTGGACTGAAAATGAACCTTGCTTCAAAGGCAACCACCACTAACTCCACACATTTGGTAAGCACGTAAATAAGTAGAACTAGTATCATTCTTTTGATATCAGATCTTTTAAATGACACTTTCAGCAGGTTGCAAACATACACTTCTTGTTCACTGCCACAGAGTTGAATAATTTTAAAGATACTTTATACAGCACAGGGACATAGTTCCTTGTTGTTGCAGAGTCCAATTTCTTTGTATGGACCATATGGCAAGAGCAATGACGTCCTCAAGTGTAGACACAGTTATAATTGACTCTGCAAGTGTTTACATACAACCTAAAAAGTTTTGTGCATTGTCTGCCCCTATCTATAGCCATAGCAGGCACTCCAATCTCTGCACTGTGGTTTGATTCTCTTGCCTTTTACACAGACTTCCATAATGTGTAAACGCAGTAGGAACAAAAGAAACCCTGTACTGGCATACGCCTTCACCATCACAGCGGTCAGCACTATGAAACATTTTATAGCAGGTGCTGAACTAGGCATGCCTTTGACAAGATAAGACCAAGACATACCCCAGGCTACGTGGCAATAACGCCCTCTGGGCAGCGTGCATATAGGCCATCTCTCAATTGCAGTATGTCACTACGTGGCCTCAGGACTCAGTTCGCATTGCACCTCAACATGTCACACTGTGCTCTAGTCTTCCACACTGATAGTCATCACCTCGCACCTTAGCTAGCTGTGAGGGAACGTTGGTCATTGTATATAGTTGTGACATGGACACGGACAAGATTCAAGAATTAGTATATGTTATTTGATTGCTGTTAACCACAGAACTTCAGATTGGACATCATTGACGTTAAGAACTCAATTAGTTCCTTTAATTAAGTGTATTTTAAACAACTGTGCATTTTGTGTTGTTGTGAGAGGAAACTGGCCACCCACCTTATCAGCCCACCCTCTCCTCATCCAGCCAGGAAACACTAAAAATTACAGAAGGGCACAGCCACAAAAACCCAGTGTTAATAATTACACAAATATCTCATTGTACACAGACAGTTAGTTGCTTTTTTTATCATCTTAATTAATGACTCAAACGAAACCTTCTATATTCCACTTTAAAAAAACAGCAGTTTATAAAATAAATCAACTATTAGTTTGCATTACTGTCTGACAAGGATTATGTTTAAAAACTGTTTAAACTTCCTTCAAAGCCTATCAACCAAAACTGGGGGTAAGAATTGCAGTTCATTGTGGAGTTATCTGACTAACATTAACTTATAAAGCTGGCAGAAAACTATACAATAGCTGCATCATTACTTGATTGTGTTAAAACCTGAAGTAAACAAAAGAACATACACCAAATTAAGCAACACAGAAAGACTAAGGCAAAAAGATAAAGCTGTCATCAGATTGAAGCATTGTTTGAACACCATAGTGATTTATCAGGCCTGGTTCTATCCAAGAAAGGTGTGCCCTTGCCTTCCTCAAACCTTTAAACTGTATTGGTCAGACCATTTATAAAGGGACCTACAGTTCAACATGGACTTCAAATCAAGCTGCAATTAGGAATTTTTCCACATCAACAGACATTGTCCCAGGTGAAAAAAATGATAAATTGCAAAAGTCCTAGGACTGGTTGGGGATCCTCAGACCTTTGGATTTTGTGGCCTGGCACTTAACCCCTGAGCCCCACATAACTACGTAAAAACGATATTATTTTACAATTTGAGTTGGGGCACTTCTACAGACATCAGTTTTATACTCCATATTTCCAACAATGTAAACCAATTTATAGCATATAAGTCAATTTTCATGAGCTATTTGCAACATCAATGACTTCACATGGACCAATATGGTGACAGTTTTACCAACTTTTGCTAAGGACACCTAACTGACTGACAGTATCTACAGTCTTTAGAAATAACTAAGATTGTTGTCCTAGTAACTCCAGGAAATACAGAGTACACATGACTGACTAGCAAATAAAACACAGGTGTTAAGCTACTACATTTCCATTACACATAAAAAGACTGTCTGGACACCAGACTGAGTTTGCTAAGTGATGAATACCATAAATAGTACTGCAACAGAACTGACAGACCCAATCCAAGTTCCACTGACACTTTGCACATGCTTAATCAAACTGGATGTCTAAAAATAGTCACTAAACAATGAACACCAAGATCTCTCTTTCCACTGACTACTGGTTCCTTTCATACAGACAGCATGTGTATTGGTTGTGCACTGGATACAGCAAAAATTCAGCAGTCAGCTATCCCCATTTTTCTTCACAATGGTTTTCTCAATTCCAAATAACTGGTTGGTTCTTTGTGATAAGCCATAGCAAAAACTTCCACACTTCTTGCACATTACTAAACTGTCAAATACAAAAAATTTCACTTTTGTATTTCAATGTTGTGATTTTCTTCTAAAAAGACCTATGACATTTCAACTCATCTAAAAACTTTTCAGGTCTCATTCACAATATCAAACAACTATACACAAGTGAAATAATGGAAAAGTAGGGAGTGTTTCACTGAGCACCTACATTGCCCATAATGAACATTTTTCACCATCTTCTGATGTCCAACATCCTGGAAGCAGGGACTCCTTTCATTACCCAAAGAGGATTCTGCCAAAGGATCTTCAGATTACAGACCCATTTGCATTCTACCAGAATTACCTAAACCTTTAGAATATGTAGTAAATCAGCTTAGTAGTTACTTAACCTCAACTAACCTTTTACATGAATACCAGTCAGGCTTCCAGAAAAAGCTCAGCACGACATCCACTCTAATTAAAGTGACTGATGAACTGACATAAGCTATGGACAGACAAGAGGCGACTTATGTGCTGCTTGGATTTCAGCAAAGCTTTCAACACTCGACTGACATTTTACTAACAAAATTTACAGGTCAATTTTTCTTCAAGCACTGTACAATGATTGCATTCATACCTTATGTCCCACCAAATGTGTGTAATAATCAGAACAAAAATTTCAAAATGGAGGGATGCAGTATCATCAGTCCCTCGGGGATCAATATCAAGTCCATTACTTTTCTCATCATATAAGAAATGACATGTGTGCTACTCTCTCCCACTGAAAATATCACTTATGTGAAGATGACCTTCAGTTATACATAAGTCCAAGTCCAACAAGCCTATACACAGCCATCCAGTATGTAAATATTAACATATTTGCCTGATCAGATTGGGTACAGAATACAAACTTGAAACAAAAGCCTTATTCATATAATCTACCCTACCCTTAATCCTAAATGCTATAGAAATAACTTCCTCTTCATTTTCTTTGTCTACAAAGACTTTGCAGGTAATTCTCAACCATCATTTAAACTGAACACACAACAGCAATGTTTAACGTGCCAGAGTCACTTCATTCACTACAGCAACATAAAATAATATTTCCTCTTGAGCTTTAACAAACTCTGCTTATGGTAATTTTAGTCTTCAAAGACTTTCATATTAGAACTCTCACTAGCTGGAACTGGTGATGAATGCCTGTGTGCGATACATTTCTGACATTTGTTATTTTTACTAAATCACATCTGTACGATCTTAACATAACAGGAGAAATGTTCGTTGTCAATAAAGTAAAATCCTCTCTATACTACTACATAACACAGCCAATTTCTGTATCAATAACACGACTTCAGAACAATCTTTCTCAAAAAATCAGAACAATTAAATTCTTTTCAAAACCAAGAGACTGTTAATGGTACATTCACCACAACAGCTATTTCTTTGATATATTTGTGGACTGCTCACTCATCACACTTCCCTACCACTTTTCCCTTCGCCTAAGAGTCCTCTATTGAAAGTCTAACAGTTCTTATCACTCTTTTCTGTGGAAAACTGTGCTAGTTTTGTTGATAGTCTAAGTAATTAAGCCTGGTTAGAAGATCTTTCACTACCAGGTACTAACAATGCTTTCTTTTCTGTATTCATGACAAAATTTTGAAATGTGTTTTCTGACGAAAGTGAGCAGAGTCCATTCTTGGCTAATCACTAAATCTATTTCCTGGATTACATCAGGCATTAAGACCTCCTGTAGGATTATAAAAAGGCTCATTTCTAAAATGAAGGGCTTCACAGTTCACAGAATATGTAAAGACTAATCAGAAATATATGAACAGGTAATTGCAGAGGCCAAACTACTTGGAAATGATAGCATAATAAGACTGTTGGGCAATAAATTAAAATCTGTACGGGATATTCTAGAAAGTCAAACAGGGAAGATTTAGGGAAAGCAAGAAATTACACTTACAAAGGATGATAACATTAATATTGGTAAAAAAGACCCACCAAACTACATAAACGAATACCTTATAAATGCTTCACAAACACTTAAGTTTCACTAATCAGGATAAACTTAACTATCTTACACCTGCATACAGCAAGAGATTAGTTCAAACTAGTGAACATGAAGTAGTGAAGGTGATGCAAAGGCTCAAGTCCACAATGTCAGCAGGTTTGGCTGAAGTATCTGTGTCACTTATAATCCATACTGCTTCACACATTGCAAAGTGTGTAATTTATCATTCACCAATGAAGTGCTCCTCCACATATTAAAAATCTCAAGCGATACCTTTAATCCAATGGTGGTAATAGGCATATAGTAGAACATTATCACCTCTTTTCACTCCTCTCATCATTCTCTAAAGTAACAGATTAATAAAACAACAAATCACCAAGTACTTAAACCAACCACAATCTACTGAATAGTAACCAGTATAGCTTTTGAACATTCATGAATACAGAAAGAGGAATAATGGATTACACATATAAAAATTAGAAACCTGGATAACAGTGCTGTAGGAGTTAATTTAGACCCTCCTAAAACTTCTGGCACAGTTAGTCACATTTTTTTGACAAGATGGAATCATTGGGGATAAAAGGTTTGATTTACATCTGCAAAATAGATCAGAGGTTGTGGAACTCTCATCAGTACACTCTAATCATACAATCAGATTAGTATCTGATAAAAAAAAAGTCTTATCACAGGTTAATATGTCAGGCCCCCTTCTTACTTATTTAGATAAAGTACTTACACCTCATACTGCAGCTAAGATCACATTATTTGCAGTTGATAGTGTAATATTGAGCACATAAGAAATCCCTTCCCAAAGTGACTGATCAAGTCCTCAACTGCTTACATTCTTCGTCCAATGCCAATAGGCAGATCCTTAACGTGATGAAAACAAATTATATTCAATACGCAAAAGTGAATCGAAACCAAGGTCTCCAACTGGTACTGGGCAGAAAACTTTGCACAAAACTTTGAGGAGTGTATGTCGATCAGCCCAAATTGGAAGACCATGTAACTATACTCTCCCAGAGACTCAGTTCTACAAGTTTTCTCTGAGAATTATTTATAAAGTTTGCTCCTCAGAAGGTGTTAGAATGGATTAATTTGGTTACTTCCAGTCTCTTGTAGATTATGGATTAGTTTTTTGGGAGGTAAAACTTATAGTCAACTAAAAGAAATTTTTACATTACAGAACAGAGCTACTCAAATAAGTTGCATGAACTTACTGGACCCTCCCTGAATATATACAAATGTGTGTTGATATGGTAGAGCTAAATTTGGAAACCTACAGTCCAATAGTGATTACCACAATTATAACATCCATAACTGTGGGTTCTTCTACGAAGAAAAACTTCTACTCCACGACATGTGAGCAACTTTGGTGTCATTCTTCCTAATGCTCTACCAACACATATTAAGATGTTGGAGAAGAAAGAAGCAACTTTCATAGCAGTTAATAATCATTTTTTGTTGAGAAGTGTTTCTGCAAGATAAGTGAATATGTTAGCTTGCACTAATACTATGCCCTCACTTATCCTGAGCACTTTTTAATCTTAATTGATATATCATTTATGCTGCATTTGTCTTTGGAAAAGAATGTTTCTGCTGTTATAGTTTTCTGTTTTCCCTGCTTCATAGAGGGCATCTCCTGCAAGATCAGTTGTGATGGGTATAGTTTCAGCAGATGTTCAGGTGCTTGCATGTTATTCTCTTCAGCAGTATAATATAATGTACTCAAGTGTATTTTTCATAACTGTAATACAATGAAATACCATGTCCAGCTATATTGTTTATCCATCTTTCGCACACTAATTTTTTTATTTATGCATTTACTTTACCTGGCAACATCTCTCTGTAGACCAGGTATATGTGGTTATCTTTCCTCGTAATATACAAAGGTGGCTAAGCCAGTGAATGTATTGGACTAGCATTCGGGAGGAGTGGGATTTGCACCCAGGTCAGCCACCCCGACATGGGTTTTCCCAGCTTGCCAAGGCAAATGCTGCAATGGTTCCATTGGTTAGGTCACACCCTACTTCCTGCCCTATCCTACTTTTGTTTATGTTTTATATATGCATTTATTATTTCTGTATTTATTACATGTCTGATATTATACTTAGTGGTGCAAGGACAAATAAATAAATACAATTTCAGTCTTATCTTTCACTATCCATTGCGTTTCTCATAACATGGCCTCAAAGTGTTAAACTAAGCAATATTATTGATATACTTAATGTCCATCATTGCCAATAATTATTATAGCACACATTATTTGTGTCACTGATTGTTCTCACAAAATCTATCAGAGGTACATGACTTAACTGGAAATATGCATAAAAATTAGTAATTTTTTAAAAATTGTATGTGTTGTTCCTAGTCTGATGTAAGAGAGGACCCTAAAGCTCTTATGTGGTCAGGCTAAATAAATTATGAATACCTGATAAACAGTGCATAAAAGATGAGTGTGCCTTTCAAGTAAAATCCAGGAAATTAAGGAATACTGGACACATCTTTCTGTAGTAGCAACACTATGTTAAGTTGTCTTTGAGAACTTCAGATACAAATGAAATCCAAGGATTAACCTGATGTCAAATGAATAATTATTAATTCCTATACACAGTAATGTCTTTATAGTGTGCATGATTCACCCAAGACACTCCACCTATTTTTCATAACCAATCAAAAATTTCCAAGAATGGTTTTCATTTCACACTAATACAACAAGAGGTAAGTATTTTACAATCCATGCATTCCCTGACAAGATGTATTGATGTACTTTTGGTATTTAACTACACATAACAAGAAACACACCATGATTGCCACATCACTATTAACGCTTCAGTTTACCTCAAAGAAAGAAAAATCTGAACTGTATAGTTCCAGTTTCTTGCAAATATAACATCAGATTGTGTCTGAAGAGCAAGCAAAGTGAGCAATAATAGAGGTAAACACTATATCACAACTCACATGTAAATAGTGAAGTATGACTAAAAATGCTACTTACCACAAATACAAATGGCCATTTCGTTAAACATTTATTAATAACCTATCACAGATGCAGTACTTGTGTTTGGCAACTAGTTTCAAATTAGCTGGCTCTTTTTTGAGGCTACACTGCACAAGTTTGATTCTGACTTGATAAGATGGCACATGTTTATTGCAACCATCATCTGTGAACATTTAATAAAGTATGTATTGCCATTTTGATGGTTGTTATTAACATGAGCCAAAACGAAATCATAATTAACCAGTGTCATAAAAGAAATTTAATTTCTTTACTGACTTCAGGCACTTAGTGCCCTTCTTCAGAAGTTTATACATATTGCATTATTTGTGTCAACAATAAGAGGCATACAGCAAAATACCATGGTCACGTGGCTCATAGTGCTTGTACAAAATGGACATGACCATGGCATTTTATGCATATTATTGTTGACACTCAATGTGATAGGTACAGCCTTCTGCAGAAGGGCTCCAAGTGCCCAAAACCAGTAAAGAAACTTAATTTCTTTTGTACAGCTAGTTACTTCTTATTTCATTATATAGAACTACTGTTGTTGAGGGTGGATGAAACAACATCAGGCACTTTCAGAGCAGCCTCAGTAAGCCAGGCTTGAGAATGAACCAGCTAGTTCAAAACTAGTTGCCGAACTTACGTGCTCCAACTTTGACAAATTGTTAAACACTTCATGAAATATTTAAAATGTTGCTGCTCCTGTGTCAACAAAATGTTGAAATTGAAAAAAAATGACCAATTTGGTTTTACAGGAAACTTCTCATTTGCAAAGGTTATTTAAAATTACAATGTGGCAATGTCTAGGAATTTTTGCACTGAAGCAAGGCTTGAGATTACTTTTTGCCTTACCTGTCAACATACCACTAAGCAAAGCCCTCTGGATAGTCCCGAGTTACTCAGTTATATGCCGATTGATGAAACAGGATACAAACTTACTACATCACATTTCAATCTTTCCAAATGCCATTACTGTTTTCAGTGCCAAATAATACAGATGTCCTTTAAGCCACTGACCAACTACTAACATTGAATACCACAAGTAACAAATGCTTGAAGAAATAAAACATAAAACCACTAGCATGATTTTTCAAAGTAATTTTGTATACAGAGTAATAGAAGCAGATTAACTTTTTACAACAGATGTATTTCCCCTTTTGTGCGCAGCAAAAATGTCTGGTTTTTCACATTGTTACAAAAATTTCAACATTAATAGTCAGGAACAAAAATTCATTCAATACTACATCGGCCTCACTCAGAAATTCATTATCCTTTTAAGCTTTTGCTTGCTTTCCTTCTTTCTTTCAGATAAGATTTTGTACAAGTGACTAAGTTCAAATCTTACTGAAACAAAACACACACACAAAGTACTATCACTAACACAGTGCAAGGGCTGAAAGGGTAAGGAAAGGAGAGGAAAATAAAGGGGGTAAATTAGAGGAAAATGGTGATGTGTGCACGTGCAAAGGAAGATCATGTTAATCTTGTGAACATTTTGTTGTCAGTTGCTGGAAATGACTGAATTTTGTGCTGCACAAGTAACTACAAGCATTAAGAAATAATATTAAACAGGGAACTCAATGTTATGAATTCGAAATACTATTACAGCTTGTGAATTTGGGACACCATTATCACTTTTCAGCAACCACCTATATAATACACAAATGCCAACAAAACCACCAAATTGTACTGTATGTTATGAGAAAACAGCCCGAGACATTGGAAAACAGCAGATAAAACTATCTGATGGCAACAAGAAAGTAAAGTATAAATCCTTTGGCTTCCCTGGCACTGTGGCTGCAAAACAATTCCTCACACATGCAGCTGGAAAACAAAACATTCACATATCACAATGTCAATGGGGGGTTTCACAATATATAGATTTACTGCTTCCTAATAAACGCAGTATCAGGTAAAGATAAAGTATGTCACACAACTAACATGAAGTTTTGGATTCACAAATATTCACCGTAGAAAAACATCTAACAGACATTTGACTTGTCACTTGCATTGATGCAAGTGTGCCGGCACATACAGAGTAAAGTGTTACATTTTTTGTGTGATGGTGTATATTTTGAATTCCACCACATGATTTCCAGTTAAGCACATCAGAAACACTGCTTACAGATGGATGCCCATCTTTATTAACAACAGACACCCATAATAAATAACATGAAAATACATAATCATGTAACAGATATAAAATGTGTAAACAGCAACATGGAAAAGCGTAATATACTAATTAACTATAACAGCAGAAGCTCACAATTGGGCTACTTAAGTTATTTTTGCTTGCACATAATTTACATTTTATTTTACGACATCATGTCCCCTTACAGGAAATTCAGTACATATGACTCTTTATGTGTTTTTTCATCTGGTCCTTTCTAATGAACGAACTTCCACAGTGGTCACACGTAAAATTTTTTACACCAGCATGTATCTTCATATGGCGACTAAGTTGTGTGCTGGAATAATATCCTTTCTGGCAAAGGTGGCAAACATAAGGTCGTTCACCAGTATGGCCTCGCAAATGGATTTCTAAAGACTCCTTGCGTGCATAAGTCTTTTGACATTCATTGCAAGTGAAAATTTCATCCCTTGCATGACTTCGAAAGTGCCTTGTTAGATGGTGACTCAGTGAAAATGATTTTCCACAAATTTTGCATGGGTATGGTTTGCTTCCTGCATGGGAGACAAGATGCCTTGCAAGTTCTGCACTCGAAGAGAGAGTTTTTTTACAGTAATCACATGCATATTGAGCCTTTCCTGCATGCTGAGCCTCATGCCGCACTAGAGAACGCTTTGATGATAATGCTTTTCTACAAATCTTACAGGAAAATTTTTTAGATATCCTGTGCACCTTTTGATGCAATTTGAGTTGCTCTTTCAAGAAAAATTGTTTGGTACATTTCTTGCAAGAAAATTTTTTCTCTTCCTTATGAATATTTTCATGTCTTCTAAGCAGATTTTTCCGAGAAAAACACTTTTTGCATATAATGCATGAAAATGGCTTGTCTTTAATGTGTACAGCATGATGTTTACTTAAGTCACCTTTACAGTAAAAACTGCTGTTACAAATATCACAACGGAAATTCCTTTCTCTGTCATGATTGCTTTCATGAATAATGAGTAACTGCTCTAGAGGAAATGATCTGTCACATCGCTTACATGGAAAAATATTTTTAACCCCATCACCAATGCCGCAGGATGATATATCTTCTGAAAAATTAATTATACGAGGATCCACATCAACCACTAAGGATTCAGATTCTTCCATGACCAGAGATCTTGTTTATTGCTACACTCACTTATCACAGTCACACTGTTTTACATTGATGTTTGATTTCAAACACTTCATTTCATAACAACCAATTTGTGGTAACCACAGTTCATAAACTACTTCCCTGAAAACACATTATCAAGATAAGCACAATGATCTAAATCAAAAGAAAAATACATTAACAGTAAAAGTGCAACATGTACATCCTATCAAAACAATAAAACATTTTTCAGGGGATGCATCGAATTAGTGTTCTATTGGCATCATGATATTTGGTTAAAATGTATACACAACAGATCAGCACAGATATGGTTATTAGGCCTACATCCAGAATAGAAATTACTATACATAAATTAAGCAAAAAGATTGTTTACAAGCTAATCGTTCCTACAAAATGGTTTTCAGATAAAAATGAAATCTAAAGGAAAGATTCAGTCACTGTTTTACAAGCACCCTCTGACCTTGTGACTTAAAATATCACAAGGGGCTCAAGCATGGCATGACAATATTTATCTCACATTATCAATTAGTGTAATAACTAACATAACCACATTACTGGCATGAAATCAGTACTTTGTTGGTCACAGGCAGTAGTAAGAGCCTCCATATTGTGTGCACAGTATCAAGACACTTTAGTTGTCAGCCACACCAATTTGTGCTGTGTTCAAAACTTCCTGGACAACAATGACTGTTATGTGGGAGTTTAATCTAACATCAGTGGCAAGCACCCAAATCAGAAAATGTTACGGTCTTACTCCAAAAAAGATTTGAACATTTTGGTCAGGAGTATCAGAAGCCAAATATTGTAACATGAGTAAGTGAAACAAACAAACTTCAGCTACTGCAATTTCTGAGATACAGGTTTCAGTCTGTAAAAATTTTAACACTGCCAAACTTAAGCAATTCTCAGTACATGCATCCCACATCACAGGACATCCCCACAAACACTAATGAAAACAAGCAAAAAAGCAACTACCACGTTGAGCTTACGGCAAACTTGGGCTAATAGTATCATGCCAGAAACAATATGATTTGCAAAGTTACCATGCACCACCTGCAACTACTCTAAGCACTTTGTGCAGTGTGGTCATGAATCCCAGATTTTAATGCAAGAGTGGTGACAAAATTTACGTGCATGTAGAATCTGAGTACAAGAGTGACTGTACTATATAACCCAGTACTTAAGGTGTTGGATGGCTGGTTTGAATGGAAAACACACACACACACACACACACACACACACACACACACACACACACACACACACACTCTTGCCTTTGGTTCAAAATACTAATTTTGTGCCAGTAATGGGTGTTATTTTGGTATGAAGATTTGACTGGCTGTTTATCACTTAATCACTGGCAGTGAACACTATGTTCTAAAACATTTTTAAAACTAGGTAACTTACTGCAAATAACTTGGCAGAAATTCTTTAGCAGTGTTTGGCATTCTTTTCTTAAAATGAGCTTAAGATGAAATGTCACGTTTATTGCGTATGCACCCAAAATCAAATACATCCGTGTATTCAAAAACATCCAGAAAGTCTACTGTAGGGAACAACTACACATACTTTCTGCACCAATTATTTTCTGGTAGTCTCATTCAGCACAAAACGTACTTAAAAAAGTTCTTTTTCCTCATTTATTTTGTGATCACATAACTATTTACTTCTAAAAAGCTTGATATCTAAAATAATGTAAATAGCATAAAAGACCAAGTACATACTAACAATGCAGAAGAAAACTCCAGTCAGACTACATGAAAAACACCAAGTTAACATTAACAGAAGGCAAAGTTTCAGAGTCAAGCCCATCTGATACAGTTTTAATCTGCCATAAAGCTTCAAGGCTTTACTATTATAATAAAAAATTGCAAATACAATTGTAAACCTAAAAACATTATGTGAAAAGAGAGGCATGGGAAGGGGGAGGAGGGCGGGGCCTCTTATACATATTCATCATCTTCATCTCAAAAAAATTCTGATTACTCAGAGTAATGGAACGTCAATATAAGATTTGCTATTAATATTTTATGCATTTCACAAAAATAGTGCTGGAAACCAAACTTTTAGCATCTGAAGTTTATTAGTGTACCAGAGAATGTTATTGATGAAACTCTCAACCAAGTATTAATATTTGTACGCGTGTCTCAAACAGTATTTTATAAACTGGAATGCAGCCAATACAATGCTGCACCTCAGTGTATTAAACAAGATTATACGGTTTTAGGACTAGGAATTTCATACTTCTGAACCAATTCATTAGGTTACATATCATTTACATTGAAAAATTACTGAAATACCTCATTTATAAAAATTATCAATGGCCATGTATTCAACAGAGTGAACATTAATTCTTTGCACAATAATGCTCAGATATAGTACCCATGAGGAACATAACTATTCCATTCTGTGTGGCCACTTAAATGTTCATCACTCTAAAATTCTAACATTCACTGCATATTTGAGTAGAGTATTTCCCACCATTTGTTTCTTTCAGTTTCTAGTTGCCCTTTAGCTTGTGAAAAATATATTGCTTTAAGAATTGGTTTTCAGAGACATTTGGGATATTCTCTAGCCCCTTGCTTGCCATTTACACAGAGGCTTTTGGGATGATCGGCCTTAATGATCTCATGGATGTATACTCATCCAACCTGGACTGCATGTGTGAATGGACTGCGGGAAAAAGGCTATAATACACACAACAACTTACACTGATTTGCATCTTACAAGTTTAGATGTGTCCTTCACAGTCAACGTTTCCTAATGGCATATTAGCACTAATTTGTGTTACACTTTCATTAAGGCAGTTCCATCGCAATTCATGTAGGTGTAAACATTGTCATTACAGACAGAACCACTTAAACACTTGATTTGACTGAAACGGGGCTAAACAGTCCTGCGACAGAAGAACAACAATACTCCTGTGCGTGCTGCTAGACGCTACTGACGTCACACTGGTCTTCCGTCTATCGGCTGAATCGGGTTCTACAGTATAAAATCTCTCGTGCGACGTCAGTTTCTCCCTTTCGCTTATTCTGTTCCGTTGTCAAAAATGACATCACTGTATTAAACAGCTCGTTTTTCCCACTGATTTCTTGTCGCGAGCTTTCGACATTGCACGAAAAGGATCAGAAGTTGTAAGTAGTAGCTACAGTCTTCTTCGACAGGGATTTTTCGAGAACGCCTTATAATACTATCCTTAACGTGGCATTTCCGTAATCCATATATCGTATCCGCTGCCGCCGCCCTAACACATTTCGCAGTCATAGTAAAAAAAGAATGAGAGGTGGGGTTACATTACATTTGATTTACACCACCGATCATCGCAAAAGCTATAAAAACTGGCCAACAAGGTATTCATTACTAGGAACTCTCTGACACTTCATTTGAAACTCTTTCCCCACAGAAATGAAATCATGGTCGATTTATTATTTAAAAACACCGGGTAGTTTGTTATCATAATCCATTCCGCAATGATTTACGCCTAAAGTAAGTTTAACATTAGAACGTAAGAAAAAGAAGCCCAAGCTTACACGGTCACGAACCTAATTATGTTCGCTTGTATAGAGAACTGAAACGTGAAACAGTAGACAGCTGTTTCCAACAACTATGATTCGGTTGGTAACAGCACACAACACCCTCTTACGTTACTACTACACTGGTGACAAATATTGCAAACCCGTCTGTTTTCCCATGGTTCTCTTTCATTCCCTACTGTCTCTGTCAAAAAGTCGATCTTTCACTAAATGGTACGCAAAAATGATATCGAGAATCGTTGGCTGCACTTTGCGAGTGGCTAAATTTGGGTAAGTGCAGACACCCTCCCAACACATTAAAAAATATTTGAACGTTTGTGGGCCTATCTAAAATTTACTCTAGCTCTTTATGTAGGAACTAATTTTTTAGGACTTCGTAAAGTTTACTTCTCCTGTCGGTGCGAGAATAGTAAGACGAAGCGTGCCGGTAAGTCAAATTTGATTAATTTGTCGTGGCCTTGTTAAAGGAACCATGTTGATATTTGCCTGGAGAAATTTGACAAAATCCAGATGGCCAGGGCGACGTCTGAACTCTACTAACCTCAGTTAGGAAACCAGTGTCCGTTAGCACTGACTGTCCAATAATTCTCTATGATACGAAACTACTAAAACATCAGCTTCGTGTTGGTAATTGCACACCTCCTTGGTTTAGCCAGATATAAACGTAACTGACTATTCGAATTTATGTTTATTCTATGGAAGGTCCCCTTCGGAAGAAGTAATGGAGCCAAAAAAATTACTCGCTACATATTTCTATAGAAGTGTAAGAAACGGAAACGGCAACGACATTTTAGATGAATTAGGAATAACGCAAACGAATTTTCAGAATAACAGCTCCTTTTAATAACCTTGAATAACAGTTATGAGATGAAATCTGATAGTGCGTTTTACTGGAAAACAGAACAGAAAAGAAAAATTTAGCATACTCTATATATATGGACGAGGATTGAGTTATATTGTGAGAATACTAAAAAAGCTACGTCTAATGTACTGTTATCACAGTTGCGTTTTTCTCGAAAAGAGCAATTATGCCACGCAATGTTGCCATTGCATAACATTTAAAGTCGCTAGCCAGTGTTAAAAATCTACTAGGTAAGTAAAATAAGGTTCACTAAAAATTCGTTAGATGCCGCTAAACTTTATTTAGATCAAATATATTTTGGGGGTTAAAAATTATTTTCGGCTCTTGGGCATTACCAGACGATAATGTAGGCTACTACAAGAGATTTTTAATTATACTGTTTAGCTTTTATTCTAATGACATTTAACAAACTTTGTACGAAAGATTACAAATTATATTAATTTACTGATATATGGTACTGAAAACATGTTATTATTTTAACAACAAAATTGGTTTTAACATATGCAGAGTTACAAAAACCTGAAAAAAATTACATTTGTGAACCATACCTTTAACTAAAACTGCAGTTATTTGGGCCTCAGGCTCTCGATTTGAAAGAAAGAACATAAAACTATCTTTTTGGCTATTAAAATTTTCTAGTTGTTACTATACAAATGAGATCATTACTAAAATAAAATATGTACATTGTGACCTTTTAAACATGTTACATTCAAAGCCCAGATAATGCACGCTTAACTCCGATTTTTATTATAAGACCAATCCTGAAACTTCCAAAAGAATCGCCTGTTCTGTATATAAACGTTAGTCCCACTCAAACTATGTAAGGAACAGCCAACATTTGGCGATTTCACTGCTGGTCGCTTAGTAAAAGTTATTTACAAATATGAGTACACTGTTTGAACTTTTGATGTTACATGTCATGGTATATATGTTACACTTTGCTTTCATAGCAGAAAATATATTTACCTAAATTTCAAAATCATATAAGAAATTTCCAAGATTATCAACTGCATTAACTAAAGAAGAAGTTGAAGCCTCTACAGTTTCTGCTGCTCTTCCTTTAGCGACTTGATTAATTACTTCTTCTGGGAGATCATAAGTCGAGCAACATACGTTTTTACTATACAGTTGAGCTCAGATGAGAAGAAGAGAATATGCAGTTTGTTCAGAGTCTGTTCCAAAATTTCTCATAATATTCATTGAGCAAAACATCCTTCTTTCTTTAGCTTTAGAATATGATAAGAATAGAACGGCAATAACTAAATTACTTAAATCCTGGAAGATGTTTATTCTAATGGTATTAGTATATTTGGCTCCTTTAGCCCAAAAGAAAATAGTGTCCCCATTTAGCGGCTTTCAATGAATGAAGTGAATAGTTTGCCACTGCTGCAAGATTATGACAACTTTTTCTTCAGAGTATCCCATTTCCTTTACAAGATCAATTAATGAACTGTCTTTTGATTGCTTCAAAGTTTATTCCTCACTCATATACATAATTTTTTCTAAAGCTTTGTCACTGACTGGATGTGGTTTTTGGATTTCTTCTCCTAACTTCACATAAAAATAAACACAGCTTTCTTCCATCAATACAGAAATTATGATTTACGAGAAGTTTCTGCACATATGACTCAAAAAGATATCTGCAGTAGAGGACAAGATTGAGGTGGTCTCTAATTTTGAGATCTGTGTAGTCTTGGCCAGCTGCTGCTGCCATCGCCAACAGAATTATTTGGCAGAATGAACATAAAAAAGCCATTAAAGAACTTAACAGTTTTATAGGGTTTGCTTTTTCACTCTCGAAGATTTTGATTGTCTGCTGTACCTTACCGAGAATAGTTTTCAGAAAGTAAATATAGATTCGATTCTGTTCATGTGAGTACGTATCATAAAGCATCTCTGCTGTGTAACATCGATCATTGGTAGTCATACAATGCAATTTTAGTTCATACCACTTTGATAAAATTCTTGCCATAACCAGGTCGGTAGAGAGTTACCATATGTCACATGCCTTCAGTATTTTTAATGGTACATCTCTGCAATTTATTAGCTCAAAAATATTTTTGTGCTCAATTTGGCACTCTGACGAGTATTAGAACCAATTGTGGGTTTCCCTGGCAAGAAACTCTATTTTCGTGGCAAAGTAATTTCTTATACATGTGTTACTGCCACCTGTAATGAGTGACAGACACAAGATATCAAAATTAGGTGTGGAAGATTATGTTGCGTTTTCAGAATTGTATACACCTGGAACCAATCACGATCAACGTTGATTCCTTCAGGAACTGTTGTGCACAGCGACCATAAAATGTAAGGGAGGAGAAGCACACAGCAGTGAGTCCCAATGCCATTAGTTTTTATTATACTTGCAAACATAGATATTGGCTATAAATAGCCATCTTCAGTGCATTTTCGTTACAACTCAACAGATTCACAGCACAGTCTGTTGAGTCCTAACGAAAATGCACCAAGATGGCTATTTATAGCCAGAACCTAGATTTGCAAGTAAAATAAAAACTAATGGGATTGTGACTGACTACTGTGTGCCTCTCCTTTGTACTAATCATGATAGCTGCATGGTTGGTTCCTGTGCAATTAAATTTTGTGATTTAAGGTCATGAACTTTTAAACACTGTATCAGTGCTGATACCACCCTAACAGCATCAGAACTCTCCGGCGACTGTAAAGGTAAAAACGCAGACACTCCTTTTTTCTTTTAAACTAAATTATCTTATGACGATCCCAAGATATTTCCTGATGCTTACATCTGTTGACTCATCTAATAATAAACTATATTTCTGATCACCTGTGTCACTTGGGAGTGCCTTTCTGAAATGAGCTTCTAGAATATAATTTATCAGCTCTGTGAATTTTCTTCTGTGTAATTGCTTGTCATTTGTCGATTTCGAATCGTGAAAGTATTTTTTACACACATCATTCAAGTGATCGATATTGGAAATTGATCCATTTCAGCAATGTACAAAGCTAATGTACACTCAGGTGTCACACAAGAATTACGTGTTGCTACTGCTACTAGAGACAATATTGTTTTGAGAAGTAAGTTCATATTTTGCTCTATGTTTTTTCGTTTCCAAATGCTTCTTCAAATGTTAAGTTTTGGATACATTTCGGACTGACAATAGCTACAATAGGCTTTTGTTGAGTTATCTGGCATAGGCTTCAACCTATGCTTGAATTCCACATAGTTTTCCCACTCTTTTCTGTTACTCTGTCTGTAGATCTTTGTTTTAGGTGGCACTTCCATGATTTTTTATAACTACATTAAATCCACACAATAACTATCGTTACACAATCAAAACAGATAATTTGTAAACAACTGTAAGAACTAATTACACTGCAACACAATGACACAGCTAAAATCAATATAACTTTTCAAACATTCTAATGTATACAACTATGAGAACTAATGTCACTGCAACACATCGATATAGCGAAAATGTATATGACAATCCAAACAGTCCAGTTTCAATACATTATTTGTGTTCTCACTCATTGTTGAGCCATGAAGCTCCCACAGTTTCTCTGCAGGTTCTCTACTGTAGTGCCACCTAGCATATGACATGTGAAACGATTGTGCACTGTGTAAATGAAGAGCAGAAGCAAATTCAAAATAAAAATGCAGTCATATTTTTAACTCCTTATGGCACTATAAATTGCAGCAGTTGTCAAAAATGTAACTTTTTCTATTTCCAAAGAATGCTGATAGAAACCCGAATAATTATTATAGGGATTAAAAGAAATGCTCATTTCAGTGTACTTACACTTTTTAGGCTTGTGAGAAACTGTTTAACATTTCTGTTCATTCTTACTGTCATCAGAAATTTGATTCTTATGTCACATTAGACAGCATTATGCGAATATAACCTAAGAGTTAATTAAAATCTCTAGCAGATACTGGAATGTAAAAGTGTTTTGCGGTACAGTACGCATGTTTTGAGTTTTTTCCCATGGAGTAATTTTTTTTTCCATCCCAAAAGGGGAATTAGGGAAGTAAAGTACTGTTGATATTTACTAGGAATAGAAAATTAGTACAACACTACCATACTTTAACTTCTGAAGGGATTTTATATTTCGAGAGGCCTGAATGTGCTCCAGAGCAGGACTCTAACTTCTTCTGCTTGTATTACAGAATTGAAGATAGACAGAGTATGAGTTAACTTTCTTTGTATCATGTGTGTTACTCTGTAAATCATCATATTAAACTCTGAACTAGTTTAAGCTGATGCATATTTCGTGTACTGAGATTAAGAAATGGACTTAGTTTGACTACAATTTGGTCTGGGGATTTTGCTACCCTTCTTGTGATGCTCTCTACATAACTCTATCAAATTTCATAAGGGTATTTACTGTCTCTATTTTAATTGAATATCGTAGGACGTCTTCCTGTTTATTTGAGATGTCCCTTCTTGTGTAAACATTATTCAACATAATTTTCTGTTATCTACATCAATTACAGTTACAATAGAACTCTTGTTATTAAATTATTCATTTAACTTTTATTGTATATTAAGTGTATTTTATTAACTCACAATTCTAGCGAATACATAGAATATTTGACTGCATGATCACAGCTACAGATCATTATCTGCAGCGAATTAGCTGTGGGGCATAAAGACAGACAAGCACAGCTCGACACAATGACTAACTCGAACTAGTCTTTGTAAACAGAGGTGTGCATAGCCCAAGTAACTAAAAATATGAGTAACCATGGGTAGAGATGCAGCAGGTTTACTTGTATTTGATGTTGTTAGAGCAACTACCCTAACAGTAACCGTTTGGTACTGTTGTATTATGTGCCCAGGAACACTGTTGAACATAAGGTATTTGACTCTGAATCACAATACACTACACTCAAAGATAAATTCAGCTTTTGTGGACTTGATGGTATAGTTAATCATTGGATACTGCCATATTAAACCAAAAGAATGCACCTACTTTTACTTAATAATTCAACCAATACAAGCAGAGGTTATTTTTCTGACAGTGTAGAAATCACTTATGGGTTTCCACAAGGTTCAATCTTAGGCCCACTAATGTTCTCCATTAATGTAAATGACCTGCCTAATATACAAAAGAGCAATTATTTCTTTTTGCAGGTAACACTAGTATTTAAATCAATCCAGACACATATGCAGCAATAGAAGAAATGATAAATAATATTCTTATAAGTACCGTTGAGTGATTTTCTGGAAATGGTCTTACTCTTAATTTAAAAAAAGTACAACATATTCAGTTCTGCACATCTAGAAATACTACAGCAGTGGTGAATGTAATACATGGCATGTAAATCATAACTAGAGTGAAAAATTCAAAAGTTTTAAGTGTCCATAATGGTGAGAATTGAACTGGAAAAACACATATATAGATACCTCAAATAAGTCAGTTCAGCCATATTTGCACGTCAAAGCATTGTAAATCTTGAGGAGACACAAATCAGTTAACATATTTTGCATATTTTTCAGTCAGAAACGAAATATAGAATTAATAATTTTCGGTTATAACTCATCATGAAGAAAGAAAATATTTATTGAAAAAATGTCCTGCAAGAGTAATATGTTGTAGTCACTCGTGATCGTCTTGTAGACATCTGTTTAAAATTTTTAGGTATTTTAATTACTACTTGACAACACATCTACCCCCTTTTTGAGTTTGTCATCCGCCCCCCGTAACTGAATGGTCAGCGTGACAGAATGTCAATCGTAATTGCCTGGGTTCGATTCCGGGCTGGGTTGGAGGTTTTCTCCGCTCAGGGACTGGGTGTTGTGTTGTCCTAATCATCTTCATTTCATCCCCATCGACGCGCAAGTCGCCGCAGTGGCGTCAAATCGAAAAATTTGCACTGGGCGAATGGTCTACCCGACGGGAGACCCTAGTCACACGACATTTACAGTTACATTAAGTTCGCCATAAATAAATCACTACAGCGCAACAGAGACAGTGATATACATAATTACGATTTGAGAAGAAAAAGTGGCATTTATTATTTTCAGAATGAAATTTTCACTCTGCAGCTGAGTGTGTGCTGATATGAAACGCCCTGGCAGATTAAAACTGTGTGCCGGCCCAAGACTCGAACTCGGGATTGTTCCCTTTTGTGGGCACATGCTCTACCAACTGAGCTATCCAAGCACGACTCACGACCCATCCTCACAGTTTTACTTCCACCAGTACCTCGTCTCCTACCTTCCAAACTTCATAGAAGCTCTCCTACGAAACTTGCAGAACTAGCACTTCTCGAAGGAAGGATATTGCAGAGACATGGCTTTGACACAGCCTGGGGGATGTTTCTAGAATTAAATTTTCACTCTGCAGCGGAGTGTGGGCTGGTATGCTTCTGTGAAGTTTGGAAGGTAGGAGACAAGGCACATTCATTATTTCAATTATGGTTGTCTTTAGCTGAAAAGGGTGCTCAGCACTTCTAACAAATTTTTTTTTACTTACCCCCAGACATAAAACGTCAGACACACAGCAAAATCAACTTCAAAAACAGACTGAAAAAGTTTCTCCTAGACAACTCCTATTCCATAGAATAATTTCTATTTATATAGGTTGGTAAGGGTGATGTGTATGAATTACTAATTCACAGCTCCATTAACAAAATATATCTACATCTACATCTACATGACTATTCTACAATTCCCACTTACCTTCCTGGCAGAGGGGTCATCGAACAAACTTATGACTATTTCTCTAGCGCTCCACTCTCGAATAGCTCTTGGGAAAATTGAATGCTAATCGTTCTCTACGAGCTCTGATTACTCTTATTTTATTATTATGATCATTGCTTCCTATGTAGCTTGGCGTCAATAAAATATTTTCGCATTCATGGGAGAAAGTTGATGATGGAAATTTCGTGAAAAGATCTCGTCGCAGTGAAAAACGCCTCTGTTTTAATGATTGTCACCTGAACTCACTTATAATATCTGTGATACTCTCTCCCCTATATCGCGATAATACAAAACGAGCTGCCCCTTCTTTGGACGTTTCCAATGTCCTCCAGCAATTCTATCTTGTAAGGAACCCATAACACACAGCAATACTGTAGCTGAGGATGGACATGCTTAGTGTAGGCAGTCTCTTTTAGTAGACCTCTTTCAGCTTCTGGTTTTAGTTGTTTGTAATCGTAATTCCTAGGCATTTAGTTGAATTGACAGCCTTTAGATTTGTGTAATTTATTGTGTAACCGAAATTTAACGGATTTCTGTTAGTACACATGTGCATGACCTCACTCTTTTCCCTATTTAGAGTCAACTGCCTCTATTTGTGCCACACAGATATTGTGTCTAAGTCATTTTGCAATTGGTTTTGATGTTCTGATGGCTTTACTTGTTGGTTAATGACAGCACCATGTGCAAACAATCAAAGAGGGCTGCTCAGAGTGTCTCCTAAATCGTTTATATAGATTACGAGCAGCAGAGGGCCTATAAAACTACCTTGAGGAACACCAGATATCATTTGTGTTTTGTGTGATAACTTTCTGTCGATTACTATGAACTGTGAGCGTTGTGACAGGAAGTCACAAGTCCTGTCACACAACTGAGATGATACTTCATAGACACACAGTTTGATGGGAAGTCTCTTTGTGAGGAACGGTGTCATAAGCCGTCTGGAAATCTAGAAATATATAATCATACTGAAATCCCCTGTCGATAGCAGTCATTACCTCACGTGAATAAAGAGCTGGTTATATTTCACAAGACAATATTTTCTAAATCCGTGCTGACAATGTGTTTCTTTAGGTAATTCATAATGTTTGGAGACAGTATATGTTCCGTAATTCTACTGCACATCAGCATCAGTGATAAGGGTCTGTAATTCATCAAATTATTCCTGTTTCCTTTTTTATGCTATTAATGTGGCCTGCGCAACTTTCCTATATTTAGGTAAGGATCTTTCATCGAGTGACCAACTGTGTATGATTCCTGAGTATTTAGCTGTTACATCAGCACACTCTGAAAGGAACTTAACTGGTATACATTCTGTACTGGGGGACTTGCCTTTATTAAGTCATTTGAGTTGCTTCGTTACACTGAGGATATCTACTTATAAGTTCATGTTGTAACATCTACTGTGTCTTCTTTGTTGAAGGAATTTCGGAAAACTGTGTTTAGTAACTCTGTTTTAGTGGCAATGTCATCAGTAATATTACCGTTTGTATCACATTGCTATTGATTGTGTCTTGTAAATGCTCAGCATGTAGCCATATTTACATGAGAATATGTAATATGAATGTAAAACGACTAGTTCCACATCATTACAAATAATCATATAAATGAAACATTGAAATAAAAAACTAATTAACTAATGCCACTGAAAATTTTATGTATATCATTCATGTTTGCAGTGATGTGAGAATTAAGTTGGGTCAGCACTTGTGGTTCTTCCTTTGCAGAGGAACATTTCTTCTATTGCTTCATGTCCTCAATTTCGGTTTCTGTGTCACCTGTGAGTGTCTGTAAGAACTTTGGTAGCACTTACAGCTTTTACATATGACCAGATTTTCTTCAGGTTTTGTGTGGATTCTTTTGTTCTGATTCTGCAGCGGTACTCTTTGAAGGATTTGACACTCAAATGTGTTTCATTTGTAGTCCTATGCTTTGCTTTAAACCAACAGTGTAGCAGTCACTATTTGTTTTAGAAGTATCTTTACAGAGACAGTGTTGCATGAAGAGCCCTTTCTCACTCATTGCCTATATGCCTTTATTGCCTTCTGCTTCGGTCTCCATACTCAATTTGATGTTGGTATGAATGGATTTCCGATCCCCGAGGAAGTCATGCAGTTTGTTCCTTCCATGTAGACAAATGATGAATGAGCCGTCTTCATAATGGGAAAAGAAAGTGAATTTGATTCGAATGACTTCAGGGCTTCTTTGGTGAAGTGCTCCATGTACGAATTCGATGAGTGGTGATGCGATTTTAGTTCTGGAGAGGAGACTTAACATTGCTTCCACCCCTGTGCTCTCATCCTTCGTGGACATTGGCAGCGCAGTTGAATTGATGCTGGTGCGACTACTGCTGGAAACAGATGAAGAAGTTCGTCGTGAAACCTGCCATGCTCTGAGGAGAGTTAAGCCTATCAACTGGTGAACGAACAGGTTCTCTATGCGATATTACAGCAGTGTTCTGTTACTAGCTGACGTAGTCTGAGGTTCCTTGCCTTCCAGAGTGCTCCATTGTGAATAGCGACTTTTCTGTGTGCTACTGTGTAGAATCAAAACTGCCGCTATGCCCCACAGATGTGTTAACAACACCATCAATTTTTGTTACGCATGAGGAGATGCTGTGTTTGGACAAAGAAAACAAACATTGTCCCAAGCAGCATATTTCGGATGACATATAGGGGACGAATGAAGACATGGGCTCCTGATTGGTGTACAATATTTTCATTAACTATACGAGCATGAATGAAAGGAAAAAAATTTCCATGCGTTTTGCAGTGCAGGCCATTTGGCGCGAATCTACGAACCATATAAAGGATTGCTGCTTCTGCTTGGTGCCTCCGCTTAGTAAAGGATTTACCAAGAAAAAGAAGAGCGTCATACAGTATCTTAATGTACCAAGTGTGATGCGACCAGTGGGTGGGGTGGGTGTTCCAAATCCTCCAGTAGTTGCAACAATAAATTTCTACAGTGACAGTGAAGATGAAGACCAGTCAGATACATACCATCCTTCCACATCTAACGACCCATGTTTACACCAACATCATCTAGTGAAATAAACAAAATTACGCAAAGTGAACTCAGAGGTCTTGTTAGACAGTTGGACCTTCCGAAACATAAGGCTGAACTGTTGTTATCTCCTCGTGTAATGGACTGGAATCTTCTGGAAAATACAGCTCGAGAATGTTCTTTTCACCAGTGTCAAAAGCTACTCGAAAGATTTTTCAACACAACAAATGTAATAACATTCTGAACAGATTTTGAGAGTTTGATGCAAGAACTCAGTATCACTTATATAAACAGGACGATTGGAGGCTTTTCATAGATGGTTCCAAAATTGTTTTGATAGCTGTGCTATTACATAATGGCAACATATTTCTTCCCATCCTAGTGGCATATTCAGCCCTAAAACGGAAAGTTAAATCATGATGACAGATATTTTACACAGTATCGACAATAATAAGCATCAATGGCTCATATAATGAGGTGACAAAAGTTGTGGGATATGTCCTAATATCGTGTTGGACCTCTTTTTCTCGATGTAGCATGGACTCAACAAGTCGTTGGAAGTCTCCTGCAGAAATATTGAGCCATGCTGGCTCTACAGCCATCCATAATTGCGGAAGTGCTGCTGGTGTAGGATTTCGTGCTTGAACTGACCTCTCAATAATGTCCCGTAAATGTTCTATGGGGTTCATGTTGGGCGATCTGGGTGACCATATCATTTGCTCAAATTTTCCATAACGTCCTTGAAACTAATTGTGAACAACTGTGGCCGAATGTCATGGCATGTTGCCATCCATAAAAACTGTATTGTTGTTTTGGAACCTGAAGTCCATGAATGGCTGCAAATGGTCTCCAAGTAACCAATAATAACCATTTCCAGTCAATGATGGGATCAGTTGGACCAGAGGACCCTGTCCATTCCATTCAAACACAGCTCATACCATTGTGGAGCCACCACTACCAGTGCCTTGTCGAGAACTTGGATCCATGGCTCTGTGGATTCTGTGCTACACTCGAACCCTAAGCTCTTACCAACTGAAATTGTGACTCATCTGACTCTACGCAAATGCAGTTGCTCTCTATCGTTAAGTGAAGGCAGTCGGCCACTGCTTTGTCTGTGGTGGGAGGTAATGCCCGAAATTTGGTATTCTCAGCACACTCTTGACCCGTGGATCTTGGAATATTAAGTTCCCTAATGATTTCCAAAATGGAATGTCCCATGCTCTAACTACTCTTCCACGTTCAAGGTCTGTGAATCCTCATCTTGTGGGTTTATGTTCATGTGACATAGCCTATCAAACATTTAAAAAGACTGGAGCCTATCTGACAAAATTGATGTGATATATTGCTTTGGCTCCCCTTAAATTGTACAAATAAATTAGATATTTTTGTCAATATTAAAAATAGTGAATAAAATATGAAAAAATATGTGTATCAGTATTTCAGTAAAGTAAAAACTTCAACACATGGCCACAATGAAAAACTGTATTGCCTGGCAAGAAAAATGTCTCATGGGAGGCATTTGTAAATCCCAGTTGAGTTCTGTTACCACCACTACAGGTGAAGCTTGGTATGTCTTTTGCAAAAGTAGTTAATAAGATCAACGAATAAGCATTTGAATACTTGCATGGGGAAAATTCCCTGGACTGAGCGCTAAGACTGTCATGAAGGGAGTATTCATATCATTGGTCCACAAGTTTGTAGGGTACATGGAGATCAGAAATTCGGGTGTATTCCCAGTCTTGATGAGCTAAATGTGTGGCAATGCTTTCATAAAGCTATGTCATTGTTCTTGGGCATTATGAGGGCTTTAAATTAAATTTAACTTGTAAATGACCATGTATGTGCCTATGAAAACTGAAATGCAACATCTCACAATACATTTAATTCACTCTTATATCGATGTTTTCCCTGAAAGTTGTGTGGCATTTAGGGATGAACATGGTAATAGGTTTCACCAACAAATCTCTGGAATGGAACATCGATACAAAGAAAGATTCAGTGCTTTAACGTTGGCATATTTCTGCTGGACTGTGCAGTAAGACTTGCATCTTCCCCATAAGGGGCATGCAAGGAGAAAACGTTTGATATAAAGAAGGTAACTGTTAATATTGTGTCTTTGAATGAATTAAATTGATTGTAGCTATTCATGTACTTAGTCTAAAGTACTTTGATTTATTCTTTTCACGTGATTTGTGAATAGCTTAGACGTATATTTCAGTGACATAGCCTACCAAACATTTAAAAAGACTGGAGCCTATCTGACAAAATTGATGTGATATATTGCTTTGGCTCCCCTTAAATTGTACAAATAAATTAGATATTTTTGTCAATATTAAAAATAGTGAATAAAATGTGAAAAAATATGTGTATCAGTATTTCAGTAAAGTAAAAACTTCAACACCTTGCGTCTAAAAACCTAGAGCCATCTTTGTGGTCAGAGTACCAAATTAACTCCAAAACTGTGTCAAATGTGTGGTAGGCAAATGTGTGTTGGGCGCTGCTATGCTTGTCTAATACAGATTTTTAATTGCTATTTTTCAACTTCAGCACACTCAAATCAATATGAATCAACATTTTGACCTTTGTAAAAAAAAAATTAAGTTAAAATTTGTCGTCTAGTGCTACTTTCTGTTTATTGGAGAATACTATTAACAAACAGAGGGCAGCCCACTCTCACCTAGAGATGCACATCTATTTGGAAATCGACTTGTTTCTTCTGTTACACATGACTACAAGTTTGTTCTCTGGTCTCACCTAAAAGGAACAGGTACTTTTCATATTCTATTCCATATTTTTAATAATGACATTTAAAATCCATTCATCCCAGCATCAAATTGACTATAGAGATCGAAGCAGGAGGAAGACTACCATTCCTTGATGTTATGGTCAAGAGAAAAGCTGATGACACCCTTGGCCATATTGCGTTTCAGGACCTGTACTAGCTCACAGACAACTGCCATCACATTGCACATTGTGCAGAGGAATGGGGTATTAAAAATGATAGTATACAGGATGCACACAATCTCAAATCCATAGATTATTACCTGGGAACTGGAACACCTCGATTAGTTAAGTAATTAGTTCGTTAGTTACATAATCCATAGAAGATTTGAATGATTCTGTTATCGAAATGATGTGAAACGAGTTAGTTTACAGACATACATGATTCATGTTAACATCAATGAACACATTTTTTACTACCACTCATGCAACTACGCTTAAAAACAAGTTTCTTCTGGCTACTAGCTTTTAAGTAGAAATTCATCAATGGTAGAGAAGGAGTTGTGCAGGAGAAATGATTTAAAGTTAGATCTGAAAGCTGCTCTTTGCTACCAATCAGGCATTTTATGTTATGGGAAAATGATCCAAAATTTATGCAGTAGCATATTAAACTCGTTTCTCACTGACATGTTTAGTGATAGATAATAAAGATGATTTTTCTGACATCACTGTTCTTCTCAAATTGTGATGGATTATTTGTGATAAATTTCATTAACAAATGTATGTATTATCACAGCTCCTTGAAGAGGTACCTACATGATGTCTGTGACTGAACACCATATTGTTCTTACTGCTGGCTTTTTGGCAATCAGTACTTTCCTTATAAGTGATGAGTTACACTCAGAAATTATTCTGTAATACATTATTGAGTGGAAATATGCAAAATATGTCAGGAGGTTGTCTCTTGTTTGAGGAGCTCAATAATATGTTTCTTCAAGTTCAAGTTTTCATCAATATGTTCACCCATAATTTTGGAGCATTGGACCCTATTGACTGACTGCTCATGTGATACATCAATTGTTTGTACAACTCGTATTTGCTGTACAGAACTAAATATAACGTTTTTTCTTCAAAATTTAGGGAGGGATCGTTTTCTCAGAACCACTTTATAATCCTTTGGAAAATATCATTTGTCATATCTTCTGTCGATTTTTCTCTAATGGGGTATATTATAATACTAGCATCATCTGCAAAAACTGTCAATTCTGCTTGCTGAGTATTAAGTGGAAGGTCATTCACACACATATAAAGAATAGGAGTGGACCCAAAATTGAACCCTGTGGGAGTCTCTTTGTGATTTCTGCCCAGTCACTAAAATTTTCTAACCTTTTAGCATTCTCTGAATTCTTCAGCACAGGCCTTTGCATTCTTTTTATAAGTATGATTCAAACCAGCTGTGCAGAAAGCCATCAATTCTTTAAAACTTGAGTTTTTCTAAGGGAGTAACATGCTGTACACAATCAAACGCCTTGGAAAGATTACAAAAAAATAGCAAATGGCGATATTTTATTATTTAAGACTTGTATTACTTGCGGAGTGAATGTATAAGTAGCGTTTTCAGTCTAGCAACCCTTCAGGAATCCAGACTGTGGTATGCTAAGTAAATTGTTTCCATGTAAGTGTGAGACTCTCTTGAGTACAGAACCAGGGAAATCTCATCAACTGGGACTATGGCAATAATCTCAGCTGGACTTGGGAATGGAAGATTACAAGCACTCTGCCACCCTGCGCTACTGTATAACCTGTGGAGATGGCAGAAGTCATAAAGAAAGGGGTAACCACTGCCTTTTAACTGTACATCAGCACACTGTTGGGAAAAAACAGGCATGTACTGGAAAGGCACCGAGTAGAAATTTTATTTTGCCTACCAATACAACATGGGCATTATTGGGGTGCGTCAAAGAAGGCCTAGGTGTACAGAAGGCTGGGGTATTTCAGATTCCATGCCTAAATGGCAAGACATACATTGGACAAACAGTGCACACCATCAAAGATCAAAGCAGACACACCAGTAGCACACTCATCTAATGTATCCTAACAATTGATGGTTACAGAGCACTAGTTGTCTGAGACTTGTGTTATGGAATATGAAAGTACCAGGATTTTGGCATGGAAATTCTGGGACAGTGTCACAGAAAAGCCATTGAAATATGTACCAGGGAACTCTCATCAGCTGAGACTATGGCGATAAACTCAGATGGACTTGGGAATCAGCACTACGTCTAATTAAGAAGACAGTCGGGAAACACTATGTTCTGGTGGGCAGAGTGGAATGAGTAACTTCACCCACGCTTCTACAACTGGGGTGGCCTCCAGGGCAGTGCCTGTCACATATGCTGACGCAATCACCTCTGCAGCCATTGACACGTGCCCTCAGGTGCAGACTTTGTAGAGAATGGCTCATGGTGGGAGGGGATATACATTGGTGGTGTGGCTGCAGATGGTCAGTTCAGCAGTGCACCTGAGGATGGCAAAATGTTATATCACCAAAATGTTGTGTCCATTGGACACTATCAACTGGCAGTACATCCTTGGTCTGTTTGATCAACAAATAAGCCAAGAGAAAATGAAGAACTAAAATATTTCCTGTTTAAATTTAGACCAAGTACTTTATACACTAATAACATCTGAATGAATCGAGGTAGGATATGGTTTGCTAAGCAGAAAACCTAGGAATTGTGTGAGATTACACTAATAAACTTTTTTTCAAGGAACCAAAATCGACATAAGGCAACAATCTGCACTCATAGTATGAGTAGTCATGATCATACAGTTATTGGTAATGTACTTTCATTTACTTCAAATATTTGCAGACTGGGGAGAGAAACAAGTCATCACATTTAATATGAACAAAAATGGTCAAATTCGTTAAATTGAGATAAATAAACATTAATGAGCTACTGCTATGCATATAGGTACTCAGTACCAGTTATACATTAAAGAAAGAGAGCAGTCAATTACAGAAAGCTATAGCAGACCCCAGCATAGACACTTCAACATGAACAACTGGTAGAACTCTGACGAACATATGAAGTATGAAACTCGACTATTTGACCACAAAAACCACATACATATTAATGAAAAATCACATGTATTTTAGACAAACACTGATCATGCAAACACGTATGAAAAACTACAGGAGCTAACAAATTCGGTCCTGTCACAATATTCGGTCATATGGTCACCAAAATCTGAAAATTATAGGAATGCAATGTACAATAAGTGACAGTTTCCTTGAGTGTCAATTGCTTGAATAGCATTGCCTACTGTATCAAGATCAAGTTTTGCATGGGTACTGTTCAATCTTGCCCAACTTTACAACAACATCACAATGAAGTGTTTCCTAAATATGGCATTGATGTAACAGAGTTAGGAGGAGGCAACCTGAAATACCATCATCTCCAAATTTTGTAACTAACACATCGACACCTGGCTGAAAATGATTTACAAGCTCGTAGCGCCCCCTATCGGTAATGTTGGAATTCAGTTTGGTGTTGTCCCACCCTTTGCCTTGATGAAAGCTTCCACTCTCGCAGGCATACGTTCAATCAGATGCTGAAAGGTTTCGTGGGGAATGGCAGCCTATTCTTCCCACAATGCTGCACTGAGGAGAGTTATCGATGTCAGTCGGTGAGGCCTGGCATGAAGTCAGTGTTCGAAACACTCCAAAGGTGTTCTATAGGATTCAGGTCAGGACACTTGGCAGGCCAGTTCATTACAGCGATGTTATTGTCGTGTAACCACTCCACCATAGACCATGCATTATGAACAGGTGCTCAATCTTGTTGATAAATGCAATCGCCCTCCACGAATTTCTCTTCAACAGTGGGAAGCAAGAAGGTGCTTTAAACATCAATAAAGGCCTGTGCTGTGATAGTGCCAGGCAGAACAACAAGAGGTGCAAGTCCCCTCCATGAAAAACACAACCCCCCATAACACCACCACCTCCGAATTTTACTTTTGGCACTACACACGCTGGCAATGATGTTCAGCGGGCATTCCCCATTTACCCTCCTTACACCAAGCGAGGCGTCGTTTGGCATTTACCAACGTGATATGTGGCTTATGCGCAGCAACTTGACCATGAAATCCAAGTTTTCTCACCCCCCCACCTAACTGTCTTAGTACTTGCAGTGGATCCTGATTTAGTTTGGAATTTCTGTGTGATGGTCTGGATAGATGTCTGCATATTACACATTACGACCCTCTTCAACTGTCGGCAGTCTCGGTCAGTCAACAGATGAGGTCGGCCTCTATGCTTTTGTGCTGAATGTATCCGTTCACGTTTCCACTTCACTATCACATCGGAAACAGTGGACCTGGGGATGTTTAAGAGTGTAGAAAACTCGCATACAAACGTATGACACAAGTGGCACCCAATCAGCTGACCACGTTCAAAGTCCATGAGTTCCGCTGAGTGCCCCATTCTGCTCTCTCACGATGTCTTAATGACTACTGAGGTCGCTGAAGTGGAGTACCTGGCAGTAGATGGCAGCACAATGCAGCTAATATGAAAAACGTATGTTTTTGGGGGTGTCCGGATACTTTTGATCACATAGTGTGTGTCTATATATATATATATATATATATATATTGCTTGGAGCAATAAAATGCTATAATTTACTTTCTTTAGTATTGACTACTAGGTTTCATGGTATAGACTTGATTTAAGTACCTGAAATAATAAAAAAACTTTGCAGAAATTAAATGCTATAGTATACCTAGTTATCTTGTATCAGACTGTGCTGTACAAATCACTTTTCATAGATTAATAAAATCCACAACACACTATGAAAAGAAGATCCAAGTTTAATTTCCAGTCGACATCAAGGTCATTACAGGTGGAGCATAACTGTGGAATATTTCAAGTATGTGGAAGAAAACTGGCTGTGCCCTTCCAACGGGCCATATGGAATTTGCTTGGTTTGTTTTAGGTAAATCACAAAAAACCTAAATCTGGATGGCCAGACGCAGCAGAACACACTATAACAACTTCTGGAACTACAATATAAAATGCTTAAAATGTGCTAAACCTAGTACGACTGACTAGTTGTTCAATCGTGAAGTAGCAAATTAGAAATGCACCACTTTCAGTTCCGATTTGGTTTGGTGCATTTATTTATAGCAACTTTAATACATTCTTGCTTGCTCTTTATTGTGCATGCAAAATAAGTTATTTTCTGTAGTTCATTTGCAGCCTATAGCATTCCATAACTGATATTAAGATTCAACTGTGTGAAAGACTTTGGAGGTGGCAAAGTGAAACACATACTCACAGGATGTCATATGTGCCAGAATGAGATTTTCACTCTGGAGCGGAGTGTGCACTGATATGAAACTTCCTGGCAGATTAAAACTGTGTGCCGGACTGAGACTCGAACTCGGGATCTTTGCCTTTCACGGGCATGTGCTCTACCAACTGAGCTAACCAAGCACGACTCACGCCCTGTCCTCACAGCTGCCTGCAAAATTCAAAGGTCCCAAGTTCGAGTCTCGGTCTGGCACACAGTTTTAATCTGCCAGGAAGTTTCATATCAGGACACACTCCTCTGCAGAGTGAAAATCTCATTCTGGAAACATCCCCCAGGCTGTGGCTAAGCCATGTCTCCGCAATATCCTTTGTTTCAGGAGTGTTAGTCCTGCAAGGTTCGCAGGAGAGCTTCTGTAAAGTTTGGAAGGTAGTAGACGAGGTACTGGCGGAAGTGAAGCTGTGAGGACGGGTCCTGAGTCGTACTTGGGTAGCTCAGTTGGTAGAGCACTTGCCCGCAAAAGGCAAAGGTCCCGAGCTCGGATCTCGGTCCGGCACACAGTTTTAATCTGCCAGGAAGTTTCATGTCATATGTGATTCTGTACAAAAGTCTGATTTTCAAACTGGACAGTACAGGACACGTGTAAAATACTGGATTTGTAATTGGGAATAGATGGGGTGCTTTTATACTCTGTTTTTCCATGGCTTTCCTACATCCCTTCATGTACGAGGCTGTTCAAAAGGTAAGGTGGCTTTTCAAATTGTGCGGGCAATGTACATTCGATTATCAATGTTTTTTTTGTTATGTTGGTACACACGTACCGAACATATGTTCACAGTTTCAAGTGTGCAGTATACTTCATTTGTTTTTGACATATTGAAAGGTTAGACATGTTTTGATTATTATAAAAAGTGGAGCAAAGAATTTGCATCAAATTTTCCGTGAAAAATGGAATCAAGTGCTCTAAAACAGTTGAAATGTTGACAGTGGCATACGGTGAGTCTGCTCTAGGTAAAAAAAAATAAACGAGTGGTACGGTACAAGCTCTTCCAAGATGGCCGAGAAGATGCCATTGACGAACCTCGCTCTGGACGCCCCAGCACATCAGCAACACATGGTAATGTCGAAGCTGTGAAGAAAATTGTTTTGGAAAATCGTCGAATTGCCGTAAGAGAAGTTGCTGAGGCTTTTGGCATAAGGGTCGGCTCGTGTCGTGCACTTTTCTCGGATGTTTTTCTTGCATGAGACGTGTGTCAGCGAAGTTCGTTCCAGAACTTCTCAGTTCTGATCAGAAGAACCGTCGCATGGGCATCACTCAGGAGCTCTTGAATGTCGTCAGTGATGATCCTGATTTGCTCAAAAGGTTCATAACTGACGACGAAACATGGGTTTACAGTTATGACGTCGAAACCAAAGCCCAGTCGTCCCAATGGAAGCATCCTGGAGAGTCAAGACCGAAAAAAGCACGCCAAGTTCGATCAAATGTCAATGTTTTTCTCACTATGTTTTTTTTCAATTACCGTGGCGTAGTGCATAATGAATTTTTTGTCTCAAGGTCGTACGGTCAATAAGGAGTATTAAATTGACATTATGCGCCGTTTACGAGAAGCAGTAAGCAACAAACGTCCTGAATTGTGGAAAAACAATTCATGGCTTTTGCTTTATGACAATGGACCTTCTCATTCATCGATGCTTGTGAGATTTTTTGGCAAAAAACCAACACGACAATCATGTCTCAGCTACCATATTCACCGAGTTTGGCCACCTGCGACTTTTTCCTGTTCACAAAACTAAAGAGATCTCTGAAAGGACGAATATTTCAACGATTGAGGAAATAAAAACTGCATCGCTGGAGGTACTCAAGGCTGCACCAAAAAGTGCTTATGAGAAGTTCTTCGAGGATTGGAAGAAGCGTTGGCACAAGTTTATTGTATCTCAGGGGGATTACTTTGAAGGGGACAGCATGAATATTGATGAATAAATAACTACTTTTTCATAAAAATATAAAGTTACCTTACTTTTTGAACACACCTCGTATATATCATAATAATTCATTCAACATTGCTACAACTTCTTGCTTCCCTAGTAGAAATCAATGTGCAGCAACAAAACAGTTTCATATGGTAACAAATTTATCCTTATCATAGAATTAAAAAATCATAAGAAGACACTAATGTATAAAAACTTAAAAGACTTATCTTACATGAAAAAGAGAGGTAGTTGCCATATTCACAAATACCACATTCGTGGCTCTATGTAGTAGTAGCAGTAGTACTAGCTTTATTCATCTGTAGATCTCTTTTTACAAGGATATTGGACATGTCAAAGTATTTACAAGTTTAGATCAATTTAAAATATGGTAATTCGTATACACATATATTTACAGACTTCTAGTTAGCGACAATCATTAGATACACTCCTGGTATACAATACTTTTTTACAAACAACTTATTAAATATTGTAATGACATATTGTTCACTCATCTCTCCATCAGTCACTGCAAACACAATACACACATTGTTTTATAACACTTCACTCCACACACACACACACACACACACACACACACACACACACACACACACACACACACATACATACACACTGGTGATCTCTGGGCCATTTTCTTTACCGCAACTTCCCATTTGCTATCCTGAAAAACTGAGCCAGCATCCCTCCATAATGAGTGGGATGTTGAGCTCAGAAAGAGGAAGAGGTGTTAGTATTGTGCCATGTATAGCTTGAGGGTAAGTATTTCTAGAAAGGAAAAAAAGAAGGGAAAAAACAAAGTGAAAATATTATGTGGAATGTCAGATATTTTATGATCATTATTATTATTATTTATTTGTGTAACATTTTTGTCAAACCCCTACTATGTTTTAGCTAAGTAATCCTTCGATGTATAAAATGTATTGCATAACAGGTACTTTTAAGACGCCTTTTTAAATAAGTGTATTTTTCAAATTTCTTTAATCTCTTTTGGCAATTTATTGTACAGTTTTATTCCTTGGTAGAAAATGTTGTTTTGAGTTTTATGTTTATTTTTTCTTGGTAAATGTAAGTTGAGTCTCTCTCTCTTGTTGCATGGTCAGGAACAGAGCTGTTTTTTATGCAGTAATTACCAATGTTATTTTGATGTGTAGAACTGACTTGTAAATGTATTCACATGGAGTAGTTAAAATTCCCAGTGTTCTGAACACATCTTTACAATCAGCTCGACTAGTATTTTTGGTTATTATTCTTATGGTTCTTTTCTGGAGTTTGAAAATTGTGTTATATTTTGTGCATTTGTTTCCCAAAAAAGAATGCCATAGCTAAGAATTGAGTGTACATATGAATAATAGGATTCTAAGGGCATAGCATGCTGGTGACATTCTGTTTGAAAGTACCTTTGTGTGTTCACACCATTTCAACTGAGAATCTGTATTTATTCATAGAAATTTTGCATTTGTTACACAGTCTATAGATGTGCCATATACATTTAATTTAACATTGTCATTTTTCCCCTTCAAACTGAAATTTATGGCATTAGTTTTCTTTATGTTCAATGTCACTTTATTACTTATTGACCAATCATAAACTTCCTTGAGAGTTTCATTTGCTTTCTCAACAAGGAGCTCTCCTGTTTTCTCAGTGACTATAATATTGCTGTCATCAGCGAAGAGGACTTTTTCACCATGAGTAACACTACTGGGAAAGTCATTGACGTACATCAGGAACAGTATTGGTCCTAATGTGCTACCTTGTAGAACCTCTGTATTAATGTATTTTGCTTCTGATAAGTGTTTTCGAAATGTTTAGATCTGTTTGAAGTATGTGTTACCTCTACTCTTTGTACCCTATCTATCAGGTATGATTGTAACCAGTCATTAGCTACCCCTCTTACTCCTAATGCTTCTAATTTGTTTAATACAATCTTGTGGTCGACTGTATCAAACGCCTTAGAGAGACCCAAAAATATGTCTGTGACACACTCATCTTTATCAAGAGCATCAAATACAACTTTTGTTAATTCTACTATGGCTGACGCCGTATTTTTGCCACTTTGGAAACCAAACTGTGATTTGCTTAAAAGATTGTATTTATTCAGGTACTTCATTAATCTGTCTTTCATAATTGCTTCTGTTATTTTTCAGAATGCTGACAGCATGATTTCTCTTATCTTGTCTTCACAATCCTTCTATAAAAAGTATGTTGGTGGCAGTAGAATAATTCTGCAGTCAGCCATAAATACTGGTTCTTTAAATTTTCTCAATGGTTTTTAGTGAAAAGGAAGTCATCTTCCCTCCAGGAATTTCCATTTGAGTTCATAAAATCATCTATGTAATCCTCACATGTTGATCGAACTGACTGCTAACAAATATAGCAGCATGCGTCTGAATTGCCTCCCTCCCTGCCTAATATTTGTTATTACCCATGTAGGTTTCACCTTAAAAGTTCCCATCTCAGTCTGCAGTCCATGTCAAAATTCTTCTTTTTCTTGTGCCTTTATCCTGAATTATTGCAAGATTGGCTTGGTTATTAACAGATTTGGCACACTTAATTTAACAGGGACTGAAGGCTCTTCCTGTTGCACACCCTCCCCACCCCCTCCCCTCACTGAAGATAGAATACATGTACCCCAACTGTCTGTGGGCAGTGTTATTCATATGAAAGTGAGAAAAAGTTTTCGAAACGTTTGTGAATCCTGTAACTGAGGTGAAACTTGGGCACCAGCTCAGTATTCACAGTATTCACATATTGAGATGTGGGAAACTGGCTAAAAATCACATCCAGACTGGCCAACACACTGACTGTTATTATTAATCAGCCAGGCGGATTTGATCTGGGGCTGGCACACTTGCCCATCGTAGAAGTGGTTATCAGGGCATCTAATCCACGTTTCTACAACTTTCATTCACACATTGCAAGCTAATCAATGTCAACCCTCACCAACAGTACCCTTGACCTACACATTGCCTCATCCAATCACCACTCCTAGCAGCTCCTGCTTCTCTTGAAACTCAACCACTTATTAGCCCCCAGCTCTGGACATTTTTCTTGGAAGTCAGCTGTAAACTAGGATGAACAGCATTACATCACCTGAGGAAACTTTGTATCATGGACATCTCAGAAGTGACATCGTTCACCAACTTTCCCCTCCCACAACCGCCATCCACAACACTTCTGCATCTCCTGCTCCTAGCAAACAAACCTGTACTTCATCTCCCACATCCAGCACATTTTGCATCTTGGTCCAATTGCAATTGTACTCATGTGTAAATCCCTAACAGTCCTAACCTCATTTTGAAACTCTTTTCTGATTTAATTCCCATCATATTTGGTTATGTTTCTCCTCAGACATTATTTATCACTATTTCTGTACGTTTTGAGTGACCTGCTCTTTCCTCTCTGCAACCTCTCTCAACTCATTCTGTTTCTGTCCCAAAGCTACGAGTACTGTCTTAAAATATGGCAACAGGAAAGTTCTTGGTGGAATATAAATATTTTATGGAGTGAAAGTAACAACTCAGTATGTGGCAGCTGGACTTTCTGAAAGTAAGTTATGGCCAGACCATGTATTTCTTTGTGGAGTTTATGAAATTTACATGCTGCCTACTGCATTACTGAGGCTCAGTAAATTGTTGTGTGCAAGTCCCATTTTTTACACACCTATAGTCTGGTAATGTTACACTGTGTTAAGCTGCAAAACAAGGTAACTAAAGAAAATTTCAGACATTTAGGAGTAAATTCTATACATTATCAAACTCTAAATTTCTGTTAAAAATGAGAGATGGCTAACACTAGCAAAAAGTAACACCATAGACAGACAGAGATGACAAGCAAGAAAAGAGATCTGTACTGACAAGTTCTAAGAACTGCTGCATCTACTGCATCTATGCTTCACCTTCTGTTTATGGTGTCATCAGATGGCAATACAGATGAGACACATTATCAATGAACTTCTCTCCTGACCATTTGTGTCAGGTTTCAAAATCAGAGCTGCTGTTTCTCTTGTGAGTAGCTCCCAATTGCATTCGTGGGGCTGAAAAGGACTCTGTTCCTCCCCTCCCACCAACAAAATATCATTGCCAATACTGTTGGTGAAACTGAGGTCCTCTCTGTGGCAGTAAGACACACAGTCCACTTTGACAGAGTAATACACTACTGTGTTATTTGGCAATATGTAGCATTGTCCTTTGAAATTCTACACCAATCATCACACTAAATGATACTCCTGTTGTACTCTGTCATAAAAAATCATGTGACTTGTGCCATTATATTGCAATTTGATAATGTAGATTTAGCTTTTTGGCTGTGGGTCTACTGTAGGAAGATCTGTAGTTGTCCAGAATAAATATGTGTTCCACATTCACGAGCAGATTATTTGGTAGTGTTCTGCAAACTTCTTATTGTTACAGAATGTACTTCATAGCATCATCTGTCTTGTGTATGTGACTTATGTGGACATGTTAATTTGCTCTGTATGTTATGGTTTAAGCCCTGAATAGTCTGCAACTGATGCTCTAGTGGCTAGTGTTGCTACATCTTTGAATTCTGACCAGGCCAAATATTTTCTCTGCTGAGGGAGAGGGTGTTCCTGTTGTCCTAATCATTTCATCTCATTTTCATCGACATGAAAGTCACGGAAGTGGTGTCAAATGGCAAGACATACCAGGTGGCTGAAAACCACAGATGGTGTCTTCCAGCCAATAATGTCATACAACCATTTCATTTCAGTCCAAAATAAAAATACTAATACTAAAAAATCTTCCAAACTGGAAAAGCCATCATTACAGAGGAAATCACAATAAGATGAAAACTGTGCATGGAAATGTCAACTGGAAATCATTTTGTGACTCTTATGTTATTTTCAAATCTTAATTTTAATACAATTCAAAAACTAAAAAACAAAAAGTCAACAGGCATAGATGAAATACCAATGTGTGTACTGAAACAATGCATAGGGATTATAAAAGGCACCTTTACAAATATAATAAATGAATCCTTCACATCAGGGACATTTCCAGAGCAGTTACAACAGGCAAGAGTTGTACCTTTCCTTAAGAAAGGTAATGCAGAAGACACAGAAAATTGCTGGCCCCCCATAGTTGTGGAACGAGTCAGCACATGAAATTAATTTCAAAGAACTGGCAATAAAAATGCACAAATCCTAAGCAGATGACAAACAGTGAAAATATATATTAATCAACAATATAATAATGGAACTAGATTTTTTCCAGGAATTCCCCTACAGAATAGAAGGAGCGAGAATTACAGGTAAAACCTCTTTTCGGAGGATTATCCAAATTCAGATTGGATTTCTGCCTAGTATTAACTGAGTGAAAGCCACTAATTCTTGGGAATAAGCTTATTGTTAACAGTAAACAATATCATATTGTTAACCGGAAACAGCAGTAAGGAAAATACATATTGACATGCCAGAGTCAGAATTCCCATCCTCCTGAACAGGGTCAACAAGAGATTCGAGAACTTACACCACATATTACTCGAACTACCCATTTCTGGGCCCAAAATCCCCTTTGTGAACTGGAAAAGTTACCCAAGAATATGTGCAAATGAAAATAAGAAAAGTAGACTAATTTTCACAAACAGCAGTTGACCAACGTTGCCTGGTGAAACGTTGTTGTGATGCCTCGTTGTAAGGAAGAGAAATGCGTACCATCACGTTTCCGACTTTGATAAAGACCGGATTGTAGCCTATCGCGATTGCAGTTTATCGTATGGCGACATTGCTGCTTGCATTGGTCGAAATCCAATGACTGTGAGCAGAATATGGAATCGGTGGGTTCAGGAGGGTGATACGGAACGCTGTGCTGGATCCCAACGGCCTCGTATCAGTAGCAGTCGAGATGACAGGCATCTTATCCGCATGGCTGTAACGGATCGTGCAGCCACGTCTCGATCTCTGAGTCAACAGATGGCGACGTTTGCAAGACAACAACCATCTGCACGAACATTTCGACGACGTTTGCAGCAGCATGGACTATCAGCTCGGAGACCATGGCTGCGGTTACCCTTGACACTGCATCACAGATAGGAGCGCCTGCAATTGTGTACTCAACGACGAACCTGGGTGCACGAATGGCGAAACGTCATTTTTTCGGATGAATCCAGGTTCTGTTTACAGCACCATGATGGTCGCATCCGTGTTTGGCGACATCGCGATGAACGCACATTGGAAGCGTGTATTCGTCATCGCCATATTGGCGTATCACCCGGCGTGATGGTATGGGATGCCACTGGTTACACGTCTCGGTCACCTCTTGTTCGCATTGACGGCACTTTGAATAGTGGACGTTACATTTCAGATGTGTTACAACCCGTAGCTCTACCCTTCATCCGATCCCTGCGAAACCCTACATTTCAGTAGGATAATGCACGACCGCATGTTGCAGGTCCTGTATGGGCCTTTCTGGATACAGAAAATGTTTGACTGCTGCCCTGGCCAGCACATTCTCCAGATCTCTCACCAATTGAAAACGTCTGGTCAATGGTGGCCGAGCAACTGGCTCGTCAAAATACGCCAGTGACTACTCTTGATGAACTGTGGTATCGTGTTGAAGCTGCATGGGCAGCTGCACCTGCACACGCCATCCAAGCTCTATTTGACTCAATGCTCAGGCGTATCAAGGCCGTTATTACGGCCATAGGTGGTTGTTCTGGGTACTGATTTATCAGGATCTATGCACCCAAATTGCATGAAAATGTAATCACATGTCAGTTATGGTATAATACATTTGTCCAATGAATACCCGTTTATCATCTGCGTTTCTTCTTGGTGTATTTTAATGGGCAGTAGTGTATCTATCTGAACACCTAGCAACTGGAATTGTTCAGGCTCGCTAATCATATGCTAATTCTTTGTTATCATAATCTCAGTTTTAGTTGAAATGTGTGTTATTAACTGTAAAAACTGAGTCTTATTATGATTTAGCATCAATTTATTTTCTACAAGCCATGAAGTTATGTCATGAATTGCACTATTTAATGCACTGCCTATGTTGCACTCGACATCTCTAATTACCAAGCTAGTGTAATCAGCAAACAGAAATATTTTAGAGTCATCTGTCGTATCAGAAGGCATATCATTTATGTATATATAAGAAACAGTAGTGGTCACAGCACTGACCCCTAAGGCCCTTGCCCCCCCCCCCCCCCCCCACTTAACCACACTTCGATTAGATGCCACCTCGTAGCCATTCTCATTGCTGTGGAGAATGACCCTTTACTATCTCTTCATAATGTATACAATGAATCAGTTGCAAGCTACGCAACTTATTGCATAATGGTCCAACTTCTGCAGTAATATTTTGTTATCAACACAATCAAATACCTTAGTTAATTCAAAAAAGATACATAGTGTTCACAACTTTTTGTTTAATCCCTCCAGTGTCTTACAGAGAAAAGAGACTATAGCATTTTCAGTTGTTCAGCCTTTTCTGCAATCAAACTGTACATTTAACAGCAAATAATATGAACTGAAATGATCAATTACCCTTATAAATACAGTCATTTCAGTAACTTTCACAGACACCAATGGCATAGAAATAGGTCTATAATTGACTAAGCTATCCTTGCCTCCTTTTTTATGACGCAGTTTCACTATTGAGTATTTAAATAGTTCGGGAAACACTATTCCTACAGGAAACATTACAAATGTGGCTACGTATTAAGCTACCATATGCAGCACAGTGCTTTAGTATGCTGCCAAATACCCCATCTGGTCATCCTGATTTAGGTTTTTCATGATTTCCCTAAACTGCTCCAGGCAAATGCCAGGATGGTTCCTTTGAACGGGCATGGCCAATTTTCTTCTACATCTACAAACTTCGCAAGCCACTGTACAGTGTGTTACAACTACTAGTCGTTTTCACTCATAATTGCCTCTGAGCACTATGGGACTTAACATCTGTGGTCATCAGTCCCCTAGAACTTAGAACTACTTAAACTTAACTAACCTAAGGACATCACACACATCCATGCCCGAGGCAGGATACAAACCTGCGACCATAGTGGTCATGCAGTTCCAGACTGAAGCGCCTAGAACCGCACGGCCACACCGGCAGGCTTCCACTTATATTCCACTGGCAAGCAGAGAGGAGGGAAACGACTGTCTGTATGCCTCTGTAAGACCCTAATTTCTCATATTTTTTTTTTGTGGTCCTTACACAAAATGTGTGGTTCAAATAGGTCTGAGCACTATGGGACTTAACTTCTGAGGTCATCAGACCCCTAGAATTTAGAACTACTTAAACCTAACTAACCTAAGGACATCACACTCATTCATGCCTGAGGCAGGATTCGAACCTGCAACCATAGCGGTCGCGCGGTTCCAGACTGTAGCGCCTAGAGCCGCTCGGTCACCCCGGCCGACCAAAATATATGATGGCGGCAGTAGGATCATTCTGCTTTCAGCTTCAAATGAAGGTTCTCAAAATTTTCTCAGTAATGTTCCTCGAAAAGAACAGTGCCTTCCCTCCAGGGATCCCTATTTGAGTTCACGAAGCACTTCCATAATACTAGTGTGTTGCTTGAACCTACAGGTAAGAAACATAGTGGCCCATATTTGAATTGCTTCGGTGTGTTCCTTTTAATCTGATTTGATGCAGATGCCAAACAGTCTAGCGGTACTCAAGAATCGGTCAAACAAGTTTCCTATTTGCAGTCTCCTTCACAGATGGACCACACTTCCCCAAAATTCTCCCAGTAAACTGAAGTTCCCTATTACAAACCTTATATGCTCAATCAATTTCATATAACTTTGCAGCTTCATGCCCATATATTTAAACGATGTGACTGTGTCAAGCAGGACACTACTAAAAATGTACTCAAACATTACGGGTGTGTTTTTCCAAGTCCTCTGCATTAACTTACATTTTTCTACATATAGAACTAGATGCCATTCATCACACCAACTAGAAGTTTTGTCTAAGTCATCTTGTATCCTCCTACAGCCACTTAACGACAACACCTTCCGCAACACCTCACCATCATCAGCAAACACTGCAGATTGCTGCCCACCCAGTCTGCCAAATCATTTATATATATAGAAAATAATAGTGGTCCTATCTAGTCTATGATGAACCCCAGCCATTGAGGGCAACATAATTGGGTTCTTTTACTTAAGAAGTCTTCAAGCCACACACATATCTAGGAACCAGTTCCATATGCTTTTACCGGCAGTCTGCACTGAGGCACTGTGTCAAATGCTTTTCAGAAATCTAGAACTCTGATATCTGCCTGTTGCCCTTCGTCCATAGTTTTCAGTATATCATGTGAGAAAAGGACAAGCTAAGTTTTGCACAAGTGATGCTCTCTAAAACCGTGTTGATTCATGAATTTATGCTTTTCAGTCTCTAGCAGTGGCAGGCGCTGAGGCATTCCATTGGTGGTCTCAAAAACAAACTTGAAACCATCTAATTTATTACGGAATTTTGTCGATAATTCATATATTTCATAAGATATATTACATCAAACAAATCGTACAGAGGAACAGAAATAAACACTTATTACAGCAGCGCCCTTATTATAACACTAAGAGTTTGGACAACGTGATAGCAAGTGTTTGTGTGTGTGTGTGTGAGAGAGAGAGGGAGAGAGAGAGAGAGAGAGAGAGAGAGAGAGAGAGGTTGCTTTAGCTATCTTTTTCACATGTCTGCATGAGATATAAACCGTAACACGAACTCTGAAAATCTCTCTCGCACACACAAATGCACAAGCGTGCACACATATCAACTGCAAAATTCTCCACTCTTCACTGCGTATATTCGGTCACTTTTACGTGGCAGTCGTAAGCAGGGTGTGTTTTGGTGTATAGTTGCTTAAGATACCGATGGAGATCCGGCCTGAACTACCACATAACGACACGACCAACCTCAGCTAACAATTGCGCTCTAGCCGTTACCAAATGATTTATGTGCTCCGCTTTGCTTTGAGTTGTGTTTGCTGGTTGTTTCCCTTCCTGATTTTGAAATGAGTGCTGAGAACAATCTTGTTCTGTCACAGGTTTCGAATGTAACCTTCACAACACCAGATGGAATCAGCGATCCACATGTCTATTATTACATCGGTTCTGCCGTCCCAGGAGCAAAGAACACGGACGTAGGCTGCCAGCCACGGCCGCCTGTATTAGAGGCCGGAGTCGTCAAGCTGACAACGACGTAGCCTGTGACGTCAGCAGGCCGGCTAGCGTGACCAGCTAGGCCGAGACTAAAGCTTAGATTTCGTCGAATGGAGAAGACGTGTCAGATATAAATACGCAATCACTTTTTTTTTGTAGATTTGGTCCCTATAAATAAGACAGTAATCTAGAAAAGCTAATTTCTCGCAGTATTACGCCGACTTTATGTCGGAATTACGCATTTTATTCTCGTTTACTTGCAACGATGAACTTTTCAATAACTCACATGTTCTTCATACTATGACGTTTCTTACCCGAGATTTGGATATACAAGTTCAGCAAACAATTTTGTGAGTTGCCTACTAACATTACTTGCAGACTTGCAATTACGAGGGCAGTTCAATAAGTAATGCAACACATTTTTTTTCTCGGCCAATTTTGGTTGAAAAAACCGGAAATTTCTTGTGGAATATTTTCAAACATTCCCGCTTCGTCTCGTATAGTTTCATTGACTTCCGACAGGTGGCAGCGCTGTACGGAGCTGTTAAAATGGCGTTGCAAACAACGGGCAGTGATCGAGTTTCTTTTGGCGGAAAACCAGGGCATCTCAGATATTCATAGGCGCTTGCAGAATGTCTAGTTTCATTGACTTCCGACAGGTGGCAGCGCTGTACGGAGCTGTTAAAATGGCGTTGCAAACAACGGGCAGTGATCGAGTTTCTTTTGGCGGAAAACCAGGGCATCTCAGATATTCATAGGCGCTTGCAGAATGTCTACGGTGGACAAAAGCACGGTGAGTCGTTGGGCAAAGCGTGTGTCATCATCGCCGCAACGTCAAGCAAGACTGTCTGATCTCCCGCGTGCGGGCCGGCCGTGCACAGCTGTGACTCCTGCAATGGCGGAGCGTGCGAACACACTCGTTCGAGATGATCGATGGATCACTATCAAACAACTCAGTGCTCAACGTGACATCTCTGTTGGTAGTGCTGTCACAATTGTTCACCAGTTGGGATATTCAAAGGTTTGTTCCCGCTGGGTCCCTCGTTGTCTAACCGAACACCATAAAGAGCAAAGGAGAACCATCTGTGCGGAATTGCTTGCTCGTCATGTGACTGAGGGTGACAATTTCTTGTCAAAGATTGTTACAGGCGATGAAACATGGGTTCATCACTTCGAACCTGAAACAAAACGGCAATCAATGGAGTGGCGCCACACCCACTCCCCTATCAAGAAAAAGTTTAAAGCCATACCCTCAGCCGGTAAAGTCATGGTTACAGTCTTCTGGGACGCTGAAGGGGTTATTCTGTTCGATGTCCTTCCCCTGTTTCAGAAAAAAAATGTGTTGCATTACTTATTGAACTGCCCTTGTATTTCAGTCTGTTATTTGGAATGTATTATCATATTCCTTCAAATATAAATGACAAACATGACAAACACCTTGGAGGCTGCACCTTACTTAAATACGATGGTAACCCAGGGAATATTTTTGGCACAGCTTCTGGTAAAAGCTGGCCTTTGACGAGGAAACTCGTGACAGTTCCCATCAGAATCCTTGTAAATCTCCACTCTTGATATGTCACTTTCTTCAAAATGTTTAATGCAAACAACACTTATATTTGATGGAGTAGAGTCCTTTCTGGGGATATTTCTTGTCCATCGTTTTCTGTTTTCTTCTTCAGTAGGGAATCTGAACACTGAGATGTAACCCTCTTCATTGCTGGATTTGTAGTTGCTGTTGCAACCAGGAACACAACATTTTTCTGGCATCTGCAAATAGAATGATGCATTAATTGCTAACATCTTAAATCAAAATACTATTATGTAAAAATAGCAACTGAGAATTTGAGTGGACTGGTTTTTTCTACTGCTTGGACATCATGAAACGCAAGTCTACAATAGAATCAAATGTGTAGAAATATTAATAATATTAACACAAATCACTTAGGAGAAGATTCTGATACTAACCTTATGAATTCAAAACTTTATTTTCGAATTGTATCTAGAATATAGTAGAACTTTTGTTGCAATTGTGTAGACGAAAGTCGTTCACGTAACACACTTGCACATATACATGAAAAAACACTACAAACTTCACAGAATTGTATACTTACATTGTGTTATATCTTCTACTGTAGTCAAGACTACCTGCTATAATTTTTGCAGAGTCCAGTATAGCATAATTACACTGTAATGTCGGATAAAACAGACACCGCGAAAGTACGTAAACAACTGCTTCCGTTCGCTGCCTTATAGCCACAGCCATGCGGTAGGCGTTAACGTAACGTTGCCACATTTCAGTCCTCCGGCCTCTAATACAGGCGGCCGTGTGCCAGCCCTGTGAGAGGGAGGCGTGACTTGTCCCCCCCCCCCCCCCCACTCCACTCTTCACCCTCCAGAGTCAAAACTCCTCGTTTGTTTTTCGTTCGCGGCGGACTGCCAGAAAAGTGTCCGCTACAACATGAGTACCAGTACAAGAAATAATAGAGCATGTATAAATTATTCGAACCTGTCATCTGGATTTTGCGAAGCAAATTTAATCAAATTACCAACATTTAAAACTAAAAGCATCGTACTCACCAAAAGCAGCAACTCCGTGGCTTTGGGAAGACAGCTTCAAAACAATTAGTGGGAATGATATTGTAAATCGATCATTCCCTCCTTCTTGTTGGCAAATAAATCTGTCATCTCAAATTGAAATGTCAATTTTACACACGAATGGCTTTTCACAGGATAGCATCCCTAAGGCACTCAGTCATTCTTCTTTCAAGGTGTTTCGTAGAGACGTTTTAATTGTCTTGGGTATTGAAACGCACCGCTCAGCGTCTGGCGTCAGATAGGCGTTGCGATTAGCAGTTTCAAAAGTTTAACAGTTTCGTCAAATCACGAAGTTCATCCTCTAGAATCAGCGTAAGAAACGGGACTGCGTCAGCAACTGCTCTCAACTCAGGTCTAGCATAGAAGACTTGAAGCTCCCCCTTTAACTTTCTTTTTTCAAAAAATGTATATGTGTCTTTAATTTCAAGGTATTTGTTTGGAAAATCTGTGATCTGTCAAAGTGCTTTACGTCAAATAAATTGGCTGCAATGAGGTGTCCAGAGAACTGAAAACGTTATTTTATTTCAGAGAGAACGTCATCGCACACTTCTAAAGTAACTCTTTTTTTATTCCCATCAAGAATCCGTGGCTTCTTGGCAAGCATAGTTTCGTCATTTTCGAAATTAATCTCGTTAGGGGTGGAGTCAATCTCATCGCTCATGTCTTGCATTAGCGCTTCTCTTCTGGTTGTCTTGCGTTGCTGTTGTCGATTCGGTTATCTTCTTCTGCAGCTGATTAAAAAGTATGTCAGTATGAGGCACTTATAGAAAAATGATGGCCAGAAAATTAATTCGTTATCTTGCAGTCTTTGTTTGTATGAACCAGCTTTTTCATTAGAAGAAGATAATTTTATGCTATCACTTCGTTTCAGTGATTTCCGTAACTGTAATAAGATTTTTCCCTGTTTTCAAAAACATCTTTTACTACTCGCGAATGGTAATCCCATCTCGTCACACACTCGGGGAAAGCTTTTCTGAATAATGCTATGCAACACTTTTGACCCCTGTGGCTAGTCGCATTCGGGAGGACGACGGTTCAATCCCGCGTCCGGCCATCCTGATTTAGGTTTTCCGTGATTTCCCTAAATCACTCCAGGCAAATGCCAGGATGGTTCCTCTGAAAGGGCACGGCCGACTTCCTTCCCCATCCTTCCCTAATCCGATGAGAGCGATGACCACGCTGTCTGGTCTCCTACACCAACCAACCAACCAACCGACCCTGTGGCGAGTTAGAAATGAAAGAAGAACTAGCTGAAAGGTGTGCAAAAAAGATGCGGGCTTTGCGATTAACAGACGTTGCCGTAGACATAACGTTGAACTGATACGCATAATAATGGATGTAGTTTGCATTTTGATATTTGTCTTTAATTAATTTCTGAACCCCATTCGACTTGCCCCTGATAACGTTTGCACCATCGAGCTGTTAGTTTTGCTCGATCATCGCCGATTAATGGTTCAGTTTCTTTGAGAACACTCTTAGCTATAGCATGAGTATTCTGACTTTCTGGATTAACGAAGTTCCAAAATCTTTTAACAGGTTTTCCCTCAACAACATAACGCAAAACAATAAACAATTGAAATTCGCAAGACACATCTGTGCTTTCATTCTCGATTACTGCAACATAATCGGCACGTTTTATTTCTCTACGAACTTCATCATGGTACACTTCCAACGTACATTGCAGTAGTTAGTTCTGAACTGTCCTAGAAATGTCTTTGAACACTAACGCTTGAATGAGATGAATATGAAGATCTTCATACAGTTCCGCGCTGAACTGAATTAGCTCGCGAAAAACTCCCTTATTCTGAGAGGCTCAGATTCATCGTGGCCCCTGAGAGTCAGTTCCAAAGCACCACAGAACCGAATAGAGTTTACAATTAAATTCAGTATACACCTGTTCTTTTCTACACATTTGTTGTGGCTGTCAGTTGCTTGTCTATATTGCGTTTTCTAATTTCTGCTAATTGTTGGTTTTGCCTAGAAATGAAAGACTAAGCACATTATTCATGTGTCGCATTGACATTTCATGTAGTTTTATTTTAGACCACATATGCCCAATATCAATTATTCCGGTCTTACATCGATGAACATCTCCCCCAAATAACACACAAGGAAAACAAAAAACAGCGTTGCTTTCTTCACAGCCACAAATCCATTACTTCTTTTGGTAAATTTCTGGATTGAACTTACGGCACCGATTTTTTGTTTGCTGCTGCAGATTAAGATTCGTGAGTTCTGTCACTAAATGGTGTTTTTTAATAACTGATTTACTTTGATTATGTTTGCTATTTTCACAGTCAATTGAATTTTACCTTGCGGAAAACACTTTGCAGAGAGGTATATATGGTCAATTACCTGACCTCGCAATAACAACAACGTGTTTTTACAGAACTGTCTCACACGAACGTAACACGTATAAACAGAAATACTACACCTTGTTTGGAAAACAGATGCTCAACAGGAGGCGAATAGGTTAGTTTTTTTGTTCTGTAGCAATGGCCCTGCTATTGTGAAATATAGCAATATTGAAATAATACCCCTTAGTTTCAAAATTTAAGGGCAAAATTATATTCAAATCACATACAGATATTTATACCGATATTTAAGTGTATTATTTCTGCATTCGATTTACTTAAGCAGTACTTAGCGATTAGGAATGCATTAGCATTAACTTGCACAAAGATTGTAAAACTGGATTACAAGAAATCTGCGCCCCGATGTATTCTAACATGATCGCTAGATGGCAGATCGTGCTTCTATAGGTCCTAGAGGGAGGGAGGATGCTAAGTTCACCGGACTTGGATACGATGTGACGTCATTATGACGTATACACGCTACATCGAAAACGATAGAAACCGTATATCGACTATTCGACTTTTGTGAACTTTCGAGAGATTGTGACAGGGTAGAGCTGTGCTCTGCGCCATTCGTTTAAATGTGTTTTGCGTTCCTTGCGTTTAAATCGTGTATTGTACTGTGTTTGTGTCCTGTGCATTGTTTTTCGTTTGCTCGTCTCTAATTATATGTTCAGCATTCGAGAGACTAATGAGAGAAAAGCTTACCACCATGGAATGCTTTGACACTGCATTCAATCATTTTATACGTCAATCAGTACTAGACACTAACCTTTGGTCAAGATTACATTGAGAAATCCACTTCCCCTCGTATTTCATCTCCGGTCGACGATTTTTCTTCAACAATGCCTCATATTTTTCTTTTTAAGTTCGAAATTCAATCATTCTACACATCAGTCATTACTGGAAACTAAGGTACCTGTCTCTGCGGTCCGAGTGTAAAATTGCTTGGAATTATGGTTGATAAAAGACTATCTTGGGATGGACATATAAATTACTTAGCTAACAAACTTGCACGAGTTCTCTTTCAGCTATATAAATTAAGAAAAAAAGTCAGCAAGAGTATGCTGCTACAATGTAATATGTACTGACAAGATCAGTTGTATGAAACCATGAAACCATACTAAAATATTGATAATAAATAAGTATTATTTTCGGCGTAAGCGTTCAACACAACAATCACACAATCAAATCTGGTCGGGACATAAGAAGACATCACTTTTTTACGAAACGTATTATCTGTTCTATTAATATCCAGCTCTTTTATTTTGGCGAAATACATATACGCTGCCACACTGAGCTGTTATCAGAATCGCACGTGTCAAAACAAACCACTAGCTGACGACAGTTTAGAATCTCGAACGTTCGTAAGAGTCGATAGGTGTGTTAATCGACTAAAGCGTATATACGTCATAATGACGCCACATCATATCCAGGTTGGGTGAACTTAGCATCCTCCTAGAGGGAGAGAGTGGCCAATTGTGATAGTGTCGCTGATTGGCTGAGAGCCGAGGACGCCATGTTTTTACCAAACTGACGATGACTTGGTACGAGTATAAATAGATACTGTGTGTGATTCTGTATTACTGGTTCTTTTCAACGCTTCGAACGCAAATTCCATTGTTGTATTACGGTAGGTATTGAAGGACTTTTGCATGTTCTCTGTCGGTTCTATTTACGTAAATTACCTTACAGTCTCTGTTGGTCGGATCTTTGATGATACTTTTAGAACTTCACAGCAATTTTAGAGGCAAAATTCTTATTTAAAGTGATTTACTGAGTGTCACTGATAATATTAATTACAAAATCATCAAGGACAGTCAAGAGGAATGCCTGGTTGCTCCGCTGTTGGGTGCAAAAACCGAAGTGAAGATGGATATATGATGCTCGTTTTTCCAAGAAATGCAGAAAGACGTAAACAGTGGGCAGTGAAAGTCAACCGAGAAGGTGGGAATCGTAAAGGCGACTTATGGAAACCAACAAATTATTCCTTTCTGTGTGAAGTAAGTAATTTTCTCCTGTGATGTGCCGTTAGTAAGGCCGAAGCATTAACATTTTGTTCTGTTGTAAGTACAAGGAACTCTTGCAGTCATGAGATGTCCCTTTGTTACATGTGTTTTACTCACTAGTTGTCACTGTGAGAAAGCTCGTTTGGTTTCTTTGTGCATCGGACAATCAATTTCTTTCTATATGCTTATAATGCCTACAAAACAAAATTTTAAAAAATTACAGAACAACCTTTTTACTGAGACATTCTGTCAATGAAAGACAAACTAAATGAACACCGCAGTATCACTAATGTGGCCTTGTAGAACGGGTGAGCCTATGCTCTAGTGGTAACTGTCTCAACTTCTAAACTTGCCGGGAAGGTAGCTCATCGTGTTCGGTCAGAGAGCTGTTTGGCCTCTGTAATAAAAAAACTGAGTAGAAGGATTAACAAATGACCTTTAATGCAGATCATGTGACGTCTGCATGACCAAACCCAACGATCAACAATGGAAAAAAAAATCGTGAGTTCGAATCCTGCGCCAGCTAAGTTTTTTAACGTTATTTTCTAGACTTTTAATGGTTCTTGAGTGACAATTCATGCTAGACGATGTGTTTTAACATGTATACGGAACACTAAGTCTACATACTTCCAACTGGCGACTCGCACTTGGCTCTGTAGTCTTGGCTATTTACATTCCCGTAAATTATAATTATCATGTGGATATTCAGTAACCTATTTTGAATTACTTTCTGCTGTTTCAGTAGAGTACCGAAGAATTGATATTTTTCCGATTTTCTGTGGCACAGAGTTCCTCTAAAAGTGTATACAGATTGATGTGTTCTGCCAGCATAAGAAAATGTTATAAGATCGACACACACTTAAAATGCATTATGTGGGGACAGAAAGAGACAAGAGTTTACTAATTTCAGTGATGAATATCTGCACGGAGAAATCAGAAATAGCACCATGTAATCTGAGATACATTCAATGAAACTTCTTATTACTCAGTTGTTTTCAATGTTTATATAGTGGCATAAAATATAGCTGTTGAAATTCGGCAGACATACACACTACTTCACGATACTTCCATTTGCTCACAAATTTATTAGGCCTATATAAACAAAGACGAATGGCATTTGTTTTAATCATATACTGAGCATTATGCTAGATCTGCCTTGGTCTCATGCGTCAAACACATGCCTTACTTTACTCGTGAAGTGAATACCTTTCAATTGCATGTTCCGCACGCAATATGGTAAAAACATGGCGGCCATGGGCTGATTGGCCACTCTCTCTCTGTATAGGCACTCTACTATAGGTCCTGCACTTCATTGCTCTCTGGTGGAAGGAACTTAAAGCTCTGAGTCAGACTAGCTGTCGCTCCACCTAAGCCATAAGAAGCATATAGGAACCAACGGCCATTCGAGGGTTGGATCCCCTCAGTTCCTAATTGAGGTCTCACACTACCTGGGCTACACTCAGGGTGTATCATCGACTTGGAAGAGTCCCAACCATTCCTGTCGTATTTTCGCCCGCCATCCGGTCCTCGCCGAAGCTGCTGCCCGGAGCTCGCAGCTGATTGGTCGCTGCCGCCTGGTGCTCGCCGCTGCTGCCGCCGTCGCCGTCTCTTGGTGCTCGCTGCTGCTGCTGTTGCTGCTGCCGCCATCTCCCGGTGCTCACCGCCGCCCAGTGCTCGTCACTGCCCCCCGTTTTAGTTCCTTATGTACTTCAGCGACTCCTGTCACCCATGGGCACTCCCTGCGATCATGGACACCACCACTACCACCATCATTTACACCTCCCCTTCACCTGCCTCCACTGCAACATTATGGAGTGCTTTCTCTGGGATTAAACCGTCTCATCCACCTCCCCTACTCACGGTCTCCTCCCCTTCTATCTCCTCCTCATCAATTTATCCCCACCTGTATGTCACCCCTGCTCCTGCCCTCCCTCCCCCTCCTGTCACCCACCGAGATGACTTTCTCCCCTCCCCACCCTCTCCCCTGTAACTACCCCTGCTTCCCCCACCCGAGTAATTGCCCACCATGCCAGTCGCCACCACAGACCGCCCTACCCTTTTACCTGGTGCCACTACCTCACAGAAGCGCCCTGCCTCCCACCACCTCTCCATCCATCCAGTCCCTCATCCCTCCTCCCAGGCCACACCTGCCAAAAAATCTTCCAAACGCCCCAATGGGGACCTCTCCTCCAAAAAACCACTGCGTGCCACACTTCCCTCTGACCCTGCCATGGATACCACCCCACCTCCCTCCTCCCCAGCCCTCTCCATGTATACCTTCGTCCTAGCCAACCCTGATCCAAAATTCCTCGATGTCCACACCCACACATCCCCAGTGCACCTATCACCCAACTTATCCCTTGCAGGGACTCTGTTCTCATCTATTCCCCCCGTCACTCTTTCCATACTGATCTCCTTCGGTGCCTTCCTCACATCACCTTTGGCCCCAATGCATCCCTCACTCCTTTCCTTACATCCTCCTCTCCTCGTCAGCCCCAAGCCCCTCGTCATCCACCAACCCTCACCACCGTGATCACAAAACTCAACCCTGTGGTCACAGAGGCTGAGGTGTTGGGGGATCTGAACACCCAACCCTCCCTGGAAATCTGCTCGGCCTGCCGTATTTACAGCTCCTCTGGCCCTACCTTTCTCATCCGTATATTTACAGAGTCCACCTCCTCCATCCACCACCTCCTCACACAGGGAGCCGTGATTTTCAACCGCCGCCTACCTGTTGACCCGTCCCGTTCCACTCCTCAATCCTACTGCTGCCAGCACTGTCTCCTGTACAATGACCAACTCACCCAAAACTGCAAGAACCCCCCCACCTGCCCCCATTGTAGAGCCTCCCACTTCTTTAAACAGTGTCCCAACCTCACCTCTCCCCCTTCCTGCAACACCTGCAACGAACCTCACCCCACCTATTCCTCCAAAAGCAAAACCAAACCCCCCTCCCACCAACCCTGAGCTCACTGTCCCCATTTGCCCCATCAACCCACCCATCCAACCCAACAATTCCCTCCGCCGTACCCCTACAGCAGAAGACATCATCTGGTTCCTCACCATCGTCCTGCAGAACATCCACCCCTTCCAACGCCCCCACACACTCCAGCAGATTTCCCTCGCCACCCGCTCTGTTTTCCACTTAAACACCTACGCCACCTTTTCCCACAACCAGGCCCACTTTACCTTCACCCACCTCGACACCCCCGTTTAAGCCCCTCTCTCCTTATCCCGCTTCCTTTCCACCTCTTACCTCCTGGCGCATCACCAGTATCATCTACTCTACCTCAACATTCGCTCCCTCCCAGCCAACAAATACCTCTTCATGCATACTGTGGTGTCACCGCCAGACACCACACTTGCTAGGTGGTAGCCTTTAAATCGGCCGCGGTCCATTAGTATACGCCGGACCCGTGTGTCGCCACTGTCAGTGATAGCAGACCGAGCGCCACCATACGGCAGGTCTAGAGAGACGTCCTGGCACTCGCCCCCATTGTACAGCCGACATTCATAGCAATGGTTCACTGACAACTACGTTCTCATTTGCCGAGACGATAGTTAGCATAGCCTTCAGCTACATTTGCTACGACCTAGCAAGGCGCCGTATTCAATTGATATTTATTATATGAAGCATGTATCATCAAGAGCGATGTTCTACAATTGTGGATTAAAGTTAAGTATTATATCAACTACGTACTTTATTTGCAATTCTCAAGATATTGTCCTGTTCCAGACCTCACGCCAGTCAGCGTGTAATTAAACGCGTGCATTTCGGCCTCCTCTAGAAACCCAGTGTTGGCTCTTCTGCCAACACTACACATACCCTATCCCAGCACCAAGTTGACTCCTCCATCCTTAATGAAACTTTCCTCCAACCCCACCATGTTGTCCACACCTCCCCTATCTCCTTCACTGCACTGACAATCCCCTTCCCCTTGCCTGAGGTGGGGTCGCTATAGGCCACCTCAAGCATCTCCCTGTCCGGCCACAACCCCTCCTCAATTACCCAACTGAACACCTTCTCCTCAGCATATTTTTTCCCTCCATCACCATCACCTGTGCCACTATCTGTATCCGCCCAGCAGCTCCTCTCCCCTTCAACTTCATTTCCCAACATTTCTCAACATCCACAGCCATGACCCTGCCACCCTTCAGCGGTGGCAGCAGTTCCTTGCCACCCTCCATGGTGACCTTGCTCCTCTCCCACAGCACACCCGTCCTGAAAGTAACTAAACCCCCGATGTTATCCTCGCTTCCCCCAACCTCCTTGGTCGCATCGCTGTAGACGTCCTCGATCCCATTGGTAGTGACCATCTCCCTGTCCTTCTCACCATCTCTGCCCATTGCGCCCCTGTAGCCACACGCCCAGCTGCCCCTCCAAAGTCTGTCTATGACTACTGCTGTGCCGACTGGGATGCCTACTGGGAATCCATTGCCTTACAGGTCGAAAACCACCCCCTCACCTTTCATCATCCTGCTGACATCACCCATGCCTCTTCCTTCCTTCAGAAGACAATCACTGATGCTGTGGAGGCTCATGTTCCTACCAAACTCATCCACCCTCACCACTCTACGCTTCCTCTACAGGCCGTCCTTCTGCGTGAGTCCCGCAGGCTCTACCGCTCCTTCCTCCGCACGCGTGACCAGGATACACTCATCTGCCACCGGCAATTACAGCAACACATCCGGAACCTCCTTACAGCAAAGAAATGCCGGGACTGGCGCCAGACATGCACACGCCTCAACTCCACCCTCCCTGTCAACTCCTCCAAGTACTGGTCAGCCTTCCATCACCTTATTGGTAGCCATCCCACCCCGTATTACCCTATCCTGCATGACGATCGACCCTTTCCTGACAATCCCCATTTTGATTACTCCCTTTCCCCACTGTCCTTGACTGCCCTGACACCTCTGCCCCACCGCTAGCCCCTAGCTTCCAGTACTTGGATCAGTTACCCCCCTCAGACATCAACACTCCCATCACTGCACATGACATCACACTTGTCCTCTGCTCCAAACGCAACACCGCCCCTGGTCATGATGGTGTCACCTACCACCATCTCAAGGAATCCCCCACATCCTTCCTGGCTGTCCTTGCTACCCTGTACAATGTCCTCCTCTCCACTGTATTTCACCCCGACCTGTGGAAGACTTCCCGTGTCCTGCTGTTCCCTAAACCCAACAAATCCCCCTCTGATACCTCTTCCTATCGTCCCATCTGCCTCACCTCCGTGTTCAGTAAGGTCTTCGAGACCACCCTCTCTCACTGTATTCACCGCCACCTTAACCAGCACCACCTCCTTCCCCTTACCCAATGTGGCTTCTGGCCTTCCTTCTCTGCCGCCGACCAGCTCCTTAACCTTACCAATCGTCTTTCCCTCCAACTTAACTCCCGTCACTCCGCTATCTTTGTTTCCCTTGACCTCCAGAACGCTTATGGCTGTGTCTGGCATCCCAGGCTCCTCTTCAAACTCCAGACCTATGCACTCCCCATCAACTTCGTCCGTCTCATTGCTTCCTTCCTCTCTCATCGTCCCTCCTATGTGACTATCCACAATTCCAACTCCCATACTTTCTATCCATCTGCCGGCGTGCCCCAAGGCTCCGTCCTTTCCCCTCTCCTCTATCTCCTGTACACTGCTGATATGTCCAAACCTCCCCCGCCTGTTCATCTCCTCCAGTTTGCTGATGACACCGCCTTCCTAGCCCTTTATTCTACCCTTCAGTGGTCCCAACGTACGCTCTAAACCCACCTTGACCAATTCACCAGTTGGTGGTTCCTCCATATCAACCCCTCGAAGACCCAGGCGATCATCATAGGCCACACCACCCGCTCCTTCCATCTCCATGATTTCTACTTCACCATTTATGGCTGTCCTATCCACCTCACTCCTACCCTCAAATACCTTGGCCTCACCCTCGAGCTCCACCTCACCTGGACTCCCCATCTCCTTACCATCCAACACGAAGCTCACAATGGACTCTGCTTCCTGAAACTCCTGTCTGGCCGGACATGGGTTGGCATCCATCCACCATCCTTCACACCTACAAATCCTTGATCTGCCCCATCCTCTGTTGTGTCAGCATGGCTGGGATTTCCGCTCCTCCCAGGTTCTATAAATCCCTCCAAATCCTCGAACGCCATGCGCTCCGCCTCGCCTTCCGCACCTGCCTTCAGTCCCCCACGTGCATCCTCTACGACCCCATCCCCTTCCCCCACTTTCTCGTTTTCCTTGAACACATCCGCACACTGTATATTGTCCGCCGCATTGATCCCCCCCCCCCTCTGGTGTCTCCCTTCCTCTCCACCCCCACCCCCCCCGTTGCTGCGCCTTTACCATTGTGTCCCACCCTCTTTCCATCTCCACACCCTCCACCAACGCAACTTCCACCATCTACCCCTCCCAGATGATGAGCTTCGCCTTGACATCTACCCTTCCTACCAACTCTAACCCCCATCTTCCTCCTGCCTCCTCCTCAGGGCTCCCTCTCCTCCTCCCTTCTCTTGAGCGGCTTTCCCCTCCTTCTCCCCCTCCCTCTCTTGTGCTCCCCTTCAGTGTCTCTGCACTCCCTCCTGCCTCGTCTTCCCTCATCATCTCCTGCCCTACCAGTCTCCTGCCTCTTGGTGTACCTGCTGATGCCCTCACTCTTTTCATCCCACCGCCTCCCCTGGTGCACCTTGCTCTCCCTTCCTTTCCATCCTCTCTGGCCTCTCCCTTGGCAGGTCCCACCTGGCAGTTTTGTTGCTCATCATGTGTGCTCCAGGTGGCTTTAAAGTGTGTTGTTCTGGAGTGTTTGTAATACTGTGGCCGACTTTTAACCTGTGCGTGTGCCTTCAATGTCTTCTTTGTGTTTCAAGAATCGCCAACTGTGTTTTTTAACTTTATGTCGACTTTTTTAATTGTCCCCCATTGAACATCTCCATGTCAGTGTATTTTTACCTGCATTATCTCCCCTTACCCTGTTTTATGTCCCCCTTTTTTATCGCCTTGTATATAACATTTTATTATTGTATTAGCTGTCATGTCACTCAGCTGAAGAGCGGCGGATTGTGCCGCTGACAGCCCTCCCCTACCCATGTGGGGCAGGGGAATGAAATCACAATAAAGAGAGAAAAAAAAACAATGGCCGAGCCCTTCACACGGCACTTATGAGGGTACACAGTGCCAGACTGCAATTGGCTACAAGCTTCAGGAAAACCGCGAGAGCACGCGCGGCGAAACGCGCCTCTTCAAATCCGAAAATACATACTCTGAAACAATGTTTTATGCACAGTTCACATAGATTTATCTTCTTTCTTTTTTTATACAAGTGGTGCCACAGAACAGTGGCACTACCTCAGATGCCGTCCCTGGTCTCTAGGAAGTTTATTATATTCAAACTCAGAATATATTCAAGTATTTTGTAACAAACTGATGTCAAGGATATTGGTCTGTAATTCTGTGGGTCCATTCTTTCACCCTTCTTATGTACAGGAGTTACCTGTACTTTTTTCCAGTCACTTGGGACTCTGCACTGGGCACCATCCTTGCAACAATCACAGCTCATGCTCTGCCTCTAGTGACCTCTCTGTCGAAAGGGCAATAAACCCTAATCTTCCTTCCACCCTTTCTGCTAGACACCCCATCATATCCATCAGTGATTTAGTTATTGACTTAATCTCCCCCTTGTCAGTATCATGGAGGTGTATTTCAGGCAGCAGACTTGCAAAACCATTTTCTAAGAGAATTATATAAGTCCCTGCAGAAACTTAGTTTTTATTTAGTTCACCTACTATATTCAGAAAGTGATTGTAATATACTGTACATATATCTGACTTATCAGTAACAAAAACGTTTTTTCTATGTACTGACTTTATATCTTCCACCTTTTGCTGTTGGCCAGACACTTCCTTCACAACTGACCATAAAGTTTTAATTTTTTTCTCAGGATTAACTATTCAACTCTCTTGCTACATGCTTTTCGCCCCCCCCCTTTTTTAAGTATGTATGTAGACATAGAGAAAGAGTGTGTGAACCTGTAGCTTAGTTATGGTGAATGCATATATGTAGTGACAGTGACAGTGTAGGCATTGGAAGATAAAATGGAAGTGCACATGATGGGACTGAAAATAAAAGAGAGAATTGATGATAAAAATGAGGAGTCACGAACACTGAAAAAATACTATTTAGAAGACATAGAGGTATCAAACAAGGCAAGAGGTCTATATGAACAAACAAACAGCTGGCTGAATAAAGGATGAACAATAAAAGGTTTTGCCACAATGGCTGATATTAAGAAAATGTTGGTGAAGTAAGAAAAATCATGACCCAATGGAGACTGCTTTGATGAACAATATGTCAATTGCTAGGCACAGCTGAGGACACAAAGTGAGGGACACCAAGAGACAAAATAGAACAGATAAAGATGAAGGAAGGAAGGGTATGGTTTGATGCCTCACCACAGAGAAGGTCCTTAAAGATGGAAATCAAACTTGAATGGATGAAAATAAGAAGACAAATTAACCAAACCATGGAATGGATCATCCCCACATTCCTCAAATGATTTAGGGAAACCACAGAATACATCAATTTTTGTGGCCAACCAAGGATTTGATCTCTGCTCCTTGAAAATGCAAATGTGGTGTTTTACCCAGTGTGCTATCTCGCGTATTGAGATAACAGGCAAAGGTGATAGTTAACCAACTATATAACAAAAATCCATAAAAAAAGTACTATGTTCATGGCAAGAAAGATAGGATGGTCCATACACACCCTCAGGAGGCACAAATCTCAGTACAGCCCACAGATATACATACAATCAATAAAGACAGTGTTTATAGCTCTCAGAAGCCCAGATTGTTTATTCAGAACACAAAAGGAAATAGTTAAAGTTGGAGAGGTGACCAGGTCATTCGGGGGCTATATTAAAGGGGCCCACTTTGTCTGAAGAGGAAAGGAGGCAAAATAAAAAGCAAGGAACCTTTGAGTTTAATCTCCTATTGAAACAGCAAAATAAAAATGTTGGAATGGTGTCAGAGATAGTAGAAAAGAAGCCATACACTCTCTAACACCATTTCCTTCACATTTACTTTCTTTCCTCTCCAGTCATGTCATCTACATGAGAAGCAGCATACACGATTGCTGTTCTGCTCTCATAGACCCATGGCAACAAAATTATGGCTGTACGTACGAAATGTCATGTGGGCTGTGTTCTGGTACAGAATGAAGGCATTCTTGAAGCTTAGGTCTTATTGTGATCAGTGCTTTACTGTAGCCTCACTAGAACCCTGTATAAGGAGAAAAATGCCCTGAGATTCATAGATTCATATAAAGACATCCACTTATTACACTGAAATGGACACCGTGTGTAGAAACCACTGTTGACTAACAAACTGTAGCTTTCCCACATACTATTATTCGCTGGATTTACTCTTTAGCAGTTTCTTCTTAGTATGACAATTTCATGGATACGTTTCACATTTGATGATTATGTTTAGCCAATGATATTCCTGCTTTGGACAGTATATTTTACCGAGACCATTGCTTTACTGATAGTGCAATGATCAACGTGAACAAATACATCAGGAAATCTCAAAAACACCACTTAAGAAAAATGAATAATGTTAATATGTCAGCATGCTATAATATTAAAGTTATTCACATGCCAAATAATCATTAATTATAGATTTTATTGATGCATCTAGTTGGGGATAGAGATGTCAGTACCTTCCTGGTCACAATAAACGTCCAGAAACTGGTTGTTACAGTGACTGTATTTCACCTGTAATCCTAAGATGTTTGTCAACATTTCCTATTTAAGCAACAGGAGATAGTTAGTCTCAGTTAAGAATGCTCTTCACTGAAGGAAGTTTGGACTCAAGTGCCATGGGGCTCTGTCATTTGTCCATTTTTGTTCATCATTCCAATTAATATTTACATTACCAAGGAGGAGCTAATTCAGTGGTGTATTATGTAGATGATACAACACTGTTTAACATGTACCACAACACAATAGAATGGTATCAGCCAAGACAAGAAAAACTAGAACTATCAACGAATTGGTTTTCTTCTAATGAGCTCCTTTGTAATCCTGATGAAACACATGAACTAATTGTGCAGTTAACTAAAGCTGTAGAAAGTAAGTCAGTAAAATTGTTAGGATTTCACACTGATTCCAAATTAAGCTAGGAGGAACATATTAGCCATGTATGCAAGAGAATAGTGAAAGTGTGCTATTTCATGTAGAAACTCACACATTTCCTGCCTGACATCTCTTTATCAAACTCAAGATACTGACTTTTTTAAACCTACAAATCTATACCACTGCTTTATGTCAAAAGCAACTTAAATTGGTTCAACGTCAGAGAGAATATACACCTTCGCAACACTACAGAGACTGACAAAGACTGCAGACTCACACAAAATAACATGCTTAAAACTTTTCAGTAAACTTATAGCATTGACTTGGTCCTTGCTCTGTAATATTTTCAATGTTATGATTTATGACACATTACTGAAATACCCATTTTACAAGACAGCAGAGCTATTTGAAATAAACATCAAAGCCAGGTTTCAGAGTGTTTCTAAAAGATGTGGAATTAAATTGTAAGAACTTATCTGTAAAACCTGTTATAATTTATATTAATATCTAAACCTATTCTGCTGTAAGTGGTCAATGGTGCACAAAGACTTGAACTAAATTGAACTGTAGAGTATATACTGGTTACTGGCTTGTTATTGCAACAAAACATGAAAACTGCACTACAGTATTTCTTTTCTGACAAGCATATACTTACAAGTCTATTGAAAATTATATTAGTTGTTTAAAATGACTGGGCAAAAAATAATATTTGGTTATTCATTGTACTATTTGTCACATAACAATCAAGCGTATATCCAATGATTTAAAGGCTCTCAGTTGATATAATCATACAAGGTTTCATCTCATTCTTTCCAGGAAAAAGAAATGACAAAAACCAACATTAAATGTTAGGCTCATAATCTCTCTCTGACTTACTTTTTCCTCAATAAGTGAAGTCATTTCCCCACTAATGCCAGTTCTATTAAAGAAAGGAATATTGCTTAAAGCATACTGCATAACCTAATATGCACAGAGAAACAGAGACTTCATTCATTACAGAAGGATAAGTAATTATGGTTTTTACTGCAGCTCCCAGAGAATTCAAAAGTTACGCAGTCAGAAAATTTCTTTTAGTCACACTGTATTACTGGAGTTTAACCTCCTTAATTGATTCAAAACATTATAATGTCTTCACAGGAACCATCTCACAAGTTTTCTTTGAACAAATCTGGACACGTTACCAACCAGATTTTGAATAATTAATTGTATCAAGCAAGTCTTAGCCTTCATTGAACACAGATTATCAGATACTTCTCCCATGAGTATTATTAGAGTTAAATTACATTTTCAATCTATAAATATAATTCAACAATACAGCCTAAAGCTCTCATTGTCAAATAAATTTTCTTAGCTATGCTATTGTTCCACGGACCATGCACACTCATTTTTTTTTTTTTTTTTTTTTAATGTTAAGAACTAAAAAAAATAACAACCAAGTAATTTTTTACTTTAAATAGAAAAAGGTCATTTGTTACATTTATGTTCAAATTATAACTTCAAGACTGTACCAAGATTTGTGTAAATATTGCAGTATCTGAAATGGAGTGTTTTGGGTTTATTAAGCAGTTTGAAAAAACAATGTTTTAAAATTTCATCTACATGGGAGCAGTCCTCAAGCAAGTCAATAATGGATAAAAATAAATAATATGCCATAATGTCATATTATCAAGAAGACTGATCTAGTGAAACCAACTGAGAAATATTTACCAAAATTCTTGTTTTAAAAGTACAGTGACTTCACAGAGAATATCTTGTACAACTAGCTACCTTTAATTAATTCTGCCTTTAATCAGCTTAATCCAGTGAATTTTGGTATCTTAATTCCCCTCTCCCCAACATTCTGTCCTGCATGACAATGTTGCACGAAATGATTACCAGATATTTTTCAGCACAGTCAAAGTATTTTAATGGGCAACTTACTGACTTTAAAATAATTTGCCATGTGTCCATAATCTCCATTAAGATCAAAGAAGATTAATATTACTGTTAATAATGCTACTCAAATATATGAGTGTATAATAAAACAGAAAAACCATGCAGTGTTGATAACCTCTAAACTTTTTACTGTAATTTTGTGGCTATAAAAATGCTATATCCAGATTCACAAGTTTGAATGTTATTGTCAATATTTTTTACCAAATATCTGTTTTACATGGTTTTAATCATAAACACACATGTGTATTCCCGAAATTAAAAATGGTTGTCATAAGTATCACATTTTTCTATGTAGTCATGACATTTGCAAAAGCTATCACTGTGATGGTACCACGCAAAGAATATGCAAATAAATAAACAAACAAACAAACATGTTTCCTTATACAGTGGCTGAATCATTACCACAGACATATAACTTGTGATAACAATGTTGAATGTGTGTCTTCAATGCAGGCAGTGTTGCTGACTGGTATGCACAGAATTTGATAAAGTTTACGGCCTTTTTCTATACTCTGTTCTGAGTCTCAGTTATTCTTTGCCACCCTGAGCAGCAAAATTTAGTGACGATGAAAAGAAAATTGCTGTTTCTCACTAAGAGAAGGCAATGTGGAACACAATGATGTAAAAGAGGAATTTAATGAAGCAATAGTTGATTCATGAATTAATTTGGATGTAACAACCAGAACAAAAGAATGTTTGTGAAGAAGAATGTTGAATGTCATTTTATAGTGCATGTATACAATTCCAAATGTAAGATTTTACTGGTTGTTCTACCACAAATATCACATTGGTTCCACTGATCTCTTAATAATAAAGAATACATCACAACAAGAATAAAACATGTAAGAGGGAAACTGTAAATGCCAATGACATTTATTTAAATATACCCTATTTTATTATTTTGTATTGTTATGTATTTCAAATTGAGATTTTAAAAAAATCATAAAATGTAAAACAAAATGCATTAATGCCACTCGGTCTCCCTGAGCTTATAACATGACATCATAATGTAGCACAAAGTTAATGATACAATTTTGGTATTTAGTTTCTTGGAGTAATGTTTCTTAGTATGCATGCTTTCGTAAGTTGTAATACCTGTAGTTCTAATAAAACAACACATAATTAATATCTTAGGACTGAATTCTTACGACAATTTTGCAATTCATTTTCTTCCATCTCCTCAAGTTCTGTCAGCATATTTCATGTGTTGAATATAAAAATGCAAAAATTTAAGCACAGATAGTGTTAAACACACATTTCGTTATATTATCAACTGCAAAAACTCAATTTCGAATTTCAATACAAAATGTAAGAAACTCAAACACCACAAAAGAAAACAATTACTTCAAAAGAGTTATTAAAACATTTTGACGATACTTCAAAACACAATATACCAATTAAGCTTTACTTTTGGACATCTAAATGTGCCTTCTCTTATTTATGACTTGCAAAAACATTCTTTGTTCTGAAACATATTAATTGTACCGAATTTAAAGTTGGCCAAATTATTTTAAAAAATCCAAAATCTATTGTAACAGTGTACTGTATGAAATAAAATAAAAGGATTGCCATATCATCTTCCATTGCTACATGTTTTATGTCAGAACTGTTCAAGCATACTAGTCATGTGCATTAAACAGCAATAACATATTTTCTTTGGTACACAAATAATGAATCAGTATGCAGAATCTGCTGAAGCCTCTCATCAAAAATAGTTTTATAACATTTAGCAGGAGCAGCTCTGGCATACTCTCCTAAATAATCACTGGAGCTTTATGCACAGCCAAACACAATAGACAGTCTCGCCTTAATGTTTCTCTAACTATCATTTAAAATTGTTACATGAACAACTGCTTTCACTGAAGAGTTATAACAACTTTCAATAATCATTATAACAACTTGCAATAATCAATATAAACACATATAAAAGTCATTCCATGGTACACTCCAACAAATGTTCTTTACGCAGTTTACAGAAAGGGAAATTACTGGGCTAAGCAAACACATTAGCCAAGTGCACTATCCCATGGCAATTGGAACTCTAATCCAACTGCTTGATTGTACTGTCTTCAAGAAATGAATCTGAAACATAAACATAAGTCATAAATTAACTATGGGTAAAATTTTACTGAACTATTTACTTTAATTAACATGCAATATATCACAAAATTTGCTTAATGATGAGCTGACTGTAATAAAAGTAGGAGTTCACAATAATATGAGGTAATGTGTTTGTATTTCTTTCAATATTCATTACTGCATTTCTAAAAAGAATTTTTTTCTTGTAGGGAAGTTGTACACAGAGTTGACAAAAGTTATGGGATACCTCCTAAGCTCATGTCCTACCTACTTTTGCCTGGTGTAGGGCAGCACCTCAACATGGCAGGGACACAACAAATCATTGGAAGTCCCTGCAGAAATACTGGGCCATGGTGCCTCTATAGCCATCCATAATTGGGAAAGTGTTGCCAGTGCAGGATTTTATACACAAACCTACATCTCAATTATGTCCCATAAATGTTCAACCGGATTCATGTCAGATGATCTGGGTGGTGAAATTGTTGGTTCTTCAAACCAGTTGTGGACAATTGTGGCCTGGTAACATAAAAATTGGGAACATGGCTGCAGATGGTCTTGAAGTAACCAAACATAACCATTCAGTCAATGATGAGTTCCGTTGGACCAGAGCACCCAGTCCATTCCATGTAAACACAGCCCACACCATTATGGAGCCACCACCAGCTTGCATGGTGCCTTGTTGACAACATGGGTCCATGGCTTCATGGAATCTGCAGCACAGTTGAATCCTATCATCAGCTCTTACCAACTGAAATGGGGACTCATCTGACCAGGCCATAATTTTCCAGTCATCTAGGTTCAACTGATATGGTCGTGAGTCCAGGAGAGGTGCTGCAGGTGACATCATGCTGTTAACAAGGCTCCTATGTTGATCATTTGCTGTCATAGTCCATTAACGCCAAATTTTCTGCACTATCCTGCCAGGTATGTTCATCATATGTCCCACATTGATTTGTGCAGTTATTACACACAGTATTGCTTGTTTGATAGCACTGACAACTCTACACAAACGCCACTGTCTCAGTCATTAAGTGAAGACCATCAGCCACTGTGTTGTCTGTGCAGAGAGGTAATGCCTGAAATTTTATTTTCTCATTATACTCTTGACACTGTGGATCTCAGAATATTGAATTTGCAAATGTTTTCTGAAATGAAATGTCCCATGAGTCTAGCTCCAACTACGATTCTGCATTCAAGTCTGTCAATTCCCATCATGCAGCCACAATCATATAGGATGCATTTTCACATAAATCAGCTGAGTACAAATCACAGCTGCACCAATGCAGTGTCTTTTTATACCTTGTGTACAGGATACTACCATCATCTGTATATGTGCATATCACTATCCCATGACTTTTGTCAGCTCAGTGTAAATATCAGTTTTCTCTTTTAAATGACACTTGACACAAAGTTATTCTTATTTGCTAATGCATTTTCAAATAATTTTAAGGTCCATCTCGTTAATACATGCCAAGTTTTTTATTTCCATATTTACTTGAGATTGTATAATCAAAGCATCTAGTAATAAGGGAAAATTCACTTGAAAAGACTATAAAATTATGAGACAGAATTGCTGGCAAGTGTTTACACTTACCAGGCAAAATTTGTAGCACTGCTGACAGATAAATATAAAAGCAAACTAATACATCTACAGGTACATAAGTAGTCCACAAATTAATGTACACTCTACTATCTTTTTGAAGGAAGGAGAGAGGGGGGGAGGGAGGGAGAGGGAGGGAGAGAGGGAGAGAGAGAGAGAGAGAGAGAGAGAGAGAGAGAGAGAGAGAGAGAGAGAGGTTGGGCTATTTAAAAAGGAAGTGGAGGTCACTCAGACCCTAGGGTGAGAGGGAATTATTTGTTGTGAGGAGGGAGAAGTTAATTTCACATGAAGCTTACTGGAAAGTGAGGTGAAAATGATGTGTCACTCGATGCAATCATGAAAGTCAATAGCAGTTGATCCAATAAGTCATGAGTGACAGAGCTAAATATTTGTGACAAGCAAGAATATAATTCATGATTTAAATAATTAATAACTCCACAAGTTACTATTTTTTCATGCTTAGCACAATGTGTTTTGAGAATTTATTTCCATTTTCAAGTGCATTTGTTTACATAAATATTTTTCATTGTTTAAATCATGAATGACATATCTGCAGGATTTCCTAAAGCACCAATTATGATGAACAAAATTAAGAAAGAATATAATTGTCACTGTTGCTCATTTCACTCACAGCAATTTAAAATGTGCTCTTAGGTTCCTTCATAACCACAGCTCATAAATCGTGACATATTAAGAAATAAACAGCCAGATATTTGTGACAAACAAGAATATAAATATCACTGCCATCTATTTCACTAGCAGCAATTTCATCTTCCATTTAATTAGACTAAAGTCACAAAATAGAACAAACTTACTCCCGAGAGAGAGAGTTCTCTTAAATGTAAATAACATCAAATATTGCAGAACAGAATTCTATTGCACTAATAAGAAAGTCACAGAAACTTGAAGATATATACTTCTTTTGACTCTGTAACTCCACGTTTCTAACCACAACACCACAGTGAACATACATAACTTTTGACAATATTATCTTTCATCTAGAATCTCCTGAAGTCTTTTACTGCCTATGTATCACTAATTGGTATTTAATTGTAACAAATCGTACCAATAGTGATGTATCTGCAATAAATCTTCAATGCGCCATTGCATATCTTCATAACACAAATACAAAAACAAGTAAACACAATGAAATCCAAGACAGTGTCACCAAAGTTCTTCACTTGTCAACTGCTGTTAAGTTTTGTAGTCACATGGTGGGACATGTCATTTTGATGTCACTTCACAACAGGCTTTCAGGTTTACTAACAAGTCCTGTTGAGGACATGTCGGTGACGGAGATGGAGGGGAAGGTGTTGGAGACAGTAGGAGGTCAAAGGTGTGTGTGTGTGTGTGTGTGTGTGTGTGTGTGTGTGTGTGTGTGTGATGAAAAAATGGGAAAATGTGTTATATTTTTTCATTATTAATATTACTTTTTCATCATTCCTCCTTTCAGTTTTTTTACCTAGTTCTTAATTGCTCTATTTATTTCTCTTTTGCTAATCTATCAAACCTGTGTTTGGGGAAATGCATAACACAATGCTGTCTTGTGGCAAACGATTGCCTCAGACTGAGTTCTTTGTATGTGAAGACATGTATGACATGTGATGCTGTGATTGTGTTCCTTATTACCTAAAGGATAGTCACAGACTGAAACTGGGCATAATAAATAAGAATTACAAGACAGCACGTTGTTAAGCATTTCTCCAAATATACTCCTTTTAAAAATAAAGGGCTGTATCATGAAGGAACTATCTGAATGGGACAAAAAGTGGTAGATGTAATGTGCATATATAAACAAATTAATGATTGCAATTTCAGAAAAATTGAATGATTTACTCATGGGACAGAAATTCACAAACTGAGCATGTCAATAATGCGATGGTCCACCTCTGGCTCTTATGGAAGCAGTTATTTGGTTTGGCATTGATTAATAGAGTTGTTGGATCTCCTCCTGAGGGATATCATGTCAAATTCTGCCCAATTGGCATGTTTGAACCACAAAATCCAGAGCCAACTGGAAGGCCCTGCCCATATTGCTCTAAAAGTTCTCAATTGGGAAGAGATCCAGCGATCCTGCTGGCCTAGGTAGGGATTGGCAAGCATGAAGACAGGGAGTAGAGACTCTTGCCATGTGCAGGTGGGCATTATCTCACTGAAATGTGAGCTCAGGATGACTATGAAGGACAAAAAAATGGAGTTTAGAATATTGTCATTGTACCACTGTGCTCTAAGGGTGTTGCAGATGATAACCAAAGGGACTCCAGTATGAAATGAAATGGCACCCCAGACCATCACTCCTGGCTATTGGGCCATACAGCGTGTGATGTTTCCAGACACGTCTTTGCTGGTCATCAGGGCTCAGTCCAAAGTGGGATTCATCACTGAAAACAAGTATACTTCAATCAATGAGATGCCAGACCAAAGACATGTCTGGAGATGCCCCAGATAGTGGTGAGATACCAACCTCACTGTCGCCCACCATGGCACAATAGCATGGAGCGGTTGTCTGGGGTGCCATTTAATTTCATAGCAGGATCCCTTTGGCTGTCATCCATGGCACCGTTACAGTACAGTGGTATGTCAACAATATTCTATGGCTTGTTTTGTTGCCCTTCATAGCAAGCCATCCTGGACTTACATTTCAGCAAGATAATGCCTGGCTGCACACAGTGAGAATGTCTACTTCTTGTCTTCGTGCCTGCCAAAACCACATTACAGGCAGGACCCTCCAACTAGCTCATGATTTTGATGCCCTAACATGTCAATTGGACAGAATTTGGCATGATATCCCTCATGAGGACATCCAACAACTCTTTCAATCAATGCCAAGCCAAATACCTGCTTGCATAAGGGCCAGAGGTGGACCACCATGTTATTGACTTGCTCCATTTGTGAAGCTCTTCCTCTTGAATAAATCATCCAATTTTTCTGAAATTGTAATCATTTGTTTGTCTGAACATGTACATCACATCTATCAATTTCCATCGCATTCAGATAATGCCTTCATGGAACTTTTTTTAAGTTTCAAATCTGTGTTTTCAGACTGAGGCTCAAATCCATTTCACAGACAGTACTTATCCTACTTAGTCAAATGTTCAACACAATTAATATTTAACCAAATGCAAAAACTTTCACACCATTTACAACCTGAGGCTCTGGAAAAGTAAGTGTCTTTGATATTTCTTCTATTCATGAAGTTTGGAATGTATGGAGAAAAGTAGTTGCAGGTTGAAGCTGGGAGATAGTCTGTGGGGCATGACTGAAGTATTCCATTTGAAAAGCAATGTCTGTGAAATTTAGGTGTAACGATTCAAGTCACAATATAGCTAAAGTTTTAATGGACGATTACCGGTCAAATTTTAAATCTCACTTTAAAGTATAGGATGAACTTACATGATATAGCATTAACATTTTAAAAGTGGATTACTATTTGAAACAAAAGAGTAAATCAATAACTTGGATCAATTCTGACATGAACAGCGCTCATCACTGTTGCGATAATCAAACATGCTGTATCAAGACTGTGAATAAAAACATATAGCCTGACTTCTTACTTGGCTTGTGTATTAGACATTCTACATCAGAGCTGACTGCAAGCGAGAATGGAAATCCTGATACATACAATGCGCTGAATGATTCTTTTGGATATATAGGGGTGAATGATTCTTTTGGATATACAGGGGAAAGCAGTAGCACTATTCTCATAAATCCTAGGAGCTACCTAGAATTTGAAGATAAGGTCAACATTGTCAGTCAAATGTGGGGAGAAAAAAGTGAAAATACTAACAATTTCAGTCAGTGCTATAAATGAATGCTATTCAACTGGATTGGTATTGCTAAATCAACAAAGCAATGATCCATGACAGGAATGGCAATAAATGTCACTCATAAAAGTCTAGAAATTTAGGTGATATACTCTATCATTCAAAATTATTTAAGGCAAATGTTATGGTCATGCTGGGTTCCACAAATGCTGATACTGTGAAAATTATAATACAATGATTCCACCACAGCTTAATTTCCCAAAACTAGTTTCAGCCTAAGGTCATTCAAATCGTATATGGAAAATTAACATATGCCATACAGATATTAACAACATGATCTCCGTAATATGAAAGTACAGTACAGTAAAAGTATCTCTGCAGCTGTATTTGAGATTTGAGTGGAAGATCACACTGCAGCTCATGAATCTAGCAAGCCACCTCCAGGCAATATGCACTTCTATCTTGTGTCTGATGTGTTTGTACGTGCCAGACAAATATTAGTATTACAAGCACAGACAAACTCAAGGCTGGACTCAAAGGTTTAAAATATTATTGGTTTGAATTAATTCTATCCTGTCTAGTCCAGTATTGGCAGAGTGTTCAAATTTTCAGATGCAGAGAATACACATACATAAAGAATTTTATTATGAAGGTAATGGATCATAACAGTGACCTCTCACTATGACATGGAATGAGTCAGTTGGCTAGAGGAATATGAGGGACGAAAAAGTCTTAGAAAACTCCAGTGAAATTCATAGTCAAATGTCCCTCTGATAGAAAGTCATTTGTAAGAAGAATGGTGTGAGATTTTTCGGCACTGAATAAGTAACTATTGAGTAGTTTGACAAAGGGCACACTGGGATAATTGTGAAGAAATTTGATATGGTAAGAAAGGATTGTAGGATTTAGCCTATCCTCAATGCACCTGAGGAATGGCGGAGAACCATATCCATGCGACTGGATAATCAAAGCATTAAAGAGTCACAAAAACTCACAAAGAGTCATACATTATCCTCCGATCAATCAGATGCCTTCTCCTAATCCTCTGCTGTTGTCACCTTCTAAGGGTAAACATAGAAACTGACATTACAGACCTGTCTCTCATACAGTTCTGAAACGATTGCAACATTTCTCACTTACTGAATTCAAATTGGAACTGAATTGCTCAGACTTTCTACAATACATCAATGAATTATCACAGGCAAGATTTGCTGAATCTCATACCAGCATTTTCAATTATGAGTTGCATGTCACTGATTGTCACTTCCATATTTCAGTATATGCTGACTCCACCAACAAACAACAGTATTTACACTCTGACAGTTGACATGTAAAATTCTCCCTCCCCTGAAGGTTTGTGGAAAATATTTCTGTTCAGATACTGATTTTTTAGAAAATTGAACACACAGCCATTCTCAACACTGCCTAAATTCATGCAATTACTTCTTTAGTCAGTTCTGGGCAGGTATCTTGTACATGTCACCCAATGTCACAGTTATCCATACTTCTCCACACTAACAAATAACTTTATCTTTTATCACACAATGCTTTCATGATATGGAATGCATCAGTGAACTTCTTTGCCAGAGCTATTATTGTTGTGAGTCCCTAAAATGATGATGAGTCCTCTATTCACTCCAGACCATCCAGTAAAGCATTTTCTTACTGTTACAACATCCTGAAATGTCTTTTAAGTTCCTTTCCAACCCATTTGCTTATCACCTGACCATGTGTTAAATATTCTTTTGATTCCCCTCTTCTCCCCTCCCCCATACAACACTTGTCCTATATACCCTACTACCTGTAGATAGCTCAGTCCCATCACTAATAAGACCTGCTTCCTCAAAGGGACCAGTGAGAAAAGCCATGTAATATATCATTTGACAAACAAGTGTTGTTCAGATTTTAGTGGTGGTAGCACAATTACTATGCCATCACTGAAAATTAATAATAGATAGTCCATACCAGTAAGATACAATACCTGCAACATAGTGAACATGGCCTTGGGAACTGCTTCATTGCCCAACTAATATGGATTTTTTTCTGCATTCGTCAGTAACTCAAAACTGCATGGATGGAAACTAACTTTGCAGAACCTACCTAGTTCTTAGAACACACTGATGTCAAATTATGTTAACTGTACCTATCTTTGCCTAACTCTTTAATTCAGTGAGAAGTAACATTGGTTGAGACTCTTGACCTCATTCAGGAGAAGCAGTGTTCAAATCCCTATCCACCAAATTCAGTTTTAGGTTTTTCATGGCAAATGAAAAGACAGTTCCTTTAACCCTTTAACTGCTCTGGATGTGTTAACGTGTGCGCCTTTGTACCTGTCCCTGGGTGCTCTGAACATGGTAATCTGATCATGTCTACGCATAGACACTTTCAGAGTACCAGGTAGAAGGACTGGTGGCGCACGTGAACACATTCAGAGCACACAGGGACAGGTACAAAGGTGTGCGCGTTAACACGTCCAGAGAAGTTAAAGAGCATATGGCCAATTTTATGTCCCATTCTTGTCCAGTCTGTCTTTATGACCTTGTCACTGATAGGATTCTCAATCGTAATCTTCCTGCCTTCTTTCATACTGTCCTTCTATCTCCTTGTCTCTTTATCATTTCCCATTTACTCATGCATTTATTTGTTTGAGTTCCTTTATTTTTTATGATTTGTGGCTTTTGTGCCTTTTCTTCCTTTGATCACTTCTCCTCCACTATTTGCACTGTTTGTCCCCATTTATGTCTCATCTCTGCTTTTATTGTCAATAATTTCTTCCCGTTTCTGTGGTTTATCAACTGCTGTCTCAGTAATGTCTAGCTTATCATGTTTTTAAATCATATCTATTCTTAGCTTTGCTTAATGGTTTTCTCTTTCCTCCTGATCTGCTGGCTTTCCCTTGACTCAGGATCTGGTGTCCATTGTTGCTTTGGAAATAGAAATTTGTTCACAAAATAAATATAACTGCTGATTAGTTGGAGCTATTTGGCATGGCATATTAGTGAACATCCACTTTTCAGTAATAACTTGCTGTCACGAGTTTCATCAAAATCAATCAGCTCAGTAACATAAGATGAGCAATTTAAAACATATTCTATGCTTCAGTGGAAAGCAAACTGACAGATTCCTATACATCTAATGGAAAATAACTGCTGAAAGATTTTGAGCAGTGGAAGAAACAAATGCAGATGCATGTGAACTCAAATAGGCTATGTTTAAAGAAAAGAACACTACCTCCAAATATTTCATAAGTTCACATGTTTGCAACATTAGTTTAATTTCTTATTGTTAAACAATATACACAACAATTATGTTGGAGTGCAAGAAAACATATGTAGTAGCCTGTTAATCTACTACCACTGAGTTGATCAATGATGATGAAACCTGTCACAATGTAAAGATACAATTAAAGATCAAAAAATGGTCATGCATCAATACAGCATTACATATAGATTCTTTTTAAGCAAGCGGTCTTTTCTTTTATGCCAAGGTTGTATACTTGATAGTTTGGGGTTAGTGATATATTTCCTTACAGATGTTTATATAATATCCTGTAAGCATATGCCCAAAAAAAGGTATTTCATTATTTATAACTTCAGGCTCCAGGCTCGGTACTAATAACAGACTGAAATTATTACTTTTTCTACAGGTCCTCCAGTACTCGTCGTTGAGGTTCAGGGGTGTACTGGAAACGTGCTCGAAAATGCTCCACCCGCCTGTGTTGTGGAGATCCAGGAACTGATGTACTCTCTGACAATCTTCTAGGAGGTGGCTGAGGAGGTGATGGTGATATATACCTACAGAAATTCCCACACATTACTTCTCAACAATGTAGAACTAAGTGAATTAAAGCAATATTAAATATGAATAAAATGTTGGACGATGAAGTGCACATCGTGTGAGTCTTACCTTGGAGCACTGAACATTGACACTGTTAATATACTAGCAACAAAATAAAAGCAGTATGAGCAGGAAAACAGAGAAAATGAGGAGAAAGGTAGAGGAGCAGTGAGGAGGATGGGGGAAATAGACTGATGCTGGTCACCTTATTAGACATATTGTCATATGACTTTGAAAAATTATGAGTTCCATAAATTATTAAAGGTTTTGTAAAAACTAAATATGTAAAATGTAATTGGATAGATTAAAAAAATCTACTCAACAGACAGAAGCAGGAGAACACACATATAAAAAAAAAGGTTCTACTTATGCAAGCTTTTGGAGCCAGTGGCTCATTTTTCCAGCAGAAGTGTTGAAGGGGAAGGAAGAGGGATGAAGGGAAAGGAACTGGAGAGCTTTAGGAAAATGGGTAGAGATCAGAAAAGTATCTAAAATGGAGTGAAGAAAGGAGCAGTTCCTGTGAAGAAATGCTGAGACGGAGGTAATTAACTTAAATTAAGACCACCTGGGAGGTGAGGGCCAAGGACGTAATATAGTACTAGTTCCCACCTGTGAAGTTCTGAGAAACTGGTGTCTCGGGGAAGAATCCAGATGGCGCATGTGGTGAAACAGGTACCGAGGTCATGACTGTCACAGGATATTGTGTGTTGTTGGTATACACCCTCTGCCTATACCCATTCATCCTAACTGACAACTTGGTAGTAGTCATGCCAATGCAGGAGGCCAAACAGTGTTTACATAACAGCTGGTATATGATGTGTTGTTTCAAAGGTGGCTCCCCCTTTGATATTACATGTTTTGCCAGTTACAGGGCTAGTATAGGTGGTGGTCGGAGGGTGCATAGAGCAAGTCTTGCAGCAGGTATGGTAACAGGGCTAGGATCCATATTGTAAGGAGATGGATGCAGAAGGAGCATAGGGTCTGACAAGGATATTACAGAGTTTGGGAGGGCGATGAAAAAATTGTCTAGGCGGGATGGGCAAAATCTCAGACAGAATGGATCTCTTTTTAGGGCATGAATTTAGGAAGTCATGGCCTTGTTGACGTAGATGATTAACACATTCAAGACCAGGGAAATACTGAATATTAAAGATACCAACCATTTCCTAGATTGTCTGACATCCATGCCCATCCCACTCTCACCACACAGCTTGCTTGTCACCATTCATGCCACTTCCCTCTATACCAACATCCCCCATGTACATGGTCTGTCTGCTGCTGAACATTTCCTCAGTTAGTGCCTACCTGATTTCAAACCTATGACATACTTCCTTCTCACCTTAATCAACTTAATACTTACAACAACTAATTCACCTTTGAGGGACATACATACAAACAGATCAGGGGTACAGCCATGAGGAGTAGAATGGCCCTTCCTATGCCAACCCTTTCATGGATCGCTTGGGGGGGGGGGGGGGCTTTCCTGGGATCCATACACCTTCAGCTCCTGGTTTGGTTTAGATACATTGATGACATCTTTGCCATATGGACTCATGGTGAGGCTGGGCTGTTAAATTTCCTGGAATCCCTAAATACCTTTTCCTAATTAAATTTCACATGGGCCTAATCTGAATCCCATGCCACTTTCCTTCATGTTGATCTCATCCTCACTGTAGGCCAGCTACACACTTCTGTCTACATTAAACCTGCTAACAAACAACAGTACTTACATTTTGACAGTTGCTATCCTTTCCATGTCAAACGTCCCTCCTATACAGCCTTGGTATTCAAAGCAAACGTATTTGTTTGGATGCAGACTCTTTACAGCAATACACCATCATTCTCACCTCAGCCTTCACTGGATGTAATTACCCAACCAGCCTAATTCAAAAGCAGATATCCCAGGTCACCACATCCAATTTTGGTACTGCTGATCAAAGAACAACTTCGGAGCACACCACTTGTCACTCAGTATTATTCTGGTCTGGAATTTATTAATCAGATACTTTGACAAGGCCATGGCTTCCTAAAATCATACCTTGAAATGAGATCCATTCTGTCTGAGGTTTTGCCCACCACACCTAGAATGGCTTTTCATCGCCCTCCCAATCTCCGCAATATCCTTGTCAGGTCCTATGCTCCTTCTGCACCCCTACCATATATCTCCTACCTCTGTGACCATCCCCGCTGCAAGACTTGATCTATGCACCCTCCTGCCACCACCTATACCAGTCCTGTAACCAATAAAACATATACAATCAAAGGGGGAGCCACCTTTGAAATGACACATCCTATACCAGCTGTAATGTAAACACTGTTTGGCCGTTTACATTGGCATGACTACCACCAAGTTTTCAGTTAGCATGAATGGGCATAAGCAGAAGGTGTACACTGGCAACACACAACATCCTGTTGCAGAACATACTCTACAATATGACAGTCGTGACCTCAGTGCCTTTTTCACCACATGTGCCATCTGGATTCTACCCCCAGAGACCAGTTTCCCAGAACTCCGCAGGTGGGAACTATTGCAACAACATGTCCTTTGTGCTCACCACACACATGGCCTTAATCTATGTTAATTTCTTCCATCTCAGTATTTTTTCACAGTAACTACTTCTTCCTTCACTCTGTTTTAGTTTTCTACATCTTTCATCTTCTGACCTGTCTATTTTTCACTGTCCCCTCTTACTTGTGCACAATGTTCTAGCAGTACTCTCTATCTGGAATATTACCCTATTTTCCAATTTTAATCACTCAGCTTTCCAAATCTTGTCTGGTGCAGTCCCCAACAATCAGTCTTTCCTTCTCATCCTGTCCAGTAAATCTCCCCTGACACATGGTTCTGGGTGACTTTTCCAAGCTCCATCCCTTTTCTTAAAGCTCTCCAGTTCCTTTTCCTACATCCCTCTTCCTTCCTCTTCAATCCTTCTGCCGGAAGACGGAGCCACAAGCTCCGAAGTCTTGCATAAGCAAAATCTTTTTTTATATGTGTGTTCTTCTGCCGCCTCCTGGTGAGTCAGTTTTTTACCTATCCAATTACGTTATATATGTATAAATTTTCAAAGATTTACAGAGTAACACAAAGAGTGCACCTGTGACATATTTGATCAAATCTGTCTAAATATGACAAATTCAGTGTCAGATGAGGAGGGTTATTTGCCTTGTAGCAAAAAATTAATTTACTAAGTGAACCAACAAACATTTACTATTAGTAAAAGAAAGTTAAGCCAATCTGTTCACCTATGTATTGCAATTTTTTCATTGCATGTCCTCAGTTTGTTGTTTTCTTTTTTCAGTTTTTGTTTGTTTGTTTTGGTTACTTGAATTTACCTAGCAGAAACCATAAGTGTTGTAAATCAATTCAATGTAAAAGCGAAATTCTATGTCACTATAATTCTATTGACATTGGACCATATGCATTAAAATAATTACATATTAATGCTGTACTTTTGTATTTTAATTGGTATTTTGCTATATTTTAGGTCTTTCTCATATCAGAAATGTGTCTATTTCCTTTTGTTAAAAAATAAAAGCATGTGCACAACAAGGACTTGAACTTAGAACCCTGTGTTTTACAAGTAACACACCACCAATTGAGCCATCATGCCTGTCTCTCAGTGCCACACAAAGCTTCACCCCGCTTTTCTTCTCTCTTTTCACATTACATGCTGATAATGTGAGAAATCTACTGCAGTGGGATATATACACTCAGGAAGGACTGCTCACTTGAGTCACAATGAGTGGACAATGTTCTGGGAGTTTGTAATACCTATGAAAATAATGATAAATGACTCCTGTGCTTTAGTTGACATCTTTTGGATTAATTTCCAACTAAGATAACTATCACAACTGATGACGGAAATCAGTGATTTATGTTTCTTTACGGATAATGACAGCAGCTCATAGTTTCAGGAGACAGGTTTACAAAACTGGCTCACAGTACAGTGATTAGTTACATTAAACACAAATGATTCAGCATTCTGAGTCTGCAAGAAATAATGTGATGGACAAATGCTACTCTTTGATTATCACATTTGTGTGAGAAATTTGTGAGTTTTGTTGCAAATTTATTTTATGTAAGTCCTCAAGCCATAGAATATAACAAAACTCCGTGTGAACACGCCTTGGAAGGCCCACTGGCACCGACCGGCTGCTGTGTCACCCTCAGCCCACAGGCATCACTGGATGCGGATATGGAGGGGCATGTGGTCAGCACACCACTCCCCTAGCCATATATCAGTTTACGAAACCAGAGCCACTACTTCTCAAACAAGTAGCTTCTCAGTTTGCCTCACAAGGGCTGAGTGCAACCCGCTTGCCAAAATGCTTGGCAGACCAGATGGTCATCCATCCAACCCGACAGCACTTAACTTCGGGGATCTGACGGGAACCAGTGTTACCACTGCGGTAAGGCCATTGGCATAGTATAGAATATAACAAAGGTAGTGTCAAAATGCAATAGCAGTACTGTAAACCCAACACTGTGGCACGTGCCACATCTGAAGAGCTACGTTGCTATTTTAAATTAAAAACACTTAGGCACAAGGATTCATTTCTAAGGGCACTACTTGTGATGTATCAGCACTAACAAAAGTATTACTGAATGAAATTACAACTTTATGTTCTTTTCAAATATGTAAACTATGGATCACTGTTGAGAGTTTGGTACATTATACCATAGAAATTTCATGTACTACATTTACATTACATCTTTGTCACTTTTGGTCACTGACACATAAATGTGGTAGGCTAATTTAATAGCAGGTAATATTCTCAAGTTAGTTGTTATCTGATTTTCTGCTTGCAGATCCATTTACTGCTTTGAACATAAAATGCCAGCATTCAGTATTAATGACTAAAGTTTAATTATCATTACAGGGAATAACTTCATGAAGAACTGCAGTGACTCTTCTACCCACCAAGAGTGACATCCGTGAAATGTAAATGCAGCTAATGAAAGCAAATGGACGCTTCGACTATGACATATTTTTCAGGAATAATTCAAATAAGTGTCTTCTAAAGACAGTAGAGATATACACAATAAAACAATATACACTACTGGCCATTAAAATTGCTACACCACGAAGATGACGTGCTACAGACACAAAATTTAACCGACAGGAAGAAGATGCTGTGATATGCAAATGATTAGCTTTTCAGAGCATTCACACAAGGTTGGTGCTGGTAGCGACACCAACAACGTGCTGACATGAGGAAAGTTCCCAACCGATTTCTCATACACAAACAGCAGTTGACCAGCGTTGCCTGGTGAAACGTTGTTGTGATGCCTCGTGTAAGGAGGAGAAATGCATACCATCAAGTTTCCGATTTTGATAAAGGTCGGATTGTAGCCTATCGCAATTTCGGTTTATCGTATCGCGACATTGCTGCTCGCGTTGGTTGAGATCGAATGACTGTTAGCAGAATATGGAATCGGTGGGTTCAGGAGGGTAATGCGGAATGCCGTGTTGGATCCCAATGGCCTCGTATCACTAGCAGTCGAGATGACAGGCATTTTATCCTGATGGCTGTAACGGATCGTGCAGCCACGTCTCGGTCCCTGAGTCAACAGATGGGGACGTTCACAAGACAACAACCATCTGCACGAACAGTTCGATGACGTTTGCAGCAGCATGGACTGTCAGTTTGGAGACCATGGCTGTGGTTACCCTTGACGCTGCATCACAGACAGGAGTGCCTGCGATGGTGTACTCAACGACGAACCTGGGTGCACGAATGGCAAAACGTAATTTTTTTCAGATGAATTCAGGTTCTGTTTACAGCATCGTGATGGTTGCATCCGTGTTTGGCGACATCGCGGTGAACACACATTGGAAGCATGTATTCGTCATCGCCGTACTGGCATATCATGTGGCGTGATGATATGGGGTGCCACTGGTTACACATCTCGGTCACCTCTTGTTCGCATTGACAGCACTTTGAACAGTGGACATTACATTTCAGAAGTGTTATGACCCGTGGCTCTACCCTTCATTCGATCCCTGCGAAACCCTACATTTCAGCAGGATAATGCACGACCGCATGTTGCAGGTCCTGTACAGGCCTTTGTGGATAGAGAAAATGTTCGACTGCTGCCCTGGACAGCACATGCTCCAGGTCTCTCACCAATTGAAAACGTGTGGTCAATGGTGACCGAGCATCTGGCTCGTCACAATACGCCAGTCACTACGCTTGATGAACTGTGGTATCGTGTTGAAGCTGCATGGGCAGCTGTGCCTGTACACGCCATCCAAGCTCTGTTTGACTCAATGCCCAGACATATGAAGGCCGTTATTACAGCCAGAGGTGGTTGTTCTGGGTACTGATTTCTCACGATCTAAGCACCCAAATTGCATGAAAATGTAATCACATGTCAGTTGTAGTATAATATATTGCCCAATGAATACCCATTTATCATCTGCATTTCTTCTTGGTGTAGCAATTTTAATGGCCAGTTGTGTAATCAAACAAAGAATATCAGTACTAAAATGTCATTAAAAACTATTTTACTTTACCAATGGTATTTTGTGAGTGCCTTACCTTCTACAAAGAGAAGGTGAGCCTTCGGCAAAGCTTCTTCTTACTGGGGACACATCCAATAAGCCACGTCTTACTGTAAGTGGCGATGATCCCGCTGCACCTCCGTCTAAACTGTTTGCTGATATCCTACTCAACCGTGGTGGTGGCTCCGGGGACTGTCTGGCGGGAGAATACTGTCGAACAGAAGCTGCACCTGGACTTGGTGAAATGTTCCGAGAAAGTCTTGGTGGGGGCAAATTTCTTCGTGACTCACTACCTCCTAAGTGAAACTTCAAATATGATGCAAAACGTTTCTTCACAACTCCACTTGAGCCATTGGAATCGTCCAATTTCGAACTGTCATCTGCGGCTTCCATATTAAGTTGATGAGGTGCTAAGGCTGGCTGCATAGTGGGATAGCTATTCACCTGATGATGGTGATTTTGAAGAGGCATATGTTGTTGGTAAAACCTTTGCAATGCCAAAGGGCTTGGTGAACAGTACTGCTGCTGAGGTGGTTCAGAAGGGAAACGTTTCCGACCAGGAACAGGTGATCCAAGAAAACCGCTCCTGTTAACAGCAAAAATTAGAAAACTATAAATACAGCTTGCCACATAACAAAACATCTGCATGAAATATACCACACAAATGGCACTTTGTGTATTGTTGTAAATGCAGGAAAGACAGTTACTCTAATTTATAGTGACATTAATTGCTTGCCTAGAGCTCATGGTTTAGCTCACTTTTCCAAACAAAGGTTATAAAAATGGTGTAAAATGGACAATATGGTTATTAAAAGGAAAATAAATACGTATCAACACCAAACTGGACCAAACAATGCTTATCAGGTTTAATGGGTGTGAGCAATTGATAAGGCTAAGCTGACATACTGGTTCCTAACTGAGAATTATTGTGTAATATTGCCTTGGAAATGAATTGTTGTTGAAATTAGTCACCATTCATGTAAGAAAACTCTCAGTATAAAAATGGATTTAAAAGTGCACAAATAACTTGATCTAGAAAAATATCATTATGTTAAGTGGTAATCACAAGACTTGAGAAAAGTATCATTTTGTTAAATGCTAATCACAAGACTTAATCAGTAAGAGTTAAATTTTTCTGATAGATGGAGAAGAGAAGAGGGGGAAGGGCAGGATGTGAAGAAAGTGCAATGAGAGACAGAGGATATTAAATGATAAGAGGCACAATTGACAACTTTAGGGATGAATGTAACCATTCTAATTTACATGAGGCAAGCATATTCTACAAATTTCAATAACATTATTATTAATATAATCATGTAAAACTGAATTTATATACAAACTTAAAAAGCAAGCCAGATAGTCTCTGCCACAATGAAGAAAGCCACTGCTCTGCTATAAGCCATAAATCTGTCAACAGTCAGTAAATAAGTAGTCTGACTAATATTTGTTTGTAAGAGGATATTTTTAATGTCTGTTTTTGTTACCTTCACACAATACAGGATAATTATAGCTTGTAACATCTGGGCAGTCTGTTAGTGCCATTTTCACAGTTATGAACATAAATTACACATTAGTAAAACAATTATTTACACTTATTTAGACTAATTTATTGTCTGTAAAGCACTATCTTCTACTCTGTTTTTGAACTGAAACCCCACTGGCTATCAAAAATAAAAACTAATTTCAGTCTTTTTCAGACAACAGCAACAGTTGTTACATAATTGGTGTCTACACATACATTCTGGGCATCTTTCAAATACTGTCTGTAACAGTTACGAATACATAGCACCATACATTTACTGCAAGATGCGAAATGAGTGATTAAAAGAGGCACAATGCTAAGAAATTCCATGTTTGATAAAATTAAAATGAAGAGGTGTGTTTATATACAAGAAAAGAATAATGTCAAAACTCACTATATTCACAAATAGGTTGTTGGCCACCCTCAGAAGTGCACAACATAATAAGTTTATGGGAAAAATCATTGCTGGTGGTGAATGTATAAACTGCATGATGAACACTTCAACTTTAATGGATGGATGAAGAACAACATTTCCCCCTGACCACCAAGAAAATTTTAAGGAAAATACATTAATGTGTCTTAATGTCTAACACTGCTCATTCAAAACATAAAGTCTTAAATGAGTAACAACAAACTATGCACCAGAGAATGGAACACCCAATTTTTAGTAGCTGGAAAGGGACAACTAAACAAGAACTAAAACACACACACACACACACACACACACACACACATAAAAGAGACATTGCATCTTTAACTTTCAGATTTTTTCAGTTGTTTCTACCATAAGAAAAGGAAACAGAGGAAACTCAAGGAAAAGATGCCAAGAAGTTTGAGAGAAATAAAGGTTTCTCTGAGTCTCAAATCAGAAATGAAACGAAGTATTTGAGTGAATTTCTTTCTACTCAAAATTATACATCTTTCTCTTAATTTTCCCTATCTCCTGCTTATATCTTCACTCTGGAAAAAAAAAAACTTTCAAGAGCTAGAGATTCAGTGCCTGTTTTCTGTCCTTTTTCACTCACAGCCATGCTCAAGTCATTCCTCTTTCATCATTTACTATGCACATGTTTGGTCCAAAGTGAAATGCCTATGAAGTCTTTAATTGCAGTTCGACTATATAAAAGACTCATGTTATTCTATCTGCATCAATAACAATTTAAAATTCAAGATTTCTAGAATTACCTTCAGCTTCCTCGCAAGGAGCAAAATTGAATACTGCCACACCTGTTTATGCCTTGTTGAGCAAATAATGTGTCTGTTGTCATGAGTCAGCAAATAGGATGTAGATAATCCTAGAAACATTGTGTTTTAATTCACCAGTGATGCAGCTAAATTAGTGAAATTCTTTTAGATAGTTTATTGTGTGTCACAGCATGATATGGATTATTACCTTGATACATTTTATGAAGTTGTTTCAACCGAAAACAAAAACTAATAAAAATCTAAAATATTTTATCTAATCATGCCTCAATTAAAAATTATTACAAACAAAATATTCCTACAGTCTTTTTAACAAAGGTAGAAGTATTTGTGGTTTATCATACAAGGTCATCTTCATTCTCTAGAGCAGCCTCAATGGGCAACACATTTTACATAAGTGTATGCATCAGGTCATGGCAGATATGACAATGGCATGACTACAAATTAGGAATCCAGCTCTCTATCAGTCAAAGTTTAGTTAACACAATCCTGAATCTCGTGTGCAACAGGAGTGAAGGCTGTAATTGATGGATCAGGATTTATTATACTGATGTTTCTTCCATTCACCAAAAGTATGCAATATTTTCAGAGAAATAATATACAGTGCGCTACTTCTGGTATTTATGGAATCAAATTTTCAGTTCAAAGAACAAGTTATTAGCATTCTGACCACTTGCCACTGCTCCATACCAGCATGGAAAATATTACCTCAGGCCATTAAATTAAAATATTAGTTGTTTACTTTCTGTATTTTAATGATGTTGGGATTTAACAACTTTCCATACCTAATTTTGCAGAAACTGTACCACAAATTTTGATAAAGGCATCAAAATAAGTAAGATCAATCTGAGTTAGTTAGAAAATAATCTGTTTGACTCAAATTTAATTTCATGCTTATAATACCACATATGCAGCAACAGTGCTGAAAATGGGAAGTACAGAGGTTATATAGTGTAAAGATTATATGCTTCAGCAGCTCTCTAAAATATATCTGGAATTGCACATTACCTTCAATGAAGACTTTGTTAGAAAGACATGAGAATAATATGACTTTGAACATCATTTTCACCCTAAGTCACTTGTAATGGGTCCACAAAATAGTGGATTTTGGCTATAACACTATTAGCAGACTGGATGCTTGGAACACAAGGAACAGACTGATATTAATTACGGACCTCAAACTCTTCATATTAATACTGCATGTGGTTTTATAATAACTGATATGAATGAAGGGCAGAGTGAAAGATCATAAACATTAATATATGTCTATACTGCAGTGACAGTATGTCTTTCTCTTGTGGACCTAAGACATCAAAACAAATAAAAAGCTATATGACAATTTTCAAAAATTCTTAAGACCTTACATATTTTATTACTTGGTAGTGTAAACTTAAAACTGTAACTTTATTATGAGGACTTCAGCTAAGTATTGAGAGACTTTCATTGCGATGAAAATGTTTGAATTGTGTGAAGCCTCCTCACTAACGGCATCAAATTGAAGTTTCTTCTCCTTGCTATGCACTCACTCAAATGAAAATACAGAAGTTGCTGGAATGTCATCAATCCACAGAACTGATTTTTCTCAGTCAACCCACATTTCATGCATATAGTCTTTCTTCTGCAAATATGTTATTATAAGATGTACTAGGTGAATTAACTGTTGTGTATTAGGTCTCTTTTCATTTATATTTTGTATAAATCTTTCCTAATGGCATATCTTATAACTACGCTACCTGACAAAAAGTGAAGCACCCAGAAGACTTCATCAGTTGTGAGTGTAGCTTCACACACATATGCACCATTAGCTGGTATGTAAATGATTTGGGTTGCAATTCTCTGTGACAGGTATAATAGCCACCAGACTGCATTAGTGTAGTTCATGTTTAGTGTTGTTACCTATCAGGCTTGATAGAGTATATAAGGGGCACGAACAGTGTCAGATGTTGAGTGGTCACTGAGAAGGACATGGATATGCTCTGTTCTTATGTGAGATGGTGTTATCATACAGTTTGAAAGGGGCCTCATAGTGGGTCTCCATTTGGGTGGCTGGTCAAATCATGCAATATCCAGATACGTGGAGCATTCGGATGTGACAGTGGCCCAGTGTTGGACTGCATGGTAACACAAGAGTACCCATCTCATTATCAAAGTTCCAGTCGAGCACATCTGATCACCACAATGCTGGATTGCTGTGTCGTGTACCGAGCGCTCTGTAGCCCTTTCACATCTGTGCATGCCAACTGAGGACAAGTTATGGACTCCCTGCAACACTCGATGTCATCTTGCACTATTAGTAGGAGACTAGCAGCAGCCGGGCTAGGCATGGCTGCTGTTAAAACCGCAGCACAAACATCTGCATTTGGACCAGTGCCATGACCAGTTCGTGCAGACTGCTGATTGGCACTGTACTGTGCTCAGCACCGAATCGCGGTTCTATCCCAGATGACCGCAGACTGTGTGTATAGTGGCAACCTGGAGAGTGGATCCATTATTCCAATGTTTTGGAGAGACACAGTAGTGTTACTCCTGGCATCATGGCGTCGGAAGCCGTGGTGTACAACTTCAGGTCAGGGCCGGCTGTAGCTCCCTGAACTCTGACGGCACAACATTACGTCACGGATATCCCACGCCCTCACGTGTTACTTCTCATTCGACGGCATTGGGGTGCCATTTTTATACAGGACAGTGCTCATCCACATGTGGCATCTGTGTCTAAGAACTATCTGCATAATGCTGAAGTACTCTCATTGCTAGCAAGATCCCAAGATCTGTCTCCAGTAGACAGTGTGTGGGATCAGCTGGATGTCAACTCCATCCCAGGATATCAAGGACTAATAACAACAGTTGCAGGTCAGCTTGTCTCAGGAGAAGATACAACAGATTTGTGACCCTTCCAATAGAGTCCGTGCAAGTATCGAGGCCAGAGAGGGTGCAACATCATAATAATAAGCAGGCTGATACTGCCCGGTTCTTTGTAAACTTAATTTTGTAACCATCAAAATAACATCATATAACTTTTCAACCCCTCAAAGTTTCATTTTGTTTCCTCCTCCCCCTCTGGGTACCTCATTTTTTTGTCAGGCAGTGTATATGACAATTAAGTAATACACATATTTTGTGGACTGCTTTACACTTTACTTGTGAAAGTTATGGTTATGTCTTTGAAAATAAATTGGATAATGTGATATATTTACACATACAACTGTTATGATTTAGACTGATGCACATTTATATCACCAAAATAACATCGTTTACTATCAAAACTTCTCATATGGCACCAAAACAATGTACTCATAGTTGTAAATTCTTTAGTTTATTAATTCCCTGTCCCATAGACCATCCACATGATTCCTATCAGAGTGATTAGAATTAAGTATTGTACAAGACATAATTTGTTTATGTGTATAGCTTAAATTTATGAAACTTGAGCTTCTCCAGTGCATCAAATGTTGACATGTCTTATGGAAATGCAGCTGGAGAGCATCCTTGAGAACAGCAGTCATTGAGGGCATTTCCTAGTTGTATTCCCATAAGTTATTTGGAAATGCTTAAAAGCAATCATCTTTGTGTTCTACACTACTTATGCTACTAGTTTTTTAATTAAAAATAATATTTTTTCTTACCAGATACTTTATAGCTGAACAGCCGGATGTCACTGTCCAAAGGCCACAGTATTTCAATAAGTGACAACATCACTATCATTATATGGACTGATGAACTAACTACAACTGCTTGGGGGCTGGCATGGCATTTGTTTTCCTCCCACCCCTCCCCTCCCCTTCACCTTTCCAGAAGAAATAAAATTGCTGCACTGGCCCCCAAGCAGTCAGTTCATCAGGAAACTTGATGATAGGAACATTGTCATTTGCCAAAATATTGTGCGCATTGGACACTGACATCCAACAATTCATTCATGAAATATTTTGTCATGAAGAGTAAGAGCAGCTGGAGAATCATGTTTTCCCTAGTTTGACTAAATATTTCATGTAAGTAACAGTTAGTTCCTTCAGTAAACCCTTTATTAATTCCTGCTGAGGTGTTAAGTTTTTCTAATGATCTTACAGCCATCAGAAAATTAATCTATAAAATACTCAAATAAATTATTGGTAACTGTATACAAAACAACAATTAGTCTACATGCTTATGTTTCACAAATACGTTAAATTCCCTAATGCATGTTGCAAAAATTCATTCCCTATACTCCCAGGCACATCACACACTACAGTCTCAACAACTAACAAATTAAACAAATTCTTTATGAACAGTAAACATCATTTCTTTATTTAATACCAATTTCTACTATCAGTTAATTAATGGATTGTCTCTAATCCTTAAAATCTCTAGAATGAATATTTTGTTATGTAGTTGCTTGTGTGTTGGTGTGAAACTCACTGACCCATTTGTCACACAGACTGCCACTCTCTCGTCATTTGCCATCAATGCTCTATCCAACTGAGATTTCCATACATGATTTACAACTAGACTCACAGCTTTTGTATGGCCAGTTCCATTAGCTTGAAACTTTGGAGTGAGGTACTGGTAAAACTGAAGCTCTGAAGGCAGGCTGTGAGCACTGGCTGAATACCTCGATCAGTGAGAACAGGTAAGTGTCAGAGTTCAAGTCTTATTTCGGATATATAGTTTTAGGAAGTTACATAACACTATACATGCCAGAGCAAGTCGGAAGAAAATTCTGGAACCAAGCCATAGGCTAAGGCATTCTGCTCAGTATCCTTTCCCTTTGGAGTGCTAGTCTACAGTGTATGCAAGAGAGCTTCAACAGGAGTTCATAAGTTGGAGATAGCTACAGTCATGACTGAACATAGGTTGTGAGACATGCCTGACCAGTTCATTCTATAAGAGGGTGGTGCCTGAAAGGCAAATGCCTGTGTTCTTGTACCAGTCTGGAACACAGTTTTCATCTGCCAGGAAGTGCCTAAAAACCTGATTCATGTGGAGACCACTTTTCTTTATATTATTAACATGTTAATGGAGAAACCTGGTGAAGTGTAAATAATTTATGGGGCGCACAATTTTTCTGTTTGGTGAGAACTTACTGTTACCCTTTAAATTATTTTTGTCAGCAACAAAATTTTTATATGGTTTTGGAAACAAAATTGCACTATCATCACATTTTTTTTAAATTTGCTACTGGCAAAAATTTCTTTATATCTGTATTCCATTTGGAGTAGTACTCAAAGATTATTACACACAGTGAATATAAACTATAGGGAAAAATTTCATGTCGCCACTTCTGATAGGAGAAGAATAAAAGTTCATAAAAATGCACATTTAGAAGTGCAAATATTCCACGTAGATGACAATACTATAATTCTCTCACTTACATTGGTCTTTGTTTAAATTGACTGGAGTTGATGTAGTCAAATGTATTTTTTACAATAGTGTCATATACCCCATCAGTAACAAGTTACTGTCAAGGAAATGAAAATGTTAACCTCATGGAAATTAATATCCGAGTCATAAAATTTTGCTATAACTTTTGGATGATTGTTTGAAGTTGGGTTTCTTCATGGGAAAGGTGGAAACAGAGGGGGAGTGCTAAAAATTTTTACACTGAAACTAGACATAGAGATAGTATATGACATTGAGCACATCCACAATAGAAACTGTACCAGTATTGTGTAGGCAAAGAGATTGCATTGTGTATCCTATACATAAGCGTAGCTTGCATGAAAGTCACTACCAGTACTTTCTTGATCATCTGCAATACACGTATGAAGTACTGCGAATGGATTTTTATTATATGGAATTTTTCCTCCCTGGTTCATGAGACAAAAGCAAAAATCATTCTGTGCATTTTTATCATCAATCCTAAGAATTGATCTTTCACAAGAATGGGCTTGCTAACTTCCACAACTTTTATTTATAGACTACAACAAAATTGGATGCATTACCAATGGTATTGGTAGTGGTTTAGCGTCAGTGCTTTCTTTATGATGATTTGTCACCATCAGTATTTGGCAAGGTAATATTGGTGATCATCTTCTTGGACCAAGTGTTTTTCCACAATGCTGTAACGGATCCATGCTGCATCTTGAGTTTCAGCTGGTGCCACTGGCAGTACACAAAACTACATGGCTGACGCATGATGAAGCTGCAGCATTCTTTAATGTTATTTGGTAACATTTTGGCAAAAATCTTCCCTTAAACAAGGATAGAACAGAAAGTCTCTACTTATGACACACCAAAGAGCTAGACTTCAATATATATGTGTTTTACAAGTTGGAGGCACCTAAAAAGTTTCGTATAGACTCCACCACTTCCTCATATGCAAGTAAATAGATGTGTCAATTCAGTTTGTGATTTTACAACTGTCATTTTTAGAGTTTTTATGTCCACTTGTTCCAAGAGAAAAATAATTATGATCAGTGATAGTTTTTATATAAAATAATTACACTACAATAAAGATTTTTTCAGTTAAATAACTTGTGGATACCTGTCAATATTCTACAAAAAGTAGCACTCTTTGTTGTCTTCTAATAAAACTTAATCATATTCCATACTTATTTAAAAGTAAAATAATCACAATAAGACAACAAGCAATGTGACCATAAAATAGAATTTAAGTTATGTGAAACTAACAAACATTTTTGTTCACACAGCATGATAAAATATTTATTATACACAAAGTGTGCCTGAAATTTTTTGAACTCCTTGCAAACACAAGTCTCAACAAACAACATTAGAATGAGATGCTAGCACTGAGAAATTGTTTCCTTCTTCAAAAAACATTTAAAGTAGTAGTAACTACTTAACAAATCTCATTCATTCAAATCACACTATGCCCTGACACTAAAGCAAGGATACCATGAGAGTGTCAAGTTTACTCAAAACTTGTTCAACATGTAGATTGCAAAATGGCATAAAGGAACTATTGTGTTTGGATGCACCAAAGACCACATCATGAATGAAGTTACCCTATTTGTTGGTTTATCGGTGTGGACTGTCCATTGTGCCTAGACGGAATGGTTTTGCTGTAACACAGCATAAGAACAGTGGCCATAAACACATACTAATGAACAATGATGGGAGAAGGTGTCACGCCTTATCGATGACAATCATTTTCAAACCAAGAGGCACTGCTACTGTCAGTAAATTCAGATCCTTCTACATCAGTTTCTGAGCTAACACCAGACAGAACTGTGTGCAATGGACATTTGGAGTCGGATATCTCATAAAAGATTGTTTCTGACAGCAGCACATAGAATCACCACACATCTTCAGTGGGCCAAAGAATATGGATACTAGAAAGTAGCTGACTGGAGGTTAGAAATGTGTTCCAATGAGTTATGATTTTGCCTCTTTTCAAATAATGTGAGGAGCCAAATGCACCAACTGCCCAATCAGGCATTAAATCTGCAGTATGTGGAGAGCGACGTTCCAGCCAGAGTTCATTATGTGTGTTTTTCATATCATGAAGTGGATCCTGTCATTCAGGTTACTATGAATATGAACCAGAATGTTTATTTTAATAGTCTCAGTGACCACTTGTTGCACCTTCTTCTACACACTGAGGTGACAAAAGTCATATCGGACCACCTTCTGTCCGGCGTAGTGCAGCAACTCAATGTGGCATGGACTCAACAAGTTGTGAGAAGTTGCCTACAGAAATATCAAGCCATGCTGCCTGTAGAGCTGTACATAATTGTGAAAGTGTTGGCAGTGCAGGATTTTGTGCACAAACCGACTTCTCAATTATGTCCTATATATGTTTGATGGGATTCATCTCAGGCAATCTGGGTGGCCAAATCATTCCCTCAAATTGTCCAAACTGTCCTTCAAATCAATCGCAAACAGTTGTGGCCCAGTGACATGGTGCATTGTTATCCATAAAAATTCCATTGTTGTCCATTTCCAGTCAATGATCGGTTCAGTTGCACAAGACGACCCAGTCCATTCCACATTAACACAGCCCACACCATTATTGAGCCACTAACAGCCTGTACAGTGCCTTGTTGACAACATGAGTCCATGGCTTTGTGCAATCTGCACCGCACCTGAACCCTCCCATTAGCTCTTACCAACTGTAATCTAGACTCATCTGATGTTGCCATGGTTTTCCAGTCCCCTAGGGTTCAACTGATATGGTCATGAGTGCAGGAGAGAAGCTGCAGGTGATGTGCTGACAGCCAAGGCACTGATGTTGGTTGTCTGCTGCCATAGACATTTAACACCAAATTTCGCTGCACTGTCCTATTGGGTAGGTTCATTGTACATCCCACACTGATTTCTGTGGTTCTTGATTGCAATATTGCTTGTCTGTTAGCACTGAAAACTCATATGCAAATGCCGCTGCTCTCAGTCGTTTAAGTAAAGGCCATCAGCCACTGTGTTGTCTGTGGTGAGAGGTAATGTCTGAAATTTGGTATTCTTGGCACACTCTTGACACTGCAGATCTCAGAATATTGAATTTTCTACCAATTTCCGAAATGGAATGTCCCATGTGTCTAGCTCCAACTACCATTCCATGTTCAAAGTTGATCAATTCCCGTCATGCGGCCATAATCACGTCAGAAACCTTTTCACATGAATCACCTGAGTACAAATGACAGCACCGCCAATGCACTGCCCTTTTATATCTTATGCGAGGGATACTGATACCATCTGTAGATGTGCATATCGCTGTCACATGACTTTTGTCACCTCAGTGTATATTCATGATGAGTCTGCTGTAAATACTCCCATCTTCCAAGATGACAACAGCGATGTTGACATGGCTGCACAAATACGTTTCTGGTTTGAAGATGACTTAGGTACTGCACCTCATCTGGCCTTTTAAACCATCCTATTTCTATCCCAAGAAAATGTTTGAGACTATTTGGAATAGCAAATGAAAAACAGTTATCAACATTGTCACAATTTGGTAGCTTTCTGGGATCTGATCATCACTGTGTGGTTTCAGCCATATGTGAAGAAACTTGTGGACACTCTTCCTGATCAAATTGAGGCCATTTTCAAAGCTAGAGATGGTGTTGCATGGTACTGAACACATGTCTCCTGGGGGTGACTAGTTTCTTTTCGGTTTGATCATTTGTCTCTTTTGATTTTATTGGTTGTTTTCAAAATAATTTTATTATCTGCTGATAAGCGACATTAAAAAAACTCCCATATTGCGTGAAACATTATTTCATTGAGTGGCTGCAAGAAAAATTTCTGTGCTATGGTTGGGAGAAACAACACGTGACTTCCAATGAAAATAAACTGTCATGCTAAATTGAAATTCTAAATATCCATTCATTTGGGAGAAGTGTGTAAGACTATATAAGATACAGGGGAATGAAAATCTGAAGCAGCATTATGTGCACATAAGCATCAGTAAGAAAGAGTAACTGTTGCTTATTAGTTTTGACATCAAAAAATACAGTAAAAGCAATATACACTAACAGCAAGGGAGAGATAGGAAAAGCTGTAAAATAGATTACTGTTTTCACTGAGATGGGTGAGAACATTATAACAGAATGTAAAAGTGTAGTATCTTCAACAATTACTCTTCAGATATGGGTGTGATAGCAAAGAGAGGGAAAACAGATAATACATTAAAGAAGCTACAATGAATATTTTATGACAAATGAAAATTTATCCTACAATACATGAAAAAATAAAAACACTTAATGATATAAGTCCATATGGAACCAACAATACTTCCAATAAAACACTAAAATAACATTACTGTACAACAAATAACGTCCTTAATCTCAACAGTGAAGCAGGATTAATACAAATTATAAGAATGAACAATCTAAACTGAAACAAAAAAGATAAAGTATCTATTTAAATGTGCCAACACATTGATATATATAACAGAAGCTGAAAGATTCATTAGTTTCTCATTGCAAAAACAGAACTTTTGAAGGATATGACAGAGAAGCCAATCAGGACTTCAAATGAAGAGGGATAATATGAGGTCTGTTCAAAAAATTCTGAAACATTCATTATTTAGCTCCAATGGTGTGTTGGAGCAAAATGTGATTGGCATCCTTGCACATGCCTGTGTTTGTTATTTGTTGTTGTTGTGGTCTTCAGTCCTGAGACTGGTTTGATGCAGCTCTCCATGCTACTCTATCCTGTGCAAGCTTTTTCATCTCCCAGTACCTACTGCAACCTACATCCTTCTGAATCTGCTTCGTGTATTCATCTCTTGGTCTCCCTCTACGATTTTTACCCTCCACGCTGCCCTCCAATACTAAACTGGTGATCCCTTGATGCCTCAGAACATGTCCTACCAACCGATCCCTTCTTCTGGTCAAGTTGTGCCACAAACTTCTCTTCTCCCCAATCCTATTCAATACTTCCTCATTAGTTATGTGATCTACCCATCTAATCTTCAGCATTCTTCTGTAGCACCACATTTCGAAAGCTTCTATTCTCTTCTTGTCTAAACTCTTTATCGTCCATGTTTCACTTCCATACATGGCTACACTCCATACAAATACTTTCAGAAATGACTTCCTGACACTTAAATCAATACTGGATGTTAACAAATTTCTCTTCTTCAGAAACGCTTTCCTTGCTATTGCCAGCCTACATTTTATATCCTCTCTACTTCGACCATCATCAGTTATTTTGCTCCTCAAATAGCAAAACTCCTTTACTACTTTAAGTGTCTCATTTTCTAATCTAATTCCCTCAGCATCACCCGACTTAATTAGACTACATTCCATTATCCTTGTTTTGCTTTTGTTGATGTTCATCTTACGCCCTCCTTTCAAGACACTGTCCATTCCATTCAACTGCTCTTCCAAGTCCTTTGCTGTCTCTGACAGAATTACAATGTCATCGGCGAACCTCAAAGTTTTTATTCCTTCTCCATGAATTTTAATACCTACTCCGAATTTTTCTTTTGTTTCCTTTACTGCTTGCTCAATATACAGATTGAACAACATCGGGGAGAGGCTACAACCCTGTCTTACTCCCTTCCCAACCACTGCTTCGCTTTCATGTCCCTCGACTCTTATAACTGCCATCTGGTTTCTGTACAAATTGTAAATAGCCTTTCGCTCCCTGTATTTTACCCCTGCCACCTTTAGAATTTGAAAGAGAGTATTCCAGTCAACATTGTCAAAAGCTTTCTCTAAGTCTACAAATGCTAGAAACGTAGGTTTGCCTTTCCTTAATCTTTCTTCTAAGATAAGTCGTAAGGTCAGTATTGCTTCACGTGTTCCAGTGTTTCTACGGAATCCAAACTGATCTTCCCCGAGGTTGGCTTCTACTAGTTTTTTGATTCATCTGTAAAGAATTCGTGTTAGTATTTTGCAGCTGTGACTTATTAAACTGATAGTTCCGTAATTTTCACATCTGTCAACAACTGCTTTCTTTGGGATTGGAATTATTATATTCTTCTTGAAGTCTGAGGGTATTTCCCCTGTTTCATACATCTTGCTCACCAGATGGTAGAGTTTTGTCAGGACTGGCTCTCCCAAAGCCGTCAGTAGTTCCAATGGAATGTTGTCTACTCCGGGGACCTTGTTTCGACTCAGGTCTTTCAGTGCTCTGTCAAACTCTTCACGCAGTATCACATCTCCCATTTCATCTTCATCTACATCCTCTTCCATTTCCATAATATTGTCCTCAAGTACATCGCCCTTGTATAGACCCTCTATATACTCCTTCCGCCTTTCTGCTTTCCCTTCTTTGCTTAGAACTGGGTTTCCATCTGAGCTCTTGATATTCATACAAGTCGTTCTCTTATCTCCAAAGGTCTCTTTAATTTTCCTGTAGGCAGTATCTATCTTACCCCTAGTGAGATAGGCCTCTACATCCTTACATTTGTCCTCTAGCCATCCCTGCTTAGCCATTTTGCACTTCCTGTCGATCTCATTTTTGAGACGTTTGTATTCCCTTTTGCCTGCTTCATTTACTGCATTTTTATATTTTCTCCTTTCATCAATTAAATTCAATATTTCTTCTGTTACCCAAGGATTTCTACTAGCCCTCGTCTTTTTACCTACTTGATCCTCTGCTGCCTTCGCTACTTCATCCCTCAAAGCTATCCATTCTTCTTTTACTGTATTTCTTTCCCCCATTCCTGTCAATTGTTCCCTTATGCTCTCCCTGAAACTCTGTGCAATCTCTGGTTCTTTCAGTTTATCCAGGTCCCATCTCCTTAAATTCCCACCTTTTTGCAGTTTCTTCAGTTTTAATCTACAGGTCATAACCAATAGATTGTGGTCAGAGTCCACATCTGCCCCTGGAAATGTCTTACAATTTAAAACCTGGTTCCTAAATCTCTGTCTTACCATTATATAATCTATCTGGTACCTTTTAGTATCTCCAGGGTTCTTCCATGTATACAACCTTCTTTCATGATTCTTAAACCAAGTGTTAGTTATGATTATGTTGTGCTCTGTGCAAAATTCTACCAGGCGGCTTCCTCTTTCATTTCTTAGCCCCAAGCCATATTCACCTACTATGTTTCCTTCTCTCCCTTTTCCTACACTCGAATTCCAGTCACCCATGACTATTAAATTTTCGTCTCCCTTCACAATCTGAATAATTTCTTTTATTTCATCATACATTTCTTCAATTTCTTCGTCATCTGCAGAGCTAGTTGGCATATAAACTTGTACTACTGTAGTAGGTGTGGGCTTCGTATCTATCTTGGCCACAATAATGCGTTCACTATGCTGTTTGTAGTAGCTTACCCGCATTCCTATTGTCCTATTCATTATTAAACCTACTCCTGCATTACCCCTATTTGATTTTGTGTTTATAACCCTGTAGTCACCTGACCAGAAGTCTTGTTCCTCCTGCCACCGAACTTCACTAATTCCCACTATATCTAACTTTAACCTATCCATTTCCCTTTTTAAATTTTCTAACCTACCTGTCCGATTAAGGGATCTGACATTCCACGCTCCGATCCGTAGAACGCCAGTTTTCTTTCTCCTGATAACGACATCCTCTTGAGTAGTCCCCGCCCGGAGATCCGAATGGGGGACTATTTTACCTCCGGAATATTTTACCCAAGAGGACGCCATCATCATTTAATCATATAGTAAAGCTGCATGCCCCCGGGAAAAATTACGGCTGTAGTTTCCCCTTGCTTTCAGCTGTTCGCAGTACCAGCACATCAAGGCCATTTTGGTTATTGTTACAAGGCCAGATCAGTCAATCATCCAGACTGTTGCCCTTGCAACTACTGAAAAGGCTGCTGCCCCTCTTCAGGAACCACATGTTTGTCTGGCCTCTCAACAGATACCCCTCCGTTGTGGTTGCACCTACGGTACGGCTATCTGTATCGCTGAGGCACGCAAGCCACCCCACCAACGGCAAGGTCCATGGTTCATGGGGGGGGGTTTGTTATTTAACTGCCGGAATTTTTATTGTTGTATGTCTGTTAGTTCTTTTTCAGTGCTGTATTGAGCAAAACATTGTGTCACACACTTTGTGATTTTTGAGATGGCAGAGTTAGCAGAGCAATGTGTCTCCATTAAATTTGTGTGAAACTCAACCTTTACATAGGCACACCAAATGATGCAGGAAGCCTACAGTGATGAGTGCTTAAGCCGTACTTGGTGTTACAAATGGTTCACATGATTTAAAAATGGCTGGACGGGAGTTAAAGATAACCCTCATTCAAGAAGCCCTTTGATGTCAATCGACAATGCTCATGTCAGGAACACCAACGAAATTGTTCATGCGACTCAAAGACTAACTTTCTGGGAGATTGCAGAAGAATGTAACATTTCAGTTGGGTCATGTCATGAAACCCTAACACAGCATCTTCGAATGCATCATGTTGCCACCAAGTTCATCCCATAGCTCATGTGTCAAGACCAGAAAGACCTTCGCCTCGCAAGCTGCGAAGACCTTTTGGATCGCGCAAATGAGAACGAGATGTACCTTAAGAGGATCATAAATGGTCGTGAGATGTGTTTCTATGGTTATGATGTTGAGACACAGGTTCAATCTTTACAATGGGCTGGGATAGGTTCTTCAAGAACAAAAAAAGCTCATCAGGTCTGTTCAAATGTCAAAGCCATGCTGATAGTTTTCTTTGACTTTGAAGGATTAGTTCTTCATGAATTTGTGCCACAGTGACAAACTGTTAATTGACGGTATTATCAGGACGTGTTGCAAAAAAATGTGAGAAGGAAACGGCCTGAAATGTGGCAAGACAATTCATGGCTCTTGCATCACGATAATGTATCTGCACATTCATCCTAGATGATGCGTGACTATTGCACAAAAAATGAAATCACTGCTGTGCCTCATCCTCTGTATTCTCTAGCCGGGTCTGTGCAGACTTTTTTGAATTTCCAAACTTGAAAATTCCATTGAAGACGAGATAAGAGAAAATTTGCAGACAGCACTTCAAACGATCCAGCAAGAAGCATACCAAGACTGCTTCCAGAATTGGAAAAGGTGTTGGGAGAGATGTATAAATTGTGGCGAAGAGTGTTTTGGAAGAGACCATTCACAATAAGTAAAAGGTAAGTGTAGAAAAATTTTGTGGACGAAGTTCTGGAATTTTTTGAACTGATCTGGTACAACAGGTTAGAATGAGATGGAAGCAACTAACAGTGCAGTAACAAATCACAGATAAAGGATAATACAACAGGGCAGAATGAGATAGAAGCAACTAACAATGTAGTCAACAAATCACATATAAAGGATAGGCAAACTAGAAACAGTCGTACGGATGGGATAACAGACAGAAACCAAAGAAAGGAAAAAAATTAACAGATTTTGGAGAAGTACAAAAAGAACAGAGGATTTGTTGATTTCAAAATTGTTTGTATCAGTTTTGGGCTGGTTGTGGTGATAGGAAAAATTCATCAAGTATTTTTTCCTGAAAATCACACTACTTTCATTGTCATCAACCTCTATACAGCCATCTACATATTGTCAGCTCAATATTCCATTACCTATTACACCAGCTAAAAAATAACAATACCCCCATTTTCATAAGTAACGTCCTTTTCATAAGGTACACTCCATTCCCCACAGCCTCGACACTCATTTAATGTGTCTCTGCTGTATATTCTCTGCTGAACTACACAACTAGACTCATTTCTTACAATCACTCCACCACCCATTCTCACAAGCAGTTATGTGTCATTTTATCCCTCTACAAAGCTGATAGATTATTTCAGGAAACAAAAACAGTGCATTTATCAAAAAGTATTATCCTGGTCTGGAATTCCAAAACAAGTTCACTATTAGAATGACTGATTTCTTGTCATGCCCAGAATTGATCCACACCCTACCCAATCTTGTCCTCATGCCTCACCTCACTCCCCTACCAAACATTCTTTTCCAACTCATATCCTACCCAAATTGTACATATTCTTTTGATTGATATTCACCACTGAATCACTTATCTTCTGTATCCTTCTAGCACATCCTGCTTACACACACTAGTCAACATCATATTGTTAAAGGGAGAGACAAATGGAGAAAACCAATGTTGAAGTGCAATTAATCTGAGATTTTTATATTAGCATGATGATCATTAAGCTGTCAGTAATAATTAATGAACACAACAGTAGCAGGAATTCTTGTTTCTACCTCACCCTATTGGTAAACGTTAAGGTTCTTTCACTGGGCACCAATATCTCAGAACTATGGAGGCCAGAATTATTTGTTGTGCAGCATGTGCTTGATACCTAACATACATCCAACCTCAAAGTTCAACTAATATCTGCTACTACTGTCTATTTCTTAGTAACTCAACTCTGAATGTTGCATATTTTGGGAACCTATTATTAATATTATGAGTGTAGTGAGATTACAAATAAATGAAACTGAATAGGGTAACAAAGCTAGTACTCTGAATCTGAGTGTTGTTGCTCTGGAAGTACTTCACAGCACATTGCTCTCACACAGAGCAAGAAGCGCTACTCCTCTTGTGTGACTTGAAATGCTTATGGGCACTTCATAAGGGAAAAAATATATATTGATTTTGTAAGATATAATGTGCTGGGAAGGACATGCCACTTGGGATAGCAGAGGTCTTTATTACACTAAGCAAGAATGCTTAAAACAAATAATAGAACTGGCAAACAGTGATTCACAATAATAAAAAAAGAATGGAATGTGTTTAGTAGTAAGTGAATTGTTATTTGCAGAGAACATTAAAGAGGAAAATTGTAAGGTAAACTTAAGTCAAAGGAACATAACAGCAGAAGAGAAGAACTGAAAGGTGGATGTTAAGACTAGATGACACCATAATGTTTAATTGAGTCAGCTACTTAGCAGATGAAACAGCAAGTTGATGAAATGTAACATAATCATGATGTAGGACACAATGGCCCATAGAATAAAACTTGTAGAATATAAAACAGTCTTTCATACACTTTTTCTTCCTTTTATTTTATGACTGGTTTCAAACTACATGAAAATCATCATGCATGTCTGCCATTCTAAGCCATTATATGAAACAAAAAGTTTTTTAGCTATGATAGGCACTGTCAAAAGGTGCAAAAACATAATAAAACTATGATAATCCAACACAATCATGTTTGATGCTGTTTGTATAGACTATTAGAATGACATACATATCAAGATAATGATCATATAGATAGTAACTGGTCATAAAACAAAAGGATTGTGATCAAATATCATTTTCCATCAAAAACGTTCAAAACAACATGTACATACCAAAACTAATATTCATGAATAGTGACTCTATCAGCAAGCATCATTTCCAAAATGCACGAACAGCATCATGATAACTCAAAAAAAAATTCTTGAGAAGAAGGAAAACAGTAAGGGTTTAACATCCCATCTATGGTGATGTAATTAGAAACAGAGCACACACTCATTTTGGGGAGGAAATCAGTAGTGTCTTTTTCAATGGAACCATTCCTGCAATTTCCTCAATCAATTTAGGGAAACCAATGAAAATCTAAATCCAAATAGCCTATGAGTGCATTAACCTTCAGTGCTTCTGAATATGAATTGAGTGTCATAACTGCTGCACTAACTTGCTCGGACTGGTTCCGTTCAGGTGCTATGTGATTTGTTGTGTGGAATGTCATCCTGTTGCTAGCACATTCACAGCCTTGTTGCTGTAAGAATATCCCTGAAGTATTCTGAACACTGAGTCTATAGAAATTGCTGATACCATACTCTGTTAAGTTTCTTATGGTATCTCAGAAATCATTCAGAAGGAAGCATATGTCCAGTTGATGTTCTCCAATCAGAATGATTTGTTACATCATGTCTTAATGTAGGACTGTTCCCTTCTGAAATGCTCTGTATAGAAAATTAAGGATATTTATACAAGTATTTTGTATGTATATTTACATTATGCACACAATTTGTCAAGCAGTTGTAATTTCTACTGGTTTTACATCATTGTTACTGCCTCGTAACACATATAATTCAGTGAGTATGCCTGCCATTGTTGTTTCAGCTGCAGAGTCCTCAACTTTCTGTAAAGCTCTTGACGTCATTTTAATTACTTATATTATATTTGTGAATTCTGCACAGGTTTTGAAGTTGTTAATCACAAACTTCACAAGGAAGTAAATATATGGTAAGGCTATTGTTTCACACATGCACAGAATTATTGCTTTTTGCTACGCAACTTAAGAAAATTATTGCTTCTTTCTTATCAATAATTCTCAAGCTTAAGATTTCAGTGTGTATTTCTTAAAAGTATGATTTAATCGATAGAGCTGGAACTGAGGGTATGATTTTTTAAAGTAGCAAATTAGCTTTGCCATATAAAAGTGACTCAGCTGTATACAGAAGATGGCACATCACCATAAGCCCAACACATTTTTACATGCATCTTTTTGGTCATGGAAGCAATTAAAATACTATAATATTTTTTTAGTTATCAGAGTACGAAGGAAGTGTGCTGTATTTGTAAAATCAAACAACACAAAAATCAGGACAAGAAATGTCTGTTTCACATAAAATCAATAAGCAAATTAATGGGTGTGAAATGCTTGTGATAGAAGGTTGATTTCAATAAATTTATTTATTTCTTTTAAGGTTCACACATTCATTAGAGATATGGTAGAATATATTAAGCCAATCAATACACTAAATAGTTAATTAAACATGTTCCTACAAGAAAAACAATTGTACAAAAACAGTACAAGCAAGGAAAATAAACTGAGATATTAGGCGGTGAAATGTCAAACAACGAACCTATTACAAGGGGAGCAGAAATTAATAGATACAAACATGAGACAGGACAGAGAGAGAGAGAGAGAGAGAGAGAGAGAGAGAGAGAGAGAGAGAGAGAGAGAACCACCGTGTCAGACAGAGAGGGCAGAAAATGACACATTGGCCATAGGCTAAAAGTAATTGGATAAAGGAAAGATCACTGGTTCTGATAGATTATCTATTACACTCTACATTAATTGCAGAACAGAAATGATCAATTTTCTTGTAACTGTTCAGTGACAGTGGATAGAAGAGATTGTCCCATATGACTGGAAAAAAGCATAGTTCATTTTCCCAACTAGTTAAATAGATGCCTGTAAATAATTCTAATTACTTTTTTAATAAAATTTGTTAACTTACTGTATTCTATCCCTAGAGTTTGCAAGTTTACAGCAGAAGTAGCTGAATCTAAACGTTTCAGAAGATCTACTACATAGTTTCAATAGATTAAACTTTCATCAATACTGACATTGAAGAAAATAGAACTCTCAATTTTGCTTTTTTATTTATTGTTGGCACTGTTCATTGGCTGGCATGCAGCATTTTTGACAGTAATAAAATGGAAGTTCTGTGTTTCCTTAAAAAGTTTAAGGCTAGTCTATCCGTGAAAAGCAGTTAATAATTTTCACACAATCATACTGTTTTCTCTGTTGCTGCTTTTACACTCATCTTGACAGCAGCACTTGTATCATATACAAAATGGACCAATCCTACTTCCTGATTAAATAAAATTGTATATCATTAATACAGATCAAGAACAGGTGTGAGCTCATGATTAAACCAGCAGAATGCTCTTTGTAATCTCTCCCCTTACAGATGATGTACTGTTCCTCTGTAAATTATTTGACTAGGTTATTGTTACTTTCTGTACACTGTTTTTAAATTGAGAATAAACTAAGCACATTCTGTACCACATTTATGACAAAAAACATAGATCCTTTACTAGAATTTTAGGACATACAATGAAATGTCTCTGGTAAGCCACAGGTCATAAACGGTGATATTTGATCATTTATAAATTTTCTTACATGCCCAGTGCATACATAACAAGCTGTATGAGTCTAGTGGCTATTTCGAAATTCAAACTTCAACTGGCTGATCCAACTCCATTATTGTACAGGCAGCTGACAACTCTTGAGTACATTAACTTCTCATAAATTTTAGAAATTCAAATGACAAACTAGTCAATGGTTCTTGACTTCCATAGAGTAACCCTTTGTGTAAATAGCACCAAATTTATTCACACGGTTTAGATTGCTGTTCTATCATGGTTTTCGGTTGATGCAATGTTTTTAATTTTCAGAAAGCCTTATATACAACATGTGCTGCAATTTAGTGAACAATATGTGTCGTGAGTGACTGAACCTCAATGGTGCGGCTGTCGGCAAAAATAGTAAAATCAAGCACACCACATGGAAGTGTTGCAGGTCTGTGACACATTAAACACACTAATGTGACAAAAATCATGGGATAGCGATATTCACATACACAGATGGCAGTTGTATCACATACACAAGATATAAATGGGCAGTGCACTAGCAGAGTTGTCATTGGTAATCAGGCGATTCATGTGAAATGGTATCCGATATGATGATGGTCACAAGAAGGGAATTAACAAAGTTTGAATGTGGAATGGTAGTTGGAGCTAAACGTGTGGGACATTCCATTTTGAAAATCATTAGAGAATTCAATATTGTGAGACCCACTGTCAAAAGTGTGCTGAGAATATCAAATTTCAGGCATTACATCTCACCGAGGACAACATAGTGACCAATGGCCTTCACTTACGGCCGAGAGCAGCGGAGTTTGCATCAGTGCTAACAGGCAAGCGACACTGTATGAAATAACCACAGAAATCTATGTGGAATGTATGACAAATGTATCCATTAGGACTGCGTGTCTAAATCAGTGTTAATGGGCTATCGCAGCAGACAACTGACGTGAGTGCCTTCGTTAACAGCACGACATCGCCTGCATCATCTCTTCTGGGTTCATGACCTATTATTTGGACTCTAGATGACTAGAAAACTGTGGCTTGGTCAGATAAGTCCCAATTTCAGTTGGTAAGAGATGATGGTAGGGTTCGAGTGTAGTGCAGACTCCAAGGAGCCGTGGATCCAAGTTGTCAACAAGGCACTGTGCAAGATGGTGGTGGCTCCATAATGGTATGGGCTGTGTTTAAATAGAACAGACTGGGTCCTCTGGTCCAACTGAACCAATCACTGACTGGAAATGGTTATGTTTGGTTACTTGGAGACCATTTGCAGCCACTTATGGACTTCAGGTTCTGAAACAACAATGGAGTTTTTATGGATGGAAATATGCCATGGCAGTTGCTCACAATTGGTTTGAAGGACATTCCGGACAATTTGAGCGAATGATTTGGTCACCCAGATCACCCGACAGGAATCTCACTCAACATTTATGGGACATTATTGAGACGTCAGTTCAAGCATAAAATCCTGCACTAGCAACACTTCCACAATTATGAATGGCTACAGAGGCAGTATGGCTCAATATTTCTGCAGGAGCTTCCAACGACTTGTCGAGTCCATTCTATGTCGTGTTGCTGCACTACGCTGGGAGACAGGAGGTCCGACACTATATTACGAGGTACCTCATGACTTTCATCACCTCAGTGTATATAAATGGCCTAATAGGTCATGTTGGCATTAGTAAAAAACTATTTCAAAATGTGGGACTTGCAAATTGCCAACACAGCGATCACTTCAAACATCATCTGCTGACTGTTGGGCAGATGATGTTTCAAGTGATAACTGTATCAAGCAGAAATCTATAGATACCAACCTTTGAATGCTAGTCCAGGACCAAGGTCAGGGAGCCTGAAGTGGTATAATATATCGCCGAAACTGGTAGCCCAATGAAACAACAGTTTGGAAATAAGATGGCTGAAAGCTGTTTGATTTGACATTTGAAGTGTGTTAGATGTGACAGAGAAGGTTTCATGAACACATATAAACACATCCCAGCAGCAGCCACATGTTTATTTAATCAAAATAAGACTGTCATATTTTTGTTCAACAGACTGTGGTGGCAGACCAAGGAAAAAATGTATTATTGGACTAGGATAACAAAGAATATAGGAGCCATGTTCTCTCAAAAGAATTATCCTTGCAATCACTTTAACTTGTTTATAAAAATGATAAAAGACCTGAATCTGGAAGGCTGGAGGGTGTTTTGAGACCCACTCCTCCTGAATGCAAGTTCAATGCCTTAGCACCTTGGAACAAATGTGTTGTGCATAAAGCAAGATTGCATTTGGAGTTCTGAGAACATACATTTCAATAGCAGTAAAGGAAAATACTGTACTTCCACATATTTATCACATAATGACAATGATGATCAAATTAGATAAATTTGGACTCAAACAAGGGTTTCATGGGAGGTGTTCAACACATGCAAGACTAAATATGTGGATATAAAAGGGAAAATAATGATCATTCTTCAAAAGGGAAATGAACCTCTATACTATAAATGCTGCAAAGAATTAAAAATTTCTAAACACCTGTACACAATTTTAATAATATGTTTATGATTTGGACTTATTAAGAAATAAACTACAAGAATTGCCAAAAAGTATTTGTTGCATTTCAAAACTATACAAAACGTTTTCAGTCTTTTCATATTTGTGAAGGGAAGTCCTCCATCAATTCAAATAATGCATCCATTTTTTGTTTTGAGAATGACAAAACCTACAATTTTCTCTTATGATTAAGCAATGTGAACAGCATAGTTTAATAGTACAAAAATAGTTCCTTTAATTGTGCCATTGCTGAATTTGTAGGTTATTGGTTACATGCTGCAGGAACTGAAAAACCAATTAGTCACCCAGTAGATACACATCAGAAGTAATTTCTACCTTCTAGTTTTTATGGGCAGCATACTCTCTTTCTTCATGTAGCATTATTTTTAAAGTTTGCGTCATAAAATCTAAATGATATAAAAATTAAATACTGTACTTCCGTACATATGCAGTCTCACAGTGGGGGAAAACAGTAAGAGGTGCGAAATTAACAGGAGTTGTGAATAAATTTTATGTAGTGGAAGATGTTTGATACTTGGAGAAGCCAAGAACTGTTTATATAAAGACACAATGTGTTTTCTAAATGGTGGCCCGAACAAGGTAGTATCTCAAATTTATACCACATACAGTGAACAGTTAGTTGAGCTATTCTAGCGCTAAGGAAATTAATATGTCATCCTGATGATAACATAAAAGATTTACTTGGAACGACATAGACATGAACAGGGTTGGACAGATACAGATAATCAGCACAGTTCAGGTCAGCATAGAAGATGAATCTGGGGTCATTCATCATCAAATATTTGTAGTAACTATTGGAAAAGCTAGTTCTCTTTTAGGACTGCATGCACTAACAGGTGCCAATTCTTTAAGAAATATACTCTTTGACAGAAGTGGCCATTCGTGCCAAATATGCTGACATGTTTACACTGCAGAAATATTTTAGTTCTATGCACAAAGTCTTCTATGTATGGTGAATGGTAGTCTTTATTCATTACACTGTAAGTTGAGTATGTTGATGATATGTATGTAAATTGTGCAAGGTTCACATAGTCAGTGGTAGCCAAGTTAAGCACAAACATTTCTAACATGGACATTCACACACACACACACACACACACACACACACACACACAAAGCTTTCCAAAGGCAATTGTGTAAATAGAATAGAAAACAAAAAATGCAAAAACTGAATCAATTATTGAAAAGTGAGTATAAACCATACAATTCAGAGTCATTTGCACATAAAAATTTATTAATGACCAGTTTCAGATGACAAGCATCCATTATCAAGTTTCAAAAAGTGATGAAGTGGTGACCACATTACTGTTTTATTATATTTTAATGTTTTCATGATAGTAGGCAAATGATCAACTATTTTTGGAACTTTTAACTGACAGTTTCCTGTGTCATAGTCACTTTCAGCAATTTATATAAATGGCCTCTCATCATATATTCAAGGAACTGAAATAATTTCTTTACTGGCAATCTTACTTGTGTATATATTTCAAAATTTGAAAATGGTACATGAAATGTTCTTCGAGACTGATGGACGAGTCACTACAATTACAGTGTTACTAAACTTTAATGAAAGAGAACACATTCAACACTGTACTGTACAGAACTTTGCATCCTTGTTAACAAATCTGTTTGGACGTAAACCAGTATATGAAAGTGAGCATAACTTTTCTGTGGCGGGTGTGGGAGTGACCACTGGTATGAAGCACAAAATAAGTAAAATAAAAAAAATAAAAAACATGTTCCTGTCTAAACATTAATGAGTTATAGTAGAGCACTCAGGAAGGGCTCTACAATGATGAAGGAAGCATACTGAAAAGAAACATATAATAGGAATATGTGATGTCCTTCTGCCTGGATTGCCAAGCACATTAAAGCACCTGCTTCTGCCCTGCAGATTAACAACAAGAGCTGGTGTGCTGGCTGGCCTGGATGTGGTTTCCGGGCAGTTTTCCACATCCATCAAGGCAAATACTTAGATGATTCTCATGTCCAGCTTTGGTTACATGATTTGTAAACACTTTGAAAAATGTTAGCACATTTGGTCACACGATGTTCATTAGAGGTAGACAGAAGGGGTACACAGAGTCCCTACTCCCCAGGGTGAACAGCCAGTAGTGGCTTTAAGATGCCTTTGGGAGTGGCTATCCCATTGTATAATACCATACAGGTATATTTGGTCAGCTGTGTAACTGTAGATGGACCATACAAGCCCCGATCCGGCACTGGCTGCATACGGTGCAATGGAATGGATGTGATGTCCACTTCAGAGCCTCTTGTAGGCAGACTCAGCATGTAGGTTAAAGTCTCACATTATTCCTTTATTAATTTTGTTATAGGCAATCAGTCTCTCTTTGGAACAGTTAGCAACATTCATAATATAACAATGGAATGGAAAATGACTTACATTATATCTTCTTCTTCTACTTCCTGAAATGTTTCTGGTTATGCAGGTAGTTCACAAAGCCTCTTCCAACCTTCTCTTTTCTCCCAGAGTCTATCGTTTAGCATTGCCTCCCATTGCACTTCTCTTCAGTTCACATCATCCACCACCTGACCTAAATCTTGTTCGTAGTCTTCCAATTTGTCTTCGTCTAGATTCTGTTCATTCTAGGGCTTTCTGGTCCCATTCTTCTAATATGGTCAAGCCATTTAAGCCTATTACTCTCCATAGTGTGTTTTAGGGGCTTGATCTAGAGGATGTTTCATATTGTATCATTCCTTATCCTGTCCCTTGTCATCTGACCCAGGATCCCTGATAGAGAGCACGTCTGCTGCTTGTATTCTGCTCAGATCTTTCTTTGTCCAAGTCCAGCATTCTGAACCACAGGCCAAAACTGGCAGATAATATGACCTGTATATAATGATCTTTGCTTTGGTAGGTATTTTCCTATATCTAATTATGTCCAATACACAATAATAAAATTTTGACTAGTTTCTTGTTCTCTCTGAAATTTCATCCTTGATGTTTCCTTTCTTGATTAATTTACTTCCATAGGTATTTGAAAGCTTCTAGTTCTTTAATAATTTTTCGATTGCAACTTACATCCTTCATTTTTTTTATTTTCCCTGTTGATTTTCATTACTGCACTTTTTGTTAAGTTTTTTCTATTCCTCCTCATTACTCTGCTCGGTATTTAGTTGTACTTCCAATTTCTTCCCAAATCTTCACATCGTCTACATATGCTATGATTTTCATATCATTTGTTGTTGGTGCCGGCCGAAGTGGCCGAGCAGTTCTAGGCGCTACAGTCTGGAGCCATGGGACCGCTACCGTCGCAGGTTTGAATCCTGCCTCGGGCATGGATGTGTGTGATGTCCTTAGGTTAGTTAGGTTTAAGTAGTCCTAAGTTCTAGGGACTGATGACCTCAGATGTTAAGTCCCATAGTGCACAGAGCCATTTGAACCATTTTTGTTGTTGTTGGTACTTGGCAAACATTCCTTAATATGTTGTCCATGACTGTATTTAGACACACTGGTGAGAGCGTACATCGTTGCCAAACCCCTCGGACTGCCATAAGCCATTCTGATTTGCTGCCATCTACTGTAACACAATTCAGGCATTTTTGTACACATTTTTGATTCTCAGTTGCATTCCTTTTGACAATCCTAGTCTTTTCAGACCTAGCCATATCTCTTCCCTTCTAAGTGTGTCATAACCATTTTTTATATCCATGAATGTAACTATGATGCCTTTCCCAAATTTCATTTTTTTTTTCTACAACCAGTCTGGCTGTAAATATGGCAGCTATGGTTGAACTTCTTATTTAAAATACTTGTTCTTCTCTTAATTGTGGTTCTATCTCAATCCTTATTTTCTCTAAAATTATCTTTTCATCAATCTGTATTCCGTCTCTATAGGTAATCCTATGCTTCATGCCATTGCCAATCTCCCAAATTATTATGACAAAGGAAATAGTCACAGAAATATTTGATCACTTGGCTGTTGACATGAAACTGCTAAATATTTCTCCCTGACATTAACTATAATCCTATAAAGCATTTCTTAACATGTGACACAGACACACACATACAAATATAATTTTATTGGTTAGATAAGCCTAAATACAACTACATAATGGTCAGTAAGTAGCAACATAAGCTCTGGAAATATGTTTTTCATGTTGTAACATGCTGTCACATTACACATCATAACTGTCATGCTTTTAATGTATGAACTCCAATGACCTACTTGTTGACAGGATGTTATACACCTTGAATATATGAAAAAGCATCCATCTAAAATTTTCTCACTTTTCAAGCCACAACACATTGGAGAAATTCAAGCTTTTGAACATGATCATCATTATCTCTACTATCAGGAGATGTCTGGATTGATGAGTGCTTGTCATATAATGGTCTGGCTTTCTATCATTCATGCTACATCACCTTGGGGGAGGGGAGGGGGGGATGGTTTATGGGCACAAATGCAGGAAACTGACAATGGGTGAAGTACCCTTTCCCAATGGGATTTGGGAGTGGAAGGAGAATGAATACAGCACACTACACCACATCTCCCCATTAATCTAAGGTGTAATTTTTGCCCTTTGGGGATGTCCTGTGTCTGGTGCCCTTCCCCAGGTTCCACTAAAATATAGATTCTGTGTCTATTAAACTTTCAGGTGAACATAAAAATTTTTGCTGCTTCTTTCACTGTGGAATTAAAGCAAGATGATTCAAGGAATAGGATTTAGACATATTCAAAGTTGATCTTATATGCACTATCGTTGACTTCTCAAAGATTCTGAATGTGATTTTCCATTTATTTTCAGTGTGCCACTTGGACACTGTGCAGATTGTACAACCTACACAATTTTTGCAGCATTCACACAGCACACTGTATACATGAGCTACTCTCAAACCAAAGTAGTATTTCATTTCATGCACAATTTCTTTAGTTTGCAGCAGTTGTCAGATCCTGGCCAATGCTGCCCAGATGATGACTTCCATCTACACTACTGGCCATTAAAATTGCTACACCAAGAAGAAATGCAGATGATAAACGAGTATTCATTGGACAAATATATTAAACTAGAACTGACATGTGATTACATTTTCACGCAATTTGGATGCATAGATCCTGAGAAATCAGTACCCAGAACAACCATCTCTGGCTGTAATAATGGCCTTGATAGCCTGAGCATTGAGTCAAACAGAGCTTGGATGACGTGTACAGGTACAGCTGCACATGGCAGCTTCAACATGATACCACAGTCCAGCAAGAGTAGTGACTAGCGTATTGTGACGAGCCAATTGCTCGGTCACCATTGACCAGACGTTTTCAATTGGTGAGAGATCTGGAGTATGTGCTGGCCAGGGCAGCAGTTGAACATTTTCTGTATCCAGAAAGGCCCGTACAGGACCTGCAACATGAGGTCGTGCATTATCCTGCTGAAATGTAGGGTTTTGCAGGGATCGAATAGAGGGTAGAGCCACGGGTCGTAACAAATCTGAAATGTAACGTCCACTGTTCAAAGTGCGAACAAGAGGTGACCGAGATGTGTAACCAATGGCACCCCATACCATCACGCCGGGTGATACGCCAGTATGACAATGACGAATACACGCTTCCAATGTGTGTTCACCGCGATGTTGCCAAACACGGATGCGGCCATCATGATGCTGTAAACAGAACCTGGATTCATCTGAAAAAATGACATTTTGCAACTCGTGCACCCAGGTTCATCATTGAGTACACCTTCGCAGGCGCTCCTGTCTGTGATGCAGCGTCAAGGGTAACCGCAGCCATGCTCTCCGAGCTGATAGTCCATGCTCCTGCAAACGTCATCAAACTGTTCGTGCAGATGGTTGTTGTCTTGCAAACGTCCCCATCTGCTGACTCAGAGATCGAGACGTGGCTGCACGATCCGTTACAGCCATCACAATAAGATGCCTTGTCATCTCAACTGCTAGTGATACGAGGCCGTTGGGATCCAGCACGGTGTTCCGCATTACCCTCCTGAACCCACCGATTCCATATTCTGCTAACAGTCATTGGATCTCAACCAACACGAGCAGCAATGTCGTGATGCGATAAACCACAATCGCGATAGGCTATAATCCGACCTTTATCAAAGTTGGAAATGTGATGGTACATATTTCTCCTCCTTACACGAGGCATCACAACAATGTTTCACCAGGCAAGGCCGGTCAACTGCTGTTTGTGTATGAGAAATTGGTTGGAAACTTTCCTCATGTCAGCACATTGTAGGTGTTGCCACTGGTGCCAACCTTGTGTGAATGCTCTGAAAAGCTAATCATTTACATATCACAGCATCTTCTTCCTGTCAGTTAAATTTCGTGTCTGTTGCACGTCATCTTCGTGGTGTAGCAATTTTAATGGCCAGTAGTGTATGTTAAGCTAGACTGCCAATGATCCCAGCAGTCTGCCATCTCCTGATAATGATGTTATTGATCTTTGATATCTCAAGTTTTTACTTTAAATGTGATACTGCAGGAACACCAAGAAAATATTATACAAATTTGTATATGTGAGAATTTTCTCTGCGAGGTAAAATTACAATAAACCCGCAGAATTCCATCTCTTGCATGTTTCCCTGGATGGACCACTGACCTGAAAACCAAACTGTTGAAAAAGAAATAGAGAGAGAGAGTTTTCAATTTCATCTACAAAAAGTATTTGAGCATTTACAAGCCAGCAACTTTTCACCCTTCCTCTTTATCTCTGTTTTCAGCTATGCTCAAGTGCTTTCATTTATCTTTACTGGACAAGCTATTTACTCAATGACAGCTTATCATCTACTCATTGACAATGAACCTGCTATACATGTGGCAATGCTCTCACTTCAAACTCAATACTAACTTCAATAAACTTTCAGCCTAGTGTTGTGTTGGAAGTCAAGTTTGACTGATAGTAAATGTATTTGTATGGGTATGTTTTTATGTAGAATAAAACTGAAGAAACTGCAAAAAGGTGGGAATTTTAGGAGATAAACCTGGATAGACCTGGATAAACTGAAAGAACCAGAGGTTGCAGAGAGTTTCAGAGAGAGCATTAGGGAATGATTGACAAGAACAGGGGAAAGAAATACAGTAGAAGAAGAATGGGTAGCTTTGAGAGATGAAATAGTGAACGCAGCAGAGGATCAAGTAGGTAAAAAGACGAGGGCTGGTAGACATCCTTGGGTAACAGAAGAAATACTGAATTTAATTGATGAAAGGAGAAAATATAAAAATGCAGTAAATGAAGCACGTAAAATGGAATACAAACATTTCAAAAATGAGATCAACAGGAAGTGCAAAATGACTAGGCAGGGATGGCTAGAGAACAAACGTAAGGATGTAGAGGAATATATCACTGGGGTACGATAGATATTACCTGCAGAAAAATTAAAGAGACCTTTGGAGAAAAGAGAACCACTTGCATGAAAATCAAGAGTTCAGATGGAAAACCAGTTCCAAGCAAAGAAGGGAAAGCAGAAAAGTGGAAGGAGTATATAGAGGGTCTATACAAGGGCGATGTACTTGAGGAAAATATGGAAATGGAAGAGGACCTAGATGAAGATGAAATGGGAGATATGATACTGCGTGAAGAGTTTGACAGAGCACTGAAAGACCTGAGTCGAAACAAGGCCCCAGGAGTAGGCAACATTCCATTAGAACTACTGGTAGCCTTGGGAGAGCCAGCCCTGACAAAACTCTATCATCTGGTGAGCAAGATATATGAAACAGGTGAAATACCCTCAGACTTCAAGAAGAATATAATAATTCCAATCCAAAAGAGAGCAGGTTTTGATGGGTGTGAAAATTACTGAACTATCAGTGTAATAAGTCACGGCTGCAAAATACTAACGCAAATTCTTTACAGGTGAATGGAAAAACTGGTAGAAGCCGACCTTGGGGAGGATCTGCTTGGATTCCATAGACATGTTGGAACACGTGAGGCAATACTGACCCTACGACTTATCTTAGAAAATAGATTAAGGAAAGGCACATCTACATTTCTAGCATTTGTAGACTTAGAGAAAGCTTTTGACAACGTTGACTGGAATACTCTCTTTCAAATTCTGAGGGTGGCAGGAGTCAAATACAGAGAGCGCAAGGATATTTACAATTTGTTCAGGAACCAGATGGCAGTTATGACTTGAGGGGCATGAAAGGGAAGCAGGGGTAGCGAAGGGAGTGAGACAGGGTTGTAGCCTATCCCTGATGTTATTCAGTCCGTATATTGAGCAAGCAGTAAAGGAAAAAGGAGAAAAATTTGGAGTAGGAATTAAAATTCATGGAGAAGAAATAAAAATTTTGAGGTTTGCCAATCACATTGTAATTCTGTCTGAGACAGCAAAGGACCTGGAAGAGCAGTTGAACGGAATGGACAGTGTCTTGAAAGGAGGATATAAGATGAACATCAACAAAAGCAAAACGAGGATAATGGAATGTAGTCGAATTAAATCGGGTGATGCTGAGGGAATTAGATTAGGAAATGAGACTTTTGAGGTAGTAAATTAGTTTTGCTATTTGGGGATCAAAATAACTGATGATGGTCGATGTAGAGAGGGTATAAAATGTAGACTGGCAATGGCAAGGAAAGCGTTTCTGAAGAAGAGAAATTCATTAACATCAAGTATAGATTTAACAGTCAGGAAGTCGTTTCTGAAAGTATTTGTGTGGAGTGTAGCCAAGTATGGAAGTGAAACATGGATGATAAAGAGTTTAGACAAGAAGAGAATAGAAGCTTTCGAAATGTGGTGCTACAGAAGATGCTGAAGATCAGATGGGTAGATCACGCAACTAATGAGGAGGTACTGAATAGAATTGGGGAGAAGAGAAATTTGCGACACAATTTGACTAGAAGAAGGGATCGGTTGGTAGGACATGTTCTGAGGCATCAAGGCATCACCAACTCAATATTGGAGGGCAGTGTGGAGAGTAAAAATCGTAGAGGGGGACCAAGAGATGAATACACTAAGCAGATTCAGAAGGATGTAGGTTGCAGTAGGTACTGGGAGGAGATGCTTGCACAGGATAGAGTAGCATGGAGAGCAGCATCAAACCAGTCACTAGACTGAAGACTACAAAAACATGTGATTTACATACAAGCTACTTTTATTGTATCATTGAGCATTCATTACCATTTCTTGCAAACTGAATTCTTCCATGTTTCTCATAAGTATTAGCAGGAAATGAGGCTATTCATTAATTTTCTAAGGGAAAAAATTTGATTCCTTTAGGGGAGAAAAAAAAACTGAATGCTTGATGCTCACTTATTGAATAGTGAATAAAATGTTTAAAACGTATATGGTATCAACAGATTGCAAATGATAAACTTGGTACGCCAGAAAAAAATTAATGTTGTAATACAGTAACTAAGCTCAAATTGCATAATTACTGGTCTCTGAGATACTTCCTCTAGTTATCATATGAAGATGCAGTTTTGCTTTCCGTACAAACAACCCACTGCACATGAATGGATATGTAAAATTAGAATTTAAGTTCTTCAGATAACTATTTTGTTAGTACCATCAGACTGGTACTACTGTCACATACACATGATCACTGAAGTGGCTGCAGTCAGCATCTTCTTATGCTCAGTGGATCAGGTATCAGGTTACATTTTTGCACCCAGTAGGCAGTCTTCCACTATGCCTGTTTTTTACAATTTACAAAAGCTAAAAAATGAGGAAAGAGAAAATTAAATTAATTTGTTTGAAGATTACTACACGGGAAAGTGAAAATTCTTCAATCCTGGACAACATAATGAATGTTCATCTTTGCCTAGATGTTGTTTTTTTGTCAAAACAAAGAATATCTAAATGAGAAATATCCTGTTCTCCTTCATGACCAGAAGATCAACATTCACTGTTTGATATCTGCAAGTCGTTCTAGATATACCTCTTCAGAATCAGAAGAAATTTAAGACGACACGCAGGAAACACTGCTAACGGATAGTATGTAGATAAATGCCAATTTAAATCCAATGTACCACAATTGCAATTAATGAAATTTGGCTTATATAATAATTTGCATACTGAGGCCACTGTTTTGGAAGATTTTCAAGTTCTCCTTTGGCTGTTTAATACAATTCAATATCAAAGTAATTGGTAGTTAATGCAACAGAATGTATGCAAGAAAGAGACAACATAACTATCATAAAATATCTCTGAGAATATTTATGATTTTTGTAGTTACTCTGTTGATGGTTTAATACTCTTTTTGGATTTAACTCTTCACCTCTTTTACACAACAAACTGATATATACAAAAGTGGCCTGTCATGTGACATATGTTTATTTCCCATGCAAAAAGGATTGGTTCATTTCATTAGCAGAAAATGGGACTACTGAAGTGTCACTAAGAACTGAGAACAGGACCTCAAGGTGGTGATATACTTCCACAATTATGTTTTTTGGAGTTTCATATTAATAACTTAGCAACCAAATTAGAGATTTCCAACTTTGAAGACGGTACTATCATGTTGCTTATACAAATCGAATACTGTGACAACATAGATTTTGGCCATAAGTAAGTCATTTAGTTTCCAAAATTCTGGAAGCTTGCAGCTTCATTGTGTCAATAGTGTACTCTAAATGCTCTCCCTCTTATACTGTCACCTACAGAATTAACAGATTTGCATAGGTTAGCTCAGATTGTGACAGTGGATGGACAAGTCACGATTCATAACTTCAATGATACATGGCAAAAACAGGCTCTTGGAGCTCTCAAGTGATATATGGACACATTTGGAGCTAAAATGCACACAGATTTCTGCCTACAGCACCCTGCGTGAGACCTGTATGTTCAGAAAATGTGCACCATCTACCACTCTTCCATTGTTTTTCAACTGGTTCTGCAGTCTCATGTGTAGGTACTCAGTGCAGGCTTGGGTTCATAAAGTTTGATTACGTTAAGACAGAACGTGATTTATAGATATGCTGTCAACCATATTGTTTATTTTCCATGATACTGCAATAATATTAGTGAAGTTATACATTTTCCCACAGTATAAGTTTTATTTTACTTTCCCTATGCCTCGCACAGGTTTAACTTTTGCTTGTAAGTCTGTGTATATCATTAACTTCAAATTTATATTTTAGAAAAATATTCTTGTTCTATCTCCACCACATAGAACATAAATGTAAAATACGGTAGGAAAAGATGACAGAAGTGTATCTCACTGAAATGTTACATCTTTTCAATAACATCACTAGGCTGGAAACAAGACTTTTATATTAGTTTGATATGCCAAAAAAGACTCTGAGATCAGTGTGCCTCATTGTGTGGCAGAAAAACATACACAAGAACATGTTCTTTCTGTCAATATGTTGAAATGATTTAACAAAAAAAGTACTAGCTCTTCCAAGTGTAAACATGTAAACGTGTACTTATGACAGAAGAATAATAATTTTAAAAAATGGTTATAGGGAGAGAAGCAAACTGTCCAGTCATTATGAATATGTAATGTGGTACTTTGGATGCTCATTGCTTTGAATCATAATGATCCGTTATTGTAATATTTAAAATGTTATTTCAGAAATTATACATTTTCTTTAAATGATAAAAGTTTATATGTGTAGAGCTATGCTGAAAACACCCTGTGGCATATAAAATATATAAAGTAATTGGATAGAGAAAAAAATCTACTTGCTAAGCAGGAGCAGGAGAACACTCACATAAAGGTATTAAAGTCTGCAAGCTTTCAGAGGCAGTGGCTCCTTCTACGGGCAGAAGGGTTTAAGGGAAGGAAAAGGGCTGATGGAAAAGAACTGGTGAGATTTGTGAAATGGGCAGAGTTTGGGAAAGTCCGCTAGAACCCCAGTTCAGGATGACTTACCTGATGGGACGAGAAGGAAAGACCGATTGTTAGGGACTGTACCAGATGAGATCTGAAAACCTGAGAGCTTTCAAATTTCATCCATCGCAGTCCTCAATAATCAGTCTTTCCCTCTCATCTCATCTGGCAAGTCTCCCCTGACCTGACTTCCAGGCAACTTTTTCAAACTGTACCTCTTTTCCTAAACATCACCAGTCCTTTTCCTCACCACTCTTCCTTCCCCTTCAGCCCTTCTGCCAGAAGAAATATCCACTGGCTCCGAAAGCTTGCAAACTTTAATATTTTTATATGTGTGTTCTACTGCTATTGCACAGTGAGTAAATTTTTTGTCTATCCGATTACATTATATTTTATAATGTTTATCATTTTTGTTGAAGTATATGATGTGTACCAACAAGGTGTACTCTACTGTAGAATCAAATGTATACTGACTCAAAGGTTAATGTCACAAACAACTGTCACTACATGCATGAACTACGAGAAAGCATCTGTCTGCAAGTACAAACTGGCCAACCAACATACCTGCCAGGTTACAAACAATCCTAACCTTAACTTGGTCATCAATAATGATAGTAATATTAAAATCCATGCAAATCATGCATTTTATACAGCCTCCAATATAATTACGTGGATAAGTGTCCAAATATCAAACTGTATGTGAATGTATAACCAAAAAGCAGAACCAGGTAATACAGTTAACTTTACACCCAAATCATTCCACATTCAGGAATTCATAAGTGTGTTAGGAGAACTTTAATACCATTAAAACATTATAATGTCTGCTTTTTGGTCAGAAATGAAAAATTTCTACCAGGATAGTTTATAACAGAGCAAAGCAGAAAAAAAGAAAAAAATACAAAGAAAGAAATTTATAAAAAATTTAATTACAACAAAATTATACAACATAAATACAACACAACAAAAAATTTCAAGTTTATATTCACATACATTTCACATTGTTGATATTGTGAAAGGCAGCAATATATTTAGGGTGAATTATGTACTGCACAAATATGGAAAGTATATGTCTTTCATATCTGTAAGTCTTGAAGATTAGTACAATAATAAGAAACATTCTGAGGTTAAATTAATGCAGTCACAGGAGGTGTCACAGTACAGTGATAATTCAGAACACAAGCAGAGAGGCCAATTTTAAAAAGTGGGTAGTATTAAAATCACAACTATCAGTGAGAAACAGAAATAAAAATTTTTAAAATTAGTTAAAGGTGTGCCAAACAGGTTACTGATGTGAGAAAGAGAAGAGATGTGAAAAGCAAAAATTATGAGCGTATTAATTTAACCTTTGCTTCACAGCTATATGCCAAACCAGGAGTCAAAAAAACAGATTCTTAGCTTTGGTTGCCTGTTCTCTAACAACCCTAAGCTTCCTACATACAACTCACAGCACAGTACATTAGTAAACTATCACAACATTTCACTACTGGTTTCAGAACAGTTCTCTTGCAAAACATGCAAAGAAAAGTTATGAGAGACTAACATATTTAACAGTAGCATGGTGCATATCTAAAAGCTCATAAACCAAAGCCAGAAATCCACTCTTTTGATCCTAAGACCAGCATATAAGTTTAGTCTATCATGAAAGACAAAATATAAAAGACAATTTGCTGCTAAGTGAAAGCCATTTCAATCAAAGAGTTAATTGTTATGTTTCACAGAATAATTGAATCACAATTCAAGTTTTAAATTTACAAAAATAAACAAGCTTGGCCACTAAAAATATTTTAGCAACACACAGTAGTCTTTTTAAAGAATGAAATAAACAGAAACAATCATTCATTAACAGAGGAACAACAGCACCGCTTCTAATGGGCAGTATGTGGGAACTATTAACAAAATGTAAAATTTATAAACCACGGTACTAAAGCATCTGATGCAATTTATGTTATACAGCTTTGAGGTTCTCATAAATACTTTTATCATGCAGTTTGAACTTATCTACGAATTCATTCCTTTCTCTCTCTTCCACTTTTAGTGACTGGAGAAGGGACTGAGGGAAATGGCGTAGGATTATGGTTTTATGTTGAGTTATGATGAGTCAGTAACTAAAAGTGAATAAATATGGCTTTCAAACATACAAATACAAAACAAAATCAATGTTATGTAACAACAATTTAGAAATTAAACAAAAATAAAAAAATAAATATAGCTGATAATTTTTGGCATGCAAGATCCACGTTCTAAAACAAGTCATATCTTACAAATGTTGCAATACATTCCACAAAATAATTATTTTGTGAGAAAATCTGAATCCCTATTTGTACATATTACCATCTTCTTCGTGTAAGTTTCTAACAAAAAATGTGACAAAAAACTGCACAAAATACAAGTTGTTGTTTGTGACAGATCAGAAAGAAGTTTTCTATTTAGATCGCTCACAGTGGCTATGAATGCATGACTACTCATGCACAATCAATCTTGACATATGGAAATCATTTCTATCTGTTGGAAAAGATCAACATAAAATGGCACTGGCAATATCACTAAATGTGGAACTGCACATTTTCTACATTAGAAACACAATTATAAAGATCTTTAAATATGTATGATAGTTTATTACAGTCTTTGATTAGGTGTAGCTCACAGGCACCTAAAAACAGTATTCATCATTTTAAATACAAAACCAAGTTTCAAAGTATCAGTCATCACAGTCAATGTGAAACACTGATGGGAAAATTCAGCACAAGGAAAACATACACATGGAATATAATTTCTTTCTATGCAGGTCTGTTCCATTTTAAAATTTTTGTCATAAGTTAGGTAGTTCCCAAAAAATAAGAAATATCACCTATAAACATCAGTACCATGTCAGTCATAAAATACTACAGTGCTGATATATCCAATTCACGTTCATTTCCCTCTGTATTCTAACATTTACTTACTGTAAGAAAGTTTAACTCATTGCAGTGTAAGAAAGTTTATGGTGCCCACATACTTCCCAGTAATAGTACATTACAAAAATATAAAAACAGGCTAACAAGTACAGCTACTATCGAGACAAATATTTTAGAGTGTCTTATGATGGTCACACTCACTGCGAACGAGTTCCTCCTCAATTCTGAAATGTTAACACAGGCAACAAATTATTACAAATAAATGTGATTCTATGGGAGTAATAAAACTAAGGATACATTACAATACATAGAAATATACTGCAATAGTTTCATAAAGTGATTTCATATTAACAACAGAGTTGATAAGAAAGCTGAACAATCTTTGGCTGAAATATCATAATGATGTTAAAACTGGTGACTAATAGTCACTAGCAATCACATTCAGTGTCATTAATATAAACCTCACTAATCTCTGTTGGAGGTCACCTGTTCATATCATACGAACTGCAACTATTATGTCAAATCAGAAAAATTATACGAAAAACTGAATAAAAGGAAGACTATATTTTGGACACAAATAAAGAAGTGCAGAATGCAGTCACTGCGTAATAGGATTTTTTGAGAACTAGTCAGTATTTTAACACTGTCCAGTACTTTGTCTAGTTCAATTGAAAGTAAGCCACTTAGAGCATAATACATGTCAATAAGATATTACAATTACAATAATTAGATTTATGTAGGTACTGAGATACACTTATTTCAACACCTAGATTCAAGCAACAATGCTTGAATTATGGAGATACAATCAATTATATACTTTTCCACTGTCAATTTTTATAGAGTTTTAAAGACATGGAATGCGTGCACCTTGATGTTATCAGCTGGCCATGACTAGCTCAAAAGTGTAACCTACCTTCTGTGTAACCAGTGATAACTGTGATAAAATATTTCACATTCCCTCCGTAATGCTATTCCTTGGGCTTACACATGGACTCCATTTTGAATGAATAGATTAATCTCCAACTGCATCTGCCCCACCCTACTACTTTCCCAGACAAATGTCTTGCCAGACTTAGTGTGTGTTATCTATTCCACCGTTAGTTACCTCCCTGTATCTCATATACTTCTTTATAAAAAATAAACTGTTGTGCTGCTACACATCATTAGCATCTAGAAGCTCAGATCTTTAGTTGTACAAATTTGACCTGTATATGGCTCATAATCAGGTTTAGAAAAGAATTAATTAGCCAGCCAGTCATCCTATGACCTTCTCCACCACAAATGAATAGATGGCATTATGTTAAAACACATCCCTTAAAGGAAAAAGAAACATATATATGCCTACTCTCTTGCTACATACACAAATTCATGGTAGAAGTATGTTAAACAACCACACAAAATCACCAGTGAAAACAACCATATAGCAAACAGTTCAAATAATTGATCTTCCAGGATGCATTCATTTTAAGACTAACCAGGCAATTCTGACATATGGTAAGTTGTAGTATGGGGGCAGGTGTGTGGAAGAAATTCAAGAGAATATGTAAGAAGCAGAGCGACCAATAATATAATTGCAGTGTACAAGAGCAAGAGGAAAACTGCAAGGAAGGAAGTAAGATAAACTTTTCTACCCAAACGTAATATCCTGTTGACAATAAACCAATAAGGAAAAAAATGGAGGGAAAATTAAGGGTGATGTGGTCATTAAAGATGAAGCACAAGACTGATCTGGACAAGGGGGTGAAGGAAACAGATCATGACCTCTATGTCTTAGTTGTAAGACACCACTCTAGCATTCACATTAAGTAATTTAGGGGAACTATGAAAACCAAAATTTAGATGACAGATGGAGATTGGAATCTGCTACACCCAAGTATGAGTACACTGACTTAACCGCAGTACCATCTCAGTTGGGCAAGTTTGTTAAAATCTGAACATAAGCACAGTATTTTACCACAATAAGGCAAGGTACTGGCATTGCCTTACTTGCAGCAACCAAAGCAACACTTGCCTTAAATGAGTTAGGAAAACAATGGCATACCTGCTTTAGACTGGCTTGAACTGGGATTAGATCATGGCTCAATTTTAATAGTGATCAACATTTTAATGCCACCATTAGTGAACAAATCATAAATTTAAATTACAAAAGTGCGACTACAACAATAAGGATAACTGTTCAAAGATTGAAATTGCATTCTATCATTTATAACTAGCAGGTTCCATATAAATTCCAGATTTTACTGTTGCATTTACTCATGATATGCAGTTCTTTCATGTTTCCTGTTCTCAAAGCACTGTGAATGATAATTACCTATCAGCAAAATTTTCAGATAATTCATACAAAATGGTTTTATCATACATACAATATTGCCTATGGCTATAATCAATGAACTTTATTGCTGAAGAAATTTTGCACAATACAAGTAGTAGTCAAATGAAAATGAGCCATGTTGGAAAAAAGTAAGTAAACTGTATCTTATTTCACAAGTGATCACCAGAACCGTTAATAATTATTCCACCACCGTGAGACATGAAGGTCAATGCCTTCATGGAAAATGTTTGTAGTTGTCTAGAGGAGGAATCATGGTTGTAACCAGGTGTGCACCTCTTCATCCAACGCAAATCAGTGGCCACAAACATCTTTCCCCGGGGTTCCAAAAATAAGGAAATTACTTGGGGAGGGACCAGGACTGTATGGAGGATGTGTAAGGACTTCCCAGCAAAACTTCTGAAGTGTACCGTATTTACTCGAATCTAAGCCGCACTTTTTTTCTGGTTTTTGTAATCCAAAAAACCGCCTGCGGCTTAGAATCGAGTGCAAAGTAATCGGAAGTTCCGAAAAATGTTGGTAGGTGCCGCCACAACTAACTTCTGTTGTCGAATATATGTAGCGCTACGCAGGCATGCTTTGAGGGCACAAAGATAAATACTGGCACCAAAACCTCTGCGTCAGTAAATAAATTTTTTAAAAAAGTGGAAGACGAGCTTTTTTTCTCCGCCCCGAGTTTCGACCACTGCATTTTCATACATTATCCAACGAAATAAATACAAATTCTGTATTGTTCATCTTCGAATGTAACAGCATTTCAATGCACTACGAAAATCCGACTGGCAAGACTGTTTGGGATGTTTGTCAATATGGCCAACTCTGCGTTCTGAATTTTTTCCTACCTGTGAGAAAAGATGGTTGCTAATAGGAACTTTTATGAATTGTGAATCACATGCAGTATTCTCTTCACTATAAGAATGATACGAATATAAACATTTTGCCATGTATTCTTTCGTGTTTGCTGCTATCACATTTAAATCCTGTCTGCCTAATAAACTACGAAACTAGTGAGACAACAGCAAACGTGGAAGAATATACATATCATGTCATGTTTATATTCGTATTATTCTTATGCCTAATAGTGATACAGTCAGTGATGAAGCACGGCAATTCACTAGATTTTTAAATCTAAGATGACTAATTTCTGTGCAGAATGTAATGTACTAAAGAGGCGTCTGCAAAGATTTTCCAATGGAGAAAATTTTTCGCTAAACTCTCGTTCAGAACATCATCTATCATACGCAGTCTATTATTTGGTTCTTGTTGATCATTATGAAAGAAAGCAGTGTAAGTAACAACAAATTGCAGTCTCTTGCCATTGTTTCGCTAATGAGACAATTCCTCTCTCTCTCTCTCTCCTTTTTTTTTTTTTTTTTTTTTTTAAAAAAAGCGGCAGTAGCTTGCACAAAAGTAAGCCATGCCGTGAGCGGCGATGGGTCATAAACACTTATTACCAGACTGCGACAAACAATGCATGACACAGTACAGTAATGCATTTTCACCGAGTGACGTAAACACCTATAACAAAGAGAATGGCACTTATCAAATCAAAGAAAAATAAGCAATCAATTCAAACCAGACGAAGTACGTGAAAAAGGAATGGTACCCATATAAATACGGACGGCGTGCCTGATGCATAGCAATGGCTACTTGGTAAAGCTTAACTGCTAAGCTTACGACTCGAACCAAACTACCGTAGCTGTATCGTCATTCATTCGACCTAAATCGTGTCTCATATTAGAATGGACCAACTTTGTTTCGATTTGGAGGTGCGGCCTAAAACTTTTCTCTCCCCTTGAATTTCTAGTCTCAAATTTCAGGTGCGGCTTAGATTCGGGAAAATTTTTTCCTCGATTTCGAGTCTCATTTTTCAGGTGCGGGTTGGATTCGAGTGCGGCTTAGATTCGAGTAAATACGGTACTCAGAACAACCTTGGCGACATTTTGAAATAATAAACAGTTTACTTACTGTTGTTCCATCCGTGTTGTTTTCATTTGACAGCCCCTTATAGTAACATGTCCCATTAAGTAAAGCTAGTAAAGAAAAATGGGACTTTTCATATGGTTCTAATATAAAACGAATGAGTGACTTGATGCGAATGAAAAGCAGATAAGAGAATATGGAGCTTCGTTTAGAGAAGGTTATACCAACAACAACAACAACAACAACAACAGTAATACTAGTATACTGTTATTACAAATAAATATAAGTTAATTCTAATGTCTTACTGGCAACGTGCTCATTGCAGATGTAGTACTAGTCCAATAAGGCAAGGATGAGAGAAGGATTTGTGTAGGCATTCACCTGAACTGATTTAGTGAAACCACAGAAAAGCTACATCAGGATAGTCAAAAGGCAATTTGACCAGTGTTCCTCCGAAATAAAGGAGCCCTGTGGCTTATTCAATGTGTCACGTAGCTCAAAACAATATATTTTTCATCAGTGAGCTTAATAATATACCATATAGTTAACAACCAACTTTTACTTCTACACAGAACAGCAAATAATCATTGTTGGTACCAGTAGTTAGTTTTGTGGAAATATTAATTCATTAAAATTAAAACTATTCAATGCACCACAAGAGCTCTGAAACAAAGTTATCAGACCCATGAAGAGTGAAAATAATACATGAATACTCTTTTTCTTACACATGTATTTTCACCACCTACTAAATTAAAGAGCCAGTCTGGACAATTCAGTATAGTGACAATACATTTACCTTATACTGTGACAATGTGCAACAGGACATGCAGAAACAAAAAAGACCAGTCAGTCAATATAATGATATAAGTAGGGTCTCCTAACTACAATAGCTGTTATCATGATATGCAGTATTTAATGACAATTCTCAATTTAGACTGTAAGACATTTCATTTTAATGACCTAATTGATCACAATTCTGAAATTACTTTATCATGTGATTCAAAGAAGAGGGAACATGGAGGAACTGTAATATATCATAAATGCAACTGCAAGACTTTAAATAATTGCCATTCAAAAATGAAATATGCAATATGTGTTTTTAGCAAATATATGATCACTCTCGTGGAAAGCACTGTGTTTATTTTAGTTGCCATACATTTTTCCATGTCCCTTGTAGCATTCAGTAATCAGAGCAGAATAACATAGGATAAAACGCAAAAGGTGTAAAGAACTACTAACTTATAAATCATAGTTTTTGAAATGATCAACATAAAAAGATAAATCCTATTAATAAGTTCCTGCATTTGGTTGCATTACAAAATATCCAAAGTAACAATAGATTAGGAAGTGCTTTTCAAGCAGCTTTCGACAAATCATAGTATAGTTATAAAGGGGGTGGGGTTTTTTGGGAAAACATATGCACAATCATAAAGGGGCCCAATGGAAACCATGATACTCAAGTTCTATGTAAAAGAAATGAAAACTAGGTAGTTGTGGAAGGCAAGGGCACAGAGGCAACTTTTCATCACTAACCTTTTTTCATGTTCGTAGTGAATCTTTAGAAAATACAATTACCAAATTCAATTGACAAATTGATTGATAATCTTTACTCTCTTCATCAAGTCCACAGATAGCTTCCGATTACCAGCCAGTGCAGAATTACAATCACTTTTGTACTGAAGCTCTCTTCATCCAGACCAATTACTCTCCTTAAATTCAATTTCCCCTGCTCTTTCTTCTTCCCTGACACTAGAAAGAGCATTACTCCCATAACATTAGAGTGTTAAAAACTGTAACACTGTACAAAGAAGTATATGCATGAACACAGAGCACCTGTACCCAATAGATAGCTGGTCAGATTCTCTGCTGAATATGTGGCAGAGATTGTCACCAGACTTCTAGTAGCTATTTATTGCAAATTACTTTAGCAGTGGTGTGTTTTGCACAATTGGATAATGCCCAGTAACTCCAATTTTCAAGAGCGGCACTCTCAGAATTAACATTGTTTTTGGAAGCAATAGTCTTGGAACATACAGCTCAATCAATTTATTAATTGGGTACAGAAAGTGACAAATACTCACTGTGAGAGAATGTTATATGTCTTGCAGTTTAGAAAGCTCCCAATACAACTGCAAATTAGCAATTTACATAAACAATGCACTTGTACAATATCCAAACAGACAAGAGTGAGAACTACATATCAGATAGAATTTCACGTGTAGTTCTGGATGGAAGCTCATCACTGATGCAAGCATAACATCAGGCATGGTAATGGAAAAGGGCCAGGAAAACTCACAGGAACCATGATGTGTTTGCTGGCAACTGCACAAAACCATCAAAAAGTCAGAAGCCAGCCAGAAGTGCTTCTTTTCTCACAACACTGGGAGTCGGAAATAACCACAATTAAAATGCAAAGTGCAAGTGATTATTTGCATCTTTCTACATGATATAAGGTTTCATACTTGCTCACACTGTTTTACTTAGCTTCTTTCCATGCTATAGAATCTTAATATTCAAGAACTCTAAAAATATCAGAACTTTTAGAAATCAACAATGTTGTTATCGTTGCACATGCTTAAATTCTTAGGTGTCTTCGTTGCTATATCTAACTTGACATAGCTGACAGTACAACACAGAAAAGCAGCCATCATGGACTTTTCACCCAACAAATTGTAATTTTCTAGATTTCCATCTATTGCTCCGCCCCGTTTGATCCAGACTTCTGTAACTGATACTTTTGTTTCCCCTTTCTTTTATGCACACTCCACGTATTTCCCAAAATTCTACTCTGGACACTCATTTGCAGTGAACTTTAGTTTGTCTTCTTCCATGAGCCCACAATGTTTATTTGTGCATTTTCAAAACAAAAATATATTTTTTTTCTGAGCATCGTTTTAAAGTTATCATTAGTGACATCAATATACAATGCTTGCTGAAGTATTCATCAGCAATCTGCTATGGTCTGTAACCTTCATCACTAATTAAATATTTATATTATTTGTGAATGAAAGTATGTGAGCTTGCATCCCCTCAGCAACTGGACCTGTCTGCAAAGCACATAACACCATTACAGTTTGCTGCATATAAGAAGTTCCATATTTTGCTCCTTTCTGAAAGGATATTAAGAAACCATTATGCACAGCAGACTTTAGTGCTGCTAAACAACTGTGTGCAGCAGGCCTTATTGTGGTTGGATCACCACTCTAAGAGAACTAATAACCATAGCAAGTTTACAAAAATCAGTCAGTTACAACAGTCATAATGACAACTGTGCATACACTAACCAAGTAAGGATACACTTCAAGTTTACTCCATTTAAATAAGTTGGTATTAGAATTATACTGTAAGAAATCTTATTGAACAAGACAGTTTTCAGAAATTAACTGAAAATCATACTGTGTTCATTCTAGAAAGCCTTAGAAAGAAGAATAAGAACTTTTAGTTCTTTTCTGAAGGAGGAAACAGGGATAAGTTAGGTAAAATTTGAAAGGAGGACCAGGTCATTAAGACACCACACTGAGAACCACCGGCCCGCCAACCATTCTGTCTCCTAGAAATTTTATAATTTTCCCAAGAGAATTTTGCTTTTGATACAAACAAGAAGACACAATATAATAAAATTGTTGTCCTATGGAGATAGTATGACAAGTCGATAACGCCATCTCTGCAACAGACAATTATCTGTATCACCTGACCAGTTAACTGTCTGGACATTTTTTCAGTCTTCTCAAAAATCAGACTGTCATGGCATTACAATACCTTAAATGTAACTGGTATTCACAACAAAGACAGATGGAACAAACTTGGGGGCAAAACAGTGGCAAGAGGAAAATAACATCAAAAGACAAGCATAGGAAATGAAAGTGAAACAAGTAAGAAAAAAAGATTATTCCTACTTGACAGTTCTTCAGGTTTTTAAAATCCGCTATCATCATCGTACTGACTTTGTAATGGACACAATGAAACAAAATTCAGTTTTGCATTTATGTCAAAATCTAAACTTATGATTTGTAACATTAAGAACACAAGACATTACCAGTATCTGTTTAGTACTCATTACTAGTCAAACGTAAAATGTTAAACAACACAGACGTTACCAGGGTCTGTTTAGTACTCACTACTGTTCAAATGTAAAATATTAAAGTCTTATTACATGCCAAATGGTTTCCACTCATAATCCAACACTGACTTTTTCCAACACAGGTAATTCATTTATTACCAGTCTAACTTAAAGCTGCTTGAAAAATAATCATGAGCTATAAGTTTGAATATCTTAACTCCATGCTTGTAAAACTATCTACAGTGTTGCACATTAACATGATCTCTCACTAAATACTAAAAAATAAATACCAAACACAAAATTGTAAACAGACACTTAAAAAAGAAGTTTCTTTTACAGCACACTTTGTCCACATTTGAACTATGAAAAACCTGCATCCATTCTATAAGATGTCTTCCATTTTGCAGCTGCTGTGCTTCACATGCATTTTAGTAACTGTGTATATAAATACATGCATACATGCTTGGGAGTGTGTGTCTCACTCCACCCCCATTCCCAAAAAAACACATGGTCAAATTAGAAAATGTGCATACAAATACTGTAAAAACCTATATACTTATATATATGGCAAAACATTTAGGAGTGAATACAAATAACTCAAGTAGGGAGTGAAGCAGAACAACAAATAGTGCCACTGAAGCACAAATGACTACAACTAACAGCGTAAGTCCCTACCCGACAACTCTGTTCTCATCCCACTCTGTATCACTTGGTGTCTTCCAGAATCCCTGTGCACCATTATCCGTTGTATCACAGCCCAGTCTTGAATTTGCATCTGATAGCCTGTGTACAGTACTACCATTGGGTTGCTTTACAGTCTCTGATAATGACCTATGATGTGCATGATGCAATGGAGGGTGGCGGCGGGCCGATGGTGACGGTGGTGGTGGCGTGAATCTGCAAAAACAAAGGCTCTTACTCTGAGTGTAGAAGCAAAATGAGGTTAACGGCATGGCATAAAATCTCAACAGAGGTAAGCAAACATTCAGTTGAACACTTAAATAATTATGGTAAATTTTTTACAGCAAAATCAGTTGCTTTGACACCACTTTATGCATTTCAGTGTGTTCAGTCATCATCAGAATCTATGGTACATTGAAAATCACAATTTCCAGGTCTCATTTAACCACTGTGACAGAATTTTTGGATTCTTGAACAGTTATTTACATGGGGTTCACAAATTAACACTGTGCACTGCTTTGACAGCTGTAAAGCCATTGACACAGACTGTTCATTTGAAAATTAACGTTGAGCATGCCGAGTTCAACATGCTGCTGAATGCTCAGAAACGATGTGGCTTGTGTATACGGTATGTGTGTCTCAAAATGGTATATGCAATCACAGCATACTCAAGCAGCAGGTGTCGGCTGTTCTGGATAGCAAAACAAACAGTTTTTTTTTTAAGAAAATGGACAAGTGTAAAAGTCTACTAAAATGCACATTTGCTACTTTGTCCATGTGCTGGTCATGTTGTTCTGTCTATAGTGTACACAAATAAAAACTTAAATATCCATGAACATGTTACAAGGCAAAAAGGAAAGATTCATATACAGTCAATAAGGGCAAAAATTCCATTACAGATAGGGTAATACAAATTTACAACAGTGTTCCACCTACGATGAAAATTATTTCATCATTTGCACTTTTTGGTAAAACCCTAAGACCATTCTTATATGATCACTGTTTCCATTCAGCAGCAGAACCTTAAGAAAAATTGAAATACAAGATTAAATAAGAAAGTGCAAAATCTCTTTCTGCAAGTAGTACAAGCTCCCTTCTAGATACAGTCAATCAAACACACACTACTGAGAGAGAGAGAGAGCGCCCTTATATTTATGTAGAATGTTATAGAATATACTTGTATTAGATTAAAAAGAAAGTCTCAGAACCTATTTGAAAACATGAAGGCACGTAAAAAAAAAATTGATGTAATGAGATGTGAACCTGCTACCCATCACACATCACTTTGTAACTCTCTATCTCTATTCACTACACTACACTGAACGTCCATAACGTGTGACCTTGTCTTGTATGTTGCTAACTTCTGAAGGCTTTAATCACATGTATATTACTAACTGACACTAAATTACAACAAATCGTACCACAAAAAATGAGTTTTTGATGGATTTTAAGTGCACCTTTGCCACTGAAACAGTATACTTCCATAAAACGCAAGTCACAATTCAAAAATTATTTAACTATCAATATCGTGTTTCCCATGATCTTATCACAACAAATCCCACCAATAAATAATGGGTTTTCGACAGATCAGTTTTCTGGTGCTTTGAATCAACATATATTCGTAGGACAAAAGTTATAATATAAAATCCACCCAATATGGGCTTCAACTGAGAGCCAATATGGCATCTCCAGACTCTTTACTAAAACGAGATGGCATGCTTGTGACATATGTGGCATTCTTCCACCTCACTGGACTATGTTCAAACGTACATTCAGAACATCTCTCATGCTTCATATTGCTCTACACCATGACTTAAAATCTCGCAGATTTTGAGTGTGAGTACCCACACTTCCTCATGCACTTTCTTGCAATCAGATTCAAGGTCGCATTAGTGGGTACGGAGGTGAAATACAAGCACACTTTCAGCATTCAATTTGCATCAACCGTTTACCTTATAAAATAATACAGTCAATTGTAACAGTGCTCTCATCTGGTTAACAGTCAAGTCATCATTGCGTAACTCCAACCGTGCCTTCGCAGTTTAACTCTCAATGGAAGGAAATGTATCTGTTTATTGAAAATTATGGTTCTCTGTAGAAGATCTGGTGATGAAGAAAAATCAACTGAGTCTGCTTCTCGAGTAAGTTACAAAGTTGCTTTGCTTTTAGTAAAACCCCTGTGCCCCTTCATGGATGGCGATTTAATAAGAGAATGTGTGGCAGTTGCTTCAGAATGTCTATCTCAAGTAGATCAATTTCAGATGGTGCCATTATCTAACATGACCATCATGTGTCACATACATGACATGGCCGATGACACCCAGAGCCACCTTGCACATATTTTGTAAGGATTTTGTGCCATATTCTGCAGCTCTGGACGAAAGTGTTGATATCATGGGCACACCCCAGCTTGCCATTTTTATTAAAATTGTTAATAGGGACCCTGAGGTGTGAGAGGAGCTCCTTGATGTGGTAATCACAATTGGAAGTAACATTTTAAGCTGTATTATAGAAAATATAGGATTGTTGTAAAATTCTTTGGTTTCTGTGTCAACACATGATGTGCCAGCGAGGACAGGAAAGAAATCAAGGTTTGTTATGCTGATGAAGGAGAAAATGCAAAAGCTTTCTGTTTCAAATGAAATCACAGGCGTTCACTGTATAATATGCCAAGAGAACTTATGTGCAAAGAGTATTACTCTAAAAAAAAAAAAAAATGGGATGAGTGTTGATGTTCATAAAACCAGTTATACAAGGAGGTATGGACTACAACAAAGGCAATTTAGAAACTGTCTTGAGGATTTTAAGAGCTAGTATGGTAGCCTGCCTTATTGCAGTGAAGTCCACTGGCTTAGTCATGGAAAATTATTAAATCAGTTTTTTTGTCTCTATTACATGAGATAAATATTTTTGTGGAAATAAATAACATGTGTGTTCCTGAACTGAAAGAGCCATTATGGAAAAGTGATCTCATCTTCTTAGCAAATAGAACTAGCTGTCTAATGCTTCGAACATTTCACTACAGGGTAAGGATCTGGTGATTATTCATTTCAAAGACTGAATAGAAGCTTTTAAAATGGAAATACGTAAATCTAGATCATTTTCCAAAATTATTGTATATGCAAGATGCTCTTGGTAAAAAAGACTTTCAACACTATTCACATATTTTAGTTTCTCTTAAGGAAGAATTTGAGCAACATTTTCAAAATCTGATGGCATTAGAAAGTGATTTTCATCTGTTCTCCTCAGCATTTTCAGCGAGTATTGAAGAAATTCATCCTGAACTACAACTAGAAATTATTTACCTGCAGTGTGACAGAGAACACAAATACAAATTCCAGAACAAGAAAAACTTTTGGAACCTTCCCTCAGGATAGATTGCCTTGTTTCCACAAACTGACAGCTACAATAATATCAATTATTAGTTCCATGTATGTTTGTGAACAACTGCTCTGTAAAGAAAAGTAATAAGATGCCTCTGAGAAACTTGCTGTATGATTGTAATCTAAACTGCATGCTGCATCTGCAATGCAATTACTCCAAACACAGAAGCAATTGTTAAGAGGGAAAAATGCAAGAGAACCACGAATCCTACACATTAACAACTTAATTTTTGTATAATACCTCACAAATTACATTAAGAAAAGTAGAGAAGTATACATTAATAAAATTATGTAACATGTGTACATTTGTCTTTATTTGTTCCATTTGTGGTAATAATATAAAGTGACTGATGAACATGCGATGGCAGCTGTTCTGTCCCCCACTCGGCTCCCCCCTCTCCGTCATGTGCCGGTAGTGGGGGTACCGTGCTATATGCTCGTGCCCTGCAGCTCACAGCTTGGTCCATGAGCATGTTTGTTGTGAAGCCCTGCTCTACACATTTGGAAAGACTACCCTACGTGCTTTTCCATTGTACAACGTCAGAAACTCGGCACGCTCAGTGTTGACTTTCAAATGCATTGTCGATGTGCGGACAGCTTTGGAATAACAAGAACTTCGTATTAGTGGATTTTGGTACCTCATAGCAATATAAACCACAGGCATTAAAGAATGAAAATGAAAAAAAGCAAATAGATTTTTATGTAATAGTTCAGCATATGGTCACTGATTTAGCCACATACTGTGTACCATAAATCTCAACATGAAGGAGAATCTTCAGGAAAAGTAAAATGAGCCACATGATACATTAACTCAAGGGAGGCAGCCACTGCAGACAACTTTTCTGTATAGTATACTAACAACCAATTACTTCTAGTGCTAGCCTACCAATATCTAATCATAGGAATTATTTCTAGAGTACATGTAATGCAGCTATCAGCAGCTGTCTATATACTGATAAAGTTAAAATCTTTAATATAAACAATAGTGTTAACCGGAATCTACACATTCAAGTCAAAATATCCAGATAAGTTATAGGAGTACCTAATAAGGTACTCTCTTACTATAGTTCTGAATATTTCGGGATTTCCAGATTCTTGCTTAATTTATGCAATCAATGTGCTATTAAAGACTTTTGCACTAAGTTTAACACCTGCAGTATTGTGGTGGTGAATTTCACAGTTCATCAAAAATTAAGGCTTATTATTGCTCAAAATACAGTTATGGAGTAAATAACATAGAGCATGATTGTAATAATTCTATGGTCTACTAACGCCCTTGTCCGAGATGTTCAGTTATCAGCTTTACATAATATCCATACTGTAGACTTCAGCAGAATAAATACTTTTTTGAGATTAGCTGCACCTCATAAGAAGATTATGCCATATGCCAGTACTGGGTGAATGAACACAAGGTATGGCAGAAATCCTGTCTGCAGGGTAACATAATAAGACATACAGTGAAGCCCCACTTTTACACTTCCCAAGGGACTTCAGAAAAATGGCGTAAAATGTGGGAAAATGTAAAATGTGGGAAATAATGTTTTAATCTGTAAAAGTTACATATAGGATACCCCTTTCATTTTTGTACTATATGTACATAAAACGTATCAAAACATTCATCAGGAACTTGTTTATTATCTGACAAATCTTTATTTTCTAATAAGAAGTGCTGATGTAACTGGAACTGATAACTGTTTGGGAAGTAGAAACATTTGACTCAACTACATACATCATAATCAATGTTTTTCAAAAGCCCGCAGCTGTAATTCATTACTTAAATAATGGAATACTGGACCAGTTATGTATTTTTTCATGCTTAGCATGATGCGTTTCAAGAATTTTTTCTCGTTGTCAAGTGCAAACATTTACCTAAGCATTTTTTGTGGTGTTTGCAAATATATTGTTCTACGTCTCTTGGACTGTTGTCATCTTTTTGAGGTTATCAGGCAGTGTGTCTCCTCAGTTATGTAGAAAACCATACACACGTAAACTATCACTCACACTATTTGTGTACCATCACAAAAAATCCATACATAAATAGTGTACTTGACAGCGAGAATAAATTCTTGAAACACACTTTGCTCAACATGAAAAAATATGTAACCAGTGTTGTATCTAAAACAAAAATATTTGAGCAATGCAAAGTGAGTGAAGGTGTCAAGTAGCACTACAAGTGCCCAAATGATGAAGCACACTAAATATGCTTCTACAAAGGTGTCATGACGATCACAGCAATCATAAAATTGTGCATATGCTGTAGAGACAGTTTGGTAATGGTTGTGATCAGTCACGATATTTTTATTCGAATGAACCTAGTTACTCCCATCAGCCACCACACCGAGTAGAGCCTGGCAGCAGCAGGAGGCACGGCATGAATGGTTCCAAATTTTACCCATTTACTGGTTCAGACCCACTGAGTAGAGCACCCTAGTGTCAAGAAACTTAACCATGTAACGTTTGTAAACACTACTTGACAGCCAACACCATGCCAGCATCATTTTACATCAGGTTTTTCTCCATGAACATTTTTTTCATAAAGCGTAAACTGTGAAATAACGATAAATATATTGACACTAAATTGGGTGTGAATTGACATTGTAGACATTGGAAATTTGAAGGAAGCAATAAAAATGTTGTAAACAATGGGAAAACATTAATTCTGGCAATGTAAAAGTGGGGTTACACTGTATTTTCACATACAGGCAGAACTGAGCTTTTTGGACAACTTATCGACTTTTTTGTGCAACCTCAACTTGTCATCTGTTTGGACACCCAGGAATTTCACATGTAGAGTTTCATTTAATATCTACCTGTTGATCTTTACTTATGGTACTTATTAGTCACTCCCTGTGAATTTTAAAATTTTTGCAATGAACTGGGTTTTGAAGAAATCTTGGGCTTTCAGCTGGTCATTTACAACTATACTCCATATTTCAACTAGGCACTTGTCAGTCATCCTCAGGTGAGCCATTGAACAATGACGAAGGTGTTCATCAAATTGCAACATATAGTGTGCTGTGAGTAATCTGTGCATGCGTGAATATCATGTTGACAGGCAGACCATACTAGCCAGCAGCTGTCATCAGTACCCACTGTTGCCTTCGACTTGAGTAAATCATAGAGATGATAGAATTCCACATGTTATCCAGCTGATAGCTGCTGTTGTGGTTCATCAGATTTTTTGCCATCCATATTTTCATAGTTTCTTTAATAATGAACTGATGGTGTCATCATGGGTAGTCCTCTGCCTCCTCTGGCAGCCACCTTTTCTTATGAAGCGCTTTGAGCGGAGAGCACTTATACCAGCAGCCCTTAAACCAACTGCATTTTGGAGGTATGTGGATGATACTTTTGTACGGTGCCCTCATGGTGAGGATAAATTGATAAGAGTTTTTACATCACCTCAACAGCATTCATAAGAATGTCTGGTTCACTATGGAATTATAGAAAGATGGTTACTGCCTTTCCTGCATGTTTTACTTAAACAGAATACTGATGGCTCTCTGGGGCATTCAGTTTATCTTAAGCCCACTCATACCAACTTATATTTACAATCACTGAGTTATCACCATCCATTGCAAACGACAATTTGCTTAAAACACTTGTACACAGGGCTCACAGTGTCTCTGCACAGATAGTTTGCCTAAAGAGCTTGTCCAGCTAAAGACAGCGTTCAGGGAAAATGTATATTCTATCTGGCAGATTAACAGGGTGCTATTAGCTACAACCAAGAACCAGGAAGTGGATCAAGAGGAGAGCACACCAACACAATCTCTAGCTTTCCCTCTCTTTGCTGGCAATATTTCACTTAAAATAGCAAGAATCCTTTGAAATTTCCAAGTGCAAGTGTTTTTCCACCCACCAAAGATATCCGAGCTCCTGGGATCAGTGAAGGACAGTTTTTTTACTCTCGAAGGCTCAAATTTATGAAATACCCTGCCAGTATTGTGCGGCTTATATAGGCCAGACCATGCACACTGTGAAACAAAGTTGCACCAAACATCAACACTGCACTCACCTGTTGCAACCAATCAAGTCTACTTTTGCCGACATTGCATCTGCACCGGGAATACAACGGAGTATCATAAAACAATACTTATGGTCACAGCAACATCTATTTTGGATTTCAATGTTAAAGAATCCTTGGAAGTTTGCACAGTGAAAAATCTGATGAACTGTGATAGTGATTACCAGCTGTATATTGCTTGGAACCCTATCATCTGCATATTTTGCTCAAACTGAAGATGACAGAGGGCACTGGTGGCAGCAGTAAGTGGCAACACAGAGGACAGCTGAGCTCTGCAGTTCCACCAGTGAGGTCTTTGCCGCCGGGTAGTATGGTCAGTCTGTCAACATTATGTTGATTCATGTGTGGAATATTCACAGCATGCTATATACTGCAGAACACAGGACAACTTTGCCAGCCTTTGATGGCAGGAGCCCAGCTGAAATATCATGAATGTCGTTGACTACGACCTGCTGCAAGTCCAAAACTTCTTCAAATAAGTAATTTGTTATTTGTTTGGAATTGCATAATATGAACAAGGTTAAAAGTTGGTCTGTTCCTGCACATGGGGCGAGCTACAGGAGGGGACAACAGTAATCATGTGTGCTCCATTGTGAAAGACCACCACATGGCCGAGGTGATGCAGTTTGGCAACTCATGTCTGCTGACAAACACCTATGTCGTGTAACTTGAAAGATACAGCTAATAAATCTGCAAACAATTGCATTAACAGGTTATGTATGTAACACCAATAATTCGACAAATATAGGTGTTCTAAGTCAATATTTTTTCATTAGAGTATCGAAAAAAGAAAAAAAAAAAAAAAGAGTCATATAAACAAAGGATCAACCAAAGTAACAACATGCTGGCTGATGGAAATCTCATAAGACAAAAAAGGGGTAAAAAACGTGTTGTAGCAATAAATGTCACTTACTTAAATACTGAATATGTAAAATAAAGGAAAGGGGTCATGTTGAAATTACGTCAGTCCTATGATGACCTGTTCAGCAATATTGTCACAGAAAAAGCTGAGTAGCACAGGCACCGTGGTGTAGTGGTTATAATACTAGACTGTCGCATGGAGGGTCATGAGTTCAAAACTCACCTGAACTGTAAAATTTTAATTTCTACATTAGGTTCGCGTACATTCTGGAAGTATCCAGAAACATCAAGAATCACTGCACTGGAATGTTCTGTAAATGTATATCTACCGTATGTGTTCTGGCCGGAGGCAGTTGGCTCCGTGCTCTTGTATGTGCAAGTGCTGAATAAACCTTCGTTAAGTGAAGTTAGTGTTTGTCATTCATTTAACTACACCTTCTTCTACATGACATTGTTCTGGTTGAGATGCTAGGCACTGGAACTTGTGAGAGCGCACATTATCGACAACACAGTGGCTCCCATCAGGCCACGACACAGCCGCCGTTTATGTGGCGAGAAACCCGAGTTTGAGTCATATTCAACGGATCGCAATCTATCGGAGACAGAAAAAAAGAGGATGTTGCGATGACAGCAACTGTGTGCCACCATATGAGACATCCTTCCGGGTTCTCTGGTGTCTATGGCCAAGATCCAACCAAGTGGCTGAAGGTATATGAGTGTATAGCCAAATTTAACAAATGGGATGACACCGTGTGTTTGGCTAGCGTATTTTTCAACTTGGAGCACACTGCCAAGCAATGGTATGAGAACAACGAGGAGAAGTTCACAAGCTGGGAAGTATTCCAGGCAGAACTGCGCAAGTATTTCGGTGACACACAACAACAGAAGTGCAAGGCTGAAGATAAATTAAAGTGCAGGGCACAGCGTCCAGGAGAAACTACAGCATCCTACATTCAAGACGTCTTGGAGCTGTGTACAACAGTGGATCCTAGAACGAAGGAGGAAGACAAGGTTGCACACCTCATGAAGGGTGTTGCTAAGGATGTGTATCAAGCCCCACTCCTGAAGGAGGTTTCGACAGCAGATGACTTCACGAAATGGTGCCAGTATATCGAGACAATGCATCAAAAGGAATTACACGCAAGAAGTTTGAACGGCTTCAAACGTCGTATCGATGTCTGTGATGGAGGAAGGAACTGATTTCACAAGTGTTCTTCATCAGATAGTGAGAGAGGAAGTTCAGAAGGCACTTGGATTGCACGGCGAGCAGAAAACCGAGACGCTTCAAGAGGTCATAAGGAAGGAAGTGGAACCGACATTGAACCTAATCTCTTGTCCTTCATTTCTCTTTAAAACGGTGAAAAAGTTGAGAAACAGGTGAAGTTACGTTCCTACAATGCTGCATGAGGAACCTGTTTGGGCACCAAGGAAGACTGACATCTGGAGGACCCAGGATAACCAACCAGTATGTTTCCACTGGGGACAACTGGGACATGTGGTGTGCTATTGTCGTGAAAGGTGGCAGATATTTGATGACGCCCGCGTCAGAAGACAGCAGACGAATCTTAGCCAACACCAATTCCGGGACGATGAAGATGAACAAGAAGATTTGGGTGCAGGACAACATAGGTCATTATCGCCGCAAAGGGTGCAACCTTCCTTGGAGGTGAGGCCGCTAAAGAGAAAAATCCTCCGTCAGCAATCACTACAAAATTGATAGGAAACTACGGCGATATCCTCATGGATGGCTGACCAGCCCAAGGTCTTGTGGACTTTGGAGCATCATATTCAGTCATTTCGGAGAAGTACCGTGACCGGTTGCAGAAAACCGTATTTATCAACAACAAAACATCTCTGCTGAAGGTTGCTAATGAGAAATATGTAAAACCTACAGGAAGATGTGTCATTCATGTCGGTATAAGTGGCCATACACAGCCCTTAGAATTCATCGTCTTACAAGAGTGTGGTCATGACGTCATTCTCGGATGGGACTTTTTGAAAGCTTCTCAGGCAATTATAGATTGTGGTCGCTCAAAGATTATGCTAGATGAGATGAAATACTGCGGACAGGAAGATGCGCATCTGAGTGTGTGGAGACTGTGTGTGCTGGATGAAGTGATCATTCCTGCAGTCAGTGCTAGAAAGGTGACTGCCACGTGTCATGCCATGCATCAACCCATGGATCTTGTAGTGGAAGGTAAGAGAAGCATACCACTGAAGAATAACTTGGTCATTCCAGCCTCTATTGTCTCACTTAAGAACGGATTCGGCAAACTGTGGATAGTTAACTGTCGCCGAGAACCGCAGATCCTTCCAAGATGCATGTGCGTAGCAAACGCTGAGCTGTTAATTGCAAAACAGCTGAGCATCATAGAAACCTCCCATACCGAGTCTGTGGGCAAAATTGGCCCTACCACTACGAGACAAGATCTTCTAGCTCGACTATCACCAGATCTTACTAAGGAACAACAGAAGAAGCTACTTGCCATTCTTCAAGAATTCTCTGAATGCTTCAATCCACAGGTGAAGAGCAAATTAGACAAATCGACGGTGAAGCACCAGATTAGCACTGGAGACCATCAACGAATAAGCCAGAGAGCTTACCATGTATCAGCAACGGAACGTTGAATAATTTGCGACAAGGTAGAGAAAATGATGAAGAATGACATCATTCAGCCTTCGCAGAGCCCATTGTCATCAACAATGGTTCTCGCCAGGAAGAAGGATGGCAGTTGGCTCTTTTGTGTGGATTACAGGAAGCTTAATAAGATAACTAAAATGGATGTTTACCCCCTTCCATGAATTGACGATACACTAGATTGTCTGAAGGGGGGCTAAGTTTTTCTCAATCATGGACATGTACTCGGGATACTGGCAAATCGAAGTAGATGAGGCTGATCGTGAGAAAACCGCATTCATCACCCCTGAGGGCCTGTATGAGTTTAAGGTAATGCCGTTTGGTTTGTGTAATGTACCAGCACCTTTTGAACAGATGACGGATAATCTTCTGAGTCACCTGAAGTCGACAATGGGTCCTTGTTATTTAGATGACATTATAGTATTCTCAGAGACATCTGATGAACACGTAAAAAAGACTGAGGGCCGTTCTTAAGTATCTCCAACAAGGCGGACTGAAACTTAATCCAAAAAGTGTCTCTTTGGAGCAACAGAAATCAACATACTTGGACGCCTTGCGTCAAACGAAGGTGTGCGGCCAGACCCAGAGAAGGTGAGATCTATAACATAATTACCTATTCCTAAAAGTATTAGAGATGTGAGAAGCTTCCTCGGATTATGTTCTTATTACCATCGTTTTATGAAAGACTTTTGTATCAAAGCCAGACCACTTCAAGAGTTGTTAAAAGCCAATGCTAAATTTATATGGAGTGGTGCTCAACAACATTCTTTGATGTGCTGCGAAAAGCTCTGACGACTGACCCTGTACTTGGTCTGTACGAGAGAGCACCTACAGAACTACACACAGATGCCAGTGGGTATGAGATCAGTGTTGTTCTGGTGCAAATTTCAGATGGAAAAGAGAAGGTTATAGCCTATGCTTCTAGGACACTTACAAAAGCCGACAAACTACTCAACTACAGAAAGAGAATGTCTTGTTGTGATCTGAGCCATGTGCAAATTCTGACAGTATCTCTATGGAAGGCCATTCACAGTTGTTACAAACCATCATTCACTTTTTTGTTGACAGGTCTTAAGGTTCCAACAGGACGACTCGCCAGGTGAACAGTACATCTTCAAGAGAATGACATTACTATAGTGTGCAAAAGTGGAAGAAAACACCTAGATGCTGACTGTCTCTCAAGAAGTCCTGTGCAAGACCATCAAGACTTTAATGAATACAGTGACTGTCTCGCTGCACTCCAGGATCTCTCTGCTGAGCAGAAGAAGGACGCCAAGATATCTCAAATTATGCTTGCCTAAAATTGGTCAGAGGATAAGAAAGGGCAATTTAAGGTAGTTAATGGATTACTTTGCAAGAAAAACTTTGATCCGTTTGGAAAGAGGTGGCTACTAGCGATTCCTAAACACAGAAATTCTATGACACACCTGAAGTCCGACGTTTAGGAATTATTAAGACATACAATAGAATCAGCAAGAGATTTTTCTGGCCAGGTTTATTTAGGAGTGTCCGTCACTATGTGTCGCACTGTCAAGAGTGCCAGAGGAGAAAGGCAGTTCCTCAGAAACCACCTGGCCAACTCATACCAATTCCACCAGCCGAAACGCCTTTCCAGTGTGTTGGGACTGACCTCCTCGGACGATTTCCAACGTCTGCTAGTGGCAATAGATGGATTATTGTTTGCACTGGTTATCTGACACACTATGCCGTTACAAAAGCTGTAAAAACAGCCGAAGCATTCGAGGTAGCCAAGTACATCGTGGAAGACATTGTATTAGAACACGGTGCCCCAATGTTGTTAATTACGGACGAGGGAATCTTGTGACAGAGATAAACCGTTGGTGCAACATTACTCATCACATGACGACTGACTACCATCCGCAAACTAACGGGCTTAATGAATGCCTTAATAAGACCTTGGCTGACATGCTATCAATGTTCATCAATGTTGAGCAGAGCACCTGGGATGAGGTGTACTTTTCGTGAGGTTTGCCTACAACACAACCAAACAAAACAACACACAATTTATGCAGTTTTTCCTGGAGCATGGGCGTGAGGTGACTACGACGATGGACACTGTGTTTCCGTTACATCCTGATGACGTGGACGATGACTACATCAGCAAAGTGTTAACCAGAGCTGAGGAAACTCGGCAGTTAACTCAACTACACACACTGCAGGCTCAAGAAAATGATTGCCGAAGGTATGACACGAGCCACCACCCTGTTGTCCACCAGCCTAGTGACCTCGTCTGGATCTTCACTCCTGCTCGGAAGGTTGGTCTCTCTGAGAAGCTCCTCAGGCGCTACTTTGGACCTTACAAGGTTGTAAAACAGTTGTCTGATGTTACCTATGAAGTTGAAGATTTCGACCCTGACACAAGACGCTGAAAGATCAGATATGGTCCACTTCCTTTGAATGAAGCCCTATAAGGATCCTGCAACCCAGGGTAAATTCGTAGCTCCAGCGACAGGCAACAAGCGGAAAGGTGACAAAGAGTGTAGCGGCAAAGGAAGTTCTAAGATCAAAACCAGGGCGAACACCAGTCATCGGAAGTCTGAGTATGCAGGACTGATGACTCATTCCCGGACTGGGAGGATGTAGCACCGAGATACTGTTCTCTTAAGGAGGGAGCAATGTCGCAGAAGAAGCTGAGTAGCTCAGTCACCGTGGTGTAGTGGTTATGATACTAGACTGTTGCATGGAGGGTTATGAGTTCAAAACTCAACTGAACTGTAAAATTTTAATTTCGGTATTCGGTTTGAGTACATTCTAGAAGTATCCACAAACGTCAAGAATCATTGTACTGGAATGTTCTGTAACTGTATATATAGCGTGTGTGTTCTGGCTGGATACAGTTTGCTCCGTGTTCTTGTATGTGCGAGTGCTGAATAAATGTTCGTTAAGTGAAGTCAGTGATCGTCATTCATCTACTTACACCCTCTTCTACGTGACATTATTATTTAAAAATTAAATTTTCTTCTCCTCCTGCATCTTTCTGAAGTAGTGAAACCTTGGGAGTACTTGCAGAGATGTTTTCCCTCCTCCTTTATTCTGTTTACTGTGAGGCTAGAATAGCTGGTAGTTCCTTTAACCCTCTCAAGTACAATTTTTAATGAGATTTTTTGCTTCCTTGTTCATCTTTTCTGATAGAAAAGTTAAGGGCACTGCATATAATCAGATGTGCCTGATTATTGAGAATATTCCATGCGCCTATTGTGCTTGAATATTGTGATGCCATGCTATTTAGTAAAGAGACCGCAACTAGAATGCTTAAAGTGCCCAAGTCATAACAATGGGGGTGACTTGCCCACTGCTCAGGACAAAAACGCATTTCTGCACAAGAAGCACATTATCTTGCATAAGCTCCACCTACACATAAATTTAGTTTTACATCTGTGGTAACATTTGTCAATATGATCCCTCTGTTTCCTTGAAGTAAGAAAGGTGGTGCAATATCCAGTCAAAACTATTCTGAAAGTAACAGCACTCAGCCTCTGATCAAGATCACAAATAGGGACCAAGCGGATGAGGCAATGCAACTGTTGAGACAGTGACCTCCTATTCAGGAAGATGAGTTCTGCCTTGTCTGGACATCTCAATTTAAGTTTTCTGTGGTGTTACTAAATCATTTCAGGCAAATACAGTGATGGTTCTTTCTGCAAGGCCATGGAAGATCACCTGTCCCACCCTCATAACAATATACTTATATATTCTACTTACATATATTTCAGTTATTTATTTTCATTGTATTAATGCAGCAGCTTGTGTAGCCAGTGTGAGGATAGTTTCAGGTAACCAATGATAGTTAGAAATTACAGTTTGCCTTTAGTGCTGAAACTGAACTACTTCTGTCTTCAGCTTGTTCGTAGAGGTTAGCTTTAATTGCCGTGAACGAAGTGATCACGATTTTAGTTCTGCTGTAGACTGTTGATCACTGCTTTCTCAGATACATTGCACATCATGAGGTTGTGGCCAGCTTAGGACACGAGTTTACATTCAGGGCTACAAATGCATCTCCTGCGCAGTTCAGTCATTGGTCACATAAAATTAACTGTCAGCATCTTGCATTCCCGACATACCTCGAGGCGACTATTTCCAACACTGCTCCACACTATGCATTATACCATTTGTGAAGTTACTTGCTGTGGTTATGCGTTACCTATAATCGAGTGATAGCCGGCAGCCAATGTGGCAACACTCTAGCAGCAAGTGACAGACATCAACTGTGAGGTAATTTTAAATGGACTACAGTGATAATTCTCGGACATACTAGCCTCCAGTAATGCAAACTGACACATCAACTAAGGAATACTGTTGGTAATAAATAATGAGTATTTTCTTCCATGACCAATCCGAGGAAGACCATTACTGTGAAGGACATAAAATTTGGAACAGGCTAACGAAGTTCTGTGACAAGAAACACAATCTTCGCTGTACATAAACCCCACGTACCCTCACCAGTACACGCTAAATGTGTGAATATAGCTTTATAAGCAGTAAGAACACTGGGGTGGGCAGTACATGTGGAGTGCATGGCTGGTCAATTTACAGCAAAAACTTTAAAAATGGGAAGTCCCAAGGGGACACATTCCATTTGCTACCCACGAAGTAATGTATGGATAAAGTGAAATAAAGTATCTGCAACTGCTGAGGACTGAAGTTAATTGTAAGGAGGAAGATCAAAAACAGAGTAACCGGAGTTAGGCAATCAGGATGGCACACAACCTTCATGGTCAACAAATGCTGAGAAACACAAGAAGTAATCTGATGGTGCTGAATGAAGATGATTTGATAACAGGGATAACTTCGCATCTACAGCGGTTTTACTGGTCCACGGAAAATTTGTGCACTCTTTATGGACTGAATTCAAGGTATTCCTATATGCAAACTTTATTCATTTCCGTAACCCATAGAAAATCATTCAGTATGACCCCTTATTTAGTAACTATGGCTGTTGAAAATGTTTATGTGTAGCATTTTGATGATTTTGTTAAAATACTTTGGATATACAAGACCCACAAACGCCTCAAAATATTAGGATCAAGGCTGGTGACCTTCAGTTATGTATTTACTTCCTAAATCATACAAAAAATATTTAAAATCAATATAGATATTTCTTGATACTGGAATGAAAAACCTTTATTTAGAGAATGTTCATCCAATCATAACACTGTGTCAAGCTGCTGATGGAACACAGTAATAGTTAACACTCTCCTGCACAACGTCTGACACATAACAGTATCTTTGTAATTATGGTGTGGGTAGTAAAGTAAAAGAAGTCTTGGATGATGATTTACCAATGATAAACTTGCACAAAAAGTAATCTTAAACCAGAAATAATTGCTATCACTGGTCAACTAAAAACTACAGAATCCTCACACAATTGCTTATTCCAATATAATTATATCAAAATATGAGACAAAGATTAGAGTTTAAAGAGACTTCAACACCGATGTTGTTACAAATACAGAAATAGTTCACCTGGGGAAATATGGGGGAACCAATCAGCATCCATCCAGACATTCACATGAAGTAACTAACTAAAACCACATAAAATGTAAAATGCCAGATCTGGAAAATGAATCCTACATCTTAATTACTGTACAAACTCCTTCAGTCATTAAAAACAATTTGATATCCCTTGATTCAACTTTTAATACCTTGTAACACACAATTTTTATGTCCATCCACTTTGGATTTTGAGTGGGGCAGGGATTTTACAGTCATCTCAGTCTGACGTGACAGAGGACCTGAGCCCCTGGTAGAAGGGCTGTCGCTTTTAGTAACAGCCAGCTCATGGGGTTCTCCGTCCTAATCCACATGAAGCAGGATGTCGGGGATTCACAATTCTTGATTAATGTTGTAGTTACACTCTGCTACACTCTCATAAGAGAAATACTCTTACAGAAACTCTAAGTGGGAAATAATAATGAGAGAATTGCTGCCAGGAGGCAATGTATTACTCTTTCAAAGATAAAGGACACAGCCTGTGGAAATGTTCACATTTAAGAAAAAAGTTAAAATGCCTCAGTCTTAAATAATTTTGGGAGCTGCTTAGAGCTCACAGATCTGGGGTTTATTCAGGCAGCCCTCTTGGTTATAAGGGGGGCAAGTACTGGGTCCTCAGGGATGGAAGTGAGGTTCCAAAGAGCTACATGTTCTGAAGTCACAAGACAGTGATCAACAACGTTATTCTTCCAGTATGAAAACCTTATAACAACTTGCAGATGTTCTCACTTGAATTTCTACCCCTTTTTACTCGGCTTTGGTTTCTGTATACAACTGCTGATGTGTGGTGCGTGCATCCATGACTGGTGGAGGCCTAGTATTAGATTATGGTGCTATCAGCTAACTGTAGGTGATACTGATGGAAGAGATGCAATTGGTGAGATACAAGTAAACAATATAAATTGTACTTGTTTCAGTGAAACCTTGAAGTGTTTTAACATATTTCATCTCTGAGGAAATTTCTGCAGAAAGACTAGTGGAAGCAAACTGTATCAACTTTGACCAGAAAAAGTTAATTGTCGCAAAGTTTTTTTAATTTTTTTTTTTAATATGGCATAATACTACTGGGAAACTGTGAGTGTACTAGAAATTATTACAAGATAACTGTCCATCTTCAACAAAAAATAATTTGAGTGATCATCTGTTTCTACTATCACAGTCAGTCACCTGATCAAAAAGATAATTGCAAAAAAACAGTTGGGCTCAAAGCTTAGGACTATATGACTAAGTACTGACAACTGCAGTGACAAATGAATATTTGTGTTGGACTGAGATTCAAACCCGGATTTCTCGTTTATCATGAGCAACTGCCCTACCCATTAGGCTATCTGAGCACATCTCCAGGCCCTATTCAACCTTAAATTGTCACTAATGTTTCCACCTATGATTTCCAAACACAACTACTACCTGTGGATTTCTCATTGGCTATATGGAAATCATAAAGGGAAACATTTGTGACAATGAAAGTATGGGTATGATTATTTGTGTTCAGGCAGCCTATTGGTTAAGGCGAACACTCAAACTAAATAGGAATCTGAGTTTGACTCCCATTCTGGTGCAAATTTTCAGCTGTAATTACACATTCATTTATCAAGTGTAGTGCATATCTAAATGGTTTGCACTCACATTGTTTCATGTCACTGACTTCATTTCCATCAATCCATTCACTTAATTTCAGTGTGTTTAATTAATTTCACTAAGTGTTTAGTAATAAGCTTTGGAATAGATGGAACTTGCAATGGAATTTTTAAATGAAGATTATTCTGTGAGAGTGGAAACTCGTAATTGTTTATCCTGTAATAAATTCAGGTGTAACTCCTTTTTTGAGTTCCTTCATGTATTATTCTAATGAGATAAATAGCAACCTTTATGTCTAATACCTTTTCAAAACTTCTTACTCCAGGCATTGAGCAACAGTTATTATTCACATATGCCAACTTGTTCTTGAGTGCTGAAGCTCCCTAGTGGTAAATCTGTAGAAGTTAGAAGACTTTGGATCACTGGTATTTTATGCATATCCATAGATACCTTAGCAGTCAAACAATAATGTCTGAAATACCACTGTAGTAGCCATAATTGAATTCAATGTTTTATGTGGCTCGTGTGTGATCGGGCTCTATGCTATACTGAGTGACAAAGTAGTCCCCAGTCTATCATGGACACTCTCTTTGACTCCCCTCAGAAAAGAAAGTGCTCAGTCCACATTGAGGATATATGCTCAGTGTGAAGCACAAAGTAAAGATAAGGTGCCTGCACTGTGTGCAGGTGTTGGAGTTGCTCACACCACACAAGCTCTCTCTTTGCTTCCTGCACCCCCTTCCAGAAGAGGTCAAGGAAAGTTTAGCAACAGTAACTACCATTTCCTGCTCTACAGAAATTGTCAAAACATTTTCTTTAATTCTGGTAATATATTCAATGTCATGCAAGCTTCAGTTTACGAAACAGTTGCTTATTTGTCTGAGTAGGAGACAGAGGAAATTTTGCAAGGTTGTATTTATTTTGGTAAAAAACAGTATAAACAGGTGATGGTAAAGTAGAAACAATGTAACTAATACACAATGTAAGCAGCAGCAACATTCATAATGGTAGACAAAAACGTTCTTCGTTTTTTTCCAACTTAATGGATTTGCACACACATTCCAAGAACTAGTTAATGTGCTCAGTATGGGGTGTGACCACCTCTGGCAGTAATACAGGCCTGATAATGATGGGGTATGCAGTGAATGATGTCATCCATGCAATAACACCCTTTCTTCCTGGAGAGCTGCTCGCAGTCTTGGAGAGTGGTTGGTTGATGCTGATATGGTGCAAGTGATCTCCCTAGTGCATCCCAGACATGCTCTATGGGATTCAAATCAGGAGAGCCAGCAGGCCACAGCATGCGTGCAATATCTTCCCTTTCCAAGAAAACATCAACCACTCGTGCTCTATGAGGTTGAGCATTATCACCCATCAATACAAAGTCTGGGCCCACAGCACCTCACAAAAACTGCAAATGAGGTCCCAAGATCTCATCACAACACCTGGCAGCAGTTACATCTTGCGTATACACCCATATAATTGCATGAAGAGCAGTTCAAGTGGTAAATGTAATCTCTGTCCACATCATTATGGATCCTCCTCGATATCAGTCTCTTTCCACAATGTTTGGGACCTGAAATCATGTTCCACATTCCCTCTGGATGTGAATCCACCAAGAATCACTCTCCAGACTAAATCAGGACTCGTATGTGAAAACAAGATTGGCCCACTGTTTGACTGTCCAAGTGGCATGTTGATGACCCCACTCTAGATGTTCCCTTCTGTGAAGACACGTCAGAGGTAGACATACAGCAAGCAGGTCTCTGACGATAAAGGTCACTCTGCCAAAGCCTTTTGCACACTGTTTGCCTTGATACAGCACGTCCAGTGGATGCTGCAGGCTCACATGACAATTGCCGTGCAGTACTAAAGCAATACTGTCTTGCCCTTACAACCAAATAATGGTCCTCTCTATTGAAGTCATGTGCGGTCGGTCCTGCCCTAGTCTTCAGGATACAGTTTTGGTCTATCTATACACTGTCAGGACATCTGAGAAACAACAGAACAATTCACACTAAACCATCAGGCCACGTCAGTTTGCGACTGTCCTGTTTTCTTTCTTTCTCTGACCCTCTACTGCAAAGAGTCCGGTAGGCACCTTCTCTGTGCCATACTGCACCGTCTGTGACTGTGTACACAGCAGTTGAGGATGTGGGGCTAACTGGCAAACACTGCCTCATTTCAGAGGTGCCCTGATGTACTCACTGGCATGATTCTCTGTTGACTGGAATGCCATCTTCCGTGCAGAACACAATCATATAGACACCTGGTTGACAGTTTGTATGATTACATTGTGTATTAGACACAGGAGAGGGAGATAGCAGTTTGTTGCTTTTATTTTGGGCACCATTGTAGTTTGGGAATGTGTTTCAAGATTTTTTTTTCCTTGTGTATTGGTCACTTGATTGGTTTAACTTACCCTCTACAAGGTACTGTGAAAATATTTCATGATCCTTAGATATTTGAAGTATTTATTGGTGTTAAATTTAGCTCTACTGTCTGTGAAAATTATTTTAATTTTATTTAACAGATAGAACTTGGTGAATGAAAGGAATTTTCCACGTCACTCAACACTGCTGCAGTTCAATGATGAATTTGCAGATATAGAGTGCTGTGGAAGTGTTTTTATGTCATAATATGTCAACACCATGTCATGTCTTCACCAGTTGCTTTCCAAACATGACAGAAAGTACCCGATGATGAGAAGATATGTAATCAAAATATTGTGTCATAAAGAAAATGCTACTAGGCTGTATACTTGGGAAGTCATTGGCACAATGTTCAATAAATGTGTTAAATTCACAATGAAAATTTCATTTATTATGAATCACATTACAGCCTATTCTAGCTGTATATCAACAGATGGTGTGAATCAATTGTGACAAGAAACTATACATGAATATAAGAACATGCAACTCTTCATTTTTTTTGTGATAGTTCAACTTACATGTCTAAAGATATTATTATCGGATAATGGGTACTTCTTCACAGCCTATAAGATCATTACTGCTATATTTTGTGATAAACAGCTAGTATAAAAAACTAACTTTAACATGAAAAAGAGCTGAAAACTACAGGATGAGCACAAATTCTTGCCCTGATTATAACAATTTATAACAGAATAACCGTTTGACATAATACGTTACATTTGATGCCGTTACATATGTTAGTGTTCCTAGTTTTTTTAAAGACTACTTACATGAATAAACCTCAATGTGCGCTCCCTTGGTAGCTCAGAGAATGTTGAGGCGGTAGTCCAGTTTCCGCCAGATGTCATCAGCAACTGGTGTGACGAAGACTCTGTCCTTGATATAGCCCCAGAAAAAAAAGTCAAATGGCGTAATGTCTGGAGAGCAGGGTGGCCAGGGTGTTGGACCATTCCTTCCAATCCACCAATCCAGACATTACTCCCCTCTCCAGGCATTATGCCCCTTGACTTTTTTTCCTGGGGCTATATCAAGGACAGAGTCTTCGTCACACCAGTTGCTGACATTGACGAACTGACAGCTAGGATACAAGCTACTGTGGACACTGTGACAGAACACATGTTATGAAACACCTGGCGGGAACTGGAATACCGCCTCGACATTCTCCGAGCTACCAAGGGAGCACACATTGAGGTTTACTAATGTAAGTGGTCTTAAAAAAAAAATTGTAACACTAACCTATGTAATGGCATCAAATGTAAATTATTATGTCAAACGGTTATTCTGTAATAAATTGTTATAATCAGGGCAAGACTTTGTGCTCACTCTGTATATTTTAAGTTACAATACAAAGATAATGTTCTAAGAAAAATTACCTTCTAACTGGAGAATTAGAACTGCACTGTTGCATTGCTAATGCAAACCAAGCAGCTACATTTACTTGAGCAACCTCGTATTTTTTCAGGAAAGGATGTTCCAACAATTTCTTATACTTCGGTCTGTTTTTATAATTTTTTGTTAAGCTGAAAAAATTTAAATGTGCTGTGAGTACACCAATGTCCTGCAAAATTTGTTTACATACACTCTCTAATGACTTTCCAAGAAGCAGCAATTTTTTGTCTGACATTATAGAAAACAAGCCACTTATCATAAATTCTCTAGTTTTTGACAGAAAAGTAAATAAAAGTTGATAATAGACTTACCAGCTTTTAACAAACTCACGAAATTCTTCACTGAAGGCTTTGTCTACAGGAAGAGATGGTGGTTCATCCTGTAATACTTTTGAAAGTACTTCAAAATCATTTTTACAGTCTCTGTAAGGAAATGTTCCAGTCGCTAATTCCACGAGTGTTATTCCTAAACTCCACACATCTGCTCGAATATCATAATCTGGCTTTGTGGGATCTGGTGGATCTATCCGTTCAGGCTGAAAGGATGTTACAAGTGATTAAAAAGCATCTACTTAGTACACATGCAACTTGATACAATGTTTATTTCTGTAAGATATGGTTTGAAATTATATCATGGGAGTAAAATAAAACAACTCCACTAAGCAGATTAAATAATATAGTAGTAAGTAACACTATTTAAGATAAAAGGATCTTTTCAATAATATGATAAAAAACCTCAATGTCATGAATTAAGGAGGTATCATTGTTCAAAAATCTGATGATAGAACAGAGGCAAGTCCATCTAAGTCGTTAATAATGTCATTTAGTCACTTATTAATAAACAAGTAAAGTATTACACTATAATATATTTGTTAATAGTTCTTATACCATCCTCAACAAAAAGAGTCAGTAATAAATGAAATATACTGCCATACTATACAAAATAAGCAAGACACATACTGCCATATATGCAGCACAGCCTGCACTTCTTGTTTTAGCCTTAGAGTCAACTAAGCGTCCAGATATTCCAAAATCACAGAGTTTAACATTTCCTTTCTCATCCAGCAATATGTTGGAAGGTTTGACATCACGGTGAATAACACCATGTGTCTCTTTCAGGTAGTGTAGTGCCTTGACTGTCTGTAAAAAAGAAATTATTACATTAACATAACAAAACAATTTCTTATTTAATAAAGCAAGATCTATAATATAACAGGATATATTTTTCCTTAATTAACACCTATTAATGTGAGCCTACTTTCAATATTACAAATTGCTTAATTTTTAAAACTAAAAATTCTATGGAAAATGGTTACAAAATATAGACAATTCAGAAGAGGAGGAATAAAGTATCCACTCACTGTATAGTTAAGGCTTGGAGCAGTTGACAAGAACATAAATGACACTGAAATTGTAACTAAGCTTTTGGGCAATGTCTGTCTTCAGACTGAACAAAACACACACATATACATGCATAGTTACATTTTCCTAGCTGGCTACATTGTCCTGACATAGCAGACTGACTAGGATGAAGAGCTGAGTCAGTGGAGTGGGTGAAGGGGCAAGGTGAAGGGAGGTACAGAGGGAAGGGAGGCTGATGGCAGTGAGAAGCAGCAAGAGAATGGGATAGGAATGTGGTACCAGTGAGCTAGCCATGATGCAGGCAAGGGAAGTTAGTTTGAGTTGAAGGGGTAGGGAGGTGATGAGAGGGGACAGAGGGGTGGGGAGTAAGGAGGAGGGCACAGAGAGAAAAATGTGAGTATCGAGTAATGGATTGAAGTGGGAAACATGGGGAGAGGGATGGAGGAGGGTGTGGAACTAGGAAGGAAGGAAGGGAGATTAAATTTAAACATAACCATTGACAAACAATATTACTAGTGATGATGTGGGACAGGGGCTAACTAAGATTGAAGCAAAGAGGATTGCAGGATCAGCTGATATGTTGTAAGGACAAGGACAGTTCCCATCTACGTAATTCACAGATGCTGATATTTGAGGAGGGAGCGGTGTTGTGTCCAGATAAAGCAGCCATTGCAGTCTGGCATGTCGTGCAGAAGGATGTATCTCTGCTTCCCGTGCTTCTGTACATTACCAAGATTTGTGAAGTGTGAAATCACTAAGCAACTACAGAAATATCGATATAAAAGGCACGCCCTTGATAGTGATATTTTTCATTTGTTTTTTTATCTGTAACTCATAACGTACTGTGTATTCCAATAGTAAATAATTTTTTGATTACATTGTATGTTCTATAAGTTGTGGAGTATAGGTGTAGAATCAGTAAGTAAATGAATAAAAACATAATATTACGCTTTTACAGTAACAATGGGTGTAGAACTTTCGAAAAGACAAAGGTTCACTGTAAGTAACTATCTTGTTGTAAACAAGGAAACAAAATCAATATCAATAATGCAAGAATCTGTTTTGAACATATGTACACTTATTGCAAATGGGACTTAAAACTGAATTGTTGGATCTGCTTGACTAGTAAAATGGTATGGCCGCGTGACAAAACACTGGAATGGAAATAGATCTGAAGCTGCAGGCTCTAGTTGCACACAAGATAGTCTTGTGAGCCTACCCTTTCAACCAAAGCTCATGAAATTAAGAGTCTGAAGCAGTGGGCTGGGAAGACTATAAATACTTTAGTGGAAGACATAATTGCTTCTATGATAAAAGTCAAAACATACATGTTAGCTTCCAAAAGGCAATAACTTTTGTCAAGAAAAAATAATGTACAAGGGTTGGAACTTCAATAGTGGCAACTATTTATTCACAACTGATACAAAAGAGTTACATGTTTGCACCTGTTACTGTCCTTCAAAGTAGTCGCCAGCGTTGTGTACAATCCATTGCCAGTGATGTGGAAGGTGTAGTATACCATTAGCAGAGCCTGTTCTGTTGATGGTGTGAATGGAGTGGTCTACTGCCTGTCGAATCTCTGAAACAGTTCTGAAGCAAATGTCGTTCCTTCATCTTCGGAATCAAATCAAAGTCACAAGGACTTAAGTCCGGGGAGTATAGTGGGTGGTACAGTACTTCCCAGTCCCATCGAGAGAACAGAGCAGCCACAGCTTGTGCTGTATGCACCTGTGCATTGTCAAGCAAAATGATGGGTGGGTTATGCAGGAAGTGTCACCGCTTCTTTCGCAAAGCTGGTCGCAGGTGATGCTCCAAAAGCAAGCAGTAATACGACTTAAGTCCTTGTGACTTTGATTTGATTCTGAAGATGAAGGAACCATTCACTTCAGAGCTGTTCCAGAGATTTGACAGGTAGTAGACCGCTCCATTTGCACCATCAACAGAACAGGCTCTGCTAATGGTATACTACGCCTTCCACATCGCTAGCAACGTGTTCTACAGTGCTGGTGACTACTTTGCAGGACAGTAACAGGTGCAAACATGTAACTCTTTTGTATCAGTTGTGAATAAATAGTTGCCACTATTTAAGTTCCAGCCTCATGTAAGTACAGCTTTGAAGGCTACACTGTCTCCGAGAATCAAACCCTACTTTAATGTCTGATAAAAAATAAAGTGTATAGTGTAACTCAAAGGTCATAGCAAATACTTTTACTCTAAGACTGGTGTCTCTCAAAGCATATGCTGGTCAGAAGAATATTTTTAGTTTTTATCTGCTGTTTAACATTCTAGAAATGAAGATTAAGCAATCAGGAACTTTGAGTACTGTATTAAATGAAAGCCAAGTCATATTTTTTTCCAGTTTGAGGCAATGGCGGTCGTAAGTTTGGATAGAATGAACATTATAAGTTAAGATTCATCCAGCTATGTAATATACTGAGAGTAGAAAACACTGAGCACATAATCATGGTTCACAGTGATTTCTGAAGTTGAGTCACCAGTGTACTACCATACTGAAGACATAATGACAAGCAATTTGTTGCAGAAAAACATAACATAAATTGAAGATGCTGGCTTCATGTTACAAGTATTACATGTGACATGGAAGAAAAGCTTTGGAAGCGGAGAAATGAGACAGGGTACCCGTAACACTAACATATTTTTCAAAACCTGTGAAAAACAGCACAAAACTCTTGTATTATTTTTTCACATTTGCTTAAATTGTCAGGGAATCATTTTCTTCTTGACCTCGCTTGACATACCCTGGTCACAAAGAATATAACAGAAGATCATCTTCAATGCCAGAAATTTTTTTCATCACATACATTCACTTACTGTATATCGTTCACTAGGAATGTGAGAAAAATAAGTATTTTTATTTCTTTGTTTTTCAGTTAAAGCAGCAAGTGATATTTTGCAGCTGAAAACTACATAACACTTCCAGGAGAAACTTAGTTATGAAGCATAGTGACTGGTAAATCATTCTGTGATACTGTAGGTGAAGAAGAATTGCTTTTAGATACAGACAACATACCTCTGATGTGCTTCAGCAAACAGGGACTTAAAAAAACCTCTCATTCAAGTTCAGAATCTTTGACATTTGTTTGGCAAATAGCAGGTAAATATAAAGTACATTTCTCAAGTTTCAAAGGTGAATAAATTACACTGATTCATCATTTAGTTTTTTCTACAATATCAGAGCTACATATTATTTCCATTTTTTTGTTTCGTCAAATACTTCCTATTGTAATGGAAATCTTAGCAGCTCTTATACATTTAAAATTTTCTGAAGTGGACAAGAAAATCATTGAGCTATATTTCAGAAAAAGAACTTTTATCCATATAATGTACTTAGATAAATGAACTAAGAGAGATACAATGAAGAGAGCTTTCCCAAAAAGAAATTTGCTCTTATGTTAATTTTAACAATGTTGAGTTAAAATTTCTGCATCACCTTTATATAAAAGTCTGGAGATCATACTCATTTTATTCACTGTATATGCCTAATGCAACAGAGACTGTCTCACTCATGAAATCAAGAAAGCTTGATTGGTGGGATAATGAATGTGATACAGTAATACACTAACACAGACTATTTGTCAGAAATGGAATTGAGAGAAAAATTAAGCTAACAGAGCTAATTTCCTAAAACCATCTGGCCTGTGAAGCATACATCAGGTACAGGCTGAGAAAGACCTCCAGAAAAATAACACACGTACGAGGTGTGACTGGAAAGTTTTAAGAATGGGCTTGAAATTGTACAATGGTGGTACTTACATGCTACTGTGGTGCATCTCTGTCAAAATAGTCCCCTTCTGACTGAACACACCAACTCCAATGGTGTTTCCACTTTTGGAAACATTCCTGGAAGTTTTTTCCCTGAAGTGTGTTAAGGACACTCCCGTATCTTCCTGGATCTCTTCAATTGAGTCAAATCGCTTCCCTTTCAGTGAAAATTCCAGTTTACAAAACAGGTAGAAGTCCGCAGAGGCCAAATCAGGGGAATATGGTGGTTGTGGAAGCACAGGAATTTTGAATTTGCCTTTCCACAACGCAGACACTTTCTTCCGCACCTTTTCACACAAATGCTCAAGGACACATTTGTAGTATTCCTGGTTAATTGTCTGTCCTCCAGGGGTAAATTCATGATGCACAATACCGGTAGAATCGAAAAAAATCATCAACACTGTCTTCACTTTCGACTGACTTTGCCATGCTATTTTCGGTCGTGGGGAAGCTGGAGTCTTCCGCTGCAAAGACTGCATTTTGGTTTCAGGATATACCCATTATTCGTCACCTGTAATTACCCTATTTAACAAATCTGGGTCATTTTTAGTCTGATTCATCAGTTCTTGGCACACTTCAAGTCGGTATTGTCTCTGGTCACTTGACAACACTTTTGGAATGAATTTTGCGGACACTCAAGCATGTTCAGATCTCCAGTTAAAATTGACTAAACTGCATAGAAACTTAAATTAAGTTCACCAGCCATCTCCCTAATTGTAATTCTATGACCAGAGCACACTAAGTCATGAACTTTCACATTTTCATTTGTTTTTGAGGTGGAAGGACGGCCGGACTGTGGTTCATCTTCAAATGATTTGCGGCCACTTTTAAATCTGTTGAACCAGACAAAAACATTTGACTGGCTCATACAATTATCTCCAAAAGCTGTTTTTAATAGTTCGTAAGTCTTAGAAGCTGATTTCCCGGTTTTAAAACAAAATTTCAGACATACTTGTTGCTCCGTTTTTACGTCAATTTTCATGCAGACAGAATCCAGCAACAAGCCCTAACAGACCCACACTCAACCAGCTGCCACAACAAACTGGATAAAAGAAATGCAGTTTCCTGTCAAAGGGTGTTCAAGGACAAGGCAATGACTCACTTCCCACTCTCCATGTACCTGCCCACCAAACCAGTAAGCAGTAGTGGATCCATTCTTAAAACTTTCCAATCACACCTTGTAACATCTATAAAACCTAAACACAATCTGAACAATCAAAACACTCCAAATCACATTTCAAAGAATCCAAAGGAAAACTAGCACACGGCGAAAAAATAATTGCCAGATTCTAGGAAGATATTTTGTATGTCTGCTCAACTGAAAGGCTCCATAGATTGCATTCATTTATGAAAACAACCTAAACATCCATCCAGATTCCTCCACCAATAAAGAAAGAAATGAGGAAGATCATCCACGCACTGAAGGACAACAGGGCACTGGGTGATGATCTGATAACTGCTGAACTGCAGTGGCCTGCAGGGGATAAGGCAATCAATAAACTTGTAGCAACTATTCAAGAGATTTGGGAAAGTGATAAACTTCTAAGTGACTGGACCTCTACTGTAATTACAAAGAAAGTAGACAGAACATATGTGAACAACAACTGAGGCATCTATCTCCTACTAAGTACTTACACGATCCTCTCAAAAGCTCTACAGAATATGGTGGTACAACAAATTGATCCACAATTTGCGGAATACAATGGGGGTTTCAGGAAGGGGCACTCACGCTGAGCAGATTATGAATCTAACATCCATCCTTTCATATCTTAGGAACACGGAATTTGTGGTGATTTATGCCTCAATTGATTGAACCATCCTATTCAAATCCTTGAAGAGTTTAGCTTAGATAACACAACAAAAGCGTATCTACAGCAACCATGACCAACAACACTTCCAAAGTGTAGCTGCACGAAGAAATTTCTAATGTCTTTAAAATCAGGACAGGAATGAGGTATGGAGATGGATTGTCACCTACACTCTTCAACTGTGTTTTAGAAAGAGGCATCCAATACTGGTGGACAGATATGAGCAATTCAGGAGTAGAAATTGGGGTGAGCCTAGGCTACAGGTATATGAATTTTACAATCAACAGTCTAGTCTATGCTGATGATCTAGTGATTTTTTTTAGACTCCATAGATATGGCAACAAAACAACCAACTGAAGAAACAGGCAGCTTCAAATTTCCTTTGAGAAGGCGCACCGCATGGCAAACATAAAATCAGCACCAAGAGAATTGGAGATCAGACAAGGGAACATTAAGCAATCAGGAAAGTTTAAATACGTAGGTGAATGGATAGTGACTAAACTATCAGAGAAAGTAAGTTTCATGTCACACATTAAGAAAGTGGAAATAGGCTACCAGTTAACTAAAGGAACCAATAATAAGGGATTGATATCCTTAAGTGCCAAAATCAGACACTACTGCAATGTTATTTGTCCAGTGGCTCTTACAATGCACATGAAAGTTCTAATGGAGAAATCAAAGGCCAAAGAAAGAAAGATTCTGAGAAAAATCCTGTGTCCTAACAAGGAAAAAGAACCCCAAACTATATAACCACATGGAGATGATAAGTTACACCATTTGGAAAAGGATTGTCTTTTATGGCCATGTGACATAAATGAGCCCAAGAATATTAACATACTTTTAAGACAAGAAAACCAAAGGGGCATGGTTCACATAAGTTGGAAAAGATCTACAACAACTGTCAATTTCTCCTAAAGATATCCAGGAGTGTGATTTGCTTAAGGAAAAACTATGAACACACAAAAGTTTCCACAAAACACTGAATCCGAAGAGAGGGAAGGTGTGGACCCAAGAGAGAAAAGAACAACAACCAAAATAAATGCAGCAGCATTGGGCAGCAGTGAAAGGTCAGAAAAAGATTCAGTTGAATTGACATGGTCCCTACTTGGCCTAGACAAAGAAAGATGCAAATTGTAAAATATGTGCTTGTACCATAAACACGAATGACAAACAGCTTCGTTTGCACAGTGCATGCATTGTCGTCATTGCTATTATTACTTAATGTTTTACTTTCAGCTATGTCACACATTAATTCTTTAAAATAATGCTAGATTTGACAGTGTGAACTCTAAACCACATAAGAGAAAAACACATGGAAAACTATACTTTCTGTTAGTGCTCGGTGCCAGAATGGCTTGGACAATTCTGGTTGTCTGGTGATATAAACATATCACTGACCAATGGTGGTGCAAAAGCCTGGCATACTCTAACATCCTATTCTAAGTTCCTTGCACAATGAGATCAACAACATGTTCTGCTACTGGATGGTCAATTTTGCTCTTGGCCACAGTTTGCAAGTGACCATTCATTCAGCTGGACAACTGTTTGGTGGTCATACCGCCATAGAAGGCTGTGCAGAATTTAAAGCAGATTTGGTAGATGACATAATGTGACCAAGCATGTGTACATATATCTTTCTTGTTTTTCTAAGTTGATTCTGAAAATGGGCATTGTCCAAAGGCTTAATTATTTCAATCTTGTTTATGTGGGTGTTGACTCCTCAACTATATGATAAGCAATTCCTTTACTCCTTCCATGATTTGTTTTCCACCCACAGCTTTCCAGTACCAAAATTTACCACCGCATTCATGTGTGGGACCATTAAGACCACATCATAAACTGATGAGCATTCACAGTTGTTTCTTGAAGTATTGCCAACGTGACCTTGCTGTGCTTGTACTACGAAAAATCGAAAGCAAGAGTCATTACTTTTTCTGAGGGCATACAGACGTACTGTACAGTTAAATAATGGTGGTATCCTCTTGGGTAAAATTACTCAGGAGGATCAGTTACATGATGATGCACCCTCCTGGGTAACATATTCCAGAAGAAAATAGTCCTCGATTTGGATTACTCAGGAAGACGTTATCATGATAAACAAAACAGTCTACAGATTGGAGTGTGGAATGTTAGATCCCTTATTTGGGTAGGTAGGTTACAGAATTAAAAAAAGGAAACGGATAGGTTGAAGGTCTGATACAGTGGGAATTAGTGAAGTTTGGTGGCAGGTTGAACAACACTTCTGATAAGATGAGTACAGGGTGATATATACAAAATCAAATAGACGTAATGCAGGAGTAGGTCTAATAATGATTAAAAAAATAGGAATGCAGGTTATCTACTATGAGCGGCATAGTGAACATATTATTGTAGCGAAGACAACATCCACCACAGCAGTACATTTTTATATTCCACCTAGCTCAGCAGATGATGAAAAGATTGAAATATAGTATGATGAGATAAAAGAAATTGTTCCAGTTGTTAAGTGAAAGGAAAATTAAACTGAGATGGGGGACTGCAGTTTAATACTAGAAAAAGGAAGAGAAGGAAAAATAATAGGAGAATATGGACTGGGGAAAATGAATGAAAGAGGAAGCCACCTGATAAGAGTTTTGCACACAGCATAATTTAATGACCATAACACTTGATTTAAAAATCATGAAAGTAGGTTGTATACATGGAAAAGACCTGAAGACACTGGAAGCTTTCAGATCAATGATATAATGGTAAATCAGAGAATTCCGAACCAGTTTTTAAACTGTAAGACATTTCCAGGGGCAGATGTGGACTCTGACCACAATTTATTGATTAATGAACTGTAGACTAAAACTGAAGAATTTTGAAAATGGTAGGACATTAAGGGCCTGGATAAGCTGAAAGAACGAGGGATTGTTGAGAGTTTCAAAGAGAGTATTAGGCAGCCATTGGCTGAAACATGGGAAAGGAATACAGCAAATACAAATGGGTAGCTTTGGGAGATGAAATAGTGAAGGCAGCAGAGGATCAAATAGATACAAAGACAAGGCCTAGTAGAAATCCTTGAGTATCATAGGAGATACTGAGTAATTTATGAAAGGAGAAAATATTAAAATGCATCAAATGAAGCAGGCGAAAAGGAATACAAACGTCTACAAAATGAGAATGATAGGAAGTACAAAATGGCTATGCAGGAATGGCTAGAGGACAAATGTAAGTCAATAGAAGCATGTATAGCTAAGAAAAAGATAGATACTAATGACAGGAAAATTAAAGAGGCCTTTTGAGAAAAAAGAAGCAGCTATATGAACATCAAGGGCCTACGTGTAAAACTAGTACTAAGCAAAGAATGGAAAGCTGAAAGGTCGAAGGAATGTACAGAGAAATGAGAAATGAAACTGAAGGAAATATTACAGACAAGGAAGAGGAAGTAGATGAAACAGGAGATACGACATTAATGGAAGAATATGCCAGAGCACTGGAAAGCCTAAGCAGAAACAAGGCCCATGGAGTCGCTAATGTTCCCTCAAAACTACTGATACGCTTGGGAAAGCCAGTCAAGACAATACTATTCCACCTAGTGCACAAGATACATGAGACAGGAAAAACACCCCCAGACTTCAAGGAAAAAGTAATAATTCCAGTCCCCCCCCCCCCCCCCCCCAAAAAAAAAAAAAAAAATAAAAAAAAAAAAAAATCAAGTACTGAAAAATGTGAATATTACCAAACTATAATTTTAATAAGTCATGGTTGCAAAATACTGGAACAAATTATTTACAGAAGACTGCAAAAACTGATAGAAGCTAGCCTTTGGTAAGATTAGTTTGGGTTCCAGAGAAATGTTGGAAAACCTACAACTACCTTAGAAGATAGGTTAAAGAAAGACAAACCTATATTTATCAGTTTTAAACCTACATTTATAGCTTTTGTACACATAGAGAAATGTTTTCAAAATGTTGACTGGAATACACCTTTCAAAATTCTGAAGCTAGTAGGTGTAAAATATAGCAGGCGAAAGGTTATAGGGTATTTGGGAGGGGGGTAAAATTATGCATGGATCAAAAGTATGCATCATGTCTTCAGGTCCCTAAAGCAGAAGTTCACCATTCGTCCACGAGGCAGTGTATATATCATCATGTCCTCAGTTCTATTCTGGATGCTTACAGCTGGAGAAAATTCAGTAAGTCACTTTTGTATGTTTTTGATGTAAAATTTATATAGGTTTGACTGAATGTTATGTGAATCTAAATGTATTTAAAAATCAGATAAACTCTAAACTCTGTACCCTTACTGGCAGCTATAAGCTTTCAATATCCTCTTACAACACCATGACTTTAAATGTGTATGTAACCTGTAGATTGCTGAAAAAGAAAATAGCAAAATGGGGTAAACATATGTAGGTCTAATGGGGCAGAAGTTCACAGGGCATACTTTTACCACATAATCTGTGCTTTGACTTATATAGCCCCTCGTAGTGTATTCAAACAATTTTTGTTGGTGTTTATTACCTTAGATACCTCATTATTCACCTTGGAGAACTTAAATTAATTGTTCTTTTCTGTAGCTTTTCTTTCACTGCATAGTGGTTTTTGCAAACATACCTTCTTCTAAAACACCATTTGAATATAATCATGTCTTCCACAGTGGCATTTGTTTTCTAGAAACCAACTCGACAGTCATTAACAGTCTTGCTCATTAACAGTCTTGCTCTACCACCAACCTTCTGGCCTTATTGAAAACAAGAGCTCAGTATGGCAAGCATCCAAAGCTACCAGGTTTTCAGAGATTGCCTTATACACACATCTTAAAACTAGAAAAGGTAGTGAGCATTTCAGCTGATTCACCTTTTTTTATTTTTTTTTTTTTTATTGGGGGAAGGACAAGCAATAGTGCAACAGTCAATAAACGTTTTTTTCAGCCTTAGTGTCAGATCAATACGAGATTTAGTTTTTGAATTCGTCAAAAAACACTGTGTTCCTAATTTGTTTTTCCATGTATTTATTTGCAATCTTTTTTCAGTAGGGGATACAAATAATCAATTCTTACATTTGGCCCAGGCCTGCATCTTCTGCACCACACAGTACGGGGTAAATTACACATAACTATTTTTTAGGAAAAATTTTAATACTCCTTTAACAATAATCAGAATTAATCCTTAAACAATAATCAGACGACAATGAAACTTCTACAAAATGTTACCAAGATGTCGAACTTGGTGTTGGATGTGTAACTGATATAATATTACTGCAAGTTTTAAAAAAAATATATTTAGTACAATAAAAAATGTGTACTTTTACCCCCAGTTACTAACTTGTAAAGAAACAAGATGGCAGTTTTAAGAGTCGAAGGGTATGACAGGGAAGCAGTGGTTGAAAAGGGAGTGAGACAGGGGTGTAGCCTATCCCCAATGTTATTAATTCTGTAAATTGAGCAAGCAGTAAAACAAACCAAATAAAAATTTGGAGAAGGAATTAAAGTTCAGAGGGAAGGAATTAAAGTTCAGAGGGAAGAAATAAAAATTCTGAGGTTTGCTGATGACATTGTAATTATGCCAGAAACAGCAAGTGACTTGAAAGAGCAGTTGAATTGAATAATTTAAATATACAGAAATCTTTTCTGAAGACATTTGTCTTGAGTGTAGCCTTGTATGGAAGTGAAATGTGGACTATTAGCAGTTCACACATGAGGATGATAGAAGCTTCTGAAGCGCGATGCTACTGAAGAATGCTGAAGATTATTTTGGTACACTGTGTAACTATTGAAGAAGTATTGAACAGAATTGGGAAGAAAAGAAATTTATGGCATAACTTGACTAAAAGAAGGGATTGGTTGATAGGACACAGTCTGAGACATCAAGGAATCATCAATTTAGTACTGAAGGGAAGTGGGGGTGGGGGGTAAAAATTGTAGAGCGAGACCAAAAGATGAATACAATCAGCAGGTTCAAAAGGATGTAGGTTGTAGTAGATACTTGGGTATGAAGAGGCTTGCACAGGATAGAGTAGCATGGAGAGCTCAATCAAATGAGTCTTCAGGCTGACGACGATGACAACAACAACAACAACAACAACAACAACAGAATACTATCCCAGATGTACATCCAAAACGCGGTGGAACATCCACATTCTTGAACTGTAATCATCACACAATCTCAATGACTGACACTACTTAGAATACAGTTTTAGCTTCACTATTACAAACAGCCATGGGCTAAATAAAGAAACCATGTAATGATAGGTAAATATGTGGCAAAGCAGGTAAATTACAATGAATGAGCACATCTGCATTGTTACAGAGGAAGATTGTGCCAGCTGCTAACATTAGTGCTGCAGAAAAGGTGGAGCTGCTTTTATATCCGATTCCAGACACGTTTGTTTGGTGTAGGGTCTGGAATTTTGAAAGTGACTACAGATAAAGTTTTAAAATCTCAAAGGAGTACAAGACACATTTATGTTATGTGAGGGTTGATTGATACTGTGATAGAATGTGAGGTTCTGGAGCTGCACTAATGCAGGAAGAGTACACAGTTACAGAACTACTCGCACATATTTCTGTGTGATCAATGGATAAGAAACCATGCACAATAGTAACCCCAGTCATGGGACTAACTGTTCTGGCAGTGTTTCTAAAACTACTCAGGACCTCTCCATACTCATTTCCTCTGGTCATCTGCTTGTAATAAACCCAGTCACTTTTCACAAGTTAACAGGTGAAGCCATGAGGGTTGGTCAAAAAGACCTCATTCTGTTAGATAAAATGATACCGTACTTGGCAACAAAAGACTGCAAACCTATGACACAGCAAGTCTTTCAATGCTGAGCTGCAGCGATTTTAGACTTGTCAATGTTTAATGAATTATAACCTACAGGGAGCTTTGAAACTTTGCTGCTGCTTGAACATTCCATAACCACAATTTTCTAACGTTTATTCAACTAAACTGAGTATCAGCAGCAGCAGCAGCAGCAAACTGACATTCACCTATGGATAATGGCCTTCTCTTTACTTTTCTCTGCACAGAAGTCTTCAGTTACAGATCTCTGTGTTGTTCCTCCATGTTTCTAATGTTAACTACACAATTTCCATTAAGTTGTTGCCCTGTCCTTTCTTATATTTCTGAAACCAGCAGTTTTCTTATCTCTTTGAATCCAGCAGAGAACATCTGTGGTCTACCTACCACCCACTCACATGGCTACATTTCCTGTTCACCTCCATTTAATTTTCACTTGTCATAATAATGTCTGCCAGATCAGTCTGCTTCTTGATCCGTTTGTTTGTTTTCCTATCTCCTTGTAATTCCGAATATGCTTGTCTCCAATGCACACTGTACAACCCTCATTTCTTAATTAAAAGTCTATATTTCACTGCCATATGTCAAAACTGGTAATATATACTGACTGTAAACTTTTTATTTCAGAAAAATTGGAAGTTTTGAATGCATTCTTTTATGCAGAATACAGCCTTTGTTACGATAGTTGTATGCACCAAGTTGAAAGTGTGTGTCGCACCAAAATATCAACCTGGAGGAGTACAGGTATGAGCCAATAACAACCTAAAGCCTTTAATCTGTCCATGAAACATGCTGGGCTGGAGTAATTCACAGTGCACTTGGCTGAGAAAGGCAAGGTTTGAATCCCAGTTGGACACAAAATTCTAACTTGACACATGAATCATAAGAATTTTAGTTTTTCAACACCAGTTTACTTTACCAAAACAAAACCAAGCCACTTTTACCTTCCTGTTTACTTAATTTCCTGTCAACCCAATAAGATTTCTTCAGCTGCCCTCACTACAAATTCTCATAAACAGTTTCTATGACTTCACTGTCATTTTTGTACAGTTTCCTTTTCAGCTTTTAACTGTACATTATCTGAGTATTACATTTATATTTAGACTCCACAAGCCATAAACAAGCTCTATTAATTTGTTCTAATAATCATACTACAAGCAAACAGAACAATTTCATCAGCAAAACAATGGAAATTGTGATTTGTTCCATTACTATGTATTCTCTGTAAGTTTTCCTTCTAGAGGAAACAAAAACTTCCTCCAGAACTGCTGATAATAGCTTCTGTGTATGATATTTTCTTTTCCATCTCCCTATTCAATTATGAATTTCTTGCTATTTTGATGAGTCTAATGGGATCTGCACAATTCCCATATACCAAGCACTGATGTAAGCAGAAGCAATTCCATGTTTCTAAAAGGCTGGTGGTACACATTTTGCTGAAATCGAGATAATAGTTTTAACAATCTCTATGAACCACAGGCTAGGCGTTAATTCATATTCAACACTCCATTTCACTGTAATAAAACTGAGCACAGCTAAGACATCATGTTTGGCCAGTCACTGATACTACACTCGGACACAGTCTTCTATTAATTTAAGAAATAAAGGAACATTTGCTACAACATGATTATAAGTTCACCTGAAAATATGACCAAAAACAGTTAGCAGCAAGAGCAACAAACTTTGTCGTGAAGGTGTAGTTACCTATTAGAGATGCTAAAATCTTTTCTGGCATGTAATATCACATTACAAAATCCTTTCAAAACAAAATTAAATCACTGTACAACAATGTGCTTGGGTAGTGTAAATTATTGAACACTCACTCCTCCAAAATCACAACTGATACTTATTAATTAATAGGCTTCCAACAGCCTTGGACTACCACTGCAAGAAAGTGCCTTTTCATTTGGAGATCATAAATGCTACACAATATCACATTTTGAAATAATAGTAATAATAATAATAATAAATAAATAAATAAAAACAGGTAAACTGCCAATAGTTTCTATTTTCAACACAGGCAAGTAATTTTCAACTACACAAAGTTTATGTTCTCATTCCTTCCAGATATTGGCAAGGAAACAGAACCCATATAGTAGGCTTGGCAGTGATATCAGAGGCAGTTCTGAGAAATTGAAGTAACTGGCTGCCTCCCCTCCATTATTTTCATGTAAATCACTATGTTAAGTGTGCACTAATATAAATAAAGGCAACTAAAAGCAAATTACAGAAAGTATCCAAAACTGCAAAATGCCCAAACAGAAAATTTACTTAGAGATAATGACAGCATCTACAAATAAGAAGTAAAGTTTAAAATTATACTCACTGCACATGTAACTTTTCCCAAAATGTCTTCTGGTATAGCTTCGTGAAGCCTTTTCAAAAGTTTATCAAAACATGTTGCCATAAGTTCCATATATATCCACACATCAGATTCAGTAATGTAGCATCCCAAGCATTGGACAATAAATGGACAATCATGAGATTTTAATACAACATCCAAATCCATTATTATTCGTTTATTTTCTTCACTATTGCCTGATCTTCTCATTTGCTGCAATTCGAAAGAAAAGAGCATAGCACACATTCAGAAATACTAAAATCCTCGTTTTCACACATGTTTAATTATATAAAACAAGTTACACCATCAACAATCAAATGGCTGGGTTTATGAGATTCAAGTACTCCACTCATTTCAAATTATATAAGTGACAGAAAAGGAAATAGCTCTAAAGCAATTAGAAACTGAGGAATTCTTACAGTTTTCTTCGCTGTTTGATCTACGAAAAATATGCAACTGACCTAACAACTGATATAAGCACATAATTATCAAACCCAAAATTATCTGCTGATCCTGTTCAGCCAACATACAGTTTCTCTAAAATACCAATGCTCTACATCAAAACTTTTCCTTTGGAAGTTACTTTTACAGTGCAGAATGTGTTTCATTTCAATAAAAGCCTCCAAAATTAATTCCACCAACAGAGCAAAATGGGAAAAAATTCCTTTTTAAGACAATAGGTTTAATCAGATGATGAGAGATCTGAAAAAAAGCGTGAAATCTATCATTAAACAGATAGCTGTCGTATGTGTTACATATTTACAAAAAGACTTTGGAAGAAGGCAGTTCAAATTCCTGTGCAGCCAACACATTTAGGTTTTTCTGTGGTTTCCCAAAATCCCTTATGGCAAATACAAGGATGGTTCCCTTGAAAAGGATACTCCCAATTTCCTTAGCCATCCCTCCTCAACCCAAGCTTGTGAGCCATCTCTAGTGACTTCGTCATCAACAGAACATTAAAACCTAATCTTCCTTCCTGCATCCAAATCCAAGAAAATAATGGAAATGGTTTCGATCCACTGATAGGAAACAAAGATGAAGAATTTCAGTTTTTCACTTGTTTGGGCATTGTATCCCTAGTTCCTGCACAATTAACTAAAGCAGTTTTTCGTAGCTGAACAGAGGCATAGAAAATACTTCAATGTAACCGGTGAAGAAATGGTTCACGTAAATCAAAAGTACAAGTTGTAGGTCAAGATAAAACATACTGCTCAAAAGAATTAGGAGAACATGACTTCGGATGTCTGCCATATTCCACTACGCAATAATTGAGTTATGTTATCAAATTATACCTTTATCTTTGACAAATTAAGTACACAACAAATCACATTACACTCTCGATCATTTGCACAAAAAGAAAATGTCCAACATATGTTGAAAACAATGTGGAACCAAGTATTCATTCTGTCATTATGGGCACTTTTCATTGAATTTGAAAGCTTCAGTAACAAAGAGCAGCCTGAAGGATTCCCTTAGAAGAATTTTCCTGCAACTCTAGCAACAAATTTCTTAGCTGATCCAATTGGCGCACACGTTATGGCCAAAGCCCAAAAACCAGCCAGATCGGAAATTGGCCAATCATATCACACTTTGACAGAAAGGATTGACCAAAGTCCAACTACTTGAAAGAATCTCTTATACCCAACTTTGTCCAGCCATTCCACGAATTGGTCAGAGACTCGTGGGCAAAATGCAATGTGACTGCACACATGTCGTGAAATCCCCTGGCTAAATCGGACAGCGTTCTGTGATGAGGCAACAATGAGCAGTAGCCAGTACTTTTCTCACTTTCAATGTTAACTGTGTCGTGCACATGGTAGATGCTAGTTTTTGGAAAAGGTCCTACGTCTGCACCTTGTTTTTCTTCCTGACAAATTGGATTAATTGTGAGTACTTTTATGTTTCCTGGTATTTGTGCATCTTTCAGATTTGGTAAGGAATCGTCGGTTACTTACGTGAGCAACTTTTTTGTCGGTCATTTTTTCCTCCCCTCCCCCCCCCCCCCCCCCCACCACCACCACCCCCCCACCCTCCCTACTTTGCCCACTTAAGGCTTGTCTTTCAATTATTACATTTTTTCTGTGAAAGCGGACAAGGAAATGACAACTGCATTATTTTAAGGTTCATTATAATGAGTTTAATTAAATTGATTGCTTTGACAGCTGCCAAATAGCTCAGTATGATCACAGTTTTTTGAAAATAATTTCTGCAAATAAGTAAATACAAATGCTCCCAGAAGCGTTCTTGCAGTTGTCATGATTGATGAATGCTCTGTCTATTAACTGGGAACAGAACATGGTGTTCTCAAGCAACTATACTACAGAAATGAGTTCTCTGTTCTGCACAAGATATTGCTCATGCTGGAATCTGTGGCCAAAGAAGAAAAATAATTATGAACCACATCGTCTTTACAGTCACTGAACAGTGGCCAAGGATACAACCAATGCAACTGATCTACTAAATGCGCCACAAATTGCTGCAAATGCAGAAATAACAAAATATTGTATAATTCCAAATGTCATAAAAGCTTAACTTGTTGTAGTAAGTGAATACCAGTTGTTTGAAAAAGAGTTATAAATTGAATAGATTGTATAAAGTTTATATTTTTTATACGTGAGATTGATAAAATAAATAGACTTCATACAGCTTGAAATTATACATATTCATCCACTCTTTATTTATCTTCCGATTCTGTCCAATCTGTCTACGCCACTTTGCAAACTGGCTGGCCAGATCCCAGACTCAAGAAAAGGTCTGACATTGGCCGGTCAACTTACAATGATGGTGGCCATTTCCTGACTTACACAACTTCAAATTGTTCAAACAAATCTGCTTTGCTTCTTTCTTTGGAGTTTGGGTGATTGGTCCCAGCAACTTCACGAACTGGCTGGCCGAATCCCGAAACCAGGAAAAGATTGGACATTGGCCGGCCTGGCCACTTCACAACTTCGCTGGCCAGTTCCCACTTTGGCTGATTTTGGGCTTTGGTTGTAACATTGTTAATAACGCCAAATAATGTGAGTATTGCATAAAATCAGACTCCTGCACATTTTCAGTGCGGTAAGGTGATTACTGTATGCAAGTGTAGCATACTGCTTTCTGTTTGATGATGCATGGCTACAGTAGCCTAAGAATTATCTTGTGCAAATCCATGTACATACAATTACATACCTGTGACATGTTTTGGCATTATCTGTTAAATGAAAATAGACTGCTAGGCCAGAACATTATGATCATTGCACACCATGAGATTCCATGCCACCTAGTGGCATTACAGACACATTGCACAGTGAGGAAAGTAGATAAGTGGAGCAAAGACTAACCAGGAATCATTAAAATGACTATACAGGTCACAAATGGGAAAATCCACTGACATAGGTGATTATTATAGCATGGCACATGGGAACAAGAATCTCGGAAATGATTATGTTGGTCACCAGTTTGCGTTCTACTGTTTTGAGTATGTACAGAAAGTGGTCAGAGGGAGCTGAAACCATGAGTAGACAACAAGATCTCACATGCCAGCACCGCATCTCAAAATATGAAATTCACTACTTTAAGTTCAAACATGACCCAAATCTCCTTTATTTCTCCTCCCAGAATACTGCAAAGTTTCAGTCATTTAAGTTTTCTAACTTTCTCTAATATTAAAATGTGTACATAACAAACCAGTTTCCTTTATGAGCATTCTGCAGCAAGGAAAGTCCTGTGGCCCAGATGATTTGCTGATCACTTGGGAAAGCCAAGTCTGCTTTTGCAAGCTATATTATTTCTATTCCGTCTATGCTTGGATCATAGTACCAATGTGACTGACAGCTAATTGTTTACAAAAGAGCTACCATATCAACAGCCAATGAGAGAGGAAGCTTGGATGTGCCTTCTGTCGTGTTCACTGTTGGCATATCACTCTGCAACAATTACCGACACTAACGTAACTGTTGCGATTCAGTTACATTATGTACAGATTTTTTTTTTCTTTTAATAAAATGCAAAAGAATTTCTGCTCCTATTAGTGAAAGTGAGTAGAAAAGGCAAACTCAGTACTGCAGGTTGAAAGGAAGTATACAAAGGAATTCAGTACTGAATTGAGCAACTTTTGCTGCTGCGGCCATGCTGGGCATGCAGGTAATGGCAAACTAAAAACATGTACCTTCTGTGTCTAACTGGTGATCACTTTGTTTTTCTGACCCGTGTATGTATTGCATAGCATTGATCATAATTTGCACTCAGTTATTGACAACGTTCAGTAAACTGTTCAGACTTTAACATATATTTTTATCATTTTATCTTTTATCTATTTTTCCACAATGATGAAGCTACACTAATGAATGGTTCACTCTATTTATGTATGAGCCATAAAAAATTACAAAAAGTGGAAACATCCCAAAATTATCACACTTACAGCTTTCTTTCTATCCAATGGAAAGTTCACACCACCATTTCTATGGACTAAGAACAAATTGGGAGAAAAATGGTAGTAAGGTATGCTCGTTGTTAACAGTGTTCACTCTCATACATTCACTTTTATAATATCTCACTGTATATATCTCTGCTTCAACAACATGTTGCAAATAACCCAGCATTTGGATAAACAGCTGTGGAAGACAACTTCTACCTGTTAAAAGTAAGAGTTTCAGCTTAAAAAAAAAAAGTGTTCATTAAGGCTACAAATCAAGTGTGCTGTAGCTGGATTTGATATCTTCCTACCTTCTTTCACTATTACTATCTTCACACAAAAGTTTGGCAAACTAGTCAGTGCTATCAATTAATTTCCTCGAATAGCTACAATCTTATCCTAGTTTTGGATTAATCAATTTAAGACTATTCTCTAGACTGATTAGAACACCATGTGAGCTCAAAACATTAGAGAGAAACCTCTGAGCCAGTTACTCTAGCAGTATAACCTGAATGAAGAGACCACCACTTACCTGTAAAACTAAATGCTGTATGGTAGACTAGCCCACAAAAAGTAGGGATGTCACTTTGCTAAATTATAAAACTCTCATTCTTTTTCAGAACAGGATGCTTACTGACTCTAATAAGTGTACATCTGTGTGTTCAAGCTTTCTGCTATGATGAAAGGAGTTTTTTGAAGATCCTGTCAAACAGTTACCTTTCTGTCCTATGTGCCTACATGCCACTGACAAGGGAACCTCCCCATCACACCCCCCTCAGATTTAGTTATAAGTTAGCACAGTGGATAGGCCTTGAAAAACTGAACACAGATCAATTGAGAAAACAGGAAGAAGTTGTGTGGAACTGTGAAAAAAATAAGCAAAATATACAAACTGAGTAGTCCATGCGCAAGATAGGCAACATCACAGGAGTCTGAGACTTCAGAAGTGCGGTGGTTCCGTGGATAGCGTGAGCAACTGCGGAGTGAGAGGGCTTTGTTTCAAGTCTACCCTCGAGTGAAAAATTTTTCTTTCTTTGTTTTCGCAAAGTTATGATCCGTCTGTTCGTTCATTGACGTCTCTGTTCACTGTAATAAGTTTAGTGTCTGTGTTTGGTGACTGCACAGCAAAACCGTGCGATTCATAGACAAAAGGGCATGCCTCTCCAATGGGAACCAAAAACATTTGATTGCAAGGTCATAGGTCAACCGATTCCTCCCCGGGAAAACACGTCGGATATATTGTATACGATACTGGTGGCGGCATGTGCATCACATGACAGGAATATGTTGTCGACCCAACTAACTTGTCCACTTGGCGAATGGGTAGAAAGATTCTTCTACCTTGCCCGATTTAGGTTTTCTTGTGGATGTGAGAGTCACTCCCAAAAAAGTGATGAAAACATAAGAGTTTGTCACATAAACTGCAACAAATGAATGCAACAGTTTCACAGTCGCACAGTTTTCCATGTGTTCTGTCAAAACATATGTTTTTAAGGTTTTCAAATTTTTCCATGCGTACACCGTCAAATCCTGCATTTGTCCAAGCAAATCTAAACATGTCCTGGAATTTTGGAGAGCGAAGTTGATTATGTGTGAGTGCCTGAACTTTGATAATTGTCTGAAAATAAAAAATTTTCACTCGAGGGAAGATCTGAACCAAGGACCTCTCGTACCGCAGGTGCTCATGCTAACCACGAGACCACGGCGCTCCTGGGCTCACAATTTTCTGTCATTTGGCTATGTTGCACATGGACTACTCAGTTTGTATATTTTGCTTATTTTTTTCATAGTTCTACACAATTTCTTCCTGTTTTCTTGATTGATCTGTGTTCAGTTTTTCAAGGCCTATCCACTGTGCCAACTTATAACTAAATCTGAGGGGGGTGTGATGGGGAGGTTCCCTTGTCAGTAGTCATCTTATGGGTGGGAGGTTATTCATCTCAACCATTGTTAATGACGATGATGATTTTTCAACTTGGGCACTCAACAGTGGTCTTATCTGCAGTCTTCATAAAGTATTTTGAGATGAATGTGTTAAAATATCTATATTTCAGACTCTAAAAGGTAAAATCCCTTGTTAAAATCTAATTCATCCTCTCCCAGTCTCATTCACATTTGGCCACACATCAACACATAAGCAGGAACGACATATATTGGTATTAATTTCACAGGACCCTGTTAATATACTACAAAATTAAGAGTGGTATTAAAAATATTTAGACACAATGTTATTGGTCACTGACCACTTGTCAAAATAAAGGATAAGTCAGAAATACTAAGAACTTAAAATGACACCTGAAACATTTGAAGGGAACCACAGAAAATCTAAATTTGAATACCCAGATGGGGATTTGAACCACATTCCTCTCGAATGCAATCATGCACTACAAGATCTTTCCTAAGCAGCTAGTAATAGAAATATTACTGTTATTGCTGTGAAATTTATGGTCCTTCTCTGTTTCGAGAGGGAGGAAGGGCAACACTGCCCCCTCCTTGAGAGGGAAAGCTTTTTTTAAAAAAAAAAAACCAACCAAAACAACCCACTCACAAGCTCCGTGAAGGCTCAAGCGACACTGACCAGCCATTGTGCCATCCTCTGCCTTGCTGTATGATGAGGATGAGAGTGGGACATGTAGTAAGCACACCACTCATCCAGCCGTTTTGCTGACTTTCCGGACTGTGGAGCTGGTACTACTCTATCACGTGGCTCCTTAATTGGCATCACAAGGCTGAGTGCAGGCTGTACCAGTCTTTCCACCAAGGAAAAAATCCTTGGCAGCTCCAGGAATTGAAACTGCGTCCTCCGCATGGCAGTCACCCATGCTGCCCACTCATCTACGGAGGTGGACTAAAGTTCTCATGAGCCAGATTTAATTAAAAACAGACATAAATTATTTCTTTGTACATTCCATGTACTGCAGCATGCAGTATAAGATTTGCTAATGTCCAGGTGCAGTGTCTCAAGCATAAGATAGTATGTAACACAGCTCCACATACAGAAAGGAAAATTGTATTCTGTTAGAAAATAAAGAAAAGGCAAATGCACTCCTCAGCACGGTTGAAACAGCAGGCCATACAAGTACCTTCAGTCAACATGTACCAACAAGGAGTTATGACACATAAACAAAAGTTGGTAGGCGTGTTTGTTTATCTGAAAGGAGATGTCTATTCAAATTTCACGCCAGTCGTATCAGAGTGGCACTAGTAGTGCCACTATGAGGATGCAAATCAGGTTCGATTTAAATACAGGCTGTAACCATCTTGATCATTAGTTACCTTTGAGACCGGATGCAGTGAGTTGATGTTAGTCAAGAATTCCTTTTAGGTGACAAATACGCCATTATCGACACCTCACTTAATTTGGAGGCAATCATGTAATAGGTCTATGAGAAGCTGGATAATCCCTCTCTGGTGCTGCAGAAAAACTTGGTGGGAATGTAGCCACAGAACAGAATGCCTCTGGTGCATCAGACTGCATCTGCAGTAGGAATCTAAGCAGCAGTTGGCACCACAGCGACACAACAAATTGTTACAAATTGGTTACTTCAAGGACAGCTCTGTGCCAGATGCCCTGTAGCGTGCATTCCACTGACCTCAAACCACTGCCATTTGCGACTTCACAGGTGTCACCTACACCTGGAGTTATGGTCTGGGATACAATTTTGTGTGACAGCAAGAGCACTCTCACTGTTACCCCCATGCACCCAGAATACAAATTTGTGGGTCAATCTGTTGATTTTACCTGTTACGCTGCCATTCATTAACAGCATTCCAGGAAGTGTCTTTCAACTGGCTAATGTTCGCTCACATACTGATGTTGTAACCCAACGTGCTCTACAGATTGTCAATGTGTTGCTTTAGCCTGCTCAATCACCAGATCTGTCTCCATCCACCACATATCAGACGACAACTTCAATGAAACTTCCTGGCAGATTAAAACTATGTGCCCGACCTAGACTCGAACTCGGGACCTATGCCTTTCGCGGGCAAGTGCTCTACCATCTGAGCTACTGAAGCACGACTCACGCAGGGTACTCACAGCTTTACTTCTGCCAGTACCTCGTCTCCTACCTTCCAAACTTTACAGCGCGGGAGAGCTTCTGTTAAGTTTGGAAGGTAGGAGACGAGGTACTGGCAGAAGTAAAGCTGTGAGTACCGGGCGTGAGTCGTGCTTCGGTAGCTCAGATGGTAGAGCACTTGCCCGCGAAAGGCACAGGTCCTGAGTTCGAGTCTCGGTCGGGCACACAGTTTTAATCTGCCAGGAAGTTTCATATCAGCGCACACTCCGCTGCAGAGTGAAAATCTCATTCTGGAGACAACTCCAATGTTGTTCACAAACAGCATTTACCATCCCTGTATTGACCAGCCAAGTGCAATAGGCACAAAACTCTATCCCACAAACTGACATCCAGCACCTGTACAACACAATGTGTGCATGTTGCATTCAACAGTCTGGCTGTTACACAGGTTATTAACGTACCAGCATTTCACATTTGCAATGGCTTCTCTCATGCTTACATTAACCTGTGATCTTGCAACGATAATCTCTTAAAAATGTTACCTAGACAAATGTATTCACAAAATTTCATTACTCTACATTAATGGTGTTTTTTTTGTGATTTTTCCCCATCAGTGTATATGAGTACGATAGTTTCAGATGATCTACCATGTATGCCTGATGTCATGATCTCTTACTCCCTTGGATTTTACTTTGGTCTTTTGCCCTTGTGGCCCCAAAGGCTGCAAGATTCTCTGCAGATGGACAGTATGTGTGGTGCAGTTCCACATGCCTGAGCCTAATTACAGAATGACACTTATCATTGTACTAAAGGACAGGTCACCTATTATTCTAGTTCAATGACTTTTAAACTGCTGCTTCCATAGCATTGAGAGTCATTCTTATCAAGTGATTCACACAGTTCTCATCATCATCTTAGAGTTAAGAAACAGTCTGTTGATTGAACAACATCCAGTTTGTTATGTTCAGTATCCTTCTAGGCAGAATTTTTGGAGTGAATGTTCTATGGAAAGATGGATCCAAATATGAATATGGTCAACACAATATAAGGCACCATCCGCTCTTCTTACTGAGCATGGTGGCAGAGATGCAGAAAGAGAGATCAGTGGCAGAGGATGGGTCTGTTGCAGTACTTCAGTGTATGTTACACCCATATTGAGAAGAAATAGATCCTCTCACATGAGGCTCTTTGGAGAGGGCCTCTATGTCAAGGACATCTTTGTGTGACAAATGAAGGTCATGTAGCGTTACACCAAATAGAATGTGCAATTTTACAGCAACTGCTTCAATATCAGTCATTAGAGGTGCAATCATAGAGTGCATGATCCAGTCATGGCTGTGGCCTCATTTCCATGTAGGTCATTCTTTCAGTTGATGGTGTGTATCTACCACAGACACAAGTATGGGAATCTTCTATGTGGACAACACTCTGCTTTTCCATGGGTGTTCTGAACCCATCCAGATTCATCCATAATACATGATGTGCTTATGCGTGTGGTTTATCATTTTCCCATTTCTATCTTTTGAGATGCAAAATTGGAAAATCTAAATCAGGGGTGGTTACTGATTTGGTTGGTCAGGTAATTCAAACAAGTTACTGTTTACATCTTCAGGCGTTGCACTTGTTCTTTACTATGCTAGTTTAAACTACATTTTCTTAAGATTTCTTCTCTGTTTCCCTATAGATTTCTTTCTTTCTTTTTTTTAATGTAGATTTCTCTGAAGGTATTTCCTGTCATTATGTAGTTGCTTTACTTCTTTAATTATTAGAGCTGGCTTAGAAACTATAGGTGACTAGTGTTTCCTAAATCAGCAGTCATCCTAACCTTTGTTGAAGAGAGAGCAGTGCCAGATGATGCTCTAATACTCCACTCTATTATAACACAATGCAGAAACATATGAACTCACAATGTGCTGTGTAAGTGTGGACATAGGCATGATGAAATTATCAACAACAATCAGGGAGATAATGGAACTGAGGGCTCAAACAATGAACTTAATAATACCTAGAACCTCCAACGAGATTTTCTAAACTTTATTGACGATGAGGTAACTGGCACAAAAATTCCCTGTAAAAATAGTACAGGTATTTAAACAAAGTTTTTTATATGATCCATGCAACAATGATGCTGAGTAGGGGAGGGTGGGGGGAGTATTGGCTGGTGAAACAATATCTGTTAAGAAATAACCTACTCAAGAACAATGAAACAGACAGACAGGGAGAGAGAGGGAGGGAGGGGGAGGAGGAGGGAGGGAGGGAGGGGGAGGAGGAGGGAGGGAGGGGGAGAAGGAGGGAGGGAGGGAGGGAGGGAGGGAGGGGGAGGGAGGGGGAGGGGGAGGGGAGAGAGAGAGAGAGAGAGAGAGAGAGAGAGAGAGAGAGAGAGAGAGAGAGAGAGAGAGAGAGAATCATGGAACAGATCGATTTCAAAAATTGCACCACCAACATTCAACTAAAATATACATCACCTGTTGGAGTCTTACCATGACAAAAAGACACTTGGGTCCTAACCACTGACATAACTGATTCCAGGGTGACCCTGCAAGACATCACTGAATTCTCATTTCAAGTCTGCTAAGATGCTGTGTGTGCAGTCTTGTTATCACAAATTCTGATGTGCCCCAGTTCCCAACAGAATGACAGCCTTTTATCTTGAATCTGAAGAGAATATACAGTGAGTAATCCTAGATGTTCTGAACTTGTTGCACACAAGTAAATTAAAACTTATCTTGAATCTCATCATCAGACAAGATGGCTATTTGCTCCAACACTGTGGGAAAATCTTACTTATCTTCTATGCTGTTCTCTATTACAAGCTATTTCATCCGGATCCTAATGGCTTTGCAGGTCATGGCTGGGGAATTAGGAACGATGATGGATGCTGGAGACTGACTGGCTTAGTTCTAAAGACGTGTTGTACAATCAGAAGCTGCCATCGAATAGTACATGGTGGTTCACTGGTGGTGGCACAGACGATACGGATACAAGCCCCAGTTGCCAGTCTGATACCCACACAGTGTACTGCATCCAACGTCTTTAAGTAGGGACATCAAGCCCAAATATAAATAGTACAGCCACAGTCTAACAAAACCATACATGAAAAAATAAAATTTACTATGGTGGTGGAGAAAGATGGTTGCTTGCTGTTTTTTGACATCTTGGTGCGACATAAGAGTGATGGCACAATTGGGCATTCAGTGTTTCGATTTTAAAGAACTTGATCCACCAAGCCCATACCATCTCAGATACCGATAGCCTGTAAACAGAACTGGAACACATATAAATTGTGTTCTTGAACAACAGATATTAATCTCGTCCAGTACAAAGAATACTACAGACGTACAAACAACAGAACAAGGAAGAGGATGAGGCCTTCAAATCGACTGCCTGTCTACCATGTATTGGGAATGTTTCATCTAAAATGGGCAGAATATTAACAAGAGATACAGTTAAAGTAATGTTTCGACCTCCTTTCAAAATATTAGTGCTTCTAGGATCCACTCAAGATGACTTATGAGTTGCACAAAGCAGGTGTTTGCAGGATTTCGTGTGAATGTGGCAAATCTTATATAGGACAACCGATGCACATTGTGCAAGATTTCATTATAGTGGCATACTCACCTCCTCCAAGCAAATAAGTCCACTATCGCTGAACACTCTATTTCCACTGGTCATTTGATGAAATATAATGAAACAGAAATTGTGGCCCACGTTTCACACTTTTGGAGTTCAATCATCAGTGGAAATAAGACTGTCTGGAACCCTTATGAATCAAGACAGCAGTTTTCCATTTAATTCCAAGATACGATTATAGAAAAACTTCGTTCTGTATATAATCGGTATTGTCCTGCGGTCTTACCATGTGATGACAATTGTTTTGATATCAAAGAAGTGAGGTTTCATGACAGTGGGCGTGCAGAACTACACACAGACATACAGCGGAAACGCATGCGCTCAAGCAACATGTGCATAACGCCAACTAGGACACCACATGTGTGCTGGGGGATCTTAAACAGGGGAGCTCAGTGTACTGCTCATCAGCATTCTCCTGAAGATGGACACAACGCTCTGTGCTGAAATATTTTACTAGCATGTTACAAATGTCCGGCAGCTCACCCAAAATTTTATACAACAATCTGTATGTCAGAAAAGTTTAAAATTTCACACAGTGTTTCATCTGTTGAAATTTTAAAACACCTGCTTTTGTGACCAATTGAAAAGCTATTGTTGCAAGAGAGAAGCGTCGGCCAATAACAAAATCATCAGCAAATAAAGAAATCTTCACTGGAGTCTTCACTATGTCAGTTACGCTGTTTATAGCAATAGCAAAGAGGGTGACACTTAAAATGCTTCCTTGGGGGACATCATTGTATTGTATAAAACTCTTTGACTGCAAGTCTCCTACAAAGTAATGGACTGACCACTCTGCAAGGGAGTGCTTTAATAAAAGTAGCAACCTTCCACAGAAGCCCAGTTGTGAAGCTAGCTAAGTATGTTATACCTCCACATAGCATCGTAAGCTTTTTCTATCAAACAATATCTCTATACAGCTGTCTGCACAGGAAACATTCCTATAGAGCTGCTCCAGGAGGGTCAGGTTGTCTAGGGTAGAATGATACTTTTTGAATCCACAATGGTAGTAGTTACCAAGTTTCTTCCTCTCTAAAACCCAAACTAGACAGCAGTTTATCATCCACTCAAGGGTCTTTCCTATGCAATTGGTGAAGGTAACACTACAGTAACTGCTTGTGGACATACTGTACTATCCTTCCTTTGTTCTGGAGGGTATTAGTATGGATTCTCACCATAAGCCTGAGAACAATCCCTGTGATCACATGCAGTTGAAAAGATCTAGGAGGACTGATGAAGGAAAAGCTCAAACTGAGCAAGGATCTGAAGGGAAACCAATAGCATTATTTTCAAAAGAATAATCCCAGAATTTATCTTAACTGGTTTAAGGAAGCCTAGGAAAAATTAAATCTGATGGACAGGCAATGGTTTGACCCCAGTTCCTCCCAAATGTGAGTCCAGTGCCTTAATCTCTGTGCTATATCTATTGATACCTGAGCTACATCCTGTTGGCTAACACACAATGTGTGAAAGGTAATAATTGTTTATGGCTGCAGTTACTCTGTGATGTTCTATCCCTGTGATTCTGAATATCTTCCATTGCTTGAAAGCAAATCCAGTCATCAAGTACAATCTGGAACAGTATGCTGACTTTTTTATCTCGTATTACGTCTGATCAGATTCTGTCCTAGCAATCGTTTACCACAACACAGATTTTAAAGTCACACTGCTGAGATATTGCCTCACCTTTTCTCTTACTGAAGTGAACACTAATGACTCCTGAAGCTTGGATATTTGAAAAATGCCCATTTTTATCTATCAGCTTTGTATTTATAATTAATAATAATAATAATAATAATAATAATAAGAGTGATTCTACTCCAAACTGTCAACATTATCTCCAAGATCTACCATGATATCATGGCTAATGCTGTTTTGATCAGTGAATTCCCCCTTCCTCCATTAAATCTAATGATACCAGCAACATGGACGATAAATAGTTTAGACAAGAAGAGAATAGAAGCTTCCGAAATGTGGTGCTACAGAAGAATGCTGAAGATTAGATGGGTAGATCACACAACTAATGAGGAGGTATCGAATAAGATTGGGGAGAAGAGAAATTTGTGGCACAACTTGACTAGAAGAAGGGATCGGTTGGTAGGACGTGTTCTGAGGCATCAAGGGATCACCAATTTAGTATTGGAGGGCAGTGTGGAGGGTAAAAATCATAGAGGGAGACCAAGAGGTGAATACACGTAGGAGATTCAGAAGGATGTAGGTTGCAGTAGTTACTGGGAGATGAAGAAGCTTGCACAGGATAGAGTAGAATGGAGAGCTGCATCAAACCAGTCTCAGGACTGAAGACCACCACCACCACCACCACCACCACCACCACCACCACAACAACAACAACAACAATCAGCAACTAATTTGACATATACGGGATGAGAAGATGGTGTACACTAATGTATGCACCTCTTGTGCATTTATACCCATCTATGTTTGAGTTATTTCTCTGTAGCCATTTACATTGATCACACTATCAATGTCCCGGCAATTACAGCATCACCTGGCACAGAATGACTGCTAGTCAGACATATGCACGGTGCATGTAGTATAAGTAAGCGTGTAGAATGAGGAAGGCAAGCGATCTACCTGAGTTTGACAGAAGGCAGATTGTGATGGCCCGGAGGCTTGGTGTGAGCATTTTGGAAACTGCATGATTTTTTGGGTGTTCAAGGAATGCTGCAGTGAGTGTCTCCAACACGTGGTAAAACCAAGGTGAAACCACATCGATGTTGTGGGGTTGGGCAGCCACTCCTCATCACAGATGTCGGATGTTGTAGGCTGGGTAGACTTGTATAACAGCGCAGGCAGCAAATTGTGGTGGAACTAACATCAGACTTTAATGCTGGGCAGAGTAGAAGTGTGTGTGAGCACACAGTGCACCGAACACTCCTAATGATGGGCCTCCACAGCAGACGATCCATGCATGTGCCAATGTTAACATCACAACATTGGCAATGACGACTGAAATGGGCACGTGACCATTGGTACTGGACATTGGGACAGTGGCAGGACATTGCACAATCTGATGCATCCTGATACCTTCTTCATCATGCCAATGGGAGGGCAAGAATCTGTCATCTTCTACAGGAACAGCTTCTTCAAACCTGTAGTTTGGGATGGAGACAAGCTGGGAGCAGCTCTATTATGCTCTGGCGAACATTCATGTGGGCATCCATGGGTCTAGCGGAGCTCATACAGCAAGGCACCATGATGACCAAGGAGTATCATACACTGGTTGCAGGCCAAATACACATCTTTACGATGATCTTGTTTCCTGATGGCAGTCGCATTTTTTCAACAAGATAATGCACAATGTCACAAGGCCTTGGGTGTGATGGAGTTGTTCCAGGAACACAGTTGCGAGTTCCAATTGATTTGCTGGTCCCCCCAACTCACAAGATCTTAATCCAGTCCAATACACCTGGGATAAGATTGAATGTGGTGTCAGAGCTCGTCGGCCCCCTCTAAAGAATTTATGAGAATTCGATGACTTGTGTATGCAGATGTGGTGCCAACTCCCTATAGTGACCTACCAAGGCCTCACTGCTTCCATGCCACGACGCATTGCCGATGTTATCTGTGCCAAAGGGACATACCGACTTTTAGGCAGATAGTCATAATGTCATAATGTTCTGGCTGATCAGTGTATATGTGATAAGAAGTACTAACACAAAACACAAAGTGTAAATTTTAACCTTATTTACATGCCCATTCCTGTCCTTCAAAAAAAGAATATTTCTGATTTTATTGTTTTCACACATGGAAAATAAAATGTCAACATGACTTTAGTAATACATACACAGACTACTATTTCAAGCACTATAGAGGAAATTCAGTTCTTTGAATCATCTCCATTTTATAAAGGACCTGACGTCTGAACTTTGCATGAGTTTCTTCGCTGATACAAGCAAACTGCTGGCTACGAAGATACCAACAAAGAAAAGCATATGTTGTCTGTGTGTGCAATGTGAACAACGGCCAGTTAAAGAGGGAAGAAAGGAAGACTAATGTTTGATGTCCCTTTGACAACTAAGTCATTTAAGAGTGCACACAAGTTCATATTGAAGGATAGGGAAGGTAACTGGTGGTATCTTCTTCAAAAAAACCATCTACACATTCACTGTAAGTGACTTAGGGAAGTCATAGAAACCCTAAATCTGGATGGAGAGACGAGGATTGAAGCAACACTTCTCCTGAATTCCAATCCATGCATTAACCACTGCACCACCTTGCTTGGTGCCAGACAAAGAAAAGTATAACATGAAATAATATCTTCTCACTCATTTGGCAGTATAAGAGGAACAACTAAACAGAACAGAGAAAATAACTGATTTCTGCACAATGAAATATTTTGTCATGGATTAATCAAAATTACACTGCAAAAGTTACTGAAAATCAATTTTTTGAATTAGCAACAAGAAGTAACTTCATGATTCTGGGATATTGCACAGCCTTCCAAATTAACTTACAGGTTTCATAAGCATGTATTTGTAACCATATTAAAATAAAAATACTTTGAAAATTTGTAGTATATATCTAAAGCCAAGAGACAATGATGATCCACTCAAGTAAACAGTGTACCAACGAAAGTCACTGACATACTGACTTACAAACAGAAGAAATAGTAGGATATAAAAATAATGAACTAATACTTGATACACAAATGAAAGTAAGATATTGGAGAAAAATGTTTAAATGGGGCTTGTTACACTTTACAGTGCATATCATCCATACTTGAAGAATAACTTAGAAATGATTCAAAATTACTCTGTCGATGCAGTGAATTTTACGGATCTATGGCAAAACTTCTTTAAACAAAAGGTTTTTCCCACCACTGCAGTCGAGTCACATCGACAGAGTTTTAGATGGTGTTTTTGTTTAGAAAATATAAATGGACTGATCAATTCATACAGTATAATGTTATTTTCTTGAAATGATGAAGAGTGTATAAATAAAAACAATGCATGTTGTACTTGCTAAGTTAAAATCTGTTTTGCAATGCAGGTGTCTCGTTTCAAGTGCTAGGCTGGCACAAGAGTTTACTTGTCACATACAGCAAATAATATCATTTCCAATTGTGTACTTAAATAATAATTCAAACCACACTACCTACGCATCATAGCTCTCCATTACAAAAGAGACTTGAATGATGACAGAATATCATAAGGAAATCAGTAATTCATTCAAGTGTGTTTCAATAAATTAAACATGAAACTGGGACTATACCTTTAGAAAGAAGTATCGTAGCAATCAGTTTTACTGGAGGATTGTTGACTGCATAACTTTTAACTGGAGCATACTACTAACTGACCCTATATTTCATCCTTCAATTTGCTGTAGAAGCTACCAACAGCTACATGAATACAGATACTGATGCCTCACTTCTGGAATGCAAATGCCACTTTACGAGAATATATGAAAGAGACTGAGTTGCTACTGCATTATCTTACTTGTATTTCACAGTATATACCGTATTTACTCGAATCTAAGCCGCACCTGAAAAATGAGACTCGAAATCAAGGAAAAAAAACTTTTCCAAATCTAAGCCGCACCTGAAGTTTGAGACTCAAAATTCAAGCGGAGAGAAAAGTTTCAGGCCACACCTCTCAATCGAAAAAAAGTTGGTCCATTGTAATATGAGACACAATTTAGGTCAAATAAATGACGATAGAGCTACAGTAGTTTGGTTCGAATCGTAAGCTTAGCAGTTAAGCTTTACCAGGTAGTCATTGCTATGCATCAGGCGCTCCGTCCGTATTTATACGGGTACCCTTCCTTTTTCACGTGCTTCATCTGGTTTGAATTGATTGCTTATTTTTCTTTGATCTGATAAGTGCCATTCTATTTGTTATAGGTGTTTACGTCACTCTAAGCTGAAAATGCATTAGTGTACTGTGTCATGCATTGTTCGTCGCATTCTGATAATGAGTGTTTACGGCCTGTCGCCGCTCACGGCATGGGTTGCTTTTGTGCGCGCTACCGCCGCTTACAATTTAAAAAAAAAAAAAAAAAGAGAGAGGAATCGTCTCATTAGCGAAACAATGGCAAGAGACTGCTATTTGTTGTTACTTACACTGCTGCTTTCTTTGATAATGATCAACAAGAACCAAATAATAGGCTCGGTATGATGGAAGATGTTCTGAACGAGAGTTTAGCGAAAACTTTTCTCCGTTTGAAAATCTTTGCAGACGCCTCTTTAGTACATTATATTCTGCACAGAAATTAGAGTCATCTTAGATTTAAAAATGTAGTCAATTTCCGTGCTTCAATTCTGACTGTATCACTACTAGGCATAAGAATAATATGAATATAAACATGACATGATATGTATATTCTTCCGCGTTTGCTGTTGTCTCACTCTAGTTTCGTAATTTATTGGGCAGACAGGATTTAAATGAGATAGCAGCAAACACAAAAGAATACATGGCAAAATGTTTATATTCGTATTATTCTTATGGTGAAGAGAATACTGCGTGTGATTCACAATTCATAAAAGTTCCTATTAGCAACCATCTCTTCTCACAGGTAGGAAAAAATTCAGAACGTAGAGTTGGCCATATTGACAAACATCCCAGTCTTGCCAGTCGGATTTTCAAAGTACATTGAAATGCTGCTACATTCGAAGATGAACAATACGGAATTTATATTTACTTCGTTGGATAATGTATGAAAATGAATTGGTCAAAACTCGGGGCGGAGAAAAAAGCTCATCTTCCACCCTTTTTTTTTTTACTCACGCAGAGGTTTTGGAGCCAGTATTTATCTTTGTGTCTGCAAAGCATTCCTGTGTAGCACTACATATATTCGACGGCAGAAGTTAGTTGTAGCGGCACCTACCAACATTTTTCAGAACTTCCACTTACTTTGCACTCGATTCTAAGCTGCAGACGGTTTTTTGGATTACAAAAACCGGAAAAAAAGTGCGGCTTAGATTTGAGTAAATACGGTATGTGCGATGGTAAACAGGAAAAATCAAATGAAATATAACTACTTCTCAAATACCTTACTATAACCTTGCAGTCTTGCTGTGTTTCAACCTTGACATTTTGCCAAACCATGTTGCTATGAGCACTTACATACAAATTAATTCACTATGGGCCAAGAAATGAAAGTTTCTAATTTTTCCTCCCTTTGTTGTTACTGTGAAAAATATCTCTTAAATTCAACAATAACATTATATTTAGAGGCACTACTGGCCTATCCACATTTAACTTTAGTTTCATTTCCTCTATCCATGTGTTATAGGGTATGTGACTTTGGATTGAACGCACACAAAAAAGCAAAGCTCCACACGTGGCCCAGACAGGCCAATTGGAAGTGACAGAGAACCATGTCATCCACTACCAATGGCATCATTTGATTGCGGTATGAGGGGAGGGGGGATGGAGTTAGCACACCACTCTCCTAGTTGTTGTTGGCTTTCTGCACCTTGGAGCTGCTACTTCTCATTCAAGTAGCTCATCAACTGACATCATGAGGCTGAGTGCACCCCGTTTCAGTCGCCCTACTAAGGAAAAATCCCTGGCAGTAACAGGAATCGAACTTGGGTCCTCTGTATAGAAATCAGTGATGCAGATCTGATAGCTACAGAGACAGGCACAGCTATTTTATAGATTAACTTAATTTCCAAAAGCAGCTCCTCAGCAAATAAAAATCATGGTATCAACTGTATATAATCTTAAACAACAATATTCCTCAAAGTAGCCTCGCTTATACCTATGGACCACCAAGACATCTTGACTAACCAGTTAAATAAACATAAATATATTTTTAGGTATTGCGATGTTAAACAGATCGCTTGTAAACATACCTTTACTGCTATGACTGTTTGGCTTGGTTTATGAAGCATTTTCACAACATGTCCATACGTTCCATTACCAAGTTCACCCAGGTGTTCAAGGTCTTTCAGATCAGTTTCATACCTCTGTGAAAACACAAATGAAATCAACAAACTGTCATTATTACAGTATTGTGTTTTATGTAACATAAGTAAGTAAAAATAATCAAACAGTTCATTTAAATCACAAACTCCATCTCGGTAACCACTGCAAACTCTTCCTACCTTTTACACATGACCTCCTGAATTAACTGTGACATGACAGCCAGCAATAGTTACTTAATTATTACAGAGTAAGTTGATTCAGCAGTAATATTATGGACTTATATTTGGGTGGATGGAAGTTAAAAGTCCCTGCACAGTCATCCAGATTTAGGTTTACCACAATCTCTCTAAATCACTTTTTGTGAATGATTGGATTGTTCCTTTGAAATGACATGGACTATATCCTTCCACAATCCAAGCTTGTGCTTCATTTCTAATTATCTCATTGATGGGTTGTCAAACCTTAATCTTCCTTTCCTTGACATTATTATTCACACCTACATTTACATTTACATATATGTTCTGCAAGTCAGTGTATAGTGAATGGCAGAAGGTACTCTGTACCAATATTATCCATCTTCTCTCTCATTCCAGTCACACTGTGAGCAAGGAAAAAATGAATGTCTACATGCCTGTATCCGAACCTTAATTTTTTATCTTATTCTTATGATCTCTCTAGGCAAGATACACAATGGCGACAAAACAATTGCCACAGGTTCTCTAAATCCACCCAGCAAGGTTTCATGAGAAGTGTTTCATCTTTCTTCCAAGGATTCCCATTTCTGTTTACTGAGCATATCTGTTCCACATTCACATGGGCTACACCAGCCTGCTACAAACTTAGCAACTCTGATCCCCCCCCCCCCCCCCCACTTTATATTGACATACTTGCTTGAGAGGGACTCTAAACGCAGGAACAATACTCAAACTGGCTGCACTAGCATCTTATATGATTTTCCTCAATCCTTCCAACAAATCTAAGTCTTCCATTTGTCTTCCGTAATACCAAGTTTATATGATCTCCCATCCCATGTCAATTCTTCTTCTTCTTCTTCTTCTTCTTCTTCATCTTTGTGTTCCTCTTCCTCGTCTTGTTACTGAAACATTTTTGCTTATGCAGGTCGTTCATGCTTCTTAGTATATTGAGAAGATTAGAGGTCTCACTACACTTCTATGTAGAACATCTGATGTTACTTTCGCTTCTGTAGAATATTTGCCATCCTGTATAACATACTAGATTCTATTAATTAAATATTCATTGATTCAACACATATTTGCAAGGACAATCCATATTATTTTACTGATGATGAGAAAATCTTAGAATTTTATCACATATTTTTTTGTAGGATCTGACTAAAAATTATTATAGGCTTCCCCACATGGTCCTTTTTCCAGATGTAGAGTTGCTATCATTTTTTCTCTGTCACTTTCAATGCAGTATATTTTGTAGCAAGAATGTAGTAGTTTCTGTAGTTTATAACATCCTTCAGCTTCAAGCACATCTGTTCTGTGTTTATCGGATCTGAACTAAATATTCTCAGTTCATAGTGATTGTCTATCAGTTCGTGCAAACACACACAACCTTCCCTTTCTGTCTTGATGACATTCTTGCTTTTGGTGACCATTGTACTTCCTCATTCAATTGTATCCATCATAGGTTTCCTAATTTACTACCTCACTTTACTTGTTTCACAAAATTCTGATTCGTCTTGGTAGCCAATGCATGTCCTTCCCACTTGTTTGTAACTGGGTGGAATGTGCTCAGAGAACTTAAATAGCCATGCTGATCATTAGCTATGTCTCACAGCCATAGATACCTCGTAGAGTTAATTTCTATAGATTTTAATTGAATTTTGGCTGTATATACTGTGTATAGACTGAGGTAAAGTTAATCACCTGGTGGGGAGCTCCCTGCTTTTACTGATCACTGTAAGCAATGTTGAAACTGTCAAGCTGCTCAAGTATCAAAACTTGAGTATTTTCATTTCTAAAATGTGTTGTAGCTAAAACTATTGTGTGCTGCCTAAGACGATAAAATGGTGTTTTCTCCTACCCTAGTGTAAAACATTAATAATTGCCATTTATTTATGAACTGTAGCTTTCTACATGAATCCAAAAGAATGACACTGTTTGGAGTTGATCACTGAAAATTCTTTGCGTAGGAGGAATAGCAGAGCTATAATATGCAAGTATCTGGGGGCACAGAGTACTTTTTTTTCTCTTTTTTTTTTTCTTTCAAATGGCTCTGAGCACTATGGGACTTAACTTCTGAGGTCATCAGGCCCCTAGAACTTAGAACTACTTAAACCTAACTAACCTAAGGACATCACACACATCCATGCCCGAAGCAGGATTTGAACCTGCGACCGTAATGGTCGCGTGGTTCCAGACTGTGGCGCCTAGAACCGCTCGGCCACCCTGGCCGGCACATTTTGTGTGCTTGATACAGTTGCTACCTAGTTTTAAGTGATAATAGAGAATGGAAGAAAAGTCGGTTTTAAATGTACTAATGACGAGCCTAATTCACTCATGGTGAACTGCAGATAACTCCAAGTATGACTAAATGTGTCAAGATACCTCATTAGATAACCTAACATCCATACTTTCAGATATGATCACACACTGTGTATATACAACTGGAATCTGCTGTATATATTTTATGGTTTATGAATTTTAAAATGTTGAGTGCTTTAAGGAACCATACCTTCCAGTACCCCAGATATGAAAAGTAAGAAGTTTGAAATAAAAAATCAGGTTCGGAAACCTCACAGAAACTTAAAAATCATAACAATATCACATCTCAAAATGCCAGAGAGTTGAAAACAAAATGTGTTCAGTTAAAAAGAACACACACAAATTTATCAGTCAACAACTTAAAATTAGTTTCCTCTGTCCACTCCTCCATTTCATATTCACCAACTGTAACTGAGATGACGCTGCATGCAAGAAGAGAAAGAAATAGACAAATTGTTCTCAAATAAGGAACACTGAACAGGAGCTGAGCATAGGGGACATTTACAGCCATCTTCGTTCCAAGCCCGTATTACTACTATCAATATTAAGCTATCAGTCACAATTTCAAAAATTGGCCAAGTGCTACTAGAACTTGTGCTTTGAGGGTTAATTTTATCTACAGATAGTTCATCTATATCAGAAATTGAGAATCTTGACAAGTTTTGCCTGTTACTGCTATTGATACTGGCAAGATATTGGACCTGGGAATTCCACGAATTTCAAGAACATTTTAATTTTAAGTTTAAATTCTTTGTGTAACTGCACATTGGCTATTGTAATTCCTGAGAAAATGGGGTCTTAACAGACTGACAGGCAGACGGATAACAAATGACAAAAAATTCCATGTGATATAACTACAAATTAACAATTTTCAGATTATTCTTTTACTTGTACTGTAAAACCTTGCTTCTCGCTAAGTTTCATGATTTCAGTGGGAAGTGCCCTGACCATATGTTTTGATTGCATTTACTTAGAAGCTTGTTTTTTACACTCCAAAGGGACCATAGACCTTAGTATGTGACATAAATTTTGACTAGCAATTCGTGATATTCTCTGTTACCATTTATAGGATCACTTTGTTGCTCGTCTGTCTGTCTGTACGTCTGTACAACCTCTTTTCTCAGGAACAGGTAGACATATCAGATACAGATGGTTCCTTGGCACCGGCATTTCGTTAAAGCTACAAATTGGGAGCTAAAATGCATAAGTCATTAGTATAGAGCAAGGAGTTAACCAATGGTACAACAGAGGTCACTAGCCTGAAGACAGCTTAATGAGTCACTACAGATCAACGCACAGTTCAGGGACATCTGTTTAATACAATATGGGCTCTATTAATGGATATCACCTCCACCATAAAAACACTATGTCTCAAGCAACAAATGATGTTCCCGATTTGCGAGAGATGTAAAAATATATACCGTGATATGTGTGGTTTTAGAGCCAACAGTGTAAACGATGGTAGCACCCCGACACTCCTGAAGAAGTGAGAGTGACAGATGTCAACAGGTCATCAGGATAACTGAAACTTTAGGCCCTTGAAAAAGATTGGTCCTAATTTATGGTTTTGGTATTAAAAAAGCAGGGTGCATGGGATTACGCAGATAGCACATTCTAAGGTGTTGCAGTAGATAGAGGTCCCAGCAACTACAAAAACGCACCCACAGTGCAAGTATGAAGGGTCACGCCTCTCCGCCCCCTCACCCATAGAAGAAAATAGAATTTGATAAATCAAGTGATTAGGAAAATGTCTTATGGTGATAGAAAAAGTGAGAACAGTAGGTACCATTGCAACTGTAGTGGTAAGATGCCCACTTCAGTGAGGAGACTCATGGTACTAATCCAGAATGTGCCAGTGGTCAGTCTTACTCCATGATGATGTACTGGGTACAATAATTCCAAAGCCAAAGATGCTGCTGTGCCATAAACCCTTAACTATAGTACAATCGAGACAAGACCATGTCCAAGTAAATACAAAGTTGAGTCACACAATCCACAGCCTAAGCAGGAAGGAAGCAGAGGGTCTCAAGCTTTCATATTCCACAAATCTCCAGTTAATGAATATGGGGTAGCCATTTCAGCTTTTTATCAAACAGGAAGCCCAAAAATTGTGGCTGTGCAACAATGTCCAAATGCTGAATATCCACGTAGTGTTCTGTCTCAAGACAAACTGTGGTATGATGAAAGAAATGTATGACTTGCAATTTTTCAGGAGAAAATTAGCCCTTCAGATGGGTCCTTGGAGTTGGTGCTAAACATTGGGAACTATACTGAACGCAAAAGTCATTGAAATACAGCATGGGGTTAACCACAGGTAAAACAGTTGTCACTAGCCTGTTGAAGGTGATAAGGAAGAGTTCAACACTCAGTATGGAGTTCTGAGAAATGCCATTCTTTTGGGCCATGGGGAGCTGAAAAACATACCGGCTCTTACCCAAAGCAATCTCTGGATAAAAATTGATGAATAAGAATTGGCAAGGAGCTTCAAAAGCCCCTGTCATGGAGGGTAAGTAAAATGTGATGGGTTCAAGTGGTGTAATATCCATTATGCAGGTAAAAAAGATATCAATGAAATGGTGTCACCTACAAAAAGCGTATCAACTGCAATTTGCTACATAACCAGAGAGTCCGTTGTGGTTGTCCTTCCAGGAAACCACACTGACAGGGGAACAAAAGACAGTGATTTGAGACACCAGCATAATCATCCAGCTACTATCCTTTCAAGCAGCTTGCAGAGTGCGCTGGGTGAGGCTAATGGGTCAATAGCTTCCGCTGGATGTTGGCTCTTTGCCCGGTTTAAGGAGTGGGATGACGATATTATACCTCCGTCACACAGTGAAAACGCATTCTAGCCAAATAAGTTTGAAGTCTTTTAGTAGACAGAGTCTGTGAATCACATTCAGATGTTGGATAATATGATTATGAATCAAATCATGGCCTGGGGCCATATCATGAGACGAATCAAGAGCCTGAAGGAGTTTCCAGTCAGTGAAAGTTTCATAATATAAAGCAGGGTTATTTGGGGGGGGGGGGGGGGGAGAGGGGGGAGTAAAATATAAGGTGATATCTTCGGCTTGTCTTTTATGTGTTCCAAAAAGGTGTGTTTAAGAAGAGGACACTGGAAAGGTCTCAAAAGGTGATCAACAAGACCTGACACATCTGTAGGAATACCACCATGAAGGAGGAGATCAGGAACAGTTGCTAATCCTCTGAGGCCCAGTAGGCTACAGAGCTTGGCCCATACCTGGGACGAAGAGACATACATTCCCAAGAAGAGATGTCAGGATCCCAGCATCCATTCTTAATACATTTAACTGGGTAGTGAGGCATTGTATATGGCTGCTTAAAAGTGATGATGATGATGGGCTGTGAAGCAGGTCGCAAGTGATCTGACAGTCCTGAACAGCTGTTGCAACGTCTTTGGTCTGCCATGGTATCAACAGCTGGTGGAGGGGGCCTGTGGAAAGGGGTGTTAGCAATTCCAGTGACATGAGTGAACATGTCAGAGACATCTCTGATAACCTCATCAACACAATATGGCGGAGAGAGTATGAAGGTGACAACACAGGTATACCACTGGCAGTTGGTCATTCAGAGAGGCCAGCATGGCAACTGGTCTGTTTGGCAGTAATAAGGAAAGCGATCACTGTCACAAAGATCATCATTTAGTACAACAGCAGCAAAGCCACGAGACTGAGAGATAAGGTCATAAAGTTAGTAGCAGAAAAGGTGCCATGGGTAGCACTAAAGTAAGTAACGGTACCATCATTGAGGATCAAGATCACAAAGGAGCTAGTTAATCAGAAGGCACCTACTGAAATCCCAAGGAAGGAAATGGAGGGGGGGGGGGGGGGGCAGCTGGGTGCTGAGGAGTTGTCAGATTAGGGTGGTCATCTCAAGTTATGTAAGTGCCCTGCCAGGGGATAAATAAATGCTGAAATGGTGATCCCTGGGACCACACACATTCGCACTGCTATTGCTTCCAATGGAGTGGAATCCACTCATGGGTAACACCTCTAGGAACCCACATACACACCCATCCAGAAGCCAGTACAGACCCAACAGAAGGCACAGTAACCTCGAGTGGTTGGAGAATAGTCATTAGTGAAATGTGTTTCTTGGAGAGCAACACATATCACAGAAGGGGAGGACATTAGTTTTTGTAGTTCTGGCAGGTAAAACTGAAATCCATTGCAGTTCGACTGAATTATCACTATCACTTCAAGGGCATCCTGATTAGGTGTGAGGGGCCACATACGCGAGGGTCACTTGTGGCGGTAGAACAACATCGATGAACACACACTCCAAGATGCATGGGATGATCTGACACCTCTGGAATTGCTTTCTCTCAAGATGTCTTCTTTTTCTCCTTACCTATTTTAGAGCATCAGGACTCTTTTGTGGGCTTATCCAATGCAAGGATAGGACTTGTAGAGGAGCAGGACAAATGTGGGATCTGTAGTCCACAGTTTCTTCAGCAAGTGGCTGGTGTCAGGTCATTGGTATGTAGATTTCCAGAGAAGAAGGTTCCCTAAAGGGAACCCAGTCACCAGTGCATACCAGAGTATCCTGCTTCTACAGCCAGATGCAGGGAGTTGAGGTTCCCAAAAATGGTGTTGCAGGAACTACAAGAGGGGACAACCTACCTCCCACAGAGGGTAATTTACTTGCGTGATTACCAGTGTTCAGTGCTGAGGGAATGGAGGGGGTAAAATACTCGAGGTATTGCCAATGACCTGGCCATAGAAATGGCAAAATTCAACATAACTGGGATGAGATACAAGCAATTGTACTTTTTCTAAACTTCAAAACTTGAGAGGTGATATGAGACCTTAATTTCCTGGATTTTATGTTCTATAATTAGGATAGCACACTTTGAGGATCAGGGAGGATGACTGTCTCTGCAATTAACACAGAGCAGTGGTTGCTCATATAGCGAGTTTTCCTGAAGTGGCCCATCACAGTCTCCACAAACTGAGTTGTTCACAGAACATGGAGACATATGACCGAAACAATGACATTTACAGCACCACATGGTGAATGAGAATTACAGCTTTACAACACAATCGTAGACCATTATTTTAATTATTTCAGGAAGTGAATTGCCTTCAAAAGCAAGGATGAATGCTCTTTTGTCAGTAAATGATGTATGAAATGAAACACTCACTTCTATAATTTTCTGTGTATTTCCTCACCCACTAACATGCTAAAGTTACATCGTTGGCCTTACACAAATTAAAAAGAGCCATCATATTTATTCAGGGCAATTGTTTACTGTCACAAGAACTTAATTTATTAACATTGTTTGTTTTGTTTTGTTTTAGGGTGCAAAAACAACGAGGGTCATACACGCCCATGTCAGAACCGTACAACACGAAGTTATTAACATTGAGTTTTAACTTTTCTCTCAGTTTAAGAAACATATTAGACAATGTTTGCATTTCCATAAAAAAACCTTAAAGAATAATTTAGTACTTTTTGCAAACATACAGAAATTTATGAATGGTCACTAATTTCTCAGCTCGTTTCTTTCCCAAATTCCAACAAGCCCATATGTGGAGAAGATTCTCTCAATGGATACATTACTGGCATGGCAATAAATGAGGCTTTTCACAAAAGTAATAAGTCCTGTTGGCAAGTTTCTTTATTCTGCTGTTTTCAGCTCCATTATCTTCTCCTATTTGTTTGGATGGAACTGTATTACAACTGCACCAGAAAACATATTGTTGGAAAAATATTCAGAATCAATAATCCTACAAGACGTAACACTTGCACTCCACTCTGAATACATCTGTATGAACCGGTTTTCTGTACTTTCTTCTGGTTCAGCAGTTAATCTTCTCCCTAAAATATTGATTCTAACATATTGGCACTCCTTTTGTTTGGTAATATGTTCTTATTGGGATCCATAGTTTCACAGCTTGAAGACGATTCACAACTCTACAAATCTCTGACAGTTACGGGAAAAGACAAGTGGCATTTTTACGAATTATAACATTATCCAAGATTTTGCTAATGTTATCATTAACTTCTTCAGAGTGCTCTGTTACAATTTCTACATATTTAGAATAAATGAGTTTAAGAATAGGTTAGCATTTTGAATAAATTAATCATAATTGTTAATAAGAAAAAACCAGTAAAAACATAAAAAGCCAATTCAACCCACTGGATTGCTTTTTAAGAAAATACCCACGTCTTTCTTGACCCTGGTAGTTTCTGCAGCTCATTTTATTTTGCTTCGCCCGCAGGCCTTTCTCAGTCTGTTTGTATGCCTCACCAGTATAGCATGTATATGGATTCTGTGCCTATCACAAATATTATGTTTACAGGCCTAATGCTATCAGGTGCCACCACGGACCATTACCACTGCCCGTAGAAAGATTTCCAGAGAAGAAGGTTCCCTAAAGGGAGCCCAGTGCACACCAGAGAATCCTGCTTCTACAGCAATGACGACAGCACTGTTATCACAGATTAGCTCATGTCTGCAGGTCTCACGGTCACTGAGAGCCCAAAGGTATCCCTCCACTGCAGTGTACTTAAGTCATGGTGCAACCTCCAGCAGACAGTTGCAATTGCAGCTCCATTCCATGCCATTTACACTGGCTGCCTATGGCATCTCATCTGCTGGAGCTCCTATCAAGTCTGCATCACACAGCATCATTCCAATACACCACCCAGCAGCTGCCATAAATCATAAGGGCAACTCAGTGCAACTGTATATGGTGTTATGGCAGGTTATCGAACCAATGTTTATTTGGATTTTGCTCTGTACGTAACTTTCATCATGGACAATCATTTCTGTTATTACTGTCTCATGAGAGACTTTACTATCTTCAGTGATGCTACAATAAATGTGCTTTGTAAGACTATATGTGGACTCTTCATTCTTCATCTTGCTGTCCACTGTCATCCTACCGGGTCGCACTTGAAATCTGGATATGCTACACTGAACATCAATCTTTTTTACACTATGGATAGGCTATGATCCATCAGAACACAGCTACAGAGTTGGTATCGCCTTCAGCTGTTGCTTCCCAGTTATCGTAATCTGTGCAGACTTATTTGTGGCTCCATAAACAAGTAATGGTTCGGTATTCTTTTGTATTGTGTGCTACAATTCAGTTGCTGATGAGGATTTTTGTTGTTGCATGTTTTCTGCAATGCTGAATTAGGGCTTTTTGAGGTCACCCCTCTTTCTCCAATTTCAGACAGTGTCCCTCACAACTGGTAACTGCAGACCCAGCTTCCATGTGCACCACTTCAGGCACTTTGAGCTTTGTGTGTGCGCTATGGTCTGCCTTTCTCGATCAACCCAAATGATCTCTTGTGGTGTAAAAGTTTATTTGACACTACAGTGGTGAAGCCATAGTCACAGCACATAATTTTTTTCTTTAAAAATAAAGGATTACATTACCAGTTTCAACAAACCACATCATCATTTTCAAAAATGATGACGTAGTTTGTTGAAACCGGTAATGTAACCCACTCTTTTTAAAGAAAAAATTTTATACTGTGACTATGGCTTCACTATTGTAGTGTCAAATAAACTTTTAAATTATATTTCAGTCACACTTCTTATGACAATCAAGTCAGAATATAGGATCTCTTGTGGCATTTATCATCGACAAAGATCGACACCGACATGCTCTTCTCATTGTCTGGTCTGGTACTTCGGCCTACCGCCTTCTTCTGTCCCTTTATCCTGGAGTAGAACTTTCTCCCCTCTCTTACATCCACTAGCAGGACCAGCTCACTGCTCATAACGCAGCCCCCCACCATCTCTTGGGCTTCGGGACCCCTTTACTCTTCTGGGGACATCATCTCTGTTGTCTCAAGACTACCAAATGCCTTTGTTACAGGTTCCACTGCCTGCTGTCACAGGCTCTTTTGTGGCTGGATCTACTGACACCCGGTGTCATGTGGGGCTCCTGCAGATACACCGTTCTCTCCTCTGCCCCCGGCATGTTTCGACGAGTTCGGCACTGCTGGCAAGGTCCTCTCTAAAATCGACACCTGGGTGGCCTCCATCCCTAAAAATGCCAGCCCTTCCGTGCCTGTTTTCCTTATTCTGGCTTCCAGTTCTCCTTCTGTCCTTGTTTGCAGCTTCTCACTTCTTTCTCCCCTCTGAGCCCTTTGGTTCCGAGTGTGTCTGCACCCCCAAGTGTGTTTCCACATGCCTCAACAGGTCACTGGGCTCCGTTGTGTCCAAATTTGCCAACAGCCGGTCTCCTCTGCCTGCTCCTCACACCTTGTACCTTCCACACCTTTCTGTGATGCCTTCCTTATGGCCTGATTGTATTGCTCTTACAAGCACCCGCTGTTCCACACCCCTTCCCTCGCTGCCTGCTGACCTGTTTCTCCTCCAGCTCTCATCTCTGCTCTTCCGTGCTCCTTCACACATTTCGCGAACTGCACCTGCCTTCATGAACTGCACCTGCCTCCACCACCACACCCACCACCGCTGGCTCACTGGGACTGCCCCTGCTGCAGACAGCACTCCTGTTGCCATTGGTCCAGCCAGCACTGCCACTGTCAGCGCCAACACCTGCCCAGTAAACACTGATGCAGCACCTCTCACCGCCAGCCCAGTTGCAACTGACCCGCTCATTCATGCCACTGCAGTTTCCGCTGCCACAGAAGCTGGCCCTGTGGTCAGTCTTCATGCCCCATCACGTACCAAAGTGCGCTCCTGCGCACTGGCCTGCAACTCCATGCATTCTGTCATATCTTCCTGAGCACGAGCCAATAGGGTTTTCACTATTCACCATGCGTTCCCTGGATTCCATGCCACACCTCACATTCTGTGTACAGTGTGCCTTCTTTAGGGTCCCACCCTGTGGTGCCCTGGCTTCACTGCCCTCCCATTACCCCTGGCTGGCTGCGAGCTGTGTAGCCCAGAGCTTTTGGTACGGCCTTTGTGGGAGTTTCATCACATGCCCTCTCCTAGATGGACTGACTGTTCTAATTCTAGACGGGGAATTAAATTCTACTCCCCTTAGCACGCGGCTACACGGGTATCAGGGGTTGTGTGGCGTGGACTGGGCGGTTTTTTAGGTTAGATGGCCTCAGGCAAGTACAGAAAGGGCAACAGCCTCAAAGGGTGCGGGGCAAAGTCAGGACATGCGGGGACCAAGCAGCAATCGGTATTGTAATTGTAAACTGTCGAAGCTGCATTGGTAAAGTACCGGAACTTCAAGCGCTGATAGAAAGCACCGAAGCTGAAATCGTTATAGGTACAGAAAGCTGGCTGAAGCCAGAGATAAATTCTGCCGAAATTTTTACAAAGGTACAGACGGTGTTTAAAAAGGATAGAGTGCATGCAACTGGTGGTGGCGTGTTTATTGCTGTTAGTAGTAGTTTATCCTGTAGTGAAGTAGAAGTAGATAGTCCCTGTGAATTATTATGGGTGGAGGTTACACTCAACAACCGAGCTAGGTTAATAATTGGCTCCTTTTACCGACCTCCCGACTCAGCAGCATTAGTGGCAGAACAACTGAGAGAAAATCTGGAATACATTTCACATAAATTTCCTCATCATGTTACAGTCTTAGGTGGAGATTTCAATTTATCAGATATAGACTGGGACACTCAGATGTTTAGGACGGGTGGTAGGGACAGAGCATTGAGTGACATTATACTGAGTGCACTATCGAAAATTACCTTGAGCAATTAAACAGAGAACCGACTTGTGGAGATAACATCTTGGACCTACTGATAACAAACAGACCCGAACTTTTCGACTCTGTAAGCGCAGAACAGGGAATCAGTGATCATAAGGCCATTGCAGCATCCCTGAATATGGAAGTAAAAAGGAATATAAAAAAGGGAGGAAGGTTTATCTGTTTAGCAAGAGTAATAGGAGGCAAATTTCAGACTGCCTAACAGATCAAAACAAAAATTTCTGTTCCGACACTGACAATGTTGAGTGTTTATGGAAAAAGTTGAAGGCAATTGTAAAATGCGTTTTAGACAGGTACATGCCGAGTAAAACTGTGTGGGACGGGAAAAACCCACCGAGGTTCAAAAACAAAGTTAGGAAACTACTGTGAAAGCAAAGAGAGCTCCACTGCAAGTTTAAATGCAGCCAAAACCCCTCAGTCAAACAGAAGCTGAACGATGTCAAAGCTAGCGTAAGGAGGGCTATGCGTGAAGCGTTCAGTGAATTCGAAAGTAAAATTCCGAAACAGCATATCCAGACACTCCGGGATGATGATGGCATTGAAACAGAGGATGACACGCGTAAAGCTGAAATACTAAACACCTTTTTCCAAAGCTGTTTCACAGAGGAAGACCGCACTGCAGTTCCTTCTCTAAATCCTCGTACAAACGAAAAAATCGCTGACATCGAAATAAGTGTCCAAGGAATAGAAAAGCAATTGAAATCACTCAACAGAGGAAAGTCCACTGGACCTGATGGGATACCAATTCGATTCTACACAGAGTACGCGAAAGATCTTGCCCCCTTCTAACAGCCATGTACCGCGAGTCTCTACAGGAATGGAAGGTTCCAAATGAATGGAAAAGAGCACAGTTAGTCCCAGTTTTCAAGAATTGTCATCGAGCAGATGCGCAAAACTATAGGCCTATATCTCTGACATCAATCTGTTGTAGAATTTTAGAACATGTTTTTTGCTCGCGTATCATTTCATTTCTGGAAACCCAGAATCTACTCAGTAGGAATCAACATGGATTCCAGAAACAGCAATCGTGTGAGACCCAACTTGCTTTACTTGTTCATGAAACCCAGAAAATATTAGATAAAGGCTCCCAGGTAGATGCCATTTTCATTGACTTCCGGAAGGCGTTCGATACAGTTCCGCACTGTTGCCTAATAAACAAAGTAAGAGCCTACAGAATATCAGAACAGCTGTGTGGCTGGATTGAAGAGTTTTTAGCAAACAGAACACAGCATGTTGTTCTCAATGGAGAGACACCTACAGACATCAAATTAGCCTCTGGCGTGCCACAGGGGAGTGTTATGGGACCATTGCTTTTCACAATATATATAAATGACCTAGTAGATAGTGTGGGAAGTTCCATGCGGCTTTTCGTGGATGATGCTGTAGTATACAGAGAAGTTGCAGCATTAGAAAATTGCAGCGAAATGCAGGAAGATCTGGAACGGATAGGCAATTGGTGCAGGGAGTGGCAACTGACCCTTAACATAGACAAATGTAATGTATTGCGAAAACATAGAAAGAAGGATCCTTTATTGTATGATTATATGATAGAGGAACAAACACTGGTAGCAGTTACTTCTGTAAAATATCTGAGAGTATGCGTACGGAACAATTGGAAGTGGAATGATCATATAAAATTAATTGTTGGTAAGGCGAGTACCAGGTTGAGATTCATTGGGAGAGTCCTTAGGAAATGTAGTCCATCAACAAAGGAGGTGGCTTACAAAACACTCGTTCAACCTGTACTTGAGTATTGCTCATTAGTGTGGGATCCATACCAGGTGAGGTTGACAGAAGAGATAGAGAAATCCAAAGAAGAGTGGCGCGTTTCGTCACAGGATTATTTGGTAAGCGTGATAGCGTTACGGAGATGTTTAGCAAACTCAATTGGCAGACTCTGGAAGAGAGGCGCTCTGCATCGTGGTGTAGCTTGCTGTCCAGGTTTTGAGAGGGTGCGTTTCAGGATGAGGTATCAAATATATTGCTTCCCCCTACTTATACCTCGCAAGGAGATCACGAATGTAAAATTAGGGAGATTCGAGCACGCATGGAGGCTTTCCGGCAGTCGTTCTTCCTGCGAACCATACGCCACTGGAACAGGAAAGGGAGGTAATGACAGTGGCACGTAAAGTGCCCTCCACCACACACCGTTGGGTGGCTTGCGGAGTATAAATGTAGATGTAGATGTAGAATGTGATTTCAGTGCCTTAATAAATGCCAACCTTGCTCTGTGAAATTTCATTTGGGGGGCTATCCACGTGGTCTCTGTGTTTGGATTGGTTGAGTGTTCGTTAGTGATCCATACAGTTTCTTCAGCAACACAAGGTTTTCACTGCACATACAAAAATTTTATGAAATAAATGTGGTTAAAATGATAAAATCTTATGTCTCAAATAGATAAATGGAGTCCAGTCACCAATAAAAGCTGAAATATTTTAACAGACTTTTCTCAATGGCATCTGAAACAAAACACACATCCTCACTTCAGTCTGCTTTTGTTCTCTTGTGGAACTACACAATATGTTAAACTGTGGCATACAAGTCATACACCACCAGTGTTAATGGACAGTGCTAAATTCATAAACTGATCAGAGGAATCTTGGTATGCTGGAGTAATCAATGTGAAGCATGTCACAGCTGGACAGCTGGTTTCATTGACAATAGCTAATTGCACCTCATCAGCAGCAACTTTCCATCTCACAAGTGACTCTTTGACCCACAAGCTAGATGGCACCCTTCAGATGAATTGCACATTGTGTCACAATCCATTCCCTTCAGGTGTCCTTAATAGGTAGGACTGCTTGTTCACTTCCCAAAATTCTTACATACCAAGGGAATTAAGATTAAGCCATGCACTTCCTGTCTGTTATGAGGAGGCCAGGAGCACTGCCATTTCAGAAACACTAGCTGGCCAGCATTGCACATTAGCTGCCTATTTCATACAGGCATTAGACAGTCATCACCAGCTACTTGTTCTGAGGGGAGGTCCACGATGATTGAATCGAGATGAGCCAACAAGCTGCTATGGCCAAAGTCTGTCTTCAACAATCGCAGGCCACTGCTTGTGCTAAGTCTGGTTGCTGTACTTGGCCCCTTTCCACTGGTATGTCAACCGCTGGGTGACTGGTGAAGGCATCTAGTTGCCCAGCATCACTTCCTGAGCAGGCAACTACTGTTGCTGTTCAACACACTGTGTGGGTACACATCACCACAGTCATCTATGCTAGGGGTTGTGATTTGACTTTGCCTGCCCGGTGTGCTTCATGCAGAGCAGTGTAAACAGGTCAGCTGTCATGGTCACCTTTGCTGTCCACTGCTGTCTGCCACCCACCACCCTGTGACAGCACTTCTGCTACTGTGGTGACCATACATTTCCATCTGCTGCTGACTTCGCCTGAGAGAACATGCCACATGCTGTCTGTACGATGGGCCACTGCTTGCACCAGTGTGCTCCACCAGCCGAGGCGAGCCTATGTCACAGAGGGCACTGGCTGCCCTCTGGCACAGACTTCTGTGCTGAACTTGTTATGAAATAAAGGGACCAGTACTTTTTCCACGCTAGATCACTGCCTGACACTACATTGCTGCAACCACACCCTGGGTGGTGAGCAGCAGGTGTCTGATCATTCTGCCTACTAGCTCCATCTGTAACCATAATGGATGTACACCACACACCTCGCCATCTAAAAGTGGTGACTGAAGTGGATGCTGAACTCCTCTGTGTCGGAAGCCACAACTCACATCATCAACACGCAGTATGGTGGCTGCAGGGCTTTTTACTTACTACAAGTTTCATGGAGATTTCGTAGGTCTTCTACAAGGTGATTGTGATTTTGTGCACAGTACGCAGAAAGTACAATCAGATGGTGTTCTGCGGGTTGTAAAAGATGTATGTTAAGTTACAATGTTTAGTACAGGCAACTTGTTTTGTTTTGATCAAAGAGTATGGCTTGTTGCATTTAAGTGTGCAAAGTAGCGATTATAAACAGCCACTCAGACAGAGAGATTAATTAAGTGCAAGAGGTATTACAGTGTCACCCAAAGAACAAGGTCCCATGTTGAAGTAGGTACCTGATGATGGAACTGCAAGTACCTATGGACATTCACTGCCTGAACAGGCCCTCAAGTAGTTCTGTATACTGCTGCTGTCGGAAGATTACTCATGTCAGAGCTTAGCACTGCTCAACCCCACTCTTCAATCACCATTTTCGATGATTGGGAGATAATGGGTGTTGCGCACAGGCTGTGGAGTCTGGCCCATGTGTGACCCTGGATGGAAAGGTACATTTAAGTACAATTGCCAATGATTTTTGTGTTGTGCAGAGTGCAGCTGCAAACAATAGTTTTACTGTAGATACTTCAAAGGATACACAGGAAGCTGTTGATGAGAGTATTGTGGATAAAGAAATGGCACAGATGCATTTATTTCCGACAGATTCACCACCACTTGTAATGGCGCCTCTCCCTTAGAAGCGGGGAGAGGTAAGATAAGAAAGAGGGAAAGTGCTTGTAAGACTAGTGATCTGGCCGACCAGGCTAAACCCTTATAGGAAAGAGTGTGTGAGGATTGGAAGATTCAGAAATGTGATGATACTTGCAATGTAATATGTAATGAAGCTAAGAGAAAACCTTGTGTGAAAATTGACCTTTTGCAGACCATAGTGGAATTCAGTAGGATATAGTTCTGGCAGGGGGAGACTGCCGCCAATGACGCACTGTCGCGAGGATTCTCATACCGTGATGGATGAACCAACTGAACTGCACGCAAAGTCATTAAGACTCAATTTGCGTGATGTAGCATTGGAAGGTACAAGAAAGCATAGCACTGCAAGAATAATTCAATCTATAATTAGTATTGAAGTAAGGGGAATAAGTGAACACATTTTTAGGGGTGTGTTTTCTGGTGAAATGTAAGGGAAACTTTTGTTGCAAAGATAAAGTTGTAGATGATGTAACAAAGCAGTGAGTCAAGAAACCACCAGATAAACAAGGAGAAGTGCCGATCATGATAAGTTAATTGAGTGGAACCATTTGCTGTTTAAAGACAACTCGTTAAGGGAATATGTTAAGGAAAAAAAAAAAAAGAGTTTTGTATCATTATTTTGTTAATTTGTTATTTGATGATTTATTGGAGTAAAGTCTATCACTATGGATGAGAAACCAAGGAAGTTCAGCAGGCAAACAGCAAGTCCAAAGGAAGCACTACCATGGAGCAGGTGCTCCAGCCCATGTAACAATACCGTGATGAACAATGCTCTATAGTCATGACAATGACTGCCTCAATTTTTAGTACTGTTGTGGTTCTGATTCTACTTTGTGTAATCTGCATCTACTTTAGGCAAAAACAGTCCTACTATATGATATTCCAGTGCATTAGTTTCCTGTAGACTAGGTTAACATATTCAACACTTCTACCTCTCCTCTTCCACTGCATAGTTGAACTGGTGATTTTCTAACAAATTTAAAGAATAATTACACATTAGTCATGCATCTTAGTGGCACATATCTAGTAGCATTTTAAACCCAATACTTTATAGATTGGGAAATATGCTTGCTTATATGTATGTTTGCATCAATAGGCCAGGCCTACTGGTGTATCAGCTATGTAAAAATGTAAAAAAAACTTCCCACTGGAAAAAGTTTTATATCTGCTCTCAAAGATTTAAAGTAGAAATAAACAAAAAAAATTATAATTTCACAAGGGCATATTTATTTCAAATTTTATGACAAAAATTGATTATGTGTAATTTACACATAATTTACTTCCCAACGGTAGTATGAAAACATTGTGATACACAATGTCCAACATTTTAGTCTTTGTACCCCATCTGCTTTCTTTCCTTATCCACTTGTCAGTCTCTTTTTTTCCTTTATCAGAGCAAACTTTACAGTAGCATGTCGCATTTACTTTTTTGGCAGTGGGTTTTACCTTTTCTGGAAAATGGCAACTAAAATTTCTATATAGGCTAAAGGTTGGTGTTGGTTTCAATGATCAAATATCTCCTACTGCAGTTACTAAGACCATGTTTACTTTTTTTTTATAAATTCTACTAGAGATAACGTTTGTTTTGAGACATCTTTGTACAAAACAAAACTATTTACAGCAAACATTAGGAAAATGCGAAATAAAAGTTTTCTCCACTATTTCATTGTTTTTCTTGTGAATGGTTAGTAACTGTAAATCTGATTGACACAGTCTACACCAGCCAATTTCCTGTTAGATTATGATAATGTTTGGCTTTATTGTTCATCTAAAACTTCCTTTTGAACATACAGAAACCTCTCTGGTGGTTGCCTCATGTTCTGTGGAGAAGCAATATACAACACATTTATTTTTTCATTTGAGCACTAAATAGGACTCTACCTAAAAAAAAAATCTAAATCTTTTAAATCGATTCATGCTGCATCCAGTATACAAAATATGAATTACTACGGCAGTCATGTAGCACATGGGAGAGCACATTTTCGCAAATGGAAAAGCTGTACATGGCACCAGTACGGGATACGGGCACTGCCCATATGGTCAACACATGCGAGCCCATATGGAGTACAGGCACAGTGCTGAAACTGTTAATATTAGGAATTACTAATTAATTTAATAAGCAGCCAATGAACACTGTGTTCATGCTGGACTAGAATAAGGGGAATCAGATTATACTGTAAATATGTCAGACCCTGAAATACAACATTAATCAGTTTTTCATAAATGTAAATGGATAACAATCTGGTGGACCAGATTTCTCGAAGGGGAGAGGAGTGTTGCACCACGGATTTGTCTGACAAAGTGAACAGCTTGTGACCAACTCAGCAAAATGATGTCAGAAGGAGCCTATTGCAAGAACATGTATTCTGTAAGCTGACACTGCTAAAGACACTGTCCAGGGTCTCTGAAAGGAGTTGCTGCACACTACAGCACCCACAGGGCTCGTGGAGGCACTGACATGATGGGAAAGCTGGGGCATTTACGTCAAGTTTATCCTGTGATGACGCTCTACACCTCCTAATTTCTACTACTGAAGAGACCAGGAGTGCTGCCATTTCAGAAACAACAGCTGGTCAGACTTGTATATATATTGCCTACTTCAGGCAGATATTATGCTATCATTGCTATCCAATATCTGCATCGTGGGAGATCCACAATGGTTGAATCAAGATGACGCAACAAGCAGGACTCTCTCTTCACTAGCCTCTGCCCATGCTAAGTCTGGACACTGCTGGCATAACACTTCTTCGCCGGTGGGTCAACCACTGGGCAACTGTCATCTGCTGCTGGTCGCCTTCCTGGAGGATCAGGGTACAAGCCTTGGCCACGTAAGTACCTATCATTGCCTGAGTGGGCAAACACTGTCATCATTTATATCCTCCTGTGGACGCATGCCATTGCCATCTTCCATGACAGATCACTGCCTGACACCTGGCACTACAACTCTGCAGCCACGTCCAGGGTGATGAATTGCGAATATCCTGACCAATTACAGCTAACATTGCCAATCACCACAGCAGTCACTCACTCCAGCAGCTACAGTCAATGCAATTCACATGGCATTAAGGAAGAATAATTTGAGGTACCCGTATCAAGATGAAAAATGGCTAAGGGAAAAAAAAGGCTTTTCCAAATCAGTGCACAATCAGGGTGACCCAGAACATGGATGCTGATGACAGTTTTGCATTAGCAGCTTTTAGGCATGTCACTTACCCATGAACCTTTATGTGTGTGTGTGTGTGTGTGTGTGTGTGTGTGTGTGTGTGTGTGTGTGTGTTTTAGTTATCCACATGATCCAGATTATATAGCCACTATTTTTAATGTAAGTTGTCATGTGGGCACTATTTTTAATATAAATTGTTCCACAAACTAGATGCAAAGATAAATCACTGAAATACGGACAGAGGTTGCAACATTACACAAGTGGCAGCATAAAATAACTCACAGCTTGACAGTCCCAGATTTGTCCAACACAAACACCATCAGCTGTGGCTTACCTCTTTCAGATGCTCATCATTTATCACTTGTGGGTACAACTTGCTTAAGGAATGCTACAGATAAAGACAAGCATTACCTCTTGTAATATATCACTGGTGTTCATTTGCAGACAAATCTCTATTTATACAAAACATTCCTAAATTATCATGGATGCACTATGATTCACCACTGCTGCCTCCCATAGCACTCAGTGAACGCTGTACCTAACACATGATTATTTCCTATGCTTCATCTCAACAGCAGCTTTTGAACACTTCAAACAAAACTGTGATGAGAATCAACAACATAATAAAATGTTTCAAAAGGTCTCAAAACAGTAACTGTAACACTGATTATCAAGAATCTAATATCCCACTGAGATGACATCATTAAGAAACACACAAATTCAATTGGATAAGGAAGTGAAAAGGAAACTTCCTAGAAGATTACAACTGTGTAACAGATCTGGGCTCGGATCTGGATCCTTGCCTTTCATGGGTAATGGTTTTACCCCATCAGTTCTACTGGTACATCTCTCCTACTTTCAAAACAGTGCACACTCTCACTCTGATCGAAAAACAAATTCATTCTGATGTGGAAAGGAATCAACAGATATTGTTGTGAGAACCATCCTGCAATTTGCATGAAACGGTTTTTAAAAACCGCAGAAAAACCAAATAAATCTATGTTGCTAATTAAGGATGCACAACTTATAATAAATCTGAAATACAAAAGCATGGGTTAGTAACCATGACACAGTGAGAACTATTTATTGAAGTAATTTTAAAGTGTGGAGTAAGTGACCAGGTGCATATTGGGCTGTAAACACAAGAATCTTGTAATTCACTGTTTAGCTTTTGCCAATTATCTTGCAGTACTGTCTGGAGACATAGCAATGGCTACAGGAAAAATTACCATCTTGAAAAGAATTGGAGAAAAAAAGGCCTTCACATATCAAAAGCAAAAACAGAATATAGGACAAATGTAAAGGACACTCCCAATTTCAAAATTAAAGGAGCCAATAAATTCAAATGTCTTCATCACGTAATATAGAATGGCTGTGATGGGGAGGCTAATAAACTCAGGGCATGGAAGATGGAAATGGCCTTTCACCTGACTAAAGATGTAGTCAATAAAGGAAAAAGATCTCCTCTCGAGAAAAGTCAGCATTAAAACCAGAATATTTATGCATAGCCAAATGCCCAGATTTGACTCACACAGAGAAAATCGAAAAACCTGGAAAAATAATGAGGGGAAAATCTTAATAAAAACATTGGTGCCAATAAACCATCATAATACATGCAGAAAAAAAAAACAAGGAAAATCTGTCAAAGAAAATTGATCAACTAAATGTAATGATCAAAAAACATAGATTGACGTTTTAAGGCCATCTCGTTCAGATGAATGAAAAAAGGATATAAAAGTGAATTTTTTAACATATCAACTGGAAAAAATATCCCTGGTGCAAGTGGCTCTAAGAAATCAGAAGTGACATGAAAGAGATTAAGCTTGAAAAACATGAAATTCTGAGCAAAGATACATTTCAAAAAATGGTTTTGTATTCCCATCTCCAGAGAAAACCAACCAAGACAACTGGAGCAAAATGGTCAGAAGTTTTGTAACAGCAGCACTCAATCGAATGAAAAATTATTAGGGAAACTGAAAGTTCAATCAGAGGTAGTCATTTGTGTCGTCCATAGGTGGCCCAAAGTGAGTATAAAGAAAAAGGGGGAGGGGTGACAGTAGATATTAAATGTGGAAACAAGAGTGAAAATCTTATATGAAACTATGATACCTTCAACGTAACTGCTGTAGAATCTGTTGTATACAACACTCTGGGACTGCAAATAGGAACACAAAAACTTAAATTACCACATACCTCCAACTGCACGAAAAATGAACAACAAGAGTACAGGAAGATGGGAAATATTTGGAAATTGGTAGCTTACCAGCAAATGAGGCAACTTACAGAACTAGAGTGTACCACTTGTGAGTAATGTTCAAATGAGTGGTATCTCTATCTAATTAGACTGACAGAAAAAATCAGGCTGCTCCATTCATAACCAGCCTGTTCATCCAATATGTAGGTGCTGCAGATAATCAATGATCTTAAATTAAAAAACCTGGAAGACATAATGTATCTATAGTGAAAGACTGAGTAGCCTATCTGTATCTGACAAATTATAAGAAGTCAGTCAAAAAGTTTAACTGGAAACCTAATACATTTTATGCAATGGCATAATGATGATGAATCATATTGGTATGAAGTACCCTTCCCACTGTGCACCAAACTGGTGAGTGACAAGTGTGGTATGTCTGAGGATGCATATACATGAAAATAGCTAAACAGTCTAAAAGTGCCAGAAAATACCTAGAAATGTTCCAAAACCCAAGTGCTGGAAAGAGTTGGAAACACACAGTGGAACATATACATCCTCACAATACAGAAGAAAAATACTGTGACTCTATACTACTGTATAAAGAGAAGAAATTGTTTAATGTTGTTTTCGAAAATCTCGAAAAGTTCTTGATCGATTTACTTCCAATTTTTACACACTGCTCTAATAAGCAGTCAGGATGGCATAGGCTATATACATTTTTTAAAACAACAAAGTACAGGTTTTCTGTCAAATCTGACTGTGAGAAAGGAAATGTTGTGTTGTGAAAATGTGCGGTTTCATTTTCTTTTTTGCAGTTAAGTTTTAACTATGATAGCAGGGCATTTAAACCATTAGACAAATTGTGTCTCCCATATTCTTTTTCCTTATAAATAACTTGAAACAAAAATTGTACACACACAATGTGCTATTTTGTTTTCTTTCTCACATTTGGTTTTAACAGAAATCTGAAAAGTTGTACTTATGGTTCAGTGGCTTGTGGTTGGAATACTACTATGGAATCTCATCCAAAACTTTGTAAGCCCATCAGTTCACAAATTAAAACTATGTGAAATACTATCATTGAAGCTACTTTCCTCACAGATCCAGTAGATGTAGAGGTCTCTCTCATACTTGGTATACCAAATATCCCAACCAGATTACCAATTAATTTTAAGGGACTTCAATTCCCAATCAAATTTTCATTTGCTATAATAATAATAAAGAAAACAAAGCGCAAGGTCAGAGAGAGAGGGCAAGAAGATATGGACAGGGAGGAAGGGCGGTAGGGGGAATGGAGAGAGAGAGAGAGAGAGAGAGAGAGAGAGAGAGAGAGAGAGAGAGAGAGAGAGGGGGGGGGGGGGCAGAAAGAGGTGGACAGAGAGGGGGACAAGGCTATTATGACATATATTCAACTCTCACACATATTTAGCAACAGCGAACATTGCCAGGTTTACTAGAAGTTAATAAATACAAGCTCACAAGATGTGCAACTCTTAAATAAGATGTCAGAAATTGCTCTTTAAAGTGAACACTACATTTTCATCAACAATTTGTATTTTTTTTTAAATGTAATAAATTGAAATTCACCATAGTTCACTTACATACATACAAAATAACATGGTCAGTATAACAAGTAATAGGCAGAAAATTTAAAACTGTGATCTGAGATGCTATGGTCTGCCTCATAACTGGAAACTGAAAAATTCCAAATTCCATCACAGTCCCAGCAGGAAATTGGCTTAAACAAATTTATCACCTAGCACGGGCTCACAAGCACAGCTATAGTGTTATAATTGTGTTCAATGTACTTCAAATAATGACAACATGAGCAATGAAGAAACACATTAACATCAGAGCTGCATTCTACCTACAATAACAGGTTCACTTCAATACCAGCAGTGTATGAGCTTTACAGTGAATTAGTATTAGTAGGTGACACTAGAAAATATAACATGAAATACTAATCAGTCCACCACATTTAATGTTGTGCCAAACGTGAAGATGCAGCCCTAACATAACTGAACAAATCAAAAGAAATTGAGAGAGAGGACTTTATTTATTTATTTATTTTTCAGCATAAGACAGTAAATACAAGTTTTTGATATCTACGAAAACTGAATTTTGATTAGACAATTGTCTGCAAACCTTGATACAAGTGTAATGTTACTAAAACTGGTGACAGAAAACAAGGACACAATAAACTTTGTAACTTCACATTAGTTTCACAGCCAAGAGAAGTGTTCAGGTGTGATGCTTTGAAAACTCTGCCAGTAGAACATTTGCCCAGGAAAGGCAAACACACACACACACACACACACACACACACACACACACAAACAAAGAAGTGGTGTGTACAGTACCATTCCCAAACAATGTACCACAGTTCAAGGAGAGCACAGCAGAAGTGATCTCTGCAGCGAAAACTCATTGTGAGATTTTTATTGTCTTGCAGATGACTGCTAAGGAAACTAGGACCAAATAAACCTTAGCCTTCCACCAGAATTACACACTCACAAAAAGTGTGTAATGCATAGTAGTTCTGCAGTAAAACATGTTAAATATATCAGTATTTTATGTAGACCAGTGTCTTGAAAGGAGAATATAAGATGAACACCAACAAAAGCAAAACAAGGATAATGGAATGTAGTCGAATTAAGTCGGGTGATGCTGAGGGAATTAGATTAGGAAATGAGACACTTAAAGTAGTAAAGGAGTTTTGCTATTTGGAGAGCAAAATAACTGATGATGGTCGAAGTAGAGAGGATACAAAATGTAGACTGGCAATGGCAAGGAAACCGTTTCTGAAGAAGAGAAATTTGTTAACATCGAGTATAGATTTAAGTGTCAGGAAGCCATTTCTGAAAGATTTGTATGGATTGTAGCCATGTATGGAAGTGAAACATGGACAATAAATAGTTTGGACAAGAAGAGAATAGAAGCTTTCGAAATGTGGTGCTACAGAAGAATGTTGAAGATTATGTGGGTAGATCACGTAACTAATGAGGAGGTATTGACTAGGATTGGGGAGAAGAGAAGTTTGTGGCACAATCGACTAGAAGAAAGGATCGGTTGGTAGGACATGTCCTGAGGCATCAAGGGATCAGAAATTTAGCATTGGAGGGCAGCGTGGAGGGTAAAAATCATAGAGGGAGACCAAGAGATGAATACACGTAGCAGATTTAGAAGGATGTAGGTACTGGGAGATGAAGGAGCTTGCACAGGATAGATTAGCATGGAGAGCTGCATCAAACCAGTCTCAGGACCGAAGACCACAACAACAACAACATATAAATAAAATTATTACTCTTGATTTTTTCTGGGTGTAGACCACGCTCTTAAAAAATTCACAGAAAAACATCATTTCCACCAATCTGTCAATTTAAATGATTAGTTTATTGAGCAGCCATGTACTCCTTTTCAACAAAAACTGTGTGATATCCACACATATATGTGGCACTATCATCAATGGACACAATCTACAATACAACATGCAAAGAATAATAGTAGGTGCAAGAACAACACAAACAACAGACAGAAGAAACCCACAAACCCACATGTATACCCATACACTATGGAAAGATAGATCTTGGTTGTTTGTGGTTGTACATTTTTTAATTGTTAATTATTACTGTGGTCCTAGATCCCTACTATTAACTGGGCATGTTATATTTTAGGTTATATCTGTTGTGACTGTCAAAGTGCCGCCGCGCAATTACGCACGTCCTCTACATGCGGCGCTGTCTGCCAGCCATGCAGCAGCTGCGCCACCTAAGCGGCCAGCCGAGCAGCGGCCGCTAGACTGAGACTCAGTGTTTAATTGGATGCCGACTTGTTCACAGGTCCACTTACTCAGTGACTTATATGTGTTGTTGTGTTGTCCGAAATATATGTGTTAAATTTGAAGATTTAACAATTGGCGACGAGGTAGTGGATTTTTCCTTTTCACCGTTGACTCACAGGGTTCCATGGCTACTGTCGAGCAGCTCTTGCAAAATCTCCTTGAACAGCAAACGCTTCTAACAGCGGTGATTCACGATTTCGTCGCGGCGTCAAATGCGAGGCGTTTCTCGTCGTCGGCTGTACCTCCTTTTCCACCTTACGACGAGACGGCGGAAGACTGGTCTGATTATGAAAAACGTCTTCGACAGCACTTCTTGGCATTTCATGTCACGGATGAACAACCATGTAAGTCTCTGTTCCTTTCCTGGATTTCACCTCAAATGTATCGGTTGTTGCCGCAATTGGCTCCTTTGAAGGATCCTGCGTCTTTGTCCTTTGCTGAAATGTGCTCCCTTCTGTCTGTCTGTTTTCAAAAGCAAACGCATGTGGTAGCCTCTCGTGTTGCCTTTTATCGTTGTCAAAAACAGCCAAATCAGTCCTATCGCGCTTGGGCTGCTGAACTTCACGGCCTCAGTCGAAAGTGTCAATTTGTTACTGACTTTCACAAAGAATCCTATGCCGATTCGATGGTATGGGATGCTATTATCCGGTCGGCGCCCGACAAAGAAGTTCGGCAACGTGCCCTTCAGTTGGCGAATCCGACTCTAGATGAAGTTCTCTCCATTGTGCAGTCTTTTGAAATTTCTCGCGCCGCTGGGGCGCAAATAGAAGCTTGGGGAGACGTCGGGGACATACAACCTCTGTGCGCTGTTGACGACGCGTGCGGCGCATCCCCGCCGGCCGACGTGGCCGCAGTACGCTCCCACGCGCAGCCTCGGCCTAGCCGTAAACAACCCACTAAGAAACTGTAGCAAAATCCCCGGCAACTTCCTTCATGTCCGCGGTGTTTTACGAAACATTCACGCGAGGATTGTCCCCGACGTTGGGCTGTGTGTCACAATTGCAAAAAGAAAGGTCATGTGTCTTCCGTTTGTAAATCCGACCGCATACACAATGTTCATGAACATGACGCTGATTCTGATTCTGTGTTGTCTGTCAATTGCACTTCTTCCCTTTCAGGGAAGTTATTCCTCACTGTCCAAATCCTTGGTCGAGATGTTCGCATGCAAGTGGATACCGGCTCTGCTGCCACTATAATTAATTCTCAGACGTATCTTCAGCTGGGTTCTCCACTCCTGTCCCCTGTCAGTCGGCAATTACGGACATACAATAAACAGAAGATTTCTCTCTTGGGACAGTTTAATGCTGAGGTATCTTACAAATCCGTCGTTCTCACTGTTCCCATATTTGTGGTCGACCAGAGCAATGCAGAAAATCTTTTTGGTTTCGATGCCTTTCGCGTTTTTGGGTTCTCCATAGATGACTCTGTCAATATTGTCTCTGACGCTATTCCTTATGCTCAACTGGATTCCTTGTCGACGACATTTTCATCCCTTTTTTCTCCTGGGTTAGGCCGTGCAAATGACTTTGAAGCTCATATCACACTCAAACCTACTGCTCGGCTTAAGTTTTTTCGGGCTCGGCCCATTCCTGTGGCCCTTCGTGATCAGGTAAAACGGGAGTTGGATCGTTTCACTGCTTCAGGGGTCTTGCTTCCTGTCACTTCCAGTGAGTGGTCCTCTCTTGTCGTTGTAGTTGCTAAGCCCAATGGTGATATTCGTCTCTGTGGCGATTTCAAAGCCACTGTAAATGCTCAATGCCTCATCGACACTTACCCTATGCCCTGTCCTGAAGAACTGTTCACTAAACTCGCTGGAGGACAGTATTTTTCTAAAATTGACCTGTCGGAAGCTTATCATCAACTTCCTCTCGACGCTGCTTCCCGGCAGTTTCTGGTCCTTAACACGCCTTTCGGCCTCTATCAATACCAACGCTTGCCATTTGGGGTTGCTAGCGCCCCTGCTCTTTTTCAGCGATTCTTGGAACAATTATTGCTCCCTGTCCCAGGGTGTATCAATTACATGGACGACATAGTTGTCACTGGCTCCACCACTGAAGAACATCTTCAAAATCTCCGCACACTTTTTAATGTCTTACAGACTGCCGGTCTTAAGTGTAATCTTCAGAAATCACAATTTTTTCAGGCATCTATCACGTACTTGGGGTTTCAACTCTCTCGGGATCGTATTCGTCCGCTTCAACACACTGTTGCTGCGATCGATGCCCTTCCTCGCCCTACATCTGTTAAGGAACTGCAGGCCTTCTTGGGGAAAATAGCATCCTATCACAAGTTTTTACCATCTGCGGCGTCGGTGGCTCAGCCGTTGCATCGCCTGTTGCATAAAAACGTGCCTTTTCACTGGTCCGCGTCATGTGACGCGGCTTTCCGGAAATTAAAGACTATGCTGAAACAGGCCCCGTGCCTGGCTACTTATCGACCTGGCCAACATCTTGTTCTTGCCACAGACGCCTCTCAATACCGGGTCGGTGCAGTCCTTGCGCACCGTTTTTCTGACGGTTCGGAACAACCCATCGCTTATGCCTCCAAAACGCCCACGGATGCCCAACAAAAGTATTCTCAAATTGAGAAAGAAGCTTTGGCCGTCATTTATGCTCTTCGTAAGTTTGGTGTTTTTCTCTATGGCTCAAAATCTCATCTTGTTACGGATCACAAACCACTTGTTTCCTTGTTTCATCCATCAACGTCACTTCCCGACAAGGCTGCACACCGCCTCCAGCGTTGGGCTCTTTACTTGTCCCGTTTCAATTATGAGATTCATTTCCGGCCAACGGCTCAACATGCGAATGCTGATGCTTTGTCTCGCCTTCCCATGGGTCCTGATCAGGAATTCGATAGGGACGAACTTTTGTGTTTCCACCTGGATGTTGCCGAGCAGCGGGTTGTGGACGGGTTCCCCATCACTGGGGACAGGCTGGCGGCTGCTATGGGTTCTGACCCTACCCTCTCCCGGGTTTTACGCTGTATTCAGAAGGGTTGGCCAGATTGCCCGTCCGCTAAGACTTCTGATCCGATGCGGAACTACTACACTTTGCGCTACCGCCTCACGGCTAGGGATGGTGTTATCCTCCTCTCCACTGACAATGCTTCGCCGCGTGTTGTGGTACCTGCGTCTTTGCGTGCTTCGGTCTTGCGCCTCCTTCACCAGGGGCACTGGGGTGTGTCTCGCACAAAATCTCTGGCGAGCCGTCATGTGTACTGGCCTGGCATCGACTCTGAAATCGCACACATGGTCGCTGCCTGCGGCCCTTGTGCGTCACAGGCCGCTGCCCCGAAGTCATCTTTGTCACCGTGGCCTTCGCCTGAGAAGCCCTGGGAGCGCATTCATGCTGACTGTGCGGGACCCTTTTTAGGTACTTATTGGCTCCTCGTAATTGACGCCTAGTCTAACTTTCCTTTCATTGTCCGTTGCACGTCACCTACCACCGCGGCAACCACCAGTGCTCTCGCCCGCATTTTTTCTTTGGAAGGCCTCCCCTCTACTCTTGTTACTGATAATGGTCCGCAATTTGCCTCTTCCGACTTTGCGGATTTTTGTGCTCGCCACGGCGTTACGCATGTCACGGCCCCGCCGTTCCATCCACAATCCAACGGTGAGGCTGAACGACTGGTCCGCACATTTAAGCCTCAGATGCGGAAACTTCTGACTTCTTCTGCTGCTGATGATGCGCTTCTCCAGTTCCTGGCGTCTTACCGTTTCACCCCCATGGGCGATCACAGCCCGGCTGAGCTCTTACATGGCTGACAGCCCCGCACGCTACTTCATCTTCTGCAGCCTCCCACCTCACGGCCGCGGGTGCCTTCACTTGGCCGGTTCACCGCCGACGACCTCGTCTGGGTATGGGGATATGGCACCCGGCCAAAATGGAGCCCGGGCTGCATCTTACGACACCGTGGCAGACGCCTGTATGAAATCCAGACGGACACGGGTATTGCAGTGCGTCATTCGGACCAGCTTCGGACTCGGGTGCCAGCAACGCCTGTTCCGAATGCCGCCACACCACCTTTGGCTCTACCTGATGCTCGGGATCTTGGCATCTCTCAATACTCACAACGCAGCCCTCTCACCGTCATCGCGATGCCAGCACCAGAACGGACGCCACCAGGAGACGTGCCCATGCAGGAACCAGAGGACCATCCTCTGTCAGAGTACATCTACTCGCCTCCTCCTCCAACGGATGCCGACACATCGCCCATGTCTCCTGTCATATCAACTGGACTTGCCGCAACGGGCAGATTGGTGCATGGGGCCCCAGCAGATTCGACCCCTACGTCTCCTGTCATCTCGACCCGTTATCATCGGGGACACTTCCGTCCGTACGGGAAGCCTCCTCCTCGAGACTTTACGGCGAGTCAAACAACGCCTATGGACGTTAGCCATCTCCAGGACACCTCCATCAAGACCAGTGCAACCATTTCAAAGGGGGGAAAAGTGTTGTAACTCGCCGATTATTCAAAGTGCCGCCGCGCAATTACGCACGTCCTCTACGTGTGGCGCTGTCTGCCAGCCATGCAGCAGCTGCGCCACCTAAGTGGCCAGCCAAGCAGTGGCCGCTAGACTGAGACTCAGTGTTTAATCGGATGCCGACTTGTTCACAGGTCCACTTACTCAGTGACTTATATGTGTTGTTGTGTTGTCCGAAATATATGTGTTAAATTTGAAGATTTAACAATATCAAGTGAAATTTGTGACTGAAATGAAGGCTTTTTAGTAGGGAAGGTGCAGCAAGTTACCTCAGATGGACAGTCATCAACAGATGTACAAGTAATTTTAATTGTCCCAAGGGAAATGTGTTGGGACCTTTACTGTTCATTCTGTATATTTATGATCTTGTGGACAATATTAACACCCGGCTTTTCGCAGACAATAAAGTTACCTACAAAGAAGCACTGTCTGAAAGAAGCTGCAAAAATATTCAGTCAGACCTTGATAAGATTTCAGAGTGGTGCAAAGATTGACAACTTGCTTTAAACGACCAGGAATTTAAAACTGAGCACTTCACAAAATGAAAACATAGTGTCCAATGACTATAATATTAATATGTCACAGTTGGAATACACAGACACATGCCTGGGTGTAACAGTTTGTAAGGACATGAAATGGAATGATCACATAGTCTCAGTTGTAGGTAAAGTACGTGGCTCATTGCAGTTCGTTGGAAGAATATTAGGGAAATGCAGTCAGTCTAAAATGACGACTGCATGCAAGACACTTATGCCACTCATCCTACAATGTTACTCATGTGTGTGGGACCCATACCAAATAGGACTAACAGGAGATATTGAATATGCATAGAGAAGGGCAATACAAATGATCATCGGTTTGTTTCACTCTGAAGAGAGTGTCACAGAGATCCTGCAGAAACAGAGCTAGCAGATGTTTCAAGATAGAAGCAAACTATCCTGTGGAAGCCTACTTAGAAAGATTCTAGAACCAACTTTAAGTGATGCATCTACGAATATATTACAACCCCCTACATATCGCTCTCACAGGGAACGCAAAGATAAGATTAGGTTAATTACAGCATGCACAGAGGCATTTAAGCAATCATTCTTCTGGCACTCAACACATGAATGGGATGGGAGAAAGTCCTAATAACTGGTACAATGGGACGTACCCTTTGTCATGCACTTCACAGCAGTTTGCAGAGTATTGATGTAGATGAAGAAATAGAGAAAAACCAAGAATAAGTCTGCAAGTAACAGAGAGTACTCTATGGTATTGGCCCCTGGCCCCTTGCATAGCTAGCATTTATTGTGAATCTCTTGCCCAGTTAAAAGTCTTATGCAACTGTAAAAAAATGCAAGAAGGGTGAAAGAATGGACCCACAAAATTACAGACCAATATCCTTAATATTGGTTTGTTGCAGAATCCTTGAACATATTCTGAATTTGAATACAATAAATTTTCTTAAGACAGAAAAGCTTCTGCCCAATAATCAGCATGGGTGAAGTGCAACAGGTAGATTCAATATTGCTGGATTTTCAAAAAGTATTTGACACAGTGACCCCATAGCAGAATGTAAACAAAGGTCTAAGAATACAGATTAGGTTCAGAGATATGTGAGTGGCTTGAAGACTTTATGTAATAGAATCCACTCCAGTGTCCTCAATGGCAATTGTTCATCATAGACAAGGGTATCGTCAAGAGTGTCCCAGGGAACTGTGATAGGACTGCTCTTATTCTCTCTATAGATAAACGATCTAACAGGCAGGGTGAACAGCAATCTGTGACTGTTTGCTGATGATGTATGGGAAGGTGTCATCATTGAGTGACTGTAGGAGGATGCAAGATGACTTAGACAAAATTTCTAGTTGGTGTGATGAATGACAGCTTCCTCTAAATTTAGAAAAATGTTAGTTAATGTAGTGGGGCAGAAAAAACAATACTAGAATTTTCAAATACAGCATTGGTAAATGAGCTGTTTGACTCAGTCATGTCCATAAAATGTCTAGGCTTAATGTTGCAGAGTGTTATGAAATGATGGAAGGATCATGTAAGGGCAGTAGCAGGGAAAGCAATTAGTCGACTCTGGTTTACTGGGAAAATTTTAGGAAAGTGTAGCTCATTTATAAAGGAGACCACATATAGAACAATAGTGCTACACATACTTGAGTACTGCTCAAGTGTTTGGGATTGTCACCAAGTCAGATTAAACAAAGACACTGAAGCAATTCAGAAGTAAACCGCTGGTTTGTTCCCGGCAGGTTCCTTCAACATGCGAATATTACAAAGATGCTTCGTGAACTCAAATGGAAATTCCTGGAGGGAAGACAGCATTCTTTTCATGAAACACTGCTAAGAAAATTCAGAAAGAAGCTGAAAACACAGCAATTATATTGCCATTAATGCACATTTTGCATAAGGAGCACAAAGATAAGAGAAATTGGGACTTGAACAGAGGGTTACACAGTCATTTTTCCATCATTCTCTTTGCAAGTCGAATAGGAAAGGAAATAATTAGTAGTGGTACAAGGTACCCTCCACCATGCAGCATACAATGACTTGCAGAGTACATTTGTAGGTGCAGATAAAAACTGATTATATCAGAAGGTCCAAGAGCATGTTCAATGATGCTATTGTACATAGGAAATTCATAATGTTAGGAAATTACAGTGACTGTTAAAAGACCTTCACAGTTCAGACTCTGATGCAGATATTGCTAACCGACTGCAACATTAACACAAATATCTCATTGCATAATGAAAGAATCATTACTGTTTAATCACATGATTGATAATCAACCTCCTGAAACAGTCACAATAATACAAAATTTCTAGGAGTATGAATATGATGCTAAAATAGATATTTGATCTCATATGGAGGCACCTGGCATTTGTTCTTCCCATGCACCATTTGCGAATGGAAATGGAACAGGAAATGTAAGAGGATGACAATGGTATTCTTAAGTACCCTCTGCTAAACACTGTAAGGTGGCTTGTGTGAACATAAATACCAAAATCCTTCATGCAAGGAACTGTTGTCATTACAACAAGAAAACAAATCAAATACAATACAGATGGACAACAGAAATGATACACAGAGCTAACTACCCTACATAATTTACACGCACCTGTAAAAGAAATCTTGAATATGTAGTTCTAATATAATGATCGAGCTTGATGATTGCCTCTTCCACTGAACACATCACGTAAACCAGAAACAATGATCACGCAAGACTCAATTTGCATTACTCCCAAATGAAATATTTTCCTAAAAATTGTATATAGAGGTAACCTGGTTGATCAGTGTTGTTATTTGAATTTCAAAATGCTTTCGACTCAATATTGCATGAATGCCTGCTACAGGAAATACATTTGTAATAAATTTCTGACCAGATTTGTGACAGAACTGAGGCCTACATGACATGCAAAATAAAGTATGTTTTCTAGGTGTGGCTCATGGAAATATGATGGGACCACTCTTGTTAACAATCCATATTAACGAATTTCTTGATAACATTAGTTCCAATCTTTTTACAGGCGATACGATTATACAGAGCAATTTAGAGTAATTAATTTCACAAAATACAGAGATTTAATTGTTAAAAGTTAAAACCACAGTTTGACCAGGACTAATGACTTACAACTGCACTAAATCTGTTATACTGGTATCTGAGAGTAACCATGTGTGTACAGATAAAACTGAGTAATGACACACATTTAGTAGTGGGTAAAGAAAACAGCAGTCATTGATTCATTGATGGGACACCGGAAACTGTGATTTGTTCATAACTGAAATGACGATCATTAGAGCTAAAGCACTAACTAGGATAAGCCAAGGACAGAGACATGAGTGGACCATGACCATGTTTAATAAATCAACACTGCATTAAAATCAAAACACTTTGAACCCAAATCTGCATGTCCAGATAAAAATTTGAGCCCTACTCGTCTCAAATATGAGACCTGCTCATTAGCTACTGAGCCACCTTGCTCACTGTGTACACACAGAAATGCTGCATGAATTGTTAAAAATTTATGAGACTAGTAAGAATGTGTAAAAGAAATGCATACTACTCCCCGAGGGATAACAGAGACGATGACACATTAAACTTGGCTCATACAGAGGCACATAAGAAGTCATTCTTCTCATGGTCCATCTGTGAACAGAACGGAAATAAACTTTAACAAATGAGGCAACAAAAACAGTCTTCTGATATGCCCTTGCTGTGATTTACAAAGAACAGATTTAGATGACACTGCAAATGCAACAATGTACGGCAACCAGTGATGAATACTGAAAACAACTTCTGCCAAGCTTTAATTATTGTCTGCTAGAATCTCTTTCCTTATTGGTAACAGCTGTTCCATTCAAGATTACCTGTTCTTTTGCTTTCTCTACACTTGCAACCTGCTGCTTGCATAAGTACTTTTTTTTTTAAAAAAATGCTCCTTTCATCTGTTTCTTTTTTCTAAGAATCTAAACTAGTTTTTTTTTTTACTGGTATACCACATAATTCTTAAATAAATTCTCATAATCTAGATTAGAGCTGATGGGCCAGATGTCCGGCCATCGTATAACGCGGATATTCGTCCAAAGATTGCCACGGAGCATGTTGTAACGTGTAGGTCTGAGCAACCACACAGAGCTCGGATGCCGACAATTGAGTATTGTCATTTATAAGTGAACTGAGTGAATGACTGGCTCTTAGATTTGCTACATATTGCAACCATTTTTACCTGTTGTCATTTGACATCACTGCCAAAAATAATTTGTTAATTGCAAGATAAACTATGAGAAGTACCATTGGTAAAGAAAAGAGGCCTCTTTGGGAATATTTTGGTATAAACAGTGACAATAGCAAGTTTTATGTTTGTTTGTTGTGCTGTGGAGAAGAGGAAAAAGCAGGTAGGTGAACTGCTTTATTACACTGATCAACAAAGTGTTTGACCATAGATGATTAATATTGTTAAACAGGCGCCTGTTTACTGCATACTCTGTTCAATTAAACTTCTTTGGGATGCACAGATGTTTTTGTGAAATTTTAGAAAGCATTCTGTAATTGGAGCAAAGCAGTGATTGGTACAAAATGCTAAAAAACGCGATCGAGACAGGCTTTATTTGATTTTTAGTTTTTGTGAAACAGTTATAAAAAGCATTTAAACTACTAGAAAATACCTAAACTACCTTACACCCAATGAAATAATATAATTTTTTTGTCTAATGGGTATCACAGCTGTGAAAAATCACTTGAAAATTAAACATCCAGATAACTTCCAAGTTATTAATAAAATTCCGAGTTATTAATAAGGGTACAGCCATTGCTGTATGTTCATCTTCAAAATCTAGAGAAAAGCAATTGATTATGTCAGGGCAGTTTGAAAAGAAATTGCTTTGGGATGCAAACAATGTAAAAGCCAAAAAATATCATTATTTAATAGCAGAAACGGACCACATTCATGAGACTCCTAGAGCAAGCTTTACTCCAGTTTAAAATACTAAGCATTACAAAGGTTTACCAACCAATTGTTCCTGACACCCATGACAGAAATTGTGAAAAAATCACATGAAATATTTCAGATGCTTTCACGATTTCTGTAACTTATTATGTATTAACATGTTTGCACAACAATGCCAACTTCCAAAGTTTCACAGGTTGTCTCATGAATTCTAGCTGGAACACAGCGACCTTGATACGATGCCTCTTCTTGGTTCTCACACTGGAGAAAATATGGCAAAGGAGCTTGAAGGTATAGCTTTAAGCGGCAGGGATGATAGCCACTGGTAGAAATCTTGTAATGCACTTCAATCATTGAGCTCAGCTCAAGAAAAACTATTGGTAACTGAAATGGAGCTGAATTTACCTGAGCATCGCCTGGTGCAAGATATCAGCAGGAGTTGGAATTCCACCTTTTATATTGTAGAGTGTCTATTGAAATGAAAACAAGCTATTTTGCTGTAAATGACTGATCATGTCACACTTACTAATTTGACATCTCATCAATGGAGTTTGATGGAGCAGTGGGTTAAGCATTCGAAGTGATCTAAAGAAACAACAAAAATAAGTTCGGATATCTCTTGCATATTTGAAGTAATACCACATGTTGCAGCATTAAATAAGAGTAGACATAAGAATGCGTAAAAGGATGAAGTTATGAGTGAGACTTGGAACCAGCACAGGAGAGCAATGTTGAAACCAGGTCACAGCCAAGTTGGTCACAGCCAGTGAGGGAATTGCAAGGTCAGTGGCTTCGCAATGCTTCTGTGATGACAGACCATACTAGCCACCAACATGTGACACATCCTGCAGCAGTATTGTTGCTCAATTACAACAGCTGAGGGTCGCAGGTATATTGCAGACAATTCAACACAACACACTAAACCAATGTAAACAGCAGACAGCAGTAAGGAGAAGCAGTACATTTAAACATGACCAAACCAGCTTGTCGCCGTTTGGCCAGCTGGGCAGTATGTGACGCACAGTCTGTGTCAATCGGAATGTCACTACTACAACTTTGCCATCACTGGATCATGAAGTAGTAACCTCAGCCTGTATGCCCAGCCCAAGCAGCCAACACTGCACTGGCCACCCACCCCTGCTCTTCAGCAATCATCCAGACTTCGACTCTGGAAAACACCATCACTATGCCAGACAAGATATGGTGGTCACCCATGACCATAATGTGTCTGCATCCTGCCATCTCAGCTCATCTCATGCTAGAAACACAAGCACAGCACTCTGTCTCCCAGTCAGTGCGTGCACTCTGCTCATTGTACGTCATCACCTGCTGCTACAATGCCAGAGTATTACGTGAACAAGGAAATCACCGCTATCACTGTACTAGCTGGATAGAATCATCAAACACTTGCTCATGCTTGGGGAGGAATCCAGTTAAATGATTGAATAAAGGACTGACTACATGTCCACCACTGGTCTGTCTACCACTTCCTCAAATGTCTCTCCTGTCCTGCAAATCACCTGCAGACCATGCCACGGCCACAAGAAGACTTGAACCCATCCTAACAAACTAGTACTACTCATGTTTAATCTGGTTTTCCCACAGCTACACCAGATCTGCTACAGTTTGGTGTCAAATGAAGATGATTCTACGTTCACCTGCTATATTTGGTGTCATGATTGAGATGGTGGGAGGCTGATAGATCATTGATGACTAAGAAGATACATGGCATGCTGATGGCAGTAGACTGCTAGCAGTGATACAACAGGGACGGCAAGTTATGTAAGTACCAGTACAAACCTTTTTATGTTCACTCTTAGGTTTTCCTACATCCTTAGTTGGGCCTGTTCCTACTTTTTACGATGACATGGGGGCTTGATAACACTGCAGTATTCAATAAGGAACTATGGACTGAACTGCTAATTCCAGTAATATGTACCCATTGCAATTCACCAGGGCACTCAACCCCATGCACTGAGACACACCCCATAGTATGTCAGGTTTGCTATAACAGAGGACATTATGCCAGCCTGTGCAGTGAGTGTGCCTGACCGATGGAAAAACTTGGATACCCGGAGAACTTCAGTAATTTCATAAAGATAAACCATAAGATGGGGTTTTTGCTGTAAATAAGGAATTGTATAGAGTAAATGTTTTAGGAAGATAAAGGATGACAAGAGTAACACGGATATCAATAATTATAGATAATGTAAGATTTAGATCATGGCTATACCAGGAATATTAGTAGATGTAATCTGGATAATGTGAAGTCCAGGGAAAATAGTTAACGTGTACTACTTAGTTTGTCAAGGCAGGTTTAAGCCCTGGTACAGTGCCAATGGTTTAAAACTAGAATATAGGGCTGCAGTTGTATTGTTTGGTTAGGATTTACTGTCTTCATATCAAGCGTAATTGTCTCAAAGCAGCCAAAGTGCTGAGATACAACACATGCGAGATGTGTCACTGGCTGTGATGTCATTACTTAAACAGCTTCAGGTCCCTCGAGAAGCAATAGTCATGATAGCAGTAAATCCATCATCAATAGCCGACCAAGTGAAAGAAGTGACACAGTGGGAGAATTTATCAGATGTTGGAAAGGATATGGAAATATAGGAATTAAAAGGGATTTTTAATTGTATGACACAGGTGGGGCTGTTATAGAGCCCTTGGTCAGGGAAAGTTGAGGACAGCACGGCTGAAACTGCTCACTACATAAATCTCTCGGAATGAGAGGAATTAATTAAGATTTTAGTACAGGGTGGAGAGGAAGAAAGTTCTGATAGATTCCCAAGTCACGATATCTTGAAACTGCAACTAAAGCAAGATTATCATGCATCTCCTACTGTAGTACATATACTTTTCTGAATTGCTAAGCTATAAGAATATGGGGCAAAAGGATAATGCATAAACTGCAGAGTTCATGCAGGCCAGCATTGCTAAGCAATAGGGCTGAGCATGATCCAGTCTGTTTGCATAGGTTAGTCCCGTTCCTCCAAGGTTAAGATAGAATGTAGGTCACAGTAAATGTATTCTCTTTGTTAGCTGATAATTACAAGTTGTAAGATATTAGCGTAAACTTGTAGATAGCTTTCAGTACTAACTAGGTCATAGTGATAAAGTAACAGTGTAGATTAATGAAAAGGAAAGTGTACAGGTCAAGAACAGCCTGCTTATTTTAAATGTAGGTGCCGAATAGCATGTCATATTCTTTGTGTACATGTGAGGTATGACTTAACATTATATTTGAGACTTATATTTGAGTTGAGTTGAGAGCCAGGTTAATGATTGTGTATGGTGCCACAATCAAAGGGCAACAACTCAAATATAAGACTTAACATTATATTTGAGACTTATATTTGAGTTGTTGCCCTTTGATTGTGGCACCATACACAATCATTAACCTGGCTCCAGGGAGGTAGGGTGCCCTTCCCTATTCCTCCACTGGGGTAATTCCTGCCTGGCGCGTCCACGTCGCGGGGGTGGACATCCTACACTTCAGTAGGCCGGAGTGCTAGGATGGCTGAGTTCAGGCAGGGACCCAATCCCGTGGGGTATAACACGGAACCCATGCCCAGGGTTACAGGTGAAGACCTTAATGGCAGCGACGGCGGAGAAGGAAGACTTCGGGACGGCATAGCTGGCAGAGGAGGCAACCCTTCTTTCTGGGGATTAAATGAGAAGGGAGCCACTGCCTTGTGGTGGAGGAGAAACTCCAAAGGCTAAGGGAGACAACCCCAACAGAAAATCCTTCCTTGCATTAGGCCTAGCAAGCCAGTAGGAAAGTCTTCATATATTGCTTTCAAAACACAGACGAGCCTCGGAACGAACCACTCAGGATTTGACCCCACTGCTTCTTCAAGTACTGGTGCAAATGATGGGAGACCTGATGATATTCATCAGTACAAGAAGATGAAACCAACTGGACTAAAAAACAACCTAAATATTGGCACCCTTAATATATTAACCCTCAATGGAAAAATGGAGGAAATGACAGATTTATTAACAGAGAGGAAGTTGGATATATTGGGATTAAGCGAAACAAAGTGGAAGGGAAAAGGTGAGAAGAATTTGAGAGGAGGAGGAAAACTGTACTGGAGTGGGAATAACAGGTATGGAAGAAATGGTGTGGCAGTGATGGTGAATAAGAATGTACAAAGCTGTATTGAAAATGTAAGATATATATCAGACAGGATCATAATCTTAAACCAGAGATTCCAAAAAGAAACACTAAAAGTAATCCAGATTTATGCACCTCAAGTGGGATGTAGCGAAGAAGAGGAGATGGACTTTGAAAATGTGTTAGAAAACCATATAGAGAGTGCTAATATAGTGATGGGAGATTTTAATGCACAGGTAGGCATAGACAGAAAGGGATTTGAGCAAGTATTGGGATGTTTTGGATATGGAGGCAGAAATGAAGAAGGGGAAAGACTCCTGGATTTGTGCCAGAGGAATGGAATGAAAATAGCAAACAGCTGGTTTATGAAGAGAGAAAGTCGTGTTATCACCAGATACAGTTGGGATGGAAGAACGAAGAGCGTAATTGATTATATTCTAGTAGATAGGGAATGGGGAGAGAAAGTAACAAATGTGAAGGTAATTCCAAGTGTGAGTGCAGATGGAGACCATAGATTACTGGTAGGACAATGGAAAATGAATCAGTGTGTGAAAAATAGAAAACAGAAGAAAGTGATGAGGATACGGGATTGGAAATTGAAGGAGAGTGAATGTGCTGAGAAGTACAGAGAATTAATAACACAAAAATTTCCAGAAGAAGTTTTCTGTGATGTAGAAAAAGAATTGAGTTTATTCAAAGACACTTTAGTCGAAGCAGCACAAAAAGTATGTGGCAGAACATCTGGAAAGGAAAAAATAAGACAGACAAGTTGGTGGGATGATACCACAATCCAAGCAGTTAGAAGAAAAAATGGAGCATGGAGAAAATGGTGGAAAACTAAAAATGACGAAGACCATAAAAGATATATAGAGGAAAAGAAGAAGTGCAAAGAAATAGTGGAAACAGCAAAGAAAAAGGCATGGGAAGAGTTTACAAAAAAACTTGAAGAAGATGTGAAGAGCAATAAGAAAATGTTCTATAAAATGATGAAAAATAAAAGGAAGGCTTCTGAAGTACCAGTAAAGATGGAAACAGAGGACGGTACCATTATTGAAGATCCAGGGAATATAAAATATCTCTGGAAAGAACATTTTAAGAAGCTGTTAAACGCTGAGGAGCAGGTACATGAGGAAACAACAAATAATGAAGAAATTCAGAGAAGTTGGGAAGCAGAATTAGGACAAATTACACGGGAAGAAATGGAAAAAGCTGTGAAGAAGATGAATGGGGGGAAAGCCCCAGGACCTGATGAAGTATCAGTGGACATGATAAGAGCAGCAGGTCCAGTGGGAATGCAGTGGCTGTATAGAGTACTATCAAGCATGTGAAGAAATAGTAAAATACCTGATGACTGGAGAACAGGAGACATTGTTCCCATCTTCAAGAAAGGCAATAAAAGACTTTGTAAAAACTACAGAGGAATAACCCTCATGAGTCATACAGCCAAGATTTTTGAAAGAATTTTACTAAATAGAATAAGTGAGAAGATAGAAAAGGAGCTGAGTGAAGAACAGCATGGGTTTAGGAAAGAAAGAAGCACGATCGACCTGATATTTTCTATCCGTCAACTGATGGAAAAAAGTTGGGAGTATAACAAAAGGGTGATAATGGTTTTTATAGACATAGAAAAGGCATATGACTCAGTTGACAAGGAAAGACTCTGGGACGAACTGAAGAAGATAGATACATTAATGTTATAAAGACAATGTACAGAGGCCACAATTGTAGAATTAGAACACCATTGGGGAACTCTGAATACTTCGAAATAAGACAAGGACTTAAGCAAGGAAGTATTCTATCTCCTGCGCTTTTTAATGTTGTGATGGAGGGAATGAATAGGGCAGTTAAAGATATAGTAAAAGAAAAAAACAAAAAGATGATTTTTGCAGATGATATGGTAATATGGGGTGATAAAGAGGTAGATGTACAGTTACAGCTTGATGCGTGGAAGGAAATAATGACAAGGTATGGATTAAAAATAAATAAAGATAAGAGTGAAGTAATGGTATTTGGAAGGGAGAAAGGAATCAACAGAAATATTACCTTGAATGGAGAACCCCTCAAAGTGATAGAAAGTTTCACTTATTTAGGGAGTGAAATATCTAGGGATGGAAGAATAACTAATGAAATTAATAGGAGGTTACAGAAGGGAAGCAATTTCTACCAAACAATAAAACATCTGATTTGGAATAATGAAGTTTCAGAAAGAGCAAAACTCCTTACGTATAAGAATTATTACATCCCTATTGTCACCTATGGTGGAGAAACACGGACAATGACAGAAAGGGACTGGAAGAGACTGCAAGCAGGAGAAATGAAATTTCTCAGAGCAGTTAAGGGAAAAACAAGAATGGACAGAGTAAGGAATGTAGAGATTAGAAAGGACCTCAAACAAAAAAGTATGAGAGAAGAAATTGAAAGAAAGAGATTAAGATAGTATGGGCATGTTAAGAGTATGCATGGGCAGAGACTCCCCAAAATTATGGAAGAACTAAAGATGGATGGGAAAAGACCTAGAGGGCGCCCAAGAACATGGTGGAAAAAGGGAGTGAGAATGTCTGTTGAAAGGAGAGGTGTGACCTGGCAGCAAGTGGAGGAAGAAAAGTGGTGGGAGGACCGAGCCAAATGGAGAGGACTCGTCAGCACCCAGACCCGGCAGTAGCTGGAGCGGGATTCGGATATAGATAGATAGATAGATTTGAGTTGTTAAAGGAATGTGATTTAAGTAATAGGCAAATGTGGGAAAAACAAATTTAGCATGCAAAAAAATAAATAGGTTACAATGTTTTCCTGATTCTCCATTATCCTACCACAAGATGAAATGATGTAGCTGCTACCAGAACTAAAAGTGGCCTGAAGTAAAAAAATGTGCAGATGAGGTCATATGGACTCAGTGGTTGAGAGAAAAATATAAATAGCACAAAGGAAAATGTTGTACTGTGAGTGGAAATATGAAATGTAAATGAACCACTGTTCTTACATCAGTAAAGTTCAAGGCCAAATTTTATTCGTGAAGGAGAGAAATGTGTAGGGATAAAGATATGAATGAGATTTGGAACCAGCAGCAGAGAGCAAGTCGAAACCAGACCACTGTCAAGTCAGCTGCAGTTAGCAAGAAGATTGTGCGATCAGTGATTTCACAACACTTCTCTGATGACAGACTATACTTTCTGCCAATGCTGGACACAGCCTGCAGCACTATTGAAGGCATTTATGACAGCTGGAGGTCACAGAAACAGTCTAGATCATTCGGCAGGACACATTAAGCAATGTAAACAGTAGAACTCAGCAGGGAGAAGCAGTATCTAACCACGGCCGAACCAGCTTGTCATTGTTTGGCTAGCTGGGCAGTATGCGACGCCCAGTCTGCGTCAATTGGAGCGTCACTGTAACTCTTACCTCCACTGGATCATGAACCAATGACCTCTGCCTCCCTGTCCAGCCTGGGTAGCCAACACCACAACATCATGGCAGCTGCCCATTCTCTCCCTTCAGCATTGGTACAGACCTCGACTCCGGGCAATGCCATCACGATGTCAGAGAAGTCGTGGTGCCCACCCATGACCACAGTATGGCCATGACCTAGCATCTCAGCTCACCTCCATACTGGAGACGTCAGCGTAATGCTCTGCCAGTCAGCGCGTGCACTCTGCTCGCCATACATCATCGCCTGCAGCTACAATGGCGGACTATTACATGAAGAAGGAAACACACCACAATCACTGTACTAATTGGATGTAATAATCAATTCACTAAGGAGTCAAGCTGAATTATGATAAGGACTGTGTAATGTCTACCACCAGTCTGTGTGCCGCCACCCCCCCCCCCCCTCCCGAACCATCTATATGCCATACCATGGCCACCTGGACAACTTAGAACTGCTCATGTTAAATTCCAGTTTTCCCACAGCTACACCAGGCCTGCTATATTTTGGCACCCCATGGGGACGATTTGGTTTCTACCTACTTTAGATATGACAGCACTAAGAGCCCCTGACTCACCACACGACATCCTTGTTGAAAGTTGAATTAGACATTTGTTTCAGCATCCTGAACTAAGGTTCAATTTACTTGACTGCAACCTTTCTATACCCAAGATTCAAGACAAATATTCTCTCTCTCTCTCTCTCTCTCTCTCTCTCTCTCTCTCTCTCTCTCTCTGTGTGTGTGTGTGTGTGTGTGTGTGTGTGTGTGTGTGTGTGTGTGTGCATCTGCCGAATACTGACCTGCTATCCAGTATCCCGCTGTACAGTAAAATTAGGTTTGATAGTTGCTGGATATTCATTTCATTTATAATTTAGATTTCTGTCTTCTTACCCTGTCATGAGATCCTATAATTCTGTTTACTCTTCCATTTTATTTATTTTTACTCTGCACCGTAGGAGTCTATATGATCACTCTTAATTCAAAAGTGGTTTAAGACCATCAATCTTGTACAATTTCTTCATTATTTGAAAATTTTAGTAGACTTCATTTTATACTCATTTGGTCCTTGTGACATTTTTTCATATACTTTCTTCTGGAAGAAAGTGGTAAGGAAAATATATTATTCTATTCAACATATTTAACATTCTGACATCATACCAAAATTGGCACTGGAGAACCTTTTTTTAGTTTTTGTGGTACTTTCACATTAACAACTACCATTACCATCTTGTAGTGGGATTTGCTGTCATTTATAAGGTTCTCTAACACTTTATAGAGGTCTTCCACTTCTTATCAGACAGTATGATGGTGTAGGGACTCTAAACACTATTATAGAATATCTTTTGTTGATCTCTAAAACAAGTATAGCTATTCCGCCTGAGATAACATCTATATCTGTAATACTCTTTTAAATGCTCATATTTACAATAAAGCCTCTACCTGAATTTCCATCTCTCTCTATTCCTCTGTAATTAAACACATGAACTGCTTTTAATTCAGTATGATATTTGTTTTTCCACCCTACTACTGATAACCCTACTAGATCCCATTTTATCTTCTTTTACTCCTCTTCCAACCTCACTACCCTATTCTGCAATTTACTGCCCATAAAAAAATAGTGGAAACAATATTTTTAAGGTTTATGTTGTCTATTAAGCCCAACTTCATGCAGAGCTAATGAAGTGTGGGTGTAGAAGTAATGGGGTGTGCCTAATACCTATAGCCAATGTATGAGGTCCCACAGTTCATTAAAACCAATGATTCTTTACCTGGGTTGGAATAATAGATCTATCAGCCCCCCTCCCCCAAGAAAACAACTACTGTGAGAGATCAAAAAATTTAGTAATCATCCCTCACTCAGGTTTCGTGTAGACATGAGCTATGTGACTGTTGTCATGTGGAGCACTGCATGGATTTACTTATAAATGGCAAGGTATATGGTCAGAAAATCCAAAAGGAGAAAAACATGCAGTAACAGTCAAGTTTCAAATCCTAATGAAGCTACTGTAATTCCAAATGCGCACAGTGTGTTATGTATGTGAGACCAAGCGAATTCTTTCAACAAGGCCACAATCCCTTGCACCTCCCTTTGAATCCCTTGCTTGGACTTTGCTCCCTAATGAACAAGCCACCAGAGATATGACTGATATATATATATATATATATATATATATATATATATATATATATCTTTCTTTTCTCTAAAGCTATGAAAGACACTATATGTTACTCAGCTCAACAACACAAATAACCTGAAACACATATTCTCTTTCAATTTTCTTACAGTTTACAATCCTTATATCCTATAATTCACACTTCCTTATAATTTGTGCCAAAACAGGTCTCTAATAAACTAATGATAGTAAATTAATCTGTTTAATGGAGGGTAACGCTATAATAATGAAGCTCTGATGCTATATAAGGTGGTGGTTTTTTATTCTCTTAAACATAGAACAAAAGCTTGACCAGTGGGAAGATAGTTTCAGGTACCTTATGAGAGATGGGGAAAAGAAGCCATGTCCCATCCAGAATGTAAAGAACATTTCACCATACCAAGATATTATTATAAGATTAATAATAATAATAGGAAATAGGAAAAAGTCCAACAGTGCCAGGTCCGGAAATTGGAGGACTTTATTCGAAGATACCCCACCAGAATGTCTCACGCAGAAAGGCTTGTGTCTGCTGGGCAGTATGCAGATGTGTATTGTAATGCAACAGAACAATTCTTATTGAGTGCTGGCCTCTCCAGCTGTTATGGATAGCCCAATGAAGATGTTCAGGAGTAGCACAGTGTGCATCATTATTGACTGTTGTGTTGCGGGGCATGAAATAGACGAGTAGCTCCTTCACTGTCCCAGAATACAGAAGCTGTCAGTTTTTGGGTTGATGCAGTTTTTTTGAACTTGTTTGGCATCTGTGGCAACCGAGGATGACACCACTTGATAGCCTGTCACTTCATTGTGGTCATTGAACGTGTTCCACCTCTTTCATAACACTCCAAGAATACTAATGCAGCACTCATTCTCGCACCCTTCTGGCCATCCGAGAGTACGCATGGGACCCATCGTGCACAGCTTTTGTGGTATCTTATGTGCTGAGGGACAATTTCATGTACAATTGAACAAGACACTTCCTGACATTGTCCATGCATAGTACTACTTGTGAATCATCGATTCTCTTGAATGATAGCTTTTCATGTGTTGACGGAAGGTCGCCCCGATCTCTGTTCATCATAAACATGTCCTCCCGTTCTTAAAAATTATGCATCACTTTTGGACAGTGGCTGCATTCATTACACCTCTGCCATAAATGGTAACAAGAGTGTCGTGAACATCACAAGTTCTAACATTTTTTCCTGCAGAAAACCAATAACACCTTATACCTCACATTCGGCATGATTCACAATCAGCACAGCCATGGTCACAGCTATCTCTGCACTTACCGTGCGATGAGATCCGGCTTAAAACTACATGTGATAACTGTCCACGTAACACTGAACACGAGAAACCAAAAAGCGGCTGCCACAAGACAGGTGTGCATGCAAGTGATCTTTACTTTCTGGATGGACTTCATATTTCAAGTAACAAAACTGAAAACATTACATGTTCTTCACAGGTTATTCATGGTTTCCTTGAATTTCCACTGCCACTGCTTAAGGCCGGTATTACACTATCAAATTTCTCTGTCAAAGATTTGATCAAAGATGTGATCAAATATTCCGTCAAATATGTTTGACAAAGATCTTTGACGTAGCGCTAGAAGGGGTATTACACTGTCATCAAATTTTTCGTCAAAGTTCAAGATGGCTGTCAACAACTTGTTATTAACCGCAGCAGTTGCATGTACCGCGACTGCATTGTGTGCACATGCGGAAAAGAAGTGGGGGAAAAAAAGGAACCATACATACGAGTTTGACAGTCTTAAATTCCTGGGATTACAACTTGATAATAAATTCAGTTGGGAGGAGCACACCACAGAACTGCAGAAATGCCTTAACAAATCTGTATTTGCAATTCGAGTATTAGCAGACATAGACAACATAAAAATGAAAAAGCTTGCATACTTTGCAAACTTTCATTCCATAATGTCATATGGTATAATATTTTGGGGTAACTCTTCAAGTCAAACAAAAGTTTTCAGAGTCCAAAAGCGTGTAATACGTATTGTTTGTGGAGTAAATACACAGACGTCCTGCAGAAACCTCTTCAAAGAACTGGGCATACTAACTACTGCCTCTCAGTATATTTACTCCTTAATGAAATTTGTCCTAAATAATATATCTCTTTTTCCAACAAACAACTCATTTCATACATACAATACTAGGAACAAAAATGATCCGCACAAGGACTTAAAAGCACTTACTTCAGTTCAAAAAGGGGTCCACTAGTCAGGAACACTCATCTTCAATAGTTTGCCAGCAAACATAAAAAATTTAGTTACAAATAAAGATCAGTTTAAAAGAAGTCTGAAAGACTTACTAGTGGCCAACTCCTACTCCACTGACAAAATTTTTAATAGAAACAAATGATGTATTGTATTTATTCATACTATTAGTATTGTTATTTCAGCTTAAAAAATTGACATGTTCCACATCCACGAGGATCTCCTCGGCATGGATCTATGGAACGAAAAACTAATCTAATCTGGGTGAAGCTGTGGGTTTTACGATGACACGATAAAAGCATTCAACAAAACTTGTTACATGAGCTTACAGTGGAAGACGTCAAGTCGTACATCAATTACTTAAGAATGGATGGGTGTACATTTCTGTATGTGCTCAGTGAAGCGTATCCTCATATCACAAAGCACAATATTCACTTAAGAACTGCTACATCTTCAGAAGACAGGCTCACTGTAACACTCCAATTCCTTGCTACAGGAGAGGGTTATGTTAGGTTAGGTTAGTTCAGGTCAGGTCTCCAATCTTCTTAATCGATTGTTGTATTCAGGGTGCCTAACTTTGTAAAGTGCCTCATCAGCTTCATACATCTCTATTAATTTTGTAGTTGTCGGCACACACCAATTGTATTTACCAGCAACGTTTATAAAAACACTACAGACGACAGAACACTGCAGCTATGCTAGCGCCCCATGTGGTAACATGGCACATTGCAGTGAACAGAAGACAAGTGATTTGTCTTGCTCAGTATGCTGAGGGTCTCACCAAGGCCTTCATAGACATGCACTATCACCCAGACCCAGTACGCAAAAAGATCTCCTGTGCCATTTCCCATCACATCACCAATCTTCCCACCACCCCAAAACCCCAAAGACCCAGCCACAAAGAAGTGTCCCCTTCATCATCAAGTACCAACCTGAACTGGAAAAACTGAACCATATCCGTCACCAGGGCTTTGATTACCTATCAACGTGCTCTTACACGAGGGACATCCTACCTGAGATACTTCCCACCCCTCCTAAAGTGGTATTCCATCGCCCACCTAACCTGATCGTCATACTAGTCCATCCCTATGACACTCCCAATCCCAACCCTTTGCCTTGGAAGACCCAGGTGCACAACCTACCCAATCAACCCACATAGCACTTCCTATTCCAGTCCTGTCACAGGTTTATCCTATCCCATTAGGGGCCCGGCCACCTGCGAAAGCAGCCATGTCATTTACCAGCTCTGGTGCAATCATTGCACAGCTTTTTATATTGGTATGACTACTAATCAGCTGTCCACTAAGATGAACGGCCATGGCCAAACTGTGGCCAGGAGCAAAGTAGACCACCTTGTGGCACAGCATGCAGCTGAGCATAACACACTTGATTTCAATGGCTGCTTCACTATCTGTACCATCTGGATCCTTCTCTCCACCACCAGCTTTTCTGAACTAAGCAGATGGGAGTTATCCTTACAACACATTCTCCGCTTCCATAATTATCCTGGCCTCAACCTACGGTAACATACCGTCCCCCTCTGTCCTGTCATTTACTCCCCATTCTCATCTAACATCCTGTTTATTTGCAGCCCCTCTGCCAATGCATCTGCCCATCTTTCCCCCCTCCTCTCCTTTTCTTGCTCCGTTTTCACACCTCCCTGCCCCATAACCTCTTGACGCTGTGCCTGTTGGGAGTCTAGTGCCTGCACACTCCAACAGACAGCAATCGTCTCTCCCCCCAGCCGTACACTCCTATCCCTTCCCCACCCCTCTCCATATTGCTGGTTGCATCACATGATGCTGCATCCCAGCCCGAGATGCTGGAGTTGGCAGTCGTAGATGCATGAAGTGTGCTTGCTTGTGTGTGTGTGTGTGTGTGTGTGTGTGTTACTGACAAAGTCTGTTGCCAAAAGCTATATGTGAGTGTCTTTTAATTGTGCCTGTCTGCAACTTGAAATGTTTTCTTTACGCTAAAGTAGCAACTTGTCTGTTCCTACATTGTTAACTAAGACATTGCTGCTAGAGCCTGACTTACACTTTGTCGGCAACCCTTTTGAGGTCATCCAGCATCTAAGACAGGTTTCCGTGGCCATGCACTGCAAATTTTGACTGGTACCCAATATGCTCAGTCAGGTTCATGTTAGCAGATAGCATAGGCCATTCCATTTGGTTGATTCCTGCTTCCCGGAGAAAGGTACTCGTGAGGTGCACATGGAGTGCTTGTGCACTATCATCTTGAAAGTCAAAATCACTGTCAAAATGCTGACTGGGGGAGAATAGTTTGGAGGATCCTGGCCTAATAGTGTACAGCCCTGCTAAACCAAAGGGCCTGTATGTCTAAGATGTGCATTGATGCCTGGTCACCTATACATTCTTCTAAGGTGATTGTCAGGCACAATACAGATCCCACACAGATTGATGAATGGAGCCCAGTGCCACTGATGTTACATTCCACAGGTTGCTTTGACCACCATCACCACACACAAAGTGCTAGAGTTCGAATGGTCATTCATAATGAGCATCTAGATGCCACACTGCTTGAGGGGAGAAGGCTAGGTCAATACAACACTCCCAGTAGCCTCCAAAAAGCAACACACAGTCCTTAGGGTACCTATGAACTACAATCTGTTGGTAACTTGCGTCAGAGGAGTTGCCTGGAGCGACCACTATGAGAAAGATCCCAGATATTTGATGTCTCATGATGGCAACTGAATGTTTAAATCGTGTCGTCATAATGTACAGCAATTTCACGGGGAACTTCTCACACTGACAACACCTCTTGCAATAATGTGGGTCTGTGGTCTAAGCTTGAAATGACCCTTCAAGATAAAGACAGACTCAACAGTGCACACAGGCTACAGTGTCCCATCTGTGATTAGAGAAGTAGCATGCTCTACTGAACTTGCTGGTTTACTTTCATCTCCATTACAAAGGCGACTGTACACAGCAACTCACTGTCATATTGAGAAAGAGGTTTCTCATCAAAAACCACAAATTATGCAAGTCGTAAAGCTAATGAAAAACTTTTTCAGTAGTTTATACTGATAATCCCTTAACAGGTACTAATATGATTACTTAAAAATGAAATAATTGTACTTTAACTGTAACAAAAATGTAATTGAAAGTTTATTTTTTCATTTCAATAGTTAACTTTGTCATGACACAGTAGAACAGAAAAGAAAACCCCAACAAAGATTCAATATTTCCACAGTAGTTGGAGGATAAATTTCAAAGGTACATGTCATAGACTACTATTATGAGTAGCAGATGTCTACACTCAATATAACTGGTCTACTGTTTCTCAGTGTTTTGTCAGTAGTATTACAGTGGTCGAATTTCATCTATCAGCAACACTGAATTCTGTCCATTACTGTTGTCAAAGTAGTTAATTGTCAAAAACATTAAAAAGATAAAGTCTGACAGATAGGTCATATTCATGATTTTATACAGTTTCAACACTCATTTCATTTGTAGTGTGTGTGTGTGTGTGTGTGTGTGTGTGTGTGTGTGTGTGTGTTTTAAAAAGATATAAATGACAGGATAATAAGAGACGTATATTACCTTATAGTTGGCATTTTGAGTAAAATTTTCTGCAGAGGTGCTAATGAGAAATGATTTGTCAACAGCCTGTCATCACCTTGTAAACTTCAAAGTCTGTTTGACAATTCAGTCTACCAGTATGTTTTTGTTGTTCTTTCATCATGCCTTCAAAAGACTAGGCATGTTAACTTTTTCCTCCTTGTACATATATAAAACTATACCATATGTCACAAAAAGATAGTGCAGAGTGGACCGCAAATGCTAATGTACACACCTACAACACACGGAGAAAGAATGATATACAAAGCATACCCCACCAACTGGCAATGATGAAAAATGACCCCACAGCACTCACATATCAAATTACTAAGAAGACTGGCTGAAAAACTGGGTGACAACATACATGATACTAAGTTTTCAAAGAACCTAAAAGAGTATATGGTGGAAAAGGAATTTGACAGTGTTGATGAAGGCTGCTCACATTAAATTTGTAAATATTGTTAATTACAATCAATTATGTTAGAATAGTTAGGAATATGTCATAATGAAGATTTTTGTATTTTTGACATGTCCTATATTACATGCACATTCATTGTACACAATGTAATCCTACAGGATCAAGCAAAATTCAATTCAATTTAATTAGTCCAGCCTCTTGGTTTACTAACATTTGTGTTATTTGTAGTTAATTTTCAACTTGAACATACTAGTAGTAACAACAAGCCGTGGTATGAAGAACTTGAAAATCACACTAACATAATGGAATTAGGCTACAGTGAGTGAATGTATGGATGTTTAAAAATCTCTACATATTATACAAATATATCTACACAATGTACATGTGTTATATCTTCAAGCAACTAAAAACTGCATTGATAGAAGAAAAAATTTCAGCCACCCAGAAGAAAACTATGATGGAAAGCATGTTTCATTATTATATTTTATTCAGGCCGCTGAACAAAATAAACTGTTTGTTTCCTAAAAGGCGGCATCTCTTTGGGCTGAAGGATGTTTCGAGGTCTTTCATCAACACAGGAACATAAACATTTTAACAATAGTTGTTGCTTGTTTTCTCTCAGATATTTCTCAGGTAACATACCATTGAACATTTGCTCAATAAAACAGAAAATTTTTTCATTAAGGAATGGCAACCAATTGCCTGTCAATGGAGGTACAATTGAAATTTCCATTATTGCAGCTTCACTGTAAGTTTCCAGTTGTTTGGAGACAGATATAGCAGGGTACACCAAACTACTATTTCAGACACACATATTTTTACTTTCTTTTTTGGGGGGGGGGGGGGGGTTTATTGTATGATAGTATCCCCCCAACCCTTCTCTATCATCATCTCATATTTTAAAGTGGGTTAAAGAACACTGTAACAGATTTATCCGTAGGGGGATCTGATGTCAACACTTACTAGAAGGTACAGATACTAGCTTTGAGACGCAACCAACAGATGACATCATCATCATCATCAACACTAAAACAAGAGTAAAACAAAAACTGAGAAATTAATGAGACCTCCTTGGAATTACGGGTTATGAGTGGGGATTTTCTTGTTAGACCTATATAGATCTTGTAAACAGCATCATCCAGTTCATTGCCTCTCTCCCCTACACCACACGGCCTAAGCCACCACCCACAATAACTAAACAACATATTATATACAACACACACAAATGACAAATACTGCAACTGATACAAACAAACAAAAGTATCAGAGGCATCTCCTTAATATATAGACCCACATTTCAAAGACTAAACCAACAGCTCGCATTATTCACTAGTCTCTGTGCCTCTTGCTTACTTCACACACCTATCACCGCATGTACTTCACGGAATAAATTCAAAGAATACCAGTACAATTTATATTTGATTTGTATAAGATGGTTATGGAGTTACTCACAACCTACAGTGGAATATTGCACAGTAAATGTGCAATGTAACACATAAAGGTTGCCTCAGACATTTCGAGGGCCTTATGTTCAGAGGTTTTTAACAACTGCTACTTCACTGTACATAATGACCTACGGAAAGAATACCTAATCTGACTTTCCCACTGATTATTACATCTAAAGAAGCATACAAGCAAATGTTCTTTGAATGTAGCATCCGTTAACAGAATGTAAACAAGAACAAGAATTACTACCCTGTACTTCTTTCTACAAAAGCATGCAATAATTTGTGGAGTACACACAAAGATAAATAGTCCAAGTGTGCAGAGAAAGAATCTTAACAGAATAATATTTCATTGATGACAAGGTCATTAGAGACATAGCACAAGCAGACACAACAAAAATGTGGGGGGCGGTAGGAAGCTGATCGGGCCCTTTTCAATGAAACCATTTAGCAATTAACTTTAAACAATGTAGGGAAACCACAGCAACCATAATACAGATGGCAGGACAAGGACTTGAAACTGGCTCAGGCCGAATGTGAGTTCAGTGGCATAACCACTCAACCACATCACTTCGTCACATGACGTGGAATGTGGCCACAGCAGTTTGAATCAATGATACATCAACAGCTTACTGTGTGAGAGACTTGGTTCCTCTCAAATGAGAAATGTCTTGTCACATACAATAAGAATTATGAGATAGTAATGTTAATTTCAATGCTAATGGGTACAGCAGGCATTTACATACCCCTGTAGAAGAGAAATTTACAATTTTCATCCTCCGGTTCATTACTGGCCCTAACACTGTTTCTATGACAAGTAAGAAAGCAGAGTTTTTACAACTGGAATCAAATGAAGACATACTCTGCTATACCTAAAAAATAGAAAACCGACTCGAATGTTGTAAAAGAGCTATTCTCAAGAGTCAATTTCTCTTTCAAAAATATGCCACAGACCTACATTCTTGGTCAGTAAACTTTAAAACTACTTTTTACCATTTGAAACTGGTAGTACTCAATACAAGTAAAAAGGCACTTCAGTCAATTGAAAACCATAGTTTCATTATCTCAATAACATTTTTTATCCCTTGTGCTGTTTGGTCTAACAACAGAAAGTGCTACTCGGCTAATATATATTGGCTCAGTTGAACACTGTCATTGTTCTTGCTATCATATAATCTCTTGAAATGGTAACTACAGCCGAGGAAGTGTGTCATAACCCAGTCATTGAGCACTCTAAAACCACAAAATAAATAAACAAACGAAATTAACGACAATGACTCACCATATAAATTTGCAAGAATTTTAAACACAATATGGTAGCACAGTAGGATCTTCACACATATGAAAAAGTAGCAGAAATGACTGTTTCCATAAGTGTGAAATATTCTTTCAAAACAATTTTAATAACTCTGATGGGGAAATTACAAATGTTTCCTGGTTCCAAAAGGTTTACACATAAAGGCCAATCTGCAGTGAAAATCTAAACTAATGAAAGTACAACACAAACACTTTCAGTTCATTGTTTACTGATAAGTGATAATAGGCTAGTTGGTTTCACTTCTATGTAACACCACAATGTGATGAGTCCTCTAAAATTGCCCTGACTATCAACTTTCTTTTTGTTAGACTTGACTACACAACACAGTAGAAACAAACAGAGCATACTAATTCAGAAGACTATTTCATATGTTCCAATGAAACTTGTTCTTTGTAGATTGACAACATCTCCATTCACCGTAATGCTTGGTCATAAGTATTAATATTTTCCCACCGAGATAATTTAAACGTAAACAATTACATGACAACACTTGTGTTGCTCAATGCAGAGTCTGAATTGAACAGAAAACAAAATTTTACACACCCATGAATTGGTGTGTCATATTTATTCTCAAAACACACAACAGGGAACGTAATTTGTCAAATTACCGTAGTGTAACACAACAGCACACAAATGACTGGTGCTGCATAGTACCTGTCAATGACAGTAGAAGTTTACCTACTCATCAATAACAGTACAGTGCACACAAAAGTGTACGAGTTCACAACAGAATCCTTTAGTTAAAGCTTCAGTTTAGTGAGTAACAATGCTGCAAACCTTTTTTAAATGTGACAGTATACAAAACTGTACATTAAAACGTGCCATAAATACCAAATCAAATACTCATGAAGCACAACATGAAAATAAAAACAGTTCATATTCTGTTGTCACGACGTAAACAGCATAAATAGAATAAAACAACATTATAAACTCGCTAAGAGTAGTCATTCACAGAAGAAACTAACCTTGCCGTTGATGTTTAGAATGCCGTTCATTTTCATAATTTCCTTCAACTTATTGTCTATCTCCTGATTCTGATTCCTCTGCTGTGCCATATATCCAACAGGGAGGTCAAGTTTTCCTCTTGGTCTTGCAGGTGCTGTCACCTCGCCCACTATATAAACACGACAGAATTAAACACAAAACACACACATACGTAGCGCTGGCACACAGTAAATAAACAGCGGTCACCGATCACCGTGGTAATTCCATCTCACAATAATACTGGGTGTAACTCATGTAACGTAAAACGACACGTGAGGATTTTGTAACAAATGGTACCCTTCATGAAAATAGTGACGACGCCTGACTCTTATTCACTAAACAACAATGATTTTTGGCGTAAGAATGCAAATTTTCTTTCGGGAGGCCTGACTTACATGCTCGAGGTCTACGTCCTGATCCTTGCCTCGGACTCTCCGTCACGTTCCCCAAGTCAGCAGGCATTTTGTCTCTATTTCTCGCTTCGTTTTCTGCTTTCAACCTAGCCTGTAAATCTAATATTCTATTTTCTAATGGTGTATTAGACATCTTGATCAAAACAACTGGCAACTATCAGTGATGACATACTATCGACTAACAATCGATATAACTTCTTAATTGCATATCGATATATTCAATGGACGATAATCGACTGCGTTCGAAGTAAGTCACAGCTAAAGCGTTACTAGTGGTACCAGATACTCATTGTAACTACAGCATAACTTATTTAACAAACAAATATTATAATTCTGTGATACTTTGTCAGTTTTGAGAACTGTGTTAGCGTATAAATATAGTTTGATCGTATCAGGACGTAATTCAAAATATAATGATCACTGAAGCACGGTATTAAAACTTTGCACGGGTGCAGGTATTAGTTTTAGACTGCCGTTTAGGTAAATGCAAGAATCATACCACAATTTCGTCTCAGATTCTCAATGTAGGGAAATATGTCTTTAAATTTAGAAATACATAGTGTTATATGAATATATTTGGTGCCAAATGAAGAGGCTTAAACTTTCTGGATAGTTTCACTACCGTAGCTACGCGGCCCAACGAACTTAGTGACCAGACGTCCCGATTTGACCGGGACAGTTCTGGTTTTTGGAGTCCTGTCCTCCCTGTCCCGACCGGGTTTAGCCGGGACGCCCAATTGTTCCGGTTTTAACAAATCAAATCCAAGTCTAGGTCATGGGATGTTTCAAATCGTAACTTCTCACATTTTTTTGCATTGTAAAGGTGTTTTACACTTTATTTCCTTATCATATCCCAAACTAAATATACCACACACATTATAGAATGCGTTTACACGACTTGTCTGCTGACGCGTTCCAGTCCGAGACCCTCAATAATATTTGCGCTGAAGTTGGTATTACTGAGCTGGATTTCCCTACCTGTAGCCCTTTCGTGATTGTTTTGTTGGCGTGAGTATTGTATAACCTGTGGTGTCACCGCCAGACACCACACTTGCTGGGGGTAGCTTTAAATCGGCCGCGGTGCATTTAGTACATGTCGGACGCGCGTGTCGCCACTTGTGATCGCAGACCGAGCGCCACCACAAGGCAGGTCTCGAGATACGGACTAGCACTCGCCCCAGTTGTACGGACGACATTGCTAGCGACTACATTGACGAAGCCTTTCTCTCATTTGCCGAGAGACAGTTAGAATAGCCTTCAGCTAAGTCAATGGCTACGACCTAGCAAGGCGCCATTAACCATTGTAAGATAGAGTCTCACTTGTATCATCAAGGAATGCTGTATTCACATGAAGGATTAAAAGTTAAGTATTAAAGCAGCTACGTACTTTTCTTGCTACCATTCATTACGTATCCTGTTTCAGACCTCTATCTAGCCTACGTGAGATTATGCGTGCCTTTCGGCTACTTCAGTGTGGCGTAGCTGTCTTGTTACGCCACAACATAACCAGCTTCGCAATGCACAAACGTCAGGGCGTTTTCAGTTCCGAACTTCAAGAGAGGTAAGTAACGTACCGTATTCATAATTCAGTGTCATAAACAGTGTGGTAACTCTGTTTTTAATTAACCCTCAACTACTATGGATCGTCTCTCAGAGCGCAACAAATCTTTTCTGTTGTAGGTTCTTCCTATTGGACATGATGCGTGGATGCCAGAACTCTTGACTATTACTGCATTTTTTTCTTTTTAACCGGAACGACGCAAACAGAGAGGTGTTACAAGCTTAAAGTGCGTTTGTGTGTGTGTCAGTGGCATCATTAACTTCCAAACGAAAGGTCCGATTTTAATGCAGTTTTTTTTGTTTGACAGTTGGTTTCATCGGAGTGGTTCTTAACTATCTTCCATGAAAGTTTGTACAGCAATTCAGTTTTCATAAGCTAAATTTTAAGTAAAAAAGTTATACGGTAGCTCCCCTGATAATATGCTATATAATACGATTCAGAAGAGAAACATCACGTTACGTAGTGCCAGATTGTAGAGCTAAACACGGTGCCTGCCAACTACGATTTATCTTGTACGAACGATCTGGCCACTGGCGCCAAATGCGAATTAACTCTCAGGAAACGAATTTCTGCATAAAGTCAGATATGAAAATATTCGTAGCAAGTACGTGTGATTTGCAGGTTTTGGGCGTCAGGAACAGGTATAGTAAGTCATCTGGACGTGGTGAAACAGAATTTTTATTTTCTCACTTGGATAATAGTAAGAGAAAAGTGCACACAAAATTTCATACAAATATTTTAGTGTCAGACGAAAAATGTACACTGTGCGTCACTAATGGTAATGGAATCAAAGTTTTTTAATTGTTAAGTTGCCTGAAAGCAGAGGTTCCCAAATTTTTTTGTCCCAGTCCGCCTTTTTGTTTTTTTCCCTCCCTTCCTGAACCATTGACAATTTTTTTTACTATACACTAGAACATTTGGAAGAGCTACCGCCACCACCGCTAGTTCTTCTCCTGCCTTTGTACATTGATGACAACAGTTGCGAGGATACAATCTTTGGCACAGAGGAGATACATTACTGAAACCGTACTGCATTGCCCCTTCTCCCTCACAGCCCGCACAGGTGAACTTTTAAAAAGTGATTTGGCAGTACAGGGACTGTTAGTTTCATATACATCACTGGTAATTAGCAAAGAATATGAAATTAAATTCAACTTGTTATTTTAACATCTCTGTGCCGTGCAACTATAGTGGAAAAATTGTTAGATTAATCATGTTGGCAACAATGAGAAAATGAGCACAGCTGGCACGATGCCACCAAGACCCAAACAGCACTTATAGAAGGCAAAAAGCTCAAATTTTCGTATGCCTGATAGTGAAGCAAATTAAAACACTTTCAAATGGCTCTGAGCACTATGGGACTTAACAGCTGTGGTCATCAGTCCCTAGAACTTAGAACTACTTTAACCTAACTAACCTAAGGACATCACACACATCCATGCCCGAGGCAGGATTCGAACCTGCGACCGTAGCAGTCGCACGGTTCCGGACTTCACGCCTAGAACCGCGAGACCACCGGGGCCAGCTAAAACACTTTCTAAAATCTAAACAGTATACAATGTCTTTCAAGCGTCAACTTTCAACAGTAAAATGATAATTACAGTTTCACAGTTATATTACCTCAGCTGTCCTCTATTAGTGGGAAGTATGTAGTTGTTCACTTTTAACTATGAACTCCAAATTCGGTTCAAAAGATGTTATCTTTATCCTTACAACTGGATCAACTTCCAATCGGCTTATACAGGTCTATTTATTTCTTCAGGAACACCAGTGTTGAAAACCCTGATTCACACTTATATATCGAATCTTAAGGCATTAGAAATTTCATCGCTTGTTCTGCTAAAGCAGGATCTCTTAACGGCAAGATATCCGAAAATCTGTCACATGACAGCACGGTTAACGAACCAACATTGGAATCTGACAAATTAAAGAATTCTAAGTTGAGTAAAAATAGGTTATTTACCCATGTTCGGTTGCTGTTGGCTGAAGGAAAATATAATTTCAGATTAGTGTCCACTGTCCAGTCCCAGAAAATGCTCCTTGATAAGAGTTGCTGTGTTGTGCCGGAATGAACCTATGTTGTACTCTCTTTGAAATTTTCTTTGCTTCGTGAGCTTCAGTGTTAGGCCAAACGCAGGACGATCGTCACTAAAGTAATATAGTAACGATGCGCAATTTCATTGTTTACCAGAATGAGTACAACTTCTGCGTACCATACAACTGTCATATGATTGCCTTTAGGAACTAAGTTTTTTAACTAACCTACTATTACTATAATGTGATTATTAAATAACGTACATAATTATAAACTGTTGATTACGACAAGGAGATATTTGTGCGACCCGGTATTTTATTTTCGTGTCCTGGTACCGGGTCGCGACCCTTCAGTTGGGGAACGCTGTCTTAAACCATTCTTCACAAATTGGACAAAAGACCATGAGATAACTGGTGAAAGGCGATTAACAGTAGGGTCATTTAATAAGTACACTGACATACACAACTCGATCTGGGAAATGTACTTTCCCCTTCTGCTCCATTTCTTTAAGTTGTAAGACGATATTATTGCGCATCTGAGCTGAACTTTCCACTCTTTACGCCAATTAGGATGTAATTCGCACTCCATTTTCTCGTCAGTAACTGTTTTTTAGAAATTTCGGAGACAGATGGACTACAACCGAGAAGATGAATCAAACTGTATGAACCGTTTAACCTGGATTCTGGGAGTAGTTCATTGATTTTGGCCATGGCTGTCAACGTGTTAAAAAGATCTAAATTAAAGTCTTCGAGAATGTATGTTTATCTTATACGATGGACCAACAATGATAATTTCTGTCTTTTGAAGTTACTCGTTTCTGCACTTACAAAGCAGAAAAAAAACACAAAATCATAAGCATGTATATTCTCCAGAACAACTGTTTTACATAAAAAATAAATTAATAAAAAGGCGGTCTGATAGACGCCTACGTAGCAATAGTGTTCCTATAGACATCCATAGATAGTAGACGGGTTAAATCGAATTTAAGTGAACAAACCTTCAAAAACTGTCATTTATTTACTTTTAACACAGGTATCCATTCATAATAAAAAGAGGGATAACAGACCACGATGTCCGTTGCACGAAATTTGGAGGAGAGTTTTCTGTTTCTCGTGGAGGGAAGTACTACATACAGTGTCACTTGAAAACAGCCAACCACAAGTCATCAGATACCAGTGCCACATCTTTGACTTTTTTTTTTGGCGAGTTCTTCCAAGCAACCATGAACTTAAACGAACTGCACCGGAAGGCACCAATTGCCACAAGAGAACCATGGCTTTCGTTCAAGTGACTGTATGTCTAAACTCATCCAGAAGTGCTTCGAGTCTAAGTACGCTTGTGGCCATACAAAATGCGAAGCCATTGTTGTTAACGTGCTTGCTCCACATAGACGTGATGAACTGCAGCGAGAAATGTGCAAAGTGAAGTGCATTATTATTATTTCTGATGCATCTAATCATGGAAACACAAAGCTTTTCCCTGTACTTGTCCGATATTTCTTGCGTCTTGAATGCAGATGTGTGAAAATTCTCCAGTTCAAAGAGCAGCCTGGTGAAACTGCAGATATTGTTGGAAACTATGTTTCACATAATATAATTTGAATGCTAAGGTTGTAGCATTCTGCGGGGTTAATACCAACATAAACTTTGGTGGATGGTCTCGAAGATGGACAAACAATATTTTCCACAAATTAATTGGTCGTAACATCATTGCAGTGCAGTGTAGGATGTGCAGTGCACATAATTCATAATGCTATAAAGACAGCTGCAGATTGTTTACCAGTCGATCTAGAGTGTGTCATTCAGAAGATTTATTATTACTTCAACATATATTGTGAGCGTGTAGAAAGCCTAAAAGAATTTTGAATATTTTTAGACATAGACATAGACATTTAGACACTAGTACCAGATGGTTGGCCTTGATGCCAGCCATTGAGAGAGTTTTACAGCTCTATGGACAACTAAAACCATGTTTTTTTTTAGCTAACAAAAATGCCCAACAGTACTAAGGACATTTTTTGAAAGCTCATGCTCCGAAGTCCTCCTTGTGTTTTTACATAATCAAGCGTCAACCTTTCATGCAGCAGTATTCAAGGTAGAAGGCCAGTATGTTACATATGCAGAGGTTATAGAAGCATTTCACGATTTAAAAGTGAATATGACAGACAAATGAAAAACCAAATTCGTGCCACACGTTATAAGAAGTGCTTTAAGCAAACTTGAATCTGAGGGGGGGGGGGGGGGGGGGGCATAAACTTTATTAAGTGCTCTGAAACCATTTGTGAATTCTATGATAGCAGTACACAATACATTGAGTTGTAGATGGATCATTTCATGCCTTTTCAGACTTCAAATGGGTTCATTTAAACCATGTACCTACATGCGCTGAGGTCCAAAAGTGCCATGAATCTCTCATAAACGTATTGCCGAACTGTAACATCAATGACAATGAATTATTTTAAGAGGATCTTAATGTGCAGCAGTGTGTCACCCCTCAGAAGATAGACCAATGGAACGTAGAAAAAACTAACACAGATATGCGTTAGGTACAGATGTTTTAGCATTTCACATCGAAAAAAATTGCTTATGAGAATATTTCAAGGATTGTGCAATTTGCGATGTGTCTTCCACGTACAAATGTAGCAGTCGAGTGTGTCTTTTCTTTGATGACTAAAATATGGACATCTGAGAAAACCCAAATGAAAATAGAGACTTTGAAATCAATTCTGACAGTTAAAATTAATCTTAAATACAGTTGTTTGGAATTCTATGATTTTCTAAACTTAAAAGAAAGCAAACATTTGTTAAATTAATTTCATTCATCACAAAAATGCATGAGCAGCTGAATTTTTAAAAGTTGTATATAGTTATCTAAGCAAATGTTTTATTAACTTTTAATATTTTGGTGCATTGTTATTATACAGTAACTGTGATTGTGCCTTATGTTTTATATTACATGTGCTATATTGTCATTTGATGCCTGTTACTTATTTCAGTGTAAACTTTAATAAAGTATAACAGTTATAGAACACTGTTATATTCTGATTAGTGAGTAGTTACTGTATAAAACTCTTCCCCAAGGACGCCCATATCATAGTTCACAGGGGGGGGGGCTTCTTTGTCATATATATACCAACTTTTTAATAAATTTCTTGAACCAAGTTCATGCGACTGCAGACTGCTGCATTTTTTCTTTTCCCTGAAGTCTGGGGGGCGGGGGCACGGCCTTCCTTGTCCTCCCCCACCTGTAGGGGCATCCATGTTAGTCCTAACTTCAGCTTCCAAAAATATGGTCACTTTACACTACTGTATTCGAATACATTAATACAGATACCCTGTCTTGGAAGTAAGTGAACATTAATCTCATAGATACATGAAGTTCATACAAAATGTCGAATACGTTAGCAATAGTTTAGTTTAGCTTTACAAACAAGATACATTTTTGTCTGTGGAAAAATAGCTACAGGCTGATCATTTATACAAACAGATTTTCTGTTTTATTGTTATCTACAATGAAATTTGACAAACGTAACCCAACAACATTTGTACTATCTATTCAAAAAAAATCATCTATGCAGTAGAAGATGTCAAGTAGAAATTATTTTAATTGGGTTTTAAAACTTTCATTATCTCCCAGCACCTTTAATTATGAAGGGAGATGGTCAGATACTTTTAAGGCTCCACATTTTGCTCTGTTTTGTGCAAGAGAAAGATTAAATTTAGCATGATAGAGGCTATATTTGTTCCTAGTGTTATATGTACTGATGAATGCTATATTATTTGCAAACTGTGCCTGATTTTTCACTAAAAATCTTCATAAGGGCGTAAATGTGCTGAATGTCAGTTTTTAATATGCCTACTTCTTTTAAACAGCTGCGTATATGAAGTCAGAGGATGTACACCAGATGTTATCCACACAACACGCTTTTGGGAAATAAATTTTTTGTCTCTCTGTGTGCAATTGCGCTAAAAAATTATTCCATATGATATCAACAAACAGAACAATATAATGCTGTCATCGCCAAAAGCAGCAATTACGTGTAGAGCAAATGTACTTGAACTCATTCATATGTGATTTCCAGTTCAAGTTCTCATAAATATACACACCTAGGAATATGGAACAGCTACGTTTATATATTTACTTTCTTCCACACCGTATTGTTGTGATATATATTGATTTATATATGATGTAATGAACCGCGATTTTTCTAAATTAACTGATAGACAATTTACCGAGAGCCAGTTAATAACACGTTCTAATATTTTCTATATTGCTCCTTCTGTTGTTGCAGCGCTGTTGGCTTTGATTATGAAGCTTGCGTCATCAAAAAAGAACGTCATTTCTGCTTTATTTGTTCAAGACGGAATGTCCTTTATATACTGTTCCTCCAAAAAGTTCAGAGAGTGATTTCATTCATGGGGTATAAGGGAATCCAGCTTAATAATTATGGTGCCCTCTTGCATTATCAAATGTAAACAACAGAACTACATTAGACTAATTAGTTGTGAGCATAATGCGTTAGATAGTGGACATGCAGCTGATGTGTGGCATTGTTGTTGTGTCACCAATCGCAGTGGAGCAATATCTCTAAATCTCAAGTGTTCAAGCGTTTTCCAAAATGTTTGAAAGAAGAGAAAAGTGCGTGCGAAGTTTGTCCCGCACACTTTGACTCTCAAAGGAAAACAACAGTGCCTGCCACTGCTTTGATGAAATGCAAAATGCCCACAATTCTTATCTGGAAACAAAATCATCACTGGTGATGAGACATCACATTGTTGACACGAACCAGCCACAAAACTACAAAGAGTAGAAATTCACATGAAGGGACGACACCTTGACGATATAACCGACATTCAAGCCAATGTGACGTGCAAGCTGAACATTATATCCAAGACGGTTTTTTATGACAGTTTCATATGGTTGCATGAACGTTCTGTGCGTTGAACTCAACAGGGGTGGTGTGTGTGTGTGTGTGGGGGGGGGGGGGGGGGTTGGTTTGGGTGTGCTTCACACATAAAAAAAAGTTGTGCATCACCCTGATTCCCAGAGCTCATGAAGATAGATGTTGACTGTGGATATTGTATCACAGACACAGTCCCTTTGACTGTTCAGAGCAAACATGTAAACAACCACGCATGAGTAGCGCCTATTAGACAGAGAGTGTACGACAGCCGATCATTTCCAGTCATTCCACCAGGAAGGAGGTACACAGACAGGAACCGTCTGTGACATGCCTCGCTCAGGCCGCCCAAGGGCTACTACTAATACTGCAGTGGATGACCGCTACCTACGGATTATAGCTCGAAGGAACCCTGACAGCAACACCACCATGTGGGATAATGCTTTTCATGCAGCCACAGGACTCCGTGTTACGATTCAAACTGTGCACAATATGCTGTATGATGCGCAACTTCACTACCAACGTCCATGGAGAGGTCCATCTTTGCAACCACAACACTTCGCAGCACAGTACAGATGGGCCCAACAACATGTCGAATGGATTACTAAGGATTAGCGCTTCAGTCTGGAAGCACGCGACCGCTTCGGTCGCAGGCTCGAATCCTGCCTCAGGCATGGATGTGCATGATGTCCTTAGGTTAGTTAGGTTTAAGTAGTTCTAAGTTCTAGGGGACTGATGACCTCAGATGTTAAGTCCCATAGTGCTCAGAACCATCTGAACCATTTTTGAACCATACAATCGTCAGAGACGTGTTTGGAGAAAGCCCGGTCAGGTTGAACGTCTTAGACACATTGTCCAGCGAGTGCAGCAAGGAGCAGTTTCCCTGCTGTTTTGGGGGGCATTACGTGGGGCCAACGTACGCCGCTGGTGGCCATGGAAGGCGCCATAACGGCTGGACGATACGTGAATGCCATACTCCGGCCGATAGTGCAACCGTATCAGCAGCATATTGGCGAGACATTCGTGTTCATGGACGACAATTCGAGCCTCCATCAACACATCTTGTGAATGACTTCCTTCAGGATAACGACATCTTAGATTGTTTGCAGGTAATGCTGTCATTTAGCGTCTTGTAAAGTCATCAGATGACCAAACAAATTGCAAAATGATTTAGATAAGATATCTGTATGGTGCGAAAAGTGGCAATTGACCCTGAATAAAGAATTTTTTCACATGAGTACTAAAAGAAATCCGCTAAATTTCGATTACGCAATAAATCACACAAATCTTAAGGCTGTAAATTCAACTAAATAATCAGGGATTACAACTAAAAATAACCTAAACTGGAACGATCACATAGATAATTTTGTGGGGTAGAGCAAACGAAAGACTGCGATTCATTGGAAGAACACTTAGAAGGTGGAACAGGTCTACTAAGGAGACTGCTTACACCACGCTTGTCCACCCTATTCTGGAGTACTACTGTGCAGTGTGGGATCCACATCAGGTGGGACTGACGGATGACATCGAAAAAGTTCAAAGGATTGATCGTTTTGTGCTATCGTGAAATAGAGGAGTAGTGCCACAGACATGATATGTGAATTGGAGTGGCAATCATTAAAACAAAGGCGTTTTCCGGTGCGACGGGATCTTCTCATGAAATTTCAATCACCAGTTTTCTCCTCCGATTGCGAAAACATTCCGTTGGCACCCACCTACATAGGGAGAAATGATTATCACGATAAAATAAGAGAAATCAGGGCTCGCACAGAAAAATCTAAGTGTTCGTTTTTCCCGCACACCGTTCGAGCGTAGAACGGTAGAGAGAACTTGAAGGTGGTTCATTGAACCCTCTGCGAGGCACTTTATTGTTAATAACAGAGTAATCACGTAGCTGTAGATGTAGACAACATGCAATGTGTGGTTTTCATGAGCAACAAAAAGGGCGGAAATGATGTTTATATTGATCTCTATTCCAATTTTTGTACGGGTTCCGGAACTCTCAGAACCAAGGTGATCCAAAACTTTTTTTTATTTGTATGTGTAGAACATGTGGAGCGTTAAAACCACCATCTTAACTTTTCTCTGTTTTTTTAATAATACAGTCTCGAAACGTTTTGACTGACAGAGTGTATTGCAAGACTGGAAGTGCTCCTAGAACTGAACCCTATGGGACGCCAATGCAAATTGTCCCCACTCAAAACAATATTTGTCATGAGAGTTTATGACTATATCATATCAGTTTAACATGAAGTGATTACTTATTCATTTTATTTCAAAATCCTTAAACTTTGCACTTCTTCAAATGTATCTTGTGGTTTGTACAATGAAAGGATAGACAGATCGCTAAAAAGTTCCCACTATGTAAAATATTGCTGTATTTTACTACACAGTCAATAGAATATTAGCTGACATTTCAAGTGGTGAAGTATTCTTTGATACCACAGTTCACCACAGTATTACTCGGAAAAAACCATGTACTATGAAACTAAAATGATAAAGACAATTAATTATAGTAGTTTACACTTTTACTAAGCTGACTATTCTCGTCGAAAGTGACGTTAATTATGCTCTGCCCCTCAAAAATACATGACAGTTGTAGAAAGAAAACTAGCTATGTATGGCTATAATATGGAAAGCTTTAAAAATAAATTAGCTGAAGAGAGCTGGGATACAGACAAAATACCGATATTTTCTAGAAGCAATGTAGCACAGGCTACAAATCTGCATGAGCAGATAATTTAGTTATGTTAACAAGCAGCGTACTTTGTGTCTGAAGAGGTGTATGAAGATCAAGTATGCAAAATAGTTAACCTTTTAACGAAGAAATTCTTCGTGAGATGGGATGTTATATCAAGTGTTGTAGTTAGGAATGTGTATGAGAAATAGTAACCTCTCATCTACCTCATCAATCGCAGCATTAGAGAGAACATGTATCCAAGGTGCTTGAAAATAGGTATAGTCAAACTGATCCATAAAAAGGGAAAGAACAAAGAAAGTTCAAATTACCAACAAATTGCAGACAGCATGGCCTTCCATGGTTAAAAACAAAAATAGAAAGCGAGAGAGAGAGAGAGGGCGAAAGCTATTTACTATAAACGATATGTTGAAGATATTTTATTGCTGTAAGAGGGTGACAGTAATGAGGTCAACACATTGTTACCATTATGCAAGTTAACAACAGACTTATTAACCATTTTCAGAAAACCTACGTGACAGACCTTATCTCCAATACCAGTTCCTGCCATCCCCCATGATTTGAAAGAGCCCCTTTTTTTTAAACCAATGATTGACTATCTCCACTGTTTATCCTAAGCCAAAATTGAAATATTCTATATTTAGTATTGTGAAGTAACTTGCAATAGCCAACAGTATTTCTGCAAATGACATTATGTGCTCATACAAATGGCTAAGAAAATAAAATCTTACATATTAGGCACACACACACTCACCCAGAAAACAAAGGTATTTGAAGAACAAACGAAGACCGTTTCTAAAGTATTTCGTGCTAATATGTTCCAGCAAACCGAGAAATGTTTTAGAAAATCTTAAGTTTTATGTGGTCTGAAAGTTAACAATACACTAAAATTTCAGGTAAAACATTAGTTGAAGTTCATCTGATAAATTAGATGGCTCCAGGGTATAAAGAATCGATTGTACTTGGCATTATATCGGCCAAAACAGCTGCTCTTTTAATGTGAGGAACATTTGCAAACATATAATAAGACTGGGTTATGGCTGTTTTTAGCCAATATCGGCACTGAGAACAGTATAAACGTACTCCATAGAGCGACAAAGGACTGTGTTCTCGGTTTGCTGGAGATGCATAACTCTGGTTCGGCGTGGGACGGCGGCAGGGTGGATGGACTGCTGTGGCCTGTTGTGGGGTAGTGGAGCACTGAGGGCTACGGTGGGACGAAGCCTCTCCGACGTTTATAGGCCCCCCGGGTTAATACACACAATACACACTCAGTTTCTGCCCTCTACAGTTCCCTCTAGTACCATGGAAGTCATTCCCTCATGTCCTATCATCCTGTCCCTCCTTCTTGACAGTGTTTTCCACACATTCCTTTCCTCTCAGATTCTGCGCAGAACCTCCCCATTCCGTACCTTATCAGTCCACCTAAATTTCAACATTCGTCTTGTTTCGTCTCGCCTCGAATTCTTCTGTTCCAATTTCCCCACAGTCCATGTTTCACTTCACGCAATGCTTTGCTCCAAAGGTACATTCTCAGAAATTTCTTCCTCAGATTTTACATTGTAGAACGCTTTTTCCTGGTCGACAAATCCTGTGAACATATCCTGATTTTTCCTTAGTTTGGGTTCCATTATCAACCGCAACGTCAGAATTGCCTCTCTGGCGCATTTACCTTTACTAAAGCTAAGCTGATCGTAATCTAACGAATCCTCACGTTTCTTTTCCAATCTTTTGTATATTATTTTTGTCAGCAAATTGGATGCATGAGTTGTTAAGCTGATTGTGCAATAATTCTCGCAGTTGTCAGCTGTTGCAGTCTTCGAAAGTGTGTGGATGATATTTTTCCGAAAGTCAGATGGTATGTCACCAGACTCATACATTCTTCACACCAACGTGAATAGTCGTTCTGATGGAATGTTATCTATCCCTTCTGTCTTATTTTATCTTAAGTCCCCCAAGGCTCTATTAAATTCTGATTGTAATACTGAATCTCCCATGTCTTCTAGATCGACTCCTGTTTCTTCTTCTATCACATCAGACAAATCTTCCTCCACATAGAGACCTTCAATGTACTCTTTGCACCTATCTTTGCATTTCAATTTCACCGAAGATTATTTTCACTTTCCTATATGCTGAGTCAGTCCTTCCGGGAGTCTCACTTCTCTTTCGATGTCCTCTCATTTTTCATGCAGCCATTCCGTCTTAGCTTCCCTGCACTTCCTATTTATTTCATTCCTCAGGGACTTATATTTCCATATTCCTGAATTTCCCTAAACATTTTTTGACTTCCTCCTTTTATCGATCAACTGAAGTATTTCTTCTGTTACTCACGGTTTCTTCGGTGTTACCTTCTTTGTAGCTGTTTTTCTTTCCACCTTCTGTGATTGTCCTTCTTGTGCTGTTTTTTCGGAGAACAGAATGTGTACTGCACTGCAGTGATTGGTTGAGGACGAGAACATCGGGGGGGGGGGGGGGGGGGGAGGAAGGAGAGGACAGCTTTTTTTTTTTTTTTTTTTTTTTTTTTTTTTTTTTTTTTTTTTTAAATAGCTGAAGGGAGAGGATGACTTGCTTCTTAACCGTCGTGGAGTACAGTCGCGAGAGCTTTCCGTTTCTACAGAGAGAGCAGTTAGTTGTAAAGATGTCCGGACACACGTGAAACTTTATGTTTTCGCGGACGTGAGACAATCACCGGCGGACGTGGGGTCATCTCCCACAGCACGACACTTTGGCAGTGTCCGCACCCCGACAGTGTCTCGTCTTTCATCGGCTTTATCCGTAACGGTCCGCAGCTTCGACAAATTCAGAAGCCTATCAATCGTTTCCATGACCATCTTCTTTCATAGCAGCCTTGTACTTGCTGTAGTCACTCCCAGTGTCCATTGCATGCTTAATTATATCTTGACGCGAGAGACCAGTCAGTGGAACGATACAGTTGCGTGTGGTTGCCCAGATTGGCAATCCGTCCACTCACAGTAGCCAGTCTCATTTAAACGTAAATTCCAGTTAGGTTTCCCAGGTATATTGCCAACCAACCTGTGTTCGTGTTAATGAAACGTTAAACAGTTCAAGTTTCTGTTTATATGTTTGTTCCCTCTTGACCTTGATATTATTTAATAAATCTCTTTGTGATAGCGTAGGTACTCGTTATTAATTTTTCAACGACACCCATTCTCATTCCCTACGATGTCATTTATTTTGTTGTGGGTTTGAAGTAATTAAATTAATTTTATGTCTAATTAGCCAACTCAGGGCGTACACCAGGGGTGACTGTTTACTGTCAGATTTCCTTACGCTATCGATAAATGTGGAACCTCTGGGGTGTAGTGGTTACGAAAAACATGGCTCTGAGCGCTAATGGGACTTAACATCTGAGGTCATCAGTCCCCTAGAACTTAGAACTGCTTAAACCTAACTAACCTAAGGACATCACACACATCCATGCCCGAGGCAGGATTCGAACCTGCGACCGCAGCGGTCGCGCGGTTCCGGACTGAAGCGCCTAGAACCGCTCGGCCACTCCGGCCGGCTGTAGTGGTTACGCCCTTTTAGTCGTTTGGCAGACGGAGAACTGCCGCCACCATAGGCTAGCTTGCAAAGACACAAGCAAGACAGTACAGATTTCTTCAATATTAGGTCCCAGCATTTTTTCTTTCTAATCTTGCTACAGCTTTACACGGCGTGCCTTTCTTTATGCGAAAGAATCTATTACCTCATCAAAATTCGTCAAATGTTTTGCTACATGAAAAATCAAAATGTTGTTGTCTAATATCGAAAAAGCTGTTAGTACGAATAGTACCCAAGACCGGTGTAGTTTCTCGATTTGATTACGTCTATTTTGTAACTGTCTGCTGATAACCTCGCTGTTGTGCGCCCTAAAACACTAATCATCATCATCATCTGCTAGACAAAACGAAATAGGCTTTTCTAATATTGCAGCAACTGTAACACACGGCAAATACGAGACTGTTTTGGTACAAATGATCATTTTCATCCATCTCATTTACATTAATAACTCGGCAGAATATAATTCACGAACTACCATTATCATGAAATCGAAAAGTAGTAGTAGTAGTAGTAATAGCAGCACGAAATTTTTATATAAATTTGGAATCGTTATATTCGTCCATATTTGTGTGATGTCCCTGTTTCTTCTCCTTTCTCGTTCTAACAAACAATCTTAATATTACTAATTCTGTAACTCATCCTGCCGTTGTCAAAACTTATTTTCTGTGAACTTCACTAAACCTACCAGAATCACCAGTTTAGTTATCCTACCTTCATTCAGTGGTTAGGCGTCATTACGTGTTCGTAATACGCGTTTTCCTCACTATTCTGTGAATAGAACTTAAGCGGCTACTAACCGAGGATTGTGTGAATGGCCCTTAGTTGTTGTTGTTGTTGTTGTTATGGTCTTCAGTCCTGAGACTGGTTTGATGCAGCTCTCCATGCTACTCTGTCCTATGCAAGCTTCTTCATCTCCCAGTACCAACTGCAGCCTACATCCTTCTGAATCTGCTTAGTGTATTCATCTCTTGGTCTCCCTCTACGATTTTTACCCTCCACGCTGCCCTCCAGTACCAAATTGGTGATCCCTTGATGCCTTAGAACATGTCCTACCAACCGATCCCTTCTTCTAGTCAAGTTGTGCCACAAACTCCTCTTCTCCCCAATTCTATTCAATACCTCCTCATTAGTTATGTGATCTACCCATCTAATCTTCAGCATTCTTCTGTAGCACCACATTTCGAAAACTTCTATTTTCTTCTTGTCTAAACTATTTATCGTCCATGTTTCACTTCCATACGTGGCTACATTCCATACAAATACTTTCAGAAACGACTTCCTGACACTTAAATCTATACTCGATGTTAACAAATTTCTCTTATTCAGAAACGCTTTCCTTCCCATTGCCAGTCTACATTTTATATCCTCTCTACATCGACCATCATCAGTTATTTTGCTCCCCAAATAGCAAAGCTCCTTTTCTACTTTAAGTGTCTCATTTCCTAATCTAATTCCCTCAGCATCACCCGATTTAATTCTACTACATTCCATTATCCTTGTTTTGCTTTTGTTGGTGTTCATCTTATATCCTCCTTTCAAGAGACTTTCCATTCCGTTCAACTGCTCTTCCAAGTCCTTTGCTGTCTCTGACAGAATTACAATGTCATCGACGAACCCCAAAGTTTTTATTTCTTCTCCCTGGATTTTAATACCTACTCCAAATTTTTCTTTTGTTTCCTTTACTGCTTGCTCAATATACAGATTGAATAACATCGGAGAGAGGCTACAACGCTGTCTCACTCCCTTCCCAACCACTGCTTCCCTTTCATGTCCCTCGACTCTTATAACTGCCATCTGGTTTCTGTACAAATTGTAAATAGCCTTTCGCTCCCTGTATTTTACCCCTTCCACCTTGAGAATTTGAGAGTATTCCAGTCAACATTGTCAGAAGTTTTCTCTAAGTCTACAAATGCTAGAAACGTAGGTTTGCCTTTCCTTAATCTTTCTTCTAAGATAAGTCGTAAGGTCAGTATTGCCTCACGTGTTCCAACATTTCTACAGAATCCAAACTGATGTTCCCCGAGGTCGGATTCTACCAGTTTTTCCATTCGTCTGTAAATAATTCGCGTTAGTATTTTGCAGCTGTGACTTATTAAACTGATACTTCGGTAGTTTTCACATTTGTCAACACCTGCTTTTTTTGGGATTGGAATTACTATATTCTTCTTGATGTCTGAGGATACTTCGCCTGTCTCATACATCTTGCTCACCAGATGGCAGAGTTTTGTCAGGACTGGCTCTCCCAAGGCCGTCAGTAGTTCTAATGGAATGTTGTCTACTCCCGGGGCCTTGTTTCGACTCAGGTCTTTCAGTGCTCTGTCAAACTCTTCACGCAGTATCATATCTCCCATTTCATCTTCATCTACCTCCTTTTCCAATTCCATAATATTGTCCTCAAGAACATCGCCCTTGTATAGACCCTCTATATACTCCTTCCACCTTTCCGCTTCCCCTTGCTTGGAACTGGGTTTCCATCTGAGCTCTTGATATTCATGGATCTCTTTTCTCTAAAGGTCTCTTTAATTTTCCTGTAGGCAGTATCTATCTTACCCCTCGTGAAATAAGCCTCTACATCCTTACATTTGTCCTCTAGCCATCCCTGCTTAGCCATTTTGCACTTTCTGTTGATCTCATTTTTGAGACGTTTGTATTCCTTTTTGCTTGCTTCATTCACTGCAATTTTATATTTTCTTCTTTCATCAATTAAATTCAATATTTCTTCTGTTACCCAAGGATTTCTACTAGCCCTCGTCTTTTTACCTACTTGATCCTCTGCTGCCTTCACTATTTCATTCCTCAAAGCTACCCATTCTTCTTCTACTGTATTTCTTTCCCCCATTACTGTCAATTGTTCCCTTATTCTGTCCCTGAAACTCTGTACAACCTCTGGTTCTTTCAGTTTATCCAGGTCCCATCTCCTTAAATTCCCACGTTTTTGCAGTTTCTTTAGTTTTAATCTACAGTTCATAACCAATAGATTGTGGTCAGAGTCCACATCTGCCCCTAGAAATGTCTTACAATTTAAAATCTGGTTCCTAATTCTCTGTCTTACCATTATATAATCTATCTGAAACCTTTTAGTATCTCCAGGACTCTTCCATGTATACAACCTTCTTTCATGATTCTTGAACCAAGTGTTAGCTATGATTAAGTTATGCTCTGTGCAAAATTCTACCAGACGGCTTCCTCTTTCATTTCTTAGATCCAATCCATATTTACCTACTACGTTTCCTTCTCTTCCTATTCTACTGTCGAATTCCAGTCACCCATGACTATTAAATTTTCATCTCCCTTCACTGCTTGAATAATTTTTTTTTATCTCATCATACATTTCATCAATTTCTTCATCATCTGCAGAGCTAGTTGGCATATATACTTGTACTACTGTAGTAGGCGTCTATCTTGGCCACAATAATGCGTTCACTATGCTGTTTGTAGTAGCTTACCCGCACTCCTATTTTTTATTCATTATTAAACCTACTCCTGCATTACCCCTATTTGATTTTGTATTTATAACCCTGTATTCACCTGACCAGAAGTCTTGTTCCTCCTGCCACCGAACTTCACTAATTCCCAGTATATCTAACTTTAACCTATCCATTTCCCTTTTTAAATTTTCTAACCTACCTGCCCGATTAAGAGATCTGACATTCCACGCTCCGATCCGTAGAACGCCAGTTTTCTTTCTCTTGATAACGACGTCGTCTTGAGTAGTCCCTGCCTGGAGATCCGAATGGGGGACTATTTTACCTCCGGAATATTTTACCCAAGAAGACGCCATCATCATTTAATCATACAGTAAAGCTGCATGCCGTCGGGAAAAATTATGGCTGTAGTTTCCCCTTGCTTTCAGCCGTTCGCAGTACCACAACATCAAGGCCGTTTTTGTTAGTGTTACAGGCCAGATCAGTCAATCATCCAGACTGTTGCCCCTGCAACTACTGAAAGGCTGCTGCCCCTCTTCAGGAACCACACGTTTGTCTGGTCTCTCAACAGATACCCCTCCGTTGTGGTTGCACCTACGGTACTATCTCTATCATTGAGGCACGCGAGCCTCCCCACCAACGACAAGGTCCATGGTTCATGGGGGAAGATTTCCCTTAGTAGTGTAGCGATTTGGCAAAAATTTTCTGTCAAAATATCATTTTCTTGGATACACCGAGAAGATAATGTGTAATCTTTCTTATCTGTTATTCCTGTTAGTCGATTATTTCCACTCTGGTAGTCTGGTAGTCTGAAGCTATGGAATTCGCTAATAATTATACCAATTATACCAACGCTTATCATTCGCACAACCAATCAACCACATAAACAAACAGCGATTGGCATTCACTCGTCCAGGTTTATTTGGCTCAGCTTTGGCTAAGCCCCGTCCCCTTTTGTCTGCGGGAAAGTTTTTTTACTTATAGATGCTACAGGGATTTCCCTGACAGAGACTTGACGTACATCATGCAGGTATTCAAAAATAAACTTGAAATTTGTTGAAAAATGTTCAAAAACCGACATGGATGCGTTTCAAAATGATATGAATAATCAACAGAACTACATGCGCTGGATACTAGGCTCTTTGTGAAACAAGGTTTTCTTTCTTCAAAGATATGAATTTGGTGCCCCCTGAAATTGCTGCCCGGGGCAGATACTCTGGTTTGCACTCCCCCCCTCCATATATCTGCGATTGCCGTGGTAACATGTACTTCGTTGGGTAATAGGCGGAGCAGCTGACATCTTGTAGCAGATCCAGCAAACTAAAGCGTCAGCACACTATTTTTCTACTCGCTATGATGCTAGAGACAGCAGTTTCAGTCACAGGACAGTCACGGTGACGTACACCTGTCACTCACTCACTGCTCCATTACCGTGACAATATGGAGCCTCTGGTCGTACATTATTGTTGTCCAAACCATTCTGAAGTAACACCAGTCTCATAATGACACACAGTATAAGTACTGCGATGTTTGTAGGCGACACGGTTGCCATAGATTGCACCTACTGCCCCCTCACGGTAGAAATGTGGACTGTTTCAGCTATGATTACGTTACAAACAAACCAGTGTGTTAATATCATATTTCTGGATCACAACGTTCAATATTATAGTTCCATTAATATGCAACATTTATTTTGACCATTGTATGTATTATTGCTGACCATTGCATCATGTTATGATTGATGTCTTATCCCTTAGGAACTGCATTTCCCAAGTGAACAAGTCTCCATGTCACGGCGCTGTAATCCTATCTATTACACCTGTTTGAAGAGCATGGTGATGTACTTCAGTAGATATCTTAACTTTTCAGACTCTCCAGACACTACGCTGATCAAACATTTCTGCTACCATATTTCACTTAGTGTCAGCCAAGCGCCGACAAACCACGTATAACTTCCACTCTTAACCCTTTCGCGGTTAAAACTTTATTTTAGGCATCCACTGACGGAAAAAAATCTCACCACTATGAAGGAGTTGTGCGACATAGAAGAAAGTTAGTAGGCACGTTTCTACATCTGAAAGATGACGTCTGTTAAAGTTTCGCGCTAGTAGCGTAAGAGTGGCGCTATTAGCAGCAATATGAGGATACAAATCACGGTTGCTTTAACTTTATGCTATAACGGTAATGAGCGTTAGTTTACCTTTGAGATTGAACGTGGCGAGTTGATATTAGTCAAGAATTCCTTTAAGGCGACAAAGACGCCGTTATCTAAAACTCACTGAGCTTGAACGAGACCATGTAATAGATGCATTTGTACAACGGTACCCTGTCTGGAGGAATCGGAACATCTCAAAGAAGACCAAACTCCGACTTTTCAACAGCAATGTGAAGGCTGTTCTGTTGTATGGTTGCGAAACTTGGAAGGTGACTAACCACATCAAAAACCAGTTCCAAGTTTTTATCAGCCGCTGTCTCCGGCATATTTTAAATGTGAGATGGCCAGATATAATGACAAATGAAGAGCTTTGGAAGGAAACAAATCAGCAACCAATCAATATAGAAATCAAAGAAAGAAAAAGGAACCTAATTGGGCATAAATTGAGGAAACCAGATGGAGCTGTTGAAAAGATGGTACTGGATTGGAACCCTCAAGGAGTTAGAAAACGTGGTCGTCCCAAACAGACGTGGAAAAGGACGATCGAGAGAGAAGCTGCAGAGGATGGGAAAACCCGGAATGAAGTGAAGAGACTTGCTAGAAATCGTATCAGATGGAGGAATGTCGTCACGGCCCTATGTTCCAGAGGGAACGACAGGAACTAAGAAGAAGAAATGTAATAGGGCTACGAGAAGCTAATTGTTCCTTCTGCGATATTGCAGAAAGACGTGGCAGGTATTTAGCCACTGTACATGACAGCTGGCAGCGGTGGTCACGAGAATGTACTGTCCCAAGAAGACCGGGCTCTGGATGATCACGTGGCACTACAGCCCACTGTGGTCGTCAGATGGCTCTGGTGCATCGTACTGCATTTGCAGCAGCAATCTGAGTGGTTGTTGGCACCAGAGTGAGGCAACAAACTGTTAAAAATCGGATACTTCAATGGCAGCTCCGAGCCAGACGCCCTGTAGCGTGCATTCCACCGACCCCAAACCACCGCCAATTTCGACTTCATGTTGTTAAGCGAAAGCTCATTAGAGGGAAGGGTAAAGGTCTTTTGAGTTTACTGATGAAAGCCGGTTCTGACTCGGTGCCAGTGATGGCCATGTATTGGTTGGAAGGATGCGAGCTGAGGGCCTGCAACTAACCTGTCTGCGTGCTAGACACATTGGACGTACACCTGGAGTTATGCTCAGAAGCACTCACGTGGTTATCCCACGCACCCTGACTGCAAATTCATGCGTAAATCTCGTGATTCGACATGTTGAGCTACCATTTATGAACAGCATTTCAGGGGGTGTTTCCCAATAGGATAACGCACATGTTGTAACCGCGACCGGAACGGTCGTGGGGGTTGCCGAGAATGAAGCGCGGCGGGACCAAACGGGAGCGGCCAACGAACAAACGAACGGGAAAGGGTGGACACAAACAACGACGGACGACCGAGCAAGACCTTACGACGACAAAACGTAAGAAGCAACGGGGTCACAAGCGACAATCAAACGAATCCACAACGTCCATACCTAAATGAAAACAAAGTACGGTAAACACGCTGTTTGTAGCCGAGATGTCGAGAGACTCACATGAATATCAGACTGCTTAGCTGAGCGAGAGGCAGGCGCTTATACACTACTGACCATTAAAATTGCTACACCACGAAGATGACGTGCTACAGACGCGAAATTTAACCGACAGGAAGAAGATGCTGTGATATGCAAATGATTAGCTTTTCAGAGCATTCACACAAGCTTGGCGCCGGTGGCGACACCTACAACGTGCTGACATGAGGAAAGTTTCCAACCGATTTCTCATACACAAACAGCAGTTGACCGGCGTTGCCTAGTGAAACGTTGTTGTGATGCCTCGTGTAAGGAGGAGAAATGCGTACCATCACGTTTCCGACTTTGATAAAGGTCGGATTGTAGCCTATCGCAATTGCGGTTTACCGTATCGCGACATTGCTGCTCGCGTTGGTCGAGATCCAATGACTGTTAACAGAATATGGAATCGGTGGCTTCAGGAGGGTTATACGGAACGCCGTGCTGGATCCCAAGGGCCTCGTATCACTAGCAGTCGAGATGACAGGCATCTTATCCGCATGGCTGTAACGGATCGTGCAGCCACGTCTCGATCCCTGAGTCAACAGATGGGGGCATTTGCAAGACAATAACCATCTGCACCAACAGTTCGACGACGTTTGCAGCAGCATGGACTATCAGCTCGGAGACCATGGCTGCGGTTACCCTTGACGCTGCATCACAGACAGGAGCGCCTGCGATGGTGTACTCAACGACGAACCTGGGTGCACGAATGGCAAAACGTCATTTTTTCGGATGAATCCAGGTTCTGTTTACAGCAACATGATGGTCGCATCCGTGTTTGGCGACATCGCGGTTAGCGCACATTGGAAACGTGTATTCGTCATCGCCATACTGGCTTATCACCCGGCGTGATGGTGTGGGGTGCCATTGGTTACACGTCTCGGTCACCTCTCGTTCGCATTGACGGCACTCTGAACAGTGGACGTTTCATTTCAGATGTGTTACGACCTGTGGCTCTACCCTTCATTCGATCCCTGCGAAACCCTACATTTCAGCAGGATAATGCACGACCGCATGTTGCAGGTCCTGCACGGGCCTCTCTGGATACAGAAAATGTTCGACTGCTGCCCTGGCCAGCACATTCTCCAGATCTCTCACCAATTGAAAACACCTGATCAATGGTGGCCGGGCAACTAGCTCGTCACAATACGCCAATCACTACTCTTGATAAACTGTGCTATCGTTTTGAAGCTGCATGGGCAGCTGTACCCGTACACGCCATCCAAGCTCTGTTTGACTCAATGCCCAGGCGTATCAAGGCCGTTATTACGGCCGGAGGTGGTTGTTCTGGGTACTGATTTCTCAGGATCTATGCACCCAAATTGCGTGAAAATGTAATCACATATCAGTTCTAGTATAATATATTTGTCCAATGAATATCCGTTTATCATCTGCATTTCTTCTTGGTGTAGCAATTTTAATGCCCAGTAGTGTATACAGGATACGGTACGTCACTATTGGCAGCTGGGACCGCGTGCTCCACCGTGGCGCCCTCACGTTATGCGCAGGCCAGGAAACGCGCGCACCCACGGCTTACGGCGTGACGGCTGCAGAGACTTTTAGTGGTAATCGAGGTCCATGCCGTCTGGCGCAGATTCGAAACCCGCTGCCCTCGGTACCAGAGCTCACTCACATACTGCCGTTGTAACCCAACATGCTCTACAGAGTGTCGACATGCTGTCTTGTCGTGCTCAATCACCAAATCTGTCTCCAATCGAGCACAAATGAGCCGCCATCGGACAATTCCAGCATCATTCACGAACAGCATTAACTGGCCCTGTATTGACTGACCAAATGCAACAGGCATGGAACTCTATGCCACGAACTGCTATCCGACACCTGTACAACACAATGCATGCACGTTTGCATGCTTGCATTCAACATTCTGGCGGCTGTAACAGCATTTCACATTTGCAAAGACTTATCTACCACTTACATTAACCTGTGATCTTCAAATGTTTATCTCTTTAGTACATTACCTAGACAAATGTATTCGTGAAATTTCATTACTCTACATTAATTATTTTTTGGTGCTGCGGTTTTTTACTGTCTGTTTATTCGAAAAATAAAAGGTCAAAAACAGTCTTATGTTATGATCAGTAATACACTTTCACTACCAAAAAGTTTTAAGGTGGCCAATTTTTAAAAAGGTGAGATGGATCACATGTGTCACACGAACATAATTAGTCCTTATTTTGCTTGCAACCTTGGGTTTTCAGAGTTAAATTTTTTTGTAGAGTGATTTTATCAGAATGGGAAATATGGAAATGTGTGTTACAAATCAGTACCAAAACACAATTATTCGGGCAACAGTTGAAAACTTGAAATGTTGCACACAAATTTTCAACATAAAATTTTACTATGGCTTTACTATTTCGCCAACCGTTGTTTTCTACATGCTATAACATTTGCTGGGGCATATACACCCCCCTACTGTATACAAGCCAACAGAATCACTGAGGAGTGTAGTAAGGTGTAGACGGCATGGGTGGAGGACGGTGGATCAGGGTGACACTGAAGCTGCTCGAAGGTAGCAGAATCCGTTTATTAATTTACTGCCAGCTCAAGCTCTCATCTGAAGACGGCTAGAAGGTGGGTCTCGACCTATGTACCCCATGGCAGTGAAACGTTCTTGTAGGACACTGGCCACTGTTGTGCTCATTGTGGTCCAAATGTGGAATGGCCTTGCAATCATATACAACCGTTCGCTCGGCGAAAGATCCGTGCCCAAAGACTGGAAAGTTGCACAGGTCACATCAATATTCAAGAAAGGTAGTAGGAGTAATCCACTAAATTACAGGCCCATATCGTTAACGTCGACATGCAGCAGGATTTTAGTACATATATTGTGTTCGAACGTAAAGAATTACATCGAAGAAAACGGTCTATTGACACACAGTCAACATGGGTTTAGAAGACATCGTTCTTGTGAAACGAAACTAGCTCTTTATTCACATGAAGTGCTGAGTGCTATTGACAAGGGATTTCAGATCGATTCCGTATTTCTGGATTTCCGGAAGGCTTTTGACTCTGTACCACACAAGCGGCTCGTAGTGAAATTGCGTGCTTATGGAATATCGTCTCAGTTATGTGAGTGGATCTGTGATTTCCTGTCAGAGAGGTCACAGTTCGTTGTAACTGACGGAATGTCATCGAGTAAAACAGAAGTTATTTAAGGCGTTCCCCAAGGTAGTGTTATAGGCCCTTTGCTGTTCATGATCTATATAAGCGATTTGGGAGACAATCTGAGCAGCCTTCTTCGGTTGTTTGCAGATGACGCTGTCGTTTATCGACTAATAAAGTCATCATAAGATCAAAACAAACTGCAAAACGATTTAGAAGAAATATCGAAATGGTGCGAAAATTGGCAGTTGACCTTAAGTAACGAAAAGTGTGCTACAAAGAACGCGTTAAACTTCGGTTACACGATAAATCACTCTAATCTAAAAGCTGTAAATTCAACTAAATACCTAGGAATTACAATTACGAACAATTTAAATTGGAAGGAACACATAGAAAATGTTTTGGGGAAGGCTAACCAAAGACTGCGTTTCATTGGTTCAAATGGCTCTGAGCACTATGGGACATAACATCTGAGGTCATCAGTCCGCTAGAACTTAGAACTACTTAAACCTAACTAACCTAAGGACATCACACACATCCATGCCCGAGGCAGGATTCGAACCTACGACCATAGCGGTCGCGCGGATCCAGACTGAAGCGCCTAGAACCGCTCGGCCACGCCGGTCGGCCGTTTCATTGGCAGGACACTTAGAAAATTTAACAGACCTACTAAGGAGACTGCCTACGCTACGAGTGTCCGTCCTCTTTTAGGATACTGTTGCGCAGTGTGGGGTCCTTACCAGATAGGAGTGACTGAGTACATCGAAAAAGTTTAAAGAAAGGCAGCACGTTTTGTATTATCGCGAAATATGGGAGAGAGTGTCACAGAAATGATACAGGATTTAGGATGGACATCATTAAAAGAAAGGCGCGTTTTGTTGCGACGGAATCTCACGAAATTCCAATCGCCAACTTTCTCCTCCGAACGCGAAAATATTTTGTTGACACCGACTTACACAGGGAGGAACGATCACAAAGATAAAATACGGGAAATCAGAACTCGTACGGAAAGATACAGGTGTTCATTCTTCCCGCGCGCTATACGAGATTGGAATAATAGAGAATTGTGAAGGTGGTTCGTTGAACACTCAGCCAGGCACTTAAATGTGATTTGCAGAGTATCAGTGTACATGTAGATGTAGATTGTAGACAATCCCGGCCAGTGGCCGTGCTGTGTCAGGGCTGATGTGGCACGCTGCTACTCCTCGCTGAATGCAGGACGCTGAATTCCACTCGACCGAGGAAAGGTAACAGGTGCAGACGTCCAGGGAGTGAACCTAGGATTGTTGGCTGCCTGGCAGCTGGCGTAGGGGAGTGCCCCAGTGGCTCAATGGCTGGGGGGGGGGACTCAGTTTGATCCTTAGCCCTCCCAGATAGTTGCTGGACCCTATTGGTAGCCGGCTCTCTCAGGATAACAGCCGAGCAGTGGTGACATGACAGAAGTTGTCACTACGACGCTTGACAGATGACTCACTGCTTCAACACATGCCTAGCATGGCCAGGTGGCAAGTATATCTTCGTGCCAAAAGTGGTATGTTTTGGTACTGCGGCTGCGTAAATCATATATCACACGTGCCAGACTACCTCTGGTTATAGTAATCACCCCTGCATTGACTGGATGGCAGACGATGATGCCCAATGGTGCAAGGATGGGTCAACATTTTGCCATAAGCAGTCTGCTTAACGGCATCGAGCCCATCTGCCTACGCTCTTCCCTTCTTTGAAGAATTCAACTCACCAAATTCTCCCTGTTGTTGCACCTGGAACTAGGTAATTCTTTACAGTTCATTGCGAACACATTTGGTAAATCTTTGGCTCACAACATCTGTACGAGATCGTCTGTGTCACTTCAACAGCGAAGACAGATACCAAGACACATTTGAAATCTCGCCACAGTTTATACAGTTACAGTCACTTTCTGCCCCTGAAGACCAACACTAGGCCTGAGAACAAATACAAGAAATGTTTTTTCACACTTACAAACACATGCTTAGGTTTCCTTTCTTGGTTCAGTAACTGTTTCCTGCAGTGCTCTCGAAACTGTCTCACTGAGGAGCCCATAAGTATCTTTCAGTCTACCCCATCATTGCAGAAAGTTTCGAAACTGGATTAATTAAAAATGCATAAAAGCTAAGATGGTGGTTTAAATGATTCAGGTGTTCTATATAGTCCCCCCGCGCACATGATTACAATGCACAAAGCGTCCATACAACAATATGAAACTGTCAAAAATGTTCTGTGCGATGTTGTTCAACTCACATACCACGCTGGCTTCAATATCGGTTATGCTGTCAGAGCATTGATCATTCATATGTGGTATGTTTGTATTGATAACACCAAGCATTATGATTTTTCCCAGAAAACAATTTTCCAAGTTTTGCATTTCAATCAAGTTATGGCAGAATGACATTTTCACTCTGCAGCGGAATGTGCGCTGATATGAAACTTCCTGGCAGATTAAAACTGTGTGCCGGACCGAAACTCGAACTCGGGACCTTTGCCTTTCGCGGGGAAGTGCTCTACCAACTGAACTACCCAAACACGACTCACGCCCCGTCAGTTGGTAGAGCACTTGCCCGTGAAAGGCGAAGGTCTCGAGTTCGAGTCTCGGTCCTGCACACAGTTTTAATCTGTCAGGAAGTTTCAAGTTATGGCAGGCGTCCAAAATAGTTGAAATGGCTCTAAGCATGATGGGACTTAACAGCTGAGGTCCTCAGTCCCCTAGTCTTAGAACTACTTAAACCTAACTAACCTAAGTACAGCACACACATCCATGCCCGAGGCAGGATTCGAACCTACGACCGTAGCAGCAGCTCGGTTCCGGACGGAAGCGCTTAGAACCGCTCAGCCACAGCGGCCGGCGCAGGTGTCCACTTACCGTTGTTTTTTACGTGGTTCTGCAGGCCGCGGTGGTCTCGCGGTTCTAGGCGCTCAGTCCGGAGCCGCGCGACTTCTACGGTCGCAGGTTCGAATCCTGCCTCGGGCATGGATGTGTGTGATGTCGTTAGGTTAGTTAGGTTTAAGTAGTTCTAAGTTCTAGGGGACTGATGACCACAGATGTTAAGTCCCATAGTGCTCAGAGCCATTTGAACAATTTTTTTTACGTGGTTCTAAGTGTGCAGGACAGACTTTGCACATACTTTTCTCTTCTTCAAAACTTTGTGGATAATGCCTTGAATTCTTGATTAAGAGATGCTGCCTCTGTGATACAACAACGTTGATACACTACGGCTCCACACCCACTACTTAACGCTAACTGTTCACAACTGACTGGTCGAACGCATAGCTGTTGTTTACAGTTGTTAGTTCAAGTTCCCGCCATATTGTGCTGATGTAGCTTTTAAGCTAGGAATAAAATCAGTCTCAGAACTTTTTGGACAGGCAGAATACATCACCAGCTTTGTCAACTGTTTCGTAGGAAAACGGTGTGAGAATCTGGGACGCATCCTACAGCGGTACTCCTGATAATATTACGAACTTTCGTGCTAATCTTTTTCCACGTATTATCGTCCTTGTCTCCATACTTAATCTTAACAACGTACCACACATTTTCTTTGACCTTGTTATCCCTTCTTTTATGTGACCCACTATCCTAATCGCCGATTACATCATATCACTACATCATAGAAAGTAACTGCAAAAGTTTGGACAGAAGAGCTTGTTGTTGTTGTTGTTGTTGTGGTCTTCAGTCCTGAGACTGGTTTGATGCAGCTCTCCATGCTAATCTATCCTGTGCAAGCTCCTTCATCTCCCAGTACCTACTGCAACCTACATCCTTCTGAATCTGTTTAGTGTATTCATCTCTTGGTCTCCCTCTACGATTTTTACCCTCCACGCTGCCCTCCAATGCTAAATTTGTGATCCCTCGATGCCTCAGGACATGTCCTACCAACCGATCCCTTCTTCTAGTCAAGTTGTGCCACAAACTTCTCTTCTCCTCAATCCTATTCAACACCTCCTCATTAGTTACGTGATCTACCCACCTAATCTTCAACATTCTTCTGTAGCACCGCATTATCTATCTTACCCCTAGTGAGATAAGCCTCTACATCCCTTACATTTGTCCTCTAGTAATGCCTGCTTAGCCATTTTGCACTTCCTGTCGATCTGATTTTTGAGACGTTTGTATTCCTTTTTGCTTTCTTCATTTACTGAATTTTTATATTTTCTCCTTTCATCAATTAAATTCAATATTTCTTCTGTTACCCAAGGATTTCTACTAGCCCTCGTCTTTTTACCTACTTGATTCTCTGCTGCCTTCACTATTTCATTCCTCAAAGCTACCCATTCTTCTTCTACTGTATTTCTTTCCCCCATTCGTGTTAATTGTTCCCTTATTCTGTCCCTGAAACTCTGTACAACCTCTGGTTCTTTCAGTTTATCCAGGTCCCATCTCCTTAAATTCCCACGTTTTTGCAATTTCTTCAGTTTTAATCTACAGTTCATAACCAATAGATTGTGGTCGGAGTCCACACCTGCACCTGGAAATGTCCTACAATTTAAAACCTGGTTTCTAAATCTCTGTCTTACCATTATATAATCTATCTGATACCTTTTAGTATCTCCAGGACTCTTCCATGTATACAACCTTCTTTCATGATTCTTGAACCAAGTGTTAGCTATGATTAAGTTATGCTCTGTGCAAAATTCTACCAGACGGCTTCCTCTTTCATTTCTTAGTCCCACTCCATATTCACCTACTATGTTTCCTTCTCTCCCTTTTCCTACTCTCGAATTCCAGTCACCCATGACTATTAAATTTTTGTCTCCCTTCACTACCTGGATAATTTCTTTTATCTCATCATACATTTCATCAATTTCTTCATCATCTGCAGAGCTAGTTGGCATATAAACTTGTACTACTGTAGTAGGCATGGGCTTTGTGTCTATCTTGGCCACTATAATGCGTTCACTATGCTGTTTGTAGTAGCTTACCCGCACTCCTATTTTTTATTCATTATTAAACCTGCTCCTGCATTACCCCTATTTGATTTTGTATTCATAACCCTGTATTCATCTGACCAGAAGTCTTGTTCCTCCTGCCACCGAACTTCACTAATTCCCACTATATCTAACTTTAACCTATCCATTTCCCTTTTTAAATTTTCTAACCTACCTGCCCGATTAAGGGATCTGACATTCCACGCTCCGATCCGTAGAACGCCAGTTTTCTTTCCCTGATAACGACGTCCTCCTGAGTAGTCCCCGCCCGGAGATCCGGAATATTTTACCCAAGAAGACGCCATCATCATTTAACCATACAGTAAAGCTGCATGCCCTCGGGAAAAATTATGGCTGTAGTTTCCCCTTGCTTTCAGCCGTTCGCAGTACCAGCACAGCAAGGCCGTTTTGGTTAGTGTTACAGGGCCAGATCAGTCAATCATCCAGACTGTTGCCCCTGCAACTACTGAAAAGGCTGATGCCCCTCTTCAGGAACCACACGTTTGTCTGGCCTCTCAACAGTTACTCCTCCGTTGTGGTTGCACCTACGGTACGGCTATCTGTATCGTTGAGGCAGGCAAGCCTCCCCACCATCGGCAAGGTCCATGGTTCATGGGGGGAGGAGAAGAGCTTGGTATGAACTATTTACAAAAAACAAATGTGCGAGAAAGTCACTGCATCCGCATTTATGCGTGTGTGTGAATTCCTAAGGGACCAAACTGCTGAGATCATCGGTCCTTAGACTTACGCACTACTTAAACTGACTTATGCTAAGAACAACACACACACATCCGTGCTCGAGGGAGGTCTCGAACCTCCGGCGGGAGGGGCCGCGCAATCCGTGACATGGTGCCTTAAACCACGCGTCCACTCCGTGCGGCGCTGCATTTATGATCATGATAATCGGTGACCTATGACTTAAACCCTCAGTGCTATAATACTCCACAATTCTCTCTTCCTCTTAATCCGAATCACACCTGACACATTTTCCCATTACGCTATACACTAGTTCCGACAGTTATCTTAGGTAGATTTTTTGCTATCATGCCCATTGGATTTTAGAGACCTGGAGCAGTATAATGATGATGTCATGACCAATGACCCATCTCGCATCCGTGGTATCTAACAACCTTCTTATACTGCTTTGAGGCAGTATTCCACGATGAAAAAAAAAAAAACTGTGGTGAGCGTACTGTAAGACCTTCAGTACACACACCATCAGATTATTTGACTTGTCGCTCTATCGAAGTAGGCGAGTGTCAGTAATATGTCTCGTGGTCTTATCGTGGCGTGTTTATCTTCTGCCGTTAGGTCAGACGATAGAAATGCCACTTGCACACTTAGAGTAGCAGATTGACGGTGACCAACTTTAAACAGAACTTGATTAATTTTCAGACACATTTATTAAAATACTAACAAGCATAAAAATTACTTAACTTGGTTCTGGATGCTATTTAAAAATGAAAATCTGAAGTTCCTTTGGTATTGGTACGTTAATATTATTCTCACATATATCTCTAATACTTGACAAAAGTGTCTATACATTTATCTTCATGGCTATGTACATGAATATGGTAATCTTATTAGGCGCAGACTGAAACTTGACTATAGACTGGTACAGACAAATGTAGAACTCGTACAGACTGGTACTGACAGACTGGTGCAGACAAATGCAGACTGGATAATCAGAGGTCTGTACACTCGTTATAATACCTCGCGCGTTCATGGGCTGCGTTACATATTAACACGCGGATCGGCGGAAGCAGAATTTGGTCCGTCTCTAAGACAGTGCCATCTCGTAGTGCGGAGACGGACGAGCGCTGCGCCTGCGCTGTTGTGCTTAGCGAGGCGCACTCTAGTGGGAAAGTTGGGTACGCGCTGACTACGCGGATCTATGTACACAACAAAAACCAAATCATCAGACACTGTTGGAGCCCTATGTTTTACTTTGTCAGTGCGACACCACGGTTTACAATTAGCTCAATAGAAAACAGAACAAGCAAAATGAGTGGGGTAGAAAACCAGAAAGGAAGCGAAAGGCTTCACACACAACTCAGGCACTCTGTAGATGTCAAACCACACATCCATAAGCGTAGATACTTGGACAACTATTAAATTCGAAATTCACATGCAAACACAGTTTACAACAAACTATTCCTAAAATTGCCTACTATATACATTGGCCTAAACTTCTCTGGTACCCACGGCTCTCCTTGTTCCAACTAGGCACTCATCCTACACTGCCTTCCATAACGCTCCTTTTTACCTGCATACCCAGCGCACCACGTTATATGATTCGGTACATGGGTCCACATGACCTGGTAGATTATGCTGTGTACACACAATTGGTGTCACTGGTCTCATCCATTCTGGCCCATTCCCACGTATCACAACGGAATCTATACCTGACATAATAAAAAATAGGGCAGCAGGAGGAGGACAAACCCAGGAGCAACAATACAAGGATCTCACAGCAGTTATGAAATGGACATGCTGCCACTCAGTTGCGTTTCTCTTTGCTGCTACGAGGGTAGTTCCAAAAGTAAAGTCTCCTATTTTATTATAAGTACATAGACCTGTTTATTTCTACAATAGTTTACATCAGTCTACAGCTTGAACATTTAGCTATTTTCCGACATAATCAGCATTTATGTCGATGCATTTTTGTAGACGCTGTGGCAGTTTTTGTATGCCCATGTCATACCAGCTCGCCGCCACGCTTTTCAGAAAGTTATGAACCTCTTCTTTCACCTCATCGTCGGATATGAATCGCTATCCGGCCAAATGTTCTTTTAAGCTAAGGAACGGGTGATAGTCACTGGGAGCCAAGTCAGGACTATAGGGTGGGTGAGTGATTATGTTCCACTGAAACTGTTGCGGGAGAGCAACGGTTTGCCGAGCGATTTGTGAGCGAGCGTTGTCATGGAGAATGTGTACGCCCTTGCTCAACATTCCTCTTCTCCGGTTCTGAATTGCCCGTTTCAGTTTTTTCAGAGTCTCACAGTACCTGTCAGCGTTAATTGTGGTCCCAGCGACTCAGCTCTGACGGCGAGGTGAAAGAAGAGGTTCATAACTTTCTGAACAGCATGGCGGCGAGCTGGTATGACATGGGCATACAAAAACTGCCACAGCGTCTACAAAAGTGCATCGATAGAAATGGTGATTATGTCGAAAAATAGCTAAATGTTCAAGCTGTAAACTGATGTAAACCATTGTAGAAATAAACAGGCCTATGTACTTATACAAAATAGGAGACCTTACTTTCGGGATTACCCTCGTACAAACATCGAACGACCACTGCAGTCTCCAGCAGTATTTGTGACACCTCTTGTAGAGGGTATGAGTGTGCAGTGGTGGAGGATGGTGTATCAGGTTCAGTCAGAAGCCACTTGAAAGTAGAAGGCTTCCTTTATTAATTTATTACAAGCTCAACACCTCTGCCATGGCCCAACCTATATCGACTCTTCTCCAGAGGTGAAGTAGGTCTATTTGTACTCATTGAAAATGCTTGCCTGATGTGCTAATCGAACCCAGACCTGAAGTATACATAACTAAAATCAGTCCAGCAAACCACCAACTTACTGAGAGCATTGGTTCAGTATCGTGTATTAAAGAAGGATGCTCCATACCGAAAGAGAATTCTGGTTCCCTAGAGGTTGATTACAACCTGCTCGAAACATTCATTTCTTGTTCGACCACACTGATATTCACTAGCTGCCTTGACTAACCAGTGTGTGCTTTTGATATGATTTTGTAAACAGTGAATTAAAATCACGTAACAGCCAGCTGCACGAACTAGTTACATGGCAGAATTCGGAGATTTCTGCAGGAAGTGTTTATTCTGTCCTGATGTATGTCTTTTTTGTCGGCTCACAAATATGGCACAATGTAAACACGAAGGTCAGTTCTCCAGCACACTCTCGTCTGCTACATCTACATGGTTACTCTGAAATTCACACTTAGGTTTTTAAACTGCATTTCGTCTCATGTAATTGCTTAGGCAAGTGGGTAGCAATATTTTCTCATGCAGCATCTTATATGAAGAATATTGATGTATATAAACCACAAAGGCAACTACATTTATCAAGCGTCGTTATTTACTTGAGGTTCTAAATTGTTCTTGCCGTGACTTACGGAATGTTGCAAATTTAAATATTATGAGGACTGTAGTTTAAACGTTAGAAAATGGAGGGTGAGATGGGGAAAAAAGTTTAATATTTGTGACATTTTGTTCTATTTGGATTTAGCAGATGGTTTCAGGTAGTGGAGGCAGCTGGAAAAATTTGTGCCATGTATGGGACAAGTGTGTAGCAGAAATCACGTCAAAAAATTGTTTCCTCATTTCAAGTAGAATTGGTTAAACGTTAATTACTCGCCACATTCGAAAAGACCAACGGGCTATGATGAATAACGTTCTTACGGTTCACAAGGACAACTTCATTTTTCATCGAGGCGGGGCACCCCGTCGTGTAGTCGTCAAGTACGTGAATATCTAAGTGAAACTGTTGGATTGGTCGTCAAACAGTCGGCCTTAGCACTTCTCAGCTGAACTCCACGGTCACCGGACTTGACATCCTGTGACTTCTTTCTGTGGGGTTTCATAAGGACAACGTTTATGCACCAACACTACCGCAGACTCTAGAAGATTTGAAGAACTGGATCCCTACTGCCATAACATCAGTGACGATGGACATACTTATTCGAGTATGGTAGGAATTCGAGTATCGATAGGATATTGCTCGTGTCGCTGGTGGAGGACATGTTGACCATCTGTAATCTAAACCTGAGAGTTTCGCAAATATGTGTCCCAAGTTTCATAGTTGTATGTCTTACAGTACAGTAACCATATGAATTCGAAATACATATGTTCTTTTTCAAACACTCTGTATTTTCATTTGCAAACCGGAGAGAAGGCAGTCAGTTCGTTTGAGACGTGGTTTTACAGAAGACTGGTGAAAATTAAGTGTATGATTAGATAAGAAATGTGGAGATTCGCTGCACAAACCACGACGAAAGGAATACGTGGAAAACATTAATTAATACCGGGTGGCAGAACAAGTGTTAAGACAGCAGCAAAAAACGTCCATGATACTGGAGAGAGCAGCAGATGCCAAAAGCTATAGGTGAAGATAGATATTGAAATACACACATTATGACGTTTAGTGCAAATGGAGAGGTTGACAGAGGAGAGGAATTCTTGACGAGTTGCATTAAATCATTCAGAAGAATGGAAAGAAAAAAAAAACAAAAAGGAAAAAGAAACCACAAAGTGATTTTGATGCAGTTTTGTACCCTAATCCAACATTTGCATTATCGCTTCACTATTACTGCAGCCTGCATCCACTTGGACCTTCCTACCATATTCAAACCTTGGTCTTTCGTAACTGTTCCTACTCCCCCCCCCCCCCCCCCCCCCGTTCCACTACATACACACATCCATCCACTAACAAACCACGATTCTTGTGAAATAAATTTCTTTCCTTCCCCTCCTCATTATCAGATCTACCCTTCTAATCTTCAGCATTCTTTTCAAGCACTACTTTCAAAAGGTTCTATTTTCTTCTTGAGTGAACTGTTTATAGCTCACGTTTCTGTTTCGTTCAGTGTTACACTCCAGGCAAATGCCTTCCAAAAAGACTTTCCAACATTTAAATTTTTGTTGCAAGAAAAGTAGTTTCCCCTTTACAGAAATGTATTTCTTGCTATTGCACCCCGCTTTTTCTATTCTTTCTACTTTGACCATCTTCCCTTATTTTGCTGCCTAAATAACAAAACTCAACAACTACTTTTATGTCCCATTTCCTAATCCAGTTATCTCACTATCACCTGGTTTCATTCCACTACATTTCACTGTACATTCCGTTCAACTTCTCCTCTAAGAAGGAACCCCTTGAGTACGAGGTCGTAAAAGGCCAATGATGTTTATGGCATTCAGCGCCCCATGTATTGTTTACCATGTAACAATAATATTGGTTGCTAATGGCAACAGGGGATGGGACTGGGGGTATCCAATGGTAAGCACAGCATGAGGCTACGGTGCATAGTTGAAGTGGTTAGTCGACGAGTAACTCACAACAGTGCTATAGTGCTAGTGGTGCTGATACAGAGTAGAGCAATGGCAACGATAAACAACGCAAACAAATGGTTCAAATGGCTCTGAGCACTATGGGACTTAACATCTGACGTCATCAGTCCCCTACAACTTAGAGCTACTTAAACCTAACTAACCTAAGGACATCACACACATCCATGCCCGAGGCAGGATTCGAACCTGTGACCGTAGCGGTCGCGCGGTTCCAGACTGAAGCACCTAGAACTGCTCGGTCACAACGGCCGGCAACAACGCAAACATTGCTTTATATCTACAACAGCTGTTGCCGAAGTTGACATATCTTCAGAATGGAACCTAAGGAATTTCGCAGAGTGGGAAAGAAGTGGCAGATGAAATATTAGCGTTTCTACAAGATGAGTCAGTGGAATGTGTGGTGTCGTATACGCTCAGTGCAGACAATGTGCATGAGGAGTACGATGACGACGACACGTGCTTTAACAAGTGACAGTGACATTGAAACAGGTGTCAGACCACGTCGTTCATCATCCTTGTCGGATGTTGTTGTTGTTGTTGTGGTCTTCAGTCCTGAGACTGGTTTGATGCAGCTCTCCATGCTAATCTATCCTGTGCAAGCTTCTTCATCTCCCAGTACCTACTGCAACCTACATCCTTCTGAATCTGTTTAGTGTATTCATCTCTTGGTCTCCCTCTACGATTTTTACCCTCCACGCTGCCCTCCAATACTAATTTGGTGATCCCTTGATGCCTCACAACATGTCCTACCAACCGATCCCTTCTTCTGGTCAAGTTGTGCCACAAAGTTCTCTTCTCCCCAATCCTATTCAATACTTCCTCATTAGTTATGTGATCTACCCATCTAATCTTCACATTCTTCTGTAGCACCACATTTCGAAAGCTTCTATTCTCTTCTTGTCCAAACTATTTATCGTCCATGTTTCACTTCCATACATGGCTACACTCCATACGAACACTTTCAGAAATGACTTCCTGACACTTAAATCAATACTGGATGTTAACAAATTTCTCTTCTTCAGAAACGCTTTCCTTGCCATTGCCAGCCTACATTTTATATCCTCTCTACTTCGACCATCATCAGTTATTTTGCTCCCCAAATAGCAAAACTCCTTTACTACTTTAAGTGCCTCATTTCCTAATCTAATTCCCTCAGCATCACCCGACTTATTTAGACTACATTCCATTATCCTTGTTTTGCTTTTGTTGATGTTCATCTTATATCCTCCTTTCAAGACACTGTCCATTCCATTCAACTGCTCTTCCAAGTCCTTTGCTGTCTCTGACAGAATTACAATGTCATCGGCGAACCTCAAAGTTTTTATTTCTTCTCCATGAATTTTAATACCTACTCCGAATTTTTCTTTTGTTTCCTTTACTGCTTGCTCAATATACAGATTGAACAACATCGGGGAGAGGCTACAACCCTGTCTTACTCCCTTCCCAACCACTGCTTCCCTTTCATGTCCCTCGACTCTTATAACTGCCATCTGGTTTCTGTACAAATTGTAAATAGCCTTTCGCTCCCTGTATTTTACCCCTGCCACCTTCAGAATTTGAAAGAGAGTCGGATAGGGGGCCACAAATCCCGTCTCCAGTGAACGTAGTAGAGGACAATCGTAGCACAAGGAACGGATTGTAAATATAATTACGTACGTGGAAGACCATTCGCAGCATAGTAAAAAAAGGCAATTATGAACAGATTTCGAATAAGTCAGCAGCAATATGGCCGTGTCGAGCATAGGACAAACTACGGATATTCAGGGGAGAACCCGGAGCACTTGTCACAAAAACTGGCGTTTGCGCGTTTCGAGAATGCTCGGTAAAGTTTGCAGGATGTGCCTACTACGTTATGCACATCAAATTATGCGCTACGTGGATTAGATTTATTTCAAGGGAAGCAGTGGATGTTTGCATAACTTCAAACAGTGCTGTAGAATTGGAAGACGTGAGATAACGAAATTTCAAATAAAGCGTCAACTTGATGATGCACAGGAAACTGCGAAATCGGCCCGAAAATTTGTAGATGGGACAAACAAACTTATCGAGTCGTTTAGTAAGGAGTTTGTCTTCAACTCCGTCCAGTCAGGATTTGAAGAGGAAATGCATATGAAGGAATCCTGGAAATGAGAGGTACCAAGAGAACTGTATCACGATCAGCCGACATCAGTGTTTTAACACGTTCGTATACAGTTATGCTGATTGTTAATATGGATGGTAAATTGGCTGGAAAGTTATTTACGAGGGAAGATCTTAAAGCAGCGCATTATAATTTTGTTACCAAAAAGTTTAATAGGTAATAAAACAAAAAAATCACAAATGAACTTACATATTTTACCTACTTTTCTACATAATCACCAACGTTGTCAATACATTTCTCCCATCATGGTACCAGTTCCACCATGCCCTGTTCATAGAAGTCTGTTTGATAGGAGTATAACTGTTGTGACTTGGCAAGACAGCCAAGCCACTATGAGGTAGCCGAAAGGCACGCGTTTAAGCTCACGCAGGCTGGCGTGAGGTCTGGAACAGTTAAAGGAGTTGAGTCTAGTAAAAAAAGTACGCAGCTTCTGGAATACTTAACTTTAATCCATAATTGGTGAACATCGGTCTGACGGTACATGCATCACAAGATAAATAGCAAATGATAATGGCGCATTGCTGGATCGTAGCAAATGACGTAGCTGAAGGCTATGCTATCGTCTCGGCAAATGAGAGCGTAATTTGTCAGTGAACCATCGCTAGCAAAGTCGGCTGTACAACTGGGGTCGAGTGCTAGGAAGTGTCTCTAGACCTGCCGTGTGGCGGCGCTCTGTCTGCAATCACTGACAGTGGCGACACGCGGGTCCGACGTATACTAGCGGACCGCGGCCGATTTAAAGGCTACCACCTAGCAAGTGTGGTGTCTGGCGGTGACACCACAATAACCATCTGCGGTATACTGATTTCACTTCCTATTTTGGTACAAAGCGTTGACCAGCCAGGAATTTCTTCATGGTACCAAACAGGAGAAAGTCCGATGGTGCAATGATGGGACTGCATGGTGGAAGCTGGAGCTCCTCTCACCCAAATTTGGCAGTTTTCATACCAACAGGAGCAGCAACATGGGGGCATGCATTGTCATGAAAAAGGTTGACACTGTCAGCATTAATGTTGTGGCGCTTGTCACGAAGGGCACGACGCAACTTAACCAGAGTTTTAATGTAGGCTGTAGCATTCACAGTAGTCCCGTGTTCAGCGAAGTCTACCAGAACACTGTCACAGGCACTTTCCTAAACAGATTGAGTCACTTTCCCAATTTTTTTCGTACAGGGGAAACAGCATGTTTCGACTCCATAGCGGCTTGCGTGGTTTCGGGCATGTAGCGGTACACCGACGAATCATCAGTGACGATTCCTCGTAGTCAGTCATGTCCTTCTGCGGCGAAACCCGTTAAGCGATCCAAGATTGTCGTCATTCGCTGGCCCTTGAGGTTGTTTGTTAGGTTCTTAGGCACCCAGCGAGCACTAACTTAACGAAAATTTAACTTGTTGTGAACAATATCGTACATCGCACCATAGGAAATGTCGAACTGCTGCAATGAGGTTCGCAGTTGCATACGCCGGTCGTTTCAAATCCCTCCGACATTCTGCGTGGTTGCAGCTGTTACCCGCCGCCCGGAGCGTGGCGAATCACTAACGTTCACACGACCGTCTTGGAAGAGTGCACACCACCTGGAGACACCGATAAGGCCCATCTAGCCGCCCCATGCACGCCACGCATGTCCCCGTGAATTTCATTAGTTTTATGCCCTTTGGTGCACAAATAACGAACTACGCTTCGTTGCTCTTCACTAGTTGACGACAGCAACATGCGATGCATTTTTGTTTCGTAGTTCAGGCTTCCCTCGCTACAGCTGCACGTGAAAACAAAATCCCCTCTGTAGCGCAAACTTAAAACAATGTCTTCGTGAAATTTCAACATTCCGTGTACAATACGAGAGGAGAACAAAAAGTTATCGTGCGTTACTTTTCGATCCTCCCTAGTATTGTGCTACGAGAAGTTGGAGGCGCTCTGGCCCCTACGATTCCTTCTCGTGTGCGTGATCTTGCAAGGGCAGTAGGTAACATTTACGTCACAGCAGGCAAGAGTGGCAAAATGGGTGTAAGATAACTAAAACTATGGTATGAGCACTGCTTTTGGCTAATGACTGGTCAAATAAGTTGCTTTTGCTTAATTCCTAGTCTGCATATAAAAATCTTGCTCCTTCAGAGCAAACTCTATCCTGAAAAGTTTATGATATTGCGGTTCAAACCACCTGGAACCACTGGACAAATTCAGCCTCTAGACGCTTGTTTTTTCCATGTCTATAAAACATATTATCGCACTATCTGCAGCTACGTCTTAAAGGATATCCAGGTTCATGATAAGCTCCACGACAGACTGTTTCGCATTAGGTTCCATGCCATAATATTCCGTCAGTTCGCATCATCCTGTTATACCAATATTATCCTATATGCATTCTTTAAGAGTCGTTACCTAGCTGAATGTCCTGCACGGTTTGTAACTCCCAACGAGTCCGCCTTAGATCTTGATGGTGCGAACTTTTGTGATCACTGTTGCACGCATTTTTCTTTCGGTGTTCATGGTGCAAGTTAACGGTTTGTTTCGAACATTTCTTGAGTGTCGAAGATGTCCATTTTGTGAAGTGTATTATATACATCGCCGGACGGTGTGACCGAGCGGTTCTAGGCGCTTCAGTCTGGAACCGCGCGACCGCTACGGTCGCAGGTTCGAATCCTGCCTCGGTTTGTTTCGAACATTTCTTGAGTGTCGACGATGTCCATTTTGTGAAGTGTATTATATACATCGCCGGACGGTGTGACCGAGCGGTTCTAGGCGCTTCAGTCTGGAACCGCGCGACCGCTACGGTCGCAGGTTCGAATCCTGCCTCGGGCATGGATGTGTGTGATGTCCTTAGGTTAGTTAGGTGTAGTGTTGGCATAAGAGCCAACACTGTGTTTCTAGAGGAGGCCGAAATGCACGCGTTTAATTACACGCTGACTGGCGTGAGGACTGGAACAGGTCAGAGAAATAAGACTAGCAAAACAGGAGATAACTGGTAGAATACTTAACTTTAATCCACAATTGTAGAACATCTCTCGTTACGGTACATGCTTCATAATATTAATTATCAATTGAATACGGCGCCTTGCTAGGTCGTAGCAAATGTAGCTGAAGGCTATGCTAACTATCGTCTCGGCAAATGAGAGCGTATTTGTCAGTGAACCATTGCTATGAACGTCGGCTGTACAACTGGGGCGAGTGCTAGTACGTCTCTCTAGACCTGCCGTGTGGTGGCGCTCGGTCTGCTATCACTGACAGTGGCGACACGCGGGTCCGGCGTATACTAATGGACATCGGCCGATTTAAAGGCTACCACCTAGCAAGTGTGGTGTCTGGCGGTGACACCACATTCCTCCCCCGCAAATCGGTGAACGGTTGTGTTATAAGGCTTCCGCCCGCCGTGGGGAGGACCCCATGTTGACGTATGCGACGAGGTGGGGAGCCTAACAACAGGCGAGGCTGTGCCACCCACACCCGGCCATTCGGTCCGAGGGGAGCTAGGAAACGCCTGAAAAACTAGCCCAGGGTGCACGCCAACATGCGGTGTATACGCCCGTAAAGAGACAGGAGGGGCCGAAGATTCGACCTTCATCGGGGCGGGGCAGCCGACGGGTGAAGACGACATCTGGTCCGGAGCGGGCAAGAGGTCCATGTCGGAGGACAGCTGGTCACGGGAAGCGATCGGCGGCGCGTGACCCAGGGAGGCACCCGGCGGTTGCAGCGACGCGTCCACTGCAGGCGTCGCCGGCGAGAGAACAGGCGGCGGCGGCGGCGCGTCGCCATGGGGCAAAATGGAAGGCAGCGTCGTTAACACCTGGGGATGAGGCGAGCCAGTAGATGGGTCCCCAGGGCGATGACCGGACGGCACCGTCGCTGAAAGCAGACGGGGAGCGGCAGAACCCGTGCGACGACAGAGGCGCAGCTGATTGAGATGCCGACGCACCTCACCAGAGGCCCCCAAAACCAGATACATAGCGCGGCCGAGGCAGCGAAGAATGCGCCCTGCGAGCCAACGCCGTGAACCTCGATAGTTGCGATAGTATACAACGACGCCTGGAGCAAAAGCAGGCGTCTGCCGCTGCACAGGAACCTGATGCGGCGGATGCAGCAAAGACATCAAGGTTCGATGAGGACGACCGTGCAACAACTCAGCCGGCGAGCGACAATCTCGGGGCTGAGAGTGATAAGAGGACAAAAAGAGCAATAACGCGTCCTCCCGAGAATGCGACTCTTTCAACTTCAACATCTGCGACTTGAAAGTCCGGACCAATCGTTCAGCGGCACCGGTTGACTGAGGCGAAAATGGCGCGGATGTCAGATGTTGAAGACCATTGGCCTTGCAGAAGGACTGAAATTCTGCGGACATGAATTGTGGGCCATTGTCGGAAACAATAGTCTGTGGAAGACCTTCAATGCAAAAGATAGCGGATAACGCTTGGATGGTGGCAGATGACGTCGTGGCAGACATCCGGACAACAAAAGGAAAATTACTGAAAGAATCGACCACAACCAACCATCGAGCATTCCAAAATGGACCTGCAAAATCTATGTGCAAGCGTTGCCAAGGGGAAATGGCTTTCGGCCATGCAAAGAATTTCCGCGGTGGTGCGGATTGCTGTTCGGCACACGCCATGCAAGAAGAGCACATTTTCGTAATCGCAGCATCGATTCCGAACCAAGTACAGTGCTGACGAGCAAGTTGTTTCGTTCGCACTATACCCCAATGTCCTTGGTGGAGAAGCCGTAAGACAGAGGACTGTAACGAACGTGGGACCACGACCCGGGACTGATCATTATCAGAACGGAACAGCGAAACAACACGTCGAACAAGAAGTCTCCCCTTGTGAGCAAAAAATCGGCGAACCAACGGATCCGCGATCCGTGATTTCGACAAGGGCCATTGCGTAGCAACAAAACGCAAAACGGTAGCAAGGACAGGGTCAGCAGCTGTGGCTGTAGCTACACGACGAAAATCAATCGGAAACGATTCGACCACATCATCGGTTTCCGAATCAAGGAACAGACAAGCAAGTTTGGAAGAATCGAATGCTCTATCCTCAGCAACAGGCAAACGGGACAACGCATCAGCGTTTCCGTGCTTAGCAGTGGACCGATACAAGATATCGTAGCGGTACTGCGAGAGGAAAATAGACCAGCGAATGAATTTCTGCGCTGTACGTGGAGGTACAGGCTTGTTTGGATGACGTCAAGGGTTTGTGGTCTGTGATGATGGTAAAGTGTCGACCATACAAGAAATCATGAAACTTAGTAACACCAAATACGAGAGCCAAAGCTTCTTTCTCGATCTGTGAATAATTTCTTTGCGCAGACGAGAGCAATTTGGACGCAAAGGCAATAGGGCGATCGTGTGACCCATCTTTGTGCGCAAGCACAGCACCGATCCCGAAATCCGATGCATCGACCATCAACAAAAGGGGTTTCTGGGGATCGAATGGCGTAAGGCAAGTATTAGAAAGCAACGCCGATTTCAACTGGCGAAAGGCGCGTTCGCATTCCGTCGTCCAGATGAACGGAACACCTTTATGGCGTAAGCGATGAAGTGGAGCTGAAATGGAAGAGGCATGGCGCACATAGCGATGGTAGTAATTTATTTTACCCAGCACACTCTGTAGCTGCTTCAAATTCTGCGGCGAAGGCAAGTCTTGTATGGCACGGAGGTGCTCTGGACTGGGATGTATGCCTTGGGCATTGATTACATATCCCAAATATGGTAAGTCACGAGCAAAAAACACACATTTGTTCTTCCGCAAGCGAAGACCATTTTGGCGCAAGACCTGAAACAATGTTCTGAGATTGGCTAAATGTTCTTCTTCCGTCTTTCCGGAGATCACAGTATCGTCCAGATAGTTCGCTGCAGTAGGGACCGACGCACAAACAGTTTGCAGATATTGCTGAAACAATGCAGGGGCGGATGCACACCCGAATGGCAGTCTTTTGAATCGGTACAAACCAAGATGCGTGTTAACCACCAAGACGCGCTGGGATTCGTCGTCCACTGGTATTTGCAAGTACGCATCTGCTAGGTCCAACTTCGAAAAATATTTACCTGGGCACAGTTTGTCAAAAAGATCTTCCGGCGGGGTAAAGGATAAGTTGCAATCACTAATTGTGGATTCACTGTTGCCTTGAAGTCCACACAAAGTCTCAATTTTCCGGAAGGTTTTGGCAAAATTACTAAGGGTGAGGCCCAGAGAGAAGCCTGCACACGTTCAATCACACCTTGTGATTCCAAATCATTTAATGTTCTTGCGATCTCATCACGCAATGCGTGGGGAACATTGCGTGCTCTGAAAAATTTCGGTTGCGCGTGTGCTTTCAGTTCCAAATGTGCTTTATAGTTCGTAGCGCAACCGAGGCCCAGTGCAAAAATGTCTGCAAATTCTTCACATAGACGAGAAACACTGGCTGAAGGCACAGTCTGATTCACTGATAGTACTTGATTGACTATAGACAAGTTAAACAACTGAAATAAATCTAAATCAAACAAGTTCACAGCAGAAGAAGAACGAAGGACGTAAAAAGACACAAGTTTTGTTTGTCCCTTGTATGTTGCAAGAAGGCTGCACTGTCCTAACACAGGGATATTCTGACCGGAGTAACTATTTAACTTAACATTTGCGGCACGCAACGGAGGTGTGCCCAGTTGTTTGTACGTGTCTTTATTGATCAATGAAACTACAGCTCCGGTATCGAGCTGGAATGGGAACACGTTGCCATTAATGTCCAAGTCTACAAAAAGTTTATTGTCCTGCTGACGACAAGAGCGACTGTCTCGTGCAATTTGAACAGACACTGGTACAGAATCACTTGCTAATTGACGTGATTTCCGGCGACGTCGTCGCACACTGTTTGTGGGACGCACACAGTCACTTTTAGAGAGAGTGGCACTGGGCGGAGTGGAATTAACTACATGAATGTCCATGGGCGAAGGTTCACGAGCCTGAGTATTCTTGGTTCGATTCCAGCGCGAAGCAAAGGGCCTGGAATGGTTGTGAATGTCCGATCTGAGCTTTTTCTGGCAAACACTCTGAACATGTCCTTTTTTATTTCAGAAAAAGCAAATAGCTTGGCGTGACGTGCAATTCTCACGCGAATGTCTAGTAGCACACCGCGGGCATGATTTTAGCACTGCATTTGCCTGCTTACGCGGCACACGTGGCTGTGCGGACGGGCGCGAGGGCTGTTTACCATTCCGTGCAGCGCGCCCGGCGGGCTGGTTAATGTGACACACAGCTGGCGAAGTTTCAAATGATTCCTGAGAAAAGTCAAGCGTGTCTTGCCTATCCAATATGTCTATCACTTGTTGAAGGGAGGGATTGACTAGTTTCAAAATCTGTTCCCTGATACGAACATCAGAAACGTTCTGTGCAATTGCATCACGCACCATTGTATCTGAATAAGGGAGGCCACATTCACACTCAAAAGCACAATCCCTAGTAAGGCCTTGCAAAGTTGCAACCCACTCCCGATTAGTTTGACCGGCTGTACGTTTTGTACGAAAGAACGTATACCTTTTTGCAACTACATTGTCTGATTCCTTGAAATATGCATCTAATGCAGACAAAATTTCTTCGTAGGACAGAGTTGCTACGTCGCGTCGGGGAAACAATTTCACTATCACACGGTAGGTGGACACACCTACACATGCCAACAAAAAAGGCTGCCGCTCGTTATCTTGAATTCTGTAGGCGGCGAGATGGAATCCAAATTGGCGCGACCACTCCGTCCAGCTTTCCAGTGCCGCATCAAACGGACGAAAAGGTGGTGCAACTGCATGTTGTGGCTGCGGTAGCGGTGGAGCGGCGGCGGCCGCATCGTTGTGCATCGCACGTTGACCCTAGACGAGCTGTCCAAGGGCATCCAATAAGGCCTGCGTCTGCTGATTCTGCAAGCGATAAAATTCGGACAGTACATCTGGAGATTGTGGCGAAGCCATGACAAGTAAATTAGAGAAATACAACCGTTAAATCTTCGTCGCCAATTTGTAGTGTTGGCATAAGAGCCAACACTGTGTTTCTAGAGGAGGCCGAAATGCACGCGCTTAATTACACGCTGACTGGCGTGAGGTCTGGAACAGGTCAGAGAAATAAGACTAGCAAAACAGGATATAACTCGTAGAATACTTAACTTTAATCCACAATTGTAGAACATCTCTCGTTACGGTACATGCTTCATAATATTAATTATCAATTGAATACAGCGCCTTGCTAGGTCGTAGCAAATGTAGCTGAAAGCTATGCTAACTATCGTCTCGGCAAATGAGAGCGTATTTGTCAGTGAACCATTGCTATGAACGTCGGCTGTACAACTGGGGCGAGTGCTAGTACGTCTCTCTAGACCTGCCGTGTGGTGGCGCTCGGTCTGCTATCACTGACAGTGGCGACACGCGGGTCCGGCGTATACTAATGGACCGCGGCCGATTTAAAGGCTACAACCTAGCAAGTGTGGTGTCTGGCGGTGACACCACATTAGGTTTAAGCACTTCTAAGTTCTAGGGGACTGATGGCCTCAGCTCTTAAGTCCCATAGCGCTCAGAGTCATTTGAACCATATTATATGCACTACTGGTCACTAAAATTGCTACACCACGAAGATGACGTGCTACAGACGCGAAATTTAACCGACAGGAAGAAGATTCTGTGATATGCAAACGATTAGCTTTTCAGAGCATTCACAGAAGGTTGGCGCCGGTGGCGACACCTACAACGTGCTGACATGAGGAAAGTTTCCAACTGCTTTCTCATACACAAACAGTAGTTGACCTGCATTGCCTGGTGAAACGTTGTTGTGATGCCTCGTGTAAGGAGGAGAAATGCATACCATAACATTTCCGACTTTGATAAAGGTCGTATTGTAGCCTATCGCGATTACGGTTTATCGTATCGCGACATTGCTGCTCGCGTTGGTCGAGATTCAAAGAGTGTTGGCAGAATATGGAATTGGTGGGTTCAAGAGGGTAATACGAAACGCCGTGCTGGATCCCAACGGCCTCGTATCACTAGCAGTCGAGATGACATGCACCTTATCCGCATGGCTGTGACGGATCGTGCAGCCACGTCTCGATCCCTGAATCAACAGATGGGGACGTTTGCAAGACAACGACCATCTGTACTACAGTTCGACGACATTTGCAGCAGCATGGACTATCAGCTCTGAGTCCATATCTGCGGTTACCCTTGACACTGCATCACAGACAGGAGCGCATGCGATGGTGTACTCAACGACGAACCTGGGTGCACGAATGGCAAAACGTCATTTTTTCGCATGTATCCAGGTTCTGTTTACAGCATCATGATAGTCGCATCCGTGTTTGGCGGCATCGCGGTGAACATTGGAAGCGTGTATTCGTCATCGCCATACTGACATATCACCCGGCGTGATGGTACGGGGTGCCATTGGTTACACGTCTCGGTCTCCTCTTGTTCGCATTGACGGTACTTTCAACAGTGGATGTTACGTTTCAGATGTGTTACCACCCGTTACTCTACCCTTCATTCGATCCCTGCGAAACCCTACATTTCAGCAGGATTATGCACGACCGCATGTTGCAGGTCCTGTACGGGCATTTCTGGATACAGAAAATGTTCGACTGCTGCCCTGGCCAGCATATTCTCCAGATCTTTCACTAGTTGAAAACGTCTGGTCAATGGTAGCCGAGCAACTGGCTAGTCACAATACGCCAGTCACTACTCTTGATGAACTGTGGTATCGTGTTGAAGCTTCATGGGCAGATGTACCTGTACACGTCATCCAAGCTCTGTTTGACTGAATACCCAGGCGTATCAAGGCCGTTATTACGGCCAGTGGTGGTTATTCTGGGTACTATTTCTCAGGATCTAAGCACCCAAATTGCGTGAAAATGTAATGACATGTCAGTTTTAGTGTAATATAGTTGTCCAATGAATATCCGTTTATCATCTGCATTTCTTCTTGGTGTGGCAATTTTAATGGCCAGTAGTGTACATCCCATAGAAGGTTGATCTCTGCACCTCCCGGACACTCATTTTCTTGCGCCTTCTTGATGCACATGGTTAGTCATTAGCAGTTTTTCCTGTTATGGTCGTTAACACAACTCTTTCAAATGAGCCTCACTGAAGATTGAACCTGCGACCTCACACTCAAGTGGGTCTTTGTAAGTCTTTTGCCCCTGCCGACAGAATTACAATGTCATCGGCAAAACTCGAAGTTTTTTTTTTCTCTCTGAACTTAAATTCCTTTCAAAACTTCTACTTAGTATCCTTGACTGGTTGCTCTATACGCTGCCTCCTCAACAACTGCTATCCTTCATGTCCTTCAACCACAGTCTGGTTTTTATACAAATTGTAAATAACCTTTCGTACCTTGTATTCAGTGTGTCTTCCAGTCAACATTGTGAAACGTTTTCTCAAAATCGATGACTGCTGGAAACGTACGTTTGACATTCTTCAACGTGTCCTCTAATACAGGATCAGTATTGCCTCACGTGCTCCTACATTTCTCGAAAACTCAAAGTGATAATCCCTGAGTCCAGCTTCCACTAATTTTTTCCTTCGATACTTCTGTAACTGATTAGTGATATTATTTTGTAACCATGACTTATTAGACCAACAGTCCAGTAATAATCTCGTCTGTCAGAAACTGTCACCTTTGGCATTGGTATTATCACTTTCTCCTTGAAGTCTGAGGGTATTTTTCCGTACCCATGTATCTTGCATGCCCAGTGGACTAGTTTGTCATGGTATTTACTCCCGAGGATCTCAATGATATTGAGGGAATGTCGTCTACTGCAAATGACTCGTTTCGACTTACGTGATACAGTGTTCTATCAATTCAAATCAAAATCTCGTGTGTTATACAGGACTTCGTTTATCTACCACTGACGTTGTTGTCAGTATTAATCCTCTCGGCAACAATTCTTAACCAAAGGGATTTAGTTCCACCAGGAATTTACACTCAGATAAATGAACAATAAAAAAAATGTTCAAATGTATGTGAAATCTTATGGGACTTAACTGCTAAGATCATCAGTCCCTAAGCTTACACACTACTTAACCTAAATTATCCGAAGGACAAACACACACACACATGCCCGAGGGAGGACTCGAACCTCCGCCGCGACCAGCCGCACAGTCCATGACTGCAGCGCCGAGACCGCTCGGCTAATCCCGCGCGGCAATGAACAATAGGTAGTGCAAATAACTCATTTACCATTCATGATGGAGCGACTGTGTAATGTTTGTGGTCATGGGGCGTCGATCAATTAACACAGAGTTGAACAACTTTTTCCCTGTTACGGATAATAATGACGCAACAAACAGCTGCTGTTGGATTGTGTCCAGCAAATAGACAATACGGCAGAAGAAAATAATTGCAACAGCTGCTGAAGAGTTGGGCTACCCAAATAATTTTCCCTGGTCTTAATTTATGGTTTTTAGACTGCAGTCGGCGAATCTAAAAACTATTCATAACTACCATTTAACTTGGACCCATAATTACAGAAATGCAAATGAAATACATGCCTATTCTGTATCTTTAGAAAGCAAGTAGGAGGGGCTCAAGTTACAGATCAGCTTTGGAAACCTTTTTCCTACCAGTAGATGGAGATATGACAACATCCTAAAAAATATTTGGCAACGTAGTGTCCTTCGATTTAGTTCCTGGAGTGGCAGAGAATTATCCTGCTGTGCTCACTTGAAATTTTCTTGTGATTTTGATTCAATATCCTTAACGATTCTCACGTAATGAATGGCATAGAGATTGAAAATTTACGTTTTGAGTCCAGAACGCTCGTTCCAAGCTGAAACTACAAGCACTGTCTTCTTTTACGTTACACTGTCTTCTTTTACGTTGCGAACTATTCGTTTTTATCATCACTGGGGCAAAGAGAGAGCTCGATGTAACACTTATCCGCTAGCTCAGAGGTAAAGTGTTCGCCCATCAAAGGGATGATTTTTACTTCTTCTCTAATGAAGTTACCCTCAGGCAGATCGACAGTGAACAAAGAAATCTTCAGAAAACTTGTCCCTCGTAAGTTTTCTTTCTACCTTGATTCGGTAAGCCTTACCTGTAGATTTAAAAGTGAAAAACTTTCAGATTTACACACTTGTTATTGCTGCTTTTTCTCTTTATGCAGAGATAATTTTAGTTTTTTATGATGAAACAATTGTAGTGACTTAATTGGGGCCCTGAATTATTTGTTAACTTGGTTTCTTTATGTGTCTGCCTGCATTGCTACACTGCCATTCTTTCGTGGTAGCTCTGTGACGCTACTTTAGTATGACCATGGACTGCATATACTCACAGACGGTTTTTATGCCAAAGGTTTGTTTCATTATCGAAGGCTTTTGTTGCAAGATAACTATGGTAAGTTTCAATTAATTAGTATTACTTCAGTGTGTATAGCGTTTCTTCGTTAGTTTACTGAACACAACAGATAAACATAAGAAATAAGTTAATCATGAACAATACAATCTTCCACATTATTCAACATTATCAACCTTGCACTTTACTCATTCGCTTCTTTCATTACCTTCACAGCATTTTGAGTCCTGTGTTTTGGCCATTGAAAACATTTCCTTGCACTGTTTGCTTCTATGATTTGAAACTCTATATTAGTCGCAGCTTATGAAAAATCTTTGTGGATGATCGTGTTTTCTAATCAGTGTTACGCTGTCTTTTCATTTGTCTTATTATATGTTAGAGGCCGTGTTAATGGTAGTATTCTTAAGGAAAACAGTTTTGAGTGAATAATATTTAAAAAAATGTTATTTACTCAAAATGTTATTAGTGTTAGGTGGTACTAAAAAAAGCAAATCATTTCTGGTGAATGAGCTGCATGTTTGCAGTAGACATAAGACATAAAAAATAGAAATAGCTACGACAGCTCCTGAAGAGTAGGGCTGTCAAAATATTTCCCCCTGCTCTTTATTTATGACGTTCGCGTTACGATCAGTGTGGCTGGATATTATTCGTAACTATGCCTAGATCAAAATCACAGTTACAGTAATGCGAGAAAAACTCATTGGGCTATGCTTCAGATATGCTGAAACTCCGATTACGGTGTTTAGGACACTAGTGATGAGACTCATACAATTGGCCTGGAGATAGAGAGAAGGGTAGGAGGGTAGGGCGGAAGGGATGAGGAGGATAAATCTGGTTGTCCTAATCCCCTGCTCCCAACCAAGAGGACAATGTCCCACTGATCTGTGTTGATTTCTCGACATTTTTTCAGACACAGAATTGACCCTGACGTGTGTCACAGGAGACAAGGCAATCACACAGACTTAACCAATAGGAAGACAGTTTTTTAATTTCTCGCTATTATTTTCAATTTCCCACCATTTTTATGCCATACAATTTCATTGGAGGTGTGAGCAGACACATCTAATGATGGATGACCTTCATTTTTTCCGCCGTTATTTAGTCTTACAATTGCCCTAGAGGTGTGGACAATGACTTTGACCCATATCATGGCAAGTGTCATGATGGGTGATCCTCAGCATACCACATGTAACTGCCCTGGAGGCATGTGTGGGGTATCAGGTTACACCAGGACCTTGAGGTAGGATCGTTATGTGTTCCAGAACTGGCACTGATCCCCCACTGTTGACTGTCAACAGAAACTAGTAATCAATTGTAAAGTAATGTATTATTGCGATCAAGCCAACTTAAAAGATGTTATACAATTTTTTTAAATAACTGAAATACATCAGAATATTTATCTCCGTTACCTAATGATGTCAGGTCTTACTAAATGCAGAATATGATGCCATATGACGCCCAAAACAGAAGTATTGAACCTGATTTTTCACTACAGCATCATCAAATATAGCGCAATATATGTACGAGAGCATGCTCAAAAGTAATACATCCGTATTTATTATGTAAAATGTCCTAAAGCTTATCAAATCAATTAAACGTTATTAACATTCTACATGTTTATGTCTGTACATTTGTAACCCTCTGCCGTTAGAGGGCTACGAACTGTAGCGTGCAACATGGTGGTGTGTAACGTAGCTATGTCGGTGCACGAGAAACAGCGTGTTGTAATCGAGTTGCGAATTGCAAGAGTTCGTCCACACATGGAGCACCCTCTTCTTCACCATGACAATGCCAGACCATACACAGCCATTGCGACATCTGCAACAATCTGACCCCTTGGGTTCGCTGTTGTCAATCATCCTTTATACAGTCCCGACTTGGCCCCATCTGATTTCCATTTGTTTCCAGAACTTAAAGAACATCTTCAAGGACTTGACCTTGATAGTGATGAAGCGATGCAACCAAATCCGTCGTTGGGAGAAATGTGTTCGTCATCAGGGTGACTAAATTGAGAAAGAAACTTGTAGACATGAAGAATAAAGATGTAAAATGTTAATAACTCTTGTTTTATTTCAACTGCTTTAAGAGTTCTCGCAGAAAAGAATTCAGAGTCATTATTTTCAGCATGCCCTCATAATGCCGTGTGTGTCTAAAACTACACTCCTGGAAATGGAAAAAAGAACACATTGACACCGGTGTGTCAGACCCACCATACTTGCTCCGGACACTGCGAGAGGGCTGTACAAGCAATGATCACACGCACGGCACAGCGGACACACCAGGAACCGCGATGTTGGCCGTCGAATGGCGCTAGCTGCGCAGCATTTGTGCACCGCCGCCGTCAGTGTCAGCCAGTTTGCCGTGGCATACGGAGCTCCATCGCAGTCTTTAACACTGGTAGCATGCCGCGACAGCGTGGACGTGAACCGTATGTGCAATTGACGGACTTTGAGCGAGGGCGTATAGTGGGCATGCGGGAGGCCGGGTGGACGTACCGCCGAATTGCTCAACACGTGGGGCGTGAGGTCTCCACAGTACATCGATGTTGTTGCCAGTGGTCGGCGGAAGGTGCACGCGCCTGTCGACCTGGGACCGGACCGCAGCGACGCACGGATGCACGCCAAGACCGTAGGATCGTACGCAGTGCCGTAGGGGACCGCACCGCCACTTCCCAGCAAATTAGGGACACTGTTGCTCCTGGGGTATCGGCGAGGACCATTCGCAACCGTCTCCATGAAGCTGGGCTACGGTCCCGCACACCGTTAGGCCGTCTTCCGCTCACGCCCCAACATCGTGCAGCCCGCCTCCAGTGGTGTCGCGACAGGCGTGAATGGAGGGACGAATGGAGACGTGTCGTCTTCAGCGATGAGAGTCGCTTCTGCCTTGGTGCCAATGATGGTCGTATGCGTGTTTGGCGCCGTGCAGGTGAGCGCCACAATCAGGACTGCATACGACTGAGGCACACAGGCCCAACACCCGGCATCATGGTGTGGGGAGCGATCTCCTACACTGGCCGTACACCACTGGTGATCGTCGAGGGGACACTGAATAGTGCACGGTACATCCAAACCGTCATCGAACCCATCGTTCTACCATTCCTAGACCGGCAAGGGAACTTGCTGTTCCAACAGGACAATGCACGTCCGCATGTATCCCGTGCCACCCAACGTGCTCTAGAAGGTGTAAGTCAACTACCCTGGCCAGCAAGATCTCCGGATCTGTCCCCCATTGAGCATGTTTGGGACTGGATGAAGTGTCGTCTCACGCGGTCTGCACGTCCAGCACGAACGCTGGTCCAACTGAGGCGCCAGGTGGAAATGGCATGGCAAGCCGTTCCACAGGACTACATCCAGCATCTCTACGATCGTCTCCATGGGAGAATAGCAGCCTGCATTGCTGCGAAAGGTGGATATACACTGTACTAGTGCCGACATTGTGCATGCTCTGTTGCCTGTGTCTATGTGCCTGTGGTTCTGTCAGTGTGATCATGTGATGTATCTGACCCAAGGAATGTGTCAATAAAGTTTCCCCTTCCTGGGACAATGAATTCACGGTGTTCTTATTTCAATTTCCAGGAGTGTATTTTCTCCAATGGTTCGTATTTGGGCTCCAAAAGTGTACCTGTAAATACATGAACTAATAAACCTAAACATTATGACCACAGCCCATGGCGGATGCAGCCTGGTGGCTTTGCGAGCACGTGACATGGTATCAAAAGTACTTAAGCCAAGCAGACATGGACGGGGGATCACCCTAGCAAAGATATGGACTGCATATGGGAATATCCATTGAGATAAGAGACTTTGACAAAGAGCAGATTTTTATTACGCAGAGGCTGTGAACGAGTGTCTCGAAAACGGCGAAACTAGTCGAATGTTCACACACTCCTATTGTGAGCATCTACAGAAAGAGGTAGATGGACAATGAAACTACCACTAAGCGCTAAATGGTTGGACTTCCAAGACTCTTGACAGAATATGGGATTTGGAGGCTTGTCTGCTCTGTAAAGTAGGATAGATGGTGATCTGTGGCATCCCTGCCGAAAGAGCATAATGCTGGTGCACGCGCAAGTGTTTCGGAGCACACCGTTCCTCATACATTGTTGGACATTGAGCTCTGCAGCAGATCACCCCTACGTGTTCAGATGTTGACCCAACGACATCACCAATTACGGTTCCAGTTGGTACAGGACCACCGGGATTCGACCGTCGATCAAAGTAAACGTGTCGGCTCCTCGGGCAAATCACATTTTTGCTGCACTAAGTCGATGGTCGTCTCCAAAAGTGCCTTCATCGAGGTGAATGGCGGCTCTGAACGTGAAGTGCGCCACGGACGCCGGCTGGTGGGAGCAGTATTATGCTGTGGGAGACATTCTCCTGCGCTTGCATGGGACCTTAGATAGTAACCGAAGACACGCGAACCACCTGCATCCCTTCGTGCTTGATGTCTTCCCCGGTGGCGATGTCATCTTTCATAAGTATAATTGTCCGTGTCTCGAAGCCAGAACCGTGCCAAAGTGGTTTGAGGGGCACTATAGTGAACTTATGTCGATGTCCTGGCGACCAAATTCTACTGATGTAAATCCTATAGAACCCACCGGGGTCGCCATTAGGCGCCATCACTGCGAACTCACATCAGCGGCCCATTATTTACCCGAATTACGTGATATATGCGTAGACATCTAATGCCACATACCTCGACAAACCTACCACCAAATTCTCGGATCCCTGATACGCAGAATCAGTGATGTATTTCGTTTCAAAGACGGACAAACAAGCTGTTAAACAGGTGGTCGTAACATTTTGGCTCATTAGTGTATATATGCTTGAAGCAAACACCGTCTGGATACATTAGAAGTGACTTGAGAACATTCACCTTCCCATAATACGATGGATCAATATTTATCGAGCATATATTGTTTGGTAGTGGTGATCCATTCTTCTAATTCTCTTTTTCTGTAGTATTTTCAGTACCATCAGCTACCGAAAAGTCTTTGTGAAGGGGATGTTTCGTCCAACTACTCATGGTGAAGACTACATGACTACACAAGCATACAGGGCATTTTATAGGAAATAAAAACACAGGTGTCACATACACAATTCATTTATTTCTACATTTAGCTGGGTATACAGGGTGATTTTTTTCCACCATGTGCAAACTGTAGGGATTGATCGATGAGAGGATACGGAACGAAAACGGTCTAACGAACTTATTTCAGGAAATGCATGGTTTCCATGCTAGAGGCCATTTATTCAGTAATACTTTGTTAGAGAGACTGCGGTCTACTACGCGCTGTACCATGCAGCCACAGCTACAGTATGTGTTGAAAATGGTTCCATGTGCCTCAGCACATGCGAGTATGCATCGTAGCATGTTCAGTGTCACACATTCACGTCGGCCAGGCTGCATCGGAGCAGTGTCAAAGACACCATGAATACGGTGCTCCAGTGTCTCCACATCTGGAAACGGCTCTGCAAACAAGATAGTTTTTAGATGGCCCCATAACCAAAACTCGTACGGGTTGAGATCCGGTGAACGAGCAGGCCACGCAACTGGACCCGCTCGTCCGATCCATCGACCAGGGAAGACATGATTGAGATGTGTCTGGACGTTAACAGCGAAGTGGGCTGGATCACCATCATGTAGCAGCCACATAACCCTTCGAATCATCAATGGCACTTCTTCCAGCAGGCGAGGCAATGTCACCCACAAGAAACGCCGATAGTTCCGGCCTGTTAGGCGACGTGGAAGTAAGACTGGTTCCAAAATACGGTCGCCAATTATCCCGGCACACGTATTCTGGCTGTACAGATGCTGACGATTCGCTGTTACCATGCCATGGGGGTTTTGCATACTATCCCACAGATGACTATTATGAAATTTGATGATACCACTCCACGTAAAGGTGGCCTTATCTTTGAGTAGGATGGATGAGACAAATCCCAGAATCGTGGTTGCCTGGTGAACTGCTCCCGATGTGGAAAGTCTGTCGCCAGCAGGCCCTGCAAACGCTGTAGTGGTAAGGGTAGTAACAACTGTCGTGGAGAATGTTCCACACGGTCGTCTGGCTTACCCTGTACTGGCGGGCCAACTGCCTAGTACTGGTACTGACACAACTACGACCACAACCATAGATGGAAACATAAAAGACCAAAAGACATACTTGTAAGGACCTAACATCTATGGCCAAGCATAGGCAAACATAACGGTACAGGTGAGCCCCTGTTAATCAGACGCCATTACTGGATTTCCAGCTGGAATACACTGCCGAATAACTGGCACCATGCAGGGAAGCCGTACCGTACACTGCATGCAGACAAGCTCCACACATCCCCCACACAGTGAGATGATCTATGGCCGATCTCCCACTACTGTATAACGATCTTGATTGTTCCAGGAATGTAGCGGCTGCAGCAACTGGGATACATCGCCATCGCTTGCCACGGTAATGATGCATGATACCCATACTAACAAATCCAACCTTGCATGAACTATCGCAGCTAGTAAGCCACTACTGCTCTTACTACCCATCCCACTGTCGCAGAGGTTTTTTTCCCACGGCACGAGCCATGGCACTTTTTTCCCTCTGCCCTTCAAATCGCTACCCTCACTCGCGTTTCGTCCACTATCTATCACCTGATGGACCGTGTTAATGCGTAGTCCTACCCAGACGCACGGATAACATCACAGCCCAGCATTCTGTGATCCACTTACTAGATAACTAACATGTTTACGGAGGTGAGAGTAGAACTTTTGGTTTGGTCACCACGTTGGTGCGGGCGTGGAGGGACCCCATCTCTATAAAAAAGCGGTCGCCTTCCGCAGTGTTAATCACATTTTCCTCCACGTCTAGTGTCCGAACATTTCAGGTACGTCCTTCATGATTTCCTACTTCCTGAAACGACCCTGTCTCAGACAAACGGCGAAACACTGTTGCAGACTTTGAATGCTGTGGTTGTTGTCGACGGGGATAGGTCTCCTGGCACAACCTTGCTGCCCGCCGTCCGTTGCCATTTGCCTTTCCATAAGTAAACACCATATTGACAAGCTCTCGATTCAAATTCGGAACTACTGTGTACAACGCTTTATCACGTCCACTACAAGGTGAGTCAGCAAGAGATGTGAATGGTACACAAATTACCAGTTACTATGGCAGAGGGGTGGGGGGGAGTGGGAGGGGTATGAATTAAGAGGAACAGTACCACCCTGTAGGAGGAAGCTATGCATACTGTAACTGTGGCTGCGTGGTACAGGGCATATTAGACTGCTGTCTCTGTAACGAAGTATGATTGAATAATGGAAACCATGCATTTTCGGACATAAGTTCATTAGACCTTTTTTGTTCCGTATCCTCTTACTGATCAAACCCTTGAGTTTGTACACGGTGGAGAAAATCACCCTATATACGAGGGCCGTTCAGAAAGTAAGCTCCGATCGGTCGCGAAATGTAAACGACTATGAAAATCCGATAAAGCTTTGCACAGATGTGTTGGGTAGTGTCTCTAGTATAACCCCAGTTAGCATCACGTCGCTCTTCTCATTTCTGAGCTCGCAGTGAGTGCGTAAAGATGTCTAGAAAATAGTGTCTGCCGCCAAGTACGAGGGCCTGGTGAGAAATTTCGCCTGAAGCTATGCAGCTAACATTACATAACTGTCGTGCTGTTTCGTCTTCACGACAATTCTCAGCCGCATTCTGCAGGGGCAATCAAGATGCTCCTGCATCGTTTTCAAATGGAAATGTTAGATTACCCACAAAACAGTCCGCAATTGTCTCCCATGAGTTTCATCTCTGGTCACATGAACCGCTGTCTTTGAAGACAACATTTTGACACAGACAACGAGGTGTAGGCCAGCGTGGAGAATTGGCGGAAAGCACTGGTGGCTGCCTTCTATGATGAGGCTATTGAAAAGTTGGTACAACGCTATGACAAAAGTCTAAGTCAGAACGGCGACTACGTAGAGAAGTAGCTGAAAGGTGTAGCTAATTGTTACAAGTAAAACATTTCTGAAGTTCACTGTGGTTTCAATTTGGCAATCAATCGGAGCTTACTTTCTGAACAGGCCTCGTATATACAGGCTGTTACAAAAAGGTACGGCCAAACTTTCAGGAAACATTCCTCACACACAAATAAAGAAAAGATGTTATGTGGATATGTGTCCGTAAACGCTTAATTTCCATGTTAGAGCTCATTTTAGTTTCGTTCTTCCACCTACGCTCAATGGAGCACGTTATCATGATTTCATACGGGATACTCTACCTGTGCTGCTAGAACATGTGCCTTTACAAGTACGACACAACACGTGGTTCATGCACGATGGAGCTCCTGCACATTTCAGTCGAAGTGTTCGTACGCTTCTCAACAACAGATTCGGTGACCAATGGATTGGTAGAGGCGGACCAATTCCATGGCCTCCACGCTCTCCTGACCTCAACCCTCTTGACTTTCATTTATGGGAGCATTTGAAAGCTCTTGTCTACGCAACCCCGGTACCAGATGTAGAGACTCTTCGTGCTCATATTGTGGACGGCTGTGATACAATACGCCATTCTCCAGGGCTGCATCAGCACATCAGGGATTCCATGCGACGGAGGGTGGATGCATGTATCCTCGCTAACGGAGGACATTTTGAACATTTCCTGTAACAAAGTGTTTGAAGTCACGCTGATGCGTTCTGTTGCTGTGTGTTTCCATTCCATGATTAATGTGATTTGAAGAGAAGTAATAAAATGAGCTCTAACATGGAAAGTAAGCGTTTCCGGACACATGTCCACATAACATATTTTCTTTCTTTGTGTGTGAAGAATGTTTCCTGAAAATTTGGCCGTACCTTTTTGTAACACCTAACTGGGTGTATATATATATATATATATATATATATATATATATATATATATATATATATACATATATACATATATACATATATACATATATATATATATATTGTATGTTAACCGGGGGCCTAGAAAGGCGGAGAGGCTCCAACCCCTATGTTTGCGTGGTAGAGCAATGGTGGTGTACACGTACGTGAACAACTTGTTTGCGCAGCAACAAATGGCTCTGAGCACTATGGGACTCAACTTCTGAGGTCATTAGTCTGCGCAGCAACAGCCGACATAGTGTAGCTGAGGCGGAATAAAGGGAACCAGCCCGCATTTGCCGAGGCAGATGGAAAACCGCCTAAAAACCATCCACAGACTGGCCGGCTCACTGGACCTCGACACAAGTCCGCCTTGTAAACTCATAAGTAGTTCCCAATACTGGCGTGCAAAACGTGTCGAAATACTGAGCAACGTTGCTTTCAGTGGAATTCGTAGTCTGCCACGACATTTCCATTAAAATGGTCCATAAGATTTCACAGAAGCTATATACTCGTGCATATGGCTTCCAGCTCAATCTCTGATCGAGTGTGTGCTATATGGCATAACAAGCAAACATTAAATTCTTGAAGTTGTGCTCTTGCATGTTTGTGGATCCTGTTTCATTGAAAAGTCTAATCTTTCGTGGGACGCTGCATGCGCTGATATTGTGATCATCTAGTAGCACTGTGGGTGTTTGACAATTACGAAGAAACATGCCCGAAATCGCTACTGAGTTATTTCACCATCGAAGCACTTCTGATGTTGATAGCATAACTTTAGCGTCGCAAGAACGAGGGTTTTCAGAAATCGCAGCTGGGATGAATTCACAATCCGACTTCATTTCAACGCTAACACATTTATTACGAATTTAATTTAGGATGAAATGTGTGTTGATAGTTGATATATGCTGATGTTGAGGGGTCTGTTGAGGCGTCCACCTGGAAATGAGTAAAATGAGTTAAGCCAAGCACATTTATTATTATTTATTATTAATTCCTTTAACTCATTATGTGGGGCATAGGGCTGCAACAAAGGATCGCCATCTTGTTCTGTCTTCTGCTAGTATCTTCATTTCTTCCCATCCTATTCCTTGCTGATGGCCTTCTGCTTCAACTGACCGTCTCCATGTCATTTTGGGCCTGCCTCGTCTCCATCGTCCTTGCGGGATCCAGTCAAGTGCTTCTCTCGAAATATGATCATTTGGTCTTCTAAGAATATGTCCTAACCATCTTCACTTCTTGCTTCTGATTTGCAGCGCAATTGGTGTCTGGTTTGTTCTTTCCCAAAAAGTTTCGTTAGAGATGACATTTGGCCACCGTATCCCCAGGATATCTTCGAAGAAAGATTAAGGAAAGGCAAACCTACGTTTCTAGCATTTGTAGACTTAGAGAAAGCTTTTGACAATGTTGACTGGAATACTCTCTTTCAAATTCTAAAGGTGGCAGGGGTAAAATACAGGGAGCGAAAGGCTATTTACAATTTGTACAGAAACCAGATTGCAGTTATAAGAGTCGAGGGACATGAAAGTGAAGCAGTGGTTGGGAAGGGAGTGAGACAGGGTTGTAGCCTCTCCCCGATGTTATTCAATCTGTATATTGAGCAAGCAGTAAAGGAAACAAAAGAAAAATTCGGAGTAGGTATTAAAATCCATGGAGAAGAAATAAAAACTTTGAGGTTCGCCGATGACATTGTAATTCTGTCAGAGACAGCAAAGGACTTGGAAGAGCAGTTGAACGGAATGGATGGTGTCTTGAAGGGAGGATATAAGATGAACATCAACAAAAGCAAAACGAAGGTAATGGAATGTAGTCGAATTAAGTCGGGTGATGTTGAGGGTATTAGATTAGGAAATGAGACACTTAAAGTAGTAAAGGAGTTTTGCTATTTGGGGAGCAAAATAACTGATGATGGTCGAAGTAGAGAGGATATAAAACGTAGACTGGCAATGGCAAGGAAAGCGTTTCTGAAGAAGAGAAATTTGTTAACATCGAGTATAGATTTAAGTGTCAGGTAGTCGTTTCTGAAAGTATTTGTATGGAGTGTAGCCATGTATGGAAGTGAAACATGGACGGTCAATAGTTTGGACAAGAAGAGAATAGAAGCTTTCGAAATGTGGTGCTACAGAAGAATGCTGAAGATTAGATGGGTAGATCACATAACTAATGAGGAGATACTGAATAGGATTGGGGAGAAGAGGAGTTTGTGGCACAACTTGACCAGAAGAAGGGATCGGTTGGTAGGACATGTTCTGAGGCATCAAGGGATCACCAATTTAGTATTGGAGGGCAGCGTGGAGGGTAAAAATCGTAGGGGGAGACCAAGAGATGAATACACTAAGCAGATTCAGAAGGATGTAGGTTGCAGTAGGTACTGGGAGATGAAGAAGCTTGCACAGGATAGAGTAGCATGGAGAGCTGCATCAAACCAGTCTCAGGACTGAAGACCACAACAACAACAACAACAATCCCCAGGATGTTCCTCAGGCATCTGTTGTTGAATGTCTGCAGCTTGTGGATTAACTGTTTTGTCACTTTCCATGTTTCACATCCATAAAGGAGCACAGATTTTACATTACTTTCAAATATCCGCCATTTGGTCCTCAGTGATATTTCCTTCGATCTCCAGATAGAGCGTAAAGTTGTAAAAGCTCCTGTTGCTTTGTTGATGCGGCTGTTAATGTCCTCTTTTGCACTGCCATCTGGTGTAATCATGCTTCCAAGATAGCAAAACTTATCCACCTTTTCAATTATCTGGCTCCCAAGCTTAAGCTCGGCAGTGCTGTTATCATATGCCCGCATGTCTTTAGTTTTTTGGGCGTTAATTTTCAAGCCAAATTCCTTCGATGCAGATTTCAGATCTTCTAGCTTCTCTTTCATGACATTGAGGCTGTGGGATAGAAGGCAAGGGTCATGTTCAAATGGTTCAAATGGTTCAAATGGCTCTGAGCACTATGGGACTTAACAGCTGAGGTCATCAGTCCCCTAGAACTTAGAACTACTTAAACTTAACTAACCTAAGGACATCACACGCATCCATGCCCGAGGCAGGATTCGAACCTGCGACCGTAGCGATCGCGCGGTTCCAGACTGAAGCACCTAGAACTGCTCGGTCAGTCCGGCAGGCGCAAAGATCATGTGCAAAATCTAGGTCTTCAAGCACATACACACTACTTATTAATGGTGTCCATGCCCAAGAGCAAGGGGCCACACTTCCAAGACCCCTCCCCCCCTTTTCACCTCAGGGAAATGAAAAAATATAGTGTAGTCAGATGTTTTTATTTCAATAACATGTATTATTGTTCATAAAATATGAGTACCATAGACTAGTATTTTAATAAGAGGAGAAAGTTTTAACAGAATCAGAAATGGAACTTTTTATGGCTACTTACAAGTTGCCATTCTTCTTTCAAAATATTGAAAATACTCCCCCCTCCCCCTTCCATCTAACACAATCACATTGGCTCCCTTGCTACACATACAGTGTATACACAAGGACAAGGACAGTTCTTAGCCGTCCGCTGTGGCCGAGCGATTCTAGGCGCTTCAGTCCGGCACCGCGCACCTGCTACCATCGCAGGTTCGAATCCTGCCTCGGGCATGGATGTACGTGATGTCCTTAGGTTAGTTAGGTTTAAGTAGTTCTAAGTGTAGGGGACTGATGACTTCAGATGTTCAGTCCCATAGTGCTCAGAGCCATTTGAACCGTTTGACAGTTCTTACCTGATGGTGGCGAAGCAGCTTGACGCTTCATGTTAACTCTTCGTGCAGCGCAGTTTAGGTAACTTAGTAAAAAAGAGTGTGTAGCCGAAGTGGTACAGAGAGTTGGTAGCGGGGGGGGGGGGGGGGGGAGTACTGTTTGAATCTACCACCAAAACTCTGTGTGGTACCTACTGTATGAATCTATGGAATGAACCTACAGCTAGTACTCTACAGACTCGACCACTCAGGTCACACTTCTTTATGAACTTTAAGTGAGAAAGGGGTCTTAAAATTACTATACCAGAAGGCTAAATATCAAATTTTGAATCTCAACGGGGGCCAGAAAACACATAGTCTCAGAAATTCGAGAAGAAAAAAAAATGGTTCAAATGGCTCTGAGCACTATGGGACTTAACATCTGAGGTCATCAGTCACCTAGAACTTAGAACTACTTAAACCTAACTAACCTAAGTACATCACACACATCCTTGCCCGACGCAGGATTCGAACCTGCGACCGTAGCAGCCGCGCGGATCCGGACTGAAGCGCCTAGAACCGATCGGCCACCGTGGCCGCCCAAGAAGAAAACTGCAACGAAGTTTATTGTTGTTTAACACAAACACAATATTAGTGAAAATATCTGGTACATTTTATTGCTCTTTAGTACACTCAGTGAGAGACATGAAATTTAACTTTGGACTCAACATCTATATCTACATCTACATCTACATTTATACTCCGTAAGCCACCCAACAGTGTGTGGCGGAGGGCACTTTACGTGCCATTGTCATTACCTCCCTTTCCTGTTCCAGCCGTGTATGGTTCGCGGGAAGAACGACTGCCGGAAAGCCTCCGTGCGCGCTCGAATCTCTCTAATTTTACATTCGTGATCTCCTCGGGAGGTATAAGTAGGGGGAAGCAATATATTCGATACCTCATCCAGAAACGCACCCTCTCGAAACCTGGACAGCAAGCTACACCGCGATACAGAGCGCCTCTCTTGCAGAGTCTGCCACTTGAGTTTGCTAAACATCTCCGCAACGCTATCATGCTTACCAAATAACCCTGTGACGAAACGCGCCCCTCTTCTTTGGATCTTCTCTATCTCCTCCGTCAATCATACCTGGTACGGATCCCACACTAATGAGCAATACTCAAGTATAGGTCGAACGAGTGTTTTGTAAGCCACCTCCTTTGTTGATGGACTACATTTTCTAAGGACTCTCCCAATGAATCTCAACCTGGTACCCGCCTTACCAACAATTAATTCCATATGATCATTCCACTTCAAATCGTTCCGCACGCACACTCCCAGATATTTTACAGAAATAACTGCTACCAGTGTTTGTTGCGCTATCATATAATCATACAATAAAGGATGCTTCTTTCTATGTATTCGCAATACATTACATTTGTCTATGTTAAGGGTCAGTTGCCACTCCCTGCACCAAGTGCCTATCCGCTGCAGATCTTCCTGCATTTCGCTGCAATTTTCTAATGCTGCAACTTCTCTGTATACTACAGCATCATCCGCGAAAACCCGCATGGAACTTCCGACACTATCCAGAATTTTCTCAAACGTGGCTCTACCTTAGGCTATTGTTTCAGTAAAATATCTCGTGTTAGTCACTCAAGTTACTTCTGCATTTTAATTTTTTGTAAATTCCAGCAAAGAAAAGGTTTGTTCACAGCTGTAGGTAGTGCCAAATTCAGATAGCAAACATCGTGGAAAGTCATTGGTCCTGGAATTGTTTTCTTCCGGAGAAAACCTGTAAAACTGAAGAATATCTACTTCTTTAAACTTGTCCATCATGGTGTTATCAGCTTGAAGATCGACGATTGCCCTTTGCACTGCTGCCTGAACATTTTCCACTTCACAAGGAAAGGGATTGCGGAAATTTCAATCAGTTGGAATGAGCATCTAAATCTGAGAACCTGGAAGAGAAGTCTTCTGTCATATAACAAAGGAATTCCATTGCATACAAAAGTGGAAAACTTGAAGCGTGTTTATCGTTCACCGACTGCCATATTTCCCACACAAAAAGGGTTACAAAAATATGGTAATGTCAACAATATCACACTGTACCATACCTAATACGGTGTAGGCAAATCGTTGGCATTCAAAACACCTTCCAGACGTCTCGGAATGGATAAATACAGGTCCTGTATGATTTTCAGGAAATGTGATACCATTGTTCCTGCAAAATAGTGGCAAGTTCAGGTAACGATGTGTCGTGTCCTGACATAGGTGGGAGATGGAGAAAAGAGGTTACTGGTCAGTCTGCGCTCCCGAGCGGTACAGAGCACAAGGCAGAAGGACAATACACAGTGAACGCATTTGACTGTTTTCTTCTATCTGAGCCAACACTGGTACAGGCATTTACTAGAAATGCAGGTGGTGAGACTCGGTAGGGAACTCGTTGCGGAGACTCTTCGACCAACAGGGTTTTGAAATACACTCCTGGAAATTGAAATAAGAACACCGTGAATTCATTGTCCCAGGAAGGGGAAACTTTATTGACACATTCCTGGGGTCAGATACATCACATGATCACACTGACAGAACCACAGGCACATAGACACAGGCAACAGAGCATGCACAATGTCGGCACTAGTACAGTGTATATCCACCTTTCGCAGCAATGCAGGCTGCTATTCTCCCATGGAGACGATCGTAGAGATGCTGGATGTAGTCCTGTGGAACGGCTTGCCATGCCATTTCCACCTGGCGCCTCAGTTGGACCAGCGTTCGTGCTGGACGTGCAGACCGCGTGAGACGACGCTTCATCCAGTTCCAAACATGCTCAATGGGGGACAGATCCGGAGATCTTGCTGGCCAGGGTAGTTGACTTACACCTTCTAGAGCACGTTGGGTGGCACGGGATACATGCGGACGTGCATTGTCCTGTTGGAACAGCAAGTTCCCTTGCCGGTCTAGGAATGGTAGAACGATGGGTTCGATGACGGTTTGGATGTACCGTGCACTATTCAGTGCCCCCTCGACGATCACCAGTGGTGTACGGCCAGTGTAGGAGATCGCTCCCCACACCATGATGCCGGGTGTTGGCCCTGTGTGCCTCGGTCGTATGCAGTCCTGATTGTGGCGCTCACCTGCACGGCGCCAAACACGCATACGACCATCATTGGCACCAAGGCAGAAGCGACTCTCATCGCTGAAGACGACACGTCTCCATTCGTCCCTCCATTCACGCCTGTCGCGACACTACTGGAGGCGGGCTGCACGATGTTGGGGCGTGAGCGGAAGACGGCCTAACGGTGTGCGGGACCGTAGCCCAGCTTCATGGAGACGGTTGCGAATGGTCCTCGCCGATACCCCAGGAGCAACAGTGTCCCTAATTGCTGGGAAGTGGCGGTGCGGTCCCCTACGGCACTGCGTAGGATCCTACGGTCTTGGCGTGCATCCGTGCGTCGCTGCGGTCCGGTCCCAGGTCGACGGGCACGTGCACCTTCCGCCGACCACTGGCGACAACATCGATGTACTGTGGAGACCTCACGCCCCACGTGTTGAGCAATTCGGCGGTACGTCCACCCGGCCTCCCGCATGCCCACTATACGCCCTCGCTCAAAGTCCGTCAACTGCACATACGGTTCACGTCCACGCTTTCGCGGCATGCTACCAGTGTTAAAGACTGCGATGGAGCTCCGTATGCCACGGTAATCTGGCTGACACTGACGGCGGCGGTGCACAAATGCTGCGCAGCTAGCGCCATTCGACGGCGAACACCGCGGTTCCTGGTGTGTCCGCTGTGCCGTGCGTGTGATCATTGCTTGTACAGCCCTCTCGCAGTGTCCAGAGCAAGTATGGTGGGTCTGACACACCGGTGTCAATGTGTTCTTTTTTCCATTTCCAGGAGTGTAGTTGTTTATTCCAGACAGGACTAACTAATACACTGGGGGCTAGTTCTAGCGTTAAAAAAAGCATGAATAACTCTGTTACAACAGAAGTCAGTGCAGAAGTCCCAGGAGTGGATGCTAACTACTGTAGCAACCACTAGCAGCATCTTAAGGCTACAACTTAGTTGCAAAACAGAACATACTGAATGTGACACTGTTCACTGAGGCACTCCAAGTGAGAGAGCAGATTTACGCGGAGCTGGACCGAGGATGGAGTCGACGGAAGCGGATTCGGCACCCATATCGTCTGACAGAACTCCGCCAAAATGCGGAATCTAGAGGTTTAAAGAGTCGCGTGGGGGCACTGTTTTTCCCACTTAAAGCCACCCAGCCAATCCCGCAGGTCTCTTGCACAGTTTAGTGAGGTCCCCTCTACTGCTCCCAAAGCGAGGATGTTAATGCAGTCACACTAAGTCCGTATTTGGTATCAACATTGTTCAGCTGAAAGCTAAACATAACTGCTCTGCCAAATAAGGCTTGCAACATTATTGTTATACGTCATTCAGCCCCGCCCCTCGGACTCCCCGTAGTAGGGACTGCTAGCTCAACAGTTTTTTGGCGTTTTCGCTCTCTTTGTAACCCTTGTGAGCCTACTTACGTTGCTGTTCTCAGGGCTGGTATAAAGCTGGCTTATACACTAATACGTGCCCGTTGGTTACAAAGTTCTACGGTGGCAACCTACCACAGCGTCTAGACGACATATGAAGTTCCATGTTAATTCCTTGAAGAGTAACTAGCGCCCTGGGGCCGCGTCTGGGGGCGTCTGCATTTTCGCAAGGCTCTCCCCTTAGGTTTACTTCATGTAACTGTATCTATCCTAGTTTTGTCTGCCCTCAGTATCGTCTCTGCTTCCGCGCCTTGGAGCGTCTGTCCTCCTTTCTCACAACTTCAAGATAACACTACCAATGAATAATAAATATTGGATGTCAGGTCAGAGGGGTGTTCTGAACACAATTTCGACTCAAAGCAGCTCAATACTCTGTGGATTGGAAGGGGTAGGCTAGCAATAGAACAGTGCATCACCATTGACTAGACATTCATTTATTGAACACATAAGTCAGGTATTGCCCAAAAGGAACAATCAGTACAAATTACAAAATAATATTCTTTACCTTTAAGTCACTCAAACATTTAAATAGGCAAATAGCAATCATTTAACTGAAAGCCTTTTAAGAAAGCAAGACTAGAAAATTTGAATGATGAGTTAAAATCATATTTAAATAGGCTCTGACCGAGCACATATTTTAAAACGAAATACTTCCTTTAAGGAACCAGCGGTCAAAATTAATTACATAATCCTCAACACTCATATTAAATCCAAGACATTTAAGATTAAACAGTAATATATAACATCAGAGAGCTGCAGTCCCAAGTTTTAAGCAGCACGTTTCAGATGGACTGCACTGCAACAGTACAATACAAGTCCCTCAGAGGATCTCCCCGCACAGTAAGTTATTGCCGCAATCGATAATATATCAACATCATTCCATGTACAGACCTAAAACAAACTAAAAACTTTCTTAACTTTGGTACAGTTAATCCCTTTCAACATAACATACATCACAAGTCTAGCCCTAGGACGGCACCGACACCCCGTAATTTAGCACGCGAGAAACTACAGCGATGCACTCATCACGTATCCTTACAAAATCCAAGAACAGAGAGCCGGCTCCCCAATAGCGAAACACAACCACGCGCCGCGTGCGGGTTTGCGGGATGCTGATCTCGCCCTTAACCTCAACACCAGTTCAAATACTAGCCAGCCTACAATCTTGAACCACCATATACATTCCTTCAGTTACTGTATAGAAAGCCAGTGTGATAGGCAGACAGACCAGCATATGATAAAAGCTTAAGCAATTTCCTTACTAGACAACCCTTATGAATAGTAGCTGTAATTTTTTTTAAACGTGAGCACACCCACAATCAAAGACAAACAACGCCAATCATAAGGACAGTAGCACATAAGCAAGTAGCAATGGTAACATCTGCTTAGATTGGTTACAAATCAGCGCGTGATTTAACACACCAGAGAACAGTCTTTACAACATAAGCATCAATACAATAGCAAATTAATCACACGTGTACTCCTCCACGATTTCGATTCGCAAATCCATAGACAAAACGTGGAGAACGTATCACTTAGACCAACATAATGGTGCTCCCTCAGATACCCCAAATAACTGACTCCCTTAGTTGCACAGCAAAGAACCAGACCTAATGAAACCACCACAGTTTTCGCCTCTAAATTGTCACAGTACAAGTGAGACTCAATCACAAATGTACGAGGGCAGTTCAATAAGTAATGCAACACATTTTTTTTCTGAAACAGGGGTTGTTTTATTCAGCATTGAAATACACCAGGTTATTCCCCAATATTTTAGCTACACAACACTATTTTTCAACGTAATCTCCATTCAATGCTACGGCCTTACGCCACCTTGAAATGAGGGCCTGTATGCCTGCACGGTACCATTCCACTGGTCGATGTCGGAGCCAACGTCGTACTGCATCAATAACTTCTTCATCATCCGCGTAGTGCCTCCCACGGATTGCGTCCTTCATTGGGCCAAACATATGGAAATCCGACGGGGCGAGATCGGGACTGTAGGGTGCGTGAGGAAGAACAGTCCACTGAAGTTTTGTGAGCTCCTCTCGGATGCGAAGACTTGTGTGAGGTCTTGCGTTGTCATGAAGAAGGAGAAGTTCGTTCAGATTTTTGTGCCTACGAACACGCTGAAGTCGTTTCTTCAATTTCTGAAGAGTAGCAAAATACACTTCAGAGTTGATCGTTTGACCATGGGGAAGGACATCGAACAGAATAACCCCTTCAGCGTCCCAGAAGACTGTAACCATGACTTTACCGGCTGAGGGTATGGCTTTAAACTTTTTCTTGGTAGGGGAGTGGGTGTGGCGCCACTCCATTGATTGCCGTTTTGTTTCAGGTTCGAAGTGATGAACCCATGTTTCATCGCCTGTAACAATCTTTGACAAGAAATTGTCACCCTCAGCCACATGACGAGCAAGCAATTCCGCACAGATGGTTCTCCTTTGCTCTTTATGGTGTTCGGTTAGACAACGAGGGACCCAGCGGGAACAAACCTTTGAATATCCCAACTGGTGAACAATTGTGACAGCACTACCAACAGAGATGTCAAGTTGAGCACTGGGTTGTTTGATGGTGATCCGTCGATCATCTCGAACGAGTGTGTTCGCACGCTCCGCCATTGCAGGAGTCACAGCTGTGCACGGCCGGCCCGCACGCGGGAGATCAGACAGTCTTGCTTGACCTTGCGGCGATGATGACACACGCTTTGCCCCACGACTCACCGTGCTTTTGTCCACTGCCAGATCACCGTAGACATTCTGAAATCGCCTATGAATATCTGAGATGCCCTGGTTTTCCGCCAAAAGAAACTCGATCACTGCCCGTTGTTTGCAACGCACATCCGTTACAGGCGCCATTTTAACAGCTCCGTACAGCGCTGCCACCTGTCGGAAGTCAATGAAACTATACGAGACGAAGCGGGAATGTTTGAAAATATTCCACAAGAAATTTCCGGTTTTTTCAACCAAAATTGGCCGAGAAAAAAAAAGTGTTGCATTACTTATTGAACTGCCCTCGTAATTTTACATCACCAGTTCCCGTGCAGTCAATACTAGAGCCTGATTTTCACCCGTTTATAACGGCAGGCAGCAACATCGTACGGAAAAGAGCATAGACACAAGCTCTTACCAATTCTCTTCTCCGAAAGCAGCCACCGCAACTCTGCTGGGACATCCAATGCAAAAATCGTTACTCCTTCACAAAAATTACAGGACGCCCGCTTTCCCCTGCTTGCTACAGCGCCTTCCGTTCAGAGCCAACTTGTATATCTCCATGCGATAGGTCCGGTCCCACACTCGCTCCGTCAACCCGACAACCGTATTCCACCACGTCCCGGAGCACACCCCCACCAGGACCACGCCTCGTTACTCCTCGCGTAGGCCCCAGAGGGCGCTGCTTACCGCCCTGACCGTGGCAGGAAAGATAAACCACCACAGTGACACTATCGATATGAGTCGCCACGACTCAAATATATTACAGATGATTTATGTGGGTAGTGATCATAGATGAAAGGGTTCAATAACATTGTTACATGGTAAAGGAGGTGGCCAGGGGAGGTGCGACAATTCATCCTCGTTCTCACAAAACCATTCCCGGACGATACAAGTTGTATGAGCAGGAACCCTGACATAATGGAATACAGCTCCCCATTGGCGACGTGCGGTTAAAGGCGCTGCAGTCTGGAACCGCAAGACCGCTACGGTCGCAGGTTCGAATCCTGCCTCAGGCATGGATGTTTTTGATGTCCTTAGGTTAGTTAGTTTTAACTAGTTCTAAGTTCTAGGGGACTAATGACCTCAGCAGTTGAGTCCCATAGTGCTCAGAGCCATTTGAACCATTTGAACCCATTGGCGAATATACTTCGTACCACGGCACGGATCTGATCAGCCTAAATGGTCACATAATCTCCGGCAGTAATGCGACCTTGCGTATTAACCATGGGGCATTTGGAATTCCACGGAGTGGCTGCCCAAATCATCACCAGACGCTCGCCATATTTCGCTCTTTGGACGTAAACTTAGCCAGAAGTTAGAAATAGTGTGAAACGAGACCCACCCAACCAAATGACTTCCATTCATTGCTCCACAGTGTAGGTGTTACGGCTTCGGCACCACGTTTTCCAGTTACGGGCATTTGCGCCACTGATGTGTGGTTTTTTTTTATACCATCTCGCCCTGCAATTCCCTGTTAATGGAGCCCCCATCGTATTGTTTTGATGCTTTCAGGGTTCCCGAATGCGACATTCAGCTTAGCAGTGTCTTTTGCAGCTGTTATTTTTAGTCACATTTCTGTTCAATGGCCGTTTGTCACGATCACGCAAAACGCACATTTCGACCACCAACAGTTTGCCGGCGTTCAAATTCACTTAGCTCCTACAAAATGCACTCCCAACCACACAGAACACTTATGAGCATGACTGGCACCTGCGACATATTGAGTACATTGCTTAGGTTCCGTTCGTTACAAAGTACAATAGCGTAACCTGCACGATTGGGTACCATTTGCATTTACGTTCAGGAATGCCGTTCTTGCGATGTTTCCATGTTTTTGCGCAATCAATCAGATCTGCTTGTTCTTTAGTAACTTCGGAGACTGAGTTTATACTTATTCAGCGATATGAGAGATTTCTTTAGATTCCTCCAGGGCTATTGCGTTCCAAGCAAGTTTATATGCCTTTTCTTGTAATTGCATAAATTACAAAGGACATCTTTAACTCGACGCGTCACTGTATTTGCCGAATGAGTGACCGCTTTGCATTGCTCGGTTTTGCCAGAAAACAGTTCTTCCGTTATAATTAAACTGCACCTCATTATCGGACTGAACACCATGCGTTTTTTCGTAGTGGTGACGAGTGTTGTATTCTTTAAGAACAGCAATAACTTTGTTAAGATTAACACACATTTTTTGTTGTCTTGCTCTGTAACGAAATATTTCAAAACCTACGTTGTGTTGAAGATATGACACTATGTGCTTTTCTCTTTTTAGTTTGAACAGATATATTCCATAAGTATTTGAAAGAAACAAAACTTGAAATAACAATAGAGTTAAACGGGCGGGAACAATCACACCGTATTTTTAAAAGCGTTCGTTCAAGTGCGGGCCGGATTCGGCCCGCGGGGAGCATTTTGGAGACCCCTGTCTAAGAGGAAGGCTATTATAGTACGATTATCATCTTCAAGTGTCCTTGTTCGCTGATTGTGTTCTACCAGTTTTGAATCGATGTATTCTTTAGTTACCACATCGGTATATTTGCGACGTTAATTTATTATTTGACGAACTGTCTTTCGTTGATTGTGTCCATATTTATTTATTGTGTGTGTGTGTGTGTGTGTGTGTGTGTGTGTAAGTGAGTGGCCGTCCACGCGCACGTACACGCACGCGCACGGAAAGTAGGTCTTCACATTCCTGACACGAGAATTTTCGTAGGCGTGCTATAAATAGGCTTGCAGGTCACCACCGAAATAGCACGTCTGAATGTTTTTCTTGGATAATAAAAGCTTTCTACCTGTACGGGATAAACGTTTTGCGTCTACTAAGTGGATTTTCATGTCGTGAGCTATAAACAGCATAGGAAAAACTCTAGCATCACAAATACTAGTCAGGTTCTGACGTGAAATTTCCTGGCACATTAATACTGTGTGCCTCACTGCGACTCGAATGCACGACCTTTGCCTTTGCCTTTGCCTTTGCCTTTGCCTTTGCTTTCGACTGAGCTACCTAAGCACGACTCACTATGTGTCCTCACAGCATTTGTCCCGCCTCTATCTCATCTCCCACATACCTAACGGGACTAGAATTCCTGGAAAGAAGGATATTATGGAGACATGGCTTAGTCATAGCTTGGGGGATTTTTTTCAAAATGAATTCACTGACCACTGTTGTCTGGCTCCACAACATGAAAATAATTCATACTATCGTTAATATACAGGGTGTTACAAAAAGGTACGGCCAAACTTTCAGGAAACATTCCTCACACACAAATAAAGAAAAGATGTTATGTGGACATGTGTCCGGAAACGCTTAATTTCCATGTTAGAGCTCATTTTAGTTTCGTCCACCTACGCTCAATGGAGCACGTTATCATGATTTCATACGGGATACTCTACCCGTGCTGCTAGAACATGTGCCTTTACAAGTACGACACAACATGTGGTTCATGCGCGATGGAGCTCCTGCACATTTCAGTCGAAGTGTTCGTACGCTTCTCAACAACAGATTCGGTGACCGATGGATTAATAGAGGCGGACCAATTCCGTGGCCTCCACGCTCTCCTGACCTCAACCCCCTTCACTTTCATTTATGGGGGCATTTGAAAGCTCTTGTCTACACAACCCCGGTACCAAATGTAGAGACTCTTCGTGCTCATATTGTGAACGGCTGTGATACAATACGCCTTTCTCCAGGGCTGCATCAGCGCATCAGGGATTCCATGCGACGGAGGGTGGATGCATGTATCCTCGCTAACGGAGGACATTTTGAACATTTCCTGTAACAAAGAGTTTGAAGTCACGCTGGTACGTTCTGTTGCTGTGTGTTTCCATTCCATGATTAATGTGATTTGAAGAGAAGTAATAAAATGAGCTCTAACATGAAAAGTAAGCGTTTCCGGACACATGTCCACATAACATATTTTCTTTCTTTGTGCGTGAGGAATGTTTCCTGAAAGTTTGGCCGTACCTTTTTGTAACACCCTGTATAGCAGTTTCTGTAATTGTGGTACCCATTAACTACAGAGCTAAGGCAATTAATCAGTATGAGTACAAGGTTCAGTGATTCATGCATCTACATCTAGATAGATACATACTTCGATGCCACCGTACGGTGCGTGGCGGAGGGTACCCTGCAGCACTTCTAGCCATTTCCTTTCCTGTTCCACTCGCAAATAGAGCGAAGGAACAACGATTGTCTAATGCCTCCGTGTGAGCCCTAATTTCTCGTACCTTATCTTCGTCATCCTTACGCTAAATTTATGTTGGCGGCAGTGGAGTCATTCTGCAGTCAGCTTCAAATGCTGGTTCTCTAAATTTTCTCAGTAATGTTCCCCGAAAAAAGCATCCTCTTCCCTCCAGGGATTCCCATTTGAGTTCGCGAAGCATCTTCGTAACACTTGCGTGTTGTTGGAAGCCACCGGTAACAAATATAGCAGCTCGCCTCTGAACTGCTTTGATGTCTTCCTTTAATCCGACCTGGGAAGGAATCCAAACAGTCGAGGAGTAAATACCCAGATGATGCATTACTATTTGGAGGCGACTCTAATCTACCAGGTACAGACTGGTACGTCTATGGATTCATTGCAGGGCACACACAGACAGTTATGCGACGTACTTTTGAACACGTTCTGAAAACTGTCTTGAGCAGCTAGTTCGGCAGCTCACGCGCAGTGGAAATATCCTAGACGTTGTAGCTAAAGACAGGCTGCATCCTATCGACAATGTCAGTATAGAAAAGGGGATTAGCGATCATATTGTTATCGTAGCAACTCCGGCTACGAAAGTTAATAAATCATTTACGAAGGCTAGGAAACTGTTTGTGCTAGAAAGAACAAATGAGCAGTTCTTAGCATCTCACTTAGACAGTGAACTGACATCACGTAGTATCAGTAAGATGGACGTAGAGGAATTATGCGCAAAGTTTAAGCAGACCGTAGATCGTGGTCTAGAGAATTATGTGCCTAGTAAGTGGATTAAGGACGGAAAAGACCCACCATGGCTTAATAACGAGATTCGGAAAATGCTGGGGAAGCAGAGTCTGTTGCACCTTCTGTTCAAAACAGAACGTGCAAATGACGGCAAGCAGAGTTAGTAGAGTTTCGTGCGTTTGTGGAAACATATACGCGCGAAGCATACAGCTGCTACCACCGTCATATCAACAAAAAAAAAAAAAGAATCAAATGGCTCTGAGCACTATGCGACTTAACTTCTGAGGTCATCAGTCGCCTAGAACTTAGAGCTAATTAAACCTAACTAACCTAAGGCCATCACACACATCCATGCCCGAGGCAGGATTCGAACCTGCGACCGTAGCGGTCGCTCGGCTCCAGACTGTAGCGCCTAGAACCGCACGGCCACTCCGGCCAGCTCTTAGCAAAAGATTTGGCACAGAACCCGAGAAAATTATAGTCCTATGGAAAATCGCTAAGTGGGTCTAAGGCTTCTGTCCAGTCACTTGTTGGCTAGTCTGGTGTGGCAGTTGAAGATACCAAAAGTCCAAGTTTTAAATTTCACGTTCAAGAAATCGTTCGCGCAGGAGAATCGTACAAACATACCGTTGTTTGACCATCGAACAGACACCCGTATGTATGACACAGTAATAAGCATCCCTGGCGTAGAGAAACAACTGAAGGAGTTGAAAACAAATAAGGTAGCAGGTCCGGATGGAATTTCAGTTCGGTTTTTCAAAGAGTACTCTATGGCAGGGCTTCCCAACCTTTTCAGCTGGCGGACCTCTTCTTCAGTCGAAAATTCATGGCGGACCCCTAGTCAGTCAAGAACACAGTAACTTTAAATTTCAGAGCGAAACCCATGGGAACTGAAAGCTTCTTAATGCAAGTGCTATGTTCCCAATGACCCCCCACCCCCCGAAGTATCAATAGTCTTTGGTTTAGAGATGAATGAAAACAACTTCAAATTAACGGTCCAGTTTGAATTCCCACTGTATCCAGACACTTACTAGTGGATTTACTCCCTTTGTTCAACACTCTATAGCCTGATTAAAATTATTTGGTAATTGATATTTCACACGTTGGAGCTGCCTTCCTCCAAGAGCAATCAACATCACGTCCAAACTGTTCGCTGTTGACAAGCTGCCGCTTGTGGTCTGTTCACTTCCACTGTTTGGCTACTGTTGTGTAAGGAGGAGCATGCATATTTGGTAACAGCTGTGTGTGTGTGTGTGTGTGTGGTTTTTCGTGAATTCCGAAGAAAAATGTTCAAATGTATGTAAAACTATGGGACTTAACTGCTGAGGTCATCAGTCCCTAGACTTACACACTATTAACCTAAGTTTAAAACTTCCGCTAAGGACAAAACACACACACACACACACACACACACACACACACACACACACATTCATGCCCGAGGGAGGACTCGAACCTCCGGCGGGAGCGGCCGCGCAATCTATGACGACATGGCGCCCTAGACTGCGTGGCCATTCCGCGCAGCTGTGAAGAAAAGAGGCAAACCCATGATTCGGGATACAAACGCATCACGAAAGAAACGAGCCCAAGGAATTGCCTTTAAAGGACTATTGTGACATCTGTTGTGCAATGTGTGGGAATACATTCACCCAGTTTACATGCGTTTCCAAAACCGGATTTCGTAAGCCGACGTCCCAGTTCCGCTTTTGGTTGGTCAGGTAAACACTTCAAAATCTGTGCTGGAAATCGGCTTTTATAAAGCCGTTTTCCAGTTCCACAATCGATTTTCGTGCCCATGTAAACAGCTCGGAAAGTCTAGTTATTTTTACGTCTTTGCGTTTCTACTGAAAGGCAGCTGTCAGTCCATAGCCTGCAGCTAGCAGGCGGCGTTGCAACAATGTACTGTCAGTTGGTAGCTGGCAAGTGGCACGCGGCGTGGCAACAGTTTAGCCACAGCTGACAGCTTCAACTACTACTTGGACACTACATCGTGGCAGTCAGCCTCGACTGTAAACAAATTAGGAAAACAAACAAACAGACTCTCTTATTTCTATATGAGAAGACAAAGCATTTCACAGAACGTAAGACTTTTTTCTCAAAGGAAACAATCCTGGCAGAGGAGGTTTACCTTTTACAAGGTGGCACCTGAAAAGTCCTCATTTGTTTACGCTCGCAGCCAGTTGCCACAATATAGTGTCAGAGTAATAGCAAGGAATTGTAACTGAAGTATAGGCAGGTCATATTTTTAGCTGACAGGACGGAGTATATTATAAAGAAAAGAAATTAGCTTTAGAGATCATTTTAATTTTCGTAACAAAAATATCAATACCAACAGAATTCAGTTAATAATTATTTTGTAAATGATAGAAGACAGAAACAAAATTCCTACAGAGCTATAGTTCAGGTACGTTCACTGAGCATCTACGAAGAAAAATGCTTTCTTCTTTACTTTAGATGAGTCTGTAGGAATAATAATGGAATCCTAATGCGATGGTTGTGGGTGCTTCTGCTGGCACAATTTTGAAAAGTTGGGTTCAGTTCTTGACAACTGGAGACGGATGTCTGGTTCCGCATCTAGACAGCTTCGGTACTTAGTTTTGTGGGCAGCACAGATCGAGAATCCCGATTCACACATGTATGTTGTGGCAAACAGAAAAAGTACACGTTTTGCTTTTCAACAAGGGGGTAGTATTTCTTGTTATCCAAACGGATCCAAAAGTGTGAGTACCCATCAATGTCAAAACTTGATTTCATGGTAGGGTCTGTGGCAATTTCTATCAACAACTCATATTCATTTGATGATAGAATGTTCGGCTTTTTGCATACAGTGAATGGGTTGACCACCCATTCGTATTTCTGCAGCTTCTCATCTTCAGCTGTTGGGAAATAATGCTCCAACAATGACATCAAGCTTCGGAAATGTTCCAGGATTTGATGAAACAAATTCTTCCGAAGTGCCAATGTTTTGTTTTTCAAAAACTCCTTGAGAAAAGGAAAACACTCGACCTCCCCCCCCCCCCCCCCCCATCGACACTCTCTGCCCAAAAACTGATTTTCCTCTTGAATGCTAGAACACAAATTACACACTGAGCTTTACCCTCCGTTGTCTCCATAAAGCCCATTTCTAAATAGCTTTCGTTGTACTTGAGCTTCTCGGTTATTCCACTTTCACAGGATATTGCAACCAATGGAGTTCTTGCATCATTTTCACATAATAAATCCGGCTGTGGAGCTTCTTGTGATTGTTCTTCCTTTGCTCGTCCTCCCTCCTCATTCATTTCAACTGGAAACTTCCCTTTTTGTGAAGGCGATGGAGAAACTGCACCCTTCTTCAATGATCCTGACTTCAGCCACCGATACATGTTAGAAGTAATAAACTGGTCAAAAATCGACTTATGAAATAGGTAGTGTACTGACAAAGCAAGTTTAACATTTAATGATGCCTGGGGCCGCATATGTGCCAGCGAGCGCTGTGATTGGTCGACAAAGTTCGCTCCGCGCATGCGTAAAAGGTTTCAGCGCATCTAGCGCCGTGAGCCGGCGCACAAACGACCCCCGTATTGTTGCGAAACAGTCGATCAGAGAAGCCGCATTCTCCGGCACTAAACTGTCTATGCGTTCTCACTTAGGAACCGCAAAGGCTGCTTGGTAGTACGACCTGAAGTAAAAGTACACAATTTTTCACACGAGAACAAAAAAAGTGATGAATTTGATTTTCAAATTTTTATTCAATAATTTTACTCATTATTTTACACGATTTGGTGAAAGGTGGCCGCGGACCACACGTTGGGAAGCGCTGCTCTACGGCATTGGTCCCTTACTTAGCTTGCATTTGTCGCGAATCTCTCGCCCAGAGCAATGTCTCAAGCGAACGGAAAAAAGCAAAGGTGACTCTTGTGTATAAGAAGGTTAAAAAAACGGACCGCGAAATTCCTGGCCAATATCCTTAACATCGATTAGCTGCAGAATTCTTGAACATTTTCTGAGCCTGAATATAACAAATTTCCTACAGACCAGAAAGCTTATCAGCACGGTTTTAGAAAGCATCGCTCGTGCGAAACTTGGCTTGTCCGTTTCTCACATGATGTACTGCGACTGTGGATGAAAGGCATCAGGCAGATTCCATATTTCTAGATTTCCAGAAAGCGTTTGACACGGTGCCCCATTGCAAACTGCCAATGAAGGTACGGGCATATGGAATAGGTTCACAGATATGTGAGTGGCTCGAAGAGTTCTTAAGTAGCAGAGCCCAGTATGTTGTTCCCGACGACGAGAGACAAGAGTATCATCAGGACTGCCCCATGGAAATGTGATAGGACCGCTATTATTCAGTATATACATAAATGGTTCAAATGGCTCTAAGCATTATGGGACTTAAGATCTGAGGTCATCAGTCCCCTAGAACTTAGAACTACTTAAACCCAACTAACCTAAGGACATCACACACATCCATTCCGAGGCAGGATTCGAACCTGCGACCGTAGCAGCAGCGCCTTATATAGGGTGTTACAAAAAGGTACGGCCAAACTTTCAGGAAACATTCCTCACACACAAAGAAAGAAAATTTGTTATGTGGACATGTGTCCGGAAACGCTTACTTTCCATGTTAGAGCTCATTTTATTACTTCTCTTCAAATCACATTAATCATGGAATGGAAACACACAGCAACAGAACGTACCAGCGTGACTTCAAACTCTTTGTTACAGGAAATGTTCAAAATGTCCTCCGTTAGCGAGGATACATGCATCCACCCTCCGTCGCATGGAATCCCTGATGCGCTGATGCAGCCCTGGAGAATGGCGTATTGTATCACAGCCGTCCACAATACGAGCACGAAGAGTCTCTACATTTGGTACCGGGGTTGCGTAGACAAGAGCTTTCAAATGCCCCCATAAATAAAAGTCAAGGGGGTTGAGGTCAGGAGAGCGTGGAGGCCATGGAATTGGTCCGCCTCTACCAATCCATCGGTCACCGAATCTGTTGTTAAGAAGCGTACGAACACTTCGACTGAAATGTGCAGGAGCTCCATCGTGCATGAACCACGTGTTGTGTCGTACTTGTAAAGGCACATGTTCTAGCAGCACAGGTAGAGTATCCCGTATGAAATCATGGCGGTGAATCGAGGAAGTACAGTACATACTGACGAAACTAAAATGAGCTCTAATATGGAAATTAAGCGTTTCCGGACACATGTCCACATAACATCTTTTCTTTATTTGTGTGTGAGGAATGTTTCCTGAAGGTTTGGCCGTACCTTTTTGTAACACCCTGTATACATATATGATTTGGTGGACAGGTTGGGCAGCAATCTGCGGTTGTTTGCTGATGATACTGTGGTGTGCGGTAAGGTGAAGAAGTTGAGTAACTGTAGGACGATACAAGATGATGACAGACAAAATTTCTAGTTAGTGTGATGAATAATAGCTAGCTCTAAATGTAGAAAACTGTGCGTTAATGCGGATGAGACGTGAAAACAAACCCAATGTTCGGATACAACATTCGTAGTGTCTGGGCGTAACGTTGGAAAGCGATATGAAATGAAACGAGTATGTCAGGATTGTGGTAGGAAAGGGGGATGGGCGACTTTGGTTTATTGGAAGAATTCTGGGAAAGTATGGTTCATTTGTAAAGGAGACGCATAAAATTATAGGACGCTAGTGCGACCTATTCTTGAGTGCTGCTCGACTGTTTGGGATCCGTACCAGTTGGGATTAAAGGAAAATATCTAAGCAGTTCAGAGACGGGCTGCTAGATTTGTTACTGGTAGGTTCGATCAGCACCCAAGTGTTACGGAGATGCTTCGGGAACTCAAGTGGAAATCCCTGGAGAGAAGACGACTTTTTTTCAAGGAACATTATTGAGAAAATTTAGAGAGCCAGCATTTGAAGCTGATTGCAGGACGATTCTTATGCCTCCAACATACAGTGCACGTAGATAAGATACGAGAAACTAGGGCTTATAGGAGGCATATAGGCAGTTGTTTTTCCGATCTTCTGTTTTCGAGTGGAAAAGGAAAGGAAATGACTAGTAGTGGCACAGGGTACCCTCCGCCATGCGCCATAAGGTGGACTGCATGATATCGATGTAGATACAGATGTAGATGTATTCAAACGGTATGACTGTGTCAAGAAGGACATTAGTAATGCTGTATCCGAACATTACTGGTTTGTTTTGCCGACTCATCTGCATTAACTTACGTTTTTCCACATTTAGAGCTAGCTTCTATTTATCACATCAACTAGAAATTTTGTCTAAGTCATCTTGCATCCTCCTACAATCACTCAAGTTCGACACCTCCCCACACACTGCAGCATCATCAGCAAACAACCGTAGATTGCTGCCCACCCTTTCAGCCAGACCGTTTACGTGTATAAACTATAATAGCCTCCTATCATACTTCCCCAGGGCACTCCTGACGATATCCTTGTCTCTGATGAACACTTGGCGTCAAGGATGACAGTCTGGGTTCTATTACTTTAGGGGAGGTTTTCTATCTTTGGCCCGAAAAGAGCATGTCCTTTGAGAATTTTTTCTCGGGATGTGTTATAGATATCAATGTCAAATTTGGTCAAAATGTTTATTGATATTTCCTCTACAAACTGGAATTTTTTCGACCGGAAATGTTGAAGAGCAAAGGCGGACGTGCTGTCGGAACGTGACAAAATGTCGATGTAGACCTCCACGCGCGGTAAGTCACAGGTCAGCCGGCTCGTCTGAAATCAAACTTGAGTTGACGATAGCGAAGTATATAAGATTCTTTAGGAGCTGTACCTCGCTTAAGTTATCTGGACCATAGGAAACAAAAATGGCGGCCATTCGAAAAAAATAGAGTTTTTTCATCGATTTTTCGACTTCGTCGGCCAAATAAAAATGTTTATGGTTGATGGATCGGAATAAAAATGGTACAACTCCTAGACAATTTAGTTAGCTTCCTCGGAAACAAAGAATCATGCCAATCGGTTCAGTAGGTTTGTAGTTACCATACCGCGAGATAAAAAAACGTCATTTCGAGAAAAACGCATTTGAAGTTTTGACTACATATAAATGCAATAGTATGCAACTTACGTTCAACCTACTATTCCGAGTCCATAAAGTAGTCCTTCCTCTTCCTCACAGAGGGCGTTCTGTTCGATCTGGGCCATCCTGCGCTGCTCCAGAGCCGCTCGTACGGCCGGTGACAAACGGTTTTCGGCTGCCTGAATCCGGTGGTCGTCCGAATGCTTGTCGAACTGTGTCGAATAGAGTCCCAGGGTGACATCCATCGTTGTCATGGTCTTCAGAATTGCTGAATACCCTTCGTTGAAGCTGATCACTGCCAGGAAAGTCGCAATCTCCACAGTCTTCGCACCAGAATGCAAATACATAGGGGCTAACTTCCAAACACACGCGTTCAAACTTTCATTTGAATTTTGTGTATTTCCTCCCAAGCACCGGTACAATAACTCGTCCTCTGAAAGAAAAAATTGGTGCGTGAAAAAGGCCGATTTCAGGCAGGTGCATTTTTTTTGTTCAACCTCGTATAACAAACATTTCCGTTCCGTATCCGGAAAAACCGTCTCAGGGGTGGATTCTAAACACTTTTATGGATCCAAATAAGCAATTTTTAAAAAATCAATTTTTTGAACCAAAAGATAGTAAACCTCCCCTTAAGGAATCTTAACGCCAGTCACATATCTGGGAGCCTATTCCATATGCTCGTACTTTTGTTAACAGTCTGCTGTGGGGCACAGTAACAAATGCTTTCAGGAAATCTAGGACTATGGAATCTGCCGGTGCCCTTCACCCATTGTTGGCAGTACATCATGTGAGAAAAGAGCAAGCTGAGTTTCGCACGAGCGATGCTTTCTACACCGTGCTGATACGTGGACCTAAGCTTGTTGGTCTCAAGAAAATTTATTATATTTGAACTGAGAATCTGTTCAAGGATTCTGTAGCAAACTGCTGTTAGGGATATTGGTCTGCAATGTTGCGAGTCCGTTCTTTTAGCCTTCTTATATACAGGAATCATCTGCGATTTTTCCAGTCGATGGGACTTGCACTGAGAAAAGATAAAGTAATGTGGACTAGTTAAATAAAATAAACCACTGAATGTAACATAATGAACTCTTCAATGCATCTCTGATGACAATGCACCATTTACTTCTGTTCGTTGACTTTTTCAGGTGCTGCCTACATGTGTATCACTCTGCTTAACTGAGAGTAGTAATTTACCTGGTGCTGCAGACTTGACAGTGGGATCCGAGATGGCTGCTGACAGGTCATAGTTTTTGATTTCACTCTCTTGTAAATATTTGTTTTCAATATGATGCTGATTGTACATTGTACAGAATTATATTGCTGATCATTAAAACTGCGGCAGCGGGAAGAATAGCAAATAACGAAATCACCGGACGGGCATTAAGACAAACTGAACTTGCCTGACAGATGTGGCTGTGTCATACCATACTGCTTCATCACTATGCCAGAATCCATCAACTGTATTGGCGGTGGGGGGGGGGGGGGAGATGGAGGAGTGGTGGCGTGCTAGTCTCGTTGAAAGCCACGATCAGATGTTTTCTGTGGATGAGATAGCTGGAGAATATGCTGGCTACAACAACAGTTGAACACCATCTGTATCGAGATAGGTCATGACAGAACGAATGACATGCGGTCTTGCTGTAGAAAGATAACGTTGTTGAAAGGTAATGTAAAGAAGAATTTGAAGGTATGGCACAGCCACCAGCTTGAATGAGTCAGAAATGTAATTCCAGTTGTACGTATTGTGAGCGTGGGATTCATCTGAGATGTACCCTTTACCCTGTGGCTCCTGCAAGATGCAATTTCCACCCCCACACTAGTACACAAGTCAGACAGACGCTCCTAACATTCTAAAGAGAAATGCCTGAAAAACTTTCAGCAATAAATATCTTCTGGAGTCGCCCACTGTAAGGAAATGACACAAAAATTCACAACATTTCTTACGTAACTAGTGGGATACTTGGGTACGAGAGTAGTGCTAGTTAGTGTAAGAATAACATAAAACTAACGAAAATTATTATTTATTTTGCAAAATTTCTGAGAAATCACAATGGCACTTTTAGTTATGAATTGAACAAGTTATATCCTGGTTCTTTTCGGAATGTGAAGTTACCTCTCAAGGATAGGATTCGCTAATGAAATTTCTATACAAAGTTTAAGATTTTTATTAACTTGGCAGAATGGCTGAGAGCCGCGCCTACTCAACTTGAATAATTATCTGTTAGAATGTTGCTAGGTACGGTCGAGACTGTCGTGTGTGAAATGCAGTGAAGCGTACTGTTGTGGAGGAAATATGGGGCTCTCAATAGCTGTAGCGCACAATACCGTAAGCTGTGATGACTGCTATCTGCGCCGCTCGCTGCTGACAAATAAGATAACTCTCGTTCTATCTGGATTGACCTTTGCCAATCAAACTCTCCCTACAGCTTGATGAAGTCAAGGACTCCTACTCGCCCCTAGTCTAACTATTGGCATGGTACACGGGTCAGATAACCAGTCCACCACGATGCCACTCAAAAATTCGCTCGCAGGCGTTTAACTATAACTCTGTCTGTTCACACCTCACAATAAGTGCGTTGGCCAACACAGTGAACAACGCTTAATCACAAGGACTCAATATAGAGTCGCACTTCGATTCGCTCTCGACAGAGGTGCTCTCCCAGTGAAGTACTGAGGAGAGACTTATTCCTCACTCTTTGAGTACACGTACGAGCGCGCACGCTCTCGTTACATGTTCTCGCTCCAAGAGCGACAACGGAACGGCGCCTCTCCACGCCAGACGTGAAGGGGTATATCTTTTGGTCTCTTCCATTACTCCTTCAGCTCAAGGCTTCAGAAATATCGTCTGCCAATCAGCATTGCTCTTCTAAAACGGGAGAATGACGATTCGTTTAAGGCGACCAATCCGGAAATCTGTAGTATCGGCGTTTGGCGTTTGCTGTCTCCATGTGAAAATCTCTGAAACCGCGTGCTATGTGTAAAGAATGCGTAGGCTGTCCGCTCCCACACAATGTAGCGGAATTTGCTTTTAAGCCGAACACGGGGTCGTTCCTTTCACTCGGGCAAACGCTGTCTGCTCTACGGGCAGTCACTGGCTGACGTAGATGGGTTGGGACCGGCCTCCTGGTGTACGGTTGCCTCTCTCGAACTAAAAGCAAGCCCCTGCGACCGTCGTGTTTGGAATGTATGAGTGTACGCCAGCCTCGAGTATTTCAACCATGGTGCGCACTTGCGATTTATTAGTTATTTGCATATCGTTTACATGAATTCATACAATATTGACTTTATCTTATCGAATTTGGGTTCGAATGAAGCGTCTTGATGTGCGGAATATGATTGTGAGGGCGGAATATTTAAGCAATGAAGGTCAGGAGACCACAACGTCTTACAGTATTACGAGCGTCATTCGTTTATCAAGGTTCGATCAATCGCGAAATGAAAACCACAGTGAAAATTCGATGAATCTTAGCACAGATATGTTCATGTGTGTATCTATTATGGCTGTCGATCGCATAACATCGCTCTTTTCAGTGCTGAGCGCTCAGTGAGCACATAGATGTGGCTAGAAAACAGTGTCTCCGGCCAAGAATGAGTGGCTGCTGAAGATTTCGCCTGATTTCATGCAGCCCACATGGCGTAACTTTCATACATTGTCTTCCTCACGCCAGTTCTCGTCCACACACTGCAGGGGCAATGAAGATACTCCTGCAGCGTTTTCAGTGGGAAGTGTTTGCTCATCCTCTATATAGCCTGGACTTGGCTCCCTCTGAGTTTCATCTCTGCTTACATGAACCGCTGTGTATGAAGACAACATTTTGCCACAGACCGCAAACTGCAGACCAGCGTAGAGAATAGGCAGAAAGCACAGGCAGTTGCGCTCTATGACGAGAGTATTGGAAAGTTGGTAAAACACTACGACAGATGTCTCAGTTTGTGTGGCGACTACATGAAGAAGTAGCTGAAATGTGTAGGTAACTGTTGCAAATAAAAAAAAATTATTTTCCCTGTGGTTTCCATCTCACAGCTCATTGGACCTTGGTAAACGAGTACCCTTCATGCCAGAGATTATCATGTTGTGCAGCCAATAACATGCCTTACCATAACGCCACGGTCTGGGCCTGTATGACTGTGATGAACGCAAATCTGCCGAAGTTCAATTTACTCAAAGTCTCGACACACAAATACGTCCATCATGATGCTATTCAAAGAACCAGAACTCGTCATAAAGGATATCATGGTGCCACATCTGTGTCCGTTGTTGCCATTGGGCTGTCTGCTGTTCGTGCAACTCTCTTTGCTGCCACATCAAGGTAAGCCACCACAATGGTCACTATACTGACAAACCGTGGTGCTCCACACAACGTTGTGCTATCTACAACGGTTGTACCAAAAGTAAGGTTCCCAATGAGCTACAGCCTCGAGGGAAGATGCTAGGCTAAATCCGACAACAGTGCCGTGTGCAGTGATTCCCCCACTCTCGAGTCCGCCCCTCTGCGATTCGCCACGTGGCTCAGTGTTGGCGGGACAGCCGTCAGAGATGGAAGTGCTGATCGCCGCTCCCGCCACGTGCGAGGTTCGAGCAGTAATCCGGTTTCTCCACGCAAGGAAGTTATCGACCGTTTCATCAGCAACTGACTGAGGTTTGTGGTGAAGAGTGCATGTCCGTTCGGCACGTCTGCAAATGGTGCAGGGCTTTTGCTGAGAGTGGTACGGAAGTTCACGATGAAGAACGGAGTGGAATACCGCCGGTTTCGGATGCGATTGTCCAGAAGATCAACAGTGAGCTGCTCAAAGATCGGAGGGTCTCTGTCCGTGAGCTTGTTGATCGCATTCCTGAAGCTTCCCACGGCTCAATTGAAAGAAGTTTAACTGAAACATTAGGTTATCACAAGGTGTGTGCTCGCTGAGTCCCCCGATTCTGACTGACAGACACAAGGAGCAATGCCTTGACTGTGCTCGCAAGTTTCTTCAACAATGTGAGGGGGAGGCAACAGGGAGAAGTTATTCGACTCTATCATCACGGGAGGTGAAACGTGGGTGTTTCATTACACCCCCAAAACAAGACAACAATCTTGTCAGTGGTGGCACTCCGGTTCACTGCCACCAAGGAAATCAAACAAACGCAGCCGGAAGGAAAGGTTATGGCGACTGTATTTCGGGATCGAAAGGGGTTACTCCTCATGAATTTCATGTAACCTGGGACGACAATAAACTCAAGCAGATATTGCGAAACATTGACTAAACTCTGGCGAGCAATCCAGACTTGCCGGAGAGGATGACTCAAGGAGAGAGTAGCTCTTCTTCATGACAACACTTGACCCCATGTCGCTCGTCGAACACAGGAGCTTTTGAAAAATTTGGGTGGATTGTTATGCCCCATCCCTCGTACAACCCGTACCTAGCCCCCAGTGATTATCACCTCTTCCCCAAGCTAAAGGAACACTTATGTGGCAAACGCTTCAACAGCCACGATGAAGTCCAAGTAGAGGTCACACGCTTTCTCTCTTGAGTGCTTTGTCTGCTCCGAGTGCTTGACGGTGTTGCTGTAGCTCTTACCGCAACGAAGGTAGTCTGAGGCCTGTGATATCCACTTTTAAGGAAAGTAACTACTTTCGTTGCTACATTTCAGTTAAACAAACATTTCATGATAATTTCTGTAAAAGATCGTACAGTATGTCTAGATCCTATGCTGTGTCTGTCCTGCAGTACCGGCCACCTGACTGTCTTTCAGTATCGGCCAGAAGCAATTTGAATTTATAAGTTATATTTTCTTCTTCTTACTTCTTTTCACATTGAAATTGCAGAAATGGGGCAAAAGTAAGAGAAAAAGGAATGAAGAGTGCATGAACGTGGCTGTGAGCAGGGTAACGTCTAACAAAATGACAGCAAGGGAGACAGCTGAAGAGTTTTCAACAGTTCAAAATAAAAAAGATCACCACCGAAGAGAAGAGCTTAAAATCAGAAAAAATAAAGTCCGAAAGAGAACTGACGAAAGCTAAACTTAAGTTGGGTGTTCAAATCTAAAATAAACACGCAGAAGATGGCCATGGAAAGCCAATTACAAAGTGGTGAAGAGAACTGGCATTTACTGGAAATAATGAGTCAACAGAAGAGACTGTTCAAATGTGTGTGAAATCGTATGGCACTTAACTACTAAGGTCATCAGTCCCTAAGCTTACACACTACTTAACCTTAATTATCCTAAGGACAAACACACACACCCATGCCCAAGGGAGGACTCGAACCTCCGCCAGGACCAGCCGCACAGTCCATGACTGCAGCGCCCCAGACCGCTCGGCTAATCCCGCGCGGCCAACAGAAGAGACTGAGAAGAGCATTACATGTTTGCAGTCATTTGAAGAGGACTGGGTGGTGTGCACCAACTGTTCGATACGTGGATCAGGATATTTTACAGAAAAGACAATGGGCGATACTGGAATATACTTCCTACAATCCTTGCAATTAAATCTGTTCTACCTTCCATGTAATTAAGTATTATAAAGAAAAAAGAAAAATTATCGCACTGTACTACTCATTGAACATATCACGAGGTAAGTGAATGGTATATTAATATTCCGATTAACAGCCACAGTTATACAGTAAAGTAAAAAAAAATTAATCTGGCCGATTTTGCACGACTCTCCCCTACCTGCACAACCTCTAGTGTGCTATTCATTTGGAGCCACTGAGATACTGCATGTCGTTGAGACCTGTCATCGTGAACTCATACAAACCACATCGCTCGGTAGTGGTGGGATTCCGACCAATACATGCAGAAATAACACATAACGATAAACTGCAGTGTTGTGGCCCACAATCATGCAGGTGTCGAATTACAACACATGCTGGTAGCAATGTCTACCATGTCTTCTTTTTACACGAGGCATAATACAGTTTTCTCACAAACAAACAACATTCACATGCGATTTCAAAATGAGAAAACAGCTGTGTAATCTTTCCTTGTACACGGAATGTAGGTGATATTACTCTCACCTCCTCTGCGTGGTCACACTGAATCGCTAATCATTTGCATATCCAAACACTTAGAACATTTCATGCCAATTGGACATTTGTTGCATGCCGTCTTCATGGTGTTTGCAAATTCTAATAATCAGAAGTGTATTTCTATGTTACAAATCTCATACACTGATCAGCCAGAACGTTATGACGACCTAGCCGGAATGCTGGAAGGTTTCTTGGGGAATGACAGCCCATTCTTCATGGAGTGTTGCACTGAGGAGAGGTATCGATGTCAGGTCGGTGAGGTCTGGCACGAAGTCGGCGTTCCAAAATATCCCAAAGGTGTTCTATAGGATACAGGCCAGGACTCTGTGCAGGTCAGTTCATTACAGGGATGTTATTGTCGTGTGACCACTCTGCCACATGCCGTGCATTATGCTCGATCGTATTGAAAGATGCAATCGTCATCCCCGAATTGCTCTTCAACAGTGGGAACCAAGAAGGCGCTTAAAACATCAGTGTAGGCCTGTGCTGTGATAGTGCCACGAAAAACAACAAGGGGTGCAAGCTCCCTGCATTAAAAACACGACCAAACCGAAACAACACCGCCTCCGAATTTTATTGTAGGCACTACACACGCTGGCAGATGACGTCCACCGGACATTCGCCATACCCACACCCTGCCATCGGATCGCCACATTGTGTACCTTGATTCGTCACTCCACACAATGTTTTTCCACTCCTAAGTCGTCCAATGTTTACGCTCCTTACATCAAGCGAGGCGTCGTTTGGCATTTACCGGCGTGATGTGCGGCTTATGAGCACCCGCTCGACCATGAAATCCAAATTTTCTCACCTCTCGCCTAACTATCATAGTACTTACGGTGGATCCAATTTGGAATTCCTGTGTGATGGTCTGGATAGATGTCTGCCTATTACACATTACGACCCTCTTCAACTGTCGGCAGTCTCGGTCGGTCAACAGACGAGGTCGGCCTGTACGCTTTTGGGCTTTACGTGTCCCTTCACGTTTGCACTTCACTATCACATCGGAAACAGAGAACCTAGGGATGTTTAGGAGTGTGGAAATCTCGCGTACAGACGCATGACACAAGCGCCCCATTCTGCTCTCTCACGATGTCTAATGACTACTGAGGTCGCTGATATGGAGTACCTGGGAGCAGGTGGCAGCACAATGCACCTAATATGAAATACGTATTTTTTTTGGGGAGGGGGGGTGTCCGGGTACTTTTGATAACATAGTATAGTTGTTGGCGGCGGGCGGTGGAAGCAGTCGCGTGTGAGAGCAACGGGATGATGGCCCCGTCGATTTGAAGTACCACACTGTCGACTGGGGTTTGGCACGCTAAGCGACAGAGAGGAAGCGGCGGTGGTCGTCACAGTAGGGAAGCGCAAGTGGGTTGGGTTCAAATGGCTCAAATGGCTCTGAGCACTATGGGACTTAACTGCTGAGGTCATCAGTCCCCTAGAACTTAAAACTACTTAAACCTAACTAACCTAAGGACATCACACACATCCATGCCCGAGGCAGGATTCGAACCTGCGACCGTAGCAGTCGCGCGGTTCCGGACTGAGCGCCTTAACCGCGAGACCACCGCGGCCGGCCAAGTGGGTTGATGCGGCAGGACCGTGGCACAACCTGCTACGAGCCGAGGACAGCGGGTGATGTACTAAGTAATGTAACTTTCACTGTCCGATTGAAATCTGGTTACAAGATTCGGAGGCTTGCCATGGTTCTTCGTTGGTTTGTCTCCTTGTTTTTGATTTAGTAACTGTACAGTGTTTAGCACCCAAAATTCTCATTTGAACAGTACAAAACTGTATCTACATCTACATCTACATTTATACTCCTCAAGCCACCCAACGGTGCCTGACGGAGGGCACTTTACGTGCCACTGTCATTACCTCCCTTTCCTGTTCCAGTCGCGTATGGTTCGCGGGAAGAACGATTGCCGGAAAGCCACCGTGCGCACGCTCGAATCTCTCAAATTTTACATTCGTGATCTCCACGGGAGGTATAAGTAGGGGGAAGCAATATATTCGATACCTCATCCAGAAACGCACCCTCTCGAAACCTGGACAGCAAGCTACACCGCGATGCAGAGCGCCTCTCTTGCAGAGTTTGCCACTTGAGTTTGCTAAACATCTCCGTAACGCTATCACACTTACCAAATAACCCTGTGACGAAACGCGCCGCTCTTCTTTGGATCTTCTCTATCTCCTCCGTCAACCTGATCTGGTACGGATCCCACACTGATGAGCAATACTCAAGTATAGGTCGAACGAGTGTTTTGTAAGCCACTTCCTTTGTTGATGGACTACATTTTCTAAGGACTCTCCCAATGAATCTCAACCTGGTACTCGCCTTACCAACAATTAATTTTATATGATCATTCCACTCCAAATCGTTCCGCACGCACACTCCCAGATATTTTACAGAAGTAACTGCTACCAGCGTTTGTTCCGCTATCATATAATCATACAATAAAGGATCCTTCTTTCTATGTATTCGCAATACATTACATCTGTCCATGTTAAGGGTCAGTTGCCACTCCCTGCACCAAGTGCCTGCAGATCTTCGTGCATTTCGCTGCAATTTTCTAATGCTGCAACTTCTCTGTATACTACAGCATTATCCGCGCAAAGCCGCATGGAACTTCCGACACTATCTACCAGGTCATTTACATATATTGTGAAAAGCAATGGTCCCATAACACTCCCCTGTGGCTTTTAGAGTAACTGCCACAGTGTGGTAGCGCACGTAAATGTGTTTGAACAATCCTTGCAAGTTAAGCAGCAGATGACACAGTGTGTTAGTGGCTGAATATTTCATTTGAATAGGTAGCATAAGGCTGTATGTGTTTTGAGAGTAACTGCCACGGTGTGTTAGCGTACGTAAATGTATCCGAACAGTTCTTGCAAGTTAAATAATGGATGTCATAGAGTGTTAGTGGTCGAAATTTTTAATTTGGACAGCCATTACAAAACGGTGTGTGTGTTCTGAGAGTAACTACCAAAGTGTGTTAGCGCACGTCAATGCATCTAAACATTTGTTTCAAGTTAAAGTATACGTGTCAGAATGTGTTAATGGCGGAAATGTAAATTGGAACGGCTACCACAAACCGTTTTTATATGGCAGTAGTTGTCACTGGGTGTTAGCATCCATAAATGCTTTTGAATGTGTGCCTCTAGTTAGAGAATATGTGTTGCTATCTTTTAGCGGTGGTTAACGTATTTTATAAGCACTGTAAAAAAACCGTTGCTGCTTTGGCAGTAACTGCCCCAGGCTGTAGCGTTCATAAATGGAGTTGAATTTTGCTTCTTGTAAGTATGTCGTAAACCTTTAATGGTCGGGCAGTTTGCACGGGGTATATACACTGGTTCATTCTTTAAAGGCAACTGTTCCAGTGAAGTGCTGCCTTTGAGATCGCTGCAGGTTCAATACATTCTTTTCAAGAAAGAGTAATTGCTGCTGCGGGTTAGTGCCCGTAAATTGCATCTTGAGGAAAGTCGTAATATTTTAAAGTGTTTAATATTCAGCATATGTTGTTTAACAAAGATTAATGTTGCTCAGTGAAATTTTGTTTGTAATTTCGTTTGTTAATAAATTGTTGTTCTAAAAGTCCAGTGACTTTCGCTCCAGGACCTTGTGTTCTAGCTTACCACCTCTAAGGTACTTCTGTCTTTTCACCATGTGTGCAAAAGTGATATCACTATCGTCCAGTGCAAGGTCCCAAGCAATTGGAAAAAAACCACAGGTGAGTCCTGTATATAAGTAGGGTAAAATAACGGACCTGCAGAATTACAGACCAATATCCTTAGTATAGGTTTGCTGTAGAATTCTTTTTGCTGCAGATATCGAAACAGTTCAGAGACAGGCTGCTAGATTTGTTACCGGTAGGTTTGAACAACATGCAAGTATTACGAAGATGCTTCAGGAACTGAAATGGGAACCTCCGAAGGTAAGGCGACGTTCTTATCTAGGAACGCTATCGATTGGTATGCCCAAATACCGAATTTGTGAAAAACAGGTAAAATGTAAGAAAAGTAAATATGCTGGGACTCCAACCCAGAATCTTCTGGAGCCAGGGACATATGAGCTAGATCCGCCGTCTTGAATTGATGATGAGGGGACGGGTGTGGGAGTAATTGGTGGTGACGCTGAGCTGTCTTCGGACTCTTAGTTATCCGCTACTTTATCTGATCTGCGTCAGATGCACCCACTCGGCAAAGAAATCAAAATATCAGGCATCAGTCGGATATTTTTCTGTGAGCACCAGTGTACACTGATCAGCGAGAACATTATGACCAGAGACCCACTATCGATATAAACCGGTCGAGGCGATAGCAGCGTCACATGGCAAGGAATTGCTGCTAATCAGACACACGCACGATGCATGTAGTGCTAGAGAACGTGCTGTCCGTGTGTAGAACGGGGAAGGCGCGCGATCTGTCTGAGTTTGAACGAGGGGAGATTGCGGTAACGCGGGGGCTCGGCACGAGCATCTCGAAAACTGGACGACTTGTCGCGTGTTCGAAGAGTGCTGTGGTGTTTCTTCAACACGTGGTGAAATCACGTGCAGACCTCGTGGGGTTTGGTGGATATCCCTGGTTAGAGATATCGGACATCGCAGGATGGGCAGACTCATAAAACAGGGCAGACGGCGAACTGTGGTGGAACTAATATCAAACTTTGATGCTGGGCAGAGTATAAATGTGTCTCAACATACGGTGCGCAGAGCACTCCTCACAATGTGCCACCGCAGCCGATGACTCGTGCATGTGCCAATGTAATGCCACAACATCTACATCTACATCCATACTCCGCAAGCCACCTGACGGTGTGTGGCGGAGGGTACCTTGAGTACCTCTGTCGGTTCTCCCTTCTATTCCCGTCTCGTATTGTTCGTGGAAAGGATTGTCGGTATGCCTCTGTGTGGGCTCTAATCTCTCTGATTTTATCCTCATGGTCTCTTCGCGAGCTATACGTAGGAGGGAGCAATATACTGCTTGACTCCTCGGTGAAGGTATGTTCTCGAAACTTCAACAAAAGCCCGTACCTAGCTACTGAGCGTCTCTCCTGCAGAGTCTTCCACTGGAGTTTATCTATCATCTCCGTAACGCTTTCGCGACTACTAAATGATCCTGTAACGAAGCGCGCTGCTCTCCGTTGGATCTTCTCTATCTCTTCTATCAACCCTATCTGGTACGGATCCCACACTGCTGAGCAGTATTCAAGCAGTGGGCGAACAAGCGTACTGTGAGCTACTTCCTTTGTTTTCGGATTGCATTTCCTTAGGATTCTTCCAATGAATCTCAGTCTGGCATCTGCTTTACCGACGATCAATTTTATATGATCATTCCATTTTAAATCACTCCTAATGCGTACTTCCAGATAATTTATGGAATTAACTGCCTCCAATTGCTCACCAGCTATATTGTAGCTAAATGATAAGGGATCTTTCTTTCTATGTATTCGCAGCACGTTACACTTGTCTACATTGAGATTCAATTGCGATTCCCTGCACCATGCGTCAATTCGTTGCAGATCCTCCTGCATTTTTGGACAATTTTCCATTGTTACAACCTCTCCATATACCACAGCATCATCCGCAAAAAGCCTCAGTGAACTTCCGATGTCATCCACAAGGTCATTTGTGTATATTGTGAATAGCAACGGTGCTACGACACTCCCCTGCGGCACACCTGAAATCACTCTTACTTCGGAAGACTTCTCTCCATTGAGAATGACATGCTGCGTTCTGTTATCTAGGAACTCTTCAATCCAATCACCATCGGTAACAACGACTGAAATGGGCATGTGACCATCGGCACAAGACGTTGGCATAGTGGCAGAACGTTGCATGGTCTGATGAATCCCGATACCTTCTTCATTACGCCGAGGGTAGGGCTTGAATCCGTCGTTTTCCACGGGGACAGCCCCTTGACGCCTTTACTGCGGGATGGAGACAAGCTGGCAGCAGCTCTATTATGCTCTGGGGAACATTCATGTGGGCATCCACGGGTCTAGTGGAGCTCGTGCAGCAAGCCACCAAGACGACCAAAGAGTATCGTACACTGGCTGCAGGTCTCGTACACCCCTTTATGATGATCATGTTTCCTGACGGCAGTGGCATTCTTCTACAAGATAAAGCGCCATGTCACAAGGCCAGGAGTGTGATGGAGTGTTTCCAGGAACGCAGTTGCGAGTTCCAATTGATGTGCTGACCCCCCAAGTCGCCAGATCTGAACCTGATCGAGCACATGTGGGACGTGATTGAAGGTGGCATCAGAGGTCATCGCCACCCTCTTCGGAATTTACGGGAATTAGGCGACCTGTGTGTCCAGACGTGGTGACAACTCCCTCCAGCGGCCTACCAAGGCCTCATTGCTTCCATGCCACGGCGCAGCGCCGATGTTATCTATGCCTCTGGTTCCCTTTCGTTGACGTGGTTTCCACGAGCGGTCTTTGTCATGATAGCGTATACAGGGTGTTACAAAAAGGTACGGCCAAACTTTCAGGAAACATTCCTCACACACAAATAAAGAAAGGATGTTATGTGGACATGTGTCCGGAAACGCTTAATTTCCATGTTAGAGCTCATTTTAGTTTCGTCAGTATGTACTGTACTTCCTCGATTCACCGCCATGATTTCATACGGGATACTCTACCTGTGCTGCTAGAACATGTACCTTTACAAGTACGACACAACATGTGGTTCATGCACGATGGAGCTCCTGCACATTTCAGTCGAAGTGTTCGTACGCTTCTTAACAACAGATTCGGTGACCGATGGATTGGTAGAGGCGGACCAATTCCATGGCCTCCACGCTCTCCTGACCTCAACCCTCTTGACTTTCATTTATGGGGGCATTTGAAAGCTCTTGTCTACGCAACCCCGGTACCAAATGTAGAGACTGTTCGTGCTCGTATTGTGGACGGCTGTGATACAATACGCCATTCTCCAGGGCTGCATCAGCGCATCAGGGATTCCATGCGACGGAGGGTGGATTCATGTATCCTCGCTAACGGAGGACATTTTGAACATTTCCTGTAACAAAGTGTTTGAAGTCACGCTGGTATGTTCTGTTGCTGTGTGTTTCCATTCCATGATTAATGTGATTTGAAGAGAAGTAATAAAATGAGCTCTAACATGGAAAGTAAGCGTTTCCGGACACATGTCCACATAACATATTTTCTTTCTTTGTGTGTGAGGAATGTTTTCTGAAAGTTTGGCCGTACCTTTTTGTAACACCCTGTATTGCCTTGTTTAGGAGCTATGAGATGTTTGGGGTACTGACGCGCACATAAGTAAATTCAAGAAAATATTTCTGGATGTGTCGATATTTCAGAGGAATCGTTGCGAGGTGTGCCGGTGGCGCTAGACTCGTTGGTCTCATGCTGGTTAAAAGACTGCGGTGGAGGCGTGTATTTCTTTTCTAATTCGGTTGATGAGGAGCGTCGCGCATTTGTGTCGAATGCTGGTTAGCCCAAAACCGCCCCGTGAGAGAGACAGGGCGACTGCTGCGAACAGTAATTTAAAGATGTTGCCAAGGAGAAGAAACCAGCTGAATGCACGACGAATATTTGCCGCCAAAGATTCAAAGAGCGGAAGTACTTGGGCCATATAGTACATTTAGCTTGCGATGGATACATGAATTATTTATACACTACTGGCCATTAAAATTGCTACACCAAGAAGAAATGCAGATGATAAACGGGTATTCATTGGACAAATATATTACACTAGAACTGACATGCGATTACATTTTCACCCAATATGGGTGCATAGATCCTGAGAAATCAGTACTCAGAACAACCACCTCTGGCGGTGTTAACGGCCTTGATACGCCTGGGCATTGAGTCAAACAGAGCTTGGATGGCGTGTACAGGTACAGCCGCCAATGCATCTTCAACACGATACCACAGTTCATCAAGAGTAGTGACTGGCGTATTGTGACGAGCCAGTTGCTCGGCCACCATTGACCAGACGCTTTCAGTTGGTGAGAGATCTGGAGAATGTGCTGGACAGGGTAGCAGTCGAACATTTTCTGTATCCAGAAAGGCCCGTACAGGACCTGCAACATGTGGTCGTGCATTATCTTGCTGAAATTTAGGGTTTCGCAGGGATCGAATGAAGGGTAGAGCCACGGGTCGTAACACATCTGAAATGTAACGTTCACTGTTCAAAGTGCCGTCAATGCCAACAAGAGGTGACCGAGACGTGTAACCAATGGCATCCCATACCATCACGCCGGGTGATGCGCCGGTATGGCGATGACGAATACACGCTTCCAATGTGCGTTCACCGCGATGTCGCCAAACACGGATGCGACCATCATAATGCTGTAAACAGAACCTGGGTTCATCCGATAAAATGACGTTTTGCCATTCGTGCACCAAGGTTCGTCGTGGAGTACACCATCGCAGGCGTTCCTGTGTGCGATGCAGCGTCAAGGGTAACCGCAGCCACGGTCTCCGAGCTGATAGACCATGCTGCTGCCAACGTCGTCGAACTATTCGTGCAGATTGTTTTTGTCTTGCAAACGTCCCCATCTGTTGGCTCAGGGATCGAGTTAATATGAGCGTCAGACGCCCTCGTATAAATTTTATGTACGTCTTCCAAGAAGGCCAGGTCTCGTTGGAAAGACATAAGCCGCCCGTTGTGACCGAGCGGTTCTAGGCGCTTCACTCCGGGACCGCGCTGCTGCTACGGTCGCAGATTCGGATCCTGCCTCGGGCATGGATGTGTGTGATGTCCTTAGGTTAGTTAGGTTTAAGTAGTTCGAAGTCTATGGGACTGATGACCTCAGATGATAAGTCCGATAGTGCTTAGAGCCATTTGACCCCATTTGAAAGACAGAACAATAGATACGTCGTCTGCTTATGCTGTGCAACAGATCGACGCTTTCTGTACCAATAGTCCTCTAATTCGGTTTTCAGTGAGACGTAGTAGTGGTTCAGTTACTATGGCATACAGAGTCATCGACAGTGGGCATCCCTGACCGACAGATCGACCAATGTGTAGAGACTTCGTGAGATGACTATTGATTAAAATCCGAGAGGAAGCATTTGATAACATACCGCGGAAATTTGTTGTAGTACGATCGCCATATCCCATCTTCTTCAACACATCAAAAGTCTAAAAATACAATTGCCCCTTCAGTTCCGGCCGCTGCTGTGGAGCATATCACGTCACATAGTCGACATGCTGCAGTAAGGATGTTTCTACGAGGGATAGCGTAATATTAGTAGCTGCCTAAAGTCTCCTCCAATAGTGATGCCATATGAATCTTGGACGCGTGAAAGGGCGTGGGTTGCACACATGGGCGCTCCGGCCAGGCTTCGGGAGAAGAACGACTACCTCTTCTTTCAGAGCAGCGGGTACAGTTACGCCTCACCACACGTCATTAGCAATAGCCTGAAGATACACTTTGAGCACGTCCCAATAGCATTGGTAGAATTATTCTCCGAGGCCATTGGGTCCTGGCCGACTTTTCCTTGAGTGTGCGGGAAGTCTCTTCCTCAATTTCGTCGATCGAGAATGGCGCTTTCGGAGTGAATGTCTCCGACTCTTGCAGGTGTTCTACGCGTCAAGCTCGATCGTCGATATTTTGTCTTCCATACAGGGTACTATAATATGCGTCGGCACGAGCCATAATCCCCCTCTGGGTATCTACTCGGTGGCCGCAATCATTCACGCCTTCAGTAATTAGCTGAGCTTTCCGTCGGCGTGCAAGACGCAAAGGTGGAACATCTAAAACATTTTCTCCGGCCGCTGCGTCTTTTGGTCGAAACTAAACGAAGACTCCAGAGAGCTGCGTCAATGATTTTAACATTAAAATACTTGAGCTTTGCATATGATACAAAGACTAGGACAGCAACTGTTTGGTAAAGGTCTCTGATACATTGTGCTCAATTTTTGTCAGATTCGTTTCCGCCGAGAGTACTATTTCACTAGTGACTGAAGCCTAGATTTTGTATAGCGCATCCATCATATCAAAGCATCGGGATGGCGGTGTCTTTGTAGAAGAATTTGATCTCAGTTGAGTTTTATTTCATTTCTAGCCTCAAGGTCCTGCGGGAGGCTAGTAGTCAGCTTCCACTAGCCGAAACGGCGAGAGACCTGTTGTCGATGAAGATTTATAAAACGGGAATAGGCACAGTGGTCAGAAAAACTGACTGGCGCTATGTAATCGCTCGTGACTTGCGGCTGCAGAGTCATATAGCCTATCCAGTCAGTCTGCTGCACAGTGGGGCAGGCGGGTAAATGCGAAGCGGGGGCCGTGGAACTATTCCCAAGTGTCAACGACATGAAGACCGGAGACCAGAGTTCCCAGTTCGTGACACTTACTGGAATTGGGCGATTGATCCTTATCATCCAGGACGCTGTTGTAGTGCACCCAAATGCACTGAAGAACCAAAGAAACTGGTACACCTGCCTAATATCGTGTAGGGCCCCCGCGAGCACGCATAAGTGCTGCAACACGACGTGGCATGGACTCGACTAATTCCTGAAGTAGTGCTGGGGGGAAATGACACCATGAATCGTGCAGGGCTGTCCATAAATCCATAAGAGTACAAGGGGTGGAGACGTCTTCTGAACAGCACGTTGCAAGGCATCCCACACATGCTCAACAATGTTCGTGTCTGGGGAGTCTGGTGGCCAACGGAAATGTTTAAACTCAGAAGAGTGTTCCTGGAGCCACTCTGGAGCAGTTCTGGACGTGTGGTGTGTCGCATTGTCCTGCTGGAACTGCCCAAGTCCGTAGGAATGCACAATGGACATGAGTGGATGAAGGTGATCAGACAATATGCTTAAGTACGTGTCACCTGTCAGAGTCATGTCTAGACGTATCAGGGGTCCCTTATCACTCCAACTGCACACGCTCCACACCATTAGAGAGCCTGCACCAGCTTGAACAGTCTCCTGCTGACATGCAGGGTCCATGGATTCATGAGGCTGTCTCCACACCCATACACGTCCATCCGCTTGATACAACTTGAAACAAAACTCGTCTGACCAAGCAACATGTTTCCAGTCATCAGTAGTCCAACGTCGGTGTTGATGGGCCCAGGCGAGGCGTATAGCTTTGTGTCGTGCAGCCATCGAGGGTACACGAGTAGGCCTTCGGCTCCGGAAGCCCATATCTGTAATGTTTCGTTGAATGGTTCTCACGCTGACACTTATTGATGGCCCAGAATTGAAATCTGCAGCAATTTGCGGAAGGGTTGACTTGTGTCACGTTGAACGATTCTCTTCAGTGGTTGTTGGTCCCGTTCTTGCAGGATATTTTTCCGGCCGTAGCTACGAGGTGCATTCAAGTTCTAAGGCCTCCGATTTTTTTCTCCAGACTGGAAAGTGATAGAAACACGCGCATTGTTTTAAAATGAGGCCGCGTTCATTGTCGATACGTCCCAGAGATGACAGCACCGTACGGCAGATGGAATTTTACCGCCAGCGGCGAGAATGAGAACTGTTTTAAATACTTAAAATGGCGACGTTTTCCTTACTTGAACAGCGTGCAATCATTCGTTTTCTGAATTGGCGTGGTGTGAAACCGATTGAAATTCATCGACAGTTGAAAGAGACATGTGGTGATGGAGTTATGGATGTGTCGAAAGTGCGTTCGTGATTGCGACAGTTTAATGAAGGCAGAACATTGTGTGACAACAAACCAAAACAACCTCGGGCTCGCACAAGCTGGTCTGACGACATGATCGAGAAAGTGGAGAGAATTGTTTTGGGGGATCGCTGAATGACTGTTGAACAGATCGCCTCCAGAGTTGGCATTTCTGTGGGTTCTGTGCACACAATCCTGCGTGACGACCTTGAAATGCGAAAAGTGTCATCCAGGTGGGTGCCACGAATGCTGACGGACAACCACATGGCTGCCCGTGTGGCATGTTGCCAAGCAATGTTGACGCGTAACGACAGCATGAATGGGACTTTCTTTTCGTCGGTTGTGACAATGGATGAGACGTGGATGCCATTTTTCAATCCAGAAACAAAGCGCCAGTCAGCTCAATGGAAGCACACAGATTCACCGCCACCAAAAAAATTTCGGGTAACCGCCAGTGCTGAAAAAATGATGGTGTCCATGTTCTGGGACAGCGAGGGCGAAATCCTTTCCCACTGCGCTCCAAAGGGCACTACAGTTACAGGTGCATCCTACGAAAATGTTTTGAAGAACAAATTCCTTCCTGCACTGCAACAAAATTGTCCGGGAAGGGCTGCGCGTGTGCTGTTTCACCAAGACAACGCACCCACACATCGAGCTAACGTTACGCAACAGTTTCTTCGTGATAACAACTTTGAAGTGATTCCTCATGCTGCCTACTCACCTGACCTGGCTCCTAGTGACTTTTGGCTTTTTCCAACAATGAAAGACACTCTCCGTGGCCGCACATTCACCAGCCGTGCTGCTATTGCCTCAGCGATTTTCCAGTGGTCAAAACAGACTCCTAAAGAAGTCTTCGCCGCTGCCATGGAATCATGGCGTCGGCGTTGTGGAAAATGTGTACGTCTACAGGGCGATAACGTCGAGAAGTAACGCCAGTTTCATCGATTTCGGGTGAGTAGTTAATTAGAAAAAAAATCGGAGGCCTTAGAACTTGAATGCACCTCGTATTTGGTAGTTTAACCAGCGGAGGCCTAATGAACCTTAAAGACAAAAGTATAGCTCTTGAACAGCAGTCTAGTACGATAAGTACAGAAACTGAAGCAATGAATTAAAATTTGTGCCGCTGCCTGGACTTGAACCCGGCTCTCCTGCTTACGAGGTAGATGTCTCGGTCGTGGCACAAATTTTAATTCATTGCTTCAGCTTCTATCCTTATCGAAGATAAAGTTGAAACTCATATGTCTCCGGAGAAACGTAATTCCGTCAGATCAATAGCTTAGTACGAATTCAATTAATCTCTCTAATGAAGTAATTGCGTTAAAGGATATGCAAAGGACCATTAATAACGACGCTCATTACACATTTCAGCATAATTCGTTGTGAGATGAATGCAACCACCCACGAGTCATTTCGAAGATTAAATGTTTAAAAGTGCGCAGCTAGGTTTAAATACCCTGTTGCCAAGAATTACTGTCAGTCTATCGAATGCTAGAATTGATGCGCTCAATTTCGGAGCAACTCTAGAAAGTACTTCAAATGATTGTTTAAGCAGTGTGCTATTGCACCCAGACCAGTTCTTACAGATTCTACTATTAACTGAATGTAAGTTAAATGAAACATCTACTATGATTTACCCTGTTAATTCTTATAATTTATATGTTTACTACAAATTAACTACTACACACTCTTTAGTGACTGAAGATGAATTAACTGTTATTGTTTCATAACAACTGCTACACCAAAGTATAATTTTGAAGTCTATAAGATTTATACTTACCATGTCATGTGGCAACAAGCAAGACTTCATGTCATGCATCGGGTAAAGGATTATTTAGTGATCTGTAAAGATCGAAGGTATTCTTTGTGCCTCAATGAACATCATCTGCTCATATGTAAGCGTAGTGATAAGTTAATTTGCCCAGAATCGGCAGTATTCTGAGATATCAGAGTGTACAGCTGTGAGGAAGAACTGTTTATGAATAATCCTCCAAGGGATGATTGGCCTAGGAATTTAATGCATCTGTATTAGCCATTTCTTAACCCTTTATAGGGAAAACTTTCATTTTAACGGAGAATATTGAAATGTAATTTGTTAGATTACTAATAATACCCAGATATATAAAAATATTTAAGATTTGAAAAATCTTGTGGCTCTAATTATTATAAATTTTTATGCTCGGCAGAATACGAGGGTTGGAACTTAAATAGTGACAACTATTTACTCACAACCGATACAAAAGAGTTACATGTTGCACCTGTTACTGTCCTTCAAAGTAGTCACCAGCGTTGTGTAGAACCCGTTGTCAGCGATGTGGAAGGCGTAGTATACCGTTAGCAGAGCCTGTTCTGTTGATGGTGCGAATGGAGCGGTCTACTGCCTGTCGAATCTCTGGAACAGTTCTGAAGCGAATGCCACGAAGTGGTTCCTTCATCTTCAGAATCAAATCAAAGTCACAAGGACTTAAGTCCGGGGAGTATGGTGGACGTACAGTACTTCCCAGACCCATCGACCGAACAGAGCAGCCACAGCTTGCGCTGTATGCGCCAGCGCATTGTCGTGTAAAAGGATGGGGGGGGATTGCGCAGAACGTGTCGCCGCTTCTTTCGCAAAGCTGGTCGCAGGTGGTGCTGCAAAAACGAACAGTAATACTTGCATTGGTGGTCTTCCGTGGAGGAACGTAATGCGTTAGGATAGCACCATCACAGTCGTACACGACAATCACCACAGCTTTCACCATACTGGGGCTCTGACGCAATTTCGACTTTCACGGCGACCCATAATGACGTCATTCGCCGGATTGGCGTTTCAATTTTGGCTTCGTGGCATTCGCTTCAGAAATGTTCCAGAGATTCGACAATCGGTAGACCGTTCCATTCGCACCATCAACAGAACAGGCTCTGCTAACGGTATATTACGCCATCCACATCGCTGCAAGGGGTTCTACGCAGCGCTGGTGACTACTTTGAAGGACAGTAACAGGTGCAAACATGTAACTCTTTTGTATCGGTTGTGAATAAATAGTTGCCACTATTTAAGTTCCAACCCTCGTATCCACCACAATCCATTCTATATTTTAACCCCATTGTGAAAATGGGTCTTTTAAAGTAACAATAAACAGAGAAAAGCAAAGATTTATTTGTTGTTATCTTTTGTTATTTTATGTACCTTCTTGAAAACACATACAAAATACACACGCATAAACCAGATTTGTTCCGTTGCTAGTTCAAAAATGGTTCAAATGGCTCTGAGCACTATGGGACTTAACATTTATGGTCATCAGTCCCCTAGAACTTAGAACTACTTAAACCTAACTAACCTAAGGACATCACACACATCCATGCCCGAGGCAGGATTCGAACCTGCGACCGTAGCGGTCACGCGGTTCCAGACTGAAGCGCCTAGAACCGCACGGCCACACAGACCGGCGTTCTGCTGGTGGAAGGGTCCAAAGCATTGTCTGCACAACGCTACATTTCAGGTACTGCATGCTAACTTACTACGTTTAGGTTTGCTTCGTGTGCTGCCAAATACACATCTCCTTGATGTACCTGCTGTAAGCATATGCTCAGGCCATTCCTGAATTGCATCCATTGGAATCTTGTAGCACTTTCCTGAAATTTTGACCTGCTAATTACTATTTTTGCGGTGGATGTTGGACCCATTTTCAGTTTTGAGCAGAAATTTCCAATTAGCTCATTGCCCAGAATATTTCTAAATTTGAAATATGACGGAGGTTTAGTGTTCCCAACAGGAAAGCTAGTCTCCTTATAAAATATATATGCATTTACCGATGCTGTATCGGTGAAGTAATAGAAAATTTTCATCTAACCGCACCTAAAGGGGACTGCAAATTCAGATGAAGTCTAGGACCAAATGGTAGTAAAAACATTTGAATGTTATTTTGACATGGCGTCATTCCCTGTTTAGAAGACTTCAGCTGATATGGAGTAACTACAGACATATCAGAAATTTCAGAAACTGATTATGATTTAGAAATATATTCTAATACTTCTTTATTGCTGGAACTTCATCAAAACTCAGCTGTGTTTTGTGGTTACTAGTGCCTCTGGAAGTTCCTACTAGAACAACTTATGCATCTGTGTGTCTTCCATACTCATAATTGGAGCCAATGTCATCAAGCACATCTCCCAAAAGAAGTCGTTCTATCTCAGAAGAGCTGAAGTGTCATTTGCACTAGACACAGTGAAAAGGGAGGCAGATTATTGTTAAAGTATCTACTGTATATTACACTATAGTATAATAATAAATCGATTTAGTTTTGTGAATGTAAAGACTTATCAACAAAATTCTACGAAATTCGAGCACTGGAAACTGATCCTTCGGCTTCCCATGCTCTATGCAGCTGACTGCTCACAAAAAGTTGACCTCGCTATATTAACGTGGGAGTCAGCTTCTGTAAAAACAGCCCAGAGCCTCTGAGCGCAGTGCTTTTGGCAACTCTTTGATAAAGTGTCAAGCAAATCTTGAGATACCATAATAACACAATATAAATTGTGCAGAAGCTGTTTGTTCACAACTGAAATATTACCTAAAGCATGTAATGGCAGTTGTGGGGAAGGCGGATAGTCGTCTTCGGCTCATTGGTAGAATTTTGGGAAGATGTGGTTCTTCTGTAAAGGAGACGGTTTATAAAACACTAATACGACCTATTCTTGAGTACTGCCCGAGCGTTTGGGATCCCTATCAGGTCGGATTGAGGGAGGACATACAAGCAATTCAGAGGCGGGCTGCTAGATTTGTTACTGGTAGGTTTGATCATCACGCGAGTGTACGGAAATGCTTCAGAAACTCGGGTGGGAGTCTCTAGAGGAAAGGAGGCGTTCTTTTCGTGAATCGCTACTGAGGAAATTTAGAGAACCAGCATTTGAGGCTGACTGCAGTACGATTTTATTGCCGCCAACTTATATTTCGCGGAAAGACCACAAAGATAAGATAAGAGAGATTAGGGCTCGTACAGAGGCATATAGGCAGTCATTTTTCCCTCGTTCTGTTTGGGAGTGGAACAGGGAGAGAAGATGCTAGTTGTGGTACGAGGTACCCCCCGCCACGCACCGTATGGTGGACTGTGGAGTATGTATGTAGATATGTAGATGTAGAAACTCAAGGAAGATTGAGATTATGTACGTCTTCTTTCACACACGAGACAAAAAATTTATTTCAGAGCGGTTTGCAACGGGCAAAGTGAAACTGAAGATAGATTACTGTAACCATATCTATATTAACTATAAAAATCATAATAAATCGACTTGATTTTGTAAATATAACGACTTACCAGCAAAAGTACGAAGCAGTCAGTGCACTGAAATCTGAGTCTGCTTTGTGGTTACTTTATCGACCACAAAGTACGAGTTTACCGTCTGTTGACAATACAATGTAGGCTGACTATGATTGCTTCGTTGGGCAAAGAATTTTCCCATGCAGTAGCTGAAAGTGATAAGGGCCGTTTACAGGCATCAGATCACAGAGATTTTGAATCTTACGTGGTGTGGATAAAATATCGACCACAAACCTATAGAGGATTAAACGATATTCTGAACGTACAAATTACCCTTTCAGTTCGACTCTCGATGTCACATTTTGATGTACAACTTTTGGTATACCTGAACTGCCTTTCAAACTCAAATTCAATGGCAATGGATTGATTTTAAGTACCACCCACTGTGATTTATCATGTGATCTGTTTGATATACCTTCTGTATTGCCAACTACTTTTCATGCAGCTGGAAAGCTTTTCATTACCGATAACAGTTTACTATAACGAATCATAAATACACTCCTGGAAATGGAAAAAAGAACACATTGACACCGGTGTGTCAGACCCACCATACTTTCTCCGGACACTGCGAGAGGGCTGTACAAGCAATGATCACACGCACGGCACAGCGGACACACCAGGAACCGCGGTGTTGGCCGTCGAATGGCGCTAGCTGCGCAGCATTTGTGTACCGCCGCCGTCAGTGTCAGCCAGTTTGCCGTGGCATACGGAGCTCCATCGCAGTCTTTAACACTGGTAGCATGCCGCGACAGCGTGGACGTGAACCGTATGTGCAGTTGACGGACTTTGAGCGAGGGCGTATAGTGGGCATGCGGGAGGCCGGGTGGACGTACCGCCGAATTGCTCAACACGTGGGGCGTGAGGTCTCCACAGTACATCGATGTTGTCGCCAGTGGTCGGCGGAAGGTGCACGTGCCCGTCGACCTGGGACCGGACCGCAGCGACGCACGGATGCACGCCAAGACCGTAGGATCCTACGCAGTGCCGTAGGGGACCGCACCGCCACTTCCCAGCAAATTAGGGACACTGTTGCTCCTGGGGTATCGGCGAGGACCATTCGCAACCGTCTCCATGAAACTGGGCTACGGTCCCGCACACCGTTAGGCCGTCTTCCGCTCACGCCCCAACATCGTGCAGCCCGCCTCCAGTGGTGTCGCGACAGGCGTGAATGGAGGGACGAATGGAGACGTGTCGTCTTCAGCGATGAGAGTCGCTTCTGCCTTGGTGCCAATGATGGTCGTATGCGTGTTTGGCGCCGTGCAGGTGAGCGCCACAATCAGGACTGCATACGACCGAGGCACACAGGGCCAACACCCGGCATCATGGTGTGGGGAGCGATCTCCTACACTGGCCGTACACCACTGGTGATCGTCGAGGGGACACTGAATAGTGCACGGTACATCCAAACCGTCATCGAACCCATCGTTCTACAATTCCTAGACCGGCAAGGGAACTTGCTGTTCCAACAGGACAATGCACGTCCGCATGTATCCCGTGCCACCCAACGTGCTCTAGAAGGTGTAAGTCAACTACCCTGGCCAGCAAGATCTCCGGATCTGTCCCCCATTGAGCATGTTTGGGATTGGATGAAGCGTCGTCTCACGCGGTCTGCACGTCCAGCACGAACGCTGGTCCAACTGAGGCGCCAGGTGGAAATGGCATGGCAAGCCGTTCCACAGGACTACATCCAGCATCTCTACGATCGTCTCCATGAGAGAATAGCAGCCTGCATTGCTGCGAAAGGTGGATATACGCTGTACTAGTGCCGACATTGTGCATGCTTTGTTGCCTGTGTCTATGTGCCTGTGGTTCTGTCAGTGTGATCATGTGATGTATCTGACCCCAGGAATGTGTCAATAAAGTTTCCCCTTCCTGGGACAATGAATTCACGGTGTTCTTATTTCAATTTCCAGGAGTGTAGTAACATATGAAAACCATTCCCTCTCCAGCTCCCCCAAGGACAATGATTTAATTCTGGATATCCAAGAAAATGTAACGATGCTAACAATGAGCAAAATTGACTGAAGCATCTAATACGATGAAGTCTTTCGAATCTTCTAATAATGTTAATATATACTGGGTGATCAAAAAGTCAGTATAAATTTGAAAACTGAATAAATCACAGAAAAATGTAGATAGAGAGGTACAAATTGACACACATGCTTGGAATGACATGGGGTTTTATTAGAACAAAAAAAAACATACGTTCAAAAAATGTCCGACAGATGGCGCTTCATCTGATCAGAATAGCAATAATTAGCATAACAAAGTTAGACAAAGCAAAGATGATGTTCTTTACAGGAAATGCTCAATATGTCCACCACCATTCCTCAACAATAGCTATAGTCGAGGAATAATGTTGTGAACAGCACTGTAAAGCATGTCCGGAGTTATGATGAGGCATTGACGTCGGATGTTGTCTTTCAGCTTCCTATAGGTGTCGGTCGATCACGATACACTTGCGACTTCAGGTAACCCCAAAGCCAATAATCGCACGGACTGAGGTCTGGGGACCTGGGAGGCCAAGCATGACGAAAGTGGCGGCTGTGCACACGATTATCACCAAACGACGCGCGCAAGAGATCTTTCACGCTTCTAGCAATATGGGGTGGTTCTAATAAATCCCCATGTCATCCCAAGCATCTGTGTCAATTTTTACCTCTCTATCTACATTATTCCGTGGCTTATTAAGTTTTCAAATTTATACTGACTTTTTGATCACCCGGTACTTAATCGTCAGTAGCGTTCTTCTTACTTTCATTAATTTGTCTTGTTTCTGCAACGCAAGTCATGCACCAAGCTGTGAATTTTAAAGCCCGCTCGTCTGTACCAGTTGTTACTGTGTCTGCAAATGACATAGAAGTTGCAATGCCTTCTGAGGCCGCAACTGGCAAAACAGACTCATGGTGCCCATGAGGTCGTTTTGAGTCACATTTGATAACCCATCTTGTTTGAGGGGTGTGTGCCGTAAGGGTTACAGACATGGACGCAGCCGCCTCGTCCATATACGCGTGCAAGCTGGCGCATCTTGGACTGCTACGAACTGCGGTGTTCAGTATACGCCTGCTGCAGAGCGCCTCCACACGCAGTCGACTCGAGTCGCGTCGCTAGCTGCCTGGACGGAGCAGAGCTATTTTAACTCGCCTGGTTTCGACACAGAATATATGTTTTCTTCGGCTCACAATGGAGTCCCGGTTATTCGTATTATCCGTGCTAGGACGTCAAACATAGTTACGACGGGTCGGCGCAGCGAGAGCGTTATTATTATAAATTGTTTTTATGGAATAAAGTGATAAAGGTTAATTACTCAGCGCACGCGTGTTTCTGTACCTCATGGACCCAGTGCCTACATAATCCAGAAAAATAGCGTGGGAGGTCGTCAGCCGAGGGTACAAAACCTGTAATCCTACAGTATTGTTATTGTGAAACATTTCGACAATGCTTACTTTGCTTAGTGTCTTCTGGTTTGAGATAAAAATTTTACGATACATCCAGAGCGAGACAGTAGATAATACATGCAAGATGTTCATACGTACACTACTGGCCATTAAAATTGCTACACCACGAGGATGACGTGCTACAGACGCGAAATTTAACCGACACGAAGAAGATGCTGTGATCTGTGATATGCAAATGATTAGCTTTTCAGAGCATTCACACAAGGTTGGCGCCGGTGGCGACACCTACAACGTGCTGACACGAGGAAAGTTTCCAACCGACTTCTCATACGCAACCAGCAGTTGACCGGCGTTGCCTGGTGAAACGTTGTTGTGATGCCTCGTGTAAGGAATAGAAATGCGTACCACCACGTTTCCGACTTTGATAAAGGTCGGATTGTAGCCTATCGCGATTGCGGTTTATCGTATCGCGACATTGCTGCTCGCACTGGTCGAGATCCAATGACTGTTAGCACCATATGGAATCAGTGGGTTCAGGAGGGTAATACGGAACGCCGTGCTGGATCCCAACGGCCTTGTATCACCAGCAGTCGAGAAGACAGGCATCTTATCCTCATGGCTGTAACGGATCGTGCAGCCACGTTTCGATCCCTGAGTCAACAGATGGGGGCGTATGCAAGACAACAACCATCTGCACGAACAGTTCGACAACGTTTGCAGCAGCATGGACTATCAGCACGGAAACCATGGCTGCGGTTACCCTTGACGCTGCATCACAGACAGGAGCACCTGCGATGGTGTACTCAACGACGAACCTGGGTGCACGAATGGCAAAACGTCTTTTTTCCGGATGAATCCAGGTTCTGTTTACACCATTATGATGGTCGCATCCGTGTTTGGCGATATCGCGGTGAACGCACATTGGAAGCGTGTATTCGTCATCGCTATACTGGCGTATCACCCGGCGTGATGGTATGGGGTGCCACTGGTTACACGCCTCGGTCGCCTCTTGTTGGCATTGACGGCACTTTGAACAGTGGACGTTTCATTTCAGATGTGTTACGACCCGTGGCTCTACCCATCATTCGATCCCTGCGAAACCGTACATTTCAGCAGGATAATGCACGACCGCATATTCCAGGTCCTGTACAGGCCTTTCTGGATACAGAAAATGTTCGACTGCTGCCCTGGCCAGCACATTCTCCAGGTCTCTCACCAACTGAAAACATCTGGCCAATGGTGGCCGAGCAACTGGCTCGTCACAATACGCCAGTCACAACTCTTGACGGACTGTGGTATCGTGTTGAAGCTGCATGGGCAGCTGTACCTGTACACGCCATCCAAGCTCTGTTTGATTCAATGCCCAGGCGTATCAAGGCCGTTATTACGGCCAAAGGTGGTTGTTTTGGGTACTGATTTCTCAGGATCTATGCACCCAAATTGCGTCAAAATGTAATCACATGCCAGTTCTAGTAATATATATTTGTCCAATGAATACCCGTTTATCATCTGCATTTCTTCTTGGTGTAGCAATTTTAATGGCCAGTAGTGTACATACAGTGATAAGCCGAATTGAAGAGTCTTACTAGACATTGTAGATTCAAGGGTTCTTGAGGACCTTCATACAGTGATGCTGTGCTCCATGATGCCAATACTCAAAATTTGTCTGGCGCACTCATTTGCGTTACAATTTTAAAGCTGCCTGACACCATCCCTGATACTGTGCTATCAGTATTAGGTTTGCAAAGGATTCTAGATGTCGCAAAGATAGTTTTAGAGTCTCTGGCTGTTTCTGTGGTTCAAAGTGTGTAGCATAGTCAGACAAATCGCCAAGCAGGTGACGCATGTCAAGCAAAGTTCCGTCACCACCGAGCGCGTCGTAATTGCGCCACTTTCCCGGTTAATGATACTAAGGTTGTCCCACAGTGCTTTGTGAGCATGATAGCAAACAGGGTCTGTGCCGGGAGTCCAATTGCCTTTTGTGTGGCAAGACGCGCCACATTCAGTCAGTCTGCTTACAATGACGTCGTGCTGTCGGATTCCTGTAGTGGAAGTTAAGATGTTATCAGCCTAGCCTCTGCACGGGACGGCGTCATTAGCGCAGCCTTCACGTCAGTGACATCTGGCTTGTCCCTCACGTAAACATAAGCACAATTCGAACACGGTGGTTGTCGCGCACGGTGCGAAGCAATCGGCAGCGATTCAACGACAGTCGAAGAAACTCTACGTACATTAATCGGTGTCTCAGCGTATTTTTAAAACGCAGTTAGACACGGGTGCTTCGGTTACACGACTGAACAGGCATACTTATGAGTTATTAGGAAACCCGCAGCCATAGAAGCCTCATGCCACGCAATCAGCATACAATCGAACTTACATTTCTGTCTTAGGTGTTTTCAGCCAAACAGCAATGTTCTGAAATGTGACAAAAACAGTGTATTTTCAAATATTGTGTTCCTAGGACAGTCCAGACATTTCTCTAATTTATTGCTTTGATGTGTGTGGTCCTTCAATGAAAGATAACGTGCTACAAGTGAATTCGACGGTGCCTCAAGACAATGTAAATTAATTATGTGACAAGTACAGTCAGCTGTTCCAGGAAGGGCTTGATTAAGCTCATGGTTTTGAGGCTTATGTTAGTCTTAAGGGCAATGCTCAGCAAAGATTTTGTCATGCTAGGCCTGTCCCACATGCAATTCACGATCAAATCTCACTGTGCCTGCTACGTTGGCGGGACATTGGTGTCGTTAACTCTGTTTCAGCAGTTCAGTGGGCATCACCTTTGCTGTTATCAAAAACCTGTCAGGTGGGTTATGTTTCTGCCCGAGATCAAGTCTACAATCAGTCCTCAGTCAGTGATGGACTCCTTTCCTCATGTTAGGCCTGACGAACTCATCGACAAGTTGAGAAAGTACCAGTTCTTTCCCAATACAGATTTGCGGAAAGCATATTTAAAACTGCTGTTGGACAGAAAGTCCAAACCTTTTTTTTGTTATCAATACTTGCATGGAGTTATTCCTGTTTCAACGCCCATTCTTCGGTAGTGCGTCTGTTACAGCCATTTTTCAATGTTTTTTGGAACAACTGACTGCAAAAGTCCTTTCTTGTTCAAACTAAATTCAAGAAAGGTAGTACGAGTAAGCCACTAAATTACAGGCCCATATCATTAAGGTCGATATGCAGCAGGATTTTGGAAGACACAGACTACACGGATTTAGAAAACATCGATCTTGTGAAACACAAGTAGCTCTTTACTTGCATGAAGTGTTGAGTGCTTTTCGTGATCTCTTCGGGAGGTATAAGTAGGGGGAAGCAATATATTCGATACCTCATCCAGAAACGCACCCTCTCGAAACCTGGTCAGTAAGCTAAACCTCGATGCAGAGCGCCTCTCTTGCAGAGTCTGCCACTTGAGTTTGCTAAACATCTCCGTAACGCTATCACGCTTACCAAATAACCCTGTGACGAAACGCACCGCTCTTCTTTGGATCTTCTCTATCTCCTCTGTCAACCCGACCTGGTACGGATCCCACACTGATGAGCAATACTCAAGTATAGGTCGAACGAGTGTGTTATAAGCCAGAAGCAGAAGCAGAGAAAAACATCATTGCATGCATTACTGCATTACATTACTACGTACATTATGGTTTATAAATTAAACCAGCCAAAGAATAAAATATATATACACTTAGATTATATTAACAAACATTGGTTAATTGAACTATACAGTGGATGCCCAAAAATTAGCAACGTCCAGTGCACTTTGTGTATCATTTACAAGATCTTCCGTAGTGCACACAGTTGGAGGTAATGTGCATTGCAGCAGATGTGATGATGTCTGCACGGCAGCTCCACAGTCACACTTGAGAGAGTCTGAAGTATCTGCGCTAGCAGAATAGAGATGCGAAAAAAACATGTCCGAAAACAATTTATTGGACTCACCAAATCGAAACAATAATACGATATCCAAAAGAACAACCGACTCGATCCCAACTGCGGATCGACACAAATACAAAATAGCAAATAATAATAAAAAAGACCCGACTCTTCACAGGGAGTGAACACAAACAGTTCTACAACGTCAAGAGGTTCGTCGACTATACCAAGAGATCAGCCAGCTAGAAGGGGCGTCTGGCCGTGGCTGCTGGGGAGGCATCTCTGTATCCTTCAGAGCGGTGCATCGAACTGCCTTTTGCCGACAGTGTGCCGCCTCATTAAGCCCGTTGGCGGATGTATCTGCCGGATCTATTTGCGATCACGTGCCTGGCGCAGCAAAATAATTCCTAGGCTAGCTACGACCTCTGGTGAAGCTGTTCTGCAGGCTCCGCGAACGGGTAGCCGTCCCTGGCGGCCGTTGTTGGAGACCTGGTGGTGTGTTGTGTTGTGGCCGCCAGTAAGTCTTTGTTTTGACAACACAGACGACGTAGGTTTTCCGGGTGAATATACACCCTGTGATGCAGGCATCCCGTGATGGTTCGACGTAAAGTGGGATGCCGCTGCAGTAGGCGCTACGATGTCCGTGTGTGGCCACAACAGATTCCATCTGGAAGCACCACCTCTACAGGTTGCTCTTCGATCTTGTGAAACAGGAACGCAGGCGATCAAGTGATTTACATGTGGACCATTTCTTTGTGTGGCCTGGGGTAAGAAATTCTTGTGGAATCAATCACCCATCCAGATGCTGTCATCTAGCCTGCCATCTCTTCCCTGATGTTGATGTGGAGTGTCAGCGAGTGCTTCTGTGCTGTGAAGAAAGCTCTTTCTAGAAAGAAGTCTTTGCTGTGCCAGTTGATGGCCATGTAGTGAGTAGGCTTTGGATGTTAATGCCTTTTTCATTTCATTTTGTGCTGCTGTATCCAGTCAGATGTCCGGAGGGGCTATGCCAGATAAGCAGTGCAGTTTTTCCACAGGTGTGGCTCTCAGACAACCCGTGATGATACAACATGTCTCGTTCAGAGCACCATCAACTTTCTTGGTATGTGTGGATCTGCACCATACTGGGCAAGCATACTCAGCTGCAGAGTAGCATAGGGCTAATGCAGATGTCCACACTGTATTTGGTTGTGCTCCCCATGTTGTTCCTGTCAGCTTCCTAACAACAGTGTTCCTGGCAGCCACTTTTTGCTTTGTTTTTATTCAGTGGTCTTTGTGTGTGAGAGCACAGTCCAGAGTGACCCCGAGGCATTTTGGTGTCTTTCAGTGTTCTAGAGATGTTCCTTCCCAATCTATCTGTAAGGTTCTGCTACCCTGTTTGCTTCTAAGGTGGAAAGCGCAAGTCTGGGTTTTAGATGGATTTGGTTTCAGCTGATCGTCCCTGTAATAGACACACAATTTTTTCAATGCATCAGTGAGCTTCTGCTCCACACTCTCAAAGCTATATCCTTGAGCTGTGATTACACGATCATCTGCATATATGAAGCTTTGTGCTCCTTCTGGTAACGGCTGGTCGTTAGTGTATATATTAAACAAAGTGGGTGCCAGCACACTGCCCAGTGGCAACCCGTTTTTCAGCTGCCTCCATCTGCTTCTCTGTCCCTGATATTCCACAAAATATCTTCGATTCTGCAGTAGATTTCTAATCATACAGGTTAGTTGGTAATCCTTGGTGAGGTTGCATAACTTCGGCAACAAGAGTCTATGGTTGACAGTGTCGCAGGCTGATGAGAGATCCATAAACACAGCTCCTATGATCTGCCGCCTTTCGACGCCATCCTCTATATGCTGTGTCAGCTTCAACACCTGTGCTGTGCAGCTCTTCCCTTGTTTGAATCATGCTTGTTGGGGGATCAGTAATGGGTCTATCATATCTGTTACTTTTTGGAGGGCCAGACTTTCCAACACCTTATACACGTGGCATAGAAGGGAGATAGACCTAGAGCTTTTGGGATCATCCGGGTCTTTTCCTGGCTTATGTGTAGCTATAATTTTTTCTTTCCTCCAGGATTTAGGTATCTTGTAGCTCTTGATACAATTATTCATTAGTTCGAGTACCCAGCAATTTGCGCCTGGATCAAAGTTCTTGATCTGTTCTGTTCTTATATAATCTACCCCTGCTGCTTGTCCGACTTTGCACTTGTTTAGAGCCGAGTCGAAGTCGTTCAGACCAAAACGTCGAGACAGAAAGTTGCCCTCCCTTTCCAGGGTTAGTCTCCCGATTTTACTGGTATAGTCAGGTTTAACATTTTTCAAGAGCTGGTATGCAATCTGGTCTGCCTCCACATTTGCATGTGTATTTGATTGTGAGAAATTGTTGTTGAGACGTCGTGACAATCTCCGGGTCTTTTGGCTGCCTCTACTCATCTCACATTCTGTCATCAGTTTAGTTCACTCTTCTCTCTTCGCCTCAGAGATTGAGGAGAGAGTATTCTGCGCAGCCAGATAAGTTTCCTCGCTGTATAGATTTTCTTGATATAGCTGGTAATATTCGTCCAGCAGAGCAGCTGTTTCAGATGTGGCACCAGAAGCAAACATGTTAAGTAATATTGGCAACGGATTTCAAATTGATTCCGTATTTCTGGATTTCCAGAAGACTTTTGACACTGTACCACACAAGCGGCTTGTAGTGAAATTGCATGCTTGTGGAATATCGTCTCAGTTTTGTGATTGGATTCGTGATTTCCTGTCAGAGAGTTCACAGTTCGTCGTAATTGACGGAAAGTCATCGAATAAAACTGAAGTGATTTCTGGCGTTCCCCCGGGTAGTGTTATAGGCTCCTTGCTGTTTCTTACCTATATAAACGATTTGGGAGAGAATCTGAGCAGTTGTTTGCAGATGACGCTGTCGTTTATCGACTATAAAAGTCATCAGAAGATCAAAACAAATTGCAAAATGATTTAGAAAAGATATCTGTATGGTGCGAAAACTGGCAATTGACCCTAAATAACGTAAAGTGCGAGGTCATCCACATGAGTGCTAAAAGGAATCCGTTAAACTTCGGTTACGTGATAAGCCAGTCAAATCTAGAGGTCGTAAATTCATCTAAATACCTAGGAATTACAATTACGAACAACTTAAATTGGAAGGAACACATAAAAATGTTGTGGGGAAGACTAACCAAAGACTGCGTTTTATTGGCAGAATACTTAGAGAATATAACAGATCTACCAAGGAGACTGACTACACTACGCTTGTTCTTCCTCTTTTAGAATACTGCTGCGCGGTGTGGAATCCTTACCAGATAGGATTGACGGAGTACATCGAAAAAGTTCAAAGAAGGGCAGCACGTTTTCTTTTATCGCGAAGCCGGCCGAAGTGGCCGTGCGGTTAAAGGCGCTGCAGTCTGGAACCGCAAGACCGCTACGGTCGCAGGTTCGAATCCTGCCTCGGGCATGGATGTTTTTGATGTCCTTAGGGTAGTTAGGTTTAACTAGTTCTAAGTTCTAGGGGACCAATGACCTCAGCAGTTGAGTCCCATAGTGCTCAGAGCCATTTGAACCATTTTTATCGCGAAGTAGGGGAGAGAGTATCACTGAAATGATACAAGATTTGGGGTAGACATCATTTAAAAAAGACGTTTTCGTTGCGGCGGAATCTTCTCACGAAATTTCAGTCACCAACTTTCTCCTCCGATTTAGAAAATATTTTGTTGACACCGATCTACTAAGGGAGAAACGATCATCGTAATAAAATAAGGGAAATCAGAGCTCGCACGAAGAGATATTGATGTTCGTTTGTTTCGCGCACTGTTCGAGAGTGGAATAATAGAGAATTGTGAAGATCGTTCGATGAACCCTCTGAAGGCACTTAAATATGATTTTCAGAGTATCCATGTAGATGTAGAACTACGTTGATGAGATTGTAGTTTCTGGTCACATACCTACAGAACATTTGTCAAATTTGGAATGTCTCTTCAAGGTGCTTTCAGATTCCGGCCTCGAGTGTAGCAAGGCAAAATGTTCGTTTCTTCAAACAGAGATTGAGCCTTTAAGTCATGTCATTGACGATGAAGGTATTCACCCTGAACACTCGTATTTGTTGACTATTACGGATTTACCAGACCTGGCAGTGCCCACGGGCAGCAAGCGGAGATGGGCAAGCTTACACATTATACAAAATCCAAATCTAACAGAGTGCAGATTGCTGATCGACTGCACCGGAAGAACGTTCCTTTTGTGTGTTCCGTGGAATATCAGCATAGTTTACAGCGTCTCAAGGATGTCCTACTCAGTGACTGATATCTGATTTTTTACAATCTAAACAAGATTGTCGTACTTGTGGTGGATGGACCGTCGTATGGGATTGGAGCAGTGATCTCCCACAGCGTCTATAGACAGATTCATTGCCTTTGCCTCTAATCTTCTGATCAAAATTCAGAGCAAACTGGCCATCCTTTAAGGGGCTCCGGAACGCCCTATACTTGCAATGTTAAAATAACGCTTATAAATTACATCTTTCCTCACAAAGTATTTGAGGTAGGAAGTTGAACTTTTTACAGATGATTTATCGGAATATGGGCTACAACTTAACACAGGGATTTTACAAAATTTTGGTTCAGTTATTAAAGATGATTTTTTTTTTCAATTATAATGAAAATTCACAACATTTTTTTTGCAATTTTTTATTTATATATTCAAAAATATACAGTTTTTTGGAAAAAGGCTGTGTTAAATTATGCAGAAGGTACTGTGTAACATTTACTGAAAGTTTGAAACAAATATGTTTGGAAGATCCTTAATGTATGAATGTAATTAGTATGAGAAAATAAAAGTTTTGGGAATCGAGCGACAAAGATTGGATTAACTTTTTAGTGCATTCCAGGTCCATAGGATGGATTATCTTCATCCTCTGCAAACTCCTCCTCCAGCTTCCTCTTGTTCCTCCTCCTGTTTACTCTTGCTTGTATTTCTAGACTCTTTACAGCCCTGTCTGCAGCCCGAAGGCGTTCCTTGTCTAAAGCAAGCATCGCTCGTTGTTGTGTTCGTAGATTTTGCTACCATTTTCTTCAGTTGCAGTTACTGCAACACTGTTCCAAAAGGTGGTCATGTATGAACACTTATCACATTTCAGTTGTATTTCACTAGCAAGTCCTACGTGCTTTATTATGGAGAGTTCCAGACCAACTTCACTACAATGAATACATCATACACAGTTTGAAAAAATTCCTTTGAGAACCGACATATCAAATATTTCATTCACATCCGATTCGCCCATAAAACATTCATAGTTTTCACTCATTGAACCAAGCTTCTTCTGTGAAGTATTTTCTTTCCCACTTTGACTGCTATGGGCAGGTGTACTTGAGAGGTTACGTTCACTCACTTGCTTATCGTCTTTATTGTTTACAGTAATAACACATACCTTTGGCTTTCCAACATTTCTACTTTTCTTAAAATCCTTCAGAGGATTTCTAATAACTTTACTTTTACTCATTATTATACTTCAACAAAACAGAGACTCAAAAAACAGAATTAATTACGAATATTTTCGAGATAACGACAGAGTAAATAAACATGAAAAAATCGACAATCACACCAGCGATATATATTGAACCATCACAGGTTAGCCACAACACATACTTTATCTCACATCACTAAAATGTACCTGATGAACACGGACGTTAATAATAACGCCATTTGACAGCGGTTTAACAGCGCCACAGTGGGTCACGCCCATGTAGAACACATTTCAAAAAAAATTTAAAAATAGTTGCAGTCTTCGGAATTGAATAAATTATATATCTATTAAAAGGCAATAGTCTGCAGATTCAGAAAACGCAAAAAAGTAAAAATTGAACTTTTCATGATTTTGAGCCTTTCCGGAGCCCCTTAAAGTGCAGACATAGTGGTAATATGTTTTATAAGCATGGAAAAAACAAACATCCAGAGGCTAAATTTGTCTAGTGGTTCCAGGTAATGTGAACTGTAATGTCACACACTTTTCAGGAGGGACGGTTTGCTCTAAAGGAGTATGACTTTTATACGCAGACCAGGAATGAAGCAAAAGCAAGTTATTTTGACCATCTATTGGCCAAAAACATTGCTCATACGACAGTTGTAGTTCTCTTACGCTCACTCTCACACTCTTGCTTGTTGTGATGAAAACATTCCCTACTGCCCTAGCAAGACCACGCACACGGGAAAGAATCGTACGGAGCAAAGCACAATCTTCTCGCAGCACAATAAATAACTTTGCAGGCAATATACCATCCATATTACAGTCGGCATAATTATATATGACTGCGTTAAGATATAGATGATGTTAAGTGAGCCGGCCGCGGTGGTCTAGCGGTTCTGGCGCTGCAGTCCGGAACCGCGGGACTGCTACGGTCGCAGGTTCGAATCCTGCCTCGGGCATGGGTGTGTGTGATGTCCTTAGATTAGTTAGGTTTAGGTAGTTCTAAGTTCTAGGGGACTTATGACCTAAGATGATGAGTCCCATAGTGCTCAGAGCCATTTTTTTTATGTTAGGTGATCTTAACACAACTCTCTTTGTACCTCTAATTTCCAGGGTTTATTTCATATACATTTCCCCTTCAAATCACGATTGGTAGGAGTTGAACATAAATTCCTTACTGAATGATGGGATAAGTTTAACTCACCTACAAATTTTGAAGCCTATTCCGCAGTTTTCTGTGCATCGTAAAGTTGACGCTTTGTTCGAAATTTCGATCTTACGTCTTTTAATTCTATAGCACTTTTTATATGTTATGCAACCATTCACTGCTTCCCTTGAAACCACTGTAATCTACACTCCTGGAAATTGAAATAAGAACACCGTGAATTCATTGTCCCAGGAAGGGGAAACTTTATTGACACATTCCTGGGGTCAGATACATCACATGATCACACTGACAGAACCACAGGCACATAGACACAGGCAACAGAGCATGCACAATGTCGGCACTAGTACAGTGTATATCCACCTTTCGCAGCAATGCAGGCTACTATTCTCCCATGGAGACGATCGTAGAGATGCTGGATGTAGTCCTGTGGAACGGCTTGCCATGCCATTTCCACCTGGCGCCTCAGTTGGACCAGCGTTCGTGCTGGACGTGCAGACCGCGTGAGACGACGCTTCATCCAGTCCCAAACATGCTCAATGGGGGACAGATCCGGAGATCTTGCTGGCCAGGGTAGTTGACGTACACCTTCTAGAGCACGTTGGGTGGCACGGGATACATGCGGACGTGCATTGTCCTGTTGGAACAGCAAGTTCCCTTGCCGGTCTAGGAATGGTAGAACGATGGGTTCGATGACGGTTTGGATGTACCGTGCACTATTCAGTGTCCCCTCGACGATCACCAGTGGTGTAAGGCCAGTGTAGGAGATCGCTCCCCACACCATGATGCCGGGTGTTGGCCCTGTGTGCCTCGGTCGTATGCAGTCCTGATTGTGGCGCTCACCTGCACGGCGCCAAACACGCATACGACCATCATTGGCACCAAGGCAGAAGCGACTCTCATCGCTGAAGACGACACGTCTCCATTCGTCCCTCCATTCACGCCTGTCGCGACACCACTGGAGGCGGGCTGCACGATGTTGGGGCGTGAGCGGAAGACGGCCTAACGGTGTGCGGGACCGTAGCCCAGCTTCATGGAGACGGTTGCGAATGGTCCTCGCCGATACCCCAGGAGCAACAGTGTCCCTAATTTGCTGGGAAGTGGCGGTGCGGTCCCCTACGGCACTGCATACGATCCTACGGTCTTGGCGTGCATCTGTGCGTCGCTGCGGTCCGGTCCCAGGTCGACGGGCACGTGCACCTTCCGCCGACCACTGGCGACAACATCGATGTACTGTGGAGACCTCACGCCCCACGTGTTGAGCAATTCGGCGGTACGTCCACCCGGCATCCCGCATGCCCACTATACGCCCTCGCTCAAAGTCCGTCAACTGCACATACGGTTCACATCCACGCTGTCGCGGCATGCTAGCAGTGTTAAATACTGCGATGGAGCTCCGTATGCCACGGCAAACTGGCTGACACTGACGGCGGCGGTGCACAAATGCTGCGCAGCTAGCGCCATTCGACGGCCAACACCGCGGTTCCTGGTGTGTCCGCTGTGCCGTGCGTGTGATCATTGCTTGTACAGCCCTCTCGCAGTGTCCGGAGCAAGTATGGTGGGTCTGACACACCGGTGTCAATGTGTTCTTTTTTCCATTTCCAGGAGTGTATGTCGCGCGCAGTTTGATAGCATTACGCAGTAGGTCACTATCATTATAAATTGTAGTCACTATCCTCGAAACGCGCAAACACCAGTTTTTGGGGCACGTGTACCTCGTCCGCCCTTCGATATCCGTAGTTTTTCTTGTGTACTACATGGACATATTGCTGCGGACTTACCGAAATCTGTTCATAATCTTTTTTTTTTTTTTTTTTACTATGCTGCGGACGATTACGTTTACTACCTGCTCCTTAGACAACTATTGTCCTTTACTTCGTTTCACTGTAGACGGGATCTGTAGCTCTCTGTCCGACAAGGATGACGAACTACATCGTTCGACACCTGTTTCAAAAAAGGTTTTTGTTTGGTGTATTGCCCATTAAAAGCACGGACAAATATTACAAAGTGCAATTACTGGTCGTGGCGCCTGTGGCCACATCTATTCTCTGTAGACGCCATGAATTGTGTAGGTCCATAGCCGACAGCGCCTGCAGCAAATGTCGATGTCGATGGCGTTACGGTTTCTCCAGAGTGAGATCTAGGTCGTGGACATTCTTTCACAATCGCCATCTGCCCCAGGAAACTCACTCAGAGTGAACTCCTCCAGTGGAGTCCAGGGGTTGGCCTAAATACTGTCCAGGCACCAGGATACTGCTGGTACAACTTTCATTCATGTGTCCTGCATAAGAGTAAATTGTGCATGTCCAGTGACCTCTGGTGGCTCATGAGTTGTCACCTGGTGGCCAGGTGAAGTGCAGCCATTGGCAGAGTGCAGCCATAAACTTTCTGTCATTCAAAGTGCTGTCACCTGCAAGGTCTGCCAACATAACCCTTCGGCCGGCCGCGGTGGTCTCGCGGTTCTAGGCGCGCAGTCCGGAACCGTGCGACTGCTACGGTCGCAGGTTCGAATCCTGCCTCGGGCATGGATGTGTGTGATGTCCTTAGGTTAGTTAGGTTTAAGTAGTTCTAAGTTCTAGGGGACTGATGACCACGGCAGTTGAGTCCCATAGTGCTCAGAGCCATTTGAACCATTTTAACATAACCCTTCTATGTTGTTGGTTGTTGGCTGAGATAGGCACAAGGCCTCCACACAGCATGCCCTCACCCTAGTCTTTTGTACATAAGGACTGACCAAAGTCGTTGTGAACGACAGTGGTCCACAGTTCATGGAGGTCGACTTTCGTCAGTTCTGCCAAACCAGTGATACTCAGCATGTCATGATTGCACCATTTCATCCACAATCCAATGGGGAAGCCGAACGTTTTGTACCTACGTTTGAGACTTAGATGGACAAGCTGCTTTCGTCTCACACAAGGAACCAAGCCCTCCTGATGTGTCTGTATACCTATCGTTCTTTGCCATGTGATGGCAAGTCACTGGCGGAAATTGTACATGGTCGTCAGCATCGCACCCTCCTGAACCTCCTGCACACCCTCGCAGAGGTCCTACGTTCCGCCATGTCGCCTCAGGTTTCAGCCCTAGGAGGTGTTTCAGTGTTCACCAAGGGTCGTCACGAATGTTAAGCATGTCGTCTTATACGGTACATGCGCCGTCAGGGCTGCCCCGGTGGCATCAGAAAATGGTTCAAATGGCTCTGAGCACTATGGGACTTAACAGGTGAGGTCATCAGTCCCCTAGACTGAAGCGCCTGGAACCGCTCAGCCACTCCGGCTTGGCATCAGAACAAAATGCATCCTTCTTGGCTTCTGCTGGCCAAGCGCAGTCCCCACCTCTAGTCGAGGCAACCATTGGGGCCCATGCTGAGCAGTCGCCTACGGCATCACTGAGTCGGGCCTCCTTCTGTGACACTCCGCCGGCCGGTGTGGCTGAGCGGTTCTAGGCGCTACAGTCTGGAACCGCGCGACCGCTACGGTCGTAGGTTCGAATCCTGCCTCGGGCATGGATGTGTGTGATGTCCTTAGGTTAGTTAGGTTTAAGTAGTTCTAAGTTCTAGGGGACTGATGAGCTCAGAAGTTGAGTCCCATAGTGCTCAGAGCCATTTGAATCATCTTGTGACACTACAGAATGTCCAGCTGCAATCTTGGACGCCCTTTCAGCAGAGTCAGAGTCCTAGGACGCAAGTGTGCACCCATGTGGCTGGGTTTTTGGCTAGTGTTTCTGGCCACTCTTCAGTTGAATGCCGGGGTGCGGACAGAGGTTTGCCGTCCCCTCCTCAGAGTCTGCGTCCAGACCTTACCCCCAACCACCACAGTATATAGCGACGGTGCGAAGGTTTGAGCGGGTTGGTTGGGGGGCGGAGGGGGAGTAATGTGATCTAATCTTAATATAAATCAGGGGTTCCAACGTTGACACCACTTGAATTATTAAAAGCGTTGAGGCTAGCCTGGAGCCTCCAATCACAGCGGGTCTTGGTGCAAACGCCTCCAAGAAGCATCACGGTGCCGCCGCCACCGGCCGCTGTTTAAGTACGCTCGGCACTTCTTTACAGGGCAGTGTGTTCAGTGGCGTTAGTCGCGATTCGTGGAGCCTGCTACAGTCAGATTCTGTCACAACGTCTTACCGGAGAAGGAATTTTAGTGCAGTGGACTCAGTGTACTTTGTCTAGTGCTCAGTCATACTCAATAACTGTACGGCTCTCACGTGGGCTACTTTCTATACCTCAGAGTTAAGTTCTTGTCAATATAGATGCGAGTATTAACTAAGGATTGTGTCACGGCTGTTTCTTGTTTTAGTGCAGGACTTCCCTACTCCAGAAGACGTGATACAATAACTTCAAGGATGGGGAGGGAAATCGGCCTTGCCCTTCCAAAGGAACCATCCCAGCATTTATCTGGAGCAATTTAAAGAAATCATGGAAAACCTAAATCTGGATGGTCGGACGTAGATTTAAGTTGTCGTCCTCCCGAATACGGGTGCATTGTGGTAGCCACTGCGCCATCCCGCTCGATAATAGCAAACATATTCCGTGCAGTGTCGGTACACCAAAGGAAACGGTTCGTTCGTGTGCATTTTATTTACAGCAAATAAACAATTTTTTTCAGCCTTCAGTTGCAAGGTAATTTTACTCGTTTACCTAGGTTTCGATTCCAGTAATGGAATCTTCTTCAGAACCTATAAATTAAACCACATACGGACATATATTATTCACTAAAATGCATTATCTGTCTAATGATTGAATATTAAAGAAATTGTGATACTTACAAAAAATTAAATTATTTTGTGAGCCAAACACTGGCCATGTATTTTTTTTTTCTCTGGCCAGTGTTTGGCTCACAAAATAATTTAATTTTTTGTAAGTATCACAATTTCTTTAATATTCAATCATTAGACAGATAATGCATTTTAGTGAATAATATATGTCCGTATGTGGTTTAATTTATAGGTTCTGAAGAAGATTCCATTACTGGAATCGAAACCTAGGTAAACGAGTAAAATTACCTTGCAACTGAAGGCTGAAAAAAATTGTTTATTTGCTGTACATTTCACAGTTGCTGACACGCTGCAATATGTTAAAGATTTGCATTTTATTTAGGCGGGATTTCTCGCTGCCGAACGAGAACGAGACTTTGGTGCACCGACACTTCATAGAAGGTATTTAAATTTATTTATATTCTATCTTCAAATGCGTTCCGAGTGGAATCGTCAGAAAATACAAAAACAACAGGTATGGACCGAGAACATTCACGGAGATGTTTTGCTTCAGTACACCAGACTTGTAAACAAATCTCCAGTAGGCAAAATATGCGGTGCCAGTGCCATTCTCGCTTTACGGTGTATTGGATTTTTATAATTAGTATCCTTTTTCTTTATTACTGTTTCAATCAAACTGACCAAGCTTAAGAATAGATACCCGCAAAATTTTGACTGACATCTGCTCTAATGAATTTGTTGTGCATTATAGGAAATCTTTGTATGCATTTAGTTTATGACTGCATGAAATAGAAAGTAAAGCCATGTTTTTTTCCACTTTTGAAGATATTCACAAAAAAACTGTAAAATGTAGGAAAACATGAAATACAGGAAGTCTCATAATACACAAACAGGCGACAATGAACGAATTACTCTTACTGCAATATTGTTCATGTCTCTTAAAAAGACAAAATAAATTATTTTACTTTTACCTATTAAAAATATGAAATCGTTATTACTTGTTTTGAGTACCTACTAATTCGCCTTGACTCTCGACTTACAGAAAAGGCGATGCGCCTCAAAATATGTCTTTCTGAGAGCACCTGTATGGGGAAAATGTTTTGTCCCTATTGATATGAAAATCTGAGGGCGCCCTTGTTGAAATGTCCTAAAGAACAGATACCATCTTCATATATATACCATCTTCATATATACACTGCTGGCCATTAAAATTGCTGCACCAAGTAGAAATGCAGATGATAAACGGGTATTCATTGGACAAATATATTATGCTAGAACTGACATGTGATTACATTTTCACGCAATTTGGGTGCATAGATCCTGAGAAACCAGTACCGAGAACAACCACCTTTGGCCGTAATAACGGCCTTCATACGCCTGGGCATTGAATCAAACAGAGCTTGGATGGCGTGTACAGGTACAGCTGCCCATGCAGCTTCAACACGATACCACAGTCCATCAAGAGTAGTGACAGGCGTATTGTGACGAGCCAGTTGCTCGGCCACCACTGGCCAGACGTTTTCAATTGGTGACAGATCTGAAGAATGTGCTGGCCAGGGCAGCAGTCGAACATTTTCTGTATCCAGAAAGGCCCGTACAGGACCTGCAACATGCGGTCGTGCATTATCCTGCTGAAATGTAGGGTTTCGCAGGGATCGAATGAAGGGTAGAGCCACGGGTCGCAACACATCTGAAATGAAACGTCCACTGTTCAAAGTGCCGTCAATGCGAACAAGAGGTGACCGAGACGTGTAACCAATGTCACCCCATACCAACATGCCGAGTGATACGCCAGTATGACGATGACGAATACCCGCTTCCAATGTGCGTTCACCGCGATGCCTCCAAACACGGATGCGACTATCATGATGCTGTAAACAGAACCTGGATACATGCGAAAAAATGACGTTTTGCCATTCGTGCTCCCAGGTTCGTCGTTGTGTACACCATCGCAGGCGCTCCTGTCAGTGATGCAGCGTCAAGGGTAACCGCAGCCGTGGTCTCCGAGCTGCAGACGTCGTCGAACTGTTGGTGCAGATGATTGTTGTCTTGCAAACGTCCCCATCTGTTGACTCAGGGATCGAGACGTGGCTGCACGATCCGTTACAGCCATGCGGATAAGATGCCTGTCCTCTCGACTGCTAGTGATACGGGGCCGTTGGGATCCAGCACGGCGTTCCGTATTACCCTCCTGAACCCACCGATTCCATATTCTGCTAACAGTCATTGGATTTCGACCAACGCGAGCAGCAATATTGCGATGCGATAAACCCCAATCGTGATAGGCTACAATCTGATATTTATCAAAGTCGGAAACGTGGTGGTACGCATTTCTATTCCTTACACGAGGCATCACAACAACGTTTCACCAGGCAACGCCGGTCAACTGCTGTTTGTGTATGAGAAATGGCTTGGAAACTTTCCTCATATCAGCACGTTGTAGGTGTCGCCACCGGCGCCAACTTTGTGTGAATGCTCTGAAAAGCTAATCATTTGCATATCACAGCATCTTCCTCCTGTCGGTTAAATTTCGCATCTGTAGCACGTCATCTTCGTGGTGTAGCGAATTTTAATGGCCAATAGTATATATATATATATATATATATATATATATATATATATATATATATAAGGCTCACCGGCCATTGGCCATCCTCTTGTGCGGATGCACAAACAGTGCCCGTACTCTTACGGGAATCGGCAAAAAGCCGCCAGTAATGAGTATAATGGGCAGGGGCACTATGAATATAGTGCGGGACAATACGTTGAGAATGTGGGTCTCACGGGCGGCGTGCCAGAGATAAGTCTCTGCTGTCGCACTGTCCTCTGTGTCCTCGGTGGTTCAGATGGAAAGCCGGCACGGTAGCCCAGCGTGTTCGGTCAGAGGGTTAGCTACTCTCTGTAACAAAAAAAACTGAGTGAACAGATCAACGGAGAACCTAAATGGGTGTCATCGGACGTCCGCCCCAACAAATTCACCGAAAAAAAAGAAGAAGAGGAAGATGGATAGAGCTTCTGCCATGTAAGCAGGAGACCTCGTGTTCGAGTCCCGGTCGGAGCACACATTTTCAACTGTCCCCGTTGACTTATGCCAACGCCTGTATGCAGTTACGGGTATTCATTTCATGGTAATTAAACCTTTTTAACTAATTTGTGTGACTTTGTCACTGATTTGTTGGAGTGTTGTAGAACGTTCGTCCTCCTATCCTGTTACCTCACGCTGGGTCGTAGCTCTGTAATAGTGGCAGGGAGAAATGGTCTTAGCGGTGTACCGCACCAGAAACTGTTTCACGAACTCAAAAGACTCGATCTGCCGTAACAACGGTGGCAACTCGGCCTCCACAGCAGCAGCGACGAGGCCTTCACAAAACTGGCGACAAGTGTTTACAAAAAGAATGAAATTTTCATAACCGTAAAATTTATGTTGTTCATTACAAGGTATACTTACCAAACGCTGGAACATTTTTAATTTTTAATTTTTTTAGTTGAGCATGTCTGCTCGTAATTTTGACTACTGCCTGAGCCTGCCCGCAATGTGATTTTACGATTATTAAAATTTAATTCTGATGAAGACATCCCATGAGATGTCGAAACCTAGCTCAATGTATCAAAAATTATTTACAACTGGTTGGATAAGTTATTTCTCCGTTGAAACTTGTACACGGTTGCTGAGAAACAACCATGTTCGAACCTGTATTATTTAAGGAACATTCTATGAAAAACTAATGAAGAAATGTTCAACAGGTGTGAGAAATAAAGTTAGCACCGAGAAGGAAGTTGGGAATGACCATGACTTAAAGAATGGGAAAGATAGAACAAGAGATAAAACTAGAAGCTAAAACATTAACTTTAAAAGATACATAGCACTTTCAATATGATTTCATGATGTGTATTAAGATACCATCTCATTTAAAGAACAAAATGTGGTACACAGTTTAACAAAAGAACAGTATGAGAAACATTATTACATGAACCGGCATATTCTGTCCTGTTCACAGATGGTAACATCAGCCGGTCTGCGACATTGCTTGCACGTCGAGAGGCCAGTTCAAGTAACAGGGAAATAGCCTTAATAATTTTGTAACTAACTTTAATAGTGGAACTACAGTTATGCTGCGTAGCAAAGACCTTAACTGCATGAAATGGTAAAATGTACTAAACATCACAACACGTTTTCACCCTCCGATGCCCGTCTACCATTGTCACAAATATTTCAATAGTACCTTTCACTATGTAATATATTTTAAATCTGGTTTAAGTATTTGCGTTAAATGTAAGGCCCGGCCAAAATACAAATTGTGTATTAGTTATACAAACATCAAAAAAAGTTTTGCATCACCTCGGTTCCGAGAGTTCCGGAAACTGTACAGAAAATTGAATAGAGATCAACATAAACATCATTTTCGCCCTTTTTATTGTTCATGAAAACCACACATTGCGTGTTATACCAATAAATAGCGAGACCGTCAGAGATGGTTGTCCAGATTTCTGTACACACCATTACCTCTAATACCCAGCAGCATGTCCTCTTGCATTGATGCATGCCTGTATTCGTTCGATACAGTTCCCCACAGTCGTTTAATGAACAAAGTAAGAGCATATGGACTATCAGACCAATTGTGTGATTGGATTGAGGAGTTCCTAGATAACAGGACGCAGCATGTCATTCTCAATGGAGAGAAGTCTTCCGAAGTAAGAGTGATTTCAGGTGTGCCGCAGGGGAGTGTCATAGGACCGTTGCTATTCACAATATACATAAATGGCCTTGTGGATGACATCGGAAGTTCACTGAGGCTTTTTGCGGATGATGCTGTGGTGTATCGAGAGGTTGTAACAATGGAAAATTGTACTGAAATGCAGGAGGATCTGCAGCGAATTGACGCATGGTGCAGGGAACGGCAATTGAATCTCAATGTAGACAAGTGTAATGTGCTGCGAATACACAGAAAGATAGATCCTTTATCATTTAGCTACAAAATAGCAGGTCAGCAACTGGAAGCAGTTAATACCATAAATTATCTGGGAGTACGCATTAGGAGTGATTTAAAATGGAATGATCATATAATGTTGATCGTCGGTAAAGCAGATGCCAGACTGAGATTCATTGGAAGAATCCTAAGGAAATGCAATCCGAAAACAAAGGAAGTAGGTTACAGTACGCTTGTTCGCCCACTGCTCGAATACTGCTCAGCAGTGTGGAATCCGTACCAGATAGGGTTGATAGAAGATATAGAGAAGATCCAACGGAGAGCAGCGCGCTTCGTTACAGGATCATTTAGTAATCGCGAAAGCGTTACGGAGATGATAGATAAACTCCAGTGGAAGACTCTGCAGGAGAGACGCTCGGTAGCTCGGTACGGGCTTTTGTCAAAGTTTCGAGAACATACCTTCACCGAAGAGACAAGCAGTATATTGCTCCCTCCTACGTATATCTCGCGAAGAGACCATGAGGATAAAATCAGAGAGATTAGAGCCCACACAGAGGCATACCGACAATCCTTCTTTCCACGAACAATACGAGAATGGAATAGAAGGGAGAACCGATAGAGGTACTCAAGGTACCCTCCGCCACACACCGTCAGGTGGCTTGCGGAGTATGGATGTACATGTAGATGTAGATGTAGATTCGTCGTGACATACTATCCACAAGTTCATCAAGGCACTGGTGGTCCAGATTGTCCCACTCCTCAACGGCGATTCGGCGCAGATTCCTCAGAGTGGTTGGTGGATCACGTCATCCATAAACGGCGCATTCCAATCTATCCCAGGCATCTTCGATTGGGTTCTTGTCTGGAGAACATGCTGGACACTCTAGTCGAGCGATGTCGTTATCCTGAAGGCAGTCATTCACAAAACGTGACGATGGGGACGCGAATATTCGTCCATGAAGACGAACGCCTCGCCAATATGTTGCCGATATGGTTGCACTATCGGTCGGAGGATGGCATTCACGTATCGTACAGCCGTACAGCCTTCAATGACCACCAGCGGGGTACGTCGGCCCTACATAATGCCACCCCAAAACAACAGGGAACGTCCACCCTGCTGCACTTGCTGGACAGTGTGTCTAAGGCGTTCATCCCGACTGGGTTGCCTCCAAACACGTCTCCGACGATTGTCTGGTTGAAAGCACATGCGACACTCTTCGGTGAAGAGGATCTGGTGCCAATCCTGAGCTGTCCATTTGCCATGTTGTTGGGCCCATCTGTACCACGCTGCATGGTGTCGTGGTTGCAAAGATGGATCTCGCCATGGACGTCGGGAGTGAAGTTGCATATCATGCAGCTTATTGTGCACAGTTTGAGTCGTAACACGACGTCCTGTGGCTGCACTAAAAGCATTATTCAACATTGTGGCGGTGCTGTCAGGTTTCCTCCGAGCCATAACCCGTAGGCAGCGGTCATCCACTGCAGTAGTAGCCCTTGGGCGGCCTGAGCGAGGCATGTCATCGACAGTTCCTGGCTCTCTGTATCTCCTACATGTCCGAACAACATCGCTTAGGTTCACTCCGAGACGCCTGGACACTTCCCGTGTTGAGAGCCCTTCCTGGCACAAAGTAACAATGTGGACGCAATCGAAGCGCGGTATTGACCGTCTAGGCATGGTTGAAGTACAGACAACATGAGCCGTGTACATCCTTCCTGGTGGAATGACTGGAACTGATGCGCCGTCGGACCCTCTCCGTGTAATAGGCGCTGCTCATGCGTGGTTGTTTACATCATTGGGCGGGCTTAGCGATATCTCTGAACAGTCAAAGGGTCTGTGTCTGTGATACAACATCCACAGTCAACGTCTATCTTCAGGAGTTCTGGGAACCGGGTGATGCAAAACTTTTCTTTGATGTGTGTATAAGCACATAGTGTTAAGCAATCTTGTGCAGTATGAGCAGAGTGTTGACAGTTGTAAGCAGAACTGTGGTGACCGCAGCCCAGCAGAGGCACACATCACGAAAGCAGAGGCAGCTGGAGCAGGGAGTAAGCCAGTGGCAGAGCGGACAGATAAGAGCTGCAACAGGCTGTACAAAAAGGAAAGTCGCCCGGGCTCAAGGAGGTGGCCTGAGGCTATCCCTGGGGAGTGCTTTATCGACAGCATGGCAACGATCGTGCCACAGGGCATCGACCTCGCGAACAGATACGTCGGCCGCGAAGGCAGATGACGTCAGAAGCCGATGCGAAGGAATCTCTATGAAAACCACAATGATCCGAGTACCCTGACGAAGGAGACTTGCGCAATACTGGTGAAAACTGGAAGTGATAGATGCTGTCAGATTATTATAATCACGTTAGTCTACAGTCCTCGACAGTAATAACAGGCTACTTAGGACACAAGGAAGTCTTACGACGTGACAGTGTCGCGAACATAGACCTGGCAGGTCTCTTTACACCTGCGTCTTGCAGCCATAGACGACGGCGCATGAAGCAGAAACATCTGTACGTGGGGAGTAACCCTACCCATCTGACAATTCCATTTATCATTTTTCCACTGTCAAAAGTAGAACCACATTGAATCCAAATTTGATCCCAAAACAAGATAAGAAAACTCAGAAGAGTGAAAGTAAGAGAATTTGAAGTCACAAGAGAAGAAGAAATTCGAGAAAGAGGGCCCAAGACGCAAGAAGCGAAGAGCTCAAGAAAAAGAAGACATCAAGATAAAGAAGGAGGCTCAATTCCATAAAACCACTTGACCTACAGGGGGGGGGGGAGGGGATTCTGCCACACAACCTTAAGCAGCTACAATTTGTGAATGTAATAGCTTAGGTCTGTACAGTACAAAATGGTTCAAATGGCTCTGAGCACTATGGGACTAAACTTCTGAGGTCATCAGTCCCCTAGAACTTAGAACTACTTAAACCTCACTAACCTAAGGACATTACACACATCCATGCCCGAGGCAGGATTCGAAACTGCTACCGTATCAGCAGCGCGGTTCCGAACTGAAGCGCCTAGAACCGCTCGACCACTCCGGGCGGCTTGCACAGTACAAGCACAATATCAAGATGCTTAGTACACTAACAACAGAGTGTAGTCTCCAAATACGAGGTAGTTCAGAAATACAATCCACATGTCTCCTTCTACCACGGTACCATGGGGTCTTATCAATATGTCACTGATGCCTTGAACACTGAAGGTTAACCATGACTTCGAGAATATACAGTGTATTTATTACACAGCACGATAGCTCTGGCAGCAGTTGAGCAACTGCCACAGCAAGGTCTTTGAGAGTTGGCATGTACTTAAAATTAGTTCATAAGCTCGTCTTGGAGCTGAGAGGATGCATACATCACAGCAGCTTGATAGTACAGGCTGCCAAATCAAAGCAGTTGCTCCTTTCCTGGAAAGTGTCACATCTCAGTGGGTAAGTGTGAATGTCATGTGCGACAAGAATAGCGTGTCCATTACCCACAACGTCAATAACAAACAATTGTCTTATCCACTTAATAACTACAATTTATATTTGGTTCCATTGTTTGTTTCGCTTTTATCTCGTCGAAATGACCTGTCTCTTAATCATCATATGTATGTTATCCAGTTGTGTCAATATGTTCTATTTTAGCTGTTAAGTACACATCTTAATCTATAAGATCATATATCTGACCGCAATTGTAGTCCAATTACTTAATTTAAAGGTAACTGCAGATCACCAGTATCTTCCAACAGACTATTAATTATCTGAACTCAGTCACAGTTTATGTTGTTTACATTGACATTATCACGTACTGGTTGTGCTTGACTTTTGATAATTATTGGACGGCCATAACTGAACGTCCGTCATACTTCAGTATTTGAGTGTGATGTCATATGAATGTTTCGGGAATGAATGTGTTAGGTCTTGAGATTGAGTTGCATCAGTGCACTATAGATAGATTGGAGGCTGCCGTTGTAAGAACAGACAGTGTAGAGACTATGTTAACGTTGATGCTGATCTGTTGGTAAATTCTGTTTTGTTACAGGTCATTTTGCTATTGATCAGTACTTGCCACGACACAGAACTGTGGGTTCTACTGTGAGGTGCTGGCTGGGGTGCAACTAATGTCCAGTGTTAATGAGAAAAGAAAGCAATCTCTAAACAAGGGGTGTGATGAAGACGGCACAACACGAAAGTGTGTAGGTAGGCTGTTTAGGTTTTTATGTTGTAACGCCACGTAGCACTCTATATAAAAATCACTGACTATGCTGTGTGAAGTCTGTGGCTGGTTTGCATTGTTGGAATATTTACTATTGTAGCGTTGGATGTGAACAGCGCGTAGCGTTGCGCAGTTGGTGGTCAGCCGCCAGCAGTGGTGGATGTGGGAGAGAGATGGCGGAATTTTGAGAGCGGACGATCTGGACGTGTGTCCGTCAGAAAGAGTAAATTTGTAATACTGGATAGCATGAACTGATATATATATATATATATACCCCCCATGAACCATGGACCTTGCCGTTGGTGGGGAGGCTTGCGTGCCTCAGCGATACATATAGCCGTACCGTAGGTGCAACCACAACGGAGGGGTATCTGTTGAGAGGCCAGACAAACGTGTGGTTCCTGAAGAGGGGCAGCAGCCTTTTCAGTAGTTGCAAGGGCAACAGTCTGGATGATTGACTGATCTGGCCTTGTAACAATAACCAAAACGGCATTGCCGTGCCGGTACTGCGAACGGCTGAAAGCAAGGGGAAACTACAGCCGTAATTTTTCCCGAGGGCATGCAGCTTTACTGTATGAATACATGATGATGGCGTCCTCTTGGGTAAAATATTCCGGAGGTAAAATAGTCCCCCATTCGGATCTCCGGGCGGGGACTACTCAAGAGGATGTCGTTATCAGGAGAAAGAAAACTGGCGTTCTACGGATCGGAGCGTGGAATGTCAGATCCCTTAATCGGGCAGGTAGGTTAGAAAATTTAAAAAGGGAAATGGATAGGTTGAAGTTAGATATAGTGGGAATTAGTGAAGTTCGGTGGCAGGAGGAACAAGACTTCTGGTCAGGTGACTACAGGGTTATAAACACAAAATCAAATAGGGGTAATGCAGGAGTAGGTTTAATAATGAATAGGAAAATAGGAAAGCGGGTAAGCTACTACAAACAGCATAGTGAACGCATTATTGTGGCCAAGATAGATACGAAGCCCACACCTACTACAGTAGTACAAGTTTATATGCCAACTAGCTCTGCAGATGACGAAGAAATTGAAGAAATGTATGATGAGATAAAAGAAATTATTCAGATTGTGAAGGGAGACGAAAATTTAATAGTCATGGGTGACTGGAATTCGAGTGTAGGAAAAGGGAGAGAAGGAAACATAGTAGGTGAATATGGATTGGGGGACAGAAATGAAAGAGGAAGCCGCCTGGTAGAATTTTGCACAGAGTACAACATAATCATAACTAACACTTGGTTTAAGAATCATGAAAGAAGGTTGTATACATGGAAGAACCCTGGAGATACTAAAAGGTATCAGATAGATTATATAATGGTAAGACAGAGATTTAGGAACCAGGTTTTAAATTGTAAGACATTTCCAGGGGCAGATGTGGACTCTGACCACAATCTATTGGTTATGACCTGTAGATTAAAACTGAAGAAACTGCAAAAAGGTGGGAATTTACGGAGATGGGACCTGGATAAACTAAAAGAACCAGAGGTTGTACAGAGATTCAGAGAGAGCATAAGGGAGCAATTGACAGGAATGGGGGAAATAAATACAGTAGAAGAAGAATGGGTAGCTTTGAGGGATGAAGTAGTGAAGGCAGCAGAGGATCAAGTAGGTAAAAAGACGAGGGCTAGTAGAAATCCTTGGGTAACAGAAGAAATATTGAATTTAATTGATGAAAGGAGAAAATATAAAAATGCAGTAAGTGAAACAGGCAAAAAGGAATACAAACGTCTCAAAAATGAGATCGACAGGAAGTGCAAAATGGCTAAGCAGGGATGGCTAGAGGACAAATGTAAGGATGTAGAGGCCTATCTCACTAGGGGTAAGATAGATACCGCCTACAGGAAAATTAAAGAGACCTTTGGAGATAAGAGAACGACTTGTATGAATATCAAGAGCTCAGATGGAAACCCAGTTCTAAGCAAAGAAGGGAAAGCAGAAAGGTGGAAGGAGTATATAGAGGGTTTATACAAGGGCGATGTACTTGAGGACAATATTATGGAAATGGAAGAGGATGTGGATGAAGATGAAATGGGAGATATGATACTGCGTGAAGAGTTTGACAGAGCACTGAAAGACCTGAGTCGAAACAAGGCCCCCGGAGTAGACAATATTCCATTGGAACTACTGATGGCCGTGGGAGAGCCAGTCCTGACAAAACTCTACCATCTGGTGAGGCAGATGTGGTCATAGGGCATCCTCTTCCCTTATTTCCCTCCGGTTCCCATTCCAGGATCGTTTTCGGAATTTTGGCTTTCTCCATTCTTGTTACATGCCCGTACCATTGTAACTTCCTTCTATCCCTCACGTATTCCTTCTCTTACTTCAGTCTCGTAAAGAAATATGAATGTTTTAGTTGGACCACTTTTTACGCTTTGTTATAGATGGCGCTGTAATAGTCACAAACATATGGCTCACAATTTTAGACGAACAATTGGTAACAGGTAGGTTTCTTAAATTAAAATACAGAACGTAGGTACGTTTGTACATTTTATTTCGGTTATTCCAATGTGATACAGGTACCTTTGTGAACTTATCATTTCTGAGAACGCATGCTGTTACAGCGTGATTACCTGTAAATACCCCATTAATGCAATAAATGCTCAAAATTATGTCCGTCAACCTCAATGCATTTGACAATGCGTGTAACGACATTCCTCTCAACAGCAAGTACTTCGCCTTCCGTAATGTTCGCACATGCATTGACAATGCGCTGACGCATGTTGTTAGGCGTTGTCGGTGGATCACGATAGCAAATATCCTTCAACTTTCCCCACAGAAAGAAATCCGGGGCGTCAGACCCGGTAACATGCGGGCCATGGTATGGTGCTTCGACGACCAATCCACCTGACATGAGAAATGCTATTCAATACCGCATCAACCGCACACGAGCTATGTGCCGGACATCCATCATGTTGGAAGTACATCGCCATTCTGTCATGCAGTGAAACATCTTGTAATAATATCGGTAGAACATTACGTACGAAATCAGCATACATTGCACCATTTAGATTGCCATCGATAAAATGGGGGCCAATTATCCTTCCTCCCATAATGCCGCATGCACAATACATTAACCCACCAAGGTCGCTGATGTTCCACTTGTCGCAGCCATCGTGGATTTTCCGTTGCCCAATAGTGCATATTGTGCCGGTTTACGTTACCACTGTTGGTGAATGACACTTCGTCGCTAAATAGAACGCGTGCAGAAAATCTGTCATCGTCCCGTAATTTCTCTTGTGCACAGTGGCAGAACTGTACACGACGTTCAAAGTCGTCGCCACACAATTCCTGGTGCATAAATATATGGTACGGGTGCAATCGATGTTGATGTAGCATTCTCAACATCGACGGTTTTGAGATTCCCGATTCTCGCGCAATTTGTCTGCTACTGATGTGCAGATTTGCCGCGACAGCGGCTAAAACACCTACTTGGGCATCATCATTTGTTGCAGGTCGTGGTTGACGTTTCACATGTGGCTGAACGCTTCCTGTTTTCTTAAATAACGTAACTATCCGGCGAACGGTGCGGACACTTGGATGATGGTTCAAATGGCTCTGAGCACTATGGGACTCAACTTCTGAGGCCATTAGTCCCCTAGAACTTAGAACTAGTTAAACCTAACTAACCTAAGGACATCACACACATCCATGCCCGAGGCAGGAGTCGAACCTGCGACCGTAGCGGTCTCGCGGTTCCAGACTGCAGCGCCTAGAACCGCACGGCCACTTCGGCCGGCACACTTGGATGATGTCGTCCAGGATACGGAGCAGAATACATAGCACACGCCCGTTGGGCATATTGATCAAAATAGCCATACATCAACACGATATCGACCTTTTCCGCAATTGGTAAACGGTCCATTTTAACACGGGTAATGTATCACGAAGCAAATACCGTCCGCACTGGCGGAATGCTACGTGATACGACGTACTTATACGTTTGTGACTATTACAGCGCCATCTATCACAAAGCGAAAAAAGTGGTCCAACTAAATCATTCATATTTCTTGACGTACTACACGAATATGTAATAAAAATTGGGGGTTCCTATTTTAAAAAACGCAGTTGATATCCGTTTGACATATGGCAGCGCCATCTAGCAGGCTTACCATCGCGCCATCTGGTTTCCCCCTTCAAGCTAGACGAGTTTTGTTCTTTGTAGTTTTTTCGTTTGATTCTTATTTCATGAGATATTTGGCCTGGTCAGTATCAATGGACCACCCTATATATTAAATGGTTCAAATGGCTCTGAGCACTATGGGACTTAACATCTGAGGTCATCAGTCCCCTATAACTCAAAACTACTTAAACCTACCTAACCTAAGGATATCACACACATCCATGCCCGAGGCAGGATTCGAACCTGCGACCGTAGCCTTTCGCCGTTCCACACTGAAAGGCCTAGAACCGCTCGGCCACACCGGCCGACTCTCGGTATTATTTCATCGTTTCTTACTTTCTCTTTTCTAGAAATTTTTGCTGAGATTCTCCAGAAGTCCATGTACACTGCTTGCAGTTTTTTTGTGTGTTTCAGATTGCTACTCCAATTGTCCACTCCACACATAACTATGCTCTCAAAATAGTATCGATTCATATGTGATTTTTTTTGGTTCGGTTTGTTATATTTCTGCTCCATGAGACTGAGTTAAGCATCCCAATGGCCTTGCTTCCACTGCTAATTATTTTATTAATTTCTACCTCTGGTTTTTCCTCCATCTCCAAAATGGACCGAGCGAGGTGTGGCGCAGTGGAATAGCAAACTGGACTCGCATTCGGGAGGTCGACGGTTCAATCCCGCGTCCGGCCATCCTGATTTAGGTTTTCCATGATTTCCCTAAATCGCTCCAGGCAAATGGTGGGATGGTTCCTTTGAAAGGGCACGGCAGACTTCCTTCCCCGTCCTTCTCTAATCCGATGCGACCGATGACCTCGCTGTCTGGTCCCCTCCCCCAAACAAACCAACCTAACCCTAAAATGGATCCCAAATAACAGGAGATATTGGCCTTCTTAATTTTCTTTCCCTCTATGTAGAAGTCATCTGGATAACTAGCGAGGTATTCCGTTTTCTGGTAATTCAAGAGGCGATTCTTTAGCTCTCTATGGAGTCAACACACACTGAATTGCTTCTCTACTGGAGAAAACGTGAGTCGTATTTCTGCTCCAGTCTAGTGGGCAAACAATCTTGTATCGTGTTCTGTCTTGCACTGGAGCACTTTCAGCCCTAGGAGTTTGCGGACAGCGTATTGCGTCCACTGTGTAGGCAGAGAATTGCATGTGTAGGTATGCCACGTACGTCACCTGCACAGCAACCGACGTCACAGCGACCAGATCATCGGTGCAGTATGACTTCTGTCCGTACTTCAATCGGTGATATGCGCAATCCGGTTCTGCGGATAGGAAAACCTGACGGTAAATGTGTTAAGTTCCAGTTGCTTGTCCACTGAGCGTTTTCTGAAGGTGCCAATCAGGGAGTAGGACTTCTGTTTCCCAACACTAATCAGTATCAGCCAACTTGTGTTCGCCTAAGAAATGGGATGGGGGTGCGGCCTAAAGAAAGTCAAACATACGTTCTGCCAATCTAGAAATTACATGTAGGGTAGAATCTGTTATAATGTTCTTCATATTTATACAATCTTTTGCACTCTGCATATTTTTGAACGTAAATAATTTAAGGTATTCACGTTGTGATTTATTCTAATTGCATTTCAATAGGAATGGTTGGTTTGATGTGCTGTACTGAAGTGAAGTAAAACCTCAACATAATACTTCGTTTCACGGAAATCTCTAGACGAAGGCTGTCAATGGCAGGGTCATCTTGATCATTTGTAGACGTGAGAATTCCATTACGGAGACAACATTAGGCAGTCACATATACACACGCTATACGTTACAAATATCACAGGAGTTTACAATTTCCTCATACTGCCTATTTCTCATTCGCGTTGGCTCAGTAAAATTCCGCCTTGTATTGTGTAAGTAGATTAGCATTTGGTTGATAACGGCCACTAGCTTAATTCTGTCTTATTTGCTTTAAATAATTAATCTGTTTTATTGGTCAGTCACAGCCGCCTGCTTAATGCTATTATATTTTTCCTCAATATTTAATCTAACTTTTGTGGCTGGCCTGTCACGGCCGTTCTTGCTTAGCAAAATTTGTGTTATCATATACTGATTCTGCTAGTTGGTCACAGGCGTTCCCATAGGAAGTTACGCTTTGTATTGTCTAATCTACTCAGTACGGTCAGTAACAGCCGCTTATTTAAGGCTATGTTATTTTTCCTTTTAATTTTTAATTCAACTGTTTTAATAGTCATCAGAGCCGTCTGTGATAAGGAATTCTAACAAATAATTTGAAAGTTTACGTGGAGACAGAATTGAGACGGCTCTCTGGAATTGGTGGTCTTAAATTCTTTTGAGAAAAGAGTTATTGTCCAGAACCCATTTCAGTCAAGAAATTTAATACAAACACAGATTTAATTGAAACCGTATTTTCAAACAAAAGAGCTCTAATCGTACGGTATATTCTTTAGGCATTTAGCTAGGAGAACCATCTCCCCCCTTTTCAACAATCTTTATCTGTTACAGAGAAACACCCTATAAACTTGTTTTTTGGGTACCAAAACCCAGCCGCGGAGTTCGAAACGGCTATTCACAGCAAATGGCTGCAATTTTTATGATATATTCCTAGGATACCGATCTATAGCAATCTTAAACATTTTCTTCATATGTTTATCCATTTCCGAAATACAGAAGTTCAAATTTACCCTACTTGTACACGTAAAGTACGTGTGAGGTGAGGTGAAAACATAGTTTATAAAGTGACGTAGCACGAAGAAATATGCTGTAAAGAGTCTCAATTATCATCTGGAAACCCCTTGTTGTAGTACTGAAGCACACCCAGAATTTTTTTGCACATCTTTGTCTGTCACGCTGTTTGAGGTGTAATATTATTTTTGCGTTATTTCCGTTTCGCATAATGAGTAAAATAACTAAATTTTACTGACCAATACATTTCTTTCATATGAGTTACACGCCCTGCTGCAGCAGGGAAAACAAAGGAACCAGTGGAGTAACATTGCTATCGGAGCGTAAAAAATGCGAACATGTTCTGTTTACTTAAAAAACTCTGAAAAGTAGGGTACCAGCTGTCCCATTCTACCTTCCTCAGTACCTTTCAAGTTTTTCCTAAAAATTTTGTCATACGAACATATTTCTTTTTTATGTTGTGAGAGAAAAAGACAGTGGCAGTAGCAAAGAGACCAAAAAGTAATAAATACTGGAAGATACACTATGTGATCAAAGGTATCCGGACACCTGGCTGGCCGCGCGGGATTAGCCGAGCGGTTTACGGCGCTGCAGTCATGGACTGTGCGGGTGGTCTCGGCGGAGGTTCGAGTCCTCTCTCAGGCATGGGTGTGTGTGTTTGTCCCTAGGATAATTTAGGTTAAGTAGCGTGTAAGCTTAGAGACTGATGACCTTAGTAGTTAAGTCCCATAAGATTTCACACACATTTGAAAACCTTGCTGAAAATGACTTACAAGTTCGTGGCGCCCTCCATCGGTAATGCTGGAATTCAATAATATGTTGGCCCACCCTTAGTCTTGATGACAGCTTCCACTCTCGCAGGCATACGTTCGATCAGGTGCTGGAAAGTTTCTTGGGGAATGGCAGCCCATTCTTCACGGAGTGCTGCACTGAGCCGGCCGCGGTGGTCTCGCGATTCTAGGCGCTCAGTCCGGAACCGCGCAACTGCTACGGTCACAGGTTCGAATCCTGCCTCGGGCATGGATGTGTCTGATGTCCTTAGGTTAGTTAGGTTTAAGTAGTTCTAAGTTCTAGGGGACTGATGACCACAGCTGTTAAGTCTCATAGTGCTCAGAGCCATTTGCTGCACTGAGGAGGTCGGTGAGGCCTGGCATGAAGTCGGCGATCCAAAACATTCCAAAGGTGTTCTATAGGATTAAGGTCAGGACTCTGTACAGGCCAGTCAATTACAGGGGAGTTATTGTCGGGTAACTACTCTGCCACAGGCCGTCCATTAATAACAGGTGATCGATCGTGTTGAAACATGCAATCGCCATCCCCGAATTGCTCTTCAACAGTGGGAAGCAAGAATGTGCTTAAAACAACAATGTAGGCCTGTGAGGTGATAGTGCCACGCAAAACAACAAGGGGTGCAAGCCCCCTCCCTGAAAAACACGACCACACCATAACACCACCGCTTCCAAATTTTACTGTTGGCACTACACACGCTGGCAGACGACTTTCGCTGGGCATTCGCCTGGCTCTTGAGCAGCCACTCGACCATGAAATCAAAGTTTTACCTCCCGCCTAACTGTCATAGTACTTGCAGTGGATCCTGACGCAGTTTGGAATTCCTGTGTGGTGGTCTAGATAGATGTCTGCCGGTTACACATTACGACCCTCTTCAACTGTCGGCGGTCTCTATCAGTCAACAGACGAGGCCAGCCTGTACGCTTTTGTGCTTTACGTGTCCCTTCACGTTTCCACTTCACTATCACATCGAGAACAGTGGACCTAGGGATGTTTAGGCGTGTGGAAATCTCATATACAGATGTATGACACAAATGACACCCAATCACCAGACCACGTTCTAAGTCCTTGAGTTCACTGGAGCGCCCCATTCTGCTCTCTCACAATGTCTAATGACTACTGAGGTCGCTGGTATAGAGTACCTGGCAGTAGGTGGCAGCACAATGCACCTAATATGAAAAACGTATGTTTTAGGGGGTGTCCGAACACTTTAGATCACATAGTGTAGTAGACAGTGGTTGTGTTATAGAAACAGCGAAGGAGACAATGACATTGTGAGTGAAAGAAAGGGACACAGTTACGGTGGAGCATAGTTGACAGTGACAGAAGATTGCTGGGAAAAGAGTGAAGGAGACAGTGCCATGGGTGGAGGATGCTAAGTTCACCTAACCTGGATATGATGTGACGTCATTATGACGTATATACGCTTTAGTCGATTAACACACCTATCGACTTTTACGAACGTTCGAGATTCTAAACTGTCGTCAGCTAGTGGTTTGTTTTGACACGTGCGATTCTGATAACAGCTCAGTGTGGCAGCGTATATGTATTTCGCCAAAATAAAAGAGCTGGATATTAATAGAAATATTCCTGACTGTGGCCTTGAAAACACCACAGACAATATGTATCGTAAAAAAGTGAAGTCTTCTTATGTCCCGACCAGATTTGATTGTGTGATTGTTGTGTTGAACTCTTACGCCGAAAATAATATTTATTTATTATCAATATTTTAGTATGGTTTCATACAATTGGTCTTGTCAGTACATATTACATTGTGGCAGCATACTCTTGCTGACTTTTTTTCTTAATTTATATAGTTGAAAGAGAACTTGTGCAAGTTTGTTAGCTAAGTAATTTATATGTCCATCTCAAGATACTCTTTTATCAACCATAATTCCAAGTAATTTTACACTCGGACCGCAGAGACAGGTACCTTAGTGTCCAGTAATGACTGGTGTGTAGAATGATTGAATTTCGAACTTAAAAAGAAAAATATGAGGCATTGTTGCGTCGTCATCGATGCTGAACTCTTTCAGATTTTCTCTCATTAGTCTCTCGAATGCTGAACACATAATTAGAGACGACCAAACGAAAAACAACGCACAGGACACAAACACAGTACAATACACGATTTAAACGCAAGGAACGCAAAACATTTAAACGAGTGGCGCAGATCACAGCGCTACCCTGTCACTACCTCTCGAAAGTTCACAAAAGTCGAATAGTCGATATACGGTTTCTATCGTTTTCGATGTAGCGTGTATACGTCATAATGACGTCACATCGTATCCAAGTCCGGTGAACTTAGCATCCTCCTGCCATGGGTGGTGGTGGGGGGAGGGGGCTGGGGGTGGGGGGAGGTGAGAGGGAGGGGGCGGAGAGAAATATAGAGAAGAGAATGTGAAAGTGGATGAGAGCCAGTGACAGTGACGACGACGAAGAGAGAGATAGTGGCAGTGAGGAAAGACATCAGCAGTAGGAAGGAATGAGATAGTAACAGTAAGAAGGCAAGAGGGGGACAGTGAAAGTGAGAGGAGACCGTAGTAGTAGGGCAGAACGAAGAGGATAGTTGGCTGTGACACAGGAGACAATGACAGAGAGGCACAAAGAGATAAAGACAATGAGTTGGGCAGAATGAGTGAATGAGAAAGGGCAACTGAGTTCGGATGGGTATGAGCGACTTACAGCGATGGACTAGTGGGTGTTAGTGAGTTACAGGAAGGCAGCTTGTGGGAGTTTTAGGTGAGGTGCATGTTAAAAAAAAACGCGAATATATTCACACGCCAAAATGTTTGTCAAAAGGTGCTGAGGAAGGTGGATTGAGGTGGTTGGTACCCCTACTATCAGCCTGGCTTTTAAATAAACAGCAATATTCTTTGTGCACCGATAGGAGCATTTTTCCGCTGGTAATGTATTTGCTTTGTGTTATTCGAAAGAAATGTTTTTAATTATGTATGTCTTTTCCTTCCACCCATGAACCTTGCCTTTGTTGGGGAGGCTTGCGTGCCTCAGCGATACACACAGCCGTACCGAAGGTGCAACCACAACGGAGGGGTATCTTGTGGTGTCACCGCCAGACACCACACTTGCTAGGTGGTAGATTAAATCGGCCGCGGTCCATTTAGTACATGTCGGACCCGCGTGTCGCCACTGTGTAATCGCAGACTTAGCGCCACCACAAGGCAGGTCTCGTGATACGAACAAGCACTCGCCCCAGTTGTAAATCTGTAGTGACGTAACAAGACTGTTACGCCACTTGAGGTAGCCGATTGAAAGAAAGGCACGCGTACACACACGCCGACGGGCGTGAATTCTGGAACAGGATAACTATTGAATGGTAGCAAGAAAAGTACGTAGCTGCTTTATACTTAACTTTTATTATGTGATGAATACAGCGTTCTTCTTGAGACAATTATACTATAACTCTCAAAGTAGGTAAGGCTAATGGCGCCTTGCTAGGTCGTAGCCATGGACTTGGCAGAAGGCTATTCTAACTGTCTCTCGGCAAATGAGAGGAAGGCTTCGTATGGTCACTAGCAATCTCGTCGTACAACTGGGGCGAGTGCTTGTTCGTATCACGAGACCTGCCTTGTGGTGGCGCTAGGTCTGCGATTACACAGTGGCGACACGCGGGTCCGACATGTACTAAATGGACCGCGGCCGATTTAATCTACCACCTAGCAAGTGTGGTGTCTGGCGGTGACACCACATATCTGTAGAGAGGCCAGACAAACGTGTGGTTCCTGAAGAGGGGCAGCAGCCTTTTCAGTAGTTGCAGGAGCAACAGTATGGATGATTGATTGAACTGGCCTTGCAACATTAACCAAAACAGCATTGCTGTGCTGGCACTGCGAACGTCTGAAAGCAAGGGGAAATTACAGCCATAATTTTTCCCGAGGGCATGCAACTTCACGGTATGGTTAAATGACGATGGCGTCCTCTTGGGTAAAATATTCCGGAGGTAAAATAGTCCCCCATTCTCATCTCCGGGAGGGGACTACTCAAGAGGACGTCGTTATCAGGAGAAACAAAATTAGCGTTCTACAGATCGGAGCGTGGAATGTCAGATCCCTTAATCGGTCAGGTAGGTTAAAAAATTTAAAAAGGTAAATGGATGGGTTAAAGTTACATATAGTGGCAATTAGTGAAGTTCAGTGGTAGGAGGAATAAGACTTCCGGTCAGGTGAATACAGGGTTATAAATACAAAATCAAATAGGAGTATTGCACGAGTAGGTTTAATAATGAATAAAAAAAAATAGGAATGCGGATAAGCTACTACGAACAGCATAGTGAACGCATTATTGTGGCCAAGATAGACACAAAGCCCACGCCAACCACAGTAGTACAAGTTTATATGCCAACTAGCTCCACATATGACGGGGAAATTGAAGAAATGTATGATGCGATAACAGAAATTATTCAGTTAGTTAAGGGAGACGAAAATTTAATAATCGTGGGGGACTGGAATTCGATAGTAGGAAAAGGAAGAGAAGGAAAAGTAGTGGGTGAATATGGACTGGCGGTAAGGAGTGAGGGACTAAACCGCCTGGTAGAATTTTGCACAGGGCATGACTTAATCAGAGCTAACACTTGGTTTAAGAATGATGAAAGAAGGATGAATACGTGGAAGAGGCCTGGAGACACCGGAAGGTTTCAGATGGATTACATAATCTCTGACCACAATTTATTGGTTATGAACTGTAGATTAAAACTGAAAAAAATTGCTAAAAGGTAAGAATTTAAGGAGATGGGACCTGGATAAACTGAAAGAACCAGAGATTGTAGAGAGTTTCAGAGGGAGCGTTAGGGAACAATTAACAAGAACAGGGGAACGGAATACAGTAGGAGTAAAATGGATAGCTTTGAGAGATGAAATAGTGAAGGCAGCAGAGGATCAAGTACGTAGAAAGACGAGGACTAGTAGAAATCCTTGGGTAACACAAGAGATACTGGATTTAATTGATGAAAAGAGAAAATATAAAAATGCAGTAAATGAATCTGGCGAAAAGGGATTAAAATGTCTCAAAAATTAGATCGACGGGAAGTGCAAAATGGCTAAGGAGGAATGGCTAGAGGAAAATGTAAGGATATAGAAGCATATATCACTAGAGACAAGATAGATGCCGCCTACAGGAAAATTAAAGAGACCTTTCTAGAAAAGAGAACCGCCTGTATGAATATCGAGTTCTCAGATGGAAAACCAGTCCTAATCGCAAAAAAGGGAAAGCAGAATGGTGGAAGGATTATATAGAAGGTCTATACAAAGGCGATGTACTTGAGGTCAGTATTATGGAAATGGAAGAAGACGTAGATGAAGATGATACGGGAGACATGATACTGCGTGAAGAGTTTGGCAGAGCACTGAAAGACCTAAGTCGAAACAAGGCCCCGGGAGTAGATAACATTCAGTTAGAACTATTGATAGCCTTGGAAGATCCAGCCATGACAATACATATGAGACACGCAAAATACCCTCAGACTTCAAGAAGAATATAATAATTCCAGTTCCAAAGAAATCATGTGCTGACTGGTTTGAAAATTAACAAACTATCGGTTCAATAAATCACGGTTGCAAAATACTGACACGAATTCTTTACAGACAGTGGAAAATCTGGTAGAAGCCGACCTCGGGGAAAATCAGGAAATATAGGAACACGCGAGACAATACCGACCCTACAACTTATCTTAGAAGATAGGTTGAGGAAAGGCAAAACAACGTTTCTAGCATTTGTAGACTTAGAGAAAGCTTTTGACAACGTTGATTGGAATACTCTCTTTCAAATTCCGAAGGTGGCAGGGGAAAAATACAGGGATCGAAGGGCTATTTACAATTTGCACAGAAATCAGAAGGCAGTTATGAGTCGAGGGACATGAAGGGGAAGTAGTGGTTGAGAAGGGAGAGACAGGGCTGTAGCCTATCCCCCATGTTATTCAATCTGTATATTGAACAAGCAGTAAAGGAAACAAAAGAAAAATTGGGAGTAGGGTTAAAATCCAGTGAGCAGAAATAAAAACTTCGAGGTTTGCCAATGACATTGTAATTCTGTCAGAGACAACAAAGGACTTGGAAGAGCAGTTGAACGGAATGGACAGTGTCTTGAAAGGAGGATGTCAGATGAATATCAACAAAAGCAAAACGAGGATTATTTAATGTAGTCGACATAAATCAGGTGATGCTGAGGGAATTAGATTAGGAAATGAGACACTTAAAACGGTAGACGAGGTTTGATATTAGCAGGCAAAATAACTGATGATGATCGAAGTACAGAGGATATAAAATGTAGACTGACGATAGTAACGAAAGCGTTTCAGAAGAAGAGAAATTTGTTAACATCGAGTATAGATTTAAGTGTCACGAAGTCTTTTCTGAAAGTATTTGTACTGCGTGTAGCCATGTATGGAAGTGAAACATGGACGATAAACAGTTTAAACACGAAAATAATGTTGTGCTACAGAAGAATGTTGAAGATTAGATGGGTAGAAACAAATGAGGAGGTACTGAATAGAACTGGGGTGTAGAGGAATTTGTGGCACAACGTGACTAGAAGAAGGTTGATAGGACACGTTCTAAGGCATCAAGCGATCACCAGTATAGTATTGAAGGGAAGTGTGGAAAGTGAAAACCGTAGAGGGAGACAAAGAGATGAATATACTAAACAGCTTCAGAAGGATGTAGGCTGCAGGAGCTATTCGGAGATGAAGAGGCCAGCACAGGATAAAGTACCATGGAGAGCTGGATCAAACCAGTCTTTAGACTGAAGACCACAGCAACAAACAACAACATGTATTTTCCTGTAATGCTCAAGCACCGATGTCTGTACCGTTTGCTTTGGTGTTTAAATAAATATTGAAAAGAACTTCGTGGCCTTCCACTCCAGGGACCACTAAGTCCAAGCAAATGAGCTTCAAAGTTAAGTACCATACCCATCTCACCACCTCCCCCCCCCCCCCTTTATCCTACCTCCTGGGTGCGTTTCAATAACTACCCACAGAGCATATTAAACGAGAAATCTAATTTGAAACATAAACGCCATATCAAAAATTTTATTGACATCTTAAATATAGATAATGGATAAACTTACAGAACCACTAACATTTTACAAGCAAAGATAAAATCAACAGTAAAGAGCAGATCATTAGTACAAAGAAACTCAGAGATTAATAAATGCCGGCCGCAGTGGTCGAGCGGTTCTAGGCGCTTCAGTCCGGAACCGCGCGACTGCTACGGTTGCAGGATCGAATCCTGCCTCGTGCATGGGTGTGTGTGATGTACTTAGGTTAGTTAGGTTTAAGTAGTTCTAAGTTGTAGGGGACTGATGACCTCAGATGTTAAGTCCCATAGTGCTCAGAGCCATTTAGATTAATAAATTAAAACGAAACTGTAGCCATATAAAATCGATGGTGTTCTGTCAGAAAAAGCTATCAAAAGTACAAAAGCTTGTAAACAGAGAAACGTCACGGCGAACAAAACAATCTAGTCTACAACAACATTAGCGATCGAGATAGGGCTGTATAGCTGCCATACTCACATAATCACGCAACCTGTAAGACATAACCAAATAATTAGGCAGTGACAGCACCAATCGATGTTTGATAGACGTGAAAAACAACTAGACGTAAGTACTATAGTATAATCACCCAATATTGTCAATAGTTATACGTAAGAATAGAAACAGAGGTTAACGTAAACAGGTGTTATTAGAAGGCAGCTAGGAAATAGCATTGCAGCAAATATAGGCCTATCGGAGATTTATAAAGCTCTAAATAATTTAAACATAGCAGCGATTTAGATTTCTATACTTATAGGGTGACGATTATTGAACTACAGGGTGGCGCACGAAATGTGTTACCAATTGTTTCTTTCGCAATTTACGGCGCACATTATATATCCCACTGGGATCTCTACAGCAGTACCAGCAGGGCTTGGAAAAACAAATGAAATGGCGTGTAATTCACGATACTGCCGCTAGGAGACTAGTAAGCAAATATGGCTGACAATGGAAGACAGACGACACAGCAACGACTGGCAATTGTGTTACTTTTTCATGCAACGAAATGTGTGACTCAGAGGCGTTGCAAGAAGACCATCCACAGGTTGTACGTTAAATTTGTACAGGGAGGAACAGTATTGGAAGCGAAGCGACCTCGGCCTAAGCCTGTTTGTTCGCCGTAGAATACTGAAGCGGTACGAGTTGCAGTACAGAGAAGTCCCAGGAAATCGTGGAGAAAGGCAGCAGTGCAACTGGGAATATCCAGACGCTCCGTTCAACGCATTCTTAAAACTGACCTCCATATGTACCCATACTAGATGACCTGTGCACAGAAGCTCACTGAAGAACACAAGCAGCAGAGACTACTGTTTGCTCAGTGGGCGGAGGATAGGGAAGAAACTCACAACAACGTTTGGTTTTCAGACGAGGCGCATTTTCATTTAGACGGTGTGGTTAACAAACAAAATGTACGCTTTTGGGCCACTGAAAACCCACAAGTGCTTCATGAAGGACAACATTATGCTCCGAGGATTGCAGCGTGGGCAGCAATTTCCAGTCATGGACTTATTGGACCCTTTTTCTTTGAAGAAACTGTGAACAGCGAGAGTTATTTGAGTATGCTTTGCAATAGCTTCATTCCACAGCTTCTTGCTACTGCCTTGCCCTTCAACACACAGTGGTTCATGCAAGATGGAGCAAGTCCACATATTGCAAACAGTGTGTTGGAGTTTTTACACGAGCATTTCGACATGCGGATCATTTCACTCAGGTTTCCAGGTCGCTTAAATGACGGACAAAATTGGCCAACCAATAGTCAAAAAACAATTGCTCTTAGCACTATGGGACTTAACTGCTGTGGTCATCAGTCCCCCCAATAGTCCAGACCTCAATCCATGTGACTTATTTCTTTGGGGGTACCTAAAGGAAAAAATTTTCCCGAAACGTCCACGTGATTTAATGGAGCTCAGAAGACTTATTCTTCAAGCTTGCAGTGAAATTACGGAAGACATGTGCTGTAGGGTAATCACCAACTTCAGTGTTCGTTTGAAGGAAGTTAGGAAACGAAATGGTGGACATATTGAGCATGTGCTGAGTTAGAAAATGTTCAAATGTGTGTGAAATCTTATGGGACTTAACTGCTAAGGTCATCAGTCCGTAAGCTTACACACCACTAGAACCTCCGTCAGTATCAGCCGCGCAACCCATGACTGCAGCTGAGTTAGAAAAAAATGGTTCAAATGGCTCTGAGAACTATGAGACTTAACTTCTGAGGTCATCAGTCCCCTAGAACTTAGAACTATTTAAACCTAACTAACCTAAGGATATCTCACACATCCTTGCCTGAGGCAGGATTCGAACCTGCGACCGTACCAGCAGCGTGTTTCCAGACTTTAGCGCCTAGAACCGCTCGGCCACCACGGCCGGCTGCTGAGTTAGAACAAATTTCCATTGACGGCTCTTCATTGTAGTATATGTTCCTTTTAGATTGTATTGACAATAAAGTTAATATTCAAAAACAAAATGGTAACACATTTTGTGCTCCACCCTGTATATGAAAAAGCGTAAATTACTTACAAACTGCGGCGTACACACACTTTATTCAACATGTAAACGTCACTACAGATGTTTGGATTTAGGTTATGCCATGTTCGATATACCTGTCATAACTGGCATGATGTGGCGCAGACGAATAGCGAAATTCTGCCTGATCCACTGAAGTGTCGGAATATCGATGCTGTCGATGACCTCCTGAATGGCTGTTTTCAACTCAGCAATGGTTTTGGGATTCTTGATGTACACCTTGTTTTTAACATAACCCCACAAAAAGGAGTCGCATGTGTTCAGATCCGGGGAATATAGCATCTAATTGAGGCGCATATCAGTGGCCTCTGTGTGCCACACAGCGAGAATTCTGTCACCACAGTGCTCATCCAGGACATCAAACACTCTCCTGCTTCGATGGAGTCGAGCTCCGTCTTCTATGAACCACATCGTGTCAAAATTAACATCACTTTGTATAATAGGGATGAAATAATCTTCCAAAGCCTTCACGTACCGTTCGATAGTCACCGTGGCATCAAGGAATATCACACTGATTATTCCGTAACTGGACATTGCACACCACACCGTCACCCGTTCTACACCTACATCTACGTGATTACTCTGCTATTCACAATAAAGTGCCTGGAAGAGGGTTCAATGAAACACCTTCAAGTTGTCTGTACCGTTCCACTCTCGAACGGCACGCGGGAAAAACGAGCACTTAAATTTTTCTGTGCGAGCCCTGATTTCTCTTATTTTATCGTGATGATCATTTCTCCCTATGTAGGTGGGTGCCAACAGAATGGTTTCGCAATCGGAGGAGAAAACTAGTGATTGAAATTTCATGAGAAGATTCCGTCGCAACGAAAAACGCCTTTGTTTTAATGATTGCCACTCCAATTCACGTATCATGTCTTTGACACTATCTCCCCTATTTCGCTATAATACAAAACCAGCTGCCCTTCTTTTTAATTTTTCGATGTCATCCGTCAGTCCCACCCGATGCGGATCCCACACCGCACAGTTATACTCCAGAATAGGGCGGACAAGCGTAGTGTAAGCAGTCTCTTTGGTAGACCTTTTGCACCTTCTAAGTGTTCTGCCAATGAATCAAAAAATGGTTCAAATGGCTCTGAGCACTATGGGACTCAACATCTGAGGTCATCAGTCCCCTAGAACTTACAACTACTTAAACCTAAGGACATCACAAACGTCCATGCCCGAGGCAGGATTCGAACTTGCGACCGTAGCGGTCTCGCGGTTCCAGACTGTTGCACCTAGAACCGCACGGCCACTCCGGCCGGCCTCGAAGCGCTCTTGTACGGTGTGTAACAGTTACACGCCCAAGTCGAGCGCCGGCCAGAGTGGCCGTGCGGTTATAGGCGCTACAGTCTGGAACCGCGTGACCACTACGGTCGAAGGTTCGAATCCTGCCTCGGGCATGGATGTGTGTGATGTCCTTAGGTTAGTTAGGTTTAAGTAGTTCTAAGTTCTAGGGGACTGATGACCACAGTAGTTAAGTCCCATAGTGCTCAGAGCCATTTGAACCATTTTGAACCCAAGTCGAGCTTACGCCGGCCCATGCAGACGGAAGTCCGCGCAATAACAAGAGCCTTTCGAAAGCAGAGCTTAATAAAAGTTACATCCACCACCGGACAAGGGTGATTTGCAGTTGCCGGATAAAATACAATTTGCCGTAATGAGGGAATGCCTTCCAATGAAAACTTTCTTCGTGAGTGTCTGGTTCTTTTAAGCGTGGAATGAAGAGGGCGTGCCGAATTATCCTTTGAAGGTTATTGTTTAAATAATCCAATTGACGAGAATAAGATGAGACGACCAATAAAATGCACGGATACAACCAAAGAAACCTTTGCAGAACGCGAGAGGGATATCGTCGTAGTGCGAGGCACTTCACTGCTAGACTTGGGTGTAAAGGCTTGGATTCGTTGTTTCATGAGAGACTACAACTAGTAGCTCGCTTAGTACGCAGCTTGCGAGCGCTATTACTGCTGGCGACACTCAGCCAGCAGTAGCTCCTGCGGTCCAGAATTGGCCGCAGCCGAAAGGCAAGCACGGCTGCTGCTCGACAGACGAGCAGACGTCAGAGACCTATCATCGCCTAACGACATGCACTTAAGCACTTCCGTCACAGTCCGCCTGCCACTGCTCCGTTTGGCTCAGAGTAGCAGCAACTAAAACCCTCACAACGAAACCGGCAGATTTTAATAAATATAGAGGGCATATTATTGTTTGACCAATGGAATCTGACACAATTACTTCAAAGTTTACACGATACTCTAATGAACCTTCGCACGGACGTAGGCTATATACACTACTGGCCATTAAAATTGCTACACCACGAAGATGACGTGCTACAGACGCGAAATTTAACCGACACGAAGAAGATGCTGTGATATGCAAATGATTAGCTTTTCAGAGCATTCACACAAGGTTGGCGCCGGAGGCGACACCTACAACGTGATGAAATGTGGAAAATTTCCAACCGATTTCTCATACACAAACAGCAGTTGACCGGCGTTGTCTGGTGAAACGTTGCTGTGATGCATCGTGTAAGGAGCAGAAATGCGTACCATCACGTTTCCGACTTTGATAAAGGTCGGATTGTAGCCTATCGCGATTTATCGTATCGCACATTGCCGCTCACGTTGGTCGAGATCCAATGACTGTTAGCAGAATATGGAATCGGTGGGTTCAGGAGGGTAATACGGAACGCCGTGCTGGATCCCAACGGCTTCGTATCACTAGCAGTCGAGATGACAGGCATCTTATCCGCATGGCTGTAACGGATCGTGCAGCTACGTCTCGATCCCTGAGTCAACAGATGGGGACGTTTGCAAGACAACAACCATCTGCACGAACAGTTCGACGACGGTTGCAGCAGCATGGACTATCAGCTCGGAGACCATGGATACGGTCATGCTTGACGCTGCATCACAGACAGGAGCGCCTGCAATGTTATACTCAACGACGAATCTAGGTGCACGAATGGCAGAACGTCATTTTTTCGGATGAATCCAGGTTCTGTTTACAGCGTCATGATGGTCGCATCCGTGTTTGGCGACATCGCGGTGAACGCAGATTGGAAGCATGTATTCGTCATCGCCATACTGGCGTATCACCCGGCGTGATGGTATGGGGTGCCATTGGTTACATGTCTGGGTCACCTCTTGTTGGCATTGACGGTACTTTGAACAGTGGACGTTAGATTTCAGATGTGTTACGACCCGTGGTTTTACCTTTCATTCGATCCTTGCGAAACCCTACATTTCAGCTGGATAATGCACGACAGCATGTTGCAGGTCCTGTACTGGCCTTTCTGGATACAGAAAATGTTCGACTGCTGCCCTGGCCAGCACATTCTCCAGATCTCTCACCAATTGAAAACGTCTGGCCAATGGTGGCTAGATGTCTGGCTCGTCACAATACGGCAGTCACTACTCCTGATGAACTGTGGTATCGTGTTGAAGCTGCATGGGCAGCTGTCCCTGTACACGCCATTCTAGCTCTGTTTCACTCAATTCCCAGGCGTATCAAGGCCGTTATTACGACCAGAGGTGGTTGTTCTGGGTACTGATTTCTCAGGATCTATGCACCCAAATTGCGTCAAAATGTAATCACATGCCAGTTCTAGTAATATATATTTGTCCAATGAATACCCGTTTATCATTTGTATTTCTTCTTGGTGTAGCAATTGTAATGGCCAGTAGTGTACATTGATGAGCCAAAGCATTGTGGTCACCTGCTTAATAGCTTCTGTCCGCCTTTGGAACAAAGTAAGTCACTGATTCTGCGTATCAGGGATCCGACGGTTTGTTGATAGGTTTGTGGAGGTATGTGGCGTTAGATGTCCACTCACAGGTCATGTAATTCTCGTAGATAACGGGACGTTGATTTGCATACGCGATGATGACGCCCGATTGCGACCCATGTGTGTTCCATAGGATTTACATCAGGCGAATTTGGTCGTCGAGGCAGCAACGTGAATTCGCTATAATGCTACTCAAACCACTGTAGCACGGCCCTGGCTCCGAAACGAGAACAGTTATACTGCTGAAAGATGGCATAGCCGCCGAGGAAGACATAAAGCAGGTGGTTCGAAAGCTGTCAGCGTGTCTTCGATTACTACCACTGGTCCCATGCAAGCGCAGGAGAATGTCTCCCATAGCATAATACTGACGCGCTGCACGTTTCGAGCCGCCGTTCACTTCGATTATGGCGTTTGTGGAGACGACCATCGAAAATGTGATTCACCCGAACAGCAGACACTTTTCCATTGATCGACGGTCGAATCCTAATGGTCCAGTACACACTGCAATCGTAATTGGCGATGGGTTAACACGTGAACACGTAGGTGCAGTCTGCTGTGGTGATTCACGTTCAACAATTTACGATGAACGGTGTGCTCCGAAAGACTTGTGCGTGTATCAGCATTGTGCTTTTTCGGCAGAGATGCCACAAATCACCATGTATCCTACTTTACAGGGCAGACTAACTTCCTAGCCCCACGTTCTGTAAAGTGTCGCCGGCCGCTGTAGCCGATTGGTTCTAGGCACTTCAGTCCGGAACTGCGCTGCTGCAACGGTCGCAGGTTCAAATCCTGCCTCGGGCATGGATGTGTGTGATGTCCTTAGGTTAGTTAGGTTTACGTAGTTCTAAGTCTAGGGGACTGATGACCTCAGATGTTAAGTCCCAAGTGCTTAGAGCCATTTGAACCATTTTTTCGTAAAGTGTCATGGACGTCCAACCATTTAGGGCCTAATGGTAGTTTCACTGCCCTTCTATCTCCTTCCGTTGATGCTCACGACAGCAGCATTTTAACATTCGACCAGCGTCGCCGTTTTAGGAATACTTGTCCACAGGCTCTGGACAATAATAATCTGCCCTTAGCTCAATGGATTTCCCTATATGCAGCCCATATCGTCGCTAACGTGATCCCCCGTCCGTGTCTGCTCCACTTACCTACATACTTTTGTTACGGCGTTACGTGCCCGCAACGCCACCAGGCCGTATCTAACGTAGTGGTGGGCAGTGGTCATAATGTTTTTGGCTTATCATTGTATATATTGCTGGTAGGCAATGAAAACCTCGTAACTCCATTTTGTTAAATTTAACAGGAGGACCAATAATGATTTCTTATAGTAGAAACCTAGTTACTGCCAGATTAGAGGAATCTATGCACTTTCAAATCTCTCTTTCATAACGTAGTTATTGGAATCATAAGGTTTTCACAGAGAGATGGAGTTACGAAGCTATGAACGAGAAACGTTGTCATCAAAAATCTGGAAAATTTCTTGAGCGATTTACTTCACATTTTTACACGATATTCTAATGAACATTCAGTCGGACATAAGCTATGTATTTTTTAAACAGTGATGTATAGGTTTTCTGTCAAAACCGACTGCGAGGAAGAAAGTGCTGTGTTGTCCTCTGCTGTGAACTTGTGCGGGATTGTTTTCTTTCTGGCAGTCGGTTTTAACTACGACAGCAGACTACCGACGTAAGTGTTTTTGCTAACAGCGCGACATCACCTGCAGCGGCTCTGCTGGGCTCGTGACCACATCGGTTGGACCGTGCACGACTGGAAAACGATGGCCAGGTCAGATGAGTCCCGATTTCAGTTGTTAAGAACTGATGGTAGGGTTCGAGTGTGGCGCTGATCCCACAAACCCATTGACCCAAGTTGTCAACAAGGCCTGTGCGAAGTGTTGGTGACTCCATAATGGTGTGGGCTGTGTTTACATGGAATGGATTGGGTCCTCCGATGCAACTGAACCTATCATTGACTGGAAATGGTTATGTTCGGCTACTTGAACACCATTTGCAGCCATACATGCACTTCATGTTCCCAAACAACGGTTGGATTTTTATGGATGGCAATACGACATGTCACTGTTTTTAAAAGTTATCGCTACTCTGTCGTCAGAAATCGGGTAAAATCGAAGTCTTTGGTGAAACACCATATTTCCTTCGCCTCCTTCCCGCCAACGTTTGAAGTCATACAATACCATAGCAAAGTAGCAACAAGAACTCTGTTGCTGAAGATGAGCTAGCTGTGTACGTGGCAGCTGCGTGAACCAAGTGCGCTGTTGCCACATTAAGCATGTTAATGATAGATGTCTGTTCAGAAGTAGTCGATTCTTGGTTATACTACTTGACCGAAATGACATTGTGACAACAGCCTGCGTTTGAAATCACGTACTGAGGGTAAATCTTCTTGTCGTTGGTCTCTCCAGTTAATTCTTGAACTGTCTTCCTTTTCTATTGTTTTTTGTCAGTTTTCGCGCCCCATTTATGTCTGCGCCCTCGGTAAGGCCCTGCTAACGACGATACAGAAGATGATAATTGTTAACCGCAGAAGCGCTAAGTGGATAAAATAAATGGTCGTGACTTCTGCAGAATTCTATGCTATAATACGGTTGCAGTCCCCGGAGGATAATCTATAATGGATGTAATTGAGCCGGCCAGTGTGGCTGAGCGGTTCTAGGCGCTTCAGTCTGGAACCGCGCGACCGCTACGGTCGCAGGTTCGAATCCTGCTTCGGGCATGGATGTGTGTTATGTCCTTATGTTAGTTAGGTTTAAGTAGTTCTAAGTTCTAGGAGACTGATGACCTCCGAAGTTGAGTCCCATAGTGCTCAGAGCCATTTGAACCATTTGATGTAATTGATATTAATGATTTGGCCATTTGGTTCAAATGATTCAAATGGCTCTGAGCACTATGGGACTTAACATCTGAGGTCATCAGTCCCCTAGAACTTGGAACTACTTAAACCTAACCAACCTAAGGACATCACACACATCCATGCCTGAGGCAGGATTCGAACCTGCGACCGTAGCAGTTGCGCGGTTCCGGACTGAAGCGCCTAGAACCACTCGGCCACCGCGGCCGGGATTTGGCCTTTTTGCTTTGTAAAGGTTAACTCAAGTCAAAAGCCATAGCCCAAATATATTTTGCGAAAATAAATGATTATGACTTAATCTACAGAGTCATCTGATTGCACAAGACTACAGTGAGAAGATAAAAGTCATGAGATAGTGATATGGACATATACAGAAGGTGGTAGTTCGCGTACACAAGGTATAAAAAGGCAGTGCATTAACGGATCTATCGTTTGTACTCAGATGATTCATGTGAGACGGTTTCTGACGTGGTTATGGCCGTACAATGGGAATTAACACACTTTGAACTCGGAATAATAATTAGAGCTAAATGCATGGGACATTCTGTTTCCGAAATTGTCCGGGATTTCAATATTCCGAGATCTAAGGTGTCAAGAGTGTGCCGAGAATACCAAATTTCAGGCATTACCTCTCACCGTGGACAACGCAATGGCAGACGGCCTTCACTTAACGACCGAGGGCAGCGGCGTATACGTAGAGTTGTAAGTGCTAACGGACACGCAACATTGCATGAAATAACCGCAGAAATCAATGTGGGACGTACGACGAATGTATCCGTCAGGACAGTACGGCGAAATTTGGCGTTAATATGCTGTGGCAGCAGACGATCGACATGAGAGCCTGTGCTAACAGCTTGACATCGCCTACAGCGCCTCTCCTGGGCTCGTGACCATACTGGTTGGATCCCAGAGACTGGACACCCTTGGCCTGGTCTGATGAGTCCCGGTTTCGGTTGGTAAGAGCTGATAGTAGGGTCTGAGTGTGGTCCAGACCTCTTGAAGCCATCGACCCAAGTTGTCAACACGGAACTGTACAAGCTGGTGGTGGCTCCATAATGGTGTAGCCTGTCCTTAAATGGATGGACTCGGTCCTCTGGTCCAACCGACCGGATCATTCACTGAAAATGGTTATGTTCGGCTACTCTGAGACTATTTACAGCCATTCACGGACTTCATGTTTCCAAACAATGTTGTCTTGTCACCAGGCCACACTTGTTCGCGACTAGTTTGAAGAACGTTCTGGACAATTCGACAGAATGATCTGGCCACTCACATCGCCTGACATGAATCCTATCGAACGTTTATGGGACGTAATCGAGAGGTCAGTTCGTGCACAAACTACTGCACTGGCCACACGTTGGCAGATGTGGACGGCTATCGAGGCAGCATGGCTTAGTATTACTGCACCTCCCAACGACTTGTTGACTTCGTGCCACGTCGCGTTCTGCCCTACGCCGCGCAAGAGGAGGTCCGACACGATATTAAGAGGTACACTTCAGTGTACAGGATGATTCAAAACGTTGCACACAAAATGAAGGAACTGATACTATCGCTTGCACCTTGTCCCACTATTACGCAGGTGCGGCCATGGTTAATTGTTCAAAATGGCTCTGAGCACTATGGGACTTAGCTTCTGAGGTCATCAGTCCCTAGAACTTAGAACTACTTAAACCTAACGAACCTAACTAACCTAAGGACATCACACACATCCGTGCCCGAGGCAGGATTCGAACCTGTGACCGTAGCGGTCGCGCGGTTCCAGACTGTAGCGCCTAGAACCGCTTGGCCACCCCGGCCGGTATGGTTAATTGGATTTGGCATGTTAATTGTAGGAGGTGGCCAGATGCCCTTCCTGCCGCAACCCCGTACCCCCCCAGGACGACGGAATTAGTGTACCCCAACTGTCTGTGTCTAGTGGAATCCATGAAATAGTGTGACTGTGTTCAGATGTCTGCGACCTGTGTAACTGAGGCGGAACATGGGGACCAGCCCGGTATTCACCTAGCGGGATGTGGAAAACCACCTAAAAACCGCATCCAGGCTGGCCTGCACACCGGCTCTCGTCGTCAATCCGCCGGGCGGATTCGATCCGGGGCCGTCGCGCCCACCCGAGTCCAGGAAGCACCGCGTTAGCGCTCTCGGCTACCCTGGCGGGTAAAATGAAGGAACTGATAGAGAAGTCGAAATACAGCAACTCTGGAACAGGAACTTAAGGTCTTGCAAGTAATCGGAGCCAGTGCAAGCTTTGCAGTGTCTGGAACAACGACGAGAATCACTGCACATATGCTGTATGTTTAGCAAAGACAATGTACTGTTTACTCAACAATGTTGTACCTTACGAAAGGTGTACTGGCGTGATTGTCTTCTGCAAATGCATGGTTAATTTTCAAGCGATAATTGTTGTATTTCCTATACATTCCACGGTCTTGAAGCACAGCCTACATTTACATAAACCTGCGTCACCTTCCTCAAAATATTTCCTGCTATTCGTAGTTTCTCTGGTTCAAAAATGGTTCAAATGGCTCTGAGCACTATGGGACTCAACTTCTGAGGTCATTAGTCCCCTAGAACTTAGAACTAGTTAAACCTGACGAACCTAAGGACATCACACACATCCATGCCCGAGGCAGGATTCGAACCTGCGACCGTAGCGGTCTCGCGGTTCCAGACTGCAGCGCCTAGAACCGCACGGCCACTTCGGCCGGCAGTTTCTCTGGTGTCATGATTTCAACTTAGTGCGTGTCTGCACACAATAACTTGGGAAGCGGAACACAATAATAAGGCTTTGTTACAGATGGAGGTCCAGCTGGCTCATAGGCGGGTGGGGAGCAGAGGAAGAATGACATATTGACATTGCAGTGGTGTGGTCAGGAATGTATACTTATTTACGTCCAGTCCTGACAACTTACAGGTTCACTTATCTCGTACCGATCAGCAGCTGTGGCATAAATTGCGACAGAAATAAGAAGGTTTGCTCAAAGCACATCAAAAAGACGTTCATGTTCAAATACACTTGATGCGTTATTTATTTCTGAATTTACACCTTCAAGACTTTGCTATAATACTTGAGACGCTACTATTAGCTCGCCAGATTTTTTTTTTTTTTTTCAGCAAACGTAGACAAAACACAGTCGACATGAACTGTACCAATTTGCGTCGAAGTTTCATGATGAGTACTATGGGACAATCGGACTTTCTTCGTAAGCAGCTTAAAGACAGAAAGTGGACACTGAACAAAAAAGGAAAATGTTGCATGAGGCTTTCCCGACTGTCTAGCTGCAAAAATGTTTCTCGGGCGAGATGTCGGAAACCATTGGGTAATTTTCCACAATACTTAGTCGGCACAACTGACCAACTTCTTCATGCGTGCCGAACACACTGCTGCGGTTGAGACCGAAGCCTCCTATTGATGACAGTCTGATAAGAAAATGCCCAGGCGTGAAGGCGCGAAATTTGATGACTAGTAGCACAGATATACAGATCGGTAGCAAGAGACACAGCTATGCCACCTGTCGGAAGATGCAAGCACATGCAGAGACTATCAGTCATAGTGCGCTGCCTTCGGCCGTCCCAGAGCCATCTGTCGGGAGCCGCCTGCTTCACTGGCGTGTGCCCTTCCTTGCTGTTTGACAAATAAATATCTATGGCGCCACCGCAGCGTCATCCCTTGTACAACCAACAGTTCTTTTTGGCGGTCGCTATGATTTTAACATGGCCAGCGCTGGATCCTACGCCGTGCTTATTTGATATCATGTGCCCCTGTTAAACAGATTAGTCGAGCTGCGACTTTCCACTACTTCTTTAATAATGCTGTCCCAGTACGAAGATGTCGACGAGAGAATTTTGCTGTTTTTGTATTCCATGCTGTGTCTTGTTCTGAGACAATGCTGGATCACTGCAGATTTCTCTGGCTGGTCTGTGTCGTCGATGTTTGACACATCTGTCTTCCACAGTGCGACAAGTCTGTCCAAGGGACACAGGATACCAACTCAGCACAGCATATTTGCAATAAAACAGTGAAACAGTTAATCGTAGGGATAATCGATAATGTAAAATTAAATCAGGTGAAGTAAATATCGATATATCTGTAACTGATTTCCGGGATAATTACGATAATCTATTAATTACAGTTAATCACTCATTCCTACTAATAATACAGCCTTATTTGCTGTTGTGTCGCATTCGTACCTACTATCCAAATTAGTAAGTGTAAGAGAGCGTTAGTTGTTGTACTATGTTTTAATTTCGGGGAGACTATAATCGTTATTGTTTTTAAGATTACTTTCTTGAGCATTATTAGAAACGACATAGAAGTTACATGGAACCCTTGAATGATCTCCACTGTATCCCAATATTCCACGTTACACCGTCTCATAAATGCTCTTCTACCCGAATGAAGTTAAAAATCTGTGGTAAATTTTAACGTACACATAGGAATGCTAAGCTTCTATTTTGAAAAGTATCGTCTCATTTTACAAGAGTGCATGTTTTACATGCATGCCATTACAGCCCACAGATACTTTTTACAATTATTTTTAGGATCAAACTTTTCATTTCCTCTTCACAAATGTTCTGCGTGGCCATCGCCAGATGCACAATAAGCATCCAAACGATGGTGAAACACGTCCAAAACGTTCGTGAGTATGTCTGGAGTTACTGCATTCACTGCTATTAGTAGGATAGCAAGAAGAGAATGGAAAAAGCAATGGCAACACTTCCTGTGTCATGTCACAGCTGATGCAATTGCTCATGTCATATTCAAGGTCAGTCTCCTGGGAGGGGGAGGTCGGTCAATGTTCTCAGGCAACAGCCCATCTCAAAGCAGCCTGTGGTGAAGTATTTATCAATCACGCTCTGTTGCTCTCGGTCAATTTTCAGAGAAATTTTTGTACTTTAAAAACATGATCTACAAAGAATGTTTTTTGAAACTAGTACTAATAAAGGATTTACATACGTTTCCTTTTTATCATTGACTTTCTACACAAAATTTACATTTCACTGTATTCGTTTTTCTAAAAATAAAACTAGTGAAGTATCTCAATTCACTATGTTTCACATTTAATGATTAGTTTTTATAGAATGTTTACACCTTTAATCATTTTCATTCTGCTTGATTTGTTCATTTCTATCTACAATATACACAATACATAGTAAATGGGTGCACTGCGAACAGCAGCAGGTGGAGAAATACTCCCCCCCTTCCCCCCATATATATATATATATATATATATATATATATATATATATATATATATATATATATATATATATATATATATATATATACAGGGTGGTCCATTGATCGTGACCGGGTCAAATATCTCACGAAATAAGCATCAAACGAAAAAACTACAAAGAACGAAACTCGTCTAGCTTGAAGGGAGAAACCAGATGGCGCTATGGTTGGCCTGCTAGATGACGGAGATCAACCGTTTTTTAAAAATAGGAACCCCCCTTTTTTATTACATATTCGCGTAGTATATAAAGAAATATGGATGTTTTAGTTGGAGCACTTTTTTCGCTTCATGATAGATGGCGCTGTAATAGTCACAAACATATGTCTCACAATTTTAGACGAACAGTTGGTAACAGGTAGGTTTCTTAGATTAAAATACGGAACGTAGGTACGTTTGAACATTTTATTTCGGTTGTTCCAATGTGATACATGTACCTTTGTGAACTTATCATTTCTGAGAACGCATGCTGTTACAGCGTGATTACCTGTAAATACCCCATTAATGCAATAAATGCTCAAAATGATGTCCGTCAACCTCAATGCATTTGGCAATACGTGTAACGACATTCCTCTCAACAGCGAGTAGTTCGCCTTCCGTAATGTTAGCACATGCAGTGACAATGTGCTGACGCATGTTGTCAGGAGTTTTCGATGGATCTCGATAGCAAATACTCTTCAACTTTCCCAACATAAAGAAATCCGGGGACGTCAGATCCGGTGAAAGTGCGGGCCATGGTATAGTGCTTCGACGACCAATCCACATGTCATGAAATATGCTCTTCAATACCGCTTCAACCGCATGCTATTATGTGTCGGACATCCATCATGTTGGAAGTACATCGCTATTCTGTCATGCAGTGAAACATCTTGTACTGACATCGGTAGAACATTACGTAGGAAATCAGCATACATTGCACCATTTCGATTGCCATTGATAAAATGGGTTCCAATTATCCTTCCTCCCATAATGCTGCACGCACCATACATTAACCCACCAAGGTCGCTGATGTTCCACTTGTCGCAGCCATCGTGGATTTTCCGTTGCCCAATAGTGTATATTATGCCGGTTTACGTTGCCGCTGTTGGTGAATGACGCTTCGTCGCTAAATAGAACGCGTGCAAAAAATCTGTCATCGTCCCGTAATTTCTCTTGTGCCCAGTGGCAGAACTGTACACGACGTTCAAAGTCGTCGCCATGCAATTCCTGGTGCATATAAATATGGTACGGGTGCAATCGATGTTGATGTAGCATTCTCAACACAGATGTTTTTGAGAGTCCCGATTGTAGCGCAATTTGTCTGCTACTTATGTGCGGATTAGCGGCGACAGCGGCTAAAACACCTACTTGGGCATCATCATTTGTTGCAGGTCGTGGTCGACGTTTCACATGTGGCTGAACACTTCCTGTTTCCTTAAATAACGTAACTATCCGGCAAACGGTCCGGACACTTGGGTGATGTCGTCCAGGATACCGAACAGCATACATAGCACACGCCCGTTGGGCATTTTGATCAAAATAGCCATACATCAACACGATATCGACCTTTTCCGCAATTGGTAAACGGTCCATTTTAACATGGGTAATGTATCACGAAGCAAATACCGTCCGCACTGGCGGAATGTTACGTGATACCACGTAGTTATACGTTTGTGATTATTACAGCGCCATCTATCAGAATGGAAAAAAGTGGTCCAACTAAAACATTCATATTTCTTTACGTACTACACGAATATGTAATAAAAATGGGGTTTCCTATTTAAAAAAACGCAGTTGATGTCCGTTTGACCTATGGCAGCGCCATCTAGCAGGCCAACCATAGCGCCATCTGGTTCCCCCTTCAAGCTAGACGAGTTTCGTTCTTTGTAGTTTTTTCGTTTGATGCTTATTTCGTGAGATATTTGGCCCGGTCACTATCAATGGACCACCCTCTATACACACAGAAACACTGTGCACGGTACACACTATATTTATAATTTTGCATGGGGGCTGAGTGGATACATCCCTATGTGAGGTCAGGATAACCGTTGGGAATCTGTGAAGCATCTTCAAGACTAGTAAATAATTATTAAAGTTCAATCATTTATTCACTGTGGTTGCAATTCGTTGCTTTCCAGTCCCAGCCATCTGTAATGCTTCACTCAGTGCTTGTTGGATCCTAGCTGACATCTGTTTAGTCAGCTCAGTGTCTGTGCGGCCAGGCATTGGTGTTAGCTTGGTTGTCACTGCAGTGGGTTTCCGGCTGACAAGCGGTGGCTGTGCCCAGTGCGAAGGTTTGGTCTTACGCTGGATGTCAAGACAGTCCTCAGGCCCACTCCAAATTCTACGATGGCCCTCAATGACCCATCCCTGATGATCCTTGCGTCAGTAGTCATCTGGGTGATCGACGTCCTCCGTACAAACCGTTCGGTTTCAGCACCCGGAGGAGTCTGTATGTTGAATAGAAACGTGGACCACAAGAGGCCCTATTGCATACTTCCACGTTGCAGTTCAGTGCTGACGACTCTCTACAATATGATGATGTCGAAAGACAGTTTCTATGTCAGTAGATGGTAGGCGGCGAACAGCGCGAAGTTCATCAGGTGAAGGCCATCACACTGAGAACATCTTCAGCTAGTTCATAGACTGTGCTGGAGTATCTAGAACTTAGTTTCGCTACAATATCATAATCTCAGAATTGAGTGCTGTTACTGTGAATGCCGTCAACACCAGTGATCAACTGACAAGAACTGGAAAACTAGAGTAATTATTGGAAGCTAGCACGAGACTTTGACGTGAGGCTCAGTTTGTAATGACTGCATATGTCCTCCTTATTATGCTCTATTCACTTAACAGGCTGTTGACTGCTATACCGAGTCCTTGCACTTGTGTAAGAGATAGTTTCTTGCACCATGTTTTATGAGCTAACGAACATGCTTGTCTTTCCCTCCCTGCTGTCTTCATTCTGCTGAATGTGCATTTCTCACTCAGCGGACGGTGTTTGACGTGTCTAAGACCGGACCTACTTGCAACATATCAGTACCCTTCCTGCTTCAGCCCCTGTTTCTGGCTTAACTTGATGTTGCCTGTGGCCATGCGAATGAGCGTTAATAAAAATTTCTAATTTCCTGCCCCTTACTACTCTGAGCCTCCTCTACGACAAACTTGTCCGGAATTTTCCCTCTTTATTTATACTAATTAAAATAGACTTTCTTTGGATTTAAAAATTTACGAATGTTTTCTGGATTGCTTGATCTACATTGTCCTGGTTACGTACATTATTTACACTCTCCACTTCTATCTCTTATTACTGGTTCTATTCTTTCCATTGGCATCTGATGGACTGTTGCCTCATTTGAGTGAGATATCTTACACTTTATACATAAGTAAGTTGTGCAAACAAATTCTAGAATCAGTATTATGCTTGTCTTTGAGTCACTGAAAATTTTGTCTCCAGTTCTAGTGATATTGTCACACATTTGCAATATTTGAGTGACTGAAATCAGTTCTTTCTCTGAAGTAATTAATTCGTCTAGGGATTGCAGCAAAGTGGAATCTGAGGTTGTTATTGTGGTCTTCAGTCCTGAGACTGGTTTGATGCAGCTCTCCATGCTACCCTATCCTGTGCAAGCTTCTTCATCTCCCAGTAATTACTACAACCCACATCCTTCTGAATCTGCTTAGTATATTCATCTCTTGGTCTCCCTCTACGATTTTTACCCTCCACGCCGCCCTCCAATGCTAAATTTGTGATCCCTTGATGCCCCAGAACATGATGTACCAACCGGTCCCTTCTTTTTGTCAAGTTGTGCCACATACTCCTCTTCTCCCCAATTCTATTCAGTACTTCATCATTAGTTATGTGATCTACCCATCTAATCTTCAGCATTCATCTGTAGCACCACATTTCGAAAGCTTCTATTCTCTTCTTGTCCAAACTATTTATCGTCCATGTTTCTCTTCCATACATGGCTACACTCCATACAAATACTTTCAGAAACGACTTCCTGACACTTAAACCTATACTCGATGTTAACAAATTTCTCTTCTTCAGAAACGCTTTCCTTGCCATTGACAGTCTACATTTTATATCTTCTCTACTTCGATCATCATCAGTTATTTTGCTCCCCAAATAGCAAAACTCCTTTACTACTTTAAGTGCCTCATTTCCTAATCTAATTCCCTCAGCATCACCCGACTTAATTCAACTACATTCCATTATCCTCGTTTTGCTTTTGTTCATGTTCATCTTATATCCTCCTTTCAAGACACTGTCCATTCCGTTCAGCTGCTCTTCCAAGTCCTTTGCTGTCTCTGATAGAATTACAATGTTGTCGGCGAACCTCAAATTTTTTATTTCTTCTCCATGGATTTTAATACCAACTCCGAATTTTTCTTTTGTTTCCTTTACTGCTTGCTCAATATACAGATTGAATAACATCGGAGAGAGGCTACCACCCTGTCTCACTCCGTTCCCAACCACTGCTTCCCTTTCATGCCCCTCGACTCTTATAACTGCCATCTGGTTTCTGTACAAATTGTAAATAGCTTTTCGCTCCCTGTATTTTACCCCTGCCACCTTCAGAATTTGAAAGAGAGTATTCCAGTCAACATTGTCAAAAGCTTTCTCTAAGTCTACAAATGCTAGAAACGTAGTTTTGCCTATCCTTAATCTTTCTTCTAAGATAAGTTGTAAGGTCAGTATTGCCTCACGTGTTCCAATATTTCTACGGAATCCAAACTGATCTTCCCCGAGGTCGCCTTCTACCAGTTTTTCCATTCGTCTGTAAAGAATTCGCGTTAGTATTTTGCAGCTGTGACTTATTAAACTGATAGTTCGGTAATTTTCACATCTGTCAACATCTGCTTTCTTTGGGATTGGAATTATTATATTCTTCTTGAAGTCTGAGGGTATTTCGCCTGTCTCATACATCTTGCTCACCAGGTGGTAGAGTTTTGTCAGGACTGGCTCTCCCAAGGCCATCAGTAGTTCTAATGTAATGTTGTCTACTCCCGGGGCCTTGTTTCGACTCAGGTCTTTCAGTGCTCTGTCAAACTCTTCACGCAGTATCCTATCTCCCATTTCATCTTCATCTACATCCTCTTCCATTTCCATAATATTGTCCTCAAGTACATCGCCCGTGTATAGACCCTCTATATACTCCTTCCATCTTTCTGCTTTCCCTTCTTTGCTTAGAACTGGGTTTCCATCTGAGCTCTTGATATTCATACAAGTGGTTCTCTTTTCTCCAAAGGTCTCTTTAATTTTCCTGTAGGCAATATCTATCTTATCCCTAGTGAGATAAGCCTCTACATCCTTACATTTGTCCTCTAGCCATCCCTGCTTAGGCATTTTGCACTTCCTGTCGATCTCATTTTTGAGACGTCTGTATTCCTTTTTGCCTGCTTCATTTACTGCATTTTTATATTTTCTCCTTTCATCAATTAAGTTCAATGTTTACAAGGAGTTCTACTAGCCCTCGCCTTTTTACCTACTCGATTCTCTGCTGCCTTCACTACTTCATCCCTCAGAGCTACCCATTCTTCTTCTACTGTACTTCTTTCCCCCATTCCTGTCAATTGTTCCCTTATGCTTTCCCTGAAACTCTGTACAACCTCTGGTTCTTTCGGTTTATCCAGGTCCCATCTCCTTAAATTCCCACCTTTTTGCAGTTTCTTCAGTTTTAATCTACCAATAGATTGTGGTCAGAGTCCACATCTGCCCCTGGAAATGTCTTACAATTTAAAACCTGGTTCCTAAATCTCTGTCTTACCATTATATAATCTATCTGATACCTTCTAGTATCTCCAGGATTCTTCCATGTATACAACCTTCTTTCATGATTCTTGAACCAAGTGTTAGCTATGATTAAGTTATGCTCTGTGAAAAACTCTACCAGGCGGCTGCCTCTTTCATTTCTTAGTCCCAATCCATATTCACCTACTATGTTTCCTTCTCTCCCTTTTCCTACTGTCGAATTCCAGTCACCCATGACTATTAAATTTTCGTCTCCCTTCACTACCTGAATAATTTCTTTTATCTCATCATACATTTCTTCAATTTCTTCATCATCTGCAGAGCTAGTTGGCATATAAACTTGTACTACTGTAGTGGCCTGGGCTTCGTGTCTATCTTGGCCACAATAATGCGTTCACTATGCTGTTTGTAGTAGCTTACCCGCACTCCTATTTTCCTATTCATTATTAAACCTACTCCTGCATTACCCCTATTTGACTTTGTATTTATAACCCTGTATTCGCCTGACCAAAAGTCTTGTTCCTCCTGCCACCGAACTTCACTAATTCCCACTATATCTAACTTTAACCTATCCATTTCCATTTTTAATTTTCCAATCTACCTGCCCGGTTAAGGGATCTGACATTCCACGCTCCGATCTGTAGAACGCCACTTTTCTTTTTCCTGATAACGACGTCCTCTTGAGTAGTCCCCGCCCGGAGATCCGAATGGGGGACTATTTTACCTCCGGAATATTTTACCCAAGAGGACGCCATCATCATTTATCCATACAGTAAAGCTGCATGCCCTCGGGAAAAATTACGGCCGTAGTTTCCCCTTGCTTTCAGCCGTTCGCAGTACCAGCACAGCAAGGCCGTGTTGGTTAATGTTGCAAGGCCAGGTCAGTCAATCATCCTGACTGTTGCCCCTGCAACTACTGAAAAGGCTGCTGCCCCTCTTCAGGAACCACACGTTTGTCTGGCCTCTCAACAGATACCCCTCCGTTGTGGTTGCACCTACGGTACGGCCATCTGTATCGCTGAGGCACGCAAGCCTCCCCACCAACGGCAAGGTCCATGGTTCATGGGGAAGGAATCTGAGGTATCGATAGTAATATTTGGCTTTTGATAGGTCTTATGTGTGGTGATTTCTTCAGCCAGTACAACTATGGTCAGGACGCATCAATAATTGTGCGTCCATGATGGTAGTTGGAAGGTGAAATTATCTCACTGTTATTTCGCATCTAGTTCCATTAATTAACAATCCATTGCCCTGTAGCTCTAGTTTCATTATCCTGGTTGGTTTACCGTTTCATAATAAGTGATAATTACTGTTTCAGGTGCCGACCGGATGGCCGAGCGGTTCTAGGCGCTACAGTCTGGAACCGCGCGGCCGCTACTGTCGCAGGTTCGAATCGTGCCTCGGGTGTGGATGTGTGTGATGTCCTTAGGTTAGTCAAGTTTCATTATTTCTAAGTTCTAGGGGACTGATGACCTCAGAAGTTGAGTCCCATAGTGCTCAGAGCCATTTGAACCATTTTTTTACTGTTTCAGGTGTAAATGTGGAGTAAATCCAGTGATCCCAACTTTCTGTAAAACTTATTATTTTGAACAATTAGTTCATGAGCCCGCTCAAAGCGTAAATAGTTACGAAAGCATACTTGACCTTTTAGCAACAAACAATCCTGGACAAATAGTGAGTATTGTGATGAATACAGGGATTAGCGACTACTAGGCAGTTGCTGCTAGGCTGAATACCGTAACACCTACAACCATCAAAAAGAAACGCAAAGTATATCTATTTAAAAAAGCTGAAAAAATGCTCTTACCGCCTTTTTAAGAGACATTCTTCACTCCTTCCGATCTGATCATGTAAGTGTAGAAAAGTTGTGGAATGTTTTCAAAGAAATAGTATCGACAGCAATTGAGAGATATATACCATATAAATTAATAAGTGATGGTACTGATCCCCCATAGTACACAAAACGGGTCAGATCGTTGTTGCAGAAGCAACGAAAAAACATGCCAAATTTAAAAGAACGCAAAGTCCCCAAGATTGTCAAAGTTTTACAGAAGTACGAAATATGGAGCGTACTTCAGTGCGAGATGCTTTTATTAATTTCCACAACGAAATTCTGTGTCGAAATCTGGCAGAAAACCCAAAGAGATTCTGGTCATACATAAAGCACACCAGTGGCAAGACGCGATAACAAAGGTGAAGTCATTGATGACAGTGCCAGTAACGCAGAGTTATTAAACACGGTTTCCCGAAATTCCTTCACCAAAGAAGACGAAGTAAATACTCCCGAATTCCAATCAAGAACAACTGCCAGGATGAGAAACATGGAAGTAGATATCCTCGAAGTAACGAAGCAGCTTGAATCGCTTAAAAAAGGCAAAGCCTCCGGTCCAGACTGTATACCAGTCAGGTTCCTCTCAGAGTATGCTGATAAAATAGCTCCATATTTAGCAGTTATATACAACCACTCGCTCACAGAAAGATCCGTACCTCAAGTCACACCAATACCCAAAACGGGAAGTAGGAGCAATCCGCTGAATTACAAGCCTATATCACTAACGTCGATTTGTAGTAGGGTTTAGGAACATATACTGCATTCGAACATTATGAAGTACCTCGAAGAAAACGATTTATTGACACATAGTCAGCACGGTTTCAGAAGATATCGTTCTTGTGAAACACAACTAGCTCTTTATACCCATGAAGTAATAAGTGTTATCGACAGGGGCTGTCAAATTGATTCCATATTTTTAGATTTCCAGAAGGCTTTCGACACCGTTGCTCACAAGCGTCATCTAACCGAACTGCGTGCCTACGGAGTATCGCCTCAGTTGTGCGACTGGATTCATGATTTCCTGTCAGAAAGGTCACAGTTCGTAGTAATAGACGGAAAGTCATCGAGTAAAACAGAAGTAATATCCGAAGGAAGTGTTATAGGCCCTCTATTGTTCCTGATCAATATTAACGACATAGGAGACAATCTGAGCACCCGTGTTAGATTGTTTGCAGATGATGCTGTCATTTACCGTCTTGTAAAGTCATCAGATGATCAAAACGACTTGCAAAATGATTTATATAAGATATCTGTATGGTGCGAAGATTATTATTATTAGTGTTTTAGGGCGCACGACAACGAGGTTATCAGCGCCCTTGTGCGAAGAGTGGCAATTGACCCCGAATAAGGAAAAGTGTGAAGTCATTCACATGAGTACTAAAAGAAATCAGCTAAATTTCGATTACGCGGTAAGTCACACAAATCTGAAGGCTGTAAATTCAACTAAATACTTAGGGACTACAATTACAAATAACCTAAATTGGAACGATCACATAGATAATACTGTGGGTAGAGCAAACCAAAGACTGCGATCCATTAGCAGAACACTTAGAAGGTGCAACAGGTCTACTAAAGAGACTGCTTACACCGCGCTTGTCCACCCTATTCTGGAGTATTGCTGTGCGGTGTGGCATCCGCATCAGGTGGGACTGACGAATGACATCGAAAATGTACAAAGAAGGGCAGCTCGTTTTGTATTATCACGAAATATGCGAGATAGTGTCACAGGCATGATACGTGAGTTGGAGTGGCAATCATTGAAACAAAGTTTTTCTTTGCGACGGGATCTTCTTATGAAATTTCAATTACCAGTTTTCTCCTCCGATAGGGAGAAATGATCATCACGATAAAATAGGAGAAATCAGAGCTCGCACAGAAAAATTTAAGTGCTCGTTTTTCCCGCGTGCCGTTCGAGAGTGGAACGGTACAGACAACTTGAAGGTGTTTCATTGAACCCTCTTCCAGGCACTTTATTGTGAATAGCAGAGTAATCACGTAGCTGTAGGAAAATTATCATATATACAAAACAAAGGCTGAAAAGAAACAACTACTAAATGATCAAGTAAATATGATTAACAACTCATTGTTTACACTGACTGATCATATAATGGACAGGAATCCCAAAAAATGATTACACATGTGATTCCTCTCATAAGTATATATAGGAAAATATAATAATAACAATTATTATTATTATTTTTTAAGCATAAATAAATGAATAAAAAATAGTAATAAAAAATTCTCTCCCTTTCTAATACACACACACACACACACACACACACACACACACACACACACACACAGTTGAATGCAGAAAACTGAACTTTGGTCACACTTAGAAAAACAAATGAAACTCTGTATTAAAAAGATGGCAGTTACAGTGATGTGTAATGTGAACAGTGAACTGAAAGCGAACTCTAAGATGTCCACCTGGTTGCCAGATGATAAAAAGCAGTTTGCTTACATGCAATCAATTAGAAGTTACATGTAAGTACCTTTCCATTTCATAAAAAAAACGTTAAGGAACTGTTTTTAAATCTATAACCTAGATTTGAAAACCAAAACCTATGTGTAAAAATGGACAAATGATGTAATATTTCAGGACACCCACTGAAGGTGCTTTGTAAAAAAGGCGAAACGCGTCTGAGTGCATAAATAAAAATAAAAATTTCGATGTGCAGCATGCAAAAAAGGCATTTTCTTTGAAACAACTGCAGTTTATATACAGTTGCTGCGAAAATGGCCGCTACAAGAAACGTGAAGTAAAAGTAGCCTACGAAAAATTTGTACAATCAAGTAGGATATAAAATCACTGTATAAAAGCTCGCCAAAGATGTAATGGGGAGCCAGTTCCAATAGTAAAAGTGAATATTTGACACATCTGTTTAACAATTTAGCACAAAATATGTTAATGCTTATAAGATAACATACTACTCAAAATGCAAAAAAACCGGTGAACCGGCATTGAAAAACATCATTAGCTGTAGTAGTGCGATGACATGCATTCGTGAACACCAAGACAATGACAGTACGTAGTTTAAAAACATCACCATGAGCTATACCGTATACTCGCGGGATGTCGGTAATAATGAAGGAAAATGGCCAGTTGCGTATGCTCAATATTTACATTTTATGCAACTTCTACTCATGCAACGGACCATTTTCTTTCATTATTACCGTCATCCTGCGAGATTACGATATAGCTCATGATGATGTTTCGTACAAATTTTTCATAGGCTACATTTGAGCCATTTGTTTATAGACCTGAAGATGTTTGTAGAAAGCAAAAGAAAGTAGTTATCGTACTTTAATTGTAATGAGATTATTGCGGTGTAGGATTTAAAACCTTTTTTTTTTCAAAACATTCTTATTTCACAAATTTCTTTTTCAGTTGTCGAATAATTAGTTTCAGCCATACTTAGTTGTCTGGAGCCATATGTCATTGGATGTTCTTACCCATCAACATTCTGACTTAAAATACAACATAAAGCATTGATGCTGGCATCACACGAAAGTATAAATTCCTGTTCAGATTCGGGGAATATTAACACAGGATCTGATATTAATATCTCATTGAGTTTCTCGAATGCTTCTTGACACTGTTATGTTCACTGAAAACTAACACTTTTCTGAAACAACTTAGTTAATGGCTGGGCAGTTTCCGCGAATCTCTTCACGAACTTACGATAATAATTAAATAATCCAATAAATGACTGTAACTGTTTAGTCGTCGGTGGTATCGTAAAATCACACAGAGCGCAAGTGAGTCGAGGATCTGTCCTCCATCTTGATTGACGATATGCCCGTGTCTGAGAAAAATGGCATTTATCTCCATAAGTATAAGGTGTGCTGCCCTCAATCTACTAAATACTTCATCGAGACGTTTAACATGATCTTTTATAGTTCTGGAATAAACGATTATATCGTCAAACTATACCATACAGATTCTTGGTTTTAATCTACGAAATACCCCAACTAATAGGCATCGAAATTTAGCCAAAGCGTTTTTCAATCTGAATGGCGTTCTTTGGTATCGGTAATGACCTGAATGTGTTGTGAAAGCTTTTTTGCGTCCGTCTTTGGGAAACACTTCCAGCTTGTGATAACAAATTCTAAAAGCAATTGTTGAAATATATTTACATCTACCTAGTTTGACTAATATACACGCAATGTTTGAGATTGGATATGCATGCGTTGCGGTTCATTCGTTCAAGTAATGGTAGTCACAACAAAATCGATTCTTTTACGTGCCATCAATAGACTTTTCTGTACAGTAGCAATATTTGCTGACCATGGGCTACCGTTACGCTCGAAACTGACCTCACGTCATTGCTGATCTATAAATTGGTCTACTAGTGGCTGTAAGTGTTTAGCTACACTCCTGGAAATTGAAATAAGAACACCGTGAATTCATTGTCCCAGGAAGGGGAAACTTTATTGACACATTCCTGGGGTCAGATACATCACATGATCACACTGACAGAACCACAGGCACATAGACACAGGCAACAGAGCATGCACAATGTCGGCACTAGTACAGTGTATATCCACCTTTCGCAGCAATGCAGGCTGCTATTCTCCCATGGAGACGATCGTAGAGATGCTGGATGTAGTCCTGTGGAACGGCTTGCCATGCTATTTCCACCTGGCGCCTCAGCTAGACCAGCGTTCGTGCTGGACGTGCAGACCGCATGAGACGACCCTTCATCCAGTCCCAAACATGCTCAATGGGGGACAGATCCGGAGATCTTGCTGGCCAGGGTAGTTGACTTACACCTTCTAGAGCACGTTGGGTGGCACGGGATACATGCGGACGTGCATTGTCCTGTTGGAACAGCAAGTTCCCTTGCCGGTCTAGGAATGGTAGAACGATGGGTTCGATGACGGTTTGGATGTACTGTGCACTATTCAGTGTCCCCTCGACGATCACCAGTGGTGTACGGCCAGTGTAGGAGATCGCTCCCCACACCATGATGCCGGGTGTTGGCCCTGTGTGCCTCGGTCGTATGCAGTCCTGATTGTGGCGCTCACCTGCACGGCGCCAAACACGCATACGACCATCATTGGCACCAAGGCAGAAGCGACTCTCATCGCTGAAGACGACACGTCTCCATTCGTCCCTCCATTCACGCCTGTCGCGACACCACTGGAGGCGGGCTGCACGACGTTGGGGCGTGAGCGGAAGACGGCCTAACGGTGTGCGGGACCGTAGCCCAGCTTCATGGAGACGGTTGCGAATGGTCCTCGCCGATACCCCAGGAGCAACAGTGTCCCTAATTTGCTGGGAAGTGGCGGTGCGGTCCCCTACGGCACTGCGTAGGATCCTACGGTCTTGGCGTGCATCCGTGCGTCGCTGCGGTCCGGTCCCAGGTCGACGGGCACGTGCACCTTCCGCCGACCACTGGCGACAACATCGATGTACTGTGGAGACCTCACGCCCCACGTGTTGAGCAATTCGGCGGTACGTCCACCCGGCCTCCCGCATGCCCACTATACGCCCTCGCTCAAAGTCCGTCAACTGCACATACGGTTCACGTCCACGCTGTCGCGGCATGCTACCAGTGTTAAAGACTGCGATGGAGCTCCGTATGCCACGGCAAACTGGCTGACACTGACGGCGGCGGTGCACAAATGCTGCGCAGCTAGCGCCATTCGACGGCCAACACCGCGGTTCCTGGTGTGTCCGCTGTGCCGTGCGTGTGATCATTGCTTGTACAGCCCTCTCGCAGTGTCCGGAGCAAGTATGGTGGGTCTGACACACCGGTGTCAATGTGTTCTTTTTTACATTTCCAGGAGTGTATTTTGTATGGTTTCCTATGGACTGATGCTTTATCGTCGCCTGTTGGTATGTACTGTTGTGCAATAGGTGTTGCTGGTAAAGGACCATCTGAACTGAATGAGGCTAAATACCCTAAGAACAAAACTTCGATAGCTTCCTTCTTACTGTCTCTGAAGTGATGAAACTTGGCACGAAGTAGGTTTGCTTGAGGCTTCGATCACCTCGTGATCCACCGACATCCTCATCTACTAGTATCTCTAAAGTAGCTGTTACTAATGCTTTCGGTAAATTCACTCCAACTGTCTCAAAGTTATCAAAGCTTACTGGGCTCGTCAGTTCCCCATTGAAGTTGGTTATGTGCACAAAGCTTTTTCGTATAAAACAATGCATTTCATCTAATGCTTCATTGTTCTGCAGAGGACCAACCACCTATAACCTCTGCTGTGACGCATCAGCATCTACGGATACCCAAACCAATTTCCCTGCACCTTTAGCTACTGTGTCATGCGTAATTATCTTTAAGGTACGTGTATGCAGTTCAGTTGGTGATACCTTAGCAACCAGTGTATAGTGCGACATTGAAACAAAATGGTTCAAATGGGACCTAACATATGAGGTCATCAGTCCCCTAGACTGAGAACTACTTAAACATAACTAACCTAAGGACATCACACACATCCATGCCAGAGACAGGATTCGAACCTGCGACCGTAGCAGCTGCGTGGTTCCGGACTGAAGCGCCTAGAACAGCTCGGCCACAGCGGCCGGCAGAATGAGGGGTGCACATCAGTTCACTTATTAAATGATTGTCATTTTCCTATAAACAGAGAGACTCGCATGGATCCCTGGGTACGAGCAACCATCGATCGTTGCCGCTTCTGACATCGTACAGACAAATCATTAAATTATAAGGGGCGTTCAAAAAGAAACGAGCCGGAGGCATAATTACAGAAACCAGTACCTGTATGTTAGAAGTATTGACCCTGGCTGTTGAGACACTTGTCCCACTGTGACACAAGGCGGTGAATAGCTGTCTCATAAAATTCCTGGGGCTGCGATGTGAACCAGTTCCGCGCGTACAATTGGACGTCGTCGTCCGAGGTGAATCGTTTGCCCCTCAGAGCCTTTTTAAGGGGAGTTAGAACGTAAATATCAAGAGGATGATATACAGTATGGTGCAGGGTGCTACTGAGTGACTAAAAGTAAAAAATTAAGCATACATTAAGTGAGTTACAGTCTTATAAAACTTTAGAAGCCGTTCCTGAAAATTTACATTTTCTGTTGCATTTTGTCCTAAATCTCAGAAACCACTTAGAGTAGAGTATTCAAATTTTCAGGGAGTTATAAAATACATATCCTGCGTCTACTGAACTAAAAGGAGAACATAATGTTATGTATAGTTAAAATTATTTAGGATAACGTAGAAAAAAGTACACAAAATTTTAACCGTGTAATTTAAAAATTGTTTTCTCCAAGCAGTGCCTGAAATGCAAATATTGTAGTTCAGTGCACTCAGAACATACAGTTTAATGTCCTGTAAAAGTTTCATGTCAATGGCTTCAATGGTTCCCGAAATACAGGGAAGCCAAGTCACTAAATTAAACATTGTGGGGATAGGGCGTTCCATCTCCCCTTAAGGGGACCAAAATTGGCGTAATCACAGGGAGAGAGGTCCGGACTGTATGGAGGGTGGCCGAGAACCTCCCATTTGAATTTCTGCAGGAGTGCCCGACTGTGTTGGCCGTATGAGTCTTTGCATTGCTGTGGAGCAGAATGACTCCATGGGTGAGATTGCCTGGTCGTTTTGATTTGATCGCTTGGCGATGGGTGATCAAGGTTTACGAGTAACGCTGGGCATTCACTGTTGTCTCGTGCTGCAGGAAGTGAATCAGAAGAGGGCCATTTTTGGTCCCCTTCTGATGCATGATGAAAGTGAGTCAACAATGCAGCAGTTTACTGAGTCTTAGCACAACGTATAGTACTAAATGGTATGGGTGATGCGACGATTGTGTAATACTTTGTTAATACTGTCTAGCATTGCAGACTCCAATGACTGCAACATCCTTAAAAACAAATTGTTCTCAGTTGCCATAAAACCCCCGTGCACACACAACGATGTTTGCACCCTGAGGCGTCATCGTGAAATATGTTGCACCTCTACATTTATGCTACACATTGTATGATTCCTGTGAGAGGTCAGTAGTTTACTGTACCATCATGTACCAATAACACAAACGCTGTGGTGCCTGGACGGAAGTTTTGTGTTGATTCAAATTCAATACGTACATCCACAGCTCCAGTTATCACTGTCTCGTTTTGCTTTGAACAATCTATCACTCCAAAGGGCGCTAATTCTTTAACCTTATTAGTACTGGGCGTGCATTCAAATTCATTACCCTCGTAGTAAGAAGAGCAAAACCTTGCAGTAGACCGACATTGTTAGTGTCCCAGTCAAGTTGTAAGTTATCATATGGAAAAAAACTCAGAATTTGGCTACGCTTTTGCTTTGGATAGTTTACAGGTGTCAAGTATGCTGGAATCCCTTTACAAATTGCTCTTCTTGCCTGTTTCCAGTGTCATAGCAATAATTTAAGACGTTTTCTAGTGGAACAGATGTCTTAATTGTCCATGTTTGTCTGGATGTCTATGGAAGGTTTGGCTGTCGTATAGTTCCCATGAGCAGAAAATTAATGGCAGTGAAACACCTGCATTCAACACAAGTAAAAATTTCAGATGCCCTTTGTCTGGTACAGATATTGGGGTACATTCCTCACTAATTTATCCAACGTAATTTTATTATCGTCTTCTGACACTCCTTGAATGTACGAGCTATTATCCTACCAGAATCTATTCCTGTTTGACATTCGAAATGATGTGTTTGTTATTCTCAAAAGAGCACATTAACGTTTTGAGTAGAATGCACACACTAAAGTGATTCGCTTATCGATCCATCTATGAACCATCCCGCATTTTGTAACTACTCACGTCCGACGTTGATATAGAGACGTATGTTTTGAGGTTCAATGCAATGCCAAGGTTTTTTGTGCAGTCAACTAAGATAACAATAATTTTGTATCTATTTATTGAAGCAGAAAGGCAAATGCAATAATCTATCACTCCAAAGCGCGCTAATTCTTTAACCTTATTAGTACTGGGCGTGCATTCAAATTCATTGCCCTCGTAGTAAGAAGAGCAAAACCTTGCAGTAGACCGACATTGTTAGTGTCCCAGTCAAGTTGTAAGTTATCATATGGAAAAAAACTCAGAATTTGGCCACGCTTTTGCTTTGGATAGTTTACAGGTGTCGTGATGGTGTTGGAGAGCTTCCATTCTTCTTCTTGGTAACAAATTTTCCTTCCAAATGCAGAAAATCTTGATGTATACCGGTAATTATTCTCCCATATTTATTATTAAACGGCACCGAAGAAAAAAGTTTGTGGGAGAAATATTCCTAACGAATGATTCGATTCTCATACGGAATGGGAGTTATTATGTCAAATGACGCCATTGTGAGGTTTCAATTTTATTGATTTAAGAAACTCATAATTCTTAGGTGATATCACTTTCTGCTTGCAATGTAAGGTGGTGTTCTATTGGGAAAGTGCCTCGGTTTTGTACTTTATACCCACGTTGCTTCGAACGTAGTCATACTATTATTTCGTCAGTGGTAAAATCGACTAGATGACCGTTCTGATATATCATATTCAACTTCAGACGATATAATGTCCGAACTGTGTCTGGTAGATATATTGTGTTGCTTAGGCCCTCTACAACTTTACGACCTGGACCCACTGTAGGAAAGTCCGTATATTGTGTCGGTTATTCTGTTGTTAAGATGTGAATTTGTTGCGATATTGCTGGTTCAAATGGCTCTAAGCACTATGGGACTTAACATCTGAGGTCATCAGTCCCCTGCGATATTGCACCCAACACAAATTGTACTGACTGATAGTACATTCACTTGTTGATTTGACTCGCAAATTTTATTAGCATTCTTCTGCAACACTTGGTTCCTTAAGAAGCCTTGTAGTGATTCTATTGAGCCTTTGCGGCTTAAATCTACCATCTCTTCCATTTTTTTTATCTCTGCCTTAAATGTATCATCTTTTGCACGTGACTCAAAGCCTTTTACAAATCATTTCAAATATGCATCCAGATCGTCAGTATTCCATCACCCAATTTAAGTTCGGCACGAATCGCATTATCAACTGCAAATGTTGCGAGGGATTGTCCTATTCGTATATACTTTCTTTGATATACTTTCTTAGCTTTATCTGCTAAAATTCAATCTGCAACGTGACATTCTGCCAAATCCTGATTTGCAGTGTATGCTAAATCCTGCTCCCTGCAGGCTTTATCTAGTATATTAATCCCTTATAACCACGAGCCAGGCGCTTTTTCAGTTTCTCTCAAGGTCCACAGAAGTTGTATCCATGGACGTGCAAATCAACTGGTAACTTTCGAGAATATTGCCAGTGCCTCTGTTGATCTATTTCCTAGCACTCACGTCATGCTACTGTACGTGAACATTCACCAAACTGTTGTGTTTCGATGGGAAACCGGGTCACTTAAACTAAAGCCTTGTTCTCTCGATGTTTTAACGCACGCATTCTGGAGAAATACCTGGTTCAGAGATTTTCTGTATTTCCGTATTTCCCCTGTGTAGAAGCCTCTGGCAGTTTCTTTACCTTCACTTTCCTTTAAGATGGAAATTCTCCGGTTTGTGTGTTGCGCTTTGATAGCCGTAAATATCTCCATTAACCAGTTTGGCAGGTAAGATTTCTCAAAGACAGTTTTGTATTTTGAAATATGCACCAAGTCACCTACACTGAATTTCTACTTTTCTGGATCCACCATCTTAATATGACTGTATACTGTATTCAGAAGCTCATTATGATGAATAACAATTGGCCTTATTCCAATTGTATGGTGCTAATTTCGATTAAATTCCCCAATAATTTGTGGGAGAATATCTAGCCATTTGCATGATCTTCGAATATCAAATCTCATCACTTACTGTATACTGACTGGTTCATATCCACGTGATTGGCTTGCCGTAAATCATCTAAACCTCGTATTAAGATGCAGCTATGCAAGAATATATTGAATGTAGGTTTTGAAGCTCATAAACAACTGTCTCCGTGACCACTCAACGATACATCTTTCTCAGAGCTCTGAGATGACTGACATGATTTCACTTATGTGAGCTGTGTTCTCTGTGGCTGCACATACCATGAGTAGATACCCTGGCTCTATTATTTTGTTCGGCTCATCATTGTATATATAGTCCAGAGATAGATTATCCATTATTTTATGCTGAATTTCACGAGGCCTACCTTTGGCCCTGCCATTTTCACAGGCTGTTGCAGGTCCAACAATATTCATGTATTTATTACTTTCTGGCTTTTTATTCATCTATTTGTGTTGTTGTTTCACATATGTGCAATAGGCATACATAATATTACAGCATATGTTTGTATATCTTTTCGTGAATACTTGCTTGTGTTCGAAGTTTTTATGAATATTAGATTCAACAGACCAGCTGTTCTCATTCTCAATCTGTTTTGCATGCTCCTTTAAACGTATAGGCTGTTTACCCAGCCTATATTATTTGCCCTTGCTGACTCGATATCTTCTGACTCTCCATCACTGTGGTGGTTAATTAAACTGGTAATAGCGTATCTTTCATCATCATCATCACCATAATCATCATCTTCTTCTTCTTCTCTTCCGCCCCCATCTGTATTTTGCGTTAGCCTTTTGAGGCTTTCAGTTACTGGTTTAAGCATTTCCGAGAGGAACTGTTAACAGTCGCAATTTTTTACGAATAGTCTTCCACACCTTTATAACTTTATGTTTTGCCGACATGCTATCATATAATAAACCGGTTTTGAAATAGCATACGACTATATAGCCACAGACTATTGATGCTGATGAGACACACCTTCCATATCAACAGCTTGGATAACACTGAGGATATCTGTTGGTCTTGCATTGATTTCTTGTTTTTCCATCGACATATAGCCAGGTTTCTGGATTCTGTCATTCTACATCTCGCATTCTCTAGCTACTACACTGATACGCCGCCCGGTGTGACCTAGCGGTTCTAGGCGCTTCAGTCTGGAACCGCGAGACCGCTACGGACGCAGGTTCGTATCCTGCCTCGGGCATGGATGTGTGTGATGTCCTTAAGTTAGTTAGGTTTAAGTAGTTCTAAGTTCTAGGGGACTGATGACGTCAGATGTTAAGTCCCACAGAGATCAGAGCCATTTGAGCCATTTTTGAACTACACTGATAATACTTTCCAGTTCCATTTATTTTGCGTTGATAGCCTCGAATTTCTATCAATGTAGAGATGTATAATTGACCTGTGCTTCACATCCTCGAAACTAGTCTATGACATGCGTACGTATGTGTCTATAGCTACAGTATAATGATACAGTTGCGTATTAGTACACTATATTTTAAGCAGAAGTTTCTGGAAATTTCTTTTAAATTGACCATCATTCAATTTCCTCATCTATCAATAAGCAGAAAGCCACACTGCGTGTGATTCCAGCAATCCCTACATATGGTAACAAATTCGTTGAATGCCATGTCGGTTGCAACATGCGTTTGGTAAATATGTTTTAAATTCATATTGTCCTATTTGAAGGTGATAATATGATAATACGGTTTGCATCATCCCATTTCAAATGCTTTGGAATCCTGAAGTATGCCAAGCTTAAATAAAAGACATCAGATTTCATATGATGACCAAGACAAAAATATGTGCGTACCTGCTCTTGGTTTCCCATTGCAATGTCATCAAATATGAATACACTGTTTGGCTATACTTTCTCTTAATGTCTGGTAAGATATTCCATCAATGTTGTGCAAACTCTCCTGTAATAACTGGTATTTGGGCTGAAATTGTGTTTTCGAAAATATATACAGGGTGGTCCATTGATAGTGACTGGGCCAAATATCTCACGAAATAAGCATCGAACGAAAAAACTACAAAGAACGAAACTCGTCTACCTTGAAAGGGGAAACCAGATGGCGCTATGGTTGGCCCAATAGGTGGCGCTGCCATAGGTCAAACGAATATCAACTGCGTTTTTTAAAATAGAAACCCCCATTTTTTATTACATATTCGTGTATTACGCAAAGAAATGTGAATGTTTTAGTTGGACCACTTTCTTCGCTTTGTGATAGGTGCGCTGTAATAGTCACAAACGTATAACTACGTGGTATCACGTAACATTCCGCCAGTGCGGACGGTATTTGCTTGTGTGATACATTACCCGTGTTAAAATGGACCGTTTACCAATTGCGGAAAAGGTCGATATAGTGTTGATGTATGGCTATTGTGATCAAAATGCCCAACGGGCATGTGCTATGTATGCTGCTCGGTATCCTGGACGACATCATCCAAGTGTCCGCACCGTTCGCCGGATAGTTACGTTATTTAAGGAAACAGGAAGAGTTCAGCCACATGTGAAACGTCAACCACGACCTGCAAACAAATGACGACGCCCAAGTAGGTGTTGTAGCTGCTGTCGCAGCTAATCCGCACATCAGTAGCAGACCAATTGCGCGAGAATCGGGAATCTCAAAAACGTCGGTGTTGAGAATGCTACATCAACATCGATTGCACCCGTACCATATTTCTATGCACCAGGAATTGAATGGCGACGACTTTGAACGTCGTGTACAGTTCTGCCACTGGGCACAAGAGAAATTACGGAACGGTGACAGATTTTTTGCACGCGTTTTATTTAGCGACAAAGCGTCATTCACCAACAGCGGTAACGTAAACCGGCATAATATGCACTATTGGGCAACGGAAAATCCACGATGGCTGCGACAAATGGAACATCAGCGTCCTTGGCGGGTTAATGTATGGTGCGGCATTATGGGAGGAAGGATAATTGGCCCCCATTTTATCGATGGCAATCTAAATGGTGCAATGTATGCTGATTTCCTACGTAATGTTCTCCCGATGTTACTACAAGATGTTTCACTGCGTGACAGAATGGCGATGTACTTCCAACACGATGGAAGTCCGGCACATAGCTCGCGTGCGGTTGAAGCGGTATTGAATAGCATATTTCATGACAGGTGGATTGGTCGTCGAAGCACCATACGATGGCCCGCACGTTCACCGGATCTGACATTCCCGGATTTCTTTCTGTGGGGAAAGTTGAAGGATATTTGCTATCGTGATCCACCACAACGCCTGACAACATGCGTCAGCGCATTGTCAATGCATGTGCGAACATTACGGAAGGCGAACTACTCGCTGTTGAGAGGAATGTCGTTACACGTATTCCCAAATGCATTGAGGTTGATGGACATCATTTTGAGCATTTATTGCATTAGTGTGGTATTTACAGGTAATCACGCTGTAACAGCATGCGTTCTCAGAAATGATAAGTTCACAAAGGTACATGTATCACATTGAAACAACCGAAATAAAATGTTCAAACGTACATACGTTCTGCATTTTAATTTAAAAAACCTACCTGTTACCAACTGTTCGTCTAAAATTGTGAGCCATATGTTTGTGACTATTACAGCGCCATCTATCACAAAGCGAATAAAGTGGACCAACTAAAACATTCATATTTCTTTACGTACTACACGAATATGTAATAAAATATGGGGGTTCCTATTTTTAAAAAACGCAGTTGATATCAGTTTGACCTATTGCTGCTTCATCTAGCGGGCCAACCATAGCGCCATCTGGTTTCCCCCTTCAAGCTAGACAAGTTTCGTTCTTTGTAGTTTTTTCGTTTGACGCTCATTTCGCGAGATATTTGGCCTGGTCACGATCAATGGACCACCCTGTATATGTGCTCATGTGCTCGAAGTAGATCCCCTTAGGACATGTTAACAATAGCAGAACAAGATTAGTCTTCCCACAGTCACATGGTCCAACAATCAAAGCATGTGCACTTAGGTGACAAAAGTCGAGGGATACGTCCTAATATCGTGTCGGGCCCCCTTTTGCCCAGCGTAGTGCAGCACCTCGACGTGGCATGGACTCAAGAAGTCGTTGGAAGTCCTCTGCAGAAATAATGAGCCATGATGGCTCTGTAGCCGCTTATAACTGCGAAAGTGTTGCTCGTGCAGTATGTTGTGCACGAACTGACCTCTCAATTATGTCCCATAAGTGTCCAATGGGATTCACGTCAGGCGATCTGGGTGGGCAAATCATTCGCTCGAACTGTCCAGAACGTTCTTCAAACCAATCGCGAAAAACTGTGGCCTAGTAACATCGTTGTTTGGGAACTTGAATCCATGAATGTAAATGGTCTCCAAGTAGGCGAACATAACCATGATCGGTTTAGCTGGATCAGAAGACCATGTCTGTTCCATGTAAACCCACACCATTACAGAGCCACCACCAGCTTGCACAGTGACATCTTGGATATTCGGGAATCCAGCCGAATGTTCGCGTCGTTTCCGCACGATATTTCAACAGTGTGCCTCGCTGTCTTCTTCAGGTGCTACCTGAGACTGGTCCTTGGGTCGATCGAGTCCAGTATTTATGCCTGGAAGGAGCTTGGCGTTCCCTAATCGGTCCGCGCCGAGTCGAATGTTCCGTCTGTGGTCCGCGCCTGCAAGACTTGGCTTCAATGGACCGCTCCAGTCGCGGATGTTCTGACTGCCATCTGCGCCCATTTTGGCCGTCCTCAATGGTTGTGGTCGTCATCTGAGGTGTGTCAGACCCGATCTGAGATGTCGGGTACTCTGTCTCAGTAGTAACAGGCATGAGACAGAGTACCCAACATCTCAGATTGGATCTGTCTTAATAGTAACAGGCATGAGACAGAGTACCCAACATCTCAGATTGGGTCTGTCTCAATAGTAACAGGCATGAGACAGAGTACCCAACATCTCAGATTGGGTCTGTCTCAATAGTAACAGGCATGAGACAGAGTACCCAACATCTCAGATTGGGTCTGTCTCAATAGTAACAGGCATGAGACAGAGTACCCAACATCTCTGATCGGGTCTGACACACCTCAGATGACGACCACAACCGTTGAGGACGGCCAAAACGGGCGCGGACGGCAGTCGGAATATCCACGACTGGAGCGGCCTATTGAAACCGAGTCTTGCGGGCGCGGACCACAGACGGAACACTCGACTCGGCGCCAAGGGAACGCCAAGCTCCTCCCAGGCATAAATACTGGACACGATCGACCCAAGGACCAGTCTCAGGTGGCACCTGAAGAAGACAGCGAGGCACGCTGTTGAAATATCGTGCGAGAACGACGCGAAAATCCGGCTGGATTCCCGAATATCCAAGATGTCAACAGATCGCCGGGAAAGCATGAAGAATTACATTAGCATGCACAGTGATTTGTTACACCTTGGGTCCGTGGCTTCGTGGAGTCTGCACCACACTCGAATATCAGCCCCTACCAACTGAAATCGGTATTCATCTGACCAGGCTACGGTTTTCTAGTCATCTAGCGTCGAGTCGATATGGCCATAAGCCCAGGAGAGACGCTGCAAGCTATGTCATGCACTCGCGTCGGTCACCTGCTGTCATAGCCCATAACGCCAAATTTCGCCGCGTTGTCCTGACAGATATGTTTATCGTACATTCTGCATTGATTTTTGCGGTTATTTCACCCAGTGTTGCTTGCCTGTTTCACTGACAACACTACGCAAACGTCGCTGCTCTCGGTCGTTAAGTAAAGGTCGTCGGCAACTGCGTTGTCCTTTGTGGGAGGTAATGCCTGAAATTTATTTTCGGCATACTCTTGACACCGTGGATCTCGGAATATTTAATTCCCTAATGATTTCCGAAAAGGAATGTCCCATGTGTCTAGCTCCAACTACCATCCCACGTTCAACGTACGTTAATTCCCGTCATACGGCTCTAATCATGTCGCAAACCTTTTCACATGAATCACCTGGGTACGTATGACAGCTCCACCAATGCACTGCTCTCTTATTCCTTGTGTACGCCATACAACTACCACTGGTATAGGTTCATATCGCAATCAGTCCGCTGACTTTTGTCACCACAATGTATACCATGAGAAAATAGTTAACCATTGTTCATCTTCTTCTTCTTCTCCCAGTTTCTGGTATCATTGCAGGACCATTAAATTAGTAAAAGGCTCTTGCAATGGGGCTGTTTCATTCACTCGGTCATGATGACGACTACGCGTTTTCATTAACATATAAAGAGCTTTATAGAAAACATACACCACACCTTGGACAACTTTCCTGCAGTATTGAACTAGTAGTGGACTTTTCTAACTTTTATTTTGAGAAATATTTGCGTGTAAAATATATCTTTTTAGTACATTAATACACACATCAAAAAATGTTTTGCATCACCCCAGTTCCCACAACTCCTGAAGATAGACGTTGACTGTGAATAGTGTAACACAGACACAGTCCCTTAGTCCCTTTGACTGTTCAGAGATGTCACCCCCCCCCCCCCCAAAGATGTAAACAACCATGCATGAGCAGCGCCTATTAGACGGAGGTTGTCCGACAGCCGATCAGTTCCAGTCATTCCACCAGGAAGGAGGTACACGGCTCGTGTTGTCTGTAGTTCAACCGTACCTAGACGGTCAATACCGCGGTTCACTAACGTTCGCATTGTTACTTTGTGCCTGGAAGGGCTCTGAACTAGGGAAGTGTCCAGGCGTCGCGGAGTGAACCAAAGGGATTTTGTTCGGACATGTAGGAGATACAGAGAGACAGGACGTCGTGTTACTACTCAAACTGTGTGCAATAGGCTGCATGATACGCAGCTTCGCTCCCGACGTCCATGGCGTGGAACATCTTTTCAACTCGACACCATGCAGCGTGGTACAGAAGGGCCCAACAACATGCCGAATGAACCGCTCAGGATTGCCATCACGTTCTCTTCACCGATGAGTGTCGCATATGCCTTCAACTAGACAATCGTCGGAGACCTGTTTGGAGGCAACCTGATCAGGCTGAACGCCTTAGACACACTACCCAGCGAGAGCAGCAAGGTGGAGGTTCCCTGCTGTTTTGGGGTGGAATATGTGGGGTGACGTACGCCGCTGGTGGTCACTGAAGACATTGTAACGGCTATACAATACGTGAATGCCATCCCCCGACCGATAGTGCAACCATTTAGGCAGCATGCTGGTGAGGCATTCTTCTTCGTGACGACAATTCGCGCCCCCATCGTGCACGTTTTGTGAATGACTTCCTTCAGGATAACGACATCGCTCGACTAGAGTGGCCATCATGTTCTCCAGACAAGAACCCAATCGAAGATGCCTGGGATAGATTCATAAGGGCCGTTTATGGACGACGTGACCCACCAACCACTCTGAGGAATCTACGCCCAAACGCCGTTGAGGAGTGGGACAATCTGGACCACCAGTGCCTTGATGAACTTGTGGATAGTATGCCACGACGAATACAGGCATGCATCAATCCAAGAGGACGTGCTATTGGGTATTAGAGGTATCGGTGTGTAAAGCAATCTGGACCACCACCTCTGAAGGTCTCGCTGTATGGTCGTGCAACATGCAATGTGTGGTTTTCATGAGCAATAAAAAGGGCGGAAATTATGTTTATGTTGATCTCTATACCAATTTTCTGTACAGGTTCCGGAACGCTCGGAACCGACCTGATGCAAAACTTTTTTTGATGTGTGTACGTGATTCACTGATTTGTTGATTTTGATATTCGTTTCACTCTCGTCTGTTAATGGGAGCCTGTTCTCGCTCAGAGGTTCTCTTTCTCAAATACCTGATGGCTGATTTCGCGCATGTACCTTGGGACGCTTTTCAACTGTATGACTCTTCAAAAACGGGTTATCTTTTTTCGATTGCAACGCTCTTCAAAGCAGTGACGTATGCTAATTCGTGGAGGTTTTCAAAATGTGTGTGTGAAATCGTAAGGGACCAAACAGCTGAGGTCACCGGTCCCTAGACTTGCACACTACTTAAACTAACTTATGCTAAGAACAACACACACACACACATCCATGCCCGAGGGAGGACTCGAACCTCCGGCGGGACGGGCCACGCAGTCCGTGACATGGCGCCTCAAACCGCACGGTCACTCTGCGCGACCGTCGAGGTTTAAAAAAAAAAGTCTTGTTTCTTTTCATTTTTTAAATTTCGACGATCCCCCAGCATATTTATGTAGTTCATGTAGTTGTTGATTCAAACCTTCTGATTTTAGTATACCGTTTCTCTTCGTCTGTGTGGGAAGTCGTTAATTTTCCAAATAAGTCTTCACTACCCACACAGTATGACACCTCGATGCACACTTAATTTACACAGCTGCCAATTACAGGGCTATTACAAATGATTGAAGCGATTTCATAAATTCACTGTAGCTCCATTCATTGACATATGGTCACGACACTCTACAGATACGTAGAAAAACTCATAAAGTTTTGTTCGACTGAAGCCGCACTTCAGGTTTCTGCAGCCAGAGCGCTCGAGAGCGCAGTGAGACAAAATGGCGACAGGAGCCGAGAAAGCGTATGTCGTGCTTGAAATGCACTCACATCAGTTAGTCATAACAGTGCAACGACACTTCAGGACGAAGTTCAACAAAGATCCACCAACTGCTAACTCCATTCGGCGATGGTATGCGCAGTTTAAAGCTTCTGGATGCCTCTGTAAGGGGAAACCAACGGGTCGGCCTGCAGTGAGCGAAGAAACGGTTGAACGCGTGCGGGCAAGTTTCACGCGTAGCCCGCGGAAGTCGACGAATAAAGCAAGCAGGGAGCTAAACGTACCACAGCCGACAGTTTGGAAAATCTTACGGAAAAGACTAAAGCAGAAGCCTTACCGTTTACAATTGCTACAAGCCCTGACACCGGATGACAAAGTCAAACGCTTTGAATTTTCGGCGCGGTTGCAACAGCTCATGGAAGAGGATGCGTTCAGTGCGAAACTTGTTTTCAGTGATGAAGCAACATTTTTTCTTAATGGTGAAGTGAACAGACACAATGTGCGAATCTGGGCGGTAGAGAATCCTCACACATTCGTGCAGCAAATTCGCAATTCACCAAAAGTTAACGTGTTTTGTGCAATCTCACGGTTTAAAGTTTACGGCCCCTTTTTCTTCTGCGAAAAAAACGTTACAGGACACGTGTATCTGGACATGCTGGAAAATTGGCTCATGCCACAACTGGAGACCGACAGCGCCGACTTCATCTTTCAACAGGATGGTGCTCCACCGCACTTCCATCATGATGTTCGGCATTTCTTAAACAGGAGATGGGAAAACCGATGGATCGGTCGTGGTGGAGATCATGATCAGCAATTCATGTCATGGCCTCCACGCTCTCCCGACTTAACCCCATGCGATTTCTTTCTGTGGGGTTATGTGAAAGATTCAGTGTTTAAACCTCCTCTACCAAGAAACGTGCCAGAAATGCGAGCTCGCATCAACGATGCTTTCGAACTCATTAATGGGGACATGCTGCGCCGAGTGTGGGAGGAACTTGATTATCGGCTTGATGTCTGCCGAATCACTAAAGGGGCACATATCGAACATTTGTGAATTCCTAAAAAAACTTTTTGAGTTTTTGTATGTGTGTGCAAAGCATTGTGAAAATATCTCAAATAATGAAGTTATGATAATGCCAACACCAATACACATAACTTTCTGTAAACGAACTGAAAACGAAGACATTATGCCGGCCGGAGTGGACGAGCGGTTCTAGGCGCTACAGTCTGGAACCGCGCGACCGCTACGGTCGCAGGTTCGAATCCTGCCTCGGGCATGGATGTGTGTGATGTCCTTAGGTTAGTTAGGTTTAAGTAGTTCTAAGTTCTAGGGGACTGATGACCTCAGCAGTTAAGTCCCATAGTGCTCAGAGCCATTTGAACCATTTTTTGAAGACGTTATACTTGCTACGATTACAAGCTTCCTCCGAAAGTGGATGACGATTAGTGATGTTCGCAGTGGGTCATAAACAGGTTTTGTAACCTACATCTACATCTACATGGATACTCTGCAAATCACACGCAACTGCATGGCAAAGGGTTCATCCAACCAGGTTCACAATCTCTATTATTCCACTCTTGAACAGTACGCGGAAAAAACGAACACCTACATCTTTCCGTGCGAACTCTGATTTCCCTTATTTTATTACGATTATCGTTTGTCCCTAAGTAGATCGGTGTCAACAAAATATTTTCGAATTCGGAAGAGTAAGCTGGAGACTGAAATTTCGTGAGAAGATTCCGTCGCAACGAAAAATAACTTTGTTTTAATGGTGTCCATCCCAAATCCTATATTATATGCGTGACATTCTTTCTCTTTTTTCATGATAATACAAAACGTGCTGCTCTTCTTTGAACTTCCTCGATGTACTCCGTTAAACCTATGAGGTAAAGATCTCAGACCCCGCAGCAGTACTCTAAAAGAGGACGGACAAGCGTAGTTAGGCAGTCTCTTTAGTAGGTCTGTTGCATTTACTAAGTGCTCTGCCAATAAATCGCAGTCTTTAGTTTCTCTTCCCCCACAACATTTTTTATGTATTCTTTTAATTTAAAGTGTTCATAATTGTAATTCCTAGGTATTTAGTTGAGTTTATGGCCTTTAGATTAGACTAGTTTATCGTGTAACCAAAGTTTAATGGATTCATTTTAGCACTCATGTGGATGACCTCACACTTTTCATTATTCAGAGTCCATTCCAAGTTTCGCACCATTTTAAATCGTTTTGCAATATGTTTTGATCTTCTGAAGAGTTTACTAGACGATAAACGACAGCATCATCTGCAAACAAACTAAGACGGCTGCTCAGACTATCTCCTAAATCGTTTATATTGATCAGGAACAGCAGAGGGCCTATAACACTCCCTTGGGGAACGCCAGAAATCACTTCTGTTTTACTCGATGACTTTCCGTCAGTTACGGATGAATAAAGCTACTACTACTACTGCTACTACTACTACGAACTGTTACCGCCGGCCGCAGTGGCCGTACGGTTCTAGGCGCTGCAGTCTGGAACCGCGAGACCGCTACGGTCGCAGGTTCGAATCCTGCCTCGGGCATGGATGTGTGTGATGTCCTTAGGTTAGTTAGGTTTAACTAGTTCTAAGTTCTAGGGGACTAATGACCTCAGAAGTTGAATCCCATAGTGCTCAGAGTCATTTGAACCATTTTTTGAACTGTTACCTCTCTGATAGGAATTATAAATCCAGTTACATAAGTGAGACGATATTCCATAATCACGCAATTTCACTACAAGCCGATTTTTGTTGCAGTGTAAAAAGCCTTTTGGAATCTAGAAATGCGGAATAAATTTGAAATCTCTTCTTCTAATAATTTCCGGGTATGCAGCCGGATCCCGTCGACATTGAAATCTCTTGTCGATAGCACTCAACACTTCGTGTGTGTAAAGAGCTAAATCCGTGTTGGCTGTGTGTCAATAGACCGATTTCTTCGACGTAATTCATAATGTTCGAACACAATATGTGTTCTAAAATCCTTCTGCATATAGACGTTAATGGTATGGGCCTGTAATTTGGTGGATTACTCCTACTACCTTTCTTGGATATTGGTGTGACCTGTGCAACTTTCCAGTCTTTGGGTATGGCTCTCTCGTCGAGCGAGCCGTTGCATATGAATGTTATGTTGTGTCGGTAGCTGGGCCGACACCGTGAAGTTGAGATTGCTGAAAATGAACTCTAGACTAACGCTGTAGCCGAGAGGGCACGCACGGCTAAAGCAGACGGGCGTGAAGTCTGGAACATGAGAACTTATAAATGAATAAGAAGAAAAGTATGTAGATGCTTATTACTTATCTTTTATTTAGTCCTTGGAATACATCTCTCTTGAATACTCGTACGCTATAGGCACTGATACAAATGGCGCCTTGCTAGTTAGTAGCCATTAACTTAGCTGATGGCTATTCTGTCTCTCGGCTAATGAGAGCGAAAGGCTTCGTACATCTGGTCTGTAGCTAGGTTCTCGTACAACTGGGCGGTAGCTAGGTTCTCGTACAACTGGGGCGAGTGCTCTCTCGTATCACGAGACCTGCCTTGGTGGTGGCGCTAGGTCTGCGATCACAGTGGCGACACGCGGGTCCGACATGTACTACATGGACCGCGGCCGATTTAAGCTACCACCTAGCAAGTGTGGTGTCTGGCGGTGACACCACATGTTAAGTATGGAACTATTGCATCGGCATGCTCTGAAAGGAACCTAATTGGTATTCAGTCTGGACCGGAAGACTTGCTTTTATTACGTGACTTAAGTTGCTTCACTACTCCGAGGATGTCTACCTTTAAGTTACTCATGTTGGCAGCTGTTCTTGATTCTAACTGTGGAATATTTACTTCGTTTTCTTTGGTAAAAGAATTTCGAAAGGTTGTGCTTAGTAACCCTGCTTTCGCAGCACTGTCGCCGATATAATTTCCATTGCTATAGCGCAGAGAAGGCATACATTGTGTCTTGCCACTAGCATACTTTACATACGACTAGAAACTCTTTGGATTTTCTGCCAGGTTTCGAGATAAAGTTTCGCTGTGGAAACTATTATACGCAACTTGCATTGATGTCCGCGCTAAATTTCGACCTTCAGTGAAAGATCGCCAGTGTTGGAGATTCTGCGTTCGTTTAAATTTGGCATGTTTTTTTCGCTCTTTCTGCAACAGCGTTCTGACCCGTTTTGTGTACCAAGGAGCATCAGTTTCGTCGTTCGTTAATTTATTTGATATAAATCTCTCAATTCCTCTCGATACTATTTCTTTGAATTCAAGCCAAATCTGGTCTATACTTACACTGTTAATCTGGAAGGAGTGGAGATCGTTTCTCAGGAAGGTGTCAAGTGAATTTTTATCTGTTTTTTTGAATAGGTATATTTTTCATTTATTTTTGGAGGATTTGGGGATTACAATATTCAATCTCGCTACGACAACCATGTGTTCACTAATCCCTGTATTCGTTCAGACCCTCGTTATTAGCTCAGGATTATTTGCAGGGCTTATTTCAATAGTGGTACAAGTCCATTTTTGTTCATTTTGAGATACAGAGTCCTAAAGTTAAATGAGCGCTGAAAAATCTGCAGTTGAGATACCAGAAATATTCAAGCATATTGCTTCTTGAAGAATGAGATTTTCACTCTGCAGCGGAGTGTGCGCTGATATGAAACTTCCTGGCAGATTAAAACTGTGTGCCCGGCCGAGACTCGAACTCGGACCTTTGCCTTTCGCGGGCAAGTGCTCTACCATCTGAGCTACCGAAGCACGACTCACGCCCGGTCTCACAGCTGTACTTCTGCCAGTATCTCGTCTCCTACCTTCCAAACTTTACAGAAGCTCTCCTGCGAAACTTGCAGGACTAGCACTCCTGAAAGAAAGGATATGGCGGAGACATGGCTTAGCCACAGCCTGGGGGATGTTTCCAGAATGAGATTTTCACTCCTTTCTTACCATTATCCAAGATGGCGGGAAAGTACCACGCCCTCCTGCCACGCCCCCCTGCCACGCCCCCCTGCCACGCCCCCTGTAATGGGAAGTTTAAATTCCATCAGGACAATGCAACCTCTACTAACCTAAAAAAATGGCAGCAAAGAAAGGTCACTTAGGTTACCTCCACTAACCTAAGTCATCTGACCACCACCTCATCCTAGGAACTGGCGCCAAGTTTGAATTTTGGCAGGAAGATAGTTCACTTGGGGTTTCTCTACTAAGCTAAGAAAATGGCGCGAAAGAAGGGACACTTGGACTACCTCCACTAGGCTAAGTCACCCAACTGCAACCTCGTCCTAAGAACTGGAGCCAAGTTTGAATTTTGGCTGCAAAGAAAGGTCACTTGGGGTTTCTCTGACAACCTAAGAAAATTGCGGGAAACAAAGCTCACCTCCACTAACCTAAGTGACCGAACAGCCACCTCTTCCTAGGGATTGGTGGGAAAAGGACTCAGCCCGCACAGGGCTGGTGCAGAGAGGAAGGAGTGTACTTTAGTTATTTTGGAATAACTTACTTACAGATGGAGTATATTTATCACAATGATACGAACACATGCTCTGTCATGCCACACAGCATACAGACGTGCAACCTACTCCTAAATAACTCATGTATAATGCTCTACACACGCGCCTGCTAATTGTGAACTGTCAAAATAACGCATTGAACAGCCTACAGACATGCAAACCACTCGTAGACAATACAATACATTTACGTCCAGAAGGCCAAACAACTCGTAAATTGTTAAAATAATAATTCATATAAAAGACTCTGCAAACATGCTTGCTAATCGTCAACTGTCGAAATCATGCACCAGTCTTTATTTAAACAATTAGAGACAGCACAACCATCCAGTGTGTTCGCCACGAGGTCTGCACTCCAACTGACCTAGTACACCCAAGGTTCGTATGAGCAGTTGCCAGCGGGCTCGTGCGCATGCGCAGAGCTGAATTCGTGTATGAGCAGTGCCTTCCTCCCGCTTCTGGCTACTTGATGCGTGGCTGTTTGCTGTATGAGCAGTAGCAGCAAGTAGCCAGAAGCTACACGGAAAATTTTTTCTGGCGCGCCCAAGCTGCCAGATTCGCGCATGCGCAGAGCAAGCTGAGTTATAGTGGGGGGGTTCCTTTCCCATGTGACCCGTGTACATGTTTCGTGTCTTCATAAAGTTGCTGGTCTCTTCGTTTACAGCTCCCACGTCAAATGAAATCAAAACGGATAACACATTTCTGTGGCAGGGAGCCTTCAAGTGAATTAATATATATTCTTATAACCATGGAAGACCAAAATAAGTTAGTAGTTTCAATTTTCTGACTTTAATTTTCTGGCTTTATATTATTTCCACGTTATTAGCAATCAACCATTAATGTCTTAATGAGGCATTTCTGTCTGTTTTATCGAGAAATTTGCTTCTATTAATATTTTTCCGCTGAGGCAGTTAGTTTATTTGAAACGAAGTGTTTCATTCCGCACTATTGGCTACTTTCAGCCTCGTTCAATTTAAAGTCCAAATTTTCATTTTCTGGGACGAATGACGTTATACCATAGTAAAGAACCAAATATGAGAATACAATACTGGACTTCCAAGAAAATTGGTATCACGAAAACCACATGAAAAGCTGAATATCAGGTACTTAAGAGTACATCTGGACATATAAATGTGCAATTAGAGCGGAATGAAGGATTTTAGTATGATTTATGATATTCCGATGCTGCTGGAGTAGTCTCTGATGTCCTGTTCCTTTTATGACACTGTAAGATCTCTCAATACTATATATGTACGAACATACGTAAACATTGACTTGAAGCTGACTAAGCAGGCAAATTTGGTCAGTAGTTTTGAACTAAATATTTTGTTTCAAATATAATGACAGCTGTAGCAGAACTTTACAAATCTGCCTTCTGTGAAAGTGTTTTTCGATCATAAGGCACTTGTCTAGTACTTACTCTAGGCCTGAAGTTATTTCTTAATTTGTGTTTACATCTTAAATTTATAGAATGCAATTCTATGCTAAATTTTAGACTGGCAGCATACCGTGTTTTATCGTTTTAACTCCCCACATGGCTTCATATTTATTCCTAGAGTAGAATATAAACTGTCAGCTGTACAGTTTCTTTGCCTCACAGACAACCATGTTAATTTTTTCACATTTTGAAATAGTGATGAAATTTATTGTCCTTTATTCCGATGTAAGCTACACAAGAAACTGTCTCATTTTTTTTGCAAGAAATTTGTATTCCATCCTACTAGTTTTTTGCAGTGCTGTGTAGATGTAAACCTGTTGGAAATGCTACATAACAATATTGCAGAGTATGAATTAAAAAAAAAAATCTGCTAAAGTCACTCCTTAGCAAAATTTTATGGTACTTTGAGCTGTGGAGTCTAATTTTGAAATGATATTTTGCCAAGAACTACTTCTTTATTTGCATCCTTTATCTGTGTGGGGTATGATAGAACAATTGCTCTAAGTACAACTTAGTATGTCCTCTCAACAACATGCCGCAGAGCTGCACATGGTCACGTGATGCCACACCACGCACGAAATTCCACCAGAAATGAGACGAAAAGCATATGAGCAGAGCAAGCACCAAGCACAGGCTGCCTACGTCATCGTAGCTGCGAATGCGCAGTACAGCCTGTTGTCTGGCGCTTTCTGGTAACTGCTCAAACGAACCTAGTATCACCACCAGACGGTGCTGTCGTCCATTTTGTGACGTAATCCAAGATGGCAGCCATACCAGCTGATGACGCAAGTACCGTTATCCAAGATGGCGGCAAACAGTGTGTTCACCACGACATCTGTACCTAGTACACAGTACCACCACCAGAAACGCTGTCATCCTTTTCGTGACATAATCCAAGATGGAGGGGGGAAATGGCGGGAAAACGACTCTGCCTGTGCTGGACATAAGTTTTTATTTTGTAGACAATATCTCCACCACGAGATCTTGACTCCAACTGACCAAGTACACAATAATGCCACCAGAGGGTGCTATCATCCCTCTTGTGATGTAATCCAAGATGGTGGTCTGGAGGGGTAAAATGACGCGAAAATGACTTAGCTGGCGCTGGGCTGCTGGATAGAGTAAGGAAGGAGTGCACTTTATTTAGGTGATCAACCTTTAAAGTGGCTTCTGCAGTGCCTGCATATTTAATAGGATCGTGCCACACAGGCAGCAGTAGCAGCAGCAGATTGACAGGATGGGGTGACCCGTTAGGAATGCTATTCTGAGGAGAATTGCGTAATTTCTTTCTCCACGCTGGACCGCACCACAGCTATGCGTCATTGCGCCAGCATCAGTACCTCGGTGACTTCTGTATCGCATGAAGTTAGTGCAACTTTTATAGTTAGTAATTTTTCTCTGTTGGGGGGGTAGAGAATAACGATGATAGCATGTTGGGCTGATTGATTTGATTGGATGTGATCTCTAGTACTTGTACAGGGTGTTTCAAAAATGACCGGTATATTTGAAACGGCAATAAAAACTAAACGAGCAGCGATAGAAATACACCGTTTGTTGCAATATGCTTGGGACAACAGAACATTTTCAGGCGGACAAACTTTCGAAATTACAGTAGTTACAATTTTCAACAACAGATGGCGCTGCAAGTGATGTGAAAGATATAGAAGACAACGCAGTCTGTGGGTGCGCCATTCTGTACGTCGTCTTTCTGCTGTAAGCGTGTGCTGTTCACAACGTGCAAGTGTGCTGTAGACAACATGGTTTATTCCTTAGAACAGAGGATTTTTCTGGTGTTGGAATTCCACCGCCTAGAACACAGTGTTGTTGCAACAAGACGAAGTTTTCAACGGAGGTTTAATGTAACCAAAGGACAAAAAACCAAACAATAAAGGATCTGTTTGAAAAATTTCAACGGACTGGGAACGTGACAGATGAACGTGCTGGAAAGGTAGGGCGACCGCGTACGGCAACCACAGAGGGCAATGCGCAGCTAGTGCAGCAGGTGATCCAACAGCGGCCTCGGGTTTCCGTTCGCCGTGTTGCAGCTGCGGTCCAAATGACGCCAACGTCCACGTATCGTCTCATGTGCCAGAGTTTACACCTCTATCCATACAAAATTCAAACGCGGCAAACCCTCAGCGCCGCTACCATTGCTGCACGAGAGACATTCGCTAACGATATAGTGCACAGGATTGATGACGGCGATATGCATGTGGGCAGCATTTGGTTTACTGACGAAGCTTATTTTTACCTGGACGGCTTCGTCAATAAACAGAACTGGCGCATATGGTGAACCAAAAAGCCCCATGTTGCAGTCCCATCGTCCCTGCATCCTCAAAAAGTACTGGTCTGGGCCGCCATTTCTTCCAAAGGAATCATTGGCCCATTTTTCAGATCCGAAACGATTACTGCATCACGCTATGTGGACATTCTTCGTGAATTTGTGGCGGTACAAACTGCCTTAGACGACACTGCGAACACCTCGTGGTTTATGCAAGATGGTGCCCGCCCACATCGCACGGCCGACGTCTTTAATTTCCTGAATGAATATTTCGATGATCGTGTGATTGCTTTGGGCTATCCGAAACATACAGGAGGCGGCGTGGATTGGCCTCCCTATTCGCCAGACATGAACCCCTGTGACTTCTTTCTGTGGGGACACTTGAAAGACCAGGTGTACCGCCAGAATCCAGAAACAATTGAACAGCTGAAGCAGTACATCTCATCTGCATGTGAAGCCATTCCGCCAGACACGTTGTCAAAGGTTTCGGGTAATTTCATTGAGAGACTACGCCATATTATTGCTACACATGGTGGATATGTGGAAAATATCGTACTATAGTTTCCCAGACCGCAGCGCCATCTGTTGTTGAAAATTGTAACTACTGTAATTTCGAAAGTTTGTCTGCCTGAAAATGTACTGTTGTCCCAAGCATATTGCAACAAACGGTGTATTTCTATCGCTGCTCGTTTAGTTTTTATTGCTGTTTCAAATATACCGGTCATTTTTGAAACACCCTGTATGTAGTTTGGTTACGCACCACAGTCCGCGCATTTCCACCGAATGGATAAAACACGGTCCTGTTGTACTAACTCAGGTCGTTGTGTTTCTACACGGGTTGCAGAAGGTGGTGGATATGGTTTTCTCCGACTTCTGCTCAGTTCCGACTTAAAACAGAACGATCACATGTGGAAATCTGTAGAAGTGTAATCACTTGCAAGATGCTTAGGGGGTGACTAAACCCACGTCAGAATTTTACTGTAGCAGCTAGAATCGGAAAAGGTGACTCGTTTCGAGATATGGGAGTGCCAGAAATATGATTGAGTAGTGGTTGTAATCATTAAAGGAATTGTCAATAGGATCAAAAATGGTTCAAATGGCTCTGAGCACTATGGGACTTAAAATCTGAGGTCAGCAGTCCCCTAGAACATAGAACTTCTTAAACCTAACTAACCTAAGGACATCACACACATCTATGCCCGAGGCAGGATTCGAACTCGCGACCGTAGCGGTCGCGCAGTTCCAGACTGAAGCGCCTAGAACCGCTCGGCCACACCATTCGGCTCAGTAGGATCCAACGCAGGTATGTGCCTGAATGGAAAGACCTGTTTCCAAATCCCGGATATCATTCCTAGCAGATAGTGTAACATTAGAGAACTGAGAAGCTAGTGTACATTTTCTTATGACCTCAATCAGCACGCCATCTACTACTGTTTGATATCCTTCTCAATCAACCATCGCCTATAGCTCAGTGGATATATCACCGAACCTCTGATAAGGGATCGAGACAGAATGCATTACAAATACTGTAGAAATATCTAGCTGCAGTGGTATCAGGGATTCACAAATACCGGTTTCATGTCACGTTCCTTAGCTGAACCATTTTCTAAATTGAGTAATTTTATTATGAAGTTGCACCATCGGCGACGTGTTGGTCTGATACTATACACTCCTGCGATCGCCGTCACGGTATTTGTCTGGGCAAAAAACCACCTCATTCAGAGGTAATGTCGTACCTCGATTTGTAAAGCGGGTATAGCTTTTAACATTGATACTTGTATGCATCTGTTGAACCAAGATCGTTTGTGACAGTAAAGGGAACAGTATGTCAAGTTGTAAGAATGGTACTGATATTTCTATTTCCAGAGCCATAGCCGTCAATAAGGTGTATTTCCGATACTTCGCTCATTGTCGAATGTCGTTCAACTGAGACCGCGATCGTAACATTTAGTTGTAAGTACAGGGATGAAATATATACATGACCGATCTCTTAGGATGATTGATTCTACCTGTGCGTGCTCAGCCTGCAGTGTCAGTGACCTGTGCGGGGGTGATTCATGTCTCCCTTTAACAGTAGGGGGTCTAATAATGGAGAGGCGTGTTGGAGTGTAGGAATGTAGATGAATTAAGGTGTTGTCCTCTAGACTACCGAATAGTGAACTAATACTTAGTATGTGTTGGATAGCTTTCGTGATTGCGTGGAAATTTGAGAATGAATGTGGAGGTGCGTTTGCCCTGGATCATTATTCCCTCCCATGTAAATAGCTCGGTTGACTGCTTCTGCACATTTTGCACCTTTATTTAGTTGAGAGTAGATCGATTGTGGCGTGTGCATCTAGCATGTGGAAGACATGTTTGCTGGTTCTCTAGACATGAGAAACACTTCAGTTGACGTTGTAAATTATAGGGGTGATTTTGAATCTGTTACATCACTGAGATCGATATTCACAGGTGGAAATATCATTTTTCGTCTTTTTGTTTCTAGTTACTCAGTGGTCTAGAACACGCTCCACGTAGCTAAATTTTCTGGTTTGTATAGAAATAATTCCCAGTCTATATCTTTGGAATTAAGTTGCGCTAGCGATCGGTAGGATACTGCTGTGTGCAAACAATGCGAAATTAGATATGTTCTTGTAATCCCAAAGTCTGGAGATGAGTGTAGAAACGCGAGGAAGCAGGTAGGTCTGGACCAGAAACAGTAACGTGTTTGTACCGAGGAGGGGAGATGAGCCAGTCTTTGCACAACAGTTCTGAGAGTGAGTTAGATCCATTGACAGCTTTCTGATGTAAAAGGGATAATTGTGTGTGGCGGAGGATATGAATTGTATGTTTACTACATCGACATGGTACACAGTTATATATTGCTGGGTTGGAAATCGGTTTCACACTCTAATATTCAAGCTCCTGTCCTCAGTGGGAGAGCAGTGCAATTGAGTAAGAATCTTTCCGTATATTATGATGTGTATGGCACTTTGCGAGGTTTAGTTGTTGTTGCAATATGGTGATCAGTGTAATATAGTTTATTTGCGCTGAATATCACGTCTGTAGAAAGAACGAAAAGGCTGACGGTGCTTCCCTAGGACTGAGGAACATTGTGACATAAGGCTGGTGTGATTGCAGGCATACCATTTTTTTTTTTTTGGGTGATATAGACATATAAAAGATAACTGCAGAGTTTGTGTAAAATGTGTATACATTATACTGTAAAGTTACTGTGACTTATGTTTTGTAAAATGTGTGTATATTGCATTGTAAAGTTACTGTGATTTATCTTGTGGCATGACTAGAGAGGATGACTGTGTGTCCTATTGAGAGGGATGTACAGATTCAGCACATCGACAACCGTGAGAGTATGAGAGAGATTTTTTACGTGGAAAATTATGTGTGCTATAGATACTGAGATTCGTTCCAGAAGCACAGCTGTCAAGAGGAGACATTACCTGTACATCGATTGGTGTCAGACTTAAGCAGCAATAGTGATATTTAATTGTAGTTCCTCTGTTAAATATCTTCCTGGCTTCCAATATTCTTGTGAGTCTCGTATGTATCTGATGATCTGTGGACAACTTTGTGGGTTTAACTGTCAATGCAATTTAGTGATCTGTGCAAAATAATTTTACCGCTGAAAGTCCCGTCTGCAGAACGAAAGAAAAGGTGGATGGTGCTTCGATACCGGTGGCATCAGTAATTCGGCGGGTAAATTCGATAAGAGTCAATCATAATGCTCGATTCATTCACAAGACATTCTTTGTGCTGGTATATAGGGGTATTTACATAGCGGTGTGAACGTTTGCGTATACTGAGAGCAGGAAGGGTAACATGTGACAGACTGGCTTATTATGCACTATTTTTGTAAACAGGTTCTGTTAGGATAAGAGTTTCCGTGCATACAAGCCGAGACCTTGGGAAAGCTCTTACAGAAACGACCGTTAACTATTTCTGCGACACTATACAATTTCCGAGAGGTCGACTTAACTCTTATTTTACATAGCCATGTGATATCAGTGTGACATTGAGAACGTAGCTAGATGCGCTTGTGCTGGTATGTAGCTACGCGCGGCGACACGTCAGCCCCACGTCACGCATGACCCGTTAGAATCGCTAGGGGGAAGAAGCCTGTGCTATTGTGGAACAGATTTCTGCAGCGTCGCTCAGCAATTAGCTCTTTGCCGGACCGCAAGTAAAGGGAGGTTCACACTAGCAGTGGCGAATACACGCACATGCGGCACACCTTGGAGCATCTGTGCTTTGGAAATAGGTTTTCACTCTGTCTGCTCGCGTCATCAACGGTGCCTAGGTGAACACGTATTTCGAGAGGAATTTCTCAGGTACCAAGTATGAATGGGATGTCGCCGCCTCAAGCTTGGGGGGCAGCTGTGCGTGGTTTGACAGCTGACGGCCGCTTCACTTCGCTGGGGCTGCCTGTAGCCTCCTGTGTGGTCTAGTGGACAGGGGGCTGCAGAGGGTGCTTACGCACGTTGATGGCACATGTGTTGCATTATTTTGCAAGCAGGTCTGTATGCTGAGCTATGCATTATTTGAACAGTTTACGATTTCGTGTATGCACATCTGTGTATTGCATTATTTAGGAGGAGTCTGCATGTCTGTACTTAAATTATTTCAGTAAATTAGAAATGGTTTGCATGTCTGCACAGCGTTATTTAGAAGTAGTTTACAGGTCTGTGGGCTGTGTAGCGTGAGCCCAAACGTGTTTTGTATCAGTGTGATAAATATTCTCAATCCCTAAATAAATTGTTCCAAAATAAATAAAGCACACTCCTTCTTTACTCTATCCAACAGCCCAGCGCAAGCTGAGTCATTTTCGCGCCATTTTCTCCCTCCAGACCACCATCTTGGATTACATCACAGGAGGGATGACAGCACACTCTAGTGGTAGTATTGTATACTAGGTCAGTTGGAGACTAGATCTCGTGGTGGAGACATTGTCTGCAAAATAAAAGCTTATGTCCAGCACAGGCAGAGTCGATTTTCCACCATTTCCCTCCCTCCATCTTGGATACATCACGAAACAGACGACAGCGCTCTCTAGTGGTGGTACTGTGTACTAGGTCCAGACCTCGTGGTGAACACACTGTTTGCCACTATCTTGGATAACGGTACTTGTGTCATCAGCTGACATCATGGCTGCCATCTTGGATTACATCACAAAATGGACGACAGCACCCTCTGGTGGTGGTACTGTGTACTAGGTCAGTTGGAGTGCAGACCTCCTGGCGAACACACTGGATGGTTGTGCTGTCTCCAATTGTTTAAATAAAGGCTAGTGCATGATTTCGACAGTTGACGATTAGCGAGCATGTTTGCAGAGTCTTTTAGATGGATTATTATTTTGACAAATTAGGATTTGTTTGGGCTTCTGGACGTAAATGTATTGTATTGTTTACGAGTGGTTTGCATGTCTGTAGGCTGTGCAATGCGTTATCTTGACAATTTACAATCAGCAGGCGCGTGTGTAGAGCATTATACATGAGTTATTTAGGTGTAGTTTGCAGGTCTGTATGGTGTGTGGCATGTGAGAGCATGTGTTCTGTATCATTGTGATAAATATACTCCATCCATAAATAAATTGTTCCAAAATAAATAAAGTACACTTCTTCCTCTCTCAGCCCAGCCCAGGCTGAGACCTTTTCTCACCAGTCCCTAGGAAGAGGTGGCGGTTGGGTGACTTAGGTTAGGGGAGGTGAGCTTTGTTTCCCGCAATTTTCTTAGGTCGGTAGAGAAACCCTAAGTGACATTCCTTTGCCACCAAAATTCAAACTTGGCTCCAGTTCCTAGGATGAGGTGGCAGTCGATTGACATAGATTAGTGAAGGTAGTCCAAGTGTCCCTTCTTTCGTGCCATTTTCTTAGCTTAGTAGAGAAACCCGAAGTGACCTATCTTCCCACCAAAATTTAAACTTGGCGTCAGTTCCTAGGAATGAGGTGGCGGTCGGATGAATTAGGTTAGTGGAGGTAACCTAAGCGACCTTTCTTTGTCGCCATGTTTTTATGTTAGTAGAGGTTTCATTGTCCTGATGAAATTTGGGGGCGTGGCAGGAAGGTGTGGCACGTTCCAGCCATCTTCGATAACAGTACTTTTGGGCAGAACGCAGGTTGGGGTTGGGTGATGTCACAGACGCCAACTTGGATGACGTCATCATCTGACGTCAGTTGATGACGTCATCGTCACCATCATGGATAACGCTTCTTTGTGGCAGAACGCAGGTTGTCCCAATACTACCGGCAACTGTGTTTAGCCTATCCTTTTGGAACATTGTTGGGTTCTTCGCAACAATTTTGGCTGAACTTATCTTCAGTTTTAGCTAGCTTTCAGTGCCTATACCGATTTGAGTATCAATGCTTTCTATTAGCACTTGGAGCCCTGGTACTTCCGCAACATAGCTACAACAATTTACAACTGTTATACCGATGGTTCCTGTACTTACCTTCTTCCTATGTTCGATCTGCACCCTTTGAGACTGAAGCCCTTTTTGTATTCCTCGAGACCCTCTAACCTAAAAAAACCCGCCCAGTCCACGCCACACAGCCACTGCTACCCATGTAGCTGCCTCCTGCGTGTAGTGGACTCCTGACGTATTCAGCGGAACCGGATACCCAACCATCCAATGGCGCAAGTCGAGTAGTCTACAGAGGACATGGTTGAAAAAGTGTTTGAACCTCTGATTCAGACCCCCAAATCGGCTCTGTACCAAAGGTCTGCAACCATTCCTGTCGACTACGCAGCAAATGGTGAGCTCTGCTTTCATCTCGCAAACAAGACTGGCAGTCTTTATCACTTTTGTTAGCTACTTGAAACGAGAGAGAATCTCTTCTGATACAAAGTGACACACATCATTGGTACCGACGTGAGTCACAACCTGCAGTTGGCTGCATCCTGTGCTCTTCATGGGATCCGGAAGAACCCTTTCCATGTCTTTAATGACTCCACCCGGTATGCACAGCTAGCACATCGCCAATCACACTTAGAATCCAGGTGGAGGAGGCAGTGTGCTGTCATGGAAGATGATGGTGGTGACCATAGTTAGGCTTTGCTGAAATCTTTTTGTCAGTCACTTGGTGCGATGGAACTTCCTTGCTAAGCTCCCATGCCAGTCTAAATAGCTCCACTGCAATAGGATAAATGCAAACCTATTTTCGGCACATGACACTGAGATGCAATACGTCAACAACCTCTACCATCGATGTACACTCTGCCTGATGGCCTGGCCAGAACACTGTTATCGCCACCTGCTGATCTAACCGTGGATTTTGGGAACCCAGATTTCCTGCACTGCTCACTCAATAGCAACGAAGCTCTCAACAACGCAAACTATTTAGATGTTGTGGGTGGTGCTGTTGGCACCTGGAGCGTGCCACAACATTCCTCTGACCCCTCAGGCAAAGGAGGAGAGGTGGAAGGTGGAGGCAGACATTATAATCTTTAGCGTGATGTCGGAGTCCTCCATCGGGAGGGGAGGGGGGGGATGAGCCTGTGTATGGGTCTACTTCCATGGGGATGTCGTGATGTAACTCCCGATGCCCATCATGCTGATTTGTCTCAGCCAGAGGAGGTGATAGATAGGCGATGGTTCTACAAGAATCAATGACGGCTTGCGTTTCTGGTACAGAGTTCTGTAAGGTTTCCTGCAGCATGTTTAAGACTCTGACACAACTAAACATGCACTGGGTGCCATCCTGTAATTCAGCTTTGAGCATGGCTTGGCCAAGTTAAGTGTGTGACTGTACTGGGGAGCACCTGGGGATGGCCTCAAAAGAAGGTGAGTGCACAGAAAGGATCTCGTAGGCGAGCCTGCAGAGGGTGTGGTAAGCCTACCTGAGGGTGTATAATGGAGAGCTGTGAACGGTGTGGACGCTCATGCAGTTTTTCTGCAGGCGAGGAGCCATCTTATGTGGTGGCTGGGTAAGAAGACAGGAAAAGGGCGAGAGCATCATCCACTGAATGGTGGCAGCAGAGTTTTGCCAACTGTGTATCACAAGTTTGAACAAATCTCTTGGTTATGCCATTAGAAGTGGGAAGAAAAGGTGTCATGTTTGTCAGTGACAGCGGAGTCAGGCAGGCCCTCTAAGGGGAAAATGCGTGCAAGGACTTGTATTGTAGGAGCAGAGGATGTGGAGTCATCTTGGTGACAAAGGAGAAGCCAATTCCACCAGCAACTACCACGAGCCACAAAAGTTCCCAAAAAGGGACAGGCAAAATCTAAGTGCACTCTGGACCACAGAGAAGAGGTGTTTGGCCAGGGAAAGTAATGCCTCGCTGGTGCAACCTGCTTGCTCTGATATGTAGAGCAGGCTGTGACCATATTTGTTATGTCTGAGTCCATAATCAGCTATGTCTGAATCCATTCTGCCAGTAGACATGTTGGCATACTAGCCTATTTGTAAATACCTGTGGCCCTCGTGAAGCAACTCAAGGACTTGTCATTGTAGCACTTGGCAGATGATGACTCTGATCCATCTGTTGTCTCCTTCTAGTGGGACAACCCCCTGTAGAGTGGAGAGGACCTGCCACTGCGACCAGAAAGCCTGGATATCCAGTTGAGTGATGATCTTCTTATTGGAGGGCCAGCCATGATGGATATAACGCAGTACCTCCCATGTCACTGTATCTTCCACTGCGTGATGCCAGACAAGATGTCATCTAAGGGGACCATGGCGACCACTTCTTCCACTTCCAAGTCCATGAAGAAGCATACTTCAGCATCAGCATCTAAATCTGGTTGCTGACATAGATACATAGATACAGATATGAGAAGAAGTCAGTATCAGTGTCGTCCATTGTGGATCTGTATTTGATATCACAACTGAAGCTGGAAAGGAACAATGTCCAATATTGGAGGTGGGGTGCTGTCTCGGTTGGGATGGGGATGGAGGACTTGAACAACGTCAGCAGGGCCTTGAGGTCTGTTAAGAACATGAAAGCTCTGCCACATCCATAGTCGTGGAATTTCTTGATTCTGAAGACAATTATATGGACTTTCTGTTCGATATGGAGTCTTAGACAGAAAAGCAGTGGGACATGTCACACTATCAACCACGTGAGACAACACAACACCCAATCTGTAGTCCAAGGCATCAGTGGTCAGGCTGAGAGACTTTGTATAATCATAGACAATCAAGCATGTGGGCCATAACAGCGCCTGCAGTAAGTCCCAAAAGACTACTTGAGCTCTTAAAACGGACATTTTTCTGGAGAATTTTGTGCAGTGGTTCAGCCAATGCTGGTGCATGTGATACAAACAGATGACAGTAGTTGAGTTGCCCGAGGATGGATTTCAACTGAAGTATGTCTTCAGTTACTGGCACTTTCTGAACAGTCACAACATATTATGGAGTTGGCGAATCCCAGAGGCACTTAATATGTGTCCCAGGCATTCCACCGGATGCAAAAGACAAGGCATTTCTAATTTCTAGTCCACACGATCAAAGAGAAGAACAACATATTCAGGCTTTTGATGAGGTCTGCAGCATTTTTGCCAGGTACCAGAATATTGCCAAAGTAGTTCACCTTTTCTAGAAATGTTTGAGTTACTGCTGGAAGATGGTGGGTGTACTTGTGATTGCAAACGGAAGTGTGGTGTACTGATAAAATCCAAACAGGGTATTAATGGCCATCACTTCACGGGATGCGACATGCAATGGGAGTTGGAGATAGGTGTCACAAAGTTCAATTTTCATGGAATCTTTACCCCCCAGCTAGTTTAGTCATAATGTCCTCCACTTTGGGAATAGATTAAGTGTGTATCATTTATTGAGAACATATTAATCATTGTTTTGAAATCACCATAAATTCTAAGTGTGCCATTAGGTTTTTCCACTATTATGATAGGCATCACCCATCTGCTGTTGGAGATAAGTGTCAAAATTCCTTCATCTTGGAGACAATGAATTTCGAGACATGACTTGTCTTAAAGAATAAACAGCACATTCTGTGCTTTACAAAATTTGAGGACATGTGTGGGCAACAGGGTGACATGTACCTCAAAGTCGGTGCTCTGATGTCAGGCTGATAAAATACTGATGGAAACTTGGAAAAATGATCTAATGTTTATGAGCTGTGGACTAAGATGCTGACAGTTATTTCAGCATCGTGAATCTCCAACCGCAAGGTGTTGAAGAGGCCAAGGCCAAGCAAATTTAAGGCTCCATGCGTGGCCTCTACAAGGATCCTCGCAGTGAGAACTGTTGGCCCATACTGGATACAGACTGTGAAGGAATGCATGACTGCTATGAGATCATTGCTAAAGCTGTGGAGGAGCATGGCAGATGGTTGGAGAAGAGGTGGAGGAGGTGGTGTACAGTCCCAGAAGATAGGTGACGGAGTCCATAGCAAGGCATTGCTGAAATCTACTTGTCGGTTGCCTTCCTAAGCTCATGTGCCACCATAAATAGGTGCCACATGGTAGAATGCATGTGGGCTTATTTTCAGCACATCTAACTATGGATGCAGGAAGAGATGCACTACATAAGCGACCTTTACCATCGTCATGCGCACTGCTTGATTGTCTGACCAGAATGCTGTTGTCACCACCTGGTGGTCTGGCTGTGGAGTTCTAGAACTCAGATATCTCACAGCGTCTGGTCCAAGTAACAAAGCTTATGACAACCCAATCTACTTAGATGATGTGCATGGTGACATCTAAGCCTGATGTCTATGGCATGAAGGCATCTGCCACTTCCATAAAAAAGAATGAGACGAAAACACATTCTTGGAGAATGCTGCAAAATACATGAAGCTTTGTAGAGGCTCTCTCATGGACAATTATGGTATATGGTTATTGTGTTCCTTATAGCCTTGTGTTGTGGTTATTCATTTATCCACATGAATGGAAAGTAGCCTCATCACTGAACACTAAACCTGTTATTTCCACTCTCTGAATGAATTCACTAAAATCTATACCTTGTTGTTTATCAGTACATTAAAGGGCCTGTTGCAGCTGAATCTTGGATCGTTTGGAATACACATATCACAGCAAAACATGGCAAACAGACGTATGAGGAATGGCTACCACTTGGTAGGCATGAAGAGTGAATTACAAGCAAAACTCTACTGAACACGCTCTACATATTGAATGAGCTCATGGGTGCAACCTGTAGATTTCCCCTTACATAAACAACTAGTGTTTGAAACTGACAGCAGCTCCATAGTCGACTGCACTGAGTTGTAAGAGGTTTAGTGGCAAACTCTCAACGAAAATAATGTCGCAAAGTTGCAACTGCAATGCGCCTGTGGGATTAAGAACTGAAAACATCTTTTGTCGCTGTGTGATCGCCATCTGCTGATACCATTGTCTAGCAAATTGAGCTGTTGAATTCACGGTGCCATATTCTTAACGCAAAATTCCTTTAGTACCAGAGTTACCGAGATCTCAACTCGACTCATATTTAATAATGAACGAGCGAGCTAACTGCACCAGGAAGACATCTAACGCAAATGGATGAACCAGAGACAACTAACTGTTACTAAGGTGAACTTTTTAGTTTCCATTCGCAAATTAAAATGTATCTCAAGTTTCTGTTTTCTCTCATGTAGAAAATATAGTCTTCTGAAATCGGATGAATCTTTTCAAAACACCCTGCATTTACCTTCCTACAGTGAATTTGCGAATAACTCTGTCTAAAATTCCGTTTCTACAAAACTGGCACCCAACATGGGGACAAAGAAATTTCCATCACTACAATCTATTACATGATGCTTCCATAAGAAAGCCTATTGTACAGCAGGCTCTAACAGAGCAAGGCTATCAAGTAATTGAAAGTATGTCCTGAACCCATACTCAAATCGTCTAGAGAGATGTCTAGAATCAAAAGCCAGGTTTCCACAGACACCAAAGCAAATGGAATACAGGATGATTTGGCAGTGGTGCTGTGTGCTACTGTTTTGCAAGGCCCTTGTCAAAATTTTAGTTGCATAGTTTTCAGTATGGCATCAAATCAGATTATTCGGAAATACACTGGTGTTGTAATTCGTGTTATGGCTTTGGAATTGACCCAAGACTCCAGTAATAAGAAGCGAAAGTATAAATGTTGGATTTGGAAGTGTATTTTGTGCAGAAATAACACAGGGACATCAGAAACGCTTAAAAATGAAGTAGTAATCATAAATTAAAATCCATTCTTGAAACATTTTCAAATAACAAAAGTAAATTTCAAGTACTTGCTATTGTGTATTGAACTGTATCAAAAATCCAATACTCGTATTAGGGATGCAGTACTTGATGAGGTGAAAATACAAGTGAGAATTTAATATTTGACATCAGTAGTGGGTCACTACCAGAGCTAGCCACACTAACCATTGGGTGACACATCACTTTTACTGATATCAGCATCAACATTATCTTATAACCAAGGTCATTCCAGAAACCCTACACTGCACAGGCAGTTGTGTTTGTTACATTTCGCTTACGTCAGCATCAGCAGTTCCTTATCTACAACGTCATACTGGGTACTGTATACATCCACAGCATCACTTCTCAGTGCACCTACCCCCAATTTGGCATCCAATTGGATACAGTGCAGTCTTCTCACTGCTGTACTGCAGAGAAGCTGTGACCTGGTGGGATCATGTGAATAATTTAATACATAAAGTGCATAATACTGGCATAAGTGTCAAATGCAATAGAATATCTGATTTGCATAAAGTACCAAAAGTTTTGTCAACCATGTTTGCATTACTGACTTCCAAGGACTGGGTCACCAGTCATGTTGGCAAATTTCATTTGCAGCCACTATACGAGTAGATAGCGTATTTCTCTATAAATAATTAAAAACCAGCATTTGTTTATGCAATATGAATAACAAATTAGGAATATATAGTAGTCAGCTATGAATTTTACCTTAAATACTACCCTTCAAACCCAGAAAAACGCGAAATAAGGCCAACTGCTGTTTTACAGCCCAGTTGCTCCTGTCACCAACAAATTGGTGCACTGTAGAAAACGAGCCTAATTCGATCTTTGTACTACGAACTTCTTAGTGTCACCAGCATATGACTGCACTGTAGAAAATGTGCACTTGTTGCTTATTGTACAATGAGATTCTTATTGTCACCAACAGATCGCTGCACTGTATGAAATGAGCATTGTACTGGTAAAAACGATGATTGGTCATTCTGTGTACAACATTGGTTTAAGCCTCAACAGAGCTATAAATTAATTGTTTTCCACATCCATGATGCTTCTCAAATACCACAATATTCTTTCCAACCACTCTCTACATAACGATGCTTGTTACATGCCACAATATTCTAAAAGTCTGCAAAAATATATCTGCGTTGTAAGAAAGTTCAAGTATCATAATATTAATTCCCACATATACATATAGTCGCCAAATTGGTGTCCACAATTCTGTTTAAATTGTTCTCAACCACTGTTTGAAGTGGGAAAGATAATGCATCATGCTAAACACTTAAAAATATAACTAATACTAATTGATAATTGTTGCTATTACTACAAATGACACAGGCCTACTGGAAGCGGTGTACAGTAATAACTTTTGATAAAATTCGCAGTCAAGACTATGGTGCTAAAGATCGTTAAAAGCTTCATAGACTGTATGTCTTGTATTATTTTCCACATCTATAATTTCACAGTATTCTAAAATGTCTCCAAAATATTTCAGTAACTCGAAAAGTGCAATGTATACATCGATTATCTATGACCTAGCTGAGGTTAGCAGAAGAAAAAACGCTGTAAGAGTCAAATCAATTACTTTACCATGTCTATGATATCAGAATATTCTAAAATGTGTCAGAAAATACAATGTTTATATTTCAGCAGCATATAAATACATAAAGTTTCTACTTAATCCCTGTAAAAAATGCAGTGTTCATGTTGATTGTCACAGTGTGTTTAGATCAAAATTATTTTCCACACATATCTTCTCATGACTGCAGGCTCTAAAGGAGGAAGCAAAGAGGAAGGAAATATATAACTACAAAAATATTGCAAAACTGACCTAGTTGATGTTGCAGTATTTGTAATGCTTAAAATAATTATATTACCCCATCTATGATGCTGCAATATTCTAAAATGCATCAGAAAATGTAACATTCATATTGCAACAGTATCTAAATAAGTAAATTGTGTGTCGTCTGATAATATGTGTATGACGCTGTCAGTACCTAACGTTTCTTTCGTTCAACGCTAGATTAGGTGGAGGAGTGACGATAATACGCTGAAGAAAATGGAATTGATGCCAAGTACTACAAACGAACTGCTGCTGCATTTTGGAAACTATGGCTTGCAAAAATAAATTCTGTAATCCGCTATATCAACAACTATTATAATTAAAGTTTCACAAAACACACACACACACACACACACACACACACAACACAGTTGTTTTAGTAGGGATGTAAGAGATGAGGTGTTTGATTTTAGGAAGGAATAAGATGCTATATGGTGATGTGCCACTTAAATTCCAGACCGACATGGACTGTTTATAAACACAAACTCACAAGAAAGACAACTGAAGATGGTAACAATGACAGATGTGAAATTTCCTAAGGCAATACCACAGTTGATATCTCAGAAATAAATAAAATTACTTACCATCTATTGCGAGATAGTTCACACTTTGCATGCAAATCGTCTATATTACTTATTAAAATTATCTTAATAGAGAAGGAAGGGATAAGGTGTTCGATTTTAGGAAGGAATGAGGTGCTATATGACGACATTGGACTGTCTGTAAACAGACACTCACAAGAGAGATGATTGAAGATGGTAACAATGACAAATGTGAAATTTCCAAAGACAGTGTCACAGATGATATCCCAGAAATACATAAAATTACTTACCATCTACTGTGAGATAGCTCACGCTTTGCAAGTACAATGAGGTTCCAAAAACGAAATATTTCAGCATGTAAATTGTCTGTATTACTCATTAAAATGCATGCTTATCATAATATATGTAAGACTTCTACCAAAATCGAGCTAAATAAAATTGCATTATATGCAGTATTTCTCACACATTGGAAGCACTATCAAGCTTCAAATTAAACATTTTTTTGCATCTAAAACGTTTGTACAACGGATTAAAATACATGCTTATCGTAATATGCAAGATCTCCACAAAAATTCGACCAAAAAAAAAAGTTGTATTTTATGCATGATTTCGCACACGTTGGAAGCACACTGAGGCAACAAATATGCCTAACTCATAATGCATCACGTCTAACACAAGACTTTCTCTGTAATCACACCACTGTTTGACCAACCTCCATTGCTGTAAACGCTAAACAAATCTCGCAACATGTATTAAAGTGATGTTATTCTCCATAACGTTCGGATATGTAGATGTAGTTGTGTTCTGAAATTTAGAGCGCCACAACCGGAAATGACATCAGAGATTCTACCCACCCTTGATGCAGCTACAATTGAAACACACTCTTAATATCAATTCCTCAACCACATCGTTCATGTTCAGACCTCCAATAAGCAAGGCTTAAACAAAATGGCTGCAAATATTATGAGGTTAGCTAACCACAGAATAAGCTAACCACGGTATAACTTTGGCAGCGCATTGTACGATGCCATTTTATTCTCTGGTTAGTTAACCCTGGTTCCTTCAGTTAAGTTGGCAACAGCAGGAGAGCACTCTGGGTATTTTCGCGCGTTTTTGAAGTTTATTTACGTCTCGTCGTCTGCAAAAAGAGCTCGAATGAAATGAGTGAAAAGCGATCGAGATCCCAAAACTATTCCCTGGAAGATATATTAAAGCTTGTCGATATTGTTCAAGATTTCAGAAGCATAATAGAGAACAAGAAAACGGATGCAGTATCATGTTGTGAAAAGGTCAGTCAAAACATTTAACTAAGCTTGTAATATATGTGTGATGAAATATCTCTTGAAATTGGTTAAATGATTAAGTTTTCGTTGTTTGACCAATAAGATAACTTTCCAAATTTCAGAACAAAGCATGGGAGAAAGTATGCGATCTCTATAATTCACAAACAACATCATGCAGAACCAGTGATCAGCTGCAACAGAAATATGACACGCTAAAGAAAGATACTAGAAAATATTATGCAGCATTAAGGCAGCATACACTCCAGACTGGCGGTGGGCCTTTTGTCGAACATAAATTTGTAATGGTGTATACAAAAATACACAATTTAATTAAACTTTCTTCAGATGGCCACACTAGTCATTCTGATTCTGACGCAACGTTTCAAGGTAAGAATATTCCGTCCAATATGGTAGATAGCAGCTTTTAGAAATAATGAACGTCATGTCACCTTTTCAGAGGCTGGAACAACCAGTGACAACACAGGTGTCACGGAGTTTAATTTGGCCGATAATTCAGAGGTGTGTTATTTACGGGCTAGCTCTCTGTCGTAATTAAATTTTAGAATGATTAATTCACTACAGAAGCAATGGGTGTTTTACAGGAAGTATAGTACATTTACTGAATTATTGAACACTGTTTGTTCCTCCACGTCTATTGCTTCTTTTTCCCATATACAAATACCATTCTTATGACGAGGCGGTAATTAAATATTTTATTGGGGGATGCATATGGAGAATAGGTTGTCAATATTTACAGTGGACATCCATAAACCTCTTTATATTGCTGGGGTATAATTAATGTACTTGTGGGTCATATCTTAACTAGAGGCTGTTGCCATTTAATGTCTTCTAAATATATAAGTAACAGTTCCTTTTAAATATATAATTATGGCTTTACAATTATCTCTAGCTTCTATGTCTAATATAGGGGAGGGGGAAGTAACTGGAGAAGTAAGATCTTCACTCTGTTCTTCCTTGTTTTCTACAATAATCTATACTTAAAACTGTCACTTTTGTTATCAGATTATGAATTCCTATTCACACATGTCCGAAGTAAGCGTGCTATTGCTTGTGGAGACACATCCATCAGGTAAGAAACATGAAAACTACTTCAAAATAAGTCATTATACGGTAGCACTTCGTACAGTTGTCTCAAAAGTGAATGTTGTAATATTATAGCGCCTAATTTTTGTTCGTAATGAAACACAGTAGTTTCAAATGATGTATTCATTTCCAGGTATGTTGTGTCTCGTGCATAAGCTCAATGCAAACAATTTAACAAAGCGTTTTGTAACATGAGAATTCACGTTTTTGTTAAAACTGCCATACAAATAGTACCCATAACTGGTGTGGATTTTCGATTTCGTTAAGTCTATTATGGGACTGTCTTCTAAATGAAACGAGTCAGTCCTTACTACTACTGCAACAACTGTAACACACGCCAGATACGCAAGACTATTTTGACACGAATTGCCATTTTAATGTGCCTAATTTACAGAAATAACACAACGGAATTCACGAAGCACGGAAAGGCAATACATTTTACACAATTTAACAGTATTATCTTAGAAAACAGAGAAATATTTTCACCTGTCCACCCTATGTTCCAATTTCTGACCTACAAGATTGAAAAGACGAAGCATGGCTTCCTTTGACAAGCGAAATCTGCATATAAATTCTGAGTCGTCGAATTCATCAAAATAATTCGGGCGGCGACTCACTTTCTGGTCCTTCCTCATTTTTATGAACACTTCAGCCAAAAACTCGTCACCGCTGTCTGAATCTATGGGTATTCTTGCCATCTTTAAAACTTATTCCGTGGTTAAGCTCGCTAACCGGCCAGAAATCACCGGCTAAGCTATCCCAGAGTTTATTCTCCGGTTAGGCGTTAGCCCGGGTTCGTACAACGCGTTTCTCGCGCTATTCCGGGGTTAGAGCACAGTCTAACATAACAGTCACGACACTTCGCCTCGATTTTGTCGCCTACCGCACCAGCAGCGCCCCAATCGACCAGTAATTTAAACTGTGAGTTCGGAACGATCGTGAAAGCTAATAGTGGTTGTTTATTTTGATTTCTACAATGGTTTTTACAAGCTGGAGCGTTTGTAGTGCAATAAATTGCAGCAACAACAGGAAGAAGACACCACAGCTAAGGATCCTGAGAGGTATATACCATCATGTTAGTAAACTGTATCTTCAGGATTCACTTGCAAACTACATGTGTATTAATGATTAATGTTTCGTTTTAGGAGCAGAAAATGGTTAGTTAGTAGCAGACGAGAAGACCTTATGAAAAAAGACCCAGTTTACCTGTATAATAATATTAGGTTTTGTTCGCTACATTTCGAACAAAACCAGTTCATGAACGCAGACAATAATAAACTCGTGTAGAATGCAGTACCCACACTGTTTGACATCCCAAATAACCCACCTCAACTGACGATGAAGAGGAAACTGCCACAAAGATTCGACAGTCCATCTAAAGCTGTAAAACAGTCCTATGACACAGAAGCAGTCAGTTCAACTCTTCATGTATCAGTGCCAAATTCGTGTGAATCGTCAACACAGACATGCTTTGATGATGAAGTGGTTAGATTAAGTGGAGTTATTCGTGTCTTACAAAAACGTTTGGTATGTATTTCATTCACTTCTGTTGTTAGTCACTTAATATTCCTTGCTTCCTTCGTGTGATGACATTATTTTGTTAGGACCTTGTTCACTGACAGATCGTTTGAAAACTATTCAAATATTTAGTTTTGCGTGAAATTTAATGTAATCAGCTCATTATAATTTTTAAACATATTTCTCCCACTATTTGGCAGTTGCATTTCCCACTTAGAATAATATAAAAATGAAGGTCGTACTTGTGGCAACAGGCGACAACAATGACAAACACAGTAGGCCTACAGAACGATAACTGAGCTGTCGATCGCTTTTGCATGTAGAGGTACATGTCTGTGCTTCTTACGCGTGAATATGTGTGTTTATATTCTTTTGATATCAACGTGGTAAACTGCAGTTCTATCCAATGACCCAAGTGTTTCTTCACGAATGTGTTGTAGCTTGTCACTCGATTCACGGTTTTTGTCCATACTTGCGCTTATTTTAGAATAATTTTAGAAAGACATATGCCTTCTGATACTACACAAACCCTTAGAGGAAAGAAAATAACTCAAATATTTCGTAAATTACGTAGGAAATGGATGCAAAACAAACATGCTTACGACACGTCTTACGTTCATCTTACTCGTCGCCTGGAGCGCTGGTGTCGCTCCACCTGTCAAACGGTAACAACTTTTTTAGCAGTGAGTGTCGCGACTGTTACGTTAGACTGTCGCTTAGAACTTAACTGGCTGCTAACTGGACGTTGTACAACCGGTCCATTGCCAGTTTGCAGAGACAATGATACCAACATCGTAATACACAGGAAACAGAGATGAAATAATGTGATTACAGCAACAATAGCAGTTGGGAACTACTAATAATTCTCAAAGTAACGTAATAATAACAGAGAAGTTGAAAAGAAAGATACAAGTCATTGTGAACATACATAAACAGTCTTTAACAGGGATCAAATACATGACCCATTCTGTAACTGTATATTGTGGTGTCCAACCTGGTAGTACCATGTCCTTTACGCAAGGAAGGCATAAACGTTTCTAATAGCTGCATGTCTGGACACTTTATAAATTCTGTTAGTTTCACTGTACAATTGGAGGTAAATGGAAATGTCGCGTGACTGTTCGCCAGGTGCAAGTCTTTCGATTTGACGCCACTTCGGTGACTTGCGCGTCGATGGGGATGAAATGATGATGATTAGACAGCACAACACCCAGTCCCTGAGCGGAAAAAATCTCTGACCAAGCCGGGAATCGAACTCCGGCCGTTAAGATTGACATTCTATTGTGCTGACCACTTTTTTTTAAATTTTTTTATTCTCATTTTGTTCGTTTTCGTTCGTTGTATCTGCTCTGGGCGGACTTCGAAAGACACCCGTTTCAGTTCGTTGTTGATCCATTAAGTCAGCTTTCTTATTACAGAGGGCAGCTAGCACTCTGACCGAACACGCTGAGCTACCGTGCCGGCACCACTCAGCTGCTGGGGGCGTACAATTGGAGGTTATCGACTTTAAATAGTCACTCCGAACTGTCTTATCACATAGTATAATCCTAGGCGTCATTTTATACGTAAAATATCAACTCTAAGCGAAAATTACGCTCCACCTAGGAAACTTTATATAACTACCAAAGCAGGCCAGTTCCCATGACTGCTGCAGGGTGATGAAGAACCATAGAGAGCATCTTGAATCCGTAATGAGGATTTATGTTATCGTTTTGTGAGGCAGAATACTATGTAAATTCCACATGCAGTGTGTATAAATTAATAACGTAATAGCATATTCCGCAAAATGGCGGCGATTAATAATTTAGCGGAATAATTTACTGGTATATTTCATTATTTGTTTGTGATAGAGTGCCAAATCGTGATGGGTAGACAGTGCTACTAGCAGTACTGTGGTGAATGATGTTTTCCCCATGCTTTAAAATAGCACTTCTGCGTCGTATTTGTCGGAGTCAGAGTAACTTAATAAAGCTGTGTACAGATAGAATATAGCCTAGTTAATGTTTTATCTGTCCAACAGTAGATAAACAGCAGAAACATTATTAAACACCAAGAACAGCTGTTCTGTAAATTATTCGCCGAGTCACATCAGATGGAAGCAATTGGCACAGAGTACAGTGGAGCACATCATAGATACTGTTTTATGGTGTTGCACAGGGTCAAAACACATGCTCCACCCTGTTCACAAATATAAGATTCGATTGTACCCTTTATACGGAGTTCAAAATCTGTGGTATTCTATTCCAGTACATAAGAGTTCTGAAGATAGCAATATAACATCCATTTTCAGAGTTTAAAACTGATGGAATAACGGCTTATAACAGTAATTTGGAAGCACTCCATAGCTGCCTGCTGTCATATTCCAATGGGGAGCCTCCCTGGAGACAGAAAAAGCCAATCTGTGTGTTGTATTCTGTAGTTTGTATACTCGAATAATAAGCCCCTAAGCACTGTTAATGTGTCATGTAGGTGAACAAAAAGAAAACCAGAAATTTAGACCTCAAATTCAAGAAACCAAAACTGAAACATATGGCATACACAACAGTCGAGCTGACGTATTGTCTGTAAACACTATAAAAACCAACCCACCAGCTTGCACATTATTGCACTGGAAAGTGATACCTACAGCATAAAAATCGTCCCATGTGTCTACTAAAGTACAGCCTTAGGTGTCTTTTTATATGCAAGAAGCCATTTCCAAGCAAAATTTACGCCCCACCTGCGAAACTTTGTAGAACTACTGAAGCAAATTGTTTACATCAGAAGCTACCATGCAGTCACTACAATGTAAGGTGCTGTACTACAATTTTGTTCTAACAAGATGACATATGGAACAATCAGTAACACAGACTCCACCATAAATGTTATACAACGCTTGGTTCTACTGAACAGGTTCAGTAGTATCATTGTTAAAAGACTGGAGACTTGTTCTTAAGGTTTTGGTTCATATACTGTGTTCAAACAGTAGGATACTGTTCCACACGTTAGAATTCACTTACCTCCAGCATAGTGCAATGTGCTGACGACAGAGTGCAGCAATGCAACTTCCCTCTAAACATAATTAGGGAGCTTGCAGTTATGAGAATTCAACAATCAGTGTGTTAGATGTTTTGGTCTGTTACGAACCACATGTGTATAGTGCATCTGGAATGTGGCCTATATTGCAGTAAACATATCACTATACGAACATGACCAGATCAATCAGCTTACATTTTGGTTCATTACTGTAGGAGGTGGAGTGCCTTGCAAATGGCCAAATTGTGGAAAAATAGTCGACTGCGTTGGGGCGGCCATGACATCTGTGTGAAATGTTTTGCATACCATGTTACGTGGATGACACATGAAGATGTGCTGAGTAGCAGTGCTGACCAGCCTCGTGGAGAGACCACCTGACATTGCTTTAAAAGCAGTCCTGTTTATCTTAGTCTCACCGGACTGGGTTATATAGTAATTATTGGAACTTATTGCAACAGTTCTCTCTCTTTAGGGGTTTTAACTGCTGCCAGTTACAGCTCTGTCAGAAATACCTATGGACTATGTCTGTTGGTAGGTCAGGGTGGGTTGCACTGTTCTTCAGTAATATACATAGTAGATGTAACTTTGACATCTGTATTACTTATTAAAATGGTTGCTTATCATATTATAAGCAAGGTCTCTACAAAAATTCAAGCAAAATAAAACTGCATAACACATAACATTATTCACTCATTGCAAACACAATGAGGCTTCGAATTAAATATTGCTGCATCTAAATTGTCTGTATAGATTATTAAAATACACACACAGTCTGCAACCTTACCGAAATATGTGAGACTTCTATGAAAATACGAGCAACAATAAAGTTGTATTATATGTAATTCTGACTTCTGAAAATTTGTTTAAGGAGTGGCTCACCAATCATATTGATAAATTTCATTTGCAAGTACATATCATTCACCATGGGATATTGGAACGCGTAGATAGCATATTCTTCTATAAATAATTAAAAACCAATATTTACTTATGAAATATGTATTACAAATTAAGAATATGTAGTTGTCTAACATGAGTTTTACTCATGTAACTCAGAAAAACGCGAAATAACGTCGTCTGCTGTCATCACAGTTGCTCCTGCCACCGACAGATTGGTGAACGGTAGAAAACGACCCTAATTCGATCTTTTTAACACGACTTTCTTACTGTCACAAACAGATGGCTGCACTCTAGAAAATGAGCATTGCACTAATAAAAACGATAATAGTTTGTTCTATGTACAACGCTCGGTTTAAGATGCAACAGAAATTTAAATTAATCATTTTCCACATCGATGATGCTTCTCGAATGCCTTGTATTCCTTTTTGCCTGCTTGTTTTACTACATTTTTATATTTTCTCCTTTAATCAATTAAATTCAATATTTCCTCTGTTACCCAAGGATTCTTACTAGTCCTCGTCTTTTTACCTACTCCATCCTCTGCTGCCTTCACTATTTGATCTCTCAAAGCTGCCCATTCTTCTTCTACTGTATTTCTTTCCCCCATTCTTGTCGATCGTTCCCTAATGCTCTCTCTGAAACTCTCTACAACCTCTGGTTCTTTCAGTTTATCCAGGTCCCATCTCCTTAAATTCCCACCTTTTTGCAGTTTCTTCAGTTTTAACTTAAAGTTCATAACCAGTAGATTGTGGTCAGAGTCCACATCTACCCCTGGAAAGTCTTACAACTTAAAACCTGGTTCCTAAATCTCTATCTTCCCATTACACAGGGTGATTCAAAAACAATACCACAACTTTAAAAATGTGTATTTAATGAAAGAAACATAATATAACCTTCTGTTATACATCATTACAAAGAGTATTTAAAAAGGTTTTTTTTCACTCAAAAACAAGTTCATAGATGTTCAATATGGCCCCCTCCAGACACTCGAGCCATATCAACCCGATACTCCAACTCATTCCACACTCTCTGTAGCATATCAGGCGTAACAGTTTGGATAGCTGCTGTTATTTCTCGTTTCAAATCATCAATGGTGGCTGGGAGAGGTGGCCGAAACACCATATCCTTAACATACTCCAATAAGAAAAAATCGCAGGGGGTAAGATCAGGGCTTCTTGGAGCCCAGTGATGAAGTGCTCTGTCACGGGCTGCCTGGCGGCCGTCAAGAACTTTTCCCTTTGCACAAACACCCATCCTCTGTAAACTGTTTATACCAACGTTTAATACACCACCTATGGTTTAACACCATACTTCGTTCGAAATGCACGCTGTACAACTGTCGTCGATTCACTTCTGCCGTACTCAATAACACAAAAAGCTTTCTGTTGAGCGGTCGCCATCTTAGCATCAACTGACGCTGACGCCTAGTCAACAGGGCCTCAAGCGAACAAATGTACAACTAAATGAAACTTTATAGCTCCCTTAATTCGCCGACAGATAGTGCTTAGCTCTGCCTTTTGTCGTTGCAGAGTTTTAAATTCCTAAAGTTGTGGTATTCTTTTTGAATCACCCTGTATAATCTACCTGAAACCTTCCAGTGTCTCCAGGCCTCTCCCATGTATACAACCTTCTTTCATGATTATTGAACCAAGTGTTAGCTATGATTAAGTTATGCTCTATGCAAAATTCTACCAGACGACTTCCTCTTTCATTCCTTACCCTCATTCCATATTCACCTTCTACTTTTCCATCTTGTCCTTTTCCTACTATCGAATTCCAGTCACCCATGACTATTAAATTTTCGTCTCCCTTCACTATCTGAATAATTTTTTGTCTCATCAATTTCATCAATCTCTTCGTCATCTGAGGAGCTAGTTGGCATATAAACTTGTACTACTCTGGTAGGTGTGGGCTTTGTGTCTATCTTGGCTACAATAATGTGTTCACTACGCTGTTCAGAGTAACTTACCCGCACTCCTATTTTTTTTATTCATTCTTAAACCTACTCCTGCAATACCCCTATTTGATTTTGTATTTATAACCCTGTATTCACCTGACCAGAAGTCTTGTTTCTCCTGCCACCGAACTTCACTGATTCCCACTATATGTAACTTTAACCTTTCCATTTCCCTTATTAAATTTTCTAAACTACCTGCGCGATTAAGGGATCTGACATTCCACACTCTGATACGTAGAACGCCACTTTTCTTTCTCCTGATAACGATGTCCTTCTGAGTATCCTGTAAATCCGAATGGGGGACTATTTTACCTCAGGAATATTTTACCCAAGAGGACGCCATCATCATATAACCATACAGTAAAGCTGCATGCCTTCGGAAAAAGTTACAGCTGTAGTTTCCTCTTGCCTTCAGCCATTCGCAGTACCAGCACAGCAAGGCCGTTTTGGTTAATGTTACAAGGCCAGATCAGTCAATCATCCAGACTGTTGCCCATACAACTGTTGAAAAGGATGCTGCCCCTCTTCAGGAACAACACATTTGTCTGGCCTCTCAACAGATACTCCTCCGTTGTGGTTGCACCTATGGTATGGCTATGTATATTGCTGAGGCACGCAAGCCTCTCCACCATCGGCAAGGTTCATAAAAAGGATAATAGATTTTAACATCTATCCCACTGTCCACTTTAGAGAGGGAACAGTTCCAGATGTCTTAAACTGACAACTGTCTTGTGCATATACGAAAAAGGAGAAAGAAATTCTCTCCATAATTACTAGTCCATAGCAATAGTACCAATAATTTCGAAAGTTATTGAAGCATTAACGAAAGACCAGTTAATTGATTTATTTGAGTGTAACAACCTACTCAACAAAGTTCAGTATGGGTTCTGAAGTGGACTATCAACAATTAAGGCAGTACAAGAAATTGTATTATCAGTATTGCATGGATTTGAAAACAGGCATCACAGCTATGCCGCACTAGTAGATCTCACATAGCGTTTTGATTAAGAAACTTAAAACCTATGGAATAACTAAAATGGGTCTAGCATTACTGAAATCATGTTTGGTAATTAGAAACCAGATGTTTGTTGCAACTTCAAATAATAAACCTGACATTCTGAAAGTAAAATATGGGGTCCGACAAGGATCTGTGCAGGGATCTTTCTCATTTATTGTCTATGTGAATGACCTCTGTAACTTACTACCCTATAAATCTTTAGTTTATGCTAATGGTACAAATTTATCATATCATGTAATGATGTGAATGCTGTCAAACAAATGAACAATGCTATGACAGAAAAGGCAAGTAAGTGGTTCCAGAAAAATATGATGACATCTAATAATTGTAAAACTGAATGTATCCTCTTTTCTCTGAGAAATATTAATAATGGTCATAACTCATTCAGTACAGTTGTTAGGCTTCTACCTTGATAGTAAATTGTACTGGAACACCCACACAGAAAAGCTCTCCAGTAAACTGGCAGAAGCATTAAAGCTCTTAAGGAAACTGAAGGATTGTGTGGTTCAAATGGCTCTGAGCACTATGGGACTTAACATCTGTGGTCATCAGTCCCCTAGAACTTAGAACTACTTAAACCTAACTAACCTAAGGACATCACACACATCTATGCCCGAGGCAGGATTCGAACCTGCGACTGTAGCGGTCACGCGTTTCCAGACTGAAGTGCCTAGAACCGCATGGCCACACTGGCTGGCAAGGATTGTGTGAGTAAAGAGCTCATGCTTATGGCATACTATGCCTTTTTTAATATATGCAATTACATTATGATATACTTCTTTGGGGAAACTCTGCTGGGGCAAAACAGGTCTTTATCTGGAACAAGACTAGCGCAGTTGACTTACATGTAAATAAATTTAAAATGGTGGTAGAGACATGGGCGAAAGAAAAAGCGCTTTATAACATAAATTAATTCATATGTACTGAAAAGATGATGATCTTTTATTAAAGTGACCGTGAATACAGTCTTATATGTAGCCTACATTATGTATGTAACAAGACATGTGATAGTCTAAATCTAATTATGTGGCAAGCAACATCTATGAAATATTATTTAGAAATGTTAGCCTTTGTATAATTATGTGTGTACTGGCGATGCCTTATACAATGTCACAGTTGTCGAGAGGCAAATCAATTTCCATTTCAGTTTCAACCGAGTCTGCTCTTACAGCTTCTCTATTGCAAACGCAATACTCTCCTGGCTCGTTTTATGCCAGTGGGTCCGCCCCTCGTGACATCTAGTGGTCATTTCCGCATTGTATAGGGGTGTCCGGATACTTTCGGAACTTGTGCTTTCCATGCTTGGACCTTGTCGAAGTTCATGAGCAACATGGCATCAGATACAGTCACAGAGCTACGAATTCTGCGTTCCAGCTGGCGCGGCTGCGGAATAACGCGGAAAACTGGAGAAATGAGGACTACCTAGGTTCAGTTCTAAGCTGTTAAAAGTTGACTCTACCAGCCACTGTAAGAGTGGTTTTGGGTGGTTTCCCACATTCATATAGTCGCATATTGGCCCTGGGCTGCACTTCACCCAGACGACAAAAAATAGCTCTCAAACTACAGTTTGTTCTGCGTTGCCAGTCGACTTAGAAATATAGAGTAATTCCACATCATCGAGTCAAAAATGTGACATTCATATTAACGAAACAAAAGATGTTTTTTGCATGCGGGTATACTATTGAACAATATTTATCGTTTAGATACCCAAGAAATCTGCTGTAAAACAAAAAGCAGATAATTATCAATCTTTGGCGGTATCGGTACAATACGTTTTGTGCATTTCTTGTCAAATTTTGTTCTTGGCGCACGACTCGTTAAACTCATCGAATCATTTGTATAAGAATTGGCTATTTTCTATCTTGCGCACTTGGAAACATTTTTGTGGACACCTATGACTGCAGGTACAAAAGGTGAATGGAATTTCTATCACATTAAGACGATAAAGGATATCGAATGCAGAGAAAATCGGAACAACTGATGAGATAACTGTACGCCAAATCTCAATAGAGCGTTGTTCACATTTTGGACAGTATAATAATACAGTTGCTGGAAGAAAAGCTCTCAATATTTTATGAGATACAGCCACCGAATTTTCTGGAGGAAGCTCCCAATAATAAACGCCAGCATCTTCTGATATGTATTACTAGGAAATCGGAAGACACTAAATTGCAGTGCATTCTTGTTTGTGTACAGGAGGCCGCGGTGTATTCGTCTTGCGTCCGAACAATACGCGAATGCCAAAGCGGCACTAAATGCCGTTAGTATGACACACCGGTATACAGTTAACGACGACTCGGCGATCCAGAAGTAAATATCTGTTCTCGTGGACTAATCTTTTAAGAAGTGAGGGTACTTGACTTTTCAGATATTTCGTGTTGTATTATTGTTTTATTTCGTCGGTTTCTTCGGGTAGTGTTTAAATGCTCAAGTAAGTGTTGAAACGCAGAGTAACGAAAGAATATCGCTGTTTCTCGTTTCGTGCGTGCTGGAGGTTCTTGCTGTTGAAGGTTTATTGGTTTAAGGTTGTGTGTGTGAGTGTGCGTGTGCATGTAGCGTGTTTGAATCATATGGTAAATAAACAAAAAATTATCTTCCGCAAATAGTGTTGTTACTAAACTCTTTGTTATGATGTTAATAGGGCTTTTTTTCTTTTTGCTGTACTTACTAAAACTTTTTTTTTTATCGAGTGTATCCGAATAATACAGTGCGACAATTTTGTATATTTTAAGTGACAGTTCGAAGCATTGCTGTCAGTGAAAATTAGGATGAAGCTGCTGTTGAGGCATAGAAACCAGGCATTGCGTGTGTCACAAACCTTATACTAAGCGGGTGAGTAATCGGGAGTATTTAAATCTGTTTTATCCACGAACCGGCAACACCAATATTTGATGGATTATATGTTTATAATTAACACAATAAAAGTTACCCATCGTAACTCATTAATGTGTTTTGAAAACTCGGATGATTTCATATTTGACGTTTATAGACGGCAGTAGCATTGCTTGCGGCATTCGTGAGGGCACAGTTCCTTATAGCCTATAGAGACCTGAGCGGTTTCCTGGGCAACACTGTAAACAGTATATTTAATGAGTTATAAGATTTTTAGCAGTAGCTGTAGTTATAGAATAGATATGTAACGACCACAGTGTCACCGATCACAATGTCTGTACAATCATCATCCTTCACCCCCTTCTCATGACGTCAGCGGAGCAGTATATGCTCAACCCCCCCCCCCCCCCCCCCCCCCACCCTCCTCACACACCACCCCCACAGTAGACCAAGTCAAATTTGGGGAAGAAGAAGGGGGGGGGGGGAGAAAGATATAGAGACAAAGTTCAGTTTACAAATAACAATCATAAATTACTAGTAACAAAAGCAACCCAATTTTAATTTAGACATAATTACATATTTAATTTACAAGGCTGCTTTTTACAGTTCAAAAATTCATATACTGAGTAGAAACTATGTTTCCTCAGAAATGCTGTAAAGTTATATTTAACCATATTTTATGCCATTGCAGTTTTAACTCACTAGGTAGACTACTGAATAATTGAACCGTTATCTGTGAAACACTTCCCTTATACAGAACTGTTTTTACATCATTGTGAGATGTGGGTATTACTGATGTCTCTTGTGTTGTGGCTATGGATATGCTTATTTTGCCATAGATGGCCTGGGATGTTTAAGAAATACTTATTTGCAAATGGCATACACTCATGTGCGTGAAGGTTTGGCAGGCTTATTATTTTCAGCTGTATGAAATGTGGTCTACATGTTTCCAGTTTCTTTAGGTTGCAAATAACCCTGATTGCACTTTCTGCATCCTAAAGACTTTTATTCTGGTGACTAAGTTTTTCCAGAAAATTAGCCCATACCAGAGAAATGAATGGAAGTATGCATAATATGCCTGAATGACTGCTGATCTGCTTGTACATTGGCTTAACACACGAAGAACATAAGAATTTGAAAGTATTTTTTTCTGAGCTCTTTCACATAACAGTTCCAATTTAAATTGTCTTGCAACCACATACCTGACACCTTAGTTTCAGTAAATGCTTTCAATAATGTGTTGTCAAGATATGGTACTGTATGAAACTCTTGTTCAAGTGGAGAAGAGTGGAAATTCATAAGACAGTTTTTTTCTTTATTTGTTATTACCTTATTTTGTTGAAACCAGCTAGTAACAAGGGACACTGAAGAATCTATTGCTACCTGCATAAAGACTTTGTCAGCAGCTGTTATTGAAATGCGGTGTCATCATCAAATATGATTTGTTTTTTTTTTCCACTGTAGTAGTCATGTAAATCATCAGTGTAAAGGAGGAGCAGTAGAAGTCCTAGGACAGAGCATCATGGCGCACCATACTCTGTTGGTGATTTATTGGATAGGTGTGTTGTTGTAATGACATTTTCTTTAATGTTATCATGCCTTAAAGTCACAATTTGCTGCCTGTCTTCTGGGTAAGATTTTAGCCGCTGATATTATTTGTGCTCAGACTGATCTGTAGTGTAGCAGAAGGCCTCTGTTAGGTTGTTGGAAGGTGATAATTTGGTGGAGAGTTGACAAAAACTTATGTTAGATAACAGACAAGATTCAGAAGAGTATTTCTCTGTATATTAAGCGCATATATAGCACATAAAATATGAAAAATGAAAGGGGTAATTAACTTTTCATGTACATCTTCTTAAAGAGTCCTTGACTTTACTAAATTTAATGATTTTTCTTCCATATTGGAAAAGTTAGCTGCTTTTTACTGGCCAGATACAAACTTGTTGGTGTCTGAATCAAATCTCAGTTGTCCAGAATATTGTAATAGGATTTTTTATCGCTGTCTAGTTGAACTGTAAACAGAGTATTACAGTTATAGAAATAATAACGCTTTGGGCCTCCAGTAGTGTGACAAATCTGTGGAGCAGTTGGATAATCCGTTTATTTTCTTCTATCTGACGTGCCTCTCCCCAGCAGTTTCTACATGAATGTATGACAAACGGATTAGTTTATCTGTTAACAAGCTTGCATAAAATTTTTGAGTTACTACGTAATGTGGGTTTGACAGCTGGCTTAAAATTTTGTAAATGAATGTAGGAATTATTATTCCTAAACAACCATTCAAGTGATTCCTTTAGCTGAAGTGTAGCATAGTAGGATATTATAGAACCACACAACCAGCCAGTTGATTTAAATTGGAGCGGAAGAAAAGTACTACTCAGTTAGTACCATGAGCTAGAAAATCAATGAAGTGCTCTGTGGGCTTGAAGAATGGGAAACAATTTTTTTGAAAATCCGTATAACAAAAGTGTCCTATAACTTATTGTAAGGTTTGTGATATAGGTTATGAGACCTTACACATGATGATAATGACTGATAATATTCAGTCCTGAAGGGTGTATCATGTGTCTAGAAGTCACACACAAACATTCTGAAAATATAAAATTAGTTTTTGTAAAAATTGGAAATGCTATGAAGTATATGCATCAATAATAATAGTAGTAGTAGTAGTAGATTTTTATTACTGAAGGAATGATAGTGAATTAGTTTTGTTGCACTCTCATAAGTAAAGAAAGAGAATTCCTGCATGTTTAATAAATCTTTGTAATTTGAATGAAGTTTAATGGAATGGGCTGTCTAACAAGAGAAGACAGGCAAAATCTCGTCAGTCAGTTTCTTTGATTTCCGCATTCATTTACCACTCTTCTTTTATTGGTAATTTAAATAGTGGTCTCGCTCAGCATTATAGTTGTTGTGTATGATGTAGGCTACTTATTTGCAAGAGTTGAGACTCATTGTTTAATGAGGAATGATTGATGAAACTAATTTGTAAGTCTGTCATTATTTTCCCCACGATCAAAATCGCTATGATAAAAAGGGACTAGTGTAGCAGGGGATACAACCTGTCGGCTTTGGACAATGACGTCACAAGTCGCCAATCGAGAAGCGATTCTTCTTAGTGTTGTAGCTCCCTTCAGTGGCTGATAAGTGTTTTTTTGGCTTTTTAAAAAAAAAAATCTCACGAGATAGAATAAACAGATCCACTTTATTAAGCAATCAATAAAAAAACGAAACCGAAACATAACAGCAAAAGCAAAAATGGTAAACTGCTCTCTGGCGACTTGTGACGTCATTGTCCAAAGCCGACGGGTTGTATCCCCTGCTACACTAGACCCGGTAAAAACCTTACTTACTATAATAATTCATCTCTGTTGCAGATGGTCCTTGATGGATGTACACTTATTAGCGCTTTGATGGATGATAGTAACTAATCTCACAGAGGTGAGTTGAATCTCTCGTGTGTGTGTGTGTGTGTGTGTGTGTGTGTGTGTGTGTGTGTGTGTGTGGAGAGAGAGAGAGAGAGAGAGAGAGAGAGAGAGAGAGTGAGTGCTGCGCACAGCAGTTTTAGCAACTTCATGCCCTGTTCCTGAGTTTATGCCTTAATATCTCATACCGTCTTCTCGCTGATACTAAGTGCAGTTCACGATAGAGACAGCAGAATTATGGGACAGTCTTCCTCTAACATCTGTTCTCAGAATTTACCAAATTGCTATTCTTCCAAAGCTTCCTATTTGTGTTTACTGACCATCTATACAACACATTCATATTATTTTGGTCTGCTAACAGTGCATCATTGAATTATACAGTGCTTGCTGCAATACCTACTTGATGAGGTTACCACATGCTCTGTAATTGAGCTGTTTGAGGGAGAAAATGGTAAAAGCCGAAATAGGATTTGGAGATACAGAGGTTTAAAGTTTGCAATTAATCCACAAATCTGAATAATTTTAATCTAACCTCGATTTTGTGCTAGACATGCTTTTGACATCTATAGTCTTCTATACAGTCATAAAAAGAACAAGAAGCAGATAACACAAGAAATACACACATTGCTGTAGTGGAGAGACCATTGTGTTACCCAAATCACATACATTGACAACAAAACACAATGACAGATAATCGTATGAGAACATTTACACAGAGTTTCTAGAAGAATTAACTGTATAGCTTGTTGCTTGAAAGTACTTAATCACTTATCACTCTCATCACATGTGTGCCCATTGCGCAAATGTTTTGGGTTTAGCGACAAGAAAAATCCATGATAAAAAGGAGGGATGTAATCTGAGAGGGACTGAATGGCAGCAGCTGGGTGCATCATATTTTAATCAAGAAGTGAGAACTAGGTTTTGCCTTCCATGTTTTCTGAAACTTAATTTGCTCCAGATTTCATGACAATGTCTCACTGATGAATAAAGAGGGTGGGTATTTAGAAGTCAGCTGCATGCTTTCCTTTGGGTGACAGCCACATCAATTCTGGACATCAGAGTCACCAATTTAACAGAATATTTTGAACGTTTGCCTCACATTGCTTTCACCTGTTTTCTCAAATGATTTAAGGGGACAGTGGCAATTAGGTCCTACATCATTTTTATTTATAATTTTTCCATGATGAGATACTTATTCTTCATCTGTATTACACATCTTCTGCTTAAACTTCCATTGTGCGGTGCATCTCAGCATTTTTCTAGAAGATCTCTGTCTGTTCTGTCCCTTCATGACAGGCAACTGAGACAGTGACGGACTGCTCGATATTAAAGCCAATTTGAAATCTTTCGCAGATTGTCATAATACCAACAAAGATTATTACTATTAATGTTATTATTATTATTATTATTATTATTATTACCTGTAAAAATATAAATGAACTATGCCTATACACACATGATAAAACCTTCAACAATAGCCATTCAGTAATAACCTCATATTTCATGCATTTCTGAAACATTATGGCATGTGCATGCACTTACCATTATCATCATGAAACATACTAAGTACAACAGATTTGCAAATTTACATACCTCTTGAGTCATCTCAGTGCCATTGGGATTGTACTCAGAATCCTGGTAAGAGACATCAGGACTGCTAAGAACATCATCTTCTTCTTCTTCTTCTTCTTCTTCTTCTTTTTTGTGGTAACTCATCAAATGTGGCCATAATCTCGGAAAACATATGTGGGTCCCTCCTAGCACCAACCATTTTGCCTGTGGCTTGCAATTATGATTCTGTGGCAGGCAGCCATTGGCATTTAACATGAACCATCACCCAAACATCTATAGAGTGAAATTAGAACTTTCTCTTCATATATTATACTCTTTTGTTCTTAGGTCGTGATGATTGCCCTATAACTCAAAAAACACAGCAATAACGCTTACCTTTGTGTTCCCACAAGATGCTCAGTCAGTCAGACTAGTTTCTGGTATGCAGTTTTTGTAATGGCTGTCATGCTCTCTCCCATAATCCCCAGCCCCCACCCCCCATAAATAAAAATATATGTTCTCTATTTGCCTTCCCTACATCTACATCATCACTCTGCAATTCACAGTTAAGTAGCTGGCAGACGGTTCATCAAACTACCTTCAGGCCTTCGTACCTTTCTGCTCTTGAACACCATGCAGGGAAAAAAGGAAAACAATTAAATCTTTCCTTGCGAACTCTGGTTTTTCTTATTTTATTATGATGATCATTTCTCCATATGTAAGTGTGCACCAATAAAATATTTTTACACTCTGAAGAGAAAGTTTGTCAGCAGCAAAAAATGCATTTGTTTTAATGATTGCCACCCCAATTCGCATATAATATCCAGAGCACTCTCAACCATATTTTGTCATAATACAAAATTAGCGGCCCTTCTTTGAACGTTTTCGATGTCCTCCATCAGTCCTATCTGATGTGGATCCCACATCCCACAACAATACTCCAGAAGGACAAGCAAGTGTAGTGTAGGCAGTCTCTTTAGTAGACCTGTTGCATCTTCAAAATGTTTTGCCAATAAATCACAGCCTTTGATTTGCTTTCCCCACAACGTTATCTGTATAATTATTCCAATTTAAATTTTTCATAATCTTAATCCGTAAGTATTTAGTTGAGCTTACAGCCTACAGATTTGTGCGATTTATCATGTAACTGAAACTTAGCGGATTCCTTTTTGTACTCATGTGGATGATTTCACACTTTTTGTTACTACAGATTTCACATCACCACCTAGTGCTACTCTTAGATAATTAAATAATCTGACAAGCTTTCATAATTTGCCATTAATATTTAATCATATATTAGTGGTTTCCCTGTCTTGTTTATGTGCACAATCCTACAGTCATCCACATTTGGAAAGGGCTGTCATTTAATGCACCAACTGGAAATACTGCCAGTCATTCTGTATTCTATTAGTATCATCCAGCAATGACACTTTTGCAGTGAGCAGAATTATCAGTGAACAGTTGCTATCTTAATCTTATCCAGTTATTTATTTTACTGTGCCAGTACTTGTACTGATAATGTAAACAGTTCTGTTATGCTCTCTCTCTCCCCCTCTCTCTCCCTCTCCCTCTCTCTCCCTCCCTCTCCCCCCCCTCCCTGTCCCCCTCCCATCCCTCCCCCTCTCCCCCTCCCAGTACATTATCATCTTTCGAAGTAGACCATTATGCTGAAACCTCTTGAATGTGTTTACAAGTATAAAAGTGTCATTAAAGCACATTACTGGTGGTGAAGGGTGAAGACCTGTAAGGGGAAATGGAAAGTGGAATATGCAAATACATAACATTTTTCAATATGGCACTAAATAACATTTCTCAAATATGTACTATTTAAAGAGGAAACATTTTATGCATGACCCAGATATAAGAGGAAAGAAATGTATACAATGTTCCTCTACAAATAGTGTGTATATGAATAATGTTGTGTAGTTGCTTGTTGTATTTTAATATTGTCATGTATTTGCATATTGCTCAATTAACTTTTCATTTCACCATCCTTCTCTTCCCCACATCCCTCTCCCACCTCCCTCCCAGTAATATGCTCTGCCCCCAACTCATTCAACATCTGTCCCTTTCCATGCCCTCACCTTGTAATATGCTTTAATGACACTGTTATACTTGTGAACATATTGAAGAGGTTTCAGCATAATGGTCTACTTTGAAAGATAATAATGTACTGGGGGGGGGGGGGGGGGGAGAGAGAGAGAGAGAGAGAGAGAGAGAGAGAGAGAGAGAGAGAGAGAGAAAACACTCTCGTCACTTCTGTTACAATGTAGTTTTAATGTCATTATGTTTGTTACATGAAGCTAGTGAAAATGTACCATTGGAGCAACATTTCCTACTCCCTCCCCCCTTTCCTTCTTTGTTCTCCCCCCTATCCCTTCATGCTGCCCTTCCATCCAGTTCCTCAGTTTTCCGCCCCTCCACAACCCCTGCCTGTTTCCCTTTACACCAACCCCCCCCCCCTTCAAGTAATTCAACATGTCTCCAACTGCCCCCTAGCCTGCCCTTGCCCTCCTCCCCACCCCGACAGACACTCCCCCTTGTTCCTATCCATCCCCTGTCCACTCTTGACACATTAGAAAAATTACTGTTTTGTGATAGCTTTTTGTTTTTGATATGACCAATCTGTGGCCTCAGTAGATTGAAGCTCGCTTGCTTTGTTTGGAAAACTGCAACTAAAAAATTGTAATGTCTTTCTTTATAATGGTAGCCTTTGCATTGCTTTCTCGCTGCAAGGAATATTTGAACATTGTGCCTAGCTGTGCAATGTGCTGCATGATCTTTGTGTATGTCCCACGACTGGTTTTGACTCACAACATATTCTGTGTTTTATTTTTTCATTGACAATATGATACTTGATTAGAAGAGGGGATCGGTTGGTAGGACATGTTCTGAGGCATCAAGGGATCACTAATTTAGTATTGGAGGGCAGCGTGGAGGGTAAAAATAGTAGAGGGAGACCAAGAGATGAATACACTAAGCAGATTCAGAAGGATGTAGGCTGGAGTACGTATTGGGAGATGAAGCAGCTTGCACAGGATGGAGTATCAAGGAGAGCTGCATCAAACCAGTCTCAGGACTGAAGACCACAACAACAACAACAACAACATGATACTTATTGTAAACGAAAAATCCAGATGTAATGTTGTAGGGATATTTACATTGTTTTGTGTATTATAAAAGCTATGTCTTGGTTTGTCTTGATCTTTGACATCATCACCATCTGCCACCAAGCTGATATAATACGCTCCTAGAGTCTGTTGTCTTCAGTCTGGCATTCAAAGTTTCCAAATAACATTTTTTGCAACTACACATAATGGCAGTTAAAGACGGAATTGTACATTTTTCTTTTATTGCTACTGGGAGCTTCAATGTTAGGCGGGTGATGGAGCCCCTTAGGGATATGGCAGCTAAGGACGGGAAGAAAGCCAATGTGCACTCCGTGTGCATACTGGGGAGAGTCATCCAAGATGTGGAAAGGGTCCTTCCGGATGCCATGAAGGGTACAGGATGCAGCTAACTCCAGGTGGTGGCTCATGTCGGCACTAATGACGTGTGTCGCTATGGATCGGAAGAGATTCTCTCTGGTTTCCGGCGGCTATCTGAATTGGTGAAGACTGCCAGTCTTGCTAGCAAGATAAAGGCAGAGCTCGCCATCTGCAGCATCGTCGACAGGACCGATTCTGGACCTTTGGTACAGAGCCGAGTGGAGGGTCTGAATCGGGGCTCAGACGGTTCTGTGACCGTGTAGGCTGCAGATTCCTTGACTTGCACCATAGGGTGGTGGTGTTTCGGGTTCTGCTAAATAGGTCAGGTGTCTACTACTCACAGTAGGTGGCTACCCAGGTAGCAGTGGCTATGTGGCGTGGACTGGGTGATTTTTTTTTTTAGCTTAGACAGTCTCGGGAAAGATAAAAAAGGGCTCCAGTCTCAAAGGGTATAGGGCAAAGAAACGACGAGAATCAACCAAGCAGTAGTCGGTATTGTAGTTGTAAATTGTTGTAGCTGTGTTGGAAAAGTACCAGAGCTTCAAGCGCTTATAAAAATCACTGGCGCTGAAACCGTTATAGGAACAGAAAGCTGGCTAAAGCCAGAGATAAATTCTGCCGAAATTTTACAGAGGCGGAAACTGTGTTCCGAAAGGATAGATTAAATAAAGTAGGTGGTGGTGTGTTTGTGTCTATTGGTAGTAGTTTATCTTGTAGTGAAGTTGAAATAGGTAGTTCCTGCGAATTACTATGGGTAGATGTTATACTCAACAGCTGTAGCAAAATAATAATTGGTTCCTTCTACCGACCCCCTGACTCAGATGATATAATAGCTGAACGGTTCAAAGAAACCTTGAATCTCATTACAAATAAGTACCCCACTCATAGAGTTATAATTGGTGGAGACTTCAATCTATCCTCAATTTGTTAGCGAAAATACATGTTCAAAGCCGGTGGTAGACAGGAAACATCTTCCGAAATTGTACTAAATGATTTCTCTGAGAATTACTTTGAGCAGTTAGTTCTTGAGCCCACACAAATTGTAAATTGTTGCGAAAACGCACTTGACCTCTTAGCCACAAATAATCCTGATCTAATAGAGATTGTCATGATGGATACGGGGATTAGTGAACATAAGGTCATTGTAGTGAGGCTCAAAATCGTATCAACCAAAACCACTAAAAATAAATGCAGAATATATCTATTTAAAACAGCAGATAAAAATTTGCTTGATGCCTTCCTAAGAGAGTGTCTCCATTCCTTCCAAGCTAATTATGTAAGTGTAGACCAGATATGGCTCAAATTCAAAGATACAGTATCGACAGCAATAGATAGATTCATATCACATAAGTTAATGAGAGACGGGACTGGTCCACCATGGTACACAAAACACGTTGGAAGCAACGAAAAAAGCATGCCAAATTCAGAAGAATGCAAAATCCCCAAGACTGGCTATTTCACGGAAGCTCAAAATTTAGTGCGGACATCAATTAAAGATGCTTTTAAGTTTCCACAATGAAACATTGTCTCAAAATATGGTAGAAAACCCAAAGAAATTCTGGTTGTATGTAAAGTACACTAGTGGCAAAAAACAGTCAATACCATCATTGCGCAATAGCGATGGAAATATTACCGATGATGGTGCCACTAAAGTGGAGTTACTAAATACAGTTTTCCGCAATTCCTTCACGAAAGAAGACAAAGTAAATGTTCCAGAATTCAAAACCAGAACAGCTGTTAACATGGGTGACATAACATCTTAGGTGTTGGGAAACAACTCAAATCACTTAATAAAGGCGAGTCTTCCGGTACAGATGGTATACCAAACTGGTTCCTTTCAGAGTATTCAGACACAATAGCGCCTTTCTTAGCAATCATATACAACCGCTCACTTGACGAAAGGTCTGTTCCTAAAGACTGGAAAGTAGCACAGGTCACATCAATATTCAAGAAAGGAAATAGGAGTAACCCATTGAATTACAGACCCATATCACTGACCTCAACTTGCAGTAGGATTTTGGAGCATATACTGTACTCCTTTTTCCCACGCACCATTCGAGAGTGGGATGGCAGAGAAGTGGTATGAAAATGCTTCGATGACAGGAACTTAAGTGTGAATTGCAGAGTAACTATGTAGATGTAGATGTAGATGTAGATGTAGACTTGTATGAGCTTTCCTGAGCGTATTGTAAGTACTTGTACTTATTATGTACTTCCGTTCCTGATGTTACATTTGCCTTTTAATTATTATTTATTACCATTTCTAATTTGTGTTTTGTGTAAACTATGCCACAGTTCTCATCTGATGATGAGGATGATGATGACGGCTCAAAACAGATCACAAATAAAGTTCTTAGTGGTCAAGGATTTCCATGGAATTGCTACATGCCATTTAACATATTAACTCGTTGGTAAAATAATCAGACGTTCGAGCTGTTGTATACATGGGAGTACAATTCTTTAAAGAAACAGGTTTTACTGATCATGATCTATTATTGAACCAGTCACATATGCATGAAGATCCTCTGTATGATTGTATTTCGGTTACTAGGCAAATGCCTTTCTGGAATCTAGGAAGACAGAATCTACCATTTGCAATATATCGTGTATGGAAAAAGAAAGCATTGTTTCAAACAAGTTGTTTTTGTAGAAACTGCGTATTCTTTCAAAGATGCTTCTTTGATTGAGGGTTGTCATTATGTTAGAGATTTTATGCCGTGGGATTCTGCAATAGACAGATGATGATGATTTTGTTGTCTGTAATAGCACACTTCAACTCTTTGACACTTTGTCTACAGAAGGGAGCTTCTGCCTGTACACTAGTAAATTCATATGGTGACATGTACTATTGGGAGTTTGTTGGATTATATCCACTAAAATGCTCTGTAGATGGCTATTTATAGCTGAAATCTGTATACGCAAGAATAAAAGAACCAATGTGATTGCGACTGATTTCTGTATTCATATCCTTCCTTATTTATGGAGGGTGCTAATTCTGTAGCATAATCAAAAGAAATCTACAAGCCTTATTAGCTTTTTGTAGTCTGAATATTTTTTTAAGTACATGAATGCTTGTTTCTATATCTCTCATTTATGAGTTTAAGGTCCAGTAAAACACTGTTTTTGTAATAGTATCCTGTTGTGTGAATGAATTTTTAATGTAAAATTTAATATTTTACTTTCTGTCTGTTGTCATTAGTCTTTCTTCCCAGGCGCTAGATTTATTTCTGTTGTTATGCCTCTCACATGTGGTAGTGCAGTACATTTATTGAGCAATTCTAAATTTCATTATGATTTGGATTTCACATTCAATTGTAGCCAGTGCAAAGATCAGAGAAATGCATGTGCTTACCTTTCTGACAATCTTTTTTCTAGAGTAGTCTTGTAATGTACCAGCCAATCATTGGTTTATTGACACGTTTTCTTCAGTGTGGTATTGGTTTGTTTTAAACAGTGCCAAGAGGTTAGTCAGTCATCTCCAGTATGAGCTTCATAATGATTTGCAAGCTGACATCTTTATCACAGTTAGATACGAAGTATAATATTGATTTTGGGGAAAACTCTACTAACATATTGTGCATTCTGGAGCTACGGGGGGGGGGAGATTAGGAGGTATATGATGCACAGTCAAAGGTACCACACTCTTAATTATTGAAAAACTTACAACTATTGACAGACCTCGCACCACCCCAGAATGTGGTGATGAAAAAGCTGCAATAAATTAAAAGGCAAGAGAATTTTAAATATGAAACAAAGTTCATTGAAAATAAAACACTACACAACATCTTGCTTCATAGTTAGTTATTTGTATATTCCAGGGATCATAATTGCAACCCATTACTATGATATGGAAAGAGTTCATTTTACATATTCTCAGTGGTAAATATGACAAAATGCTGACAATTTGCACGATTTGTTAAGGTTTTCTAATTTTTAAATATTTTTTTGCATGCATACAGTGCCGTATCTGTATTAAATGACCTTAAAAAGCATTTGCAAGCTCTCTCTCTCTCTCTCTCTCTCTCTCTCTCTCTCTCTCTCTCTCTCTCTCTCTCTCTCTCTCTCTCACACACACACACACACACACACACACTCACACATTCTCTCTCTCTAACACTAATGTTAAAGTACTGGTGCTTCTCGTTTGCTGTAGTTTTATGCCAAAGAAGCTCTAATCAAGCTCAGTAAAGATTGGCCTTGTACACCACAGAACTTTACTAGGCTCGGTGTTATTGGATGTGGTATACTCTTACTTACTTCCAACTTTTGAATTGACCTACCCAACCAGTTATGTAGGGTCTCTGTCCTAAAAGTTGGTAGGTGCATTTCCTCTGGTGTTTCAGTAGGTATTTGTGATGTAATTTGTGCAATGTGTAGCTGGAGTCAGTCCAAACAAATACTGCTCATCACATTTTTCATGCAACGGAAAGCGTCGGTTCATTTACTGTTCCAAAGAAAATTATTTTCAAAGCAAAATTTTACACGCCTACTCAATAGGAAAGTCTCAAATTAGTCCAGTGCTATATTTGTGTTAGCGACGTGTATGAACAGCGACAGTAACCTTAAGTAAGAATAACCAGTTCTTCAGCAGTGAGTGAGCAGTGCTGCTGCATGGTGAGAAGTCAGGGCAGTGCTGTTGCTGCTGGGGTGCTGATTATTCTGTGTTTTACTGTCACTGTACATACATATTGATAACATGAATATCACACTAGACTAATTTGAGGCTGCTCTGTTGAATAGGCACCTCAAATTCCACTTTAAAAATAGTTTTGTTCATAACTGGAAACAAATTGACACTGTGTCGACACTGCTCATCTCATGAGAGATGTGGTGAGCAATATTTGTTTTGGCTAACTCGAGCTACACGCTGCCAAAACACCAGAGAAAATGAGCCTGACAATTCTTGGTGGAGAGATCCTGTATACCTGGTCGAGATAATCACCTTCTTTCATATTCCATATCGCAATATAAAGTATATAGTTCTCTTTTCTGGTGTTGCTCATGACTTGGTGCAAGCCTTTCAGGTGACACCACGCACTTATCTTGTCAGGTGTCTTAACTTTAACTGTACCCTGCATGTAATTTACGTAAGCTACAAAGATGAAGGCATTAAATGTTAGATGATATTATAAAGTTGGAACCAAATTTGAGTCCAAATCTGAAGGCAGGGTCACAGTGAAGTTCAACACTTAGAACCAAAAGTATGTATATTATTGACAAATATACAGCTGGAACAGAACTGATCTTGTATGCAAAGAATGCAGTTATTTATACAAGCACTAAATGGATGATAGTATTTATATAACCATCGAATATTGGTGATATACAAACATTACAAATGTTAGAAATTTCAAGAATCCTCCAGAAATAATAAATATGAAATAGTGACTAATTGCTGGTGATCAGGTTTGAACTGACATACAACACACCAGGCAACGATGCTAATCACTGCACCCCACTGCCTGCACAAGAGCTCACTGCATTGCTCCCTCTATTGGAGAAACAGCAACCCACTGTTTCAGAAGTTCTCTTTGGAGCCAACTACATCACCCTGAATTTAGATATTGTCAGTGGTCCTCTGTTTGGTAACACTGGTGGATCCCTGTATTCCGGTTTTGCGGTTATATCGTCTTAAATATGATGAGCGTCAAAAGTAGCCTCTCCTGGCAAAGCTTCACATCTGTCAAGTAGGTATTCAGTTTACTTGAACCTCCCATTGTTGATGTGTGCCTCTGGGCTGTAGCATGGTCATGGACATTAGCTAGACCCAGGGTGCTCCACGCTGCCTTCTGTGACATCACTGGTGCCCGCTTCAATGGCATTTATGGTAATTCTTTTGTTGCACACCCACCATGCCTGCTTCAGCCTTCTGATGACCAGACCCCAAACCGTGCTTAGCTGTAGGCCATCACCATTGTTGAGGGTGTTGTCACAAATTTTTATCTTGAGCATTTGTTTGAGCAGTGCCAGAAATTACTAGTCCATGTGATAATTGATATCTCTTCAAATGCAATAAGATGTCTGATTTCTAGAGCATGGTCCGCTACCACTGATTTCTCAGGGTACTGCAGATGAAAGCTTCTCATGTTCTACACAGTGCTGTTCTATAATATGCGCAGTCTGTCCAACATAAAACTGTTGGCACCCATATGGTATTTTTATACTCCTGACATTCTGAGGCCTACATTCTCTTTCACAGGCCTCATAAGTTGTTGAATTTTTGTTGTAGTCATGAATACAGAATTGATTTTATGCATCTTTAAGAGCCGGCTAATCTTTCCTGTTACTGAGCCATAGAAAAGCAAAAACACAAGCGTCTGAGTCCTTCTTGGGGTCCTTCTGTTTCTCTGTTTTCAGAGAGATGGCTTATGAAACCTGGTAGTTACCGTAGCCGTTTTCCTGGAATACTTTCCATAAGTGGCTCAGTTCTGTCAGCAGGTTTTCAGCATCTGAGATGGGTTCTGCTTGATGTACCAAGGTCCTTAGAACAGAAACTTTCCGCAACTGATGGTGATAGCTGTTAACGTGCAGATATCACTTTGTGTGGGTGGGTTTCTGGTGAACACTGTGACTGAGATGCCTATTTGCTTTACATCAGATGAGGTGGTCAAGGAAAGGAAAGGTGCCACCGGTCTCTACCTCCATCATAAACTTAATGTTGTTATGGATACTGTTGATGGCGTCCAAGAATTCTCCCAGTTTTTTCACATCCATGAGACCAGAAGATGTGCATGTCATCGACATAACAATAAAAGTAGGCTTTGCAGGAGCCATGACCAGGGCGATATCATCACAGTGCTCCATAAACAGGTTGGCCATAACTGGAGCTATTGGGCTCCCAATTACGACACCATCTGTCTGATTCATCGTTCATTGTCTGGCATCATGGACACGAAAAACTGGGAGAATTCTTGGGTCACATCAACAATATCCATAACAACATTAACTTCACCATGGAAGTAGAGACCGACGGTGCCTTGCTTTTCCTTAATGTCCTTATACGCCATAAAGCAAATGGGTTTCTGAGCCACAGTGTTAACCAGAAACCAGCTGCATAAACCAATATCTACATGCTAACAGCTATCACCATCCATCACAGAAAGGTTCTGTTCTGAGAACCTTGGTGCATTGAATAGAAGCCGTCTCAGATGCTGGAAACCTGTCAAAGGAATTGAGTCACTTAGGGAAAGTATTCAAGAAAAATGGCTACGACAACTGCCAGGTTTTGCAAGCCATCTTTCTGAAAGCACGAAAGCAGAAGGACCTAGAGGAGGACTCAAATGAGCTTATGTTTTTGCCTTTCTATGGCTCGGTAACAAGAAAGATTAGTTAGCTCCTAAAGAGGAATAAAATCAATTCTGTCTTCAGGGCTCCAACAAAAATTCGACAACTCATGAGGCATGTGAAAACGATGCAGCCCTCAGAGTATGTATGAAATTCACATGGGTGTTGGCAGTTTTATGTTGGACAGACCGTGCATATTATTAAACAACTCTGTGTAGAACACGAGATGCTTTCACCTTCAGCACCTTCAGTACCCTGAGAAATCAGCGGTAACGGAGCATGCTCTAGAAAACGGACATCTTGTTGTATTTGAAGAGATATCAGTTATTACATGGACTAGTTGTTTCTGGGACTGCATAATTAAAGAAGTGCTTGACATAAAAATGTATGACAACACCCTCAATAATAACTATGGCCTACAGCTTAGTGCAGCTTGGGGCCTGGCCATCGGAAAGTTGCGGCAGGTGTGGTGGGCGCGCAACAAAAACATTACCCTATATGGCATTGGAGCGGGCACCAGTGACATCATAGAAGGTAGTGTGGCTACATAAGGACAGTAGCAGCAACCAAAAAACAGTATCCACTTGACAATGGCTGAGGAGTACTCAGCCAGAAACTCATGCATTTTAAACTGCTTGATGTGGCTGGAAGCTTGAGAGACTTTTATCAGCACATCTTCCGCAAAACTGTGCATTCAACAATTATTTTTTATTTCATATTTATCATTTCTGGAAGGTTCTTGAAATGTCTTACATTTGTTTATCTGCAATATTCAGTGCTTGTATGAATACAAGCACTACATCATTCCTAAGGTCTGTATAGTTAGGAAACAGATGGATTCCAGAAGAGGAGTAAGTGAGCTGCATATCAGGCATCAAAGAGTATTTTCCAAGATCCAACAAAATGTCTGAAAGGATTCGATGCAGTTGCCAAGTACAGCAGTTGGGATGAGACAATGTGTTTGGCAGCACAGACCAGTAATGCTTAGAGAATAACAAAGAGCAGCTCAGGCAAATTCAAGGCCGAATTGGAGAAAACATTTACTGGCAATCAACAGCAAGTCCATTTAGCACAAGAGCAAGTGAAGAACACAGCCCAATGTCATGGTAAAATTTCATAGTTATACATACAGAATGTTTTGGCTCTTTACAACATTGTGAATCCGAATATTACAAAAGCTATCAGAACCTCACATTTAATTAAGAATTGTAGAAGACATGTAAAGGGTGTCATAATAATAGAAGAGTTCATTAAGTGGTGCGGATGCATTGAGAAAATGAACCAGAAATGAGTCAGATGAAGGAGTTATAATTGACTCCCAAAAGTGGTACCTACGGCAGTTGTGGAAGAGCGCCATGGCCACACTTCTCTCATGCGCCATATAATAAGAGAAGAGATACAGCAGATATGGGAATGAGAATTGTTGGACCAAATACAGAAGAGACATCAACCATGAATGTCAGCAGGTAGTGCAGATTGTTGAAGAGAGGGTCTGTTGACCTTTGGTGCCAAACTCTACCACCAGTGGAATGCATAGTGAAGAATGTACAGTCAGTTCCACAAGAAGGTGTATGCTGTTATGTGTATGAAATAAAAAACACTATTATAAATATATGTGTACATGAAAATATATGTTATTACTAATTACACAGTTACCTAATAGTTAATCCAGTTGCCATGATTATCAATTATAACTTGACACCTTAGCCCTCTCTCCAGTAAATCATCCCTGTTTCGAACCTCTAAATATCATTTGACCCACTTCGCAATGAATGTCTTTGAATTTCTAAGAACTTTAGCAGCAGCTCCATATGAAAGCTTTGATCCCTTTGGATGATTTACAAGAAACACTGCCTCGTGATGCTTCAGATATTTTGCACTCATTTTAAACTGCAATCGACAAAACAAAACATTCAACTCTCACACAGTTTATCTATACACTGTGCAAAATCGCATTGATTACAGACCCGAGACCACTACCAGAGTTATCGCTGTGAATGTTACATTTAAAATATGGCGTACACTTCCTTGTGGAACTGACTGTATGTGGCCAACACAGACTTACACCACTACTGTCAAACAACCACCCGTCATCCAACCAATGTACGTACAAGGAGCTTTTCCATGGAGTAAAATCCCCTGCAGAAGAACAGACTTTGAAGTATAAAGTACAACAACATGCTAGTTTATTTTTACTGTGGATGCCTTGGACTCATTGTGTGCTGTTACAGTGAAAGATTGCTATTATGCTGCAATATGTCAACTATCACAATAGTCCTGTTCACTCCAGTGAACTGTAGATGATTATAGTAGACCTGTGGGATGGAGCTGATCGCAGTACCCTGGAGGAGGTCACTCCCAAAGACTGTTGTCATTCCCCGTACAAGGAGCTTTTCCATGGAGTAAAATCCCCTGCAGAAGAACAGACTTTGAAGTATAAAGTACAACAACATGCTAGTTTATTTTTACTGTGGATGCCTTGGACTCATTGTGTGCTGTTACAGTGAAAGATTGCTATTATGCTGCAATATGTCAACTATCACAATAGTCCTGTTCACTCCAGTGAACTGTAGATGATTATAGTAGACCTGTGGGATGGAGCTGATCGCAGTACCCTGGAGGAGGTCACTCCCAAAGACTGTTGTCATTCCCCGTCACCATGCAGAGGTACCAGCAGCATGTCTAGCCACCAAATTCAGTAAATCTAAGTGAAGCAACCAGCAATGGAGGTTAGGCCACCACAAATGAAAATCCTCCATAAACAACTGTTACCAAGGTGACGGGCAATCTCATCAATGGCCAACCACTCCTGGTGCTAATCGACCCATGGGCTTCATTTTGTGTAATATCAAATATTTATCATCACCAGCTAAAGAAGACTGTTTCGAAATACAAAAGCGATTATGTTGAAGGTAGCGAATGGCAAATACGTTCAGCCAACAGGAACAGATATTGCAAAAATAACTGTCAATGACGGAAGAAAGCCCTTCAGATATGTCATTTTAACAGAATGTAGTCATGATATTGTTATCTCATGCAACTTCTTGCAGGAATCTCAAGCAAGCATGGACTGTGGAAGATCAGAGTTCCAGATTTACAAAGCTTTTCCAACAAACCAATGTAACAAAGTTTTTACTGGGTGATTGTTGCCGTTGAAGATGTTGTTATCCCGCCGTCATTAACAAGACAAGTTTCAGTCATCAGTCATGATGCACAGTTAAACTGTGAAGCTTTCATAGATTTCAAAAAGCTACTCTGGCTCACAAAAGAAATCTATATTCCAGTAACAATTGTAGGCATTGTTGGTGGTTGGGTTTGAGCTGGCGACCTGCAGCACACCAGCCAGCGACACTAACCACCACACCACATTGTGTACACCAGAGCTCATGGCAATATAACATTTGGCTCCTTACAGTGAAATTAAGGCCACAGTGTCATACACCCAATAATTCGCCCTTGCCTTAGATTCATGTGTTGTACTTGGATATTATAGCAGTTACTGTTTGTTCTATAGAACTAAACGGACTTGGCAAACATAATGAAAAAGTAGTTTAGGTTGTTCTCTTCTGAATCCTGAAAGTCCATTTTGATTGTAATGAATGGAAGTACTTTTAAGTTTCCACCTTTTGTAATTACAATTACACTTAAAGCGAAAGTTGCTGAGCCAAACAATTTGGACAATTGAGTAATCTGAAAGCAGCTGCTGTAAAGAGCTTAGTGTTGGATCCCTGCAAAAGAATGTATTTTACATGTTGTTATGCCGAATTAAGGTGCTTTCATGATTTGAATGCAATACTCACATTCATAAAAGTATTTATAGATTTAATTTGTTACGGAGGTCTAAGTGTAGAGGGAAATATGGAGAACAGTACAGCAGAAAGGATGTGGAAGAAGCTGTATGAAGGGTGTTAAACGATGGCTGGTCAGTTTACAGACCCAGTAAATATTTTGGCATACTTTACAACACCATCAAGGATAGACTAAGAGTTTGTGATGATCCTGCAGACTGTGCTGTCTTGAAAAAGGGTCACTCCTTCTTTTTAACAAAGGAAGAGGAAACTAAATTGGTGAAGAATGCAATTGAAATGCAAGAACTGGGCTTCGAATTGTCGGCAAGTGATATGTGTTATTACACTCACAAATTAGCATCAAAGAGACCTCAAGGGAACCTATTTGGGGAAGAAAGACACAAGGCAGGATGGAATTGATGGAGTTCATTTGAGAAACTGTATGGCTTATGTTTACGTCAGCCAGAAAATCTATCATATCAGAGGGCCACAGCTTCGAATCGTTCTAATTTGAACAATTTTTATGATTTGCTAAGTTCTGTGTATGGGAAAACAGAGCTAGGGACAAAGCCAAAGCTAATTTGGAATCTAGATCAAACGGGATTTCCAATGGTGAATAAGCTGAGCTAAATTGTTTCACCGAAAAGAGCAGAACATTCCCACCAGCAGAGAACTACTGAAAAGGGGGAGACCACAACAGTTGTGATTGCTGCCAATGCTATAGAACAAACAGTGCCGCTTATGTTTATTTCCAAGGGGATTTGTGTCACTTGGAGCTTGAAGGAAAATGCTCCTCCATTGAGCCAGGCAGCAGTGTCAAAAAATGGCTGGATAAATTTGGAAATTTTCTTGGAGCTCTTGAAGCACTTCATTAACCACATTCCTCCCACTCATTTCTAGCCATGTCTCTCCAGAAGCTCTAAAATTCAGACAAGAAATTGGCATTATTTTTGTTACCTTTCCATCACATACCTCTCAGATTTTACAGCCATGTGATGTGCCCATGTTTGGTCCTCTAAAACTGGCTGGAAAAAGGAATGTGAGAGACTTTATGAAAACTTCTTGTTACAGGCCTACAAGGACAGACTTTTACCATCTGTTCAAGAAGTCCATGGACGAAACTATAGCTCCAGCCACCATCAAGAGTGATTTTCCCAAAACTGGAATTTTTCCCATGAATAGAGATGCCATTCCGGATGTTGCTTTGAAGGTTTCCGAAGTTCAAGAGACCATTAATGATGTGCAAGTAGAGCTTCCTGAAAGAACAGTAGATGGATGCATATCAGCAGAGGAAGAAGGAGCTGTTGATAATGTTCCATGTGAGATAGAAGCATCAACAGATCAAACTGAAAATATCCAGGAGGAAATTAACATGCCTCTTCCAAAATCCGTAAAATCATGGAAAAAGAGGAAACATGCAGCTGCTTCAACCACAGTTATTGCTGATGAAGGCATGTTGGTTGCAACAGGCCTAAAGACTCCTGAAAAAAGGGAAGCAGACAGAGAAAAGTCCAAATAAAATGGGAATTTTTCAGCAGAGAGGCGACAAGGAAAAGTGAGCACCTCAAAAACTAGAATGGGACAACAGCAAGCATGTGCACAAGTAGTGTCTTGAACAAGACGATGTATGCCTGTACGGAGAAGATTAATAAGAAATGTAGGAAATGATGGCAATATTTGTTCGTCATGTAGTGGAAATTACGAAGATGATGATGATGGCCAAGAGTGGATTTGTTGTTGAAGTGCGAGTGCTGGTTTCATCAGTCTTACCAAAGACTGAAAGAGTACAGTTCACATGCCGTTCATGCACTGAGGCTGATTCCGATTAACTAGAATCACATTTCAGATTTTAAGAATTAACTTCAATTACATTTCCGATTTTAAGATTTTGTATGGCTGCAGTAATTAATTTTGTTAATTTTATTATTCACTTTTATGTTAAAATATGTAATTAATTAACCACATTACCTTTGATTACCTCACTTATAATAATTTGGTGATAGTGAATACAGTACATGTGAAGTATATGAAGTTTTTGTTTACATTAAATGATGTTCTAATGATACAAAAGTATTTTTTTTTTTTTTAGAATTATAACTGCTACTATGAAATTACTCAAGTGGTGTTGCAAAATCGCCTGAGTTCTTATTAATACAGTAAATTAGCACTATTTTCATAAAGCTTTTTTGTATCTGAAATTCAGCTTTCAATACTTAACATTTATACCAACGAATTATACTACTTTAACTTATCATTTGATACAAAAATTCAATTTTTAATATATTTTTTTTAAATACTAGAGACAGAAAACATTAATACTGTGAAATTAGCCGAGTTTGCCGTAATCTAAATATGGTATAGCTGAAAGTTAAGTGATACTACAATGGACACTGTAAAACAGTGCTACACAGATTGAACTGAAGGAGAAATCAACTCCGACAGAGCACAAATTGTGGAACAAAACATTCCTCTCTTTGCAAGGAATCTGTACTATTACGTGATGTTGAGCCATCATATGGTAAACATATAGAATGAAATTGGAATTGTAGCCAGTCACAGTTCAACCATTTCAACAAAGTTAGATCTGTTGCATGAATCCTGGCACAAGGTCAACAATAAGGCAAATGAAGAAGTTAAAACACAGTGCTATGCAGTAAACTACTTCATGTCATGTGGTATATCCATGTCTTGTGCCCAGAATCAATCTGCTTCATCTGGAGGAGGAGAAGGAGGGGGGGGGGGGGGGGGGGGGAGGGGGGTGGTTGGATCGACTAAAAATCTGCAATGCATCATCAGTTAGATTTGTGCAGGATACAACTAATAGAGAGCATGCTATCTTTTCATGCAAAAATTGTTTATCTATATCTTGCCAGGCAAATGCTGTGATGATTCATTCAACAAGGCTGTACTGATTTTTTTCCCATCCTTGTCTATCTCAGCAGTACAACCTATCTAATTACAGCACACAATTGAAGTATTATGTTCTACTCTCTTCTACCCACATGAAGAATTTTCTTTAACTTTCAAGTTCATCGATATTCAAGTTTTTTCCATAAATTTAAGTCCATTGTTTGGCTGTTTGACTAAAAAAAACTCTCTGTGTTCAAGGAAATGGCGGTATCAGCGGAAACACGACTGAAAAGGTTCTTACACTATGGATCTGAACTTCCATGTTATGAAGCTGGTGCATGGAAAACAAATATTGCCTCTCCAAACTATGAAGCAGTGGAACTGACATCAGTTGATTCTCTAATTTCTGAAGGGAAAGGAAGTGATGTAGTAAAACACATAATTGAGGTAAGAAGAATAATTTGTGGAAGTTGAAATTAATTTGTATTAATGTTTACATCATGTTAGTGATTCCTGTGCTAAAATATCTACTGAAATAAGGTGAAGGAATGAATATATAAGGAGGAATAATGAAGGATTAAGAAAAAATATTGATATTTTAGATGACTGATCAGAGCAGGGTATGTTGGTTAGCATGTTCTTAGCTGTTGTTTCATTCTGTTCTTTTTCAGTCTTGCCTTCATATCTCCTTCCTTTTTATCCAACTTTTTTCCAACTTGTTTCACATTTTATTCAGCATCATTATTGCATGGGCAGAAATAATTAAGTCTTGTAAACAATGCCAAAGACACAGACACACTTCACTCATCTTGGTAGAGATGGGACTATTCACGTGAGCTCGGTTTCACTTCTCTTAATTTGACTATCTAGTTTTCAAGAATATGGAGGCAATTGTTAGTTGACTTCACTCACAGTCAACTCAGGTGCTAATATAAGATGTGTTAAGTCAGTTCCAGAGAGCTATGGAAGGAAATGAAACTTTCTGGTGGGTTAAAACTATGTGTCAGATGAAGACTCGAACTCAGGACCTTTGCCTTTCGCGGGCATTTGCTCTACCAATTGAGCTACCCAAGCATGGCTTGATTACCCATCCTCACAATGTTACTTCCACCAGTGCTTGGGAGGACAGGGTGTGAGTTGTGCTTGGATAGCTCTGTTGGTAGAGCACTTGCCCATGAAAGGTAATAGTTCTAAGTTCGTCTCAGTCTAGCACACAATTTTAATCTGCCAGGAAGTTTCATATCAGCACACACTCTGCTGCAGAGTGAAAATCTCTTTCTGGAACTATGGAAGGTTTTGTGACCTAAATAAAGCAGCAGCCAAGAGAAGCCTACCAGAGAAGTCCAAAAAGATTATATGCCAGTATGGCATGAGGAGACAAGCAGACTTGCTGCTGAATTTGATTGAACAAACTCCTATGAAACAGTGCCAAAGCTTCAGAAATCACCGAATCATGCCAGGAAAGCTAAATAGGTGAAAACTGATGTGAGTATAAATTTCAGCTATTCCAGCATGACAACTGGGCTCCTGGTCCACACCACTGAGGAAGTGACCATTCAAATACTGTTGAGTTTCCAGAAAATCTGTCTTGCTTTCTTTTTCAACAGCATTATTATAATCACATCAACTGTTGCAAGTCTAAAATTATTACGTATCTGAAACGGCGGAAATACTCTGACCTTTCACAAGCTATTAACTAATCATATTGCCCGTCCTCACCCACTCATGAAAGATTGATTGTACACAGAATAATGGTTGAAATGTTAAACCCAGTAGATCAATCTGGATCACACCAGTGTTGTTGCTGCACTGATCTGGTTCACCCTTTAACCAAATTTGAGGAAACTAGATTTGACAAGAAACAAACAGTCATGGCTTTTCTAGACTGACTGCTGTGTGTGACAGTCTGGGGAAGAGTACTTTTAATGAAACAGTCCCATACACAAACTCATTCCCTTACTGGATAGTATGCTAAACGACAGCCTGTCAGAAACTTCCTGGCAGATTAAAACTGTGTGGCCAACTGAGACTCGAACTCGGGGACCTCTGCCTTTGGCGGACAAGTGCTCTACCATCTGAGCTACCGAAGCACAGCTCACGCCTGGTCCTCACAGCTTTACTTCTGCCAGTATCTCATCTCCTACCTTCCAAACTTTACAGAAGCTCTCCTGCGAACCTTGCAGAAGTAGCACTCCTGAAAGAAAGGATACTGTGGAGACATGGCTTAGCCACAGCCTGGGGGATGTTTCCAGAATGAGATTTTCACTCTGCAGCGGAGTGTGCACTGATATGAAGCTTCCTGGCAGATTAAAACTGTGTGGCCGACCGAGACTCGAACTCAGGACCTTTGCCTTTTGCGGGCAAAGTAGGAGACGAGATACTGGCAGAAGTAAAGCTGTGAGGACCCGGCCTGAGCTGTGCTTCGGTAGCTCAGATGGTAGAGCATTTGCCCGCGAAAGGCAAAGGCCCTGAGTTCGAGTCTTGGTCGGCCACACAGTTTTAATCTGCCAGGAAGTTTCATATCAGCGCACACTCCGTTGCAGAGTGAAAATCTCATTCTGGAAGCCTGTCAGAAGTTCGCTCCTACCACAGGCAGAGTACATTCCACAAATAGAACAATGGTCTGGCTTTGAGTTTAGCACTGTGCGCCCCCCCCCCCCCCCCCCCCCCCCAACCATCATCAGGGACTGAGCTGGAGAAGTGTAAGTCTTCTTTGGCTCCTCTCGCCAGGAAGGGATCCCTGGGGTCACTCCCTTCCCAGGTTTCTGCTAGTGGGAACGATAATGCCCGCCATTGGCTGAAGTGCCCAAAAGCTTCGTGATCCTCCTCAGTCCCAGAAACTGATTCAGTGAAGCCCTCCCAGCAAGAGAAACCCAAGGAGCAGAGAGTCAAGTCCAAAAAGAAGACCCCTAAGACCAAGGAAATTGCTGTGGCACCCATACCACCGCTACCTACAAGCTCTGTGTCTGCGGATGAGGTGGAGATTCTGGCATCCGCTGATGACCTAGATCTTGCCGGACCCGCAGACACAATGGATATAGAGTGCTCAGGCAATAAGTCGGTGGCAGGAGGTGACCCTGAGGCGTAAACTGCCTCATTGAATGTTCCATGCCTTCCCAGTCTCACGATGTCATCCTCCAGTGGAATTGCGGTGGTTTTTTCCACCGCCTGTCTGAGCTATGCCAACTGTTAAGCTTTACACCTGCTTTCTGCATTGCCCCCCCCCCCCCCCCCCCTGCCCTCCCCCCCAGGAAACCTGGTTCCCTGCAATGCGGACCCCTGCCCTCAGTGGCTGTAAGGGATATTACAGGAACTGTAGAGACTATAATTGAGTGTCAGGTGGAGTTTGCGTTTATGTCCTAAACTCAGTCTGTAGTGCAACTGTGCCCTCTTCAAACCCCTCTTGAAGCCGTGGCTGTCGGAATAAGGACGACATGGGAAATAACTGTCTGCAATGTATATCTTCCTCCAGGTGGTGCAGTACCCTTAAATGCACTGATTGATCAACTCCCTAAACCCTTCCTACTTTGGGGAGATTTTAACGCCCATAACCCCTCGTGGAGCGGCACCATGGTTACTGGCTGAGGCAGAGATGTCAAAACTTTACTGTCTCAGTTCGACCTCTGCCTCTTAAATACTTGGGCCGCCACACATTTCAGTGTGGCTCCTGGTAGCTACTTGGCCATTGATTTATCTGTTTGCAGCCCAGGGCATCTATCCACTGGAGAGCACATTATGATCTGTGTGATAGTGACCACTTCCCCATCTTCCTGTCATTGCCCCGGCATCAGGTCCACGGACGCTTGACCAGATGGGCTTTAAACAAGGTAGACTGGGAAACTTTCACCTCTACAGTCACCGTTTACTCTCCCCCACATGGTCACATCGATGTGATGGTTGAGCAAGGTGACTACAGCAATCATTAATTCAGCGGAAAACACGATCCCTCACTCTTCAGAGTGCCCCCGGCAAAAGGCAGTCCCTCGGTGGTCGCCGGAAGTTGCTGAGGCAATTCAGCTTCAGCGTGCTCTACAGCGGCGTAAGTGACACCCTTCTCTGGAGCACGTCATAGCCTTTAAGCGGCTCCACGCCCGCGTCCGGCATCTTATCAAAAGATGGAAGCAAGAGTGTTGGGAGATATACATCTCGACCATTGGATACCTTCTCAAGGCTGGACTAAGATCAGATGTCCTCTTGGGTACCAGACCCCTACATCTACATCTACATCTACATTGATACTCTACATTGATACTCCGCAAGCCACCCAACGGTGTGTGGCGGAGGGCACTTTACGTGCCACTGTCATTACCTCCCTTTCCTGTTCCAGTCGCGTATGGTTCGCGGGAAGAACGACTGTCTGAAAGCCTCCGTGCGCGCTCTAATCTCTCTAATTTTACATTCGTGATCTCCTCGGGAGGTATAAGTAGGGGGAAGCAATATATTCGATACCTCATCCAGAAACGCACCCTCTCGAAACCTGGCGAGCAAGCTACACCGCGATGCAGAGCGCCTCTCTTGCAGAGTCTGCCACTTGAGTTTATTAAACATCTCCGTAACGCTATCACGGTTACCAAATAACCCGGTGACAAAACGCGCCGCTCTTCTTTGGATCTTCTCTATCTCCTCCGTCAACCCGACCTGGTACGGATCCCACACTGATGAGCAATACTCAAGTATAGGTCGAACGAGTGTTTTGTAAGCCACCTCCTTTGTTGATGGACTACATTTTCTAAGCACTCTCCCAATGAATCTCAACCTGGTACCCGCCTTACCAACAATTAATTTTATATGATCATTCCACTTCAAATCGTTCCGTACGCACACTTCCAGATATTTTACAGAAGTAACTGCTACCAATGTTTGTCCCGCTATCATATAATCATACAATAAAGGATCCTTCTTTCTATGTATTCGCAATACATTACATTTGTCTATGTTAAGGGTCAGTTGCCACTCCCTGCACCAAGTGCCTATCCGCTGCAGATCTTCCTGTATTTCGCTACAATTTTCTAATGCAGCAACTTCTCTGTATACTACAGCATCATCCGCGAAAAGCCGCATGGAACTTCCGACACTATCTACTAGGTCATTTATATATATTGTGAAAAGCAATGGTCCCATAACACTCCCCTGTGGCACGCCAGAGGTTACTTTAACGTCTGTAGACGTCTCTCCATTGATAACAACATGCTGTGTTCTGTTTGCTAAAAACTCTTCAATCCAGCCACACAGCTGGTCTGATATTCCGTAGGCTCTTACTTTGTTTATCAGGCGACAGTGCGGAACTGTATCGAACGCCTTCCGGAAGTCAAGAAAAATAGCATCTACCTGGGAGCCTGTATCTAATATTTTCTGGGTCTCATGAACAAATAAGGCGAGTTGGGTCTCACACGATCGCTGTTTCCGGAATCCATGTTGATTCCTACATAGTAGATTCTGGGTTTCCAGAAATGACATGATACGCGAGCAAAAAACATGTTCTAAAATTCTACAAGAGATCGACGTAAGAGATATAGGTCTATAGTTTTGCGCATCTGCTCGACGACCCTTCTTGAAGACTGGGACTATCTGTGCTCTTTTCCAATCATTTGGAACCCTCCGTTCCTCTAGAGACTTGCGGTACACGGCTGTTAGAAGGGGGGCAAGTTCTTTCGCGTACTCTGTGTAGAATCGAATTGGTATCCCGTCAGGTCCAGTGGACTTTCCTCTATTGAGTGATTCCAGTTGCTTTTCTATTCCTTGGACACTTATTTCGATGTCAGCCATTTTTTCGTTTGTGCGAGGATTTAGAGAAGGAACTGCAGTGCAGTCTTCCTCTGTGAAACAGCTTTGGAAAAAGGTGTTTAGTATTTCAGCTTTACGCGTGTCATCCTCTGTTTCAATGCCATCATCATCCCGTAGTGTCTGGATATGCTGTTTCGAGCCACTTACTGATTTAACGTAAGACCAGAACTTCCTAGGATTTTCTGTCAAGTCGGTACATAGAATTTTACTTTCGAATTCAATGAACGCTTCACGCATAGCCCTCCTTACGCTAACTTTGACATCGTTTAGCTTCTGTTTGTCTGAGAGGTTTTGGCTGCGTTTAAACTTGGAGTGGAGCTCTCTTTGCTTTCGCAGTAGTTTCCTAACTTTGTTGTTGTACCACAGTGGATTTTTCCCGTCCCTCACAGTTTTACTCGGCACGTACCTGTCTAAAACGCATTTTACGATTGCCTTGAACTTTTTCCATAAACACTCAACATTGTCAGTGTCGGAACAGAAATTTTCGTTTTGATCTGTTAGGTAGTCTGAAATCTGCCTTCTATTACTCTTGCTAAACAGATAAACCTTCCTCCCTTTTTTTATATTCCTATTAACTTCCATATTCAGGGATGCTGCAACGGCCTTATGATCACTGATTCCCTGTTTTGTACATACAGAGTCGAAAAGTTCGGGTCTGTTTGTTATCAGTAGGTCCAAGATGTTATCTCCACGAGTCGGTTCTCTGTTTAATTGCTCGAGGTAATTTTCGGATAGTGCACTCAGTATAATGTCACTCGATGCTCTGTCCCTACCACCCATCCTAAACATCTGAGTGTCCCAGTCTATATCTGGTAAATTGAAATCTCCACCTAAGACTATAACATGCTGAGAAAATTTATGTGAAATGTATTCCAAATTTTCTCTCAGTTGTTCTGCCACTAATGCTGCTGAGTCGGGAGGTCGGTAAAAGGAGCCAATTATTAACCTAGTTCGGTTGTTTAGTGTAACCTCCACCCATAATAATTCACAGGAACTATCCACTTCTACTTCACTACAGGATAAACTACTACTAACAGCGACGAACACTCCACCACCGGTTGCATGCAATCTATCCTTTCTAAACACCGTCTGTACCTTTGTAAAAATTTCGGCAGAATTTATCTCTGGCTTAAGCCAGCTTTCTGTACCTATAACGATTTCAGCTTCGGTGCTTTCTATCAGCGCTTGAAGTTCCGGTACTTTGCCAACGCAGCTTCGACAGTTGACAATTACAATACCGATTGCTGCTTGGTCCCCGCATGTCCTGACTTTGCCCCGCACCCGTTGAGGCTGTTGCCCTTTCTATACTTTCTGTACCCCTACAGGTGTCCCTGGCATTAACATCAATGGTGTGTTGTCTACCAATTGCAAACGCGATTGCTGAGTGCTATGCTCGAGCTTCTGTGTCGGAGAACTACACCCCAGCCTTTCGCACCCTCAAACGGCAGGCAGATGGAAAGGAAAGTCCTCTTGTTCGCTATACACCACTGTGTACCCTATAACACCCCATTTACAGTGTGGAAGCTCCTCAGTGCCCTTGCACATTGCCCCAACACAGCTCCTGGGCTAGATCAGATCCACGGTCAGATGACTAAACATCTCTCATCTGACTACAAGCGACATCTCCTTGTCATCTTCAACTGGATCTGGTGCAATGGCATCTTTCCATCGCAGTGGCGGGACAGCACCATCGTTCCGGTGCTTAAAACTGGTAAAAACCCGCTTGATGTGGATAGCTATCAGCCCATCAGCCTCACCAAAGTTCTTTGTAAGCTGCTGGAACGTATGATTTGTCGGCAGATGGGTTGGGTCCAGGAGTCATGTGGCCTACTGGCTCCATGTCAGGGCGGCTTCTGCCAGGGTCACTCTACCACTGATAATCTTGTGTCCCCCGAGTCTGCCATCCGAACAGCCTTTTCGAGACGCCAACGTCTGGTTGCAGTGTTTTTTAATTTATGAAAAGTGTATGACACCACCTGGCGACATCATATCCTTGCCACGTTATACGAGTGGGGTCTCAGAGGCCCGCACCTGATTTTTATGCAAAATTTTCTGTCACTTCGTACTTTCCATCTCCAAGTTTGTGCCTCCCATAGTTCGCCCCATATCCAGGAGAATGGGGTCCCGCAGGGCTCCGTATTGAGTGTATCTCTATTTTTAGTGGCCATTAATGGTCAAGCAGCAGCTGTAGGGCCGTCCACTCGCCGTCTCTGTACGCAGATGACTTCTGCATTTTGTACTGCACCATCAGTACTGGTGTTGCTGAGTGGTGCCTACAGGGAGCCATTCACAAGGTGCAGTCATGGGCTCTTGCCCACAGTTTCCAGTTTTCGGCCGCTAAGTCGTGTGTCATGCACTTGTGTCGGCATCGTATCATTCATCTAGAACCAGAACTGTACCTTCATGACGATCCACTCATTGTTGTAGGGACATATTGTTTCTTAGTAATGGTTTTCGATGCTCGATTGACTTGGCTTCCTCACCTCTGTCAGCTTAAGCAAAGTGCTGGCAGCACCTCAATGCCCTCTGCTGCCTGTGCAACACAAACTGGGGTGCAGATTGCTCTACGCTGCTGCAGCTCTACAGAGTCCTTGTTCAATCCTGCCTTGACTATGGGAGTCTGGTTTATGATTCGGCAGCATCCTCAGCGCTGCGTTTGCTCAGGCCAGTGCACCACTGCTGTGTTCGCATAGCGACAGGAGCTTTTAGGATGAGTCCAGTGACCAGCATCCTGTTGGAGGCTGGACTCCCTCCATTGCAGGTTAGGCATGCACAATTGCTCTCCACGTTACACACGTTCGTAGTTCTCCTGCACATTCGAATTACCGTCTCCTTTTCCTGCCCATGGCGGTTCATCTCCCACATTGGCGACCCAGGTCAGGGCTTACAATGGCAGTTCATGTGTGATCCCTTCTGTCCGAACTGGAGTCCTTGCCTTTACTACTTATACTTGAGGTTCATTCACGAACACCTCCATGGTGTACATCTAGCCCGTGGCTTCGTCTGGACCTTTCAAATGGCCCTAAGGACTCAGTTAACCCTGCGACTCCGCTGTCACTTCCTCTCGATTCTCAACATGTACCAGGGCTATGAAGTGGTTTACACCGATGGCTCAATGGCTGATGGTCATGTTGGCTTTGCCTATGTTCATGGAGGACATACAGAACAGCTCTTCTTGCCAGGTGGCTGAAGTTTTTTCACTGCAGACCTGTATGGCACATCTCGTGCTTTTGAGCACATCTGCTCATGCCCAGGCGAGTCATTTCTCTTGTGTACTGACTCCTTGAGCAGCCTACAGTCTATCGACCAGTGCTACCCTTGTCATCCTTCAGTAGTGACCTTCCAGGAGTCTATCTATGCCCTGGAACAGTCAAGTCATCATTCAGTGGCGTTTGTCTGGACCCCAGGTCATGTCGGAATCCGAGGCAACGAACTTGCCAACAGGCTATGCAGAAACCGCTTATGGAGATCGGCTTCTCTGAAACTGACATGTATTCAGTATTACGCCGCAAGGTTTTGCGACTTTGGGAGACAGAATGGCATAGTCTCAGTACGCATAACAAGCTGTGTGCCTTTAAGGAAATTAAGAATGTGTGGAAGACCTCTGTGCACACCTCTCACGGGGACGCTGTGGTTCTCTGTCAGCTTTGCGTTGGCCATACGTGGCTGACGCATGGTTACCTTCTCCGTCATGAGGACCCATCTTAGTGTCGTTGTGTCTCACGAATGACGGTCGTCCATCTCTTGCTGGACTGCCTACTTTTAGCCACCGTGTGGCAGACTTTTAACCTTCCCTGCACCCTACCTTCGGTGTTCGGCGACAATGCCTCAACTGCAGCTTTAGTTTCACATTTTATTCGTGAGGGTGAGTGTTATCATTTGCTCTAAGTTTTAGCACATGTCCTTTGTAGTGTTGGCAGAAGCGCCAACACTGGGTTGCTAGAGGAGGCCGAAATGCACATGTTTAATTACACGCTGACTGGCGTGAGGTCTGGAACAGGACAATATCTTGAGAATTGCAAATAAAGTACGTAGTTGATATAATACTTAACTTTAATCCACAATTGTAGAACATATCTTGTTACGGTACATGCTTCATAATATTAATTATCAATTGAATACGGCGCCTTGCTAGGTCGTAGCAAATGTAGCTGAAGGCTATGCTAACTATCGTCTCGGAAAATGAGAGCGTCGTTGTCAGTGAACCATTGCTATGAACGTCGGCTGTACAACTGGGGTGAGTGCTAGTACGTCTCTCTAGACCTGCCTTGTGGTGGGGCTCGGTCTGCTATCACTGACAGTGGCGACACGCGGGTCTGACGTATACTAACGTACCGCGGCTGATTTAAAGGCTACCACCTAGCAAGTGTGGTGTCTGGCGGTGACACCACATCCTTTGTCCCTGTGTGAGCTCCACCCTAGTGCTTTTGGGGTGGGGGTTTTAATGTGTTGCAGAGTGGGAGTGACTGGCTTTTCCTTTTTATCCTCATGGTCAACCAGCCATGGTCACCTGCTTTCTTGTTTTAACCTCTTCTACCTGTTTCTTGTGTCTTTGTGGTTTTCTTGTCCCCTTTTGTCCATTTAAGTGTTTGTTGCCCTTCAGTCGTTGTTGTGGTTTTTCCTTTCATTCTATTTTGCGTTGTATAAGTCTCATTGTCTTATTCTCACCCTTGTGGCATTGTTTCCTTCAGAGCAAGGGACCGATGACTTCATAGTTTGGTCCCTTCACCCCTCTTTTAAAACAAACAAACAACCAACCAACCATCCAGCTCTGGAAAGTGAGGTAACAGTTGTATCTGAGAATTGGCGTATGGGGGCTTTAATAGCAACATGCAAACCTACAGTACCCCTTCTTAGGTGGTTATTTATTTTCTGTAGCGAACTGGTGGCCAACCCCATGTGACATGTTTGTTGTGATCCCTAGTGTCATATAACAGCAGAGTATAGTGACATTGAGGGGAAGTGGATAGAGCCTCAGGGACTTGTCCTTTCAGAACTGGGGGCAGTGATTTGATCTCGATAGGCTCCTCATAGTTAATTTTCCATGGTGGTCTGGCCATAGTGGGGGTATGGCAGGAGTGGGAGCTGTATTCGTGTCTCTATTCCAAGTCTCATGCCTCAGTAGTGTCTTTACATTTTGTGGCATGCTGTTGCAGCTGTACCGGTTATGAAGCTAAGTAATGACAAAGTTGTTTGTACACTGTTAGACAGTTATTAAACTAATAGTTTTTGTGCTGTTTGTGGCGAAATAATGATTTAATAAACTTTTGGAAATGTTTGCTCACTGTGTTTTTAGTTTTTTCTGTGTGTTGAAGTCGTTTAGTAAATTTTGTGCTTTAGTTTTCAGCTTTCGTTTTCAGCTTTCGTTTCTTATTGTTTTTTTCAGTAACTGTAAAATTTTACCATGAGTGAGAAGTGTGGGCCCTGTCGTAGGTTTGTGAATAGTGGGTTACAGTGTGGTATTTGTTCAAAGTATTTTCATTGGGGGGGGGGGGGATGAAGTGGAGAATGGAGAAGCCAGTGGACATTCTAGCAAGATCCTCTCCTGGAAGTGCAGAGTCTGTAGTAGAAATATGTTGATAGAGGAGTAAGAGCATAAGATCTGTGCCCTTCAGGTGCAGTTACAACAGGCAAAGGAGGAACTAGATAGATTGAGGAGGGTGAAGGGTGCTGGGGAATGGGAACAGGCAGTTGGCAAGAAGGCAGCTAGGAGGAGGTGGAGATATTCAAACAGTTGCCCATGTGTATATGCAATAGGTTTGACCAACTGTCAGAGTTGAGTGGAGAGGAACCTCTTGTAGCTGTAGGTGTAGGAAACATGCATCAGTTCTCTGCAGTTAGGAGACCTAAGTCAGTTACAAAGCGTAGCAGAAAGAAGAAGGTTCTGTTGCTAGGTAGTTCACACGGTAGAGGTGTGGGCCTGCAGTTGCAGGAAGTGTTGGGGAGTGAGTACCAGGTCGCCAGGATTGTGAAGCCTAGTGCAGGATTGGCTCGGGTGATTGACAGCACAGGGGAGTTATGTAGGAATTTTACAAACAAGGATCAGGTAGTGATAGTGGGTGGAGCAGGGAATAGTCTTGATAGGGACGGGGAATATGATGTAGGTGGTGACCTGGTAAACATAGCTACTCAGACTGGTGGCACTGATGTGCATTTCGTGCAACTGTTTCAGCGTCATGATTGGCATCATCTTAATGTGGCTGTTGGGCACATTAACATGGGGCTGGAGAAGGCACTGATGGCAGAGGGCATGGGTCACATTGCGGTGGTGCCAGTTGAGTCTATCAGTAGATCAGGTTTCACTAGGCATGGTGTGCATCTTAAGTGGTAAGGGAAGGGTAGGCTGGGAAAGCTTATAGGTGACAGTGTAGTGGGTGGTGGTGAGATCACTCATGGAAAAATTCCTGTAGTAGTTGGTGTTAGAGCTGCACCCCTTTTAGATTGAAGTCAGCTGATAGGTATACCTGCTTAAAGGAAGTTCCTCTAACTAAGGAATCACCTTCAGAGGACGTCATGTTTCCAAGTAGAGAAGGAATTAGCACATTTCATCAAAATATAAGAGGTATTAGAGATAAAGTTAGTGAACTGCTTATAAATGTTGACTCAGAAATTGTTGGTATATCGAAGCACCACTTAAATAATTTGACAATTCAGAGACTTCCTTTACTGGGATACAGATTAGCTGGCTGTGTTTCAAGGAGTTCCTTATGAAGTGGGGGAGTGGCCATGTACGTAAAAAAAAAAAAAAAAAAAACACAGTATTCCATTTGAGTCTATAGACATATCACAGCACTGCACTGAACAGATATTTGAATGTTGTGCAGGAGCAGTTGAATTTAGTGAAACTAAACTTCTAATTGTTGTTGTTTATAGGTCCCCTAACTCTGACATCAGAGCATTTCTGCTCAAGCTAGAGAAGGTTCTTGATTCACTTTATAGGAAGTACCAAAAATTTGTTATATGTGGTGACTACAATATTAATTTTGTGTGAGAGTTGCTTTCCATTATAACATTCTAAACGGGGTACTAGCAGTAAAAAGGCAGCCTGGGTGGCTGACTAGTGGAATAAGGACGTCATGTAGAAGAAAGTGGGAATTATATCAGAATGTTAGAAGTAGTCACAATCAAACTACAGTAACCCATTACAAACAGTACTGTAAGGTGCATAAAAATGTTATTAGGAAGGCAAAGAGTATGTGGTATTCAAATAGAATAGCTATTTTACAGGATAAAATTAAAACCATATGGTCAGTTGTGAAGGAAATGTCTGGTTAGCAGCACAAGGTTGACAATATAAAGTCAGTTTGTAGTAAAAATATTTCTGTTACAGATAAATCAGATATATGTACAGTATTTAACAATCATTTTCTGAGCATTGCTGGTGAATTAAATAAAAATTTAGTTTCTACAGGGAATCATATAACACTCTTGGCAAATGCCTTTCTGAGATTGCTGTCTGCAATACTCCTCTGTGATACAGACAAGGGGGAGATTGAATCAATGATTAAATCACTGAAGACTCTCGTGGATATGATGGAGTGCCTAGCAGAATATTAAAGTACTGTGCTGCACATGTTAGCACTGTACATAGCCATATTTGCAACTTTTCTTTTAGGAATGGTCAGTTTTCTGAACGATTAAAGTACTCAATAGTAAAGCTGCTTTATAAAAAGGGAGAAAGGGATAATGTAGACAATTTTAGACCTATTTCTATGCCATCATTGTTTGCTAAAATTATTGAAAAGGCTGTGTATGTAAGGATAATTGATCATTTTATATCACACAGTTTGATCAAATGTACAGTTCGGCTTTAGAAATCAGTTTAACAACTGAAAATGCTATATTCTCTTTTCTCTGTGAGGTGTACTGGATGGGTTAAACAAAAGGTTTCGAACGTTAGGGATATTTTTTGATTTAACTAAGGTGTTTCATTGTGTTGCTCAAAAAATATTGCTACAGAAGTTGGACCATTATGGAATACGGGGAGTAGCTCACAATTGGTTCACCTCTTACTTCAACAACAGACAACAAAAGGTCATTATTCACAGTGTCGAGAATGTCTGTGATGTGGGGTCTGAGGGGGGGGGGGGGGGTACGGTCAAATTGGGGGTGCCCCAGGAATCAGTGTTGGGGCCACTCCTGTTCCTTATTTATATAAATGATATGCCCTCTAGTATTATGGGTAACTCTAAAATATTTCTGTTTGCTGATGACACTAGCAAGGTAGTAAAGGTTGTTGTGTGCAATATTGGCTCAGTTTCAAATAGTGCAGTTCATGACATAAGTTCATGGCTTGTAGAAAATAAACTAATGCTAAATCACAGTAAGACTCAGTTTTTACAGTTCCTAACACACAATTCAACACAACCTGTCATTTTAATTTCACCGCATGGGCATATGATTAGTGAAACTGAGCAGTTCAAATTTCTATGTGTTATGTTGTGGAAAGACCACATTCAGGATCTTGTTCAAAGACTTAATGCTGCCATTTTTACTATTCGAATGCTATCTGGAGCATGTGATCATTTGACACAAAAATTAGTCTACTTTGCTTATTTTCATTCGCTTATGTTATATGGTATTATATTTTGGGGTAACTCTTCCTATTCTGAAAGGATATTTTTGGCTCAGAAATGGGCGCTTTGGGCAATAAGTGGTGTAAGTTTGCAAACCTCTTGTTGACCCCTGTTCACTAGTCTGGGTATTTTGACTGTCGTTTCTTGTTAACAATATCAGTTTATTCTCAAGAAGAAGCAACTTTCACTCAGTTAATACTTGGCAGAAATCCAACCTGCATTTGGATTGGACTTCCTTAACTCTTGTGCAGAAAGGTGTGCAGTATACTGCTGCATCCATTTTCAATAAGCTACCGCCAGAATTAAAAAATCTCAGCAGTAATCCATGCGCTTTCAAATTGAGACTGAAGAGTCTCCTCATGGGTCACTGCTTCTATTCTGTTGAGGAGTTCCTTGAAAAATTAAGCTGATTCTTATGTTAGATTGTTGATTGCATTTACTACTTCATCTTATGGCTTAACTTTTTTGGGTTCATAAACATTTTATTTTTATTGGTTATTAGTTTTGTGTTGTAATTTCATGTACTGACACGTTCCATGACCTTGGTGATTTGCTCCTCAAGTTGGTCCTATGGAACTTGACGTGTAAATAAATAAGAGGGCTGGAACTTCAATAGTGGCAACTATTTATTTACAGCTTGTACAAAATAGATACGTGTTTCAAAGTTTTACTGACCTTCAGAGTAGTTACCAGCATTGTGTATAACCCGTTGCCAGCGATGTGGAAGTCGTAGGATACTCTTAGCAGTGCCAGTTGTGTTGACAGTTCGAGCAGCACGGTCTATTGCCTGACAAATTTGTAGCAGTTCTGAAGCAAATGCCGTTAACTGTTTCCTTCAGTTTAGAAATACAGTTGAACTCACGAGGGCTTAAGTCAGGGGAGTGCAGTAGGTGGTATAGCACTTAGCAGCCCCATCAAACAAACAAATCAGTAACAGCTTGCACTGTACGTGCTTGAGAAATGTTCTGCAAAATGATGGTCATGTCCTGCAGAAAGTGTCTTCACTGCCGTCTCTAAGCTTGTTGTAGGCTGTGTTCCAAAAATGAGCAGCATAGAGACAGAAGTGCTGACACTTTCTGCAGTTGGGCAATAGACTGCGCCGCTCGAACTGTCAACACAACTGGCACTGCTAAGAGTATTCTACGACTTCCACATCGCTGGCAACGGATTATACACAATGCTGGTGACTACTTTGAAGGTAAGTAAAACTTTGAAACACACATCTATTTTGTATGAACTGTAAATAAATAGTTGCCACTATTAAAGTTCCAACCCTCATAAATAAATAAATAAATGGAAGCAAGGGTCTTGAGTGAGACTGTGTGAAAGTCTGAGAGGTTGCAGTATGAACATGGACCTGCTGGGAGCCATAGCCGGCAGTGGTTGTGGTCTTGGATGGATACTTGGATCCTGGAAAGATTTGGAGTGTAGTGTAATTTAGTTGTCACAGCTGTAGCTGTTTTTGATGTTGTATGAGGTGCCCTTATCTGGCTGCTGCTTCAAATGACTGGCTACTCTCGTGACAATTAACAACCCCTTGCGTCCATCCTGGTGTATCCTCGTCTACATACATAGTCTGCAGGCCACCATATTTTGCATGGCTGAGGGTACCATGTACCACCACTAGTTATTTCCTTTCTTATTCCACTTGCAAATGGAGCAAGGGAAAAATGACTGTATATGTGCTTCTGTATTAACCATAATTTCTCTTATCTTGCCTTTGTGGTCCTTACGCGAAATGTTTATTAGCAGCGGTAAAATCATTCTACAGTCAGTTGCAATGGCCTTGAGTGGGTGGGTATGGTAATGCAAATGTTGTGTAACGACTGAGTTCACTTGATTCGATACAGTGGAACAAAAAGGGTACGGTGTCTGTGCCCATGCAGCAACTCAGCTGCTTTAGAGTTTCACACGGCATAAAAAAGGCTAGTGGTATGTCATTCCTTTGGCGAAAGGAATAGAGCTCGCCTAATGTGAACATCAGGGCAATGTCAGGTATGATGATTTGTATTTGCTTTGGCAGTTATCATCACTAGTGCCCAGATTGTAGCTGCTGATGACATCTGGACAATGTATAGCAAGTTGGAGAACACTCATAACAAGCAACCACATAGCCATCTCGAATGGGCCTGCATAGTCAATCTGCAGGCAGCCCTGTGGCTGATTGGTAGTGGGCTATGAAAACAAATGTCATGACAGATCCATCTGGTTTCATGTGCATGTCTCGTAGGTTTGCTGCTGTCCAGAAAGCAGAATTAGTGACATGTGGTCCAGGACCAGATTGAGTTTTTTCTCCATATAATAGAATAATGATTATTTTGCTACAGTAAATAATAGCCAGTGCCTCATTTTGTGTTTAGCTGTAATGCCTCTGTGTCACTGTTACAATTTTTGATGTGTGTGCATTCGGTTGTTCTATTTATTTGGGGAAATTGTGGTAAAACAGTGCTTCTTGTAAATTGTGAAGCATCTGTCAGCAGGAGTGAATATTTTCCTAGCGTAAATGTGGCCAGACAAGGAGTAGGCATTAAACACTTTCTCATTTTCAAGAAAGTCTGCCCGACATGTGATAAACCACTGAAATTTTACTCCGTATTTTGATGCTAATTGAGAGCGTTATAATATTTGTGTGGCTTTTGGTATAAAATTACCACAGTAATTGCCCAAGAACAACTGGAACTCCTTCAGACCATTGGGATAGGGAGACTGACAGTTGTTAAGTATAAACTGAGATGAGCCTGAAACCATCTTTGCTGTCTTTGTAGCCAAGATATTGCAAAGCTGATTGGAAAAAATACACTTACTTAATTTACATTTGAATCCACTAACTAAATAGCTCATTTAGTATTGCTGAGCTGTTGGTCTTGGGTAGATCAAGTACCTACTATGTCATTTACATATTTCACAGCTTGTGGTATCTCCTGTGTAGGCTGTGGGTTGTACTTGCAACACCAAAAGGTAATCATTTCCTCTGATGCACCGATTAAGGTAAAATGCTTTCATTCTACATCTGAGGGTAATTGCAGAGAAGTGTCAGCTGAAGTTATCTTAGACTAGAACCACTCCCCTGATAACTTAGCTAGTAGCTCTTCTGAATGCGAGATTGTATAAACATCCATATTAGAGTGAGCATTGATAGATGCTTTAAAATTGTCACAAATCTGAATTGTGCCATTTGGCTTTTTAATTACTACCATGGGCCTCTCCCATTGGTTAGGAGCAGTTATAATCACAACATCTGATGTCACTAAATGACTGAGTTCCATATTGACTATTTCCTTTGCAATAAAAGCCAGCATTATCTTAGACTGCAACACTCAATCACACAGAGTTCCAAGTCAGTCCAGGTCTGGAAAGCAAAATAACAACATACAGAGGCTTCAGTAACAAGATACGAAGTTCCAATCCACCTGCCAGGCTGGGTGTTCATTTACTGTGCGGGTCAATGGCCGTTCCCATGTGACATGTTTGCCACGACCCTGAAGACACAGCAGTGGAGCGCAAAACTATGTCACACACATATAATGTCGCTGTTACTCTAAAAGTCTTTCTATATGTCTGGAGTACTGGGCTACTAGAGTTCCTTCCTTCTTCCAGTTTCAGCATTGCTAGATCTTCTGTTATTCAAATCTTTTTTTATTTTATTCTTTGCTGAGATTTACTTCAGTAATAAGTGTCCCCGTAATTAAAAGTCCAGTGTACATTTTGTATTACTCTGTATCTTTGATGGTGGTGTGATTCGTGCTGACACAGAAGTAAGCTGTGCAAATCTTATTGGTAGAAACCTCCTACATACAGCTTGAAGAAAAGAAGTGATTTAAATTTGCTGAATGCAAGTTTTGTAATTACAAGCTTAAAATTTGGGACCTATTCAATATTCCTCAGAGTTAGGTCATTTGACACTGTTAATTGTGATGAGGAATGCTAAGCTTCGAAGCCTCCTTACTGTTCTTAGAAAATTGCAGATTGTAATTCAGCACATGGTTAATGTCCTTCCCTTTAGAAAGTTATTTGTGAGGAGGAGGAGGAGGAGGAGGAGAAGAATTAGTAAAGTTTATTCATGTTTGGATCACTTTTACAATGATACTGGACATGTCATGGTGTTACAGTTTATGCACAAGGAAAAAATATGAATATATTCAAGCATTTACATACTTGCAGCTCTAGTCTCGCTGGGATGGGACAGGTAGTTAGCCGTCCACATTGTACAGTTATGTGACACATCAGATCAGATAAAGGCAGTAGCCAATCACCTCCATAATTAGTCCACTTTAAAAGTAGTGTTCGATCAACCTCAATCACTGCTTTCTTGGACTCGGCTTTATAACTTTCACATTAATTTTTGTTGTGGATCCTAAAACATTTAATTCTTGTGACTATATGACAGCATGCCTTTATAGCCAGAGTGTTATTCAGTAAACTACTTCATCATGTATGAAATTTTCACTTTGCAGCAGATTGTGCACTGATATGAAACTTCGTGGCTGATTAAAATTGTGTGCCAGACTGAGACTCAAACTCGGGACCTTTGCCTGTCAGGGGCAAGTGCTCTAC